>NC_140580.1:647018678-649567678 GCF_964204655.1 Triturus cristatus | reverse complement strand
GGAGGCTTTGCTGGAGATACAATGTGCCAGAGGCACTGACTTGGAGTTGGGTTGCAGGACGACCTGTTGTGTTTTTGTTATTTCACTGTACAACATTAGAGCTGAAGTAGGTTTGGCATAAGACATTGTCGTCAGCACTGGCTCGCCCTCTGGCACTGATGGCACTGGTGCCAGTATTGAGGTAGCAGATACTGGCGTCAATTTCGGGGCCAGAGTAGAAGTCTGCACTGGCATTGGGTCCCAAGGGTACAGCAGGCACCGGGGATGTCCCCGCTGGCAGGAACTAGACTGAAGACCCTGGTGGTTCCATGGGGCGAAATGGGTGCCAGAAGGAGCCAAAAACACACAGAAAATTTGTAGCATGACCTGCTTGAAGTCTCAATCTGCTGCGGGGTTGATGACGGACCTGGATATTCAGTGCACATCGGGACCAACTGAGATATTGTTTCCATTGCCGGAGACTTTAAGGAGTGAAACTAACACTGTAACGCTATTGCTTCTTTTCTCTAGAGTCAGACTGGTAGGATGAGATTGAGTCTTGGTTTGTTTTCCTGTGCTTATGCTTGGACCTAGCGGAGGACTTCAATAACGAAGTTGAACAGTCTCAGAAGCGGCATCAGGACCTGGACCGAATCAGCGACTTAAGAGCCTCTCAGTCTTGGATCACCTTTGGTGCGAGATGAACATTTATTAGACAATTTAGAATCGAGTTCTAAGCCCACACTCCAAAGACACACCTGGTGCTGGTCCATGACTGACATCTGCTTCTTTCAGTCATGACGTGGCTTGAAACCTGTAGTTTTTTATGGGGATTTAATTTCGGAGAACACTTTGATATCATAGAAGTCATTGGAAAGCTGACAAAAAAGGAATGGGGCTCTAGATCCGCGTTGGAACGAGAGGGAAGAATGGACACAATGTCCTCTATCACTTATGAGACGATGTGTAGTCAGCAAGGAGCCACATAACACCTCCTTGCGGCTCACTGGAGCACTGAGAAACCTTTCCGGATCCAATTGTGCACCAGGAGACTATTCTAAAATGCTGAATCTGAAATAAGATGTATCCATCGGGATGAATATTCGGAATTGATGGCAGGGTTTAGAAAAAAGCTAAAAGAGGGAACAATAAAGCATGATTTAGTTACCTCTGCCAGCTAGAAGTTGGGTGAACTAACTAGAAGCAAGATTCTGTTCTGCTGGAATCAAATAATGATGGTTTTAAGAGGGTGTCTACAACATGAACAAAGCTGTGGTACTGTAGTATGAAAATTGGGTGATCTGTTTTCGGGAAAGAGGTTAAGGCTGATTTATTGTTTGGAGGGTACAAGGCAAAAAGTCTATTGAATGCTACAAGAAATTATAACCCGGGAGTCGAGGAGACTTGTTACACCACACCAAGCGAGTGAAAGGAACAATCCAAACTCTTTCAAAGGGGAATCATTGGGTAACATAGTGTATTTTATAACACATTTTGCCATAGAAGTTGCCTAAGATTACATTTGTTTACGAGGTTATTTTGAAAGGAGAAAGGGGCACACACACACAAACAAAAAACACAAAATTAAAGATTTAGCACTAGAGCACAGGCCTTCCTCTGGCTAAAGCAGGGATAAGAGTGATCTATAGGTCTTAGTTACAGGTTTGAATACTAAAGACCTTTTGAGGTGTGAATAGGGAGTCAGACAAAATCTTAGACGGACCAGACCTGGTGCACCTGCTGTGATTTGGGGGAATTAAATATCGACTTTCTAAAACTGAGCAGTTGAATAATTGTTGAACTCAGACTAAAGATGTGTGAGCAATGTTGCAGGAGAAAGGATGAGCAAGAGTTCTTCATCTCTACTACTTGGGTTCTAACTTTCTGATTCAGTAAGCTAGAGTTTGAGCTACAGAGAAGACCTACAGACACTGGTGGTGGAGTAAGATGTGAAAGAACTCTACAGCGAAATGCATGTCGTGCATCTGAAGCAAAGCTAAATGAAAACTCAGCATAAGGGTGCACAACCTCTGTTGTTGAGCTAACGTTGCACATGAGCTCCAGCACTGCACACAAGCTGAGCTAACAGAATGAGTTAAACCAAACACTATTATGAAGGTACAGGCTCTGTTGTAGTAGGAAGGTTAGTTGGTGGGAAGGAACCAAGGGATGAGCATTGTTGTTTTACAGTGGGATCATACGCAACTCCAGGGTGACAGAAGCCATCTGCAGTGGTGCTGTTAAGTGGTGCTTAACATGCCCAAAGTATAACATATAGGCTCTACTAATCCTGCAATAGCTGGGTTAACAAAATCCCATGTGTAGTCATACCTCAGACGTGCCACCAGTTCCTTTTCCTCCATCAAGAAGTCTAGCAGCAATTTGCTGGCATAGCTGTAGGCCTTTTCAATTTGTTCCACATATGCCCTTTCCTTCAGGGTGTAGAGAATCTCTTTGGCTACAGGGCATGGAACATCTCTGCCACACTCACGAACAACATTCAAGTATTTTCCTAGAGATGCATGCAAAAGAACATTTATTGTTTCATTTGGATCACAAAAACCAACATAGAGGGGTGCATACTTGAGATGACAAAATCCCCTCTATACAGAAATACCATTAATAACTTTAAGGAGCTAAGAAGATCAGTTGGAACACATTACGGAACAGACACCACCACATGCGCAAAAAGATGTCCTAGACATACCGAGCAACACACAAGGAGCAGTCAGAAGCGTTGAACAGCTACAAAAAATGCTCTCATCAGCAAGCAAACAACATAATCCATTCTTAAAAAAGTAAAGCTCGATCCAACCATAGTCAATGTGGAAAGAATACAAAGGCATGTGTTTAAGGTCACTGCGATAATGTATCTGGATTCAAAGGGTAATGCATAAAAGACAACACAAACAAATCAGTGTAACAATGCTTGCATTGCTAACAACGGAGCTCCTCTTCTTCTACACTAATGAGATTACCTTTCTGAGCAATCAGGAGACCAGAATGTTTTGTATAGAACAGATAAAAGTCTGGGAAGCCAGAGTGCACACATCTGCACATCCATACCAGGAACATGAAATGCCATTCGCTTGTCTGGCTTTTTTCAGATTTATTTCTTAGTGATACAAGTACGTGTTTTATATAGACAGGAAAACGGAACATGAGTGAACTATATAAAGGAAAGGGATGTAGGAACTCGGAGGACCAAAATCACCAGAGGTTCTACATCATAGCCTCACCTTTTCTGGACCAATTGGAAAATCCAATTAAAAAAAACAGCAATCAAAACTAAATAGAATTGGCTCAATATATTTTGCATGATGATTATTTTGAGCAATGGCTTTAGAACTGGATTCCACAATAGTGCACTATATGAATTTCAAGTAATAAAGGTAAGAGTAACATCTTAATGCCCTTGGGAAGTGAGGAATCCTAGAATGACAATGTCATAGTGGCTGTCTCAGCTCATAACATGCCTGGGTGGGGCGAAACAAAAGTGCGTGTGTAGGGGGGGGGGGGGGGGGGGGGGTGGGAAGCAATGAGAGGGGTGGAACGCAATCGTCTGCGGATGCAGGTCAGAGGTGGAAGCCTTTCCAGCTATTGAGAACTGCCCAATGACTAACATTCTCTCCGTGGTGAATAGCAGTGACTTTGGTGAATTCATCAAAATGTCAAGTATGAAAAGTAGAAATGTTAACCTTTGCAACAATATAACTTTGAGCAAGCAATAGCTGATAGTCAGTTAAGTTGAATACACATGAATACCCTTCCATCTGTACTAGACTGCTATCACTGACTTTTTGAAAATGTGGGAAGGCAACTCAAGCTGAAAAGCATCATTGTGCACCCGGAACACCCTCCCCCTCCACCTACCTCAAACCGAAGACCTGCTGACCTTCAGGAGACAACTCAAGACCTGGCTCTTCGACCACTAACAGCTACCCCCCCCCCCACCCCCAAGCACCTTGAAACCCCCTCGAGTATGTAGTGCGCTTTACAAGTTACATAATTGATTGAGCTAGACTGACCATCTTGAAAATACTCATTTGTGTGAAAAAGGTCCAAGATTGTCCTAAACGTCTTTCCTCAAATAAAATGAATAAAGCCCTCACCACAGACCACTGGAATGCAGGGATTGTCTGCTAGGTCTACTACTTATTCAGCACTAGTAGAGGAGGATCAAAGAAGTACTCTGGAGATTTTGGGTACATCCCTATTTGCATAATGGAGGCATGATTGGGTCTAGGTCAGCTATGAAATATCAAAAACCTTGCAAAGCTATGGCACCATTTGATCAAAAATGGGGTGAAAAAACTTCGGGAGATTAGCGGTGGGCATCAGTTTGATAATAGACACAGCTATCACCATTGATACAAACATTAGCACTGTTCTTTTGAAAGGCAGTTAGTACCACCACTTTCTCACTCTCACCTAATGTCTGAAACAACCAAGAACCACCACTATGAATGACAAATCACCACCAGCATCCAAAACCCCAACCACCACAAACAGTCACAAACTACAATTACACCACCAGAACCACCAAGCACACCAACCACAAACAACTACATACCATTTATGTGATTATCTATCTACACACACATACATATATATAGCTACACACACACACACACACACATATATATACCATGTATGTGATCAAGGTCTGTGTGAGACCGAAACACATATATATATATATATATATATATATATATTATCTACTGGCGGTCGCCAGTAGATAGTTATAGTTGGGACCGTGTTTCCATAGGAAATCTCAAAATTCTATTTTGAATAACTTTGGCGCCGGTTGACGAATCTTCGCGAAATTTTCAAAACTAATGGGGCGCTCAGCTCCTACCCTGAAAGTCTCGGGGGGATTCGTCAAGCGGGGGCCGAGAAAAAAGGGGGGTCCCAAAACGCGTTTTCCCCATGCATTTTCCCATAGGACCTTTAGTCGAAGGTACAGCCCGAACGGCTGAACAGAATTACTTGAAATTTGGCAGAGAGGTAGTCCTCAGGTCAGGGATGTGGCTTTTGCATATATGGAGTCAATCTGTTCAGTAGTTCCAGAGAAAATTGCAGTAAAAAGCACATACATATCTATAGCCGCGCACCGTGCGCTCACCCTAACGTGCGCGAGCGTAATTCTGATTGGTTGTTACATGTCAGTCAACGTTCCAATCGGTCGAAATCAGGAAGTGTCGGCCGCCATTTTGTTTGTTTTCAGTGCGAGAGTGGAAAAGGAAGGTGGCGAACGTGAAAAGGGGGCAGGGTAGAGAGTTCCTGACCCCCTAGCCTTGGTCAGGGGGTCCCTGAAGGACCCCGAAGGCAGAAAAAAACATTTTTTTTTTTAAATCGCGGGGGTGCGTGCACCGTGCGCGCATGGTGAAAAACCATTAAAAAAAAATTTAATACGTAGTTTATTGAAAAATAAATATATTAAAAAATAATAATACATACATAACTTAGCATTTAAAAAAACATACAAATTCACTGAAAAAAACATAGGTTTCACACACGTTATAGTTAGGAACTAGCATTTAAAAAACCTTGCAAATTCACTTAAAAAACCAATGAAATTCCCCCGTTATAGTTAGTTGAGATAACTATAGCTCGCGCGACCGCCACTCTATCACAAGGATGATGTCATGAGTGATGCCACTGACCATGTCATGAATGATGTAATATGTGACGTCATGAGCAGAGGATTGCGGGCGCGCGAGTTATAGTTATCTCAACTAACTATAACGGGGGAATTGAATTGGTTTTTTACCAGTGAAATATCCACCTAACTATAACATGTGTGAAACCTATGGTTTTTTAAGTGAATTTGCAAGGTTTTTTAAATGCTAATTCCTAACTATAACGTGTGTGAAACCTATGGTTTTTTCAGTGAAAATATATATATATATATATATTTTTTTTTTCACTAAAAAACCATAGGTTTCACACATGTTAAAAGAAATTTATTGGTATCTAATAGAAGCCTATAAACAACTCAATAACAAAAAGTGCTACATAAGAGTGGTAGAAAGAGACTTAAAAGAGAGTAACAATAGTTACAATGCCAAGCTGAGAATTTGGTTTGAACAGGTTTACTCAACCATGATGAATATAAATTTCTTTTAAATTGATCATCCAATAACACCAGTCTTCTACCTAATCCCAAAAGTCCACAAAAATATCGTAGATCCCCCTGGGCGTCCAATCATCTCAGCAATAGGGAGTTCACTAGAGAATACATCAAAATATGTTGACACTTTTCTCAATCCATTAGTGCAATCTTTACCATCTTATATTGAAGATACTGGAGATTTTTTTAGAGGAATCTATGATATACCCTGGGAAGATGATTATCTACTCATAACCATTGATGTGTCAACATTATACACCAGCATTCGCCATAAAGATGGCTTGATGGCTATCAAGCATTTTCTGGGGATGAGACCAATAACATTGTGGGCACATACACAAATGATCCTCAGCGTGGTTGAAAAATCTCTGACAAGTAATTATTTCCTCTTCAACGAGGAATTCTTTCAACAGATTTGCGGTACGGCAATGGGCACCTGCTTCGCCCCCAGTTATGCTCATTTGCATATGGGCTGGTGGGAGGAGCAGGTGGTCCGGTCGCAATACCACAAAGAATGGGAAGAGAATATCATGCATTGGAGCAGGTTCATAAATGACCTACTTTTAGTGTGGAAGGGCACTGAAGACCAAGCAAAATCTTTTATTAATGAACTCCAAAAGAATGACCTCAATTTAAGTTTTACGAGTGAAATCAGCCGGACTAGTGTCAACTTTTTAGATGTAACAGTGTTTATAGAGGATGGAAAAATAGAAACCAAACTATACAGGAAACCCACATCTAATAATACGCTTCTACATGCTAAAAGTTTCCACCCGGTAAATTTAAAGAGAAGCATCCCCTATGGGGAATGCCTAAGAACTAAACTCAATTGTAGCAGTGAAAAAGAAATGAAAAAAGAAATGAAAATCCTGAAAAAAAGGTTCAAAGATAAAGGGTATCCTGACAGTTGGGTTGAAGATGCCATGCGTAGAACAAATGAAAAGAAAAGAGAAGAAATTTTGTTTAGCAAAAAAGAGGTAAACAAAAAGAATGGAAAAGAAATGAATAAGGACTGTAGATTTATGACATTCTACAGCACACAGCATGAAAAACTAAGGAACATTTACAATAAACACTGGCATTTGATAAAGAATGATCCAATTTTAGGCAAATCTGTTACACGGAGACCCCAGATCACATTCCGCAGAGTGAAATCCTTTAAACAAGCCCTGGTGAAGAACACTTTGAGTAAGCCACAACAGAAGATCACATGGCTTACAAGACGCCGGGGGTTTGTAAAATGCCCCAAGTGTAAGGCTTGAACACATGGCATGAATACAGAAAGGTACCAGCAAGGCTTCAGTAGAAATCTAAAGAAAATCAGAGGCAAATTCACCTGTAAAACAGATTATGCTGTCTACGTGCTCCAGTGCCCTTGTGGCCTGCAATACGTGGGCAGCACAATCCTAGAGGTGCACAAGAGAATTCTACAGCACCTCGCCAGACATTTTGAGAAATTCCACAATAAAGATGTAAAAGGGTTAACTTACTTTGTGATTGATGCTGTGACAAAAAACTCAAGAGGTGGGAACCGTGAAAGAATTTTGAGAAAATTGGAATCACGATACATTGTAGAATTGAATTCTTAACAACCGGATGGTCTGAACATAGAAGAAGATTTGTATACTCATTTAGTCTGAATATCGAGATATTTCACCTTTATCAGTTTTTATGTTGGGTTTTAAAGTTGGGTTTTAAGATGATTTTAAGACTTGTAGAATAAATTAAATTGTATCAATAATTGTGATATGCCCACTGGGGCAATAATGAAGAGCAGCAAAGAGAGGCAAAGCCTTGTTTACGTGAGCCCACTGGGGCTTTATTGAGAAACAAAGGAAATATTTAAAATATTTCAAATTATGTATAATATTTAATTATTATTGTATATATTTGTATTTAAAAAAAGCACTTTTAAATGTATATTTTATACAGTATATTTTTACGCATGTTTTATTCAATATCGAAATGAATATTAACTAAGGCGTTTTGTCCGTTGTCGCGTGCTGCACACACAAAATAGTACAATAACAAAAAACTACAAGTCTGTTTTCTAATGCACTTTAATTGTAGTTTAGTCAAATCACGTGGGAAATAATGTAAAATGGCCGCTCGCTTCAATTTCAATTGTAAGTGAACAAGAGTGCGTTGCACTCGAAACGCATTCGGCAAAGTGGCTGAATGAAAGGATTTAAAGGACCGCACATGGCTTTGTTTTTCTTCTAAGGACCTAGAAGGAATTGACAGAATATATATATATATATATATATAGATATATATATATATATATATATATATATATATTTCACTTAAAAAACCATAGGTTTCACACATGTTATAGTTAGCTGTACATTTCACTCGTAAAAAACCAATGAAATTCCACGTTATAGTTAGATCAGGTAACTATAACTTGCGAGCCCACAATAAACTGCTGATGACGTCACATAGTACATCACTCATGACATGGTCAGTGACATCACTCATGACATCAATGATGACATCTGAAATTACACATTGTGGATTGCGGTCGCGCAAGTTATAGTTACCTGATCTAACTATAACGTGGAATTTCATTGGTTTTTTACGAGTGAAATGTACAGCTAACTACAACATGTGTGAAACCTATGGTTTTTTAAGTGAATTTGCAAGGTTTTGTAAATGATAATTCCTAACTATAACGTGTGTGAAACCTATGGTTTTTTCAGTGAATTTGTACGTTTTTTTAAATGCTAAGTTATGTATTTATTTTTTTTTCTGTTTTTTCACTATGCGCACACCCTGCGCGCACGGTGCGCTTCGCACACCGTGCGCGCGCTGTGGGCGCACGGTGCGCTTCGCGCACCGAGCACCCACGTTGCGCAGTCCATGCCGTGCGCGCCTCACCTTTTTTTACGCAGTAACATTTGTTTTTTTCTCCCTTGTGGGTCCTTTAATTTATTTAATAAATGTGATTGTTACTTCGTTATTTTTTTTAAATTATTTTTTTTGCCGTGCGCGTACGGTAAGCTTACCGTACGCTTACCCCGCGATTTTTTTTTTAAATTATAAAATTTATTTTTCGTACTTTTGGGTCCTTCTTGGACCCCCTGACAAACACTAGGGGGTCTGCAACTCTCTTCGTTGCCCCCGTTTCACGTTCCCCACCTTTGTTTCTCAGTGCGAGAGACAGAAAATGGCGGCCGACACTTCCTGATTTCGACCGATTCGAATGTTTACAGTCATGTAACCACCAATCAGAATTGAGCTCGCGCACGGCACCGTATGCGTACGGTAAGCTTACGGTAAGCGCGCTTACAGATATATATATTGATTTAAATGCTATTTTCTCAGGACCTACTGAACAGATTTACACCAGACCTACAAAAGGCACATCCTTGACCTGAGGACTACCTCTCTGCCAAATTTCAAGTAATTCTGTTCAGCCGTTCGGGCTGTAGCTGTGTCTAAAGGTCCTATGGAAAAATGCATGGGGAAAACGCGTTTTGGGACCCCCCTTTTTTCTCAGCCCTCGCTTGACGAATCCCCCCGAGACTTTCAGGGTAGGAGCGGAGCGTGGCGCCCCATTAGTTTTGAAAATTTTGCGAGGATTCGTCGACTGGCGCCAAAGTTATTCCAAATAGAATGTTGCGGATTTCCTATGGAAACACGGTCCTAACTATAATTATCTACTGGCGACCGCCAGTAGATATATACATGTATATATATATATATATATATATATATATATATACACATGTATATATCTACTGGCGGTCACATGTGATCAAGGCAATCTGGTGGCCGAAACGCGTAATGGCGTGCTGTGTGGGTGCTGATTGCCATTAAAAACCTGTGAAGCACAAGTTGGTGTCCGTGTGCTTCTTCCTCGCCGGTTGGAGGTGGGAGACAGCCTGTTGGATTTCATATATATATATATATATATATATATATATATATATATATATATATATATATATATATATATGCGCGCTCAGTCCCAGTCACATCACAAACTTAGGAAAGCACTCACGGGACACTTCTGCAGTTCTTAGGTCATTTATTGCATAGCGAGCATGGAAAACATGACGCGTTTCGGCTATGCCTTAGTCTGATGTTGTTACATATATATAATCATTGCATAACGGCTAAATGTGTAGAATAGCCTATATTGCCATTGTGGGGTTCAAGTGACATTTCCACATGTCATCTGAGCTGCATGATGGCAACATAGGACAAGGTTACAAATTGGTCATTATGTTTTTTTCATATTGCATGATTTATAAATGTAATGCTGTTTGGAAAGATTTTGAGCAGTTGAGTATCTAGTATTGCCAGTTTAGTATTCATTTATTGCCCGAGATTGCAGATAAGTTTCTCAATGTTTTGAGAAATGTCTGTTTTTGATGAGATTAATGTGCTAATATTTAAACTATTGCTTTTGATGAACTATTGCTTTTGATGAGATTAATGTGCTAATATTTAAACTAGGTTTTATACAACTATGTGTATTATTATAAATCAAACTTTACGTGCAAAGCACATTTTAAATAAATTAAAACATGACTTCTAAATTGTGCTTTTCCTTCTAGTACATTGCCACTATAGAATAGGTTTAACAAGACAAATATAGAAAAAAGTAACTATTTGCTGACAAACCATTTCACAACTGTCAAAAACCACCCATCACCATCTTGCATCAACTTTCCATCTGACACCATCACTACAAACTACTACCACCAAGCACCATCACAAGCCACCGCCACAAATCCCTACTAACAACCACTGGGAACCATAACCATTACCTTTAACCCCTATTACAAACCACTGCCACCACCATGAATTACCACCACCACGAAGCACCACAACAATGAACCACCAACTTTAACTCCAAAACCCCCACAGACCACCAGCCACATACCAAACGATCACTACCATCATGAACGACCACACACCACTGCTACACTTCCACCCCCCCAAAACTCCGCCATGAACCACCACCTTGAACTCATGCACCGATATAAATCAAGAACCTAATAGCAAACATACATTCACAGAGGAGTCCAAATGCCTTATTAGGAAACTAGGATACTGACCAGCATCTCTGAATAATGATCCAAGTTACAACTATCTATCCACGGCTGTTTTATCATAAAGTAGAAAGTCCGACTGCTGGTGTTTCTGCTTTGCGGCACATAATGTTCAAATTGCTGAAAACCTACCTAATACTGAAGGAAAAGTGCAGTCTGATAGGCTTACATTGGAATGCTGGGAAACTAGTCTCCTGCCCTTTTAATGCTCGAGGAACTTCCATGTCTCATAATGCTTTGTATTGTCAGTTGCCTTCCAGAGTCAGTTGTTTTGTGTGGTGACTGACAGAGATATAGAAAGAATGTATGAGAGTGTGCATGATTAGCTGTTTCGAATATCCAAAATAACAAACTGGCACATGCATCAACGTAGGCTTTTGCGATTCCTTAATTGCGATTATTAAGGAATTGCAATTAAGGAATTGCAAAAGCCTATGCATGTAGGAATCGCTATAAAAATAGCGATTCCTACACATTCCTTAATTGCGACTCGCAAATTGCGAGTCGCAATTAAGGAAAGCCGTCCCATTCATTCCTATAGGCCTCCAGGCCCATAGGAATGAATTGGAGATTGCATGAGCAATTTGCAAGTACCAGTAGGTACTCGCAAATTGCTCATGCAATTTCAAGGGTGCAAGGGTGTCAAAATGACACCCTATTGCACCCCTGAAATTGATCTGTGCACATATGTTGCACACACACATGCCCTAAGGGCATGTGTGTGCGCAACATGAAACTTTGAAAAATGCACAAAAGTGCATTTTTCAAAGTTTTTGCAAATTACCATGAAGTTCAACTTTATTTATGGTAATTTGCTCCCCCTATTAGCGAAATCGCTAATTTTGTTACCTTAATGCATTGCATTTAAGGAATCTCAATTTGGGATTCTTTAAATGCAGTCGCAATTTAAGTAATCGCAATTTAGAGATTCCTTAAATTGTGATTTTTGCTTTTGGGATGATGCATCCGAAATGCAAAAATACCGGTCGCAAAGGGGCAGATTCTGAGAATCTGCCAGTTTGCGACCGGTTTTTTCTTTGATTCATGTGCCTGTAAGTGATTTTGGTTTGCCTACGTAGAACAAACATACTCTTCCTACATCTAACGAATGCTGGTAGCATTCTGTTGGGGTTGATGGATTGAGAGAGAAGGCAGGCAAAATTATGATTATTGTGAAGTGACAACTTAGAGAAGAATGCACATGGAAAACTGTGTATTATTCCACAGCAGTAAGGGTGTTGATGTTTCTCACCCTGGAGCAGATGCTATTGCTATTAAGTATGATGTGTTCCAGGGGAGACACATTAATGTAGCCTTGTAAATAGGCTATGATGAAGGAGAAGCTCATTAATTTGAATACAACTAAGTTAAATTCCCATGGAGGCAACTGTGTTTCGATGAAAAGGAACACCTTCTTTAGGTTTTTCTATACGCTACAATTGTGGCAAGATGTACTTTTTGAGGTGGCAACTGCAGTTCTGATTGGGCCAAATGCAAGTGGTATGGGATGACGATGTCCTCTAGATAGGAGAATGGGCCAGGTCCATTATTTTGGTACCATATAGAGAATGCTTTCCATTTTAGTTCATAGCATGCCCTCATGAATGGGTGCTTGTGTTCCTTCAGAATTTCCATACATGCAGGTTCAAATTTCTATATAGTTTGAATTCAGGTGCCATGCTGCCAAATTCAGCAATTTTAAGTTAAGTAGCCAAGGTAGTAGTTTTGATCTGTATGGCAGTAGCTTGTGTGACCTGATAGACAGTTGAAGAAAGTTTGGTTACCATCATGCACTCTGGTGCTATTACGAATCATCATCGCCTACAAGTTGTTTAGTTTCAAAAGCAAAGTCAAAATGAGTGGGATAGGAAGGAAGGTGTGCATACATTGTCCTTGACCAACTGATCAAAAGGGAAATGCCCACTGATCCTGGCTCTAGGGCTTTGGACATTAAGTCTCTGCGTTTTCTGTTTTAAACAGTTGAGAAGAGGTCTAGAGATGGCGTACACCACTCTTTGAAGTTGTCTTGTATGACTATATCATCCAGGACTCTCTTGTGGCTATCCTTGTGGAAGTGTTCTTGTTGGTTCAGAGCACCTGAGATATGCATATGCTCTCCCTCTTACCAAACCCGGCAAAGGTCTTAGAGAAACTAATCACAGGATGCCTCACTGACCATCTCAGCAACTCACATTCAAGCCCAACCACAGTACAGAAACAGCACTTATCGGCACCTCAGACGGCATCCACATTATTCTTGACAGAGTAAACACAGCAGCCTTCATTCTCCTGGACCTCTCTGCAGCATTTGATACAGCCTCACACCCCATCATCATCAGGCACCTGCACAACATTGACATCCAAGGACTCGCTCTCTGCAGGATCTGCTCCTTCTTAATGGATAGAACAAAAGCTGTCAGTCTGGCACCTTCCTCCTCGAAAGCCCGACTCATCAACAGAGTGCCTCATGGTTCATCGCTCAGCCCCACCTTCAACGCATACATGATCCCTCTGACCAACGTCATCTGCACACATGACATCAACATCCTCTCCAAGCAAATGACACAAAACTCATACCCTCTCTTATGGGCAAGATTCCCAATACAAGAAACATGTTCACCACCTGCATGACCGAAGTCGCTAACCGGATGAAAGCCAACTGTATGAAATTCAACACTGACAAAACAGAACTAGGGATCTTCAGCAAGAACACCTCACCATGGGATTCCAACTGGTGGCTGGCCAAACTCGGTACCACATCCAGCACTCTCGCCAATAACCTCTTAATAATCTTCGACAGCAAACTGGACCTGACTGAACAAGTCAATGCCGTCCTGCTTCCAGGCCCTGAAAATACTATGACAGATGTTCAAATAACTTTCAAGCAACACTAGAAAAACTGTCACTACTGTCCCTGTCACCGGGAAGTTAGACTACAGGAACACCTTCTATGCCGCGATCACCAAGCAACTGACTAGAAGACTACAAACCATCCAGAACTTGACATCCAGATTCATCCTCAACCTCCCACACAGAACTCACATCACACCACCCCTCAGAGAGCTCCACTGGCTCCCAATACACAAACACGCTCATTTTAAACTCCTCACACACATATATTCAAGGCATTATACAACTTAGGCCTACCTACCTTCCACCGACAACCTGGACACCATCCCCCCACAGGCCTTCTACTGGCTTATAGGCCACGCATAAACAAAAACAGATCAGGAGGACAGGCGTTCACTTACATTGCTCCGAAAACGTGGAATGTCCTCTGTGATAACCAGGTTCCTGGGGCACGAGGGCGGTAAGGGGTTACTGGGCTCCAGTTGCATTCATTGGAGGTGTTCACTGCTGGTGTCCTGGGGCTATAATACTACTGAACCCCCAACCTGGATAGCCAAGTACTCCTCTATGGCACTTGACTAACTCAGGGTAGCAAGACAGAGCTGCCCAAGGCTTACTCAAACAGGTGAGTTGGGTTAGACATTCAGGAAACAGTTTACACCAGTGGTCTTGAAACTTTTTAATGCTGCGCCCCTCCAGTGAAAGAAAAACATTATCAGGGCCCCCCTTCAAAATTCTCCACAATTATTCTATTAAACTAGCAATGTTTAAATATGTTTTAATCTAGTTGATGTTTACCCTAAAATATGGCAGACAAAGAAGACCTGGGAGAAGCAGTGCCTAATTCTCCAGACGCTCGGACGTCTTCAACAATGACATCAAAGCCGGGAAGTCAAAAGGGCGGCGACTGGAAGCGGAAGAGAGAGAGACACCAGAAAAACGCGGCAAGTACAGAGTACAGGACACACAGTGTCGCGGACAAGAAGGAGAAGAGTCCGGAGGCAGGAGAGCATGAGGAAGGGGAGACTGAGGCGCAACCAAACGAGGGAACCAGCCAAACTCCAGTCCCGGCGAACGCAGGAGAAATCAGGAACACAGAGAAGTACAGAGACCAGAAGGAGACTGAAGGCAAGCACTCCCAGGATGCCACAGCTCCGAGATTTTGAGCCGTGGCTACAGGCAAGTCCTGTGTTGGGGCTTTTTGGGATTGGTGGAGGGGCCCTGACTAACTTTCCGAACCCTATAAAGTGGAGGAAGGGGCATGGAAAACCTGGGTCACACCCACCCCCCAAATTGTTCTGCACACACTACACAGATGTTGGTGGTGGCATAAATACAGAGGACATAGAGTCTCAGTGAGTATCTCTTTGTTTTATTTCCGAGGCTCATCTTTGGTAAAGCCCTGAGCGCCAACTCCGGAAAATGTGGAAATGAACTTGGTTATAGGAACTTTGTGGAACTGTGCTTCAGATTAATGGACTCTGAGTTTTCCAGGGAACAGCTAAGATTATAAATTGTTAAGATCACATATCTGTGCAACTTCCTGAATTCACAATAAAAACGTTCTAAAACTATAAATAGCAGGTCACTGGGAATACTTACTCTCTTTACAGTGGTGTCAGAAGTGGGATTTTTAATCCCTAAAGAGAGAGTAGCGGTGGCCCAACCGATCACTATGGAAGATATGGTGAAACAACTGGCGGCGGGGCAGAGACATTTACAGCCTGTGGTAAAGCAACAATCTCAAGCTGCAATACAAGACCTCGAGAACATCCAGCCTGCCCTCAAAACCCACGCTTCCTCTGTTGCCGAGGACCAACAAGTTCACAATGCAGTCATTCTTAGTTGGTTGAAGCTTTTAACAATGCTATGGTCCATCCGAATGTTCCCAGTTCCATCCTCCAAAAGTATCAAGTGGTAGAAGACCCTTATTCATTCTTTACTAATTTTGAAAGGGTAGCATCCATGGCATCATAGCCCTGTGAACGCTGGAGTCAATATACTGCCCCACTTCTGTTGTGTGATTTAGAGGCGGCTTACCAGGCTGCTTACCCGGCAGGAATGACTTCTTATGATGAAGTAAAAAGAACAATACTTCAGTTATTCGGATGTGATACTGAATACTATCGGGTTCGCTGTCAAAGGGAGAAGTGGAGCCATAATAACAACCCTAGAGCCCTATTTCATAGGTGTATGTAAGCAGGATCTGCTTCTTATGGTTAACCACCCTTTTTGCTTGATGTAACACTGTTTTTGACTAGTTGACTGGGATCCTGCTAATCAGGACCCCAGTCTATCTGCTTTCTCCCTAAACTGTTATGATATGTACTTAGGTACACTCCAGATTGGATACTGGGGTACACTTGTCAGTCCCTAGTATACAGTACAGATGTACCCAGGGCATAGGTACCCCAGAGGCCTCCCATGGGCTGAAGCATGTATTATGCCTTCCACGAGAGGCCATGCAAAATGGAACTACATGCTTGTCATTGCAGCCTGTGTAAGTTGGTGCATGCACCACTTACTTAAGATATAGGTTAACTATATCTAAGGCTCACTGCACTTAAAACCTATAAGTCTCCCTTATAGCAGGCCTTTACAATCCTGAAGGCAGGGTGCTTGGTTCTAAGTGAGAGGGTGCCCCTGCATGAGCAGGACACCCCTGCAGCCTACGGAGTCTATTCTCCTGGGTTGTCAATGAAGCATGTAAGGATAGGTGGTGTACGCACTCAAATTTATGAGAATGTAAGCAAAGTTTTTGGTATGCGTGCAGCGTTGCAATATGCTTGCGGGGCATGTGATTCCATATGTGAAAAACCAGGTCGGTACATCGACATCTTTTTACAATCATTCGTACAAAACTGGCAAACCTATATTGAAGATACTACAGATTTTCTACGAAATTTGCAGACGATCAAAAATCTAAACACAGAGAACTGGATTCTATGCACCATTGATGTGGTGGCATTGTACACGTCCATACCACATGCCAATGGAATTGAGGCAGTCGAATGGGCTCTACTGAGAGAAGAAAATGCACACATACCTAAATGTTTTATCTTACAATTGCTTGAGTTTTGTTTATAAAACAGTTATTTCAGTTGGAATGAAAGGTTTTATATACAATTGAATGGCACTTCAATGGGCTTTCCGGGAGCACCGTTTTACGCCAATACGTACATGGCGAAATTTGAAAATGACTATATTTTGACAGACCCAATATGGAAAGAAGGTTTGATATTCTTCCGACGATTCATCGATGACATCTTCCTCATTTGGAACAAATCAGAACCAGCCTTAAACAATAACATACGGACATTAAATCTAATAGACTCCAGAATACAATTCACCCATACCATTAGTCGAAAAGCAATTTTATTCTTAGATGTCTGGATCGACATTGAACAGGGTGAAATACACACCAGCGTGTATAAAAAACCAACAGACAAAACAACGCTCTACTATTTAGCAGTTTTCACCCTTCTTCTTTAATTCGGAATTTACCAGTTTCCCAATTCTTATGAACTAAACGAATCTCCTCAACTAACAAGGCTTGTGAAGAAACCTGGCAACAGCAAATGAAGAATTACACATGCAGAGGTTACTCGGAAAAATTGCTCAGAGAGCAATTAAACAAAGTCAAAAGTCGATCGCGTGATGACCTACTAAAGAAGTCTCCTAAAAAAACCAGCACTCGCACAGTTTGTGTCTAAATATTCCACCGCATCCATGACTATAAAAAAGATCATACACAAACGATGGGATCTACTTGAATCTGAGACAGATTTCAAAGGACTATTCCTGCAAAAACCACTGTTTGCATACACAAGAGCACAGAATCTGAAAGAGATGCTATCCAGAAAAAAGAAACCACCAACAACTCCAGAATCCTCAACCAAGATCAATGGAACACACAAATGTTGGAATTGCATTCATTGCAACAACGCAATCACAGGAGACGCTCTATTACACCCACGAACGGGTCACAAAATCAAAATCTCAAGCAGCACGACATGTAATTCCGAAAACGCAATTTACACCATCAAATGTCCATGCGGATTGCTGTATGTCGGAAAAACTGAGAGAAAAATGAAAATCCGATTAACAGAGCACAAAAGTAAAATACGCACTAAAAGCACCACTTCAAGTTTAGCAGTACATTGGGATGAAGCATGTCATCAAATCGCTCAACTTAAATTCCAAATCATTGAAGAAGTACAAAAATTTCCAGATCGAGATAATTCAAAGTACCTACTACAAAAAGAGGTGTTCTGGATAAAAAGTTTGCAGACCCTGACCCCAGGAGGGCTTAACGACAAACTTGAGAGGTCTTGTTTTCTTTAGAAATATGAATATACACAATCTGAATTTCCACTCAGGGACCCTGACACTTTAAAGATACATATCAATGTAACAATCCACTTAGATCCACACCAGTACCTGATGCATAGAACGAGTTTCACTTACATAAACAAATCAGTGTAACCATATTTTGAACAATTTCTTTCGTGTACAATAACATAGTATTATGAATGTATAAGTCACAGATAGAACAATGACTGAACAGTAATGTTTCTGTATCACATTAATCATATGTTATAACTGTGTACGTCAACACGTAAGATTGACCAGTTATTGTTTTATTATTTGTCAGTACAATGAGACCTATTTTAGATACATGTTTGTATTTACAGCATTGAATAAAAAAATGTTTTTCACATGATTCACTTTTAAACTACACACAACGCTCATCATCAATGGTTATCACGACAGCATAAAATAGGTTTGATCTAATAGTAGATTCTTCTTTTTATAATGAAAGAACAAACAGTCCTTTTCTGTTTGATTAAGACGTTCCCTGGCAAACTAGGAAATTTATGAGCAGTTTTGACATTGAGAATCTATCCGCAGTGACACCATGGTATTACACTTAAACGGTGACAACCAGGTAGCGTATTCGCCACTCGATCGACATTATCAGTTCACTTTTAGTGTTGGCTATCATGATGACGCCAATAGAGACTATAGTCCTTCTTCAATGTTGACCTAATACGTCAACACGTATACGTTAAAACCAGGAAACGCATTTGTGGTTTGATAGCGAAACCCGGATGCAAACGCCGTCTACTTGACCATTGACACGGTAAGCCTATACGCTTTTAAACAATCCAGACCATCTATCTCTATTGGGAATTACCGTTTACATTAGGTAATCTGGAACTATTTTCGTTTTATGTTTTTAGACCGTCTACGATGGCCGTTCGTTATTTTACTCGCATTTAGTCTCCACAATCACAGGCTACTTGGCAAAGAGCCATTCCTTGTGAATTCTACATTAAGGTTAGCTATAATTTTTAAAAACGGAACGACAGTACTGCTCGTTTCATCATCATGGAGAACTATTAGTGAGTTTTTTTCGTTTCTTCAGGTTGTCTGACAAGATAACAGGGAAGACAACACTTCAACAGCATATTTAATGACAAGGTACGAGTAAGGAATCAAAGAGGTTGTAGATTTGTCAGAACATTGTAGAGTCACACATTATTTTTCACTTCAGTGTTTCTTCTCTGAGAACTTCAGAGTACTGATATCCAATTTACAAGGTACCGTAAATCATTGAACACATTGACCACTTTGGTGAGGGGAGCACAAAACACACGTATTTATCGCAACGATTTATTGTGATTAACCGATCCCATAAAGTGCAGATTCTGAAATTTTCTCCTTTTCTTCACAGCATACCCCTGACGAAGGGACAGAATGTCCCGAAATGCATTGGGTGTTTTATGACATCACTATTGTTTTGATCTAAATATATGCAATTATGTGAATACGTTTGTTTATGCAAGATATATAAAACGATGAATATTGAAATATACTGAACAGAATGCTGTATCATTCATGAGAATTATTATGTTTTGAACCTTTGTAATAAATGTTAGAAAGAATTCACCAGCAGTGCAGATTGCAGTCCTAGTAATCTTTGCAATACTAGGCCTCTCACCTTGTCAGTGAAGCAGCCATATACGATCTATAGAGGGGCATTACGCGACCACTCGCTGACCAACTCTAAAACGGCTGAAACAAACCCAATCGTGTTTGGTGTCAAACATGTTGGAATCATACCCCAACACCGGTAACCAGTGTGGAATGTATGATCCTACCCCTCAGAAGCGAGCTTCGTGGGGTCCCTGGTGTTCCCGGTACCAGCCTTCTCATGTCGGACAGCAGAAAATGGTTGCTGCTGACCAGAGACACATTTCTGCCCTCCCGCTGCTGAGCCAAGCTCGAGCAGGGGAAGGCAGAACAATAGGCATCCTGTCACAGGGAGGTGTGACCATCTCCCAAACAGGATTTAGTGTATTAGGCTGGGTGGGTGCGCTTGCCAGAGACAGAAAGTCTGCATGAGGGGCACATTTGGTGTCCCTGTGCATAGTCCAGTTCCAACCATTCCAGGGAGCCGTTGGCTCCTGCTCTGGTGCGAAACTGGACAAAGGACATGGGAGTAACCTCCCCCCTGTCTTGTGCTTGTTGTCAATTCTTGAACAAGTGCATTGGGCTTTAAGGAGCCCCAACCTCTGGCGTCTTCTTCCACAAAGATTTTCACCCACCTCGCACTGTGTGCTCTGTGGCCTGTCGTTTCGTGAAGCTGCTCGAGGTCCTCTCACGACTCCTGTGCCTCCGGGCTGTGGGTGCATTTGAGGATCAACCTTGCTTTTCTAGGGCTCCCCTGGTTGCTCCAGGCTTGCCCCGACTCCCCTGTGTGTGGTGAGTCTCCTGGACATTGCTGGTGCGAACCATACACTTCCTTGACCTCCTGCGTGGGGCGCGGTTGCCAAGGCTTGTTGGTGCTCCCGCCGGACACCTACCCCTCAGCACTCGACATCCTTCGTGGGACAGCTCGCATCCGGCTCCTGGACATCCTTAACGTTGCCTGGTCCCCGCAGCTGCAGAGTCAAGATCACCGTCAACTATCCTGAAGCACCTGACATCGGTGGGCATTAGTATACCGAGTCCCTGGTCACTCTCAAGTGACCCAGACTCTGTCCCCTCTGCTTTCAGGTACTCCTCGACTAGAATCCACATTTGGATTCCAATGGACATTCTTCTCCCTTCCAGCAGCGGCTCTTGTTCGAAATCCTCCATTGGGTTTGACGGCGGTTTCCGATGCCACTTCACACCTATGCGCCCGGCTTCACTGTGTTAGGTAATTTGGGTACTTCGGTATCTACGGGTGGGTGGCTCTCCAACCTTCTGTTTTCCACTTAAGTATTGTGTGCTTTATGTCTGTCTCCGTGTAGGAGATACTGTAACGTACTAGACAGTGTTATGTAATAAATACCTATTTTTTATAACTATTGTGTGGTTCTCTTTTCATTTAATCTATACTATAAGGTCGCATTCTGGTAAAACAAGCTGCTTTACAGTCCTTCAAGACTTAGCCTGAAGGCTGCTCTCCACAGCTACCACTTGGATAGCTTTTTAAGGTTGTCTGAGATCTCATAAAATCACCATAAGGGTTGTGTGGACTGGTGCAGGGTGCCCACTTTAAATTAGTGGACCTCATATACCCGGCCAGCCTCTCACAATAGACAGGATTTGGGGTGTAGGTGGTTAAAACCTGCCACATCTACAATGGAGGAAGTTGTAGAGAAGATCTTCCTGGAACAATTTCTTGAAGCCCTTCCTGGTCCAACACGGACCTGGGTTAGACAACATCCTAATTAAACAAGGACAGGAACCATAGATTTAGCTTGTAACTATCATAGGACACCTGAGTTCCGACCCCGCCCTCTAAGTCTCCAGTTATTCAGAGCAACCAGGGACAAAATGGGGTAAAAGCTGTATTCAGACCGGGCCTTGAACCTAGGACAGCTGTAAAAGCCACAGGAAGAGAGCTAGGGCAAGGTCCCCAGTGTTTATACTTGCGCCGAATGGGGTCACATTGCCCATAACTGCCCCCCAAAACCTCTTTCTCCTGAGCCCACAGACATAGGATTTTTAAGAGGACATGTGTTATGTATGGGAGAGATGAACCGCCAAGTTTATACTATTAACCTCCAGTTAAATGGGAAACCAAGGACAGCTGTAGTAGATTCAGGATGTAGGTATACAGTCGTAAACCCCCATTAAGTGGAACCCCAACAAATCCAGAAACGGAGAAGGGTGTTTATCACCTGTGTACATAGAGATGGTAGAGAGTATCCAGTGGCACGGGTAGTAATTGAGTGGCAGGACACTAGGTAAGACTTGCGGGTAGGGCTTATACCTCACTTGGTGGCTGACATGATAATTTGAACAGACTATAAGTATTTAAATAAGATGCTACTGACGGCCAGGGAAGAACAGGTGCATACTTATTGGTTGGAAGATGCCCCTTTCCACAGAAAGGATATGGATGGGGGTAAGCCTAGGCCTAGGCTAACAAACTTAGAAAAATGCCAGAACAAACAAATATTCCTTTTGAGGGAATCTTCTAAACCTTCATTGGGTTTTCTCTCCACAGACGATGAATGGGAGCACCGGCGCAGTTTTAGGGTGGCACAACAATAAGACCAAAAACGTTTCTAATACCTGAACTTATGCCAGAAAAGAAAATCCAAAGCAGGTAGGACCACAGTTTGTTATACGAAAAAGTCTCTTATATAGAAGCACTGTCAGGAACGGGAAAAGAAACCTCCAGCTAGTCGCCCCTAGTGTCTCCAGAAGTCAGGTACTACATCTAGAACATAGCTACGTTTGGGGTGGATATCATGGTAAGGAAAGAAACAAAGAATATCTTCTGAGATGGTTTTATTGGCCAGGTGTATAGGCTGATTTTAGGAAATGTTGTGAAGAGTGCGATAAATGGCAATTAGTAAACCCACCAACTGATCGTAGAGTACCATTAAAACCCCTCCCGGTTATAGGTATACCCTTCACCAGGGTGGGATGGATTTGGTAGGGCCACTAGTACCCTGCTCAAAAGGGTATCAGTATATTTTGGTGTTGGTGGACTACACTACCAGATACCCAGAAGCGATACCATCGACTAGCATATCGACCCCGGTCATTGCCTTGGCTGAATGTGGCCGGCTATTCTCGACACTGGATACCTAATTCCTCAACTAAATGCAAAACCTTTGATAAGATTGACAAGAACAGACATTCAGGAACCCATACCCTGGAATGCGGAGCATGTTGCTAGCTTCCGGCACTGGCTTAGGGTTTGCCGGACTATGAAAAAGACTTTCACATGGTTGTATACGAAAAGAAAAGAATGGTTGTGCGTTGTCTGTCCTCACCCAACAGAGGGTGATCACAAGCGCCCTTCCCCAGTGCCTAAGAGCGGTTGGCAGCAGCTGCAGTCTCCCTTCGACAAGCCAAGACTTTGGTTATGGGACATACTGTACATGTCTATGTACCTCACTCTGTGGATTTATTTTTGAATAGAACAAAAATGCAACATTTTTCCAATGCTTGACTGACTCATTATGCATTGCACATTTTTAGCCCACATGTAACTTAACACCGATGTAAGACTCTTAATCCTGCTACCTTGTTGCCTGTAGTGTGCAATGTAGAGTGTGATGGAATGGATGAGGTGAATGACAGTGTTACAGAGGAGCAAACGAAAGTTCAGATCAACTTGTCAGATGAACATTTGGTAGACAGGAACGGAGATCTCTGGGTGGATGGGTCCGGTTTTAAATTGCCGAATGGCAGTTCTAGACATCATGTGTAGTCACATCGCTTAATATAGTAGTTCAGACATGCAAGATACCTGAGAACTCTGTGCAGGCAGCAAGCTGGCAGCACTAGCAACAGCCTGTGAACTGGCCTTAGGGAAAGGGGCGAACATTTATACGGATAGTCAATATGCCTTTGGTGTCACCCAGAATTTTGGTAGATTATGGGCTGAGAGAGGGTTTATTACTTCACAAGGCGCTAAAATATAACATGGGGTGTTGATAACAAGATGACTAAACACAGTCCTTACCTGTGAAAATGTTAGTGATAAGATGTAGCATTCATAAGCAAATAAGCCGATAAAACAGCCAAGAGGACTAACTCCTTCCCCACTGCCCTCACGTATGTTGCCCACTCTGACCCAGACGTAGCAAAGAGGCTGTAAGACTTTTGCCCTGAAGGAATAGCTGAAATACAGAAACAAGCTACTGAGGACAAACTGGAGAAGTGGGCTAAAACGGGCACACAGGTTCAGGGTTATTGGATGACTATGGATAGAAAAAGATATCTCCTGCCCAATGCTCTGTTATATCTAGGGACTTTTAATGATGCATGGCTCCATTCATTTGGCTCGGGATGGGTTGACCAATAGTATATTGCAATTTTGGGCAAAAAGCCAAGACACAGAGAATAACTGAGCAGATATGCCAACGCTGTATGACCTATGCTCAGTATAATGTAGGCAAAGGAACAAAGGTTCCATCAGGACATTTTTTCCCTCCACAGATGCCCTTCGAGGAGCTCCAAATGGATTACACTGAAATGACCCCTATTAATACATTTCTGTATATTCTGGTGCTGGTTTGTGCTTTTTCAAAATGGGTGGCGTCATGCCCAGTAAAGAACAATGACTGATTATCGACAATGAAATGTCTGGTAAAAGACTTGATACCCAGATTCGGGTTGCCCCGGAGGATGTAGCGTGTCAATGGAAGTTACTTTGTGAATGCCATTGTAGACAATGTGTGTAAGGCTCTGATCATACAGCAAAAATTCCATTCTGTTTATCATTCTGAAGCAGTAGGATAGGTGGAGCGGAGAAATGGAGTGCTAAAGAACAAAATATAAAAAATAGTGGCACCCTCCTCCTGGACTTGGCTCAATGCTCTCCCGCAGGCACTAATGAGCTGTGCCATATCCCAGACAGTAAGACGAAGTTCAGCCCCCATGAAATACTCACTGGTCGACCAACAACTTGTTGGGGGGGGGTCCCTCAAAGAGAATTGACTTCTGTTGTGTCGGATTAGCTGTTGCGCAAGGACTGTTGAGAACTAACATTACATGTTGCTTACACCTTGCCAGAACCATTGCAGGGCCCAGGTCACCAATATCATCCAGGTGATCGGGTCCTGGTTTGCAGCCATGCTGGAAGGGGCCGGTTCAAGTACTCCTGACCATGCAGACAGCTGTCAGGTGCACGGCTACAAGAACTGGATACATGCCTCCCATGTGAAAAGAGCACCACCTTAGAAAGTAGTGTCTACATCCACCACCGACATCAGACAGGGGTATACCACCTCCAAAACCTTCATACCACAGAGACCACAATACCATCTCCACTCCAGAAAGATTGTTGACTGACCAATTAATTCAGCCTCTTCTTCCCCTCTAATAGTGTCACAAAATAAAATTCCAAGTCCATCTTTTGAACTCTACCAATGGTAGACTTTATATCGAGTTCACAGCCGCAAACTACTGGTGACCTCTCCAGCCTAGTGATGATGAATAACAAGGAACAGAAGGGGCGAAGCACTGAAGGCGAACAACCTGTATTGATGAAGACAATGTTAAAAGATAAAGTTCTATATTCCACTTGCTCTCATTCTAGTATCTGTGCCAACTAGTATTGCCATCTGTATGTATGCGGTGTATTATTCAGCTGTGCAGGGTTCTGATAGTAATATGACACTAATGATTGCATGCCCCTCCCTCAAAAGAATATCATGAGAACGTTGCCATACAAATGATCAATGCCTATTACAAGCAAATAAATGTCTCAGATTGTTGGATGTGTCTGACACTTTCTTATGTAACACAACACAGGATGCCTTTGATGCCTTCGAGTTTGGCACTTAATGATTCTTCTTATAGTCTATTTAAAGCAGCGACCGCCTGGCTTTTTGGTCTGAAGAGTACTGATGCGAATGCAGACATGAAATAGTGATACCATTGGGTTGTTCTGTCACAGGAGAAGGTTCTCCACATAAGGATGTCTTCAATGATGACATCATGAGTAAAAGATATAAACAATTCACCCTTGGGATGAATAATTTGTTTCCCAACATCTCCCCCTTATTTAACAATCCCCTGGCTCTATGGGTAACAAGAAGACACAAGCAATTATGGCTTGCATCAAATGGATCGCGAGAGATGGTACGGAGTACCTGCACCCATGTATTCAGTCTGGCCAATGCCTCTTGCCCTCCTGATCAGTGGCAGCACGGCATTTATTTAGTCTGTGTCAAAAAGCATAGCCTTGGCTGCCCAAGGGTTGGGAAGGGTCTTGTTATTTTGGCCTAGTGCTTACCCGTATAAGACACCATTCTAAGGAAAATATCAGCAAATAACTGCTAACAATGTAACTAGATGGAGTAGGGAAATAGTTCAGGCTGTTACTTCTGCTCAGGAGTTCGGTGATTTAGCACTAGGAATACTACCTATGTTAGGAGTAGCAATGAATTCTAGAAGAATAAGACAATTGGGTCATCTGTTGGAAGCAACAATATATGAAACAACCAATGCCCTAGTAAACATCACAGTAGAAATGGTAGCTATGAGACAAGTAACGCTTCAAAATCATATGGAGCTTGATATGCTTCTTGCTGAAAAGGGGGAGGGGGCAGAGTCTGCAAAATTATAAATACTGAAAGCTGTAGATTTATCCGTGATAATGCCTTGAATGTTTATAAGGCCATAGAAAATGTACATGGTGTATGGATACAACTACATCATTTTGCTGAATGTACATAATGGGATGACCTTTCTTCAGTTTGGTACATGGGGCTAGACTTTACTGAAGATCATATTGATTATTGTTATTGCAACATTGGTTGTCTACATGTGCATGAATATGCTCCCTGTTTGTTGTCAAGCATGTGTTCGGCTGTGTAACACTACCCCCGAGCAACATTCATGTTTCAGGTGCCATGATTCAGTGAGACTAAGCGGTAATGGTATTAATGCATATAGATATTGATTGAGTCTGATATTAATGTTGAACAGTTGTTCACAGGGTAGATTGTGGAAGAGGATATATTTTGATAACAATTCATTTATTTGTTTTACTATGTGATCCTCTTGAGAACTCTGGGCAGGAGTGGTATGGGCCGCTCAAATATGAGAAGCATGACCTCATAAAACTCCTGAAGTTGAGTGGGGCTGCTCCAGCTGCCGGAAACTCAGGGAGGCGTGGAAGCGGCCCAGGCTCAAACACAAAGCCTGGCCTCAAATGACAACGCTCCCTCGTCTGAAGACCACGACAGACTGGGCGAAGACTAAGAACTCTTTTACTTCTTGCTTTTCTTCTTTTTGTGGGACTTATCAGAGTGCCCCGATGACTTCGAATGCGACTAAGATCTTTGACTTTGCAACAGATCCCGGGACCTTCTTCTCAACCGGGATTAAGACCCTCGCGACTACACATGTCGAGCAGCAAGGAGCTTGAGGGATTGGCCCCTCAAGGCCTTCGGGTACATTGTGGGGCAATCGGCACAGGTTTTCACGTCATGGTCGAGCTCCAGCACAGGAGGCAAACAAGATGCAAGTCCGTCACTGACATCTCTCAATGACAGGTGCCGCAGGGCTTGAAGCCAGCCTTCCTAGTAGACATCCTTGCCACACCAGGAGAAGAACTCTCAAAAACCTTTGACAAAACATCAGAAAAATACAGTCAAAAAGTGACAGACGGATGTGGCTCTCTCCGGATCTGTGCTGACTGGCTCGGAAAGAACATAACTGATGTCAGTGCGTTGGGTTGACGGCTATATGGACACTGTACATGTCAAGCCGAACAGCGCCACCTATTGGCGTAAAGGGGTACTGCTCACGGAAAAGTTCTGGATCCAGTCTGATGCCTAGGGATAATTTTAAGGTAAGGAATCTGCAGTTCAAAGTCTTTATCAAATTTTACCAGAAGGCAGCCCCTCCTAAAGGGTACACGTTACCCCAGAGTATAGATTAGTATAGATGTGACCACTGTCATTCTACCACACCTTGGGTAAAGAGGGCAGCAGTCATTCTCTGTAAAGGAGGTGTGCACTATACATGCCCCTTCGACCTAAGAGCCAAGCTCTAGGGTCTCAATCCATGTACACAAGAAGACCCCCAGTGGACATGCGATTTTCATGTTCACTGAAGTAGAGGTCGGAAAACCCACACTACTTTCAAGTGATTTGCCAGGGATCAACACAGGGCAGGGAAGGAAGCTCTCCAAAGACCTGTAGAAGACGTCCTGTCTTCTTCTTAATTCTGCAAGAAACTGAAGACCTGCATTTCCAACTAACTAACCTATCCTAGGCAGGGCTAGGCACACTTCTGCTCAGCACCAGGATACCCTTGCGGATAGTGAGCTTTACAAAATAACATGAGACCTCAACCTATTGCCTAGAGTCAGATCTTTTGTCCTTTCAGCAAGAGTGGCAGTGACCTTGTGCCTTCCTGTTTGTTTAGAGTTCATGGCCGTGGTATTGTCTGTCTGAAGCAGTATGTTTCTTGTCATCAGAGATGGAAGGAAAGCCTTGACAGATAGATGGACCTCTTGCAACAACAGACAGTTGATGAGGTAAGAGGTCCTTGTTTGTCCAATGGCCCTGAGCTAGCAGATGTTCCAGATTAGAGCCTCATCCCATAAGAGATGCATCCATGACAATCATCTGTAACTGTGTAAACTACTGGAATGGAACTCTTTGCAGAAGATGCAATAGTCTGCACCACCATGAAAGGGAGGTTTTGCTGGAAGAGTCATCTGCAGCTTCTCATCACAATCATCCTGTCTTTGTGACAATTGAGCTTGTAGGCAATGCTTCAGGGGTCTCATATTTAACCTTGCATTAGGTATAAAGTATATAAAGGATGACACTGCATCGAGAAGACCGATCTATCAACTGTCAGTTTGCTCATGTTCAACCGCTTGAAATTTTTTTCAGATAGATGATACTTTCTCCTTTGAAATATACACTTTTCTTTCCATAATGTCTATTGTGGCTCCTAGGTAACAAGTGAGAAAGTGACTTTTGTATACTGATCTGTAGACCCATTCTGGGTAGATACATGGATGTTTTTTTAGAAATCCTGCTACACCTTTAACTGACTAAACGTTGATTACTCAATCTTCCCGGTAAGGGTAGATGAATATTATGTTTTCTTGGGTGAGCATCTACTACAGCCAGGCATTTGGAGAAACTGATTGGGGCTGATCGGAGTATGAATGGTAGCAATATGTATTAAAAGTCGGATTTTCAGACTCCTGTTGCATACGCTCTGAAGACTTAGACGACCTAAGGTGGTATAAATGAGTTGTTACCGCTGTTGAGCCAGACTTCAAAAGCGAGCACGTCAGGGCTTAAGCCTTTGATGGAGAGGCTGTTATCTTCAACATCAACTGAAAGTGTTGATGATAATGTTGATATTTTCTGGCATCTTTCATCCTAATCTTTTATATCTCCCTCTGGAGACTTTAGGCGGTGCCAGATCCACTGAGGCTGCAAGGTCTTTAGCCTATTTATTTTTCTTCAGCTTGTCCTTGGCTATTATGTCCTCTAGTTTTCCTCTCAGCCGGACACCTTCCGGTTATGTCAATGTAATTTTATTGATCAATTCTGTTTATATTGACAAGTTTTCAATAAACAAATAAAACACAGGTAAATCTGGATACAACCGAGAGGTCTAGCAGGCAACTAATCCTAATCCCCATCCTTCCCAACGAACAAGTTACTTACCTTTGGTAACGCATTATCTGGAAGAGAATCTATCTAGCTGCAGATTCCTTACCTTTGAATTTACCAGGCGTTAGACTGGATACGGAAACATTTGCTCGAGCAATACCCCTTACACGCGCCATCGGGTAGCTCTATTCGGCTCTGCGTGAAGTCGTCGGTAGTGTTGGTTGTGACATCGCAGTCACCTATATAGGCGCCACCCAGATGCTGGGAAGTCAGTTCATTTCTTTCCACGCCAGTTAAGTGCTGATGCCGGAACAGCTTTTTGACAGTCCTTTTTTTCGACTTTGGAATTTTTTCCAACATCGTGTGCGAGGATGTCGTTGAGGAAGACAGGGTTTAAACCATGCGGTGCCTGTCACCGCATGATGTTGGTTACCGACCCCCACCTCCTCTGTCTCAGGTGTCTCAAGCACGACCACGATTCGAAGTCATGCTCGGACTGTCGGGCTATGGCTCCGAAGGCCTTGTGAGAGTGGGCTATGAAGCTCCTTGCGGCACCACAGTCCACATCATCCAGTGAGACCCCGCAGAGGTCCCGGTAGAAGAAAAGGAAGTTGCAAGATCACGCCAGGAACCCCAAGTCCTCTTCGTCCCACTCGAGGTCTTCGGGACACTCGGGAAAGAGGCACAAGAAGAAGTCCAAGCGGACTTCATCTGCACATCGACTTTCGTCTGTCGACGAATGAGGTAAGGAGCACCGACGCTCTAGGCACGGTTCTGTGGAGCAGAAACCAGGGTCGACTTTGCGCCTCCTTCCCTTTTCAGGAGCCGGAGTGACCCTTGCAAAAATGAAAGAATTTTACGAGCCATGCACCTCATTTTTGAGCGGGTGACCCCTTGGGCCCTGCGGGGCTGAAGGGGCCCCATTGGATTAGATGCTGTCGGCTCCGGCCACAGCACCAGTGGGGCCCAGGGATCTGATCTTGAACCCAGGACGACACCAGTCGTGCCATCGCAACCTCCCCCGGCGGCGGACCCGAAGTTGGTGCCTTCGGTGTCCACAGGCGGTGCCAGCCCCATCCTTATCCCCTACGACACGGTGTCGGAATGGCGAAGCTCGATGCCGATTCCGACATTGGTTGAACCCAGGGGTTCTATGTTGGCGCCTGAATACTTTAAAGATGTTTTAGACTAGGGAGAGGAATGGGAGGGGTCTATGGACCCTTTGGAATAAGGATGTTTTTGCATAGCAGATGGACTGGTATGAGGACAGGCGGTCGCTCCTCCCACGCTGCTCTGCCGCTCGCCTGCCTGCTGCTGCTACCTACTGCCTGACCGCTGCCGCTGACTTCGGTAGATTACCGCTCACCTCTTCTCCGCCGCTGCCCTCCGCATCTTCTCAGGTTCCGCCTTCCGCCCGCAGCCTGCCGCCACTGCCCCCGCTCCTCACTTGCTCACCGGCCCGCTGCCCCGGTCACTTCCTTTGCTTTTCCCGCCGCTGCCCCCGTAGTCCCGCCTCCCCTCCTCGCCCATTGGCCACCCCGCTACCGCCTCCCGGCTGACCCTCCCTTCCGGCTCCTACTTAAGGGGTCCCTGTCGGGCTACTCACTGTGACCCCCTGTGCCCCCACAGGCGGTCGCTTCTCCCACGCTGCTCTGCCGCTCGCCTGCCTGCTGCTGCTACCTCTTGCCTAGACCAAGAAGACTGGATGGTAGCATTGGACCTGCAGGATGCGTATTTCCACGTCCCCATCCTGCCGGACCACAGGCGTTACCTGCTGTTCAAGGTAGGCTGCAAGCACTTTTCAGTTTACTGTGCCCTCCTTCGGCCTTACCAGTGCTCCTCAGGTGTTCATCATCAAGGTGATGGCCTCAGCTCATCTGCGCAGGTTAGAGGTGTCAGTCTCTCCCTACTTCGACGACTGTTGAAGGCGTCCTTGACCCAGGAGGTCATCTCCCACCGTACGACTACGGTGGACCTCCTGCATTCTCTGGGGTTCTCTATAAACATGCCAAAGTCACACCTGACTCCTTCTCAGACACTCCCTTTAATTGAGGCTGTTCTGGACACAGTGCAGTTTCGGGCCTGTCCTCCTTAGCAGCGAGTCCAGGATATTCAGGTTATGATTCCGATGTTTCAGCCTCTATCCTAGATTTCGGTGAGACTGACTCAGACTGTTGGGCCTCATGGCCTCCTGCAGCCTGTTGGTAAAACATGCCAGGGCGCGTATGCGGACTCTGCAGTGGGACCTGAAGTTCCAGTGGGTACAGCATTGGGGAAATCTCACCGACGTGGTCCATATCTCACAAGGAACTGCAAGAGATCTGCAGCGGTGGTTGACGAACCGCGATTGGGTCAATAGCAGACTCTTCTCCCTTACCCAACCAGAGCTCAGTCATGACAGATGCTTCACTTCTGGGATGGGGCGGATATCTGGGAGAGGTGGAGATCAAGGGACACTGGTCTCCCGCGGAGCTGGGGCTACACATCAATTTGCTGGAACTTCGAGCGATTTGGTTGGCATGGAAGGCTTTTCTTCCCTCTGTCAAGGGGAAGTTAGTGCAGGTGTTCACGGAGAACACCACCGCCATGTGGTACTGCAACAAGCAGGGTGGGATGGGGTAGTGGACTTTTTGTCGAGATGCTCTGCATCTCTGGACATGGCTGGAACAGCAGGGAATAACCCTGGTGGATCAGCACCCGGCAGGTTCTGTGAGTGCCAGAACGGACAAACTCAGCTATCGATGCCTAGCTGAACACGAATGGCGGCTCCAGTCGGAGGTGGCGCAAGGTATCTTCCAGCAGTGGGGAGATCTTTGGTTAGATCTGTTCCTCTCTGAAGAGAACACGCAGTGTCAGCAATACTACATGCTGCAGTTTCCAATGTGACTATTGCTCAGCGAAGCCTTTAGTCGCGAGTGGAGCTCAAGCCTGCTGTACACCTTTCTGCCCATACCACTCCTGCCCAGGGTTCTGATGAAGATCAGGAGTGACCGGGCCCAAGTCATTCTTATGGCTACAGTCCGTGAGGAGAGTCTGATATCCAGAGCTTCTGAAAATGAGCATCGATCCTTCGAGCCCCTTCAGGAGCATCTTCTGTCGCAGCAGCAGAGGATGGTCCCCTACCCAAACTGGTCAACTCTGCGCCTCCAGGCGTAAAGATTGATCGGCGGCAGTTGATGGCTTTTGACCTTCCTCCCGAAGCATGTAATGTTATTTTGGCGCCCACGCGTCCCTCCACTAAAAGGGTTTACAACTGCGGTTAGCACAAATTTGTATTATACTGTATAGAAAGGTCTATTGACCCTCTTTTAGCTTCTCTTGCCACTTTTCTTCTATACATTCTGACCCTTGCCCAACATGGCTCTACTTTGGGAACTTTCAAGGTGTTATCTTTCTGCTCTATCTGCTTTTTTGCGGCTACTAGATCAACCCTCTCTCTTTAGGTCTCCGATTGTAAATAGATTTTTGAAGGGGCTGGCTCACTTATTTACGCGCAAGCCCTTTGTTATGCCTCAGTGGGACCTTAGTTTGGTCCTCACTTATCTTATGTGTGCTCCCTTCGAGCCTTTACACAACTGTCCCCAGCGACTGCTTACCATCAAGACAGCCTTTCTAGTGGTGATAACATCTGCCTGGAGGGTGAGAGAGTTGCAGACACTATCTTGTACGCCTACCTACATGATGTATTTTCCAGACAAAATGGTGCTTCGTGCCTGTGCTCCATTGTTGCCGAAGGTGGTGACCGCATTTCATCTGGGTCAGTCTAGCATGCTGCCCACCTTCTTTGCCCCCCGCATCCCTCTAAGGAAGAGGAAAGTCTCCACTGCCTGACCAAAAAGAGCATTGTCGTTCTACCTTGACCGCACAAAAGACTTCTGGGTGGACGGCCAACTCTTTGTGGGGTACGTGGGAGCTAAGAAGGGGCGGGCAGTGCAGAAAAGGACCATATCTCGCAGGGTCGTTCTCTGCATTAAGATCTGCTATGTCCTGGCTAAGAAGCAGCCCCCTGAGGAATTCGGGGCCATTCCCCCAGGGGCCTTGGCTCGGGGTGTCCCAGTCCTGGACATCTGTCAGGCAGCAACGTGGACTTCTTTGTACATGTTTCGCAAGCACTACTGCCTGGACAGTCAGGTCTGCAGGGATGGCCATTTTGCTCATTCGGTCCTGCAGGACTTCCTAGTGTTAAGAATTGGTCCGCAACCCACCGCTGAAATGGTATGGCTTGGATATCTAAATCCAAGGTAAGAAATCTGAAGCTAAAAGGCTATCAGATGAACAAGTTACTTACTTTCAGTAAAGCATTATCTGGTAGAGACTCTATCTAGCTTTAGAGTGCTAACAGGCCCACCCATGCCTGCCCGCTTTGCGGACTGATTTTGTTAGGACTAGGGTCACTCCCCTTTTCTGGGCCATAGCTTTGCACACGTGTTTTAAACGTCAGTTACTTTGTGGCTCTGCGCTTCTGGTGTGGAAAAAACGAGAAGTAATGACGTCCACACGCCTGGTTTGCGCCTATATAGGTGACCGCTAAGTTATGATTGACGTCGTTATGCGGAGGCGAATGAAACCACCCGACGGTGTTTAAAGTGGTATTGCTCGAGCAAAAGTTTCCGGATCCAGCCTGATACCTGGGAAATTAAAAAGTAAGGAATCTGCAGCTAGAAATCTCTATCAAATACTCACGCCAACAAAACAGAAACTTCTAACATTTAGTTATATATCCAGTGGATACATAAAATTCGAAGACAGCCCCCAGTCTCTGTTAAACTCTTTCCAACTTGCCGTTTTCACCTATCGCAATCTGTTAGTCACTTATGCTTTTCAATGTAGTTTTAGGCATTTTCAGGCACAACTCTCATGATTTTTAACAGAATGTGTAGAAGGTAGGCAAACCACAAATACCTAGTATGGATCATTGGCAGCTTTTTTGCTGCCACATGATGGGCATTTATAAATTCACTCAAACAAACTAGTTGGAGTGCAGTTATGTTTACAAAACCAAACCTGTAAACCACTGGAATTTACCAGTGATGGGTAGGTAAATAAACCATATCTCGTGCCCCTGTCATGCGCTGCTTATGACCTATATGTGACATCACTCACAACATGTTAAATGCCTTCACAAATTACTTCATTGATGATCTCTCAGAGGTAATGGCTGAAGGCTATAAACAGCGGGGGTTGGCCAAACATGGTTCGAGTGCACCTGCTTCTGACCACAGGAAGGGTCTAGGATTTGCGAATCAAGCATGTGATTTGTACATCCTGCAATAAAAATCTTTTTTCAATATTAATGTCTGGGGCAAATTCTTTTGAGGCTCCCTTACATTCTTTTTGTTTTTTTCCAACACGATACTCTGTTAACCATGTTGGGTAATGGCGGCAGCAAAAACAATTCTTTTAGTGACGCCAACCAATCAGAGCGCAGACAGTTAGTTAATCTGCAATGGGCCGTTGGAGAAGAAGCTCGGTCGTCCAATAGTGTGCCTTTATTTTATGATTTGGATTTGAAAATATTCTGTGGAGTTGCAAATCCACAAAGGAGCTGCAGAATAACCGTCCAGATATCTCTACAATTTAACCTCTTCATGCCCAGACAGAAAACCCTTTTTAATTATCATTTCTCTACTAATGAAGATTTATATGTAACCAAAAAAGGCACTTCCTTGAGTACATGTTCATTTTGGTACACATCTGTTCAGCCCTTCTTTCCTCTTTCAAGCAGAAAAGTATCATAAGTGACTTAGAATTAGATATTTTGCTTAAGAATTAACTTTGTCTTCATTGTGTGCAGATTCGTGAGAAGGTGCGTAAGCTGTTAGCAAAACAAAAAAAATGACTTTTCAAGGTCTGACCTATCTACACAGGCACTATTGGTATGGGGAGGGGGCGGGGTGTATGCATGTGTGGGTGTGTGTAACACACCCACCCCGCCAAACCAATATGACATCTTCAGAACCAATAATAAGACCGAAACAAAATACCCATATAGTCTTGGAAGCTAAATCTTAATCTAGTCTTCATGGGAAACGATTTTGGGCATACACCCTAACTTCAAATACAGCAAAGAGGCCATAACAATGTTAGAATGTGTGCCATATAAATATACAGATTATATAATATCACATTGGTCTTCTGTTAGCAAAGACTTCCTTTCCTATTAATAACAGACTGAGTGTTGTACTACCTGTACTCAGGATCTTATCAGCCACTTTCTGCAGGAATGAAGGAATCTGCTGCTGTACAATGGTGTACCTTTCGTCCCAGTACTTATCATTATAATCCTCCTGAATTTTCTCCTTTTGCAGCTCGTGCTCCTCCACCATGAATTCACTGCAAAATGAACACATAGTCTTGATGGTAAGAGAAAAATAAGCAACATAACCGAAGAGCATTCAGAAAAGCAATTAAATGTGTGTTACACTGTTTGAATGTGCCACTAGGATGTTCTAAGATATATTATATTCTATTACTGCTTATGGTCTGCTTACAAGCTTATAGTTTGGTGGTCCTTAAGTGGGAGTGAAATTAAAGATGATAAGAAAGATGTTTTATAGAAATACTTTATGACACGCACCTTCAGATTTTTAACTGATCATTTCTAATTGAATTCGGATATCCCCAGGAAATAAATTCCAAACAAGTCACTCTATCAGTCATTGACTCAATACCTAATTATTCAAAACAGTCTCCTTCTCAAACACATTTTTAGAATTTTTGTAATTTTTATTGACAACCTGGACATATTCACAGTCAAAAGATGAATGTGATGTATGGAACTAAAGTGTCCGTAGTCTCTAGGCTTAGATCTGATAAAGCCAAAGCTGGCAAGTGTGTACTCAAGGAGCCGTGCCCCAAGACCTGAAGTTACAATTTAATCCTTAAAAAACCTTTCCCCTGAGAAAATGCTTGTGGGACCCTTGTTTATTTTGAACCTCTACTTTGCAATAAGAAAGAAAAATGCCCTCAAGCTCAATAAACAAGTTTATGTGCCGTTTTTAATGGTATTGAGGAGCTCTCTCCAGAGAGCCATCTTCCAAGAAAAATTCGGGGAATTTTCAGCCTGTGAAATAGAGAGAACATTACAACTTGCATCATATGGTACAAAGACCACATGCCTTCATGGAGAACTGTCTATAGTGTACTGAGTTGGGGCTTATACTCAACTCAAGTCCATATGGAGTTGAACTTCATTTATTTGTGATAGTGCTACGGACCCATTTCATTATTGATAGGATAGTGCGGTGGACCTGGGGATGAAGGAACTTCACTGTTAAATAAGAGACAGCAACTCAAGTGGCATATCTTACAGATAAAGTGGTGAGAGCATAAATGATCAATAAAAAAATGAGTCTGGACCACGTTAATTTCTCTGAATACCAGTGTGCCTCAGTGTTTGTTCTACCAATGGCTGCCAATATACTTTCAGGTACTACATATGTGCACACTACTCCTCACAACTATTGCTACAGCCAAACACTGGCATCCACATCCTCCGGGATATATAAGAAGCGTTTGACACAGTGGATGAAAGAATTTGAGTTCACAGGTAAGGGGGTAAAGACCCACCTTAAGTAAAAAACACAATCCTTATCAGAGTGAACCACTAAAATCAGTAAATCAACCTGAGCTCAAACTCCTAGTAGCTATGACACAGAGCAGGCAGGCTTAGCTAGGAGTCAATGTGTAATGTATTGTTCATGCAGTACCTAAACAGTAATGAAGTCAAAACACGCACAAGATAAAGCCTAAAGCAATTTAGAAAAATAGAGTAAGTTTTAGTAAATAACATGGCACCAAAACAACAAAAACTCAATAGGGGGAACTGGAGATATGAATTTGTAAAGTTTTAAATACAAATAGCGCCAAAAAGTATTATGCACCAACCGCAGCTGACTGGCAGTGGTGGACTGGGACCTAGGCACGCTTTGAGGCTGACCGCGATGGACCATGAGTCGAACACACAAACTAGGATCAACCGTTTTATTCTACGACATTCGCAAAAATTAAAGTTGAAAATCTTCAGCGGGGCAAGGCAAAAGTCTGTTGGTTCAATGTTGCATGGCATTTTATGTAAGAGAAAATGGTTGCCCCCCCCCCCCATTAACATTATGCCTCCCTGGATCGCTCAGGGACCCTAGTCTTCAAATATGTTTGGTGTTGTTGGTGTTCCTTTGGCACAGGGCAAGCGAGAGGCCAAAAGCTGCTACCATCCTTTATGCTAAATATCACTGAAAGAGGGTCCAGAAAAAGATTTGACATGGTTGAGGTTTTAGACCTTCACCACTCACACATGTGGTGTACTGTTTGCAGTGGAAGAAAAAAGGAAATGGTAGAACCTTTTCCATTGGCTCCTAGTTTTGGCCATTTACAGTAAACAAATGTGAGGACATAATGTATTTTTAGATACAGTTAAACATTGGTAGTGCGTTACTGGCACAAAAAATGGTGCAATACCTGTGTCTCATACCACTCTGGATTTGCACGGGTCTTCAGTATTCAATAACTCTCGTGACTGTAGGATTTCATGGGTGTCAAAGGCCAAAAACTGCCACTATCCCCCCAATCTAAATTTCTTTCAAAGATGCTTTTGAAAAAGTGAAGACATAGGCATGGTTCTCAAACATTCCTTTCCTATGATCAATGCTGATCCATTTTAAGCGGGAGACGAGTGGTAATTTGATTTCCACAAAATCGGTGCTGCTAAGTAAAAACTCCCCCACAAGTGCATGGCTTTAGGAGTATAGAAGTGTATTCGAGATGGCTTGGTAAGTTAACACTCTCCAGTGGCACCTGTTCTAATCTGTAGGTTGCGAGTTCAAACGTCAACTTGAAAACTGAACAATAACTTGGTTTGGGGAAACCCTGACCAACCTACAAAAATAGTCCCTTAGGGAATTCAGCGTTTTGCCGCCTAGCTTTCAGAATTGCTTTGTTGACAAGTGTTTTTCATACCTACATTTCCTACAACTTCTTTATGGGGACTACTGAGGACCACTTACAAAAATGCTAACATATTGGTTGAAACAAATATTTTTTCCTCCAGGTCAAAATTTAGAAAACGGAGAAGAGGGCAAATTGCACACACTAAACATTTCTTGGTCATATTTTGTGATACAAAGCACCTAACTTTACACCACAGCACTTTTATTTTAATTTTTTTTTTAACAAAAACAGAAATCGAGCCAAATTATGGATACTATCTTACAACACACCGTAACAGTTCACAATTCCTGAATCTCCTCATAATACCAAACACGGCATATCATTTTCGGAAAGCTATTTAAGAAGGTTCAAGTGTAACTTACCTAAACTACCACAAACAGAACTTAGACTTGGGGGATAGATGGCTTGGCAGGGAGGAGAAGGTGTAAGAAACCTTAGCAGTGAAATGATTAACAATACTTTGCAAGAAATGACAAAGCAAATGTATCCAACTATGGATTGCTCTGAGCTTTACAGTCAATTCATCACAGCCACAGGAGAAGCATAAACACAGAGTGTGAATGCGCTTCGGGTGTGTGGTAAGCTACAAACAAGAGGATAAACTGCTGTCATTTGGAAACCATTTTTAGAAACATCAGTAATTTGAGTGCCCATCCCAATTTGGGGTCAGGAAATATGAGATGCTGAAAATAATTTTCAAAAAGATCCTGTCTGAAGTTAGAACAAATGAGGGATCTTTACCGATAGTTATTTTTAATCTCTAGATCCCTCCTTAGATGCTCTGGCTACTTCCTAGGACGTTGGAGATGCCTTCAACTCATTTTCATCACTAAAATAGTAAATATCCAATAGTCTGTCCCCAGTAAAAAGCCATCTGACCACTAACATGTCAGATGCAACTATATTACTGTTAGGAACACTAGCAGCAAGCAGAGTGCTGACCTACTTCAGTCTTTGCAAGCACAAGGAACCACCACCAACTGCAAAGATTCATGCGAAAGGTCATGACCCATTGACTACACATCTGATTGACAGTCTTTGACCTAAGGCATAGTTCCATTTGCAGTTAAAAAAGCAATGGCAACACTGAACTTGACAAGATCTTTCCTTTACACTAACCTCTTAAAAATTACCAACCGCTCCCCTAACTATTGCAAGGGTAAACGGTATTGCAAAAAGTGGCCCATTATTCATAGAAGGGATAACTGCAGTGTACTGCAAAAAGTGGTCAATTTTTCATAGCTGGGATCCCTACTGTAGGCATTTGTCCAAAATGTGGCGGGGGAACACCACAGATAAACATCTGGGATAACTGCATAATTGGCTACTGGTCAGTACCCATCGAGCCCTCTCCTTTCATGACAGATTTTGACATGGTTATTTCTATTTTGCATGGAAAAGGGAGAGGAAGCCTACGTTCTAGGTCGATGGTGTGCGCCTACTTTCTTTAGGATTGGCAACTGAGGCCATTTATATTAACCTCCTTAGCAGTGAACTGTGGGTTTTCCCAGATATCTGCCTCATCTCTGGACTATTTAATATTAATATTGGATCTGTGGTAAATAATTTAATTACCGGTACTTAATTTGATGCGGAAAATCTATAATAATAGCTCAGTAAAATAAGAGGCAGAATCCGTGGTATTAGAGGTTCGGAACGGGCTTTATTCCAAAATCAATTCGAATTGAGGACTCCATATTCCGTCACCACGAAGGTTCAGGAAGTGAAAGACCAACTTTATTGACAAGTAATCATTTTTATACAGAGGCATTATAGTGAAAACAGATACAGGAGGCGTAACAGTTGATAACAAAGATAAAACATACATGCGTAACTAAAATGGGTGTAACTAGGCGTAACTAAAGAACGTCATTTAGGTATGATGTCACAAATGGGTGGCACCATGAAAGAATTTCGCAATGTCAGCAGAAATACTTGGCAGAGATGCGCGCGCAGCAGCATGGCGTGTGATTGACGTGCAACTAGGGGGTGAAGGGGACTTGACATTTAGCTCTACATGTGGAGACAGAAGTCTGGGGTTATGTCAACCTAATCCCAAATCATATCTAACATCCTATGTTTAAAGAACTATGTTATCCAAAAAGAGAGGTCTCTTAGGATAGAATCTTATTCTATACTGACTATACTGACTGTTAGTGCGTGTACAAGCGTCTAAGTGTCTACACTAGATGCGAGGGCAGAAATCTTCCATAGTAACAGGGCTATGAATTACTTGCATAAAGACAGAGAAGCCGGGCCCTTTTACACGGTAGCTAGAGGAATGTTTACTTAAACTGCTAGACAGGAATGCATTGGATGAGGAGCGGAGCAGAGCAGATAATCTTGAAGGTGAAATACAGTTTTTGGCAGGCAGATAGGTCGAGTCAGGCACCGTTAGCCGCGCAGGGAGTAGGACAAAGTTCATGGATACAGATGCGAGCTCAGACTGGAGCTTTCAGAGGCAGAAGGCAGGAAAAGGCTTAATGGCAGAATCAGGGCCTACTCGCCTGGACTGTAAAATGGGATAAATGAACCATATAAAGCCGGTGGCCTTTCATACTTAGGAATAGAATATCCGGCCCATTCATGGCGGATCTGAAATAGGACATGTTGACGGTGGACGCACATGTGTTTGCGTCTTCATAACTGGAACTGGAGGGAACATACATGTACTTGTGATTTATACATGGAACCGTTGGGGTCCAAGATAGGGGACATAACTGATCATAAAAATCCATATTTCCACATTCCCTCCTTGTCCCCTACTTGCTCTTAAGAGATATCAATCTTCATCAATCCGTTGATCTGTTCATATAACATCATTTGTTCTTCTTTCTTCTTCCGGAATCTCGAACGAAAACTTAGATGTGGGATACACGAGGTGGCACACAGACCACAAATCGCTGGCCCACATTGTAGACATAAGCAGCAACTGAATAGTATGAGAAAGCCAATACCTAGGAAGGAGAGCATTCTCCATCCCCAGGCTGACAACACGCCCCAGAACCAACCGGACCAAGTCCAGGTGCCTGGATTCTGGTGTATCTGGCTTACAATCTTATGAAGGCGGGTTATGGCTTTATATACAGACGGCGAATTTTCTGGTATAAAAATGCAACAACTTGATCCGATGACCCTACAAGCTCCGCCCCTATCGGCCAGGATGACGTCAAGGACAAGACGATTTTGAAGCACAACAATCCGCATAGCAGACTGCTCTTCTGTTAAATTGCCTAAGGCGGAAATAGTTTCGTTCACTACTGCTTCAAGGGTTCTGGTTAATCTACGTATCAGCTTACTATTGGTAACTGTACCTATATAGGGAAAGAGACCTTTATTGAAATCTGTGTATTTTTCCCATGCTGTTTCAGTGTAATCGACGATTGGGAGATCTCTCTGCTGTCTATTGTGTACTAAATGAGTATTTCTATGATAATCAGGAGGAGCTAGGAAAACAGGTGGCAGAAGGAATCCGATGTAACAGGTACCATCCCAATCTAGAGGCAAACGTGTTTATGCAGTCTGACCACATACGAAGTAGGAATGGCGAGAAGCTCTAAATGTAGACTTGCCTTGATCACTGAATTCTATTACAGTGGTGCACTTACTATGGCCCATATGTATGGAACCATTCTTTCTTACACACAATTCACCTTTAACTGGAAATACTGACATAGCGGGCAAAATTGGTGCAGCTTCGGATTCAACATTCAGGATCATGAGATTAAGCGTGAAATTACCTAATCCGTATACTTCATTTTCTAGATCAGTTCCTGTTCTTTTGGGAAGTCCCTCCTTGTTAGGGTAGCAGACTTTAAGCAAAACTAAGTTCAGGTTTCCCCATACCCAGTTGTCTTGATAAACTGCGGAATTTGAATCTAGGGATTTAATTAAACTAAACCATGCTCCACAGGAGCCATTGTGTGTGAACGGATATGGAAAGAGAGGCAGAATTCCCTTATAGTTCTGATAGGGAGGGAGTCGGCCACATATCCAACAATTTGTAGCATTGCTAGCCTGATGGGAATGATGTAACATACTAATAAAAGTGTTGTTGCGCAGCGCAAATCTATAGGACAACTCATGCGGGGGTAATTCACTAAAAGAATGTTCAACAGTAACATTGTAAACATGTTTAGAAATAGGATAATATATGTGCAACAATATACTTGCAGTGATTATTAAAAGACTTAAGAAAAACAAAATTAATAACGTCACTGTGCAATGACTACGCAGTGATTTACAGTACGCATGTTTTTTCAACAGCATTTGATTATTTCTTTCTCTATTCCGGTCCAGAGGATACATGTCAGAGACAAATTCAACCGATTCACCTTGGAGAGGACTTAAACAATCAAATTGTCTGACTTATTGGACCTCAATTTTAGTTTATAGATTTCTGAGTTCGATTGCTCAACCAAGGGGAGCTTTGAGTCTGTCTTTGAGGAAATACAGGGTTTAGTCTCTATATCGGATGGTAGTCCATGAAATTTCTTGATATGACTCGAATGTAACCAGCCTTTGCGACCTTCGATCTTCACGGCTGTCCTCGTGGTGAGCAGTACTAGTTGAGGCGATTTCCACCTAGGATCCAGCTGAGTCTTCCGGTCAAAATTCCTCACTAACACCAGGTCCCCGGGAACTACGTCATGGGGTTTCACCTCGGTGTTGTCGTGAAAGGCTGCAGCTACCTGTGAACGACAAGATTGTAGTGCAGACATCAAGGAAGCCAAGTAATCTGTCAGCATATTACAGTCAACATCAGTTATTTTGCGTGGTATAGGCGTCCCCCACATATTTGGTGGTCTACCGAAGATCACCTCATAAGGGGATAGCCCTGTTCGAGAGTGTGCTACCATTCTCATGTAAAAGAGTGCAACTGGTAAGGCTACTACCCAGTCGACACCTTTCTCTCTACATATTTTGGACAATCTAATTTTCAGAGTTTGATTATGTCGTTCCACGAGACCTGCTGCCTCGGGGTGTCGGACACAGTGAAATCTCCATTGATAGCCTAACAGAAGTGAAACGTGTTTCATTAGTTCGGATGAGAACGGCTGGCCGTTATCTGAGTAGACAACACGTGGTAAACCGTACCGTGGGAAGAATTCTCGAACTAACTGTTTGGCAGTAGTCGGGGCAGTGTAATCTGAGACCGGGTATGCTTCTGTCCAACGGGAAAGAGCACAAACAACTACAAGAACATATTTGAATCCTCGACATCGTTCCATCTGGATATAATCCATCTGGAGGACTTCAAAAGGATGATCAGGAGGCTGAAATCCACCCTGTTCTACGGGAATGCTTTTACCTGGGTTAAACTGACAACAGATCATACAGGTACGAACTTTTTGTTTAGCTGCTGCTCATAAATTTTTGTTGAACCAAATGTGTTGAATGCTGTCTAGCATAGCTTTTTCTCCTAGGTGGGCTGGACTATGTATTGTATTAATGATAACTTGGACCATTGAGTCGGGAAGAAACCATATAGATTTTTCCTTCGTCATCCATCCCTGATCGGTTTGGATCCCTCCTAATTCAGTCCATTTCTTTATTTCTTCTGGTGTAGCGTGTGTCTGTATGTCAATTACATAAAGAGCGGGATCCTTAACCATCATGCAATGTGTTGGTGTCGGAACTATTGTCTTTGTCATCTCAGATGTGCGAGTTTGAGCAGTCTGTTTAGCTGTTCTGTCAGCTAGATCATTGCCTTGGGAAATGATATCAGTAACTTTCGTATGAGCTTTCCATTTCATAATTGATATTGCAGTGGGTAGATGTATTGCATCTAATAAGGCATGAATGAGGGGTCCGTGCTGAATGTGGGCACCGTGAGAAGTTAAATAACCTCTCTCTCGCCACAGCACGCCGAAGTCATGTACAACTCCGAATGCATAACGTGAATCAGTGTATATGTTGACTTTTTTATTCGTAGCTTGAATACAGGCTTGTGTCAGAGCGATGAGCTCTGCTGCTTGAGCTGACAAGGTATTTATGCAATTTGTTTCAATGACTTCAGTGTCTGTTGTGACTGCATACGCGGCCACTAGCTCTCCTGTACTTGTTCTCATACATGAACCATCTACATACAACGTCAGGTCTGGATCTGACAATGGGACGTCTGTCAAGTCTTGTCTAGGTTTCGTCGTGATAGTAATAACTTCAATACAATCATGTGCTAGTGGGTCTGTTCCGTTTACTGGTAACAGTGTGGCAGGATTTAATGTACTACAACGTCTGATTTCTATGTGTGGCTGAAACAATGTTAATTCGTAACCGGTGAGTCTTGCTATAGTCAAGTGTTGTGTTTGCGTTCGGTTCAAGAGAACCTCTACTGCGTGTGGTACTTGTACTGTCAATGGATGTCCTAACACTATGGCATCGCTTTGTCTGATTGCTAAAGCTGTCGCTGCCACTGATTTCAGGCACGCAGGCAGAGCCTGAGCTACGGGATCTAATGTACTAGAAAAATAAGCACATGGTTTGTGTGATCCTGCTTGTTCCTGTGGGAGTACTGACAAGGCAGTACCTTCGCGTTCTGTAACAAAGAGTGTAAACTGTTTATTGTAACATGGTGTTGCTAAAACAGGTGCTTGACATAAAGCTTTCTTTAAACTTTCAAAGGCGTGTGTATGTTCTTGAGTCCAAGGGAGGACAGTCGATGTGGCTGCCTCCTGTGTTGTCAACTGAATGAGTGGTTTTGCTAGAAATGCATACTGAGGGATCCACTGCCTACAATATGAAGTGAGGCCTATAAAAGCCCGCACCTCCTTTTGTGTCTTGGGTATTGGCATGTTAGCAATTAACTGAATGCGATCGGGTGTAAGCTGCCTTCCCTCCTTGGACAGCGAGTGACCAAGGTAAACAACTCGCTGAACACAGAATTGCAGCTTAGAAGGGGACACCTTGTGCCCCTTTTCGACCAAAAATTGTAAAACCGTCAGTGAGGCTTTTTCACATTCAGGTTCGCTTCTAGCGGTGATCAGCAGATCGTCGACATATTGAAGCAGGGCAGTGTTGACTGGCATGTGTATACTGTCAAGTTCTCGTTTCAGTGCTTGGCTATAGATGCTGGGGCTTTCTGTGAATCCTTGAGGTGCGCGTGTGAATTTAAAGCTTCGTCCATTTAAACTAAATCCGAACAAGTATTGGCTTTCCGGATCTATTGGGACGCTGAAAAAGGCATTCTTGAGATCAATTACAGTAAAGAATGTTGCTTCGGAATCAATGGCTGTCAGTAATGAAGAAATGTCTGGGACTACGGGGTATTGTGGTACAATACATTTATTTAATTCGCGCAGATCAATAACCAATCGATATACTGGCGGGGCTTTTGGATCAGTTCGTTTAAGAATCGGAATTATCGGGGAATTACATACATTGGAGTCAGTTTCCACAACCACTCCTTGGGTAATAAGCTCGTCAATGATTTGCAGTAAAGCCACTACAGCATCTGGGGGTAACTTGTATTGTCGCATTCGTGGTAGTACCACTCCTGTCTTTAGTGTGACTCGATATGGTGTAATGTTCATGCAACCAACATCTGTAGGGCCTTGTGCCCATAAATGTGCGGGTAAAGTCTGCAGTCGGTGATCCATGTCTCGGGACACGTAGTGCCCTTTGAAATCACTTAAAAACAATCTTACTCCTTCCGGAGAACAACATATTATAGCTCCTAGAGCTTTCAATGTTTTTATACCTAACAGGTTTTCTGGACATGATTTAGTAAGCAATAAATCTGTAGTTCGTGTCAAAGGACCAATCGTAAGTGGAAGAGGCTGTGATACTTCGTTAATGATAGGTTTTCCTGAAAAACCAAGGGAAATATTCTGTGAGCCTGAGAGGGGTGCCCCTGGAACTTCACTACGTTTTATTGTTGTTCGGCTTGCCCCTGTATCAAGTAAAAATTTTCTGTCTTGGCCTAATAATTCACTGTGTACATAAGGTCCTTCTTGATCTACAGGGACCTCAATAAGGGGTAAGCCAACTTCCCTCTCTAGGCTGTTTCATGAGTATCGTTGATAATCAGGATAGTCATACTGTGCGGTCTGGTACATCTGTTGTGTCGTTGTCTGTGTGGCAGCAATAGGCTGCGGTGGTGGAGCTGGCATAGACTGTTGCGGAGCCGGCATGGACTGTGCATGCTGCGGGGCTCCTTGTTTGTTCTGATCCTGTCTAAGTGCTTTTTCTGTACGTCTATATGATTCTTTACGCCATAATTCAATGGCATCTTTCTGTGATTGTCTAGCTTTCTTTTTCCATAATTCTTCCTCTACTTTCATGATGCAATCTGCATCCCAGGTCCCAGCTGCGGGCCACCTCTGACTTTCTGGTAATTCCTTGGTGTAGTCTGCCCATAAATCAAGAAATAATATGGCGTCTAGGCCATGTTTATGATACATGAAGTACCCTGGAGTGTCCCTAGGAGGAATGGGAACAGCTTCTTCGAGTACCCCTTTTCTAGTTTTGATCTGTCTTAATTTCGAAAAGAGCGGCATATTGAGAACTGATCTGATACCTAATTCTGAACACGTTTAATACAACAAAACACAATAATGAACAGTCATTCACACCACAATATGCAGAACGTATTTAAAACATCTTAACATTTAACATTTAATGAACAACAATGATGGCCATTTAGGGAACTAGTCACTAAGCATAATACTCGGCACTAACTAGGTAATTCTGAATTATATACTAGACATACTTGATATACTGCTAAACAGTACAGATACACTGCTGAAACAGTGCAGACCGGATTTGTGTACCCAAACCCGTCTTGACCGGCACAACCTATGTGCACGTCAGAACGCCTCCCCGACAATGGTACTCACCGGGTAGCTCGGAACGGAAGGCCTCGGAACTGAACTGAACTGGACTCGGACCGGACTGGACTCGACTCGAAACTTCGGAACTTCGGAACCTGGTGGGCCTCTGTATACCTCGGATCTTGCTCTCTCAGCTAGGCTCTGGTCGGGATACTTCGCACTTCTCACCGCCTCGTCTGGGTGTTGATCGCAGCCTCAGTTACCCCCGCTCGGCAGGAGGGAGATACAGGAAATCCTGTGGGTACGCGTTGTTGTCCGTCCAGCTGTGGCAGGAGACCGGGCCTGCAACGCACCTCCGGCGCGTGAGATGAGAAAGTGTCCCTGTTCGGGCGCCATTTATGTGGTAAATAATTTAATTACCGGTACTTAATTTGATGCGGAAAATCTATAATAATAGCTCAGTAAAATAAGAGGCAGAATCCGTGGTATTAGAGGTTCGGAACGGGCTTTATTCCAAAATCAAGTCGAATTGAGGACTCCATATTCCGTCACCACGAAGGTTCAGGAAGTGAAAGACCAACTTTATTGACAAGTAATCATTTTTATACAGAGGCATTATAGTGAAAACAGATGCAGGAGGCGTAACAGTTGATAACAAAGATAAAACATACATGCGTAACTAAAATGGGTGTAACTAGGCGTAACTAAAGAACGTCATTTAGGTATGATGTCACAAATGGGTGGCACCATGAAAGAATTTCGCAATGTCAGCAGAAATACTTGGCAGAGATGCGCGCGCAGCAGCATGGCGTGTGATTGACGTGCAACTAGGGGGTGAAGGGGACTTGACATTTAGCTCTACATGTGGAGACAGAAGTCTGGGGTTATGTCAACCTAATCCCAAATCATATCTAACATCCTATGTTTAAAGAACTATGTTATCCAAAAAGAGAGGTCTCTTAGGATAGAATCTTATTCTATACTGACTATACTGACTGTTAGTGCGTGTACAAGCGTCTAAGTGTCTACACTAGATGCGAGGGCAGAAATCTTCCATAGTAACAGGGCTATGAATTACTTGCATAAAGACAGAGAAGCCGGGCCCTTTTACACGGTAGCTAGAGGAATGTTTACTTAAACTGCTAGACAGGAATGCATTGGATGAGGAGCGGAGCAGAGCAGATAATCTTGAAGGTGAAATACAGTTTTTGGCAGGCAGATAGGTCGAGTCAGGCACCGTTAGCCGCGCAGGGAGTAGGACAAAGTTCATGGATACAGATGCGAGCTCAGACTGGAGCTTTCAGAGGCAGAAGGCAGGAAAAGGCTTAATGGCAGAATCAGGGCCTACTCGCCTGGACTGTAAAATGGGATAAATGAACCATATAAAGCCGGTGGCCTTTCATACTTAGGAATAGAATATCCGGCCCATTCATGGCGGATCTGAAAGAGGACATGTTGACGGTGGACGCACATGTGTTTGCGTCTTCATAACTGGAACTGGAGGGAACATACATGTACTTGTGATTTATACATGGAACCGTTGGGGTCCAAGATAGGGGACATAACTGATCATAAAAATCCATATTTCCACAGATCTCTGCTCCAACTGATCCATCAGGACGGATAAAATCCCACTCTCATCGAGATGTCACCCAGCTCTAAGAGTGGCCAGTCCATCAGACAGAGTTGAGGGAGTCACTATAAGTTTAAATAACACTGCTGAACTGTCTCTGAGCAGGTGCTTGAAACTGTATGCCACTAATACAGGAGTAATTCTCCAGGGCCAAAACCATATACACTCTTCTCCTTCACTCTGCCCATATCCTTCTACCCTTTTAGGTGGCTCTTCAAGTGCTGCAGATCCTTTTAAAAATATTGGCTTTATCTGGGAAGCAGACACAAATCTCAAGCCACAAATAGCTGATTTTGTCATATAGAAATGGATTACGTTAGTACAACACTACAGAGTACAACACTTCTTTTCCATTACCATTCACAAAGTGCAAGGGGGGCAGCCTTGATTAATTCCAAGCTACATCAAAAGAATAGGTATAAGGTGGCCTTTTGTAAGCTCAGCCAATTCGAAGACAAAGAATCATAAATGCAGCATTACATTGGCAGAACTTTAAAGATGCTAGTCTAGCAAATAATGCCTACTTATTCTGGAATCTTGTTAGGGGGGGCCAACAGGAACGACCCAGATTTAATTCCCAACCATAGATCCAGTGAAGACTGGTTTGATCACTTTAGGAATCTATACGCTGGGACTGATAACACATCAGGGAGGATCTTGTGTCCAGCCAACCCTTTGCCCAATCCCTAACATTGATGACCATTTTAGCCTAAATGAAGTAGAAGGAGCAATCAAAAGAATAGTACCATCAAAAGCTCCTGGACCGGATGGTCTTTCCGGGGGATTTACTCCGTGCGAGCCCTAGTGATTGGGCGAAATACATTATGCTTCTAATTAATTCTATTTCCAAAGGATGTCCCATACCAGAGTCGTGGAAGGGAGCTGAAGTGGTGCCTATTTTTAAGAAGGGGGCCAGGGAGGACCCTGCCAACGACTGACCGATTAGCTTGATTGATGCTATTCAAAAAGTAGTTGGTAGGGTATTGCTGCAGAGAATCCACTCCTGGACTGAGGATGAGAACCTTCTTTCCCATATCAGGCGGGTTTCAGGACCAAAACTGGAAAAATGGATCAGGTGTCCAGGCTGCTCCTTATCTATTGGAATGTAGTCGGGATAGGTGGAGGCAGTCTCTACCTTGCCTTCATCGATCTAAAGACTGCCTTCGATCTGGTCCCCCGGGACCAACTATGGAAAGTCTTGGGTGAGATGGGTATGCCTGTGTTTATTCTGAATCTGCTTGTCCGATTGCACGAGGGCAATTATACCTAAGTGAGATGGGGCCACAAGAACAAAAAAACGATAGAATCCCAGTGAATAGAGGAGTAGGCCAGAGCTGTGTCATGGCGCCCACCCTGTTCTCCCTATATGTGAACGGGGTGGTTAGGTTTCTCCAGGACATCCCATCCGACGCCCCGGCCCTGGTAGGAGACAGGGTACCCACACTCCTCTTCGTTGATGACACCTTGTTGATTTCTAAGACCCCGGTCAGGCTGCATAAGCTTTTAGACAGGTTCCATCTCTTTCGCTCTTTAAGGGGGCAGATTATTAATCCTACGAAGACCAAACTAATGACATTCAAACCCTATAAGCCCTTTAGGCACATTTTCTCTCCGGATGGAATACCTCTGGAAAGAGTTAGTACTTTTGATTATTTGGGCATTCGTCTTTCTGACACAATGCAATGGAATACCCACATTAACAAGATGCTTTTAAACCACAGGCGTGCGGCTGGGGCAATAGGCAGGGAACATCGTCGATCATGTAGCAGACCTGTTGCCCCAGCACTCACAATTTATGCAGCAAAGGCAGTTGGTTCTGCCCTTTATGGTGCGGAACTGTGGGGGTTTAACAATGTGCAAGAGATCTGCAGTTCGGAACATAAGTTCTTGAGAGAGCTTGTGAGCCTTCCCCGAAATGTTCCACTTAAGCCTTTGATGAGCGACATAGGAAGACGCTCCTTTAAAGATATTGCTAGATCAAGTCCATTGCTTTATTGGGCTCTGCTGCTACGAACTGCTGAACTCGCTAGCCCACTCAAGGAAGTAATCGGTCTGGACTGCAATCACAGGGTTAGCTGGCTTAATAATGTCAAGAAACTTGTGCTCGCACTGGGATTCAGAAGTTCTTGGGAAGGTCAGAACCCACCCAGTAAGGATGACCTTAAAAAAGCATACTGGCTTTGGGTCGACACGCAGGAACTCAGTAACCCAAATCTAGGTAGGATGGCAGATGAATTTTTATCAGTTTAAACAACATATATTTTTAGAGCCGTACCTAGATTTTATTCAAACCCCAAGAGATTGGGCACTCTACATACAGTTTAGAGTCGGTTCCCTTCTGGTATGTGAGCTTACTGCAAAATGGAGTCCTCCGCGCCAGACAATCGCGGATTGCCCTTGCTGTGAGGCACCAAAAGAGAGCGTGGGCCACCTTATGTTTGCATATCCAGCATACTCAAGGGCCAGATTAAAGTGGCTCAAACCAATTTGCAGACAACTGGGCACCACAGCTCATATTACTGCCCTGCGGATCTTGAAATCAGACCCTAGAGCTCTTTTTGTATATGGTGTGGCAAAGTATCTTGGTTGTATCTGGCTTATTAGATCTAAGTTCTTGCGTAGGGAGGTGTAAAAAGGAAATGTGAATTTATCACTATATGTTGGTTCCCTTATCTTCTTATCTTTTTAAATGATATCAAATAGCTGCATAAGAAGTATCTTTTTTTAATTCTCTTTTTAACCAAACTCACTTATTAAATTGCACTTAAAACTTACCAAGTATACAAATTACATTGTTTGGATCGGGTATTAGCATATTATTATTATCTTATTGACAAGACGATTAAATCTTTGTATATTGTCCCTGGATCTAATGTATATACTTGTTTTTGTTACTGTTTTTATGATAATTTTTACCTTTTACTCTTGGTTTGTATGAATGAAATTGCTTTTATGATACTTGTTATCGAAATAAAGCTATTTGACTGACTGACATAAATGCAGCAATTTACTTTTTGATCTACTCAATCAGGATCATGCTTTGTATCCGAAGTCGTCCACTGGTTACCAGTGAATGTCAGTGAATTTTAAATTTCTTACTTAAATATACAAGTGTCTCCACGGAATGGCACAAACACGAAAACAGAAGGTCCACATGGCAACAGCAGAGTAGATGATTAGTCTCAGGAGATCAATGCATCCCAGTGGTTCCTCAATCCATTCTGAATCACGATGTGACAGTAGTTTTTTTGATTTTGAGGCCCAAACTCCTACTTCATCTTTTGAAGGTAGAGAAACTTTCTCTCAGTTGGTGACAGAAGACAGAAACGGTGTGGAGATGTGGCGATAGACAGCCTTTAATAATCCTATGACATGCTCTATTTTTGAGCTTGCAGATCTCCGGGGCAGAGAGCCTAGGTTTTCATTTCTTGCTGTCTGTCCAAAGCTCCTTCTTAGGGGCAATGATTTATCGCTCTCCAGGCCCGGCTGGGGATTTTATTGGATCCTTAGAAGAAGTTTTGGCTCCCCATTTATTGCAATGGGCCAACTTTACTGTGTTGGGGGATATTAATCTTCACATTGATGACCTGCAAGACCAGCTGGCATCTATCCTTATTGAGCCTTTGGTGTCAATGAACTTGTCTCAAATTGGAAGACAAATAAATCTGCCAGCAGGGCAGGACTGTGGGCCGAACTATCTTTAGGGCTTGGGAAAAGGTGAAACTCTCGGATTAGGTGGACCTTGTTGCAAATACCTGCCCCTTTTGACTAAGTATGTCAACCAAAATGTGGGGGTTGTTAATATCTGGTTAGCGGGTACAGTGGATATGCTGGCTCCCCTCCAAGAGCTGAAGAGAAAGGGCAGACTCCTGGCCCCTTGGTTTTCTGCCCCTTTGGCTGCTGAACATAAAACTTGCAAAAAGCTTGAAAGAATTTGGCACAATAACTTATCCCCGATAGTAAATTCAACTATAAATCTGCTCTCAGAGCATATCATGCCTCTATTAAACAGTCTCAAAGTTTGTACTGTTCGGACAAAGTCAATTCGGCTGAGCAAAGCTCCCGCTCCATCTTTCAGTTTGTGAAAACCCTGCTCTCCCCAGATTCTTGCCATAGGGCCATTGTCCCCGCTCAAGATCTGTGCAATGGGCTAGCAATGTTTTTTGAGACTAAAATCACTGATATTCAGAGATAGTTGCCTGCTCCTCAGCAGGGTCTGTCTCCTGTCTACCCTGCGGGACCCGATAGCCATAGCAGCAGGCTTCCCCAGTTTAGGCCTATTTTACTGGAGCAATAGAGGGAGGCCAGTCTGAAATGTAAATCAAGCTCCCCTCTGGATGCCTGTCCCCCCGCTCAGTTAATTGCGGCAGTAGATGTTACTAATCCAGTGATTGATTCAATTTTTAACCTTTCTCTTTCCTCGGGGGTCATGCCTGCTGCTTGGAAATTGGCTAAATGGGTTCCTCTTCTCAAGAAGCCTGCACTGGACCCTAACATCTTCTGTAACTATAGGCCTATCTTTTTACTTCTGTCTTTCACCACAATGTTAGAAAAACTGGTCAATGCCCAGCTTTCTAGTTATCTTGAGCAAGGCAAGCTGTTGCACCCTAACCAGCTTGGATTTCTTCACCGCCACAGCACGGAATGAGCGGTACTGGAGATTCCTGACCATATCAAATGGTTGGTGTACCTGAGAGAAAACTGTGGCCCTTATTCTATTCTACATCTATCTGATGCTTTCGACACCGTCCCACACTCTATCCTCCTGCACCGGTTGTCCATTATGGTGTGGGAGTATTGCGTAGGACTGGTGTAAGTCCTTTCTGGATACTAATGGGCAATCGGTCTGGCTCGCTCCTTTTTCTTCTGAGGTAAAGGCAGTCAATCAGGGCTCTTAGTTAAGACCTACCCTCATTAACGTTTTTACATCGCCTCTGGCTTCTGTAGTTGAGCCTTTTGGGTGTAAAATGTATCCTTACGCCACAATACCAATCTGCTCACTGCCTTTGATGGCCCCCATGCCTCAATTGCAGCATCCTTCACGGATTGCATGCGTGCCATTTTAAAATGAATGCAGGGCAGCCAACTAAAATGTAATGTGTAGAAGACAGAAATGATGTGGTTTGGATCACGTTTCAAACTGGTGCGAAGATTTCTGTCCCCCCACTCCTCCCGCCCTGCGTTCCCCATCTCTGGTGGTTAAAAACATAGGGGTGAAGCTGGCCATGCCCTTTCTATGGGGCCACAGATCTCTGTTGTGGTGGGCCAATGCTTCGCCCACTGAAGAAATATCTTTCCTTCTTCCTCTTTCCTTCTTCCTCTGGAGTTGACGAGAGCTGGGATCCATGTGATGATTACTTCGCTCTTAGATTACGTGAATGCGGTCTATCTAGGAGTGGAGGAGGCTTGGGTGAACCGTCTGTGGGTGGCCCAAAATGCCGCTGCTAGGCTCATTTTGCATCTGCCTGGGCGTTCTTCTATTTTGCTGGTTTTGAAATTTATCCGTTGGCTACCCATCAGGAAACAGATTTTATAGCCCTGGTATTGGTCCACAGGGCAGTGTTTCTGTCCGGTCCTGGATATCTGGCAAAGAGATTAGTTCTTTACCTCCCCTCCAGAATGCTATGTTCAGCTTCTGCTTCGATGCTGACTATTCCTCACTTTAAGCGTGTTCGTAGAGGCAGCTAAGCCTTTTTTTATCGCGCTGCCAAAGCTTGGCATAAGTACCACGCAAACTGCGTCTGATCCCCCTTGAGACCACATTTCATAGAAAACTAAAAACCTGTCTTTTTTCTGTTGAGCAGTAAGGTCTTGGTTATTGGGTGCGTACTATTTGCTCCTTCCTCTAGCACCGGGACACTCTTCGGAGTAGCCGTGCACTTTATAAGTTTTCTCATTCATTCATTCTCTTTTGTTCTTCCAGAAAGTTTTAATGAAGTGTTGTTCTGCTAATCAACCGGGTCCTGTGACTTTTGCATGACAGTGCCAAGGTAGGGGTAGGTCTCTTGAGTTTGCAATATAAACCAATACCTAAAATATATGGCTTGATACTCATGGTAATAATGTCAGTGCCTTAGCTCTGCTCAAGTTGGCTGAGGCATTCAACACCTTAGATTATTCACTGATTCTACATCTCTTAACAGGTCAACTCCCAGTGATTGCTTTGCCCAGCACATACTTTAGTCAAATTCCCCAAGTATTTGTTCTGTCTGGAGTACCTTGGAATGTCTATCACGGTCTTTTAATCTCCCTGATTGCATCTTTTGGTCTGCAATTTCGCAAATATACAGACTATGCTTAGATTCTGATGCACCTTGATGAAGGTCTTGCCTTAACAGCAGCAATTCTATATACACGATTACTGCATGTGGGAACAAATAGATTTTCTGAGTATGCAGCTAGAGCATGAATAATCGAGTGCGTGCAAAAAAACAGCCCCTGAATTTAGACACCAGAGGTTCTCTGCTTACTGTAAATATTAATTTCCCTGGTAGAGGCACTGGCCAAATCTTGTGTTAGCCATCTAAAAGTACTGTGGACTGTATTTATGCCTCCTATAGTCTTTAAATATTACAGCAAAACAGGTTATAATCTCCTCTTGGGATGGGTTATGATCACTAAAGGCAATTAGACATGCACGGACTGCAACTGACAAACCAGGTATTGATTACCTTGTATCAGCTATAAATTATAAGCCAGATAGAGTTGAAAACTATGGGCCGGTTTACGATGTGAATTTGAATGCCTCTGTCCGCAGGGCGGAGGCTTTCTGACTCACATCGTAAGTTTCATTTTCGACCACGACCGCCGCATTACAATGCCAGATGTCGGTTTCTGAAAGGCTTTCCATGTCGGGCTCTCCAACATGGCAAGCCTGTTGGAAAGCGACTTTGGGGACCATAGTAGGGCCCCCATTCCTCCAAGGCCTCTGGTTGGGGACCGAGGCAGCATCTGTGGTGCCCCCATGCTAATCACTGCACCGTGTGGCAGACACCTTGAGGTGCCTGCCACGCAGTGCAGGGATTATCAGAATCTCCCACTTCTCTATGGGAGCTTGTGCTACGGCCGGAGGTCGCACTTTAATACTGCGGTCTGGACCGCCGACCACATCTCTAAATGGAGCAGGATTCGTTTTGTATATGATTCATCCTCAAAGGTGGAGAACACTATCGTTTTCCTAAGCTGCAAAATTAAAGATCGAGCTACTATCATCGCAATATAAATACATTTTTGAAACCACTGCGCTGGTCCTTGTAAAGGGAAATTACCAATCAGAAGAATACATGGATTGCGCACCATTTGTACAAAAAACATTTTTGCCAAGACACTCAAAAATCGAGTTCCAAAGGTTATTTAGTTTATAAGAAGTCCAGATCCTATGAAACTAATTAGCTTTGCTCGTCCTTCTGCATCTAAAGCATGAGGTTAAGTTACTTGGAAACATCTTGCATAGGGGTTTGGGGCATAATATATTAGCGCTTTAGCAGCTTACGATAATTAGTGTCTTCAAGCGCTGAAAAATGTAGCTCATTAAATTTTCTCCACATTGTTACGGAGATGTTTAGCTCTTCTTCTCTTAGCCATCCTTCTGAGATTTAATCGAATATATTAGAGGTTAGCACCAGTCAGCACGCCCTTTCAGCGCCCTACTTTAACATACAAAGGATTCTCAAAATATTTATATACTAATTCCTCTTCTTTATATATTGATGATGGAGAAATCTTTATAAGAAAGGCATAGATTTCATTATAGGAGCATTGCATTAATTTTTGTATTATTACGAATTGATCCAGCTAGCTCATCTCATGGTTTCCATGCATTATTAGGTAAAACATCTGAGACCTTAAGGTTCCTATTAAATTCCTATCTGGTTATTATTGCCTGATCGAAATCTAGAAGATTTTGTGCCACCAGATTTGTAAGTTTAGTTGCAGCATTTAGCTCTGGTTATCTTGAAAGGTTAAAAAAAAGTGTGTTAATCTAATTATAAAACAATTTAGCACCTTGTATCACACCTTTTTAGGTGTCTTTGATATATCCTGCACCCTAATATACATCCATTCATTATCATAGTAAATAGTGAATTGATGTCCTTTTTTAAATCTTCACTGAGCAAAGAAAGTAAAATAGTACATTTTAAAATTCAGTACAGCTAAACCTATCTGCTCAATAGAGTCATGTAGGACCTCAAGCGCAATTTTTGGAGTTTAATCTAGCCATGAAAACAAAGAAATCATAGATTCTAGTTTTTGGAAGAAAGATATGTAAAAAACACAATTGGCAGCTGAGAAATAAAAATGTAAGATTGACAAGATGATCATTTTTATCAGAGCTATCAGCCTGAGGATTGTAAAGAATTTGGTAAGTTATTATTTTATTAAATGCAATCTGTAATTTACTTCAATATAGAGTTATCGTATGGGTTTATATTAATGAAATCTAACGTACTGAATCTAAATTAAAAGTAGAACTAAGGAAATGGTTATTATTTTGGTATAGTGTTGTGTTAGGGATGGGGACGAACTGAAGGTATGACGAAGGAAAGGGATCAAATTAAACAGCTATTCTGTTATAGATAGACGGAAGAAATTAGGACAAAGTAAAGATATGGAAAAGAAAAGATATGGAAAAGTACAGGTAGTCGATTTAAAGGCATACAATCTTCTTATAAGCGTTCTCCCTGGAATATGTAAATCCTGCGGCACAGTTCAACCATTAATAACCATGTTACTGCTATAGAAGCTAAAGAAGTATCAGCTATGAAAAACCTGTGCACCCTACAAATAAAATAGATTATAGACTTCGTACTTTTTTCCTTTATCTTGTACACATTATCCTTCTCTCCCATTACCAGTGTGTAATTTGAGCCGGTGGTTGCCAGTGAGGTGCCACCGGCACTCATTTTTGGGGACCGGCACTTATTAATCCCCATCAGACATTTCCCGATCGCAAGAGAGGGAAAAAAGAAACAAAGGGGAAAGACGGAAAAGAGGCCTGAGGTGGATTCAGGGCTACACAGCCATAGAATTTGGTGCACAGCATTTAATAGCGGCAGCCGTGCACCTTTGAGCAGCACTTCGGGCACTGGTACTTTTATTTTGCAAATTGAACACTGCCCATCACCTTTGCTTTGTCCTTCTCCAGCTTCAGGTACAATGCTGCATCTCCTCTGCCTTAATTTTCCATGTTTTGTCCTATCTTTGCATTATACAATGTCTATTCCATTCCTAGCACAAGTCTCACCTGTATGGGTCCACAATCACCCCGCGGTAGACCCACTTCTCCAGGATCTCGAAGTAGGGGACACTAGCTGCCTTGGTAAGGTACAAGCAGAGTTCTTGGGCCTGGCTATCCCCAGTGTAACCAAATGTGCGGTCATGCAGGAGGCTGAGCGTGGAACCTCCCATGCACGCTCCTTTGTCCAGAGAACTGGCTGCAAGACAAAAATAATCATTAATATTTTTAAAGCTCCCAATGTATGTAAATCCCAATTTAGCAACAGAAAATCTGTTAGCATAACATACATCAAAGGGGAGTTTTATATTGATAGCTATTCTGAAGATAAAACAATATTTCATGGGTTATTCTGAGCCATTGATAGTCTGAACGTGGATGTTTAAACGTGTGAAATTTAGATAATACACCTCTTTGGGGGTTGAAATGAGGCAGTCCCAGTTTGAACACTATCCTAATGATAATTGTAGGAAAAGAACAAAGACTACCAAGTAGGCCCTCTGCCCATTCGAAAATAAAAGGTGCACAAGGAGACTGTATACTTTGAACACATTTGAAATCTCAGATTTTTTTTTACAGATAATTTAAATAGTCTGCCTTATAATTTGGGATAGGGAGGAGAATAAATAGAATGTTGCTTTCCACACAACTACTTTTGATGCCATCCCTATACATGGTGGAAAGCTTTCACAGAATTGGAAAGTGTGTTATGGCATACACAGAATAGCTCACTGACAACAGCAGGGGCTCATTTAAAGTGCAAGGGGTAGGTCATGATCCGGTCTGCTGGTGATAGAGGGATATTGCTTGCAGGGGATAAGGCCATTTTTACAGCTGGGAGTTGGTACTCGGAGAAAGCCAGATGCAGTGTGTGGGGGTAATGATCTTTACTGTTAGGGTGGAGGGACAACTGCTCTTGAGAAGGATCAATCCATTATTCGGAGGTTCACTCTTCATCTAACACATGATATATCCTGCCCACTTACCTGGACTCTCAGCATGTATCCTTCATGTTTACCCAGACCTCCAGCACCGCTTACCTCCTAACACAGACAGAATGTTCCCCTTATCACTTAGGCTAAATATAAACTCACGTCCCCTAACCAAGTAAAATCTTAATACTACTCACCGTTTGTCTAAAAGACGGTAATATTCCAGCAGCTCCATTAGAATCCTAATAACCCATTATCCCTCACCAGAAACACCAATGTTTATCAAGCCCACTTGTCGAAAGTTATGGCCGACTGCGATGGAGCGCAGGTCAGATACAGAAAGTGGATTAGGCTCGAACCCCGCTTCCCTTCAGACTTAGAAGAAATTTTGTACAAAAAAAAATGTCTGAGAATGTAAAGGTCAGTGTGGCAAGGCAGCTGGGGGGTGACAGAGGAGGAGGAGCTGTCGTCGGGGAGCTGCTGGAAGAAGCCGAGGGGAAAAATCCTTAGTTCGGACTTAGTCACTTTCTTGGAAGACAAAGATCTTCAGCGGGGCAAAGTTGTAGACTGTAGCCGATAAGGGCTCCTGAGAAGGATACTTCTTCTGGGAGGAGCCACTGAGCAGGATTTGCTGCTGCGGAGAGGAAGGTAACAGGAGCTGCCGCTAAGTCAGACTGACTGGCGATAAACATTGCGCGGATCAACAAGCAGGTAGGCTACGGTCTCCTCTCGGTCTTCTGAGCCCTTTTTGGTCAAAAATTATTTAAGTCCCAAGTTTTAAATTTGGGCTATCGAGGCACCTTTAGCGCCACTTTCAAGGGTCCAGGTCTGGAGAGGCACACCTTGTTGGGTTAGGACTCACTAAGGCCTGGCCCAGATGCGGGTTCAAGATGGTTGGTGCCCTTTCTATCCTTGAGACTTTAATCAGGAGGCCAGCCAACTAGCTCTTGGAGTCCCTCTGATAATTCTGGGTTCAAGGGGAAGTGCAGGGCACAAGCAGCAGGACAGATTTTGGGGGGCTTAGGGCCGTCTTCAGGCAGCAGAGTAGTCCTTCTTGGTGCAGCAAAGCAGTCTTCTGACGTACACAGCAGGCCACAGCAACAGGCAGTTCTCTGAGAGTCCTTCCGCAGGTCCAGAAAGGGAAATGAAGAGTGAGTCTGAGGGTCATATTTTTTTACCTGGTGCTTCCTTTGAAGTAGGAGAAGTTTCTGGAGGTTTCCGCATTCAGCAGTGTTTGGAATATCCTACTACCTACCCTAGTCCCAGTCTGTCTGCAGGCACAAAAGGCTACTGTGAAGTTCTGTGTGTGAGACAAACGCACAGCCTATTTTTGTGCAAGCAGGGCTGTGCTCAGTTCTGTCTTCCTCATCCTTTTTGAGATGGCCATTCCAGGCACACCTAATCCCTCTGTTGTGTGGCTGTCTGGGAGGAGTATAGAAAACGCCCACTGCCAACTACATCCACTAATGTGACCCAGGATCAGACTGCAGACACCAAATGGTTAGGACAGAAAAATGCCAACTTTCTAAAAGTAAAAGACACACAGTTGATGGACCGAATCCGGTCCTAGGATGCTTGTTTCCAGTCCAGGGTGGGCCTGGCAGTTCGGGCTGGACTGTTCCCATGGGGCGCAGGGTCAAGACTGATTTGGATATGGCTGGGTTAAAACTGGAATGGTTTGGGGAGCAAAAAAACAATGGATTTAGGCCCAGATATCTGTACTGGGGTGAATGTATGACATTGGTCGTCATTCTGTCCATGAATTGTTCTTTTTGCATTTGTCACCCCGAGTGGGATGGGTATGCCCAGACGTGGGTCCCGTGCTCTCCATGCCACTGGAGTCAAGCTATCCTGGCTGATGAGGGATGAAACCCCGAAACTGGTCCTAGGATGCTTGTTTCCAGTCCAGGGAGGACCTGGCCTGGCAGTTCGGGCTGAACTGTTCCCATTGGGCGCAGGGTCAAGACTGATTTGCATATGGCTGGGTTCAAACTGGAATGGCATGGGGAGCAAAAAAAACAATGGATTTAGGCCCAGATTTCTGTTCTGGAGTGAATGTATGACATTGTTCTGCATTCTGTCCATCAATTGTTCTTTTTGCAACTTTCTCAAAGTAGCATTTTCAAAATTGTGGCTGAAAATCCTCAAACTTTACCATTGAAGAGGATTTTAAATTATATTTTCTCTGACACCAAACATGACTTTCCTACATGCTACCAATAAAAAGTTATCACTTATTACATGTAATAAGGTAACTCAATATTATCCTATGGAAGAGCTAGGCCTCACTGTAGTGAAAAACTAATTTGTTAAGTGTTTCACTTCTCGGACATATACAAATTAAAGGTACATGTCTAACTTTTTAGATACAAGGCACCCTGCCATATGGGCTGTCTAGGGCCTACTTTGGGGGTGATTTATTCGTAAAAAATGGAGTTTAAGGCTTGGCAAGAGGGTTATTTTGCCAAGTCTAATTGTTAATTTATAATTGCCAACAGGTTGCAATGGCAGGCCGAGGACATGTTTGAAAGGGCTATCTGAATGGGTGGTTGCACAATTAATGCTGTAGGCCAACTAGTAGCATTTAATTTACCCACACTAGGCATATGGTATATAAATTTACAAGGAACTTGTAGGCTTTAACTTCAAGTATTTAAATATACCAATTAGGTGTATGCCAATTTTATCATGTTTTAGGAAGTGAGCACAAGCACTTTAGCACAGGTTAGCAGTGGTAAAGTGCACAGAGCCCCAAGGCCAACAAAAAACGAGTTCAGCAAAATAGGAGGGTTGAAGGAAAAAAAATTGGGAGACCACCACCGTTAGGCTGACAGGTCTAACAATTCCCCACCAATGTGCGGATCCTTCCAGTCTCCCTGTTGGGAATCACCCTGGTAACAACACCACTACAACCTAATAGAGAGGAATATCGACAATAGAAAAAACTGTGTACGTGCTGCATTTCACACCGCATTCGCCACATCCATTCTAGATACTACTGTAAAGTGCCCCCCTTTGGCTCATTGCACTATATCGTGGCTCTCGATTGACAAACCTTGTCGAACACCCAAGTAGTCAAGCTAAAAACAAATACAATATGCCTCCCCTTATAAGCTTTCAACCAACAGCATGGCTTCCTCCACCTTATCAAAAAAGTGTTGTTAACCTTTGCACATTCATCATCCTCCAATATGCCAGAGGTACCAAAGCGTAGGACAAGTTTCACTCGCTCATTCTGCATTTCACCTCAACAAACAAATTTCTCTGTTTCAGAGTGGCAGCGCCATAATCAGTAAAGAATGCTATCCTGATTCTATTATATTCAATAATTCTCTGTTGATTGGCTGCTGCTAATAGGAGTCTTATCTTGGTATTATTGCACTCTTGCCATTATCATTCGGGGACAGGTCCCGGCGGTGCTTTACTTCCTGGTGCTCTGTCGATTTGGATCTCCTCTGATCCCTCCAGGGATTTCAGAAGGTTGGGTAGCAGGGATGTCAAGAATGCTTCCATTGGTTGAGTCTCCTTTCCCTCCAGTAGGCCCAAAATACAGACATTATTGCACCTGGATCTGTCCTCCAAGTCCTCCGCTGGGGAATCATGCCAATTCAGGTACCTTTCCTGATACACTTGGGACATACTCGCCAATTAGTGTATCTTTAGTAACGCCTACCCTGGTCTCGACTTCCTTCATATGGTCTTTTATTTTTTGTCAATTTCTTGCCGTAGAAAGGCAACCATGATCTTCACCCCATCTATTTTCAGAGTTATTGCTCTGATGCCATCCAGCATCAACAGTTTTAACTCCTGGACCCTGTGCCATTTTTAGCAACACCTCCTGAAAGGTATGTTTATTTTTAGTATGCTAACCTAAGTCGCTCTTTGATTTTGGAAGCATTGGGTCAGGCGACACTTGTGGCGGGTGGGAGGGCTTATATGTCCTTGTTCTGTCTACATAAATACTTCACTCACTCCTACTGGGTATTGTTGTAAAATTACTCACACCATGCGGGGGCACCTCAATGCATCCCCTCTGCTAACAGCTGGCCTCATACTGTTCATGAGCAGAGAAGCTCCCTTCACTCAATAATGTAATTCTGTTCCTGTCCATTACCCGTAGAGGTAGCTACTCAGGCTGCCCAGCAATCACTGTTTACCCAGGGTGTGAGATAAGGAGAAGAGGGATCCACTACCAGCCTCAACAGTGCTAGACCAGGAGGCAATCTGCCCTTCCTCGATGACTGCATCCCTGGCCTGTTGTGGTCCAGCTTAACAGCAGTCCTCTCACCTCCCAAACGATCCTCACCCTGCAACACCAGTTCCGCCGCCCGTCAGTCTATTATCGGCAGAGTCTCCGAGTGGGCCACTCACCTCCTCACTCGGCTCCTGTCGGCTCCGCCTCCTCCCTCGGTGGTGTCGACCATTGGTCCCATTGCCAGTACCACCATCTCAACCATCCGCAGGGAGGGGCTTGCAGCAAGCCGCCGTCCCTCTGTCCTGGACTTTAGGTGATCTGGGTACTGTTATGCCCTTCAACGGATGGAGGCAAGTGATTGAGGGCTGGGGGGAGGTGTGAGGCCCTGCTGGAACAGCGAGAGTTTGCGTCTGCTCAAGAGGCCATCTTGGCTCCTCCCCCAACTGGATATCGTAAAAAGAGAATACATATGCATGGTAAAGATTATAATAGCATCTTGGAAACTTTCAACTAACCATTTTTTTATCTTTAAAATGATGTAACTAGATTGAACGTATCTCCTTGAATTGTGTGCACTATGTGGGATCTGGGAGACTGGGTAACGTAAACTCAATTCCCTGTGTATGTAAATGACAATACCAACTGACTATTGTGATGTACTGTATTTGACTGCTACTGGTAGTTCCTGTTTAAAACCAATAAAATTGTTTATCCCCCAAAAAAATATGTATCATGATTCTCTGGTGGCAGAACCCAGCATTGGCCATCCAAACGTCATTCACTTGTAACAATAAAGACCAGGAAGAGGTTGTATAACCACCACAATATAAATAATTAAAAACTGTCAAATATACTGTTACTCTTCTGATCTCTCGATCGATTGCTCTTTTTATTTTGTGTCCCAGAAAACCTAATTGAACCTTTCTTTGGTGATGATAGTAACAGTGAACACAAATTCACCATTACATGGAGCTCCATAGCTCACACTTTCAAAGAACACATCGGAGTCACATCTTCCCCATCAGTAATCTTGTTCATTCTATGGAGAAATAATATCCTTCATACCGTAGTTAATGTCTGCATCCCCTCTAGGCGTAGTATGACTAAATTGAGCTGATCTGGAGCTCTTCCTACAATCCATGTTTATCTTAGCAAATTGTTCCTTTATACTACATGCCTTACATTATTTGCCTTGAACTGGACAACCATTATGAGGCTAAATGAGTCCGATTACCATAATGGTAACAGAAGTACTCAGAATCACTCTTGTCCTCGTTGGGAAGCTCTATTCTTCTACCCATGCTATTAACAAAAAAAGTCCTCTGCACCCTTAACATCTCTAGTTTCCTTCACATCATAAACCCACAAGATAGATTGCTCTACGATCTTAGCAGCGGTTATTACTTCATCACTTACTGAATTCTCTTGCTAGTAGTATTCACACCGAGTTGGTCCAGCAGGACATTGTCTAATCTTGTTGTGAAATTACAGGTATAAGCTAGACTTCTTGAAATAGTTAAAAATTCTGCAAAGCTTTCACTTTCCTTCTGATACAAGTCAAAAGGTAACAGTAGTGCATGGCTTAAAGTATTGTTCGAATAACCAGTGCTTCATCAAAATTATTTCAATCAACTACTCGCTCCCCTAGAACACCACTGGACAATGTTCACACAATTTCTTGACCTTTGGAACCAGGCAGTGTGAAAGTATACATTTCCTTTGATCCACTGGTATTTTGTTTGTTCAATTGCTACATGATATGTCAAAAACTCCTGCTTTCATGTCTTTCATAGAACGGCAGGGCCACTTTCATTTTGCACAAAGTTATGTGGAGTGTCAAAATGTATTCTATATGGTAAGTTAAAACAGAAAGTAAGCAAATAAATGTTATAGAGTAATCTTTTAAGAACTACAAATTTTGAAAAACTTAAAACAGAAACTGCCTGAGCTTTGCAGAATGGCACAGCAAAAAGTATAACAAATATATAGGTATTTTAGTCTAAACATGCTAATTCCCAAAATATGCTTCCAAATATGGCACTGTACTAATACCGAGTGTGTACGTGTGTGTATATCACACAATAATGTACACCAGGAAGAATAACAATCTATAATTAAAAGTGTTTCCCAGAGGCTTGGGCTGCACTCCGAGAATGTGAGCAAAAAACTGCTGGATCAACAACTACCAATAGTATTTTAAGAGTAGCCAATATATGTGAAAGTAGCAGTATCACACTTGAGAAAGCATGTTCATCGTTTTTCCATAGTGATAATTAAACTGAAACTGCTCAAATTGGTGCCCATCACAGATGCACAGAAAATATTTGCCAAAATATGCCACTTCAAAACGGTCGGTTTTGAACTGGAAAACATAAAGTCATAGAATGAAGTGGAGAAACATAATGTCCTCCTGGCCAAAATGAAGCTTGGATTGCCAGGTAGCCAGGGAGATATCTGAGAAACATAAAAGTAAAGTTAACTTCCTCCAATCCCTTACTTCTGGATTTGCACCACTCCCAGCTATAGCAATGAAGCAAGAAGTGTCAACTACTGAGATATGTGTGAGAATGTAGAGTTTTTTATAGAGTGTTTTTATGCCAGGAAGAACCTTTTGATTATGACATGAATAATTTTGTATGACAACAGTTAAGTGACTAAATGAGATACGCCTCTTATGTAACTCGCTTTTCATATGAGAAACATTTGAATTGTGGATCTTATTATCAATTTTATTAACATGAATCAATATAAGTGAATAGATTAGGAATGTATGGCGGACCCAGACTTGCAGTTTTTACACTCCTGTATATTCTCTGATTGCATGCTTAAATTATGCAAGGGGCGAGTTAAATGTCATAATAGACAAGTTATAACTAGTATTAACTAAATGAAATTAATGTTTTAATTGAAGCTGGACTTTTACTATATATGATTTTGGAGTTGCTTTTATTTTTAAGTTTCAGAGGAAAGGTCTCAAATGGATACACATTTTCATCAAGTCACAATGAAGGTCCTCTTAGGCTAGACTTTTCTCGTATTCGAATCGAGTAATGGGAACTGAATGTACAGTTTACACTACAAGCAATTCTTCTACTGACAGCTTCACCACCTTGCCTCCTTATGGCGTACTGCTACTGAACTTTGTCTTTGATGTAGCTTGAGAGCAGGACCAGGGCTTGTAGGCCTGCAGGAGTATGTGGGACCAAATGTACCAGTTTCTTTTTCCCGCTAACCCCTATACATCAATTAGCTTAACCCTATCCCTTGCCAATCCTCAATTGGTCTCTAACTTTACTGCCTACTCCATTGTTATGCTTTTTTCTCCTCTCTTTCACTCCTCATCTTCCATTCTTCTCTATACAATGGCTGCCCAGATTAACTATTGTGGATTAAGTATTGTTTTCGAACACTGGTACATTTTCACCTCTGGCTCCTGCACTGACCTTTTAGACATTTGCAATACACAGTCCGATTCCCAGGGTCCCTAAAGCTTTATCCTCTCACTACCCACCCAAATTTTTATTTCTTAACTCGCCACTCACTTTCAGAATATTTTTTAGATTTCTCTAGTTTTTGTGGAGTTTTTGAAAGACAAGAGTTTGGGGTTCAATGGCCAGATGTGCCAAAAAGGCCAAAAGTGCCCCTTTCCAGCCACACCTCAATAGCACTCACTGAGCAAAGCCAGGATCTGCAGTGTCCTCATTGTGGGCTGGATGTAAAACCACAACTTCTGTAGGGAGAGTAGTCCTTGCCGTTGCAGATGCTCTAGTTGTGTAATGAGAATCATGTACTCCTTGATCAGGGTCCGCATGGCTGCTGCCAAGGCATGGTTCACCTGTCCATACTCGAAGGACGACTTTTCCTCGATGAATCTGGAAAGAAAACAAAGCAGAAGTTAGCAGATGAAAAGAAAATAGCTAAGCACACATAACATGATTAAGGCAGGGGTATTTAATGTAGGTCCAGGATGGCTAGACCCTACCAAAAATGGTAGCCTATGTACATAACATAAATTTATACAAGCTTAATCTAAATGGAACTCTTTTACATACCAAGACGCCATGCTGAACATATGGAGTTCCTAGACTAGTCCCACTAACTACTTTAGATACCAGCACGTTTGGAGGAGGTGGAGCCTGTTCGTGCTCGTGCCGCGTACCGCTGAAGCCCGTCCGACCGCCGCCGCAGCCGAAACAGCCGAAAACTGCCAGAAAACAGCCCACTGAGTCTGAGGGCTGAGACTTTGGCTGCTACCGTTGCCGGTTTACCGGTTGCCGAGAGTACAGACTCCTGGTTGAGGCAGTGCCGGTCCCAGAGGGTGGAGTACGGAGTACAGTGGGCGGCGTGCGGCTCGCCGGTGGCCTGAAAGCCAGGGAAACATTCAAAAGTGAAGCAAGTGAAGAGTGCAGTTTGACGGCATAGCAGAGCCGCAAAAATCTGCAGAGTGGCAGCGAAGGTGATCTGCTGGACAGGACGGCTGGGAAGAAGCTGAGCGGTGAGGTGGAGAGGTAGAGGGGGGCTGACGGGCTCGGGCGGGTACAGGGCATAGGAGTAACCGAGGAGGTCCTGTAGAGCTTGCCCCCCCCCCCTTGCGGCTCACCCCCAGTTTTTGCCCTGTTTTAAGCCTTTTTTAAGCCACCAAGTCTCCAAGCTGCCAAGCAATCAAGATCCTGCCAGAACCCAGGATCTTGTTTAACCCTGCCATAACTTCGCCAAGATTCTATCAAACTTTGTTATTCCCAAAACTACAATTGCAATCCGTCCTCAGGAAAAGACTTGTTGGAGGTTTGCAGGAGACAGAGGGTGCCTGTAGTGTCTGGCTGTAGTGACTTGTGACTATTGGAGAAGAGCGCTGACAGCTGGAGAAAAGCGCGGCTCCCTTCCTGCGCCTCCTGTGCCTCTAGAGCCTTGCGGTGGCAATTTGTAATACAACCTCCCGCCCGAGCCTGGCGCATTGGAGCTATACCTCTCTGGCTGTGCTGGCCGACCTGGCTAAGAGTTTTTTAATATAAGAACTAAGATATGACCACAAACAAATTGCGCTCTGGCAGATTGGTGTATACATGAGCATGCAAAGAACTATAGCTAATCCTCTAAGAAACAACCCACTGCAAATAAACATTTTGAAGAGTGTCAATACCATCCCTTCCTTCTTTCCAAAAAAAGAAATAACCTTAAAATCAGTAGGGTTGCTGGTGTCTCCCCAAAAAGATTGTGTAGAGGCTAAAGTAATTCCCGGAAAACCATTGCCAGTAGTACCCTCCAAATTATCGTCCAAAATTGGAGGATCATGGTCTTTAGATCACCAACACTCGGAATCTAGGGTGGCTGACTCTTTGCTGGCAAATTTAACCATCCACTCCCTTGTAAATGGAGTCTCCGAACCCGAAGGGGTATCTCAATTAGTGCCAAAAGCGGGAGAACACATAACGGAAGATTTTACGCTCCCTGACATTAATCTAGATCAGTCTCCTAAAATGTCTCACGCCCATAATCTAGAATCATCTAGGATACTTATTCCTGCTACTTCACCTTCCTCCAAGGATTGCCCTGCTAAAATACAACTGATCAGTAGTACACCCAGCGGAACAAGCTCACGGGGGTCATTAACTCCGGAACTATCCCCGAATTTTCTTCCCTTAATTAATAATCCAGAGTCAAAAATGCTGATGTCGGAATCATTACTTTGCCTGGAAAGAGTGCTGTCTTCTATATTAGCCTTAATGGAGAAATCAGTAAGTAACTCTGGCTTTATTCTGGACTCTATTTTGACCCTGACAAAGTTTATATCCTCTGAACAGAAATTGATCGCCTGGTGAAGCTTGCCTACTTCCCTCCCGTATGCCTAATCTAGGGAAGGGGTCTTCCCCTCCCCTACTTTTGGAGGATAACTTCGACAAGCTAGATCCTACTCAAACAGACTCTCTTCCATATGCTAAAGGGCGGGATTTGGCATTCAGGCTGGTAAGCCTTTCATTAGTAGGAAAAATAAAACCAAATTGAAAGAAAACTAAGATATCCTTGATAAATTACACTACTCTACTCTACAGCAGCTCTTCGATCCAGAGTCTTTAGCTACAGTGGCTGTACCTAAGTCACGCCCGCAAGCTAAGACGGAAAATACAAATTCAAGTACAATTCGAAAGGTTTTCCCCATCTTCCTAAAAACAGGTGTAAAATCTCCTAAGCAGCCTATAGAGGATGGACTAAAAGTTGGTTGCTCTCCCATTAAGGAAAAGGTTATTAAGAACAAAAGTAACAACGTTTGTAAGAAAAAGAAGAAGGAAAAAAAAGGGAAAAATGCCGAAGGATAAATAAAAAAAAAAAAGGACAAAACGGTTAAGCTTCAACCCTAACCTTATCCATAATGTACCATCAAACCTGGAATCAAACGCTTTGAAGAAGGAAGATGGACAAACCGAGTTCAATTTATCGGGTCCTTGTTCTTCTCTTCTGAACTCTAGTACGCCACTTAAATCTACCAAAGATGCATTGGTATTAGATATAAGCGTTCCCCCTACTGCTCAGAGTATCTTGAACCCTAATGCTTCTCTATTTGCTTCCTCTTTGGGTAATAATGTTATTTATAATCCTTATGAAAATATTTCCGAGGTAACCAGCCTAGTCAATAACTCACATCTTGCCCCTTATATCCTGGATCTTTAGTTTATTTTTGACCACGAACCATTTATGAATAGGACCTTTCTGTTGGGTTGCTTTGCTGAAATTCCAGGCCTTCAAATGATCGAAATCAATGACATCACTCTGGTTGAGGTTAAACAATATAATAATCTTAGGGCTACACGAGTAACATCTGCATCCAAAGTTATCTCCCACCTGATAATGGCATACAGTGATAAACTATGTTGTTGTGGCATTGATGTTTTAATACCAGAAGAGGAGCTAGCATTAAAAAAAAGTGGTCCAAAATAAGCTGTCTAACATCGATCTAGAAACCACCACAAGGGGCAAACCTTTCTCGGAGAGAGAGAGTATATTGCAGGTCTCCCTTGGTAAAGAAGGTAGGAGGGTTTCGCTTTGCACAGAGAAAAACACCCAGCATGTTCTTTCTGCTGAGGAGGAAGATAAGAAATGGAGTTGGGTTGCAGGAGCTCGTAATACAAACAGACCCTTAGGCCTAAAATGGGCCTAAAATGTGGGAACTCTTCCTAGCAAGGTTATTAATGTGATATCTTGGAACGCAGCCGGCTTAAGCACTAATAAAAACAAACTCTTATTTTTGAAAGAGCAGAATGCCGATATATGTCTACAAGAGACTTGGATCACAAAGAACTGGTCTACTGTAGATTATATAGTGCTGAGCCGGCCTGCGCTTCCTGTGAATAGAGGTCACGCTAAAGGAAGTATTGCCATTATGTTAGGTACAAGCCTTAGTTGGTCATATAAAGAAATTTTTCATGCCTCTAACCTAATTCAGGCGATTAAGCTAGATCACAAGGATGTCCAGGATCATTTGGATTCCCTGTTGATCGTAAATGCATATTTACCTCCCGATGCATCTTACTCTTATCTATTAAAAGATGTATTTGTTTTTATCTCCTCTACCATGGAAAGTGAAGACGGCAGGTTCCTATTATTAGCTGGAGATTTGAACTCTAAAGTCTCATCTCATAGTATAAGGGTATTCTCGAATACTGAAAAAAACGAAGCCCTACATATCCCCTATGCCCAATTTCCGAATAAAAGCAGGACAGACAAAAGAGGAGTCTTATTACTCGAAGGTTTGAGAAGTTAAGATCTCATAATTGCGTATGGGAGGTTAGTAAAGGATATTCCAGCAAATTATACTGATAAGGCCCCAACTGGGAGATCTATTATAGATTATTTAATTGTTTTTGCAGATTTCTTTTGTAAACTCATGAACATGGAAGTCCTGGGAAATGTTTTTAGTGACCATATGTTGATCTGCTCCAAATTTGAATTCACTTGTGCTAAGGTAGGCCCCTGGAACTTCAAAGGCAGCACAGTAGGTTTCAATGCAACAAATGGTAGAATTCACTGGAATACTCAAGCAACCGCTAAATTAAAAGCATACTTAATGGCTCCGATAAGAGATCAGCAGCACTTTATAACAGTCGAGTGTGATTCTACCAAATTTGATTTACTCAAAGCTTTTTCCCATAATATAGGTTCTCTGGCTAATAAATTATCACATGCTCCAGCTAAGCGGAGATCACATTTCAACCCAATGCTTACTATAAATAGGGAAATAAATAAATCAGTGAGGGCCCAGTTTCTGAATTTTATCATCCAAACGCAGTAATTTAATAAACCTATTAAAGAGGAAAAGACAGAGAAAAAAACGCTCCCTGAGACAAATAAAGGAAGATGGTATATGGGTGCAGCTAAAAGAGGCGGCCTCAAAATATAATTCCAAAAGTTATTGGGAAATAATCGCCGACTGCTGTGGCACAAGAGTGAAATCTTTCCCTATTCCCATTAAAGAAGAGGAATGGAAATTTCATCTGTTAGAACTCTATTCCGTGAATTTTAATTCCATCAGTTCAATCATTGCGGCACCCGATCAGTTTAAAACCCCTGTATCCAATTATGTACATTTTATTAATGAAGTGGCTGGATCTATTTAAAAAAATTAGATTCTCAGGAGCAATGGGTTCTGATGAAATTCCCATGACGGTAATTAGAAAGGAGCCATTTCTGCTACTCACAAGGGAAGACACCACCATCAGGTAATTACCGGCAAATAGCCTTATTGGATGCGTCGGGGGAAATATTTGCATGTATTTGCATGTAGTATCCTCGATCATCTCACGGAATGGGTGAGAGAGAAAAAGGTCCTCCCTATAGAACAAGCAGGTTTTAGAAAAAATCATTCCACCCTAGATAATATCTCCATGTTGAAACTAATTAAGGAGAAATACACAATTTCCCATAGTTCAAACGTATACATGGCTTTCATAGATTTTTCAACGGCCTTCGATAAGGTAGATCGACCATTACTATGGAGAAAATTGCAAAAAATGGGACTGCCTTCTCCCCTGCTATCCTTAATTATCGCACTACATTCTCAAACTTGGTGCCCGATATTAATGGGTGGATATCAAGGTTTATCAGATGTAATCCCTACAGAAAATGGCTTGAAACAAGGTTGCTTGTTAGCACCGCTGCTATTTTCTTTATATATTGCAGATCTACCCAATTGCTTTGCTCAAGGAGAGGGTGATGCACCAAAGATAAGTAGACGGCCTTTCGCATGTCTTTTATATGCAGATGATATAGTAGTAATGGACCTAACCCCTATTGGGTTGAATAGAAAGCCGATATCACTACAGAACTATACAGCGGACCCTTTCTTGAAGATAAATGTATCTAAAAGTAAAATCTTAATTATGAAATGTAACAAAAGTAGAAAATCATGTAATTTTAAGTGGCAAATTGGTCCTGAAAAGCGAGAGGTGGTAGATTCATACCTTTATTTAGGGAAACTAATAGCGGGTAGTACGAAGAACAAACTTCATATCGAACATAGCTCCTGTAAAGCTGCACCCCATGCTAATGGTTTGCGTATTTTCTACAGTGCTATGGGCAGAAGGCATTTTTTACATCTACTGTTGAGTTTTAAAGAAAAAATCCCTCCAACCCTGCTTTAGGCCATTGAATCAAACCCTGTTAAGGACTGGAGTTTTTTTTAGATAAGATTGAAGGTCAGATATTACGTAAATTATGCAATTTTAACATGTTAGTTCGAACAACTGCTATTAGACTGGAATTTGGCTTGATAAGCTCCTATATCCAAGGTTTATCCAGGGTTTTACGCGGGGGATATCAGTTAAAAAATAGCGAGCCTGATTCATTAAGAGGTTTCATTTATCAAGAAATCTTCGGTGATAAGGCAGGTAATTACTCCTTCTATTGTGATTTCTCACTGGCACAAATTGTTTTTTGCGTACAAGAATAATCAGTGATTACCCTCCCACCATTAGAATTTAAATCTTTTTTAAAAACCTTAAGTGGCAAGATTAGCTATAATATAGATATTAAATTTTGTAATTCTAAAGAGAGATTAAAGCGAATAGCCAGGACAAACTCACCGAGAATTTCGCAAAAATATTTATTCTGGAATTTAGAACATGGAATTCGACCATTGCTCACTTTATGTCGTATGAATCTTTTATCTTTAAATAACTTAACAGCAAACTGGTCCCAGAATTTGAAAAACGGAAAAACTTGTAATTTCTGTAAACTGAGCATTCAGACCCTGGATCATGTCTTGGTTGCCTGTCCAGCATAGGTTTTGAGTCGTCGTCGCTGGCTTCGGCCGATGTTTTTACAAAATGGTGTTAAAAATGTAGCTTCAGCCCGTGATTTTCTCTTTTGCCCGAAAAACGAAGCAGTGTGTGTAAAACTATTTAATTATTTTAAGAAGTTTATGTATATATTTTAAATCTTCTAAATATTCTTTTAAATTGTCTGTTAACCCCCCTGTCTGTCATCTTCATACGGAGTATTAATATTTTCTCCTTTGTCAGATTGTATTTTGCAGATTGATTGGCTGCTATTACTGCTCTTTGCACAATAGGGATATGTTGTGCTCGTCTCCCACTTTTCCTTTTGTTGTTAACTTCAAAACTCAATTGAAGTGGGATTCTGGATTGTATTTTGCACATGTACTGGCTGCTACTCAATTGCTTTCTGCACAGGTTAGGTTATGCTCTGTTATTTCTTTTTTCTTGCTGCTAATTTTAAATTGAACTTTCTGCCGAAGCTGAATTTTGGTCTCCATTTTGTACATGAACTGGCTGCTACTTATTGCCCTTTGCACATTCTAGGATATGCTTTATTACTCCAATCCTTCTGCTGCTAATCCCAAATGGCCAAATGTTAGATTTTTTTTTTTTTAGGCACTGAGGTGATGCATATTATTTTATACTTGAATGAAGCTGCTATTATTTAATACGGTCCTAAACATACGCTACCTCCTTTGGTAGAGGTCTTTGGGCCTCTGTTTCTGCCTATGAGCTAAATGGTATTATTGTTGAAAATCTTAGATATTTTGCCTATTACGAGAATGGACAATATTGACTAATGTTATGCAAGGGAATTCTAGACCTGCTAAGCAGGCCTTTGATAGTTCATGATGGTCCATGGAATGAGTTTTCGTTATGTTTTAATACTTTTATGTAATAATATGTATGTACTTTTATGTGGACCTCATAGGAGTTCCGAATCTTTAATAAAATATTGAATTGATTTCCTAGAGCTACACTGGACACCTCTTTTCTAAACAAAGAGCTGAGATGGTTGGCTGAAATGCCCCGGAACTCCATGGAATGCGAGTGGTGAGGGAAGAAGTGTAATTATTTGCAAGGCCCCTGAACATAATGGGAGTCAAAAGTCTTTATAAACCATAAACCGTTGAGCATGGCCCTTCTCTAAAGCCCTTGAGTAAAGGTTTCCCATGAAACTCTGATGGTAGGCTACTTCATGAACCTTCACGAGACAGGACGCATCATGAACCCCTGGCATAGCATTAGTCGTTCTGAAGCCATGACGGGATAGTGTTCCGCCTAAACACCTAACTGCAGGATTACCCAGAACCTCTCAGAGAGCAAGGTTTTTAATGAACTCTGAAACTGCAACAACACTTCACAAGTCAGGCCTTGTCCTCCTGAAATGAGAATACCTCTACTAATACTGTAAGTACAACTGCTACTACTATTACTACTAATAATAATATGAATAAAACCTGGACTTATATATACACAAATATATTAGGCTTCAAATCACACTTCTGCAGTTTCTAAGTCCAGTAAATCACAGTTGAACTATTACCAATGTAATGGTAGTCAATGTACCAATTCTGGACGGATGAAAAGCTAAGTCTGTCTTGTTCGGATTCAAACCCATGACCAGTACATCACTGCATGTTCAATATTCAAGTGGTCAACCCACTAAGTCACTTTGCTGTCTCTAGGAATGTAGTGGGCGCACTGAGGTGAGGGAGGATAAAAAGTGACTATTTAGCAAGCTAAAGAATATTTCAGAGACTCCATGCTTGAAAGCGATTTGTCAAATACACAGAAATTTATGGACGTCTTGGACCTCTCTATTTTTTGACATTTATATATTCATAGCATTAAAACAGCTTAACAGAAGCACTGGAATATTCCTTGGTGCTGGTGTCCGGAATGTCTTGTTTGCAGGGCTCCTTGAAACCATGGAGTGCAAACGGTGAACGCAGCTGACCTTTCTGCAGCTTTTGATAAGGTGGTTTAAAAAAAAAAAAAAAAAAAAAATATGTATTTGCAGAGTTTTATATAGTGCTGGCTAGACCGGGAGGTATCAGAGCGCTTTACATGAAAACAGTTGTACAGAATTACATCAGTTACCAGAGCATAAATAACACAACTAGGAGTCATTTGGAGCATAGAAGGTGAGAGGGGGAGGGGGATAGAGACAGGAAGCTGGAAAGACGGACAAAGTCAGGCATATCGACAAAGGAAAAAAGAACATCAAGGGACCCTCAAAGTCAAAGTCCACGCGCCCATAGTTCGTTGTGGGTAATGGAATCTCATCGGCCGGGGATAGATTTGCTCTCTGTGCCCGAGCACCATAGGTGGTGGAAGGGGCCTAAGGAAGGGGCGAAGAGGGAGTCTCGCTGTGGTCATCCTTATCGGAAGGGGGGATAGGTATCCCAAAGGGGGTGATCGACTTGATGCAATATACAGCCTGGCGACACCAAGACGAGGACCGGCTGCTTGGAGCGATCTTAATAGCCGGTCGAGGCCGTCAAGATGGGGGATCAGGACACGGACCCAAAAAACCTCCTTCACAAAATGGAGGGATTGAAGATTAACACACATTCAATCCCAAAGTCAGTTAAGAAACCCACCTCCAGAAGCTGGACTGGAAGGGGGAGGCAGCCACGGGATCGGAAGGGCGAAAAAATCACCAATCTCACTCAAGTCATCAGGAAAAGCATTCGGCAGCAGCAACTCGATTGTATCTTGCTGCTTTGTCACGGGACGTCAACTCGGGGGCCCTATCAGTAGCTCCGGAAAGAGGAGGCAGCTTTGGGGTCGAAAGGGCAGAAGACCGGTAAAACGCCACACTCACTAGGAGATTCAAAAAGGAGAAAAGGCTTGAGGACTCAGTGCAGCAGCTTCATGGCAATAACCTTGCAGCTTTGTCAGGGGAATACAACTCAAGCGTCACAAGCAGCCTTCATTCAGAGAATGTATGACATTTGGGTGCATGCACAGGTATTAAAATGGGTGAGGGGCTCTAGCTTTAAGAAAGTCTAAGTGGGCTCTGTTCCTCCATTCAAATCATGGAAGATTAATAATACCTGTGGGGTACCTGAAGGATCCTCGTTGAGTCACACACTTTTTAATATCTATGTGGCCCTCTAAGTAAAGATGGTGGAATCCTTCGGATTGGAGATCCTGTCTTATGCCGACAATAGCCAATTAGTGATATCTTTTGGCCAGCACATTGAGGTAACAAAACGTAGCCTTCATGACTGTATGAAGAAAATTGCCAACCTGGATGAAACTTGATTGTTTACAGCTTAACAGAGGTAAGACCGAGATTATGCTATTAGGCAAAAACAAGTAGATCTGGTCAGACAACTGGCGTCCTTTCAAGCTGGGAGTGTCCCCCCGTTCCAAAAAGGTGGTAAAAAAAATCAGGGCATTTTTCTGGATGATGAGCTCTCTTTGGTTAACCAGGTCAAATTAATTTGTAGCTCCTGCTTTGGAATTTTTCGTCTGCTTAAGAAAGTAATTTCATGGCTCCCTACTGACTGCAGCAAGTCCATTACACAAGTTCTCATAATTAGCTGGCTATATAATGGAAACGCACTCTTGGTAGCCACCAATGATTCACTTCTGTCAAGACTGCAGGTGATTCAGAATGCAGCAGGCATGCTGGCCTGTGTTCTCCCTTCCAGTACTTCTTTAAGCTCAATTTTAAGATCCCTCGGTTATGCTCACAAAGCCTTGTATAGGTAAGGCACCGCCTATCTTCCATCTAGAATAAGGTTTTATCATCCCACAAAGAGCCTCTTATTCTTTAATCCTGCACTGGCATCTCCCCACCATATCTGAACGACTCTCAGCATAGGTTGCGCCTTTTGTTCTGGTTCTGCACCACTGGAATTTGTTACGGCTCCAGATTCACACCAGCAAAAATTTCACATTGTTCAAAAAAACTGTTAAAACCCTATTTTTTTAAAGTCTTAGTCAAAAACACCCTTCTGGTTGAAGCATAAGCACCTGGATATGTCAGTAGGAGTGAGTTGTAGCACTCTATAAATGCTATGAACATAACATTACATAAGGGAACAGAACATCACCACAGAACAGTTAGATGGCTTTATATATTTGTCTCAAATTCCCTGTTTGAGTGCCATTAACAGAGTTAAGTGGGTGAAGCCACCCGATCAAAGAACTATGCGACCACCAGGTCACATGTTCAAATCCTCTGAAGGCAGACAAAGCTTTCCTTTTTCAAGAGTCAATAAAATGAGTTCCACGCAGTGGGGAGGTAATGACAGCCAAAAGAGGTAATTCAATTTTTGGTGCACACCTTATTAATGGTTTTTACCATTGATTTTCAGGGTGGTTGTTATGTGGTTAATTTCAAAGTAAATCTTTCTAGTTACTCACTGGACGTGTCAACCATGTCCTACTTCAGTCTTCACAGTTTCTTACCTTGTCACTTCAGAATAGTTTGATGCCACTGGCAGTATCCGCATCACCAGTTCGTTGACAGATGGGTCCAGATTAGAATCCAAGTTGAAGGACCGAGGCTGCTTATCAGACAGAGGCTTTGCAGTCACATACCGGCCTTCAACACCAATCAAGACATAAAGCAAGTCCTCCACAATGGCAGTTTCCTGGGCAGCTGGTAATAAGTTACCTGCAGAGACAATGCACAAATGATTTCTATGTGGAGAGTGCTATGTACGAGAGTCAGCTGTCAACTTGAAGGTTATAATAGCAGTTTAATTTGAATGAACATCCATTATTCTGAGTGGATAAGAAACAGTTCTGTATAGTAAATCCACTCCTTCAGAACACCTGGGGCCATATTTCGGGAAGTGCCACAAGGCGCAATCGGCGTGTGCACCAGCTTTGTGCACTGCCCCGGAGCACTTTGCTATTGCAGAAGGGATCACAGACACTTGTGCGGCCCCTACTGAAGTACTGATAGCGCTAATACACATTTAGCAGCAGCACTATCTTAAGAGAGTATTCCATAATTTGAATGTGGCATGGCACCAAACAAATAAGGGAATCACTTTGCCTCTGCGTACACGCGATAATACAGGTGAGGGCACAGAGGCAAACATGCCCTTAGAAGGTGCACTCACAAAATGGGGATGGACATTCAGTGCGTCCCCTCAGGGCATCCCTCTCAAGAGGAGAAAGGTGGTCCCATTGGCCTCAAGACAGCCCCCTGCAGTTGTGTGCAGTAACTCACTATATTCACCAGCAAAGGGGTCTATAATCCCTCTTCAAAATGCAGGCACGTTGCTGCCTGTAGCAAGAATAATGGAGCGGCTTTGAAGTAGCTTCTCTGTATTTCACTTGAACGCGTTACCCCAGGGCAGTGCGAGTTTGCAGCTTCTGCATTTTCCCGGTTTGTGCCTGGCACACCTGTTTAAAGGTGTGCCTTGGCGCAAGCAGGGAAAATGCACTATTTGTAACACAGGCCCTGATTGCAGAGACAGCACTTTTCAAAATCCTGTGGTCTCACTGCTTAAACAGCCAGTCAGGTAAAGATAGCTGAGAAAACAAAAACGACAACAACACTAACACAACAAACATGTTCTTACTTCAAGAAGAGAGGAGTCAAGATTCAGGAATAAGGAGAAATTTAAAGTTCCCTCCTATTCTCATACGAAGCAGGAGATTGGATATTTAAAAGGCGCCATCACACAGTTTCTAAGCTGATCTGTAAGTTACATTGGCCAAGTTTGTGCTTAAATTACTGTTCGAGCTGCATCTGCTAGAAAACGAGCCTCGAAAAAACAATGCAGCAGTAGCAACACTCAGCAAGAGATTTGTTTCCCTTGAGAAAAAAAAACAGTATTTTCAGAAAATAGCTTGCAAGCAACTCCTGGAGGCTGCTCGAATTTTAAGTGTCACCCTCACTAAATCTCAAGAGTCAGGAATTTCTTAAGTCCGCACTTGAATGCCGGAAACTAAATTTCTAAACAGTCCCATGATTGCATTCGGAGCCACCAAGAAATATGACCAAAGTTGGAGATGCTGAACTGCCCTTATGAGTAGTGTATTATCATGATATCCTACTGCAGCTACAAAATATGATGAGTAGCATTTTCTTTTTATTATGGCGGTATGCTCTACTACAGATATATGGCAGGAATATTAAACAGCAGAGGTGAAGTTTAAGCAACAACCACACAGCCTGTAGACTCTTCCATGATAAGAGAACAAATAAAACCTATTATGAGACAAGAAACTGCTGTTGAATCTGCTGGACCTATATGAGAAAGACAATCAAGAAACTGCTTTGAGGAATGATGTGATATCATCTGTCTAAACTGAAGCCAAATGTGTTTGGAGGCAACAATGTTTTGTGTTGCTTCTGATTTAATGTTAATGGACTACTTTGAGAATCAGAGGTATTGTTTTATTCTAACCAAGTTTATTGAATACTTTTCAGACCCCTATGAGAAAAAAGCCAACATCCACAGATGAGGCTGAATCTCTTGGCTTATAGTTTAATCAAAATAAATATCTTTAACAAATTACAGCAGAAACAATGGCTGAGCAAATGTCTCGGGAATACCCTAAGTGGAACCCCAATTACATCACATTCTAATAGAACTTTACATTCTCAAGTTCCTTAAGCAAGATGAATACTCATAATTAACCCATAAACACAAATTATGTATTACTCTCCCCTTACACAACATCACACAAAGTGATATTACAAAACCTTTGACCAAGGACTAACGTCACAAGAGTGCTACCACCACATGACAGGAGTGATGCCATCACTGTGGGGCTGAAGTCACAATTATAATATACAAGCGATGTTAATTACATGCTAGTAGTACTTCCAAACCTGCCATCAAATTCCCAATTGCCACAATCGTACGTCAGGGTGTGTTAGTGTTATAAACCAGAGCTGAGCTTTGATCATCAGCCAAGAAGCCATTATAAGTCAATGATATGCCAATGGTGTGCTGCATCATGTGCCAAAGACCTGCTGCTACCATGTGCCAGAGGTGTGTTGTCACCAATTACCAACATAGTCAATTTTGTTTAGGCCTTATTTTGCTACAGATCACCAATCCAAGGGCATGAGTTCCCATTTGCAACACTACAATTACGACTTAAACGCAGTTTATGTTGAGGGAACATGTTGTTCAAACCCAAAACTGTACTCCAAAATTGGACACTCCATAATTTGCCTCATTCGGTTCTGCCACAGTTTACTCGATCCAAGACAGCGTTAAGCCTTCATTTCATGAGGCAACGTGTCCTTGCATTAAAGCACCTCACCAAACTTCAATCAGCAGAGTAAACATTTCATTAAGTAATGGGGTCCACTCAATAACTGAGCTCTAGGTCAATGAAAAGTGAAAGAGGTTTACCACAAAAATTCAAAATAAGCAGTATAGAGTCAATGCCATGAAGGCTCTCAGATGTAAAGTTATACGGAGTATGTAAAATTAGAAATCATTCAAAGTTTCAATGATGAGCAAAATTATAAGAAAATCAGGCAGCCTCCCTAGCATTATAGGAAAGTCTCCCAGCTCACCCCCAATTCTAGAATAACATTATTAGAAATTATGCAAACTCATCATGGTGTGAGCAAAAGTATAATTTATTTAGCACATCAAATTCTACGAATAATAGACGTTTGGTTCTACTTTCTGGGTAACACACCAATGACCGCAGAATTTGCAATCGAATGTCTTTTTGAGCCATCTGGCTGCAATTATGCCAACCAAGGAATGATGTCGAATTGTGTAATAAGGATGATCCCTGTCTGCCCTTGGAAAAAATACATGTTTTGTGTATTCATCTGCAAACCTAGTGCAGCTGCATGCTCAGTTCAGGTGTGAACAAATCGATCCTCAGTAAAAGGACATCTTTCCTGGATTTGGAGACAAATCTGACCCTTTAGATTGGAATAACTGGAAGCACTTAATCCATCAAGTGCCCCTAATGCAAATCCAAAAACCAAAGGAAATGATAGACGGAGTGTTGAACATTGCAAGCACTCACCCCCAGTCAACTGATCTGGGTTTAATCCATCACCGTTCTTTAGCCCACTCTGCCACCCCAGTTCAGACATGGCCATATGCAAATCAGTCTTACCCTGTGCCTCATGGGAACAGTCCAGCCCGAACTGCCAAGCCATGTCTTCCCTGGACCGGAAACAAGCTTCCTAGGATCGGTTTCTGGCATTTCAGCCGTCTTCAGCCAGGCTTGCTTGAATCCAGTGGCAAAGTGAGCAAGGGACTCACGTCTGAGCATACCCTGCCAACTTATGGCGAACAAAGCAAAAACCAAAGGAAATGATGGACGGAGTGTTGAACATTGAAAGCACTCACCCCCAGTCAACTGATCTGGGTTTAATCCATCACCGTTCTTTAGCCCACTCTGCCACCCCAGTTCAGACATGGCCATATGCAAATCAGTCTGACCCTGTGCCTCATGGGAACTGTCCAGCCCCAACTGCCAAGCCATGTCTTCCCTGGACCGGAAACAAGCTTCCTAGGACCGGTTTCTGGCATTTCAGCCGTCTTCAGCCAGGCTTGCTTGAATCCAGTGGCAAAGTGAGCAAGGGACTCACGTCTGAGCATACCCTGCCAACTTATGGCCAACAAAGCAAAAACCAAAGGAACTGATGGACGGAGTGTTGAACATTGCAAGCACTCACCCCCAGTCAACTGATCTGGGTTTAATCCATCACCGTTCTTTAGCCCACTCTGCCACCCCAGTTCAGACATGGCCATATGCAAATCAGTGTGCCCCTGTACCTCATGGGAACAGTCCAGCCCGAACTGCCAAGCCATGTCTTCCCTGGACCGGAAACAAGCTTCCTAGGACAGGTTTCTGGCATTTCAGCCGTCTTCAGCCAGGCTTGCTTGAATCCAGTGGCAAAGTGAGCAAGGGACTCACGTCTGAGCATACCCTGCCAACTTATGGCGAACAAAGCAAAATCCAGCCCAAACAAGACTATCCACAACCAAAGCTATCCTATGAATAAAACATTCATGGAGAAGCAGTGCTTTAACTAGGATCACTAAACAATATATGCAAGAATGTTAAAGCATTTCAGACGATTGTGAAAAAAGCAGGCGCTTCCAGTAACACCTCCAGGCTTCTTCACGCCTGAGCTGTGCAAGACACACTGGGGTTGCGAATAAAGGTTAAGTATCTCATAGTTCTCAGAAAATCAAATGCTGCCATCAAAGTCTTAGTCAAATGTAATCATGACCCTGCAAAGAATGGCTATGTGCCACGAGCCCCAGAACACAACAGGGAATATAGCTTTTTCATGGTTCCTAGGACAAAACAAAAACGTCATATGTGATGGGTTAGAGGAACCATGGATAAGGCATTCAATGGCAGAGATATGCAGATAAGTTTCCCCCACAGAACATTAGCGTTAGTGATGGATGGGAGAATGTAAGTAGCTCATTAATCCTCTGGCAATTCCCTTTCAATGAAATTAAAGTGGCAAACTGGCATATCACCTTGTGGACTGTGGAATCATTCCCATTATAATCTTTGCTCATGGTATTACAACAAATGTGCCTTTCTTTGTATGTAAAATTAGGGCAAAGTTACAAACGTTGTAAACTGCAAACGTTTGAAAGTTGTCTTCAAAACTTTGCAAGCTTCACAAATTTCTCAACGGTTGTGAGATTAGTATGGATAGAATTTGTGGCAAATACCTCAAAAATAGTCAACCGTTACTGGGAGAATTGTAACACAAAAAGTTTTTGTGTGAAAGTGTGTTCACAAAAACCATTTCTCCAAAAATTCTTGCCCACATGGAAGGTTTACAATTCTCGAAAGCTAGAGAAACTTTATAGCATTTGTAAAATGTCGCAAACTTTGCAGGTCAACCTAAAATTGTATTCACTCCTACGCTAACCCCATTTTTTTACTGGGTTTTGCAAACACTGAAATAGCACTAAGGCTCAAGAAAGCACCATTACTTAGAAAATGAGTTCAAATTTAAAAAGACAAGGTAACAAATGAAAGGACAGAAAGAACTTTAAGAAAAAAATTAATAAATCACATAAATGTAATTTCTGCCTCTGCCCCATACGCACCTATTGGTACATTGATTTCTGGACCTAAATTTGAGCTAGTTAAGAAGTCTCCAATCAGTGCTGGTCTCTCATACACCCAAGGGGGGAACACAGGAATCATCTGGCCAGTGTTTTTCTTGCTTTGCTTGTCTCGAAGCATCTTTCGAAGATCGATGGACAGCTGAAAATAGTTAAAACATATGCTTTTTCACTAATTCATAAGTATTTACATATAAACACCAAAAAAATCATCAATGTGTAGAGGAACCCCTTTCTCCATGAGGGAAATATGCCCTTCTTAGAGAAACAAGGAAAAGGGTAACTAATTTGAAATGCATTTTAGCGTGATATATAGTCATGCAGGGATTTTACACATGCATTTCTGTATCAAGAAATGGGTATGCTAGAGGGTAGGGGCTTGAGAGGAGTTCCTCCAGCACTGCACATCCAGTAGTACAAGCGCATGAGAAGCCTTCTGAGACACAGACATACACTCTGGTTTATTCTCAACAGTGAAGGACATTCCCAAGTTGACTTCTGTATTGAATGACATCAGAGTTGGATCTGCTCGTGGCACACAATTTCGAATTCTTTGGTAAGCAGCACTTAAAAATTATTTATGCTGAAAAGGTATGTTCATCCATGATCAGAACCTCTTTCCCTCTGAACATCAATATGTCCTTGCACTAAAAAGAGTCAAACTAAAGAAATGATCTCTGAGGACCATGCACAATCACAAGACACCTATAGCAAAGTATTATTTTGTAACAGTAATTTCTTTTGCAGGACATATTTTTCTTTTCTTTTCCGGAGGAGGGCTTAATATCAAAAGGACATTTAGAGCTCAAAATATAAAAGCCTCGGACAGCAGACACCTGGTCGTCCCCACACAATCAACCAAACACTCCTTCGTACAGATTCATTTGCGAGAACTATTGCATTCCAAATACTTGTTTTATGTATCTGTGTGTATTTGCGAGAGTTTAAGCTATTGGCCTAAAAGTGGCCTTTTATTTATCTGTTTTGATAATTAACACATAATTAACACATACAAAAAAGGCAGTGTCATTTACAATGCCAATAACTCAAACTCTTGTACATGCGAGACCTATTTCATTTGAAAAAAGCGTCCACCACTGTCCCGTGCCGCTTGGAAAGTGAAAGTGCACATGGTGAGCTGAATGTTACAGAAAAGTATTTTGTGCGTGCAGTAGGAGAAACTCATTAAAGAAAATAGTGCTTATAGACTAAATAAGACATGCTGTGTAACAGAAGTAAAAGGACCAGTCAGTTACAAATGAAGACAGAGCGATACTAAAGAGGCCAACCAACGAATCAGAAGCCAGCATTTACAAAGGACAATGACCCAAGCCAATGAAAACTATGGGCGGTGCTTCAAGTCCATACTCTCATACAGCATGCCTCGCAGAGCAGCGCATTCGCCTGCGCTGCCCAAGCTCGACCTAAAAAGTCATAATATGAGCCATCTGCCTCAGGGATGGAATCTGCCACCCCAACAACACTAATGCAGCCCCATATCAGTGTCAAAATGATGAGCGTCCAGTGGCTGCTGGATTTTCTTGACACTATGGGGTTGATAGATGGGTCGAGGATACTTAACCCAGACAGGATCCAACACACGTTCCTTTCGGGAGCCCATCAAAGTCTATCTCGTATAGACCACATCCCAGTCCCGGCAGCACAGGCCTTAAGTATTCGAGAGGTTCGTCACCTGGGCAGAGGCATCTCGGACCATTCCCTGGTCTGGATGAAGGTAGTTCTGGGTCGAGAGAGTGCCGGGAAAATAGCCCCCATTAATGCCTGGCACCTACGTGACCCCAAAATTCAGAAGAAAGTAGGTCAAGCCACGGACAGCTATTTTCAATGTAATGAGGGGACGGTTGAGTCAGCGCAGACGTTATGGGAAGCCTACAAGACAGTTATTCGTGGAGAGACTCTGTCCCTGATTGCCGGGAAGAAAAAAGAAAAACAAATAGATTTAGTGCGTGCAGAAGAAGATGTACAAAGAGTAGAAGAGGTGCTAGCTCAGGAGGAGACACTCGAAAACTTACATCTCCTTAAGCTGAAACAAGACGACTTCAAAAGTATCGCGGAAAATAGAATCAGAGCCCTCGGCAGGGACACGCAGAGTAGAATTTATGAGCATGGTGACAAGGAGGGGAAGCTAATCGCGTGGTTGGATAAGGAGGAGTGGGCGGCCCGTCTTGTGCCCGAGCTACGTGGTAAGGATGAGGTCACCATAACTGACCCACAGGACATTGCTGACTGGTTTGCTTACTATTATCAAACGGTGTACTGCACGTCTGGTGACTATACAGAGGATGACAGTAGTGAGCTGCTTAGAGATATCAGACTCCCTACCTTGTCTGATGAAAATTGTGAATATCTCGAGTCCACTCTCACAAATGATGAGGTGGCACAGGCAATTCGGGGGGTGTATTCGGGAAAGGCCTCTGGCCCTAATGGTATACCGATTGAACTGTACAAATGGAGACCGGACAGGATTGCCCCGTATCTCCGCACGATGTTCATTGAAAGCAAGGGAAAGGGGACACTCCCCTTTGATCAAAGAGTCGCAAACATTGTAGTCATACATAAGGAAGGGAAACCCAAGACCAGCTGTGTGTCCTATAGACCAATATCGTTACTGAATGCAGAACCTAAGATTCTTGCCAAATTATTAGCCACGCGTTTGATTAAAGTTATTGACTCACTAGTGCACCCCTATAAGTCAGGCTTTATGCCACATCGTAACACCGCCCTCAATTTACGCCGATTGCATGGGGTTCTGGGTAGAGTATCTACCATCCTAGAGCCCGCCATATTAGTATCCCTGGACGCCACCATGGCATTCGACATGGTCGAGTGGTCATATCTCTTCGCTGTGCTGGATAAGTTCGGATTTGGTGCAAACTTTAAGAGCTAGATTCGCCTGTTGTACTCCCATGGCTCAAGTTATAGTGAACAACTGTAAGTCTCCAACTTTCCAACTGAGCCGAGGTACGCGTCAGGGGTGCCCTTTATCCCCGCTCCTCTTCGCGTTGGCACTGGAGCCACTGGCGGCGTGGATCCGTGGGTATCAAGTGATTCGTGGGATGCGGTGGACCCCGGGCTGGGAAGATAAGATTACGCTTTACGCAGATGACATCCTGTTGTACTTGACCTCCCCGAGGGCCTCCTTGATCGGCCTCCTGGACATTCTCGTGATGTTCGGGAGATATTACGGTTTTACCATCAATTGGTCAAAGTCAGTGATTTATGTCCTGCGGGGAGAACCACCGACTTTCCCGAGGGGCTGCCAGATACAGATAGCCTCGGAGGGCTTCCGGTACCTTGGCATCTTCATCACATTAAACCCGGAGCTCGGTTTCCTTCGTAACCTGAGACCACCACTGCAGAGACTGAAAAGCGACGTTAAGCGCTGGAAGTCTCTGCCCCTTTCGTTGTTGGGTAGGGGGATTCTGTTCAAGATGATGACGTTGCCCCGCTTCCTCTACGCCCTTCAGAACTCAATGGACCCAGTTCCCTCGTCTTATTTCAAAGATATAGAGACCCTCCAGAGAGAACTCCTATGGAACGGCAAGCCCCGAATCGCTCTTACCAAAATTAAACCTTAATTAGTACGATGGGGGAATCAGCCTCCCTGACATCAGGAAACATTATTGGGCATCCCATCTGGCAGCTATTAATCAGGGAATCTATGGCCGACCGGATGACCCCGGATATGCCATGGACAGGTGGTTGCTGCCGGGGGAGGGGAGGGGGTGTACAGCAGGGTACTATATGTTGGGCCTAGCAGGTATCCACTGACAGGACTGACGGCTCATTCGGTCGATGTGTGGCACGTTGATAACAAACAGCTTGGTTGGGATCACAGACTCACCAGGGCGACGCCCTTATGGAGTTCTGAGAAGCTGGGCAGTCTGTGGCGATGCAAAGGATTTGAAAAATGGGACCTTATTCGAATCTCACAGATCAAAGACATCTGGGGTAAAGACACTATCCGACCTCTTCACTTCCCTACAATAGCAGTACAGTCTGGTGGACACTGAATATTATCGGTATCTACAAATTCGTCACGCCTTGCTCACAAATGTCGCCAGCTACTCCACACTACAGGAGGCCTCTCCCTTGGAGGACAGATTACTAGATGGCCATCTCCCCGAGAGGGCCATCTCCCTGGTCTACAGAAAGTTGATTAATAACATGGAGGATCCACTGCTGCCATTGAGGGAGAAGTGGGTTGGGGATGGTTTAGAACTGGACGAGGAAGACTGGCGAGAGGCTGTCTCCTCCCCGAGAGTAGTTGCAGTCCAGGCAAGGTTGCGCTTGATACAACTCAAAATTCTACACAGGGTCTATATCTCTGGGCCGGGCCTGGTGCGGATGGGAAGGGCAGACAGTGGGGAGTGCAGACATGGATGCGGGGAGCTCGGCACAGTTATCCATATCCTGTGGTTTTGTGAGCACATACAGACTTATTGGCAAACATTACATAGCGCTTTACGGGAGGTACTCAATATTGATGTCCGGCCTGAGGCCCGTAGGTACCTGCTGAAAGTTTGGGAACATTCGGATCTCACCGCTCACACCAAGCAGTGGGCGACATTAGCCTTAATGATTGCAAAAAGGAATATTGCACAGCTCTGGGGGGCCCGTCAGCCGCCCACAAGGGGAAAGTGGGAGGAGGACCTAGACTGGTGTATGTTTCGTGAGAAAGCGGTCTATGTTGCAAGAGGGTGCCCTGGGAAATGGAGTAAAGTGTGGGGGGCGTGGAATCACTACAGAGGAGATATCTGTGCTCCCCCCGACTCTCCTGCATGAATCTGAGACTCTTGATACCCCTTAAATTGTATTGTACTGTGGAATGCTATTTGATTAATTGTGTGACGGATGAACTGTGTTGAATTGGTAATGCCCTTGCTTGTGATTTACAATTGTGAATTTTGTTGACTATGTTTAATAAAAAGATATTTTAAAAAACAAAATGGGGAGTGTCCAATAGCTCTTTGTTAGACCCGGGATCCCTGTTTGGCTGAGGTAGGTACCTTAAGCCAAGTAGGGACCCGCGTTCCAACGTCAGGGAAAGGAAGATCACCTTCTTAGATAGCCCCGCTCACCCCCTCGGTAGCTTGGCACGAGGAGCCAGGCTTATCTTCAAAGCACGTGTAAAGTATTTGCAACCACGCTCACAATAATCAAATGACGACACCACAAAGACTCCACACGAGTTTTATAAAAACGAGTATAAACTTTAGGATATCTGATAAGACCACACAATATAAATCCAACATATGAGGTTGTATAATATTTTTCCTGGCTGGTTGTTAGGCCAGCCAGCCCTTGTAAGTTCTGGCGATATTAATGAGCACTTCTAAACATTCTCCTGTAATCCTAATATCATGTTATACAGTTCGTAATGCTAGAATCAGGCACTTTTGCAATGTATAAAAACTGTAAGGCGTAACGCAGCAATCTGACACTGCAATGAAAAAAGAACGCAATGCGTAACGCAACTATCAGGCACTCTGCAAGGTAAAATAATGCAATGCGTAATACAATCACCAGATATGTCGTAATGCAAAAATAAGGCAATGCGTAATACACTAATCAGGTAATTCGGTATGCAGGAATAATGCAATGCGTAATACGCTAATCAGGTAGTTCGTTATACAGAAACAAGGCAATGCGTCATACGACAATCAGGTAGTTCATTAAGCAGATAAAATGCCATGCGTTATACACTAATCAGGTAGTCCGTTATACAGGAATAATGAAATGCGTAATACTCTAATCAGGTTATCCGTTATGCGGAAATGATGCAATGTGTAATACGACGGTCAGGTACTCCGTTCTGCAGAAATGAAATAATGCGTAATACACTCAGGCCCCGATCACCAGGCTGTAGGAGTTCTCCTCCGCCTCTCCTTCTGACTTACAGTCAGCTTCTCACAGTTGTCCCCAACACAGTACGATGTAATCAAAGTGCAGCTTCGCACTCCGGCCCCTGTACCATCACTCCCTTGGCAATACAGGCTGCGATACGAGCCGAAGCAGAGGCTCGCGCTGCCAACATGAGAGAGAGGCCGAGAGTGTCTCCCTCCGAGCCCGCGCCCTGCCCCAGGAGTCGACACACGTTACCTGGGGGTCACAAACTCACTCTCCTCTCCTCATCCAGCTGCTGGGCCTCCAATGCAGCTTTGTGAATTGGCAACGGGGGCTCGGGCCGGCAACTCAGCTCCTCCGGGACTGCCGGTCCGGGCCACTTCAGTTACGAAGATTTCAGGTTGCCACAAAGCACACGCACACAGCGTCGCTGACGCTTCCTTCCACTTCGGGTGCACGATCACTGGGCACTCCACACACGGGTCTCAGGCTGCACGAAGATTATGCGCACAGCGTCGCTGAGACTCCCTTTACTCCGGTGCACACGATAACAAGGCAAATCCTCACGAAGGTCTCACAGTGCACAACGCACACAGCTTCGATGAGACTCTCTTGGATTTCGGTGCACACGATAACAAGGCAAATCCTCACAAAGGTCTCACGGTGCACAACGCACACGCACACAGCGTCGATGAGGCTCACTTGGATTCCGGTGCACATGATCACTGGACAATCCTCACAAAGGGGGTTCAGGCTGCACACAGCACACGGACAACGCGTCGCTGATCCTTGCTTGGACTCCCGGTGCCCGCGATCACAGGCCGATCTTCCTGAAGGTCTTACGGTGCACAATGCACACACACACAACGTCGATGAGTCTCACTTGGACTCCAGTGGCCCACGATCACAGAGAAGTTCTTACAAGGGTCTCAGGCTGCAACAAGAACGCACCCACCGCACCGCTGAGACTCTCATGGAATCTTTTGTGTTCCTGTGTTCCCGACAGCTCACCTCAGGCCCTTGGGGAGAAGTTACTTCAGGACACAGCACACAGCAAAGTCCTTCAAGCAGGGGAACACAGCCAAGTCCCTTTAGCCTTTCCTTGGTTAAGACAGCAAACTGCAGGCTAGCCCCAGAACACACAGCAAGGGTCAGTCCTATCCTTCAGTCTCTTCAGTTGTTTCTCCCTTGGCAAAGGTCCTCTTGACCACGAAGTAGCTCCAGTCTTGTTCACACTTGATCAAGCCATTCTCCAAAGTTCAGGGGCTTCAGCTCTCATAGTTATACCCCTCAATGGCTTTGAAGTCTTCGTGCTTCAGGGGGCACTGACCCCTGTTCAAACCAGTTCTGGGTGCCTCCCTGCCAGTGGCACCTCTCTTCCTTTGATTAGTGGGGGTCTGGATTCTCAATCACTCAGCAGGAGATGGGCCAATTGTTTTATAGCAGCAACCCAGGCCTCTTCACCTCTAGGGGCTTCTCCTCCCCCCACACTCCAGATGCAGGTCAGCCTGTTGTAATCTCACCTCCTCTCCTGGGTCAAGAAATTCCCCAGATCCTATCGCTTTCAAATCCAGGTAGTCAATCCACATCCAGGCAGAGATACACAGAAATGTCAGAGCACAAAAACTCAGCCATTTCTAAAAGAGTGGCTTCTGAACACGCAATGCAAAAACCACCTTCATAAAAAGATGTGTTATTACATTGTGAGTTCAGGCATAATAAACTTCACCTTTCCATCTTAAGCCTTTGGGAAGATAGGCTGGAAAAGATATTGGGCAAGATGGCCTTTCAAATAGTGAAAAACTAAATTGAGATTATTTCACTGTCAGGACATGACACACACCTGACTACATGTCCTACCTTTCACATGCACTACACCCTGTCCAGGGGGTAACCAAAGACCTACCATAAGGGTGTCTGATGTGCATAGGAAGGGAAGGGTAAGGTCTGGCAGGTGAGTGCACTTGACAGAACAATATGGCAGTTTAACAACCTGCACGCAGGCTCTGCAATGGCAGGGCTGAGTTCCCTTTTTAAGGATACTTGTGTGGGTGGCACAAATAGTGCTGCAGGCCCACTAGGAGCATTTGCATTACCAGCCCTGGCACACATAGTGCACTTTACTAGGGACTTTACTAGTAAGGCACACATACCAATCATGGACAACCAATTACCATTACACTTTATACAGGAAACACTTGCACTTTGACACTGATCAGCAGTGGCAAAGTGTCTAAAGCATCGAAGTTGGCAACACCACGTCAGAAAAAAGTTCTAGGGGGAAAGCAAAATGTTTCGGGACTTTAGCCAAAAAGGGCCAAGTCCTACACCCTTGATAGGAAAATAAGGTATGTAAGTAATGGCAATAGTGAGCATATGTTCCCCTGTCATCCTTAGTGGCTGCAGGTGATCGATAGCTATATAATTATTATTAAGGCTCCAGTTTTATGTTTTCAACGCTTTTTTTTTTTTTTTTTTTTTACAGATAACGACAATACTATTTCTCGGTCTGTATTTATTTTTGAACTTTGAAAAGACAGTAATAGGTGATCTTTTGTGTGATTTTGATGCGGTCAGTCATGACTGCTAGGCTAACATTGTTCAGAATGACACAAATGCATCGGTTTGAAGCTTCATTAAGAAAATGTGTACTTTTTTTTCTTTTTTCTAACTCCCTTGTGTGTCATTCTGAACAACTGTTGATTTTGCAGTTATGAGTGACAGCATATATCCAAAAGAAAAACAAAGCATTGACGGGGTCCACTTCTCATCATTCATTTAGCAAGTGGCATGTTCCGGCGTTGGCCTTTTTCCAAACTTACTGCGTACGGTTTGTCGCAGCCCACATGATTTTTAAAGTCTAAACATGCATTCTTGTTGGACGAACGTTAATGATTGAAAATTTAAAAAGTAGAAAGAGAACTGCTACATTGAGTTCATACTCCAATCCTCAAAGCCACCATGTCGATGCGGTTTATGTTGCCTCCATCTGCATTGCAGCATGCGTGCTGTGATTTCACATATAAATCAAACCTCCCGATGAGTCATAAATAGCCCATTGCAATAGTGAAAAAGTAAAATTAGCAGTATTCCACTATTAGAACATGTAAAACACACCAGTACATGCAATACCTTTTAACTACACTGCATCCTGCCCATGGGGCTGGCTCGGGCCTACCTTAGGGGTAACTTATATGTAGGAAAAGGGAAGGTTTGGGCCTGACACGTTGGTGCACTTGCCAGGTTCAAATGACAGTTCAAAACTGCACACACAGACACTGCAGTGGCAGGACTGAGACATGGTGGCAGGGCTATACATGTTGGTGACACAATCGATGCTGCAGGCCCACTAGTAGCATTTGATGTACAGGCCCTGGGTACACCTGGACAATTTACTATGGACTTACTGATAAATCAAATATGCCAATCATGGATAAACCAATCACCGATACAATTACACAGGGAGCACTGGCACTCCAGCACTGGTCAGCAGTGGTAAAGTGCCCAGAGCCCCAAAACCACAAAAACCAAATGCAGCACACAGTCAAAAACAGAAGGTCAGAAGCAAAAAGACAGGAGAAATCCCGCCAAAAGATGCTAGGTCTAACATTTGTCACCTCAGCTGAACGTGGGGAGAACTACCCAACGTCCTGGGAGTTCTCTTCACAAAGGAGGAAGAACCCGGACAGACCATCATCATTGGCATATTCTGTGCCAGGGCGGTGTTCCACCGTAAAGTCCATTCCCTGTAGGGTTCAGTTTTGGGTTCTCACCACTCATTTGCGTCAAACATCTGAGGGGCCTGTGGTCTGTCTGAACCCGGAAGTGAGTCCCAAACAAGTAGGGTCTTCACTTTTTCAGCGCCCAGACCAGAGCAAAGGCTTCCTTTTCAATGGCGCTCCACATATGTTCCTGGGGAAGTAACCAACGACTAATGAAAGCTATGGGTTTATCTAGGCACTTTTCCTTCAGCTGTGAAAGCACGGCTCTCACACCATGCTCTGAGGCATCAGTCTACACCACAGACTACTTGGAGAAGTCAGGAGCCTTGAGCACGGGCAGCGTGCACACAGCCTCCTTCAGGGTTAAAAGCGGTCTGGCATGCCTCAGTCCAGATCACCTGATGTGGCTGCTTCCTTGAAGTCAGCTCTGTCAAGGGGGCCACAATGGTTCCATACCCCTTGACAAATCTGCAGTAGGACCCGGTGAGGCCTAAGAAATCATAACGAGTTCAGAGAGACTGCATTATAAAATCATTTTATTCCCTTATATTGAAGCAGTATTGTGACGCTGTGTCTCCATTGTAGATGAATTCGTTATGACTCATCGAGGGGTTTTATTTATATGTGAAATGTTATCACGGGGCGCATGCTGCTATGCAGGTGATTTTTTTTGTTTTAGGATTACAAAGAGTTCTGTTGGGTCCCACAATGCTTAGCAAAGAATTGTGAAAAATGTTGAACAATCAACACCTATATCAAAGGGTCACTAAATTATCCCTTTTTAAGAATGGGGAATGTCTGAGTAATTAAGACTAGCAATTAACGTCGGATGGCACTGAAAGTAGCCACTGAAGTTCTGAATTCTCTTCCAAAAAGTAGTAAACAAATAAAACTATGAGAAATCACACACAGCACAATATAAAAACATATAATACAAAATGTCCAAAAATCAAAAGTTCAGAATATCCTTTTATCCTTGTTATCTATTTTGGATAGCTGACACAGGTCTTTACACCTTGTCCTCAACGTTTCGACCCTGAGGTTTCAGTTATTAGCTGCAAATCACAGAGGGTCTTCTCAGGACTACAATGATAAAAAAAACAGGGACAGCCTTTTAACCCCTTCAGTGCCACGCCCTTTCCCCCTCCTGTGCCGGGCGTTGCACTAGTGGGTGGGGTTCATGACGAGATAGTCTCGTCATGGGCACAGCGCAACCGTGCTCCATGACGAGACTATCTTGTCATGGGCACTGAAGAGGTTAATGTTACACAAACAAAACATTTCCTGAAGAAATGTCATCTACCCCAGCAGGGGTTCACTCTATAGTTACTGCAACTCCTTGCAATTGTTTAGTCCATCAGCTGTATGGATTACATTTCAAAAGTATTGAACAACGAGGAAACAGTGAGGGCAAGCTTCTAGCTGCACCTAGAACACTGCTGAAATTTGATTTCCCCCCACTGAAGTTAGGGCAGGCCCCGGGGGATGGGGACATGGCCCTCCCCCCTTCAGTAAACTGCCTTTCCTCTTGTATTCCACATTGAAAACGATCTGAAATCCTTATTAGAGATGAATGCATCATTGATCTTTTGGAGCACAATCTGATATGTAGTGACTGTGATGAGGGGTTTCTTTCTTGTTGTCTCCTGGTGAGAGCAGAGTCCATTGTTCTCCATTTTAATTACCCTAAGTATGCAAATACCCAAAGTCCATAGCACCACTCACTCACTCACAGACCCACACAGGCACTCACACACCTACTCACAGACCCATAGCAAAACTCACATACCCCCTCAGGCACTCACAGACCCACACAGGCACTCAAACACCCACTCCCAAAGGTTCCAGGTTACAGTTAAAAAAATGCAATTTAAAAAAAAAACTTAAAAACTCACTGAAAAAAAAAAATCAAAGTTTGCAGGGATGTTATAGTTAGGAAATAACATTTTCAAAAACATGGAAATGTACTGAAAAAAAACCAAATGTTACAGGGACGTTATAGTTAGGAAATACAAATGAAAATAAAGTACAAATTCACTGAAAAAACCAAAGGCTACAGGGACGACATAGATAAGAAATAAAATAATAAAACCTTAGAAATTCAATGCAAAAATCAATGGTTACAGAGACATTATAGTTATGCTCAGATTTCACTGGTACAAAACCAGTGAAATTAAGCAGTTATAGTTACCAGAGTTAACTATAACTTCTGCCGTCGCAATGCCGTGCTTTTGGCCTCACATATTACATCACTCATGACATTGCATTGTATTGTATTGTATTGTAATTGCATTTATATAGCGCTTACTACCCCTGACGAGGCATCAAAGCGCTTTTTTGGCGAGTAGCACGCTACTCCGGAACCCAAGAAGGATAAGTGTTGAATTAGTATAGTGAAATATGAAAGTAATTTGAGTGGTGGATAGTTTAGTCAGTTATTTGGATTCAGAAGGATAGCAGAGGGAAAAAGGTTTGCATTTATATAGAGCTTGTTACCCCTGATGGGGTATTGTAGCGCATTTTATTTTACAAGTAGCACGCTACTCCGGAACCCATAAAGGATTAGTATAGGGAAATATGAAAGTAATTTGAGTGGTGGATATTAGTCAGTTATTTGGATCGAGAAGGATAGCGGAGGGATAGAAGAGGACAAAAAAGGTTTGCATTTATATGGCGCTTGTTACCCCTGATGGGGTGTTGAAGCGCTTTTTCAGCGAGTAGCACGCTACTCCGAGACCCATAAAGGATTAGTGGTGAATTAGTATGATGAAATATGAAAGTAATTTGAGTGGTGGATATTAATCAGTTATTGGGATTGAGAAGGATAGCGGAGGGATAGAAGAGGAAAACGTTTTTTTGTTTTATTTGTTTTTTACAGAGTTTTATATAGCGCAAACTTGATCCGAAAGTATCAGGTATCAGAGCGCTTTACATAGCACCTGTTGCGTTACATGAGGACACATTCATTTTTGTTAGGCACAGGGAGATTAAGTGATTTGCCCAGAATCACAGGATTATCAGCGTCATTGCCGTGACTCGAACCCGGTTCCCCAGATTCGAGGTCGACCGCCTTAGCCGTTAAGCCAACTCCTCTCCCAAGGGTTGCATTTATATAGTGCTTGCTACCCCTAATGAGGTGTTGAAGCGTTTTTTTCAGCGAGTAGCACGCTACTCGGAACCCATAAATGATTAGTGGTGAATTAGTAGAGTGAAATATGAAATTTGATAAGTGGACATGGTCAGTGACAACACTCATGACATCTCAAATGACATCCCTGAGGTAACTAGAACTCGCACCCCCGTCATGGACAGTTTTCTCATCAATTATTTCACTGAAAATGTTGCAGTCATATTATCAATGATGTCATGAGTGATGTAATGTGTGGGGTAATTAGCAACGTATCGATACGTGTGACGCTTTCTCCTCGTCTCATGTGCGTGCTGTAATGGCTCTGTGGCTCTGACGGGGAAGCGCCGGTTCCGCTGTCTGCTGTGAGATAGATTTCTCCTTCACAGGCACTATGGATCGACTGCATTTGTTTGGAGCAATATTTTTCAGCTCGAATATCAACCAGAATGATAATGTTGGAAAGATGGTTCCCTGCGAACATCAGTGCGCTGTGCTGCAACCTGCGGGTTCATTCAGCCATTCATCCTTCTACGGTCAAAGTAATATGCAGCGCGCCGCTTCTGATTCACTATAACAGGATTTTATTTAGCGGGTCAGATTGTTTGGCTTGGAAAGGAAGAAAGAGGTGCGGGCTGACATTGTTTAACAAGTGCCAACGCAGGACGAGGGGCGCATCCTGCCTAGTGTCCACGGTGCCTGCACTCGCTATGCCTTGATGGCCCCTCATTCTCTCGGCTTCTAGAACCAGGGCACATGGGGGGCATGAGAGAAGAAGGCCGTCGTGGTCCAGCACAGCAGGCTGCTCTGAGAGTGCGAGGGGTGTACAGAAGCAGAGAGGAGAAAGCAGAGAGGAGAAAGCAGACAGAAAAAGGGCAGAGAAAGAGGAGAAAAAAGAAAAAAGGTACAAGAAACCGCACTTACCAGTTAACCTCCAACTGCCGCAGAATTTACAGACTGAACAACAAGTGCGGTACCGCAAAGGCAGCCACGCGTTTACTTTCGCATCGCGCTTTCACTTTAAGTGAAAGCGCGATGCGAGAGTGAACACGCGGCTGATTTTGCCAAAGCCGAATGCAAAGACAAGCGCTCGCCAGGCATCCGCTGTTTATTTTTGCATCGCGCTTTCACTTTAAAGTGAAAGCGAGATGCAAAAATAAACACGTGGCGCCCTGTCTGCTTTTTTGTCCGGCCCAATCAAAGAGCCGGACTGGCGCGTGTAAGGCAGCGTGATGAAGCATCTGATAAGAAACTTCGTCACGACAGCCGTAATGCAGACGAGCCAGTCCGGGTGGGTCGGACAAAAAAGCGAAAAGGAGGCACCCGGGAACTCTTATTTCCAATTTACATAAACGGTGACGCCAGCCAATGGGAAAGAGTGGTGGGGCTTAAAGCCCTTTTGTAAAAGTACTCATCTGCATTAAATCTCGCCGAGCAAGCTGCACATGTGCCCAGCAACGCTAGGCGAGACCTAAAAAGGAAAAAACCCTCACTCCCACATTAAGTGGTAGAGCCTCCCCGGACCCACATTATGATTTAGGTGTGGGAAGCCCGATGATGAAGAATGCCACAATACATAGGTGAGGGCCTTATATTTATCAGAAACACATATCCACAGAATTAGTGGGTAGATGCATGGTACATTAGCCCTACCCTACTTCAGTAGTGTGATAACTAATTAACTTGGGAGGATGGCAGGGAAGGACACTAGTAGCGTTCCCCTGTTAGAGTGTATGAACGATCAGAAAATATGGCCAACCAATTGTGAAAGAGGCTATGTATAGCTATGAAATAGTGCCAGTAAACCCCATCATAAGATCATAGTGGAGGGTTATGCTCATTTGATTGTAAAATAAAATACTGCCCCAAGATCATGCCGGAGAATATACACCTATAGGAACATACCAGATCAAATCATCAAGGGAACTTAACAAAACAGATGTCCTTGGGATAGTTCCAGAAGCCATGTCCATGAAATCACTTCTCAAAATATGGAAACAGAAAGGATTTCTCTATAGCCCATACTGGGCTGGGATCTTGAATTTTAGAGGGATATGTTTTGGACACCGCTTATACTTTTTCCTGGATATTTCAGATTCTTGTAACCACTCTGACCTTTCTTTGAGGACTCCTATGCACTTGTGGTTAGAATCTGAAAGAAAGGGAAGCACTAGTGGATTCGCTCACTACAGAGCAGGTTAAAACAAACTGAGTAAGAGTAACAATCATATCCCTTGCACTAACTACTATGTGCTTCTGTTCCACGCTGACTTGCCCATATTTCTGATTTTCCAGGTTGGAGCTCAAATGCCAATATAAAAGAGAAGGAGGTATCCTCAAGCATCGCTTGACTAGGCGCCTTCTCTTCACAAGTGACCTATTAAAGTGCCCCTCTGCTCAGCAAGCAGCTCAACCCTTCTCAGACATCCCCAATCACTTCTAATCTTTGCCTTGGGACACAGACTTCCACAAAAAAGCTTCATCCTTTGGTCAGAATTCCCACCCCATTGGGGGCAGGAGGGCAGTCTGACATGCCACAATGGTGGACGTACTCTGAGCTGGCTTTCACCTGAAGCCACAATTATTTGCTAAAATCCTACAATGGAGAGACTCGAGCAACATAATTTTTCTCCCCTTTCTACCTCGGTGGTAAAAACATCCAAATGCACTTCATTTGGAGGGGAGAGAATTGGTACCAGCGGGCTGTGGCCTGAGACTGTATCCAACTGCACAGATCAGTCTGGATCCCATCAGACAAGGCATGGTACCATGGATGAGGAGCGGAGGTGAAAAGAGAAGTGTCGCAGCTGGAATAGCCTACCTATGCTGGAGCCAGCATGCCAAACGAGGTCAGTCTTGAACACCTGTGACGTGCTATTAGCAGCTGATTGGGTGTAGGCCATAGACATGCTTGGCTGAAGACCGTAAGAGCATCAGTCGTCTGGAGGTGCAGAATAGTGGCACTGAGGCTCCAGAAGACACGCTTGGCCCAGGACTCTAAAGAAGCTTCAGGTAGAAATAAAGAAGTGGGTCACCACTCTGTGTTGGAGGATTTGAGGCATGGGCAAGGCCTGGACACAGACTCGCTGATCAAGTAAGGGTGCCACAGTAAGATTGACAGAGGGAGTTGGCTGAAGACAACAGGCAACTGCCAGTGAGGGAGGCATGCAAGGGCCGGTGTAGCTCTCTAGAGAGGCTCAGAATTTGGGGGGTACCATGGCGCGCAAACACCTGAAGAGTGCACCACTTGTGGCCTGCAGTTGCCTTTGGCGATTTAGACATGGTTGAGAACCCCAAGTTCATCCCTTCTTGGACCTTGCTTATTCCTGTATGCTGGTATCCTGACATATCTTTGTCATATTGAACAGGGGCCTCTTAGAGGTGGAGACTCCCATGTTGGTGATTGCAAGGAGGCTGACTTGTCTACAATGGCACCCGCATGCAACCATGGCCACTGTTTAAAAGGTGCCATCACAGGCAACTAAGGGAGCAAGAAAAAGACCAGAGCCTGGAATACTGGAACTGGAGCAGCTCCTCTGTATGAAGACATAGTGAGCCTGAAATCTACTGCAGGCAGAAGAATGTGGCCTGGTCGCTGAGTCCATTCCAGTAGCTACTTGTGGAGACCACAGACCTGTGCTGTTAGTGGAGTAGCCCTGGCAATCCCCGGTGGGTAGGACTAGCTCCTGGATGCTTAACACAGCTAGTGGACCCTTCCCTATCTGTGAAGCACACAGACTGTCTAATCCTGTGACTACCTATCCAGAGTATCAGAAGACCAACCTCTAAAAAAGACCCAGAGTTTACAACTGTGAGACACATCCGATTAATGCCAAAGATAAGGGGCCCATGCTAGACAGTAAACTAATTTGGAGAAATACTCTAAATTAGATCAAAGCAAGCAGCCCAAACACTGCAGGGAAGTGGTGATAAGCGACACTAATCCAGTGAGGGCCATTGTTGAGATCATCCTACAAGCCATAAAAAAAAGAGACATTGCTCGAATAAAGAAATGACAAATTCAGTCTGACTGTGTCTCTTCTCTGGCAAGATCTCCATAACATAGCTATTAGGGAGGTCACTGAAGCAGCGGATGGTTTATCGGCAGCGGACAACATGCTACAACCACTGCAGGATATGGTTGAGTGAGTCGCTGACATAACAAGATGAGAAGACAGAGTTAAAATGTCATGGGGAGATCCCACAGGAACAAAATGAGGACCGCTGGGATACCAGAAGAGGCGGAGTGTCCAATCCCGAACAATTATTCTCCTAGTGGCTTAGACCAAGGACACCCCTGAGGAGGTTGCAGAGTGCCTCATCATTGAGAGGGATCACTTTGCCCTGATACTTAAACCTCCTCCTAGGACCCTTTCATAATGTGGATGCTCAATTATAATGTAAACACAAGAAACCAACATAATTCTAGAGCAGATAGACGGGCAGGTGAAGGGCCCATAAACTAACAAAGCAATGATATTTTGAGATTACACCCACTGGGCACAGAAGCAGAGAAGGTCATCCCTGGCGGTCAAGCAAAAGATGCGAGCAATGCAGTTAATCTACATCATGATGTTCCAGGCGAAGCTGGCAGTCTACTGTAGGAAATGTGCCGTTTCTGCATGGTCACCCTGGATTTTTCACCTTTAGTTGGACCCTATATTTTTTTGTGGTTTTAAAACTTGGGCACTGTACTCCTCCTAACCGGTAGCAAAGTGCCTGTGCTCCCCTTTAAACATGGTTGAAATGGCATAGTCCTAATTTGTATATATTCAGCCTACCTATAAGTCCCTAGTATATGGTACAAGGTGTGCCCAGGGCGAGGAAGTGAAATGCCACTAGTGGACTGCAGCAGTGAGTTGGCCATCTACTACACTGAAGTGGAACTATGGCTTCAGGCCTACCAGTGTTAGGAGTTAGAAGTTTGCAGTGTGATATCTTCAATTTGACTTGCCATAATAAACCCTTTTGCTAAGTCAAAGCCTCCTTTTACAATATTAATAAGTTATCCCTATTGTCCACAAGGCAGTGTATTTAAGAGTAAGACGTGCAGAAATGTAATGCTGACTATTTTTCACTGTGGCAGGCCTATCTGTCTTATGGAGAATACTGTATCTCAGGAACGGGACAAACTAGAAAAACACTAACAACTATTTGTACTCTTTAGTAACAATCTAACCATTAAGGAAAAGTAACTTTAAAAAGTTATCTTTTCCCTGCCTGAAGTTTTTGGAGACTAATTTGCATTTGATATCAACCTTTTCCCAATTAGGAGTTAACATCTGAATAGGTGTAAAAGGGTATAAAATGCTTCCCAGGAGCAAAACAATAGGCTAAGAACTTCGCCGGATATGCAGTTAGGGGGCTGTAAGCATCCTTTTTGACATTAGTGTCAAATCCTGCTTGAGTGTCAAAGTATGCCTGGCAGGTCTGTGGAGTTTATAAATAACATTTCTGGCGCCCTTGAAAGGCAGAAAACAGAATGCCAAGATAACTCCTATGTATCAAATCTCTGGTTGCTGAAGGATTCGCTTTGTCCCACCAGACTTCTCACACTGGATTTTAAATATAACACTGGAGGCATACTTGAAAGGAAGAGAAACAGGGTGCCAAAACAATTCTTGTGCAGTCACTGACTAATTGCCTGAAAACCCTACTTTTTTTCTAACTGGGTTTATTGCAGGTATAGCGGCTGCCTCAAACTGTAATTTAGGAACAGATGTGCGAAGACAGTAGGATTACCATTATACACTTCCGACATACACCCCAAGCCCTCAGAGGCCAAGATGATCGTGGCCCAAGGATTTTCGCCATCTTGAAAATGCCCACAGTGAGTAGGGTTAACTCTGGGATCCTTTACCCCATTGGTTATAGTGCGTGCCCAGAAGTCATACCCATTTACTAGGTCGTGCCAGGCATAAATGCAGCACCTCCAGGCACCCACTTCAGAACACTCCTGGACATGAAAATGATCAGACGTGGACTGTACCTGCTGTCTGGGGCCTGATAAAAGATCTGAAGGACTGGAACTGCTGTCTCTTGCAACTGGGGCAGATAAGTGGGCTCCAAGGGTCATACGGTTGACCTCCTGTTCACACTGCAAGAATACAAAAAGCTACAAGATGCCTTTCCTGCAACTGCCCAGCTGATCAGTGTCAACTGGACCAGCGCTGGACCCTGCTATTGGCCTCTGTCTTACACCCTTAAGTCTCCAAGTGTATCTGCAAAGGTCCTGGGGTGGCTTTAGAACTGTAATCCTGTGATGATTGCGACTTAAACTTCCTGGGGAGACTTGGCAGCGGAGCCTCCAGTGCATACCTTTATACAATACCTACATGTAATGGGGAATGGCGCACACATTGTGCACTGGCTGGCGCAGGCACTGCAGGCGCACTCGCAACCATCCACATGAACGCTAAGGGAACGCTGGGCGGCAGATAGGGGAAGAGACTGGACAGATAAGGAATGGGCGCTGATACTGGCCGGCCCGACCACAGTCCTGCGCAATCCCCGATTCAAAATTATACAATACTACATACTGCAGCGCGCATACCTCACGCCCGACAAAATCAACAGATACTTTGCGCGGACAGATGCGACCTGCCAGCAATGCTTGCTGCCGGGAGCGGACCTCTTACACATGCTTTGGCACTGCCCTACTCTACAGCCGTACTGGGACGACGTATTAACACTGCTCGCGCGCGGCGCTGACGGACAACTCCCGCGCACATGGAAAGCAAGCATACTAGGGCTCTATAGGCGAACGAAAGACAACAAAGTACAGGCACGCTTTTGGGACATGGGTCTTATAACGGCCAAACGCTTGCTCACCAAGCATTGGAAGGCAACCGCCCCCCCACACATCCGACATTGGAGGGCCTCCTTTACCAATTGGGCGCAGGCGGAAAGCGCGGTGCTTCTTCGTGAGGAGACTGCAGGGCTCCGGAAGTTCCCCATCGCCCAGCTTTGGGATAACCTTCTCGCAGCGTTCCAGAGGGCCTGCCAGGACCGAGGGATAACTTGAATCTCTGGGGCTTATCACTCCCCTACTAGTGGAATGGCGGCAGCCCTAGGCCTATTGCCCTCTTGACGGCCCACTTTCCCCCCCCCCTCCCCTGGCCTGCGGCTCCCCGCGCACGCTGCGCGGTCCCACTGTGCTCCGCTTGGCGGATGATGGCCCCCCTGCTCGATCGCAGAATGATCTCCTCCTCCCTCCTCTCCCCTTCCCCTTGACCCCACCTGAGTTTACGACCCTAACCTTGACACCCCTCTATTGCCGCACATACATGGGGAGTAGTTTATATATAGGTTAAGTTCCCAGATCGAATCCTCATTTCACCACGGATAACTAACGATGGATGCGTCGCGCGGCGCCCCCGGGGGGCTGCCCTCCCTAGCGAGCCCCCGCTTACAGATGACAATGTGATGTAGACACGCGCTCCCCGCCTGGGGCGGATGCGCCCGGAGAATACGGCAAACTCTTACCCTGGGCGCACTCTGTGCCATGCCGGATATGCGCCGACGCTTGGCGGCTGGGGGGGCGCGGCGCTGGTGGGACGGATGCGCACCGCGTAGCACACTCATAACCATGGGCTACGAAGCTGCACACTAGACTCGCCGGGCCTACACGCTGTCAGATATGTCGCAGTGAGCTATACCACAGCATCCTTGTCGCGCTTCAGCCTACACTATGAGCACGACGCTGACGCTAGGCTGCCCGGAGGCCTTTACATTTTGGGGTAATAGTGATGTCCTGTAAGAATCCAGATCAGGGCCTAGGTAGCCACCGGCACAGCCGCGGAGTGGGCTGGACCACAGCGCCATCCTCTGTTGCTGACAACACACATCAGGAACACCACAAAACTACACCGGAAAAAGGAAAAAACCCCATGTATCTGTTGTTTTGACAATGTACGCATCTCATTCCTGTATACACGTTAACCTGCACAACGCCGCCGGACCCCGGGTTGCCGGCTGAATGGCTGTGTTTCACCATCAGGAAACGTGCGCTTTGTTTCACTGATTCGCCGCCTGGACGGTGACCGTACTTTGTAAGATGAAGCAACTGCAAATAATAAAGGTTTAAAAAAAAAAAAAAAAAAAAAAAAAAAAACGATTGCGACTTAAAGGACGAAGGTTAGATGGTAAAATCATTGACCAGAATGAACCTGGTTGATGTATTCGACCCACGCTTCATTGCGGTCAGTGTTAAATTCCTACCTTCCGGTCTACCTTCCCCATTGACTATCATTGCCACTTTATATTTCCTTGCGCTATACCTACTTACAAATGTAAGAATCTGCTTCCATATGCAATGAACGGCAAGAGGTTGATGAAGATCCTCAATTTTTATGGGGAAGCTACTGGGCCCATACTGAAATGGGACAAATTTGCCATAGTCCAGCTGTGGGTAAGGAATTCCACAGAGGCCTGGAGGACTCATTTGTGAACACTGACCAAAAGCTTCAAATACTTAAGGATGCACAAGTCTACCGCTGGGGGAAGTATTAGGAGCTTGACATGCCCCGCCCATCTTTTGGCTGACTTGCAGAAGACAGTCATTCATTCGGAGTCTCTTTTAAGTGGTCCAGAACTACCTACATGAGATTCATGACCAATTCTTTCACTTTATACTAGTTAAATCACACTACCTAATTCGCAATGGTAAATCTCCGAGAATATCCTGGGACAAATATATTCAAACAATTTTTGATGGCAACTTGGGAATGGAAAACATGTAGCTGTATTACTGGGCTGGCAGTTGCTTATCGTAAATTACTTGCTGTTTGGGTTCAGAGACGACCCTGAGATCTATATAGCATAAGATCTGTTCAATGGTTCATTTCTGGTACACTAATTATATGCGTCCCAGATTGAACTGCTGGAAAAAGGTGCTGCGCAGGTTTGGCTGGCACTGCAGGATTATGCAAGACCCCTCTACGGCAACAAAATCTTTTGAAACACTATCAGAAGAATTCAGTCTTCACAGATCCCAATTATTCAGATATCTATAATTGAGGCACACCCCAGGACTGGTACCACTCAGAGTCATTGTTGCTTTCAAAGTTTATTCCTTTCAAGGCTAACATAGTAATGGAGCCACTGAGTAGGCATGAGTTCTCATAAATCAGTGACCCGCTGATAATCAATGCTGCAGACCCGCTTGTAGCAGCAGATAAGTGGCATTGAGGAACAGGAATGGACAGAGGGCATGGTGGCATCGCATGAACTCGCCATTCCCAAACGTTTTAGACTCATTAAAGTTCTCACACAAATACTCCTACTCCGATAGCAAACTATGGAAAATGGGTAGAACACGTTCTCACACATGCCAACTGTGAGGCGGAAGAAATACTTCTTTCCCCAATGATCCTTTGCTAGGGGCGTACAGTAGTTTCACCACATGAAGGGGTTTTGGGATGCCATTTTTTTAGCTCAGACCCAATAGCGTGCCTTCTAGATGTTATCAAGGAGTGGGAGGGTATATGACACACACGAATCTGACTGGGGTACCTTCTGGCTACAATTGGCATTGTACACTACTGGAACTCTGGCAAGGCCCCACCACATGCAGAACAGCTGTGCGGGATGTATCAATGTGCATATACGGAAAAGGAAATATATTAGGAGAGGGGGTGTACAACCAAACATGGAAACATAACAGGCCCTATGTAGGATCTCTTTGAACTTGACATTCCATGAACACGGTATCAGGATTACTAAGTCCTTGCTCTGTACATTAAATGCTCTCGACGTGTCATGCTTGTGCGCTTTTACCTATATATAATACAGTTTATGCGTGATATGTACTGCTTTCATGTTAACTTTAAAAATTAAAAATAAACAATTACAAATGTTTTAAGAAAAAGAAAATCCCACCCACGACAGCCACTGCTTGATCTAGGCGTCATTCTGTTCTCAGACTCCTGCTCTGCGAGAAGCAGGCCATCAAGCATATCATTCCACTACCGGCTAGCAGCTATGGTTAGTCTTGAGGCAAAGGTCTTTGACAACTCATGAGGCCTCCCCACCACTCAGCAGAATACAGACTGCACTATCTTAACTCAATCATTTTGCAGTGTGGTTGATGCACTGAGATTTTGGCAATTGTTTAAAGCTTTATGTTTGATTATTTTCATGAGTAAATGGTTGCTTGGAGGGGCATTAACTGGCTAGATGGAATTAGCTTTCGGGTAACCCAATGAGACTCATTTACTGAACTGACTGCCAAAACCATTAACATTAATAATAAAAGAACATTAGCCAGATGTTCAGCTGCGATGAAAATACTGTCTACTACAATGGAAGGATAAAAATTAAGTAAACAAGAGAATGCAGTTGTACTGTGCTACTACAGACAACGTTTATGCAATTATTGGCAAATAACATTCTACCTGTTGGTCTGATTGGAAATAGGTTTAAAAATGTATATACAGTTTGGCAGAGTGAGACCAGAAACAGCTCCAGTCTCGGTGGTAACCACTCAACACATTCACCATGTTAATCACCTTTGTCTGACATGTTACAGCAGAAATTGCCCGTGAACACCTCAGCTGCTCTTTTAGATATGCCGAGGCTTTATCATGCTTGTAGCCCACATTTTAAGCAATAGCTCTCCACTGAAACATCTGTTTCCCCATAACACTATTGGTTCATAATATCAGCAGCCTGAATATAGATGAGCACTCCACACGCAACATGATCACTTTTTCCTCCTCATGTAGATCCACTCAGAAAACCATGCAGTCTCAGTGCCTTACTGCAATAAAAGCTGTCTAGTGACACCTAGCACAGAAAGGAAGCAACTACCTGGTGCACGTTGGCACCGGAATTGATGAAGCTGCCCAGCTGTTTCCTGATATCTTCCAGCTCCTTCTCGGACATCAGTGTGGTGCTGGGAGGGATGTTCAACGTAGAGGCCCCAGAAGGAACAATAATGCTTGTGGTGAGTTCCTTGCGGTCCCGGGCATTCTGCTGCAGATACCGAAGAGTCTGAAAATCAAATATTCACATCAATGGAGGCATGTAGACTTAAATCACAACTTGACTGACACTATCATGCAAGTAGGAAACTAAGAAGTTCTAGGAGTAAGATTAGTGAGTTCAAATTCCATTATCTGATAGGATGGTAATGGGTATATACAGATCTAAAATACATCAAATAACTGGCCTAATCAATGAAGCTGATACAGAGGTGCTTCACATCCATTCATTAAAAAACCTGAATCACCACAATGTGCAATGATGGTAGAGACAAACAATTCTTAGGTTCTCACTTCACTGCCCACATTACAGATATGGTGCTTTCTAGTTTTAAATCCTACTCTGCGGATAAACTGACAAGTAGGAGGAGATTAAGAAAAGGGGGAGGAGCTATGGAGTTGCAGGACGGATACCTATTCAAATAAGGTAAATTGCTTTGTATGTTTAGCCAGACACCAACCTTTGGATGAAGATCTAAGCAGATGAAAGCAGTAGATGTCACACAGAGAGGCAAGGTAGGTTCTGAGACGTTTGAAGCTTCCTCTTGGCTATAGACTCTAGTGCTTTTAAACAGAAAGCCTTAACAGATTTCGCATCTTCTTACCCAGCCAACATTCTTCTTAATGTAATTCCATTTAAATCCATTCACACACAGAGCTAAACCCTTATGCCATCAGCACTCACTTTGTTTTTCAGGCTAACCAAACAATCCCACCAACTGAATTTCCAGCACTACCTCTTTATCATCAGTGAGCTTGGCCAGCAAATAGACCAGGGGGTCAAGGTTCCGGGTATTCTTCGATTTCAGTTCCTCATATTTTTTCAGAAAATCTTCTGGGGTCTGGGAAAATTCTGCTATTTTAACCTGTAGACAACACGAAAACAAACAGAAGAACAAATTATGGAACAGCTTTTAAGAATAACATGATAAGAACATGTGGGACTTGGCACAGCTTCAAATAAGTGATTATGATCTTTTGGCTTATTTATTTTGATAAAGATATATTCCTACCCTCTGACAGGGTTTCACTGAGAAACATTGGAGCATGACATACAAAAATAATCACACGTGTAAGTAACAAACTATCAATAATGGTAGTTTAACAGGAGGGTGCCAAGTACCTGTACATTTTTTAGGTTTCACATCTTGACGAAGCTCAAAATCTGCTCCACCATCACACAAGCTGGATTTTGTACTGGTTGTAGTACTGAAAGGGTAGTAACAGTGGCCTTGGATGAGTTTTGTTGCTGCACCTACCAAGGTATCCCAGTTATCATGATCCTATTGGCTTTTTGGGCAGCATATGATGCTGCTGGCCACTGGTTCCTAATAAAGTGGTTGGAAGAGACAGGATGTTAACATGTGGAATTCCACAGGGGTCTATTCTGTCTTCATTACGTTTCAAATTATACATAATCCCTTTAGCTGTACTGATCTCTTCATATGGGTTATCAATCCTAATGGATCTTAAGACCTCAGTGGACAAACGCAATGACTGCCTCCAAAGAGTTACGGCATGAATGTCCTAAGAATCAGATTATGCTTTATGTGAGCAAAAGAAAATCTTTGCCCCATACAAAAAGTAACCAGTGTTGGATATTCATTTTTGGCTGGACTCATTGGAAGTAAAACCTACCCCGGTTTTAAAAGTGGAAAACCTAGGGTTTCAGTTTGATAAGTAACTCACTATGAGGAGCAAGTAAACAGAGGTGAGAAGCTGTATACCTGAATGCTTTCATATCAGCAAGGTTGTACTATTGCAATCCCATTGATTTATCTTGGCCTTCCTGTCAAAATTCTACAGCAACTAGAGCTCCTACAAAACGCAGCTGCAAGGCTAACATTCAACTTGAAAAGTTTGATTCTATCTCACCTGTGTTAGTCAAGCTGCGCTGGTTGCCGTTTAGGCTGAAAAATTGCTTTGAAGCACTCTCCTTAGTTAATAAAGGTTTTTATACCAGGAATCAGAACCCCTTGTGAAGGAAGCTTGTGTTGTATAAACCGAAAGTCACCTTAGATCATAACAAGCATTTTTTACCCGAGTACCTAGACTCCTTTGTTCCACTCTAAAAAGAAAATAGTTCAGAGTTCTCAGCTTTAGAAATAGCCTACCTAGAAATCTACATCTACTAGTGTTGTATTCTCTGACATTTTTCAAAAAACATCTTAAGAGGTGGCTTTTCCCAGCAGCTTAACAGCTGTATCACTCTCTGTTCGTCTTATCAAATCAGCATTCTAAGAAGCTGCCGATTCGCCTTTATACCGTCGGGTGATTGCCACGCTACATAAATCCAAAAAACACAACTACTTTCATTTTTCCTGTTGCTGTACATAATATTCATATATATATTCAGATGGATAATGAATGCGTTCATTCGTATTTTCCCAAAGAGGCAAAGGGGTTGGGGAAGTCAACTTTCTGTTGCATGCAGAGTACCCAGTATCCATGATAGTGGGGAACACCCACACTTTCTCCTTAACAGTGTGTTCTTGTTCCTGGCGCAACAAGGATTGCAGAAATAAACTTTAGAGAGACAATGAAGAGAGTTGCCTGGGAGTAAACCAAGGTTGGGAGATATACTGAAGATGATAATAGAGGGGACAGGCCTCAGAAACAAGCAAAGAGCACATCTGGAAAAGAGGACATCAGATGGGCATACGTACGGACAAGAGAAGAAAGCCCAACTCAGGAAGTTTAGATTGAAAACCAGCACAAGGAGGAAAGGCCACAGCAGGGGGACACAACAAAAGAACACTGCAGCTTAGGAGAAGAAGCTACTTTAATGCAGAAGACAAGTGCACCCCTGGATAAAACAAGAGGGGCAGACAACCTATGACAACTGTAGCACAAAACCTACAACAAAAGAGTACAGGTCAGGCCAGGAAAAGACCAAATAACAGTGTGTGCGTGTTAGAAGAAACCAAATGTGCAACCAAGCGGAAGAGCAGAGATGAGCAAAACTCCGGGAAAGACTGGAGAAAAACATAAAAGAATAAAAAGCCAGGAGAGGAATAAAGCTAAGGAGAAAAACAAAAGCCCACAGCCTGGGAAAATATTGCCAGAGACATAAACTAGAGCAATAAATAGGAAAAAAAGAAATAGTGCTGCACAGAAAAAAAACGAAAGTGCATAGCCAAAGGTAAGAAAAGCATAGTGAAATCATGGAAGGGGGCGTTCCAGGATAATAAGAGAATAGAACACGGAAGAAGGGACGCAGCAGAGGAAAACAATACAGCACAGCACAGAAAAATGAGTAAGAGCACAGAAGGAAAGATGCCAGTAGTACATGCAAACAGAAGAATATAGTGACTACACAGCACAAAGAAAGAGAACAGGCCAGAGGAGATCAGAAAAACACTGGGTAGGGGAACTGCAAAGTGAAGCACAGAAAGACAGACACATGATGCTCACCTTAGCTGTGTGTGTGGAGACAGACGTCGTGATGTAAGGAGTGCGATTCTTCTGTAGAAGTTCGATGTAAATCTCCGCTCCATCCCCTCCATGAACACGCAGCAAGCTGATTAGCTCATTTACATCATGATGGATGCGGAACTCGCTCATTCTTGTGTCCTCAAATGGGGAAAATAAATACCATTCAGAATGCGGCAGAGAGCACTACATGGCGGCTTTATCTAGACAATATTGTATTGTATTGTAATTGCATTTATATAGCGCTTACTACCCCTGACGAGGCGTTAAAGCGCTTTTTCGATGAGTAGCATGCTACTCTGGAACTCCCTAAAGGATTCGTGTTGAATTAGTATAGTGAAATATGAAAGTAATTTGAGTGGTGGATGGGTAAATCAGTTATTTGGATTCAGAATGATATGGGACGGATAGAAGAGGGAAAAAGGTTTGCATTTATATAGCGCTTGTTACCCCTGATGGGTGTTGAAGTGCTTTTATGGCGAGTACCACGCTACTATGGAACCCATAAGGATTAGTGATCAATTAATATAGTGAAATATGAAAGTAATTTGAGTAGTGGATATTAATCAGTTATCTGGATTGAGAAGGATAGCGGAGGGAAAAAAGGTTTACATTTATATAGCGCTTGTTACCCCCGATGGGGTGATGAGGCGCTTTTTTGGCAAGTAGCACGCTACTCCGGAACCCATAAGGATTAGTGGTGAATTAGTATAGTGAAATATGAAAGTAATTTGAGTGGTGGATATTAATCAGTTATTAGGATTGAGAAGGATAGCGGAGGGATGGAAGAGGGAAAAAAGGTTTGCATTTATATAGCGCTTGTTACCCCTAATGGGGTGTTGAAGCACTTTTTTCGGCGAGTAGCTTGCTACTCCGAAACCCATAAAGGATTAGTGGTGAATTAGTATAGTGAAGTATGAAAGTAATTTGGAGTGGCGGATATTATTCAGTTATTTGGATTGAGAAGGATAGGGGAGGGATAGAAGAGGGAAAAAAGATTTACAAATATATAACGCTTTTTACCCCCGATGAGGTGTTGAAGCGCTTTTTTGGCAAGTAGCACGCTATTCCAGAACCCATTAAAGGATAAGTGTTGAATTAGTATAGTGAAATATGAAAGTAATTTGGAGTGGTGGATATTATTCAGTTATTTGGATTGAGAAGGATAGCAGAGGGATAGAAGAGGGACAAAGGTTTGCATATATGTTTGCTATACTTAGCTCTGATAAAAAGTGTCTGTCACACATAAAAACATGCAAATGTCACAATACGTATATGGCAAACCTAGTAATGTCACGCATGAGCAAACTGAAAACTTGGAAGCCCTGTAGGAGTAGAGGTGGGCGAGCTATTTGAAAGCTCGAGCCTTTTCTGTGAGTGAGGAACCTTTAACCATTGCTGCTTGTGCTGTTTCTGTTCTGCAACAGAAAAGGTCTGCTGCTTGTGCTGCACATGTCCTCTTTTACTATACAAAACCATAAAAATGATTGACATTGTCATGTATGCGTCATTTCACCCTCTTTTTCTTTTATCCATATATGTCAACCGGACAAAATACTGCTAACATTCATGAAAGTTTGACTTACCTCTCGCCTCTCTCGGCGTATTCATAAAATTCCGTTTACAGCCCTGCTAACCTTGGGTACGTGAATGACTTCAACTGACTTCAGTAAGTGAAGGAAGTATGGGACAATCGGAAAACTTGTTTACACTGACTGTCAGAGTAGCAAACGCTATTAGGAGGGTCTGGAGAGCTGTCCCATCACGCATATCCAGAGATTGGTTAAAAATGACCCGCCCCGGAATAGCAACGGTGACTCCAGGGCAAATTCCTTTCAGTCATCTGCACAGAGCCCGCCCCTTTGCCCCGGAAGTGATGGTCCAGTTGCCCACGAGCCGTCCGTCATTCTAGGCTTGGATTGCACTGCACACAGTGTTATCTCCAGCACGCTATTAGTAAGGGGTCTCTCGGCCATTAGTATTAATAGTACCAGGGAGAATTAAAACCTGGCAGAGGAAGGCATCTCGGATGCTGGAGAAAGACGTGTGTGTTTAGCCTCAAATCGTCAGGGTTCAACTTTGAACCGCCAGTCCCTTAACAGCCCGAAGACAGCACACCCAAAGTCAGGTCAGTGGTGGTTAGCATCTCTTAACTTCAAGGTGGCTGATGGTTCTCGCAGCTGCTGGTGGTAGTCAGCGGACGTCTGGGAAGAGGCATGAAGATGCACGTCGTTCTTAAGGTGTTGAGGGGGCATTAGGGCACTTAACTCCACACTGTTCGTAGCCCTCAGACAAGACTTAATTAGTGTTGTTAGCCTTTGGAACTTGCAACACTGCCCGACCCGCTAGAGGCAATAGTCAATGCTTGGAGTTATGTATGGTTGCTGCAGTAGCTTGCAAGCAGACAGGAATCTCCATGCTGATGCTGCAAAGGCCAGGGTGTCAGACTTAGGACAGGAGGCACAGTAGCCCTCCGTTCACAGTCTTTGAACTGTGTCCGTGATACTAGCTCTCTGCGGCATGTATGACTCGATGCCCAGTATTGTAATTGTCTTTTCAATTTCTGGACCAGGTATTGCTGCAAATTCACATAGGTTTTATATGGCAAGCTAATGTGTTACGTAACGTTATGGGTGATCCAAGGGTAGCCAGTGATATTAAGACCCAAGCTGTCTGCCCGCCAGACTAGCCAAAAAGTACCAACGATTCACAACGTCTGGTGCTCAACCGTTTGAGGTTCATCCAACCACACCTGCTCAGTAAAATGAACTCGCACATAGGGCAAAGCGATACCAGGCAAGCCCTTAGTTGCCCAGACCTACAGCTCCCTAGCTGGGCAGCACCTGCAGCTTGTTGTGCACTTGTGCAGGGCACTTCACAATAGTGTTAAAAGCGTGTCTCCTAAATCGCCCTACTTGGAAAAGGGGCGTGCAGTACATTATTATTACTTTCTCTGTGTCTTTGGACACGCCTAACTGCTGCTTCTCGCATTGTTCTAGTAAATAATGTCTTTTGTTTTCCAGGCAGTATTAACGTTAACCTATTAGCAGTGAGATGCTGGCATGTGCATCTGAATGGCAACCTCTGCCTTCTCACCCACTAGGCTGTTGAACCATGATCCCCTACGAGAAAAAAGGCAGAAAAACAGCAACTACATTTTATTTTGCTTTTCACAACTATGCGCTTTGGCATCGAGACAAAGGATATAATCATCTGCCTTTTATTTTTTCAATCAATAGCAGTTTGCATTGTGGAGCTTGTAGTTTTGATTTAAACAGTTTCATCATGGGCTCAAAACCCAAGAAGGCAAAGTGTTTTTGGCTAAAATCAGGGCCACTGGCATTATGAGATTCTGATGCATTTTTGGGATGGTTACTGATTTACTGCATAATCCGTCATATGATGAATATCAGCAGATGTTAACAAAAAACAAATTGTTTCTAGTTCAAACGGATCAAAATGTACTAAAAACACTACAAGATGTTTTCCTGTGTACTGGAAGGCACTTCGCAAAGGTTAACTGGTCAGCTTGCACATTTCTATTGCTCTATTTGGATGTTAAATTGGTACCAATAAAGTAAAATCTTTTCCTAGACAGTGTTTCTGTATGTAAAAATGACAAAATAATGAAGTAATATTATCAGAAAATGTGCTGCGTTATTCTACTTAATTTGCCTCTTCTTGCCACATAATTTAGTCATCCCTGCTGGATTATTTGTTCCTTCTCTACTGCTTAATTCCAATCGACCAGGCTAAAATGCCAGAATTAGATGAAGGTGTTATACATGACATGGAGCCACTTATCATCTATGGTTTAAAATTAACAAAGTCATCTACTTCTTGTTTCATACTTAAAGCGAAATGTAAATTCTGCTCACATATTTTGTAAGGGTTCACTCTCTTACATCATTCATTGACAATGTCAAGCACTTTTTCTTTTGTGTAGTGTAAAAATGTTATACCTAGCTTCATAACACAATAAAGGTATACCATGGACACCAGCAGCGCAACCTTCCCTAATGCAAACAAGTTTAGGACAGGTTGCAGGAGCAGAAGGAACATCACACGATTCTCACACATACAGGGCAGGTACATCATGGGTAACTAACACACTAAGAGTGAGTGTTAAGTATTCAAGAACTGTTGTATAATTGCCATAAAACAACATAACCATACAAGAAGTACAAAAATCCTGAAGAAACAGCCAACCTCTTATGGAATTAGCATACATTCATGTACTCGTATAGGACGATGAACACTCACAGAGTATTTCATTAGTGGGTTCCATACAGGGAAGCATTCATAAGTACTACTGTTCATGAGAATGTCCAGAAATTGGCAGGTACTGGCAGAAAGTCACAGACACTATGTCTGGGGTGGCAGGAGTGACGGTTCCAATGGAAGCAACATGGCTTCTATTGATAATTGAAGGGGACTCTGAGTGGCCCAGGCATGTAGGAATATGGTTGGCACTTGGAGCTGGGATAGACAAAAGGAACATTGCCAGGGGGTGGGGGGCATCTTCGCCTCCGTCATTGGAAGAGTCGGAACAGGATCTTGACTGGTGCCAGTGGGCTGAAGAAACAGTGTACAAGAGAAGGGGAGGTATTACAAAATGGGAGAAAGTATGGGCGCCATGGCGGGGACACAGTGACGCTGGTGGGAATGTGATATGCAGCAGCCGGACTGGGGTGGGGCTGTGGATGGAAGGGAGTACACGGGCTAAGACACTTCTTGAACAAATATGTCATGGTATGAAAGTATACCCGGTGAGCCATTAATGACTTACAGTCTCCTATCATGTAAATACTATTGCTGTAATGTCTAAACCTCACCATGTACAATCGCAAGTGATTCATGTAAATTATGGTCTTTTGAGCAATGTTAATAAAAGGAGTTTAAAAAAAAAAAGTGTACTACTGTTCGCTGGTTGTACGATTTCCTAGCCATAGATTCCCTAGCTTGGGTGTGGTCATGCCACTTATGCTGATATTTATGTTCTGCCTTTGTTAATCTGTTTGACATATATTAAAATTGTATGTGGGTGACCTAGAATCTTTTCACTGGTGTTTCCCTAACACAAGATTATAAACAGTGTGGCTGAGCAGTTCATAAGGGAGCACCAGAGTGCTTCAGCCAATACGAGGCGGTTTACCCACCCACACAAGCCGTGTAAGCAATCTCTGCAGATTCGCAAAAAATAAGTTATTGAGGGGTATCGTAATGTTATGAAAAAGATACAAAAAATGGGGGAGCACTACCATTTTTAGGTCTCGCGCCTAGCGTTGCAGTGCGCAGCGCGAGACATTTTGTAGGGGGTTTCAGAAACTGACCTAGGAATCGCACACGCCCAAGTGTGTGCTTTTCCTTTTGGGGCACGCTATTGGCCTTTGCGTGCATACAATAGGCCAAAGGCGGGCGGATTGCTCCGCCCATGGCCTATTGGTGTCTGTTACGCGCAGCAGCAGCATATGTTTCCAATTATCTTGACCAGACACGGGCGCGATAATTGAAACCATATGGTCTGCGGTGGCGCGCGCGCCACTCGCGGACTTCTTTGCTTGTTATTCTTCTCTTTGAAATCTCTCAATACGCATATCTATGATAGTTGGTGAGAAAGTTTACTGTACTTGTCCACGCCCGGAGGTCACCTGTTTCTCTCTTCTCACGCCCTATGTATGTAGCCAGGGAATGACAAGAGGCGGAGATTAGCACCTCAGAGTTTTATCAACTTGAAAAAGTGGAATTTTTCATGAGTTCTCCAGAACGATGAATCCCACACAAAAATAGTCCTATTCCCCCTGCAGTACCAAAACGTCTTCAAAACATTCAAAGCAAGCACCAATGAGGGACACGTTTGCCATAAGGGTGAGCTCAGAGGAGGTGTTCACTCACCAGCACCTGGGCACACCACGCTCCTTTCCCGGGGCTGCAGTTTCACTGTCACGCTCGAATTTTGGTTGGAACATAAAGGTATTTCTTAAACAAGCTATCTGGAAGCTCCATTTACTCAGAATAAAATTTGCCTAATTGAAAAAATACAAGTTTGACTCTTTCGAATGTTTGCTGTGGGAATGTGCTAGACTGTGCACGTGCACTACAGTTAAAGGGGTGCATTCAAGGATGCTTATTTTCAACTTAATTTACTAATCGTTTCTTGTTCTTGACTGATCCTGTGCTATTTATTATCTGTATGCTATAGCATATTTTTCTTGATCCTTTCATTCAAAAATAAATTCTTCTTATAGCATTTTTCAAAAACGAGTGAGAGGAGATGTGGCTTAAGGGCCAGAGCTGTTGGCTTTGGAACTGGGGAGGCAGGTTCGAGTCCCAGCTTCGGCTCAATATTCTGTGATTTGGGGCAGATTATGTAATATACCAGTGCCTCAAAAGAACAAGCATTTGCAATGCAATAGGTCTCGCATTTACGCGAGTTTGAGCTATTGACATTGCAAATGACAATACCTTTTATTTTTATTTTTGTTTTTGCTTTTTAAACATAAATAAAAGGCATTGTCATTTATAATGCCAGCAGCTTAAACTCGCGTAAATGCGAGACCTATTGCATTGGAAATGCTTGTTATTATAATGGCGATGTGTCCCGCAATGGATAGTGGGAGGCGGATCCAGCGTTCCACTTGCGAAGTTAACCTGTCTACTGCCAGGCCATAGTTCAGGCGTATGGCCTTTTCTTTAACTCAGTGTCTATGAATGCTTAAGTAGCGAACTGAACTTTCACACCGTTTCAGTGGGAAGTTGCAATGCACCCAAGTAGTCGCATCAGTTAGTGACCTACTTGTGGGACACCCCCGCGCCGCACGGCCACCAGCTGCTGCGTGTGCCCCTTCCGCTTGTGCCTCGCTGCCCGGCTGCTGCCGCTTGACCACGCCCCCTCCCTCGAGCCCGAGGTCCGTGGTTGCTCCACATCCCCACCCTCCGCCGAACACCTGCACTTCCAGATCCACACCGACCCGAAGACCACCCTCAGAGGCACCCTGATCTACCGACCTCCGGGACCACGCACTCAATTCAGCGAGGACATCGCCGACTTCGTCAGCCCGCACGCCCTCCCCTCCGCCGACTACATCCTCCTGGGGGACTTCAACTTCCACCTGGAGAACAACAACGACTGCAACACCAGCACCCTGCTCGACAACCTCGCCAACCTTGGACTCAAGCAGCTGGTGTCCACCCCCACCCACCTCGCCGGACACACACTCGACGCCATCTTCTCATCCAGCAAAGACATCGCCTTCAGCCACGCCACAGAACTCCACTGGACGGATCACAGATACATCCACTTCACCTTCAGAAGAACGACGATCCACCACCACCAGCAACAGGCTGCCCGAAGAAGCTGGAACAAGATCACAGCCGACCAGCTCGCCGCCTCCCTGAGCCAGCACCCTCCGGCCAGCTCAGCGAACCCCAGCCAGGCCGCCGACAACCTCACGAAGTGGATCAGCGACTGCGCGGACGAACTCTACTACCGTTTCCAGCCAAAGTCATGGAGAAAACCGTCAACAAACAGCTGGCCGCCTTCCTCGAGACGAATGGATCCCTCGACCCATCACAGTCTGGATTCCGGGCCAACCACAGCACCGAGACCGCCCTCATCGCCGCCACTGACGACATCTGAGCCCTGATGGACAACGGGGAAACAGCGGCCCTCATCCTCCTAGACCTCTCCGCGGCTTTCGACACGGTCTGCCACCGCACCCTAGTACAGCGCCTCAGCAACGTCGGAATCCAGGAGAAGGCGCTGGAATGGATCGTCTCCTTTCTCAACGGAAGAACACAAAGAGTCCGCCTACCACCGTACAAGTCAGAGGCCACCGAAGTCATCTGCGGCGTCCCTCAGGGATCCTCACTGAGCCCGACTCTCTTCAACGTCTACATGAGCCCTCTCGCGGCCATCGCACGCCAACACAACCTCAACATAATCTCCTACGCCGACGACACCCAGCTGATCCTCTCCCTGACCAACGACGACCCCGCCGCCGCCAGAGCCAACCTGCACAAAGGGATGAGAGAGGTAGCCGAGTGGATGACGACGAGCCGCCTGAAGCTGAACTCAGATAAGACGGAGGTCCTCATCCTGGGCTCCACGCCCTCCGCCTGGGACGACTCCTGGTGGCCCCCCGCCCTGGGCACCGCACCCAAACCGACAGACCACGCACGCAACCTGGGTTTCATCCTGGACTCCTCCCTCTCCATGACCAGGCAAGTCAACGCCGTCTCCTCATCGTGCTTCAACATCCTGCGCATGCTTCGGAAGATCTTCTGGTGGATCCCCACGGAGACCAGGAAGACCGTCACCCAGGCCCTCGTCACCAGCCGACTGGACTACGGCAACGCACTCTACGCCGGAACCACCGCCAAGATCCAGAAGAGACTCCAGCGCATCCAGAACGCCGCAGCCAGACTCATCCTCGACATCCCACGTCACAGCCACATCTCCGGACACCTAAGAGACCTGCACTGGCTCCCGATCAACAAGAGAATCACCTTCCGCCTCCTTACCCACGCACACAAAGCTCTCCACAACCAAGGCCCGAGCTACCTCAACAACCGAATCAACTTCTACGCTCCCAGACGCCACCTCCGATCCGCCAGCCACGCCCTCGCCACCGTCCCACGCATCCGCAGAACCACTGCTGGAGGAAGGTCCTTCTCCTACCTGGCCGCCAAGACCTGGAACTCCCTCCCGGCCGACCTGCGCCTGACCCAAGACCACCTCTCCTTCAGGAAGAAGCTCAAGACCTGGCTGTTCGAGCAGTAGCGGCACCCCCCCCCCAAGCGCCTCGAGACCCTACGGGTAGGTAGTGCGCTCTATAAATTTCCTTGATTGATTGATTGATTGATTAGTGGAAATAGTTCCGACTTATTCCAATTAATATGGAGGCCAGACAAGAACCCAAATCTGATTAATTCCCAAAGTATCAGAGCTAGTTTGCGCATAGGGTGACGTTCAAATTAGTATTATGTCGTTCGCATATAGGGAGACCAGAAGCAGGCTATGTTTAAACTGCAAACCTCTGCGTAGATGTTTAGCCTGTAGATGGCGCACTAGTGGGTCCATCGTTACTATGAAAAGTAGGGGTGAAAGAGGGAAACCCAGCAGCGTTCCCTGCATGCAGTGGCGTAACGAAAGTTGGAGGGGCACCCCTGCAAGGTACACAGAGGGGCCCCCTCTCCGGATTTAATCCGGAGCTTTCTGGCGTGAGTACAGTGCTGAGGGGTCCCCCTGCAGCTCGGGGGCCCCCCCGCACTGCCGGGGTTGCGGGGGCCTGTGTTACGCCCCTGCCTGCATGATTGGGAAGGTGGCTGATAGCGTACCGTTCACCCTAATCCGAGCTATTGGTAGGGAGTACAGGAGCGCCACCAGGGATGAAAAATTACGTGGGAACCCAATTTTATTAAGTACAGCCTGCAAGAACGGCCATTCCAAGGAATCTGAGGATTTCTCCCCATCCAAGAGGGCGACCATGGCGGGCATGTATGAGAGTACAGAGATTTAGAGACGTCGAGCAATGCGGAACAAAGGCTGACTTGGCCGGGAAAATAATTTGATCTATTAGGAGCGCGAGGCGGGTCGACAGTAGATCAGCTAAGATTTTATTATCAAAGTTTAATAAAGATAGTGGCCAGTAGGAGCTGCAATTTTGCAGATCTTTACCCAGTTTAAGGAGTAGAGTGAGCACTGCCTCCCATAGCCTAGGCAGCAGAACACCACTCTCCAGGGCCTCTGAGTAGAGAGCCAGGAGGGGAGTGAAATGATGAGAAGGCACGGTATCAATTCCAATATATTTAATGGAAAAGGAAGAACAGGCGAGCGCCAGACTACACGATCTCTTCTCCAGGACATCAGCCAACATCTGATGTTCTAGATTGGAAACCGTCTAGAACCCCACAGAGATTCCATGCACGCTCAACCCACACAACATTAAACAATAACCAATGCCTTAAAGGCATACACTACACATCCCCCTCTCTTGGAAACAACAAACAACATACAATCCCACCCCATAAGGAACAGACCTGACAATTAAAAAAAACAAAATAATGCAAAACACGGAAAGAAGAAATCCCAAAAAGAAAACAGAAACCTACCATTATAAGCAATAAACACAAACATGAATACATTCCATAACTCATTACTTGACATATTCCTTTAGCCATGCAGGTAAGACTCTTTTCCTTTTTCCGCAATCCCCACCTGAGTACCCACCTACTGCCACACCTTCCATGCTGGAACTACCAGGACCCACTTCCCCCTTCCTTACAGTGGGAAAAGATTCCGGAAGAACGGAACTCTTCCCACCACCATCAGCACTGACCTGGGATGTCCCATCTTGTTTTGCCACACCTGTATCACTACTCTCTTTACTACCCAAATCAGCCTGAACTTCACTGCAATTAAAATAATCTTCCACCCATTCAAAATCAGGTGTATGCCCAGAATTAAGTGTATCCTCAGAATGCACTTGATCAAAATCTAATGCTACATTTTTCATGTTCCACACCCTTCCATCCTCAAGCCTCACACTATTTCGGAGAACCTCCACTACTTGCTGTGCTGCTTCAAACCTACTCTCACCTTTAGGAACTTTAACCGGCCTTTTAATTTTTACCCAATCACCCACTCTTACTGTTTGCTCCTTTGAACCATGTTGTACGTCATAGTACTCCTTGCTCTTGCCATGAGCTAACACTAGACTATTCTTTACTTCATCTGGTGACCATTGTTCAATCCCACCTTCCATCATCCAGTTGGGACAGAACTTCGATCTAGGTCTCCTACCTCTCATCATAATGAAAGGTGCTAACCCTGTTGTAGGATGTTTAGTCACCCTATATGCCCAAACCGCTCTTTGCATTTCCAACTTCCAATCCAAATGTTTACTCATTGCAAATTGGATTACACCTTTGAGAACACGATTAAATCGTTCCACAGTACCATTCCCACTAGGATTATAAAGCGAAGTTGTTTTATGTTGGATGCCACACTTCTTGAAATATTCCTTCACAGTATTGGAAGTAAATTGTACCCCATTGTCACTTAAAACACACTGGTAAACCTTCCAAAACGAATATTTCATCCAAAAATTCCAAAACTGTGTGTGTGTCCACCTTGTTTACAATCCTGACCATCGGCCACTTAGAGAATAAATCAACCACCACAATGCCATACTCCCTCAACTCCCCCACTGGCCCAAAAATATAAACTGCGATCACTTCCCAAGGAAGACTAGGAATCAGCCCTTCACTCATAGGGGGTCTTAAGGTTTTTAAAGATTTGTCTGCAGAAGAACAGACCGGGTACACTCTAACAAACTTCTCCACCTCCATGTCCACTCCCGGCCACCAAAATACACCTTTAACAACTATCTTGGTCCTGACTCCTCCATAATGTCCCTCATGACACAACTCCAAGATCCTACCTCTCAGACTACTAGGAGGGATAAGTCTATCACCTCTAAGTAATAAATCTTTATCCAAAGACAGTTCTGTTCTGACATCCCAATAGGCTTTTTCCTCTGAAGACATATTTGGTTTCTTTGGCCAACCTCTGCAAACATAGTTAGAGACTGCCACCAAAACCTCATCTTTGGATTGTTCCTCTACCCATTCCATCTTTGTAATGACTGGGGTGCCTGAATCTTGAATAAGGGCAATGCTGAAATTTCCCCACGGGTCATCCTCACACTTCTCTAAAGGTGCAGGCAATCTAGAAAGACAATCTGCAACTACGTTGTCCTTCCCAGGTACATAAGTGATTCTATAAATGTACTCTTTCATCCTCATAGAAATCCTTGCCAGCCTAGCGGAAGCCCCTACACTTCCCTCGCTAGTCAAAATTTTAACCAGAGGTCGGTGGTCAGTATGGATGACAATCGGTTTGCCCCAAACAAAAGCTCTAAAATGTTCTAACGCCCTAGCACAGGCTAAAGCTTCCCTTTCGATAATAGGGTACCTGGTTTCAGCAGGAGATAAAGCTCTTGAGGCAAACAAAATAATACTTTCACGGCCATCCTTACCCTTCTGTGACAAAACTGCCCCCAATCCTTTGTCGCTTGCATCCGTGGTCAAAAAACACTCAAGGTTTGGATCAAAACTACTCAAAGCATTCACATTATCCAAATATGTCTTAATCGTTGAGAACTCTTTCTCACATTCCTTTGTCCATTCAAACTTCACATTTTTCTTTAAAAGTGAACGTATGTTGTATAACACACTAGCAAAATTAGGTATGAACTTCGCACAATATTCACTCATTCCCAAAAATGATCTAACCTCTTCCTTGGTGCACGGAGCAGGCGATCTCATGATTGCATTAATGAGTGAGGGTTTTGGTCTCACACCCTCGCCACTAATAATGTGTCCTAAATACGATACTTCCCTTTCGCCGAATTTGCATTTGCTTAGCTCTACACTTAATCCGGCAATTTGTAAAATTCCCAAAATCTTGTTAAGCAAAACATCATGTTCTCCCTTGCTAGTGGCAGCTATTAGAATGTCATCCTGAAAAAAACTCACACCTTTTTCACCCCCCAAGAGCTTGTGCATCAGTCGCTGGAAAACCGCCGCGGCTGAGGCGAGTCCAAAAGGCATTCTTTTAAACTGATAACACCCGAAGGGTGTGATAAAAGCGGTGAGCTTCCGAGATTCAGGCGCTAAAATAATTTGATGGTAGGCTGCCGATAGGTCAATAGTTGAGAACCAACTTGCCCCTCTGAGTGAGGAAACCATCTCATGTATTTTTGGCAGCGGAAATTTATCTATCACGATGTTGTTATTTAAATGGCGTAAGTCAATACACAGACGGATTTTTTCGTTGCCTTTCCTCGCGACGACAACCGGAGAAATCCATTCCGAGCTTTCTACTTCCTCAATTACACCTTTAGCTAACAACTCCTGTAGCTCTTTATTTACCTCATCTCTTATCAAGATAGGGACTGGTCTCACCTTATGGACTCTGGGTTCAGCTGCTTCTTTAAGCACTATTTTATGTTCAAACCCTTTAAGGGCTCCTAATCTCTTCCTAAAGACACCTGGATATTTTTCAGCCAATGAATCCCCCGTTTTGTAAGTTGCATCCATAATCAAAACCTTCTCTTCACTATTGGGGTCTAAAATGATGTGCAAGTTTTTTTGATCGAACCAACCTAAAACAGATGGTCCCTGTTCTGCCACATATAATTTTCCTCTTGCCGATCTTCCCTTGAAACAGAACGTGAGCCATCTGAACCCTAGCATGTTAATTCTTTCCCCAGTAAAACTTACTGGGTTCACATCAGTAGGATATAATTCCTTCCCCATTTTGTCTATGAATTTTTCTTTCCAAACCGATTGACTTACAATAGTATACGGTGAACCAGAATCCGCATAAACATTAATCTTGACACCCCCCAGGGACACTTCACAAATAGGCTTTCCCTTAACTGATTCGTCTGACACGTTTATGACATAGTTCCCTTGTAAGCTTTTGACACAACTGTCATCATTGTCCCCTGTCGCTCCTTGATCCTCCTCACCCTCCCACACATATTTCACGTTTCCTCTTCTACGGCACATTTTGCTGAAATGACCCATTAAACCACCGATACCACATTTCTTCTTTAACGCTGGGCAATATTTGCTGAAAGCTAAATGTTCTTTGCTATCACAGCGGTAACATCTCCTCTCTTCTTGTCTCCATTCCTTCTGCGCAGACCTTTGAACTTGGATAGGCCAGCGTACTCCTGGATTCTTGTTTGTGTTCTGTACTTTAAAAACACCCCCTGGATCTTTCCCTGATTCTTTTACTACATTGGCACATCTCCCAGAAATCTCCGATTTTCTTACTATGGCCAGCACATCTTCTAAAGGTGCATCCCCATTGACCCATAATCTATCTTGCAACGAAGAATTGTTGTTATGCATGACTAGTTGGTCCCTGATGAGGTCGTCATGTAAATGACCAAAATTGCAATCTATTGCTAGTCTTTTTAGGTCATCTAGCCATTCATCCACGGGTTCCTCTTTATTCTGTTTCCTTTGGAAGAATCTATGCCTCACTACCCCAATGCACACCTTTGGAGCGAAATATCTGTCAAGGTCTTAAAGCGCAGTTGCAAACACATTCCCATCGTTAACAGCTGTTTTCTGCATCCGTAAATAAGTCTTTAATCCTATAGGACCTAAGGAGTGAAGTAGTAGTCTCTTTTTTTGCTCTGGTTTCATCTTGCCGTCCTCATCAATGGCCTCAATATAGTTCACGAAGTACTCTTTCCATTCTATCCACTTAATGATAGGTTGTGGTCCGCTTACCCAAAATGCATGTGGGGCGCTAATGGTGAAATTCTGTTGAGCCATAGCTTGTACTCCAGTTTGTGAAGTCTGGTCTCCCTGATCCATACGCAAAACTAATACTGTAATCCTTATAGAGGTTGACCCTGTTTTTCACAATACTGGCTTGTCAGATACCAAGGGTCTTTTCTCTTACTGTTTACTCAATTCCCATTTTTATTTCCCCAATATTTAAAAAAAACTCCCCCGACTCTCTCACCTGTTCTTCCTTACTTCTGTTGTGTTTGTTAAAAAAAAAAAATAATCTCCAAATTTAAGTTCAAATCAGTTCCCTGCCCATGCCTTGTTCACTCGATACCTCGTATCTCACTCCGCGCTGTTCAGGACACAATCTTCTTCCTCCCTTCGTCACTCCACGCTGTTCAGGATACGATCTTATTTCTCCCTTCGTTCTTTCCTGTTCCAAAATGGCTGCTACAAGGTCACGTTGCGTGACCCTACGTTGCGTTAAACCCTCTGCGCATGCTCCGCCCGCACTCGTCCGATAATGACGGCGCGAGCACACAGCAGAGTCCGCGCAGGGTAGAACGCCGGTGCCAGTCAACGATGCACTCGCGAGCCCACAACTGCTTGCTGACAAAGTAAGTTATTATCCTTACTTTACCTGGTCAGCACTTCATTCCAGCGTTGTGTCCGATCGCGGCAATCAAAAGTCGAGATAAATCTTAAATGGTGATTTGTCCCTCGACGGAGGTTCTTTCCTTCATTAATTTATTTCTCCCTTCTTTGCTTTTTTTTTTCCCTGACAATTACGAGGTCTCTTCTTGGGTTCAATCCATCTCGTCGCCACTTGAAATGATGAGAAGGCACGGTATCAATTCCAATATATTTAATGGAAAAGGAAGAACAGGCGAGCGCCAGACTACACGATCTCTTCTCCAGGACATCAGCCAACATCTGATGTTCTAGATTGGAAACCGTCTAGAACCCTATGGGGATTCCATGCACGCTCAACCCACACAACATTAAACAATAACCAATGCCTTAAAGGCATACACTACAGGGAGGGGCTAAGAAATGTTTGTACACCTTGTAAAGGGCACCAGTGTAGCCATCAAGGCCACGGGCCTTAGAGCCGTCCATGGAGTCGATCGCTTCAACGACCTTCTCAGCGGTAAGGGTTCACTGAGAAACTGTTGGTATGTACTGATGAGCCACACTGAGGGAATCTTGCTCAAATGGGCCGTGCGTTCAGCGTCATCATTGCCCAGGCATGTGGTGTAAAGATCGACGTAATAGCGAAGAAACTCGGCCTGTAAATCCACCGTGCCGACAAGACGGGTGCCATCTTCCTGGTATAGTTCAGAGATGTAGGACACACCTCCAGGGGGCCGCTAGAGTTTAGCCAGTGTATGTCCCGGCTGCTCTCCCTCACCATAGCGATGGTCTCAAGCATATTTCCCCAAGTGGTGAGCTTTGCGCTCTGCAGCATCTCTAAACTCAGCCATCAAAATGGCGTGTTTGGGCAATTTGGCCTCTGAACTCTGCCAAGCACTAGTGTTAGCCAGCTCAGATAGCTCCATCTCAAAGCGATTAAGCGTTCCACCCAAATCGCGCAGTATGCCAGCATGTTTAGAAATGCACATGCCTCTGGTATACGCTCTAAAGGCTTTCCCATAAGGTAGCCTGCGATTGTACCAAGTCCTTATTGAGGTCAAAATATTCAATGATGGGTGCACGAAGCTCTGTGCGAAAGAGTTCATCATGAAGTGCCTTAGGAGGAAATCGCCATCAGCACTCAAGGCGACCAGCTATGGGGACACGGAGTATCATCCTAACAGGAGAGTGATCAGAAAGTGTCAGGAAGAAGGTGGGTGGCTGAGCCATGGCGTAATCGTGACCGAACCATGGCGTAATCGTGACCAAGAGAAACAAATAGTCTATGCGCGTCCCGGTGTTGTGTGGTGTGGAATAAAAGGTATATAGAGTTTAGCCAGTGTATGTCCCGGCCGCTCTCCCTCACCATAGCGATGGTCTCAAGCATATTTCCCCCAAGTGGTGAGCTTTGCGCTCTGCAGCATCTCTAAACTCAGCCATCAAAATGGCGTGTTTGGGCAATTTGGCCTCTGAACTCTGCCAAGCACTAGTGTTAGCCAGCTCAGATAGTCCATCTCAAAGCGATTAAGCGTTCCACCCAAATCGCGCAGTATGCCAGCATGTTTAGAAATGCACATGCCTCTGGTATACGCTCTAAAGGCTTTCCCATAAGGTAGCCTGCGATTGTACCAAGTCCTTATTGAGGTCAAAATATTCAATGATGGGTGCACGAAGCTCTGTGCGAAAGAGTTCATCATGAAGTGCCTTAGGAGGAAATCGCCATCAGCACTCAAGGCCACCAGCTATGGGGACACGGAGTATCATCCTAACAGGAGAGTGATCAGAAAGTGTCAGGAAGAAGGTGGGTGGCTGAGCCATGGCGTAATCGTGACCGAACCATGGCGTAATCGTGACCAAGAGAAACAAATAGTCTATGCGCGTCCCGGTGTTGTGTGGTGTGGAATAAAAGGTATATAGAGAGGTTGTGGGGTACAACAGGTGCCACGAGTCACAAAGTGTGTTAGTGTCACAAATGTTAGGGTGAATTTGCAATGAGCGGATTTTCCCACACGATTCTGTGCTATGGGGTCTAACGGGTCTAGGAGTATGTTGAGATCAGTCCCCAGTACAATATGATGCGCATCAGCGCGGTTGATCAGGGTTCGGAGTGAGCTAAATTCTTCAGGCCATCCAGACCTCCTGTGAAGCGCTTGAAACAAAGATTGGTGAGGTAAGAGTAGACGTTTCCCTTCTCCACCTAGATCTCTGGAATGTAGCAAGTAGAGTAACCGAGGTGGGTGGAAGAGTCTCAACTATCAAAGATGATACCAGTTACCTAAAGGCGAGAGTGACCACACTGGCCACCACAACCCACATCCTGGAGGCAAGAGCAGAAGATACAGAAAGCCACTCCAGGCATAACAACCTTTGCCTTGTGGGGGTTTCAAAATAGGTTCCAGAAGGCGCAGAGTCTCAACCCCCCCCCCCCCCCCGGGTGTTACCCTGCACCCCATCATTGTAAGAATCCTAAACTACAGAGACACCATCCTACCTCGCCTGTGGACCCAGGGGAAGCTGACCTTTCAGTCAACTCCTATTATGATCTTTCTGGATTACACAAGGGCAGTCCAGAAACAACGCAAGTCCTTTGAGGCGGTGAAACTAAAACTGAAAGTGATGGCCCTGCAATATATGTTGCTCTTCTCTTAGTGAAACTGAAAGTGATCTTCTAAATCTCGTACCTATGTTTTTTGACAGACCGGAGGAGGCCTGGGAATGGGCGGCAGAGAAATGAGCACTCAAAGGTCATGATCCTCCTGATGCGGCCTGTGGAGACGGCCCGGAGCCACCTGTTGTTGCATCCTCGCAGTCCCTTCCTCACCGCAAACCAAATCCAGATGAGGACAGAGTTCTCGCAAACGTTGACCCTAATCCTCGGATACAGAACATGCAGGTTCCAGGGGGCGAAAGGAGGGATGCCCTCCTGTCCCACCTCTCTATGAGGACCTGGACTCCGTAAATGCTGGGGCTGCTGGTGACAAGCGGATCAACACCCATAAAACGTTTCTAGACCAATGTCACATCTGGTTCCTGGCCCTGAGCGCTTGATAAATGCTGACACATGGTTCTGTTATGGAGCAGGTCCACCTGAAATATCCTACATTGTATACTGTATTTGTAGTTGGGGTGGCAGATGCTGCTGGAGTGGAAGTGTGGGTTGGGAGGGATGTTATCATTTGGGGGAGTAGGTTTGTTTTTGTTTTGGATTAGTTCTTATTTGCTAGGTCATTATGTATACGGGCACACCCGACACTACTTACACCACCTCAATTTAATGCACCACCATACGATAATCATGTCTCCTAATAGCCCCTATGGCTAATTGTCACCTCCTCTCCTGGAAAGTCAGCGTCCTCCTCGACTGCATCAAACATGCGACTGCGCTTTGCTTTACCAAGCAACACTTACTGAGTCTAGTCCTGTTATAAGAGACCCATCTTATGGGCTCCAGCTACCTATTTTTGCTCATATTCGGATACGATCATGCCTTTCACTCAGGATATAACAGCGGCCATATTGTTCCACAGACGTTTCCTCTTTGTGGTCACACAAGTCATCCAGGACCCTCATGGCTGCTTTATAGGGGTGGTGGAAACCTTCGAAGGAAAGCCTCACAATATCATTAGCATTTATGTACCCCCACAGCGTAAGAAACAAACCATTGCTGAACTCACGTAAGTGCTCGCCAACCTGCCATCTTGGGTGGTGATCCTTGGGGGAAACTTCAGCTGCACTCTGAATCCTGACCTGGATGTCTTGAAACCCCTCTCGAGGCACCGCCAGATGATGTCTCAGGTGTTTGCTTCTTGAAGTGACTGCCTAGGCCTCTGTGATGCCTGGAGGACGTGGCACCTGATAACACGATCATATACACATACAATGGTAGCTCCCAACACCCTGATCTCCTTCTCCTCCATGCCACTGATGTGACACACAACAGATGCAGACAATCTTCCCCATGGAATCTCAGATCATTCATCACTTATGCTTCAAATGGGGACCCCTACATCATGCAAATGACGCCCCTGGCGCATTAACGCCTGGTTCCTTACAGATGATCGTTTTTGGGGGGATATATTGATATGGAAGTCAACTCGTACTTTGAGATAAACACCAGATCTGTCAGTAAAATGGGTACTGTATGGGTGGCTGGTAAAGCCATGCTTCTGGGTGTGGCCAAAACATTCCTCATACATGCAGAACAAGACAAATTCTGCTGCATCACGGAGCTTGAAACCCGCATTTTACACCTTTAGACTAAAATTGCCACCAACATGTCCGACTCCATACTTCGACATTTAGAACTTGACCGTATATCCCTCAGACAGCTGACATTTGATGAGGCTGCTATTGCCAGAGAGCGTCTATACGCCATGTAAATGAATATGGTGATAAAAGTGGTAGACTACTACAATGGCTTGCCACTAGAGATGTGAGCTCCAAACTGATCCCCTCCATCGTCGACACCTAGGGCTGTCCTGTAGATGAAGGGGTGGGACAGGATCAAATTATATGCGGATGATGCCCTCCTTTTCCTGGCAAATCTTCAAGAATCCGGCCCTCAAGTGCTGGACATTCTTAGGGTGTTTGGAGATGCCTCCATATGAATCAACTCAAATCGATCCTTGTTCCGGTACGTGACAACAATGTCACATTCACCTGGCAATTGGACATTCCGATCTGCCACCTCAGCTTCAAATACTTGTGCGTCCTTATTGCCATGTTACCGGAGCCTACCCCGGACTAACTTAACCCCCCCCCTACCTCCCCTCCCCCCTATATTCATGTCTACTTCCAAAGCCCATCTAAACGCCTGGGGCAACCTCTCCCACACTTCCTATACACAATGCAGAACAATCCACTGTTGAGGGTGTGCACTCCTTCACTTCTTTCTCTGGGGAGGGGTTGTTTCACTTCCACAGTTTCTCCTTTAACAAATGACACAAGTCCGAATGAAAAGAGGCTGGGGGCAGCAGATATCTGAATATATTATTTGGCACCCCAGATCCTAAATGACTGGATTAACAGGGGCTGTAGGGACCCAGCATACCCACTTGAGCTGGCCCACCTTGGGCTCGATAATGTGATGTACACCCTATATGGCTGTCCTATCCCAGACGACGGAAGTCACCGAGGCTATCTTTCTCGTCTGACGGGGGGCCAACAGGCTATGGGCTGGGACAATAAGTTAAATCAGCAAACACCTCTATGGAGAGGCCGATGGTTTAGTCACACAGCGCAGCTGAAGAGCTTCTGGGGATGGGCCTCGACCAGGGTTATAACACTGGGAGGATTATGGAGCGGGTCACACATGCGCTCATTTCTTAATTTAGAGTTAACCATTACACTCTCACATACACAATTCCAAAAATACCTGCAACTGCGACGTGCACTCACGGTATACAGTGCTGCCCTCGTTGAACTGCCTGAGTTCAGCTCTTTGGAGGTGAAGCTGCTCATGGGTCACCCGGGCCGAGGTGGTATCTCTCAGATCTACCGCTCTCTGGTGTGTAATGCCCCAGATGCTCTTGAAACACTGACACTGATGGGAGCAATGGGTCGGGATGTTGACTGGTGTGAGGCCTGCACTACCCACTGCGAGATCGCTATATCAACGCGCCTGCAACGGATGAAGTTGTACTACCTGCACATGACATACTTTACACCACAGCGGCTCTGGTGAACTGGAATTCTCATATATTCTCATGACACCCGCTGATCACGCCCCAATGCCGACTTCTTCCATATGGTGTTGCACTGCCCCCCTGCGGCGCGCTATTGGAAGCATATAGCCCAGTTTTATCTCATGTGTTAGACAGGATGTTTGTATTGACATCAAAACTGGCATTGTTGGGTGCTTTGGATGAGATTGCGGGAGTGCAAGGGGTTCGAATGCTTGTGGGCCTAGCACCCCCGACAATTTAGGAATGGAGGACTGGTATGGTCTTTTGATGCTATCTGGAGACGTGACTTCTGTTGAAGATGATTCGACCTAACTACATGAAGATGTGGGGGTGAAGCGGTGTGCTGGGTAGTACATGTACAGTTTCTTGTTGTTGTATTTATATGCTTCAAAACTCAATAAAATATGTTTATTAAAAAGTTAAAGTATAGACTCTGTGGTCATCTTTTCAACACACTAACCCACCTCTAAACCCACAGAACACAAGGATTTGGACGAATGGCAATGTAGCATTTTTCTGCCAACCTCTGTATAAGACATATTGTGATAATCTACCAAGAGTTCATGTGGCTCTCCCAAAAGTTATATTGATGGCTTACTCAACATTGGCCATTTAATCAGCCTCATTAGAGCAATCAACTACTCGAGGTTATCTAAGTTATATTTTTTCTTCCTAGCCCATTTTAATGTGGTAACAGCTCCACGTTTCACCTTTCCTTTTTTCGTTGTATTTTTTTCTTGTTGTCCTCATTGTGCAATAAGCGGGTAAGAAGATTCTCGGGTCCCTCTTTCGTGAATTTTACCAGGCTACTCTCAACATAGGAGAGTAGAGGTGGAGACCCACCTTCCCTTGAGGGCCCGTCTTTCTTCTTATTTTCCCAATCCAGCGGGGGGTTCTGCTCAAGGAAGGTCCATAACAGCTCCCCTGTAGCATGCCTTATTGCCAAGGTGCATAATCATTGGACTTCCCACCCACCTCATAACTTCTCCTTAACTGGTTAGTTGCTTAACTTTATTCCAATTCCATATATTTCAAAAGCCTGTTCTTTTACTTTGCCCCCTATACCAATCAACATTTTTAATCCTCTGTACTGATAGTAGTCAATCCTGCTGCTTTGGAGGATATGTACACATATCTACCTCCTGGCAAGCAGAACTAGTACTAACAGCAGTCTTTTTTGTCTGTTATTTAAAAATGGTAGCCTGGCACCCAAAGTACATTCTGTAATGGCCCCAACGAAAACTAGTTCTGCGCATACCTCAATGTCTTGTCCCATCACCTCATTTAGGACCTTACCCACATTGGCTCAGAACCACTGGAGTTGAGGACACTGCCAGAACATATGGATGTCATCCGCTCTCTCGTCTCCACATTTTAGACACACCTTTTCCTCCCGACTTTTCATCTTGGATATCTTTTTCAGAGTAAAATACGCTCTATGTAATGTGAAGAGATTATTCTTTTTGAGCGGTGCAGATTTTACTGTATACCATAATGTAGCCATAGATACTTGCCATAAATGTTGTACACCTCACGTTGGCAGGTCTCTCTTCCATAGTTCCGTGGGCAGTGGGAAATCTTCCTCCCAGGCTTGGATCATAGACCAGTACCACTTGGACACTTCATTCTTTAGTGGGCCTCTCTGTAGCTCCTCCTCTAATTTGTTGTTTCCTGCCCCTTCTTTTCTCAAGACCTTTACCCAACTTGTCAATTGATAATATTTAAACTTTGACAGATTTCCTCCGACGTTTACTGACAGAGTTTCCCATCCTATCATAGCTCCTTCTTCGATCAACTGTCCTCACTTCACAATCCCTGCCTTCTTCAGGGGAATAGACAACTTATCTTCCAGACAGGCTGGAGTTCCTGGGGATTCCCAAATTGGGATATGGGCACTATAATATGGGATCTTTACAGATCTTCTGATTTGGTACAACAGCTTGCAATCTGACTGCAACGTCTTCAGCCGGATCTTAAGAAAAAAGCTTTCTGCTATCATTACTTGCTGTAGAAATGGGTAAGCAAGGTGTTCCTTAAGAAGTGACCTAATACTTTTAAATTGAAATGCCTGACTATACTGTAGGAGGTCCGGACTTGGAATTCCTCCTTGTTCTTTTTTCCTTGGTGGATACTTGGGAAAGCAAAGGGAACAAGGGGAATATGTTTATTCATAGGAATAAAGAAATAGGGTCATGCTTCCAGAATAGACTTCTTTTAAGTGGATGAAGGGTTAGGTAATAAAGTAGAACATATACCAGCCTATTTGTCCGACCCCTCAGCAGTTTGTATGATGTTAAAAGTAGGTAACTCTCAGGCAATCCCAAGATGGACGGTAGATCGAACTCTCCTTTTAGAGCAACAACTGGTGGACAAGTTGAAATCAGTTACAGAGGAAGACTTTCCAAATAATGAAAATGCGGCCCTATTTCAGATAGTTTGGGACGCATACAAGGCAGTAATTGGGGACTCTGTCTAGTTTGGCCTTCTCTATGAATAGAAACGCAAGGAATAGAATTAGAATGAATCAGTTAGAGGCCAAAATTCAGGACCTATATAGCTCATTGTAGGGTGTAGATTCAGAATCAGTACAGGAGAAAATAGAAGAAGATATAAAGGAGAAGAAGAATGATCTACAAAACATCTTGGAGAGCAGAATTAGAGATAAATGGTAAACTAGTAAGTTATCGCATTATGAGTATGGAGAAGGCAGCAGGAAAACCTTAGCCTGGAAACGGAAGACTGAACAAAACAGAAATAAGATTTTAGCGATTCGAAGGGAAGATCAGACAAATGTCACCGCAAATGACTTGGAGATCTAGGGAGATTTTACCAACCTTTTCCAAAACGTACATACGGACGAGGTACAGGTTTCAGAAGAACAAATTAATTGCTACATGAAGGAAGTATAATTTCAAATGCTACAAGATGAACAGAGAGAGACTCTTAACTCTGAGATAACCACAGAAGAAGTGTTGGAGGCAATTAGGAACTTAAAGAGAGGGAAGGCAGCAGGCCCAGACGCCCTTCCAAATGAGCTGTATATGGCACCAAAAGAAGTTCTAGTCCCCCCAAATTAACCAACGTCTGAATAAAATTTTCTTAGAGGGACAGGTTTTACCAAAAGTTTGGAATGAGGCTATTATTAGCATAATACTAAAGACAGGGAAAGATCTGAAGTGCTGTGAATCCTATAGTCCTATATCACTCTTGAATAGTGATTACAAAATATATATGCAAATACTGGCCAAATGACTGTAAGGTTATAAGCCCTCTGGCACATAACAACCAGAAAGGATTCATAAGAGGCAGGCAGCTACATGAATTGACCCATTAATTAATTGGAGCAATAGACCTAGTTTCACCTTTCCTTTTACACAGAATCAGTTTTGCCTGTGTAATAAGTTCAGCTCATTAAACATTCAAATGTTTCTGGTGTAATGATCTATCAGTGTTCTGACTACCCAATAGTGATCCATTTACCAGCACTGGATATTCTATGTAGAGTGGCCAGTGGTGCCTCAGCAGCTGAATTGGAAGAGCCCTCATTGACGTGTATGTTCAAAAATTTTGGAATCCCATGATCTGCATGGTGGGAGCGGAGACATTCCTGTGCTCTACTTTGGCTCATCGTAGTTTCTTATCTTTAGTCATGTGGGTTTATAGTATCTCTAAATCACAACCATAGTCACCTTTGTGGTTTCAGCTCTGATGAAAGGTATCATGTGGGGCTTTAAGCAAAGAGAGGTGGTCTCACTGCGTGTTGCTGGTATCCCATTAGACACTTGTGGTTCCCCCTTTATGAGTGAGGCAGTGGCCCTGGGATCTGCATTAGTCTTATGTTTGAATTTGCTTTATTTAAAAATGTAATCGAACTAACTGATGTTGATCATTTAAAAAAAAGTTTGTGTTTTTTTTTATTTTAGTGACAGAGAGGCCAGATATTAGCCACCCTTGGTAAAAAGTGCTGAGGTTACCACTGAAGGTGTTGTGCCATTGGAGTAGAAAGGTGCATCCTGGAGGCAACGGCTCAGCTTACTCATAGGTAAGACTAAGCACATACGTATCACACTCCTGCAGCCTTCTCAACTTGAGACATATTGTCACCCAATCTCCCTGCCCCAGCGCACACAACTCTGTGCTCTTACAAGGATAGTGGGCCTTGCGACACACAGCAAACCGAGTGCCCTATTCATTGCAGTAAGATTCCTATCCCGTCCTCTTCACTTGTATTTTTATCAATTACTCTCAAATGGGAACATAGTACCTCTCCTTAAACAATGCAATAATTCAGACCAGATCTTAGTTCTCATGTGCAAAATATATTTGGTTATCATGTCCAACATCACCATACGTTCATAAACATAGTGATCCACCCGTAGGTACAATATGTCAGAAACTCCCGCAGAAAAATATGTATCCCACAGTCGTGGAGAATACACATCAGTTGTTTAAATACCCCTCACACACCAAAAGGGCCCTTGGTGTCATGCTTCATCATAGGGGTCTTCCCGCCCCTCTACGGGACGGGGCGTGCTACGACCTACGTCTGCGTGGGAGCACTGTTATTAATGAGACGACTATGTGTGATGCGAGGGTGTGAGAGGAAGGGTCAGGAGTGGATGGAAATGTGAATTAAAAAATACCTGGCTCTTTGGTCTAAAGAAGTTTATTATACCGTATGAGCTGGTATTAGTAAAAAGGTGAGGGGGAGGAGGAAGGATGCCTCAATGAGCTGTGCCTCCTAAGTGTGTCAACATGTTTCGAAGCTTCCCCGTGCTTCTTCTTCGGGACCTTAAGGATCCCTCCCTAAAACTCACTGTGATGTGTAAAAAGAAAATAATGAATGAATAAATGAAAAAGGAAGTAAATAACCTCCTAAAGTAAGTAATGCCTAAATAGGTCTTATATGGTCCATTAACCTAGAAAAAACAAATACAAAAGGGGAGATAAAAGCCATATTTCACGTAGGTAGATGATCAATCCATCGTGAGCAAATAGTGATCTGAAAAAGAAGTGATATAATAATCTCCTCTTAACTTGGCAGGCAAAATTGGACGTTGTGCAAATTGTTATGTTTGAATATTTGTGTACGTTTTGAAGGCTGCTTTGGATGTGAATTTGTATTCCTCTTTATGGTAGAAGTTCATTTTTTGTTTTAAATAAAACTTGGATGGAAACAAAAAAAATATTTATAATTTAATCCCACACTCCATCCTTAGCGACAAATAACACACATACATTTTCAGTGCAGGGTACGTCTTCATAGTACTGTGCCTTCCTCTCCGAAGGGGGGGTTGCTTTCCCATCATACCGCAGGTATCACTTAGTAAGTTCACTAACAATCTGGACAGTGTAAGGTAATGAATGCAGCGCAAAAAGAATGACTTACTCAGAAGCATTTTCAATGACACCATGCTCCCAAAACCTGGACACGGGTCACTATGTTGCAGGTGAATCCATCCCTCACAAACTGTTCGCATTCCTCTTTATGAGTCCGTAAGACACTAGTGGACTCCATCGTGACAAATTTGGAGCACACTTTATGGGTCTCAAGAACACAGCAACCAACCTTGCACTAGTAGATTGGGTAATCGTCTACTCGAGCAGTTGGAGAGTGCTTTGAGCCTCTGCAAGCAGTAGGAAAGTTCTTTAGAAATGCCACATTACAGTCCAATAACCCAGCTTCCAATACCAGTAGCTGCGTCTCTACCCCTCGCATATCTTTAACACTCGCTCTTTATATAACGGTTCCTACCACATAAAATCTCTAAAAACCACAGTATATCTTCCTGTATTATTAACTCTAACTCTCTGTGCCCCTCACATTGTCGTTTGCTGTCACAAAAAAAGACCTTATTCTGATCTCCCTAAGCAGGATGAAAAAATCAAATCACCCCATCAAGGTTTAATCCTAGTAGTCCAACAATAGACAAACAAGGGGCCATATATACAAACCTCTTACAAAGTGTCAGTTTCCTTGGATGCTGCCCAGACTTCGCTTGGGCAGGAGACTACTTTCCCCAGCCGTAATTGCTTGCCACGTCCGCCCATAGGTGCCGGAGAACCATAAAGAAGGCAGAGGCGTCCCACAGTGCGGAACGCACCCGGGTTAAGACCAGGAGAAGAGCATGCCCGTCTGCAGCCTGTCGTGGTCTGGTCGGCCACACCCCTTGGTTTTTGGGTTTGGCAGTAGTGCCCGGGGAGTCCCTACCGTTTAGGTCTTAATTTGTATAGATGCCTTGAAAATGGTGAAACGGAAAAACACGAGGGACAAAGAAGTTTCCCCCCAAGAGACCGCAAGGCAATACTTTAGATTCCTTTCTGGTTCGCACCGCAAGGGTCCTTGATAATGAAATCGTGTTTCTCATTGGAAATCGGTGACACTTCTATATTTTCTATTGAACCAGATCCTTGCATTAATTCTGAGATTCTGCATAATGACACTAGTTGTAGGGGTGAGGTTGTGACTATTTCTGGTAATCTGAAAGAAGCTCAAATCTCACCTCATCCACCTACATATAATGGGGGTGGCCCCCGATGAAGAGGAAAAAGAAAACTAAACATATGGGCACAATTCAAGCCCCAAGAACAAGATCAAATAAGGCCTCATATGTACAATGTGCTAGGACGGAGTTGACTACACCATCCTTATTCCCTAATACGAATAAGATTCTTATTAGATATACAGAAAGAAGGGAGAGGCAATGCTATAATGACCAAAGAGTTAATCTCTTTCATTCATCACAGACGATGACAGAATACATTGAACATTAAAATGTAAGTGCTCTTTGTACTAACGTTTTAATTTAAATACATTGAAACATTAAAAGCTTCTCTTTACTTCCGGCCACATGTAAAATGTAGACAGTGTTTCTTGGTCTGGTTATCGTAACATTGAAGTAAATAGTAAATTACATCCATGAAACAATATTTGTGTCCATTAAAGAGGCTCTTTTTAACTTCTGAAGGCCATGCGAGGGATGTGTGCCAGATTCAGGTTGTTTAGCGGCTGGAGGAGAGGGAAGAAACTCTGAGGGGGTCTCGTGGTGATTAAAAGTCTTTTAGCAGCAGAAAGGGGAGAGTACGGTCGAGCGTACATTAAGCTTGAACTTGGAGCGTTTTCTAATCTTGAATAATTCCCAGGTATTTCCATAGTAGACACATACATACTGCAGCTCTGCCAGCCTCCGCCATAAATAAAAAAAAAAGACTTAGTTGGAAAAATAAATCGGCACGGGTGACTCAGGAAAGCCAGTGGCATGAAGAGCCTGTTTAATCGAATGCTCAGATGGCGCTCGGTTTTCATTAGCCCCCTGGCCAGGACTAGGAGGCGGGAAGCCGCTACGCCACACTGTATAGATTTCTTCGAATTAAATTAATGTAGGACATTATTGCGAGGCATACCTACCCCTGTCAGTTGGCTTAGCACATCACTTTATACATATTAAGGCACGATTACAAGCACAAACCATGGCATGCTTAAAGAGCTCATTCATTAGGTTGCAACTATACGTAAAAAAGAAGGCCACAAGTTTAATTAACATCCTGCTTTTCAAGGCTTTTAACTACTCGCGTCTTAAGTGGTAAATTGTTTCAGGGGAGGATACTTCAAGGGCAGGGGATGGGCAGGGTCTTTAACTTAACCCCGGCGGCCCTATCGTGATATAATGTGTACAGCTAGGCCAGGGCCCTGGGCATCATCAATTCTTCAGATTATGGCGCTACCACGGTAACCGTCACAACACCATGCTCAACAAAAAAACAAGCATTGGCATAGCCAATAGGTCTCGCCTTTGGGACCTTATAAGTGTTTAGCCATGCAACAGTTGCATAACTAAATACTTATAGGGTCCCAAAAGCGAGACCTATTGGCTATGCCAAGCGGCCGCGAAAGTGATCGCGATCAAACATCAAAGCAGCCGTGAAAGTGAAAGTAATCGCGGTGAAGCGCGGCGCGCGCGCCCGCGCACATGCACTGTGGCTCTAGTCTGGCCTGGTAGCACTTTTTGGAGCCCTCTCAATAAGTCTTGCCAGACCAGCGCATGCGCTGGGTCAGGCGAGACCTAATGAGCATAGCATGGCTACTTATTACTTAAAGTTACTGGTGGTGGGTGGCCTTGGCACTGCCTTTTTTAACTGATAGGCCTGGTCTGCAGGTGCTGTTGACTCGTGGAGTGCGGGTGTGCCTGGGCGTGGCATTTTAAAAAGAAATCTGCGCACGATGCTGCCTACCCCCGTCAAAGCAAATCTAGGCCAATCAGTGTCCCATCCTCCCACCGACAACACTAAGGCAAATTCGCAATGCACATGCAATATGGATATTGGCAGTAAATCAATATGGTTGGACCAGTAATATTTTAAAACTCAAATTGTATTTCACCTTTACTTTCTTTTTCTGCCTCTTTTAGCAAAGTTCTGCCTTTTGACTCTGTTGCACCAATGTCTGTAGCTCACTTTATTTGTCCTGAGCGAACACACCTTCGTCCTTTTATCACAACATTAACACACACTTCTTAATTTGTGCAGATCGTTGGTAATGGTTGGCACAAGCACTCATTTTTGGACATCAAGGCTTATTTTGTAACATGAAATTTTGACCAACGCAAGAGAGAGAGGCAGAAAAAGAGTGGAATAGATCTGTAGAAAAGCACTGACAAAGGGAGAAAGGAGAGTGGAAAATTAACTTGCAGGAGTGAAATAAAGGGACAGGAAGAGTAGGATGCTGGAAGAAAGCGGAATATGGTAAAGCCAAGTCTTAGTTGACATGTACGAATGGGACTAAGCAAGGGGAACGACGAATACAGTGATTCAGATGGGTTCCGTTTTTGCTGTCTATTGTACAATGTCACCCTGAAGGGGTATGTTGCATGATGTATAAAAGGCAATAAAAATGTGTTTAAAAAAAGAAAATAAGGTAGAGCCAAGTCTTAGTTGCCTCGGTACTGAGCAGTCTTGCATCCAACAACTCAAACCAAGAGCTCCTTATAAAAAAAAAAAACACAGACACACCCCGCCCCCACTACCTTCCAGCCTTTTGTCCATAAGGTCTCTTCCACAGTGCACTCACAGTGAGCGTCTCTTGCACTCCAGAGGCCATGAGCAGAGTTTATCTTCTCTATCTTTTTGTCCATGGTAACGGTCTGTGCCTTTTTTTTATTGGGTACGTCTTTTGCGCCTAGTGTGTATCTAGTTACTCTTCTTCAAATCTAATTTCAATATTGAGACTGTTCTCCTCATTATTTTCCAACTAATGATTTCATCCCCACCATTTCAGCTATATTTCATAATATAATAATTTCAGCTATATAAATATCTATAATCTAAAATAAAATGTAGTTTCCCCTTCAGTTTATTTTATGATTGGGTTCCACTTTGCATTATGATTGGATGGTATTTTGCTCTACAAGTCTGAGAATACCTAGACCTTGCTATTGTGCGCTCGTCATGGCCAAGATACAATCCCATTCTCATACTGTTCCCTTTTTTTTAGATGTCTTCTCCAGGTTTTCTGACATCGCCTCCTGGCCTGGAAGAATCTCTTAGGTCTGGGAGCCTATCCTTGGCTGCAGTGCCATTGCTGCCAGTGAAAAGAGACGCTTATGAGACCACAGGCTTCACATTTAAAGCAAAGAAAGCCTGGCTACCACTAGAGCACCCCCTGTGGGAAGTAAGTATGGTCGCAGCACTATGAGTTCTCTATTGGCGAGTTTGAGAATGATGCTTGTCTCTGAGACTCCCAAACAAGCAACATGGTGAACCCAACAACAAGAGCGGGTGGCAGGCGGTAGGCTGGTCAGTGTGTGATAAAGAGAGAGGACACGGGTATTGTTTTGGAGTTAATTGGAAAAGTAAGGTCATTGATGGCATTGTACGTATATATACATAAAGCCATACCCAGAACACTGGTAACCCAGTACGCAGATCATCTTCTATTTATTTACAAAGTGTAACATACTATGGTTTTATGGGGCCAGGAGGTGTGTTTAAAGTGTACCGTTGTTATAGAACAATCTGTGTGCATAGCTTGATCTGAATGTGCTGTTGCGGTTGCAAATGGTATGTCAATTGGGTGGCTTGAAGTCTTTTTATGTCAATGACGGTTCCAGGACCGCTGTTTGAAGTGTCCTGTTGCTGCAAATGTTCTGCTCGTGAATATCTTCAGGATATTTGGTTATGTTGTGGCAGAGAAATATAAGGAGAGGAATGCAGTCTCTCTGGTCATAAATGCGAAGCTCACACATCAGTCCTATTGCTAGGCTCCAGACATTAGCAAACACAGAAGTTAACAAGCATTTGCAATGCAATAGGTCTCGCAGTTGTGAGAGTTTGAGCTATTGGCATTTTAAATGGCAATGCCTTTTATTTACGTGTTGGTTTTTAAAACATATAGAAAAGGCATAGTCATTTACAATGCCAATAGCTTAAACCCTGAGAGAGGTCAAGAAAGGGTTTTGTGAGCAGGATGGAGTTTATACACGGCAACATTTAGAAGTTTAGTTATTACAGGCTGAACGGATAGCTCCCACCCACGTGTAAGGTGGTTGTGTTTGCAGCAGGGTTATTGATCGACCCGAAAGCTCACAGGCCTTTAAAAGATGGTTGTATCGCTAAGGGTGCTAGGTGGGCCTTAAGTAGCTTGTGCCTGCTGCTGAAGGGTTCTTGAGTGTGTGGGAGGGGGGGGGGAGCTCAGGCACGTAATGTGGTTTTGTCTGTTGAAGGGTTCTTGGTCGATCCACAAGCTCGCTTGCACATAAGTATGTTGTGTCAGCTGAAGGTTTTTTTTGGGGGAGGATGGAAGCTCACACCCACGTGTGAGGTGCTTGTGTCTGCTTGAGGGTTCTTGGTGGGCTCAAAAGCTCACACACACACAGGAAGCAGGTTGTGTCTGCGGAAGAGTTCTTTGGGGCGAAGGGGTGCACACTAAGGTTGTGTTTGCTTGAGAGCTCACACACACGTCTAAGGAGGTTGTGTTTGTGAAGTGCTCAGTGTGAATCCGAAAGCTTACACGTTTCTGCAGAAGTGCCCTTAGTGGTTATCAATGCTCACACGCTCGTGTGGGGTGGTTTGCGCCTGCGCGAGGCCTTGTAACCCCCTGTAACACCTGTATAGGCCCGACTGGAGGCACCACGACCCCCGAGAACAGACCCCTCCACCCCGTGCCTGTAGGCCAGCCGCAGCACGAAGAGCTCCAGAAAGGCGGATTCGAAACGCAGGTCCTGGTCGTGCTTGGGCAGCTCCAGGAAACCCAGGATCTTCTCGGCCCAGCCCCGGATTATCTCCATGGAGCCGGTCAGCAGGTCGTAGAACTGCTGGATGTGCTGCGTGTCGTCTCCGTTCAGGTGGTAGTCGGGGTTGGCCTGGAACTGCGTGGAGAGAGAAAGAAGCGCACGCACACTTAATGAGGTTTGCTCAATTAAATCACCCGTGAAATTGCTAACACCCCTTTTCGAGGAGGGGAGCATTGTCTTAAGATCAATTAAAGCCATCCCTGACCAGTGAGGAAATTAGACGTCCCGGGACAATTAATTCAATTAGGGACAGGGCCGTGAGACCGCAGCGCCAGATATGCGGAGTGACATTTCCTAAAACAATAGGAACACAGTCCGGGCCGGCTTCATTAGAGCACCACAGCACACTCCAAGATTGTCAATTTACTGGTCGCCGCATTTAAGTGGGTACTTGTGCGTGCAGCGTGCCTGCTCTGGGTATTCGGCTAGTTAAATGTGTTCACAATGCGCACCAGTGGGCAGTGTAATGCGTAATGCTGCATTGTATGCGTGTCGTCTCAGTTCAGGTGGTAGTCGGGGTTGGCCTGGAACTGAGTGGAGAGAGAAAGAAGCGCGCGCACACTTAATGAGGTTGGCTCAATTATATCACCTTATCACTTAATCTCCCCGTGCCTGAATGTGTAATGTAAATACGGTGCTATGTAAAGCGCTCAAATACCTTCGGGTCGAGTTCGAGCTATATAAATATGCAACAACAACAAAAAAAAAAAGTGTAGCTTTTTGTGTGTTTCGTGTGCCGGTTTTGCTATTTTGAGCAGAAGCCGAGATGCAGTTTGAGTGATTCCTGCATCAGATTGCTTCGACCACCGCCAATCCTCTGTATTTATTCAGAGTTTGGCAGCAAATGTGTAACATGGGGCTGGCACGTAAGGTTTGGGTAGTTTTAGGCGTATGCTTTGTGAATTAAGTGTTGAGGATGGGTATCTTTACTGATGAAAGATCCTCGTCAAAAAATCGTGACCACATTCAAGGTGTGCATGTTGTCAAGAGAACCTCATGAAAACAAGAACAAGTACAGGCTATGCCAAGCGAAAGTGATCGCGTTTGCGATCAAACATCAAAGCGGCGAAAGTGAAAGTAATCGAGCAGAGCATCAAAGGGCTGGGTGAGAAGGGAGGAGGGAATGCAAGGAGCAGCTGTGCACGTGCACGCCATCGTGCACTCAAGCCCTAGTGCTACCCACAAAACCATGTGGGTAGCACTTTTGAAAGCCCACTTACAAAATGTCTCAAAGAGACAGCTTTCGCTGTCTCAGCGAGACCTAAAAAAGTGACAGTCATTGGCAATCACTCCTTTTAATTTACTATGTGCATGTCAATGACATGTGGCACCACCCTGGCGGCAGAGATGCCGAAGAAGCCTGCCCTCTTAAAGCACGGCTGCTCCTTAGCTCTTCACCCCTCCTATCTCCAGAGGTGTGCTGATAAGCATCCAGGAAGGTTGATAGTTCTGAAAAGTTGCACTTACAGTGTAGACACATGAGTTTAACAGTACCAGACACAATAATCATGAGCATGTTTTCCGATTGAGAGCACCAAATGGCCACTCCTTACCTTGACAGCCCTTCCAAGCCCTTCTATGATGCCAGGAGCGCACCATCCCACATTATACCACCCGCACCCACTGTCAACCATCCTCAAATCTGAGTTCGCCAGAATAGGCAAAAGAGAAATGGGCATCAAGCAAGTTTCAATGTTGTGGATACATCTTACTGTTTTGAGAAAGCTTTGAATGAACCTGTTAAGGTGGTATATCAATTAACCTGAGACGGAAGATAATTTACAAATAACCGTTCGAAGATATCCTTACTCTTTTAAGTTTATGCCACCTTTTTAGCCCTCGGTTGCTTACATTACTAACAGATATGCCAAAGTGAGATGCTGGTAACTTTAAAGCTAGTGACAGTGCTCAGAATCACTCATTTATTTTAAGATGTTTATTCATGAGTTTTAATTTGGAAAGTACATAACATAATTTCCTTTGATCTTGTCTGTGTCAATTGAGGTAATCTTATGATGAAATTACTGTCCCTAAGGTCATGGAAGGTCATCAGAGGTGATGTAACATTATTCCAAATGAAGGTTTTTATTAAAGCTGAAAAAGAGAATTTACCGTCTTTGGTCATAAGAGTTTGGCAAGTATGTACACAACAGATATTTACACCTGACCTTCTCTAACACACTCGAATAGTGCTCCCAAACCTCATTTGCATGATTTAATATATATCCCTCCACTCCTCACCCACTGGTAATGGAGTAGTCTTTAGATAGGAAGCCTCAATTTGTTATTCATAAGAAATGTCTGAATGGAGATAACAATAGAAAGCATATAGGACGGGACTGAGCTGATGCAGGAAAATAGGAGGCTTTGAGTCAAACCCCAGAGAACCCACAGTCACCACCCTCTACCCCCCATTAAAAACATGACTTGAAATTAGTTGAGAAGAGGAAGCAGGGGTTAGAACGTATGACATGGTGCTCAATCCAATCTATGACGTGGTTTGATAACAACAGCCATACTAACAGTTAAAAAGATATAAGATCTAAATACAGGACCAATGACCCCTACTCCCCCTACCCCACTGCTCGAACATGCAAACAAGGACTGGCTACACACGGGCCAGGCTTGCACTGAATGTCATGCCAGGGCAATCGGGCACATCTCTGCCTCCCTGCTCGAGAAGAGGGAGCCCATACAAAAAGCAGAGACGGGCAAGGGAAGGAACCTAGACTTTTGGCACTAGAAACATATCTGTTATTTCACTAATAACCCTTACATAGCACAAAACAAACCAATTTATTTGAGCAATTTGTGAAGGGTTTATCACCACTGATTTCAAACGAAATTATAAACCTCAGAAAAATGTAAGATTGAGCACAAACCTTCAAGGATCCAAAGTACACCCTGCTTGTTACTCACAGCTGTCTACAGTGGGCGCATGTCTCGGAGGCACTTTACCACGACTGTAATTTGTGACCCACAGATTATATGAGGCACTCTGCCACAAAAATATTTACCCATTGAGCTATCTTATCCTAAATCAGAGAGGGCCTATTCCTCAGGACCCAGCTGGCCAGTGCCTTAAGTGGGATGAAAAGGGGGAGGGGGGGGGCGGAGCTTGGCCAAATAACCTTAACTGTCAGTTCTTTCCAAGCGGTGTGGCCTATGGAGTTAAGGACCTTTGTTTAAAACACATGAATTAAAATTCAGTGCTTTACACAGTGCGCCATTTGCCAGTTATTGTGCCTACCTCTGAGTTTTCCATTCTTGCACCCAGACATATAAGACAACGATGGATCTATGCCTAAAACAATACAGACCTTTTTTCGCTTTTCCACTGGCTGCTCTAGGAAATAAACGAGTGACTATAATGATTTTGTGTTGAATAATTAAAGTTTAAATTGTGTCAATTCTGAAACTATGAGATTACGAATTAAACATTACAAAGGTCCTTGGAAGGAGTAGTCTTTGAAGTGTCTCATCTCTTCCGTTCAACCCTTCACACCACTTTCCACTGTAGTCTTGCTTGTTAGACACTGTGGGGCATATGTATCAAATACAGTGTTTGCGATTCTCAAATAATGATTTTTTGAGAATCGCTATTTGAGAATCGCAATACGAGATGTAATTAAAAATTTGCAAATATTTTACGATTCCTTTGTATTCCTTAATTGCGATTCGCAAATTGCGATTCGCAATTAAGGAATGTCTTCCCATTCATTCCTATGGGCCTGGAGGCCCATGGGAATGAATGGGAAGACATTCGCAATTTGCGAGTACCCATTAGGTACTCGCAAATTGCGAATGCAATTTCAAAGGTGCAAGGGTGTCACCCTGATGCACCACTGAAATGAGTATGTGTGCACATGTGCCCCACATGGCACTTTGAAAAATGCCAAAAAGTGAATTTTTCAAAGAAATCGCAATTTATCACCAACTAATTTGCGATTTCTTAAGGAGAAATCGCACAACTTGGGTGCTTTTTACATCGCACTTAAGGAATCGCAATTTGCGATTCCTTAAATGCTTTCCAAAATAGAGAATCACAAATTTTGCGAGGGCCTTTTGGGATGATACATCCCAAAAGGCTTTTTCCTGTTTGCAAACGGGCCAATTCTCAGAATCGGCCTGTTTGCGAACGGGAAATGGGCTTCATACATATGCCCCGTCTCTCTTTTCCCCTCATCTTTCTGAAATCCTCCATCTGCTTATCTCACACCACATCTTACCCCTGCAACACTGTCTTTTCATTGCCTTCTTCTGTACGTACTTCCTTTCATGTCTCCACTTCACCATTCCCCCAAACGCACAACCCATCCAGTCACCGTTGAAGACACTCAATTTTCTTTTCCTTTGGCACTGATAACTGCCGGATACATCCACACACACTTTCCCACAATAACATTTAGCACATATTTGACCATTGTAGTTTTCAAGCACCTTCTGTATGTCATTGTGTTTTTTCAGTGCTCATAAAGTTTAGTCTTGCTGTTCCTCGTGGCATCCAATTTTCTCGCAGTGCACTCTTGTTAAACGAACATATCAGGTCCCTTTGAGTGGTTGTAGGTCTGCAGGGCTATTCCTCCTGGTACCACTACATGGCTGCTGCTAATATGTTGGCTGCTGCTTCCAGTACTTCTTCTATCGTAGGAACGTGCTTTATTTAGCAAGCAGCATTTTGCCCTTCATGTCAGTTGCGCAGTACGCAATCTGCAAATCACCTACATTGTGGAATCTGCTTATTGTCTCTGCACTTTGGTTCTTCTTTGTAGAACGAGCATGCACCTTACAGCCTCTTGAAATAATTAAATGTAATATGTGCTGCAGTGTGCAAAGAAGCCGTTTTGCACATCACACCACTGCCATGGGACAGTGAATGTTTGGGTATGCCTAGGTCCGCTTTGCGTATTTCGCTGACTTTGGTCAAAAAGTAAATGGAGTGTTTACATTGCAGGCAGAATTACAGGTGAGTGTTTTCTTGTAGCTGGAGAAGACTAGACAGAGTCATCCACAATACAGTATAGTGACACGCACAAAATGACATGTTTTTTTAGTTGGGTGGCTCTCCTTAACAAAGAGTGCTCCTTGAATCGCTCAAGCTCGTTCCTTAAGATGGGGGCCTTGCTCTGAATGTAGTTATTTTTTAACTGAGGTAAGCGTTGTCAATAGTGTCAACAAGAGTGTCTTTATTGTCCTCAAAATAGGCTCGACTGATTATTCAGCTAGCAAGATGTTCACGAGTGATCTGCACTTTGTGATTCTGGAGCACTCTGCAGGTCAGAGGGTTGGGTGGGTGAAGTTCTTGTAAATTAAATCATTCATGTACCTCTTTCTTACTATTGTCCCTAACCATCAGGTTTTTCTTCTCCCTAATATCCCAGTGGGATGTGAGTCCCTTAAAATTACCTGCTTTTCCAAAGAGTATGGAGGTGATCTTTTTTTAATATGTCATACAAGCCTTTCTCCCTGCCATTTAAGTATAATATGCAACTCCCCCTAACACAGACATCACTAATCCAAGTACTTTTGGATAAACCCATCACATCTTTTAGGAGACGTCCAAAATAGCACAGTATGTTTTTGTGGGAAGGACTAGTTCATGCAGATATTTCCATGCAGACCCCACAACAAACGTGACCCAGTCCCCACAAGTGCCTAGTTATCCGCAATAAATTTTCAGGTAGTTCTGGACCCGTGCCTGGTGAAAATGCTCGTGAGTTAGAACTCTGAAGGGGACCTAAAGATCAATGTGCACATTCTGCAGGGAGTCCCGTGTCTTGTAGAGTTAACTATAGTAACTTTCGTGATTACGTGGGTAAGGAGGCTTTGCAGTATTCCGGGATGTACCCCCATCACATCACCTTTCAATCAATCAATCAATCGCCACTTATAGAGCCCACAGCGACCTCAGAAGAGGTGTCCTGTCACTAACAGACTAGAGAGACTGAGAAGCTCCAGATACTACTTCCCCTGCTTAAACAGACCGGTTTTAAAGCTTTTCTGAACTCCTGTTCCGTATCCAACATTCACAGGTGGCTGGTCAAGGCATTCCACAGTTTGGCCGTCCTTACTGTGAAGGGCCTGCCTCCTTGTCACATTTTTGCGAAACGGGGGACATTGAGAAGACGCTGCTGATTGGATCTCAATGTCTGCTCCTGACGATATGGGAAGAGACTTGACCTAAGGTATCCTGGGCTTTTGCCGTGATAGGCTCTAAAAGCCAGAGTGAGTTCCTTAAACTCAATCCTCCGGGCCACAGGGAGCCAGTGAAGCTGTCTCAGATGGGGGGAAATGTGCTGGCGAAAAGGGACCCTACGGATTAGCCTTGCAGCCACATTCTGCACCGTCAGTAGCCTGTGGGTCAAATAGCCTGCCAACCCCAGGTAGAGACAATTCGCATAGTCTAGTTGGGAGGTAACCAATGCATGGACCGTAAACCTACGGCTCCCTTCAGGCAAAAAACGTAAACATTCCCTGACTTGTGACGCAAGGGTGAGATCTTCTTCCACCTCACTCCAAGATTTTTAACCGACTCCTTGGGGGTAGGCGGAGGGGGGCCACGCTTCCTAGGCTACCATAGGCTCGTCGGAGGAGGAGATGCACGATAAAAAAACAGGATCTCGGATTTGTCTGCATTAAGCTTCAAACAATTTTTGTTTATCCAGCCAGCAATGTCCTTCAGGCAGTCCTTAAATTTATCAAAGGCTGCCTTTCAATGTATAATTAATGCACAATGATCACTATATATCATTGTCTGAATTCAGATTTTGCTTTTTGTCATTTGTTTGCTTCCAATCTCCGAGGGCTATAAAATGATTAAGTTCTCTCAAAACATAGAAAATACTGCACTTTTCAAAGCCGGCCATCAGTTAGATGGCAGTTAGTGCTTTGTTCCATGTCTTCATGTGTATGGCTGGTTGTATGTTGCTTGTCGCATGCACTACACTCGAGACAAATCTATCTTCTTATCTGTTCGTGTTTTAATACTGTCTTCTGCATGTTCTTTCCACTTCGCAGGTTAAATTAGTTCTCAAAAACATGTTGAGGTTTGTACTTTACAGAGCCCAGAACTGCACGCTTGTGCTCCACTGCATGCTTGTACTCCTTGATTTACTCCAGTCATCATTTGCACAGGTCTTCCACTTGCACAAAGCGCTTTTCCCCACCTGCACAATCTGAATCCGAACTGCCTTGGGCAGAGCTAACAGTCAGAATTTCTCTTACAGGTTACACCTCCTCTCGGTACTTGCATCCAGCAGGACTCAATTTTAAAGTAGGGACGCTGATTCACGAACCTTGAGAAATTCTCATTTTATTATTTTAACAAACTCTATTTGTCACTGTATTTCATATTGTAATGATTTTAATTAATCTAACAGTAAAGCTTACAAAAAAAAAATATAAATTATCTTGCGATGTTATCAGTGTTTTAAAGTCTGTTTCTGGAGATCCCAATGTAAGGCTGCAGTAAGCATTACTATGTCCTGAACAAGCATCAGTGTTGGTGGTAGTTACAATAAATATTTATTATAACATAATCATTTTAAGATACATCAGGAGTGATCCCATTTTTTTGTATATGGGCTCCGATTTATAGCTGGAAAGAAGACCGGGCGATAGGCCAAGAGTAATTATGAATTGTTTGCACTTTAATCATAGCGTATGATATTAATTGTAGATTTTAAATTGATGGCATTCGGATCCCCATGCTCCCTCAATATTGTATTTATTATATTTTTTGCTGAATTTACTCATGTATTTATATCTGCATGTATCTACCTGATGGTGTTGTATTCAAAAATAATTTAAAATGAAGAAGTGGTCCCATTTTTCACATCAGCAAAATCTTAGTCGTTCTTCAATATCTTTACTGCATTGCTTTTATGCCGCTTCTTTTGCAAAATTGTGATGTAAAAATTAATTGGCTTCGACAGTACAACAAAACCATGAAAGTGTCGAGAAAATATTCATCCTCAGTCTAGTATAATGTATATTTTTATATGTGTTCTCTTTTCTTTGTCTTTCATTTGTCAGTTCCTTAATTTAAGATGCATTTGGAATGTTTAAACAGCACGTTCCATCACAATGCCTATGCCACGAGTCTGGCTTTTGTCCACCGGTAGTTATAGAAAATGCTTGTGTGCCCCACCACTTCTATTCTATGCTGATTCCTCCAAAGACCATCATGGCATTCTTGAGATCATTTTCCTGTTCATACCTGGGATAACAGTTAGATGATTCCAGATTAAAAAGAGGCTAGTAACCTGTTCATTTTCTCTGTTCTTCTCTAGGATGGAGATATTCAACGACACTTATACCTCCAAGAAGTTCTAATGGGCGTCACAGAAGTGGTAGAAAGGCCCAAGTAAGGAGCATTTCGTTGCAGTCTGTTGCAGGCCTATTATTCTGTCAAAGAGTGTGTGTGTGTGTGTGGGTGTGTGTGTGTGTGTGCACGCGCGCACATGTGACAGTAACTAGGCCTTTAAAACATTGCATTTCTCAACCCATGGAAAGTCTTTATACTTTGTGATATACTCACCCTCTTTCTGGTTCATTGACTCATCCACTTGCTCATTATAAAAACAAGAGATTGAATCTTCCAAGAAGCTGTGTCACAGGTGATTTGCCAAGACTCTTTTGCTCAGATAACTCAACCTGGCTCTGGTGCTGCTCTTTCTGCTCTCCACATCAGCTTCAAACACCTTCATGCAAATCAATCAATCAATCAATCAATCAAAAATACTTGTAGAGCGCTCTACTTACCCGTGAGGGTCTCAAGGCACTGAGGGGAGGGGGTGCCACTACTGCTCGAAGAGCCAGGTATTGAGGAGTCTTCTGAAGGTGAGCAGGTCTTGGGTAAGTCGTAGGTGGGTGGGGAGGGAGTTCCAGGTCTTGGCGGCGAGGAAGGAGAAGGATCTGCCGCCGGAGGTCGTTCGTTGGATGCGGGGGATAGCGGCGAGGGCGAGGCCGGAGGAGCGGAGCTGGCAGATTGGGGTGTAAAAGCTGAGTCTGCTGTTCAGGTAGGCTGGTCCGGTGTTGTGGAGTGCTTTGTGTGCGTGGGTGAGGAGCTTGAAGGTGATCCTCTTGTCGACGGGGAGCGAGTGTAGGTCTCTCAGGTGGGGGATGATATGGTTGCGGCGGTGGACGCTGAGGATCAGTCGGGCGGAGGCGTTTTGGATGCGTTCGAGTCGTCGTAGGTGTTTGGCCAGGATTCCTGCATAGCGTGCGTTGCCGTAGTCCAGCCTGCTGCTGACGAGGGCCTGTGTCACTGTTTTTCTTGTTTCGTCGGGATCCACTTGTAGATCCTGCGAAGCATGCGGAGGGTGTTGTAGCAGCAGGAGGAGATGGCGTTGACCTGCTTCAACATGGAGAGGGAGGAGTCGAGGATGAAACCTAGGTTGCGTGCGTGGTCTGTTGGTGTCGGTGCTGCTCCCAGCGTGGTCAGCCACCAGAAGTCGTCCCAGGTGGAGGGGGTGGGTCCGAGGATGAGGACCTCCGTCTTGTCCGAGTTCAGCTTCAGACGGCTGCTCCTCATCCATCCGGCGATGGCCTTCATTCCCTCGTGGAGGTTGGTTTTGGCGGTGTGCGGGTCCTTGGTGAGGGAGAGGATGAGCTGGGTGTCGTCGGCGTTGGAGATGATGTTGAGGTTGTGCAGGCGGGCCACTTGTGCGAGGGGGGCCATGTAGATGTTGAACAGCATCGGGCTGAGGGATGATCCCTGGGTACGCCGCAGATTATGTCGGTGGCTTCGGATCGGAAGGGCGGGAGGCGGACGCTCTGGGTTCTGCCGGAGAGGAAGGATGTGGTCCAGTCGAGGGCCTTCTCTTGGATTCCGGATTCTTGGAGGTGTGTCATTAGTGTGCGGTGGCAGACCGCGTCGAAGGCGGCTGACAGATCCAGGAGAATGAGGGCTGATGTTTCGCCGTTGTCTAGCTGGCGCCTGATGTCGTCTGTGGCGGCGATGAGGGCTGTCTCAGTGCTGTGGTTTCGTCTGATTCCGGACTGGGACGGGTCTAAGATGTTGTTGTCCTGGAGGTGGCGGGCCAGTTGTGTGTTGACAATTTTCTCGATGACCCTCGCCGGGAACGGGAGCAGGGAGATGGGCCGGAAGTTTTTGAGGTCCGTGGGGTCTACCTTGGGCTTCTTCAGGAGGGCGCTGATCTCGGCGTGCTTCCAGCTTTTGGGGACTGTCGCTGTCTCGAAGGAGATGTTGATGACCTTCCGTAGTTGGGGTGCAATGGCTGCGTCTGCTTTGTTGAATACGTGGTGTGGGCAGGGTTCTGATGGTGATCCAGAGTGGATGGAGTTCATGATCTTGCGTGTCTCGTTGTCGTTGACAATGGACCAGGAGGTCAGGTGGTTGGTGCGGGTGGTGTTCGCAGGTGGGGTGGTGTCTGGCGTAGTCGGGGCGGTCGTGGTGTTGAGGCTGTCGTGGATGTCAGCGATCTTAGGGTGTAAGAAGGTGGCCAGTGAGTCGCACAGTTCTTGTGAGGGCAGGATGTCGTTGGCGTTGGCGCTGGGGTTGGAGAGTTCCTTCATGATGCTGAAGAGCTCTTTGCTGTCGTGTGCGTTTTTGTCCAGGCGGTCTTTGAAGGAAGATCTCATGGCTAATCTGATGAGGTGGTGATGTCTGCGGGTGGCTTCCTTGTGGGCTGCGAGGCTGTTCGGTGTGCGTTCGTGGAGCCAGTTCTTCTCCAGTTTCCGGCATTCACGTTTGGAGGTCTGGAGCTCTTCGGTGAACCAGGTGGCTTTCTTGCTGGTGTGGTTGTTGGAGGGTTGCTTGAGTGAGGCGAGGGTGTTGGCGCAATCGTTGATCCACTGTCTGAGGTTGAGGTTGAGGGTGGCGGCGTCTGGGTCGGTGGGGTTGGTGGGCGAGCTCTGCGCGAGGGTGGCGGTCAGCTGGTCTTCCGTGACTTTGCTCCAGCAGCGACAGGGCAGCTGTTGGGTGCGGTGGTGCGTGGTAGGTTTCTTGAAGGTGAAATGGATGCAGTGGTGGTCAGTCCAGTGGAGTTCGGTGGTGTGGTTGAAGGTGACGTGGGTGCTTGTGGAGAAGACGGGGTCGAGCGTGTGGCCGGTGGCGTGGGTGGGAGCGGTGACGAGTTGTCTGAGGCCGATGTTGGCGAGGTTGTCGATCAGGGTGGCAGAGTTAGCGGCGTCGTTGTTGTTCTTGAGGTGGAATTTCAGGTCCCCGAGGAGGATGTAGTCCGTGGAGGCGAGTGCGTGGGTGCTGGCGAGGTTGGCGATGGAGTCGATGAACTGTGTCCGTGGTCCGGGGGGTCTGTAGACGATGGTTCCTCTGAGGGTGGTGTGGGGGTCGGTGTGGATCTGGAAGTGCAGGTGTTTGGCGGTGTTGAGGGTGTTGTCTGCGTGGGCGGAGACCTTGAGGGTGGACTTGTGGGTGATGGTTATTCCTCCTCCAACTCCGTTGGTGCGATCCCTGCGAGTGATCTTGCAGCCGTCCGGGATGGCTATGGCGATGTCGGGCGCCGAGGAGTCGTTCCACCAGGTCTCGGTCAGGAAGGCAACGTCTGGGGCGGAGGTGTCGAGCAGGTCCCAGAGCTCAACGGCGTGTTTGCGTGTGGAGCGGGTGTTGAGGAGTATGCAGCGAAGGTGTTTGGGTCCAGTCCTTGGATGTTTAGTAGCTCTGTCGCAGGTGAAGCTGCAGGTGCGGCAGGAAAAAGGTCAGTGGGTGCGTTTCGGGGCGGCATGGAAGCAGCTGTGGTCTCGTCCGGCGTTGAGTGCGAGGAGGGCGCAGGCGTCTTATCAGAGTCTGGCTTCGTGGCATTCGCGGGGTCCAGGGGTTCTGGCGCTGGGCGCGGTCCAGGCGCAGACGGGCTTGCCTCTGGCGCGCCAGCGGCGCGGCCGCACAGCAGCCGCCATATAGGGCGGGGAGGGAGGGAGGGAGGAACAGCTGGGAGGCGGGAGCGGGCGGCGAATGGACGGCGAGGGGGCGGGGCCGCAGGGGAGCAGCGGCGGGAACGTCAGAGGCATTCTAGAAGAGAAGGGGGAGGAGGGGAGACGCGCTGGACGCAAAGGGAAAAAACACTAAAACACAATTACAAAATACAGAAGACACAAAAGCACAGAGTTACAGCAGCACAAAAACGGGGCAACAGTGAACCACAAACCAGGGGCACAGTACAGCAGTCAGGCAGCAACGAGTAGGGGGCACAGCAGGCTCGAACTCACAGCGGAGCGGCAGCGAGAGGGGCGAGGTACTGGCACACAGGTGGAGCTGTGCGGCAGGAGGGGAGCGACCTGGCCTGCAGGCAGGGTCAGGGGCCTCTCTCACTGCCGCGCAGCGGCCGCCATATAAGGCGGGGAGTGAGGGAGCAACAGCTGGGAGGCAGGAGCGGGCGGCGAATGGACGGCGAGGGGGCGGGGCCGCAGGGGAGCAGCGGCGGCAACGGCAGAGAGATTACAGAAAAGAAGAGGGTGGGGGAGACGCGCTGGACGCAAAGGGAAAAGCCACTAAAACACAATACAAAATACAGAAGGCACAAAAGCACAGAGTTACAATAGCACAAAACGGGGCAGCAGTGAACCACAAACCAGGGGCACAGTACAGCAGGCAGGCAGCAACGAGCAGGGGGCACAGCAGGCTCAAACTCACAGCGGAGCGGCAGCGAGAGGGGAGAGGTACTGGCACACAGGTGGAGCTGTGCGGTAGGAGGGGAGCGACCTGGCTCACCCACAGTAATTTGCATGATTTCTAAGTTTCTAAGTGCTTAAAGCTTCTCCAATCTGGCTTTTACTGCAGAACATCACTTCCATCGGATTCTCCTTTCTTTTTAAAATTCTCCCCTCTAAAACAATCCTCCACCTCCTGTATGTCCCCAGTCAGCAACATGTATTTCAGACCTTTGTTCTGGTCTCTCCTGCCAGACTGGTATTTCTAATATTCCTCTTCTGGAAACTGCATTACCTCTTTATTCTGCCACTGGTAGTCTTGCCCATGCTAGAAGCAGGTATGACGGTACATAAAAGCATGACTTTGAAATTCCAAGAAGGACCTTCAGTACACAAGGTTATGCTAATGATGCTTCACTCTTGCAGCACCATTTGGTGCGAAGCCCAAAATAATTGTTCCACATTTCTGTGGAGGTTTTGTCACACAGGTGGCAATGCATATGGTTTTGAGAATGTGGAAAGACTGTGAGGCCAGGAGATCAGCTATCATTCTTTAGGGCTTCCCTTCCATTGTCATGTTCCTGTCTCTGTTAGGTGTTGCAATAACTTGCCACCCAATCCCCCCCAGCCTAATGGTCACAAGGCAGCTCAAGTTGTGCCAGTGAGAGATAAATACCTACTCTTGATACCTCATATAAGATCAGTACCTTTAGCTTTTGGATACCCTGGTGCTTTCAAGGCTACTGTGGAAAGTATACCTGGCTTGCTGGCTGGAGTAAGAAGATTAAGAGGAAAACTGTTGCAGTGGTATGCCTGACAAATGGACATCATGACACGAAGTAACTGGATCCATCACATATCCTTTGTCTGCCAAAGGTGTTTTTACTGTTGTTGGTGAACTGGGGTGCATCTATTCAGTGTAATGGTGGTGTATTGAGTTGCGTCTTGAAGATAGTGCTTTGCCATACTGGAACGACATAGCTCTGTTACCTAATGGAGACGGTGAGCAAACCTTTCACTTTATAATCCCACTTCTTTTATGAGCTAGATGTGACCCTCTTAACAACATTGGAAAAGGGCAAGCTAATGCTCAGTGCCTGCTCCTTCACCCCCTGCCTGCTCAGTCCCAGCAAACACCCATCCCCATTGAATTGCCACTGTAAAGTGTAGTGTCCAAGGATATGACGAGCCATGTTGCAAGGCTGCCAAAGCTGCATATCGGAGTTGTCATTAGCGCCCAGCATGGCCTGCTGAATAGAGCCTCTGGTGACGTGGATGTGCCGGTGTGACCCATGTGGGCTGCATCCACTCATGGTGTGTCTACGTGCAGGGTCTTCTATAGGGCGTCTGGTGAAGAGAACAACCAGAGGTGTGCCTTAGTCAGTGGTAAACAGTGGGTGTTTTGGGCATGTCCAGATATTTAACCATGATACAATACATTCTTATTCAGATTTTACAAACAGCGGTCACTTTTTAATACTAATTCATTCCAAATTTAAAATACTCCTCTTTTTGGGCTTTTGCATTCACTGATATCCCAGTATTGGAACACTGGTATAGCCCTTTGAATCCACATAGGTTTTGAAATGCATCATGTATGCTAACCCCACCTGTGAGACAACAAGAGAATTCACACAAAGTCTTCTATTTAGAGGTGCATGGAGTATTGATATCCTAATACAGAGACATTCACAGTGATCCCTTGCAGCATGAACGTCTTCCTAGCCCAGGACTGAGACATCCGCAGTGCTTTTAAAAAGCTCCTCTTGTCTGATCCTCACCATGCACTGGCCTTCAAGTGGTTGTCCACTAGCTCTTGAAATCAATCCCTGTACACACGGGTATCTCTGCGCTAGATCATCCCCAGAGCTATTCGAATACTCCTTTTATATTGCTTGCATCGTGCACTGACTTTCCAGTAGAGATGCATCTCGCGTTGCACCTATGTACTGACCTGGAAATTGACCCAATGTTCCAGTACTGTGGTATTTAGTCTGCTATCTCAATACACTATACTGCCCTGCACTACCGTTATCCCACACCTGAGACATTCACAGAGCTCTCACAAAGCTCCTCCTTTGACTTCCACTGTGCACTGATTTTCTGAGGCATCGCGTGCTTGTAGATTGCCCCTCTCTTCGTACTTGAAGTGTACCTTGCACTGATATGCCAGTACTCAGTCATTTAAATGACTGGGACAGTACCACCTCTATAGTGACTTGGGCCGTGCTTTAATATCATAGTACTGACAACCTAAGATGTGCTGGTAATAGTTCGCTGAAGTGAACACATGTTGCAGAGAACTCTTCAACCTGCAGGTTACATATTAAATGACGATAGGATGATTAGGTGGTTGGCTGCTAAAAGTTCCCTAGCTAGCGGCAAAGAGACATTTTGAGGTTGCAAGCACCAAGCAACATGGACAGAGGATCAACACAATGAGAAAGTAGTAAGAGGTAGCAGGATGTGAGAGAGAGAGAGAGAGAGAAAGAGATGGGGAGAGAGAGAGAGAGAGAGATGGGGAGAGAGAGAGAGAGATGTGAGAGAGAGAGATATGGAGGGAGGTGGGGGGCGTGCACTGCTGCTACCACATGTTCTCTTCTCGTTCTTAGATGGAGAGGAACTTGCACTGTTGCCACTGGCTCTTGTCCAGTCTGTATTCTTTGTGTTGGGACACCCTACATTGAGGCTACTAATGCTGTACCTGTGTTGTGTATTATCGAAGCTTGGTAAAAAAAAGAAAAAACGTTTTGTCTGTACAAAAGCCAAACAGATTGGCATTTCAATGCTTGTTCTGTCTGCTCTCTTGCCCAGGGTGCCCGAGTTTGGTTGCCATGTGGCTGGCTGCTCTCAGTTCTTTGACACCCTGGAAGGGTTTGAACACCACTACAATGCGCTTCACAGGAATGTCTGCTCCTTCTGCAAGCGGTCTTTCCCATCAGGACACCTGCTGGACGTTCACATCCTTGAGTGGCACGACTCTCTTTTCCAGATACTGTCGCAGAAGCAAGATATGGTAAGAGCTAGATGGGAAACCTATTGTGAGACAATTGATATGTTTTCAGACATGGTGTCACTGTATCATTTACATTTAAAGGATGCTTACCATGCATACATGGCATCATTCATAAATGATTGTTACGCAGTTCATGGCGCACACAATTGCACACATACCTTAGAATGTCACATGCCAACGCACACGAAAGCTGATGGCATAGTACAGATTCAGAGCGCCTTTTGCCCAACTCTCTGCTCGAGGCTGCCCTGAAGTGTTGGATCCAAGATTCTCAGAGAACACAATGCCCATCTTAGGAATTGACAAGACATGCTTAGTAACAGTCCGATATTATAGCCGAGAACAAGATTCTCAAAGCATATGCAGGATTCTAGAACACGTTTAAATGTTGGAAAATAGAACAGGAAATCATGTGCATAAGATGTAACGTTTATTTTTTTTTCTTTATCCAATTAAAAAATTAAGCAGCATAGCACATTTGTTCTAATACACAATTGTGACTTTAAAAGAAAGCAGGCAATTATCCTTCTGAGTTTCAATTGGGAACTAATGGAAACCAGATACAGCAACTTGAGATGCCACTGAAGCTGCTCTGTCCCATCATGCTGAGCATGGAGTTAACAGTGTAGCTTTTTTTTTCTGTTAGCATAGCAAGAATCCTTAACACGTTTGCCATCTTTAAAAGCTTTTTTACTGATGATTTTCATTGATCACCTGTTTTTTGTGTTTACTTGTCCTTTACGGATGTCTCTTAGGTTTATCAAACTTTTCCAAGAGGCGCGTTGAAATTTATACTTTATCTGTCCCGGGGTATTCGTCCCTCATTTCTCCTCAACCTGGCTGCTCTTTTTGGCAAAGGTGCCTTATGTCATGGCTAGATGGTTCTGATGTGTGTGGTTTTCCTTTCTTTCACACAATTAAGGAGTATGGCAGTTGTCCAAAGGACGTCATACAGTAGCTTGAGGGGACTGGTCTTGTATCCAAGATATTGGGAATTGGCAAATATACTCCTACTGCTTCAAGTCTTTCTAAAGGGTGAGGGGGCATTTCCTCCTTTGTGGCAGAAATTGGATCATTTTACAAAACGGCTTCCTCTCCGGTGTCTCCACAACCTCCTGTGTCTTCACAACCTCCTGTGTCTTCCATAGAGAAAGTTATTCCTGTTCTTGTATGTTACAAGTTGGGAGTGTTAATTGAGAGTGGTAAGTACCCACCTCAAGTAATAATCTCAATCCTTGTTTGGGTGAATCACTAAAGTCACTTAATTAACCCCATAGTAGCTGTGGCACAGAGTAGACAGGCTTAACTTAAAGGCAATGAGTAAACTATTTGTTCAGTACCAAAACAGTAAAAACACAACACAAGAAAAATCCAAAACCAATTAAAAATATATTTATATTAATCAAAAAGGAATACATTTTAATAAATAAAATGACACAGAATATAAAAAATCCAATAAAATGAACTGGAGATATGAGATTTTTTTTCAAGTTTAAGGTACAATACGTAACCAAAAAGCATTAAGTGGCAACACCGGTCATATAGTTGTGCTTGACTGGTACCTAGGGGCGTGTTAAGGTTGACCCGGTAGGAGCACAGATCAGATACAGAAAAGAGCTTTGAACTACTGGGAACTTTTACCTTTTAACGTAGTCTCTGAAATGGAAGACAAACATCCTGAGCGGGGTGGCGGGGCCTGAGATGCATGGAGTCTGTAGCATGTGAGCCGAGCTACAGCATCTGAGACCTGTGATGGAGGCATCTTGCGGACCCCGAGGGCCCTGAGGATCACAGACAGGGGAGACCCATGCCAGATCACCGACGCAACCATTAAGTCGACTGTTGCGCCTGCGGCTCCCTTCTTTCATGAGCTACACGGCGGGGGTGAATCTGGAGCTGTGGCACGCAAGATGGCAGGTGCCTGTGGCTCCTGTAGGGGCCAGCCGTCTGTAGAGTCGCGCTAGCGTAGGCCTTGGCTTTAACAAAGGTGTGCGACACAGTGTCTTTAGTTAGTGGCTAGCTAGGAACTAAACCACGCCCAGCACCCTGGGCATTTTATTGACTTCCCACACGTGGTCTCGACCTCCGTCGAGCCCACCTTATACTTGCATTATAGAGGGGTTTTCCACTACAACACCGCCACTACTATTGCGAGGACCATGGACTATCCCATGGTCTCTCGCGATATTACATTCCTCCTTTACCAGGAGATGTCAATGGAGTAAACATAACATCAGAAACATAAACACACAACTCTTAGTCCAGACCGTTCAATACCGGTCGTCAACATCAAAAAACGGAACAGTCTTACTTGGATGTTCTTGATGGCTGCTCACCCGGGCTGCGACTCGACCCTTGGTCGCCAACTAGCCATTGGTCACATAGTCTCTGTACTTCTGCGATGGCTGAGGACAGGGCCGGAGATGGTACCTGTTCTGACTGCTCTGCGGCTGAGACCCTGGAGGCTGTTCAATTGGACTGCTAAGGGAGTCCGGGCTTGGATCATCAGATTCCTGGTCTTGAGTTGACGGGGGTGGCTGGCCGGAAGGAGAGTCCACAGTGTCTGGTCGCCGGGGTTCTACCGCTCCTCGGCTAGGGACCCCGTGTTCACCTGGGGGGCTTCCATTTCGTCCTGACTGCTCTGAGGTTTCGCCCTCCTCCGGGGGTGGGACTTTCTTAAAGAACGATACATTTCGGGTGACTGTCTCTAGTCCTCGCTGGGCCGTCATCATGGTGCCTTTTATCGCGATGACATTCCACGGGTGGCGCTCGAATGGTGTGCGGAACTTCCCGCCCGGGTGCCGGTCTTGTACGAGCACTAGATCACCCACAGCGATGGGGCTTTCCTTGGCACGTCTTTTATGGGATGCCACTGCATTGGTCTTCCTTCGCCGGTGGTCCGACAGGTTTGGGGGACTCGCTGCTTCCGCCCACACTAGATGGTGGGGAATAGTGTCTGTAACCACCCGGCCGAAACACAGCCGACTCGGGGAGATGCTAGTTGTGCAGTGGGGAGTGAGCCGGTATTCTCGGAGGAACTGGTATATTACCCGTTCTAGGTTGAGCCCCTCGGCCAGTGCAATCTGAATGGTTTTGTTCAGCGTTCGCATTATCCGTTCAATCTCGCCATTGGCTTGGGGCCACCTCGGCATTATTTTCCGGTGCTTTATATTGTGGGAGGCTAGATACTCGGCTACGTCGGCACTGGTGAACGGTGGCCCGTTGTCGGTGTGGAGTTCGCCGAAGAGTCCGTGGGCGGCTATTACTTTTTCTAGTTTGGGGATGACTTCGGCAGCGGACGTGGAGGTTACTATTTCAATTTCTGGGTATCTGGAGAAATTGTCCACTAACACAAGCATGTGTTTTCCTCCTGGCAAACTGCCAAAGTCGGCACTCACCCTCTCCCACGGGCTGCTCGGACCTGCCTCTGTTATGACCGGTGCCGGTTTGTTTGGTAGGCTCGTGGCGAGGCACACGGACAGTGTTGTATTATCGATTCTATTTGGTGGTCCAGACCTGGGAACCAAACCTTGCTGCGAAGGCGGTTCTTTGACTTGACGATCCCTTGGTGTGCGCCATGGGCAAGAAGGGCGGCTTGTCTGGTGAGGATAGCCGGTAGGACAAGGCGTGGACCTCGCAGGAGGCATCCGTCGGCTGACACTGACAGTTCGTGGCGGACTTGGTGCAAAGACTTCAGCGTTGCTTGAGCAACTGCGGTCCGCACAGGTAATGGACTTTGTAGCGGTCGCCAGTCCCCGGAGGAGACTGCTTGTATGGCCAATTGGAGGCAGTCATCGTCACATGTGGCAGCTATGACTTCTAGCAGTGAGATCAGGAGCGGCCGGGATCTCTCTATCACCATTCGCACGTAGTCTTCCGTGGCGGCGGCTTCAGCAGCTTCCGGAGCGGTGGCCGGCCGTGCGTGCCGTGACAATAAATCGGTGGGGTTTCTGGTGCCAGGTCTGTACTCCACTGTTAACTGGAACTCCTGTAGCTGCAGGATCCACTTTTCGATTCGCGGGGGAGGTCAAGACGAGGAGCCTTGGAAGAGCGGGACCAGGGGCTTGTGGTCGGTAATGACCGTGAACGGATGGCCGTATAGATAGATGTGAAAATGGCTGCAACCCCAGAGAATAGCTATGGCTTCTCGCTCAATCTGCGAATACCGTTGCTCTGTGGGCGTGAGTGTTCGGCTCGCATAGGCAACAGGTGCCCATTCTCCGCAGTCTTGACTTTGCACCAGGACAGCGCCGAGGCCTGTGGGGCTGGCATCGACTACTAGCTGTGAGTCGTGGCGCGGGTCGAAATAGGCGAGCGTGGTGTCCGGACAGAGCAGCCTTCGTCTGCTGGAATGCGCGCTCTTGTTCTGGACCCCAGGTCCAATGGGTAGTGGTTTTCGTGAGTTCACGTAGTGGGCCTGTTAGGTCCGATAGGTTCTTGATGAACCGGCCGCAATAAGTGACCATGCCCAGGAAGCTGCGGACTCCGGTCACTGATGTGGCCGGAGTCCGCAGCTTCTTGGACATCCTTTACTTTGGATGGGTCGGGTCCAATGCCTTTATCGGAGAACCGATACCCGAAGAAGCTGATGTCTCGGTGCAGGAATTCACACTTTTCCCTGTACAGGGTCAGTCCGCAGTCCCTGAGGTGTTTGAATACAGCAGTAAGGCGGAGGAGGTGGTCTCCCAGAGAGGGGGCGTGTACTAGAATATCATCGCTTACGTTGAGCACTCCCTCCAGCCCCTGTAGAACGGTCTTGATGATGTTTTGGAATACTTCGGCCGCACTGGAGATTCCGAAATTGAGGCGTTTGTAGCGCCAGAGACCGGCATGGGTGGAGAAAGTCGTGATCGGGCGAGAGTCCGGGTGGAGAGGGACTTGATGGTACCCTGACCGGAGGTCCATTTTTGAGAACCACTTCGACCCTGCCAGCTCGCTAATGATGTCGTCTACAGTGGGCGTCAGGTGCCGCTCCCGCTTGATAGCGAGGTTCGGGATCCGCATGTCGATGCAGATGCGAACTGCATCCGGCTGCTTCGGCTTCTTCGCGACCACGATGGGGGATACCCACGGGGTGGGGCCTTGCACCCGTTCGATGAATCCAGCTCCCTCCAAGAGACGGAGCTCTGTCTCGACCTTTGGGCGAAGGTGGAAGGCAATCCTCCTGTGCCGGAGGGCGACTGGGGCTACCGACTTGTCGACGTGCAGGCGTACAGCTGGGCCTTTGAGACATCCGATCCCCTCGAAGAGGGGGGCAAACTCTGCTACTAGGCGGTCTAGATCATGTGCCCGCACCGTGAAGGCAAACTGGATGAGGCATAGTTCTTGTGCAGTGCGGCAGCCAAGCAAGAAACCTGATCCTTCCTGGGACTCAGATTTTGGATGGCTGGTGAATGCCGTTGTGCGAGAGGTCGGCTTGGAATACCCCACACATCCGAAGTGGGGTGGGGGTCCCAAAGGCATACACCTGGACGTTGGTGCTGTGGAGGGCCGGTGGATTAGGTAGTAGTCTGTAGGCACTGACGGCCATAAGGTTGATTGTAGCGCCTGTGTCGATGAGTGTCGCCACTGGATGACCTTGTACCTTGACGGTGCACATGGGCGCTGCTGTCGAGGAGGCGGAGGAGGCATGTAGCATGTGTACCAAGTGCACGTTGCAGCATCATCTTCGTCCATATCACCGCTCGAAGAGTCATCCGGGACCGTCTTCGCAATTTTGTGAATGTCCGCTCCGCCCAGGTGGAGGAGCATGGACCGTTGCCGTGGGGCCTTTATTTCTGCTGCCTCGAAGAACGTTTCCAACCGTTCTACCCACTCCTTCCAACGCGCCGCTTGGGACGGCGGCGGGCCAGTAATGGTGAAGGGCTCCAGCGGTGGGACGGTGGTCATGGTGAAGCAGCGAAGGTCACCGGGGCACGGACCGTGAGGGACTACGCGTGGGCGCCACCAGGCGCTTGTTCGGAGTCAATGGAGCAGGCGACAGCGGCTAGGGCCCAGCCAAAGGTGCGCGTGCGTGGACCACCCCCACACGTGTGGCGCAGCTGCGGCCTACGTGTGTCCTGGGGCCAGTGCGCAGAGAGCAGGATGACGAGGCTGTCCTCCCTGGGATGCAAAGAGTGTGGGTAAGTAGGAGATCCCCAGAAGGCGAGGTCTTCTTTGCTGTTATTGTCCTTTTTGTTTTGTGTTATTTAAACTTGTGTCCTTTCTTAGGTTGGCTGGCTCCCACAGGGCGACGGAAATGTTAATTGTGGGCCCCTTGGCTAGAGCAGGACGACCCAGAACTCTGGAGGCAGCGTGTGGAGCGCGGGGCAGAGCTGCTCGCAATAGCCGATTTGCACACGTTCTTTTCCCTGATTTTGGCGGTGCCGTACTGCCGATGGCCAGAGGGGGGCAGCAGAGGGGCGGTAAAGGCTTACCGTGTCGACGCTCTGTGGAGGCGGCACTCGTTGCTGCAGGCACACTCCGGGGCAGGCTGTCGTGCGCACTCGGTGGGTGAACATGCTCCCAGGAGCACCGGCAGACCTGCGGGGATCTTCGTACGCCGGGAATCTCAGCAGAGACATGCGGTGAATACCAGCGATTCACCGGGGCACATGAAGGTGCTGCCAAGGTCTCCGCAGTGGACGCAGGTGGCGTGGAGGCAGCCAGGGGAGGCACGGTGGAGATCAGGTAGGTCAGCGACGCGCCAACACCACCTCGTCGCCAGTGTAGAGTCGCGCTAGCGTAGGCCTTGGCTTTAACAAAGGTGTGCGACACAGTGTCTTTAGTTAGTGGCTACCTAGGAACTAAACCACGCCCAGCGCCCTGGGCATTTTATTGACTTTCCACACGTGGTCTCGACCTCCGTCGAGCCCACCTTATACTTGCATTATAGAGGGGTGTTCCATTACAGCACTGCCCCTACTATTGCGAGGACCATGGACTATCCCATGGTCTCTCGCGATATTACACCGTCCAAGGCCTAGAGCAAGGGTGAACCTTGAAGTTTCCTCGGGGCATTCAATGGTGGGGGCCTGTGCCAAGGGGGTGGAAGGGGATTAGCTTAAGCACCAGAGGCCCTGCTTTTTAGGGAAACACCCATTACGACGGTCTTTTCACGCGGTGCCATTGCAACGCAACTTTCACATCGCAGGAGGCTTTACTTCGCATGCTTTTAGAACGCAGGCTACAACTGCGCATTGACATTTACATCGCTAGCAATTACAACGCGTCCATGCTGCTGTAGCCTGCGTGCTACGATGACAGATTACATAGCCTGCGTGATGCGATGACAGATGACATAGCCTGCGTGATGCGATGACAGATGACATAGCCTATGATTATGAAGATGGATGGCATGGACATGACAGATGACAGATGCGAGCCACGGAAGATGTTTTAAATATTACAACGCGTGCTGCGATGACAGATGATATATGACATAGCCTGCGATGAGATTACATTAGATGATATTACATTAGCCACGGAAGATGGATGGCATGGACATGACAGATGACAGATGCGTGCACGGAAGACAGATGCGACATGATGTAAGTTTTAAATAGTACATTAGCCACGGAAGATGTTTTAAATATTACAGTAGCCACGGAAGATGGTTTAAATATTACATTAAACACGGAACATGACAGATGCGTGCAGTGACTGATGCGTAGCATGGACGTGCACGGAAGATTGATCTCTCTTCCGCAAAGCCTTAGCAGCAACACATTATGTGGGCCAGTGATTCCTTACTGTACATGCGAAAACTTCAGCTATCAGGGGGCAGGCGTGTTGTGTGTACCTTCCGTACCTGCATTACTAACTGCTGGGCTAAAATCACATAACCAAAAAAAACCCGTGCCATTGCTCGATTGAAGCATTTTTTGGGGATGACGGTCATAATCTGATGTTTAAGCACTTGAATGATGGCAATATGAAACTGGAACTCTCTTCCGCAAAGCCTTAGCAGCAACACATAATGTGGGCCATGATTTCCGTGTTCCTGATCCCAAAAAAGCACTTCAGATTCATATATCAATAGACAGGTTTTAATTGTAATAACAGAGAAAAGTAATCAATTGGTGATCATATGTTGCCATTTATTCTTACACTACTCCCAAACATAAAACACCAGGATTACAAAAGACCTGGCCAGGAAACTTTATAAAATCAGGAAAAAAATGATGTGACAGCAGGCGATTTGGTGAACTGCGTTGTAATGACCCAAAGCAGCAGAGACATTACAATTGCGTGGCAGCAGCATGCACTGTAAATGCGTGTGATGTAATGCCTTTAACAATGTCACAACAGCGTGGTAATTGCTTGCATTGTGACGGTTGGCGATGAATCATCAAACATCCTGCTTTCTACGGACCTGTGAAGCTAGTGGAGTTCCTTTGAGGCCATAAGCCCGGGTGCACAGAGACAACATGCACATTGACGCAGCTGCCCTGCCTGGACAGAAATGTATTCCACCCCAGCCAAAAAAAAGCAAAACACCCTTCCCCTCCGCCACCCCCAGTAACATCTGAACACCACGGATGCAGTGGAGGGTGGAGGGGGAGCCAACAAATAACACTGGGGGCGAAGGCGGTGTTAGGTGAAGGGAGCTGGGGAGGGACCCAGAGAGGAACCCTTGTGCCCAGGGTGCGACAGCCAAGCCTACCTGTGAAGGGAGCAGGGCTCATCAGGCCTCCACTCAGTACGAGACGCATTTTACTACAGGACCCTGCTGTGACACACCCGGGATTGGCTTAGAACATCTGCCGGCAGTGGCTCCCTGGAACAGATCTGTCCCAGATCGCTTGAAGGGTGCAGCTGGGAGAGCAGTGATAAGCCTCTTGACCATGGAGGGTTCCACCATAGTGATGATGGTGCACCCTCATGTGGCAAAACTCCCTCAATGAATGGACAGACGCCTACTGCGGGAGGCTGTATTCCCCCCCCACCCCCACACTGGACCTGGGGACACACACAGCCATTATAATAGCGGCCATCCAGGATACAAAACGGCCCTAAAACGCAAAGCTTCTATGGTGGCCCAAGACATGGCAGTGCTACAGGCAGACCAAAGAAAGCTCACAAAGAGAGTAACGGAAGCAGAAACTGTGCTGGTGCAGACACAGCCAGACTGTTGCAGGGATTCTGCTTATACACAGAACTATGCGTATAACCCCAGGACCTCAGTGAGTTGTGGTGTACCAGAAACTCACCTCAGAACCCAGAACCCAGTATCCGGCTAGCATAAGTGTCCCATTCGTTATCCGAGATTTAGCTCGGCGGTCCCAATGAAAAGACAACCCAGAACACGCGACTCGGTACATACTCAGGAATGGTGGGAATCGGAAATACCTGTTCGTATATTATTCTCACATCAGTCCACAACAAGAATCAACAGAGACACGGTGAAAATAAAAAGAGTTTATTTTTATAGACCACGTGTCCTAATATGCAGTACTTTGGCTAATACAAGCAGACAAATGATTGAAATCAAAACCATCAACATAGTTACAATTCCATAGAATATAAAAGGGGTGATCATGTTATAATGACAGTGGATACTACCACTTTCCCTTTACTAAGAGGCTAATATTATTATTAGACTAACAGAAGGTCTCTTAGGCTTGAATAGGGGACCCCATACCTCAAAGATCAGCTTAGTGAAATCACATCACAGGAGCATCAGGAGTCTTCTCGCAGGAAGGCTCGTCTTCGGTCTGAATAATAAACATGATGTCTGTGATATTAAAAGCACCAACTTTCAGGTATGTGCAGCTGCTCGTGTGTTATGACTAAATAGTGGGTCGATCAACCTAGAGTGGAAAACATGCATTGTCTAACAACTCAGACTGTTTGTCACATCGTGTGCAGACCAAGGTCGCTTCGCAGAGCTCGGGATGGTAACAACAGATTGCTCTCGTGTGAGGCAAAACTCGAGTCAGCAGTTAGTTTAAGCAATAACATGTGAACGCAGTGTCGTGTGCAAAAGCAGCAAGATGGTTTTCTAACTTCTGACGTGGTTATGCTAACTTAACAATGTATGTACGTATTAAGGGAGTCCTTACTACATGCCCCCTTGATCGAAGCACTACTTAGTATGCAAGAAAAGAGAGAACGCAGAGTTCAAGCGCGACAGAGCAGAACAAGGCGTATCCAATTTTAAAAGGAACTGGTCAGTTCAGGCAAAGTTCGAACAGGAAAAAAAAAACCAAAAAGCCACAGAAAAAACAAAAAACCTCAATTGTGCCGTGGGAGGTGAAAAATGAAAAAACGCCTCACCGGGCAGAAGTGCAGACGCACAGGGACAGTTCAAGACACGTGAGGAAAACACAGTGGACGAAAGTTCACTCAATCCATGAAAGTATATGCAGCATATGTGGCCACAGCTTCCAGCAGAAAATCATTGGCACGGCCACTGAAGGTTTCAGCCATCCAGTTAAGTAAAGAAAAGGAACATACGTGTTCTTCTATCAGCGGAGCCTCTAGCACCATCGGAGGGCAACCAGCGTGTACTTCCAAGTAACTCATATTCAAGAAGTCATATGCCGCTCTCACGATGTCCCAATTTCCCAGGATACCATGCGCCGCACCGCAGGCCATAATCCGAACACCAGAACAGGCAGACTCGTGAGACACTAAGGGCCTCATCAGTCGATCATAATCCGGGTCCGGAGACACCATGTTGGTTAAACACAAATCCATAGGCCATTCAAAGGGACAATCTAGGCAGTGGAAGACAGGTTGCACGCAGGTGAAGTAGGAATACCGGAAGGATAATCCATATGCCAGGCTCAAAGTCGCCAACGGCAGGACACCATAGTAATCAAGCATCCTGTCACGAAGAAGCTGCAGACGGGACAGGCTGTCGTGTGGCACAGAAAGAGCAGCCATTCCGCAAGATGAAAAGTAAAAGTAGCACACCTGCCACTAGAGCCAGAATTAACGGGACACCTCCAAAGACGCTGGAGAAAATATAATGAAAAAATGCCGGAATCACACCAAAAATAGTTTGGAAAGAGGTCACGAGGCCCGAGCCCACAAGTTTAAAAAAATGAGCCAGGCCAGTCGTGGACGAGGCATTGAAAATTGTTTGGATCAAAGCACCAAAATGCAGGGGGAGGTCAGTATTCAAAAGCGCCTGTACCTCGGTGCGCGTATTTGCTACGTGAAGGACAAATGTTTCCCGGGAGGAAGTCAATGGCACCTCCTTTTGGGACAATAGCGCTCTTATTCTGCTCATTTTGTCGAACTCTGCTTTCAAGGTTGGAATTGAAGGCCAGATAGAAGCATCCAGCCTCCCATGCGGGGGTGGAAACAGGACGTTATTGCAGCAGACAACCCTCTGTGTTACAGTTACTATATACGGGATCCCTACTAACATCCCGCAGCAAGCTTCATTATTCAAAATTAAATAACTACCGTTTGCAAGCAGCGTGAAAGATGGCGTAATCACTGGTACCGGGATACCTTTGAGGACGCAGGCCAAGTTCGGAGCGTGTACATTACAAGCACCGTGCAATTGAATGTGCCTACACACCACAGAATGATCAGGTGACGTTGTACATTCTTCACCCTTCAGATAAACCTCAGTACCGTCCCTTGTACATCTATACGTAAAGGGGAGGGACCAGACTTCATGTATGAAAGCGGTGCCCAGCTGTTCATATCTACCCAAAGCATAGTGTTTCATACAAGAGGTAAACTTAAAAAGCGCAAACGGTAGACTTATCAATCCGTGTAAGAGCCACACAGCGGAATCGACTTCCGCAACAGAAAAAGGTAACGGCTCCAATTTCTCAATATGGAGCAAGGAATATGTAGCATCCTTCATGGACATGAACTGCTGTTTGTCAGTAAGGTTAAAGGGAAGAAATAACGATGTTGTATTCAGATAGTCCCAAGGGACCTTCCCTGCCTTCAATGTTTGTAATGTCCATGCAAACTGCATAACAGAACGCAACTGGTTTTGACCATGATACAACACAGACATATCATCCTGCACAATATCAACAATTGAAGATACAATATTATCTAATGTATAAATGCGAGAAGAAAGAGTGTTAATGCTGTTATCAATAACTGCTAATACTTTTTCCATATTAGCCTGATCAATAGCTCTCAATCTTGAAGCTGCCTCAATTTGCGACAGTTTCCATACTTCGTTGTAAATAGCATACGCCCATCTTTTGGATCTGCCACCCACAGGACCTTTAACAAAATCATTCAAATCTATTTTGTCATGTAACTTTGATAAATGAACTTTGACAGATGCCAAGGTGGAATGTCGCAGCCAGGACTGACATAATTTCCCCACAGAGTATGTAGTTACTGTATGTGACGACTCAAACCGGGGGTCCACTCGATCTTGAGTATACCCCGGTTTCAGTCCTAGAAAACGACGTTGACAGCTATCAGAACTGCTTTGCCAAATTAACCATCCCTCACTATTAAATTTCGAAATATTGAAAGACGAATTGGAAACCAATAACTGCAAAGCAGGAAGGGACAGATCTGTGTGATTATTCCAATTTGGGTAAGCACCCAGATCCGGCACAGAAGGCGAATTTAGTTTTTTAGAAGTGGCCAATCCGAAACAGGTGGTTTGGAAGATGGTTGCATTTAAAAACAACATATGATTTGGTACTAGACAGGCACGGTGTAAAGCTTCAGTTCCCTGAACCTGCCACGGTTTGGAACCCCAAACCGACTTAAGATCAATAGTAGCCTTCCATAGATCATAACCTTTGATTGACAACTCATCCATAAAGGACTTAGAATATAGCAATTTGGTGTGTGTCAGTCTAACCTTGGAGGCAGACTCAGGCTTAACTTTAAAATAAAAGGATGCCGGGGCTGAAACACCGAAATCAGAAAAATAAGTAAACTTATCAACTAATGTATGTGAACTGCCAAAAGAGGGGGTGGGACAATGTTCCCACTGGGTAAAATTTACAAAATTTCTAAACGAATTTGATTTATGCAGGAAGTGATTGCCATAATGTTGAAAACAATACTGTTCCGCATAATTAGCCGCATTGTCATACAAATCCTCAGCATCAAAGGCGGCATAATATTTCAAATCTGAAAACAGTGCTTCAATGGCGTGTACATCCCAATCATCAGAACGTATGTTCTGTTTAACTACATCACCCATAGAAACACGAAATACATTAGGCACATTAATGACCTCTGTAGGCCCATGAATTTGAAATTTAACAGCATCCCATGCGATTCCATCCATGACGGGCCAGGCAGTAATATTCACAAAAGTCTGGTCCCTTTTCATGACGTGGGATGAGGAGTGGGGGGCCAAAGTTCCATTGATAAGTCTAATTGTCGATCTCTCTTTGAGATAATGGCCATCCACCAAACGGAAGAAAACTACAACAAATCCAATGGACATAAACAAAAAAATACCAAAAAGCATCAACCAGATGTAAGTCCAAGGAGCTATCAAAAAATGTTTCTTAAACCAGCTCACAAAAACAGCAATGTTCGATGGGGGAGTTGAGGGCAAAGAGTTAGTGTCAAAGGAAAAACGGGACTGGCCAAGTGCTGTAGATTGTAAAACAGGCGAAGGTCCACGTGTAGGATAAGCATACTCAGTCTCATCGGACAAACCACCAGCCGGTGGTATCAGCAAGGGATCAGTAACTGAATGCATCTCGATTGCAACATCAGACAAGGTGGTAGAAGCAGGAACCATCATTGAATTTCTTTGCATTGTCTGGCATGAAACTGCCGGAGTCATACTAAGAAGTATCGGCCACTCGCTGAAGTTTGACATTGTCAATAGAGATGTACCTGTTTTCTTTGCGACCAGGAAGTGGAGGTAAAATGACTGTTCTTGTACCCTGCACTCCAAGCACTGGAACTGGTGCACGATAAGAGGGGCCGAACTCCTTCTTGTTCTCCACCTTCTCACGGACCAGATCACCAACTCGGGGTAGCCAGCCGACTACCGGAATCTGAACCTCAGCTTCAGACGTGGAGGGCAAATGTTCTTTCGAAAGAGAGTCTCTGGCTTCTTGTAGAGTCTGCAAAACAGCACAGTGATCATCTACGTCAAAGGGTGCGGTCGACGCCGCAATGTCTAGACCATCAAGGTCTGGAACAAACATTCTGATTCCGAAGAGCATCATGTACGGGGTCCGCCCACCCAGAGACCTTCTGGGGAGATTATTTAGTGCACGTTGGACGTTATACAAATGGGCTAGCCAGTTCCGGCCTGTGCCTAAAACACGTGCTGTCAATGATTGCTTTAAGTCACGGTTCATTCGCTCCACCACACTATTACCCTCAGGTCGGTAGGGAGACGAAAATTTGACAAGGACCCCCAAATTTTTCATAGCCTCCTTGTAAGCCTTAGAGGCGAACGCAGGGCCCTGATCAGAATGGAAGGTACCACACGCAAAAGTTCCCACAAAGACACGCAAATCCCTGATGACAGTCCGCGAGTCAGCACTCCTTTGTGGCCATACCCATAGAAAACGTGTGCACGAATCCACTGCAACCAAGATGTACTTGTACGCAGTATCAGAAGAAAAAGGACCGCAGTGATCTAAATAAACACAACCAAATGGCTTATTAGAGATGTACAGCTGTGTCTGTGGTGGGCGCGCAACAGTAGAAGGTTTAATCTGTTGGCAAATGTCACAATCAAGAACATAAGCGCGCGCTTGTTTATATAAACCAAACCACCAGTAACGTTGTTGTAGCAGAGATATTGTAGCTGACACACCGGCGTGGGCTGACGCCAACCCCTCGTGCGCAGCCAAGATCAGTGCTGGTCTGCAGTCCGCGTTGGGAATTATTCTATCACCAACGTCGTTAATCCTCACTAATGGGACGTTATCAGGACTTAAATGATAAATATACCGAGAGGGAAAACCCTTCGGGTAATCTCCTCCCTTCTCTGTAGCAGCAATAGCTGCCAAGATGTCATCATCAATCTTACTTTTGGATCTTGTAACTGCTGCCACTAAGTATGTAGCCACTGCTGTTTTCGCTGCCTCGTCAGCTAAGCTGTTGCCGACAGCATGGACACCAAGCCGCTGGTGACCAAGAGTGTGTATAACACTTACGAGAGGGAGACGTTCTTTAAAGTCCGCCACTCGAACCCAAAGCGTTTTATGCTTAATTGTGCTACCTTTAGTGTCGCGGTAATCATTCTGAGACCAGAAGTGTAAATTGTCATTGTAGGACTGGACACAGTAGAAGGAGTCACTCACTATAAGAGTAGTGACTCGGGGATCAGCAAACTCCAGTGCAAGCACCAGAGCCCGGAGCTCCGCCAATTGCGCGGTACAATCACCCAATGACTGCGTATGCACTGCATCAGATTGGAATTCACCATTTACGAATGTACCCACGACAATTGCGCAAGCCGCTGAATAAGCGTGCTTCGATCCAATTGCGGGTTGCGCAGACCCGTCAGTGTATATGACACAATGGTATTCTTCGAGGGGGCGCAAAGACAGAGGTGCCGGATGAACGAATTCATACTGCAAGTACTCTTGAGTCTGTAATGAGGCATCAAAGATGTAAGTGACGTCTGGCGACGTCAGTGTTGTAGCCCATTGTATCCACCGTGGATGCAAAGCTTTAGAATTGGGTACACTTGCTTTAGTCACTGCCTCTAAAGCAGGATATGGAGTTACAACCAGAATCTGTTTCCCATGTGACAGTGCGCGTTCCTTGAGGATCGCCATCTGCACAGCAGTCAGAACTTTTTCGACCGTGGAAAAACGTAATTCAGCAGAGGTGTACAAGTGGGATTTGTACGCAATGGGGACTGTGTCGCCCTCATTAAACGTCAAATACGTGAACCCCACCGCGCCTGGTACTATTCTTATTACCAGGTTAGTGCGGTTATCACGTGTCAGCAAGTATTGTGAAGCAAGAAGGTCAGCCTGTAAAGACTGTAAAATAGCAGAGTGTTCTAGCTGCCAGCTAGATTTCGAAAACGAAGGCTGTACCAAGGCGTAAAGCGGCTTGATACGCTGGGCATAATCAGGAATGTACGTACGGCCGAAATTCAGAAAACCCAGCAGAGATTGTAATTTCTTCAGTGTCGTAGGAACACTTAAGCGTGCACACTTTTCCAGAAAGTGGGGGGCTAACCCCTTACCTTCATTGTTGAGCTCGTAGCCCAAAAACAACACCGTATATTCTGCGATGTGTGACTTCGCAAAATTGAATTTGTAGCCATAGTCTGCAAAACTCACAATAATATTGTCAACCCGAGACAGATGTGGCATCAGCTCATCATCCGTAAGATAGATATCGTCAACATATGAGTATGCTTCGGGGTCTATTCTTTCTAAAAGAGAAACCACGCGAGCAGAAAAGACGCCAGGGCTATTTTTGTAACCCATGGCTAATCTTGTAAACTGTTTTTGTTTTCCGCCTGAAGTAAACGCTGTCCACTGGCTACTCAATGTGGACAGGTTGTGGCTAAAAAAGCCATTGGAAATGTCAAGTGTCGTTTTAAATCTCTTACGCACGAGACTGTCGGCCAAAGCCGAGCTATGTGTATTCTGTACCGCGCAGGTCCGGCAGTGGGAGTTTAGGTGCCGGTAATCCAAAACTAAACGGTACGAGCCGTCAGGCTTCGTTACAGTGAATAAAGGGTTATTCATAGGGGACACACATGTTTCAATAACACCCTGATATTCCAATTGTTCAAGGATTGCCACGACGTGGGGTCTCGCTTCACGACGCATAGGATATTGAGGTTGAGGCTGGGGCATGGACCGCAATGGAATCTCATGGCAGGGGGACAATCTGTCCCATCCCACCTGAGTACGATACACCGCCGGCGCAAGCGCAAGCGCCCACTCCTCAGCATACACTTCAGCTTGGTCCTTAGGCACTGTGTGCGCAAAGGACGGGAGGATTACTTCCTCCCCTCTAGGAGCCTCTAAAATGAAAGCTGGGGGCCAATCTGCCTCCGCTAGGAGGATATCATAGGAGGTGGTCAGATTATCCCAAAAAATCCCTTTTATTGTACGTTGTATGTCACCCTCTATTAATAAGACTATCTCATAAAGTCTGTCAGGGGGAGCCACTCTGGTGTCAGCTGTTTCAACAGTAACCGATATATCAGTTGCTGTCACCGCCAGAAATGGACGCAGAGCTTGACGGACTATGGTAATTTCCGCTGCGCTGTCCAGGAGCGTCAGCGCCCATGTCCGGTTCCGAAGCTGTGTCCGCACTATCTGAGCCATAACTTGCCGTCAGAGCCGCCACTTTCTTCTTCTTAAACGGGGGTCTTTGTCGTGCAAATTCGTCCTGCTTGCCTTTACCCTCAGTCTGTCGGGGCTGGTCACGCTGTTGTGGAGCACCCCGACCTTTGCCACCGCCTCCGCCACCGGACTGTGTAGCCGATGTTTCCTGTGAAGAACGAGGAGAGCGCTGTTCAGAAACCTGAAATCTATCAGGAGACTTTATAGCAGCACGATCGCGCAGATCATAAGTGCGTTCACTACTTGACTGTACGGGAGAGGCAGGCCGAGAGCCCTGTTTCTGTTGCTGCTGCTTTCCCTGTTGTTTAACCTGCCATTTTTGTTTAGGAAAAAAGGGCCGGTCGTCCTTACCAGACGTTTCTGCCTTACCCTGCTGTTTTAGATCGGGATTCTTTATTACAGGCTTAACCCCTAAAGAGCTACGACCCAAATCCCGATATGCCTCTGCGATTATTTTCGCAAATTCCTGCGGTTTATCCTCCTCAGGAATTCGTTTCAGTTCATTACGAACCTGGAAATGCAAAGCATCACCCTTTAGGTTACCAATTATCATGGTAGCCACCAGGTCAAATTGCCCGAGGAGCCACATCCCTAACTCTATCGCAGACTCCGCACCATGGTTCTCTTGAACTCTTTTGATTACGGAGGGCAGCTGCAACATAGACGGAGTGCCATAGCACTGCGCGTACGTCGCTGCAAAGACCTTGCCCCAATTTGCACAATCATCAATGTGGGGGACCAAGTCCTTAGGCAAACTAATGGTGAGGATCCTGTGTTTCTCCACAGGAGTAGTATTCGGGTAAACCGCTTCTATTTGGTCAAATTTTTCAGCAAGCCAAAAGGGGAAATCATCCCTAGTTTGGGGGCGCTTGCCCATAACAGAATTGACCATAACAGGACTAATGACCACCGCGTGATGATCAGTAGGCTGTCCCGCAACAGCAGGTGCCCCGCCTGCATATTGCGCGACACATACTGCACTAACGCCCTATATACCGTAATGAGGGCAGTGTGTAGTACACGCAGCTCAGCCACCGTCACCGTGAGGTAACGGGGATGAGGCGTAAATCCGGCTTGTAGCGGCCAAGTGGCCCCTGCAATTGATAAAGGGCCCATTCTCGGCGGTATAACCACATGGGGAAGGGCGCCATTAAACCAAATAAGATGCTGCCAAGCAGATATTGGTATTTCCTGTGTCCTATACGGCGTATAGTTCGCTGGCACGGCAGCGGCAGTGTAAGAATGAAAGGTGTCATCATCCCCCACCGCCGGAATCGTCACCCAAGAGTAGAACAACTCATAGGGATGAGCCGCATCGGCTCCCACTACAAAGATGACGTTCATACCAGTGTCCGGCACCCCATACTGCGTCAAATGACATTTCAGAGCTGCACGGCTATGCGCCGCAATATCCACCGACATGAGGACAACACACACGTGAAACTATCAATAGCACAAGGGTTCACTAACCTTTTTAATTATCAAGCTTGAAAGAACCTATATCAATAGACCTAGGTAGGTTTAAATCCGTCAGACTTGTTATCCGGAAACAAGAATGAGGGTGTTGTGGACAAACGCGAGCACTACTAAGGCGTTTCAACTCATAGACCAAACGTTAGGTGCGCCATGTTGCAGGGATTCTGCTTATACACAGAACTATGCGTAGAACCCCAGGACCTCAGTGAGTTGTGGTGTACCAGAAACTCACCTCAGAACCCAGAACCCAGTATCCGGCTAGCATAAGTGTCCCATTCGTTATCCGAGATTTAGCTCGGCGGTCCCAATGAAAAGACAACCCAGAACACGCGACTCAGTACATACTCAGGAATGGTGGGAATCGGAAATACCTGTTCGTATATTATTCTCACATCAGTCCACAACAAGAATCAACAGAGACACGGTGAAAATAAAAAGAGTTTATTTTTATAGACCACGTGTCCTAATATGCAGTACTTTGGCTAATACAAGCAGACAAATGATTAAAATCAAAACCATCAACATAGTTACAATTCCATAGAATATAAAAGGGGTGATCATGTTATAATGACAGTGGATACTACCACTTTCCCTTTACTAAGAGGCTAATATTATTATTAGACTAACAGAAGGTCTCTTAGGCTTGAATAGGGGACCCCATACCTCAAAGATCAGCTTAGTGAAATCACATCACAGGAGCATCAGGAGTCTTCTCGCAGGAAGGCTCGTCTTCGGTCTGAATAATAAACATGATGTCTGTGATATTAAAAGCACCAACTTTCAGGTTTGTGCAGCTGCTCGTGTGTTATGACTAAATAGTGGGTCGATCAACCTAGAGTGGAAAACATGCATTGTCTAACAACTCAGACTGTTTGTCACATCGTGTGCAGACCAAGGTCGCTTCGCAGAGCTCGGGATGGTAACAACAGATTGCTCTAGTGTGAGGCAAAACTCGAGTCAGCAGTTCGTTTAAGCAATAACATGTGAACGCAGTGTCGTGTGCAAAAGCAGCAAGATGGTTTTCTAACTTCTGACGTGGTTATGCTAACTTAACAATGTATGTACGTATTAAGGGAGTCCTTACTACAAGACCTCCTCAACCATACTGTCGATGTAGTAACCGTGGAGAAAGAGATATGCACGCTGTGGAATAAAATGGATGACGCTGAGGGACGATCCCACCGCAATAACGTTCGCTTAGTGGGACTACCAGAGGGTATAGAGGGCTCCAGCATGAAGCTTTACCTAGAGGGCGGATCAAGTTTGTGGTCGTGGAGGGGAAAATATCTCGATGATTTACAGTGAAGTGCGCACATAGAGTTCCAGGCAGGCTGCTGCAGCTCGGGGCACCACGCACGGTGTAGTAGCAAGACTCCTGAACTTCTGAGACTGGGACGCGATTTTACAAAGAGCAGAGGCACATGACCCCTTGAGATTGGAAGGGAGTGAATTCCGCATCCATCTGGACTGCACCTCGGTTGACCAGAAACAATGTGAAACATTCATTGGTTTCAAACAACATCTGCGTAAGCTGAACATAACTTATATCCTACTTTCCCTGGCGAAATTGGGACTTATTGAGAGTGGAATCACCCACTTTGGCTGGAACGCTGTGGCCACTTTCTCCCTGCTTGGGGGAGGTGAGGGGGGGAGTCACGACCATCCAACAGCTGGCAGGAGCACAAGAGACATCAAAGGCCTTTGAAATGCACTGCCGGGACAACCACTCAAGACCAAGCCACAACAAAATGAGATAAAGTAGTGTTGAACATACAGAGTCACTTCTCCCTGACACTACTAAGGGTGGTAAGTCCTGAGACAATGCACCACACGGTGACATGGAAGATGGCCAAACACCACCCAGAGTCATACCCATGACAGCAGATGAAATTGTGTGACCTGGAACCCTACAGGAAAAGACTAGAAAATAGATTGGTGCCGATCACTACCCCCCCCCCCCCCCCGTGCTCCATGGACACCACAGAGTATGACTGAGACATCATGAAGTTGAACTGCATCAAGTTGGGGCGACGGACATACTGTGAATTGGGGAGACGGTCAGTTCGAAGACCACAGCACGGTAAAGTAGGGTGGGATGGGAACTGGAGATTAGTTCAATAGGCAAAATGAACCAAACTGTTTTGGACACTATGTCACAGTGGGGAATATACTATTAGGAACGTATTTTGGACACTTATGATTCCCATTTTGTTTACATATGTTTCTTATCCCTGAAGAAGTCGCAGCTCACAGCAGCAGAACGTGACGAAACACGTGTTGGCTAAGGCTTTGATTACGTGTTTGACCATGAGAAGAATACAAATTTGTGTTACATGATCAAGCAACGGACCAGGATTGTTCTTACACCATTATTAACTCGTTGTGTATAATCAATAGGGTGTGCAAGGGATTGTTGTGTTGTTTTGCCAGTGTTTATCCACAATTTTTCCACAATTTAGGGAGAAGGGTGGTTCTCTCTACCCCTTTTGCACCGCTTACATATTCTAGCACTTCTTAACACTTTCTACGTACTGCCTAGGAGTGCCAATACCCTACTATACCACCAACTGTGAAGCTTCTAACTGCAATCACAATTGGATTAGACAACTGAAATCACAATCGGATTGTCTTTACCACCCCCTTAAGGTCGATGCGCATAACCAGTGGGGGATGCTGTTGAGAGTTGGAGTACAGCTGATGCCAAACCAATACAGATTATAGGATGGGGGCACATGGATGATCCTCATCTATAAAGAGAGCGCAAAGAAAGATTTTTTGGTCAAGCTCCATCCAGGCTCGGCGGAGTAGATTCATGTTCTCGCAAAGCTATGAAACGAGGGCTGTCGCAAGTCTGCTTTGAACTGAGGAAGACCCTATTTGATTTATCTACAGGTAGAAATTTAAAAGGCAGTGCATGCTCTAGCGAAAGACTGAAGGACAGAGAATCCATGTAATTGTTTTGTTTGTGTTTGAATCGAATTGTCTGCGTATTGTTAGTGTGTTTTTTCTTTTTTGTCTGACAGCCCATATTTATTGACTTCGCAAAATGTTTCTATGTGAAAAATATAATGTATGATAAAAACAGCAAATCAAAACAAAGAAAGCAATACATTTACATATTTTTGCTAATTTGCTGTAGGTGTGGTGCATTCAGGATTGTTGGTTATAGTTAAATCTAGGTTTGAAGAAATGGTTTGGTTCTAAATAAGCACTCATTGTGGATACAACACGTCATGAGAACTTTATTTAAAAATCTGAACTTGAAAAGATATTGGCTTCATAAAGAGGAGTGGAGAAGAGCACTTGGCACAAGTAGATGTCTGTGTACCTTTGTGCATTCACAAGAATCTGAAACTAGCGCTGTTGGCTGCATCTGGTTAGAATTCTTCTGCATTGGAGAACAAAATTGTTTTGAATTTGATCTTTATTCTGCCTACATTCTCATTTCCGGTGTCCAAGATGCCCATTATAGTGGCAAGAAGGACTCTTCAACATGGTAATGGTCACATTCGAGTTATTCATTAAACCTTTACCTCTACCCTGGGGTACACATTTACTTCCTGCATGTTCAAGCTTGCACCATCAACAGAACCAAAATCAAAACTGATACATCCCCATTTCTCTGAAAATGCTTAGTCTACACACTCATTAATTTCTCCTTCAACTTCCTTTGCATTAAAGCAATCACTACAGTACTTCTGTAGTTGAGAATTTCAACACTACTCTTTGTCTGTCAACATGTCACAATCTGCTGTATATGAGAGCTAAGCTCCAGACGTAAACCCTTTGAACACACCAATACAAATCGGCTAATGCCTTCTTTTGTTGGTCTCCACTATACTTTTTATAAATCTACATTTGTCTTTTGTAATATGCATGCACTGATTCCTTTGCCTCCTGAATAGCCCTCATGATCTTCGACTAATTCGCCTCTTTCTCTGGAAAGTCCTGTTTCAAATGTGCAATCACTTCCTTTTACTTTTCCATAACAACAGCAGCTGGACCAATATGAGGAGGCACTATTTGAGGCTGTTCTGTTGGCCATGTTGCAGCCACTTTGTATTCAGCTCACAAATCCTTCGGGCGATAATTTCAAAACACATTCAAATCTACCCAAAGCATCCTCAAAATTGCTACTAGTCCCTCTGTTTACCAATTATCTGGATCTTCCCTAAACTTTGTAAAGTTTGTCATAAATGCAATGAGATGAGATCACTGCTAAGGAACATGCACTTAATCGCCTCCATGGACTTATCGCTATGGAAATCCAGTCACAAACAATTCACTCTCACTTGTAAACTTACCCTTTTTTTCTCCTTCAGTGTTTTTCTTCTTTTCTTTTTCAGCTCTTTTCTTACTCCACTTCTGTCTCTAAAGCTTTTCAGATCTGAATTTTAATTATGTTTGTTAATTCTCTAATAGTCTCACATATAATTGTCAAACCTATTTCTTGTAATGCTTTATCTCCCATATCCATTGTGTAGTTTCTACATTATTCCTTTCTAGTATATAGATTGATGGCATATTCTACTGCCAGTTCTTCAAACCTAACATATGCAATACATATACACCTAGCTACTTCTTTGCTTAAAATCTCATCTAAATTCATCCATATAAATGTCCATTTTCACTGTCAATTGTACCCTGCAAGATTTCTTCCAATTCAGTCTTTGGTTGGAGAACATACATTTCACTCCTTGCTGGTTTGCATGGTTGTACTGTAGTTACAGAACTAACGGTATCAATAGAAGGTGCAGCTGTACCAGCAGATCAACTAGCAAGAGCAGTAATAATTCTAGACCTGCTTCATTTTCGGGTGGCTGAATAGGCACACTGAGTGTAAGTGCACTCATACTCGTTTCACCTGCTCCCATTACTAGAAGTGTTCTGTGTGTTTGTAAAACATATGGAGGAGTAAATCATCTAAAATGATTTATTTTTTTCATCTGAATTATTCTCTCTATCTTTCTTTTCTTTCCCATTTTCTATTTAATCTTTTTTGCAATCAATTTCCTCCTTATCAGACTCACTGACAATTCCAGAAAACACACTCACACCCAGCATTATATCTTCCCTTCCTGCTACTCTCTGAGCACCACATTTTAAGTCTAGCCAATGCCTCCTCACTCTTGTAACTTGACTGTTCATGGTTTTATGTTTTTTCTCAATTGCGACACAATCTCATTCATTCATTGCTTCAAACAGGTGTGGGTTGTGAATTTCTCCCATACGTCTTACACCTCAAATAATCAATCTTTCCCACAATAAAAATACCCTCTAAAAGAAATTGCATGTTGTCATCTGATGTGATCTCATTCTTTTAACAACATACACGCATTCAACGTCATTTCACATGCCTGACAATTCTCTGGAGGAATCTTTTCTCCTTTCATAGCAGAATCTTTAGACTTTTTCAATGCAGAACCCATTTTTCGCTCAACCCAATTCAGCACAAAACCATGTGGTATAAATAAAAGCAATCCACATTCACAGTGCGAGTCCAGCAAGAACCCACCTATCACAGCATGACACTGCTGTGTAATGTCACTAGTCACTATACGTCACAAAAGCTGATTTATCACAGTGCAACCAACAGCACCAATCACATCCCGGCTCACTGTGATGATCAAATAAATTGCAGCGTGGTTTACTATGACAAAATTACAGAGGCACTGCAGAAGCAGACACAATTGAAACAATAAAACTATTTATTGTCCACTTAACCTCAATATAGGTAAGAAGAGAAACGTAAATCAGTTTATTCAGGAATAGTATCCTCCGGCAGAAACAAAAGTTCTAGCCAGCGGTGATTCACCCTTTGGTCCGCATGTTTACTCCTGTGCACCAAAGAATAAATAAACGCCAATGTAGGTTAGAACATATTCAATTAAACAATTACTAAATTTTATTAATTCAGGAAAATCTCTATCTTGGTTTGTCTGTGGCGCCTCACAATGCACAACCCACTTTGCAGATAAGTTCAACAAAAATGAAAATATCTCGAGATCTTGCATTTTGACTAATCCATTTACCAAACCAAGAGTAAACTCTACACAAATCACAATAATTTGATAATGTATTATTTGCCACAGATGCAGTCCTTAAATTGTTCACATTAACATTAAACCCTACAATCAACACTTCAAAAAAATATGAAATATTCATCAAAATCACAGTAATCAAATGGCCTAATGACCTTCAAATAAAAATCACATAACCAAAGTGCTTGCATGCAGTATAATTCATGACAGCACAAAAATACATCCACTTCAAAATTTCAAACTACAAATACCATAATCCACTGAAATAAGCCGCAATCCATCTAAATGCTTCTACCCTGTTGATACTCCGTTTCCTGTGTTCAGGAAAACCGCAATGTGCAGATAATCCAATCTAGCTATACAATAGGAGCTAAGGCCCAGATGTACGAAGATTATTAATAGCGATTTTCTGTTTGCGATTTCATGCGAATCGCAATTAGGAAATTGCTATCCCTAATGTATGAAACTGTTGAGTTTAATTAGCGATTCGAAGTGGGTTGCAAAAATACCTACCTCATGAATATTAATGAGGTAGCTCGTAAATTGTGACTCACTACGATCTGCTGCCATTACAGGGATGGTGGCCTACTGGGATCAGCAGACCATCATGTCTGTGATCGCTTTTAAATAAAGGAAAACTGGATGCTTGAAAAAGAAGAAAATGAAACCATGAAGTTTCATTTTTGCCAACCATTCTCAACAGGGAAGGGGTCCCTTGGGGACACCTTCCTATTTGCAAATGGGTTTTCCCAATTTTTTTAATGGGGTAAATTGCACGTTTTGTGACCGCATTTCGGTTGCAAAGCATTTGTACATCCTATTTCAATTCTTATTAAGAACGGATGCCCTCAACACACCCCTTCCAAATACCGAATTGCAAAACCCAATTTGTGATTCAGTAACTAGTGACTGAATCTCATTTGGGCTTTGTACATCCCAAAAATAATTTCTGTGGTTGCAAACAGCTCGATTAGCACAATCGGGCCGTTTGCCACAGCAAAATGCTTCGTACATCTTGCCCTAAGAGTGTAGACAGACTCCAGGAAAGGGAATAACATTTATTTCTAGATTTTATCTATTCTGTTATCTGAATTGCTGCCATTCTCCACCAAACTGTTGATGCTATCTTTGATAATCTGATAGATAATAGTTAAAGCGCCTTCGCTAGATTGTGCTGCGTTATCCTCAAGAACAGATCAGGTAATGTGCCTTTAACAGAATCAAAATCATCAGTAAATAAGCATTGACTAAGTGATAAGACTGCAGAAGGTTCATGATCAGGAAAGTTAGAAAACATGAAGGTTTATTTAATAATTTGTAAAGTGCAGGAGGCAAAAATAATAGTAAATTCAAAAGCAAAAGGCTCAATCTGATGATGCAAAAAGTCTACTAGTAACAAGATTGGGGAGTGTAGAGGGATGGCCCTTCATGGGCTTCAGAGATGGATGCGTCCTCCACTTCAAATTATTTACTTAACAAAAAGATCCATCTCTTACGGGGAGAAAAGAAGGAAATTCAAACCTGGGTTATATGGGTGTAAATGTCCCACAATGGTTGGACATACACAAAGGTGTTTAAATACCCCTCACACACCAAGAATGACCAGTGGTGTCATGCTTCATCATAGGGGTCTTCCCGCCCCGCTGCGGGACGGGGCGTGCTACGACCTACGAATACGTGGGAGCACTGATAATAAAGTGCTATGTGTAGTGCAGTGGGAGGGTCTGGGATAGGTGTGAATGTGAGTTAAAAAGGACCTGGCCCCTAGGACAAAAAATTTTAATAAGTCGGAGGGGGCTGGTACTAGTAAAAGGGTGGTGCGGAGACTTCCTACTCAATGCGTGGTGTTCTCCTAGTATGTTGTCGACATGTTTCGATGCTAGGCATCTTCTTCAGGACAGGGTTAAGATCCCTCCTATGTGCGCATATTGGTACTCATGATAAGTTTATCAATGTAAGAGAAAACATGCGTGAGTATACAGTACCTAATGGTATTCGTATTTAATTCTGTAAGAAAAATAAAGCAAATTACTCGTTCAGATTCCCAGGAATAGTGAACATCGTACCTGCAAACAAAAGAAGTGTGCCACGAAGGTGACAAAAACGTGATAGTTTTAGCCATAACTCTAAATGGTTGCAGAAGAAGGTGCAGTGACCTGTAAGAAAAGTAGAGACATACAAGACACTACAAACAAAAAACAGAAAACACACACTCTAAAATAATGGACGTTACTCTTATCAGGATAAGGAACCAACGGTATATTGAAAACATACTTAAGTGTATGTGAGGTATTGCCTCATGGACCTTGGGGTTGATGGAAAAACAATAAGGAGCCTCAATGCTGAAAAAAGATAATAAAAAGGAGAGATGCCTGTTATCTACTGACTACTCCTAGAGAAACGCCGTTATCGGTGTCCTCCAGCGGCTAAGCCGTACTCACGTATCCTTTAGCAGCTAATCGCTACATGTGCATCCATCCCGATGTCCGGTCGTACTGTGGGGAAATCCCTACTGTGCTCAGTTTAAATACAGCTGGCTTCTATCAATTAGCGGGGAAACTAGGTGCACCTGGTGAGTTTCAGAAGACTTCCGGTTTAAAGGGTGCCGGTAGACTAGACCGGATCGAGTAAAAGATCTATGTCAACCGGAAGTGAGGACCCAATACGGGTATTTTAAGTGGTACGATCACATGCGCCCACTGGTAAATGTAAAAAACAAATAATAAATCAAAAAATGAGGATAGAGGTCTCCCAAGTGTATTGCCTCAAAGCCTGTTTGACGGATCGAAGAGGTACGTGCTTGACTTAGTGAGAGCGAGAAGCGTCTCTCGTATGTCGAGAGGTGTGATAACTGAATTGGCTCTCGTGTGTCGAGAGGTAGCTGAATCACAACGGGGAGAGAAAGAGCCAATGCTGAGAGGAGGTGGGACTTATCCGAGGGCGGGGGTAAAAGGGTGTCAAAATATGAGGATTGACACATGGATTAGTAATCCATCCTAGCCCTTCCTGTCATTTAACAAAGACAGAAGAAGTTCTTCTGACGGTAGAAAGGATGCTTTGGTGGTTTGTTGTAAATGCAAGCACAAGCATCCAAATAGTGCCAGGACAAGAGTGTCATAATTGATGGATGCGTCCTCCAGGACATTCTGGTTCACACCAGACCACGGAAACCACCTGCCCAACAGATCGTGAGTGTTATTCTACCACCAGTCAAAGGGCACCATCCTTGCGGGATGTGCAGCACTTGCACACTCACTAAGAAAAGTACCAGTATCACTTTTGCCAACGGCACAGCCTGGGAACAGCGAAAATTTACTAATTGCAACAGCAAAAACGTTGTGTATCTTATTACTTGCCCCTGTAAAATGGAATATGTGGGTATGACCACCAGACCAGTAAAGGTGCGAATGGGCGAACATAAGAGTAACATTCGCTGCAAGAAAAGCACGACTAAGATGGCGACGCATTTCCTGACTGAGAATCATGGGGTCGATGATCTCAGATGGACGTTCATAGAGCAACTACAGAATGAGCATGGACTCTTCGAGAAGGAACAACGTTGGGTGTTCCGTCTGGGCACTCACGTGTTTGGTCTGAACGATGACATACCATGGTCACAGCTGTCATAGTGACTTGCCTCACCCCTTTCATTGTCACGAGATCAATTATGACACTCTTGTCCTGGCACTATTTGGATGCTTGTGCTTGCATTTACAACAAACCACCAAAGCATCCTTTCTACCGTCAGAAGAACTTCTTCTGTCTTTGTTAAATGACAGGAAGGGCTAGGATGGATTACTAATCCATGTGTCAATCCTCATATTTTGACACCCTTTTACCCCCGCCCTCGGATAAGTCCCACCTCCTCTCAGCATTGGCTCTTTCTCTCCCCGTTGTGATTCAGCTACCTCTCGACACACGAGAGCCAATTCAGTTATCACACCTCTCGACATACGAGAGACGCTTCTCGCTCTCACTAAGTCAAGCACGTACCTCTTCGATCCGTCAAACAGGCTTTGAGGCAATACACTTGGGAGACCTCTATCCTCATTTTTTGATTTATTATTTGTTTTTTACATTTACCAGTGGGCGCATGTGATCGTACCACTTAAAATACCCGTATTGGGTCCTCACTTCCGGTTGACATAGATCTTTTACTCGATCCGGTCTAGTCTACCGGCACCCTTTAAACCGGAAGTCTTCTGAAACTCACCAGGTGCACCTAGTTTCCCCGCTAATTGATAGAAGCCAGCTGTATTTAAACTGAGCACAGTAGGGATTTCCCCACAGTACGACCGGACATCGGGATGGATGCACATGTAGCGATTGGCTGCTAAAGGATACGTGAGTACGGCTTAGCCGCTGGAGGACACCGATAACGGCGTTTCTCTAGGAGTAGTCAGTAGATAACAGGCATCTCTCCTTTTTATTATCTTTTTTCAGCATTGAGGCTCCTTATTGTTTTTCCATCAACCCCAAGGTCCATGAGGCAATACCTCACATACACTTAAGTATGTTTTCAATATACCGTTGGTTCCTTATCCTGATAAGAGTAACGTCCATTATTTTAGAGTGTGTGTTTTCTGTTTTTTGTTTGTAGTGTCTTGTATGTCTCTACTTTTCTTACAGGTCACTGCACCTTCTTCTGCAACCATTTAGAGTTATGGCTAAAACTATCACGTTTTTGTCACTTTCGTGGCACACTTCTTTTGTTTGCAGGTACGATGTTCACTATTCCTGGGAATCTGAACGAGTAATTTGCTTTATTTTTCTTACAGAATTAAATACGAATACCATTAGGTACTGTATACTCACGCATGTTTTCTCTTACATTGATAAACTTATCATGAGTACCAATATGCGCACATAGGAGGGATCTTAACCCTGTCCTGAAGAAGATGCCTAGCATCGAAACATGTCGACAACATACTAGGAGAACACCACGCATTGAGTAGGAAGTCTCCGCACCACCCTTTTACTAGTACCAGCCCCCTCCGACTTATTAAAATTTTTTGTCCTAGGGGCCAGGTCCTTTTTAACTCACATTCACACCTATCCCAGACCCTCCCACTGCACTACACATAGCACTTTATTATCAGTGCTCCCACGTATTCGTAGGTCGTAGCACGCCCCGTCCCGCAGCGGGGCGGGAAGACCCCTATGATGAAGCATGACACCACTGGTCATTCTTGGTGTGTGAGGGGTATTTAAACACCTTTGTGTATGTCCAACCATTGTGGGACATTTACACCCATATAACCCAGGTTTGAATTTCCTTCTTTTCTCCCCGTAAGAGCTTGATGCAAAAAGTCTGACATGAAGACCAGTCTTGGAGAAAAATATTCCAAGTCCTAAGTATAAGATAGACTGACTTGGGTCCTCTCTCTCAGTCAGGGCAAAACAGACGTTGCTCACCTCCCAAAATGAGCCTTTATATAGGAAAATACACAGTGAAAATCGCATTGTCAGCATAAGGTGACGAATCATTAAACAAATGGTCAAATCAGAATCCAAAATGTATGCAGCATCATCCAACACCATCCCCTAAATGAATATTTAAATAACCTCTTTTGACCTAATGTCATTGGATGTGTGAGTACAAATCTAGTTACACTCAAAACATTTGCAGTCTCGCATTATGAATACAATTACAGTGGCACATGCAGGAAACGCTCTGAATTGTGTCAAAAAGCTTCCTCTAGAGTTGTTCAAGAACAGCATGTCAACACAGAGCATTTCATAGTGCACAATTTGTTACTTGCGATGAGGTGTAATGAAAGCATAGAAACATCATGGGTAAATTAGAATTCAAGATGGAGTTTGGGCCTTGTTTAGTCAAGCACAGGAAAATGCAGTTTTACAAGGTGCAGTGTTTTAATTTTAAAAATGTGCATATCTGTAGGAACACATTTTTAATAAATCAGAATCTTAGTTATTTAAAATGTCCAAAACAGTATTTTAACTGATAGTACAGAATGTTAGTTCGGTATGTCTATAGTAAACTCATTGACAATCCCCAACACACAGACACCACTAATCTTTTTGTTCAGAATGTATACTCACCACAAAGTGTCGGACTACAGTCTCCAAGGTGTTTTATAATAGTTTGTGGCTATTTAGGCTTAAAATTACTTTGAGGGGACACAGCTAGCCATGCCTGAAGATGACTATTTTCTTCTGTGCCTTGACAGCGGTTCTCTTTTGTAACATTCACGGATTCCTCTGTCTACTGTATAGACTTCAGAGACAGGGCCTTGAGGGTTGCACTCTGTAAGACTCTGCAGTTGCACCTGCAGGGTTTGGAGGCCCTGAGAACAACTACATTTGGGACAGCTGAATTTCTCTAGATACATTTTGATAATTTTCCATTTTTTTTTAAATCTATGACTCCTTTACTCGTTTGGTTAGAAGATGTACATTCTTTCAGTCCACTAAGACTTCTGTATGCAAGAGAAAAATATCTCCATACATGAGCTCCAAAAGGAGCCCGCTGGGTATTGCAAATCTCACTCAATGTGGAGCATGGCCTGATGATCATAGTGGTAGAATGCACACCAGATTTCAAAGATCTTCAGTTTTATAATGCTAAAGGGCATGTTTAGGCGTGCAACCCTGGAATGCACACTCCGTCCGTGCTCGTGTAAATTTGAAAGAAGCTGGGGCCTCATCAGGTCTCCCAGACCCAAGATGCACAGCCAACAGAAAATAGAATAATACAATCCGCAAGTTCCAAGAGTTTCTTCTCTTTAATCCATAGGTAGTCGTTTAAACCATACCACTTCATTATTCCAGGTTTCATCATATACATTTCATGGAGATGCCTGTCCAGGCTTTTCTCAAAATACATGGGGGTTCACATTCCTCATAATACAACGCAGAATATATATGGACCAAATGCATTTCGGGCAAACGGCCCTTCCTTGGGGGCAACTATAGTGAAAAAACTTCACATAATAACCAACAGTGACCGAAAACATTACCAAACATGCTCAAACCGACTGCTGTGTGTATCACTGCACGTAATACGTAAGCCCTAACATTAACCCACCAATTAATAAAACTGTTAGTTAAACAACTGCGTGTGTGAAAAGATGAAATTTTCAAGCTAATGTCATCAAAACTAACCTACGTGATTTATACAAAGGAATTGTGGCGCACATGAATTACAATCTGATGATGAAGCATGCCACCTTGGTGGGTGAGAATCAGTGCTTCCTAAAAAAGATTCTTCCTTAGTTTAGCTGAGGTCAAAATGAACAGTGGGCCATTGTGAACCTCATAACCAACTTCTTTCTTGAACATCACATACTTTTCTTTGTACATGTCGGTGGGAGAGCATGTGATGGACCAAATCAATTCCTCTTGTTTCCTTGATATTTACAGTAACAAAGACAAGGGATGTGGCATAACAGCCTGAGCTGCCGATTTTTCAGCTGAAGGGAACCAGGTTTGTGTCTTGGCGTCAACTTCCTGTGATTCTGGGCAAATCACTTAATCTTCCCCTGCCTAAAACTCAGCGCCTTGAGTCCCTCATGGGTGATTTGCTGCGCTTTTGAAATCCTGGATTATTATTTAACATTCATCATCCCCAAAGTACAAAAAAGAATCATAAATCTGCTGTTTTGATCTTCGTTTTTCTTTTTTTACCCAAGTTGGCGAAGAACTGCAGATCATGAAATCTGACATGGATACTTGCAGAAATTTTGGTCTGCAGAAGAAAAAGAAGTTCCTGAAGTTACAATTGAAATCCTTTGAAAGAGTTCACTTCATTATAGCAGCTTCATATGTCACAGTATTCAAGACTACAACACTAGCAAGCAGAACAAGAGAGCAAAACCTTCTTATGAATACTCTAGCTGAGGCATAGGAGGTCCACAATCTTCAGCCACTCTGGCAAGACCTTCCCCTCTGCTTGTCACTGACCTCCACCATACGCAGGTGACAAGAAGAATAAAGCCTCCTCCTCCAGCTCGGTAAAATAAAATACATTTTTGTGCTATGCGTTATACCGAATGGCCATAACCTTCGATTTTGGACTTCTCCCTGTTACATACCACCAACAGCATTGAGAATCCAACTGCTTCACCTGAGGTTGCAAATGGTCCAGTTGATGCTCAGAAAGAATGCACTCAAAAAAGCTCCAAATTACCAAAAAGATCAATGACTCTACTCCAACTATTTCCTCATTAAATAGAAGGAACTTTGCTCAGTCATAGATCTCAAGATGGCCAAAAAGTGGAAAATGTAATAATGCTGACACTTCAGCCGCCACTCCTACTAGGACCCAGGATAGGGTCCATAACTCTACAGGAAGCAAGATTTCAATTTCTAGGGTTAAATAACAACTCTGTTTCACTGCCCAGTGTAGTTTCTGCAATCCACCCTATGGTCTATCCCCTATCTCCCAAGCATTCTTCAAGTATGTGGCAATTGTAGCAGCATACCCAAGACTACAAGGGATGTGTTTTGCACATATCAAGATGCCTGATTAATCAAGGCCTTATCTAAATAACCTGAGGCAACAACAGAAGTCAATATAGATCTCAGTGCAGTTGATCCCAGACACAAACACTGTAGTGTTTCCAATGGAGGACAGCCTGTCATACAATGTTTTGCAAATCGAGAATGGCATTCAGATATCAACTTCACTGTTGAGGGTCAATGGCTTTGTGCATTTTCATTGTTTCAAAGGGTACACACCATTAGCTAAAACAGTGTTTGGAGAGTCAGTGGTGCCAGATGCTAGGATGACATGTGGTCTCTGGCCCAAGTCTCAATACTAACTGAGTGCATGCAGACTCAAAATCTGAATTTGATGCCAGGCTGCAGAAATGTACTGAAGGCAGTAACATCTGTTTCACAAGAACGTTACAAGACTTGCATTGGAAGAGGCTGTGCATCTAGCCTTTAAAGAAGCAGGTGAACTTAAGAGTGTGCATAGAAGAGGTGGCAATACCATATATTCTTTACTGGCTACTAAAGGTGCCGCAAAAGCTCTGATCAGGGATCTGCTTTCTGACTGCAGTGATTAAAGGTGTCCTAGAAGGACATGGAAAAGTGTATTCCTGAGATGTATGCAACCCATCACTGGGAATTGAAACACATATTGTCAAAATGAGTAGGTCGTCTTTTAAGCCAATGCAAAAGTCGGAACGACAACACGTCATGGAAATTAGCTTTCCTAGTGGTCTCAAAGCCTCTAGGGAATGTGAGTGGCAAACAGGCTCTCGGTATCCATGAATAATCCAGTATTCCACGGAGACAAAGTTTGATTTTGAACTTAGAACTTATCTTCTGTTCCTTTACAAAGTCATTTCAAATATTCATAGAAATAGACATTTTTAAAGTATTAATTCTTTACAAATCTAACCTTTTTCTGAGAGGTCTCTGCACATTTTAAAATAAAATCCTTTGATACCCTTTGGATAAAGTCTAAGGGATGTGTAAGTAGAAGCAACTCTGTGAACAATGGGTCTGGCTATACTTGCTTGGCATCCTTAAGTAATTCATCACATATTAGTGTCCTGCATTACATAACTCTTTTGGGGAAGCCCGGAGTTCACTCCCTCTGGAAAAGGCAGCGACGTCTACTCTCATGGGGAATGTAACCATCTTGGCGATAAATAAGGCTTCAACTTGGACAACAGTGCACACCTTTGCCAAGAATGTCCATACTAATTCTAAATCCGGACCTGATAGCCAGGTGTTCTCATTCATCCTTTTGCCTAATCCCTTCTAAATTACTTCAATTTCCCTGGTTTTCCCTTTTCCACTTTACTTTCTAAAGCTCTCTTTTATGGTTAAGAAACTCTTATGATTCTAAAGGAAAAACTACTGCTACTACTTGTAATCCCGTTTCTCTACCTTCTATATTTTCTTTCAATCCTTGAATACTACCGTCCTCTCTCAACACTATGAGAATGTAGGCAGTGTTACTTATGCAATGAACCGATTGGAGCATTTTATGACCTCAAAGCACCATACACAATCCTTTAGAGCCTGTACCAATCCAATAGCTGGCACAAGAACTAGACCATAATATTGTCTTTTTTCTTTCAGCACCAGATTGCTGACACAGAGCAGACAGGTGCTGGGCGCCATCTCTTGATTTCTTTTGCAGTACTAATGTGCGGACGAAGTCTGTTTATGGACGCACAGACCTGGCAGAGACTGGACTACACCAAAGAAACACAGCCGTCTCTTTAATTTCACGCTTTCCCTTTCAGTAGTGTTGGTAAAAGCTGTAGACCCAGAGATTGTCAGGGGTTAGAGATACTCACCAAGCATAGACAGGATGTGTAGGAAAGTAGGACCTGCTTCTTATGGTTACCCCCACTTTTTGCCAAATTTAATTCTGTTTTTGACTTGTCTGACTGGGATCCTGCTAATCAGGACCCCAGTCTATCTGCCTTCTCCCTAAACTGTTATGTTATATACTCAGGTACACCCCAGATTGGATACTGGGGTACCCTTGTCAGTCTCTAGTATATGGTACCCATGTACCCAGGGCATAGGTATCCCATGAGCTGAAGCATGTATTATGCCACCCATGAGAGGCTGTGTAAAATGGAACTACAGGCCTGCCATTGCAGCCTGTTTAAGTTGGTGCATGCACCACTTACTTAAGATATAGGTTTACATATTTAAGGGTCACTACACATAAAACCTATCAGTCACCCCTACAGCAGGCCTTTACAATCCTGAAGGCAGGGCGATTGGTTCTAAGTGAGAAAGTGCCACTGCATGAGCAGAACACCCCTGCAGCCTACGGAATCCATTCTCCCGGGTTGTCACTGGGAGAGCCATATACGACATATAGAGGGGGATTATGGGACCGCTTGATGACCAACTCTAAAACGGCTAAAAACAAACCCTATCGTGTTTGGTGTCGAAGATGTTGAAATCATACCCCGACACCGGTAACCGGTGTGGACGGTAAGATTTCACCCTTCTGAAGTGAGCTTCGTGAGGTCCCTGGTGTTCCGGGTACCAGTCTTCTAGTCCCGGACAGCACAAAATGGTTGCTGCCGACCAGAGACACATTTCTGCTCTCCTGCTGCTGAAGAAGGGGAACGCAGAACAATAGGCAGCCTGTCACAGGGAGGTGTGACCACCTCCCAGACAGGATTTAGTGTATTAGGACTGGGTGGGTGCGCTTGCCAGCGACTGAAAGTCTGCATGAGGGGCACATTTGGTGTCCCTGTACATAGTCCAGTTCAAACCAGTCCTGGGAGCCGTTGGATCCCGCTCTGGTGCGAAACTAGACAAAGGACAATGGAGTAACCTCCACACTGTCCAGACCCTCCCCTGGGAGGGTCCCCTGAATCTTGCCAACCCTCTTCCTTAGTTATTTAAGGGCTAACTAGGCTGTAGTACCTTAGATTCAATGTGGACAAGATTCTGAACAAGAAACCACTGCACTTCGACCTTCTGGACACTCTGGACTTCGCTGGACTTTGTTTGGGCCTGACATAGTCTCCCACTCAGTCTGCTGCATCGTCTGTGCCTGTGCACCATACAGGATCCATGTAGGACCTGTGGAGCATCAAGGACAACCGAAGATAATCTCCCTTGGAGTGAAGGAGTCACTCCCCTGCATTCGCAGGCACCTCAACACTGCTGACCAGTCTACTGATCCTGCGCTTCTACAGACTCCGAAGGGTCCAGCAACACAGGAGGTGGGTTTCTAAGTTCCTCGAGACCCGAGCTGCCATCTTACAGAGTTTGTGGCCAGTATCCCTCGTGGGTGCTGCAATACCCGAACCCCTGTGCACTGTGTGTATTTGCAAGTGCATATGCTTGTTGGTGTTTCCCGAACAAGTGCATTGGGCTCCGAGTAGCCCCAACCTCTGGCACCATTTCCTACCAAGAACTTTGACCTCCTCGCACTGAGTGCTCCGTGGGCTCTTGTTTGGTGAAATTTCTCGAGGTCCTCTTGTGACTCCTGTGGCCCTGGCCTGTGGGTCCAATTGAGGGTCAACTTTGTTTTTCTTGGGCTCCCCTGGTTGCTCCAGGCTCGCCCCGACTCCCCTGTGTGTGGTGAGTCTCCTGGGCCTTGCTGGCCCGAATCGTTCCCCTCCTTGACCTTCTGCGTGGGTTGCCGTTGTAGAGGCTTGTTGGTGCTCCTGCCGGAAACCGGTCCTAGGATGCTTGTTTCCAGTCCAGGGAGGACCTGGCTTGGCAGTTTGGGCTGGACTGTTCCCATGGGGCACAGGGTCAAGACTGATTTGCATATGGCTGGGTTCAAACTGGAATAGCATGGTGAGCAAAAAAACGATGGATTTAGGCCCAGATCTCTGTACTGGGGTGAATGTATGACATTGTTCTGCATTCTGTCCATCAATTGTTGTTTTTGCATTTGTCACCCCGAGTGGGAAGGGTATGCTCAGACGTGAGTCCCTTGCTCTCCATGCCACTGGAATCAAGCTATCCTGGCTGACGAGGGCTGAAAGCCCGAAACCGGTCCTAGGATGCTTGTTTCCAGTCCAGGGAGGACCTGGCTTGGCAGTTCGGGCTGGACTGTTCCCATGGGGCACAGGGTCAAGACTGATTTGCATATGGCTGGGTTCAAACTGGAATAGCATGGTGAGCAAAAAAACGATGGATTTAGGCCCAGATCTCTGTACTGGGGTGAATGTATGACATTGTTCTGCATTCTGTCCATCAATTGTTGTTTTTGCATTTGTCACCCCGAGTGGGAAGGGTATGCTCAGACGTGAGTCCCTTGCTCTCCATGCCACTGGAATCAAGCTATCCTGGCTGACGAGGGCTGAAAGCCCGAAGCCGGTCCTAGGATGCTTGTTTCCAGTCCAGGGAGGACCTGGCTTGGCAGTTCGGGCTGGACTGTTCCCATGGGGCACAGGGTCAAGACTGATTTGCATATGGCTGGGTTCAAACTGGAATAGCATGGTGAGCAAAAAAACGATGGATTTAGGCCCAGATCTCTGTACTGGGGTGAATGTATGACATTGTTCTGCATTCTGTCCATCAATTGTTGTTTTTGCATTGGACACCGACCTCTCAGCAGTCGACATCCTTCATGGGACAACTCGCATTCGGCTCCTGGTTGACCTTGACGCCTCCTGGTCCCTGAAACTGCAGAGTCAAGGACTCCATCAACCAACCTGAAGCACCAGAGATCGGTGGGCATTCGTCTACTGAGCCCATGGTCACTCCCAACTGACCCAGACTCTGCCCCCTCTGCTTTCAGGTACTTCTCAACAAGAATCCACCATTGGATTCCAACAGACACTTTTCTCCCTTCCAGCAGCGGCTCTTCATTGGGTTCAATGGTGGTTGTTGACAGAACTTCAGACCTATGCACCTGGCTTCCCAATGATAGTTAACTTGGGTACCTCAGTATCCACGGGTGGGGTGGCTCTCCAACCTTCTCTCCTTCACGGGTTTCTTCGACGTCCACTGGGAAGGGTCCTTAAACTTAAAACTTCAACCGCGACTTCCCCATAGACTTGTACTGAGCACGCAGTCGTGTTCTCACACTGCACACGCACTCCGTGGGGTCCCTATCAACTCACCTTGGGTGGTTCCTTGGGGTCCCAGCAATTCTACGTCCTCTCGACACCGTTTTGACTCAAGTTGTGGTTCTTCTACCACGTATTTAGTATATGGTTTGGTCTCCCCCTGGGGCACACTGTGTATTAGTGCTATTTACTGTCATTTCTGTGCTTAAGTATTGTGTGCCTTGTGATTATCTCTGTGTAAGAGATACTGTGTCATACTAGCTAGGGTTATATTAATAAATACATATTTTTATAACTACTGTGTGGTTCTCCTTTCATTTAACAAATACTATAAGATTACATTCTAGTAAAACAAGCTGCTTAACATTCCTTCAAGACTAAGCCTGAAGGCTGCTCTCCACAGCTACCACTTTGATAGCTTTCTAAGGTTATCTTTGAACTTCCAAATCACCATAAGGGTTGTTTGGACAGGTGCAAGGTGCCCAATTTAATTAGCGGACAGCATACACCAGGCCAACTTCTCACAGGATGTTTTACAAATTTCCACTTTCTTTTGCAGTACCAGTGCTTAGTTGAAGGCTGCCAGCAGAAGTTCAAAACCAGCAGAGATCGAAAAGAGCATTTGATGAAGGCTCACCTGTACCCTTCCGATTTTAGATTTGATAAACCAAGGAAAGATAAGAGGTAATCGTACAACAGAGTAAAAATACTGATTTGTGTTGGTTTTATGAATGTTTTTCATCAGGGTATTGTCAGTATATTCATAGTGTCTCTTGGCACATAGACAGTCCATGCATGATGTGATTACATACTACATTGCCCTTAGTGTGTATCAGCTAGCACACTCTAATACTAACCCAAGGTAAAACATCCGGTTGATTGTGCCTTGCATCGGATTCATTTCTCCTTTCTCCTCATCTCTTCCTGATCCCTCTTTCCATTCACTGTTGCTTCTCTTTGGGCAGAAGGCAACAGAAAGTTGACCTGCTTCACCAAGGCTTTGTATGTAATACATTCTGTGGTTGGGAAGTGACATTAGGTGGTTGGTTTTTGATGCTGTAAAGGGTTAGGTTGATTCTTGACTTATAATGCTGATTCTTCTGATAGTGATTCACAGCCTGAGACAAGGAGACCCCACTAGAATTGTGTAGAGCCTACCATCACCCCTTTTCTGATACCTTGTATATCAGCGAAAGAGAATGGAGTTCAAACCTGTTCATTGCACTAGAACGTAAAACGCAGGGAATCAAGGCGCAGGTAAACCTGTTCATCAAAATTACCACAAATGCACATGGAAAGGACAAGTGTTTTTACCCCACTGTTCACAAACACATACTGGGAATAGAGTGAAAGATTAATCGGTTTACCTCTCTGACCTATAACGTAGGGAGAAAGACAACTGATGGGATATGTCTTTGTTCTACTAGGCAGCAATAGCAGGAGAAGGGAATGGAAGGCTCCGCTGTTGACCACATTAGCCCCTAATGACTACAATGGAAAGGGAGCACTTTTTCATCTTGCTTTCCTCAAACATGTACTGTATCATGACAACAGCAAGGGCGTGTTTATTCCACATACCAAACACTGGGGGAAGTGGAGAGTTCCAAAATGGACTTCTGAGATGAATATCTTCACTCCAATTACCCTACAACTGAAAACGAACAAAACAGGAGAGTCGTACATGCCATAATGCCAGTACCTCCAAACTTGCGTCAGAAAATGCTGACAAAAGACTGTTTGGCCTGTGGAGCACTAAACAAGAATGATCCAGACATCAAAGGCGCTCTCAGCCAGCAAATTTAAATCAATTCAGTTTCGTCATTCTGAAATAACAAGAAATTTTATGGAAACAGTATGCTATTAAATCAAATGATCCTTGCTATGTAATGTATGTCTTGTTTTCTTTGTCCGTGACCTGGGTTGCAATTGCAGAATGTAATAGATGTTCTTGAAGTTTTTAGGTTCCTGGTTGTCAGTGGTCCTTTACTGATGTTTGGATTGTCCTAGGTCTTTAGGACAGTGGCTTGTTATAGTCTCGGTATTTGTTGAGCATCAATATGGCATGGTGGCTTGGGAAGAGTACAAACATTATTGTTTGATAGAAGAGATGGAGGTGTTAAAGGTTTTTGGGCGATTACAGATAGAAAGGTTTGGTGGTGAACTTTTTTGGGGTTTCTCTGGGGCGTGTAATGACAGGGCTGGGTATGAGTGAATTTTACATGTGTTGGAGAAAGTCCTCATTTATGAGATGGTCTGATTTTTTTCTGAATTGCAGTTTGGTACGAGTACATTTGATTTTATTAGGGTGTGATATCTCACAATGTTAGGGCTTAGTCCAACACTATTAGTGTTGTCTTTCCTCTTTAACTCACATCTGGAACTGTAGCCTAGTTAGAGGACCAAGAATCAACTAGAGCTTGTTTTGAAGTGACATGGAATAAAAGGAATAGTAGATGTAGTTTGATCAGTGTGAATATATTATGGTCAGAAGATGGATTGAACTTTACTGTTTGTGTCTTGTTGGATAACGTTCAAGGTGCCAAGGAGAAAAGTTCTTTGAGCACAGAGTTACCTCAATTTTTTTTTTTTTAACAGACTTTTATTGAGTTTCACAGGGTAACATATTCAAACTCCCTGCCCATTGCCGGGCCGCCCAAGTGAACCAGAATGCAGTAAATTGACCAATCCGCTGTTCAGAGCCCAGCAACATATCCCTCTTCTCATAAGGCATCTGCGTCGTAATACAGTTCGTCCACAAAGGTGGTCCATTACCATAATGCAACACAATCCAAAGACCCCCCGCCGAATCTCCCCCAACAGCACCCCCCACCCCATCCACCCTCCCAAGCATGTCGCCAATATCTAACGTAATCAAGTGAACCCTGAAACCTCCCACGCCATTTACAGAGTTACCTCAATACAGGTGAGACATGACCAGTCCTTGGGCAACTGATCTGAAGTTGAGTTCTAGAATGAAGATTGCCCTAATATAAGGGATATGTGATTCCACGAAGGCTGAATTTTTGTTCTAAGGGTTTTAAATGAAAAGTGGCTGTCAATTTGGAAGTGATTCATAGTAGGATATCAGTTGCAGGGTGAAACCCTCAAATTTCATAGAGCACATCCCAACGTGGATCAGGCATGGTCTTGGTTGTTGATGAGGAGCAGGAACACTGTCCTTGTGGATCTGAGTTTGAGATAGGTGATAGATATTTCCATTAGAATGAGTGAATGACAGGAGTTTGGATGATAAATGCCTTTGCGGTGTGCACACATAGTATGTTTGCCCCTGAAATTGATGAATATGCATTGTGAGCTAACCAAACATTTTCTTTGGGGTTCCATATAAAGACTGAAGATGACCGGGGAAATGTTGGATTCTTACAGAACTCTACAGGTGGCTAGCAGTGGTTATGATCTGGGTGTGCTCATGAAGATTAATTAGTGGTCTGTTAGACAGTGAGAGAACCAGTGGGTTTGTGGACAACTTATTTGCTTGTTTTCATGGCTTTTTGATCAATGTTGTATGTTTCTACAGAAGCCCAATAACTGAGCTGGGATCATTTTCATCTATGGCCTCGGTTTTTCTGCATCCAAGTATGCCAAATTGGTGTAATTGAAAGAGGTGGGGGTCAGAGGGAAGGTAGACCTGCTGCTACAGCTCTGTCATGAGATTTATCTGATTCTGGATAAAAATGCCCACAGAGATTCCTAGCCAAACGATGGCAGGACCTCCAAATGCCAACTCCGCTGTTTTATCACCATTAAGTTTCAGCAACTTCACCTGCCTCGATGAAGAAGGAGCTGAAAAGAAAGGGCAGACCTTATCTTGAAGGCTGCGCAGGAAATACTTTATCTAAACCAATCTAATTTATATAGAAGGTATGCTAAAACTTTGGTGGGGATCCAGCCTTCCTGGACCTATGTTAGACACAAAGGGCCAGATGCATCAACACACCGTTTTGCGATTCCCTAATTGGGAATCAGTGCGATTTGCAATTAGGAAATCGCAAAACGGCATGCATGAAAGTGTGTTGAACACTTTCTGCGATTTCTAGGGGATGGCAAATGACCTACCTCATGAATATTAATGAGGCAGGTCGCAATTTGCGACTCCTAGGAGTCGCAAAAATCACAGGGATGGTGGACTGCTGGGTTCAGAAGACAACCATGTCTGTGATTGCTTTTAAATAAAGCAATTTTTTTTTGTAAAGCAGACAGTTTTCCTTAAAAGACAACTGGATGCTTTACAAAAAATAAAACTGAAAAGCTTTCCTTTAATTTTTTAAGAACAGGCTCTTAAAAAATCTTTTACAGACCTTCACAAAGGGGAAGGGGTCCCATGGGGACCCCTTCTCATTTGTGAATGGGTTACCACCTACTTGAAGTAGATTGGAAAATGTGCATGTTTTTCGACCGCATTTCAGTCACAAAACATTCATGCATACCGATGTAATTCGGTATTTGGAATGTACCCCTTAAACACGCTCCTTGCTAATAGCGAATCTCAAACCCATTTTGCGTTCACCAGCAAAAATGCTTGATGCATTTGCCCCCTTTTCTCTACTGCTGTAACTCTACCTATACCCCATTGTCTCTACTTGTATGTTCAACCTGTAACCGCATAGCTATACAATTACCTATCCTCTAGTGCCTTCCTCCAGGGTCACTTCATGAGCCCTACCCTTTTTTAACATCTCCTGTTTCAATTTGACATTTACTTATCTGCATCTTTCCCTTTTCTGGTCTTTTTTTGTTTTTGTTGAAATTCCCCCAATATGTTTCAGTAGCTTGGGTTTGACAGGATTGTCTACTCCACTTTAGTTTTTCTTCTAAGTGAAGTAGGGCACTCTCAGTGGCTTTGCCCAGACATTCCTAGTGGGTGCTTGGATCACAGCTGCTGAAATGATCTAAGTCAAGCATGGTTTTGTTAACTGGTAAAGGTTTTGGCCTGTGTTTTGTAAGCAATACTGTTTCAAATGTTCTCAGATTAAGTGCTTTATTAATAATTGCTAAAATTGATTGAAAAGACTCTTTGTGGTAGGGCTTTCATGATGGAAGTTATCTGCATGGTTTGTTGCCTTGAGGGATTAAGGGATGTTCATAAACCTTTAAAGAGTAAGCAATAAAAGGTCTGCATTTTGGGGTTTTATGTTATGGAATGAGTGAGGTGGTGATTATTGAACTTTATTTGGCCCTGTCGGATTTGAGATTGATGTGACGGAGTGGGTTTTCATGGTTCAGTCCTACAGTACACACAATTAAGTATTTTCTTGTCCGGACCCAGAATTAACGACTGGCTCTTCCTGAAGGATAGACATTATATATTCCTTACCAATGTTAACATGTCCCAGATGTAGAACTAATGGGGCTGGCTTTTTTCATACATTGTGAAACTGCCCAACCATAGAGCAATACTGACAGAAAATGCCAGATCTTCTCATAGAAGTAACCAAAGGACAGGATTAAAGAACCCTATAAAGACCCAGGAAAAAGACTTTGGAAAAAGAAGGCAGTAGTAACTTTGTGTACTTATTATTGTTGTTAGCTAAATTAGCTAAGGTTAGCTGAAGTATTGTGATGACATGGAGGTATATAAAGGTCTTGGTGCATAGGCGATAGGTGAAATAGTTAACTAAGTTGGCAGGTCTAGAACGTGATGTCCTATATATGTAACAAAAGAGAGGGTTAATAGGGGTGTCATTTGTTCAGACTTGAAATCCACTTTGAAGACAAAGGGGATGATGACAATCTACATTGACTTCTCCTATGGTTTTGCGCCACTGGGTCCAATACACTATTACTGGTGAGCTAATCGGGGCAGTAAAGGCTTCCTAGTAGAGCCCTATGCTATACGAATTGGGCCTTGGCAGGCTCTCTCACTGACTATAGCATTTAAAACGAAAACCTGACGATCAGACATTGGTATAGGATGACCTGATATGGGAATGAAAACCTCCTATTAATTTCTCGTTGTTATACTTGAAAGTCGTATGAAAGTTGTGACTCACAATTGAGTACTATGCTATTTAAATGTGTTATGAGTTATGTAGATTAAAGTTATTTTTATTTGTCCATTGTTCCAGCGAAGCTTCAAACTGATACAATTATACTTACTATGGCTTTGTATCTGCAGTCAAGGCAAACTAAGTCAGAGCCCTCAGCAGAAGGACCTGGTTATCTGCATGGATGTAACCCCTGAAGAGTCAGCAGAGAGTATGGATGTCTGTCCCTCAGAAACTGCAGTTGATGGCCCATGCATTCCAAGTGTTAGTAGTGGCAAAGCGCTCCTCTATAAGCACAAGTAAGTCACATTTCTCAACTTGTGGCCCTATAGGGGAATACTTACAACCAATGCCTAAATGGTTGATGGCAGAGAAGCTGTAAATCTGATTCAGTGTCCAGTGGCTGTTGATTGCAGCACTTTCTTGGAGGGAGATGATGATTATGGTCTGACCTTGATGGGCTGGTTCTCCATCCTGTGATGGTCTTTGATAGTCATAAACATTGACGAGTGTAGTCCATTGTGCAATCCTCAAGCTCTTATACAAAAGATAACTTTTGTCTCTGAATATTTTTTTGAATTGCCTGTCTGCATTCCACTTTGAGAGGCTTTTTATGAAACCTTTTATAATCAAATATGTCACGAATAAAACTAAATGACCAGGAACCTTTTTCATGAACCACCTTCAGTTGGAAAAGACTAGAAATGGAGCGCGTAAAGTGAGCAGGTCCGTAAAGCAGAAAACAAACTCTTACCCTGTCAGGGAGCCATCAGCACCTCTATTCCATCATGCCTTGTACTGGGAGTTACTTCGGTTTATGTTACCTTAGGTTCCTGATCTTAGGCGTTATATGATGCCATTGTTGCTGCTGAGATAGTAGGTAGGTTGTTTGTGACTTCATTGGAATATCCAGTGATGGAGAACCAGGACTGTAAGTAAGTAAATTACTTTTTCTTCTCCATTGTGGAATCTTCATTGGTGGTCGTAAAGGCTGTATAGATTAGCAGACCCACTGCTCTGAAAAGTAAAACATTAGAATATTCAGAGTTAACGAAGTGAGAATAAATTAACTGAAAGGATAAGTAAGGATCCTTGACCTACTTGGGTCTCTTTTCTTGGGTCCGGATCCAGACTATAATGGGAGTCTTTCCTCCTGTAGAATGGGCTATAGGTCTGCAGGGAAGATATTTGTTAACGTTCGAATAACATCGGACTATGCAGGAAAGGATTTGTAAAGTAATGTTTGGATGTGACTACACCTGTTCTTATAGTCCAATAAATGACCAGGTATTTGGACTTTCTGAAGTCTTTGGTCTTGTCCAGGAAAAAATGCAAAATCTTTAAAGATCTCTTCACTGGAGATGTATGGTTTGGAAAGAACTTGGGCCAGAACATGGTTTGGTTAGTATGGAAGTCCGAGACCATTGCGGGTAAAAAGGCCAAATCAGTCCTTATGACTATTCTTATAGAACACTACTTGCTCCAAAGGACTTCCTGAAATGATTAAGGTGTAGACTATGCCTTTGAATTTCACCTGTAGTAAAGTCCCCATTTGCAAAAGGTGTCCTGCAGCACCTAGTCATTTATAACAAAAAAAAATTCCTGACACATTCTGCTAAAGGTATCTACTTTGAAGTGGTCCATGTCTGGAAGAAGAACTGCATTGATATCCAGGTTTCTGGATATCAGCGCCCACCTCCAAGTGTTCTCTTGGGCCAGAGTCTTAAACCTCATTCATCTATTAGTTTCCAGGCAGTACATTTTTTAATATTTTTTTCTGACTCAGTATGAATTTCATTTTGATCAATGGAAGGAAGGCCTTTAGCGCAAGGTGCATTATCCGCAATTTCAGCAGATTGGTGTGATACGAGGTCCCCTCAGACCAAATTCCTTGTATCTTGAGATGATCCATATGGATCCCGACCCAATAAGTGAAGCATCCATCATGTTAGCTTGTCATGGCGTATTGTGATGGAATGCCACTACCTTCATGTTGAACTTTTGTTGCTCCCACCTTGCAGAGGTGCTAGAGTTAGTATGTTTGTCCTCTTAGCTCCCAGAGAACTGCGTCCATGCTTTTCTAATCTATTTAAAGTTTTTTTTATTGAACTGTTTCACCAAAAGAAGCATTAGGGCTCATTATATCAGAACAACTCAATATAGTATCACATTCTATCATAAAAGCCATTATAACAAGTGCAATGCTGTTTATACAGTAAGAGTTCATGAGGGCGGTGTATTTAATGAACAATATAACAATAACTGAGAGCTAGGACTCAGGAAGAAGAGGGATGGATATGGTACATTGGGAGGATGTTCTCAATTTAGATATAGCTGAAAGAGTTGGGATTTTAGGTGTCATCTGAGGAACAGAAGGCACTTTTTGGTGTATTGATTATCAGGCCTCTGTAAGATAGATTATGTTCTTGCATAGTTCTGAAACTTAATACTTGATGCAGAGAATTCCGAGTCCTCTTTGTCTATCCAAAATGGCAAGTAGATTTGATAATGTGAGTTTATGCAGGTGCATGGATTTATAAGTTGGTCAGCTGAATTTAAATTTGATTCTTACCGCAAAGGGAAGCCATGCCTCTTTAGAATAGAGGTAAAGTTGTCAAAGTTGGTTGCTGATGACATGAGTGTGACTGTGTAAAATGGCCTTCACATAGTTGAGCAAGTATTCAGGCACCACAGTTAGGATGATGCTGGCATACTGTAATAAAATGGGTTGCAGTTCTCAGACTGGACAGACAGAAGCAAATGCTTATTCGTTTTTGAGAGAGTGTCATAGAATATTAGCAACCATCAATATTATTTTACCTGTGTGGCCTTAGAAAGAAAGGAGGTCAACATAAAACATAAGGATTTTCCTTTTTGGACGTACGTTGAAGGAATTCTGTTTAAGATAATTGAACAGCAAAATGTTTTTTCGTCAGAGTAAAGCCTGATGATGATAAAATGAGAGTATCCTTTACGACAGATGTTTTCAAGTAGAGTTGTGTGTCATTACATCTCGATGTATGGAGATGCAGATACCTTGAACATCTAGCTTAGAGATTTCAGATACAATTTGAACAGGGTGGCATGGTAGGATGGAATCCGGGTGCACGCTGCACTCCATTACAACTCTACCTGAAGTGTGACTTCCATTCTTTACCTGATGTTTAGTTAGTAGAGAGGAAAATTAGCACAAGATCTGACCATGATAGCCCACGTGGATTTTCAGGTTTGAGATTAGCCTGTTGTTATCAGCTGTAAAATAAAAAAAATAATAAAATAAAATCAGCAGACGCGTCCCTCAGTCCAATATGAGAATTTGAGTATGCCATTTTCCAAATTGCAGCCAGTTTGGAAGCCTGATTGGTGGTCATCTAGTGACTAATTTAAGTGATGAATTGGTTGGTCCCACATCTTTGCTATATTGATCTTATGTTAATTAAATGTTTGATAAAAATAAAGCCACCTTAAAGTCCAGTAAAGAGGAGACCTGGTGCTAGGCTAGAAACTGTAAATTCTTACGAACCTGACACTTTATCTGGATAGAAAATTCTCTCATGTGAAGGAGAGACTTTTGCCTTTTATGTATCTGAAGTCACTCATAGGTAGTGGATGACACGGACAGTTATTGGAGTTGAGCTGTGTAACTGATGTGAGACACAAGGCTTTGCAGAATAATGACTGTCATACAAAAGTTTTGACACACCTTGTGGTAAGTGTAGGCTTTTTTTCAGCCATTTTCCTAGATGCAGGTAAGGGTATATCCTCTATCTGAGATGTGCTGCCACTGCAGCCATTTCAGGGCAAATGAAAGTAACTTGTACTAAAAATGACCTCACACTACTACAAGTCAGAGTGTTTAAGTTTAGCTGGAATGTGATAGTGTACACCCTGCAGCTCTCTGGCTGACATCCAATCCCTTTATACAAATAAATATTCAAGAAGGGGGTCTAGGGGATAAATATATATATTTTTTTTCCTCTTCTATTATTATGAAATCTGTTTATTGCCATTTTAGTGGTAAACAGGTCACATGTTACAATGTAGGATCCAATTGGTTAATAATTACATTAAATTCAATGATACATCACTTGTCATGAGCGTAGCAATGAAAGGGATCTGGTTCTACGCCCATTGACCATAAGGGGATAATATTATGGACCCCTATGCCCAATACCATCCTCAAAATATCCCCTTTCGATATCTTGTCATCAGTTGCTACCCCCAAGGGGACTGCTAGCATTTCACCCAATTATCCCGGTCAGGCGCCTACTTCTATTTCGGTAACCATAAGGGAGCGGGGCAAGATAACAACAACAATTGCCCTAATAAAACAAAGACAACGGCAGCAAATTCTGGCCTTACTTCAGCATCTCCCACATGGGCCTCTGTTCCGACCCCCCCCACCCTTCCCTCCCGCCGCCCCCGTACCCCGCCATTCAGGCTGCTCGCTCAACATCAGCACTAGTACCCTGAACCTCCCCTAGTCCACTAAGCCCTCAGCACCATATTTCGAGCCCAACCTCGCAAGCTAGGCACCTCCCCTCCCCTCTATAAGGGCATCCCCGTCATGGTCCACGCAACGCCCCAGGGTGTCCTCAGCCAGGCGCGTCAGCGCCTGTAAGATTGTGTCCCATTGGGCCGCTATTGGCGTTCGCCTGAGGCCTAGTGTTTCCTCCCTCAGGAGGGCCGTGCTCTCTGCCCTTGCCCACACCAGTAGTGAACTCCGCCACGCTCGCGCATGGGGGGGATCCGCCGCCTTCCAGCACTTAGTGAGTAATCGTTTCGCCACCACCAGTCCCAAGTCGAAGAACCTCGACGTGACCTTCATAGTTGGAGTTCTGTGGAAAAGGTGCAATAAGCAGACTGACCATTCGAATGGGACCTGACGACTCGTACATGCACGCCAGTATGAATTCAGTGCAGGGCAGCTCCACAACATATGGACTAGCCCGGCATCCGTGCGACAGAAATACCGGTTGATAGAGGCGGGTGTGAGGTATGCCCTATGCAGAATAAAGTATTGGATTTGGCGGAATCGCATGTTCCTTGGGATCCTTGTTGGGCCCTGCAGCGCCCTGTCCCATTCCCTGTCAACCATAGGATGGGCCAAGTCCGCTTCCCACTTACGACGCAGCGGGGTCAAGTCGGCGGCCTCGTGCAAGGAGGCCGCAAACCATCTGATCAGATGTCGCCCCTGCCCCATGACATGGAGGTATTGCATAGTGAGGTGTTGCTTAGGCTCCTCTCTGATGTCGCCCCACCGACTCGTCAGTGTCGCTATCAGTAAGCGGTGACAAAGAAATTGACCGGGCGGCAGCCAATGCGTCGAATGAGAGAAGAACACCGTCTCGGTAGAGGTCCCCCAGCGTGTAGATGTCCGCCGCATGCCAGGCCCTAAGCTCAATTGAACGCAGCACTCCCCTCCCTCTAGGAGAGCCCTCTATCGGCATGGCCGGAGCGTATGGTGTACAGTTCCGGGTTAAATAAAGAGCGCGGCGATAACATTTGTAAGCCACCTTTACGAGAAGGGGCCCCGGGCTGAACGCCTTCGCAGTCGGGTGGAACCGCGCGATGAGATCGGCCAGGGAAATGGGGGCCTCCGTGGTTGCCGTGTCGTCACGCTCTCTGTCCGCCAGCCATCTGGCCACCCACTGCAGCTGCGCCGCTAAATAATAATGTGCGAAGCATGGCATCGCAACTTCCCCCTGTCCCGAGGGGAGATACAGCTTGGGCAACGCGACTCTATGGCGTGCGTTACCCCACACAAAGTCACGGAGCGATCGCTCCAAGTTTGCAAAGAACGCCGCCGGAATGTAGATGGGCAGATTAGCAAAATAATAGAGGAGCCTGGGCAGAATCACCATTTTGGTTAGGGCAATCCGCCCTGTGACAGAGAGGGGAAGGGTGCCCCAAAACCGCATCTGGGCTCTGATCGCCGCTACCGATTTACCCAGATTGCCCTCCACCAAATCAGCCGGTTGCCGGTATATTTGGATACCCAGATAGCGGAAAGTGTCCGGCTGCCAATTGACCCGCACACCCCCAAGATTGTATTGCGGGTCCCTGGTCTCAGCACGGAACGCATAGATGCACGACTTAGCGGCGTTCACCCGCAGCCTGGATATTGCGGCAAAATCAGACAAGACTTGCTCCAGCTCCTCCGGAATGTGTGCCACATCCCTGATGAATACCATGAGGTCGTCCGCGTATAGTGAGACCGGATGGGTCGCGTCTCCCAGGGCGATGCCATCTGTCAGTACTCTGCGCAGCGTGGCCACTAGAGGTTCTATTGCAAGCGCGAAAAGGAGGGGCGGAAGAGGGCACCCCTGCCTTGTGCCACGGCCAATCGGGATTGCGTCGGAGATATAGGGACCGGTTCTAACCCTAACCACAGCGTTTTTATAGAGAAGCGCCGCCATCTGGAGAAACCCTAAGCCCAGACCATAGTGTGACAGTGTCGCCACCAGATACCCCCACTCAAGGCAGTCAAAGGCCTTTTCAAGGTCTAAGACCAAGCAGCCCGCCATGGGCCATTGCTGCGCTCCCTCCGCCGCCACCCGGAAGAACCGCCGCAGGTTAAGCGAGGTGCTGCGCCCAGGCACAAAGCTGTTTTGATCCCGATGAACCAACGCCGATACCGTTGGGGCCAGTCGCTCCGCCAATACCTTAGCCAGAATTTTGTAGTCCGCGTTAAGGAGGGCAAGGGGGCGATATGACCCCAGGTGGGTAGTGTCACGCCCGGGCTTAGGCAGGGAGATCAAGTAGGCCTCCCTCATGGATGGTGGTAAAGTAGCCTCCTCAAGGGCCGCCAGGTACAACGCATGCAGCTGGGCACCAGAGATTCCCGGTAAGCCTTGTAATATTCTGCCGGGAGCCCGTCCGGTCCAGGTGCCTTTCCAGTGGCCAACGAGGCCACCGCATCTCCTATCTCTTCTACCGTGAGGGGGCCCTCTAGCGACTCCTGATGCTCATCCGGGACGGAGGGCAGCTGGGCAGCCTCCAAAAACTGATCCACATCCTGCGCTCGCCGACGCCCCGTGGAAGTGTATAGAGCCGCATAATGTGCAGTCAGGATCCGATGGATCTCCCACTGTGTGCATACCAACATCCTGTCTGGCCCGCAGATTGATTCTATCGGGGCATGTACCGTCTCTTGTCTGAGCAACCAGGCCAATAGCCGGCCTGTCCTATCAGATTTGGCGTGGACCCGAGCCGAGTGGGCCGCATAGTTGTGACACCTTAAGCGCTAAATCAGCTCCGCATGACGTGTCTGAAGGCGCGCCAGCCAAATCCAGCGCAGCGAACGACAACGTCAGTTGCCGGCGGATATTCCATGTCATCCCGAGACAGTGTCCCCGTATAGTGGATTTGTGCGTGTCCCATTCCGTCATTTCACTGCCTGTCGAACCCTCATTCAGGTCAAAGTACTGATCCACTGCCGTGCCTAGAGAGGCCCGGAATTCAGCATCCTCCAGGGCTGCCGGTTGCAGTCGCCATGTGGGAACGGGAGGTCTTCCGGGGCCCCAACAAAGGCTCAACCTAAGAGGGTTATGGTCCGAGTGGGTTCGGCCTAAGTAGTCCGCCTGGCCTATCAGGGGAATCAATGAGGGAGATCCCACCACCCGGTCAAGTCGGACATGAAGGTCGTGTACCGCAGAGTAGTACGAGTAGATGCGATCGCTGGGATGTAAGCTGCGCCACATGTCTCGTAAGGCCCAACGCGACATCCAATCAGTGAGGCTCCTCGCGTTCGAAATGGCCTGTGTACTACGGAGGGGCGGATAGGACCTATCTAAGTGTGTGTCGAGAACTGCATTAAAATCCCCCCGATCAGCCAGGGAAGGCCCGCATATGGCGCCAGCACCACAGACAGTTGATCCAAGAACGACGATTGGTCAACATTCGGAGCATAAAGGGAACCCAATAACAGACGTTGTCCGTTCAGCTTCCCACTGACCAAGGTGTACCGCCCGGCAGCATCCACCACAGTGTCTATACATGTAAATGGTGTGCCCGCCCTTACCCAGATCAATGTGCCACGGGCGTGTGCGGAGTATGTGGTCCCAATGAGTTGTCCCCTCCAGCGGAGTCGCAGCTTGTCGAGTTCTGACTTCGTCATATGGGTCTCTTGAAGAAGAGCAATGGCCGCCCTGTGTCGCTGCAAGTATGCGAAAACAGAATAACGACGGGCCGGCGTGTGCATACCCCGTATATTCCAGGTAACCACCGCTGTGTCAGCCATCAAAAACAGATAGGGACTGTGTAGGGATCGAGGCCAGGGTCGAGTTGGCCGGGAGGGAAGGGAAGATTTCAGTTGCGGATGTCACGCCGGCCTGCTGCAACAACATAACAAATAGAAAAACAATAGTGTGCTGATGGGCACACACATTTAAAATCAAAAACTGTATAACTGTCAGGGCAAACCCCAAAGCGGGCATTCGTCCAAACTCACAACCCAAGTGGCTATGAAAACTACGCCAGGTGGTAGCTGGCAGGCGCTAAAGGTGACTATGTAGGTCGCGAAGTGCTAGGACCCTGCTCTACCCCAGCATGTGCCTCCTGCGCCGTCTGCGCCGCAAACGGCATCAGACATGCGCTGGTATTGCTAGTTTACCTGCCGCCACTGCCCGCCACCCGTTGGATGTAGCATGCATGTTCCCTCCCTTCTCCGCCCCGTGAGGGGAAATCCCCGGCAACCCCCGTCCCAACCGTCAAGAGCACCCCAGCGTGTCCGCACACATCAGCACACTGAGGCACACCGCATCAACTGGGCAACAGCAGGACTCAGAACCCCCTCCCTCCACACCTGGCTTCATTCACTCCATCCCCCATCACCCGTATGCTGCGCTGCCCCAGCATGCCAAAGATCACACAATAATGTCAGCTGTTTGAGGCGTCACCACTGGGAGCTCCTGATCATCTGAAAGCACAGTCGCCGGGGAGGAAGATCTACTAGTCTCTGGGTCGCTATAGTCGCGGGCTGCTGCGTCTCTTTGACTGCTCACTGATCCCGAGGTTGCCACCGCCTCAAGGGCTTCCTGGCGTTCCAGGCGCATCTTCTCCACACTAGGTGCCCCGACAGGGCCAGACTTCTGTCCCCTCTTGGTCTCCCCCCGCCGCCGCGGTCGTCCCTCCTGCTGTCTGCCATTGCTCGAGTCAGCGGGCCTCTGACCACTGTGCAACCCCATTTCCTCCATCCAGTCCCAAACATCAGACGGGGCGTCAAAGAACCGTGTCCCCCTCTTCGCGACCACTCGGAGGCGCGACGGGAACAGCAGAGAGTATGGGAGCTGTAGCTCGTGCAGCCGACGCTTCACCACTAGATAGTTGCTCCTCCGCTTCTGGACCGTCGCTGTATAGTCCGGGAACAGCATCACCTGACTGCCACCTACCGCAAGGGTGTCCAACTTTCTTGTTTCACGTAGTATCACCTCCCTGTAGCGGTAGTTGAGGAGCCTGAAACAAAGGACGTGGCCAGGCCCCGGGGACAGGCCGCCGCGCCGGGACACTGTGCGCCCGCTCCACAACAAAGTGAGGGGCGAGCACCCCCGCAGGGAGAATGTCTTGTAGCCACCCTTCAACAAACTGTTCGGGATGCCGCCCCTCCACGCACTCCGGTAGTCCCACCACGCGGATGTTTTGGCGCCGGGAGCAACCTTCTGCATCCTCAGCGCGGTCCTCCAGCGTGTTAACCCGGTCAAACAGGTCTTGCAAGGTTGCGGTGTGGCTGCGCACCACCGGTTGAACTTCCTGAAGCGCCTGACACTGGTGAGCAACAGTGTCCGCTAATTTGCGATGGTCAGCATGGAGCAGGGTGAAGTCCATCGTTACTTTGTCGATGCGGGACTCCAGGGAGGTTCTAGTCTGCTCCAGGGTGTTACTTAGTCGGTCCACTGCCGCCAGCACGGCATCCATCTTAGTTTCCAGGGACGACGTTAGCTGCTCCACACCTCCATCCGAGCGCCCCAGCGGCGGTCCAGGACCCCCGTTCCTCGGCCCGCTCTCATGTTTCTTGTTCCGCGATCGTCCCATGACCAACTGTTGCGCTGACGGCATTCGCGTTTTCCCTCGGGCGTATGGCAAGCAGAGTCCAGTTCAGGCACCCAGCCACGCCAGGGAACCAGTAGGCTAACTTACCCCTATCCCAGCCGGCACCGCGGGGGAAAGAGGAGGTCGTGGCGTGCCTCCAGCCGCGGTCAGTATCCCTACAAGGCCGATTTCCTCTGGCTAGCGCCCCCTGGTGCTCGTGGCCTCCAAGATCTCCCCGCGTCAAACTCACCGCAGACAAATCACCCAGGACACTCCTGCCCGCGCCGCCTCACTCACTCAGTAACGCTGTCAGCGTGTGACCAGCAGCCCTCTGGTCACAGTCCGGTCACGAGCCACCTGTCCCTCATCCTCAGTCAGGATCGCTGTCCAGTACAGAGCCCCCCTCGTGCAGCGACTACCAGCCTCCGGCGGCCGTCTCACAGGCTATTAGTGGCTTCCTGCAGGCGCCAGCCAAAAGTGGGGGGGACCAGGGCTCCCTCGCAGATGACCAGCTCCTTACGGGCGGAGGTCCCCACATACGTTGGCTCCGGGGTTCTTCTCCACCTGGAAGCGACACAACCGCCCGGTTCAAAGGCAGTGTCCAGCCACTAGGCCCCGTGTCACCACACACAGAGAGGTTGGAGGTCAGGCGCAATGTTCACGGGGCAAAGATGACCCGCTGCTGACCAGGCTCACCCCGCGGGGCCCACCAGGCTCGTCCCCCCCAGCGCCGCACACGGAAGGCTCTCCACCGGTCCCGGGCCTCCCCTTCGCAGTCCTGCAATGGATCTTCACTCTGGGCGCCGGCTCCGCGCTGCTCACCTGGGTTACACTGTCCAGCAGCCAGCGGGGCCTCACCGGGCGAATCCGAGCCCAATCAGGGCGTCCCGCTGCTCCAGGTTGCAGCCGTCACAGGCCTTCATTCCTGCCGTAGTACCGCTGCCGACATGGGTGGCGACCACACCGGCGGGCCCCGCCGCCTCCGCGCTCCGCTGCCCGAAGCGCCGCAACCCAGTAGGTCGCCAGCGGGGTCACAGTTCCCGCCTCGTTGGTCTTGTGGGGGGTTTCAGTGTCAGCTCAGTCCATCAGCAGTTTGCTGTCCCCCCCGCTCTGCAGCGCGTGGTCTGCGCGGCCCTGTCGTTGTCTGGTGGGCCGCGGCCCACCAGACACCACGCCGAGCCGGCCTCCTCCTCAAGCGCGCTCCGCACTGTAATTCGGGTCAAATATCGAGGCGTCGCAACTCAGTAGTCCGTGGATGCGGTCACAGTGTTCGCTTCGCTAGTCCTGCGGGGGTTTTTGCGCGCCGTCCCAGGTCACTGGCAGCCTGCTGCCCCCCCGCGCCGTAGCGCGGTGTCTGCGCGGCCTTGCCGCGTGGCGAGCCGCGGCCCCAGGTACCTCGGCCGGCCGGCCGGCCGCCTCTTCCGGCGCGCTCCCCGCCTCACTCCGGGCCAGCTGTCGGGGCTGCTATCTCCGGCTAGGGACCTTCCCGGGCCCCGAATCCTTCCCCAGCGCCGCCGGAGCTCGTCACTCGGCGGCGGCTGCAGTCCCGCCACACAACGCGGGCAGGAAAATTGAAGGATGATGGCACAGGGCTGTGGGAGCCTTACAGTGGAGCAGCCATCTTGTCCGTGCGCCCCCTAGCCCTCCGTCTAGGGGATAAAGATTTATAGACCAATTAGTATTCTGTTCCCCTACCGAACTAGTCACACAAAAAGAAGAAAACTATGGTCTCTAAAAAACATTTTTTCTAAGACAGCAAGAAAATACTAAATAGAAAGAGACATTTTTAGGGAAACAACGGATTCCCATCACCCACTAAGGTGGCTTGCTTCATCATTTGGGATATCCACTCCACTGCACGCCCTTTTTGGATCAAAGGGCTGCAAACTTCTAAAAAGTAGAAGGGAGTTGTAACAAAAGTTTCCATCAGAGTGATATCAAAAATAAGGAGCTCGTTAGAATGTTTAAGGGGTGATGGTTGCAGTGCTGGTGATGTGATGGCGTGATAGACAGGTGAAGTTAAAATTGGTTAACAGGATACTTACCGATTTTAATTAATGCTACCCTGATGCCAAAAGCTAAAAACAGTGCAAATACAGTTTGAAAGAATAACTGTAGTAAGTCCATAAGGAGAAGGTCTACATGTTTCAGCCCTAGGAATATTTGATCCGGGCTTTCGTCAGGACCTATAAAGATGGATAATGCTACTGCAAAACAGTGAACCAAAAACCGTGTACACAAGTCTCAATCAAAAGCAGTTGATTCTATACAACCTGCCAAAGCCTGTGAATCTCAAACGTAGTAAATCACAGGGAAATTGGACTCATACCTAAAATAAAACAGAAACAATATTCATGCTTAGTATTTCTCGCAATCTACAAAGTGTAACTGCTGTCAAAGAAAAGAAAAACAACATAGATTTTCTATGTTGATAGTCATTGTAAATAATTACTTCAAAATGTATGTTATAATAATCGAAATACAAACTAAGAAATTTAACACTTACCCGTATTTGTACGTGTGTGCACCTCACCTCACCTGGCATCCGCTCAGGGAATGAGGCCCCGCTCTGTTGTAAGGGTACAAAATGTAAAAACCACCTATTAAAGTCAAGGTGCTTCAAAAGTGGGGTACCTAATATATTTATATGTTTAAAATAGTCGCGCAGGTCAACCCAGACCAAGGGCAAAGAAAATACTGACTCACAACCTGGCCAAGCTAGGCTAGTACATAACATATATATCACAACATATTGCACTTTATTACAACAGGTACTCACTGGCTATTGTCGCTTAGGTCACCGGTATTGTTAAACAAGATTAATTAATTCATCTCTTGTCAACAAAATAACTTTACACGATATCTTCAAGTTATTGACAAAAGGTATTTTAACCAAATATCAAATCTCAAAATGTCAGGCTAGGGTGCTGCCCTCTCTTTTTCTGATAATTCTAGAAAGGAGTATATTTACCCAGAAAGATATCAAAATATATGAAAAAGTGCAAAGCTACATATTTAGAACACTAAAGCAACACTATATTTTCAATATTTTCACGGCAGAGACGAGTAGACACAAACAGGATAGCTTGGCAATATCGCTGTATGAGCGAAAGAGTTCCTTACCTGTCCGTCGGTACGTCGATCTGGACTGAGCCGGACGGGGAGGTAACCGAACGTCAGGTATTCCTAGTTAAATAGTTTCCTGAGCCAATGGTCATTGCCGATCTCAAATACGCAGCACCTGTGTGTGTGCGTCAATTACAAGCGCTGGCTTCTTCGTCGAGATAACAGAACTACTGAATAGTAATGGTGCAGTGACTACTGCAGCCATTAGATGGCAGTGATGTGTTACTTTCATCAATGCGAAAATTTTAACTATAGAAGAAGCAACGAAAATAAATGGAATAAACGGCAAACTTTTGGCCTTCATAATTCAAATCTGGGAATCGCATAACTACAGAACACAACTGCAGAAAAACAAGACGTATTTCATTTATGTGCTCATTGTGGCCCAACAGATATCCATACAAGACTTAAGGTTGTATATAACATCGCAGCCCACCAAAATAGCGCATTTAAATGTCTTGTTTAAGTGTGGGTAGTATACAAGTATTTCACTAATTGGCCCTGCTTTTACATATTAAATTACTCTGTGTAATGTGTCACAAATGCCAAAACATGTGATCTAAAATGTAATCAGCATCGATGTTGACCTAACCCGATCTCTCCAGAAAGGGTAAGCTATGTCAATTTACAAAACCATTTTAGTGTGAGATAGTATAGTAGTAGATAGTATAGGTCAGAAGAGTGTCTTGCATTGCTTACAAATCCAGTCAAATAAATGAGAGATATGAGACAGAACCAAGTAGTTTGTTAGGGTGCAGCTGACTCCAAATGTAGTCTCTCTAACATATATCAATACCTCTGTTAACAGATACTTCATAGAGTAACCCAAGGTATATCGTCGTTTAACCCCTGGGTATCACTTTTAAGTTTAAAAATCCATTTCTGTTCTCTGATAAACAGAAATCTTGAAATGTCACTTACATGGAGTGGAATATAAGGTTGTTCCAAAACAGTCCATCTCAGATCCTCAGCCTTATGCTTGAGTTCAAGAAAGTGATTGGTCAATCTCGTCGCTTGTTTTTTTCACCTAATGGTGCTCTGATGTTCATTGATACGCAGTTTAACTTTTCTAGTAGTCATACCAATGTATCGCAGGGAGTACGGACAGGTAATCAAATAGATAACCTTATCAGTATTACATTTAGTGTGCTTTCTGTACTGTAAATTCTTACGAACCTGACACTTTATCTGGATAGAAAATTCTCTCATGTGAAGGAGAGACTTTTGCCTTTTATGTATCTGAAGTCACTCATAGGTAGTGGATGACACGGACAGGTATTGGAGTTGAGTTGTGTAACTGATGTGAGACACAAGGCTTTGCAGAATAATGACTGTCATACAAAGGTTTTGACACACCTTTTGGTAAGTGTAGGCTTTTTTTCAGCCATTTTCCTAGATGCAGGTAAGGGTATATCCTCTATCTGAGATGTGCTGACACTGCAGCCATTTCAGGCCAAATGAAAGTAACTTGTACTAAAAATGACCTCACACTACTACAAGACAGAGTGTTTAAGTTTAGCTGGAATGTGATAGTGTACACCCTGCAGCTCTGGCTCACATCCAATCCCTGCTTAGTTGTTTGGGATGTACCTGATGAAAGGCCAGAATTCTACGTTTTTTGCATTGTGATCATTTGTTTGTGGTTTTCCGTTCAAGGTGTATTGAATTCCTGATTTGGTTCTTTCTTTCCTACCAGAAAATATTGATTGTTAATCCTTTTGCCTATGTAGTATGAAGCTTCCACCGCTTGCGTTTGCAGTAGGCCGTTGGTCTCTGCTCAAGGGTGAGTCTTAAGAAAGTAAGAACACTTTTTTGGATGACTGGCATGGGACTCTTGCATCTCAATGGAAAGATATTTGGAGGAATAATTAGTCTTCTCTGTCTTTATTGTTTTGTGCCACTCTGGGATGTGTTTGAAAATGCTTCTCTACAACAGAGGGACCAGTAGGAGGGGAAAGGGAGAAGAAAGTCTTGATTTCTGGCAATGGTGGGAAAGAGGAATTTCCTGACTTCATTCCCCTCATTTTCATCCTTTTTTAGTTAAAAAGTTTTCATGGAAGGGGTTCCCAGCCACTTGATTTTACTCTTGTGACTTTAAAAAAAAAAATTATGATTATCTGCTTTTTAAATGAAAAATATTCAACTTTCTTTCAATACAGCCTGATTGCAATAAAGAGGATAATTTCTAAGGGAAATATACTCTTTTGTGAAAGTGCTCCGGGATCATGGGTTTAATTGGGCATTGCTTGTTAATTCAATGCAGATTCTAATGTTTTGAGAACTAGGATTACTATTAAGCAACCTTTTCTTTTTTGTGATCTAGGACCCTGAACAGACGACTTCTTTCTTCAGGAAATGTCTTTTGTTAAAATGTCTGTCTTTTTATTGTAGGATACCCTCCACTATTTGCTTTGGTCAGGGTGCTGTGCGAGGATTTAAAAGCTCAAAGAAAAAGAAGTGACAGTGTTTCGAGTGGTTGGTGGAGCTACATAAATCTTCAACACTGTGGAAGCACAAGAAACGACTGCAGCATGGCACATCTGCCTGCTCACGACTGTTGGTAAAGAAGACCTGTGCAGGCTAGAGAAGTCTTCTACTGCTTGCTTGGAGATACCTAAACCCTCTGCACTCTGTTGATATATGCGCTTTCTAAGCTTTTATTTGCAGGAGTCTTTAATTGCTTGAAGTATGTGGAGACCTGTATGTAACTGATGCAAGTGTAGCCCAATTAACACTCTCCTGGGTGTGGTAGTTTGACAAATCATCCTCATTACCGTTGACTCTCCAAAAGATCTAATTTCATCATAAGGGAAAGAGTTGTACATTTGACCATCAGTCAATGGAAATTTCCTAGTTCAGTAGCTGAGGCCAATTTTACTGTATTTTTTAAAATCATATTTATGAATTAATTTAGTGCTACTCCCTGCTATCTGTCTAATTGATCTATTTCACAAAGCACAGATGAACAATGCTAGTGATTGTTCTTGCCTTTATATGGGAAGCCCTAACTCATCTCAATGGACAGTGAAGTCTTATCAGAGAATGCTGGAGTCTACTTTGTGACATCTGTCGGCTTTAAGCATTGAGGAATTGGAAACACAAAGGTGTTCATTTTTCGTATATATGAATAATAAAGTGTTTGTTTATTCACCATTCAAACTGCAAAATTGTGCTTTAGTGTTGAGATCATTTTGGGGGTATTTTGTACCCAAGATGAACTCTTAATATGACATTCTTTGTTGAATTGTGTTGAAAAGCTGTGTTAAATATTAAGGCAATATGTGTTTTTTTTCTGTGAGACATTGAGAGCGGAGCCAGAAAAGTTGATTAGATTATTTTTAGGTATGGATCACATAAAGGAAAAAAAGACTAAGGACAGCCACTGGGTTCATGGCTCATTATGACAGCAATCTGGGTTTAGCAGAGTTGTAAAGAAATTGAATCATTCAAGCATTTTAGGCTCACAAGTGAGTGGTTCTAAAGTCCATCTAAAATTGCGTAAAAGGATCAAAAATGGTAATGCCAGTGAGCTATGTCCAACATTGCTAGAAATGGGGTGAGAAGTAGTTTGTGATATTAGTGTCATGGATGTAAAATGGTAACTATTCATACAGTTTTGAAGTCTTTCTTTTGTCTTACCTATTTATCTGCTAGGAAATATACTATAATTTGCGCTGCATGAGATAAGCATCCATTTGTTTGCAGGTAAATGAAACTTTCACCTACAGAGTTATTTTATTTGATGATGTGTTCATGCTTCTGCACATGCCTGCATATTTTGTATTTTTTGTGTTTCAGCATAGCCCCTCCCTAAATCGCATTGGATTTGCTGCTTTTTATTATTGACATGTGGGTTTGACTGATTGAGAGAGAATTTTGGGTCGTAATGAGTTGAGATTGAAAGCTTTCTCTTGATTTCTTGACCCCTTTTTTCTTGTATTTCTTTTATTGATTTTACCAATCAAACAGTAATACAGATCAGTAACACTTCCCCATCCCCCCCCCCCTCCCAAATCCAGCATGCCATCCAAACATAGTTAGCTAGAAACCAGTACTTGGCAGTGTTAATGGACTGTATGCAATACACATCGAGGCATTAACGCCAAGTCTTCGCATACCCTTGTAAACCCTCAGGTATATTTACATATCAGCTTTCGAGGTGAGGAGGACAGCAGCAGTGCTGGTAGGAACGCTCTACACAAAGGAATATATTTTCTTCCTGCGCCTTTATTTTAAGTTATGGACCAAGTCTGCACCTACATAACGAAGAATGGTTAGTGAGATTACTTGCCTCACTCATGCTTGGAGAGCTCTAAAACTTCAGATCTTGTCCTCATTGGTCCTGGCCACACGACCCATAGGGGCAACACTGGGCCGAAACATGTCGACCGCTCACTATGTGTTGTGGATCATTAACTCACCCACTTCAACACCAACATCTTTTTTAACCTTTTTATTTTTCTGTTCAATATATCACCATACACAGGAAAATAGATATTTTTAACCTCTGTCCATGACTGCGCTACCCAGCCAGTCTCCCTCCAGGGGGAGGACAGTAGATCATTCGGAGAACGGAACACTCAAGTGATAGGCCGAATGATGATACTATCCACCTTACCACATTGGCCGAGAATCAAGATATATACCGCACAAAGTGGTTCTGTGGTTGAGGGTCTCCAATACAATCCATGTGAGACTCTGGTTTACTGACACAAGTGATTCATTCTCCTTTGATCTTAAAATATTCACATATCAATCATCACCATGATCCACCTCCTGTTCAGTAATAGGCCCTGAAATTTGTTTGCTAGTAATTCATGTTTCCACTTTTTTGATTGGGAACTTTAGTATGTGCTCGATAGTTTATGCTGCACCTTCCTTTCAGAAGTGAATGCTTGGCAACACATATCAGCCTTTTCTGCAGGTCATGCCAGTGCATGTCTGATTCTTCTTGTGAACCAAATCTGAATAATAACATGTTTTTTTCATCCATATGATATGTGTATGTTTTGTTTTTTGATAATATTCTCTTCAGTTTATACGAAGTGGCTTTGCTATCCGGTTTTTCCTCTTGAGCTAAACTGCAAATCTCGGTTCCTTCAGTTGCTGGATAGTAGATGTTTAGCTTATGAAAATAAAGATGTGTCTCTTTCTACACAGGGAGGACTACCGGGACGAAGATCTCCTTTTGGTAAAATATTGGGAAATTGAAAAATTAGTAACAATTTTTTTTATGTTAATGTAAATTAATTTTATATTTTATTTTAAATGAAACACAACAGAATATATGCTACAGCACAACCAACTTAATTTTGAATTGTATATTTTATTAATTTAAATATATTGGATTAAATAACAAAAAATTAAAGGTTCATTTTAAAATATCCCACCTAACAATGTAATTTTTTTATATGTATTATATTTACCTATGATGTATTAATAATTACAAAAACAACAGTTGATGGACAGAATGCAGAACAATGTTATACATTCACCCCAGTACAGAGATCTGGGTCTAAATCCATCATTTTTTTGCTCACCATGCCATTCCAGTTTGAACCCAGCCATATGCAAATCAGTCTTGTCCCTGTGCCTCATGGGAACAGTCCAGCCCGAACTGCCAATCCAGGTCCTCCCTGGACTGGAAACAAGCATCCTAGGACTGGTTTCGGGGTGTCACCCCTCTTCAGCCAGGATAGCTTGATTCCAGTGGCATGGAGAGCATGGGACCCACGTCTGGGCATACCCGTCCCACTCGGGGTGACAAATGCAAAAACAACAGTTGATGGACAGAACGCAGAACAATGTTATACATTCACCCCAGTACAGAGATCTGTGCCTAAATCCATCGATTTTTTGCTCGCCATGCCATTCCAGTTTGACCCCAGCCAAATGCAAATCAGTCTTGACCCTGTGCCTCATGGGAACAGTCCAGCCCGAACTGCCAAGCCAGGTCCTCCCTGGACTGGAAACAAGCATCCTAGGACCGGTTTCATGGTTTCACCCCTCTCCAGCCAGGATAGCTTGATTCCAGTGGCATGGAGAGCACGGGACCCACGTCTGGGCATACCCGTCCCACTCGGGGTGACAAATGCAAAAACAACAGTTGATGGACAGAATGCAGAACAATGTCATAAAAAGCAAGCATGTTCACCCCCCCGAACTTGTGAATATTTCAGCATTTCTTTTTTTTTTTAATGCTTTTTAAGCCTGGTGGAGTCTCGGTGAGACCCCAAGACCAACGCTTCGGGGTAAGGGTTTCCTTTTTTTTTTTTTTATATTATTTTGTGCCAAGAAGGCTGCCAACTCTTCCTGGTTTGATCCCCCTTTTTTCTGAACACCCCCACTTGACGCATCGCCCCGAAATTGACCATGCATGTTAGAAATGGGGGTCCCTTGGTGACAGAGGTATGCGCCTTGACCAAGTAGGGACCCTTCCTTCCAAGCAGGGTAAGGGAGATACACTTCTTCAATAACCCCTGGTCATCCCATTGGTAGCTTGGCGCGAGCAGTCAGGCTCATCTCAGAGGCAATGTGTAAAGCATTTGCACATAACACACATTAATACAGTAAAAAACTACAAAAGGACACCACACAAGTTTTAGAAAAATAGCCAATATTTATCTGTGAAAAACAAGACCAAAACGATAACAATCCAACATACAGTCATCAAAATATGAATAGTAAAAAAATACAGTTCCTTGAATTTGATAACTCCGTCCAGGGCTATCATGACGTTGTGAACAAACAAATCCAACAGTTCAGGCAGACCATGAAGTCATGGGCCTGCTACGGTGTCAGGAAGACCTACAAATAGTACCTTTGGAGATGCAGGGCGTCGTGGACCTTGCGATGAGCTCCGAAGAGCTGGCGTTGGTTCCGGGGGTCGGTGCAGGAGTCATTGGTCCCGTTACGTCACATGCGTTGCAGATTGAACTCCATGTGATTGAAGTCAGGCGCGCCACCATCGGCAGGCATCACAGCTGTGCTGTGAATTTGAGCGGTGCTGCGTGCAGTGCCCTCAGGTGGCCCTACAGGCAGCAGCTCTGTGATAGCATCCAGCGGCATCGATGAGACCAGGGCTACTGTGTGACGTGGGGCGGTGCTCGTTGCAGTTCTGTCAGGTCATGGTGCAGGCAATGGCGTCGTCGTTGCTGAAGCGCTGTCGTCGGTAGACGATCTGGAGTCAATAGCGCGGCATCACTCTACGATGTGGGATGGGGCGGTGCGTCGAGTAACTTGCTAGGGGTACCCACAGGCCACGGTGCAGCCAGCAGCGTATATGTCTGCATGGAGGCCAGGCAGCGATGTGCAGCTAGGCAGTGAGAATTGCAGAGCCCTCAGGTCACGGTGCAAGCAGCGGCTCAGTGGCGGCATCAGGCGGTGTCGTCGGTGAGAACAGGTTTCTGGTGCGAAGTGGGGCGGTGCTCTCTGCAGTGCCAACAGGTCAGGGAACCGCCCACGGAGTTGTTTATGGCATCGGGTTGCTTTTTCTTCTGTTGCAGCACAAAACACATAGTTCCTAGTGCTGGTAGCAGATGATCCTGAAGTCTTTGCTGTTCCTGAGACTTCTTGAACAGGGGGCAAGCTCTACCTCAAGGCCTTGGAGAAACTCAGGAAAATTAGTTGCAGAAAGTCCAGTCCTTTCACTGCCCAAGACAGAAGCAGCTACTGCAGGCCATCCTAACAAAGTAACAACAGCAAAGGGGCAGTACTCCTCCTGGCAGCTCTTCCAGCTCTTCTGCTTGGCAAGGTCCTTAGTCCAAAAGAGTTCTAAAGTTCTGGGGTCACAGCCCGAATATTTATACCACATTCTCCTTTGACGTTGGCATGAACAAAGTTCCCCTGGCACACATAAAACAGTTTGGCCTGGTCCAGGCCAGATTCACCATAGGAGGTGGTGATAGCTTTGTGAGAGGCAGCCACAGGCCATTCAGGTGCAAGGGAAAGCTTCTCCCACCGCTCTAAAATGCAGACAGGTCTATTCAGCCATGTGTCACCTGGGAAAGGCAGAACACACCTCAACCCCCCTTGTAACTGTCTTGTGTGAATGCACATACCCAGCTCCTGTCACTCCAAACCCAGACAGTTAATACACAAACAGGCAGAGGCACGGGGGGCGTGGCTAGCAGCCAGAGATGGCGGACGTCTAAAAGACGAGCTCCGGGCCGGGGGCTGCGAAATCCTGAAATTCCCTGCATCTCTGGGAGCTGCGTCAGAATCCGGCTCCTGTACCATGCTGCTGTAGTGTGGGGAACTGTCTGGTGTCCTTACGGCCGCAAAAATAACCCGCCGCCGCCGGCTATGCAACTGTTGCCGGCGGCGCGCTGTTCTGGGCCTGCTGTGGTGACGGCGTGTTGCAGCCGCGGAGCTGTGGTGTGGACTGGGCTGAAGTACGTGACCCGGCGTGCGGGGTTGGCTGGTACGTGATCCCCTGGTCTGAGGCCTGGTGTAGATGCGGATGGTGTGAGAGCTGCAGGGTGCCCGCCCGCCGGACTTCGAAGATTAGACGCGGGGGCTCCCCTGCGAGAAGGCCGGGGGGTCCGGTTTGCCTGTACCCGCTTTGTGGCCCCGGCTGACTGAGAGACGACGCTCGGCCCGGCGGGCCCGCCCCGGGCGGAGGCATCATTGAGCACGCGTCGCGCAGTGCGACCTGGGGCGGCCCGGCGGTGCCATCTTGTGCCCAGAAGAGGCCCGGCCTCCGAGATCTTTGCACCGGAGCTCATATGAAGTGACCCGGAGGCCTGGGGGCGCCAGTGACATACCCCTGCGAGTCTGCAGTACTGGGGCACCGGCGGAGGGCTCTCTGAGGACACCGCTGATTCTCCACGGCTGGGCGAGGCTGCGGGAGTCCCCCCTGGAGCGGTGAAGCGGGTTCGAGAGGCGTCATCTGTGAAGGGACGACCAGCATTGACGCCGACTGCCGGGGGGGGCCCCGGAGCCTGTGAGTACCGCCCCACCTGTACATAGTGCCTGGCCTGGCGGTAGCTGAAGCGTTGCTGCGGGAGGTGCGGAGTGGGGATAGCGCGGAGGAGCCCTGAGCCACGTATCGCTCTTTGGGGACTGCTGGTGGCGGTGTCAGCCCGGGCTTGGGACCGGAAGCCAGGCTAGGGGGAGAACGGAGCCACAGATAACCCCCACGCCCATGTCGCCGTGGGAAGTCACGGATGGCCTCACGACTTGCTGCATAGCTAGCTCCTAACGGCACCCTCCATGCTAACGGTCTGAGCCCGCATGACGCCTGGACCGCCTGGTGGAAACTTGCGACTGAACCGGCGGCGACTGTGAAGGTGCATCTGGGGGCTCGGCTTGCTTCCCTTCCCTCTGCTTACCGCAGGGCATAGCTTCTGGCACGGGCATTAGAGCGGACGCGCTCGGGACACTCTGGTTTGTTCCCTACCCTCCGCCTGTGCAACGTTATGGGTAGGGTCAGGATCAAGACACCTGTATGCCAGCCCAGTGGGGACACTATGTCCCGTCCCTCGACCAGTGCCGACTATCGCCCAGGCCGATCAATAAGTGGAGATCCGTCAGCTACCCCTCCAGATAAACTGGATATGATCCTCAAAGAGATCAGGGACACTCGCTCATCGCTGGAAGGCCAATTGGGAGTGATATCCGTCGACCTGAATCTTCTGAAAGATGGCCACCGGAAGCTGGCTGACAAGGTGCGTCACACGAACCAGACAGTGGAGCCCCTGGTGTCACAAGTGGCGGCTCACACCGAACAACTCACCCGCATGCGCCAGGAGATCGATGCCCTGCAGGCGCGTGCTGACGACGCGGAAGGGCGCGCGCGCCGCAACAACCTCTGGATAGTGGGCTACCCGGAAGGTATGGAGGGCCCGAACCCCACGATCCACATTGAAAACTGGTTGAAAACAGCGGTGGCCCCTACTGGTCTCTCCCCCACTTCACTGTGGAGAGGGCGCATCGGGTCCCAGCGGGGTGGCCCCCGCCGGGGGCCAACCCCCGCCCTCTACTGGCGCGCATCTTTAATTACAGAGACCGTGACCACATCCTGCGCGCCGCCCGTGACAGGGGTCCGCTACGTGTAGACGACACCACCGTCCTCATCTTCCCGGACTACACACAGGCGGTACAGCGGAAGCGCTTCTCCTTTATGGAAGTGAAGGCACGAGTACGCGCAGCGGGCCTCCGCTTTGCGCTACTTTTTCCGGCCAAATTGAAAGTGGTTCATCAACAGCGGTCTCTCTTCTTCGACACGCCGGACAGTGCATGGGACTGGATGGACAGAAACTTCCCGGAGGTTCTCCCGGCTAGGAGGTTGGATTCTACGGCGCCGCGGTCGCAGAGACCCCCACGACGGCGGAAAAAGACTATGCTGACACAGAGTACGTCCTCCGGCGCTCCGCCGCAGCAGCAAATCCAGGAGGGCCAACGTGAGGCGCTGTGCTCGGCCTCCTCCTTTCACTCCATCCGACCTGCGATCAGTACTAGCCCCTCCCCGGGAAACACCACAGACTCTGACGCGGAGGGCAGTGTAGCATTGTTCCCCTCGGACTCTACTCACCTTAGCAAAGACCCTCTGGAGAGTCTGCCAGGCTGATATTATGATTATTTGTGCTCTAGTGTGTAACTTGCTTTCCGGAGGTGTGCTTGGGAATGTATACCCTGTTACTGCTCATTGATGACCTCTCCTATACACTTCGCCCATCTTAGTGGGACATTGCATCGTACTGTGTAATCCGGGCAAGTATAGATAGTTCCCCCAGCCTGCCCTGTCTTGAGCGCTTCCACGATTGATACACGTTACTGATTTCCCAGTGTGTCCTTCACCAGCTCCCCCATTAGGCGATAGCACTGGTTTAGAATCTGTAGTCATGTTTTGTTTACAGTTTGGTCGGGCGTGGTTGGGGCTTCGGACCCAGTATTGGTTAACAATGGTTTTGTTTACAGGGTTGCCACACGGTATGCGGGGTACGGGGAGGGAGGCGGGGGTGGGGGTGGGAAGGGGGTTAGGGGGGGTGGTTGGGGGAGGAGGGGTTTGTCTCCTGCCACAATGTCGGTCCCTAAGTCATATGTTTTGATATCCTGGAATGTGCGGGGTATGGGCTCCATTCAAAAACGCCACAGAATAGTTGCCCAGTTGCACCGTCGTAAGGCTCAGATAGTATGTTTACAAGAAACTCACCTGTTACATGCCGAATCCCTGAAACTGCAAAAACGTTGGCGAGGCCAATTCTACGCCACTTCCTACTCCGCCTTCTCTAGAGGCGCTGCGGTGTGGATCCGCGCTGGGGTCCCCTTTGCCTTAGTAGAAAGCCGGGTTGACGATCAAGGTAGATATGTGTTGCTACGGGGCCTACTGGATGGCTCGCCTGTGGTGCTGGGCTCCTTGTATGCCCCTAATGTAGATCATGCGGAATTCCTTTCTCGGGTCTCCGTGGCCTTGTCTGACTGGAGTGATTGCCCATGGTTGCTTGGGGGTGATTTGAATGCTGTCTTTGATGTTGAGCTGGATCGATCTCACCCTCCTTTGGCTGGGACGGCTGTACGTGCCCGAACTGCGACCCTGGGTCAGTGGGCACGGGGTTGGGATCTGCTAGATCTTTGGAGATTGCAACACCCGGCGGCTAAGGAGTATTCATTTTACTCTTTTCCCCATCAGTTGCATACACGCCTGGATTATTTTTTGGGCTCACCGACATTGACCTCGGCGGTTTCCCATTGCACTTATCTGGGCAAAACCTTATCTGATCACAACCCCATTGAACTGTGCCTTGGCTGGGGCCGTTCCCCAGCACCGATACCGACTTGGAGGCTGCAACCCCTTCAGTTGGAGGATCAGGTCTTCCGGGACACCTTGCAAAAGGCGATCACCACATATTTTACTGTTATCGAAGGTACCGCTTCAACACACTCCCTGGAATGGGAAGCCTTTAAGGTGTCAATACGGGGGGTGTCCCTAGGATCCCTGGTGGGGGCCCGCAGAGAGGTGGTTCGGGATCTGACCCAATTGGAGGCTGAGTTCCAGGGGCAGGAAGCAGAGGCCCAGCGAGATGCACAGGCTGAGGCATCCTTACAGGAAGCCAGAGTGAAATATGCGGAAGCTCTAGAGCGGCTTCGATTATTAGACTACAGGACGTACACTCAGCGCACACACTCGGAGGCTGATAGGGCTGGCCCATTGTTAGCGCGACTAATTGCCCCCCCCGACCTGCCCGACTCCCATCCTGGCCATTAATACCGGACGACACTGGCAGGTCTACACTCAACTGGGGATAAACTCGGCGTTCCGGACCCATTATGAGACACTCTATGGGGCGCACCCACCGTCAGACACAGATGTGGTAGCTGAGTTTCTGTCGCAGGCAGGCTTGCCAGTGTTCTCAGCGGCGGAGATCCAAGATTTAAAAGCGCCAATTACTCCGGCCGAGATTAGAGTGGCTCTCAAGTCGCTGGCACGGGGTAAGACCCCGGGCTCTGATGGGTTGCCCGTCGAATTTTACTCCTCCTTCTCTGCCCTATTGATCCCTAAACTACACCAACTCTATATGTCATCACTCGCGGAGGGGCGGCTGCCCCCTACCACTCGGGAGGCGATCGTCACATCCCTCCACAAGCCGGAGAAAGACCCCTTAGATATGTCATCATATAGGCCCTTGTCGCTCCTCAACACGGAATACAAAATTCTTAGTAAACTGCTTGCTAATCGTTTACTCCCACTCCTTTCGCGACTGATTCACACGGACCAATGTGGTTTCGTCCCGCGTCGGAGTACATCGCTGAATCTCAGGCGTTTTCATGCCATCTTGCACGCCTCAGGCCCCCGCCCGGAGGGCGCAGGGTGTTTATCCCTGGATATTTCGCAGGCTTTTGATACGCTCAGCTGGTCTTATATGTTGGAAGTATTGCGGAAACTGGGTGCTCCCCCAGAACTGTGTGCCTGGATCCAGCTGCTTTATACCGCCCCCACGGCTAGGGCGAAAACTGGCTCGATTATCTCCGCAGCCTACACCATCTTCCGTGGTACGCGCCAGGGTTGCCCATTATCGCCTATATTGTTCGTCTTGGCACTGGAACCGTTAGCCCAGACCCTCAGGCGAGCCATGGCTCCCCATGGCATCCTGTTGGAGGGTGTCTTGCACTCGGTCTCGCTTTACGCAGACGATATGCTATTGTACTTTCGTGATCTCCACGCCGACATGGGGGAGGTGGCGGATCTCTTTCTCCGCTTCGGGGGGAGATCTCCGGGTTACGCCTCAATGCTTCCAAGTCCGTAGCCTATTCTTTCAGCGGCAGGTTTGTGGCGCCGGAGCTCCGTTTCGGGCCCTTGTCCTTCAGGGTGGCGCCGGTCACCTTTAGGTACTTGGGGATTAATATATTTCGTTCTGTGCCGGATGTCATAGCAGGCAATCTGGTGTGCACCATCTCTTCCATACGCTCCCAAATTGCATTTTGGAACACACTGCCCCTCACTATAGCAGGGCGGGTAACGATATCCAAGATGGTGATGTTGCCTCGCCTGCTTTACTACTTCGTCAATATCCAAGATGGTGATGTTGCCTCGCCTGCTTTACTACTTCGTCAATGTCCTGGTGGCATACCCCGCTTGGATCTTTCGTGAACTGGACACACTGCTAATCTCGCTGATCTGGGGTACGGGGCGATGTCGGCTTGTGTTGGCAAAGTTGCGGTTACCGAATGGAGCTGGCGGGATGGGTGCACCCGATTTTAGGGCATACTGCATCGCTGGCCAGCTGCAGTGGTTGGCCTACTGGCTGGCCGGGAAAAAACTGTTTGAAATTGGCTATACCCCGAACCAACTGGCACGTGGGGCCTTGCAGTCGATGTTGTGCCCCGGCGCTCCTAAACCGTCGGACCCACCGGCCCTGCTAAAGATAGCGCTCCATTACTGGACACAGGCATGTAAATTTGCCAAAATCCTGAATCCATACTCCCCAAACATGCCGCTGTGCGGCCTCCCCACGAGACGGGGAGTTTTGCGTGCCGGGCAAATACGGGCATGGGCACAACAGGGGGTGGAAACAATAGGGGCCTTTTTCCAAGAGGGCAACTTGATGTCTCACGAAGAGTTTGTGAGGGTTAACAGGGTACCCGACACCCAGTTTCTGCTCCACGCTGCGATCTCTCTGTATATTCGGACACACTGGCGGGCGACGCCGGCTGAACCCTCCCCATTCCACCTTCTGCGATCCCTCCACATAATGGGCCATGGACGATTCCTGGTCAAATGGGTTTACCGGGGCCTCCGGGAGCATACTCAGGTCTCTGTGGGCGCTCTCCGGACACGGTGGGAGACAGATCTGTCGCGGACATTTAGCGATAAAGAGTGGGCTTATATCTTGGAGTACCCTAAAAAAGTGTCCCGCAACTGCAGATTGAAAACTATTCAACTATTTGTCCTCCACAGGGCGTACCTTACTCCCCATGCACTGAGTAGGATGTACAACACGGCGGCTGCAACCTGCCCCCGTTGCCTGGCGCCGGACGCCGACCTGGTACATATGCTGTGGCTTTGCCCGAAGTTGCAGGGATACTGGGGTAGGATAACGCACGTCTTGAGCACGATTGCTTAACGTCCCTCCTGGGACACGGCAGGGGCCTGTTTATTGGGGCTTTTACCGCTCCCCTTGAAGGCGAAACTGCTGCGCCGCTTCGCCAGTCTGGCATTAATGCTGGCGAAGCGCCTGATAACACAGCGGTGGAAGTCCCGCACGCCGCCGCGTGTTGAGGCTTGGGGAGACGAGGTGTTAAGATGGGCGGTAGCAGAGCGAGAGGCGCTGTACCGTGAGGAGAGTCGGGGGCTGCGCAAGCGGCCTATCTCCCTGGAGTGGGCACATCTGACTGAATCATTCAAGAGCGAGATGGAGGAAGAGGAGGAGGGGGCAGTGGTGGCTACCCCCCCCGGAGTCCCCCCTGCATTAGCCACGGTGCTCGTTGACGGGGATGGGTCGTTGGGATTGTGAGTGTGTGCCTGACTCCGGATTCTGGGAGGTGTGGTGATTTGTGTGGTTGGGTTCCCCCTCTAGTGCTGCATGAACTGGCTTCCTTCCTTCCCCTTCCGTGGGCTTGGGGTGGGTCTGTCCTCTGCTCCGGTTCGCCATCCCTTGTCCTTCCCCCCCTCCAGGGGTCTGCTCTGAGTCCCCCAGACTGAGACTGCTTTCTGTGTGGCATGGTTGGGTATGGTTGGTGGGTTCCGGGTGGGATTGGGGGTTGTGGGACTGTTGGGTGGACACCGCTCCCCTTGAATACAACTGCTCATAGGCTAGGTATGTAAAGCATAACTCTGGGATAGAATGGTGACCTTTCTAGCGGTCTTGGGATATTATAGTAAAATGTCATGGACACCTATACAATTTGAACAGATGACGCACAATGTCTGAATTGTATCCTGTATTCCCGGAATAATTAAATGTTTACTGTGATATGTACTACGATATACCTGCACATGAAAATCCCAATAAAGTTTGTTTTAAAAAAACAAAACAGGCAGAGGCACACCGGTTGGTTAAGTAAGAAAATGACCACTTTCTAAAAGTGTCATTTTTAAACACACAATTTAAAAACCACCTTTACTTAAAGGGGTGTTATTAAATTCTGAATTCTAAACTCCATTTCTCTATCTTGTCCCAATGGAAAGTTATACTTGTAAGAGGTTACAAGGCAGCTTCCATGTTAACCTATGAGACCGACATCCTTTCAATAGTGAAAAATGAAATGCGCAGTATTTCACCATCAGGACATGTAACACACACCTACAAATACGGACCTACAAATACCGTACAAATCTCATGCATGAAATTTCATGATCTCTAACATTGGAGTCAGCGACCAATTGATATTCTTCTATAATCTTGCAGATTTGAATGTTTTTGATTTGGCTAACCAACGTATTGACTATACAGCCTTGAGACAGTCTTCAGACAAAACACCTGTCAGCTGCCTATCTCTAATTGAAGAATGTACTTCCATTGAATCATCATTTGTCTATGCTGAGAATAAAGCATCTTCAACCACATACTGAAACTCTGAACCAAGAAGATTATTATATCTAGAATATGCGCTTCAAATATGGACTGCATGTGGGTGCTTTGTTTCTTTTGTGAAGACTTACATTTTCATTATAAAGGCATGCGTGATAAAGGCATTCGCATTTTAAAAAATATATGTGCGTTTATATGTATTTTTATACACATACATATATGTATGTATGTATATTTATTTACATATACATATATACATACATATGTAAAATACATACATATTGTTATATATATATATATATATATATATCTCGCATAACAACCCTCATCCCTTAAACCTTACCCACCCTAAACCCTAAAAATTCCCTTGTCACCCAATAACCCATACCCACCCTAAACCCTAAAAATTCCCTTGCCACTCAAAATCCCATACCCACCCTAAATCCTAAAACTTCCATTTCCATCCAAAACTCATACCCAACCCACAACCCTAAAATTTCCTTTGCTAACCAAATCCCATGCCCACCCTAAATTCTAGAAATTTCCCTGCCAACAAAAAAACCCACACACATCCTAAAGCCTAAAAACACCTTTGCCAACAAAAAGCCACCATGCACCCTGAACCCTAAAAACACCCTTGATATATCTATCTATATATATATATATATATATATATATATATATATATATAGATAGATAGATATATCAAGGGTGTTTTTATATATATATATATATATATATATATATATATATATATATATATATATATTTGCCCTGAAGCAAGGATGCCCTTCGCAGTTGAGTGCTTTACAAAAAGCATTTATTTTTCAAAACTGGCATTTCAACTTCAAATGTAAATCCCCTATGCGTTTCAGAGCTCGGAGGCTCCTTCATCAGAGGGTGACGCTGTTTGAACTGCCAAACTCGCTGGGGCGCCATTGACTGCATGCACATATACTGCCCATGTGGGCCTCTCAGGTGAGTCATCTTTTCAGGTATGCTGGAACCCGTAGTTTGGCAGTTCAAACGGCGTCACCCTCTGATGAAGGAGCCTCCGAGCTCTGAAACGCGTAAGGGATTTACATTTGAAGTTGAAATGCCGGTTTTGAAAAATAAATGCTTTTTGTGAAAGCACTCAACTGCGTAGGGCGTTCTTGCCTCAGGGCAATTTTTTGATGTAGGTATATATGTATATATATATATATATTCACTGAAAAAACCATGGGTTTCACACACGTTATAGGTAGGAATTAGCATTTAAAAAACCTTGCAAATTCACTGAAAAAACCATAGGTTTAACATACGTTATAGTTAGCTCGACATTTCACTCGTACAAAACCATTGAAATTCCCCCGTTATAGTTAGTTCAGCTAACTATAACTCGCGCACCCGCAATCCACTGCTGATGACGTCACATATTACATCACTCATGACATGGTCAGTGACATCACTCATGACATCACTGATGACATCTCAAATGACATCACTGATGACATCACTGATGACATCATCCAGTGAATGTGTGTTTTTCTGAAAATTAAATATGTTTTATATATGTATATCTCAAGGTCGATGGATGAATAAATGGGTATATAAGTGTCTAAATGGATGATTTGTTTTTGAAAAATTGATTGTGTAACTGACTGATTAAGTGTATCATAGTGAATACATGGCTTAGTGAGTAATGTTTAAATATGTAAATATCTGTATCAGTCTCACACTTTGGGCCATATGTAGGAAGCCTAATAGCGGTCGGTAACGGACGATTTTCGGTAAATATCCCGTTACCGACCGGTATTTAGGCTTTTGGTATGTAGGGGGCACATTTCAGGATTCGGTAATTTACCGAATAGGTAAAATTACCGAATCGGTAATTTTACCGATTCGGTAAATACCGAATCCTGAAATGAGATGTAAGGGGAGTGTGTCGTTGGTGTGGGGATTCGTTATTTACCACCAACTAAAAGTTGATGGTAAATGACGAATAGCTGGAAAAAAGCATTTTTGTGCACTTTGAAGTGTGCAATGTGGCAGACATACATGCCCGCAGGGCATGTATGTGCGCCACATGTGCACACATGGACGAATCAGGGGTGCAACAGGGTGTCAATGTGACACCCTGCCACCCATGATGATGCCTCCCCCATTACCGATTCGGTATTTACCGATTCGGTAATGGCAACTGGCTTCCCATTCATTCCTATGGGCCTCCAGGCCCATAGGAATGAATGGGAAGCCAGTTGCCATTACCGAATCGGTAAATACTGATTCTAAAATACCGACATTTACCGATTCGGTAATATTTTACCTACATTACATTTACCGATTCATAAATACCGAATCGGTAAAATTCGGTATTTAAGAATCGGTAAATGTAATTTACCTACATATGGCCCTTTGTGTATAAGTGGCTGCATGGGTTGGTGAGTAGCTACATGGGTGTCTATATAGGTTATTAGTTGGTTTTTTGAGTATCAGTCTGAGTGTCTGCATGGTTCGGTGGGGGGTATTACGTAGTGAATAGGTGCATGAATGAGTGATTCACTCTTTGTATGTGTTGAAGACAGCATGTGTGCAGGACTGTATGGGTGGATGAGTGTGTGTATGGGTGTGTTAGTGAGTGAATGACTGTCTCAATAGTGTCTTTATGAGTAACTACATATGTTTTAAACTAGTATATGTGACTATTGGTGTATATAAGTGAGTATATGTGAGAGTGAGAGATTGAAAGAGTTACTGTATGAATAAGTATGTGTTTCTATAAGTGATTGTTTAAAAGACTAAGTTTGTGTAAGTTTCCGTAGAAGTAAGTGTGGTGGTGTGTGTATAACTGTATATGCAAATAAATGTATGTTTGATTCTTTATTAGCATGCGTGACTATGTGTGTGAGTAACTCTATGGATGAGTGGCTTTGTGTAACAGGATGTATAGGTGTATGAGTACATATGATGAGTGAATACATGTATGAGTGACTGTATAGGACTGTTGGTGAATGAGTGGATGTGTATGTGGATCTTAGAATTACTGAAGAGGTTGTTGTAACTGGTATTGGTATGTCCATTGTTTTGAAAAGTTTAGTCTCTATTTTTGAATGTGTGTATCAAAGGTTATATTAGGGTGAGAGGAGGTCTGCCACTCTATCACAAGGATGATGTCATCAGTGATGTCATCAGTGATGTCATTTGAGATGTCATCAGTGATGTCATGAGTGATGTCACTGACCATGTCATGAGTGATGTAATATGTGACGTCATCAGCAGTGGATTGCGGGTGCGCGAGTTATAGTTAGCTGAACTAACTATAACGGGGGAATTTCAATGGTTTTGTACGAGTGAAATGTCGAGCTAACTATAACGTATGTTAAACCTATGGTTTTTTCAGTGAATTTGCAAGGTTTTTTAAATGCTAATTCCTAACTATAACGTGTGTGAAACCCATGGTTTTTTCAGTGAATTTGTATGGTTTTTTAAATGCTAATTCTTAAATTTAACGTGTGTGAAATATTTCGTTTTTTTTTTACTTTGCAAGGTTTTTTACATCTTTTTTTAACTTTTTTTTCCCTTTAAACACTATGCTAAAATTTAATGCATTCTGCAATATATAAAGTTTCACCTTTTTTTAAAAAAAGGTAAGATATAGCTGTATAACATAGTGAAACTCTTTAACAAACTTTTTTTTTTTTTTTTAAATATTTTTACCGTGCGCGTACGGTAAGCTTACCGTAAGCGCACGGTTCGCTTTATGTACGTAATATTTCTACTCTGTTTGCGTATGGTTACGCAATTTGCGTAGGCGTCCGTACTTCCTACGCGACGCGTAAGCGCATGCTTTACACGCGCACGCGCGCGCGCACATTACGCGGAAGTGTTCGAGCGTGCCTGTTATGCGCATGTGCGCGTGTCTTTCGTACGCGCATGCGTACACTTACCGTACGCGCTCGGTAAGCTTAACGTGCGTGTACGATTGATCATGTGATCAAGAAACAACACTTTTGATTGGTTTAAACTACTTTCAGTTCTAGAACCTTCCTACACCACACCCATTCCCCTCATTACTGCTTGTGACCCCTTAGGAGAAGGAGCTGAATTGTCTTTGAGATACGATGGCAGAACAGCAGTCCTCTTCTGAGAGTGAGCCTGGTAGCAGCATCATCAGAGAGAGAAGGAGGAAACAAAACACTTCTTTTGTATGGGAATATTTTACCTATCCAGAGGGGCAGAAAAAGGTAAATGCTCCTTTAGTCACCTGCTCACTTTGTGAGCGTGTCTTATCTAGAGGGAATCCAAGGAAGAAGTATTCCTTTGGAAATCACTCTATGGTTAGACACATTAAGGATAAACATCCCAGGACTTATGCTCGACATACTGGAGAAACATCTCCAGTAAGTCACCCGAGCACACCTGCAGAAGCTCAGCCGAGTACATCTTTGGCAGCTCAGCTGAGCCCTTCCTCTGCGGTGGGAGCATCACCCTCTTCTGCTCCTCTGGATATAAACCCTCGTTTTGGGAGGGTTTCAATGAGGTGCACAAGATGTCATGGCCTAATTGTTCATGCGGAGACCAGTGTTTCCCTAATAAACAATAGGATAGACCAGCACATCTGTGTTTCTTATTAGTATTCCCATTCTTTCTTTCCTCTTTCCCTTTATGAACACAACGGTTCTTTTAAGAGCCAACCTTACCTCTTAACTTTTAAAAAAAAATTGTAATCACTTTTTTAAAAAAAAAATTGTTTACGGGACACGCATTTTTTTTTTTTTAAAACAAACATTTTTTAATCACCCTACAAGGTCCTTGAGGGACTACTACAGAAATGAGAAAAACATAGAGAAGAGTAGTGAAAAAAAGTGAGCATTAAAGTAAATGTGTGATAATTCCAGAAATTTCACACTTACCTGCCAATCAAAATAACTTAATTAAAAATAAGTGATTTATTTAACTTTCTATAAAGAAGTTTATTTTTCATATTTTTCCTTTCTCAATCTGTAAAAAAAAGTAAAAAGTATTAATATTTAACAATACATTTTAGAATGCAGTGCACATATTTTCATATTTCAACAAACATTTTTTTGCCCTTTTTTTCCTGTTTTCAGAATATATTGCATTTCACTGTAAATCGTAAAAGCAATTGCATTCATCACTTAACAGCGGGCAAAAAAAAAAAAACAATCTGAAAGATTGTTTAAAAAAAGCCCAGAATTTCTTCTCACTAAAACATACCGTAATAGAAATGTAACATTTGCAATAAAAATCTCACCTAAGAACAATAACTAATTCCAATAAATATCGTCGGAAAATTCTGTTGCATAAGCATAATCACCAAAATAATTTGTGTCAAAGAAGTCCACAATGCAAATTATTACCTTTCCTTTAGGCCAAATGGTAATTTTTAAAATATTTTTTGATGTATGCTAAGAGTCTGCTTATGCAGACTGCGTATTTTCAGTTACAAGAGACATATGCATGGATACATCCAAAAAGACCCAGAGTGACACGAAATACATCTCTGACAACAATTCCTGTGTGCTCACAGACTCATGGTGTGATTCTAGGCAGAAAACGAAATTTGCTTGTCAATTTGAAAGCACACTTACTACTGTTTTTTCTGCAAGTGTTAAGTACTGTAACAGTCTGATACATTTTCATTACAGTTTTCAGATACAGAAAACAGCACATGTGCAAACAGCTTTTTGAGACCATGAACATGTGTGACCTTGGTGACTGACTATACTCCAGCGAAAGTAATCAGCCTTAGTGATGTTGAATGTATTAGCGTTACTCACTGCTACCTGAAACACCACTCACTTGTGAATACTCAGCATGATTCTACAGGATAAACTACTGGGTGTGTGCTAAGAGTCTGCTAATGCAGACTGTGTATTTTCATTTGCAAGAGACATATTCATGCATGCATCCATAACAGCTTAAACATTGTAGTAATGTATGTAAAAGTACATGTGTGGCAAGGTTTAATTGCAGTTTTGTATATGTATGACCAAGCTCAGCAATTGCATGATTACAAGCAAAATCTGCGATATCAATTTCAAATGTGTTAGCATTTGCCTCCCATTTGTGTCTTACTGATTTATGCTGAATGGAAACCATCATATTTACAAAAGAAAGCTGCCCCTTTCCTACAAATGCCATTCTTACAGAACCGGACCATCACTATTAAAATCTCTAACAACAATTCCTGTGTGCACACAGACTCATGGGTTGATTCTAGGCACAAAACAGTATTCCTCAGTGATACCAGTACACCTTAACTTATGGTAAAAACACACTCCATAATATTTAACTAGTTAAAGACAGTTAAATATCTCCCAAACCACAAAATGTAAAACATAACTTTTAAAGAAGAATCACAATTCTAATATTTATATCAAAAATCACCACATACATCCCCTCTCAAACTCATAACTCACCTTTAAAATTAGTTAGTTGAGAAAGAAATGTGGCACTCAAACAGCAGACTATCAGAGTCAGAATATCAGAGCTCTACACCTCTCTCCTCTCTCCAGAACCAGTAAATGGCAATGTTTCCCTCTCTTTTTTCACACATATACATGTTAATTACAAATCTCAGTGCTTCCCACTTTTTTTCAAATGAAATCACACATTTCTATTGGTTGAAAACTTCAACCCTTTTCCAAATGTACCCTTCCCACAACTTGACTTCTGCCTGCTACCATAGCAACAGCTCATGGAACACTGCTGTGAGGAGAGAGGTCAGAAGTTCAGCACACAATGTTTCAAATCCAAAGAGCAAGAGTGCTTCACCTGTCCAACCTAACAGCAAATCCAAGCTAATCTTCTGTGGGAACAAAATTTTCTGAACCAATACAAAACATGCTTCTAAAAATGTACACATACAGCCTACTTTTTACTGTAAAAAGATTTGAATCAGCCAATGAGTTCTTTTTATTTAAAAAAAATATGTATGCCTCCATTTTACAACTGTCTTTCATTTCATATTGCCATTCTACTGAAAGACACCTTCTGAGTGCATCCAGATCTCCTTGAAAGATGTTCACAGTGTGGATTGTAGGTCACAGCTATGTCTTCTGGAGTGAAAAGTATGCAGAAAACAGAGGTATGGTGAGAGACCTTGCTTTGCCAAATGTAGACATTAAATGGATTGGTCAGAGAGGGTTAAAGTGGCACCAATTATTGCCTTTGGTGAAAACCTTTCAACATCTCCCACAGCTTAACCTTATTATTGTGCACTGTGGTGGAAATGACCTAGGCACTTTAACTGGTGTAGGTCTGGAAATGCTTATTAAGGACACCTTTGTTCAATTGATGTCTCTTTTTTCTCAATCTGCCTTTGTATATTCTAACATATGCCAAAGGCAAAAGTGGAACTGGTCCAACCAATTTTGTCCGCAGATTGACAAAGCAAGAAAGCACGTCAACAAATCTATTTCTGCTTTCCTCAGAGACTATGGTATGGGTTCTATATACCACAACAACTTGCGTTACAACATGCAAGGCATTTATAGAGGAGACGGTGTACATTTCACTGATGAAGGCAACAGAGTCTTCCTCTTGAACTTTAGACTTCGCATCGGTACTTACTTATAGGTACCAAAAAACACTTCATAAACACAACGGCTCTTTTTAGAGCCCCCTAATATCTTAACACTTAAATTTGTTTTTTACTTTTTTTTTTTATTGTGTTTTTTTTCTACCGTACGCGTACGGTAAGCTTACCGTACGCGCACCACGCGACTTAAAAAAAACAATTACATTTATTTTTCATACTTTTATGACCTTCTTGGACCCCCTGACAAACGCTAGGGGGTCTGCAACTCTCTTTGTTGCCCCCTTTCCATGTTCTCCTCCTTTGTTTATCAGTGTGAGACACACAAAATGGAGGCCGAAACTTCCTGATTTCGACCGATTCGAATGTTTACAGTCATGAATCCACCAATCAGAATTAAGCTCGCGCAAGGCAGCGTGCGCGTACGGTAAGCTTACCGTACGCGCTCGGAGCGCGCCTATAGATATATATATTGATTTAAATGTTATTTTCTCTGGAAATACTGAACACATTTACACCAGACCTACAAAAGGCACATCCCTGACCTGAGGACTACCTCTCTGCCAAATTTCAAGTAATTCTGTTCAGCCGTTCAGGCTGTAGCTTGGACTAAAGGTCCTATGGAAAAATGCATGGGGAAAACGCGTTTTGGGACACCCCCTTTTTCTCAGCCCCCGCTTGACGAATCCCCCGGAGACTTTCAGGGAAGGAGCGGAGCAGAGCGCCCCACCAATTTTGAAAATTTCGCGAGGATTCGTCAATCGGCGCCAAAGTTATTCAAAATAGAATGTTGCGGATTTCCTATGGAAACACGGTCCTAACTATAACTATCTACTGGCGACCGCCAGTAGATAATATATATATTCAACACAAACAAATCTGAGATAATCAAAATTTCATATTTTAAGCAAAGAGCATATTTTAAGCAAAGAAAATATATAAGTCTTCTTATTCGTTCATCTTCTGATGTTTATTCTTATTTTCATTGTAGAAATTTACATATAGGAATCACAGTAATGCCTTCTTATTTTCTTTGAAGTCAGATTTACATATAGGTATCACAGTAAAGCCAACACGTGTTTCGCGCACACTGCGCTTCTTCAGGGCTGTCATACAAACAAAATAGATATATATTTTTTTTAAACAGAAGAGAAAAACAACTTACTATTAAGCACATTCCTGATACATTATTATACAAATTAACACCTGTTTAGAATCAGAACATTTTTCATCATAGAAGATAACTATTAATTTGTAAATCCAAAAACATTACCTGAATTAGAACCGATTGTTCAATCAATCAATCGTGCACATAAAGACCCGGGTTGCCATATTAAGGTACAAAATTCCTTTGTTAAGTATACCTGTTCTATTGATCATATTAGTGTGTCATACTTAAAATTATCCTCCCAATTCTTATAATGGCTGGACACATGGATTGAAACTGTTAAATACTTCCTATATACCAAATCAGCAAGTTATCTTCAACACTCAAATATGATACTAGATTTTCTATACTTGGTTCTTACAAACAACTTCTTTTTCTATAGAGGTGATCTGTTCCATCAAATAACAGGAACAGCAATGGGGGCGAAATTCGCACCTTCATACGCCAACTTATTTATGGGACATTATGAAAGAGAACATGCTTGGAGGAGAAGTGAATTTGAGGAAAATATTATCTATTGGGGTAGATTTATAGACGATGTGTTTATGATTTGGAAAGGTAGTGAAGAAAAACTAAAACTTTTTCACAAATATTTAAATACTAATAACTATAACATAACTCTTTCTCTTGAATATAGTCTAGAAAACATATGTGTCCATGTGAAATGTATATTTCACATGGACACATAGAGTCGATACTTTTTTGGAAATTAACATCAACGAATTCAATATTACATGCCAAATCAGGACATTTAAGAAAGCATATTGATAATATTCCATATGGAGAATTTCTAAGAGCCAAAAGAAATTGTAGTGAGGATATGGAATATCAAATTGTAAGTAAAGATATAACTGAAAGATTTCTGAGAAGAGGATATGACAATAGAACTGTAGAAAAAGCTAGAATCAGGGCACAGAGAGTGACAAGAGATGAACTCTTGAATGACAGACCGCGACCAAGAGAGAAGAAGAAAGAAGTGATTAGATATATCACTACATATAGTGAAGGAAACAATAGGGTCTTTCATTCACTCCGTAAATATTGGGACATATTAACTTTAGATAAAGAAATTACCCAATTTCTAGACAGTAAACCCAAAATGGTGTATAAAAAAGCACCAACACTTAGAAATCTACTAAGTCCTAGCGATACATGTCAATATGAAGTGCAGAATAAACAACAGCTGTTGACAAGAAATACCTTAACACCTGGATGTTACAGATGTAATCAATGTATTTGCTGCAAATATGTTGCAGATAAAACTCAAACATTTTATGACCATACATATAAGAACACGTATAGAATCAACTCTTTTATTAATTGCAATACGAGCCACTGTGTATACACAATGACTTGTATCTGTAAGAAAATATATGTGGGCTCGACTATGAGAAAACTGAAGATTAGATGGATGGAACATCTTAGAGCAATTAAAAATTGTGATCCTAAGTATCAAATGGCAGTTCATTTTAAAGATAAACACAAACTGACTGAATTAAGAGATATCCAATTTATGGGTATTGAACACGTTAATATTGACAGAAGAGGTGGAGATTTAGAGACAAAACTAAGATCCAGAGAAACCTATTGGATTAATAGACTACGAGCAGTACAATATGGGTTGAATATGGATCGTGAAATTTATACATTATTGAGCTAACTGGGACCCTAGTAACAATTCTCTGAAGTAGGACATCTATACAGTATGTGTGTAATATCTTAATTCAATTTGTATTACGACTCTGTCTGTCTCATGTTGGAATGAATACGAAATATATGTGTACATTCACTGATACCCAATATGATTACAAATGGGACATTAAGAAATTGTCCATTGATCACGACCTCCTGTTACATTACAATTAAGAAGGAGAGAATAGGAACAGTGACCTGAGTAAAATAGGGGAATCGGTGTGGTAGCTTGAATGATGACTCTAATAAAGAATAACTATTGAGTATACTAATTTTGGGTACGCTCCTTTATTAAATGGTTTGAGTAAGTAATAACTCTTGGGTTCTAAATTAGATTGAGGAGTAGTTAATAAATTCAGCAAACTATTAGCTAAATAGATTTAACACTTGTCGATCAAGAGGATATTTAAAATAGATCATCTGTATATTAGTTTTCTACCTTGGCTACTTTTTTGTTATCTTATTTTATGGATTATGATTAAGGACTCATCTATAATAGTGGAATATAAAGGAATATTGTGGTAGGAACACTATTATAGAATGCAACATTCAGTATGTAGCTTTGGATAGCACAATACATAAGAACAAATAAGTTTTAATGCTAGCTACCTAGGGTTCGATTCTCGGCTTAGATATTTAGAAGTTACACGGGTTTGGATTATTATTAGGATATCATGAAATGATTCCCTATGCTTTATATACTACAATTGTTTCAAGTTGAAAAACCTATGAATATCACTAATATCTATACATTTAATTTACTACCTTTAGTTATCAAAGGATTAGTTTATGAGTAAGAATAGATATTCATTGAAAATCCGGACTGCCTTGACGAATAAGATAGCTCAAAGCAGTATAACACTAAACTACCATTGATTTAATATTGGGGGTTCGAGCTCGTGGTGAGAAAAAACTTAACCAAATAATCTCTTTATTTAAATTCTATAATTTGTGCCATACGCAGTACTTAATTTTGACTTTAAATATAATTACAAATCCTGCTAAAAAATGAACTTTAAACATTATTATGGCGGAGAACTAACGTTGATAATAATAATTTAAATTATATTGTGTAGATAACGGTTTATTTTGAGGCCGTAAATACTTAAACATTTAAATAAATTTTCCCGCCAACTAACGCTAATTGACTGATTGAGGGGGAGTATATATAGAGGCAGCAGACACCAATGTATTGTCCGCGGTACGGGTTGAGGAAAAGGTTAGACGAACGCCAAAATGTTGAGCGGTAAGAACAGTTCTTTAGCATGGGGACTTTAATTTTGTTTGACGTCGATATAAGAATTCTGGTTATTCCATTGTCGGTTTGATTTTAAAATACAGACAGGTTGTGTCCTATCTCGTAGTTATTTCTCACTGACATTGAAAGAATGAAAGTAATATTCGCTAGCACTATGAGTAGAGTGTATTCATAGTCTAGATTTAAATGCCGAAATATTAGCAATTGTATTTTATTTAGGGGTATAATATATTAGAAGCTTTTATGAACAAATTATTAACTTAATAAACTAAACAGATAGCTATCAGGAATTGGATCTGTTTTGACAAGGAGGATAGCTTAGTGTATTAGATCATGGAACCAGCAATGAATAAACAAACAAAAAAACATTTTTTACTATATTATGTGACATTTTGAGGTATCTTCAGGCTAACTCTAAATGGGGGACAAGCACACTAGATTTTGATTTGATTAAATGGTTCAGTACTATATATTGAGGTATGTGTTGTCTGGCTTTGGACTATTACAGATCTTATCAAGGAATAATAGATTGAGGACTGACCATGAATAAACATTTACTTCGAAGATCTATCTAGCTGTGAAATAACCATACATGAATTATTAAGGTGAGAATTTAGCTTTAATATTAAAAGTGATTACTTGTAATAAACAAAGCAATTAGGTAAAATAAATATATGTTGTTTTAGGAAGCTATATCTAGAAAACGGAGATCCTACTAATTCATGGAGAACTTTTTCCAAAATACAAGGCAGGAAGTGAGATTAGCTACTAAATTGAGGTAACGAAATGCTCCAGACATTATAAGAATTGGGAGGATAATTTTAAGTATATGACACACTAATATGTCCCAATATTTACGGAGTGAATGAAAGACCCTATTGTTTCCTTCACTATATGTAGTGATATATCTAATCACTTCTTTCTTATTCTCTCTTGGTCGCGGTCTGTCATTCAAGAGTTCATCTCTTGTCACTCTCTGTGCCCTGATTCTAGACTTTCTACAGTTCTATTGTCATATCCTCTTCTCAGAAATCTTTCAGTTATATCTTTACTTACAATTTGATATTCCATATCCTCACTACAATTTCTTTTGGCTCTTAGAAATTCTCCATATGGAATATTATCAATCTGCTTTCTTAAATGTCCTGATTTGGCATGTAATATTGAATTCTTTGATGTTAATTTCCGAAAAAGTCTCGACTCTATGTGTCCATGTGAAACATACATTTCTACATCTAAGAAAACAATGATTTCTAGACTATATTCAAGAGAAAGAGTTATGTTATAGTTATTAGTATTTAAATATTTGTGAAAAAGTTTTCGTTTTTCTTCACTACCTTTCCAAATCATGAACACATCGTCTATAAATCTACCCCAGTAGATAATATTTTCCACAAATTCACTTCGCCTCCAAGCATGTTCTCTTTCATAATGTCCCATAAATAAGTTGGCGTATGAAGGTGCGAATTTCGCCCCCATTACTGTTCCTGTTATTTGATGGAACAGATCACCTCTATAGAAAAAGAAGTTGTTTGTAAGAACCAAGTATAGAAAATCTAGTATCATATTTGGGTGTTGAAGATAACTTGCTGATTTGGTATATAGGAAGTATTTAACAGTTTCAATCCCTTTGTCCAGCCATTATAAGAATTGGGAGGATAATTTTAAGTATGACACACTAATATGGATCAATAGAACGGGTATACTTAACAAAGGAATTTTGTACCTTAATATGGCAACCCGGGTCTTTATGTGCACGATTGATTGATTGAACAATCGGTTCTAATTCAGATAATGTTTTTGAATTTACAAATTAATAGTTATCTTCTATGTTGAAAAATGTTCTGATTCTAAACAGGTGTTAATTTGTATAATAATGTATCAGGAATGTGCTTTATAGTAAGTTGTTTTTCTCTTCTGTTTTTAAAAAATATATATCTATTTTGTTTGTATGACAGCCCTGAAGAAGCGCAGTGTGCGCGAAACACGTGTTGGCTTTACTGTGATACCTATATGTAAATCTGACTACAAAGAAAATAAGAAGGCATTACTGTGATTCTTATATGTAAATTTCTACAATGAAAATAAGAATAAACATCAGAAGATGAACGAATAAGAAGACTTATATATTTTCTTTGCTTAAAATATGAAATTTTGATTTTCTCAGATTTGTTTGTGTTGAATATAAAAATTGCACTGGTGGGGACCAGTGTCTGAGATTGGTGGTGCCGGGCAATTAACCTGTAACCCAATTTGTATTAGAATATATATATATATATATATATATATATCAAAAATCATACACATACCTTTATACTTACATCATCATCATCATCATCATAGTCTTTATTCGAATTAAAATAATTCATACAAGACACAAACACAAAAAACAAATACAAATAGAACAAATCACTAAATGATTAAAAATCTTAAAATCTTTACAATAAATAGATAAAATTTTTAGATAAAAGGGATATTAAACATTGAGGTAGACAAGATGATATGCATTAAACATCAAAAATCAGATGGTGCTAAAAAAGTTAATACGCGAATGATGATCATGTTTGAGGGCCTACCTATGTGCCTTTTCACTGGACCGGAGGGCTTTTAATCTAAGGGACCATGCCCACCCCATGTATTTGGCTAAAACTACTGAGTGGAATGGTAAGGTGCTTGTGAGTAGAATTCTAATGGCTACGGCGGATGTCCTTGTGCCCAAAAGTTTACATAAAGGAGAGAGCCAATGACGTCTTGGGGTGACATATACCGGGCAGACAAACAGGAAGTGAGCAATTGTTTCTTCTTTAGCGCCACAGGCAGGACAGGTGCATATAATTGTACCAAACCACCCGCAAGTTAGAGCCCTTAGTGGAAGGGAGCCTGCTCTGAGTTGGAAATAAAGTTTCCTGTCAGTTGGTGAAGTGATCAAATCCCAGTAAGGTTCTAGGAAAGGTGAGGCCTTTGCCTCTAAAAACCGGCTAGTCATTGTAGGGGCAGAAGAAGAACCCCATACCCTGTGGTTTACCTGTTCCCAATATAATGTTTTCAATAGCTTTTTGGCTGGGAACACGACACCAACTGAATCATTCCATAGATCTTCCAACCCCAGGGCTTTTAAAGATTCACGAAGGTTCCTTAACCATCCAATCTTGTGAAACTTATCAACCCGGATTATGTCCAAGATACCCAATGCGTAGGGTTGTAGCTCTGGTGTAGTCCATAGTCTCCTCCAGTATAAAACCGGACGGAGACTGGCCAGATCATTAATGCCCTTTCTACCTAGGTCATAGCGCAATGGGACCATTGGCGTACTTTGTGGCAAGCCAATAATGTAGCGGAAGAATTTATTTTCTACGGCTATTAGGGGTGTTAATGAGTCAAAACCCCAAAGCTCTGCCCCATACAAGACAGAGTTTAGGGCCTTTGCCTCGTATACTTCTAGCACTGGTTTGACAGGTTTAGTGAGTGATTTTTTATGCTCTTTAACCAGCGCCCCCGTGATCTGGGTGAATTTCAACGTGGACAATTCCAAATGTCTATTCCACCGATTATTATGGGAGACATGGATGCCCAGGTAAGGAAAGTTTGTTACCTCCTCCAGGATTTGGCCGTTCATTGAAAGCTTGCCAACTCTGTAGCTTGGGTGTGGATTGAAGGTCATAAGCTTAGTCTTTGCCACATTTACCTCCAAGCCATGATCTTTGCAGAAATTTTCGAAAATTGACAGAGCCCTTTGCATGCCGCACGGTGTTTTAGACACTATAAGGGTGTCGTCGGCAAACATTAGTATTGGTATAGGGACTCCTGCCAATTGAGGGGCGTCAGTATTTGCTTGGAGCATGTAATCAACTACTCCGTTGATATACAAGGAGAAGAGTGTGGGAGCCATGGCACATCCCTGGCGCACACCTCTCTCAACAGGAAACTCTTGGGTTGTTTCCCCCCGACCACCCCATTGTATTTTTGCAAAGTTAGGCTCGTGGAGTCTCCTAATTAAAGTCAAGAGCTCCGGGGGTAGACCGAGCTTTTCTAGGACCCTCCAGAGTTGCTCTCGAGGGACGAGATCGAAGGCTGCTCTTAAATCCACGAAGGTGACATAAAGACTGCCTTTTCCTAGTTCAACTACCTTCCAAAGTAATTGTTTAAAGCGAAACACCTGGTCCACAGTGCTGGTAAATTTGCGGAAGCCCGCTTGGAGATTGGAAAGGATCTTGTTAGCTTCTATCCAACTGAGTACCTCATTCAGTACCATCCTCCCAATGACTTTTTGAATTGTGTCAATTAGGCTGATGGGCCTGTAGTTCCCTGGGAGGGTTTTATCACCCTTTTTGTATATTGGGATTATAATAGCACCCCCCCAAGATTTAGGTACTGGGGCACCTACAGCCACGGCGTTCGCGATTAGGGCGATGTACTTGCTCCAGGAAGCTTTATTACTAAGAAAAAGGTCAGATGGGACACCATCCAAGCCAGGGGCCCGCCCTGTAGCTACACAAGACAAGGCAACTAAAACGTCGTTAGAGCCAAAAGGCCCCGACGAGTAGAAAACATATGGAATTGAGCCCAAATTACTACAGTGGGGATCTCGTGCGTATTGGGGTTTGAAGTACCTCAGCCAATCGTCTTGGGTAACATGGTTCGCGGGGTTATCAGGGAAGCCCCCTCTGCCCCACTTTAGTACGTTCCAGAATAATCTCGTATCACGGGCATAGCAAGCATCCTTCAATTCAAGCCAAAACGAGGCATCCCATTTTCGTTTAGCTTGAGTAATGCTTTTCCTATAAGCGTGTCTAGCAGATTGGATGAGAGGTAAACTCCCGCTGGAAAGGGCTTGGGCCAGGGTGCCTCTTGCGCTTTTACATTGTTTATCATACCACCTGGGTCGCTTGGACGGTGGCATAGTGCCCTTTCTTGATTGTTTAAAAAAGAAAGCACGTAGGTCCTCAAAAAATGACTCATGTATTCTAGTTGCTTGTGCATTTTGGTCCTGGGTTTTCAAAATTACTTCAAGATTCGCATTAGTTGCAGAAAGAGAGGTGTCAATATGGGCCATTACTGAGGCGTTGGACTTTACCACAGACCATTTTAGCCTCCGCATATCGTTTGATGGGACACACGCCAAGGGATCCAGAGTTGTTTCCTTGGTCATTGGGCAGGGTGAACCCCACCAACAATGGGAGACACTAATGGGGTTGTGGTCGCTCTCTAGTCTTTTCTCCACCACCATATCTATAGGGTGACGCCACAGCCTCAAACAACAAAGGACGTAATCAATCCTACTGGCCGAGCGGCCATTATCAAAGGTATGTGCTCCCATCATGTCACCCTTTGTTCTGCCGTTCAGTGCCCGTAAGCCATTTCCAAGGCAAAATGTGTTTACCTGAACTGCTGCCGTAGACCACCTTTTGATGGGGGGTAACGAAAGAGCTGGGATACCCCCTTGGCCGTCCTCATCGGTGTCAGAGCCCCATTCCAAATCAGAATCTAAAAGAGGTTCGAAGGTGACATTAAAATCCCCAGCTACGATCAGGTCCCTTTTGCACGAGTTGGATTCAATGAGTGAGGTTAAAATGTCCAACTCCCTTGACTTTTTCCCTTTAGTGCCCCGAAGGTAAACGTTATAAATATCCAGGGAGCACTTATGGTCAGAAGTTAATCTCACTAATTGAATATCCGGGGACCCGGTGTCAATCGCGACAGCATGTGGAAAAAGATCCTGGCAAGCCCAAATAATTAGGCCGCCAGAAGGACGGCCTTTCGGGCCTTTCGTCGCTGGAACATGAAAGCTCAGGTAACCCGGCAAAAACCGAGCCTCGAGGGACCATGTTTCCTGCAATAGGCAGAGATCATAATTGTTGACAAAGCTAACCCATTCGGGGGAGTCGAGTTTAGTGTTAATGCCAGCCAGGTTCCATGACAAAAAGGTACCAGAATAGTTGCCAGGTCGTGTAGTGTGGAGCACAATAGATTGACTAGATGGATTTATCCTCTCACACAGGCCGGATGGAGGTGGTGTTAGAGCTCTAGGTGTTATTTGAGATCCGGTCCGGACCGGAGGAATGACCACCGGATCTGTTGGTGTACTAACGGTTACCTTCGATGTCACGGGATGTGAGGGGGATGTCAAACTATGCAATTGTCACTGGCGAAAACCTCCAGTGTAAAAATAAGCTAAATTGTGGGCCTCTATGCTGGATCTAGAATCAAAAGATGTATACTCAGTGATAAACCTAGGGAGGCGTGGGTCTTTAAAATTAACGATGATGCAGTCGCCCTGCGTGTTTTTTGGTTGGGGCCTATCCAATGGACCCTTCTAACAAAAAGAATCCGACCATTCAATTCATTCGGTATTGGTCTATGGATGTTAAGCCAATGACTTACTTTATTTTTTAGTTGTTCAAAGGATTCATTTTTGTTGTTAGGAAGTTCGGGGACACCCGTTAGTACCACGACGTATGGAAAAGATTCTTGTGGTAAATTTATTTGGGTCAGGGATGGCCTGGTTACATTACATGGGGGAGGGATATCAACAGTCGCGTTCAATCTTTCTAGGTTCTCGGTATTGGTGCCTGAGGGTACATTGCTTAACCGACCCTTCTGCCTTGGGGACTGACTACTTTGTTGCGCTCCCTCCCGCCGTAGTGGTTGTTGAGTATTTAAGGGTGCCTTAGAAGTATTCGTGGGTAAACCAATGCCTGAGGTAGGGAGGGCGGGAACAGAGGATAGGCCACATGAGGGTGGGATGACAAGGGTTGGATTTGCTCCATGAGTGCAGTTAGTTTTCGGTAAATCCCTAGTACACAGCTTAACAACATTCTTCAGTGAACAGAAGTTATCCAAAATACATTGTTCTAATTTATCAACTTTAGTAACAACCTTTTCGATCCTTTCCAATAATGGAGAGATTAGAGATCGTACTATGCGTTCTAGCTGTGAGGTTATGTTGGTAGGTTCGGGTGAGGGGGGGGCAAGTAAGCTAGATTCAGTCGTGGAGTGGTGGGCACTAGTACTTACAGTGACAGGGGGTACCAAGTTTTTAATAGCCTTGGATATTTTCGCCTGCCTACCACCATCCTTACCCCCTCCCCTTTTCCTTTTCTGGGTAGCTGCACCGGTGGATATGTTAGATCTAACCCCTGCTCTAGTCTGGGGGCGGGGGGCACTAGGAGCGATTCGAGATACAACTTCCTCCTCTGGAACTACATCCTTATTTGTTGGGGGATTTATCAACCTCCCAGGTGGAGATAACATCTGCTGAGATGAATCAGACGTAGAAGATAGTGATACCTCCTCCCTCTGCCGCTCTCTGAGAATATTTGGTGATTTAACGAGAGCAAGCGGGCCCAATGAGGAGCGCCTACCTGACATAGAATCTAACGAAAGGCGTTTTTCAGACATGGCTATCTCATGTTCCAGTACCGAGACGGCACTTGTGATGAATTGGTCCATAGTCCCGGCTACTGTAGAAGGGGCTGTAAGACGCTTACCCTTTCCAGCCATTTGTCACAGGGCCACACAAATCCGTGAATTACAACAGTAACGGGTTAACCAAATGTCAGTGATCAAAAAGTCAAACACTGCTGCAACTTACTTCCAGCGTTGTCAGGGGGGAGGCCTGGTAACGGCAAGCTTTGTAAAGGCAGGTCGTGGTAAAAATATCTATAGTAAAGTCATGCTTGGTAAAGACTTATGCGTTGTAACGCTTGCTTTGTAATAGCATGCATGATTTAGACGGCATTGTAATTGCTGTGTCCAGACAAACACAGATCAGATATGTCAGATACAAAAAAGTAGAAATATAAGAGGGGCAACAACACACAGCTGAGGTGAGACATACGTAATCAGCTGACTCACAAAGAAAACAAAGCGCACACATGTCAATTGCCGAGAAAGCATTACCTGTGGATTAATGGCGCTGTAGCACTATCAGGTTAGTTGGAGAGGAAGTGTGAACACACAATTGTATAGATGCGGCCTGGACAGACATGTGGGTCGGGCAGGAATCTTACCTGCCCACCACAGAACTTTATTATCATCTCCCACACATGATGATGCTTCTTGTAAAATGTATTGTATTGTATTGTAATTGCATTTATATAGCGCTTACTACCCCATACGAGGCATCAAAGCGCTTTTTCGGCGAGTAGCATGCTACTCCGGGACCCATAAAGGATTAGTGTTGAATTGGTATAGTGGAATATGAAAGTAATTTGAGTGGTGGATATGTTAGTCAGTTATTTGGATTGAAAAGTGTTGGGGAGGGTTAGAAAAGGGAAAAAGGTTTGCATTTATATAGCGCTTGTAACCCTGATGGCGTGTTGAAGCGCTTTATTGGCGAGTAGCACGCTACTCTGGAACCCATAAAGGATTAGTGGTGAATTAGTATAGTGGAATATGAAATTTGAGAAGTGAATTTAATTTTCAAATTTGATGCATGTGGGAAGCCTTCAACCCAACCCGTGGAAAATCCACTAGATCCATGATATGTGTCTTCCACATGATCAAAACTATTTCCAAACAAATGTGTCTCTGGATACACACAAAAAAATTCCTTTACAATTGATTTTCTGGGTCCCGACTGGACGACCGACCGAAAGCACCTGAATGACCCTCCAATGACCGAATGTGGATCAATCCTGACATTGTGATCCAAGAGAAATCCTCCCTTAGTACATTATTTGTATATGGTACCCCATCTCTTGGATAGTGGGGGCCACTCTCTTTGTTTATGGCCATTTAAAAAAGCAATGCTCCAAGTACCAAATGAGCTGCAGATGATGGCGCATTTTTATAATAAAGCAAACACAAGGACATGATGGACGGAGCGCTAAAACTTTTCAGACACTCACCCCCAGTCACAGATCTGGGTTGAATACATTTTCATCATTCTTTAGCTCACTTAGCCACCTCAGTTCAGACCAGGCGTGCAACACCCGTTGGACTCAAAGGGCTTCCAATTAAACAAGGCAGAAATCCCAAATTGTCTTGCTTTGTAATCGCATTTATATAGTACTTACGTCTCCTGTGAGGGGAAATAAGCACTAAATAAATGCTAAAACGTGAAGAAAGAGTTTTATTTTTCTAAATGTAGTGACCATCAAGCAGTAAAGACTTTTCTGTCAATAGTATGCAACATGATATTGGCAAAATAGGGGTGGGATGGATGGATTGCAGAGAGGGTAGAAGTCCCAATCCTCTAGATAAAATGTTCCTGGCTACCCGTGACCTTTTATTTGTGCAGTTTTATGTAGAACAAACCTGGACCAAAGGCATCAGGGTGCTCTACATAAACACCAGTTTAAATTAAATTAGGGGCGTGCCCTATGCAAATGAGGGAATTCCTTAGACTCTGCGCCCGCGCCATATTACAGACGTGGGCTCAGAGTTAAAGTAGCTCTCAGGAGGCGCACTGACAGTGCGCCGTTTAAAAGGTGGCACACTGTCAATGCTCCTCCTGACAGCAGCCCTCTGCAGGGGGTAAAGGAGTCCAATGGACCCCCCCGACATCCCCTTGCAGGCGGGTTCAGTCCCTGACTGCATACGCCTGCAAGGGGATCTCTAATGCCCTTTGAAAGTGCAGGCGGGTGCCGCCTGCAATCTGAAAACACGGAGCAGTTGCTCCGTGTTTTAACATGAAAGCGCTGCCCTAGGGGCAGCGCAAGATCGCGTCTGCCCTGGGGGCAGCGCATTCACCATAATGGGGTGCATTGGCATTGTTTGCGCCCGGCACACCTTTTCAAAGGTGCACCGGGTGTAAGCAATGCCAATATGTAATATGGCCCCTGGTGCTTTTCTGCTATCTCCATCTCACGCTGTGCAGCAACTTTGGATGCTGCAACGCTTTCTGTAAATTTTCCTTCACTCACTAACTCATATTCTCTCACTTGCTCATTCTCACTTATACTCATTCCCACTCACTGTTAGTCACACACAAAGTACTCATACTTACTAATTCTCATTCTCACTTACTAACAAACATACACACACACTCACTTACTCTGGGCCTTGGTGCAAATGCACCTGTTGCACCATTGATAGCTACACCCGCAATTCAGTTCCATTCCCTCTTACAACATCCAATCAATAACACGTAACACACTCATACTCCTTCACTTACTCCCTCATGCTCACTTTCACTTATTTATGCATATTCCCAAACTTTGATTCCCACTTTCACGCTCATATGCAGTCTCAAACACACACACTTTCAATCAATCCCATTTACTCTCAATCACTCACAAGTACATACACAAACATATAGAGAAATAACATTTTTGTCTCACTTACCTGGCTTACCTAGCTGCAAACTTAGAGGCTCCATGGCAGCAGCAAAAGTGTTCTAGTCAATTTTTAAATTGTGTTTCGTGTGGAACATCAAACGTAAACCCTACACATACTGAAGAAGTCTGGTGTTTTATATATTCACTTCCCTGACCTAGTTGAAGCAGGCAAACCCCAAAGTGAGTGGATGAAGGAGTAAATCATAAAGCAAGTGAGGGCAGATCAACTTGAAGGGTTAAATAAGAGGGATTTCTTGTAGGAGCCTCTGTTAGTGCATGTACCCTAATCAATAATGTATGGCTTTGTGGCACCACAAACCAATGGAAGGACTCCACTCATGGTGCCCTCAAATCATGGTCTCCACAGTGGACAAAAGCCCTGCATACTCCCCTGTACTGCTAGCTGTATCTTCAATATTCAAGATTCCTAATGAATAAATTCTTACATTAATTGGGCCAGGCTCACCTGCCCGAAGTCATTGATCCTACAACCATGTTATCATCATTTTGATGTTGCTCTTCTCTACCGCATAGTGTGCCACCCTTCGTAGCCCACTATATACCTGTTCACTGTATTACTCTCCTTGATTGATTTGTCTTGTAACTATGCGATAATTATTGTTATTATTCTTACCTGATGTCGATTTTACATTTTGTCCTTCCTTCCATCCGTTTGTATAGCGCTTTGATATCCTTCGAGATCTTGTTCGTGCTATATAAAACTTTATAAATAAAATAAAATAAATAAATAAATATTCCTGTGACAGAGCACCAGGTATCTGTTCAGGTGAAGGAACATGAGCTCCGCACTGGCTGAGGGTGCAGGCATTGTGCATCGGCTGGAGCTACAGGAACTGTTTGAGAGTGGTGCAGCAGGGTTATGGGCATGCACACACTTTTCCACATGCATGGGGCTACTCACAGGTCTCCTTCTGGCTATGTAAATCGAATCCTGCAGCAGTGTCTCATGCTGTTAATACTCACCATAACAAGAATAAAAGTATTTTTTACATAGCATTTTCTCCCACACTAATATTGCTGCAAACACTACCTACCATATTAAATTTATTTTGCAGCATGCACACATTTAAATCTCTGCATCTTTGTCTATCCTTCTTTTATTTGGAGAGAAAGAAACAGTAACTGAGTGCAAGTTTGGCTTAAGTGTAAGTGTGTATTTTATTAAATTAATTTAGAGCTAACAAATTGGGAACTGGCTGTATAGTTGTAATTCACAATATTGCCTAATTTTTTATCACAGAAGTTTAGCCATTTAAAGAAGTATTGCAGGGCCAAAAACTGGAAAAGTATTTATTAACCATTTGAACACTAGCTTAGATGACAGAAAATACCACATTAAAAAAGATACTCATTCCCATCACGATCTCTGCTCCACCTTGATGGGTACAATGGAGATCATTGAAAAGTAATTACATCTTTGAGTAAAAATACATGTATTACGTTTTGGTGCTGTTATTCCACAAAAAGCAGTGGTATTAAACCCACAAATTTTTAAGGAACTGTGAAATATGAAAAATATTTCACGGTGACATGTGAAATAAAGATGTTGTCGCAACTGTGCAAAGGTTTTACATCGTCAAGGCTACTAGGATTATCCAGCGTGGAGGACCAAGGTCAGCGAAGTTATGCGACTAAAAAATGCTAATTACGGGGCACTTTGTCTAGCAGTATTATTTTCATCCGTTTGAGCTGGAAACAACATTTTTGGTGAATTCTGCATATTTTGGAAATTATGTGGCACATTCAGTAAATCCATAACTATGCTGTAAACTCTGCAGCCATAGTGTCACATAAATCCACTGATCTCAACATTGCCTATTGTTTTCATCAAGAATGTATTTTTGACAGGTAAACAAAACCTCAACATTTTAATTCCTGTCATGTCCATTGTTATTTGCATTTTAAATAAAACAGCTTGTAAGATAAAAAAATACATAACAGATGCCAGGTCATCGCCGCCTCAGACCTTTGGTGACATTTACAAACTAAAAGGCCAAAGATCTCACTTGAACCCCTCAATGGTAATATTGGACTAGGTTGCACAGTAACCCATTATGCATGCTCTGTATGTGCTTATCTTTAACCATTGTGTTTATGCAAATAGATAAACCTCAACCTTAAACAAGAGACAACTAATTTAGGTGCTACCGATGTATAAAACATAAATACCAAAATTATTTGCATTTGGTCCACTCACTAGACAGCATTTCGAATGCGGCTATGTCAAAACATCCACAGAATACCAGTGTTCATAAGGAGTGGTGAAATTGAATCTTTGAAGCTTTTTTGAAAGTTCTAGTAATCATTTAAGGAAGGAGATGTGGTCTAGAGGCTTCGCTGTCCATCTGAGGACCTTGATTTAAATCCAGCTTGACATTGATTGAAAATTGTGCAATTCTGGGAAATCAGTTAATCACAGTGTGTCTAGATGTATGTGTGTGTGTTTGTGTGTGTGTGTGTGCGCGCGCAGGCGTGTGTGTGTGTATACAAAATATATAAGCCGCCACTTGATGAATACAATCTTGCATCATTTTCCAAATGCGATGCAGCGCTCGCAACAATTTTTTTTTTCCCGTTACTTACCTGAAATCGTCCGTATGCCGCATTTTACAACCCCCCACCCTGCCCCTCCCCCGCAAGCTTGTACGGGGAGGAACATGACATTCACCGGTGGCGGGTTTAAGAAAGTGATTTTTGCCTCAGTTAACACCCATTCATATAGCTGGGTGAGTGAGCTTGCACTGCAGATATCACTATCATTCTCTCTCTGCCTGTGTTTGTGGTGTGTATGCTTGTAGCAAGTGGTAAGGAGTTGCATGATCGTGCACTTCTGCCTTTCATCCTTCTCTGCCTTTCATCCTTCTCATGCCGGTCAATCGGTTAATGCACATATGGGAGAGAGTTAAGCATGCACTCTGAAGCTCAGGGGCTGGAACATTGTGGGCTGCCTGAAACTGAATTCCTTCAGCAGCTGGTAACGTATATCAGTGGGTTAATGCGCATACTGCAGAGCTCAGCTTGCAACCTTAAAGGAAGGGACTGGCTGAGCCTTTCATCCTTCCTTATCCTTCCTTAGTGCCACTAAGCTGGACAACTCCCTGCGCCTAATAATCATCAAGGCAGTACAGCTTCTCCTCTGCACTAGTAACTTAAGAAATGTTAGTGTTAAATTATTTATTTATTTGGGATATTTGTTTAGCACAACGTTCACTCCCATGGGGTGTCTTGGCGCTGTGTAGATTCTTACTGGCTCATTTTATGCACACACTTTTGAACTATCTGGCACAGGGCTGAAGCAGCAAGATTTCCGTTCTGATAGTATGACACCGGCGTTAAGTTGTGCCTGCACCCATATTACAGGAAGGTTTCAAATGGCATCACGAATCCAGTACGTCACCACGCACACTTCAATAGCCACAGAATAAACCACAGAAATCGGTCTGTTTGTCAGATTGTTTTAAGCTTTGTGACAGGTACAGTCAAGGGATTCCAAACTGTAGAAGTCTGACTTTAGTGCCAGTGCTTGACTCGGGAGAAAGAAACGGCAATGGTGAATTATTGACAGCCTCTCAGAGTATTTAGCTTCACCCCGCACTGTAAAAGGCAGTCACGTGATGGTTATTTGAATACTAAATAGAGGTAAGAAGTGGAAGGGGATGGTGGGGCCAAGACCTGCTTGGGTGTGTGTGACACTGATGGTAAGATCAGGGCTTTAAGTGGGATGAGAAAACTGGAGGGTCTCTCAAAGGGGCAAGGCCAATGTAATTAAGGGCGTGGCTTAAAACACTAAGCTAAAAATATGTGCTTAGCATAGCGTGCCGCCCGACTTGTATTTTGATGTATCTGTCATTGCATCTAGATATATGATACAACAAGTAACATCACACCTACAACAAGTCAGGACTATTGGCTTTGTTAATGGTTGTTAGTTGCATGTGACAGCACAACAATGTTGCTGCTCCTGAGTTTCAAAAAGAGAAGGGAAATCCAGAGAGAAAATGACTCTCTTGAAAGGATTTCCCTTCTCCTACAACGCTCACCAGGCATGACGTCATGCCATAACTTCTCCACTAGTGAGAAGTGAGCAGTGTGAGCCGTGCACATCGATGTGCGAACTGTCCCTGCAGTCTGGAAAAAACAGACCGACTGCGCCAAGGCACAAAACGGAGCCCGATAGAGACCCATTTCGAGGCCCCCTTTAAAAAAGCATTGGCATAGCCAATAGGTCTCGCCTTTGGAACCTTATAAGTGTTTAGTTATCCAGCACAATATCCTTGGTGCAACAACATAAACTGTTGCATGGCTAAACACTTGTAAGGTCCCAAAGGCGAGACCTATTGGCTATGCCAATGCTTGTTTATATCAATGGCTGATCAAAGTACAATGGTTTTGTGCCCCTTTATAGCTCATGCTTCTCCGGTGGTATTATTCCGGATAGCTGGAGAGGCTCCTTACTGGCTCCTATACATAAAAAAGTATCAAACAGAGTACCTCACAACGTTCGCCTCAGTGCACTGTTGGATGTTGATGGCAAACTATATGCAAATTTGCTCTTAAAAGAACTGGGTAAATGGGCCTCGGAGAAAAAACTCATTCCTTTCTTTCAAACAGGATTTGCTAAAGGCTGTGGCATTGAGGATAACCTGCTTGTGCTATCAATCCTCACGGAGAACCCCTTGGAACCCCTTGGCCAATAAAGAGAACTTTTTATATGCGACTTTTATTGATTTTAACTCAGCATTGGAAAATATCAGCAGTGAAATGTCTATAAAACGACCCATAGTTGAAGCATGCATCATTCATCTCAACATGAAGACAAGAGGAGATCATTAGTCCTTAATGAGCTTTTTCCTATGTCTTAGTGCTGCTGTGAGGAAACTAGCAGCTCCAAAACAGCTCAGAGGCGAAGACAGCATTTGTAAGTATATTAGGGCAGGCATTGCAAAATTGCAATTCCTTAACAGCGGAACGATGTATTTTTTCTGTAAATTACTGTAAAAGTCACAAAAGAAAACAGAATGTAAGGCATCTTGTTCTGGAAAATGATCACAAGGGCAGGGCTTCAGGGCATCTGGCTTTGAGAAACCTCTAGTAACATCTAAGCACCAATGAATGCCTAGTCAAGGAGAAAAAGGCGGTGGGGATTATTAATATAAGACCAGTAGGGCCCTGCACTCAGTATTACGTATTGCGTTATTGTGGGCTTTGTGAGTTCCTTTCCTTCCATTTCCCCTCACCCTCCAGTCCAAGAATATGTGTTTAATATCTATTAGCTCACTAGGGCACAGCTGCCTATGGTGTGTAAACAACTCAGGGCACCCTCAACTATTTAGATGCGCCAGGGCATGACCCAGCAAAGCAATATTCAAAGCCCCTCAAACCCCATAAAGTCCCCTAGAACGAGCTGAATTAGGGTAGGGATGGTGTGTGACCAAATTTTAAGCCACTGCATTAAAGGAGCCATTGCGATGATGTCAGAAATGTAACCCTGTCGGAGCTCCTCATGTACCGTAAGAGAAGGGGTACAGATGGGTGCAACAAGAAGTCTGCGGAAAAATGTATTCTAAGCTGCCTTCAGTTCGCTAACTTCTTTGTAACCCCAGACGTCACAACCATAGGTGGCCATAGGTATACATTTATTGTTCTAAATCTTGAGTAGGGATGGGTGTAGGTCTGGCCCCTAGTCTCTTAGCGTAAACCATAGTGGCTCCTGCCACTCTAGCCAAGATATTCTTTTTAAGTGCTCTTTATACCACACATGACACTCTTTCATCAAACAGCACCTACAAGTAGGGAAATGTGAAACTTTAGTCAGTTCTGCTCCCCTACAGAAGAACTTGCATCTTGAAAGCTTTGTACTGCCTGTCGTCATAATGTGTGATTTAGAGAAGCTAATAGAAAGGTCAAGAGAGACCATAAAATCAGTAAAGGTAGGCGTAGAGTGAGCCGTTTTCAATGTATCTAGCTGAGGCTGTCAGGTTCGAATGTGACCTGTATAGAAAGGCCACCAAGTCACCATCCATGCCCATGTCTAATAGGGAGGGCCAAAGTTTAGATCTATCGACACGATCGAATGTTGAAGTTAGATCCATAAAAGCCATATGCAAGCAGCCCCTTTTGGCTATAGTATATTTTTATGACCATATGCAGATTAATGCATTGGCTCAGGGTCCCCCTGCCTTTCCTAAAACCATATTGTAAATCTGAGATAATGTTAAAATTATCTAGCCATAAGCTTAAGCGGTCCAGTACCACTGTAGTATGTACTATTATTGGTAAGTGAGTCTCTTTAAATGCATCTGTGCATCTTTTACATTCTGTAGCCTTTTAAATGTGTTTCCATTATATGTTCGATCCTACAGTTGTATTGGAATGTTGAACGCTCTGCAGCGAGTCAGTTTCCTCCCGACAGCTGTTCGAGTGAGACATGCTCATTTATTGGAATAAACTACTTTATTGGATTTATTTTAATTTGCTTCACTGGAAATTACTACAACCACCTTTCCCATGATTTTAGCGTCTGAGTCCAGTAAAGAAATTGAACTGTAGTATACTAGATCATCCCTGGCTCCCTTTTTAAAAATAGGCAAGATGATGGAAGTGGACCATGAGGGAGGCAAGCTATACGAGGCAGCCGCATTAAAAACCTGTGTCAAAATCTTAGCCCAGGTCACAGGGTCTGCTTTATAAAGGTCTGACAGCACCCCATCCAGGCCAGGCACTTTCCTCCCGGTGGTAACCACAATGGCTTTATAGACCTCATGCACATTAAAAGACAATAGTAAAGTAACAGTGCCAGGCTGTCATAAAATGTTGTTCTCCCCAGAGTCAACTCTCCTAGATATCCCTTCAAAGTGTTGGAACCATTCATCAGCAGGGATGGTGCAATCCACTCTGAAATTCGGCGAGTCTGAGAAGAAAGAGCTGTTAACCACTTCCCAAAACGTGGAGCTGTTGGCCAGTAGACTGGCCTGACTTAGGGCTTCCCATAACCTTTTTTCTTTGCTGAGTCGCAGATGTGTATGCTCTTCTGCATGCCTTAACCCTTAAGAGTTTTGTGTACTTTAGAGCATTCACCAGCAAACCACTTTTTCCCCTCGGTGCCTCCAATTCTGCCGTGAATCGTTAAGTTATCTGCAATCCGCCTGGTTAGGTTATTGTATGCGTCTAATACCAAACTTTACTGTGAGCTGTTGTCAAGACGGAGTGCAATATCTTCTGCACCTTCTGCATACAGCTTGTTTAAAAAGGCCTCTGGTAGTGCCTTTTCCCACTTAATTTTACCTGCTTGGTCTCTCGGTTTAAATTCCCTGTTCGATACACTCTTACACGCCTCCCAAGAGAAAACTTGAACCCAAGTCCAATATTAAAGGATTATGATCACTAAAGCTGCTCCAACAGGTTTGTAGGTTGTGCACTGCAGGGACCAAGGGAGCGTATAACAAAATAAAATCAATAGTAGAGGAGTAACCCCTTCCTGGCGATGTTGGAACAGATCTACTTCACCCGAATCTTCAAGACAGTGCAGATTGTTAGCTGTGAGTAGACCCTCTAACCGAAATCCTTTGCCCATTTGTTCAAAACGGATAGTTGAAGACAATGTATTCCAAGGGCCTTTTACTAGGGTGCAGTTGAGCTGACAAAGAAGTGCAATAAAATTGCCTAGAACTATAATTTCGTAACATGGGCTCCCCATAATGATCAAGTAACTCCTCCAGTAAGGCAATGTGTTCATTTTCGAAATTTCTACAAAAAGGGTTATATAAGCTTAGCTACAGGAAACTCAAGAGGGTCCCTGAAGTACTAGGTAGAGGTAGAGGAAAGCAGGGAATAACCAGAGACAAACACAAAAACCTCTCCCTAACTATTAATCACTCAATAGGTCATAGATCCTAAATACAGCGACAGTATCATTGTCCCACAATTCAGTTATTTATAAAGTTATATTTATTATTCTTGTTGTATCAAAAGATATCATTTTATTAAAATATACGTAAATACATTATGTGAAAATGACAATAATTCTAATATAAGCACAGAGAGACCCCAACATGTGAATAATACACAAATTCAAGAAATTGGCAAAAATGAAATACAAAATAACAACACGCATCACACAACCTCTAGTCATACCATACACGACACAACAGAACAAAACACAAAATAGGAATAACACAATAACTTGCAAAAGACTATTACATAAACATTATACAAAGACAATAATCATATACAGAACACACGAAAAAATTGTGAGACTGAGAACAGCGCCGACGCGCGTTTCGGAGTGCAACCTTGTCCATCTGTTCCTTCGTCAGGGCGCAACTGATGCAGTATTATACAAGCAAATTTCCGTACAAAGGATCAGAAACAATGTATCATAGGACGGTGGTGAGGGGTCTTTGTAACATATCGTTCAAATGGAACCGATTCTGTAATTTAACAATCCATGCAAGCTCGAATTCCAAAGGTCATAATTCAGATGATAAATGCTGTAGATGGTGGGCTTCACAATACCCACAAATATAGCGCTAGTGGACGAAGGGAACACCACATGGGGGCTTCTTCCTGTAGTTAAAAAGGTGCCAAACCTGGCCGAGGTCCCGATGAAAAAAAGAAAATCTTAGAGACACGAGAATACGTGAGAAAAAAGTGTAGGATGTAATACAGGCGCTGCTAATGCGTGTGTCCTGGGCTCGTCATCAATAATAATACCAACACTATAAGCCTCTGAGATAAGGCCTGGTGAAGCTTACATGGCCTCACGGATCGCTCGAGCGGGGAAACGCATCCTCCGATGTACTCCACCTATATATGTTTAGCACCAACAGAGGGGAGCGATTGGTAATGGTTAACTCTACGGCTAGCTGATGAGGAAAGTGGCAAGCCACCACTTTGGTGGTACAAGAGATTTTAAGCGATACCAAAGTGAGCAAACCACCCTTTGCGCGCCCCGCTCTAGAGGCAGAAGCGGCTTTATAAAAGGAAGTGAATGGGTCCAAGAAAAAGGAAAGAGATGTATCCAAGGTTTTCTGCAATTCGACTATATGACAAAGCCCAACTGTTGATAGCCACTATGCATCATGTCTTATGGCCCTCAAACCCACAATATTCCATGTCATTATCTTCATTATTGGTGGGATAGTAGTAATGGGGTCCATCTGAGGAGTGGAGATGGGCGCACAGACTGCTGGTGACGCGGGCCTGGGGGTTGTTGTGTCATTATGTAATACCACTTGTCAATCTAAGTTATCTAAGCCCGTCAGCAGCTTAAATCTTTTTGCAAGGGGAACGACTATTCAAGTGTTCAATCACTGTGGTATTCTCACTGGCAAGGGAGCCCTGTTGGCAAAAGAAGAGAAAAGAATTGGTAGGATAGAAAAATTGGAGGGGGACAATCCTGATTGCGGTTTTAGCGTCTTGGATACGATAGCTCTCAACCATAGCTTTCGTATATTTAGGGTGTCTTAGGTTAACCACAATAGAGCCTCCCTCAATATTCCACTGGTGCCAAACCACCCACTCTTCTTGCCATTATATTATGTGTTAACAAGTGGTGCATATTTACTATTGTATTGTCGCACCAGTGAGGAACCTTGTGCATCAGATCTACCGTGGTCTAACTTGAGCCCTGCTTAATAGGAGGGATTCCCGTCAAGATAACCACCAAGGGGGCTGACTCAGGGGGCAGATTTAAGTGATTAGTATTCGCTGCTAAGGTTTGGTGAGATCTGGTTGTGTTAGAAATGTTAGCTCTGGGCCCTTCAGACAGTTGATCGGCTCTGGGGGCAGCCCTCAGGCCAGCCGTATGTCGCAGGGGTGTTGTACCTACTGCCACACCAACGGTTGCAAATGTACCATGGACCCTAGGGTCTTGAGCACCCTCCCTCGTAGATCGTTAAGCCATCAATGTAGTCGTTAAGCCATCATAGTGTAGCTATGCTCACTAGGGTTACTCCCCTCACTTAATAGGCCTGTGGGTGTGGACCCAGCTGCATGACTGGTCCCCGCAGCCACCACCTCTGCTTTATCAGTTAAAGAACTAACTTCAAAGTGAGATGAGTAAGCATGGCCTCTATCCCAGCAAGCCATGACACAATAGGTGCCAATAATAATTTCACCAGTGATTAAAACCTAGGGATTAGTTCAATCAATCAATCAAAGGCTTTATTTCGATAAAAACTTATCATAAAAGCATCACAATAAAAAATTTCAGTTCATTTTATCTTAAAAACCATTTTTTACAATAAAGAAAGGAACATATCATAAATACATTTTAAAAAACAGATTAAACAATTATTTTAAGCCTATTGGTTCTGATGCGCCATGCCCAAGATAAAAATTTAGAGAGGGCACAAGCATACAATGGGCGAGAGTCGGACCTTAGAATGCGTAACGCCTCGACATGCTGTCTGGTACCTAATGAACGGCACAGATGTTTAAGCCATCTTCTTCTTGGGAGTACATACTCTTGGCATTCAAATAGAAAGTGTGCCACAGTCTCATGCCTAGATATACAAAAAGGGCAACATTCTGTCGTCTGTACTGGGGGTTTCCACCCAGATGTAAAAGCGTGGAGTGGAAGAGTCCCGGTCCTAAATTTGAAGTAAAGGGTCCTATCAAATGGTCTCTCTATGATGTCAAGATATAATTCCCGGATGGGCAGGTCCTTGAAACTCAGAAAGTCCTCCGTAAGTCTGCCCAATATGCAGTTAGAGTTCTGTTGGGATGCAATCCAGTTCCAGTATAAGGTTTTGAGTGTAGCTTTCGGTGGGGAGGACCTGCTTTCCCATGCTGTACTTAGTCCCAGATTGCAAAGGAGGATTTTCATATCTCTCAACCATTTGATCTTGTACCACCCGGGAAGTGACATTACTTCAGAGAGGCCTTTCACATATTTAGCTAATTCCGGGACTCGCCACAACCGAGCCCATAACAGTAAAGGGCGAAATTTCGCCAACTCATCAATAGGGCGACAACCTAAATCAAGCATCAATGGGGTCGTGGGGGTACCCTGAGGGAGTGACATGATAGCCCTACAGATCTTTCTCTCTGATCTTGACAACTCACTAGAGTTGCATGAGCCCCACAGCTCGGCCCCATAAAGAGCGGAGCTGACTCCCCTTGCTGTGTAAATTTCCATAACAGGGGCTATGGGTCTAATTGCGCAGGAGCGCTGCTCCCTCAGGAGAGCCCCTGTAACCCTTTTATGGGCTAGCAGCATTTTGCATAAATGTGGGGCCCAGAGCATATTATGTGATAAACGAATCCCAAGATAATCAAACACATCCACCCTCTCCAAAGGTACGGTATTCAACCTCGGAGGACGCACAGATTTCTTAGGTGGATTCATCACAAGGTATTTCGTTTTATCAACATTAATTACTAAGCCCCGTTCTACGCAAAAAGACTGGAAGTTGTTTAACAATTTTTGGAGGCCCATTGGGGATTTGGAGAGTAGAAGTGTATCATCCGCGAAGAGGAGGGTGGGGATACGTTCCCCCGCCAGGGATGGTTCGTCTGAGGGATCTTTCAACAGATGCTCAACCACACCGTTAACATAGAGAGTAAAAAGGGTGGGAGCCAGCACACAGCCCTGGCGGACCCCTCTCTCTACCGGAATTCTACCAGTTTTTTCTCCCTCCCTACCCCATCTAATCTGAGCAAAGGTGTTTTCATGCATCCTTACAATTAGCGATAGTATATAATGGGGTACCCCCATATCAATGAGGACTCTCCAAAGGGTCGCTCTGGGTACTAGGTCAAAGGCAGTCTATAGGTCGATAAATGCGAGATAAAGGCTGCCCTTGGCCAGGACCACCATCTTCCAGTATACTAGCAACAACCTAAAGGCTTGTTCGATTGTGCCAGTACCTACTCTAAAGCCTGCCTGGAGGTCGGAAAGGATGTTGTTTTCACCGATCCATTGAAGTAATCTAACCAGCAACACCTTGCCAACCACCTTTTGGGTTATGTCCAGCAGGCTTATGGGTCTATAATTGGATGGGTCGTCCCTAGCCCCCTTCTTGAAAATAGGCACAACCTCCGCCCCTTTCCAAGATGCGGGAATAGGTGCACCCTTACTAATAGCATTAAGCAATGTATGGATTAATTTACCCCATTTCGAAATATCTGAGCGCAACAAATCCCCGAGAATGCCATCAGGACCAGCGGCTTTTTGAGGCCTAATGGTGCTAATTGCATATTCGACTTCTTTGATAGAAAATGAAAAAACGGGATCTGCCAACTCTGTCTCCCAAACAGTAGGAGGCATGATAGGACGTGAGATGCCAGCGGCATGATCAACTCTCATAAATGGGACAACAAGATTTGTACAATCCAACACCCGGGCCTGTTCTTCATTAAGGGGAGCTGTAGCAATATCACTAACTTGGTTAGAATATAATTTAGAAAAATGAGTAACCCACGGCTGACTAGTGATATTGCATGTTATGATATCACTATCCGGTCTACTTCTGGTTCTAATTGTATCCCAGAAGCGCCTAGGATCCTTCCCAGAGCTTGCCTCTTTTAAGGTGCACCAATACTCTGAGTCCCACTCCTTTCTAGCATTTGCCAGGATTTCCTTATAATTTTTCCTGGCTCCCTGTATCTTTACTTGGATTTTACTTTTAATGGCCCTAATCAGAAGAGTTTTAGCATGTCTGCAGGCTGTTGTGAACCAATCCTGCTTACCCCTAAGATTCCGAGCTACCATATTTTTACCCACACGCTTTTTTTTCAAGAAGACATTCCCAATGGTCTCGAGAGTTCCCTCAAAGATGGATGTAATACTTCCTATCAGGGGAAGGGCTAAGTCAATATTATCCAGCTCCATTTGGGAGGCAATAAGGATTGTGTTGATGCTATTGTGCTTAGTTTCATCCCCTGCAACCAATTTCCACTTCAACCGTCTCCCACAAGAGGAGACAGAGATAGCGTCGGTTGACCTAGAAGATGGTTTGATTATTTCATTCGGCCAGGGATTCTTGAGGGACAAGGAAAGCGAATTATGATCGCTTTCGATAGTAGGCAAAACTATCATGTCCTGAACCAAGCCCCAAAGAAAAAAATCAAGTATAATATAATCAATCCTTGAGGTATGGTTATCTCTATTAAATGTAGCCGCACCCGTAGGATCTGATCTGAACTTGTGCGGCCGTTGGCAGCTCTTAAGCCAAACTCTAACGTTAGAGCATTCAGCTGGATCGCTGTTCGTGACCATTTTTTGATCGGGGGGATGGTTAGAATTGGGATACCCCATCTAACATCATCCTCACCCGGGTCAAGAGTATCATCTGATGTGAGAGGCTCATAGGTACAATTAAAGTCCATCGCAACCAAGACTTGGGCTACAGCTGCATTATTTCTAAGTTCCAATTCAAGGGTGGACACTATCGGCGACATTGAGCCGTGTTTAGTGCCTCTAGCATAAACATTGTACAAATCAAGGGTAGGACCCGTATGGGGACCTCTCAAAGAAATTCCTAAGATGTCAGGGAATTGATTTTTTTTTTATCTATTCTGCAATTCAGAGCAATACTTACCCAGATAAGCAAGCCTCCCAAGGGCCGGCCCTTGCCGTTTCTGGGAAGTCCTGCTGGAACAAAATGCGTAACGTATCCAACCCGATGGAGCGGTTCTAAGGACCAAGTCTCCTGGAATAGGCAGATCATGTGAGCCTCCACTAGAGCATTCCACTCAGGTGAGCACAATTTCCTTTGAATGCCCGCTAGATTCCAACTTAAGATCTTTAAAATATCCAAAGAAATATGACCATCAATTTTTGGGGAACTAGTGCATTCAATGGGAGGTATGGATACAACTGATGTAGAAATAGGACATAGGCATGGAATTGAGGCCTGCGGTATTCCGTGAACAGCTAACTTCTGGGTGGAAGGAGTAGGGTTAGTGACTATACCAATTTTAGACAAAGGACTATCTGGGGATTGAGGCGAGTTGGAAATAATATGATCAACGCCCTTCAGGACATGCCCTGTGCATGATAATGGTCAGTCCACTGCATCTAGACAACTAAATCTATTAGCCAGAGGTATATCACTCCAAACCTGCAGTGAAAGCTATACCTCTAGTCTCATAGCCCTGCCAGCCATCCCGCACCCTTTTTCCATCCCAGTTGCCACCTTGTAACCTACTCCTTTCTGGTGTAATAGGGCAACAATTTGGCGAGGAATAGAAGAAGGAGAGCCTTCTCGTCTCTATTCCATCATGCTTGACCCATATACCACGACGGCAGATGTAGTCCGCCGTGTGAGGATTATCAAAATTAACTATGACGCAGTCCCCCCGGATCCGTTTCTTTTCACTACCTAACCAGGGCACCCTACGTACCATTAATATCTTACTGGCACGAAAGGGTGGAAGCGGTCTATTAGTAGTGAGCCAGTGCTGCACCTTATTTTTTAGGGACCACAAGGGCTCCTCTGTGTTAGGCCTTAAGCCTGGGACACCTGTCATGATCACAACGTATGGATCAGCTTCAGCTGGTAGATGTATGCGCTGACCGTTCACAACCCCATTATTATCGTTGTTATACACTGGCCCTGGGGATTTAGGTGGTGTACAATTCAAGTTTACAACAGGGGGTTGGGATTTAGCAGGCTCCACAGCCTTCTTGCGTTCATCTGAGGCTGGCTTAGGTTTTTTATTACAATCTTTGGATAGTGTTTGCTCCGTCCTTATTGCTATATTAGTTGTTGTTTTCGGTTCCCCAGGTATGATCAACCCCGCACCCAACCTTACCTCGGGAGAAACATTCGAGGGAGATATATTCCTAGATGCTAACAGCTTTTCAATATTTAAAAGTGATAATTCTATAGGTTGAATATAGGCTTTAATAAGTTCACCTATTCTACACAAAAGTATGTTGTTAGCCTCACAAATCTTGCATCCCTCCCCCAAACTAGCAGGGTCCCTAGGAAAGATAGGGTTCGAGGGAGGGGCAGGAGTATCCATGACCACGCTCTGTCTGAGTATACTTTTGCTTTGTGGCCGACTGATGGGGGCTTTTTTATTGAATTTGCGTTTGCATTTTTTCGCCTCCCTAGCCTTCTTAGTTTTGGGGATGGCACCCTCCCTCTTCCCCCTTGTTTCATCCATAATGGGGGCTCCTGCCTTGGGCTCACAAAAAGAGCAGGCGTCCTCTCGAGTGATTCGCTAGATTGCATGTCCGAGGTGGCCAAAGATGCCGAAAGATCGACCACATTTGGTACTCCATGCATCTCGGCCTGGACAATAATTAAGGGCCTAGACTCCCTTGGGTTTGAGGGTGACTTGGATAGTGCTAGAATGCCTATAGAAGATCGATTTGCCAGGGCCAAATCTTGGGACACCCTACGTTCCAAGAGTGATATGCCTTGATTAATTGCCTCGTTCGCCCTGGTAATATATTGGTCAATTGGGCCCGTTACATGTGTTGGGCCATGTGCTGATTTGCTTCTGCTACCCCTCGTCATCATTACGCTACTTCGATGATGTGGGTAAACACAAATACAACCAAAACAGGAATTGCAATTCACCAATTTAGGGATAGTAGTGTAAGAAGCAACAATTGCTGAGCGTGTAATTCCGGGGCAGGATTTGGGGAAGGGGCCCAGTCCAGTCTTACCCGGTCTTTAACGGGCTTAAACGGGCCCGCCCTTGGCCCGAGCTTCGCCCGGGCACTGCCCGCGAGCGTCCCGCGCTGCGGGAGGCTGCTGGGTGCTTTATGCGCCTGCGGGCGCTCTCTCAGCCGCGTCACAGCGGCGACCGTTGGGGCGTCTGGGCAATGAAGTCCCCTGGTGTCCTGCTTCTGGTCTCAGCGTTCGTAACCGCAAACAAGGCGTCCCGCGCTGCGGGAGGCTGCTGGGTGCTTTATGCGCCTGCGGGCGCTCTCTCAGCCGCGTCACAGCGGCGACCGTTGGGGCGTCTGGGCAATGAAGTCCCCTGGTGTCCTGCTTCTGGTCTCAGCGTTCGTAACCGCAAACAAGGCGTCCCGCGCTGCGGGAGGCTGCTGGGTGCTTTATGCGCCTGCGGGCGCTCTCTCAGCCGCTTCACAGCGGCGACCGTTGGGGCGTCTGGGCAATGAAGTCCCCTGGTGTCCTGCTTCTGGTCTCAGCGTTTGTAACCGCAAACAAGGCGTCCCCTAGGGATTAGTTGATCCATAGCCTGGTCCAGATCAATGTGGCCCAGCGTTCTCGGGCAAGCCACCTTTTTAGGAGGCTGGGCATCCTTTTATTCATCACCCCACACTTTTTTTCACCGGAGGTTCAGACAAAATAGTAGGCTCTTCTTGTGATATCTCTGTATCCTTACTATCTAAAAGATTAGCAATAGAGTTTGCTTTGGGTATAGAGCCAACTGTATCTTTCCGTGTCAAAGGAAAAATGAGGGGAAAAGGCTCCTGAGAACGGTTGTTAGACTTCAGGAGAAGTCTCCTCTCAGTTAGGGCTATTTCTTTGCAGATGGCCATTGCTGCCCTTACTAGAAAGGAGTCTAAAGTGGTTACTGTGTCACCTTAGGAGATGCCCGCTTTTAACTTCCTCTTGCACATGATTGTATACAATAAAAAATTACTACTGGAACAAATGGTTCAGATTGAGTTTAGAGAAGGCAGCTGAGCTTGTGGCTGCTACGTTGGGGCACCCTAGTGTCCAAAGACTGTTATTTCGCAAAACACCAGGTGAAGGGATATAGCTCTACACAGAGCACCTTCAGGGCAACGCCACAACAAACCATATGAGGGAAATACAAAATGTAAATATAAAGCAGGACCCAGGGGGTCAAGGTTCCGGGTATTCTTCGATTTCAGTTCCTCATTTTTTTCAGAAAATCTTCTGGGGTCTGGGAAAATTCTGCTATTTTAACCTGTAGACAACACGAAAACAAACAGAAGAACAAATTATGGAACAGCTTTTAAGAATAACATGATAAGAACATGTGGGACTTGGCACAGCTTCAAATAAGTGATTATGATCTTTTGGCTTATTTATTTTGATAAAGATATATTCCTACCCTCTGACACGGTTTCACTGAGAAACATTGGAGCATGACATACAAAAATAATCACACGTGTAAGTAACAAACTTTAGCCCAACAGGATTGCAAAACCAAGAGCAGTGGCCTAGCCCAGCCTCGTCCAGCCATGGATGGGCCCAGACCGGCCCTATGTTGACCCGGTCTTCGCCCAGACACGCGGGTTCCATGCAGCGGGAGCCCAAGCCAGAGGAAATAGGCGCATCCGGGCACGTCAGGACAGCGTGGGTGGCTCCAGCCGCAGAGCACTTGGGGGCAGTAGTCCTCTGCCTCTCACAGGCCTCACAGGTCAAGAAACAGCATCCGCACAGCGGGAGCCCCAGCCAGAGGAAATAGCCACCTCCGGGCGTGTCAGGACAGCATGGCCGGCTTCAGCCACAGAGCGCTTTAGGGCTGTAGTCCTCTCCCCCACACGTGCCTCACGGGTCAAGAAATGGCATCCCGCGCAGTGGGAGCACAAGCCAGAGGAAATAGGCCCCTCCGGGTGAGTCAGTACAGCATGGGCGGCTCCAGCCGCAGAGCGCCTAGGGGCTATAGTTCTCTCCCGCTCATGAGCCTCACAGGTCAAGAAACGGCATTCATTTGACTTTTTAATGATATCAACTCTAAGCTCATTATAACCCTGGTCAATTCTACTTGTGATTCCAACTGTTTTCTGATATGGATATGCATTGCAATGATTTGAATTAATTTTGCAATAACATTTTGACTTACCTGCTAGAACACCTGAAGCCAGTTTTTAACTTAAAGAAAGCAGACTGTTTTTCGGTGTCCATGTTCATGTTCAGGAAAGGCAAAGCAGTGCCTACGTCCTCCATAGATCAATTAATCAGCATTTGTAAAGCACAACTCTGTCACTCCTATGGGTATCTGGGTGCTACGTCTCTTTCGAAGAGCCAGGTCTTGAGTCTCTTTCTGAAGTCTGCCAGAGAGGGGACCCTATGGAGTTGGGGGAGGTTGTTCCAGGTCTTGGCTGCGATGTAGGAGAAGAAGCAACCGCAGCTTTAGGTGTGGCAGATGCAGCGGGTGCGAGGGAAAGTGAAGAGGATCCTGGGTATCTAGCGGGTTGGTGGAAGTTCAATTGATGGGTGAGGTAGGCAGGTTCTAGGTCATGGAGGGCTTTGTAGGCATGCATGAGGATCTTGAACTGGCATATTTTCTTGAAGGGGAGCCAGTAGAGGTCTCTCAGGTGGGGGTTGATGTTGGGTTCTTTTGGGGAGGTCCAGGATGAGTCGGACTGCAGCGTTCTGTATGGTCTGCAGTCTTCTGAGGAGCTGGATGGAGTTGCTGGCATAGAAAGTGTTGCTGTAGTCGAGGCAGCTGGTGATGAGGGCTTGAGTTACGGTCTTTCTGGTGTTGGTTGGGATCCATCTGAAGATTCTGCGGAGCATATGAAGTGTGTAGAAGCTGGAGGAGGAACTACGTTAACTTGTCGTTTCATAATCAGTTGGCTTGTCGAGGATGATGCTGAGGCTGCATACTTGGTCGGTCGTTGTGGGTTTGAGTTTTGCACCCCACCAGCTGTGGTCCCATGCAGAGGTGTTCTTCCTAAAGATCAGTACTTCAGATTTGTCAGAGTTGAGTTGGAGGCATTTGACTCTCATCAATTTGGCCACATTGGTCAGTGCATTGTAGAAGTTGGCTTTATCATTGGCGGGGTCCTCTGTGAGTGAGAGGATCAGTTGAGTGTTGTCTGTGTTGGGGATTATCTTGAGTCTATGAGATCTGATGACGTCTGCAAGGGGAGTCCTGTAATGTTGAACAGGGCGGGCTGAGGGATGATCCTTGTGGTCCATCGGCGGTGGTGAAAGGAGGCGATCCACTTGAGGATGCATATGTTGTAGAGTCTGTTGATGAGGGTGGTGTGGGAGACTGTGTCGAACGCCGTAGAGAGGCCGAGGAGGATAATGGCCGCCATTTCTCCACGGTCGAATAGTGTTCTGATGACGTCTGTGGCGGCAATCAGTGCAGTCTCAGTGCTATGGTTGGCAGGACTCCTGATTGAGAGGCGTCCAGCAATTGTTTTGTTCCAGGAATTCGGTGAGCTGCTGATCGATGGCTTTTGCGAGAACTTTGTCTGGGTGGGGGAGAAGGGAGCTGAGATGATCATTTTTTAGATCGTTGGGGTCAGAGGAGGCTTTCTTTAGGAGGGGTCTGACGTCTGCATGTTTCCGTCTGTCCAGAAAGGTTGCTGTGGAGATGGAGGATTTGAGTATGCTGGTGAGTTGCGTGCTGATTGGGTTAGTTGCGAGGTTGTCGAGGTGGTGGAGACAGGGGTCGGTGGGTGCCCTGAAGTGGATGGAAGACTTCATGGCTGAGGTAGTCAGGGCAGTGAGCGGTGACCAGGAGGTGATGGTTTGGTTGGTCTTTGCTGGTTCGTTGAGGTCGTCGGGGTTGATGGTGGTGGGTTGGATGTTGAAATTCTAGTAGATGTTGTGATCTTGCTGTGGATGTAGTCTCAGAGGGTATCTCAGAGTTCTTGGGACAGGTGTACGGTGTTCTCTGTGGCTGTCGGGTTGGGGAATTCTTTGACTACTTAGAAAAGTTCCTTAGTGTGGTTCGCATTGGAGAAAAGCGGGTGGTGATGGCTGCTTTCTTGGCTTTTTTGATGAGCCAGTGATAGTTGCTGAGGGCTGTTTTGTGAGCTGCTCTGTTGGCTGGGTTCTTGTTGGTGCACCATTGTTTTTCCAGTTGGTGGCATTTGCGCTTGGTGGTCCTGAGTTCTGGGGTGTTCCAGCTGGCATGTTAGGGTCTCTTGTTGGAATTTGTAGGTTTCAGCGGGGTGATTATGTCTGCACAGTGATCCAGGTGACGAAGTTCTGGATGACCTGGTTGAGGTCTGTTGAGGCCTCTTGTTGTGAGGTGGTGAGCGTCTGTGACCACTGAGTTTCAGTGACCTTGCTCCAGCCGCGGTGGGAGGAGATCTGCTGCCTGGTGAGAATATGCTGGGGATCGGTGATGGTGAAGTGTACAATGGTGTGGTCAGTCCAGGTGAGCTCTGTGGTGTGCTGAATTTGATTCTGTTGCTGGAGGTCAAGATGGGTTAGAGTTTGTGTCTGGCTTTGTTTGTGGGTTCGATGACCAGATGGGTGATGCTGATGTTCTTCAGGTTCTGCAGGAGGGCGATGTATTTGGTGTCATTTATGTGGAAGTTGAGGTCCCTGAGTAGGAGGTTGTGGTGTGAGTCAATTGCTAGGAGGGCGATCAGGTCGGGATGGTGTTGCAGTATGCTGCTCGGGGTCCCAGGGGTCTGTAGGCGAGGGTGCCTCTTATTGTGGTCATAGTGTCAGTTTGTAGTAGGAAGTTGAAATGTTCCATGAGAGGTGTGGGGTCGTCGGTATTGATGATGCATATGATGGTTTTCTTGAAGATTATGGTAATGCCTCCGCCTTGTTTGTTAGTGCAGTCACAGTGTATCATCTTGTAGCCTTCGGGAAAGGTGGTGGTGATGTCAGGGTCTGAGGAGGGTTTGAGCCACATTTCGGTGATGAAGGCAATGTCCATGGAGAGGGTGGTGATGGTGTTTCAGAGTTCTCTGGCGTGTTTTCAGAGTGAGTGGGTGTTGAGCAGGATACAATGGAGTAATCGTGGGGTGTTCTTGGTCTTGTCGGCAGGCGTGGTGCGGAATCGTTCGTAGGTTGTGTCACAGGAGAAGTGGCAGTGTCGGCAAGTGAATGGTCCTTTGGTGGATTGTGGGAAGGAGGAGACCCAGCTGTTTCGACCTCTGGGTTCTAGGTCCAGGAGTTCCTTGGAGGTGTTTCATTGGGTGGTGGGAGGGCCAGGGATTCTGGTGCTGGTCATTGTACAACAGACGGTGTGTTGGCAGCACACCCGCTACATGGTCGTGCTGCCAACACACCGTCTGTTGTACAACTTTTGGTTATTACCATTTTATGTTTTTGCCTCCATTAGTGGTCCTGGTGGTGGTCCTGGTGCAGGTGGCGCAGGAGCAGCCAGGGACAGGGTCGGGACAGCAGCCGGCACAGGAGTCAACCTCTCCGAAAACCTGAACATGAGCTAAATGTATTGAATTTTACTGGTACAGACGGTAAAAAACGGGGACTGTCCCAGTATATCCTGGACTGCATTTTGACTTTAGAAATAAGAGATTTTGAAAAAATCCCATAGACTTTCATTGAAATAGTGGCTATTTCAGGCAGGAAATTGCTAAAATAAAGCCATTTTTCGCTTAAAAATCTGATGTCTGCACCTGAATCGCGTCTGGCATGTATGCTCCTGGTCACCTATTCTAGCATAGCCTGTCCACGGAGCTCTTATTCACATCAGTGCGCTCTGGGTCGCTGTGGATTGGGACTGGAGTAGCACTAGATTGAACGGATAGCATATACTTTACTTCGGGGAAATTCGCTTCTATAGTGGTGACTGTCCAGCAGGTGGCGGAAGCACCACATGAAAAGATAAATCCATTATGGAGCACGGAGAAGCTGTAGGAGAGTACTATTTCTGAGAGACATTTCAAATTCATAGGCACATTGGTGTCCGGTTTGTCTTCTAAGACTTCAACTCAGAATAAACACTACCTTTATAACGGGATTACATCTCCCTCACAAAAAAATGATTTCCTTTACGTACTAGTGGTATTAACTTCTTCGGAATTTGGAAATATCTCAAGTGTGTTTAGGATCCTGGAGGGTCAGAGGGGCGGCTCCTCCACTAGGGCGGAGGAGTGTCGCCCTACTGCTTTCTCGCAGTGCGAGAAAGCAAAAACATACAATGGTAATAACTTTTGGTTATTACCATTTTATGTTTTTGCCTCCATTAGTGGTCCTGGTGGTGGTCCTGGTGCAGGTGGCGCAGGAGCAGCCAGGGACAGGGTCGGGACAGCAGCCGGCACAGGAGCAGCAGGCAGCACAGGAACAGCAGGCAGCGCTGGGAAAGCAAGCAGCACAGGGACAGCAAGCAGCGCAGGGACACCAGGCAGTGCAGGGGGCTACAGTACCTTAAGCTAGGGGTCAGGTGAAAGAAGGGTGGCCCAGCCCAGCTTCCTCTGGGCTCAGCCTTGGTCCGGGCACCGCCAGTGCGAGTCCCGAGATGCAGGAGCTGCAGGTGCACTATATCCTGTGCCAAGACGGGCAAAAAAAGGGATTCCCAGCCTCTGGGGCAGCTAGGAAATGCAGTCCGGTAACCTGGTCCAGCCAGCCGGTGAAGTCGGAAGGAGGGAGGGGGTCTTCAGGCGTTGTGGCAGGAGACAGGAGGTTAGACACCTCCTACAAGAATGAAGAAGGCCAGTGTATTTCCTAGACCTGCAGCCCGTCCTGGGTTGACCACATATTGAAAAAGAAAAACTAGAACATACCACAAACAAAGACGTAGGACTACAATTTTGCACCAACCTGGGAGCACCGAGTTACTTAATTGCCCACGCTCATGAATGTACAAAACACAAAATAAGAGAGACTAAGGGGTATATTACAATCTCAGGTGCGATCCGCCTGACATTCACCTCCGCCCGCATGCCATTTCCCCCTGCCATATTAGTAGGGTGGGGGGGACACCGGCGGACGGAAAGACCGTCCGCCAGTTTTCCGCCGGTCACACAGGTGACCGGGCGGAAAAGGGGCCTGATATGGTGGCGGTGTCTGCTAGAAACCGCCATCCATATTATGATGGCAGTGGGAAGCAGCCTTTCCGTGGCGGTGTTGCTGCCACAGAAAGGCATGCGGTTTCCTCAGTTGGGAGCCCGTTGCGGACCCCCAGGATGTTGGGGGGTTGAGGGGGACACATGGATCTGCATGGTCGTCGTGGCAGGTACCGCGCTGTGCCTGCCACGTTGTGCATGCAAATGCGCACATGCCTTTTTTGTAATGCGGCAGGTGCTGCTGACAGCACCGTCCGCCGCAATGCAAAAAATGCTGGCTGCGCCCGCCAGTGTGGCAGGCGCATCCTAATTGCCCATGCGGAACCGCCACACCCTTAGCGGGTGGTCCCATTTTCCGGGGTGATGGTAATAGACCCCATAGGCTAAGGGTAATTAAATGCAGCATTTACTCACAGTATCATCAGTGTAAATTGAATCATTTTCTGATAAAGGATGCTTATACTGCGCTGGAGCACACGAAAACTTGCTTCCCTCTGTATTAAGTCAACCTCTCCGAAAACCTGAACATGAGCTAAATGTATTGAATTTTACTGGTACAGACGGTAAAAAACGGGGACTGTCCCAGTATATCCTGGACTGCATTTTGACTTTAGAAATAAGAGATTTTGAAAAAATCCCATAGACTTTCATTGAAATAGTGGCTATTTCAGGCAGGAAATTGCTAAAATAAAGCCATTTTTCGCTTAAAAATCTGATGTCTGCACCTGAATCGCGTCTGGCATGTATGCTCCTGGTCACCTATTCTAGCATAGCCTGTCCACGGAGCTCTTATTCACATCAGTGCGCTCTGGGTCGCTGTGGATTGGGACTGGAGTAGCACTAGATTGAACGGATAGCATATACTTTACTTCGGGGAAATTCGCTTCTATAGTGGTGACTGTCCAGCAGGTGGCGGAAGCACCACATGAAAAGATAAATCCATTATGGAGCACGGAGAAGCTGTAGGAGAGTACTATTTCTGAGAGACATTTCAAATTCATAGGCACATTGGTGTCCGGTTTGTCTTCTAAGACTTCAACTCAGAATAAACACTACATTTATAACGGGATTACATCTCCCTCACAAAAAAATGATTTCCTTTACGTACTAGTGGTATTAACTTCTTCGGAATTTGGAAATATCTCAAGTGTGTTTAGGATCCTGGAGGGTCAGAGGGGCGGCTCCTCCACTAGGGCGGAGGAGTGTCGCCCTACTGCTTTCTCGCAGTGCGAGAAAGCCAAAACATACAATGGTAATAACTTTTGGTTATTACCATTTTATGTTTCTTTGGCATTGTGGGCGGGCGGGTTGGGGGAGCTGCTCTTCTCTCCGAGCAGGGCAGGGCAGGGCAGGGCAGGGCAGGGCAGGGCAGGGCAGGGCAGGAGTGGTTTGCCCTCTCCTGAGTGCACAAAGACTGTTTGGTCGGCCCTCTCGGGCCACCCAAACCAGTCATGTGCACTCTGCCCTTCTCAATGAAGGCTGCATTGCAGCCTGCATTTAGAACATGCCATCTCCTACAGCCCCTGGCTGGGCGGCGTCCCGACGAATCACAACACTCCACTGGAGCTGTGTGATTGGCTTAGGTGAGGGAGCCTGCCTGCCTGCTTCCTGTTCTTGTCGGAGGCAGGAGAGCAGGAGCAGTGAAGACGCGGGACACGGGAGACGGAAAGGTAGGTTTACATTTACATTTTTTTTTATTATTGACCCCCCCTCCGCGCACGACCCCGTGCCCGCCCTCCCACCCACGAGCCATGCCAGCCGCTACTGGTCGTCAACCTCGTTTGCAGAAGGAGCACAGATTCCTGGCTTTCAATTACTCATAATATAATGTTGTGTAGTACAAATAACATACCTAAAATAACGCATGTTAACGTTTGTGCTAAAAAATGTGACTTCTTCTTGTTAACAGTCTGTTAATTAAAACAGATCATGTTTCTTCATAGCTGTCAATGGAGGGAGCGGAGAGTATGTGGCATAACGACCAAAGCTGCTGACTTTACAGCTGGGGAGCTAGATTCGAGTCTCAGCGACGGCCCAACATCCTGTGATTCTGGGCAAATCTCTTAATCTCCCCATGGCTACAAAAGTGGCGGCTCCTCCACTAAGGCGGAGGAGCTTCGCCTCACTGCTTCAACTGTAAGATGAATGCAATAAAATAAAATGATAATAGCGTTCGTTATTATCATTTCGTTTTTTGCATTCAGCTTTCAGCTGAAGCCAGAGGGGGCGGGGCAGGGCTGAGCTCCCCGCACCTCACAGGGGACAAAGTGGTGGCTGCACCTAAAGTGCCTATGACGCTTTGACCGGCCTTCTCGGGCCAGCCAAATCGTCATGCGCACCTTGCATAGTCTCCACCCAGGCTACAGTACAGCTAGGGTGGAGAACATGCAGAGCCTGCCAGTCTATGTCTGAGCGCCGAACCATGGCGCTCAGACCAATCACAGTGCTGCTAAGACAGCGTTGTGATCGGTTAGGAGATTCTGGCAGGCTGAGTGCTTCCTGCCGAGTGGAGAGGAAGACAGAGAATGAAGAGGTGGCGGCCGCGGTCGGCAGAGAAAGGGTAGATGCATTTTTAAAAATTATAATTTCCATCCCCTCCCTCTGTCCCTCGCCTCACCACCCCTGGTCGGTAGCAGCCGCTACTGACTGTATGTGGTATAAGTACAATGGGGTAACCCTGTGTCCCTCAGAACCTGGGTGCATATACGGAAAGCTACAGTGGTTCTGTCGGGGAAAATAATCACTGTACATGAGAAGAATAAATAAAAAATTAAACAAATAATACATTGTACAAAATCAAAGAATGATGTCAAATTGCTTTTTCGAAAATAGCATGTATGTTAAATGCAGTTGGAACACAAAATCAAAAACACTGGCTAGTAGGTGTTTGCAAAATTATTGTTTTATATGATTTGAGGCTTTCAAAAGTATTTACAAAAATTGAAAAGGCTGTCAAAGTGAGTACATTTACAAGAGACCTATAATATAGTGACATTGGGTGCTCAGTAACAATGGTGTAGTGCATATCATATGTACAAGGTGAGATTATATACAATTTAACAGGGAAAAAACTAAAGGTGGTCAGGATAAAAGAGGACAATGTCTCTGGTGAACAGCACTTGATTGTTAATTTGAGCCAAGAGACATGAAAATAGCTGAACCATATGTTTTCGTTGACGTTTCGACCCAGACAGTGTGCCATTTAAATGTCATAGCGGGTCTTCTTCAAGACATGGGTCGTGGATGACAGCCAGCAAGTGTCAGGAAGATTCTCAGATATCGGAGTCCCTTGTGTTATGTAGTCTTGGATAATCTAAGCGATTGTTCTGGGCGGGCCGTTGTGGGAGCAATCGGCCAGTGTGGAAGGTAAAAATCCAATCCCAAGGGTTAGCCAGTTAACAATCCTGGTGCGGTGCACAAGGATCGCTGCAGTCTCTGACTGAATGTGTCCTTGTGTAATGTAACTAATGCTCATGTAAGCGCACCAATACCTCTGGATCGAGTTTGCTCTGTATAAAACTGCAAAACAAAAATGGAGTTACCCAAGACAGTAGAAGGCAATAAACGCAGAGTTCTTAAGCGCAGGTCACTTTCAAGGAGGGCAGGTTTTTGTTTAATCTCCTTGCTTGAGTGGACCTAGTCCCTGTTTGAGTGGAACTGGTCTAGTCTGGCAACCTCAAATCCAATGTCGTCCTCATCCAGAAAGACTCTTATGGACTTATTTATGGGGTTTTGACGTAGGACAGCGCAGCAAGTCACCTTGCTGCACTGCTCTACGTCTGCACAAAAACAATTTCTCCCTGGGGAGGTGTAAGGTTTTTTTGCATCCCCAGGCTTACATGGTTCTGTAAATCTGAGGGAGCATCAAAATTCATTGGTGTTGCGCCGGAACACCCACTGCAACGCCCAAGGAACGCCTCCCGACTGCACAGTAAGGCAATGCAGTGAGTTGCGCTGCCTCTTACATCATATCTATGAGGCCATTCAAAGCCACGCAAAGTTGCTTTGCATGACCTTATAAATATGATTTTGTAGTTTGCGCCACTGGACTATCACAAAAGCTCATGCTTCAGCAGCGCAATGGTTCATAAATAAGCCTCTTAATGTCTAGAATAGATCTGACACCTGGCCCTACTCTCCGACCAGAACAATCCAGAAAAATGCAAATACAATAATACACTTTCTCTCATGACCAGTCACACAAGTATTGCTTAAGTAGGTACATAGGGTACATAGACTGATGTATCACACAAGGTTGTACATAGTTCATTCAGAATGTTTCTTTATTCTTTGTATGAGTTAAGTGACACACAGTAGTTGGCTACTAGCTCGGATACTTTCATACTTTGACTAACTATGTTCTTAATCTTCCAAGCAGAATATGAAGAAATAAGTGCCCCTTATGCTTGTGTATGCTGGCCAGTGAAGGAGAAGTGGTTTCCTGTCTCTCATGTCAAACGTCTAGCAGATTATGGCCTCTGTGGGTTTCTGGTTTGATACACGCTGGCCACTAGGGAAGGTGGACAACCGTTAGATGTCCAACAGCCAAGCAGTCGCACACCCAAGTATTAGTTTTGATTCTCGTACACAAGCACCCCCGATGAGAGGGGCTAGGTCCTGATAAATAAAAAATAATGCCAAGCCGACTGCCATGGCATTGTGACTCACTGCCATAACAAGTCTGCTGAAAGTTCTCCTGCTTTTTTCCTAAAGCACTGTCACCAAAACAATCCCCAACAAGCTGGAGGGGATCTCTAGGTAGGGCAAGAGGCCAGTGGCGTAGCTAGTCCTATGGGCGCCCATGGAGGTCTCTGCGTTTGCTGAAGTGATGAGCGGAAGTCGGGTTGCTGGCGAGTATTTCGTCCGTTTGCCGCCCCCTCGCACCAAACGCATTGAGGGGGCAGGGGGGTGTTGCCACCCGAGATGGCCGCCGCCCCAAAACTCGTGCCGCACGGGCAAGCCACCCCGCACCCTAGCTACGTCACTGCAAGAGGCTCTCCACTCAGTCTTGCTTAAATATGATACTGGGCCCAAAAATATTTTTGAGCCCACTTTGTTTCTCCATTGTCACCGGTTTGTCAATGACACTCTTGATCTTTAATGATTTACTGCAGGGTATTTAACTTTTTAAGCACAATGTCATATTACTGATGCAACTTAAGGCTTTTAGATGGGACCATTTTAATGTATGTTTTGGTAGAGGTCCTTCCAAACAATGCAACAGTACTCCCTGCGCTCCTTAGAGATTGACCTAAGCAGCCTCCCTTAATAAGGGATCACTGACTGAATACTGGAAAAAAAATATCCTATAGACAAAATATCTTGTCAAAAATATGGAGGACCAAAATCTCGATAAGATAAGTGCAAATGCGTACTTATAGATTTACTATTCTTAACTCCGCATCTACTTACCTTGAGATATATATATGTATATATGTATCGTCAGGGTACATATATGTGGAGTTATATATAGTAAAACTTTGCTTACCCATAGAAACTTACCTACACAATATTTTTGTCCTCGATATTATTGACACAATATTTTGTCCATATAATATGTTTTCTCCGATATTTTGTATAAACACCCATAATAAGGGATTGGTGGGCACAGTTGGCAGTCTTCTTGCTGAAAGATGGTCCAACAGTGTTCTGCAGGGGCTTAACCTACACTTCCTGCAGGAACATAACCTACACTTTCTGAGACAATCTACAGCAGAAGTTGGCTTCCTGATCTGATATTTTATATGCCTCGGTGCTGCACTCTTGGGTGGTACTCAGTTAATTTAGATAACCTTATAATTTGGTCCTCCGTACTAATTACCCTGACATCCTAGGACTTTTCTCCCAGGAAATGGATATCATTTAAAAAAAATTGTGTTCTGGTCCCCCAGATTTTTCCAGTTTCCCCATTCGACATTACCCCAATGGACAGAACCCAGTGTTCCCCATTGAAACATCATCCTGTGCCTGTGCCCCCTAACACATGCTGAGTCCTGCCTGTTGCATCTAAGTCTATGCCCCCGATGCCCATAACCTTTGGTCTCTGCTACACAACAAATGTTAAACTGATGCTGCACGTTATCATTTGCTCTGAGTCCTGCTGGATATACTCCTGCACTCCGCTGAAGAATATCTATCTCCCTTTCCCTGTCCTGAAAATTGGTGTTTCATGAGGTGTTGGTCTCTCTGCACTTGTCTGCCTTATGTTATGTGCCTCTAATTGCACTGCTGCACATCTAAGCCTGCTGGCAGCCTCATTGCTTGTTTTTAGGTCTCGCCTGAGACAGCGCTTTAGCGCTGCTCTGGCGAGACTTATAGTAAGCGAGTTTTGGAAGTGTAAACAGTGGCTTTTCAGGCCTCCAAATACAGTGCATGTGCCCCGGGCGCGCGCACCATTTGGCAGCCTGAAAAGCATTGCCTGATCACTTGCTTTGATGTCCTCAGTGAGCCGCGCGGCCACTGAGGACATCAAAGTGCACACCATTTGCCACCCCCTTGTTTTTTCCTTTGATCCCTATCTTTCCCTTCCTCAATCTCACCCTCTCCCTGCCTTTTACAACTGCGGCCCGCACCACTGTGCCCGCCCCCACTCCCCCCTCCCACTCCCTCCTCGTCAGCTTCAGTGCGCTCTTGTTCTCTGTCTCCCAAACATCATCCAGCAAGATGCCATGGCTGGTTTCACTTTCTTTGTTTAATCACTGTGGCCTTTTATTTACCCCTCCCACCTGCCAAACAGCATCCAGCAGCATTCACCATGGCTTTTTATTTATGTAATAGAGCGCCCGTAATGCTAGTTCATGATAAGCAGTGACCATGTGCGTGATGTGCGTGTAAGAGAGAGAACAAGGTGGGGTTGGTATCTGAGCAAAGAAGTATTTCCGTTTATTCGCTCGGGTGTGGCATAAAGTCCACATTTTACTTCTAGCACAGATTATCTGATGCACTCATTCGCCAGCAACCACGTATTCATTATCAATTTAACATCAACAAGTTTTGTAAAGTGCGTCTAATCGCCCCCAAGGGTAACCAGGCGCTGAGGCTGCTGCGGTGGGGGTTTCAGTTGAACAGTCAGGTCTCGAGTCTTTTCCAGTCCTGAGCTTTCGTTTAATAATGTGATGCATTGTGGGAGCCGTAGTCCTGCCTCACTGGAGTTGCACCAGTGGGATTAACAGATCTGCTAACAGTGATTTATAAAGTGAAAGGGCTGGGGCACGAGCCCCAGTGTAGCAATTACTGGCGGCCTCGTGGGGCAGCACGTGGTGCACTAGTTAAAAGCCGGGCGCTTAACAGTGGTGGTGTAAGCGCACCAGCTAATGGCACCAAGCTGTAGGCTGAGAATGTGATCTGAAATAGCGGACTCTATTCTGCCTTTCTGTGTGTCTCTAGACCCATGTTGTGCTGGTAAATGGTATTATATTCAGTGTTTAACTCATTAGCAGTGAGATGCTTGTATTTCATGTACTGCTGCATGCCTCACACTGCTGCATGCCTCACACTGCTGCATGCCTCACACTGCTGCATGCCTCACACTGCTGCATGCCTCACACTGCTGCACGCCACACACTGCTGCACGCCTCACACTGCTGCACGCCTCACACTGCTACACAAAACACTGCTACACAAAACACTGCTGCACGCCACACACTGCTGCACGCCACACACTGCTGCACGCTGCACAATGCTACACGAAACACTGCTGCACGGCACACACTGCTGCACAGCACACACTGCTGCACGCTGCACGCCACACACTGCTGCACACTGCTGCATTACTCACTGCTGCATGCTGCACGACACTGCTGCACGCCACACACTGCTGCACGCCTCACACTGCTGCACACCTCACACTGCTGCACACCACACACTGCTGCACGCCACACACTGCTGCACGCCACACACTGCTGCACGCTGCACACTTCTGCAAGCCACACACTACTGCACGCTGCACACTGCTGTATGCTGCACACTGCTACACGAAACATTGCTGCACGCCACACACTACTACTGCTGCACGCCGCACACTACCGCACGCCACACACTGCTTCGCACACTGATGCATTACACAGCTGCACGCCGCACACTGCTGCACGCCTCACACTGCTGCACGCCTCACACTGTTGCACGCCTCACACTGCTGCACGCCGCACACTGCTGCACGCCGCACACTGCTGCACGCCTCCCACTGCTGCACGCCTCCCACTGCTGCACGCCTCCCACTGCTGCACGCCTCCCACTGCTGCACGCCGCACAATGCTACACGAAACACTGCTCCACGGCACACACTGTTGCACGGCACACACTGTTGCACGCCGCACACTGCTGCACACTGCTGCACACTGCTGCACACTGCTGCACGCAGCACACTGCTGCACGCAGCACACTGCTGCACACCGCTGCACGCCACACAGTGCTGCATGCCTCACACTGCTGCACGCCTCACACTGCTGCACGCCTCACACTGCTGCATGCCTCACACTGCTGCACGCCTCACACTGCTGCACGCCTCACACTGCTGCATGCCTCACACTGCTGCACGCCTCACACTGCTGCACGCCATACTGTTGCACGCCTCACACTGCTGCATGCCTCACACTGCTACACAAAACACTGCTGCACACCTCACACTGCTGCACGCCACACACTGCTGCACGCCGCACACTGCTGCACGCCGCACAATGCTACACGAAAAACACTGCTGCACGCCACACACTGCTGCATGGCACACACTGCTGCACACTGCTGCATTACTCACTGCTGCATGTTGCACGACACTGCTGCACGCCTCACACTGCTGCACACCTCACACTGCTGCACACCTCACACTGCTGCACGTCTCACACTGCTGCACGCCTCACACTGCTGCATGCCTCACACTGCTGCACGCCGCACACTGCTGCACGCCGCATACTACTGCACGAAACAATGCTGCACGCCACACACTGCTGCACAAAACACTGCTGCACGCCACACACTGCTGCACACTGCTGCACGACACTGCTGCACACTGCTGCACGACACTGCTGCATGCTGCACGACACTGCTGCATGCTGCCCGACACTGCTGCATGTTGCCCGACACTGCTGCATGCTGCACGACACTGCTGCATGCTGCACGACACTGCTGCATGCTGCACGACACTGCTGCATGCTGCACGACACTGCTGCACGCCGCACACTGCTGCACACCGCTGCACGCCACACAGTGCTGCATGCCTCACACTGCTACACAAAACATTGCTGCACGCCACACACTGCTACTGCTGCACACCGCACACTACCGCACGCCACACACTGCTTCGCACACTGCTGCATTACACAGCTGCATGCCTCACACTGCTGCACGCCTCACACTGCTGCACGCCTCATACTGCTGCATGCCTCACACTGCTGCACGCCTCACACTGCTGCACGCCTCACACTGCTGCACGCCTCCCACTGCTGCACACCTCCCACTGCTGCACGCCTCCCACTGCTGCACGCCGCACAATGCTACACGAAACACTGCTGCACGGCACACACTGTTGCACGGCACACACTGTTGCACGCCGCACACTGCTGCACGCCGCACACTGCTGCACACTGCTGCACGCAGCACACTGCTGCACGCCGCACACTGCTGCACGCCGCTGCACGCCACACAGTGCTGCATGCCTCACACTGCTGCACGCCTCACTGCTGCATGCCTCACACTGCTGCATGCCTCACACTGCTGCACGCCTCACACTGCTGCATGCCTTACACTGCTGCACGCCTCACACTGCTGCACGCCTCACACTGCTGCACGCCATACTGTTGCACGCCTCACATTGCTGCACGCCTCACACAGCTGCATGCCTCACACTGCTACACAAAACACTGCTGCACACCTCACACTGCTGCACGCCACACACTGCTGCACACCGCACACTGCTGCATGCCTCACACTGCTACACAAAACACTGCTGCACACCTCACACTGCTGCACGCCACACACTGCTGCACGCCGCACACTGCTGCACGCCACACAATGCTACACGAAAAACACTGCTGCACGCCACACACTGCTGCATGGCACACACTGCTGCACACTGCTGCATTACTCACTGCTGCATGTTGCACGACACTGCTGCACGCCTCACACTGCTGCACGCCTCACACTGCTGCACGCCTCACACTGCTGCACGCCTCACACTGCTGCATGCTGCACACTGCTGCACGCCGCACACTGCTGCACGCCTCACACTCCTGCACGCCTCACACTCCTGCACGCCTCACATTGCTGCACGCCTCACACTGCTGCACGCCGCACACTGCTGCATGCCGCACACTACTGCACGAAACACTGCTGCACGCCACACACTGCTGCACGACACTGCTGCACACTGCTGCACGACACTGCTGCACACTGCTGCACGACACTGCTGCACGCTGCACGACACTGCTGCACGCTGCACGACACTGCTGCACGCTGCACGGCACTGCTGCACGCTGCACGACACTGCTGCATGCTGCACGACACTGCTGCACACCGCACACTGCTGCACGCCGCTGCACGCCACACAGTGCTGCATGCCTCACACTGCTACACAAAACACTGCTGCACGCCACACACTGCTGCACGCCGCACACTGCTGTACTCCACACACTGCTGCACTCCACACACTGCTTTTAGGCGAGTTTATGCTACTGACATTGTAAATGACAATGCCTTTTATTTGTTTTAAAACCAAAACATAAATAAAAGGCATTGTAATTTTGCAATGCCAATAGCTCAAACTCTTATAAATGCGAGACCTATTGCATTGCAAATGCTTGTTTGTTTTTGTACTGTTTTTTTCATTGAATGGAAAAGTTAATAACCTCTAGAAAGACACTTGCCCTTTTTAGGTCTCGCCTAGCGACGCAGCGCATGCGCTGTTTGCCTTGGCGAGATCTATTATCGATTGTCGTCGACTTGGTTGCCAAAGGGGTACAGGACATGTGCACGCGTACAGAGGACAGGAGATGTGTACGCGTACGGCTTGCGGCGTAATGACAACTCCTGCCTGCACCATACGCGTGCACATCTCCTGTCCGGGCCCACTGCAGCAGCTCGAGGGACCCCAGCGCCAGCTCGACATCGGCTTGACGACACTGCCCTTCCTGTCTCTATCAAGCCCTTCTCCAGTGGTATCACATAAGTCATCACGCGGCAAGCGGGAGGGCCCGATCCCAGCCTATTGGGCTTGAGACCGACAGCCGTGCTCAGCTGTAACCTTTGCCACCAAGGAGTCATCTGCATCATGAATCATAAGTAAGTGTATGAGAGTTAGAGCTGATATTGTTATTAAACTGATCTGTGATCTGTGACAAATATTGCTTGTGTTACACAGAGTCATCATTACGTCAGTGCCCAGCTGGCTCTCATGTTATAGCGGGCCGCAGGCCAGACCTCGAGGTGGTCGGCCACTCAGCTATTGATTTTTATACTATAGCTCTCAGTGTCTTTTTGAAATATTGATCAGCCGGCTGGATGTTGTGGCCAGGCTGTGACCTAGGCTATTGTGTGCCATAGCCAGCCTCTCCTGAGGATTTCTCACCTAACGATAACAGTACAATCAGATTACAATTGCACTAGGTTAGTACCTTTCCATTTCTGGTGCTTTGTAGCAGTTTAAAGAGTTTTTCGTTGCTCATATAGGTGTAATTTATGATATTTATGTTTCACTCATCTTCCTTCATTGCTTGATTTTGCTTGCGAGAAAGTGTCACTCAAAGTTGCTGAGAAGTCACTCATAATTACACTAAAATTGTGAAAATGTCATACATAGAAATCTGAAACCTTGGTAGCTATGTTTAGCGAGCTGCACTTCTCTTTCCACTGGCGCGGCTTGCCAAACTCTATTTTTTCAATATTATATGCTTTCAGTAATCAGCGCAGCATGCCGCCTGTGCCGTGCTGGTTACTAAACAATAAACAACAAAATGCCAATACCAATCGCTTTTTTGACCGTATTTTTTAATTCGTCACGTTGAACTAAACAAAATGACCACTAAGCCTTTTTATCCTCAGTTTTTGAGTCTATCAAAATTTATTAATCCACCAAATCATTTAAACGGATTATTAAAAATCATTACAATAGTTCTACATACCAAATAAATCCCAAACAACACGATTTAACACCTCTCTCATAGTCACAGTCATATCTTCAGCACACTTTCTATTCTGATTTATACACAGTTTACCAACCTTATCTCATTCACTCCAGCAGCCAGACATCCATTCTTCCTTTCACATCCCCATACTATACAAAAACAGCATTTGATTATACATAAAAATGTTTTTTAGAGAAACAAAAAGACCTAGGGCCCGATTCACAGAACTAACTTAATACAAAATCGTAAATTTACTACCATTTTGGTATTCACGGAATGCACTTACTACTTCTGGTATTCACAGAATGCACTTTCTACTTTTGGCATTCAAAGAATGAACTTACTACTTTTGCTATTCACAGAATGGATTTACGACTACTAACTTTACGTCCGCACTCGGGCTGGAATTTCCACCTCCGAAGTGGAAATTCCGCACCCGGAGCGGGAAGTCCGCTTGCAGGCCGGAAGCTCTGATTTCGGGCCGGAAACTCCGCTCCCGGGCCGGAAAGTCCACTCCCGGGCCGGAAGCTCAGATTTGGGGCCAGAATACATTAACTGTGGCCATTGATCATTTGAGCCAAGGGTAAACACCTGTCCAAGTCCCTACCATTCCCCACCATGCATCAGCTGACAGACTCCAGCTAATCCTAGCTCTGCAGCCTGTATAACTGCAGAGCAGACACACACAAACCCTTTCAACATGTCACTGAAAGTGTTTGTTGCACTGCCCCTTGCCATGCGGCAAAACTACTTGAGGAGGAGGAGGAGGAGGAAAGCAGAGAGCATCTTCAGACAGAGGATCAACCTATTTGGAATTTCCAGCCAAGATGTAAGGGCCAGGTACCGTTTCCCTCCAGAAGTCATCTTGGATATGGTATGTGAGTGGGAGCAGGAACTTGACTCTGTGACCTGCTGCTCACATGCAATCCCAGCATATCTCAAGATCCTTTCTTCGCTCCATTTCTATGCCACTGGGTCTTTCCAAAGGGTCTCCAGTGACCATGTGGGCATATCCCAGGCGAGCCAGTCGCGGTGCCTGCATCAGATACTGAGATGCATCACTGCAAGAGCCCACAACCACATACAAATGCCACGTACACTGGCCCTGAGACAAAGGGCAGCACGAGATTTCTATCTCATTGCACAATTCCCACGTGTGCTGGGTGCAATTGATTGTATCCATGTGGCCCTTCAGCCACCCCGCCACATTGCACACATCTTCTGCAACAGACACCAATGGCATTCCATCAACGTGCAAGCTGTCTGTGATGCCAGTGGGAGGTTCATTAATGTGCATGCGGTGTTCCCAGGCAGTACCCATGACAGCTTCATATTCCGCATGTCACCTCTTGCTCGGCGGATGGCTGCGGGAGAATTTGGCAACATGTGGCTACTGGGTAAGTACCAAGCGTTAGAAATTAGGTAAATGTGTTGTTTAAATGTCTGAATGCCCCTCAACATTAACCATTGTACAATAAGAATCATAAAGCTACATACATGGCCCACCAGATACTGCATGTAATACAGTATAGATCATGTCCGGTGCAATTCAAAGAGGGAAATGTAACCAACTGCCCTTTCTCCACTCCTCAGGTGACGCTGGGTATGCACTCACCCCACATCTCCTCACCCCTTACAGGCGTGCAAACACTGTACCACAGCGTAGGTACAATAGGGCACACATACGGACTCGAGCCATCATAGAGCGCACTTTTGGTCTGTTGAAGTCGCGATTCAGATGTCTCGACCGTTCAGGGGGTGTGCTGCTGTACTCCCCAGAAGTCGTGTGCAAGATCATATTAGCCTGTTGTGTTTTGCACTACATTGCCTTAACGCATGGCTTACACATACCGCTGGAACCTCGGCTAGCTTTGAATCTGGGAAACCGGGCCATTGCACATAACCGAGATCAGGGACATGCAAGTCCGTGAGCAGCTCGTTGCCACGTTTTTCACATGAGAAACCTGTAGTGTCATGGACAAAATGTGGTTTGCTGTCTGTTGCCAATTATGAAACTTGGATATACACGACTGTGTCAATAAATTCCTTCCTGAGACGACTTTGCAAGCCACACTAACTGCATGTAAATCACAGTTGTTGACAGTAGTCAAAAGGTTGAGCGTGCTTCAGCTCATGTGCCCATGTCAGCGATCAGTGTAGTGGATGTCCCTAAAGAATCTATTGACGCAGATGGAAAACGATACATGTTCTGAGAGACCTAGTCGGACCTCATGAGGATGGGTCAGTTAATCAGAAAAGGCCATAACCATTGCATTGTCGGGCCTGTGCCCTCAACAGATGTGACTCCCCCACAAATGATGCGCCCACAACGTGAGTGATGTCATGGGTGAATCAGACACCATGTGTCTGTGATATATCCACACTGCTCCACCTCAATGTTACATAACACATCACACAACTCTGGTAATGAGCACCCAATATGGACTACATGTACCATAATGCAAAGTAGGAGAAACTGAAACAGGGGTTTGATGTTGTGTCAGCCCCCCCCATTGGCTCTGGACCTGAGGCACCACATCCCTCCTGTCCCCCCCAGGCCCCTCCTGGTGTTGTTCCTCCTGTGGCTGTGCCAGGGGACTTGATGTGGATGTGTGAGGGTCAGCCAGACATGTCCGCTTGCATCATGCTACAAGTGTGTATGGAGGTACGCATGATGTGAGAGGACATTGTCTGATCTCTGGCCACCCTCACCACCAGCATCGATTCAATGGCCACAGTATTGTCGTCTCTTGTCTCCCAAATCCCTTCCCATACCACCGTCAATGTCTCCCCCTGTCTGTTGCCCGACACTGTTTCCCCCGTACTCCTCGTGTGTCACAAACACAAGTGGTGCCTGTTCCTGCACCCGCCAGCCGTGTGCCTGCATCGGACTCAGAGGATCTGGACATTGTGGTCCTAGAGGATGACCAGAAGGACACTTGACTTTTGACGGAGACGTTGTCGTAAACTATTATTTCATTTTCCCCTTGTAAATAGACTTTTCCCTGAATCTCCGTGTTATATTTTTGTTGCCCCACCCCAATCCAGGTTCCCTTCTCCCTCTGCATTAAAATCATCATTTGTTTTCCTTTCTCCCTTCCAAACGGGTGGTTGTTCTTCTGTACCTTCATAAATATCAATGAGGAATTCTAATTACTTCAACTTGCTTGACTTCATTTTGAATGTCTGGTTCAGAATATGGACACATATTTGGTGAGTCATCTGCTATGCACATAATGGCTTGTTGCAATGATGGGTTACACTTGTAACTGTGTCACACACACACATACCTTCTCACATCTCTAGGCCACCTACATTGTTACACAGGACATGATACACAACAGAATCTTTGTTTTACAGGTCTTTATTTGTTCAACACACATTCACGTGGTTAAATTGTCTTGGGGTTCCTATCACTGGCGATCGTGCTTGCGACATCGCAATTTGGGGGGGGATGACCGCTCGGAGGGGTCAGGTCTGGCTCGTCGCCTACGTGGAGGTGGGTATTGTCCTTGGGACTGTCCAGGGTCATCTACATGTGCTGGGGCAGATGGTGTATGCACGTTGGATGTTTGTGTCTGGACAAGGGCTGGTTGTGCACGTGGTGGGAGTGCCTGTACAGGGGTTGGTGTTGGTTGTGCAGGTGGTGGCGGTGCCTGTACAGGGGTTGTTGGTGGTTGTGCAGGTGGTGGCAGTGCCTGTACAGGGGTTGTTGGTGGTTGGGCAGGTGGTGGCAGTGCCTGTACAGGGGTTGGTGGTGGTTGTGCAGGTGGTGGCAGTGCCTGTACAGGGGTTGTTGGTGGTTGTGCAGGTGGTGGCAGTGCCTGTACAGGGATTGGTGGTGGTTGTGCAGGTAGCGGGAGTGCCTGTACAGGGGTTGGTGGTGGGAGTGTCAGTTTAGCCTGCCGGTTTGGATGTGTACCTTTGCTGTGGTGCTGTGCAGTTGGTGGTACAGGTGTGGGGATGTGTTGTCCTGTGGGCAGATATGATGGCTCCCCTCCCTGCGTTGACCGTGAAGGGAGACTTTGGATCACTTTCAACATGCCCTCCATCATCTTCATGGCCAAGGCATGGTGTCTTGCACTCTCTTCCCTTTGGATGGTTATCATGTCTCGCATATTTCTGGACATGTCCTGCCAAGTCCTATCCAACCTATCCAAAACTTGGCTCAGCCTGTCCACCACCTGAGGAAATTGGACCATGTCCTGCAGGGACTCCAACATGTCGGACAGGGTAGCCCCTATGGCACCAATGTCCTGCCTCACATCTGTCTGCTGCTGGAAGAAGTCCTTCTCCCACTGGCCATCATAGCCAGGTGCAGGCCCTCTCTGCAGCTGTCTGCCATGGATGGGACGAGCAGGTCCAACAGCAGGGGAGGGGGTGGCTGGTGGGAGCCTGTGGGCAGGAGAATGGTGCCCAGGGGATACCTGCACTACAACAGGGCTGGTACTTCCCCCAGATGGTGGAGAGGATGGCAGGAATACACTGTCTAGGGAAGAGCGGGAAGGGGAACCACCATGTCAGTCCTAGACGTGAGGGCTGTGAGGGAGTGATGTCTGTGTTGTGATGCATGGGAGCTGTGGCTGGTTTGCTCGATGCTGGGGACAGGCCATACTTTGCTTGGGAGGAGGCTGACGAACGTTGCTTGGCAGAAGATGTGATGCCCTGACAGATTTGGCCAATCTGGCACCATAGCTCTCATTGGCATCTGTATCGTCATCGGACATGTTGTCCTCATCATCCACCAAGTCGACGTCCTCAGGAAATTCATCCTCCTCCTCTTGAGCAGTACTTGCTGTCGACATCACTGCTTGGAGATCAGGGGATTCTCCCCTCTGATTCCCCGTCGGCCCGCACTGGTCATAGGTCAGTCATCCTCATCCTCAGCATCCCCTGGAACAGAGGTTGCAACCGTATTAGGGATTGACCTGGTATAACATGTGGTGCAACACAAAGGTTGTATTAACTGTACTTTGCATCAACTGATGAGGATCATGTGACCTGTGTAGGGTACCACTACAAATGACAGCTCACACCATAGCACTGAGGTGTTACACAGAGATGTACATGATACAAGCAGACTCACCAGCTCCAGCCACAACTTTCTGTCCCTTGGTGTTCCCCCCTAGTGTCACCTGCTGGACCTGTCTCCTCATAGCTGTTGTAAACATAGCTGTCCCTGATCCAGCAGCTGTAGAGGGAGGTGACAACATTCTCAATGATCTGCATCACTAATTGACAGACAGGCACATGACACTCCTGATTTGTATTTCACTTTGTAAACAACAACTGCTGATTCCATGCAGAGGGGAAACTTGATCTCTGTCATGGCTTAGGAATCTAAGCTAGTGACACACCTCATGCCAGAATTACCTGAAGGACAGGTGCGCAATGGTTTATCTGCTGCAGCCAGGCAGTCATGCAGTCCCCGGGATGGTGTCCGCTGCTGTCGTGTCATCTTGTCAACAGCTGGGATGAGACATACAGGTCTATATTTTTTAACAACAGATGGTAGCTCTGAGCCAACATGTCATTCTCAATAACCATTTGTGGGTAATCCAGGACAATGTGCAGCATGTTTACCTCATGGACTTTACATGTGGGCACCTGCTCACATGCAGCAGTTGCCAGCCGTTACCTCCAAGCAACACTGACATCAACAGACACACTTGTATGAGAAGGTTACTGATAGGAAGGGATAAATGACCCGGACTCCTCCGCATTACACCGCTTTCACCTTTGCCATTAAGACTTACATTTTTCCGGAGTCTAATGTTGTCTGTTGACAAGTCAGAAAGGGGTTCATGTGTGAGATGTGCAATAGTCAGGGACATGATGTTGCTCATTTGTGCTTCCCTACGCATGAAGTCACACAGCTCGTTTTTGAATGAGAGAACACAGAATTCTTATATCCATCCTTTGAGTGTCCTCTCTTTGCATACTCTATTTCCAAGATCATGGTACTACTTAGCTGACAACGATTGGTGTCTTGTACAGCAGACATCCAAACCTCATATGTCAAACACTCACCTATACATGTGAATACGGTAGGAGAGGAGGCAAGCAGAATGTAACATTTGGTTATGCTCACACATTGCGGATAGGCTGAGAAGCTTTGATGCCTTCCGCCTGCACTGGATTAGCTTGTTGCTCTTCAGCCAAGTCATTTTGCAGGTGTGACTGCATGAAGATTCACCTTAGCAGCCCCTACATCCATCTCAAAGGTACACACCTGGCATCAGTGTTGGCCTCAGCCATGCTATTTTCATCATGATTTTTTCCGATCATTGAATTGCAAGCCGGTTGTGTTCTAGTCACTTCATATGACTCATTGTACTATTGTATGTCCGTTCTGCACTCACTTGGCATACATTTTGTGTCATCCTTTCATTAGTCACCAGGGTCTGATCTTGCATGGGTTCAAATGCCATATGTGAGCATATTGTGATGCAGGACAACAGTGTTGTACAACACATACAACATATGGTGTAGGTGAAAGGCACATTTAATGAGCATTCAGCCTGATTTATTCTTGGATTTACTTCCCTTGGCCCAGCACTGGAACAGTGTGGGGGCCCTGAACAGATATCACAGCCAACCTTGTAGCAGAAGTCAGTGTGTGTCTTTGATTCTGGGAGGACCTCGTTGTACCTACAATGATAAGTGTGTTTTGCAACTTTACATTTCTGCAGCCACATGTGATGCACTAGATTTCTGGCACAAAGGATGAGCACAAGCAGTTGTGGGCACCAGCGTTGCTGAAGTGTGTCATACTTAATATCATGATTTATCCCACATATAACTTAGAATGGGCCCACTACCTAGATGCAACCTATATCACAATGACATGTCTATGGATCATGAAGTGAGGTCCACTACCGTATTTTGTTGATGGACAACAAAAAAGTCAGCCAATGTAAGTGGTACATGACCAGCTGTGTGGACTGGGCATTTGATCTATATTGGAAACATTCGAAGTTGGACAGTGTATGCATTGTCAATACTACTGACCCTGGTATCTCACTTCTTGTTCATCATTGCCATATTTGTGCAAATTAGATTTATTGATTAGGTCTACAGACACTATTACAACATTGTGGGGACACCCTTTTGACTAGTTGTGGCACTCGATTACAGCATTGGATTCCCAGGTCTGGGGCTGTTGCTGAAAAACATGTCATGTTCCACAATTACAAAGGTATGATGAGCCAAGACATTTAATATTTTGTCTTTCGCTGTTCACAATTATCATTTGCTAAAGGTGTATGTCCATTGACAACTCCAATAGTAATGCAGCTATTTTTTCATCTCTGGTTGACTTTCATATGTGGGCACTATATGTCACTCTGTCACTCCTGACAATGTATGCATTTTGACCATCTCCTGGCCACTTTGACTTACCAGTCGGTGAGGGTGGTATGCCTTTCTCTGTACGATGGCGATTCCTCCCAGTAGATGCAGGGACCTCTGCTACTGCAGTTGTCTGTGCTCTGGCTGAATGTGTGAGAAGAGAGCAAAGTAAACAAATGGGAAATGTGCTTGTGGCACTTTTCTGGGATTTCCCCATTTCTTCTGCATGCTAACAGTGTTGTGCAGTACTGCCGCAGACTTGGCAGGTAGGAGCAGTGGTGCGTTGGGGATGTAATGGCGTGGCAGGGTGGGAAATGTACAACAGAATAGGTGTATGACTATTTTGATCTGATGATTCTCTCTCCTTATGCTTTGTGATTTAAGCTGGCACAGGGTGATTTACTTCTTGGATAATTTGTGGCAGGTTTACACGCCCCTTGGAATACATTTACACCGCCGTTGCGTCACTTCTCTGACACAGCGTTGGGGTAATACAGGTGACAATTTAGACTTATTCACAACGTAATGCATCTATGGGGATGCGTCACGTTGTGCAGCCCTGCGCAACATTAAACATGCATCAGCTGTGATGTAGGCAGGGTGTGCATTTCTTTGGTTATGCCTCGTACAAGTGATGCAGTGTAATCGACGAGATTTCACAGAGTCACTTTTCATAGGGTGGTGCTACGCAAACTTACGCCTGCTTGAAGCACATGTAATGAGTGGCACAGAACGTTAGGTGTAGGCGGTCCATGGACATTGTTGGAGTTGCGTCACACTTGCGACACTACTCCAGCAAAGCACCCCCCTAATGCCATCAGATGCAACACACATATGTCTATCCCTGCGCCACAGTGCACCGCATTGTAAATGTGACGCATCCGCGGTTGCACAAGAGTTGGATTGCGTGTCGCATTGTTACTGGCGCATCTCTGCTGATATTTGTCAATTGCTACTTAGCCGGCTTGTGTATTACTGCAACAGTACAGTGCCCCTGTTTTCTAAAGTGGGGGAGGGATTTGCCATTTCCAATGCTAAGGATTGTGGGACTTGTGGTGCTACATACAGAGGGTGACACATGAGTCTCTGATTGACTATAATTTTTATATACACTTTGGACAACTTCCTTATTCACAATGACAATGCAACACAGACAATCTTTTCATGCACTTTTTCTTTTCATCCCACTTACCTGGTACCACGTAGCGGACATCACTAACAGGCAGCCCATGGACCAAGTGGGGGTGTTTTGTGGTCAGGATATCCTCCTCCAGTGGGGTGAGGCGGAGGCGGGGTCCAGAGTATTCAGCAGGGAGGATCCGATTTAATTTGATTCGGGAGTATTTCTCTTTCAACCTCTGCCTCTCATCCTGCCCCTTTTTCTTTATGTCCTGGACTGTGCATCTCTCCTCCCCCAATGCTGTGACAGCAGCGTCTAATTGCTGCCTTAGGGCTGCCTTCTGTGTCCCACTGGTGCAGTAGGGTGGGAGTCCATAGAGGTGTTTGTGGTGCCTCACTATAAACTCCACAAGCATGGTGGTCTCCTCTGTAGTGAAATTCCTCTTCCTCCTCAATAACTTCATTATTCTCTGCCAGTGTCAGCGTTGTGAACACAAACTATCTGTGGCCAAACCTGTTCCTTCACCGTGTGCTGCTTTAAAATATTTTTTGCTGCTGGTCAATTAGTGTTAATTGGCTTCAGCTGGAGCACGGTGGGGGATGGTAGGCACTTGCAACATCATGGCAAACTGGAGCTGTTGGCTGGGATTGGCTGGAGTGTGTCAGCTGATGCATGGTGGGGGATGGTAGGGACTTGGACAGGTTTTTACCCTTGGCTCAAATGACTGGTTAGTCTAAAAAAGAAGTTGATTCGTACGGAAGCCCATGCAGATTTTCTCATAGAGTATGTAAAGACGGGCACACTCCCTATTGGCCTACAGGTTCGCAACGAACCTGGTCTGTTTATAGAAAACAAGAGATTCTTAGAAGTAAGGACGCAGATTGCGAATAGGTGCAGTAGGGAATGGATGCTTCTCATTATTGAGACAGCACAGGAGCTGATCATTATTGAGAAAGAATCCATAGAAAAGAGAGAGAGTTAAAAGATAGCACGGGGTTGAAGACGCAAAAAAAAGACTAGAGGAGATCAATAGAGATATTGAAGGCTACAGTGAGTATCTGATCAATAAAAAGATGAATAAATTGAAAAAAGACATAGAGAGATTTAGTGCGGAACTGGCCTATCCATACCTGAACGATAAATACTATTTACAGAAACAGGAGCAGGGGTGGGAAAGACCCAATAACAGACTGTTAGAAGGGGACCTCAGAGGGGCCCTGGGGGGGCCCTGACTACCCTGAGACCCACCCTCGAGGTATCATAGCCGGGCACTGGCGGGAGACTCCTCAGGGGAGGAACCTCGTATCTAGGATCGCACACTCGGCACCACACGACAGAGAGACACCACACGAGGAGTTCTTAAGAGCAAATCTTTATCAGATCGGAGTAGTAGGCTCTTTATGATCAGCAAGGCAAAATATATACAAGTAGAGCGCGGGCTCACCAAGTCTTGGAGGGGGGGTAGGAGGTAGCGGGACAGTCTTTGGGGATATGGATCAAATGCAGGAGCGTACCCGGCGCACAGCTCACAATCCTCGAGGTGGGGGATACGCTTGTCGTCGTGGGGTCCGGCGGGACCAAGAGAGTCTGTGGGAGCCGCGAGTTACTCAGCAGGGCTCGAGTACAAGTTCGGAGGTCTTACGATCTTCAGGGAGCCGCGAGTCACTCAGCAGGGCTCAAGCACGAGTTCGGAGGTCTTACGATCTTCTGGGAGCCGCGAGTCACTCAGCAGGGCTCAGGCACAAGTTCGGAGGTCTGACGATCTTCAGGGAGCCGCGAGTCACTCAGCAGGGCTCAGGTGTTTCCAAGGCGAATCTGCCGGACAGTCCCAGAGCACCCCTTGTTATAGGGCGACTCCTCTTTGATGTCCGGAGTCTGTGCAGGCAGGGGTCTTGTCACCTGGGGGTCGCTTGTTGGGGGTTTCCTGCCATTGTCCTTTGATCCTTTCAGGGCCGGGTCGGGAGTAGCCCCAGACACCCAGCAGGCGTGGAGCCAGCCCTCGGGGAGGCCGGCGGGTCGATCGAAACCCACCTTCTCAGGGAAGTGCAGAGGTGTGATGGAAACTGCTCCTCCCTTTCTCATCCCAAGGGGAGCGCGATGTCCTCCAGCCGGAGTGGCGCCTATAGGCTAGGGTCGCGCTGGGGCCGGGCGGCCATCTTGGTGCATGAAGTGGGCACGCGGGCCCGGGGTGGCCGAAGGAGGAAGGCCACGGACGGGGGAAGTCCGGGTCGGTTGTGTGTGTTCTGGTGGGAAGGATCGGCTAGGCCGTGGGCTCGGGGCTGTGTGAGGTGCAGGGGTCAGGTCTGACTATGTTACGAGGGCCGGGTCTAACACGCGTCCCCCCCAGCTGAAAGCCGGAGAGAACTACCCATCTTCTTGGGGGTTCTCTTCGCTGAGGCGGAAGAATCGGGAGAGGCCATCGGCGTTGGCGTGGTCCGTACCAGGGCGGTGTTCCACGGTAAAATCCATCCCCTGGAGGGAGATTGACCACCGCAGAAGCTTGGGGTTTTCTCCTCGCATCTGCATGAGCCATCGCAAGGGGCGATGGTCGGTTTGGACGCTGAAATGGGTGCCGAACAGGTAAGGGCGTAGTTTCTTGAGGGCCCAGACTACGGCGAACGCCTCGCGCTCGATGGTACTCCATCTCTGTTCCCGGGGCAACAGCCTTTGGCTGAGGAAGGCCACGGGCTGGTCTAGACCCTGATCATTTACCTGGGAGAGGACTGCCCCGATGCCATGCTCGGAGGCATCAGTTTGTACCACAAACTCTTTGGAGTAGTCGGGGGCCTGGAGGACGGGGGTTGTACACAAGGCCGTTTTCAGGGCATTGAACGCCTCTTGGCAGGCAGGGGACCACTGCACCTTCTTGGGCTGCTTCTTGGACGTGAGTCCTGTGAGGGGACCGACCAGGCTGCCGTAATTCCGGATGAATCTCCGGTAGTATCCCGTGAGGCCCAGAAAGGCTCGGACCTCTGTTTGGGTAGTGGGGGTTCCCAGGCTCGGATGGCGTCGATTTTGGGCTGTAGAGGGGCGACCTGCCCGCTCCCGACCTGGTGCCCCAGGTAGGTTACCGGACCTTGCCCAATCTGGCATTTGCTGGCTTTCACGGTGAGGCCCGCCTGGCGTAGGGCGGTTAGCACCCTCCGGAGGTGCTGGAGGTGCTCACTCCATTCGGAACTAAAAACTGCAATATCGTCGAGATATGCAGCGCTGAATTTTTCCAGCCCGGCCAGGACTCTATTTACCAGTTGCTGGAAGGTGGCCGGGGCATTTTTCATCCTGAAGGGCATCACGCGAAAGCGATAGTGCCCATCCGGGGTATAGAAGGCGGACCGCTCCTTGGCTCCCTCTGTGAGCGCAATTTGCCAGTAGCCGCAGGTGAGATCGAAGGTGCTGAGGAACCGAGCAGCCCCGAGCCGGTCAATGAGCTTGTCGGCTCGGGGAATGGGGTGGGCATCGGCTCGGGTGACTTCATTGAGTCCCCGGTAGTCCACGCAGAAGCGGAGTTCCGGGGCGACCCCGGGGGCAGCTGCTTTTGGGACCAGGACCACGGGGCTGGCCCTGGGGCTGTCTGAGGGTTCGATCACGCCTAGGGACAACATTTTCGAGACTTCGGCTTGGATACAGTACCGGACCCGATCAGGGACTCGGTAGGCTCGGTGTCTCACTGGTGGGCTGTCCCCGGTATCCACATCATGGACACACCAGTCGGTGACCTTGGGGACCAGGGTGAAAAGGTCCGGAAACTGCCCTAGGAGCTGGCGACAATCCTCACGTTGCTGGGGAGTGAGAGACGGAGAGAGGTTCACTCCCTCTACGGAGCCGTCCCTCTCCTTGGTGCACAGAAGATCAGGGAGAGGATCTGACTCTTCTTCGGACCCGTCATCAGTGGCCAGTAGGAGGCTCAGCTCCGTCCGCACAAAGTGGGGCTTGAGGCAGTTCACGTGGAGGATCCGGAGGGGGTCCCGGGGTGAATGGACGTCTACCAAGTACGTGACCGGGCTCTTCCGCTCAACTACTTTGAAGGGCCCGGTCCACTAATCCTGGAGAGCGCAGGGTTTCACGGGGGCCATGACCCACACCAGCTGGCCCGGCTGAAACTCGACCAGCGCGGCGTTCTGGTCGTACCAGCGCTTCATCTCCTCCTGACTCGCTTCCAGGTTGGCCTCTGCCATCTCCCGGAATCTCCTAGTCTGATTTCGGAAGGTCAGGACGTAACGGAACACATCTCGGGGGGGGCCTCGGGGCGCCGCCTCCCACTCTTCCTTGACCAGGCTGAGGGGTCCCCTGACGGGGTGCCCGTAGATTAACTCAAAGGGGCTGAAACCCAAGGATTTCTGGGGAACTTCTCGGTATGCGAATAGGAGGCAGGGGAGCAGGATGTCCCACTTACGCCGGAGGGGCTCTTCCAGGCCCGCGATCATCCCCTTCAGAGTCCGGTTAAACCGCTCTACCAGGCCGTTTCCTTGGGGGTGGTACGGGGTGGTGAACTTATAGGACACCCCGCACTGTTGCCATAAGGACCTCATGTATCGGGAGATAAAGTTGGTACCGCGATCGCTCACGACCTCGCGGGGAAAACCCATGCGGGAGAAGATCCCCATCAACGCCCGGCCCACCACTGGGGCCGTGACGGTGCGCAGGGGGATGGCCTCAGGGTAACGGGTGGCATGGTCCACCAGGACGAGGATGAACCGGTGCCCCTGGGAAGTTGGGGGGTCCAGAGGTCCTACAATGTCGATCCCGACCCGCTCAAAAGGGGTACTGACGACAGGGAAGGGTTGGAGGGGAGCCTTGCGCTTCCCTCCACTCTTCCCACTGGCCTGGCACGTGGGACAGGACTTGCAGTGGGCTTCCACATCCGCTTTCATTCTGGGCCAGTAGAAGTGAGTCACGAGGCGACTGTATGTTTTGTCCTGACCCAAGTGGCCTGCGAGGGGAACGTCGTGGGCCAAGCCCAGGAGGAGGTTTCGGAAGCGTAGGGGTACCACCAGCACCCGGCCGGACCCTAGCTCCACCGATTTCTGTTCGCTGTACAAAAGGTCATTCTCCCAATACACCCGGTGCGTCCCCGTCTGGTCGCCTGTGGCCTGGGCCTCTGCCTGTTGCCGGGGCCCGACCAGGGAGGGACAGGTAGCCTGCTCTTGGCAGAACTCCTCTCGGGAGGGGACCCCCTCGTGGCGCCACTGGGCTAATTCGGGCAGATCGCCTAACTCGGTGACTGGGGTGGAGTCGGAAGGCGGGGGTTCGTCACTGGCGATCGACTCTTCTGGTGGGGGGATAGGGGGACCCTCGTCCGGGACCATCCTATCTTCAGGGGTCGGGGCGTCGTCGACTTCCCTCCGGGGGGTCAGTCGAGCCGCCATGGATCGAGTGGTGGCGCACACCCACTCAGGGAGGCCCATCATCCCTAGGTGGGTCTTGCGCTCAACTTGTCCCCAGGGGGAACTTTCCAGGTCGTTCCCCAGGAGACAGTCGACGGGCTGGGAGGTTCTCACTGCGACCTTCAGTTTACCGACCACCCCTCCCCACTCAAAGGGCACCAGGGCTACCTTACATAGGCTTTCTGTGTTGTCGGCTGAAATGACAGGGCAAAATACGTTGGGGAGGACCTGGTCTTCGTGTACTAAATGGCTGAGGACACCGGTGATGCTGGCCCCGGTGTCACGGAGGGCTTCTACTTGGTGGCCATTGATCGTTACGAGCTGCCCATATTTCTTTGTGTTAGAGGGAAGGAGGCTCCCAGGGACCATCTCTCTATCTCCTAAGGATAGTAGGGCCATAGCGGTGGGTTCCCACTCCTCGGCCTCCTCAACCTCCTCCCCAGGGCTACATTGGCTATCTGTCTAGCAGGGGGTGCTGCCTGGGTGGTGCGTGGGGCCATGGGGCATTCAGGGTCGTTGGCGTAATGCCCGGGCTTCTGGCAATGGAAACAAGTGATGGTTACCCGGTGCCCCCGTCTAAGGGGGGGGCCGGATACAGCTGGTGGGGGTGCCGGGAAAGGTGGAGGTTGGGACTTCGGGGGACTAGCCTGGGACTCTCTCTGCCCTCCCTGGTTTCCCCCCCCTCTCTGGCGGGGTGGTCCCTGACTGGCTCGGGGGTACTCTCCTACCGGGCCCCGGGAGACCCGGGTGTTGGTCCAGCGATCCGCCTCGACAGCCATCTTTCTTGGGTCCGTGAGCTTGCTGTCGAGCAGATGCTGGCGTAGTTCCACAAAGCAGTTGGCAGCCAGGTGTTCCCACAACATAAGGTCGGTTAGTTCTTCCAGGGTGGTTACCTTGCTGCCCTTGATCCACCCATCGAAGGCGCGGCTGAAGAAATTCACATATTCCACCCAGGTGGCACCCGGGATCTTCCTGCAGTCCCGGAACCGCTGGCGGTACATCTCCGGGGTTAGGCCGTACCTTGTGAGGAGGGCCGCTTTCATGTGTTCATAGGAGGTCTGCATGGAGGTGGGTAGGTCGAGCAGGGTGTCTCTCCCTTCGCTCAGGAATCGTCCCCATAACCCATCCCCCCAATCCTTCTGCGGGACCCGATGGGAGGTCATGGCGACCTCGTAGGCCCGGAACCACTGCTGAATGTCATCATTTTTGTAATATTCTTTGACCACATCCTTGGGGATGTGGACCTTCTGCTCCGTCGGGGCGGCCGCCTCCTGGTTCCCCGGGGGCCGCGCTTCTTCGCTTCTTGCTTTCAGTTCTATTTCCTTCAGGCTGCGTTCATGTTCCAGTTGAAGTCTCCTTCCCTCGTGTTCTCGTTGGAGTTTCTTCTCTTCTAGTTCTCCTTGTACTCGCAACTGTTCTACTGCTAGCTTTTTCTCGGCTAATTTCAACTCGCCCTCAATTTTGAGTTTGGCTAATTCGAGCTCGTGATGGTGACTTTTTTCTCTGTCTGCGAGTTCCTCCGGGGATAGGCCCCCGTCTGGTATGAAGCCTCGCACCTGGTTGCTGCTGCGTTCTCCTTGGGAGGGTCCAGCTTCGTCGTGGGGCTCCCCCGCTCCTTCTGGGCGGGAGGCTCCAGAATCCACCCAAGCTTTCAGTGCCTTTTGCATATCTTCTTTGGTGTTGAGACCAGTGGTAGCGATTCTGAGTTCCTTACAGAATTGCTTTAGTTCTTTGTGAGTGTACTCTTCCAGCTGTTCCACCTGGAACACGGTACTGGCGTCGTTTTCTATGAGAACCACGGCGTTTCCTTCTGCCATCTTTGTCGGTAGTGCGTCAGCCGTTCACGGTACGATCTCTAGATTATGGGCCCGAATCCCGTCGCTTGCCACCAATGTTAGAAGGCGACCTCAGAGGGGCCCGGGGGGGGCCCTGACTACCCTGAGACCCATCCTCGAGGTATCGTAGCCGGGCACTGGCGGGAGGCTCCTCAGGGGAGGAACCTCGTATCTAGGATCGCACACTCGGCACCACACGACAGAGAGACACCACACGAGGAGTTCTTAAGAGCAAATCTTTATCAGATCGGAGTAGTAGGCTCTTTATGATCAGCAAGGCAAAATATATACAAGTAGAGCGCGGGCTCACCAAGTCTTGGAGGGGGGGTAGGAGGTAGTGGGACAGTCTTTGGGGATATGGATCAAATGCAGGAGCGTACCCGGCGCACAGCTCACAATCCTCGAGCTGGGGGATACGCTTGTCGTCGTGGGGTCCGGCGGGACCAAGAGAGTCTGTGGGAGCCGTGAGTTACTCAGCAGGGCTCGAGCACAAGTTCGGAGGTCTTACGATCTTCAGGGAGCCGCGAGTCACTCAGCAGGGCTCAAGCACGAGTTCGGAGGTCTTACGATCTTCAGGGAGCCGCGAGTCACTCAGCAGGGCTCAGGCACAAGTTCGGAGGTCTGACGATCTTCAGGGAGCCGCGAGTCACTCAGCAGGGCTCAGGTGTTTCCAAGGCGAATCTGCCGGACAATCCCAGAGCACCCCTTGTTATAGGGCGACTCCTCTTTGATGTCCGGAGTCTGTGCAGGCAGGGGTCTTGTCACCTGGGGGTCGCTTGTTTGGGGTTTCCTGCCATTGTCCTTTGATCCTTTCAGGGCCGGGTCGGGAGGAGCCCCAGACACCCAGCAGGCGTGGAGCCAGCCCTCGGGTCGATCGAAACCCACCTTCCCAGGGAAGCGCAGAGGTGTGATGGAAACTGCTCCTCCCTTTCTCATCCCAAGGGGAGCGCGATGTCCTCCAGCCGGAGTGGCGCCTATAGGCTAGGGTCGCGCTGGGGCCGGGCGGCCATCTTGGTGCATGAAGTGGGCACGCGGGCCCGGGGTGGCCGAAGGAGGAAGGCCACGGACGGGGGAAGTCCGGGTCGGTTGTGTGTGTTCTGGTGGGAAGGATCGGCTAGGCCGTGGGCTCGGGGCTGTGTGAGGTGCAGGGGTCAGGTCTGACTATGTTACGAGGGCCGGGTCTAACACAGACCTATTTATAGGAGAGGGGGTAGAAAACAGGTCACTTTCTCAGATACGTCAGGCTCAAGCAGTGAGGATGAGAGTACCCTAAAAGATGACAATAGCAATAGAGGTAATTTTGGTGAATCAGGTCCTCCTTCTTTTTTAGATCAAAGACCAAGGAGGGGCCAAAGATTCAACTCGAACCAGGGAAGAGGACAACAATTCCGGGGCCCTCCTCCCCCGCAACAGGAATACTTGAGAACGAGGAACCAACGGTATTGGCGTCAAACGAAATACCAGTAATCAATCTATCCAATAGAACCCTCACAGCTGTAGAGATTAGGGTTCTTAGTAAGGGGCTTAGTTTTATCCCATCCTCTGGCATTAACAAATATCAATTGGAGAAGGACTTACGAGCCTTTTTTAGGAAAATTAGACTTAAAAGATTCTTCGAAGACCGCCTGGTGAGGGATTGTAATAATGTGTCAGGCTTCAAACCGAAGTCCAGTTTCACCCCGACCTTGGCCATGGTGAATAAAAATCATGAGATTTTCGAAAAAGCAGTAGAAAGCGGCATACAATGTATCGTGTTAGAGAACCCCAATCAATTTGATAGCAATATTAGTAGAGATGAAAGGCGTGCTTTGAAACTTTTTAAAGATGATGTTATGGTGATGATAAAGCCTGCCGATAAAGGCGGTGGCGTAGTGGTATTTAATACCTCAGATAACGATCAGAAGATGTTGGACATGTTGGCTGTGAGAGAACATTATGAGCCTATCTCCAGAAGCCAACTAGCCAATCTCACAAAAGATGGTCGCTCTCTTCTAAATGAAGCCAAAGAAAAAGAATGGATTTGTGATGAAGAATTCAATTTTTTAAATAATGAGGAACCAAGGATTCCCGCACTGTATGGACTCCCTAAAATTCACAAAAATCATGATAACCCACCTATGAGACCAATAGTTAGTAGCACCAACTCTCTCACCGAGCCCTTAAGTAAATATGTGGGCCACTTTTTGCGTCCCATTGTTATGGGTCTGAAATCATATGTCAGGGATTCTGCTCATATGATCTCTCTCCTTGAGGGTAGGATGTTCTGTGGGAAGACTCAATGTCTAGTGACTCTGGACATTGAGTCTTTGTACACTAACATCCCTCAGTATGAGACAGTCGAGGTGGTTCGTAGAGCCATTGAGGGTATGGACTTAGAAGGAGCTGAGATGAACTCTATAGTGGAGTGCGCCAGGATGGTTCTGATGAACAATATTTTTTTGTTCAAGGATCAGCTCTTCAAACAAAAGAAAGGCACCAGCATGGGGGCCACCTGTGCGCCGAGCTTGGCATGCCTTTATGTTGGTGAATTTGAGAGGAAACACATTTTTAACGAACTAGCCCCCTTTTTTGAAAATGTGGTAGGCTGGTATCGTTATATAGATGATATTTTTTTCATCTGGGATGGTGCGGTTCAAACTTTGGAGGAATTCTTAATTTGGCTCTATCTGGGAGACTCCAATCTCAGGTTTACTTCTCAGTGGAGTAGTTCTAGGGTAGATTTTTTAGATATCACTATTAAAGATGTAGAGGGGTGTTTGGCAGTGGAACTGATTACCAAACCCATGGCCAAAAATACCTTGCTGCACTATTCAAGTTTCCACCCTAAATCGCAACGCGATAACATACCTTTTAGTCAGTTTCTCCGTCTTCGGAGAAATTGTTCAGATATTGATGATTTCTACAAGCATGCTGAGATAATGAAAAAGAAATTTAAAGAAAGAGGCTATCCGAAAAAATTGATTACGCATTCGTTAAAGCGAGCGAGATTATACAATAGAGAAGCTATGTTCACAAAGACAGAGAAAAACAAAAAAGATTTCGAGAAGATTGTCTTTGTTAGCCAGTACTCTCATATTAGTAATCGAATTATAAATGTGATCAACAGCAATTGGCACATTATTAACAACGAAGAAGATAGGAAGTTAGAGAAACCAATTTTTGCTTTTAAAAGAAATAAGAATTTAAGGAATGAGTTAGTCCACACATATAGAGAGAACCAAGGTAAAGTACAGAGTACGTTAGACAGAACTCCGGCTCTTGGGAATGTGAGATGTGGCACATGTAATGTTTGCCCCCAATGTATGGAGTCTGATGCCTTGGAACACAATGGACGTAAGGTCTCTTCAAGATCCTTGAATAACTGCAGAAGCAGGAATATTGTGTACTTCCTCCGTTGTCTGTGTGGGAAAGGATACGTTGGGGAAACGGGCAGGGAGTTGCGGATCAGACTGCAAGAGCATCGCTCAGCCATTCGAACAAGAAAGGCAAATGCCCCTTCAGTTACCCATTATACCGATTTTGGCCACAGTGACTCCGATATACAGTGGTTTATATTGGAGAAAATCTGGATGGGGGCCCGTGGGGGGAACATGGAACAGAAAAGGAAATCGAGAGAACAATGGTATATCTCTTTGTTTAATACAGTGCGGAATGGCCTTAACTCCAAGGAAGAATGGGAACGCTTGATCAGATGACCACATTCCCAATTTGTGCCTTGTGAGCACGTGTTGGATATGTGAACACTTGATATCTGTCTTCTCTCTCCGGATTAGTTTTAGGCACTATGTGATGATAGCTTGAACTGACCTATAGGAGTGGTCCGCTGAGTGGAGTCTCTTGATCCCCTGAAGTGCACATATCATATACTATATGATGTGCACCATGAGCTTCAAAACCCCATTAATATGTTTTTCGTATCAACCAGTAGTGTTTCTGGGGTGAGTCTCCTTATTACACAAACGGACCACCAATTGTTTAAGTACGTACCTTTAGGAGATGATTCCATGGGTTTTGGATATCTAGAAATATTTTTGCAAAAATATATATTTTTTGCATTATTGGTGGTACTATTTAGGATGAAAATAAAGTAGGTTTTATTTCCACAAGACTTCCACAAAAGTGCTCATTGCCGAATAGCGTTCAGCACTTGCTGGATCGCACTCTAGATTAAGTTCGCTAGTTTTCAATAGAGATCATGTTGACAACATTATCGTAATCGTGTTAGGTACCCCCAATATGGAATAAAAATTTGTTTTAAAGATATTACTCTACGTCGAATCAATAAAATAACTTTTCTTCCTTGTTGTGGGGATGCCGGTATGGTTATCTATTTGGGAGGGATACCAAGCTCAGGCCATCCACTTGGAACTCTAAGATGGCCGCCACAGTTTCCGTTTGATTCATAGTGTAGTTTCGGCTCCTTCTGTATACTAGTCACGATATTTTAGTATGTACAAACTTTATAGAGTTAATACCCTCCTTTATGCTGGTCCCGTGTTAGCCGTAAGAATGTGGCTCTGTCATGTCTCCTGCTTTGGGCTATAGGTAGGACAGTTCAATATGGCCGCCACATCGGAAGCGGTCCGTTGCGTTGGAGAAACCTTAAAACAGCTGGGGCTTGTTGACTGAGCTGGCTCCTTAGAAATGCAGTATATAAGGCAGGTCAGTTCGGGGTAAGCCGTCGAGACGCTGGGACCCGGAGACTGCTACATGATGTACACGTGCGTTGAATGAGGTTAGTAGAACGAAGACTGTAGGTCCGTAGTCGTCGTGCTTTAGGGAATGTCTCTTTTAGCTTTTAATTAGAAGTTCAACATATTATGAAATTGGGAATTACAGATAGCCACCATCTAGGGCCCAGTTGGTCGTAGAGGAAATATATCGCCCACTGATAGAAGATTACAGAGTTGGGCTCGAGTTTTACACATAGGCTATCAGATGAGGGACTTGCGATAAGGGGGCCGTTTGGGATAGTGTTCTCGTTAGGGAGCAGGAGTGAAGCAGTGACTGCTTTATAGAAGCCGATGATAGATTTACTGAAACTGACATTCGTGTTTTTCCAGCATTAAAAGAATCTCGTGATCGTGCTGAGATACTTTGAGGGAAGAAAAGAGTCTCCCCATTATTACGTCTCTGTAAAAAGAAAATAAATGACAACTTCATTGAACCAATAAAGGTAAATTCAGTGTATGATTAAATCCGAGATCTATAAGACTTAATAAAAGGGGTCCAATGGAATAGTAAAATAATAATATATATTATGGACCTTCTTTTTAGAATATTTCATCGTCAATACCTGAACCTAGTGACCATAAGAGCACAGGAAGACAGGTAAATTGAGGTGCTCTATAATGTCTAAATGTTAGAAAAACTAGACTCTCTCTAAACCATGAGTGTCTTCATTTCTTTAGACTGATGGGTCAATCTATCTGTGTGTGACTCCATTGAATGACATTGGTGATACGAGGAGGCAAGGATCCCTTGAGTATTCACTACTTTACCACGTCCCATATATAAGGTACAATAATTGATGATACGATGATTAATTTGACATCACAATAGAAGTATGACTGTATGGTATAATCTGATTTGGTTGCAGTGTTAATGAATGAGGCTGAGTGAGTTGTGTGTGAAATCACCAGGAGAATAACACTTCGTTACTATAAAGTTTTTTAATGTATGCGTCAGGTTCAATGGCAGGAATCAATGCTGTTTTATAAAGATTTCTCTGCATAGCTAAATGTTCGAATAGTGTGGGGTTTAAAATGTGATTTTTTAATTGTGAATAGAATGAAATAGTGTTGGAAATGTTTTTAATGTTTGTATTTTGTTATTTGATTTAGATTGTACATTGATTCCATGGGATATAATATTTGTCCTGAAGAAGGTGGTCGTTTATCTTTTGATTTCCACCGAAACGCGTCGACGCAAGTCTAGGAGGGAGATTATATATTTTATTGACATCTGTTTTCCGAATTACTGAATGTTGAGAGAATCAATTAGGAAAATAGCTGATCTTGATCATATGCTTCCCTATTCCTGTGGATAAGAAAATATTTTTTCTTACTGTTTCTCCCTATGTTGTGTTTTGTTGAGTATTCATCATATTGAATATTTTTCAATGTTTTGAATTGTTTTAATTTTGTGTTGTATGAACTTTTGATTGTGTGAAGCTACATGATTATATTTTTAATAAAATACATTGATTTTTTCATATGAAAACCTGACTGGGGATTACCTTTGGTGTCTTATCCTGGTGACAGATTGGGTGTAGTTGTGAATGTGTGGATAGAAGCTCATTTGTGCCAAAAGGGGAACTTTCTCTTTGACTTTTGTCAAATGATCAATGGCCACAGTTAATGTATTCTGGCCCCAAATCTGAGCTTCCAGCCCGAGAGCGGAGTTTCCGGCCGCAAGCGGACTTCATGCTCCGGGTGTGGAATTTCCGCTTCGGAGGCGGAAATTCCGGCCCGAGTGCGGACTTAAAGTTAGTAGTCGTAAATCCATTTTGTGAATAGCAAAAGTAGTAAGTTCATTCTGTGAATGCCAAAAGTAGTAAGTGCATTCTGTGAATACCAAAATGGCAGTAAGTTTAGGATTTGGTCTTAAGTTAGTTCTGTGAATCGGGCCCCTAAGGTGCATGAATTTCACAATAACTACAAGAATCAAGAATAATTCCAACAATTATAAACACTCAATAGGTCACAAAAAACAGGTCGACGCGTTTCGCACAACCAAAATTCAATTAATGGTGTTCTCCTCAGGACCAACAAGCTTAATTTCCTTGAATAGATCAGCCGATCTATTCATCTGCTGAGAGTCTGATTCATTATTCGTAAACACACGATGCGCAATTTAATTCAAGCCGGAAAATCTGTACCGGAACGACTTGCTCATAGTGCAACAACCCATCTTATATTCTTGCCAAATTCTTCGGGGAAACTATTCAAAGAAAATGCTCCCCGTCCAGGTAAATGACCCTTTTGCTTTAGGTCTATGCTAGTTCACTCTGGGAGGTGGGCTCTTCATAGTCCGTATGCAGCATACCCTAGCTTCTCTCTCTCTCTAACACCATGGTTCTGAGAACATACTCATTTTATTTTGCTATGTTAACTGTTCTACATAAATAGCATTAAAAATGCACTCACTTTGGCAGCACATTGATGGAAAACTGTCAGCAACAAGTTCGTCAGTAGCAGAGGGGCGTAGTGGAGTCTGACTTACGACGGACAGGAGTAAGGTTAGTAAATAAATGAATAAAACAATTTACCTTGCGTGCGCTGAATCGCCAACTCGGTTATGTCGCACGCGCTAGGTGAATTCTTTTACTTATTTAATTACTTACCATACTTCTGTCCGTTGTAAGTGTGGACTCCACTATCCGCCCCGCCCTGCCCCTCCAACGCCCACCACCCCGCAGCACTGCCTCGGCGAGTCGCCACTGCGTAATTTTTCAGCAGGTGTTGCCTGCACCCTATTGTAAACTGAAGCTCAAAAGAGAGGACTAATTACTCGTTCTGAAGAGAAGACTATAGGTACTCGTTTGATAAAGATAATTGATGGGGCATTGCTTTTAATTTAAATATATATAGATAGATATTTAAATTAGAAGTCAAAATATTATTTTTATTTAACGTTATACTATTAATAGTTTTAGTGTTAAAAATTATGTTGAACTGAAGTTAAATATTTTTATAATTTTAAAATGTAATTAATTTATTCCAAAAATAATTATGATAAAATCTGAAACTTTTAATAAAAACTACAATTAATTTAAATTAATTGAATACATAATGCTTTTGCACACGGAAGCTTATTGTCCAGGCTCTGGTGACCTCCAGGTTGGATTATTCCAACCTCTTTACCTGTAGGGGGGGTCCCCTCAGTGCTGCTAAACAAACTATAGCTGGTGCAAAACGTGGCCGCTGGCGTGATTTTAAATTGGCCAAGAAGGCAGTGCATATTTCCTTGAATAACATTTATAAAATTTATAAATAAAAGATCTATTTAAATATGTAATACACATCTAATTTGATGAGTTAATATTCCGTAACATTTTATTTTTTCCTGGGGAATATTAATAATTTGAAAGTAATTTTCAATTTTTTTTACATTAAAATCGTTTTTACATTTGTTTAAAAAAATTTATAAACTGTATCAGTTTACCCTTACTTTATCACAGGGAGATCTCTGCGCCAGTGGTGGAGATCTTTACCCGGATGATGGAAACCTCTTCCTCTGTAATGGAAATCTTTGTTGCGGTGATAGTGATCTGCAACTACATGTGAAAAATTATTATTAGTAACTTTACACTTGTACATTTAGTCTTTGATGTCTACATCCACTGGTTTCAGAACACTTTCTTTTTAACCCCTTAATGAGCACCGTAGCATTATTTTAATGGAAATGGAAATTTCTCAAAACGTCTGAATCAACTTACACGAAATAATAAAAAGCACACTTTCTGAATAAAGTTTTAACTTTTATTGAAATTAGGTGTAATTCCATTCAGCTTTTTTTTATGTATTGCTTCCCAAAATTTTCCTATGGGAATTCGCATGGGAAAATGATGTTTTGTATCAACACCTTTGTTTTAGCGTCCACCTGATGAATTACCCCAAAAACATTCCAGGAAGGCAATGATGTGGAAAACATTTCAAAAAACATTTCGTGCAGATGTGTCAAACTGTGCCAAAATGATTAGCAAAGAAAAAAACATTCTTCCTATAGAAACTCTGACCTAATTATCACTACACAGTGGCATTTGCCACATTGCAATACAAATTTAAACATTAAATGAATGTAATGTATTGAACATTAGTTCGTATGTGGTGCTATTTTAATTCCCTGCCTCCTCTGTTTTCTATGGGAGTGTTTTGCAGTCCTAATGGTTGGCAATGTTTGGTGCTTAACTTACTCCAAGGCTGGGTGGAATGAATGTGAGCCTGTTATGACACGTTTGGGGTTGTAATAACTTTATAAGTGTATTTTGGGAATTTCAATTGTTTTATCCTTTTGTGGGAGTGAGTGTTTGTGAGCATGTACCCCCAAAACTCCTCCTTAAATGTCCTTGACAACTCTCAATTTTTGAGTAATTATTCCCTATATTCCCACCACCCCTTGGTTCCTCCCACATTTACACTAAAACATATGCTTAAAGGTGGATGTCTCAAGTGCTGGATTGAACCCTGCGGAGGCCCCTAGGCAGTAGATATTTCAGGACCCCCCCTCGCAAACTATCTCCTAACAAGTTTTTAATTTTACCAACTAACAATTTAATTAAACCAATTTTATGACACAAAACAAAACATTAACAATTATTAATGTTATTAAACAAAAATTAATTGGAAACAATTTAAGAACACATGATTGTAATTTTCTTTCAAGATCGAATCAATATTATTTTGATCCGTTTTCGCGGGCCCCTAGAAGGAGTGGGGCCCATAGGCCGGTGCCTACTTTGCCTTTTTGGTAATCCCAAACTGGATGTCTCTGTCACCCTGTTGGAGATCTCCACACAGAAATGATAGGAGAAGAGGAGGCGGAGGTCTCAGCCCTAGGTTTGTTAATAGCATTTTGTAGTATGTCAGTACTTCTTTTGCAGTACAACTTTACAATCTGCAAAATGCAGTTTATGAATTTGGTTCCATATATTTGAACAGTGGCGGCTTGCAGCGGTAACGCTGTGGGGAGGGGAGACGGGGCAGGGTCGGGGCTGGGTGGGTGGTAGGGGAGTCCAACATACGACAGCAGATATTTATTTATTTATTTACGTTTACCTTTGCTGTCGTATGTCGGACTCCACTACTCCCCCACCCAACCCTGCCACCCAGCCCCACCACCCGCCTCACCTCCCCGACCACAGCGTTACCGCTGCGAGCCGCCACTGTATTTGAACGCCTTAATCCCTTGGGCAACATCTGGCAACGGGGTAGTTTGCTCTTTTAACCTGGTATACTTTTTGAGTATATGAACAGAAGGAGGACACTTTTATTTGTAACTTGCATCCACTCACTTGTAAAGTGAAACCCTACAGAAAATATCTTATGTAACAAAAGTTACACTTTGTTATCTGCGAAATTGTCCTTACTTAATGTTCTCTGACACCCAGTGAGAATATAAAACGTAAAAAAACAAAACTGCTGAATGGGAATTGTAACTTACTCAGGGTATTTATGATGTCTTCAAAAAGGGGCAGTAGATGTGTTTTTGCACTGCTTGTTCTCTAAAGACCATAGGATATTATTCAATAAAAATGTACTGATTTGATAATGAGTGCCCTATTGTGAAATTACATTAAAAGAAAATGAGAGTTGTTAGGTGAAATAAGGGGTAGTTTGAGAAAATCATGCACCCAGTTATTTGGGGCCAAAAAAAGGATCTTAAAATATTGTACTATAAGATCCTACGTAACAAATAATTACTTAAAACGATAAGAAGCAATTTTTGGAAATCGATGGCAAATGGTGCAATGAACTTGGAAAGTGAGCGGCACTATAGCTGTTAAAATATCCCGGAGAGAGCTTCTAGGCACACTTTGTGTGTGTGGTACTCCCCAGAGATATGCAAGTGGAGCTGCTGCTTTAAATGAGCAGGTGCTGGCAGGTACTGATAACCTGCACTATGAAGGAAGAGTGCTGGTACGTCTCAGCAGGAGTGCAATAAATTGTGAGAGAGCTGGCACTTTTCAGCAGCAAACAGCATCGAGTAGCTGCACTTTTATATTCCAAGCATTTCTTCTAACAAATCTTCAACAGGCGATTGATTAATGTATCAAGTTTAAGAACACTAATCATGGATGGGAGTCTTGTCGATTGGTAAAGTTGGTTAAAGATTGGTGGGTCACTGCATGAACACCTGCGTATAAAGCACGTTCTTATCTACTGAATTCCCCTTCAAGAATACTGATTCTTAATTTATCCTATTTATATTAAAAAGAAAACGTAACGTGATCAACTCAGTTTTTACTATCTAATTGACATCTCTATTAGATGGAGCAGGTAAAATGTTTACTAAACGAATCCTAAAAAATCTAACTGCTTCAGCATTAAATAAAGGTTTAATAACACAGTAATGGGCGGTATGCCACAGAGGATGTTCTATGGTTGACCTATGTGTGACACTGGCCCAAATTTAATGTGTGCATCAAACAGAGCAAGGCAGATATTTATTCTTTTATTATTTCATGAAATATAAGACACTACTTGATCAAATAGATAACAGCACCTAAACTTAAAAAATGCAGCACAGACACGGATTTGAAACAATGTATCATTTATCTGAATTCAGAAATCAGATGCAGTATGAAAATAGTGAAACATAATATAATATTGCTTGAAATGGCAATAAATATTAGACACAGGATATATAAGCACCGACAAAGTAATATCACTTTGTGGCTACGATGGGTATACTTGGTGGTAAAAATTGTACTCCAACACCAGTAGAATTTTCCAGTAAAAAATGACACAGAAAAGTACCTTCATGCTGAAACTTATACCAACTTGATTTCCATAGCTAAATGTGTGAATTTTCCATCAGTACTGTGGAATACCTACCAATCAAAATGCAAACCTGTATGTCCATGCATTGCTAAATGTCTTTATGATAAAGTATTTAAAAATTAACATAATGTTCATTGTTCGTAAACTTAAAACAAATATCTTTAAAATGTTTTCTAGGTGGAGAATCTATCAAAACTGGGTTAATCATATTGTTATTTAAAGATATTTTCATGTGAGGTGCACTTGTATGATAATTCCGTCTTGTAGAACAGAGGTATCCATTGTTGATCAATGAGGGTATCATCCATGGCAGAGTTTCAGACTATCAAATGTTAGTAGTTTACATGCACTTAACAAAGAAAGCCATAAAACTGTACCTGCAATTGTATGGCTTCACAGACATGTACAACGATTTCTATGGTTAAGATTGGAAAGCTGTGACACATACAGCTTTCTAGGCATTCTTCTGCAAAACAATTGGGGAATCCATTTGACGACACTGCCGAAGCATTTTTGCATGCATGATTGTATATTTTGTATGTTGGGTTATTGGAATGTCAGTATCACTTGTACTCTCAGATTGTTGGGTGAAGATTGTAAGAGTGGGAGGGGGGATGTAAAGCCAGAGAGGCAGTTGGCACTGACATGTAAGGCTGTTAGTTGCATTACTGGAGGGCTTGAGTACTGAGATTAATACTTGAAAAAGGATCGGTGAGTGGTGTCATTTATGCAGCGACACTGCACAACAAGGTTGGCGTCCCGTGCTTCCAATATCTCCTAAGTCATCATGTGCTCAAGCTGCATTTGTGCTCATTGGCCACAGTGTTCTCTCCATTTGCTGCTGCTGTATTCTCGCCCCCTTTTGGCTGAGGTGCAACTGGTCCACTTCCTATTGGTTCAATGCTGCTTTCTTGCTTTGGATTGACCGTTCTTCAAAGTCACCGACATCGGACATCTTAGATTGGGCTCCACTTACCTGTTAATACACTGTGTTGTTGTAACCAAGCCAATTAGAAATTATTCAGCAAAATTTATTTCCACGCTTGTTGAAGCGCAAAGGTTTCAACAAAGCATGGGCTGGGGGCAGACAACTACACATGCAAGGTATGATAGTTGTGGATTCCATTTACCTCCATGGAGTGTGGTATCAATACCTTTAGAGATTATTGTGGAGGAATTAATGCAGTGTGGAGGAATTAATGCAGTGTGGTCACTTGTGACATTCTATCAGTGGAACTCTATCTGCTAAGTAAAGCAACTACCATTTGTTCGGATCTGAGTCTCAGAATTTTTATTTTCGGATAAATGGCTGCACTGAACTTGCCATCTCCTCATTCATTTATGGTGGCTAAGGGAGAACCGAATTTTAAATGGGAAGAATGGAAGGAATGTTTTATTAACTATACATCCATGTTGGACAACAAACAATTTTCACCTGAACAGAAAAATAATATTTTGCTACATTGCCTAGGCCCTGTGGGGTTAAAAGTTTATAATCATATGGAAAAGAAACTCCAATAAATAAAAACACTCACACACACACGCACGCACGCATGCACGCACACACACACACATTAGAGATAAGGTAGTCATGCATTGTAACAATGCATGACTACCTTATCTCTAAGATAGCAGTGGCGGCTCGCAGCGGTAACGCTGTGTATTAGGCGGGGCAGGGGCTGGGCTGGGTGGCGGGTAGTGGTGTCCGCCATATGACGGCAAAGGTAAACGTAAATAAATAAATAAATATCTGCCATTGTATGTCGGACTCCACTACCCCCCCACCCAGTCTCACCCCTGCCCTGCCTCCCCGCTCCACAGCGTTACCGCTGTGAGCCGGCACTGCAAGATAGGTTTTGGATTCATTGAGATTCAACCTTACAAAAGGTTACATCTATTCTTAGCAAGACTCAACTCACATCTAGGTGTGCGAAAGCAGTGATATCCTCAGGAAAGGATGAGGGTGTAGGGAACATAGTAAAGGCAGTCATCAAGAAACTAAATAGTAGGGAAGACCCTGAAAATAACAGGAAACAGTCTACTAAGAAATATAATTTCAACAAAAGAGAAGGTGATCTGAAGGGCAGATGTTATCAGTATGATAGCTCTGATTATTTAGCCCACGAAAAGAGATGTCTGGCAGTAAAGCAAAAATGTTCTAAGTGTTTGGTTAAAGGACATTTTGTAAGGGTGAGTCACAACTCAAAATCAGAAAAATGCATTGTTGAGGATATGAGTCAGGAAGGAGAACAGTTATGAACTGAGAAAGAGTACCAACCATCAAGTTCTCTGTGTTCATGACAATATGGTGGAAATTAATGGGTGTAGAAGAAAAAACCCTTGTGTTATATTGTAGCAGGTTGGGTAAGAGTAAAATTGGTACCTGACTCAGGATTACCCTACACTATTATTAACAAGAGAACCTGGTCTGAACTTTTTGTCTCCAAGCTGGGAACTGAGTTACATAAACCGGATACTAAGCCACAAAGTTTTACAGAAGAACCTATCAACCTACTGGGTTCCAAAATGTGAAATTTGAGTTCAAGGAGAGGTTGGCAGATTACAAATAGTATGTTGCTCAAAGTGGGCCATCAGATTTTGGGGTGGTAGGATAAAGGAGAGTTGGGAATGATGCTTGATCCTAACAATCCAGGCCCTATGTTAATTGTGTAAGATGATCTGGACACTTTAACTGATGAACTTCCTTCTGTGTTGCGGATGAGATTAGTTAATTTAAGGGGTTTATGCATACGATAATACTTAAAGATAATGCACAGCCCTGCATCCACAAGGTTAGGAATATTTGCCTCCGCATCAAAAAGAAAGTGGTAGTAGTGTTGGATAAGTTGGAGAAGGCCGGGTTATACAACAAGTAACATTTTCTTATTGGGTTGCCCCCCTTGTTGTGGCACGTAAGTCGAACAGACGTGTCAGGCTTTGTGTGGATTTGAGAAAGCTAAACTAAAGCATTTTTGGTGACCAATTTCCCTTTCCCCGCATTAATGGGTTATTGGCAGTGACTAAAGGAATTAATTGTTTCTCCACAATTGACATTACTGCAGGCTAACATCAGACACCACTACATCACGAAAGCAGGCACCTGACTGCATTTATTACACCCGTAGGTTGTTATTAATTTAGAAGGATAACATTTGGTTTGGTTTTGATTGAGGTGATGTTCTAAAATCTGATGTGTAAATTGTTTATGGATAGGAGGAATGTTACATTCTTTCAAGATGATATCTGTGTGATGGAAAAGAACAGGGAAGAACACGACAAAGAATTGAAGGTCATGCTAGTAATCCTGGATAAGTATGGATTCACTGTAGAAACATCGAAATTTAAGTTTGTGAAGAATAAGGTAATGCATCTGGGCCATGAGATCAGTTACAAAGGTATTACTCCGAAGGCAGAGTTAGTTGAGCTTAATCTTGCTCCTCCACCACAAAATAAAGATGAGGTGCATGTTCCTTGGGGCTAGCGGAATTCACTGGAATCGAGCACATGTCGTGCAACCTGCTACATTCAGCAGGTCACCGAACCCGCCGGTCCCTCGAGGAAGCCCTACTCGGAACAGTAAGTTATAGGTACTAATGACCAGTAACAATTAAGAAAAAGGGTAAGTCACTTACCTGCCCCTAAGGGATGCTTAATTAGCAACCCCACATTTGCACAGGTCCTGAAGAAAGCCCACCTACCCATCTGGGTGAAAGAAGGGCTGAAACATGTCGACCACTCACACGGGCAACAAGGTGCTGTAGAAGAGTAACATTTCTATGTACACACCGACCTGATTTTAACCTTGCCTTATCTTCAACTAAATAAAGTTTCTTAGGGATGGAGATGCAGGCAATTTTAACTCACCTCACCTAACTTTGTCTTATTACTGATCGATACTGTAATCACCAGATGGTCTACCTCCAGGTGGAGGAAAGCATATTGCTAAAAAAAGACCCGATGATAATGCTTTCACATTATGTAAGAAGTGGATAATCAAGATATACCGCTCCACCACTCCTGTACCTGATTGAGGGTTTTAAAGACGTTTAACATATCTGACTCTGGTCGTCATACAAGTACAAGTGATCCATTCTCCTATGATTATCTAACCTGGAACCACTTGTTAGGCAGCTCTGCAGTACTGCTATGTTCAGGATTGTAGGTTTGGTCTGATTTAAAGTGTTATATGTTGATAGATCATCAAATACAGTTGTTAAAACGTATGACTGTGGCTGACTCTATTGTGTGCAAACAACCCAATAAGCTTTTCTTAGGAAATCAGCACCCATAACTTTAAGTATTTTTACCATTTTGTTCTTGAAAAAGTGATGATAAAAAGAAGGGTCACGATTTCTGAAATTGTTGCCACAAATGTTGTATGGCTTAAACAGATATATGGTGCAGCGTATATTGGAAGAACAGAAATAGGTTAATACATTTGTACAAGATGCAGCTAGCTATGAAAGTTATAAAAGTGGCTTGCGAGATTGGCTGAGATGTAAAGATCTGAACATTACCATTGGAAAACAGATCGACAGGGGCGTAGCTTCAAGGGGATGTTTAGGGTGTTATACCCCCCTAATAAATATATTTTGTTATAAATAGTTGGGTACAGGTGCTTTCAGTTGGGTATGGTGAGGTGTCTCATTTTTCACCAGGAATTTTTACACTAGTCAAAAACGCACACACACTCTCTCTCCCTCTCTGATTGGAAAGACATAAAATGTTGGTTATTTCAAAAAATAAATGTGGTTTCTCTCACTTAGAATCCCTACCAATCCGCACTCCTCTTCCTTTCCATTGCCCCTTAAGCCCCTCTTGTGTGCCCTGCTGGTCTTATTATGTATTAAAAAATTATTTGCCAGGAAGATTGTTGGGAAATCTGACGGTCGGCCCCACCCCCCCAAATCTTATTGACCAAGCTGCGCCCTTGAATATCAGGCCCAATAGACGAACCCCAGGTCACTAAGCAGTTGCAATTTTTTTCACATCGAAATGTTTGCGACTTGGCCTTCACTTTGCGATTGGACTAATATGCATCACGAAGGGCATTTTTGCAGAAGGTTGAATAACCTTCTCTTTCATTAAGATATATGGGGCAGGAGCCCTGTTAGGTGTGATCTCCACTGTAGGAACTGCACTGTTTGCCCTGAGCACAACCCCTCAGTCGTCAGGCTGTTGTACTTCAGGGCTAGTACACTTACTAGTATGATACATTCTGTGCTATCACCATGGATGACAATTCACCAAAATGCCAGGGGTAGAGAAGTGACATTGCACGCCATTTGACCTTTACTTTGATGCACACACACCTGCTTACACATACTAACACATTTGCACACTCTTGCGCACATAAACACGCTCTCACCCGCAAGCATGCATACAACATACATTTAACCGCATTTTTTACTTACCATAGTTTCCAGATAGGGTCATATTCCAGCTAATGTAATTCCAGCTTTCTGCTGACAAAAAGCCTGACCTCTAGCATTGGAAGCTCTCCTTACCTTCCTTGTCCTCCCTGTGTCCTGCTGCCCAGGGTCCACTCCCAGCTGAGTATCGACGCTGTGGAGCCGGTCCCGGGGCACAGAAGCGCGGCGGCCATCTTGGGGGTGGATCGGACTCTGAGCGCTCTAGTTGCGCATAAAAGGGGTCCCAGGCCGGCCGCGCCCATCTGCGTGTTTGTGTGAGTTCCTCCTGAGGTGGAAGCCGGGAGGCTGTGTGCCTAGCTCTTGCTGTATATTTTAATTGTTGCTAAACGCGTATAAATTGTATTATTTGCACTTTTGCCGACTCGGCGATTTAATTCTGCTGACAAAAAGCCTGACCTCTAGCATTGGAAGCTCTCCTTACCTTCCTTGTCCTCCCTGTGTCCTGCTGCCCAGGGTCCACTCCCAGCTGAGTATCGACGCTGTGGAGCCGGTCCCGGGGCACAGAAGCGCGGCGGCCATCTTGGGGGTGGATCGGACTCTGAGCGCTCTAGTTGCACATAAAAGGGGAAGGTCATGGCTTCGCGCAGCGAACGCGCTCAGCGGGCGCGCCTGACTCGCGCCGGAGTCGTGCCAGAGTCATGCCCGTCTGCGACCGTCCGCGTCTCGAGCGCGGCTGCGCCAGGCCCTCCCTCTTTTTTGCTTGGGCTCCCTAGTCCCATTTCGTACAGCAAGGAAACCTTACTGCGCCTTAACCTGAAATCTTGTACTTGGACACAAGCACTGTTCACTGACTTGACGTCTCGTGTCTTTAAACCTTGCTGTGCACTACACAGAGATAACCGTTCTCACCCTACATGTCTTTTCCTTCAGTCCTATCCCCGTCAATCCTTGGCTCGTAAGAATACTATTATTAAAGCTGGATCGATTAAATGTCGCTCGCTTGTGAAACACTCTTTAGACATAGCTCAATCGCTGGAGGACAATCAGTGGGATATCCTTTTTCTCACCGAAACTTGGTTGGGTGCAGACTCCAACCCTGCCCTCTGCCTTGCTATCCCGCCTGACTATAAAATCTTATGCGCCAACAGACAGCACTCTTACCCCGGCGGAGGGGTGGCCATTATTTACAGATCTATCTGGTCCATCTCTTCTTTCCCCTACCCTCAAATAGAGTGCATCGAGGCATTACCTTTTTGCATTAAACTTGCTGCTAATTTCACCTACTCTGGTTTATTAGTCTATCGTCCTCCTAAATCTAAAATCTCCTATCTTCCGGCTTTCCTTGACTTCGCCCTACAAGCCTCCTTCCGCTATGCCAACTTCACCCTCCTAGGGGATTTCAACCTTCATGTTGATAACATCAATAAACCCTCCTTCATTAATTTTCTGTAAACCCTATCTGATGGTGGCTTAAAACAAATTGTTCTTGGTCCTACGCACAAGGCTGACACACCTTGGATCTGATTTGTACTAATTTCACAGACACTACTTTAGGTAATCCTTCCACTGTAATTTGGTCTGATCATTTTATGATCCCCTTTTCCATTTCCCTCCGTCTTCTGGACCGATCCAGACCTCTGTCCAACTCTGTGGGTCGTAATTGGAGGGTGATTTCTCCTGAGAGTCTTGCCCCTCTTCTCTCCATGTCCGTCCCCGTGGAGGCTAAAGATCTGGACTCCCGACTGGCCAGTTTTAACCATTGGGTCACTTCGGCTTTGGATCTCCTAGCCCCTATTAGACCTATCAAATCCCCCGTGCCTCTCCCTCTGCACCATGGTACTCGGAGGAACTCCGAATCTGCAAATCAGCTTGCAAACGGATTGAGAGAAATTGGAGACGGGCATACTCTCCTGATAGTAAATCTAAATATAAAACTTCCCTCAAGGAGTATAGGAAGAAAATCATTGACCACAAAAGATCCCATCTTGAGGAGGAAATTACCCGGGCACAAGGATCTTCTAGAGTCATTTTTGACACTGTCAGAGCTTTCACTGACCCCCTGGCCCTCAAGCGCCAACCTTCGCTATCCCAGTCCCTATGCAACAATCTCTCCAGTTATTTTGAAGATAAGATTGCTACTATTCAGAGCTCTTTCCCCTGTAAAATCAATCCTTCCTATCTGAAATCATGTCCAATCAGTTCCAACTCTGATAAGGCCTTCTCTAACTTTGAGGTGATCACCCCGGAACAGTCACTGGCAGAATTACTCAAATGTAAATCTGGTTCCCCTTTGGACCCCTGGCCGGCTAAACAATACAAATCTCTTGCGCCTGTGCTTAACCCTTTTTTAAACAAAATTTGGAATGACTCCCTCCAGGCAGGTATCTATCCTGACACCTGGAAGCATGCTAGATTGGTTCCCATCATCAAAAAGCATCTGCAGACCCCTCTGAACCTGCTAACTATCGTCCCATCTCTTTGCTTCCCGCCCCAGCTAAAGTACTGGAGAAACTGGTACAACGACAACTGGCCGGTTTTTTGGAAATGAGTGGCGCATTCCACACTTCACAGCATGGTTTCAGGTCGGGTCATAGTACCGAATCTGCCCTTATAGAGATGGCTGACACCATCAGATGGAAGTTAGACGAGGGCTCTAGAGCGGTGTTGGTGCTGCTCGACTTGTCGGCAGCTTTCGACACCGTCTCTCACCCCGTCCTCCTCGACCGTCTGAAGGCAAAAGGCATCCAGGGCACGGCCTTGGAATGGTTTGCCTCTTTTTTGTCCAATCGTACACAGGCTGTATTCACTCCTCCTTTTACCTCAGACAGTCGTCCCCTTAGATGGGGCGTCCCTCAGGGTTCTTCATTGAGCCCTCTTTTATTTAATGTATACTTTTCTCCGCTGGCCGAGATCATTTCTCAATCTGGAATCCAGGCCACCTCTTATGCGGATGATATTCAGCTTTTGTTCTCATTTGACTCCCCCCTCCCAGTCTACCTTTGATCCGTTGAAGAATTGCCTCCGGAACATCGCTAGCTGGATGGACAACAACTCCCTCCGGCTTAATGCTGGCAAAACTGAGGTTATGTTTTTCCATCAACCTTTGCCGCTGGACCCTAACCTGTGGTGGCCTCTCGATCTGAGTTCTCCCCCTCTGCCTAAAGACTCAGTTAAAAATCTAGGAGTTATCTGGGATAGTAATCTCTCTTTTCAGAAGCAAATCCAGTCGGTTTCTGCTGCCTGTTTTTTCAAGATGAGGATGATGAAAAAATTTATCAATTTTCTCCCTAGTCACACTAGGAAAACGATTGTGCAGGCTTTAATCGCTTCCCATCTTGATTATGCAAACGGATTGTACTTAGGTCTTTCTTGGGGCCTTCAGCGTCGTCTTCAAACAGTCCAAAACGCTGCTGTCCACCTGGTCTGTGGTCTTCCACTTCGGGAACATATCACTCCCCATCGACTCAGGTTGCATTGGCTCCCAGTTCACAAAAGGGCGGAATTTAAGGCTCTTACCCTCGCTCATCGCGCGATTAATGGTAAAGGTTCTGCTCATTTATCTTCCTGCCTTCGTCCTTATAGCAACACCCGACTTCTTCGCTCGAGCTCTAAACATCTTCTTCCTACCCCCAGAGTCAAAAAAGCTCGATCTGGGGGGAAAACATTCCAATTCTGTGTTTCCTCCCATTGGAACAATTTACCCCTGTCCATTAAGACCATCCGGGAGGAATCTTCCTTTTGGAGAGCCTTGAAAACTTTTCTTTTCTGTTAATTTCTTCTGAGTTCTGGCACTTCCTCTGCCTTCACACTAGCGCCGGGACACCCCGTTGGGGTATCTGCGCGCTATACAAGAGTTCTAAATAAATGTACTCCATTTTTTCTTACACTAATAGCGAATAATGTTCTTCACTATTTGTATGATAAAATAATTGACTGAAACAGGCAAATGGAGCTCCAATCAGCGTCCATTAGGAAGAGCTGCACCTGAGTTCCAGGCACTGATTTTGCCACCTCTGAGGCCAGGGGTCGCAAAAGCAGTGCCAGGTTTAGCAAAGGGCAACCCAGGCGTCGCAGCTGCAACCCCTGACGACCCCTAAATGATGTCCATGGCTGTCACTTTGATCTGTGTTCCTATGATGCTGACCTTAGAGTGAGGGAGAGCTAGACTGCATAAGTAGGACGTAGAGAACTGATAATTGCATATCAACAATTCTTTGCACAGCCACTTCACTTTCTATTCTAGCAAGAACAACATCTGAACATTAAGAACAACATCTACATCCTTATGTAACCTTAGGGCTAGAGCGGTCGACCTTGAAACTGGGGAACCGGGTTCGAGTCTCAGTGACGACGCTCAAAACCCTATGATTCTGGGCAAATCACCTAATCTTCCCGAGCCTAACAAAAATGAATGTGTCCATCTCTAATGAAACTGGTGCTCATGTAAAGCGCTCTGATACCCAACATCTTTAAGTCTAGCTCGTGCTATATAAAACTCTAAAAAAAATATTCATTTGACTGTTGAAGAATTGTGGTGTTCAGTGGGTTTAAACACGTACCCGTGCTGATGTTAGTGGTGTCGCAGCATCCAACAAGAGGCCCAATCTCCCTCACCCATGCACCCGCATCAATATTCCAGTGTCACCATGGTCCAGTGTCAGAGGCCCTGCATCAGTTTCATCTCTTGTGTCGGTCATGCTGCGTCCATGTTTACCCCGGTGCTGGTCTCCCAATGTCAATGTCCTTCTCACGCTGTCTCTGTAGCTGCTTGTAAGAACCTCAGCGTCAGCCACCCTTCATCAGTGCGGATGCTCGCACTGCCTAGTGTGCCCATGTCCTGGGTAATAGCCCTATGTTTTTTTACTGCTATAATACTTTGACCACCCTAAGACCATTTGAAAGCATATATGAGCAAACATTTGGAGAAACATGTTAATAAATACCTCTCAGACTATATGGAAGTAACAGGAGGCCTCGACCCCTCGCAGTCCGGGTTTTGTCCCAGATTTAGTACGGAGTCAGCACTTATTGCAGTCACAGAGAACCTCAGGCAGTTCCTGGACAATGGACAGGCAGCATTATTGGTGCTGCTGGATCTGTCAGCAGCATTTGACACGGTATCCCATTCCATCCTACCAACTAGATTAAGAAACGTTGGAATCCAAAGTCTTGCCTTTCAGTGGCTTTCAAACTTCCTAACCCATCGTACCCAAACTGTCAATCTCGGCACCTTCCGCTCTCCAACATCAGATCTGACTAAAGGTGTGCCCCAGGGATCCTGCCTTAGTCCCACACTGTTTAACATTTATGTGGCTCCCCTTGCAGATCTACTTAGGGAACTGGGCTTCATCCCAATTTCATATGCTGATGATACCCAGCTCCTAATGGCATTTGACAAAAAAAACACCAATACCCAGTCAGCCTTCTCTGAAGGTATGACAGCCATCTCGGACTGGATGAGGAACAACTTCCTTCAACGGAATGCCAGTAAAACTGAAATTATGCTGTTTGGAGATGCGCCTCTACTCTGGTCCCCAGAGTGCTGGCCTACCAACCTGGGTCCTGCACCGGCCCCGAAAGCAGTGGTGAAAAACTTAGGAGTACATCTAGACCAGCAACTCACAATGAAAGAGCAAGTCACAACCGCCGTGAGTTCCTGCTTCCACACATTAAGTCTTTTGAGGAATGTCTTCCCTTTCCTCCCTATGACAGTCAGAAAAACACTCCTTCAGGCACTGGTAATAAGTCTTCTTGACTGTTGCAATGCCCTTCTGATCTAAGCCAACGAATCCTCTCTTAACAGACTCCAGCTGGTCCAAAACATCGCGGCCCACCTAGTTTCCAATGCTCCTGCCAGGACTGCCTCCTTGCTGCTACTCCTGGGACTACTCTGGCTGCCCATCCCCAAGCGGATCTGTTTTAAGACCTGCTGCATAGTACACAAGGCACTACACGCCAACGCCCCCAGCTGTCTCGCAGATAGACTCATACGATACCAGCCTACCAGAACCCTCCGTTCTGGTTCTAAATCACTCCTCATGGTACCTCATGTAAAGAAATCTCGCATAGGTGGGAAAGCCTTCTATCATTTGTCCCTCTCTTACTGGAATCAACTTCCCTTACACCTCCGCGAATGCTCCAACTATCTGCAATTCTGCAGGTTTCTTAAAACCAAACTCTTCTGAACCCCCTCCTTGAATCTGTAGCACTCCCATAGCGCGGAGATACCCCTTCGGGGGGTGATTCGGGCGCTTAACAAGACAAATAAATAAATAAAATAACAGGCGAACAGAAGTGGAAGAAGGGAGTGAAATGGCACAAGGAACCGGGTTGGTCCCCAGAAATTTGTTTTTCAGGATCATGGATATTTCAGAACAAAATGAAGTAAAAAAGATGTGAAGCACCATTTGTATATCAGAGAATATTTGGAGAGTTGGTAAGGCGAACATACATATTTCAGTGGTCCATACATGACATTGCCTCATGAAGCTTTAGTATGTTCTCCTCATTGCACGGTTCTGTAGCTAGTTGAAAATGAAAGTGCATTTTATTGATGTTTTAGTTCTGCTCAAAGAAAAAGTTTGCAGGTTTTATTTTATATTGCAGTGCTGCTCTATAACTTTACATTGGTTACTGTAGTTATTCTGAGATGAAAAGCCTGTACTTTGAGATAAGCATGACATTTAGAACAACAATTGTATTAAGAGAAGTTTATTTTAAACTACCTACCAGTACTACCTGTGACCTTGGGTTTTATATAGGGGGTTAGGACGTTAATATAGATACCTGTCGGATGTGTGCCAATGAGCCCTTCCTTAGCCTGACTGACACCAGAAAACAGGGGTACTGAAAGAAGACTATCTGATGAGGTTTACATCTTGGACACACTGGCATGTGGATTTTGGTGTTTAATGGAACAAAATCCCCAAGGTACGGCTAATACCGTACAATTTCCCCTGTTAAATTTTGGCAGGTTTAACAGTTGGAAATTTAGGGACAGTTGAGGTATTTAATGCAAACAATAATTATCTGATGTGTTAAGTACAGCCAAACTCGTAACGGGTCGCAATTTATCAGCCTACTCGTAATCAGCGCCCGGGTCTCTAACGACTCCTGATAATCACCAGGCACAAACCCTGCTGGACTCAGAGCTCAGAAGTGGCCTAAAGGTGAAGCACAGCACTTAAGAAAACTTCCAAATGAATATATGAGATCTCTGGGTGACCTCATCTCTCAGACTACATTGACAGTGTCTTTCAGAAGCTGGCTTAGTTGCACTTGTTTGATTGAAACCCACCTTTAAACATAATAGCAACTTCCGTACCCATTGCGCAAGTCCTTTTGGACCGTACAGTTAAATAATTGAGTCATGTTTTCATGGACCGAGTGCCTGTTTGCAAATTGCCGGCTAGATGTAAATCTAGTAGACCACCCTAAATTTGATTGGCATCAGCTACAATAGAGCTACATCTATAGAGAGTGCAACTAATACTGCCTACCCCAAAAAAATGAATGTGTCCTTGTGTAACGTAACTGGTGCTCATGTAAAGCGCTCCAATACCTTCAGGTCGAGTTTGCGCCATATAAATCTGGAGAAAAAAAAATACACAACCTCCTGAGTGGTCATGTAGTGTTTGGTGTAGTGTGAGCACTACTGTAAACCAGCAGTGCTCCCACCCTGTGGAACTTGTAGTCAAAGGAAGCTCTGAGTTTACGGGGTGGAGCATCGGCTTTATCTGCTGCAGCTGTAAACCCTTGATCTGGCAGCCAGTCTGCCGTTGGGCCCCTAGGTCATACTAGTGTTCACTGTACCCTAAGTACAGCAAGGTGACAATGTGCAATCGCCCCATGCGCACTGTAAAAACTCCCTGCAAATTCTGGATCTCTTGCTTCAAGACCACTGTATGGGGTCAAGCACTAGTGATGCTCTGCTGATTTCTTTGGAAAGCTATTGTGCCCCAGCCTGAGCATTTGCTACACATTGGGCCTGCTAACAACTTCAACAGGAGGGGGGATTATAAAGCACACATTAAGAAACTAACCATTTCATTCCTTCCCCAACTATGGGGCATATCAGAAAGGGCTTTATCTCCGCTTTAAAAGCCAAAAAAGCGGAGATAAAACTATCGCCCTATCAAAAGTGGGTGCTAACATGCTAAATCGCATGTTGGCACCCTTTTTCCCTACGCCTCCATTTGCATCTCTAATGAGATGCAAAGTGGGCGTTCCTTCCGAAAATAATTGGAGAAATGTCGCTTACCAACATTTCTCCAATTATCAATCGGCACGCTGACAAGCATAGCGATAAGAAAAGTAGTGCTAACCGCAGTTATCGCTACTTTCCTTACGCCTGCTTTTAGTTTGGCTTAGCCATAATATCCAATGGAAGGTGGATATCATGGTTAAGTAAGCCGTGCCCTATCAACAACGTAGTGCCAAATGTTGTGCGATTATCGCTGGAATCCCAGCGATAATTGCACATTTGGCAGCTAACTCGGGTATTTTTATCGCTCTGGAGATAAGCGTCGTTGATAGCGTGCTATCTCCGCGATAAAAACAAGCGATAGCCAGCGATAATTATCCTAGCGCTAAGTGCGCTTAGCGATAATTATCGCCGGTTGTTGATGATATGCCCCTATGTGATTTAGAACTACCAGAGAAGCTTATTTTTAGCATCGTGGATGGAACAGCAAGCTAATGGAGTAATAAATAAATTAGACACATCAGCAAAGTTCTGGTGCTGAAAGAGCTAACTGCAATATTACCTCAAAACATACCATCTACTCCCTTTCCTTTTTATGCATCTCGTATTAAGTTCTCATTTTGTTTGAAAACGTTTAGGAGTTTTGATCTTAAAAGAAATAGTGAGATTTAGTAGCATTTCAACTTTTCTAGTGCAATTTTTATAAAATGTGTTTTTGGTTAAAAGAAGTTTCCATTTCTTTTTTGGGATGGTTAAACCTTGATTTAGTCAACATTGCCATGCATTGTATTATAATGTACCTCACCCCACTGTCCCACCACCTGTAGAACTTTAGTCTTTTGCATCAACCTCTCTCCAAAGGAGAGTAACAAGGCCTGTTTTGCTTTCATACAAATGATTTATGGATCTTTTGCACTTCCATAGTTGGACTAGCTACCTCTTCTTTGGTCACTACACAACAGTGATGGTCTGGCAAATGCCAGTCTGATTTTCTTCCGCTGGGTTGGTATCAATGTGAAGGATCAGAATTCAAAAATCCAGTCAAAGAGTATTGTGGATGCTGGGAGCCAAACAATGTGAACATGTACCACAATTGGGCATTCAGGGGCATATTTATTATTAAGTCATGCAGCACAGCAAGCCACCTTGCTGCGCTGTGTGACAGGGATGGAATGCGCTGTATTTAACATAATACAGCGCATTGCTGTCTTTTCCCAGCGTTGGAGCACAATGTGCTGCCTAGCGCCAACGCAGCCACCCTTGCACCATGGTGGTAGGATTGTTTCTTCCAGGAAGGGACACCTTCCCGCACAAAAACAACCCTGAGAGACATTTACCTTTTTCCTTGTGTGCTGCACAAGGCAGCAAGATAGAAAGAGGAAAAAACTTGGAGAAATAAAGATATTTCTCCTCGTTACACCTCCCCTGGGGATGTGTAGCATTTTGACCAATTCCCAGGTCTACTATTAATGCTAAATCTGGGAATGCGCAAAATCCACGGGTGTTGTGTGGGAACTCCCACGCACCACCCATGGAACTCCTCCCTGGAGCAGAGTAACGCAATGCAGCGATTTTCTCTGCGTTGCACTGCGTTGCGTTACTCTGAATTTATCAAGCCACTCAGGGCCATGCAAGGGGGCCTTGTGTGGCTTTCTAAATCATACTTAAGGGTTGCGTCACTTTTGCTCCCCATTGCATGGCGGAAAAGTGACGCAACCCTATGATAAATATGCCCCTCAAAGTACTGATGATGATGATTGAGGCAACAGGAGTTCTGGTGATTGGCTGAAGTAGGGTAAACAATGAAAAGGCTGAGTTAGGGTTACAATGAAAGTTTTGGACCGAGAACAGGAAGAAGGGCCTATCAAAACTCATCGAACTTTGACCTAGAACACAAGGGGGAAGGAAGGAAGGAAGGAAGGAAGGAAAGAAGGAAGGAAGGAAGGAAGGAAGGAAGGAAGGAAGGAAGGAAGGAAGGAAGGAAGGAAGGAAGGAAGGAAGGAAGGAAGGAAGGAAGGATGGATGGATGGATGGATGGAAAGAAAGTTTTAAAGGGAGAAAGAAGGAACCTCTAGGAATGAGATAAAGAGTTAGGAAGTGTCTTGTGGTTGATTTAGGAGGCACGAGGTACCATCAATCCTACACAGCCCTGGTATTCACGACATTGACTATAGATAGCACTGGCTTCTGAGCAAAACTTTCAGCCAATTCTTACTCTTTTACAAATTAGGCACTGGCGCATGCGCCGATACCAGCGATGGGCATGTGTTTGAAGAGAGCACCAAATGGTTCTGTATTTGATTAACTTTGCTGATTTTGAAAGGTAACAACAGCCTATTCTAATCTTTGCACTTGTCAGAGAAAGAGTGTGATTCGCCATGATTTGATGATAATATTATGTTTTAGCTAAAACAATCTCTAATTGTTCTGGGTTAAGAAGCAGCAACGCTGGAGTCAGCCTGGAAACTCCTGAGCCTGTCTCCTCCCCATTTAATTAGTTGTTATCAGTTGTTAAGATATGGGGAGAACCAGTTGCGTCACCCTTTCTTTCAATGTTTTTATGAGTCCAGTGTGGTTGACCATGTCGAAGGCCGAGGGCAGATCTTGTAAAATAAGAAGGCATGAGTTGTTTTGGTCCATGATTATGAGCGTGCCATCTATAATGTTTAATATAGCCATCTCTGTGTTGTTACCTGGTCTTAAACCAGATTGGCAGCTCTTGAGTAGTTCGAATTTTTTGATGTGTTGCAAGAGTTGGTTTAGGATGCATTTTCTAGGACTTTCGCCAGGAAGTGGAGGGCTGTAACTGGATGAAAGTTGTTTAATTTGTTCAGGACAGTACCCAGCATTAAGCAGCAGTGTTACTTGCCAATCTTCAGCAGTGGGGGTGTAGCTTAGTTACTGAGATTTGGGGTGGGGGGGGGGGGAATCTCACATTTCTCAACAACAAAAGCTGTGGGCTGCAGGGTGGAGGGGTGAGATGACCAAGGTTCAGAATGGACTGTTTCCATGAGGAACAGGGTCAGTACTGATTTGCATTAGGTCTTCAGTGGCACAGTGGGTGAAAAACGATGGGTTGAAATGTTACCACAAGTGACTGCCACTCGTTAGACTATTTGATAGCATTCATTCCATCACCATTTGGGTGTTTGACTGCCAGTAGTGTAGGAAAAGATTATTGGTCCCATCGATTAAGGAAATAACAAGCCAATAGAGAAATCCAACTTGTGAAGGAGTTTATTCATCTTCACCGCTCTGTGTACAACTTTGAATAAATCAATGCTCCCCCTAACGCTCACCACCGCCCGAGCCCTCTGTTTAAAGCAAAACACTCTGCGTGGTCTCCACGAGCGAGAGACAAGAAGTGCTCGTGGAAGTCACGCTATCATGGACAAAATACGATGCTACACAGTACCATGTATATACAACACATCTCCCCCCTTTTATTATTTCCCCCTTTTTTTTTATTTCATATTTAGTGTAATATAATCCTTAAACCTCCCCGGACAATGATGTTCACGTTTTCCTCTAGGAAAATCTCCTCTCCAATGAGAACAACCTGGTTGTTGATCATATGTTATCTCATTGTGCACATTATCCAATCGTGTGTCATTGGGAACATTCTTAGATGATATCTCCTTGCACACATCATCATGACATGTGTCATTGGGAACAGTCCTAGATGGTTTTGTAGAACCCTTAAACACGGATACCCTGTTCAAATTCCAAATGCCTCCACCCTCTATTCTCACCGCATTACTGAAAACTTGTACAACTCTTTTTGGGTCTGACCAACTTTGGGATCCCATAAGAACATTCTCTTTCTTCTTTATGCGAACCAAATCACCAACCTCAATTTTTTGTCTGCTCATTGAACCTCTCTGCTGGTCCATAACTTCTTTCATTTTGTTTTTGTACTCATTGACCCTTTGTCTAACGATATCGTTATCAATAGCGATCAACTTCTTGTCATCCAGACCTTTCTTTAACCACCACGGAACCAAACTAGTACTGGGTTTCCGTCCTCTCAAAAGCTCAAATGGACTAACTAAAGTTACCGAATTAGGGGACGTCCTGTATGCTAGTAGCATGGACTGTAAGACATTGCCCCAATTAAGTCCACCCTTAATAGCAAGTTGGATCGCTTCCTTCACCACTCGATTAAAGCGTTCCACTTGACCATTCGACTCTGGATGAAACACTGATATTCTCCTTTGAGTTATGCCACATTTTTCAAAAAATGACTCCATTTCTTTGCTAATGAACTGAGGACCATTGTCTGTGACAATCTCCTGTGGGATCCCTTCTCTACAAAATATGCTATCTAAAAATTCAATAACACTTTGCGAAGTGACTTCCTTGACCATCTTGACTTCAGGCCACTTAGAAAAATAATCAATCAAAACAATTCCAAAACATTTATCCTTGGGTAAAACATGAAATGGGCCAATAATGTCAAGTCCTAGTTTCCTCCATGGCCCAACAGGATACTCAACAGGGCAGGACTCATCCCTTAAAGGAACAGCTGATTTGTCACTATTCGAGTATTTATCACATTTTCGTAAAATGTCCCTCATGACCAATTTCCATGATAGCATTCCTAAGAGCGAAAGGAGGAATTATTTTGTCCATTCTCATAACTAAACTATTTTCAATAGCTAATTCGTCATGAATCTTTCAATAGCTCATCATGTCACCAGATAACCTCCTTGATGCCGGCCAAACTTGACTATGTATTTCTTGACAGTATTTAGTTCATTATCATTTCTCATTGCTTCCACCCTAATATTCTCATCCAGACTTGCTTTATCACCATGTATAAGATTGATATCATGTGTAGTGAAAGCGACCTCACAATCATCCTCTTGATAATCTTTATCACTAGCCAGAGGTAACCTGGACATGCAATCCGCATGCATATTCGCTTTCCCTTGGACATACTCAATGTGAAAACGAAAAGATTGTAATCTTGATGACAGTCTAGCTAACCGTGCAGACATGGATCTACCTCCACCAGGAGACATTAAAAATACCAATGGTTTATGATCAGTTTTACTTAGGAAATCAGTTCCCCACAAAAAACTTCTAAAATGTTCTGCTCCCCATACGCAAGCAAGTAACTCTCTTTCAATGACTGAGTAGTTTTTCTCCGCATCTCTTAAAACCCTGGACGCATAAGCCACAATCCATTCACTGTAATTATATTCTGTAATAACACACCTCCAAGACCAAGATTACTTGCGTCAACCATGACTATGCATTTTTTTCCAGGAACAAAAGGTCTTAAACAAGGTGCATTAACTATAAATGCCTTCAATTTCCCAAAAGCTTCAGTCATGTCACTTGTCCACACAAATTTTGCATTTTTCTTAAGCAAACACCTGAAAGGTTCAATTTTCGCAGAGTAATTAGGGATGAACTTAGCATAAAATTCAATCAATCCAAGGAAAGCAACCAACTGTTCTTTCGAGGTCGGTAAAGGGGCATTGGTGATACTCTCAATGTGCTTATGTTTTGGTTTAATTCCCTTCCCACTGATTGTGTGTCCTAAATATTCTACTTCCTTTGCTTTTATTTTGCATTTATCCAACCGAAGAGTGAGACCCATTTTTGCTAAAGCCGCAATGACATTATATAAGTTTTTATCATGCTCCTCATCATTCTTCCCGTAAACCAAAATATCATCCTGGAAAGCGATGGCACCTGACAACCCTTCTAGAGTTTCTTTCATCAACCTCTGGAAAACAGAAGCAGCACTGGCTAAACCAAATGGCATACGGCAATACCTGAAAAGACCTTCTGGTGTAATAAACGCCGTAAAATCTTTTGAACTGTCAGAAAGGGCTACCTGGTGGTACGCACTTGCTAAGTCAATACAGGAGAATACCTGCGCATCGGATAGGGTGGAGACCATCTCATGCAGGTTAGGAAGAGGATGTGCATCCACCCAAATGACTCGGTTCAAACTGCGCAAGTCCACACATAATCTGAGTTCCCCTGAAGATTTTACCGAAATAACAATGGGAGAAACCCACGGGGAAGACTCTATTGGTTCAATAATGCCATCATTGCAAAGATTTTTTAACAAATCTTTCAATTTATCTCTGTATGACAACGGCACATTTCTTACCTTGTGACGAACAGGGATGGAGTTTTCATGGAGTTTAATTACATGTTCAAACCCTTCATATTTCCCAAGCTTCCCACTGAAAACACTAGGGAATTCCTTGATCAGCTTATCCACCGTGACTGACCCATGTTGAACTTCAGGGTCAACAACAAACACAGGAGGATTGGCCCTGGGATCAAGTTTGATGCTTAATTCATGTTGATGTGGCCATCCTAAAAGTGATTTCCCTGATTTCGCCACATAAATCTTACTGAAAGTGTGGCGTCCTGAAAATTTTATGATCGCATAAAAATAACTAATTAGGTCAATCTTGTGCCCTGTATAACCCCCTGGGGATACATCAGGATCAATTAGTTCCCTATTTGGCCAACTTTCATGGAAAACATTCAACGAAATGATGGAATACCAAGCACAAGAATCAACCAAGAATCTCAAAAGAATGCCATCAACGCTGAAGAGACAAGAAGGGAATTTCGAAACTTTGTCATCACCACATACATTAATTACAGTATTGATATCATTTTCATCATTGTCATAGGAAATTTCATAATCATCTGAGAACTGTATGTAATTTACTTTCTTAGTAATTGTTTTACAAAACTTACTAAAATGACCTTTCTTATTACATTTAGAGCAAACTTTTTCAATAGCCGGACAACCCTTAAAGTTTGCTAGATGACGGTTGCTTTCGCACCTAAAACAAAGTAATGATGGATTGTGTCTTTCAAACCTAGAATTTGAGTACTTGAATTTGTTCACATTTTTAGCAGGGTTGTCAGATCTTGGAATAAAAATATTCTTTTGTTTGTCACCATCTTTGGGCTCTTTGCTGACACTAAATACATCTGTTTTTTCATTGCCTCTAATTTCTTTCACAAATTCTTCGGAGTGTTCAATAGATTTTGCAATGTCAATAGCCGCATTTAATGATAAATCAGATGTGGACCACAGTTTTCCCTGAACTTTCTTGCTATTTGTGCGCATTAAAATTTGATCCCTCAGTACTTGTTCGTATGATATGTGTTCAAAATTACAGGATGCTGCCAAGGACCTAAGTGCTGAGACATAATCTTCAATAGATTCGTCGGTGCGTTGTTTACGAGAATAGAAGATAAATCTTTCCATCACCACATTTTTCTTTTTCCCAAAACGTATATTGAGTTGTGACGAGGCATACTGGTAGACATTAATTCTCCCAGGACTGATTAGAGCAGGTAACGTTTTAAATTCTTTTAGTCCAAAACCGCCTAAACAATGTTTTAATAATGACAGTTTCCTTTCAGGCTCGCAATCATCACCTTCTACGACCTCCACATATGCCAAGAATACTGGTTCCCATACTTCCCATGGCATGGGAGGATCACCAGATGACGAAAGAAATGAGGGACGAGGTACAATGCCTGACATGTTGCACTATGAAAACAATAACATTAACTGTATAGTTCATATACAGAAATAATTATTATTTGCTAAAACAAGTTCATGGCACCAAATGAAAATAAACAAAATTATGTCAAGAAAAATGTAACTCACAAATCGTTTGTAGAACTTGTAGATTCTTCCTTCATAAATGTGACAAATTATTCACATCTAACGAAGGAATTCAATCATCAGAAATATATCTAAACGTTGCCCACTCTGTAGTGCGATGGTGCTAACACAAAATACGTGATTTCTGTGTTTGAATCAGGCAATCAGGAAACAAAAATATGTTAATAATCCGGAAGAGACAACGTGACAGGATGACGCTATGCGCGCATGCGCATTAACATTGCAGAAAGGATCGGAGTCGAAAGAAAACAGGTCCGAGTATTCCACTGAAATAGTGAGTGAAACAACTCGTTTTTGCTTCAAATACACATTAATTGAAATCTCTGCTGCCTTCTTTCCGCTGACTGACTGCTTCCGTTATTTCGTTTTGACGAACGATTCAGCGTTGTGCTCCCTGAAGATTAAACGGTACAAAAGGGGGTGGTGATGGACGGAGTATCAGAACCAATCAAACACTCACACCCAGTCAACAGATCTGGGTTTGATCCATCACCGTTCTTTAGCCCACTCTGCCACCCCAGTTCAGACATGGCCATATGCAAATCAGTCTGACCCTGTGCCTCATGGGAACAGTCCAGCCCGAACTGCCAAGCCATGCCTTCCCTGGACCGGAAACAAGCTTCCTAGGACCGGTTTCTGGCATTTCAGCCGTCTTCAGCCATGCTTGCTTGAATCCAGTGGCAAAGTGAGCAAGGGACTCACGTCTGAGCATACCCTGCCAACTTATGGCGAACAAAGCGGTAAAAAAGGGGGTGGTGATGGACGGAGTATCAGAACCAATCAAACACTCACACCCAGTCAACAGATCTGGGTTTGATCCATCACCGTTCTTTAGCCCACTCTGCCACCCCAGTTCAGACATGGCCATATGCAAATCAGTCTGACCCTGTGCCTCATGGGAACAGTCCAGCCCGAACTGCCAAGCCATGCCTTCCCTGGACCGGAAACAAGCTTCCTAGGACCGGTTTCTGGCATTTCAGCCGTCTTCAGCCAGGCTTGCTTGAATCCAGTGGCAAAGTGAGCAAGGGACTCACGTCTGAGCATACCCTGCCAACTTATGGCGAACAAAGCGGTACAAAAGGGGGTGGTGATGGACGGAGTATCAGAACCAATTAAACACTCACACCCAGTCAACAGATCTGGGTTTGATCCATCACCGTTCTTTAGCCCACTCTGCCACCCCAGTTCAGACATGGCCATATGCAAATCAGTCTGACCCTGTGCCTCATGGGAACAGTCCAGCCCGAACTGCCAAGCCATGCCTTCCCTGGACCGGAAACAAGCTTCCTAGGACCGGTTTCTGGCATTTCAGCCGTCTTCAGCCAGGCTTGCTTGAATCCAGTGGCAAAGTGAGCAAGGGACTCACGTCTGAGCATACCCTGCCAACTTATGGCGAACAAAGCGGTACAAAAGGGGGTGGTGATGGACGGAGTATCAGAACCAATCAAACACTCACACCCAGTCAACAGATCTGGGTTTGATCCATCACCGTTCTTTAGCCCACTCTGCCACCCCAGTTCAGAAGATTAAACGGCATTTCCAAGTATATACTTATTTAAAAAATTCCTCAGAACAGTTTGGGAATTCACACTTTGTAATCCATTAAATTGTCGATGAATAGTGTTGCCTTCCACAAACTCTTTTCCCATCGATGCCAAATTCAAACGGACGTTAAACCAGAAATAATCCTTTTACGTTTAATTATTAAGTGAGCGTGGGCGGGTCCGTGCCTGATCGTCGCCAATGTAGGAAAAGATTATTGGTCTCATCGATTAAGGAAATAACAAGCCAGTAGAGAAATCCAACTGGAGAAGGCGTTTATTCATCTTCACCGATCCGTGTACAACTTTGAATAAATCAACGCTCTCCCTAACGCTCACCACCGCCCGAGCCCTCTGTTTAAAGCAAAACACTCTGCGTGGTCTCCACGAGCGAGATACAAGAAGTGCTCGTGGAAGCCACGCTATCATGGACAAAATACGATGCTACACAGTACCATGTATATACAACAAGTAGTAAGCCTGAAAATTTAGATTGGTGCAGCTTTCCAAGCCTACGACTGCCAGAGCAAAACTGACACAGACTAGACCAGGGCCCCCAGATGTAACTACTGAACCAACAATGCCTTTTAGAGGTGTAATTCCCCAAGCATGTTTGCTGAAGCTAAGCCCCTGCCCATCCAACTTGGGCCTGGTAAATCTTCCTGAGAACTCATGACCATGGTGCAAATAACACAAGGGCCTGGAGTCCCTGCCCTGCGTTCACTTTTATTTTAAATGTATTTTCACGGCACACACTCTTTTCATCTCTGCCATGTCTTGCCTTGTAGAGATGTAAATCGGTGCATGAGGGCACGGCTTCATGTTTCAAGTTCTCACTTTTTGCAAATCATTCTATCAAGTAATTGACAGCCCCACGTACTAAACCCAAGTTGCAAATATAGGGCAAGCAGAGCCAGAGCTGTGTTATGAGTCTCGCTGGACTCTAAGAGTCTGTGCATGGGACGAGCCCTGAAAATGTTCCGTATGTGTATCGTGCAACAAACATATTGTAAAAAATATGATATATTCTCTTCAAAGTTAAAAAAAGTGTATTTCTTTAACACATTAGCATTTCACTAAAGTACATCAGATTATATCACTGCATAGGTAGATATTTATTAAAAGTGATAGCATTTAAAAACATTTATGGCTCGCCCTCTAACAACAATGCCATTATTGAATTAAGAGGCAAGTCAGTAGTCATGTAAACCCTAAATGTGACCTAGATTCTTACTATAACATTAAAAATATGAGAGGTGCTTGTGCATCACACATCCTTGAACTCAAGCATTTACAAGTGTGTTTATATGTGATAATAAAGAAACAGGAGGCTCTGAAAAATAAAATATTTGTCCATGATCACACAATTTGGACAATTAGGAAACCGGTATTGATCCTAGACTATACAGTTTCACATTCTAAAATTCAGCCAGATGGGTATCTCTGTCTCACCTGTTTACATCAAAGGTCATAGTTTTATCTTTCATTCTTTGGGGCAAATTAGGAAAACTGACACAGAGACCTGACTCAGTGCCCCGTACTTAACTGCCAAGCTGATAATGCATTTATTTGTGAAGCTATGCCCCTGATCTTCACACTGTCAGGTATAATGCCTTGGGTCATGCAGGCATTTTCAATCTCTGTCTAGAGTGGTACCAGTAAGTGGCTGAAGTGTTTGACGAGCTTTGTTAGTATCGGGTCAGTGACATGGAATGTAGGTTTGAGTCTCATTATGACTTTACTGATGTCCTCTTTGCCGACTGTTCTGAAGTTGTTCCACCATGCGTTTTTCTGCGGGGTGGGGTGGGGGGGGAGTTGGATAGTATGTAGGTTGGTTTATCCTTACCCTTTTAACAGTGGCGTCTCCTCCGCCTTATCACCCCAGAGAAAAAATAAAATGATAATAACAGCATGATATTATCATTTTAATTTTCAGTACTCAACTGTAGAGGCAAGGCGGGCTGGACTGCCCACAGAGCAGGGGGAGGAGCTGTGGGCACTTCCTAAGAGCACATGACGGTTTGGCCGTCCGTCTTGTGCCGGACAAACCGTCATGCGCACTTGGCATGTTCTCCACCGGGCTGTATTGCAAAGCCTGGGTGGAGAACATGCCCAGGCTCCCAGTCCCCATCTGAGCGCCGAACCACCGCGCTCAGACCAGTCACAACACTGCTGATTGGCTAGGGGAGTCTGGAAGCCTGGATGCATCCTATTCCTGCCCCTGGAGTCCTGGAAACGGGCAAAGAGGACCGAGAGGTGGCAGCTGGGAGGCAGGTACTTGATTTTTTAATGTTTTTTTTTATTCCCTCCCCCCGCTTCCCCTGCGACCCGACCCCCATCGATGTTAAGTAGCAGCCACCACTTACTTTTAAGCTCATTTGCGAGGTCTTTCCACCAAGCCATTTACCTAGAGAAAGCTGTCTCCAAACCTGCTTCTATTCAAACGGGGTGGAGTAAAAAAACATAGCTTCCATTAACTTCCCTTTTGATATTCAATGCATCTTTCTGGGAAGTTCCTCATGCTCTTGGCCAGTTCACTGCAAACTAGGTACATTTTTAGATCTGTCACTTGCCATTGCGTTTCAAGTTATCACATCTAACTGGAAGAATGCCACAAATGTAAACGTTACTAGTTGGTGGAATCTTTTTTTTTTACACCATAGACTTGATACAGCATTGGCCACATCTACATTACAGATTATTAATAAGGACCTCTTCTGGTCTCTGCTCACTAGTTACTTAAACAAGAAGCAGAAAGCGTCCAAGGATTCTACAATGGTTTTTCAACCCCCATGACTGTTTTTCCTTTTCCTGTTTATTATCATACATAGTTTGTATCATTGCCTTTATATGAGATAAGCTGTTATATGACATGAAGTTGTTACACAAGATAAACCATTATATGATATAAAGTTTATTATGTGATGCATATATAGATATGTGCTACATATTTTCTTATTGTTCCCTCTTTCCCCCTTTTCTTCTTTTCTCTATCTTCTTTCGTTTTTCTTAGTTTTTCTTTCTTTTTCTTTCATTGCAAAATATAAAAATGCTATTTTGTAAGTGCAGAATTATGATACTATCTCAATAAGTTTATTATATAATGTATCTCTTTTTTATTTAAATGTTATTTCTTGTTAAAATATTATTCTGTACATTTGTATTGCTTTTTAATAAAGCTTTATTAAACTAAAAAAGGAAAACATAGCAAACAAACTTCATGATCTCTTTGCTACTATGCATTGAACCCTTATGTGAGTGATCAGGGGCAGGTCTCCTTCTGGATTATTTGGAAAATCACCATTGCTGCCTGATTCTTTGACATATCTGCAATTTGGGGTGGCTGTCCCCTTCTTATAACAGGAAATATACGCTCATTATTTCCAACGTCACACAAGCAGCACGGTTCAGAATTTACCTAGCGCTTCATTGGTCTGCCTGTAATCAAGGCGTTGAAGTGGTTCAGAGATTATTCAATTATTTTTCTACTATTCCTGGCTCTCTCTTTTTCTTCTAAAACGGGCCACCTTTCAGCCAAAATGCACACACAATGCCCGCATGTGCTTGGCAAATGATTCACCTGATCTTTCAGGGTGAAATTTCTCTCCTTTCGATGCAAAATCCTAGCAACTTTCCACGTAAAACAACCATATCACAGAATCGTCAGTGGGAAGAGACTTGTAGTTTTCCCTTAAATGTTCACTCACTGAGCTGGTGCCAAACAACCACCATGATAACTTTGTAAAAAGCACTTCTGGTTTTTTGGTTCAGTTATCTAATGTGTTTATCTATATTGTCATTACTGACATTTCTGAAAACAACAGCACATCCAAGGCTGCATAGTGTCATTGTTGACATTTCTGAATTTAATTTTCTTAAGATGGATTGCTCATCATACTTTTTCTCAGTAAGAAATAGCTGTTTAGCTAGTCTCTATCACAGCCCTTTCTTACTGAGAAAAGGTACTCTGTAAGCTACATCTTAAGAACCTCCACTAATAGGCTTGCTATTTTCTGCTTCTGTAAATATAGCATAGCTCTTAGAAGTAGCCAGCGAATGTTAGGATGCTGGGCACTCGTTAATAATGTTAGGAATGTACATCTTGTGTTCGCTGTCCATGTAATGGGTTACTGCATTTACTTTCTCTTTCTGAATGGTTACAGTTCCTATTTGCACTATACTTTAGTTTTAGAAATTTTAAAGATTCATCCCATGTTTCTTAGTGCTATTTTGAATGTGTTATTCATTAATGAAAGAGGTTCTGGAATGCCACTGTGTCCCCAAACCATCTAGAGTGACTGATATTGACCATAAAACTCCACCTGCACAGTATTGATTGGTGTGTTGTGTATGGGTTGCAATCCAACTGGGTTTCAAATTCATGTTGGTGCATTGAACAAATTCCTTGGACCAGGAGGTTAGATACCCGACACCTGCAGCTCTGAGGAGACCCGCAGGTCGTGACATCCCCAAGTCCAACACCAAGCCCGGGGGTTCCAGTGCACTGGCAATGGATTCAGCTCTAATCCCCCACCAAAGACTTCTGTCTAAACTCTAGTGCCTCCCCCTGTAGTGGTAATTCTGTGTGCAGCATGGTGTTTAAGACGGCATTTGATTGGATGAAGTTGGTCCTGTGTTTTTCAATCCCATAACGGTGTCCACCAAGAGCTGCACTCACTGTGAGCATGAACGCTTTGTGTGCCTAATAGACTCGCTCTGAGAGATAGTTGTGTATCCATTAAAGAGTATGGACCCTGAGCTGGGGAGACAGAATAGTAGTTTTCACTAAAGCCTAGTCTTAGTCAAAGTCAATAGACAAATGCTACTGAGAATACATATTTTCTGTCAAAGTCCACAGAAAATGGGTTGTTTATGTTGGCGTGTCTGTGTTACCTGGGGATTGTACATCTTCATGTTCATTTCTGTTGTTCGATGTAGTATTTGACCATGTGTAGAATAAAGAATTTCCTTCCATTTGAAGACTAAACTCTGGCTAGAAATTGATTTAACAAGTATTCTTTCACTGTAGTAAATTCTAGGTCTCTAAACCACACCACCTAGCTGGATAAGCCTTGGACTACACTACTTCACTACTCTAAGGGTTAGGTGCTAAAGGAGCGTAGTTGGTGTTCAGTTTTGGGTTCTATACTAAGGTGGCCCAGAACAAAGCGATAAAAGCCCCATTTGCTACAACTGGAGCACCATAAACCCTGATTGCTCTGCCTCTGCCCCCAACCTGTTCCTACAATCATGTTTAAGTAGAATTTATAAATTCAATGGCTTTGTAAATTGGGCTTTTGAACTACTAACCCCTTGTAGTCAACCAAAAGTTCCTAGGCGACCATTCCACTGGATTCGCTAATGTACCACCACTCTGAAAAGTGTTTTCTGTGTGAAGTATATATCTCAAAAATACCATACGCTCCAATAACATTGTGTTGTGTGCCTTGGTCTTTCCACATACCTTACTCAATTAGCTTCCCAGGCCACGGGGACCACGTCTGCTGAGGAAGTGCTGCTGCCTCCCGTTTGAGACGCTCGGACGACATCTAGCAAACGTACTCCTAGCGGTCATCTTGGATGCCGCCACTACTTAAGATCCCGTTCTGGAACACTGGATGCCTCGCATCAAGGACTCTGTATGGGAAGCATAGCCTCATGAGGTACGCCGCAGCTCAATTGGATACCGCACCAAGAAATAATTATCTACTTGGGGCTTTCAGGGTTTGGGCCAGTACAGGTGCTGGAAGACTGGTCCTTTGGCCCTTGACAACATTTCTTTGTTTTAGAGGGTGAATGATTTTTGGCAATTGGACATTGTTGGTGGAGGCTGGCTGGTGGTACCACTACTCTGCTCACATGTGTTATTGAGACCTTGCATCTATCTTTTGGGCAGTCCCACATTCCATGTATATGTGGAATACTTGAGCTTTGGTGATGCCCATTGTCAATACTACTCCCCAGTGCAACAACACCTAAAAGACCTTGTGCTATTGTATCCTTCTCTGCGTTTGCCGGCATACGGTGTTGTAACTTGGTGCACAGTCTCCTAGCTCCAAAGACTCTTGCTCCCAATGGAACCATTGTCCTGGTATTATGTTAAACAATCATAGTAGGAATTGCTTGTGATGTAACAACAACACATCCTGATTCTTCTCACATCCTAACCTAACTCACTTCTATTTTTCAGTCTCTGGGCTTCATCTTGAATAGTCCCCAACCCTTCCCACAGCTATTTCTCTGTGCAATTGCAGTGCATCAAACAAATCCATAACATACTTTCCATTTCAAATAGTGGAGCCAGAGGAAGTCATGAAACCCCCCTGTCCAAAATCATGGGCCACACCAAAACCGTACTGACTTTCAGTATAGATGGTGACTCTCAAACTGTTGGAAACACAGTATGCTCTTGTAAGAGTAATCAGTTCTGTCACCAGTGCGGATGTTACATTGTACAAACAAGAGGCTTCCATGATACCAACTTAGGTACACAGCGTAAGCTGCCTTCAGAATTCCTCTTTAATCTCTTAATCCGTTCCCTGCTCATGACGGATCCACTCCGTCATGAGCCACGTTCCGTCATGCACGCTCCGCCCACGCGGCACTGATTCCCCGCCTGTGCGGGCGATCAATGCAAGTGGGCGGAGTCATGACGGAACCACTCCGTCATGAGCACAGCACGCCCGTGGCTCATGACGGAGTGGTTCCGTCACGAGCATGGCGGCGCCGCGCTGACCCCGACCCCCCCAGCGCCGCGGCGGAATTCGTGCCGCGGCGAAGGGGTTAAACAAGAGCTGTACACAGACAAGGTAAAATTAGGCTATTCCAATTAAACTTCTTTAAAGTCAGGTCTTGGCACACAATTCTGTAACATCTAGACAGTCATTATCATCCCTGTGATCATCGGTATCATTCACTGGAAGAGGCAAAGGTTTTGCAAGATTCAGTGTATTGCACCTCTTCAAAGATACATTGTCGGGAGCCAAGATTACTAGTTTAAGTCTTCCATTTATAATATGTTAACGGATGAGTCAATAAAATCTCAATTCAGTGTGGAGCAATTCCAATAAGCGAGTTGCCCATGAGAATGCCCTCTCACTGCTGAATGCGGACACCCGTTGTAGCCTTTAGGCATCCGGCCAGCATCGCGGCTACTGGATCAAGTGTGGCCAAAAAATAGGCTAATGACCTTTGGCTTCACCATCACTCTGTGTTAACACAGACAACACACACCCCTTGCTTTCATGAATTCATTATTTGTTGTAATCAGGCATTGCAAGGGTCATGACTCAGCTGAATTTCTCTCTCAGCGCTAGGAAGGCACTCATGCATTTGTTGTCCCATATTGGTGGATCAGACACATCATTGTGCATAAGTCTCTGTAGAGACTTTGCCACTAGGGGAACATTGGGAATCCACTGTCAACAGTAGTCCACCACTCCCAGGAACATTCTGACTTCTCTCTATCATAGGGGGGTTAATTCGCAAGACTGTAGATCTTCTCTCTTGGGACCCTTTCCTAGCTTCTTTCTTAATGTGATGTCCCAGATACAGAACCTCCATCTGACAGTACTGTAATTTTGTGGGTGACACCTTGTGTCTTTTCTCTGCCAAACGGTTCAACAAGGCAATGCGTGCATCTTGTGTTATTGACGCCACCAATAGGCCTTCGATATATTGGACCAGAATCGAATTGCATGGCAACTGCCAGGTTCTACAAATTCTTGTTCAGTATCTGAATAAAGATTGTGGGGCTCTCTGTTTACCCTTGTGGAACTCAGTATCACTCTAGAGTTTTCCATAAAAAGTGGAACTTGAAAAGGAACTGACTATCCTTGTGCAGAGGAACAGAAAATAATGCTTCATACAGATCAATGATAGAGAACCATTCAATGTCATAGTGAATTTGGAATGTATCACAGCAGGATTCTACACCACGGGACAACAGGGATAACAATCTGATTAATATTTCGCAAGTCCTGAACTGCCCTTTTATTAGTTGGTTTCTGCAAACCCATCACAAGTGAGTTGCAGAAACTCCCTAATATTTCTTTCAGAATGCCTTGCTCTACCATATTATTCAATCACAAATGTAACGCCATCCACCACCTCACTTGTGAGGTTGTATTGGGGCATTCAGGGATACTCTGCATTAAGTTTTATTGTAATTGTTATGGATTCAATGTTTTTCATCAGGCAAATATCTTTGCCTGTAAAATCCCAGACTTCCTCTTTCACCGAATCTCTTGAATCAGGAGGTAAGTCTTCTCTCATTAGGCCTGGGAATAATCCAACAATTGTTTCTTGCATTTTTAATTTGGAGTCTACAGCCTCATTGTGTGTCTGAAGTATAACACCGTCTAGTGTGCAATAGATCACACAATTCAATTTGCAGAGTACATCTCTGCCCAACAGACTTACTGGATTTGAATCACATATTACAAACCGATAGACTTCTTGAGAGGCCCTATTTTTTTATAGGGCCTTTGACTGAAACTGGGATTGTGCTCCAGCTGATGGAAATGCCTACAACTTGGACTTGCTTTCCCAAGAAAGATAGGTTTGGTACATCTACCTTCCTAGCAGTAGAGCAAATAGCTCCACTATCAATCAAGAATGATACAGGTGGCCATTCCCCTCTCCATCTACGTATTGACCTTGGACTACCTCTAGAACTGTGCCAAACGTGCAATCCTCCTTCTCGCTCAGGCATCTTCATTGTGATTGATCAGAGTCCAGTCCAATAAGACTGTCAAAAATCGGGAACTGTTGGAGACTATCTACACTTATAAAAGGGTTGTGTTGAAGCTTTTGGTTAGGATTCAGGTTATACCATGGGCTATCCATGTTTTGTTGCATCATGGGAGTTTGGAGCATATTCGCATTATATGATGAACTTGCATCTTCTGTACTTGTGTCACATTTATGTTTGGGATATATACATCATTTTGTTTTCGATTTGGGTTCAAGCTACATTCTCATTTCCAGTGGCCGGCCTTGTTACAAATATGACATGCGGTTACAATTTTTAAATTTATAATACCTTCAATAGTGCAAACCTTTATCTAAAGGCATTGACTGTGAACAAATCATACTCTGCTGTATATGAGAGCTTATTTCTGGACACGAACCAAGAACAAACTGTGGCAAGAAACCAGTAACATTTTCCCTTTCTGGATTTTCAACACTGCTGTGCTATCTGAAAATTTGCATCAGCCTCTAATAATAGGCATGCACTTCAGACTCTCAGGTTGTTCTGGTTATTTTAAGCCAATCAACATCTTTCTGCAGAATTTTTGTTTCTAAATAAGCATTACCTGGTTGTACATGTTGAAGGTAATGGGTTCTGCCCATCAAAACCCCCAGATGTTTTGCTTATTGAACACCTGGTTTTTGAACTTGTACTGTGGGTGAGCCTCAAAACTGCTGACTCACTCACATTAAACACACAGTAAATGGACTGTACATTTTTACTGTCAGACACAGACAGGGTCAAGTGTACTTGGATGGTTACACATGAACGAACACAGATGTGAGGGCGGCTCTTTTGAGACTTCTGTCATGCATAGCCGGTAACTGTGCACAGGTAGCGTGGGAGCTCTGCAGGATTGGATATTGACCTGGGGTAGGGTCATAATGCTAGTGTACACTCATAGGGAAAGTCAGTGTGGTTTCTTGTCTTGTCTGCAGTGACACTCCATTATACGCCCATGGGGAAGACTGCCTTAGAATGCAGTTCAGCTTCCCCTTGGCCTACAGAGACCAGTGCAGTATCAAAATGGGGCAGAATCTATATGCCAAACCCAAATCTGAGAGTTACAAGACAATATCTGTACAACTTATGGGTCATCCAGGATTGTATTATTTCTGTAGATCAGCTCAGGGTCAGAGCCTATCCAGCAGCAGGAACAAAAGCCTTCCCACACAAAGGAAGCATTTAGCAGTAATTCACTCAGCTCCTGAGGAGGAAAAGGATGGGGATGAAGAATCTGTATCAATCAATCAGCTGGAACACTGACCCGAGAACGGGCCAGCCTAAGCCCACTGAACAAAGGAGGGAGCCCAGACCTCAACAGCCAACACAGGAGGGGACTCCCCTTCGAAGATTTGGTTGCAAAGGCCGACAGTGATGTCAGCAAGGAGCGGAGCTGAGGTCCCCAGAGGAGATGTGAGCAGTGACTCACGGGTGACACCATTTTGAATTGTCCAAGCATTCTGTGCATGTGGGTTGTGACAGGGGCAGAGAGGCCATGTGGCATCCAAGGATAGGCCATGGGTGCTTCACTTCTAGAACCTTCCACCCCCACTTAACATGTCTTGCACAAGGGGGGCAGCTCTCTCTTGCTGATGTTTTCTTCTGGATACTGGGAATGAAGGCAGCAGCCATGGACAACTGGAAACAGAAACCGCCTCATGCCCATCTGGGCTAAGGACTCTGACTACAGTTGCCCACAGGACCAGTGGGAGCTCTCCCTAGGACCAGGTATGGTTCCCCTTATACCCATTATACCCCTTATACCCCCTTACACCCCCTACGGACTTGTTAGGGGAAGACTGGCTTTCTGCACCAAGGAGGAGAGAAGCTCCAGAGGAGAAAAAGCAGAAAGACTGGTGCAGGGAGCCAGTGGAGTCAAATCCCTGCAAAGTTTGCCACCTTGGTTGTCAGGTGGCATGAGGAGAGTGCTCCAGGTGGTTAAGGCTTGCAAAATGAGCCCCAAAGCTTATAAAACGGCCCATATTTAGCAGCAGGAGAAGGATTTGACCTTTGACCCCGATGCGACCACAGAGCGTGTGGAGCTCCACTGCCCAGCAACTAAAACCCCTAAGAGTGGACCATGATCCAGGGTCACTGCAAGGAGCAATAGACAAAATTAGTCTTGGGAGCTCCAAAGTCCCAGGGATCCTAAACCCAAGCCGGATGTTCATTACAGGGGCCAGGACCCTCAACTCAGGGCCCCCACCACAAGAAGGCAAGGAGCGCCATCACGCCCTCAGCAAGTGTAGCCAGGGTCCAGGACCACCAACTCTGGGCCCCAAGGAACAAGTGCTGGGGGATTGCGCCGCAACCCCAAGCAGTGGTGGGCCTAGCTCGCTTCCCATGTCTGTGCCTGGGGGAGCAGGCCACCATTATGAGCGAAGAGATCCCCGCTCGCAGGATCGGTCAGGGAAATGATAGCTGCCGGCTCCTCTGGTTGCACGTGGAAAGTGCGGGCCAGCAGGAGTGGACACCCTGGCTGACCCAGTGGAAAAAGGAGGTATGCAAGGCACCTTGGTGTGGCCGGGCATCCCCAAGATAAAAAATGAAATAATAAAAAAGGACTTGCATTGTGGCTTGAGGCCGCGCAGTGCAACAAAGGAAGCAGCGAGAGCCGTTAATGAAGTATGCAAGTTCCTGAGGATGTGCTCATAATGTACTGTGGGGCTTGAAATGGACAAAGCCATTTTTGCTATTGTCTTGGCCCTAGGATGGTGAGGCCCCCACCAACAAGTGCCAGAAAGTGTGGGGAGCTGCAGAAGTGCCACAGAGCTCCACAAGGAAACACAGGCCCCTTTCCAGAAGTACAGACCCCAAGTCTGGACGGTATTCAAAAGGAGGACCACAGCAAGCCTTGCCTAAGTTTCAAAGCACACCCCAGGCTGTAGCTGGAGCTCTAGAGCTGTGAGTGCAATGCCTTCTAGGGGCTACGTTTACAGCTGCAGGTTCTGTGGCCTTTGGTTATAGAAGACACAGACACATGGTATATGATGGAAAAAAATGTATTCAAAGATGGTTGTCATAATCATTAGAAATGCTTTATTGAAAAGTGTTCCTTATGACAGTTTGGCGTAGCTCTATTTCAGATTATTATGCACCATGAATCTAGGCAATACTCTATTACAGTTGAACATTCCTTACTTAAAGGGTTGTTAATGCTGCCAGTAGTCCAAATATCTGAGAGGCTGCAATGCTTTATTAATGATGGTGTGGGCACATGATTGCAATGTTTGACAAGGTGCAGAGGGATTATGGTTACTGAAGTCAGCGATGGAATGAAGTATTACCATAACATGTGATTCTAGTCTTATTATTAGACAACATTGACCAAAGTAAATGGACGCCCCATGTATGGTTATGAGCTGTGTTGTATGTGAACGGGGTGTAGTGTGGAGTTTTAGGTCATTACCCTTTAGGGATCAAATGTAATGTTGCCAAAGGTATTTCCATCAGCCTTACGTATATTTGTAAATTACTGTGAGGTTTTGAGTAGTGTGTGTGTAATAATGTACTTTTACTTTTATAAAGAAAAAGTACAATTGGGACAATTATTTACTGAGTGTTATTATTACGTACCAGTGAATAGTGATCACTAGCCCACACCACGTCTCTTGAGTAGGCCTTGAGCTGCTCTGCTTCGCTACCCTGAGAGAGTCAAGTGCAACAATGGGGTTTTAAGCTTCCCAGTGGAGGGGAAATGTGGATGCAATACTTATGCAGACCGCACAACTAATGGCCTGTTTCCTCACACTTGTCCATCAAAGTAGGAGAAGGTGTATTGTGAGCATCTCTTGAAGGTTCAGCAACCAGCCAAGCTATGGCCACAAATCATTAGGTACAATATCAAGGTACAACATCAAAGAAGGTATTTAAGCCCTCCCAAACCGCAATTGAAATCTTAACAAAACTTTCCACTTGAGTGTACCATAGGTCAGGATTCTCCTGCAATTTTGAAAACTGATTAGTAAATGTGGAGAGAACACCACAACTCCAGGGCATGTGCACATATCCACCTCCACACACCTCTCTCAACGGATATGCTTTGACCTAAGTATCACTCTTACTAATTTGGCCTTCAGCCCACCTGTATCTTTTTTCTTTTTCTGTTCCTCTTTCTTTTTGAACCATTCTGAAAAGCATTCTGCTTTTGGTTGTTTAACCAATTTCTCATACAACCTACTAAATCTATAACATGTAATCTCAAATCCAATGTTCTCATATTCTTTCTAGTATGCATATTCACGAACATCCTTAAATGATTCTTTAATTCCTGGCTTTTATTCTAATCAACTCCAAACTCTGTAGCCAGCCCTTTCAAATTGTTGTGAGTTTGAACAAATACATCTTGAAGCTTCCCTAGTCTAGGACTAAAGCCGTACCTGGGTTTGAAATTATAACAGTAGGTACTAGTGGCTCCTAATAATGGATCTGTAGTGACAAGGGGTAGCTCTCCATTTGGAGAACCTTGATCAAAAGGTGCCCTCACACCTGTGCCTACATTTATTCCCCCTCCTACAACTCCCAATAGGGACTGTTGGTTTCCTGCCTATAACATTGTATGGAAGTGGTTGAGAATTTAGCAAATCATCCAAAGAGCCATCATCTGTGTAACTGTCGTTCGAATCCCTTTTCACTTCATCCCCGCCTCCCTCTCATAATTCCTTTCAGTCTGTTCTTCCATTTGCTACCATAGGGTATATCCCTATGCCCTCAATCACATTTCTCTCCATCCCTGCTGCTCTGCATCCCATTTTGCTGCCATCCAACTATGGAACTAATTTCTCGCATGGGTTTTATATTTTTCCTTCTCGTTCGTATGTTAAGCATGTTCTCATGCATTCAACGCCTTACATTAAGCAGGTCTTGGTGGGGGCTTCATTTCATACAATTGCCTTAGGTTCTTTATTATTCTCAAATTAAATACACCATGTGTGGGAAATTGCAATCACCTTTCATTCACCATGATGTTATTCCTTTATTTGATCCAAATATAAGTGTGAAACCCGACCTAGAGGGGCCTCCTCACCATCATGGACAGGAATTTTCACATAACTTGTAAACATAGCTGTTTTCGAGGTTTTCAACCTGTTTTTGTAGGGCTGTGACTTGGGATTGAAGAGCCTCAGTTTTGACAAAAGATGAATTTAGCGTCTCGACACTATGTTCGACTTTAGTGACTCTCTCTTTTAATTTCTCCCAACCGTCTGTAAGGAGCTGGATTTTAGAGTTTGTTTCTTCATCAAATGGTCGTAGGGCGCGAATCTCCTCCAGAAGAAGATCCATAGACACAGACGAGGTTTGCTTCGGTGGAGAGGGAGGATCTTTTTATCAGCCACTTGGTTGTTACTTTGGTAACTGCTGAAGAAATATTAGCCTGAGAAGAAGACGCCAGGTGATGAGCTCAAAGGGATTTCCATTTGAGTGGAGTGAGCTCGAAATTTTGAGTGCACAAGAAGCGTGCGCTTCGAAGTAGATTGACGAGAAAATGCTTTTTTCAATTTGCCCATATAAGAAAGGACAGTCGGTGGCAATGTTAATAATGGAACACAAAGTCACTTCAATTGAAAGTACACAAGCTGAAGAACAACATAATAGTGAAGAGCCATGAGATGAAATAAGCCTTCAATAGCTGCATGTGTGCAGAAAACCCCAAATCATTGTGAAGCACTATGTAAAGTTGTTTAAACGGTCAAAATGACTTTGCCAGAGGCTTGGGTTGACCAACAAAGAGCGACTGAAGAACCGCATGAGGTGAGATAAAGGAACACTTTACTGGTAAAATGAACAGAAATTAAATACAGCAAGAAATTTAAAAATTGACCTTGATATGTGGTGAAGTGGGAATGCGCTGAAACATTTCCCCTTAATTCCTTGTGGCGTGAGGCAGAAAATGTTAAAAAGCCTGTGAAAGCGGAATGCGCAGTGAAGGCAATTCTCCTCAGGACGTAAGCAGTGCTAAGATGGCGGCCGTCCGAACAGTCGCAATGAAAATAGAGGATAAAGAACTTGGGAGCGCCTGGAGAGAGCTGGAATTCGCTTCACCTTGTGGAGAGGAAGATCCGACGTCCGTTTGTTCTGAAAAAAATCAGTCCATGCTGCAAATTACATGGAGAATTCCTGCGGTCTCCCCGCCGTCCTCAGCAGAGCCACAGGAACGCCACCATCTTCCTTGGGCGCTAGCCACGCCCCCGTAAACATAGCTATTTCATCTTTACCCCTTTTAAAACAGAACAACGAATCTGTGAACTCTAATCTGAAATAACCCGCAGTTTCCAACAAATGACAAAGTTGTACTCGACGACACAAGCATCTAGTCCCAGCATGACACCAACGAGCTGACCACTCGCAGCGTGACATCCAATAAGGTAACGACTTATTTCAATGCAGCTCACACGTTAAACAGCCAGTCTCAGCACAATACCTAATCACGCACCTCCCAGCCCCACACAGTGGTACTTCACTCCAATCAGCTTCGCATAAGCAAAAATAACACAAATAAAACAATAACTATTGTCTCTTCCACTAAAGAAATATGGAATGATCAATCGCTGGTACTATCAAACACACAAATTGACTTCTCGACCAGCAGGAACTCACGCTGACTAGTGTAGCCTACTCTTATGAAAAAAAGATCAATTGAACACCAATCTCAATTAGTACAATTTCAATAGGTCCCAATCTTGGTGTGTTGATGGTGCCCCACGAGCCAACACTTTAACCTTAAACAGACAAGTAAGAAATACCTTAACATAACTGTATCTACTACTGGATCTTGCATTGCGATAAATTTGATGACTAAACTTTAACTCTTTGCAGTAAGCGCATACATTTATAAGCACAATGCACCTGAAAACACACTTGAATTCTCAACTTCAACAAAGAGCCCTGTTGGACCCATATTTGAAACCCAATTTAAAACATCAAAAATCACAATTCTCGACAGCTCATAATTAAAAATGCATAACTCTGCTGATACTCACACTCCTAGAATACTGCAACAGCTTTCAAGAACGCTAGAATGCTGTCAATACTCCGTGAATTAGACCATGGAAGCTCAGGAATGTAGACTTGGTTGGGCATAATTTAACTCTCACTGGGACAAATTCTAAATCCTCTAGGCCTCAGTGGAAACCTTCCTCTGCTGTCAAATTGCTGGAGCGCTTTCTAGTGCAAATTCTGGTGCAAATTCACATGGTTCTCATATGACGGATCAATCAGGTTAAGACATACACAAACAGCATAAACTCATTATTTTCTCAAGGGCCTATAATATGAGGTCACTCTAAACTTCCTTCAAACTTAAAGTTATCTGCATCATAATGAGATACAGTTCACATGAGAATAGGAAACCACGGGAACATCGAAATGGTACATGTGGAGTCATCTTCTTCTGGAGTAAAATAAGACACATGATTAGGAGCAAGATGGTAACCAGATGTTAGTCGTCTAAAGAATGCAGGCCTGCTTTAGCTATAGTCAGTCTAAATGTGAATAACACAAAATAAATAAATTTGTGTGCTACACGTTTATGTTGATATGAATGAAAACGTTTTCTTACAACGCTTTATTTATTGTTTTTCTACAATTAGAAAAAGAAATAACCACAATAGCTCAGCATAGTGAATCACAATAGTAAGTAGTATTTTCATACCATTAATCTATTAGTGCAGAAATCAAGATCAAGCCTGGCAGGTAAATCAGTATTTGCAGTTGGTCTAGACGTTCGAGGAAGGAAACTGCAAACACGAGCACCCCTCTCCCACCACATTGCTTGCAGCTAATATTAATGGACGTGCCAGCTATTTCTCACAGCATGCATCTCACACTGTCTCACCTATTTCTCACAGCATGCAACTCACACTGTCTCACAGTCAGATCAAATCATTTGTTACAGGGAAATCCCAGACAGTGAGGTGCTATCCGATTGAGCGGTCGACTGAGATTCTGGGGTGTCTGGGGAGTCTACTAACCGAACTGTCATATCTTTCATCAGTTCCAAGTCTCTTTGGGCCTAACCTGGGGAGCAGCACATACCACAACACATTTCTTGGTGTGCAAAAGGCCGCTTTATTGGAAACAGGTGCACCTCACATCCAGATTCCCTTGGCCTGTGCCGTACAAAACTAAGCGTCACTAAATAAAGTCTTCCTACCTTACCTCCACACCCTCCCCTAACATGTTTCCCCCCCCGCAACAATTATAAGCAACTGGCCATTCCTAACTTCTCCACACCTACCTAACTAGATAAACTTCGTATGTTCTTCTCATAACTGTAACCATCCAACCTTATCCCGAATGAACTAGGAAAAACGCCACTCGAAGGGTGTCCTAGACAACCTTCGACCCCCCCCTTAGGAATCCGAACGCTTCGTGTATCTGTGTACCCCTATTGCCTTGTCCAATGCCTCCTTTAGCTGTACTATGTACAGTTCCATGCCATAGCGGGACAGATGAACCCCATCCTCTCTAAAGAAGTATACCACCGCATAGCGCAGTTCCGGGAGCTCCATTCTCCCGAAACGCTCCTTATCGCAAAAGACCCGCATACCCCTATTGATCTTTCTACGCGCTCTATCTATGGCCGCAGGACGCTCCGCCCCCTCCACCTTCTCCTGGGTACGAATTCAGACCATATTACATGGCAACCGGACCACTGCCGCAGAATCTCCCTCAAATCCCGCTGCATTTGCTTCAACAAAGCCAAGCCCTTGCATTGTACCAAGTCGTTCTCCCCTAGATAAATGACTAAGACATCTGGACAAATCCCCCCCCCTAACCACCTGATTCAACATTGGAATTAACTCATGCCACCTCATGCCCCTCTTTCCCTGCCAACAACAACTGAAAAGCCCAGGATCCAGTCCTAAATTGAGATTCCTGTGCCTATCCCATTCAGAGTGCTCAGCCCGCTTCACGAAAGAATGTCCTACGATGAGGATCGCCAGTCCTTCCACGTCCGGCCCTGCCACTGCACCTGAAAAGAGACACATGTAAACAAACGAAAACCACTTCCTCCTCCTCCATCCCACGCACCCGCAATCTGATGTATGTCTTGAAGCAATCCGACTTCCACCTCCCCAAGCGCATAAGCTCCTCCCTCCCCCACCCATTCCGCGCTGCATCCGTCGCTGCCCCTATGCGAAATGAGTGCGTTCCAAAACTTCTGGGATCCTCCCCCAAAGCTTGCAAAGCATGCCGTAGAACCCAGAGCAGCTGCGCCGCTGTCACCCTTCCTCCGTCGGCCCGGCGGAAAACCTCCCCGTCCTCTGTCCGCCCCCCGCAAGCCAGCCTCTCTCCCCACACCGCGGGGCATACTACCCGATCAACTACTGGGCCCAGGAACACCCACTTACCCTCGCCCCTCTGGTCAGTCTTCGAGCGCTGCAACAGGACCGCTACCTCCCACGACCGCAATTCCACCTCCCCCACCGCAGTCCTTGCATACCCCGTGGCCCTACTAGCTCGGACACTCAAAAAGCCCCAAAATACATCCACGACATCAGTGTGGAAAACAACAGGACCTCCTCCCGAATGCGGCAGATATGAGGCATGAGCCGTATCAAGCCGCTGAGAATACCCCTGTGATGGGACGGCGCTGAGGCGCCCTGCCTCCCCTCTCTCGCACTCATCCTTCCAACAACCGCACCCCCAATTCGCCCGCCGATGGTGCGTAGCCCCACAACATCTTCCCCATAAACGCTATGGCTGATAATTTGCCAGCAATCGTCACCTTCGACCTTCGCCTGTCCATCATTGCCAAAATAAACTGCACCACCTGCTCACTCCGCACCCAATGATTGTCGTGCCTGACCGCCCCGCTCTCCAAACACTCCCGCCACGCCTGCACGTACACCTTCCAAGTGGACACGGCCACCGACTTCCTTACCAATTGTGCAACCCTCTCTCTCCTACTGACCACAGCCCCGCAGGCACCGGCGTCCTGCACTCGTCCGCCTCCGTGGCTAGCCCATGGAACCTCTGCCACTGTGAACGAGACAAAGCATCCGCAATGTCATTGTCCACCCCTGGCACATGACGTGCTTGAAACAGAATGTCATGCTCCAAACATTGCATCACAAACACCCTCAACAGCTTAAGCACCTGCGGCTCCTGAGCCGACTGTCGATTCACGATGTGCACCACCGCCATGTTATCCACCTTGAACATCACCTTTTTATGCGCGGGCTCCTGCGCTCACACCGCCACCACCACCACCAGGGGAAACAGTTCCAGAAATGCAATGCTCCTCCCCCTGTTCTGCCAAGCTAGCGGCCAGGTCTCCGCACACCACCTCCCCTGCCAGTACAGCCCAAAGCCCCCCACCCCTGCCGCATCCGAGGAGATGGTCACGTCCCATTCCCATTCCTCCGGGGGAGCCATGGGGATACCATTGAAACGCTCCAAAAATGCCCGCCACATACGCAGGTCCTCCTTCGTGCCCGCAGACAATCGCAAGTGGTGGTGCGGTAATGTCAACCCAGACAAGGACAGCCCCAAACGCTGGCACCACTCAGCACGCAAAGGTCAAATGCCCCAACAGAACCTGCACCTCTCTCACCGTCACCTTCTGTTTCCCCAACAGAGTATCAACCAACCCCAGCATATGCATCTTCTTGTCCCTCGGGAAGCGTGCCTCCATGGCCTCCGAGTCCAGCTCTATTCCCAGAAAGGACAGCACCGTGCTAGGATCTTGTGTCTTCTCTGGTGCCAGGGACACACCCAGGTAGCCCATGAGCTCTGTAAAACTGTCCAGCTGCTGCTGGCAGTCCACTGAACTGGGCCGTCCCACCAGGAAGAAGTCATCCAGGTAGTGCGTCACCGTCGCATGACCCGTGCGCCACGAAAAGGCACACTGCAGAAACGTGCTAAAACGTTCGAACAACGCGCAGGTGATTGAACACCCCATGGGCAATGCTTTATCCACAAAAATGGAACCGTCGAACTGTATTCCCAGCAGTTGATTATCTACCGGATGCACTGGCAACAGCCGGAAAGCGGACTTGATTTCACACTTCGCCATGAAGGCACCGGACCCCACCGACGCCACCAGACACCGCCCCACATCGACCGAAGAGTAAGATACCGACGACGATTCGGCCGCTATGTAATCATTGACTGACGCCCCCTCGGGCCACGACAGATGTTGGATCAGCTGATATTGTCCCAGTTCCTTCTTCGGCACCACCCCTATGGGGGAGATGATCAGGTCCGGAATAGGGGCCCCGCGAAAGGGGTCTGCCATCCGCCCCTCCCGGACCACTTTGCCCAGTTTCTCCCGAACCACCGCCTTATGCGTCTGGGCGGATTTCAAATTCTCCGCCCACCGAGCAATCCGCGGACCCTCGTACCCCAGCCAGAAACCCTCCCGAAACCCAAAACCCCCGTCGCAACAGCCCCGCGTCCTCGGTCCGTGGATAAGATGCCAAGAAGGGTTACAGCCGGTCCAGTTTAACTGGCGTATGAGCCTTTTCTCAAAGCCCCTTGTCCCCCCCTACCTCCCCTGCCCCCGGACGGTTGCCTCGTCGGAGCGGACTGCTGCCCTTGGCTGCCCCCTGTCCCCCAGCAATGCACCACCGGGTGGCGCTTCCCACATTTAGATCATTCGTGGCGGAACTTGCAGTATTGCCGTGCGCAAGCTCCCTTGTTGTAATCCCAACACGCTCCCACATTGGCCCCCCCAGTACTCTCTCCTTGCCCCACCCCCCGGGTGGGGTGGGCCGGAAAGGGGCGAGGCGCCAGCGGTAGGCCACTGGCTGTGTAAATCGTTTTCCCAAACTTAGCTCCGCCCATCGTCTGCTGGTACAGATCCGAGTCGATCTCTCCCCATTTCGCCTCCAGGTCCCAGGCCAAACGCGCTCGAAACTCCTCATCATAGTGCGACCAGGTGTAACCCGCATACGTAACCTCACGTCCATGTATTTAAACACCGCAACTGACCTTTCCGGGTACTTGTCACAGTACACACTCGCAAAGATCAAGAAACCCGCCGACCAGTTCTCTATGTTCAAGGGCACCCTGGGCCGCCGAGCCAGCTCCTGCTCTTCCTCCTTAGACCCCTCCTTTGCCGTTAGCTCCCTATGCAGGAGCTTCAAGATGTCCACATACTCTCCCTTCCAGATCTTCTCTTTGGTGGACAGATGCGCCCCCAGGGGCTTCGCAATGCCCATATACGGGAGTTTGTGCACCGGCACCTCATGACTCTCCTTCCCCTCCGTATCCTTAGCGGGCGTCCCACCAGCCCCCTTGTCTCGCACGGCCCCTGTCCCCTCGGTCCCTACACCATCCATCCCCACCCCTGTGTCCCGCACGTACGTACCATTACTCAAACGCACCCCCCATTGTCTCCCCTCACATCCGTGCCCACCGACACCCCAACCTGTGTGGTACCGCCGGACCCCACTCCTTGCCTTGCCTTACCTGGCGTCAAGGTCGGCATACGCACCGGATCCTGCCGCCTAACCAGTTGTGCAGGAGGGGCCGTCACTTTATCCGCCTTGAATCGCTGGGGCTGCAAAGAACAAGCACAAGCATTATTCTGCTCCCCCCCTCCCGACTCTCCCGTATCTCCCCCTCCTCCACACTCTCCTCATCCTCATCCCAAATGTACGGGCAGCCCTCCTCAGACTCCAGCCCTGTCGGCAAATGTTCTGGCAACAGGCCGCCCTCTACGGGCTCCAGCCTGCTCAACCCCGCCCGCTCCCTACATGTGTGTAGCAATTCCTCCAAGTCCACACTCCCGCTCCTTCGCCCTGTGCGCCACTCCTCGTGTGCCCTATCTGGACTGTTGAAACTCCGTCCCCGTCCCCTGGAGGCCGCATCGACCCTGTGGGGTGAGGCTGGCGGGGACCTACCACCCGGCCTCCTGAATGGCGCAACCGCCGGGTCCCTTGTGGGAGCGCGACCGCCCGCATGAGGCAGAGCCGGCCCATCCCCTCGGTGGATTGGAGCTGCATGAAGCTCTCCCGAGCACCTCGCCACGCCTACCTGTCAAAAGAGAGAAGTGGCGTCCAACATGCCGGTGTTAAACCTATCCCCTGAACAACCGCACCCCCCAGCGTCCTCCCAAACCTCCCTTCCCCTCCCGCCCCCCCAGAGGAATGTCCCCCGCACCGTGACGGCCTAGCCCTCCCCGCCCCCAGAGTCCCACCCCTACCCCAGCTGCTCCACCCCCATCCCCCCCACTCTCCCCGTCGTTCCAAGCAAATGACTCCAGCTCCCACTGAACCGCGCTGACCCCTAATGACCCCCCCGCTGCCCCCGCACCTCCCCCCACGACCCACTCCATGGCCCTATCCCTCCGCACCCCCGCGTCCGGCCCACCTCCAACACGGACCGAGAATCCCAACGTGCCAGCTCCCCACCCCACCTTGTGGCGCCCCCCACCTTGCACCCAGTACTCCACTCCCCCAGCCCCCGTGAGCACTCCCTCCCCCTCCTGCCTCCTGTGCCCCTCCCCCGGTGGCCCAGCCTGCCACCCCCCGATCCTGACCCCCTCCCCCGACCCCCCTCCCCCTCGAGCCTGCGGCCTCCCTACAGTTGGGCTCCCCACCGGGCTTCCCCCCGCCCCCACCCCCTCTCCCTCATTCTCAATCAATAAGGGCGATGCCTTCCCGCTGGGCCCCGGTGCAGGGGCGTCCTCAGTGCCATCTTTCCTTTGCCCTGTAGCAGCTCCCCCGCCCCTCTGACCCGTACCACGCCTTCCGCCTTTCCCCCACCCGCTCTCGACCCCCTCCGCTGTCCCTGCCTCACTGCCGCCCCTCCCGCCCCGTCCTGAAAAGCCAATGCGGGCCTTCTCACTTGCCGCCTCCCCGCCCTCGGGCGCTTCACCGGGGCGGCCGCGCCCCCCGCGTCCGCTGGGGCACGCTTCTGCACCCGCGGTGGGTCGCAGGCGAGCATCGCTGCCGCCACCCCACTCGCGGTGCGCCTGGGGGGCCTCACCTTCACGTCGGGCCGCACGGTATCCATGCGGCCCACGTCCTCCAGCAGTCTCAGCGCCTCAATGATGCTCAGATCCTCCCACTCAGCCATTGCCGCCACAATGAAGCACACCGCCCGTCAATACTCCCAGGAACTGCCGCACAATCGCGTGAGTATCGCTGCTAATGCCCGTATGCGACCGCAAATCCCCCGCTACTCCGCACAAAACGCCACGAACACAGGCCACAAAAAATGTCCCCACCACAGAGCCTCCCTAATGCCGGCTGTCGTGTCACGACCACCAAAATGGTGGCTCGCGACACGAAATGGCCGGCTTTAAACCCTCCGAGCCCAAAAACCGCTCAACGAGCCCAAGGAGCCCACAAAATGCCCCAAGTGGTACGGCTGCCCCCCCGGACCAAAACTCCCCGGGGGTGGCAGGCCTCCCGCTGGTCGGCCGCCCCCCCCAAAACCCCATTATGTATTCCCATCCCATCTCATCTTACATAGCTCCTGTTCCTCGTCTATAGCGCATTCCTGCAAGTGGGCTCTTGGGGGAGGGGAATATGTATGGCAATTTGTCTTTTAGCCAATGATGGAGATTTTATTTTCTCTTTGTACTCAAGCACACTATCTACTTCACACGACAGAAGCATGTCCGAACTTTCCCAGTCTACCCTAACTGCACTGGGCCCTCCTACAATTAGAGTAAATTCTTCTTTGAATCTATCTGTTAAACATTGCGGTCCATAACCAGAGGTGTAGACTTTCTTGATGGGTCTTTGTTTTGACGATAGGATGGGAGATTCTAGAAAATCCTAGACATCTCTATCCACTTCTCAATTTGGACCAAATCCCACCTGATGCACAGTTCAAAGAAGTAACATTTTACACAATGAGAGGTACAATCAATTTAGATTTTGTACATTATTGTATTAGAGAGTCAAAGTTCATTAAGATAAGCAATCACTTCAGCATTTTGGTTAGATATATCACTGTTTTAATAAAAGCACTCAACTTCATTAATTATCATCCTAACACATTAGTTATCCCTAGGAATGCTCGATTCGTGCAAAAATTCATTGGGGCCGATTCACAAAACTAATCTGAGACAAAATCCTAAACTTACTACTTCTGGTATTCACAGAAGGCACTTACGATTTTTGGTATTCACAGAAGTCCCTTACGACTCCTAACTTTACGTCTGCATTTGGGCCGGAACCAGTAGGGTATGGCCAGATACCCCATCATAACCCAGAAACATTTGCTCCTTTGTATCATGGTACAATGTGCTCTCCTTTCAGTTTTGACTGTAGTGTCAACACCACAGCCAACACTAAGGCCGCTCCCCTTAGTGTTGACTGTAGTGTTGACACCGCAGTCAACACTGAGAGGAGCGCAAATTGTGCACTACATGTACCATGATGCAAAGGAGCAAACTTTTCTGGGTTATGATGTAGTGTTTCGCCAGAACCTTTTCCCTGCCCAAACTATTTTTCATGACCTCCTCTACCCTTCATCACACACTCCTAATGTTCCTTATTGTAAAAATTGCATTACAGCCCATTGATTACACTTTATCTGGCCTGAGCCGGAGATTACGGCTGGAGCCAGAGATTCCGGCCCTACCCGGAGAGTACGGTCCGAGTGCGGAGATTTCCCGGCTCCACTGCCGACGTAAAGTTAGGAGTTAGGAACTGATCCACTGTCATCACAGTCAAAAGGCTGAGGGAGATCAGACTCTAAGCTCACTCACTACAGGTCATCCAGGCACAACTCCCTTCACCATATGAACACAAGAGTCTGACATCGACCATTATGGTTCTCATGTGGCAGGAGATGCAGTGGTTGCAGTGGTTTCAGCTACTGTGTCATCAACCATCTTTGCCATTGTTTCAGCCGTATCTACCTCTGCCAGGACCTGGCCCTCCTCTCCCTCCATTCACCAGTCCACCATTTCCAACGTCCTGTCTTGCCGTACCTCTACCTAGGCCTTCGACTGAATGCCCCTGTGGCTCCCTTGCTGACGTTTCCCCAACATCTTGACTTGGCATCTCTCTATCTGTGGAGGCTAATGCACAGTCCTCACCACAGATTTCTATCCAGTACCATGCCTCTTCTTCTGTGGTAAAAAAATTGAACTTCCCCCCCATTTACCAATTTCAGTTTCCGTATACCCATTGCTTTCAATTTTTGTTTATTTCCAGTTAAATATTGATGGAGGCATTGGACCCATTGGGTGTAGTTGGGAATATATGAATAATGTGGCTTCCGAATTTAGGCTCACCTGATTTCTGGAATGCCTGTAGGTTCACATCCCTGACCCGATAATCAATGATTTTTGCCATCATTGTCCAAGGAGGTGTGCTCCCACAAGAGGGCAGGGCTGATGTCCTGTGGTGTCTCTCCACATCAAAGAAATCTGCTAGGTTTACAGGGCCTAATTTTGTGAATTAAAGGTGATGCAGCGTTTCGGGAACTCATTTATAGCCTGGACTCAAATGTTTTGTTCCCTCCCCACTGTATAAGTTTAGTCCAAACTTACCAATTTATGTATCATCTCTGAATGATGAATCATTTTAAGAAGGCAGGGATTTAGTAAATAATAATCGAAATTTACACTGTGAATCAATATCATACCATATTAACAACAGACACCTCTCCATTAATAACATTAATCTTTATCTAAATAATGTGATGCTCAACAAGTACAAAACCCAGCACAAACCAGGGTAATTCATTCAAAGAACATTCAGTTACAATCAAATAGTAGACATCTCATGAACAGCGCAATGAGAGAGTGGGTAGGTAGAGAGAAAAAAGAAGAGAAAACATTTGAAATAATTATGCAACTCAGAAATTGAGCATAGTTACCTATCATTCAAGTTTTACGATTAGAAATGCTACCCTCTGGCCATGAGAGTAAGCGGTGCACTTCAAAGAAGATTTTGAAATGCAAATTTTATGAGTCAGGAACAGCAGATCATCAACCAGCCCACAAGAATAGAATAAATACAGCTCGCTCCTATCGCAAAGTTAAAAAAACGCTGCCTAACCCCACCTACTTACGAGGTATAATTATATCCCAAATTCACTCTAATCCAGCCCCTACTCTATCCATCCCACCTAACTAAAGATTCTAATTGGCTAAAATGTGAGGTGTTTTGGTCACACCACTCCAAGCATGTTCCATTTTTCAAACACACTATTGTCCAAATTCAATACGTCTTTTCAGGCTTCTGTATCTTTCTCTTCCGCAGCATGTTCACCATTCGTTCACGTTTATTGTAACTTTTTCTGTCCACATGTCCGCTTCCAGAGGAACTCGCTTTCAGAGGCTCATTGTTTCCTCCATAACCTTGGTCATCACCGAAGACACACGGAAAACTGATTAAACACTCTCCCTTCCTCACACCATGGTTTAGTATTTCAAGCTAGATTTCCAGAGGCCTCTCTCTCCAGCACAGAAAAAGCCATTTTATAGTAAAAAACAAATACAACGGGAATATCATGTCTTTTGCAAAAGTTTATTCTCTAAAAATGTTTTGCTTGGCAATATTAATGGTTTGCACAAGATTCAAGATCATTAGTATAATAATCCATCTTGCAGACCTTTAGTGGTATACAACGTTTACAACGCAACTTTTACACCGCACTACCATTACAACGAAACTGTAACAACGCGAAATCTGTTACAACGCATGCCATTACAACGCATGCCATTACAACGAAATGCACTAGATGGCGTGCTAACATTAGAAATAGTGTAGTTTGACTATCCAAACACCTTCCCTACTGCAACGTGGACTGGAGTTAGAATAGTAAATTATACATTTCTAATGTCAGCACTCCATCTAGTGTACGTCGTTGTAAAAGCATGCGTTGTAAAGGCTTGCGTTGTAACAGATCTTGCGGTGTAAAAAATGCGTTGTAACGGCATGCGGTGTAAAAGCATGTGTTGTAACGTCATACATCCCCTTTAGTCATAAATTTCTGCATTAGTCAAAGGTTACTCCTGTCCCATGTGAAATTCCTGAAATGATGTCATTACGTGAAATTTTAGCACAGGAACTGAGTGAATGACCAGAATGTAAGTGCTTGTTCTTTACGGCACTTACGGTTTTTGTGCTTTTTTTCAAGCACAAATATCAGTGTTTGTATTGGATTTGCTTGAAATAACAGGATAGACACACAGTAGAGCGGGTCACTTTATGTTACACATCATGGGGAGACAGCTCACGCACACGACAGCATCAACCTGGCCTGGCAGGGTGGCCACACATTATTGTGGTTCACTGTACTTGTGTGGAGAATGCCTTGAAGGAACAAGATAGCCATGTGATGTAACGCAAAACAATATCGTTTATTTTCTAAAAATGTTTTGCTTAGCAATATTAATGGTTTGCTTAAGATTCAAAAAGCATTATTATAATCATTAATCTTGCAGCCCTTTAGTCATTAATTTCTGCATTAGTCATGTGCAGGCTTGCGGCCTACCCCAGAAAACGCGTTCACATTTACGCATGCGCATTATTAAATTCAAACTCGATCAATAACACACAGTTAACTTTTTAATGATTATTTTGAAAAATGAGAGGTTCAATCCGAGCAGGTTTTGTCGCGAAATCCTTGCTCCAGCAAAGGTTACTCCTGTCCCACATGAAATTCCTGAAATTATGTCATTACGTGATCTCTGCCGCCAATCAGCCACAACAAGCCAAATACAGCCCTGATTTGTAACGATATGGCGCTTGGCTTGACTAATACGTCTAAGTCTCACTGCTAGGTGAAGAACTCTCATTCCCAGCAGAATACACAGAATTGTCGTTCATTTGACACTTGGCTGAAACTTCAATGATCCACAAGCCTTGAGCTTGCATGACGATGCACCCTGTGTCATTGCGTCTTGGTTTGGAATAACATTCGCCACTTCAGCACTTAACTCATCGTTTGCTTGACTGCTTACTGCTGACATGGCTGAGAACCCTTGAGCACCTTGGAATTCCTCGGCCACTTGTAATTCACTTACAGGTTACCCAGCCTTCCCATGAATTGGACCTTACCTTTGAATTTCTCTCCCCAAGGCTTTGGGGTTGAGGTTTACCTACATCGTGGGAATTTCAAGATTATCGGCTGTCCATTTTGTTTATTTGTCCTGAAGAAGACCCGCGTTGACATCTACAATTAATGTAGATTATCAGGGTCGAAACGTCGACAGCATTCTTGTCCATGCATTAGGTCCCCTGGCAGATTAATTTATATAATTCACTTACCAATCTAGGGCGACCTCCATTATAATTGGACTTTGTTTTACAGTATCCCTTTGTGTAATTAGTTGTACAGTATTTGTTCACCTTCTTGTATAATACACAAATTCTGTCACTTTGTCACTTCACTCACCAAGTCACTATAATTATGTCCACATGCGCCGTTTTTTAATTAAGTTATCGGACAGCCTTCATGTCATGATAATTTTTGTCTTTGTTTCAAATTTTGCAAATATGAAGTAAAATATCTTCTCTAGTGAGATCAATTTGTTTTTTCTCCATTGTGTTCGAGTGCACGCTGTATTTCAATTACTTAATTTGCATTGTGTTTTAAAAACCACAAAGAAATTGTTTGACCCGACAGAACCAATTGTTACTTGTATCATATCACATTTACGCATGCGCATTATTTAATTCAAACTCGATTAATAGCACACAGTTAACTTTTTAATGATTCTTTTGCAAAATGAGAGGTTCAATCCGAGCAGGTTTTGTTTTGCGAAAACCCTGCTCCATCAATCTCCCCTTTGATGGCAATTTGAGCCATCAAAAACTAACTCAAAAATCTGATTATCATTGTCTTTTATTTAAAAAGCTGTAGTTTTCTTTTGTTTCATTCTTATTTCATCTATATCTTTTACTATTTCATAGTAATTTCTCTTTCTATCTGCTAGTTCAATATCTTCTCTTTTTCTTTTCTTAGTCTTCGTCTAATGTTTCTTACTTGCACCTACAACATTTATATATCATTGTCAATATTAGCATTCCTGTTGCCATCGCAATTATTGGTGTTAATATTTTCCCCAACAAGCTGTTACTAAAAGGAAACCCAACTACCTACTGAAGAGAAACCCTTACCAAGTTTCTCCCAAGCACCGTCAACCTTCAGTTCAGCCACACCCTTATGTAAATCAGTAATATTCTTAATATATCCCTCTAGATTCTTTCTTTTGTTTGGGATATAGGTACAACACTGTGGAATTTTCAGCGTAGTACAGACTTCGCCCTCTTTTGCAATATTACATCGAGAGAAAGTCTATTTTGCAAAACCATAGACCATATAGCAACCATTTTAGCATCAATCATTAAGAATCCTCCAGCAGTATCCGTTGATAAACGATCAACCACTGTGGACAATTTTCTAATTGTGTGTGAATTAAGGATAACACCAACTGAAGGTATCAATGCTCCGAATATATCTTCCACAATTTCGGTAAAACTAGCTCCCCTTTTATTCTGTATTAATCCGAAAAAAAATTCATTGGTTCCATGATTCTTGTCTGTATAGTACACCTTTGGAAAGAAAATTCTCATGTAACATCACCCATACCAATTCACAGCCAATCTATAGTAGGCATTTTACCACACACATAAAAAATTCCTGGAAGGACTGGGTCAGTACCACCCTTTAATCCCAATCCACCAGTGATTACGAAAACATGATCACATTCACTAGAACCAATGAAATAATTATTAAAATCTGTTTTCTGTTCAAGTAAACAAAGCTTTCCCTTGTGATTCCATTCCAGCGTCATTGCAGCATATGTCTCACCTTTCTTATAATTTCTTTCCCTAAAAGCCCATGGAGGTATATGAGACTTTTGGTTGACAGTCTTTTCTTCAAAACTTTGTCTCCTATCTTCAACTAGATCTATGAATTCAATCTCTTCATGATGTAATCTACGCGTTAAATTATTTCAACGTGCATATACCGTGTCAATTGTATTAGTTGTATGATAGAAATCCCCAAGATACTCTGCATCTTTTGCATTGATCACTCTATTCATATTCTTTCTAATAGGTACTTCAGAAAATACTAAGTCATAGTTAGAGTAATAGTACTGTTAACTACCCTCCTCATAAAAGAGACTTGTTAAGACACTACATGAGATACCATACGTTAGAGGTAAGTGATGATAAGTCACTCTCTCGGACACAGACGAAGGTAATTGCATGCACACATAACAGTCTCTTGCATCCATTATGTCTACATATTCGTACAGCAATTTAGTAAAAACATTTGATGAAAAGTCATTATTGATTTATCATAATGATACATGCTATCATCTGTTAGTTTCCCTATGTTAGTTTTTGGTTCTTCTTTAAGATTTCCCAAATCTATCATTTCATTAACTCCATCATTTGTAATGTTACCTTTAGTAGGATACATAAAGTAAGGCACTACAATAATCAGTGTTAACCAGACAAACTTTAGTAGTAAGATACTTATGAAACGAGCCCTAACACATCTATGCTTCCAACCCTGAATTTGATATACAGTCTCATGATGTTTTATTTCTGCCATTTAGGGGAAAGTTTAAAAACTAAAAAACTAAACTAAAAAACAAAAATGTTAAATTTTGAAAATATATTGTATCCAAGGACTACTTGAGCCTGCTTCTTCACCCCTTTTTTATTTTATTTTTATTTCGCAGCTCTTGACTTCAGTACCAGTTCAATTTTCTACACCCTTTTAGAGTCTTCTTTTAAATTTCTGCACCCTTACTTTGTTTGACAGTTCATTTAGGGTAGCTCATAAGAACTTGCTACAACTACTTCTTTGCTTTAATTCTTTTGCTCGACCTTTTCAGTCACCACATATGTCCATTCAGGTGTTGTGTACTTTTTGTTCCGTACTTTTACTCTCTTTGTTCTCTGAACTGTCTCGTCTTCTAAATCACTCTGTTCTATTTGGCTCGATACTTCTAATATTGGATTTGGAACCCTCTTTTTCAGAGTATATTTCAGTCTTTTTACTCCTTTTGGCCATACGTCTCCTTTTCTTGCCTTTTTCACTTGCACAGAATCACCAGATTCAGGACAATTTTCAAAACTTCTTTTGGTCGATTCTTTCTTTTGAACTTTTCCTTGAACTGGAATTAGTTCTCCTTCTTCTTTGGCAGCAGTCTCAGCAGCTTCTTGGGACCCAGTAGCTGTTGCCCACTCTATTCGATCACTTTCAGACTCTCAGTTATTTTCAGCCTGTTCTTGAACTCTTCCATCCATTTCTTGTGGACTTGGGACTCTTCTTGTGTGACTTGCATGAATCCAATTTGGTAAGCCACTACACTTCACTGCTGTTGTTGTCACCAGTATCACTTGATATGGCCCATGTCAACGTGGTTTTAAATACGACTTCCTCACATGTTTCTTCACCAGGATCCACTCACCTGGACTTAGGTCATGTGCTTGTGCTTGTTCTTGCTGTGTTGTAGTTGCAACTTCTCCAACCTGATGAAACACAGAACGTACCACATCAGCTAGTCCTTTGCAATAATCGAGCACTAGATCATCAGTTATTGTCATTATTTGATTCACTGGAACTATTGGCTGTCTCATTGCTCTCCCCATAAGCACTTCATGAGGGGATAATCCAGTTTTCTTATCAGGAATACGTCTCAGGCTCATCAGAACTAGGGGTAAAGCATCTGTCCATTTGAGTGCTGCAGATGCACATACTTTTGCCAATCTGGATTTGATAGTGCCATTAATCTGTTTGACCACACCTGAGGCCTCTGGTCGATGGGCACAATCTAATTTTTGTTCAATTTGCACAGCTGCACAGATCATCCGAATTATTTCATTATTAAAGTGTGTCCCTCTATCTGTTTCTAAAGACACTGGAAATCCAAATCTAGTTATTATCTCTCTCAGAAGTAATTTAGCCACTGTTAGATTATCATTTTGTCTTGTTGGGTAAGCCTTCACCCAACGAGATAACAGACAAACCACTACCAATACATATTTTAGTCCATTACAAGGGGGTAGTTCAATGAAGTCTGCCTGTAATCTGGTAAATGGACCTGCTGCTTTTCCAATTCGTCCCCAACTGACAACTGTTTTTCTCCCTGCATTTTGTTGTTGACACGTCGCGCACCTTTGGCAAAGACTCTCTGCAATGACCCTGAATTTGGGATTATACCATGTCTGCTTAAAAAGTCTGATCATGGCATCCCTACCTATGTGTATTATGCCATGATGCATTCTTGCCATCTGTGACAGCAAACTATCTGGCATTCTTGGTTTTCTATCACTGCATACCCATACTTCGTCTTCTGCCCTACGTGTGCAACCTGACATAATCCATAATTCTTTTCCCTCATTACTAGCTTCTTCCTGCAGTTGTCTAGTTGCATCCCAAGTTTCAACAGAAGAAACCATTAGATGACAATTTGCATCAGATTTCTGGGTACTTTTGTTTATTGAAACCGAAATGTGTGCACAGAATCATGCAACCTGGTCAGCATATTCATTACCAACCGTAATGTGATCATTTCCAGATTTATGTGCAGAGCATTTTACCATTCCAATTTCTTTGGGCAACTGTAATGCAATTAGTAAATCCTTTACAAAGTTACTATTCCGAATTGGTGAGCCTGCTGAAGTTACAAATTCACGTTGCATCCACAGTTGTCCAAAAGTCATGGACAACCCCAAAACCATATTGACTATTAACGAATGTGGTTACTCTTAGATTTTTCCCAATTAAACATGCTCTGGTTAGCGCTACAAGTTCAGAAATTTGCGCTGAAACTGTTCCCCTTAAGCATGAAGCCTCAACAACCATTGTCACTGTACAAACTGCATATGCAGCACGCAAGGAACCCTTTTCATCTCTTATGCATGATCCATCCACAAACATCACACAATCTGATTCAGATAAAGGTGTATCCTTAATATCTGGCCTTGGTTTTGTACACAATTCAGTTGCATCCAAGCAATCATGTTCTGCTTCATCCACCACTTCTTCACAACTTGGACTCGGTAACAGTGTGGCTGGATTTAAATTGGTACATCTTGTCACTGTTACATTTTCCACACCCAGAATCACTCTCTCATACTTAGTCAGACGACTACTAGTGAGATGCTGTGTTTGAGTTCTGGCAAACAAAATCTCCACAGAATGAGGCACGTACACTCTTAAAGGATAGCCCATAACAAAGGACTCACTCTGATCCAAGCTCACACATTTAGCAGCTACTGCTTTCAGACAACCTAGCAATGCTGCTGCCACAGCATCCAATGTAGCAGAAAAATATGCCTCTGGTCGGCGTATTGGTTTATGTGTTTGCGTCAAAACTGAAAGTGGGCAACCATCTCTTTCACAGCAGAATAATGCAAAATCCTTGCTGTAATCAGGCATTCCTAATGCAGGTGCTCAATAAAGACTGTCTCGCAAATCTATAAATGCCTTCATGCATTCTTCATCCAAATCAATTGGATCGATCACATCTTTGTGTGTCAATCTTTATAAGGGCTTGGCAATCAGTAAAAAAACAATGATGCATTGTCTGCAATATCCAACCATACCCAGAAACATTCAAATTTCTTTCTGTGTTCTGGGAGGACTCATTTGCAAGATCACATTTATTGGCTCTTGTGATACTTTCTTGACTCCATTTTCAATTTTGTGTCCCAAATACAAAACTTCTTTTTTACAGAATTGTAATTTAGCTGGTGACACCTTATGCCCACCTACTGCCAAATAGTTCACTAACGCAATAGTATCTGTCACTCAAGCTTCCTTTGTTTTTGATTCAACAAGCAAGTCCTCTATATGTTGCACCAGTTCCAAATTTTTTGGTCTATACCAATGACTCCAAACATTTTTTCAATATCTGATTGAAAATCGAGGGACTCTCTGTATACCCTTGAGGAACTCGTCACCATGCCAAAACACAGTTTCCGAATCGGAAAGCAAACAAATATTGACTATCCCGATGTAAGGGTATCGAGAAAAATGCTTGACACAAGCAATCACAGTGAACTATTCCATATCACATGGAATTTGATAAAGTATCACTGCTTGGTTTGGTACAATTGGACAACCAGGTATAACTATTTTGTTCACCTGCCTCAAGTCTTGTACAATCCTATATTTTCCGCTTGGTTTTTTAATACCCATGAATTACAAGGACTTCCCAATATCTCTTTTAAAATGCCTTGTTCAATCATTTGGTCAATTACTGGCATCACTCCTGCAATCGTCTCAGGACTCATTTTGTACTGTGGGATTTTTGGAAATTCTGCTCCTTGTTTCACTGAAATTTGAATTGGATCAACTCCTTTCATTAGCCCAATGTCCTGTCATGTAAAATCCCACACATCCATCATCACTCTGTCTCTCATTTCAACTGGCGAATCTTTCACAGTAAACAAATGGAATTCATCATTCACTTCTTACTCTTGTCTTGCCAACATTAATTTAAAAGCAAAATCTTCATCAGGTGTCTGAAATGCTATTCCATCTGGGGTACAATAGATGGGGCAATTCATTTTGCAAAGCAAGTCTCTACCAAACAAATTTACTGGACTCGAATCACACACCACAAAATGATGCGAGTCTTGGAAATCTCTAATGTGTACCTACAGGGGTTTTGTCACCCGAATTTTAATCAGCTGATTAGATACGCCAACAATCTGGATTGTTTCTCCCGAGAGGGGTAGGTTTGGAATTTCCTCAGTTCTCACTTTGGAACGGGTAGCACCAATGTCTACAAGGAATGTTATTGCATTACCTTCTACTTTTCCATCCACAAAGGGACCACACTGATCTACCTCAAGAGATGCGCCAAGCACGCACTCCTACTCCCCTCTCAGGCACTGTTATTGAGATGCATGTGAATCACTCTCCTGACACTTGCACCAATACCGTGAAGACATTTGTACATTTTGATTATTTCCATTCAGTCCCCCTGAATGAAAATCCACATTTGCACTGTATTTTTGTACTTGAGCATTCACATTTCTTGGCATCGGAGGTTGTGGTATCTGTGCCTGTGTCACTACTTGCTGTTGCTGATGTTGTTGCTGTTGATTATTATTCACTACACTTTGTATCTGCTCATTACATTTTTGATCCATTCTATTGTTTTCCAGAACAAGCCTACACTTGCGCCTCCAATGCCCAAACTTACCACACGCATGACAAGGATAGATACTTCTTTTTCAAATCTTCTTTATTACCTCTACCTCTACCTTTCACCTGTGTATGAACACCTCCATTTATCACAACACCTCCCATGGTAGAAAGCTTTCCATTTTAAATATTCAGATTCTGACCTTTTCCCTGAAAACCTGTCTGAGAACCATCTACAAAATTCCCACCTTTTTGTGCTGCTTTCATTTGTGCCCACATCAGTTTCTCTTTTAATTTCGTTTGCCTTGAGTCAATGTCATCGCTACAAAATTTTGCATAAATAAGTATCTCAACTATACTTTTGCTCTGCCAACATATCAAATGCTGCTGAATCATATTGCTAAATTCTGGTTTCAATCCAAATACAAACCTATACACAAAATGTCCCATCTCTTTATCAGTGATATTCTCCTTACCACTATATTGTTTAAACACCTGTAAAAGCCTCTCATAATATGCATGCACTGTTTTTTTTACTCTTGAGTTGTCCTGTCTATTTTAACCCAATCTGTCTCTTTTGGTGAGATTTTTCCCTTAAAATATGTAATAACCTGATTATATTTTTACATTACTTCATCTGATGGTGCTCCTGTTTTTAGATCTCTAGGGTATTCTTCTTTAGGTCAATCTGTTGCAATCTTACACTCAACCCACAAATCTGCTGGAACCACAATATCAAACAAACCATCCAAATCTTTTAGCAAAATGTTTGATACTTTTACAAATCTTTACACTTGTCTATACCATTCAACTGTTTTTACCCTCAATTTTGGAAAATCTTTTGTCAAAGACAAAATATCCTGTCGATTCCATGGCACATGAACATATCCACTAAATGGTACTTCTCTCATTGGATATATCATTTCAGTTGTCACTGTCTCTTTATCTGTTTCCCTTACTGGATACATTGATGATGTTGCTCCTGCATTTGCAAGCATCTCTTCTTTCTTTTTAGCCCATCTGCCCTTCCATTGTTCTAACTCACCCCATCGCTTTATTGTATTAATTAGCTCTTTACTTTGCAATCGTTTCCCAGAAGCATTCAAACTCTCTAAATCTTTATCACTAAAGACCAATCGATATGTCTTTTGTAATGCCTTTGACTTCTCAATATCCACTTCATATGTCTGTGCTACTTCAGTAAATTGCTCATGATGAGCTTTAGCTCTCATTGTGATATTTTTACACAAAAATAACAACTCTTCTTCCTGATATTGGTCCTATTGAACCCCCCGATGTTGGTGTTGCTTCTCCCGAATTCTGTAACAATCTCCTTGGTTCTATCTGCATATTACACTTTGGAGTTTCTACAGGTCTCTCTGAAATATCAATCAAATGTTCCACTACACTCGCTCCAGCACTTCTACAAGCTCTGTTATCATTAACTTGCACCGTCAAGGCGTGCACTTGAGATATATCTTGATCTTTACTATACAACGGAACTATTGGACGAACTGTCACTGGTACCGATAAAGCTTCTGCATTCAAATTTGACTGATTAATATTTTGTGCCAAATCATTTTTACCTGCTTTGAGTTCTCAACATTTCTTATTTGAGAGGACTGAGAAACTTCAACTTCAATTAATGGTGCACTAGGAGTAACCCTCTCTTGTTCTTCCTGATATGGCGGAGGTCTATTTAATTAATGCTCATCCAAAAACTCATCATCAATTTCATTGGGATTTGATTTTGCACTTTCGACATTCTTCTTTTTCTCTTTACATTTTCCTGTTGTCTGATCTTCCGCTACCATAACAGGATAGAAACCTTCACTTTCTCACACATCTCTTCATTTGTGCATCCCATTTTGCCTCAGAATATTTATTCATTGTATTTCGGTATCTATTCTCTGTCCTGTTTCTCTCTCTCTGATACGCTTCATGTTCCCATGCCTCAAGCACCTCATATTGCATCGGCCTAGGATTAGGTATCAACCTGTTCATTTGATACCTTATATTTTCTAAAATTCTCACATTAAAAGTACCATTCTCTGGAAAAGCCAAATCACCATCTTCGGTATATTTCAACCAGTTCTCTAACCATGTGCATGTATGATAACCATGTTTTGAAGTCATGAAAGCAGCTTTTTCAGATATTATTCCTTAACTACAACCAATACTAGCGCCCCTTTCACCTGCCAACCAATAGTTGCGCGACACTCACTGTGATGTTTCACTCTAGGTCCAATGCCTGCGCGGCACACAGCGACACTTCACACTAGCTGGCCAATGCCAGCGCAGCACACGGTGACATCAGTATTACTCCTACAACTGACCCTCCCTTTACAAAATCTTACGGTAATGTTTTTCAAACTCTTTTAAAAAGGAACAAATGTTAGAAACAACATAAAGCAATCCTGCTTGGTCTGTCCCACTAAACCAGAAAAGATAGATTACAAACAAGAAAAGGATTCTTGTGCTACTAGCAGAATATCGACCAGCGTTATTCCACCCTCTCTCATGCGAAAGATTCTCTGAACTTTTTCAGGTGTGCTTTCTAAAGGTACCCAAATACATCTCTACTGTACAAGCTTCAGAGTTCCTTATGTAATATTAACAACATCCTTTGTTGCCTAATATCACACCAGCAGACAAAACACTTCTGTAGTGTATGCCACACTAATTCCTCTGCCCATTAGGCTAATAATATCCCAGGATCTTAGGCCACTCCGTGCCTGAGTTTAAGGTCAAAGACGAACCACTTCATACAACTTATGATATGACCTGTTAATCATCAAAATCATTAATTCAAACCTATTAATTCGCCAAAAGTAACCCTTTAACCATCTCTCTCTGCTACCAAAAACTGATGCAGCGTTTCGGAAACTCAGAGGAAATAATTTATAGCCTGGACCCAAATTTTTAGTTCCCCCCACACTGTATGAGTTTAGACCAAACTTACCAACTTAAGTATCACGTCTGAATGATTAATCTTTTTAAGAAGGCAGGGATTTGGTAAATAATAATCAGAATTTACACTGTGAATCAATATCATACCATAATAAAAACAGACACCTTTCTGTTAATAACTATAATCTTTATCTAAATAATGTGATGCTCAACAAGTACAAACCCAGCACAAATCAGGGTAATTCACACAAAGAACATTCAGTAACAATCAAATAGTATACATCTCATGAAAAGTGCAATGAGCGAGTGGATAGGTAGAGAGAAAAAAGAAGAGAAAACATTTGCAAATAATAATGCAAATCAGAGATTAAGCATAGTTACCTATCATTCAAGTTTTAAGATTAGAAATGCTACCCTCTGGCCATGAGAGTAAACCAGGCACTTCAAAGAAGATTTTGAAATGCAAAATGTATGAGTCAAAAACAGCAGATCATCAACCAGCCCACAAGAATAGGATAAAGCAATACAGCTCTCTCCTATCGCAAAGTTAGGAAAACGCCGCCTAACCCCACCTACTTACTAGGTAGAATTATATCCCAAATTCACACTAATCCAGCCCCTTCTCTATCCATCCCAACTAACTAAAGATTCTAATTGGCTAAAACAAGAGGTGTCTTGGTCACACCACTCCAAGCAAGTTCAATTTTTCAAACACACTATTGTCCTAATTCAATACGTTATTTCAGGCTTCTGTATCTTTCGCTTCCGCAGCATGTTCACATTTCGTTCTCGTTTGTTGTAACTTTTTCTGTCCGCATGTCCGCTTCCAGAAGAACTCGCTTTCAGAGGCTCATTGTTTCCTCCATAACCTTGGTCATCACCGAAGACCACAGAAAACTGATTAAACACTCTCCCTTCCTCACACCATGGTTTAGTATTTCAAGCTAGATTTCCTTAGACCTTTCTCTCCAGCACAGAAAAAGCCATTTTCTAGGAAAAGACAAATACACCGTGAATTTCACGACTTTTTCAAAAGTTTATTTTCTTAGCAATATTGATAGTTTGCACAAGATTCAAAAAGCATTATTATAATCATTAATCTTGCAGCCCTTTAGTCATTTATTTCTGCATTAGTCATGTGCAGGCTTGCGGCCTACCCCAGATTTTCTCTAAACGCGTTCACATTTACGCATGCGCATTATTAAATTCAAATTCGATTAATAGCATACAGTTAACTTTTTAATGATTATTTTGCAAAATGAGAGGTTCAATCCGAGCAGGTTTTGTTTCGCGAAAACACTGCTCCATCAAAGGTTACTCCTGTCCCATGTGAAATTCCTGAAATGATGTCATCATGTGAAATTTTAGCACAGGAACGGAGTGAACGACCAGAATGTAAGTGCTTGTTCTTTGTGGCACTTAAGTTTTTTGTGCTTTTTTCAAGCACAAATGTCAGTGTTTGTATTGGACTCTCTTGAAATAACAGGATAGACACACAATAGAGCGGGTCACTTTATGTTTCACATCATGGGGAGACAGCTCACTCACACAACAGCATCAACCAAGAGTGGGCCTGGCATGACAGGATGGCCACACATTATTGTGGTTCACTGTACTTGAGTGGAGAAGGCCTTGGAGCAACAAGATGGCCATGTGATGTAACGCAACACAATGTAGTTCTGTGCAAAATGTGGTGGCCTGGCCCTGAGATCCTGGTATGTGACAGCTATTCAAAGGCTTTATTTAGACTGTGTGGAGTCCCTCCAACAACCGGCAGCCATCTGGGGCACAGGAAGCCTAGATTAGGGCTTTAAGTGGGCCGGGTCCTGCCGGTGCTCAGTACCTGCTGTTCTAAAAAGCAGGTGCTGAGACGGGTCCCTATTGGGCCTTCCTTTTTGCCCTCACTCTCAGTGAAAAAAAATCTTAACTCTGCAGCAGTGCCACCCTTCACTAACTATGATGTAACTTCAAAGAGACCCACTATCGTTCTTTCAGTTTTATCAATTCAGAACTGAAGCATTCAATACGCTATACAACAAAGCCATAGTTGTTGCTTATTTATCTAATGCAACTAACAACCATTGACAAAGCCAATAGTCCTGGCTTGTTGTCGGTGTAATGTTACTATCTGGATGCAGTGACAGAAGCAGCAAAATAACAGTCAGGTGACACACTATGCTAAGCACAGATTTTCAGTTTATGTGTTTTTAAGCCAGGCCCTTAATTACATCGGCCACGCCCCTTTGAGAGACTAAGAGACCCCCCTCACCCCCATGTTTTTTCACCCGATTTAAAGTCTTGGCCTAGATTACACGCTTGAAGTGGTCTAGCATTAGGGAATTTTGCTTTTTGTGTGGAGAGCAACCAACAGCTAACAGTCTCACACTCGGGTCCCTGCAAAGCATTTGGGATGCAGCTGTCTCTAGGACATGATGTACATGGAAGCGACAGACATGCGGAGCACGCATTTGCCCAACCACTTTTTTAAGGACAGGAATCCACTGGGGGGCGACCCGGCTGAAGATAAAGTCTCTCACCGGAAACAGCGCGCGCTCGCCTAAATGCCCCTGCCGCCTTCATTTCCTGTGACCTGGAAACAGAACGTTCAATAATAGAGAGGAACATAACCTGGAGCTGGCGCTCTCTAATCACATCAGCCCATTAGCGAGAGCTGCTGCAGGATGTGGGTCTCTCTGCGGCCTGTACTGTCTGTTGTGCCACATTACAAGGCCGCGCGCCATGTGGTTCCCATTACCGCTGGTCACAGATAAGCTTATTCAAAGTATGCGCCTTCTGATGACGGCGGCTGGTGCGTCGATATGGCCAGTGCATTAAGATCATCATCATAATTCCAATATGTTCTTTTTTTAAAAATTTCAGACTGTGCTTTTAAGACATGGTTTGCCTCTTCTCTAAAAATAGTCCTTCAAAACCAGCTGAAAAAACCTTTTTTTTCCCCAATGGCCAAACAATGCAATTTGTTATCTGTAACAATTCGCCAAAGTTAACGTGAGGCCTTGGAAGCCAGGCTGTGGTGATACAGTTAAGACTGGAGATGACATTTATAAAGCATGAAAGCTACACTGTACAGGCTGAGAATTAGGAGTGTCTCTTCCAATAGTGCAGATTGTCATTTTGTTTATGAATAAAACTAAGACGTATGGACAAATTACACCAGAAACGTTTTAAAGTGAAGTAATAAAAAGAACCTTTCCCTGGCCGAGTCTTAGCCCTTCGACTGGACCATCAGCCTGGTATTCACCGCCTTCTTCCGGATCTGTGGTGAGATGTCCTTGCGATCTTTGCTTTTATTAAAGCCCCATTACTGACAGGATGCGGTTTTCCTAATAGGCTGGCTGAAGTCGCCTGTATCAGATATCAATGCACATTCTTTTTATAAGAACTCAGTTATACGGGAAATGTGCACCCAACAAATATTCTTTCCATAGAGAATGAAATTGGGGAGATGTTTGAGCTAGGAAGCAATTTTTTGGTTAAAAATCTGTAAATTGTGCAGCAGGTGATGGATTATTTGGCAAATGCAGCAACTCCAAATTATGCGGACAATGCTTCGGCCGTGGAATAACATAATTGCCGTGGCATTCAAAATATTACATATAGTGGAGGGACTTACTGGGAGTATAGGGGGTTGCTCGCACGGGAAGGGGCATTCTGTGGTTGCAAAGATATGCACTAATTTCGAAGTGCCCTTTTAACTGCAATAACTCCCATGGGATGCAGCAATCAGGACCAATCAAAGATGCTTGAATTGCAGGAACATAGAAATAACAGAAATGGCTCTCCTAGGCTGTGGTGGGACAAAGGGACTCAACCTCCTTTTTCAGAGTTCCCCAAATGAACAGTTTTCATAATTGAGATGTTCCTACCAAGAGATGCTTCTATAAAATGAATGACTTCACACAGAGGCCACAGCAGCTCGCACCATCCATTACTCCCACGATAGTTGCCAACGACAGTACTATCACTACTAACCATCGCACTCATACAAGTGTGAGAATTCAGACTTTAAATATTCATTAAATTGATTAAAACGTGCTACCCAAGCTATTCTTATAGTTTTCGTTGGCAGGTGTTAGTGAATGTAATGTATAATTAGTTATTAAACAACAGCTGTTGTGCTCCTCCAAAAATGTGACAAACAGTGCCACCATGTGGCAGGCTGTCATTAAGAGCCGGCGTTGACAATAAAGTGCCTTCACCGAGCACTGGACACCACCGGCTCAAATTAAGCACAGCCTGAGCTAATGTCTACGGCTCCTGAGAGCCATGCTACTCTGTGCGTCTGCAAGTGGGTACGGCATAGCAGCACGGGCTGGAGAGTCACTTTTCAGCAGTGCGAAGACTGATGTGCATAGGTGGGGTCCATGCTTGGAATGGCACAGTGTGCACAGAAGAAATAGGACATAGCCTACTGAATGTACCAGTGGTTGAGATTAACTGAAGCACTCCCAATGCCTTCGGTGTAAGAGCCTTCGGTGCGGATGCACCAAAGGCATTGTCCCACACCACTACTGCACTCCCGGCGCGGATCTCCGCTCCAAAGTTCACCCTCACATCTACCCTTCACAATTGCACGCAGAGGCTTCACTTCTATCCCGCTCGCCGGGTGCGGCGCGGATCGCCGTTACCCTGCTCTGCACCTGCGATCGCGCCTTCCCGCTGCCAAGATCGGACCTTCGGCTTCTCGTTATGCCTGCATCACCGCTCCTGTAGTTTTCCGGCCCTTCCTCATTCTTGCTATTACGCTCCATCGCCTTGTCCTGAAGAGATCCCACTATTCATATGGGGATCGAAACGTCGTCGACCTTCGTCTCTAAACTCAATACTTTATTGTATATCTGTTGTTTTAGTATGAGATGCTGATCTGACTTTTACGTACTTCCTCTGTTCACTAAAAAGTCATCTTTTAAGTCACCAGCCTGGGTTAAGGAAATTGGCTGATTTCCCTTTTAACCTCCTCACGGCTAGTTCACTCACTGATTTATTTTGTTTTCCCAATTATTACTATAAATAATTTCCTTCATAACTTGCATTGATCATTCTTTTGTACTCCAATTTCTCATTGTAGTGATTGTGGTAACTATTCTGACTGCTCTTGAATGGGACCACTGTTCCTTACAAATACTTGTCTACCCCTGGTCCCGTCTGACCTTTAGGGTTTTCCTTGTCTCCTTGTTGCAGGCACACTTGTAGCATCTAATTTACAGGCCCTGGGTATATAGGATACCACTGGATAAGGGTTTTACAGGTAAATTAAATATACAAAACAGGTATAGACCAATCTTACCAAGTTTACAAGAGAGAGCACATGCACTTTAGCACTGACCAGCAGTGTTTAAGTGCCCAGTGTCATAAAACCAACAGAAACAGGTCAGAAAAAATACAGGAAGAAGGCAAAAAGTTTAGGGATGACCCTGCAAAAAGAGCCAGTTCCAACATGGAGCATTTCTGCTCTCTTCTTTTCACGCAACACAGGGCAGCAACTTTGCTTGCAACCCTGCGTTGTATGAAAGTTTAGTAAATGTGCCCCAAAATGTCTAAATAATTTGTCTGCAGAGGAGCAGACAGGATCCTGTGTCCCTTCAACAACACCAAGGGTATTTTGAGCAAGCGAACCACATCTGCTTGTTGCTGATCAAAACATTTCTCTTGAACCCTCTCCAACCCGAGAACAATAGCTCACTCAGAAACTCCACCTTGTGCTCTTGTTGCCTTGTTTTCTGGCTGACTTGTGGCCGGATCCGATCTAGCATTAAAGTGAGTTGATGTCAGGTCCAATCTATGTCAAGCACCGGACTGCCCAGATGAAGCAGTGAGGAGGCTGCATGGGCCTATTCAATATGTTCCATAAAATGCTAATTTGCTGAAGTCTTTTGATGATAATTGATACATGTAATTTGTTGGTTTCCCAGAGTGGTGTTTGTCGCAGGCACAGGGCAAGCAGCCCTTAAGGCCCTGTGTTTAGAAAGTGAAGTGTAATAACTTTCCAAGGTGCCGACCTGGGACAGCAGACTGAAGAACTGGTCTGGTTGGAAATTCCCTAGAACCAGTAAATTGCCAGCTGCAACAATAATATGTATCCGGATCTCAGCTGTGCTAACTACCAAACACAATCTGATCAAGGGGTAGCAACCACACAAGGGGTTGGAAACTGGTTTTCGAGCACGTCAAAACTGGGTGATTATGGATTAGCCTACGATATATATGAACAAGGTGGGCTCCATTCGAAGGCTGTGCGTTGTGGGATGGAAAATAATTTTCAAGCTAATGCCTCATCATTGGATCGTAGGACAATTTTCATTTTAAAGGATAGGCTGTGTTACAGCACCAAAACAGAATTTCGCTTTAAACTGTATAGTACGATCTAAAAACCCTCCAAGCAGTACTGTAGGACTGATAGCCTAGATTCTACCCCTGAAAAGAGATTGACAGCAAAGGATCCATAAATGAAGGAATGGTGACAACACAGGATCTGATGCTGAAGAAAGAGTAGTAGCGTCTTGATTGCTTTTGACAGTAGAGAGGCAGGATCAGATGTGCCCTTGTGGTTGAACTGACAGAATAGGATCCACCCCTGAAGCAAGGGGACAGCATTGAATTTCCCCTGAGGAAGGGGGACAGCAGAGGATCCACCCTCAAACAATTGTGACAGAACAGGATCCACATTCAAAAAAGGATTAAAATAATCTTGTCTGCCCCTGAAAAAGGAGTGACACACTAGGTCCTCTCACCCCTAAAGCAAGGATAGCAGCATAGAATCCATCCCTGAGGGAGAAGTGACAGCACAAGCATACCCATAAATAAAGTCACCAACATGGAAACATCCCTGAACTATGATTGAAAGAGTACGATAAAACCCATGCAGGAGTGATAACTTAGGTCCTTTCTTGAGGGAGGGTGTGACAGCAATTGGTGAGCCCTGATGGAAGCATGACAGCATAGGCCACCACCGAGGGAGGAGTGACAGTATAGGTTTGACCTCTGACAGCTACTTAGATAAAACTTTTACTGCATTTTGGTTTGTTTTACAAGAACCACCATCTCTGGGTAGAGGCTCAGAGGCCAAAGTCTGTGATAAGGAGTGTATAGGGCTTATAGAGAAGTGAAGGGATGTTTTCCTGCCTAGTTTCACTAAGTCTGGTTCTCCATAGGCTTGAGCTCTGACACATGGTGTCTTGTGGGAGGCATGTCTATCTTCACTACAGGACTACAGAGGTTCTTAAGATGGGTGTTAACGTTCACCGCAGGAGGTCACACTTATCCACCCAGTAGGCATATAAAAGGTACTGATCCCCCAGGCACACTAGCATATCATCGTACAGGTTCAAAATGAATTGGGAAATTACAGAATTCCTCCACCAGGTTCAACTCAACAAACAAGATGAGATAATTTTACTAATTTTGGGCCCCGAAGAAAGTTGATTATCAAAGTAAAAGTGCAGATTATGGAGTTTTGTTGCAAGAATGGGAAGGAATCCAACATGGAAAGGCACAGCATTGGGGGTATGCAGGCCAGGTGGGCCCCCAAACTGATTCAATGTGCTACATCTCAATCAATCAGAGACAGCAAGCGTCCTGCTCCTAAACCTAGCCCTATCGGTTCAGAGACTGCCAACAAGTCTGATGATGAACTAGATATTGTCTGTGTAATCATTTAAAGTGAAGCCAAAGAAATGTATCAGAGCGTCTGGGGGCCATGTAAATATTGAAGTATGGGGCTAAGAGACCACGCCAAAAGGAAATTTGCAGAAAATTAAAAGTAAAACGGCGGTGTGACTGAGTCTCTGGTGCCCAAACATCGAGTCTAGCTGTAAGATTAAAATAGTGAAAGGTGTTGAATACAGTTGACCGAGCTAAAAGGAGCAGGGCTGTGATACAATCAGATTCCAGAACTCCATGTATGTCACAGAGTCCAGTAACCAAACCTAACTCAAGGTTACCAGAGATGGAATAGCATCTTTAGCACAACCAAGGGGCTAATTTATGAAGAAGCCACGCAGTGCAGTGCACCAAGTAACCTTGCTGCATTGCACTGCGTGACAGCGAAGGGGCACGAATGTGCCGTATTTAAGGCAAATTCCTGTCCTTTCCCTTGCGCTGGAGTCCTTTTGGCAGCCTAGTACCAATGCATAGTACCAATGCAGGCACCCTTGCACCATAAAAGGGTGCCTCTGTTCAATGTAGGATTGTTTTTGTGTAGGAAGGATCACCTTCCTACACAAAAACAATCCTGGAAGGCATATTCCTCTTTCTATTTGTGCAGCACGCAAGAAAGAGGAAGAAACGTGGAGAAATAGAGATGTTTCCACTCAACACCTCCCCTGGGAAGCTGCAATATTTTGGTGCATTCTCAGGTTGACACATTGTTGTACATCTGTGAATGCTTCAAAAACCATGGAATTTGCTTGTGAACACCCATGCAACACCCATGGAATGCCTTCCCAGGGCAGAGTAAAGCAACACAGCGATTTACGATGCTTTGCTTTACTTCAGATTTTTTAAGCCACTCGGAGCCTCGCAAAGTGGCTTTGAGATTTGTATCACGCATGTACCGCATTGGGTGGTGCAAGCAGAATGAAAGCCTCTCGTAAATATTCCCCTTAGTACCTAGGCCTGTGCCGAACAGAATAATTGGGCAGTTGCAGCTTTGGCAATAGTGTTTCCGGAGGCCAGAGGACGTAGATGGAGTGAAAACTAGAAAAGACCACAGGAATTAGTGAGCATTAAATTTATATTTTCTTGCCCATGGACTTCTTCCAATTGCCTTCCAGCACCCTGTGACTTGCTTCCCCCCACCCACGCCCTTCTGTCTGCCTGTTGTTTCTTGCCTCCACCCATGCACTCCGTATTGCTTCCCACTACCATTGTGTTGCTTGCTCGCCCTTTCTGCCCTCTCCCGTGTTACTTTCTTAATTCATGTTGTTTTATCCTTCCCCCGCTCTTCTCCCTGTTGCTTCCACACCTGTTGCTTACGTTTGCACTGTTCTGCTCACTTAAAACAGTTGCCATGTTTTAATTTATTTTTAGTTACCGATCAAACTCAGATCAGAAACGATAGAGAAAAAAAGTGCCCACTTTCTAAAAAACTGATCACGCTGAATAGCATCGTCGATGCGCTGTAGCGTGGCTAAAAATGTTTGGAAAAGTCAATCTTTCATAATGTTGAGACCTATTGGCTTTGTTAATGCTTGTTTATTTTTGCAAAAGACACACAGTTTATTTTTGCAGTCATCCTGTTTTTGGTTGTAGTAATTCAAAGACAATAGTAACTTTTCTACGTGTTGATAAGAATCATATCCTCCTCTGATGGGCATTAAAAATAAAAAGGTTTATAAACCTGTTCTCGGTACACCTGCCTGCCAAAAAGCGCTTATCATGTCTTACTAAAATTATATACAATGGTTATTGTCTTTAATTTTACATTTTATTGCAAGCATACGACTTTCTTGTGCATGCAGCAGAATCAGTTCTTTTTTTTCTCTTTAAAAAAAAAAAGACTTGTGGCATTTAAAAAAAACAATAATCCCAGCCAATGCTAGTTTACAGTAGACCTCAAACTAGTCTAGGTCACATGAAAACCATTTTGGTGTGGCTGCTTGCAAGGTAGACATATAGAGTTAGGGAGTAATGACCAGCAGATCTCTTTTCTCTATCTTAATGCACTAACACTCTATTTTGTCAGATATTATCTTAGAGGGGAAGACAACTTCACTTGCAAGCTCCTTCCTCTTTCTCCTTATTTGTTCCCATCCTCCTCTACTGGGTCACTTTTTCCACCGCTCCCCACCTCTTCAGCATGTTAAGGAGATCTAATAGTGATAAAGGGCTATACAAATATCCAACATAACAACTATGAAAGGGATTAGTGGGCAATTCTTTAGAGAGTGTGCACAGATGAGATCCGTGCAATGATGTGGATCAGGATTTCCGGATGGATTCATGAGTGGACTTGAAGGTATTAGCAGCTTTGGCAAATGTGTGGGATGTAGGGAATCCTGGGCATTCCAAAGCATGGTTAGCCTTGGTTGTTTTTGAATGCCACAAAGAACTGTGTTTGTGAGCATTTACACGTTTACCATTTCACTCATCAGCCTGGAAAGGGTTGTATTCTCACTCCAGCCAAGGGATCCTGTACGTCCCTTTCCACGGTGAGGAGGGAAACGGCTCACCCCTAAATTTGGTTGAGTTGTAGGCAAAGGGTTGCTCCACATGGAAATATAATGGGCTGAGTCACAAAAGTAAAGTTAGATGAAAGTCTAACTTTACGACTTACAAGTAGCAATTGCCTTTTGTGAATACCGAAAGTCGTAATGTTAGACTTTCGTCTAACTTTACATTTGCGAATCGGGCCCAACGTCACTCTGGTGTATTTTTTTTGTTGAACATGGGGGTTGTATAGAGGATCCCATTCCACCTGTGCAGAGTTCTCTGCCATGCTTTTTTAAGTCGAGCCTAGCTGCAGCGAGCAAGCGCTGCTCGCTCAGCGAGGGATGCTGTAGTACAGTATGCTGTGGAAGCCTCGCCCACTCTCTGCCCATATTTTTCATTGGCTGGTGTAATTGTCCTTGGTAAACGCTGGGTTCCAATTCAATATGAGGCTTGTTAGTCCCTCCTACTTACCGCCTTGTCTCCTTTAGTTACCGCCCATAACGACTGGACCTTTTACTTGTGGTGTTACAATGTCAGCGTTATGTAGTCGGTGAGCACTATTTTCTTTCATGACTAATATATGCAGGACATTGGCGGACGCATCTTGCATTTGCTGCGCACCCACACAGCACTCGTGAGACAATGGCGGACGCTTCTTGTATATGGAGCTCTGCTCCACCCCGTCCCCGTCAAGCTCCTCTTCACTCGGCCGTACTGGGTGCCACACTATAGGCAGGACAGGCTGTCCGGCTTCTGCAACCGTTTTTGCTATTTAGTTATACTTGCTTATGGAGGTTTGATATGTTTTCACCCCCCCCCCCCCCCCAGCCCCCGTCAAGCTCCTCTGTTTGCTACTTGCTTTTAGAGGTTTGATATGTTTTTGTGTCCCCCCTCGTCAAACTCCTCTGTTCGCTGCCATACTGCGTGCTGCACTACAGGCTTCCAGCCGGCTCGTTCTCTTGGCAAAGTTTAAGAGCATGACCCTATGCTTCCATGCACACAGTAAACAAAATAGTTTTAACCGACCGCAGAATGATACCAATATATAACCAAACAACGCAACTTGTATGTTTCGACCCATCTAATTTCTTTCTTTTTCAGTTTCCCACAAGAATGGTATTCTATTTCGCTACAACGTATTAATATTGCTGATTGAAGAGCAACTCAATCAATATTAAATAATACTTTATAGTGTGGTACCTACTGTTGCTTGCCCGTAACTTTACATATGTTATTATTTTAATTTTGTCACTCGACATGCTTGCAGTGATAAACAAGCATTTGCAATGCAATAGGTTTCGCATTTACGCGAGTTTGAGCTACTGCCATTGTAAATTACATTGCCTTTTATTTATGTGTTGATTTTAAAAACATAAATAAAAGGCAGTGTTATTTACAATGGCAATAGCTTAAATTCTCGCAAGTGCGAGACCTATTGCATTGCAAATGCTTGTTTTACAGAGCAAATGGGGTCTCATTTCGTAAATTGTGATTTGCCTGAAATCCGCATGCAAACCTGAAACAGTGTGAGCTTTCCAGATAGATTCCAATTGGACGTAGATGTAAATCTAATTTCGATTACTCTATTCTATGTAAATCAGGCGCAATAACTTATGTTTTGTTTCCATCATGCATTACCAGTGTAACTACTGCAAGATGCTCTACTAGACACTTTGGTATTATCTTTCACAAACAAAACAAGGATGACCGTCAAACAAACGGCACTATCGTTTTTAGACCTTTTTTTAACCAATGGACTTAAAGTAACGCCGTTGGGCACTAGTTGCTTAAAAAAATATTTGGCGGCGAAGCTTCAACCAACTCCTATCAAAAGATGTTTAAATCCTTGCACGATTTACTAGTGTTACTGGCCAATGGACTTTCATAAATCGTTTATACATGCACTAGTAATGTTTAAGTCTGAGGTTTTTTTTTCATTGGAGGTTTTTTTGCCAGAAGTCAATGTGGCCTTTCGTCAAACAATAAAGCACACTTTTTGCCCCTGCCTCTACTGGAAAACTTGTAGTACCCAGTGGTGTAGCAGAGGGGCCTCTGTTCGTTAGTAAAACAACCATAATTGGGTTACATTGGCACCTCATATCCCTGGGCCCAAAGCCACTTCATCTGCTTCACTTATGATGGCTACACCCAATTGGCTTTGGGTGATACTTGGTTATCTTCACTATTCAGTCGCACTTTGGTATGTGATTGTCTCACCACTTACCTACACTGTTTTGGTTTTTTTCTGTGGACACCTTGTTTATTTTTGGAGCGTGATGGCAACCGATGATGATAAGAGTGGGCAGAGCTGATGAGTACCAATCAGCAGGCTCAATTGGTGTTGCGCACGTGAGGTGCCATCTCGTTTTTCTCACATTTTTTCATATTTGTGTCATATTTGTTTCAGAAAAAAGACCCGGTGTATTTTACATGAGTTCTTACACCGTGAGGTTCATTAGGGGGATTGCCTGAAGTAAAACTCTTACTAATTAAAAATTGAAGGTGGCTATCTGTCGGTGACTACCTCAAATTCAGAAACACGGGGAGTACAATATACCTAAAGTGATAGGATTTGAACCACAGCTCACGGTAATCTTACCTTCTAAGACCTAGGCCTTTGTAGATAAATATCGATTGAGAGGAGGGCGTCCTGGGTCTTTTTCCCTCTGTAGCTCCTTATTGTGTGCACATTGTCATTTACAATGCCAAGAGTTCAAACTCTCGCAAATGCGAGACCTATTGCATTGCAAATGCTTGTTGTATTTTGTTCTCTTCCTGGGTTTTAGTCAGAATAGCCCACGCAAGGTCAAACAACATTGCTCATTGTTATTTCCTGTGGTACGACACAAGCACCTAGACATAATAGAGAAAACAAGCTGTAGGTTTTTGGACACACATGGTTTGTCATATAACCCGGGACTTGTCGTTTTCAACAGACACGGAGGGGAGACTTGCAGGCAAAGCAAAGATCCTCAGACAAAAAAGCTGTGTCTGCTGAGATGTTGAGCAGCCATCTATGTATGTCAAGGTATCAGGTTCGCCACTACTCCCAGAGATCTATAATATGACACAGTGCTTCAATAGTGGGGGGGGGGTTTAGGTAAATCTGTCAGCTAATATGACAGGGCTTTAAATTGTATATCGTCTGTTAATCATGCTAATGACATTACTGACCTGCATATGTTTTCTGTTTGTGGAGCAATTATTGCATATAAGACAAGGTGAAAGCAAAGCAAAGGTCAACAAAGGGGACAAACAAGTTGCCGCCACTGATATCACCATCTTCCACTTCGTAACCAACACTTTGAAGGTTTGGTCCACGTTGCCCACATTATCCCGGAAGCCAGCTAGGAAGTGGATTATCACTTGACTGTCAGCTAGCCACCCATTAAATTTATCAATAATTTGGCTGCAAAATATTTTTTGAATACATTCTAATTGGGCGATAGTTCTGTGGTAGGTCCCTTGATCCCTAAATACATCACATAAATATATATAAAAAACATAAAAGATATTATCTACTGGCGGTCGCCAGTAGATAGTTATAGTTACAACCTAGTTTCCATAGGAAATCTGAAAATTCTATTTTGAATAACTTTGGCGCCGGTTGACTTATGTTCGTGAAATTTTCAAAACTAATGGGGCGCTCCGCTCAGCTCCTACCCTGAAAGTCTCGGGGTGATTCGTCAAGCGGGGGCTGAGAAAAAAGGGGGGTCCCAAAACGCGTTTTCCCCATGCATTTTCCCATAGGACCTTTAGTCGAAGGTACAGCCCGAACGGCTGAAAATAATTACTTGAAATTTGGCAAAGTGGTAGTCCTCAGGTCAGGCATGTACCTTTTGCATATATGGTGTAAATCCGTTCAGTAGTTCCTGTGAAAATCAAAAGTAAAATCATATACATATCTGGGCGGAGCCTAACCACACATCTCATTGTGAGATCTGATTGGCTGTCAGCACTTCATCCAAGAAGTGTTGGCAGCCATCTTGGGACCAATATACATGATAACACCTCATTAAAAAGCATTGCAGTTAATAGAAGGTTTTAAGACTTTAGTTACATTATAAATCATTTGTTGATGGTACCATACTCATTTTAGGAATTGTGGTATGTTCTAAGGTGATTTTACCATGTGAAAAAGCCTTCTGCTGAGATATCATGAATCATGTTTGAGAGAAAACTATTTTCACATGCTTTTCCCACAGAGGTTTGGAAGGTGATCTATAAGCTAAACTGAGAGCATATTTTCTGTAAATTCACATTATCTTTCTCAGTCATGTGAGAATGAAGTCTGAAATTCTCAGTAAAACATGTACATCCAACAAGGGCAGAGACTGTCAGTTGATTCCTTTGTGTTCTACTGCAGCTTCCCAGAGTGTTCCAAAGAACAACTAGAGCGCTAACAGTCTTACTTATGACAAAGGTATGGTACACCTGAAGCCATCTTGATTGAAATAAAGTGGTAACATTTAAAACATTTAATTTAAAAAGGAACAAAACGAGAGGGTTCATTTTGCCATAGAATGTATGATTAGTGCTGCAGAAAGAAAAATTAGGGCACATTTTGAGTGACTTCACAAATCCTCTTCTATTTCATTAAATAATTCTGACATGCAGACTGAAACATGCACTTTCAATACCAGCAGCAGACTTCTCTGGTGAGCAGTAGCTTTACTACAGTGATCTAATGAGCGACTAGAGTGCTAACATTCTGAATTTATGGCAAATGTGTGACACATCTGAATGCCTTCTTCATTGAATCAAAGTAAAAAACTGACAGTATGCCCACTGAGGAGACTGCAGTAAATGAGGAAATTAGGAATCTTCATAACAAGGTTCCCAAGATGGCCACCAGAGACAAAAGAGCCCAAATGTATCACAAATATCACCGAGATGTAGCCCAAGTATAGCCCAATGACAGAAATCCCAGAGTGTTTTAAAGAACAACTAGAGCGCTAACAGTCTTAATTATGACAAAGGTATGGCACATCTGAAGCCATCTTGATTGGAATAAAGTGGTAACATTTAAAACATTTAATTTGCAAAGGAACAAAATGAGGGGGTTCATTTGCCATAGAAATTATGATTAGTGCTGCAGAAAGAAAACTTAGGGCACATTTTGACTTCTCAAATCCTCTTCTATTTCATTAAAAAGTTCTGACATGCAGACTGAAACATGCACTTTGAATACCAGCAGCAGACTTCCATGGTGAGCAGGAGCTTTGCTACAGTGATCTAGTGAGGAACTAGAGTGCTACCATTCAGAATTTATGGCAAATGTGTCACATCTGAATGCCTTCTTGATGGAACCAAAGTAAACAAGCATTGAAAATGCAATAGGTCACGCCCTCGTTTAAGTTAAAGCAATTCTGTTTATAATTAGGTGGTTTTTTAGCTTTGCTTTTATTAGTGTTTTTCAAAATTTCATATACATACCATGCATATGTATGCATATATGTATATGTATATGTTTGCATGAATTTATATTTATATAGATATGCAGATTATAATTTTATATATGTGTATATATATATTCACATACATATATAAATGCATATGCATATATATATGTGCATATGTGTGCATGTACAGAGAGGTAGAGAGGTAGAGGTGTATAGGTAGAGGTGTAGAGGTAGAGAGGTATAGAGTAGTAGAGAGAGAGGTAGAGAGGTAGAGAGTAGAGAGCAAGTAATAGAGAGTAGAGAGTGAGTAGTAGAGAGTAGTAGAGAGTAGTAGAGAAAGTATCAGAGAGTGAGTAGTAGAGAGTAGTAGAGTGAGTAGTAGAGAGTAGTAGAGTGAGTAGTAGAGAGTGAGTAGTAGAGAGCGAGTATTAGAGAGTGAGTAGTAGAGAGTAGTAAAGAGTGAGTAGTAGAGTGAGTAGTAGAAAGTAGTAGAGAGTAGTAGAGAGTGAGTAGTAGAGAGTAGTAGAGAGTGAGTAGTAGAGAGTGAGTAGTAGAGAGTGAGTAGTAGAGAGTAGTAGAGAGAGAGTAGTAGAGAGTGAGTAGTAGAGAGTAGTAGAGAGTGAGTAGTAGAGAGTGGTAGAGAGAGTAGTAGAGAGTGAGTAGTAGAGAGTAGTAGAGAGTGAGTAGTAGAGAGAGAGTAGTAGAGAGTAGTAGAGTAGTAGAGCGTGAGTAGTAGAGAGTGAGTAGTAGAGAGTAGTGGAGTAGTAGAGAGTGAGTAGTAGAGAGTAGTAGAGAGTGAGTATTAGAGTGAGTACTAGAGAGTAGTAGAGAGCGAGTAGCATAGAGCAAGTAGTAGAGAGTGTGTAGTAGAGAGTGAGTAGTAGAGAGTGAGTAGTAGAGAGAGTAGTAGAGAGTGAGAAGTAGAGAGAGTAGTAAAGTAGTAGAGAGTGAGTAGTAGAGTGAGTAGTAGAGAGTAGTTGAGAGTGAGTAGTAGAGAATCAGTAGTGGAGAGTGAGCAGTAGAGAGTAGTAGAGAGTGAGTAGTAGAGAGTGAGTAGTACAGAGTGAGTAGTAGAGAGTAGTACAGAGTGAGTAGTATAGAGTAGTAGAGTGAGTAGTAGAGAGTTAGTACTAGAGAGAGAGTAGTAGAGAGTGAGTAGTAGAGTAGTAGAGAGTGAGTGGTAGAGAGTAGGAGAGAGTAGTAGATTGAGTAGTAGAGAATAGTAGAGCATGAGTAGTAGAGCGAGTAGTAGAGAGTAGTAGAGTAGTAGAGAGTGAGTAGTAGAGAGTGGGTAGCAGAGAGAGTAGTAGAGAGCGAGTAGTAGAGAGTGAGTAGTGGAGAGTGAGTAGTAGAGAGCGAGTAGTAGAGAGTGAGTAGTAGAGAGTGAATAGTAGAGAGTGAATAGTAGAGAGTGAGTAGTAGAGAGAGAGTAGTAGAGAGTAGCAGAGTGAGTAGTAGAGAGTGAGTAGTAGAGAGTAGTAGAGAGTAGTAGAGAGAGAGTAGTAGAGTAGTAGAGAGTGAGTGCTAGAGAGCAGCAGAGAGTAGTAGAGTGAGTAGTAGAGAGAAGTAGAGAGTGAGTAGTAGAGAGTGAATAGTGGAGAGTAGTAGTAGAGAGAGAGAGTAGTAGAGAGTGTAGTAGAGAGTGAGTAGTAGAGAGTAGTAGCGAGTGAGTAGTAGAGAGTGGTAGAGAGTGAGTAGTAGAGTAGTAGAGAGTAGTAGAAAGTAGTAGAGTGAGTAGTAGAGAGTGAGTAGTAGAGAGTGAATAGTAGAGAGTAGTAGAGAGTGAGTAGTAGAGAGTAGTAGAGCGTGAGTAGTAGAGAGTGAGTAGTAGAGAGTGAGTAGTAGAGAGTAGTAGCGAGTGAGTAGTAGAGAGTGAGTAGTAGAGAGTGAGCAGTTGAGAGTGAGTAGTAGAGAGTGAGTAGTAGAGAGTAGTAGAGTAGTAGAGAGTGAGTAGTAGAGTAGTAGAGAGTGAGTAGTAGAGAGTGAGTAGTAGAGAGAGAGTAGTAGAGAGTAGTAGAGAGTCAGTAGTAGAGTAGTAGAGAGTAGTCAGTCAGTGTCAGTCAATGTCAGTCAATGTCAGTCAATCAGTGTCAGTCAGTCAGTCAGTGTCAGTCAATCAGTGTCAGTCAGTGTCAGTCAATCAGTGACAGTCAGTCAGTGTCAGTCAATCAGTGTCAGTCAGTGTCAATCAGTGTCAGTCAGTGTCAGTCAGACAGTGTCAGCTAGAGCAGCTCTGCTGACCTGGTTCTCTGGCTCTAAAGCAGCTCTGCTGACCTGGTTCTCTCTCTCTAAAGCAGCTCTGCTGACCTGGTTTCTCTGGCTCTACAGCAGGTCTGCTGACCTTGTTCTCTGGCTCTAGAGCAGCTCTGCTGACCTAGTTCTTATGCTACAGAGCAGCTCTGCTGATCTAGTTCTCTGGCTCTACAACAGCTCTGCAGACCTGGTTCTCTGGCTCTAAAGCAGCTCCGTTGACCCAGTTCTATGGCTCTGAAGCAGTTCTGCTGACATGGTTCTCTGGCTCTATAGAAGCTCTTCTGACCTGGTTCTCTCCCTCTAAAGCAGCTCTACTGACCTGGTTTCTCTGGCTCTGCAGCAGCTCTGCTGACCTGGTTCTCTGGCTCTCTAGAGCAGCTCTGTTGACCTGGTTCTTAGGCTCTAGAGCAGCTCTACTGACCTGGTTCTCTGGCTCTAAAGCAGCTCTGCTGACCTGGTTCTATGGCTCTAAAGCAGCTCTGCTGATTTGGTTCTCTGGCTCTAGAGTAGCTCTGCTGACCTGGTTCTCTGGCTCTAAAGCAGCTCTGCTAACCTGGTTCTCTGGCTCTAAAGCAGCTCTGCTGGCCTGGTTCTCTGGCTCTAAAGTAGCTCTGCTGACCTGGTTCTCTCCCTCTAAAGCAGCTCTGCTGACCTGGTTTCTCTGGCTCTAGAGCAGCTCTGCTGACCTAGTTCTTAGGCTCTAGAGCAGCTCTGCTGACCTGGTTCTCTGGCTCTACAGCAGCTCTGCTGACCTGGTTTTCTGCACTCACGACGCACGCACCCGACTTCGCGAAAATATAATGGCGTAAAGTAACTTAGCATTTAAAAAACCGTACAAATTCACTGAAAAAACCATAGGTTTCACACACGTTATAGTTAGGAATTAGCATTTAAAAAACCTTGCAAATTCACTGAAAAAACCATAGGTTTCACACATGTTATAGTTAGCGGAAATTTTACTGATAAAAACCAATGAAATTCCCCCGTTATAGTTAGTGCAGGCAACTATAACTCACGCGACCGCAATCTTCTGCTGATGACATATGTGTCTTTATGAAAAAAAAATATTTGTAATATATGTATAGCTAAAAATGTATGGAAGAAGACATGGGCAAATAAGTGTCTAAATACAGTATTAGCATAAGCAGAGGATTGCGGTCGCGTGAGTTATAGTTGCCTGCACTAACTATAACGGGGGAATTTCATTGGTTTTTTATCAGTAAAATTTCCGCTAACTATAACATGTGTGAAACCTATGGTTTTTTCAGTGAATATATATATATATATATATACACATATATATATATATATCTATATTCACGTTATAGTTAGGAATTAGCATTTTAAAAACCTTGCAAATTCACTGAAAAAACCATAGGTTTCACACATGTTATAGTTAGCTGGACATTTCGCTCGTCAAAAAACCAATGAAATTCCCCCGTTATAGTTAGTTCAGCTAACTATAACTCGCGCGCCCGCAATCCACTGCTGATGACGTCACATATTACATCACTCATGACATGGTCAGTGACATCACTGATGACATCTCAAATGACATCACTGATGACATCACTGATGACATCATCCATTGAGTATGTGTTTCTGAACAATTTTAATATGTTTAATATATATAGGGAAAGGCCTGTTGAAGAATGAGTGGGTGTACAAGTGTGTAAATGGATGATTTTCTGTGGTGCGTAACTGACTCTATAAGTGAGTCATTAAATGTATCTTACTGCAGACTAGTGGCTAAACTGTGTAAATGTCTGTATGTTTCTGTATGTTGGTGTATAAGTGGCTGCATGGTTTTGTGAATACCTATATGAGTGTCTATATGAGTTATTGATTGCTTGTCTCAGTATCTGTATGGGTTCCTGAGTGTTTATGTGGGTAGGGTGTGTGTAACTCTATGCATAGATGTGTGAGTGGGTGATTCTATGGGTGCATGGTTTTAAGAGTGCATCTGTGATGGACTGTATGGTTGAGTGAGTGTATGTATGGGTGTGTTAGGGATTGAATGTATATCTCAGTGGTACATTTGTGACTAACTACATATGTGAAAGGCAGTATATGTGCGTGTAAGAGTATATAAGTGGGTAGATGTGAGAGTGTGTGATTGTGAGAGTGACTGTATGGATGAGTGTGTGCTTGCATCAATGATTCTATAAGAGCGTAAGAATGTGATACTATTTTTATGAGTAAGTGAACTGGAGTGTGTATAACCACATAGGTGAGTAAATGGGAGTGTGATTATTTGCATGACTGAGTAGGTGTGAGAGTACCTCTTTGGATGATTGGTAGTGTGTGAGTGTCTATATAGGTGTATAAATGCATATGATTGTTTGTATGTTGTGACTGTAAGGATGAGTGAATGTACAGGTGAATGAGTGGAGGTGTATGGAGACCTAAGAGTTAATAAGTGGCTATGTAGTTATTGGTATTGCAGTATGTATGGTTTTGAGAATGGAACTCTTAAATTTTGAGTCGGTGTATCAAAGGTTATATTAGGGTGTGAGAAGATGTGGTAATTTATCACATGGATGACGTCATCAGTGATGTCATCAGTGATGTCATTTGAGATGTCTTCAGTGATGTCATGAGTGATGTCACTGACCATGTCATGAGTGATGTAATATGTGACGTCATCAGCAGAGGATTGCGGTCGCGTGAGTTATAGTTGCCTGCACTAACTATAACGGGGGAATTTCATTGGTTTTTTACGAGTGAAATGTCCAGCTAACTATAACATGTGTGAAACCTGTGGCTTTTTCAGTGAATTTGCAAGCTTTTTTAAATGCTAATTTATGAATGTATTTTTATATTTTTTAAATATTTATTTTACAATAAGCTACCTATATATATAGTTATAGATTAACTTTATCCTGTAATATGGAATGGCTCAGTTTTTTTTTTTTTTTTATTTGGATAGAGTTGAACAGCATAGTTAATATCTTCTATAAACGTATAAACACTTTAAAAAAAATATATATATTTTTTAAGGGTTTATGTCCGCGCGCGCACGGTGTGCGCATGGTGCGCGCCCGGTGCACGCATGCGTACGTACTCCGTGTGCGCATGCGTACGAGCTCCATGTGCGCATGCGTACATCGTGCGTACTCCGTACGCGCATGCGCATGTGCTCCATACGTGCGTGCTCCGTACGCGCATGCGCGCGTGCCCCGAGCGCGTGCGTGCTCCGTGCACGTACGCGCATGCGCGCGTGCTCCGTGCCCGCACGGCAAGTCATGTGATTTAGAAACAACACTTTTCATTGGTTTATAGTAGTTTCAGTTCCAGAAACTTCCAACACCACACCCACTCCCCTCATTATTACTTCTGATTCCCTGGGAGAAGGAGCTGAGCAGCTTTTCCAGTACTCCAGTACTTGAGAATGGCAGAGCAGCAGTCATCTTCTGGGAGTGAGCAGGAGACCCTTGTGAGACAGAGACAGAGGAAACAGAAAGACTCTTTTATATTGCAATTTTTTACATTTCCACAGGGGCAGAAGAAGGTGAATACTCCAAAAGTCACCTGCACTCTTTGTGATCGTGTCTTATCAAGAGGAGATCCTAAAAAGAAATACTCTTTTAGTATCTTCACTATGATAAGGCACGTTAGAGATGTACATCCTGGGGCTTATGCTCGAGCTGCTAGAGAAAACCCTCCAGCAGCTCAGCCGAGCACATCCGCAGCAGCTCAGCTGAGCACATCATCGGCAGCTCAGCCGAGCACTTCATCTGCGGCGGCAGCTTCACCTGGTTCGGTTCCTCTGGATATATACCCTCTGTTTAAGAGGGTGCATATACGGTGCAATGCGTGCAATGCTCTTCTCTCTTATGCGGACACCAGCATTCCCCTAATAGAGAGCAAGATACAGCAGCACACGTGCGGCACCCTATCATTTTTGCCATTTCTTTTTTTTTCTCTGTCCCTCAATTAACACAACGGCTCTTTTTAGAGCCACCTAACATCTAAACACTTAAATTTGATTTTTAATTCAATTTTTTTTATGATTCCGCCGTGTGCGCACCGTGCGCGCACCCCGCAATTTAAAAAAAATAAATAAATGTTTTTTTCACCCTTCATGGTCCTTCAGGGACCCCCTGACAAAAGCTAGGGGGTCAGGAACTCTGTACCCTGCCCCCTTTTCACGTTCTCCACCTTTCTTTTTCACTGTCACACACAAAATGGCGGTCGACACTTCCTGATTTCGACCGATTCGAATGTTGACTGACATGAATCCACCAATCAGAATTACACTCGCGCACGGCACCGTGCGCGTACCGTGCGCGCACGGTGCGCACACGGTGCGTGCACGGTGCGCGACTATAGATATTTATGTGCTTTTAACTGCAATATTCTCAGAACTACTGAACAGATTGACACCATATATGCAAAAGGCACATGTCTCACCTGAGGACTACCTCTTTGCCAAATTTCAAGTAATTCTGTTCAGCCGTTCGGGCTGCACTTTCGACTAAAGGTCGTATGGGAAAATGCATGGGGAAAACACGTTTTGGGACCCCCCCTTTTTTCTCAGCTTGACGAATCACCCCAAGACTTTCAGGGTAGGAGCTGAGCGGAGCGCCCCATTAGTTTTGAAAATTTTGCGAGGATCCGTCAACCGGCGCCAAAGTTATTCAAAATAGAATTTTCAGATTTCCTATGGAAACACGGTCCTAACTATAACTATCTACTGGCGACCGCCAGTAGATAATATATCTATATAAAAATCGCAAGAGATCCTTCGTCTGCTCGTAGCGTTGTTAGCGCTTCCGCCACAAAGGAACCACGAACCACCAAACTGCAGGTAAATCAATTTTTTATTGCTGTATCCTCCTGATTACGCATTTCGGGCACCACTTGCCCTTGTTCACACAAACAGAGAGTGAAAACGCCATTTTTTTAAATGCTTCAACCACGTGATAGAACACCACCAATAAACATAGAAAAAATACACATGTCTGTTAGGACACCCAGTCTTTCTTTTTTTTCCTCTCTCTTTTTTTCTTTCTCTTCTTCTTTCTTTATCAATGTTGTGTCCATAAGATATATATAATATAATCCTCGCTTTTTCTTTGTCCATAAAAAGGTGATAGGTCCCAGTGATTTCTTTGGCCGTTTCAATACATCTTTTCAATAAATATTTCCATTTTCATCTATAATGTCGGAGAATATAAATATAATATAAATAAATAAATATATAAATATATTAAAATATATTGACCAATTCATTACATCACAGCTTGTGCAAAATATCACCACTACATCACATAATATACTCAGAACGATGTGTATATACATTCTCCAAGAAATAAATATTAATTTGAACTCTCCACTTAATTAAAAGTGACTTGTATTGATCACCTAGAACTGCCTCCAATCCCTGCTTAAAATGCAAGGTTAATCACAACCACTTCTAGAACCTACTCCATCCACCAGACACAACAGTACCTTTACATCGGACTGGACCTAAAGTGCAACCAATTTGTAAAGTGCACATTAAATGTGCAAATCAATGATAATATTAAAGTGCAAATGCCATAAGTGTTCTAACCATAAAAAATACTTAAACATTCTAAAAACGTTCTCAAAATGTAGGCCACTAGTAATTGAGTGCAAACAAAACCGAATAAAATCCAATCTTGATTGCACCCAAGTAAAAAAGGCCGCTGCTCAGATTAATGCCTATTTACGAACGGATATAGGAATTACATTATGGGTACATAGGGGCCACTTCTAAAACATAGTATCGGTTGATCCCAACCCGATATCTATAAAAAGTTATACAGATCTTCCATATTATTCAAGCCATATGGAAATTTGGTGTCTAGCTCTAAAATCATTTTAGACTCCAACTGTCTCAGGGCATTTTCACAATCCCCTCCACGACGTAATTTGGGAATAGCAGCTGCCACAAAATAACTCAAACAACTAAGATTATTGTTGTGTGTTTCTTTGAAGTGGCGAGCTACAGGGTAGGTGGGGTCGTATATATATATATATATATGGACTATCTCCTGAGCTTTCCTTTGAATTAGAATACTTGAGTAAATTATAAAATTTTGTATATTAAAATATTCATGTATAAATAGCGCAAAAACCACATAAAGTGCCAATGATAGTCATTGTACGTGGTAGCCCAGGACATAGGTGCAATTTGATGCTAACGGAGTGAGGATTGTATAAACTAACCAGGTTTGTCGTGGTGAAAGATTTTACCTTCTGACTTTAGTCCTTTATGTCCCAGACCATCACAGGAGTATGCTTCTAAAGCCTCACAGGACCTCAAAGGAAGTACTTGAAGGATTAAAAACTGTTGATGGTGACACTAGCATCTATGTCTAGAACAACTCGAAAGTTAGTGGTGAAAAATGAAGTCAAAACCTTAAGTCTGGGTAGGTATATGGGCAGCATCTAGATATAAACATAACAGCAACACTACAGAAAGCTTTTCTTGCGCAAGGCAACGGTTTCTCCATTTTAATATGCAGCCCCAGGAGAAGATTGCCTTCATTTGATTTAGACTTTTTTAAATCTCCCTTTTAAGGAGTTCAAAGGACCGCATTTACAGTTCGCACAGGATATGTTAGTCAGCCCAAAAGTCCATTGAACACATAGGGGTCCATTAGGATGGTGGGCAGACTTAAGTCCGCCCGCCACCCTAGTGGTGCTGGGACTGGCCGCCAGTGGTGCAGCGGTCCCGCAACGCCAATTAGGATGTGACCACCACCGTGGCGGTCGCATCCCGCTTATACAACATTGTGGCGGGCATTGCTGTGAGCAGCAACCGCCACAATGTTGTAATTGCATGTTGTGCATTGGCATGCACATCGTGACAGGCACCTTGCGGTGCCTGCCACCTTGTGTATGCCAATGTAGGGGGGCACCATAGGTACCCCCCCAAGTGCTGCCCCCTACACCCCTCCCCCCCTATGGGGGTCCACAACAGGCCCCCAAAGCAATTCCCACATGCCTTTCCATGGCTAAGTTACCGCCATGGAAAGGCATGAAACCGCCAACATCATAATATGGATGCCACCATATTGTGGGCCTTTTCCGCCTTCCCTAATTGTCCAAATTGTGTGATCATGGACAAATATTTTATTTTTCAGAGCCTCCTGTTTCTTTATTATCACATATGAGCACACTTTTAAATGCTTGAGTTCAAGGATGCGCGCTGTACACGCACCTCTTATATTTAATGTTGTAGTAAGTATCAAGGTCACATTTAGGGGCCCATTAGGATGGCGGGCGGACTTCAGTCCGCCTGCCACCCTAGCGGTGCAAGGACCGGCCGCCAGTGGTGTGGCGGTCCCGCACCACCAATTAGGATGCGACCGCCACCGTAGCTGTCGCATCCCGCATTTACAAAATTGTGGTGGGCGGTGCTGTGAGCAGCACCCGCCACAATGTTGCTAATGCATTTTGTGCATTGGCATGCACAACGTGACAGGCACTGCGCTGTGCCTGCCACCTTGTGTATGCCAATGTTGGGGGGTACCATGGGTACCCCTCGAGTGCAGCCCCCCCAACCCCCTGGGTGCCCGCAATGGGCCCCCAAAGAGAACTCCGCATGCCTTTCTATGGCGGAGTCGCCGCCATGGAAAGGCCATAAAAATGGCACATCATAATATGCAGGCACCGCCACCATATTGTGGGCCTTTTCCGCCCGGTAGGCAATCGTGATGATTGCCTACCGGCGGGACCCCCCACCATGCTAATGTGGCGGGGGTAATAGGCCGTCCGGCGGGGTGTTTTGGCTGGCGGCGATCTGCCTGCCATGCTAATGACCCCCATAATGTGCTTGTGTCCAGCCCTACTAGATGCTTGGAAAAAATATCTAAGGCCCTTGTTTAACCAGATGGCATACGAGCAATAACAGAGGCATTATCATTTTGCTATAAGGGCGGTATTGTGAAAGCTGTGGGCAATTCTGTAAAATTCTTGAGGTCGGCCGTCAAGCTCTGGAAAGAAAATAATCTGATTTAATGGTACCATATTTATTTTAACCTGCATTAGCATTGCTTTTATATTTTTAATGCTTTAACCAAAAAATTGTGTTGTGTGTATTTATATAAATTATTATTGTATGTAGTTTCATGTAAACTTAAACAATACATTACTTACTTAGAGGTTCACACAGTGGCGGGCATGGACCAACAGCAGGGTCTATTCCAAGTCAGCTGGGTAGTTGCAGTAAAAGGCCTTTTGTAGCTTGTTGTGTTCCTATAGCTTTAATTTGTGGTCAGCCTTATGACCCTTCTAGTCAATTACATTGTCCCGGGTACAAGAGAGAGAGCAGGTCCAGTCCAACAGGGCTCTTCTCATGTTGCAGTCATCGGGATCAGTCCTCTTCTGAGCTTCCTCAGGTCCAGGAATATTCTGAAGTGGGTGTCTTACATGAGCTAGTGGTTGGGAAGTAACCCTTGCAATGGCCTAACCAATGAGGTGATGGTTCCCGGGCTATCCCTACCCACTTTAGACATTGTCAAGATGGCTGAAGTCAGCCACATTGAACCTGGGCTCTGAGGGCTGGGGTTTGTGTGGGGAGTGTACATGGTAATACTGATGTCATCCCACATCTAACATTAACACCCAGTTTTATGTAGTCCCCGTACCCTCTACAAACTCAGAGACACACATCTGGTAAAATCAAAGCTAGCTTTCAACAACAAGATATTGAATACACACAAAGTGTTTTGGCATTTTGTTTCCCTCCTTTAAAGTGCACCTCAATGATACTTGTAAACACAGCAGACCTGTAGGGCAGGCTCTAACAATGTAATGTCAAAGAGACTGCCACTGTGATTGGGGTCTGACTGTCTGGCAGGACAATGGAAGGGCCAAGTCCTGGTGTCAGCTAACATTTGCCTGTGACAAGGAGAGGCCTCTTTGAAGTACTCTTAAGAGTCATACAAAATACCACAAGTCCTATCATCCAGTATGTGACATTCAAGCAGGATTTAACACATTAATGTCAAAAAGGACCTGCCCAGCCTCCCCTGAATATTGTAGCAGGTTCAGATGGGTTATCTCTGCCCATTCAGGTCAGCCAATTGTTTGGTCCTGGGAGCAGTTCACACCTCACCACAGGTGCCAGGTTATAGTTCAATACCTACAGAAAGGCCCCCAGAGGCTTTAGGCATGCCAAAGATACATTTTGTAAAGCACATTTTCTGTAATAATAAGATAAAATTCGACTTTACCATTAAATTGTATTTTTTTTTAACTATTGAAAAGAGCCCTTGAAATATTTCTCTAGCTATTTTCTAGGTAGAGATAATATTTATTCAACATAATATAACATAACATAATATACATTGTGTCTTGCCTTAATAACAGTAAGGACTACTAGGGGTGACTTATTATAATCGAAATGGAGGCAGCCTTTAAGCATGTCAAGAGGTTGTGTTCACAGGTCAAATTGGAACAGTCAAAACCTGTACCACTGAGCATCACGTCAGGCCTGCAGTGGCGTTTGTCCTGGGTGGCACAGTCTGTGCTGTGGCCCACTAGTAACATTTAACTTTCAGGCCCTAGGTGCATTTTAGGTACCTTATAATAGGTAAGTTAAATATGCAAACCTGAAATATACACATTTTTCCGTGTTGAAGGGAAGAGCACAAGCACTTTATCACTGGTTAGGAGGGGTAAAACGCACAGAGTTCTCTAGCCAGCAAAAACACTATTCAGAAAAAAGGCAAAAAAAATCAGGATGGCCCTACAGAAAGGCCGAATTTCCAAAAACATCACATAATTCAGAGATTGATACCAAGAGAGTACCTGTTGAGATTGAAGAGATGTGAAACCTAAATGCCTTCTGCCATAAGTCTGAAACTGAAGCAATGGCAAGCGCCCTTCGACTGTGAAGGTAGTTACTTCCAGCAAGGCCTCTGTGCCCTGAGCATGGCTTCTTCTGTGATACGCTTGGCTCCAAATTTCACTAATCGTGAAAGGGGTCTGCTAGGGAATAGTAGCATGTCTACATCAATGCATGTTCAAATGCCTCAGCAAAATTAATGTGACTTAAGGTCATCATACATGACTGTGAACAAATTGTTCACATGTTTCCAAGCATCACTCGAAAAGGTTTTACAAAAAATGGCAACAGGCTATACATCTGAGTACATATGGAACCGATTTGTTGAACAAGAAATAAACTGAACTGCATATTCTACAACTCTTGCCGTAATTTTTTCGTCCAGCCATTTCCATTTTTGTTTTTGTCTCCTCCTTCAAGGTTTTTTTTACATGCTCACCTATATTTATCTAACATCCCCTATTTTCGATAATGATGATAGAGTTCTACATATAAGAACATATATGGGACAGGCTATGCTTTAGCTTATAGATTCCCCTATTACTCTTGCGTACTGTAGCATAGCTAAGTGATGTAGTACTACCATGTATACATCTTTTGCAAATGTAGATTAAGCATGACGTTTATTATATGCATTGATGTGGAACTTTTGTTTATTATTTTCAAAAAAATAAATACAAGGTTAAAAACGGTCATCATAAATCTCTACAGCAATATTAATTCAAGCATACACCTAAAATTAGCAGTCTGAAAGAGAAGCTTGAATTCGACCTCATTACATTTCCTAAAAGAGTCCATGCATGAAACGGGGAGAGACATACTCATAATTGTACTGAAGTTGCCAAAGTAGTTCCATAACTATACGTGAATGTACATTAATCCACAGTGGTAATTCGACATTCCTCATCTGACACAGACGTCGGGGTAGGCATACTACCTTTGATATTTATAGAAAAATTCAATGCAATTCTCAGAAGGCAGCCATGTTCTGAACTATTTGCATTACTAAATGCACGATACATCATCCCAGAACCAGTAACTTTCACTAGTCTGAATATAAATCTGTAAAACTCCACACCATTTAATATACTTCTTCGGAATGTAGGTATTTTTTTTAATTTTTTTTATTAAGCATTTTTGCAATGTTGACAACAAAAATACAAACAACAAAAACCTGCCAGTCAGCATTATAATAGCGCCACATACAGTATGCCACTAGGTGTCATACATAAAAGAACATATTGCAATAGTCTTCATGTCCATATCAAAATAGGGAATGCAAGCAATTAGATTGGATACAGGAGATCCGGGGGCCACATCACGCGGCATCAGTGCCTAAAAAGAACAATTATAGAGGAAGACATAGGTAATATTCAAAGCTGTTACAGTGTTACAGGTATTGCCCCGGTAGCGAGATTAAAGAATGCGCCACCTTGCCGTATGTGACGTCCCCCTACCACAACCCACCTCATAGGGATCATTCCCTCAAGATATCACCCTCTGATTCCCAGCTCTGTTGTTCCCGAGCCCAACTCACAAATGGATCCCAGATGTCGCGAGGCCGGGATGCAGACGGCAGCAACTCCCAGAACGTGTTTAGCTGCGTGTACCCACACGTTACATCCGCCAGCCAGCCTTTCACTGTGGGCACCCTCCGTCTACCCCAATGGATCGCCACTTGTCGCTTAGCAAACAATAAAAGCAGCGCATGCAGCTTGCGCGATGTTGGCGGAGTGTCTCTGACATACCCTAGTATCCCAAGCAAAGGGGAAGGGACGTCCGAGCGACCCATAATCTGGTTTATCAAATTAAAAACCTGAGTCCAATAACTTTCCAATTTCGGACAGGATCATGCTATATGTAGAAAAGAAGCTGAGGCAGACCCACATCTTCAACACTCATCTGTCTCTCGAAGCCCCATTCTTTTCAGGCTGATGGGGGTTCCATAAAACCTATGCAAGTATTTAAAGTGTATTAGTCGTAACTTGTAGTTTGGCGAAAGCTCAGTAAGCTGCCCACAACAGAATTCCCATTGTTCTTCAGATAGCGCAGGTTGGAGCTCCTCGCTCCAATACAGCAAGGATTTAGGCGCCACCACCGGTGCCATGTTTTGCATATGTTGATATATACGAGTTACCAGCTTACGGGGGGACGGGGAGCTCACCACCGCCTCCAAAGCTGTAAAGACTGGCGGTGCTTCAGGGAAGTCTCCAGAGAGTGCTCGGCATGCCGCTCGTAATTTATGATAAAAGAATAATTCGGAAAAGGGCACAATACCTCCCTCCTCCGGCGCCGGGGGAGACATGAACCTGCCATTGGGGAAGAGGTCAGCAAAGGTGCGAAGATGCAGCCTCTCAACTAGGTGTCCAGCCGCCCCATCAGCAACACATGGCAGCATCGGATTATGCAACAGAGGGAGCGAGGGGGCATACAGTAGTGGAACTTTCGCTCTCTTATGCAACTCCTCCCATGCCCATTGTAGCGTCCCAGCCGTGTCTACATCCACTCTAGGACGTTTCGCCGCGGCACATATCGCCACGCTCAGTGGAAGGGGCGCAACAGCATCTCGCTCCACTGCCACGTGAGGCTGAAAAGGAGTCGGGTGGGTCCAAAAATGTAGAAACTGAGCCTGAGCACAGAGGGCATATAGCTTCATATCTGGGGCTCCCAGGCCTCCCTGTCGCAATGGCAGCGTTAGTATGTCCCAAGCTACCCTAGCCTGTCCGCCTGCCCATACCAGCGTTACCAGGTGGGATCTCAGCGTGGCAAAGAAATGCAACGTAAGCGGTATAGGTATATTGACAAATAGATAGAGGAATTTGGGTAGTATGATCATTTTAGTCAACGCAATCCGCCCTGTAAGAGACAGGGCCAGGGAAGCCCATAGCTTCACTTTCCCACCCAGCCATATCATCGCCCTGCCATAATTAAGATTCCAGATCTCCTGAAGGCTCCGACTGATCCAAATCCCCAAGTACTTGACCTCTTCCGCCTCCCAGCGCAGGGGGTATTCGTAAGACACCTCTGCGGTGTTATCTGTCAGGGGGAAGACTACCGACTTAGACCAATTGATGGAAATGCCCGCGAGGCCTTCAAAGCGGACAAATTCCCGCAATATAGGATCCAAGTTGTCTGCAGGATCGATAAGATAAAGGGTCACATCGTCCGCGTATAGCGATATTAGAAGATTTCTAGAACTGAAGCCTATACCCCTTGCTGTGTGATGTTGTCTAATTCTGGCCGCTAACGGTTCCATAGCTATAGCGAACAGCAGCGGGGAAAGAGGACACCCTTGCCTAGTGCCCCGTGAGATGGAAAATGGTTCAGACACCAGGCCATTCACTCGCACCCTGGCTTTGGGTAAAGTGTAGAGCAAGCGGATTTTCCTAAGTAGCAGTGTGCTGAAACCCATCCTTCCTAATATATTGAATAAATAGGGCCACTCAAGTGTATCGAAGGCCTTAGTGGCATCTAAGAACACCACCGCAGCCCTGACCTGCAGCGCGGCGAAGATCGTGCGTAGGTTATGGGAGGTTGCTCTTCCCGGGATAAATCCTGATTGGTCGGGGAGTGCAATCATTGGCAACAGGGGCTGCACCCGGTTCGCGAGCAGTTTAGCCAGGATCTTCACATCTACATTAATCAGAGATAGGGGCCGATAGGAGTTCAGATCGTCAGCCGGTTTATCCGGCTTCAGCAAGGTGATGATCAGTGCCTCACGCATGGTTGCAGGCAACACCCCCTTTTCTAAGGCTTCCTCATACACTGCCAGCAACCTGGGTGACAGCTCATCCACGTATGCCTTATAGAACGCCGTTGTCAGACCATCAGGCCCCGGCGCCTTGTCAGGCGGTATACTCTTAATGACCTGCGCCACGTCTCCAGCGTCTATCGGAAGGTCCATATACTCTCTGTGTTTATTATTAAACCACACCAAGGCAATGGAATCCAGAAAAGATTCAAGTCCCTCCGGACACGTATCCTGGGTGTTGGTATATAATTTGGAGTAAAACTCAGAGAATGCCCCTACAATTTCCCCTCTGTCATGAATCAGCTCGCCAGCCGTCGTGTGCAGTTCATGAATATATGTCGCGGGACGCAGCGGTCTTATCATACTGGCCAAGGCCTTCCCCGGTCTCCCACCCTCGCCATAACGCCTCGCCTCCGCATATTTCCCTAGAAATTTAACCTCCTGCATCGCCTCCTCTTCGTACGCCAATAATTTAGGTTTCATCAGTCCCGCCACCTCCGACCCACCAGTATCAAAGAAGGTTTGTTCGAGCTTTTTTATATCAGTTTCCAGCGCTGCCAGGGTGCTCCGTATCGCCTTCAGTACACCCGCTTGCCGGGCAATGCACTGACCTCTAATGACGACCTTAAAGGCTTCCCACAGTGATGTCTCAGTATCGACCGATCCCATATTGCGCTCGAAATAGTCAGTGATATCCGTCCTTATCTCCTCTTTAAAGGCATCATCAAGTAAGGCGTGAGGCGGGAGCCGCCACGAGAACGCCGGGGATGGACCACCAGGGATTAGCAATTTCAACATGCAGGGGGCGTGTTCTGACAAGGAGCGGGGCATATGCTCCACCTGCACAGTCCACAGGGCGACGTCCCGCGACACCAGCCAGAAGTCCAGGCGGGACCACGCACTGCCGTGAGCCGATATACAGGTGCCCTCTCTCAGATTCTCATGTCTGCCACGCCACACATCAACCAACGCGCCGTCCGACAGTATTTCCCTCAACGCGGAACTTGCCAACGGGTTCAGTGAACGAGCCACCCCCTTTCTGTCTGCTTTGTCATCAAGTATCGCATTGAAATCACCCCCCCATATAATTGTACTGCAGCCTGTGGCTTTCACCTGCCCCCAAATCCTATGGAAAAATGCGGGGGAGTCAGCATTGGGACCATATACAGCCACAAATACCACCGAAATGCCACACATAATGCCCTGATTTAAAACATATCTGCCCTCCGGGTCACACTGAACAGAGCCCTCCCTCCAGTCCAGCCCACGATGGATCAGTATCGCCACCCCCAGGCATAGTTGGAATAGATAGCTGAATAAACGTGCCCCCATCTAGTGTGTCGCAGTCTTTGGGCAGGGGCGATGTTCAAGTGCGTTTCCTGCAATAGGCAGACATCCACACAATGCCGCACCAAGTATGCATGCACCAACCTTGCCTTCCTATGATCATTTAGCCCCCGAACATTCCAGGTAAGACAGTTCAATATTTTATCTACCCTAGGCATTTCCCACGAACATTATTTAAAGTACAGTGAAGCATTTTGACAATGGCCATTTTGTACGCAGAGGACACAACATAGATAGCATACAATAAAAATTCTGGCATGTAACAACAAAACAATAAACCCAACCATCCAACCCCCACCCACTCCAACCCCCCAACCGGGTCGTAGAATATCCATCCCCCATACTATCCCCAAATAGACATTGAGTAAACAAGGGAACATTCCCGAGGGGGTGTAGCTATGCCGGCTACTACCCTGTGTGAAACAGGGTGGCCAGAAGATCGGCAGGGGATACGAGCCGCCCAAGTCCTAATAATTGGGTGTTACACATTATAGCAGATAGCAATGATTGAATGACAGGGTCACACAGTTGCACAACCCTCTAGATCTGACAGGAGCCCTCAGACAATCAGGAGTCGTTTCCCTCTAGATGCACTATTCGGGACCCACGTTTAATCATTGTCACTCAGCCTGCCATCAACCGCCTCCTCCGCACCACGGGGTCGTTTGGTGGATTTACTTCCCACATGTTTGGCGAACTTCATCGCCGCCTTAGCGTCAGTGAATATGTGGGCGGACCCCTCAAAGGACCCCTTTAACTTAGCCGGGTAGAGGAGCGAGTACGGAATCTGCGCCTGCAGAAGATCCCGCTTTGCCGGCAGAAGTTCCCGGCGGGCAGCCTGGACAGCCGGGGTGAAGTCAGGGTAAAAGGAGATATTATTGCCTTTATGCGTGATGTTTCCTCTTTCCCTGGCCAGTTTCAGCATTAGATCACGATCCTGGAAGTTCAAGAGTCTCGCAATTATAGGCCGGGGCGGCGCTCCAACAGGGGGCCTCTGACCCAGCGACCTGTGCGCCCTCTCCACCACAAAAACCGCGGATAGGCTAGGGTCAAACAGTTCGTGTAGGAGTTCAGTTACGTAGGTTTCCATTTTAGATATGGCAGTGGTCTCCGGAATACCCGTGACGCGTAGATTATTGCGCCGGGACTGCGCTTCTAAATCCTCGTTCTTAGCACGGATTATGCCCAACAATTTGTCCATATGCAAGAGCTGGTCCTTCGTTTCAACCTGGAACTCATGAAACTCCGATTGACGAGCGTCAAGCGTGTCCAACCGCGTCTCATGTGTCGCCACCTGCGTCTTCACAGAGTCTAATTGACTGGTGAGATTGTCTAGTTTAGTGTCAATATTCCGTAGGCTAGAACGCATCTCAAGCATAAGTGTGCGTAAATCCTCACCATGGTCCTCGGCGGCCAGGTCGCGCCTTTCCACCGCCTGGGACTCCGGCTCCGATTCCACCTGCCTGATGGAGCGCTTATGGTCAAAGTTCAGCTTCGGCTGCTTAGAATCCTGTTTACCCATTACGAGGATAGCGCCTCCGTAGCCTGCCGTGAATCAACAACAAGGGCCCCCCACCGCCTCCTCGTCAGAAGCGTTGCAGCAGGTCACCCTCACACCACCTCTAACGCTCACGTTAACTGTTCCCAACTATGTAGGCGGGAGGCATAGGCTACGACCACCCTGCAGTACTCACGGCAGCAGGTCTTCACTCGTGGGCCCCTACACCCGGCACGCGTGCCCCCTACAGGTGACCTCAGAACATCGCCACACGCAGGAGTCAGTCTGTATCCGAGTCTCAAGCAGATTTCAGCCGAACCTCCTGTAGCGCAGGGGGGGCCAACCTCACAACACCCTCCTTCAGTCATCAACCAGCTGGCAGGGCCTCAGCAGCGCCTACTCACGTGCTCGCCACCTCCATCTATTCAGCTCACGTACCTCCAGCGGCACAGCGGTGTCTCCGCACAAGCCCCCAGTTGCTTCATCAGTGTTTCAAAGGAGCATGCCACTCGCGGCTCCCGGTCAAAGCGAGCTGCGTCCCAGCGATGGTGAGACACTAGGACGCCCGGCCACGACTCCTGGCCCGTACGCGCCCCCGCTACAAGGGCATCTGCCGTCTCACATATATCGCTCACTGCATCCGTGAAGCCGCGCATCAGCGTCCCGCCATGTGTTCACGCCGCTCACGGGTCTCCTCACCACCTTACATCGCCTGCATCGGTCGTCCACAAAATGGCGGCCCCTTATCCCAAAGTCCGCCAACCTGGTACGCGCAGTGGGGCCAGCGCCAGCAGCCTGCGGACTCCCCAGCTCTCAATAGCACAGTGCGAATGCCCCACAGCCAGCAGTTATCAGGGCCACCAACTTATCTGCCGCCGCCAGTGATGGCGATTAGCCCGCTGAGCTCCGGTCCGCCGCCTATCCTCATCGCACGTCCCAGCTCGTCCTGCTTCCAGCTCAAAGCCAGCCACCGCACTTCAACACACGCGGGGGGGCACTCGTCAGCGGGCGCTGTCTAGGCAGGGACCACCAGCCACGCGTCACCTTCCCAGCACAGGCCTCGCCGCCATAACCCGCCCCGGGCTCGAGTAGTGGTTCTCCACAATCGCGCTCCAGCAGGCGTCGCCGCCAGGACCGCCCACAAGTTCCGCGGGTCTCAACACCGTGCAGGCCGATGGAAGGCGGGAATAGTGTACCTCCGCCGATGCCTCACATCCTCCTGCACATGTTTGGGCGGCTCTGTCTCACCCCGATGTGTAGGATAAAGTTAGGATCTCGTTCCGGCCGGCGGAGCTCACTCAGAGAGCGGCCATCTCGCTGCTTAGCAGGCCACGCCCCCGGAATGTAGATATTTAAACATATAATGCAGCCAGTGAATTGTTTGTTGTTTACTGTTATTTCAAAATGCAAGAGGGAGAGAGGATGTGGTCTCACACAGGGCTTTAAGTGGGCCGGGTCTCACCGGTGCTGAGCACCGGTTGTTTTTTTAAGGGGGGCTCGAAACAGGTCTCTATCGGGCTTTGTTTTGTGCCCTGGCGGTCCGTTTTCTTCTGGATTTCAGTGACAGCAGGCACATCATGTGAGCCTACTCACACTGCTCATGTCTCACTAGTGGAGAAGTTATGGCATGACGTCATGCCAGGTGAGCGTTGTAGAAGGGAAATCCTTTAAAGAGAGTCATTTTCTCTCTGGATTTCCCTTCTCTTTTTGAAACTCAGGAGCGGCAACATTGTCGTGGTGTCACCAGGGCTTTAAGTGGAAGCTTTTTCAATAATATATACAAGCCATAGCTGCTGCTTATTTATCCTATGCAACTAACAACCATTAACAAAGCCAATAGTATGATGTTACTTGTTGTATCATATATCTGGATGCGACATAAACATCAAAATACAAGTCCGGCGGCATACTATGTTAAGCACAGATTTTTAACTGACTTATCTTAAGCTACGCCCTTGATTACATTGGCCACGCCTCTTTGAGAAACCCCCCAGTTTTTTCATCCCACTTAATGCCCTGGTCTCACGGCTAGACTGCCGATTTTGGAGCTGGGAAACCAAGGTTCGAACCTCTGGTTCGACTCCACATCCTGTGATTCTGGGCAAGTCACTTAGGGCCATATGTAGGTAAATAATATTTACCGATTCTTAAATACCGAATTTTACCGATTCGGTATTTATGAATCGGTAAATGTAATGTAGGTAAATTATTACTGATTCGGTAAATATCGGTATTTAAGAATCGGTATTTACCGAATCGGTAATAATGCATCCCTTCCCATTCATTCCTATGGGCCTGGAGGCCCATAGGAATGAATGGGAAGCCAGTTGCCATTACCGATTCGGTAAATACCGAATCGGTAATAGGGGAGGCATTATCATGGGTGGCAGGGTGTCACATTGACACCCTGTTGCACCCCTGATTCGTGCATGTGTGCACATGTGGCGCACATACATGCCCTAAGGGCATGTATGTCTGCCACATTGCACTTTTCAAATAGCAAAATAATGCATTTTTAAAGGTATTCGTCATTTACCATCAACTTTTAGTTGGTGGTAAATAACGAATCCACACACCGATGATGCACTCCCCCTACATAGCATTTCTGGATTCAGTATTTACCGAATCGGTATTTTACCGATTTCTTAATTTCCGATTCGGTAAATACCGAATCCAGAAATCAGCCCCCTACATCTCAAATAGCTAAATACCGGTCGGTAACGGGATATTTACCGAATTTCGGCCGTTACCGACCGGTATTTAGCTACCTACATATGGCCCTTAATCTCCCCGTGCCTCCCAAAAAAAAATGTTACAAAAATTAATGTGTCCTTGTGTAACGTAACTGGTGCTCAAATACCTTCGGGTCGAGTTTGCGCTATATAAATCTGCAAAAAAAAAAGTCAACATTGATATGGTCACGAGTTAGATTTCAGACACTCAAGACAAGACAAAGTTGAGGAAGTCCTTATAGAGCCACCAGTGACTTCCAATTAATTCCTGCAAACCTTGGACATGATCACTGACGTTTTTTGGTTTCAAATTCTCCAACACCTTTTATGACTCTTTCCTGGCGTGTTTCCTGTTTGGTTTCCTAACTCTTGTGTTCTTAGCACTCAATCTTAATGGCACCAAAACCTTTACCTCGCATTGAGCAGAAGGTTAGATTATAATGACATCATTTAACTTTCACTCTAAGCCCCAACACACCACCAGTTTCCAGTTTGTATGTCAGGTGGCAAGGGCACACCAGAAGGTATTCGGCAACAGGGAAGAACTTATGGTAACAAAGATCAGAAGGTGAATGACTAAACATGTGTGATGTGGTACCCTGAGGCCTGCACTCTACTCTTCACAATTTATCGAATGGGACACATGATCCTGAGGACCAGACCACTTCTAGCATCTATCACCTAGAAGGGCATGACGATATGAATCTCAAGCTGGCGAAGGAGATGGGCTGAAAACGGCATGGCACTAGAATGCCCTAACTGAAATATTGCCGTGAATATCCTTTACAAAAACATCACCCCAGTTAATAATAGAAATCTGCACTCCATGGTTGTTGTACGTTGGAATATCAGTACAAAAAAATTGGGACACAAAAATACTAATAACAAAAATATTGAGTTTTGATGCATTAAATGTAAATCACCCACATATACAGTACATAAATATCAACAGTACAGATATGGTAAATCCAAATTATTGACTACTAAAATATACAGTAGAAAAATAAAGCATGTCTAAAAAAAAGCAGCTTAAACCATAGTATTAATTGCCAAAGTATAGTATGAAACATATTGTTTTTCAATTGAACAAGTTCTATTTATTAAAATATACATTTAATCTTAAGTAATTTATTTTTTAAGATGCCGATGCAAACCAAAAAAATCTTGATTTCCTATATGTGAAATTATGTTTTCAATTAATCATTTACCAATTATCAAGTAATATATTTTAAGCATTCCATTTTTAAAACAACTGTTACTTTTATTTTGAATATATTCATATTAAATTGTTCAATACAATTGTTCAATACCCGAATATATTTATTAAAATTAAATAAAATGATGTATGTAAAAAATTGATTATATTTACATAATTTATTACAATTAATAATTATCTAGAAATATAATATCGCATAATAAATATGTCATCTGGAATTAAAATGTATCAATACAAAAAATGGAGTATTAATTAAAACACTAAAATGATATAGAATATTATTTCTCTAATATAGAAACTTATTACAACTTTTTCTAGATTGTTATAAATATTTTAAAATGTTTTTCAAGGTTTAAAACAAGGTACAAATATAAAATTAAATAGTGTTAATGTTATAGAATAATTTTAATTACAAACACCTTTAAGAAAATGCATCCAGTTCTGGCGCTTCCTATTTACTAGTCTATTATAGACCTACTAATATTTTGGAAGAACATAATTTTGGCTGGTAATATTCATTATGCTAACTCCACTTCGAAAAACCTTAGGAAAAGTGCAGAACTACAGGAGGTCAGATTTACCTCCAGTCTCACATACATTGGGAAAGTGTATATATTGGGGCTGAAGGGTTAGATTCGAAAAAACGTAGGGAAAGTGTAAGTATTAGACGGTCATGTATACTGTTCTAACTCTAATAAAACAAATGTTTTGCAAAATGTGTATGTTGTGAGGGTTACATTTTCTATTCTAAATCCAATCCAACAAACGTTGCTAAAAGTGCACATATATTGGGAGTATCACATTTACTAGTCTAACGGCAATCCTATAAAGAATGTGAAAAATGCATATGTTGGCTAGGTCAGGTTTTTTATTGTAAATCCAATCTAGCAAACATTCGGGAAGTGTATATATACTAGGTCGCACATTATGGGCCGATTACAATGTCAGTCACCACCAACATGGTTGGTTTCAATTCCGACTGGCTGATTACGGTGCAGCTGGTCGGAATTGAAACTGGACGGTCATTCCGGCTGGCTTCCAATGGGCTCAAGGAGCCCGTAGCCAGTCGGAACCGGTCCGTGATTCATATAGCTGGCGATTTATGCCATTCAAATTACGATTCACGGATTTCGGCAGAGTTTCCATGCCAGCCTTTCTGACATGGAAACCATAGCAGGGCCCCCTTTCCCTTGCGACCTCCGGTTTGGGGACGAGGGAGCCCCTATGGTGCCCCCTGTAATACCTGTCCCCTGAGGAAGGCACCTTGAGGTGCCTGCCAAGGGGTGCAGGGATTAACACAATCTCTCATTTCTCTATGGGAGCTTGTGTTACGGCCGGTGTATGGCTGTAACACAAGCTCCCATACAGAAATGGGAGAATGCGACTGCACCATGAATTGGGAGGTCAGCCGACCGGAGGTTGGTCGGTCGGTCCTGTTTCCACCTGGGTGTCAGTCGGAGGAAACTCCGACCGACATTGTAATAAGGCCCTTAATATTCAAACGTCAGTCCCACAAATATAATGGAGGGTGGATTTGTCAAGCGCTGCTTGTCACCCGTGAGGGTAGCCAGTCGCTGAGTATGTGAGAGTAGGTGAGGCTGGGCCTGAGTACAGGCAGTCTGGATGGTCCCGCTAGAAGATTAATTGAAAAGCCAAGTCTTCAACTTCTAGCGGAATTCCATAAGTGAGGAGGAGGTCCTATTGTGTTAGGGAGGTTGTTCCAAGATTTGGCGGCTTAGTAGTAGAATGATTGACCTCCCATTCTGCTTCTGTGGATGCAGGGTGTGTGTGTACAAGTCAGAGTGACACTGAACAAAGCTGTCTAGTTGGATGGCGGAAGTGAAGCTGGTGATTGAGGAATGTGGGTCCCATGCGGAGAGGTAACTTGAATGCAAACATGAGAGCAGTTTGAACTGACAGCGCTTCTGGATGAGGAGCCAGTGGAGCTCTCTGAGGAGTGGTGTCATGTGTCATCTGAGTTTGGCATGGGAGGTCCAGGACAAGTCTGGGGGCAGCATTTTGGATGGTTTGAAGTCTTTGGAGAAGCTAGTTTGGGATGTTGGTGTAAGGTGCATTGTGTAGTCCAACTGCTTGTGATTAGGGCATGCCACAATAGTTTTTAAGTATCATGCAGAGGAAGTGAAAGCATAAGGAAGTTATAGCATTGACCTCGGACTTCATGGTGAGGTTGGTGTACAGGATGAGGCCTAGGTTCCTAGCATGGCTTGTTGGGGTGGGTGTGGGTCCAAGTTTGGCAGGGCAACTAGGTGGAGTCTCAAGGTGACGTTTGGTGGCTCAAGGATGCAGGAGACCAAAGGTACGTTTCCAGTAGTATTTATTTGAGCCTGGATGATGATGAGCTGCTGGTCGCACACAAGTGAAAACCAACTGCCAGAGATCAAAAGCTACATTCCATGTGGAGCCGTTGCATGACAATGCCAAGGTTCCATGAGCCTATGCAGTGAGCTCCAACCATAACATACATCGATTCTACAAGGCTTTTCCTTTTACAAAAATGGGCATAGCCCAACTAATAACATTTTGATACACTTTAAACTGAAAGTTGATACAGTGACCATAAAAGCTGAAAATGTAATCTTTAAAATGAAGAGGCAATGTCCTTGCCCTGCCACTGAGCAACACTGTAAACCCCTGGTCCCATTTTCCACACCTGGTCTCTGGTCATGTGTTTCGTCACCCGACCTGGGTTGCAAGGAATTCAAGTCAGGACCAAGTGATTCACTCCCATTCCTATCTGCTTTCTCTCGTCCATTATTCACTTTTACCACACTTCTATTGTTCCACTACTGTCCACTTTACTCTTGCACACTCTTTCCTTTTACATCCACAACTTTATTTGGAACACCATATTTGGTTACACCCTTTGTTATATGTACTGGCTTACACACCTAAACTGTCTCTCCCACTTTAAACTATAGAACCTTGACCTTTCATCAAAATATTTCTTCTGTTTCTGTTCTGTTTTTCCACTCTTGATCAAATGTTCTCATCTGAGCAATTAGTCTGACTCACTTTAACCCACTTGTTCATCCACGCTGGATGGAAGCAAGTCATGTCTCTCCTTCATCGTAACAATTCCAAAGAGGAAGCGCCAGTTGACATATGGGAAGTGGTGCAATAAAATCACAGCATACTCTTCACTGCATTCAACAAAACACATCTGTTAGCAATAGCCTACTGAATACACTCCTCCAAGACTTTATTCATCCTCTCAACCAGTCCATTTCTTTGGGGTTGATATAATGGTCTTCTTTGATGTTTAATGCCGCTTGTTTTAAGAAACAGTTCTAATTCACTAGAGACAAATGGCACATCATTGTCTGATACTAATGTGGCAGGAAAACCTTCTATCCGAAAAAACGTCCTTTAAAAATTCGACAATCACTTTTGAGCAAACTGTGAAGTACTGGCCAAGGAACTGGTTGGCCCCAACATGTCTATGCCAACATTTTCCGAAAGGAGCCATGGGTAATACAATTGGACACAACGGAGGAGTCCTTAATTTCATGGACGTATCACAGCTTGAACATATAATATACTCCTTAACCACTTGATCAACCTCTATATCCATAGAAGGCCACCAAAATATCAATCTCACACACCTCTTCATCATGGCGGAACTCAAATGACCATCATGAGCTCTAACTATGATATGATTCCTTAAGGTAATCAAGGGAACAAACTTGTCCACTCTTAATAACATGCCATCTTGTTTTTTTTTTTTTGTATACTTTTTTTATTTTCATCATCACAAATGGCACTTAGATACTATGATACAAATAAAAAACATAAAAGCAAAGTTTTATATCCTCTTGATAATACACAATAGTAATAAGTAATAAATCCCAAGATAAAAAGGGAAGTTACAGAAGGAAGGAGAGCAATAATCCTATATTCAACAATATATAGACAGTATTTCATACAATAAATGCAATGATAAGAAATTATATTATCAAAAAGACATAGGTCGCCATAATAATTCAAATTTAATTAAAGAGCGAATTCCCCTTGCTTTGGCTAAGGCAGCCTCCAGACCATAAGTTTCTTTGATTATGACCCAACAATCTTCAACCAACGGAGGTGTGGGAGAGATCCATACCCTAGCTATAGTTAATCTAGCAGAAGCCATCAAAACTGAAAAGAGACGTGCTATATTTGGATTATTCTCCTTATATCCCAACATAATTTCTAAATCAGTAAGTGGTTGTTCAAACCCAAGTTTAGACTGTACCAATTGTTCCATTTTCTGCCAAAAAACCGTCAATGCTGGGCATGATATAAACATATGTAGTAAATTAGCTGCATAAAGTCCACATTTAGGGCAGTATTTTTTATCGCCGATCACATTTCCTTGGGCCCATTTAGCTAATTTAGCCGGCGTATAATACAACATACAGACCGTTCGTAGCTGCTGGAGTTGCAGATTGACAGAATGGACCGACTCTTTCAAATTCCCTAATGCTTGTTTGATCATGCTGGGTGAGACCATTGTACCCAAGATTTGACTCCAGCGTTCAGCTAATTTTTTACTGCCATCCAATTTAAAACCATGTAAGTGTGTATACATTAATCCTATTAAGGATTTGGTCTTTCTTCCATATATACATTCCCAAACATTTGACTGCGTAAACTCAATTGTCCCAAGGTTTGAAATCAAATAGTCCCTTACTTGCAGATATTTAAAAAAAAAATTTGATGGTAGATTATATCTTTGACACAAATTTTCAAATGATTGGATTTCCTTCCCATTATATATCTCACCCAAACATGTAATTCCATACTTAGCCCAAGATTTGCCAGCCTGATCCTGAAAAACCTCAGGGAAAAGAGGATTCCCCCATAATGGACATTTGTCGTGGAACATTGATAATTTACATTTATAAGACATATCTTTCCAAATATATAACGTGTCCCTTACAGTCTTGAACTTTACTCTCTTGAAGTAATTAGGGTCATTTATTCCATACAAAAACATATCTCGTTGATTACCCAAAATGAGATTAAAAAGTGAATCTGTCTGGTCCATACCCAGCAAACAACGAAAACGCCCAGTAAATGAGGCCCAAAAATATAATTTGAAATCCGGGAAACCTAGTCCGCCCTGTTCATATGAGGATTTAAGTAGCTCAATTGCCCTCCTAGGTTTCTTATAGCCCCATATGAAACTACTACAGATACCCTCGAGTTTTTTAAACAAAGTATTAGGAATTTTCAGAGGAATTGAACGAAATAAATATAAGAATTTGGGGAGTATTTTCATTTTAATTAAGTTGCATCTGCCAAGCAATCCCAAAGGAAGCCTATGCCAGATTTTAAACAGCTTGCTAGTCGCCTGCAAGAGTGGTACATAATTAAGATCAATAATTTGAGTAACCTTAGCGGTTATCTTTACCCCTAAATATGTCACGATTGTGGATGCCCCGGGAATAGATTTATAAATCCCCTCTGTAGTGAGTACTTGGGTTTTATTAACATTTAGTTTATAGCCTGAGACATTACCATATTTCTCGGCTTCTTGCTTAATCTTACTCACAGCCTCATTTGGGTTAGTTGCATAGACCGCTATGTCATCGGCGTATGCTGTAATTTTGAGGTTGAAAATACTGGATTCCAGTGGGTTAATGTATGCACAGAATTGTAATGTACGTAGAAATGGCTCAATATATAAGGCAAAAAGTAGTGGAGATAACGGGCAGCCCTGTCTAGTTCCACATAAAATCCTAAACGATGCTGATCGTAATCCCATATAAGAAAGATTAGCTTGTGGGTTGCAATATAAGGCTTTTATACAAGATTGAAACTGCATACCTATACCAATCTTAAGTAATACTGCCCATAAAAATTCCCACCTGACACGGTCAAACGCTTTTTCGGCATCTAGTAAAATCATTCCAAAATCTATTTTCCTTTGTTCTGCGTAATCAAATGCTCCAATAGCCATGTTCACGTGTGCCGTGGTGTCCCTCCCCAATATGAATCCATGCTGTCTTTCAGAAACTAAATCCGGCATAAGCGGAGCTAAGCGGGTTGCCAGTATCTTTGAAAATATCTTTGCATCTGCATTGATAAGTGAGATTGGCCGGTAAGACCCACATTCAGTTGGTGGTTTATCCTTTTTTAGAAAAAACACGATCTGTGTCTGATTCCATGATATCGGCACCTCTCCACTACTAGCTACACATTGTATCACACTAATAAGTGGCAAAAGCAGAGTCTTCTTAAAAGTTCTATAAAATTCCAACGGTAATAAATCAGTGCCAGTAGCTTTCCCAGTAGGCAATGTTAGTAATGCTGTCTCAACCTCTTTGATCAGAAACTTTTCGTCCAATATAGCACTTCTCTCTCTATCTAATACTGGAAGATCGCTATTATTAATATAACATAGAATCTCATCTTGATTGGGGGGCCATGTAAGAGTGTAAAGCTGTTGGTAATATAATAAAAACTGCTCCAAAATACCTGAGGAATCTGTATGTATTAACCCATTTGCACCCTTGATAGAATTAATCTTAACTTTTGCCTTTGTTTCAGCAGTTTGATATGCCAATATGTGACCTATGTGCTCCCCGTATTCATATTTTTCTAAACGTTGTTTATTATAATTGGCAGCCATTTTATCCCTTAAAGACTGTTTAACTGAAATTCTTGCGTCAATTAATAAGCAGAACGCCCTTTCCTGGGCTATTAAATCTTTTTTTTTAACTGCTTCCACATGCTGACCTTCAATGTCTCGTAAGTTGTTTACCAGTATCTCCATCTCCCTTTTTCGTTTTTTATTCTGTAAAAATATATATTTTTGTGTGATACCCCGAACATACGCTTTCATAGTTTCCCACACCATAGCTGGGGACGCAGTTCCGATGTTTATTTTGAAAAACTCCTCCAAATGCTGAGTAGTGAAAACCAAATATTCGCTATCTTTCAGCAAGTATCTAGGAAAGGAAAATAACCTGAGTTCTTTTTTCTCAAATTTAACCTGAAAAGAAAAAATAATAGGATTGTGGTCAGAAGTTACTCGGGGACAAATTTCCATTTTTGATACTAGAAGTAGACTATCAGACACTAGGACCATATCAATCCTAGAGTATGATTTATGAGGAGCCGAGTAATAAGTATAACCTGGTATTAGAGGATATTTATATCTCCAAGCATCCTTAATAGATTGAAGTCTTATTATTTGTAATATTGCTCCTCGAGTTTTACGCATTCTTAAGTTAGAGCTTTTCCCAGTGGAGTCTATGCTATAATCTAAAACACAGTTGAAATCCCCCATAACCAATTTTTCCCCTTCCCAATTTAACATTTCCAGATTAAGAAACTCAAAAATAGAGGGGTCATCCACATTGCAACCATATACAGCACATATAACATATTTTTGGCCCAATATATCAAGCTGAGCCAGTGCCCAACGTCCTCGTTTGTCAGCCTGTTTTTTAATCACTGTACAATTAAACCTTTTATCTTTCAGAATAGCCACACCCTTTATAGATACAGTCTGAGTAGTACTGATAATAGTATCCAACCCTAAATGTGACAATAAATTTCGGTCCTTATATGCTAAGTGTGTTTCTGTTAAAACCACTAGTTGAGGTTGATAGACTCGAAGCTCTTCTCGAACTAGCCGTCGTTTAGATGTATTATTGAGACCCGCGACATTACATACCAGACTTTTTATCCAACTCATATTTAATTTCTAACTTTTGTATAAGCCCACCTCCTTCCGTCATTATCAGTATATAAAAAAAAAAGAAGTACCAAAAGAAGTACCAAAGAAAGTTAAGAAGGTGAAAAAAAAAAAAAACTTACCCCTTACTTTGAGACCAAAATGCCCTAGTGATGATGATTTTCCTCCACCCCAGATCACCCCCCTCCACCCACCCCAACCCCCATCCCCACCTTTTTGGAACAACATTATTATCAACGTTGACCCTGTGTCTTAGAAGAACCCTCCCCCTAGAAACAACTGCCACTGTAAGGGCAGCCCTTTAGAGCAGCAGCATACGAATATGGTCACCCCACCCCCTTTTATTTCAGATACCCTTGGCACATCGATCCCCCCCTCTTTTTTTTTTTTTTTTGTTTTGTTCTTATATATTTCCATCCCAGTTAATAGTCCAATTAATAGTCCATTGATGGTTTATTTAACGCTCTCATTTTCCACAAATTCAATCTAACTTAGAGATGTATTATTATTATTATTCCCCCCCCCCCCCAAGAGAAAGGAAAAAGGAATTCTACTGCCTGGATCCCCTGACTAATAACCAGTAGTTATATCCATATCTATACTGAAATTGTAAAGCCACCGGGATCGACAAAATCACCAAGGCCCCCCCAGCTATCTCTGTTCAGTATCTTCAGCTTGCCATTTAGCCACAGCAAGACCTGTTTCCTTTTCATCTAGAAAGATGTAAGTATGGCTGCCTCTAAGGACTTTTAAACGTGCCGGCTCTTGTAGAAAAGCTTGAGCTCCGAGGGCCTTAATAGGATCTATGAATTGTCGTAATCTCCAATGCCATCTTGTACCGATAATTCCTCAGCAACTTTGACAAACGTTTTGAGACCAAAATCAAGATTCCTCTCCTTTGGCCAGCCTGACTCTACATACTTCATGACCAAACCCAGCGTAGCATTTTCTTTCAGCACCTTGCCCAAATCCTGCTCAGTAAAGGCACCCAATTGGGGAAAATCCACAGTTGCCACTATACAATCCTCCATATCTTCCTCACATTCCAATTCTTTATTCTCCTCCACAAACTCAGTTGAGTATGAAAGGTAATTTGCACATCCATTTTTGCTACCTGGGATAAAATCAGGAACGAAATCAAATTGTAAAAACGTCATTAAAAGCCTTGCAATATGTGGAGTAAGTTCTCTGACATTCTTCCCACTCAAAATGTAAACAAATGGTTGGTGATCCGTCTGGATCACAAGACGTTTACCCCACACATTATTCTGAAATTTCATGACTGCTCACTAGCAAGCCAAGAGCTATTTTTCAATTACTGAATACTGTTTTTTAGCACCAGTCAACACTCAGGATGCATATCCAATGATCTGAATCTGAGAATCCTTCACTTGGCTGAGGACTGCACCCAATGCCACATTGCTTGAATCCACCATCAAAATGCACTGGAGTTGATCATCATTTTTCAACATTTTAGCTGCAGTTAATTGCTCTTTTACTCCCTTAAAAACCTTTTGACATTCCATGTTCCGTTCAAATGTTACACCTCTCCTTAACATACAGGACAAGGGTATCAATATAGTTGCATAATTTTGATTGAATATAGAATAAAGCAAACAAAGGAGATGATGGACGGAGCGCAGAAACTTTTCAGACACTCACCCCCAGTCACAGATATGAGTTGAATCCATCATCGTTCTTTAGCTCACTTCGCCACCCCAGTTCAGATCCAGTCATATGCAAATCAGTCTTGAACGTGTTCCTCATGGGAACAGTCCAGCCTTCACTGCCAAGCCAGGTCTTCCCTGGTCTGGAAACAAGCATCCTGGGGCTGGTTTACAGAATAGAACTTACACAAGCCAAGAAATGGCTTCAAACCAACTTATCCACTGGTGGTTTAGCTTGAGGGAAGCTTTTTAACTAAACTGGGTTTTGGTTTGATTCCTTGACCTGGGACAAAATGTTCCAAATACTCCACTTTATCAGTGATAAAAACACACTTGTCCCTTTTGAGTACCACCCCTTGAGTATGGAATCTTCTCAAGACTTCACCTAAAATCCTGTCATGAGTTTGCCTATCTGGGGCATAAATTCATCATCTTGAAAGATTGATAGGCCTTGTATCCAATTGAGTGTTCTGGTCATTACCCACTGAAAAACTGAGGGCGCCAAAGCTAACCAAAAGAGCACACGGCACTACTGATATGTCCCAAAAGGGGAAACAAATTCTGTCAAATGCCTAGAATCTGCCTCCAATTCAACTGATGGTAGGCTGAAGCCAGATCCAGCTTAGTGAAAGCTTTGCTTCTTTCAACCCAGCCAGCAGCTCACAAATGTTGGATAATGGATATGAATGTATCCAAATCTCTTTGCTCAGACAACAAAGGTTGACATAAACCCTCAATTCTCCACTGTAACCACCAAAGGTGACACCACAATGAGGAACTGAAATGTCCAAATATGCAATTTTTTTACTCAATGAGTCCAGTTATTTTTCAAGACCCTTACGAATGCTGAAAGGCACCTTCATGAGCTAATGTTTAACCAGTCTTGCCCCCTCTTTCCCAATGATCTTGTGTTCAAAATTTTTTACTTTACCCTACTCACCAGAAAATACATGTGGATGTTTATTCACAATTCTTTCCAAATCCTTATTATCTCTAATGGCCAGCACTTGCTGCTTGGTGTCTGTTTTAAGAATCATGCCAAAGAGACACTGGTGGAACCACTCTAGAATGTTATGGCCTTTGTAGGCTACATAGATTTTACCAGCTTTCCTTCACCCCTTCAACTCCAAGATGTCTTCAATGTATCCACACAAATCAATACTTCATCCTTCATATGACACAGCTGTACGATCACAAAGTTTTAGTGGTCTCCTTGGCCAAACCTTGTCATATAACTCTTGTGTAATCATAAATATACTTCCACCAGTAATTTTAAGACCTTAAAACCCACCATGACTTCCACATGCAGAACAATACATGAACTGGGAGGTACCCATTTTTGCTAATTGATGAGGACTTTCTAGATTGCTGATTATGACATACTTTCGCAAAGTGACCACATTGTTACATTAACTGCAAATCACAATTTTGACAGAGCATTGTCTCCCAACAGCTTTTGTTTAATTGCTCTATCACTACAGTGACCACTAAACTGATCCCTCACAAGATGAGCAGCAAAGTTTTCAAATTGTCAACCAACCACTAATCTTCTCAATGTCGTTAAGTATTTATGAACATCCTCGCCTAAATTTTGAACCCTCTTTAAGAATTTATGTATAAGAATCACTGTACTTGGTTGGACATAAAACCTGGCCTGTAGTTTTTTCACAATTTCCTGGTATTCATCTGGCACCTTTTTGCATTCCTCCATTTCTAATTCAGGTAAATGTTTGACAATGGCCCTGCCTTCAAAACCCATATTTCCTTTGTGGGCAAAAACGTAGTTCGCTAAACAGAAGTGTGGACACGCACACCTTAGATGAGCAAAGGAAGTTGTTATGTGCTCCTGGGGTATCACCCCCTGACTCGGGTGTAATAGAAGTCCATAAGTCGCTACGCTTAGATTAAGCGCATGCCCCCTAGGCACAACATTAGAGTCTCACGAAAATTAGATGTTTTCAATTGAAATAATAATGCATCCAATGTAGTTGATTTTAAACCATCAGTGGAATTTTAATTCATTCCCTCTAGCTGTTATTAAATTAGGATTTCATCCAAAACAGAAATATTACCATAATCTCCAAATATACAACGTTCCCGTTCCCTATGCATTTCGGGCTGTGAGCCCTTCTTCAGGGGTAGTGTCTTAAAAACAAACAACGTAGGACACCTTACTGATACCGAAAAACAACTGGTAACCAAGTCTAAAACATAATGTATAATGCGTGGCATAAGAGTGTAAGACCATATGTTTGTGACCCATGGAAGTAAAGAGACATTAGTGACGAATCGACCAAATGAAAAAATAAATGAAACTGAGTGATTGCGTTGCATGGTGGATATTGAATACCCCATGACTCACGGAGCTAAACAAAATAGCATGCCATAAGTACAACATTAGAAAAGGAAAGACGTCATCGCATATAACGAGAAGTCCGGTACTTAATAGTGAAAAACAGAGAAAAACTTACGGGTGGAACCCAGGAGAATGAACATGCAGCTAGTGTTCGGAAAAGTAAACGTGAATGCCGGTTCATTTAAAAGTGAAACAAAACGCGGTGAATAAAAAGCGGTTATCGGGCGTGAAATGAACAGTGTACATCAAAATAATCGAAAAAATTATAGAAAAAGCATATGCAAACTTACATTAGGATTACGATATTGCAGGTTCACACGGAACTCTGCTGGTCGGCTGAGAACGCCGAGTGTTAGAAGAGTGACCGCTTAAAACATTGAGAAGTAAGTGACATGAAAAAAGGACTTGATGTGTATAAACCAGGAAAATGGGCGCTATCTTGAAGTGGTATGAGAGTACTGAATCCATTATAAATGAAAAGCACGGTAAACACGGAACAGTGAGATGAAATTCTCACAAACAGAACCCAAGAAGATGAATGCAAATATAATGTGACGGAAAGGTCAAGGGTGTGGGTAAGATCAAAAAAGACGTAGAGGACATAAAAGTAAATCACAATGTGGTTCACAGGGTAAAAAGACAACCAAAATGACAGGTGAAAAAAACATAAAAATGTAGAAGGAATAGTGTGAGAATATCGCAAAGGGTGCACCAGAGGGGATGTCTAGAGATGTTGAAAAGAGTAACCAGATGCAGAGAGATAGCAACAGACAAAAGTAAAGAGTACAGCATATAATAAACAGTATGTCTTAAAGGTAACAAACAAACTCCATCCGATCATTGAGACCGTTGGGTTTCATCGAGTTCAAATGTTTAATTCAGAAATGTTCTCGTTGCAAAAGAAAGTTGTTGTTGTTGCGGCTTTCTCATTTCTCCACCATCTCTAGGACAGCGAACTGTAGTTGACAGATGTTGTGGCGTTGTTCTTTAAAATGCACTGCCACAGTGGATTTCATGTTTTGAGTCCGAATATTACTCTTTTGTTCGATAATACGAGTCTTAATTTTTCTCTCAGTTTTCCCATCGTAGACCAATCCACATGGACATTTGAGGATGTAAATAACATTTTTGGTGTCACAGTTGGCATTGACATTCAGTTTGATTTTATTGCCCTTCATGGGATGTGTAATGGTGGATCCTTTTATAATGTTGTTACAATTGTTGCAGTTGTAACAAGGAGTATTGCCTTTGAAGGTGGAAGTTTGACTGGATGTGACAACATTGGTAATCGTTTCTTTGATGTTTCTTCCAAGTTTATAAGCGAAGATGGGTGTTTCTTGAAAGATGTTTTTGAAATCAGGTTCAGATGTTAAGATAGGCCAGTGTTTCACAATAGATTTCCTGTATAAACAACTCACTGTAGAAAATTTGGAAACAACTACAGCCCTCTGAGACGTTAGTTTTGGTTTTGAAGTCAGTAAATCCAACCTGTTCATTTTTTTGTAACGTTCCATCGCAGAATTCAAAATGTTGGGAGGATAACCTCGTTGTTGAAATCTGTGTAACATGTCTGACGCCTGTTGATCGTATTGGACAGGATTAGAATCAATTATTTTAACCCATAATAACTGTGAATATGGCAAATGATTTTTCAGTAAGGTCTGATGGAAACTTTGATAATGTAACAGGTTGTTGCGATCTGTAGATTTCCTGAACAAGTTTGTTTCCAAACAGTTACCTGATCTTGTGATCTGAACATCCAAGAAAGTAATGGAGTGTGCATTGAATTCATGGGTAAACTGTATCCTTTCATTTATATTGTTGAGAGCGTTCAGTGTATCTTGGAGATCACGAAGGGGTCCATTCCATATGACAAAAATATCATCAATATATCTGAAGAAGGTGGTAGCATGTGTCAACCATTTGATGTTATTAAGAATGTTATTCTCTTCGAAATACTTCATGAAAATATTGGCGAACGAAGGTGTGGCACAATTGCCCATTGATGTGCCAGACATTTGGAGGTAATATTGATCTTCCCACTTAAAGTAGCTCTGATACAGAGTAAAGTGTATCAGCACCACGAGGAAAAGTTGGAAGCCAGGTTCAATGTCGGACTGTAGTAGAGCGTCTTCCATGGTCTCCATCCTGAGGTCATGCGGAATCGACATGTATAAAGATTTCACGTCTATAGTGCATAACCACATTTCATCGCGGGTGGAAAAAACTAATTTGTTGATTTTGTAGAGAAAATCGGTGGTGTCCTTAATGTAAGTATTCATTTTAACCACGAGAGGTTGCAGATATCTATCAATGAGTTTGCCAACAGGTTCATGTAGGCTACCCTTAGTCCACACAATGGGTCTGAAGGGAGGGTGTAAGGCATCTTTATGCATTTTGGGTAGCTTGTACAGGCTTGGTGTCTTAGGATCGCTTTGTATAAGGAACTTCACAGTATTAACATTGATGGTTCCGGAATCAAACGATTTTTTAATCAACTTGAGTAAAATCTCAGTGAATTGCTCTGTAGGATTGAAGTTAATGATGTGGTATGTGTTATGATCTGAAAGATGTTGTATTACCTATTCTCGGTAGAAGCTGGTGTTCATAATGACTAGCGCCCCTCCTTTATCAGCAATCTGACAAGTGATGTCAGGATTATTGGCTAGATTCTTCAATATTGCAAAATCCTTGTTGGAAAAACTGCGATGTCTAGAACTACGTTTGTAGTTGAATTTGTGTATATCTAATTTGACTAAATTCTCAAAAGTATCCAAACTTTTATGGCTCATGGGGGCCATGTACATACTCTTACATCGTAGTCCTCTTAATTGGTCTGGTTCAGTGGGGTCAACATCCATAACCACATTTTCGAAAAAATGTCTTAAACATAAGTTTAAAAAGGTTGATTTCAAGCTCAAGTTCATTGGTATTGCTTGTAGGTACGTAGAATGTACCTTTCTGTAATGTCTTGATCTCACTATCACTGAGATGATGTGATGAAATGTTTATTACTAGGTTGTCGTGGTCTCCTTGGCTTTTGGCCCTTTCTTCAGTGCGGCCATGCTTCTCGTGTCTCTCTCTCCCTCCTTCTCTTTTTCTTTTGCCCCTCCTGGGTCGTCTTTGTCTCCGGGGCCTTTCTCTAAAAAAGACACACCAGAGGTTTGTGGGGTTTCTGTATAACTCTCGATGCTGGTCGAGGTTTGATGTGCAGTGCTTGTTTGAGTTTGTGGTCTACGTCTAGTATCTTCCTCTGATGACGATGTTTCAGTTTCTGTATTCGACTTCTGTGGTCTGTTCTGACGGCATTTGGCATAAACCTCCTCCCACGAGTACACTTCCCCGAGTTTGTAATCAATGGTGTCTCGTCTATGCTTGCAAATGTTTTCTCTCATTGATTTCCTGTGTGCGTTTTTCAAGTTGTTTGTTGATGTCATCTAATATTTTGGTCCATTCATCAGTTGTCATCATGTCTGACAGTTCTTGCTTGGTTTGAGCAATGTCCTTGTTAAGTTCGTTAATGCTTTGGAGAGTTCTTCAATAATTAAAAAAATAAGGTTGAGTGAACACTTGTTCAGGATGGAGCACCAACGCTCTACGAATTTAGAACTGTTCTTGCTAAGTAGTGGTTTTAGCGGAATGTGAAGGCCCCTAGGTATTCTCTGTGGACGGTGATAAGGTATTAGGGTGCTGGTGTGCAATCTTTGGTTAATTTCTTTCTTTGCAAAAACAGCAGTTGATGGACAGAATGCAGAACAATGTCATACATTCACCCCAGTACGGAGATCTGGGCCTAAATCCATCGTTCATAGGAACAGTCCAGCCCGAACTGCCAAGCCAGGTCCTCCCTGGACTGGAAACAAGCATCCTAGGACCGGTTTTGGGGTTTCACCCCTCTTCAGCCAGAATAGCTTGATTCCAGTGGCATGGAGCACACGGGACCCACGTCTGGGCATACCCTTCCCACTCGGGGTGAGAAATGCAAAAACAACAGTTGATGGACAGAATGCAGAACAATGTCATACATTAACCCCAGTACATAGATCTGTGCCTAAATCCATCGTTTTTTTGCTCACCATGCCGTTCCAGTTTGAACCCAGCCATATTGCAAATCAGTCGACCCTGTGCCTCATTGGAACAGTCCAGCCCGAACTGCCAAGCCAGGTCCTTCCAGGACTGGAAACAAGCATCCTAGGACCGGTTTCGGGGTTTCACCCCTCTTCAGCCAGAATAGCTTGATTCCAGTGGCATGGAGAGCATGGGACTCACGTCTGAGCATACCCGTCCCACTCGGGGTGACAAATACAAAAACAGTTGATGGACAGGATGCAGAACAATGTCTTACATTCACCCCAGTACAGAGATCTGGGCCTAAATCCATCGTTTTTTTGCTCACCATGCCGTTCCAGTTTGAACCCAGCCATATGCAAATCAGTCTTGACCCTGTGCCTCATGGGAACAGTCCAGCCCGAACTGCCAAGCCAGGTCCTTCCTGGACTGGAAACAAGCATCCTAGGACCGGTTTCGGGGTCTCACCCCTCTTCAGCCAGAATAGCTTGATTCCAGTGGCATGGAGAGCATGGGACTCACGTCTGAGCATACCCGTCCCACTCGGGGTGACAAATGCAAAAACAACAGTTGATGGACAGAATGCAGAACAATGTCATACATTCACCCCAGTTAAAGAGATCTGGGCCTAAATCCGTCGTTTTTTTGCTCACCATGCCGTTCCAGTTTGAACCCAGCCATATTGCAAATCAGTCTTGACCCTGTGCCTCATGGGAACAGTCCAGCCCGAACTGCCAAGCCAGGTCCTCCTGGACTGGAAACAAGCATCCTAGGACCGGTTTCGGGGTTTCACCCCTCTTCAGCCAGAATAGCTTGATTCCAGTGGCATGGAGAGCACGGGACTCACATCTGAACATACCCGTCCCACTCGGGGTGACAAATGCAAAAACAACAGCTGATGGACAGAATGCAGAACAATGTCATACATTCACCCCAGTACAGAGATCTGGGCCTAAATCCATCGTTTTTTTGCTCACCATGCCGTTCCAATTTGAACACAGCCATATGCAAATCAGTCTTGACCCTGTGCCTCATGGGAACAGTCCAGCCCGAACTGCCAAGCCAGGTCCTGACTGGACTGGAAACAAGCATCCTAGGACCGGTTTCGGGATTTCAGCCTTCAGCAGCCAAGATAGCTTGATTCCAGGGGCATGGACAGCACGAGACCCACGTCTGGGCATACCCGTCCCACTCGGGGTGACAAATGCAAAAAATACAATTGATGGAGAGAATGCAGAACAATGTCATACATTCACCCCAATACACAGATCTGGGCATAAATCCATCGTTTTTTTGCTCACCATGCCATTCCAGTGTGGACGCAGCCATATGCAAATCAGTCTTGACCCTGCACCAATGGGAACAGTCCAGCCCGAACTGCCAGGCCAGGTCCTCCCTGGACTGGAAACAAGCATCCTAGGACCGGTTTCGGGCTTTCAGCCCTCATCAGCCAGGAGAGCTTGATTCCAGTGGCATGGAGAGCACGGGACCCACGTCTGGGCATACCAGTCACACTCTGGGTGATAAATGCAAACAAGCATTGGCATAGCCAATAGGTCTCGCTTTTGGGACCTTATAAGTATTTAGTTATGCAACTGTTGCATGGCTAAACACTTATAAGGTCCCAAAGGCGAAACCTATTGGCTATGCCAATGCTTGTTAAATAAAGGTGCGTGTAAAATCTTGAACTATTACGAACAGATGCTTCCTAAGCAGAAACCTAGAGGTTTTAACATAAAATTTAAAACAAGCGTTGGCCGCTTTCGCAGCGATCACCCGGGAGTGGTGAGTGCGTGTGTGTAGCAGGAATTGGGATAAGGGAGGGGGGTAGCATGGTGTGCACTTTCGCGGCCGCTGTGATGTTCTCAGTGGCCGCGTGGCTCACTGAGAACATCAAAGCAGCCGCGAAAGTGATCATGATGGATGACAAATGGTGCGCGCGCCCGGCGCACATGCACTGTAGCTGGAGGCCTCAAAGAAGCACTAGTTTGCACTTCCAAATGCCGCTTACTAAAACTCTCGCCAGAGCAGCGCTAAAGTGCTGGCTCAGGCGAGACCTAAAAATGGGTCGAGCATCTAACTTTCAGTGAATTGCCAATTTCTCACACTCATTCTCAAGGGCACCCTACTCAGTGGAAGGTGGACTTCTGTCAAATATATAAAACACTAGAAAGCCACCGAATAACTGTTCAACTATTCATCTATGAGTGAATGTCCACCTCAGGCCTATCTATGGACGTGCAAAACATTGTGATGGGATAACCTCACACACCACCAGGCATCATGCTTTATCATAGGACTCCCCTTCGCTCTTCAAAAATCCCATTTTATGAAGAGTGGGCCTACACTTTATAGTAAAGGATGCACTTCTAACTACTGAACCCATGATGTGAATGTGAAAACCAATGTGATACGTCAAAACTACTTTTTAATTTTACAAGGATATATCACTTGGTGTTAAAAACCATTGTGGAGACTAGGGGAACCAGTACCCCATCCCCAATCAGACCGTCAACATGTTTTTGCCTTGTGGCTCATAGGAATCCCTGGCCTTTATCAGGTCGGAACATGGAGTCATATTGTGGCAAGCAACCCTGTTAATGCCACTTTTGACTGGGGCTGACCTTTGTCGTCCTGTTCTTTGTTAGGTTCCTAGGTACCTAGAACAATACCAACAAAACACTCAATTGTAATATAGACAAACACTTAGCACGCACATTTGCATTCACAGAAATGTGGGTGAGACACTGCACTCATGCATCATACATTACATGTGAAATTGATGTGAGGCCAGCTCACATCTGTCTTACCCAAACTGTGGATCATCTTTACCCCATTGAGGAAGGGCTCCGGAACCCCTGTAGTCTCACACTGTGAAGGAAAATAAACCTCTACAACATGGCCCTCTTACCACAATGCACTTTAAGTCAATGATGCCAGAGAAACACTTCCCTAAACCCCCTACTTACTACTCCAAGGTGCATCCCTTGTGGATAACCTAACGTTGCTTACTCCTTCCTCCCGATGGTAAAGGGAGTAGCGTGTGGGCTGAACTATTTATGTGGCAATGGACGCCCCTCCGATTGGTGGAGTGCTTGGTAGTAAATGAATCCACACTGTGTATCAAATGCTGCCCGCTACTGAACTCAGATTAGCGGCAGCTGAGTGTACCCCTATAGGTGTGGTCATACTTGAGCGGTTCCTGCTAGATAGCCGCGAGGCCCAGGGTGTGGTAACCCTTCCAGTTGGACCTGATAGGTGGATCCCTAAACATGTGGTATTTCTGTCAAATATCACAGCAATGGAGGGGGTGCATTGTGGTGTATAGCAAGGCAATGCGCAGCTGAGCAACCTGGATATGCTGTGTCGAACGCTTCAAATGCAGTGATGCAGAAACCCAGTCTTGTTCCATGGAATGCTGGTAAGAGAAGTGACAGTGATAAATAAATATGAATTGTTTATTTGGGATAGGCTTAGCAACTAAGGGGCTAATTCGCTAAAAAAATGTATAAGGACTGCAAGGAATACTACAGGAGTACTCTTTTGCGTACTCCTGCCTACCTTTGTGAATCGGGCCCACAATGTTCAGGTAGGTACTATGGTTGTCATAAAATATGGGCTACTTGGAGATTGAAAATGCTAACAGCATTTAATATCTTTCTAAAGATCTTTATTTAGCAAAAGAACTTGAAGACAAGCCAAGGCGAACTATTTTAGTTGCTAGGGAAAAAAATTGGAACTCTCAGGGAGCGCTCAGCGAATTTCTGGGTGTCCATCTTGTTATCAAGCAGGAGGTTTTGATGGACTATGTGTGCAGGAGTTCAACCACTGACTATGTCACAGTTCTGCGTGACTAGGGCCTTAAATAAAAAATTAAAAACGTACCTCCTGTCCATGTCCTGCATCGTCCTTATTGCGTCTCTTCCCTCCTTTCTCTGGCTGGACCAGGAAGGACACCGGAAACACCCAGGCTCCCCTAAGCCAATCACAACGCTACAATGCAGCGCTGTGATTCGATCTGAGCGCCGTGGTTCAGCACTCAGATGAGGCATGAAGGGCCTGGGCATGTTCTCCACCCAGGCTGTAATGCAGCCTAGGTGGAGAGCATGCTATGTGCGCATGAATGTTTGGCCGGCCCGAGACGGCTAGCTAATCGTTAATGCGCACGTATGAAGTGAAAACCACTCCTCCACTCTCCTCCTCCTTCAGCAGAGCAGCCCCGCTTCTCAAAGCTTCTGTGCCCGAAACAAGAAAAAATAAAATGATAATAACATTGAGTTATTATCAATTTATTTTTTCTTACACGGCTGAATAGCAGTGGGGCAAAACTCCTCCGCCTTACCGGAGGAGCCACCATGCTATTTTTGCTTAAATGCAGAAATGCATGCGCAGAGCTACTGCACAAGACTACCTGAAAAATTGTATGTGCACAGGGCTACATGTATAGTTACATGCACAGAGTTAAATGTCAACTTTGTGCATTATTTTATCTGCACAGGGATAAATGCCAAGGACTGCATGGGCAATGATGCCTGCACATGGAGGCAGGTTTTATGCTTAGAACACTGTGCAACAAGGTTTTGAGCATGGTGCATATGTGCACAGCTAGACGAACAAGACCAGAGACCTATCACCATATGATCAGGGATATGTGCAATAAGACAAGTGAACACGGTTATGTGCAAACTGAAGAACTCCCAAAATTATGTTGACATGGAAATGTGGCGGGGCCACCTGACGATGGTGTACTGCTCGATTTTTCCGGTCTTATTGTGTTGAAGGGTGATTTAGGTGACTTCAGTCTCTTTCCATTCAAGTCTAAGGGTTAGGGTAGTGAATGGAGCCTATTTACTAGGCACTTCGACATGATTCTGTGCTCTTCCCCATAGATCAGGGCTTGCACATATAGCCTAGGGGATAGATTCGTTAGTATTAGGGATAACCTGTCCTGTAGTGAGGGTATTTCATGGAGCCGTGCTGAATGCAGGCCTGGTAGGCCTTAAACGGGAGAGACTCCATCTTTCCTCCTGCTCTGGCAGCTTGGATGTTTCTAGGTCATAGGCAGTGTTTTAGTTAGGAGGTGTTATTCGCTTGGAGAGAACCGGTTCAGGCCGGCCCTTATCGTAGGATTGTATTTTTCTTCATGCCGAAGACACTACATCAGTCCGGCCGGCTGGGAACGTGTCCTTGGCACGGGGAGGTACAAGAATTTGGTGGGCGGTAGGTTACGGGCTGGAATTTTCCATGAGGAAATGCACGTCTATATTAGTAAAAGTTTGAGACAGATACTGGCACTTGCTTCTAGTCCATAGGCGGCACCTGGCCGTTAGTAGTAAAGCTGCTACTTATTCCAGGGAAGACAGATGACAAACTTGGAGGTGGAGAAAAACCGAGAAATAGATATTCCAAAGAGAAGAGAGTAGCCGATGAGGAAGAGGTCCCAGTGACTCGGAGAGGGAGACGGGAGTAAACCCGTGATTGCGGAGGGGTGACTTCCAGGCGAAGCCGAGGCGCAGACGAGAAGGGAACCTAGATGACCATTGAGTGCAGGCTACATACGACCAAGGTGATGTCAACCCCTTACTATTAGAGTGTACAACTTAATCTTTCACTTTTCTTTGCAGGTTATGTGATATGTATTATGTTCCGTGAGTGTGCATTTAATAACTAAATAAAGTATTCAGTTTGTAGTAAAGCAATATGTGCTACGTGTTCTTGTGTGAGAGGGTAACCTATTCTTCTAGTCAGCTGTGACTTGACATGAACAGATGTTAATCCTGATCAGGTAGGTGGTAACTGAGTAAGGGAGAAAGGAGCCCTTCGAACTAGGGAACAAGTTGTGCTCAACTAGCTGTCTTTGTGTGATCTGATATATAGTAACACTGATGTCGTGGTAATTATAGGATGAACTCGTGCTAAGGCTGCCGTCTGGGCAGGAAGTCCTGGGTCCGTTTGGGACCGCGAGGCTGTGACTGCCGTCTGGGCAGGAAGTCTGTGGCTGCCGTCTGGGCAGGAAGTCCTGGGTCCGTTTGGGACCGCGAGGCTGTGCTAAGGCTGCCGTCTGGGCAGGAAGTCCTGGGTCCGTTTGGGACCGCGAGGCTGTGGCTGCCGTCTGGGCAGGAAGTCCTGGGTCCGTTTGGGACCGCGAGGCTGTGGCTGCCGTCTGGGTAGGAAGTCCTGGGTCCGTTTGGGACCGCGAGGCTGTGGCTGCCGTCTGGGCAGGAAGTCCTGGGTCCGTTTGGGACCGCGAGGCTGTGGCTGCCGTCTGGGCAGGAAGTCCTGGGTCCATTTGGGACCGCGAGGCTGTGACTGCCGTCTGGGCAGGAAGTCTGTGGCTGCCGTCTGGGCAGGAAGTCCTGGGTCCGTTTGGGACCGCGAGGCTGTGACTTGTAGGTCTTGATATATATATATAGTAGGAATTCCCTGTCCTTAGGTGGTACATATATGTGGTTATTTAGGTGTAAATAGGCCCTAGGGAGGGGGTAACGTTCTGGTTTGGGTTAGAGAGGCTCTGCTGAGCGGGTTCTATCTGATCCGAAGACCCAAGCAGAACATTTGGCGTCACGAACCGTTTACGAAACCTGTGTGCGTTGTGGTTGTCTTGTGTTTGCTTTCGGCGCGTGCGTGGTTTTGTTTGCATTTTATTTTTGTATATTTCTGTGTATAGTTTTTATTTTTCTTCCTTCTTTTCTTTTTCTTCTTTTCTTCTTTTTCCTTTTTCACGATGTTTTCTAAAAAGTCTAAATCTACTTTTAAGTTGCCCGTTGATATTCCCGGATGGGATTCAACGCCTTATGAAGCCTTGGCCCGTGAGTGGGCTGATTCTACTGGTTTGAGTGAGAATTGGAATTCTTCTTTGGAGCTGGCAGAGCCGGCTAATGTGATTGCTTGTTTGCAGAAGGCACCCGTATCGAAGGGTGAGGAGATTCCCATTTTGGGGCGCAGAGGTTGGATTCTTTTGTCTGCATACAGGATTTTGCATGAGAGATTGTTGAAGTTACAGATATCTCTTAAAGATGTGGAAGCGCACTTTGTTGAGATTCAGAATTCTCATACTTTGTTGCGGTGTCAAAATAAGTTGCTTGCTGATAAACTTGAGACTTACCAAACTATTGCCGAACGGGCGGCTGTGCGAATTGCTCGTTATAAATACAAGAACAGGCGCGGTCGGGTTTCGACGCGAAAGGTGCGTCTGGTCGTGGCGACAGCCGGGCTGGATTGGAATCCTGATGAATGGGATGGTAATATCTGGAACTCGACTGATTCTTGTTCCTCGGGTGAGGAGTCTGCCAAGCGCGAGTCTTCTCGCTCCCGCCATGATTGTAAGTCTGCTTCTCGCACCTTTGATGGTGCACCCCGTGATTACGCTCGTTCTTCGAGTGGGATCAATGCTTCTTACACTGATTGTCCCTCTACGAGTACTGATCGGGCTCCTTGTGATGCTCGTCCCGCGGTTTCTGCGCATCCAGTTTTCCGTCGGAAGTTGCAGCAGTCTCCCAATGCTCCGCAGGGTATTTCTTTGGACTGTTTAGAAGACTTTACTCAGCAGGAAATTAGTGATATTTTGCAGCGATTTCGGCAGCGAGCTGGTGAGTCCTTGCTCACATGGATGGTGCGCCTTTATGAACTGGGCGCTGCTGGTATTATGTTGGATACTGGCGATTGTTTAAAGTTCTGTTCCTTGAGTTTGGATTCTACTATGCAGGATCATTTTCGTAACTATAATGGTGTTGGTCAGATTTCTTTACTCCAATTGGCGACTGAGGGTTGTAATGTAAAATATCCTACTGAATCTGACTGGCCTGTGAATGACAAGCCGTGGTATACTTTGCGTGATGCTGCTCAACGTCTCAAAGAGGAGGTGATGAAAACGGCAATTTTTCTGGGTACTGCTGACAGGTTGCTTGATGGTTCATTGACATCTTCTGTGCGGAACAGTATAATTCGATCTTCCCCTGTTGCCTATAAGCAGGTCATGATGACTTTATTGATTAATCAGACTGGTAACGTGTTATCTACGGTTTTGGAATCGGTGCGCCAACTCGGTGAGTTGGGTGAGTGGTTTAAACCTGAACGTCAGTCCCGGCCTGACACTCGTACTCCTGGTGAAAATAAACTTACTAGACGTGATATTTTTTCTGGTCTTCTGGCTGATGGTGTGCGTAGGGAGGACATTGATGGTGAGACTACCGCTCGTTTGTGGGAGTTGTTTCGCAAACGCGGCTTGGATCGAAAGGAGGGTGCCCGGCGTGTTCGGACCACTGAGTGTGATCGTGGTGGTTCTGACGGTAGCGGTGATGACGACCGCCGTGGGCGCTCTGTTCGTCATGATGATCGACGTTCTGCACGTGATGTGTCCCCCCGTCGAGAGAGAGACGGGGAGAGAGAGGGGGAAAGAGAAAGGGGGAGAAATGACTATGTTTACAGCAGACGTAGAGATGATAGGGATCAATCCCCTGAGTTGAGGAGGAGAGAGGATCGTCACAGTTTGGTCGATCGTAACCCGCAGTACAATGCAGAAGATACGAATCCGTTCCGTACTGGGAATGGATATGAACAGGAGGTACCGATACCTAAGAAGCGTGAGAGTCTTTATCCTGATTTATCCTGGTATACAGAATGCAGTAAGAATGATTAGGAAAGAGGTCAAGCTCCGGTACACAGATGGGCTCACAGAGATAATAGACCCTATGTAGATATTGATATTTATTGGAGACATCGTAATATCCAAAGGGCCCGAGCATTGGTAGATACAGGAGCGGAGGCCACTCTTATTCATGGAAAATCGAAGAAGTTTACAGGTCAGCCTTTTACTATTACCGGATTAGGTGGAAAAGAAACCCCTGCAGTTCAAACTTTGCTTGAAATGAGAATAGGTAGAATTCCTAGAAAAGAGTATTCTGTACTAGTAGTGCCACTTCTAGAATTCATAATTGGGATTGATATTTTGAGAGGAATGACTTTGCATCTAGATGACGGATGTTACCAATTTGGAACAACGCATTATATATCGTCCAGACCTATACGGGTTGGTCGTTTAAGAATGCCCCCCATACAAGTTCCCCATGCGACAAAAGTGGTTTGTCAGAAGCAGTATCGTATTCCAGGTGGTCATGAGGAGATTAGTACCACTATTCAGGAGTTAGTGGATGCAGGAGTCATAACCCCAGTTACTTCTGCTTGGAATAATCCTGTTTGGCCGGTGCGTAAGAGTGATAACTCTTGGCGCATGACCGTTGATTATCGAGAATTGAACAAGCACACACCCTCTTTGACTGTTGCAGTACCGGATGTTATTACACTAATTGAGAGAATCCAAAAGCATCCAGGTACATGGTACGCGTCCATTGATATTGCTAATGCTTTCTTTTCAATTCCGATTGCCCCAGAGTGTCAGGAACAATTCAGTTTTACGTGGAACGGGCATCAGATGACGTTTAGAAGTCTTCCCCAGGGCTATGTGCATAGTCCTACGATATGTCACCGGCTGGTGGCAGAGCATTTGGCTGAGGTACCGGTTCATCCCCAAATTCAGATATGTCATTATATTGATGATGTTTTGATCCAAGGCGAAACACAAGAGGAAGTTCAGACCCAATTAGACAGAGTCATTGAGTGCCTGCGTGAGAAAGGTTGGGAAATCAACCCAGATAAATTGCAAGGTCCGTCCCAGGCTGTAAAATTTTTGGGTATTAATTGGCATGAAGGGCACCGTGAAGTGATCCCTCAGGTTAAACAGAAGATTCTTGATTTTGCAGTTCCTAGAAATAGGAAAGAAGCCCAGAGCTTCATTGGTCTGTTTGGCTTTTGGCGCCAGCATATTCCTCATTTGAGTCAAATATTGGCCCCCTTGTACCGGGTCACGCGTAAAAAGAATGCATTTGAATGGGATAAACCACAGCAAGATGCGTTTAGTCTGGCAAAAGAGGCAATTCAACATGCTCTGGATTTATGGCCTGTACGTGATGGTGACGTGGATTTGAATGTGTCTGTACAGGGTCTTTATGCAAATTGGAGTTTGTGGCAGAAACAAGGCAGGAGTAAAGTACCGTTAGGTTTTTGGACCAAAAAGTTACCTGATGCTGGTGAGCGTTACACACCCTTTGAGAAACAGTTACTTGCTTGTTATTGGGCTCTGGTGGATACCGAGCAATTGACTTTGGGACATGATATAGTTTTGCGACCTGAGATTCCTATCATGCAGTGGGTTCTGAGTTCGCCGAAATCTCACCGAATTGGACACGCTCAAGAGGCGAGTGTGATTAAATGGAAATGGTACATACAAGACAGGGCACGTGTGGGCCCGAAAGGAGTTGCTTCTTTACATGACCAGGTGGCGCGAGCGCCATCGACTGAGACTGAGAGTGAATGTTCCGTACCTTTAGCACAGGAGTCTCCTGTCAAGTGGGGTAAGCCTTTTGATGATTTGTCCGCAGCGGAAATAAACCATGTTTGGTTCACTGATGGTTCAGCGAGGTTTATAGGGATGACACGGCACTGGAAGGCGGTGTCCTATAATCCGATCACACAAAAATTGTTGAGCACAACTGGTGAAGGTAAAAGCAGCCAATTTGCCGAGCTTTACGCTGTTTACCAAGTTTTGAAACAAGAGTTACCTGGTACATGTCATATTTTCACTGATTCTTGGTCTACTGCCAATGGACTGGCTGTTTGGTTGCCAACTTGGCATTCCCATAATTGGAAGTTACATTCCAAAGAATTATGGGGAAAAGAGTTATGGCAAGAAATTTGGGAGATGCTCCCACAGAGTACTGTTACAATCTTCCATGTGGACGCTCACACCCCGATAGATTCTCTTGACAAATTTTTTCATAACATTGCAGATGAGAAGTCTAAAATTGCTGAGGCAGTGGTGGACAGGCAAGATTCTGATATTGCGGGATTGGCGAAATGGGCACACCAGAAGGCAGGACATTTTGGAGAGAAGGCCACTAGCAGGTGGGCTGCTGATCGAGGAATTTATATTCCCTTAGATTTGATCAAAAATGTTATTTTACACTGCCCCGTTTGTCAGCATATCAGACGGCGTAAGGTGCCCCAAATTGTTAAAGGTCATTTACATCGCGGCAAACTGCCCGCTCAAATTTGGCAGATCGATTACATTGGTCCACTTCCCATGAGTAGGAATTGTCAATATGTTTGCACTATTGTTGATACATACAGTGGCCTGCTGGTAGCCCTTCCCTGTAAGCAAGCTACCCAATTGAATACCATTAAAACATTAGAATTAATTATGATGTACTATGGTGTGCCATTCCAAATTCAATCTGACAATGCATCCCATTTTCGTGGAAGATTGGTACAGGAATTCTGTGCGGAAAACAATATTGAATGGATATTCCATATCCCCTACTACCCACAGGCCTCGGGCCTGGTGGAGAGATTGAATGGCCTGCTAAAGGACCAGCTGCGTAAGTTAACGGATGACAAGTATAAAAATTGGCGAGATTTTTTGCCCCAAGCACTATTGATTTTGAATAATCGTCCTTTTTTAAATGCTGAATCTCCACTTATGCGTTTGTTTCCCCCGAAAGCTGAGGCTATGCCTAATGAAATCAGAGAAACTGTGATGTATTGGGAAATTACTCCCGGAGCTTTGGCTCCATGTAGAGCGACCCCAGGGTCGGCAGGTTTAGACTTGCATGCTATGGATGACATTGTTATAAAAAGTAGAGATCGAGTCATCATAGAGACAGGTGTTGGTGTTCAGATACCACCTGGAAATTTCGGATTGATCGCCCCTAGATCGGGGCTGGCTGTAAAAGGCATTCAGGTGCTTGGAGGAATTATCGACAGTGATTATCAGGGAGAGATTAAGGTGCTCCTGCTGAATAGCAGTGAGGTTGACTTACTGATACATCGCACTGACCGAGTGGCTCAATTACTCATAATGCCTGTTTTCAGTGGCGTATTAATGAAAGGCACTGCTCCAATGTTGCTAACTGTACGTGGCCAGAAAGGTTTTGGCTCCACGGATAATCCTGGGGCCAGAGTTTGGGTGCAGTCGCCTAAGAATTCCCCTGAACAAGCAGAGGTCATTGCCACCGGTCAGGATAATACCATTTTGGTTATGAGACCAGGGAAAGATAGCTGGGAAGCGGTCCCGGCTGATAAATGTTATTTACGAGAATGATTAATGCCTGTATTTGGTTCTCTTTCAGATCATTCTTTGGATTGTTGCTGCAGGATGTGTCGGAGCCGGACTGTTTTCGGACTGGTACGACGAGAAAGGAGGGATCCTATCAACCCGGGATGACCTGGGAACCCGAGTGTTGCGTTCCTTCGCTGCATGGGAGTCATCATCGAACTTTTGGACCGCACTCGCTAAGAGGGTGACTGACGCCCCTCACTTCTGTTTGACACCGATGAGATCTGTTCATGACATTCTGGCGACCTGCCTGGTTGCTGTCCCCGCCTCATTGGAAACTTTAACTCATATTTTTAATGTCTCGAAGGCCCGTCCCAATATTCTCCTGGGTGATTTTGCTACCCATGTATATTGCCCCCTATGTATTGAATTGCCGAACGAGCAAACGCCCATCCAGTCCCAAATACTTACTTATAATATCACACAAGGTGATTTGTGCTTCTTTCTTACGTGTAATCCTAGTGCGATCTCTGAATGTCTGCGCCTAAAACTAAAAGGCGCCACTTCGTTTACAACCCACGAACGGACTTTGTGCTTTCAAAGGACACCGGCCACATGTGTTTCAGTTCAGAACAATATGACTTGTAATAGTTTGGTAGTTACCCCCAGTCACTATCGCACGATGTTACTACCTGCCGGATGGCTTTTCTCATGTGGTAATACTTCCTGGCCATTTGTCCCTGCAAACATTTCCGGAGGCCCTTGTGCCATTACGAGACTCAGTTTGTTGATGTTCGCATCGCATCCGAATGCCAACTCTCGTGTGCTTCGAGATACTGTAATGTTACAGGAGGATTGTGACCCATCTTTGCATTTATATTCCAAGTCTGAATACCTTAGCTTAGCTGTTTCAATTATTGGTGTTCCTGCTTTGGCGGTTTATAATGCCAAATCTATTGGGAAAATGGCCTGCTGGATGGTGAAATCTATTAATCATACTTCTACAATTTTGTCTGACATGCTATTAGACGCCCAGGGTGAACGTAGGGCCATTTTGCAAAATAGAGCAGCCATTGATTATCTTTTGCTTAAACATGGACATGATTGCTCGGACTTTGAAGGTCTCTGTTGTTTTAACTTGTCTGACCATACACAATCCATTCGTGCTCACATCGACAAGTTGCGTGACTTAACAGAAGAAGTTAGAAAACACATTGACCAGGGCTGGTTTGACTGGCTCTTTAATTGGTTACCTGATATACACTTGCTACGCCAAATATTAGGTGGTATTTTGATTGCTGTTGCTGTTTTGATTTCTATCTGTTGCTTTATTCAGTGTATTCCTTCATTATTTCAATTCTGCACACTTGGTACTAGACATAGATCAGTTAGCTTTGTTTCATATTATTCTTCCACAGACGTTAGCTCCATTTAATGAATGTATAATAGACTGAAGTCAAGGGTGAAATGTACTGCTCGATTTTTCCGGTCTTATTGTGTTGAAGGGTGATTTAGGTGACTTCAGTCTCTTTCCATTCAAGTCTAAGGGTTAGGGTAGTGAATGGAGCCTATTTACTAGGCACTTCGACATGATTCTGTGCTCTTCCCCATAGATCAGGGCTTGCACATATAGCCTAGGGGATAGATTCGTTAGTATTAGGGATAACCTGTCCTGTAGTGAGGGTATTTCATGGAGCCGTGCTGAATGCAGGCCTGGTAGGCCTTAAACGGGAGAGACTCCATCTTTCCTCCTGCTCTGGCAGCTTGGATGTTTCTAGGTCATAGGCAGTGTTTTAGTTAGGAGGTGTTATTCGCTTGGAGAGAACCGGTTCAGGCCGGCCCTTATCGAAGGATTGTATTTTTCTTCATGCCGAAGACACTACATCAGTCCGGCCGGCTGGGAACGTGTCCTTGGCACGGGGAGGTACAAGAATTTGGTGGGCGGTAGGTTACGGGCTGGAATTTTCCATGAGGAAATGCACGTCTATATTAGTAAAAGTTTGAGACAGATACTGGCACTTGCTTCTAGTCCATAGGCGGCACCTGGCCGTTAGTAGTAAAGCTGCTACTTATTCCAGGGAAGACAGATGACAAACTTGGAGGTGGAGAAAAACCGAGAAATAGATATTCCAAAGAGAAGAGAGTAGCCGATGAGGAAGAGGTCCCAGTGACTCGGAGAGGGAGACGGGAGTAAACCCGTGATTGCGGAGGGGTGACTTCCAGGCGAAGCCGAGGCGCAGACGAGAAGGGAACCTAGATGACCATTGAGTGCAGGCTACATACGACCAAGGTGATGTCAACCCCTTACTATTAGAGTGTACAACTTAATCTTTCACTTTTCTTTGCAGGTTATGTGATATGTATTATGTTCCGTGAGTGTGCATTTAATAACTAAATAAAGTATTCAGTTTGTAGTAAAGCAATATGTGCTACGTGTTCTTGTGTAAGAGGGTAACCTATTCTTCTAGTCAGCTGTGACTTGACATGAACAGATGTTAATCCTGATCAGGTAGGTGGTAACTGAGTAAGGGAGAAAGGAGCCCTTCGAACTAGGGAACAAGTTGTGCTCAACTAGCTGTCTTTGTGTGATCTGATATATAGTAACACTGATGTCGTGGTAATTATAGGATGAACTCGTGCTAAGGCTGCCGTCTGGGCAGGAAGTCCTGGGTCCGTTTGGGACCGCGAGGCTGTGACTGCCGTCTGGGCAGGAAGTCTGTGGCTGCCGTCTGGGCAGGAAGTCCTGGGTCCGTTTGGGACCGCGAGGCTGTGCTAAGGCTGCCGTCTGGGCAGGAAGTCCTGGGTCCGTTTGGGACCGCAAGGCTGTGGCTGCCGTCTGGGCAGGAAGTCCTGGGTCCGTTTGGGACCGCGAGGCTGTGGCTGCCGTCTGGGTAGGAAGTCCTGGGTCCGTTTGGGATCGCGAGGCTGTGGCTGCCGTCTGGGCAGGAAGTCCTGGGTCCGTTTGGGACCGCGAGGCTGTGGCTGCCGTCTGGGCAGGAAGTCCTGGGTCCATTTGGGACCGCGAGGCTGTGACTGCCGTCTGGGCAGGAAGTCTGTGGCTGCCGTCTGGGCAGGAAGTCCTGGGTCCGTTTGGGACCGCGAGGCTGTGACTTGTAGGTCTTGATATATATATATAGTAGGAATTCCCTGTCCTTAGGTGGTACATATATGTGGTTATTTAGGTGTAAATAGGCCCTAGGGAGGGGGTAACGTTCTGGTTTGGGTTAGAGAGGCTCTGCTGAGCGGGTTCTATCTGATCCGAAGACCCAAGCAGAACAGATGGCTATACGCATTAGGAATATGCTCGATACAGTGGGCAACATTCAAAGGGTAAGTCACGCGGGGGCGGCGTCTCTGGTTGAGCGGAGGAGCGTCGCCCCACAGGCCAGAGCTGAAAAATAAATTGGTAATAAAGTTTATTTATTACCATTTTATTTGTCAGCAATCGACCCACGTGGCAGCAGCAGGGAGCTGTGCTCTTTAAAATGTGCATGTCCCTTTGGCCAGCCGTCTTGCGAAAGCCAACAGACATGCTCATTTTAAATTTCTCTTAGCTAGCTGTTTTAGACAGCTAAGTTAGGGAAAGCGCAGGCCTCCAGTTCTCTGAGGAGTGCTGAGTGAGGCCTCCACAACCAATCATGGGGCTGTTCTCATGCTGTGAGAGCAGCGCCAGGATTGGTTAGGGGAGCTGGCTAGTTCCCACAGGAGAGAGACGGCCAGTGGAAAACATTGCATTGTGCCTCAAGGTAAGTGTTTTGTTTTAATAAAAATTATTTCTTTGCATCCCCTCTGCCCCCCCCTCACCTCACCGGCCTCGGTACATGGCAACCGCCACTGGGTAAGTGTGCAAGGCTATGTGATCCCTGGATTGGCACAGTGAGGAAAAACAGATGGACTAGAATGCAGCCCACCAGTAGCAGATTAATTCCCACATTCCAACCGCCACTTTTTTGTTTCTCTCAATGTGACACTCTGTGTGTGATGGCTAAGCCCAAATCTGGGTCCCATATCTCGCTATGCAATAAGACTGAGGTAGCAATTCAATGATGGAACCCAAGGAGGCTCAAACCCGTCAGCAGCTGTTTATATTGCTATTCAGAGGTGACATTACCTGCAGGTTTAGGGCACACTGTTCTTATTGGATCAGGACCTATACTGATTTGCATATGATCGCTTCTTGTCTGTAGTGCCAGGGAGCAAACAGCAAGGCACTGGAATGCATCCCAGAGTGAATTCTAAGGCCCAGGTTTATCATAGGCTTGCGTTGCCCTGGTGTCACCCAAGATGACGCAAGGGCAACGCAATCCCTCAGTAAGATTTACCAAACCATGCACGGCCACCTTACGTGGCCCTGCATTGCTTGGTACATCTGGAGTAATGAAAGGCAGTGCAACTCTCTGTCTTGCGTTACTCTGCTCTGGGAAGGAGTTACTTGGTATCATGCATTTTGGTGAATTCCTAGATGTACCAAAACAGGTAAAACTGGGAATGCATCAAAATGCTATGCCTACCCGATAGAGGTGCAACAAGGAGAAAAATCTTTATTTCTCCACGGTTTTAACGCTTTCTACCTGTGCTGCATTCTGCAGCACACTTAGAAATAGGAATCACCTCTAAAGATTCTTTTTGTGCAGGAAGATGTCCCTTCCTGCACAAAACCAATCCTGCCTGCAATGCAGGCACCCTTGCACCATGAAGCAAGGGTGCCTGCTTAGGCGCTAGGCCGCACTGAGTGCACCAGCGCAGACAGAGAAAGCAGGAATGTGCCATATGTTAGTAAATATGAAGCATTGCTGCTCTTTCCATTTGACACAGCGCAGCACGTTGTCTTGCTGCGGTTTGCTGCGTCAAATTATAAATCTGGCCCGTGTGCCCCGGAGTGGGTACTGTGACTATGTCACAAGCCTCAAGATATATATCAACTTGGCACTGCCACGTGCCTGGGGAGGCCAGAACCTACATTCCCGCAGTAAATGTAGAGCCTACATACCCGCAGTAAATGTTTCAGGTCCAGCCCAGGCCCATTGACTAGATCCGCCAGCAATCCTTTCATCTCCACCAGCCCCCACCCCCCGTGTTTCTTAATTATCATTAAGAGCCAATCAGCCGGGCCTTAGCGCAGGGGGGCATGCCAGCGCTGATTGAAGTCACATGGTTGAACTGGGCTAATGAAAGCCGCCTGCCATGGCAGACAGCAGGCCGGGCCCTGGAGGGGCATGACCAACGTGAAGCCATTCCAGGAAACAAGAATGCCATTGAAGGAAGGAGGCATCCCGGCTCGCTAATGGGAAGCAGAATGGTGCCCGGAGCCCACGCACTGCCCCCGCGGCGAGCTTCCTTCAGCAAAGACGCCAGTTTGCCAAGCAAGCCTACCCAGCACCGAGCGAGCACTCTCGCCATCCAACGACCTCAAAATGCCAAGCGTTCCACCCAGCAGGCACCATGCGCCCTCCAACGGCCCTCGCTGCAGGCATCACAGACGTCCATTGTATCAACTGCCCTGTGACACCTGAAACTAGAGTCCATGGTGCCCCGTGCTCCCTTCCGCCTCTTTGTGAAAATGTAATTCTACCTCAATTGAAAACCGTCATGACTGTAAATAGAATTCAGAGCCAGAGGCAGCGCGCGCGCATCCACCGGACGGGTGTATGGCCACTTATCAGTCAGAACCACGTGGTGGGCTGCTTGGAATGACAATTGATGCTGCCCGGACTACTTAAAATCGAGGTAGGGCCAGGAGGCCAGGATCCATGCCAGTCTTTTGGAATATATCCACACAAAGTAGATGTGAATACAACGAAACTCAGTGAAAGTAACTCGCGGAGTCGGTCTACTTAAACGATGGCAGAGAGCCAGCCTTCCTGGAACCATGTAGGACACCCCTGGGTTAAAAGAATGTGCTAATATGAAAGGCCGGTCAACGGCCTTTTTTGCAGTCTTTATACAGCGAGAACTTGGCCAAGGGGCATTGGAGGGCTTTATGTGAGCACCAGCTTACTTTACAAAAGGTTAAGTTATTTGACACATGGAGAATAAGTAGTTTGTCAAAAAACATCGAATGTTGAGTGGCCGCCTTCGGCAGTGACAAAGACTGCAGCTCTGGCGCTAGGCCACATTTCCTTCCTGTGAGGGTCCTCACTGCACAAGTACTTGAGGCTTTGGAGTTATCCTTTGTAAATATATGTGACCTCAATTGTAATACAGGGGGCCAAACACAAATAAGGTATATGTATCCCATGCCAGTCTAAATGGGAGGCAATTTGGGATCAGTGAACGTGGGGAGGAAGGCTCTGGGAGGACCCCATAAGGCTCAGCACTTCAAGAATTCCTCCTAGTGAGGAGGACAACTGTATCGTTTTCATTGGGACATTTAGGGTTTACAGAATGGCGGACGTGCAGGGTGGTTTGTGCCCATTAAGGCTGTATTCTGTGCAAGGGCATGAGCTATTCTTTCTGAATGTGGCTACTGTAATCGGTGGCACAATGAGTGCTGCTGGCCCAGTAGTAGAATTTAATTCACAGTCCATGGGTATATGTAGTACAATTTACTAGGGACTTACAAGTAAACTAAATGTACTAATCTGGTAAATGCTGGTTGTACCATGTTTTAGGGAGAGAGCACAAGCAATTTCCCACTGGTTATCATGGAGAAAGTGCACAGAGTCCTAATGCCAACACAAACAGGTTCACAAACTGAAGGCAACATTCTGGCAGCGACCCTGAAGAAAGGGCCAGATCTAACATGAGCCTCCTCCAGCCAAAACTAGGGGAAATTAATCAATACCATCTCTTCTTAGGTGATAGAACATTGACAATGACTCTCTCTTGCAGTGATTTTGTCAGTTCATGCCCATCAAAGTCTAACTGTAGCCTCCTGGCATTATCCTATGGGGCCACTACACAACACTAGTCACTATACTATCCTCATTTATGGACCCCATTTGTGAAACTCCTGACCTTAACATGCTCATTGATACATCCCAGTAGGCAGAAATACCACCATGGCCAAAATATTGATGTAGCCCATTCAACCCCTTGGGACATGCTTCTTTCCCCAACTTAGGGAAATCCCATAAGCACAATAACCAACAGAGGCCACTAATAGCTGTCAGCATCAAGAGCCAAGCCCCAGGCCATCCACTGCCATGTGGAGGCTTAAAGCGGGGGGGTCTCGGATAGGACTCACTACCAGCCTTGGGGCTGGCAAGGAATTCCCTATCAGTTTCTGAGGGTTCTCTGACCTCTGTGGGTTCTCAGAGCGGGGAGGGTGTTAGGCACACTCCTGCCACTCTCCTTCCCACCAGTTCAGGGGTGGTATCCTGAGACTGGGCATTCATCCCAGGGTCTGTACCCTGAGGCTGAACCGGTGCATGGCAAGCCAGGATGTCTGGGGGGAAACTACCACCCCTCTTATGGTGACACAATCTGACTGTGTCATACAGAGGTCTGTCTGGTGCAGGTCACTGCCCTTTACCTCTGTGACAGTACAGGGAGAACCTCCAAGTAATCAGAAGTGGCCTCACCAGTGTCTGTTTTGGGGTGCTCTGCTCTCATAGCTGGTACCTCTGATATACTGGTCTTTGCACTGTGAACTGTTTCCACCTCCTGCCCCTCCATGTGAAGTAGCATCCCAAGACAGCAGAGCATTCAGGGTGCCCAGGGAAGACACCACTCCTAACCCTTCTAACACTGGTGGTAACTAATTTTGCAGAATGCAGTCAATAGGCATCTGGGAATAACCCTCCTCACAGCCACTTCCCCAAACCATTCTAGGGGTACCAGGGCCTTAGGGTGAACAAAGTCCTGCAAAGTACCTGGCAGGTACTGATCTGGGGATATCAGCCTTTCCACCACCACTGTCTGACTGGCATTGATATCGCTCAGACCAGGCACAGGGATCCCATTCACTGTGATCTGATGATAGTGGTAACTTCCACCTTAGGGATCACAAGCCTACCCTCTGAGTGTCTCTTCCAACTAAAGGAGTCTGGGGCATGTTCTACCCTCTCCTCTAGAGGACTACTTTCCCCAACGCCACAATGACAACCCTCAGGAGTTCTCACTAGTGGGTAGTTTCATAGATCAGACATAGTTCCCCTGCCTGTGTCCTAACTGGAAACACTCAAATCAACAGTATTGGAAATGGGGTGGCCTGGGTCACCACCCACCAGATATTGCCCCCTCTTTCTCAGAAGGAACATGGGAACCATGTCCTCACACCTTACTCTGGGACTTTTCTGTGTCAACATAGACCTCCCATGGACCGATGGTCCCCTTTGCATCTCTAGGGCTACCTCATAAACCTCGAACACCTTGTGATGTCATCCACCAAAACAAAGTTAGAGAATAGATCCTGGACACAGTTATTGCTGCCACCGTTGCTGCTGGACAATGTATGCTGTTTGGCTTTTATATCCGTCTCTTTCTTCTCCTCCATGGTCCACTGAGCAGATTCTTGTTCCTTGGCAGCCTCCCTTTTTGTGGCTTCCTCCTACATCTTTGTTTGGCCAGCTGCAGCATGAACTCTTCTTCAGTCTTCCTGATCTTTAGTTCCTTGTGGGAGAGGTTGTGGGAGCACATACTGCTCCCTGCTCTTGCAGGGGATCTCACTCCTCTGGGAAAGTGGCCCTGCTCCTCCTCCTCCTGCTGCTGCAGCCCAGGGCTGTGACAGGGTCATTTTCCTCATCCCCAAAGTTCACCTCTCCATCCTCATGGTCATCTTCCTCTTGATCCTCTGGTGTGGTCGGCATCCTCCTGACCTCCTCAAATGCTCTGACGGCTATTTGGAGGTCCACCTTGGTGGCCTTCCTTCCCACATTCAGCCTTTTCTCCTTGCAAAGCATCTGCAGATTTACCTTGCTAAGGCTGTCAATGTTGCTCGGCGACAACTCCATAGTAGCAAAAAGGACACGAGGCAAAAACTTAAATTTAGAAAAAGGAACACATGACCAAATCAGAAAATAAGGAGAATTGAAAAAGATATTACATCTGCCAGATAAATTATATGGGATTTTAGTGTCACCCAAAATTACTGAGTGGCACTGCACAAACACAAGCACTGGATCACACTGCTGAACATCAATGTAAGAAATTGGGTTATTGGTTCGGGGGGTTGGAAGCCCCACTTATTCAACAACCACAATCCTTGACAGAGTGAACCACAAACGTCACTAAATAAATATGTGTTTAACCCTCTAGTAGCTTGGCACTAAGCAGCATGGAATAACTTAGAGGCAAAATGTAAAGTGTTTATGCAGCTCACAAACAGTAATAAAGTGAAAAAACAACACAATAAATAAATAAAATAACACCAGAATGAAAACATCCAATCAGTAAGTCCCGAGATATTACATTCTAAAGTATCAAGTAGATATAGCACCCAAAAGCACAAAGCACTACTCATGCTCATCTGGTTGTGCTAGACCAGGGGAAAATCACAACTTCAGGTGGAGTGCGGGTCCGATACAGGACCAGGTTAGTCCACTGAAAAAGTTACCTTCTCGGAGTCCGGCGCGAAGAGTTCTGTTTGTGGTGGAGGAGGCTGTGAGGAGCAGCACCTCCTATGTATCTGCCCCGCACTAATTGTAATCAGGAAAACTGTCTTGCGGGAGCACTAAGAAATGCACAAATAAGGACATGCAGAGCGGCAGTTATAAAATGCCTCGGAGGGACGTCTATCCAACTGTCCTACAGAGCTATTAACTTTTGGAAAATAGCAGCAAAAGAACTGGACAAAAATAGCGATTTAACACAAGCAGCTGGAAAATAATTGTATGCAGCTATTTAAGTGCACTGATTATATAATCCTTTTAATAATTTAGTGGCTAATTGCCCAGGACGGTTTCATCATGTCACAAACTTTTGGAAAAAGGAGGCAAAATAACTTTTTAATTTCTTAACTATTTATTGCCCGTTGACACAATTTAGCTTCAATCCTCTTCTGTCTCTCCACTGTCCTACAACTATTGTCTCTTCTTAAATTCTAGTTTTTAAATGTTGATTCTCGGTTTTAAGAAACATGGTGGTACGCCCACCCTTTTATGATTTTAATGAAATCAAATAAAAGTATTTTTGATTTATTGAGCAGTAAGTGTGTAGTGTAAAGAGCAGGCCTGACATCGCGACCGGTTGTCACTGTACCACAACGATTCGGTTGGATGTCGGAGATCATTTTTGCTGGAACTCCGTGTTAATGGGCATCACTGGTGGGCTATTGTTGCTGTAGCATGAAGTGCAAGTCTTGCATTGCTGGTAGTTGTGGGTGGCAGAGACTCGAAAAGAACAGGCCGTATCACAGTCACAAAGAGCCCAAAAAATCATGATTTCACCTTTTCTTGTAGAGAAGTGCACTCAGATGCTAGCCAAGGGTAGTGGCCCTTGGGAGGCACCTCTTGGGGATCAAGAACTCAATCAGGCAGAGGTCAACATGGCTTAGGCAGGTCCAGTTGCAAGTCCAGGCAGGTACAGTGCAGAATGACAGCTGGGCACTGATCAGTTGCAGGGAGGACTCTGGAGCTTGTTGTGTCACTGTCGCTTAGAACAGGAGGTGAGCCAACTTACCTTTTACGTCACTCAGGTAGCCTTAGGTCAAGAGAGCAGGTTTAGTATTCCTTCTCAAAGATCATGGCAGGCCTCAAGCAGCAGGACAGCTCCTTGTGGATTAAGACAAGCCTCAAGCAGCAAAGCAGCCCTCTGGGGAACAACTTCAAGTAGAAGGGCAATTCTCTTGAGACCAAGGCAGCTAGTCCTATTGGAATATCCACAAGTCCACGAGGGTACAGAAGAGTGACTCCGGAGGTCCAAACTATTCACCTGGTGCCAGCTTTTGAAGTGGGGGGAACTCCATATATAACTCCCACTTCTGGTTCTGGAAAGTTCTCCCCTTCACCTGTCAAGGCTCCAAGAAGTCTGTAGTGACATAGGACTAGTGTTAGGTTCCTTTATGTGTGCAGGAGGTAAAGCCCTTTAAAATGTACGTAGGGCTGGCTAGAGCGCTACCCCAACCATCCTGTCCACACCTAATCCCCTTTTGTGTCACTGTCTGGAAGGAGTACACACACTCCAACAGCTGAGCCATTCACAGTCATGTGACCCAGGACACTGAAAGAAGGCACAGATTTTTAGGACAAGAAAATGACAGCTTTCTAAACGTAGCATTTTCAGAATTGTGACTTAAAATTTGACTTTACCATTAAAGAGAATTTAAAGCTACAATTCATTTGAGTCTTAACAAGATATCTCTATTTGCTCACAAGCCAAAGTTAGCACTTATTAAATATAACAAGGTAACCCAGTTACTTTGTGCTGGCTTTGTTGCATGCCTACCTAGAGTCAGTGGTCGAAGTGCATATAAAAATGACTAAGAACTTTACGTCTGGTTATAATGGCGGTGTGCCCAGCAAGTATGTGGGTGGAGTAGGAGATATGGCTAAAGGAATAGAATATTCTGTAAATATTTTGCTAGACTTTGACCTACAGGTAGCTAAATATAAGATATAATGCACACACCCGCAATGAAATGAAAAATACATGCAAATAAAATTCAACTGTGGGAAATGTATTTTTCCGGTAAAAGAGTTTGGTTGGGTAATGCGGTACCTTCAGATATTTGCGGGTGTACTCGGACAGTCACTGATTCACATTGTGGTCAGTGCTCTGGGAAAATAATGACATGTATTTATAGTGCCAAGAAGTCCAAGCCTGTGAAAGAAAGCACAGTGAACTAAGTAAGCCATTAGTTTCAAACATGTATTACACTTAGTATAAGAGAGGCTGCAGATACGCTGTCCCAAAATAAGCAACAATATTTTGTTGAAATATTTACAGTCCTGTCAAAAATCATGTTTCTGGTAATGCGCTGATTGTACCTAGTGCAAACATTTTTTATAGGTTTCCTTTAAGAGGACACATTTTAGATTCTATAAATCAATTAAAACCTATACCCAAGCAGCCTTCAAATTTGAAAGTTACCAATTGCACATTTACATTTCTTTCAGGTGGTAGGAGGATCCCTAGAGAGGAGGCTTGTTTCTTCTTTAGCTGCATCTCCATTCTCTCACTTCACTGTAAAGGAGCTCTTTCTTCCCCCTTTCAAGTGCGGAAACTCAACCATTCAGAACAGTTGTTTTTTTAAATAGAAGGTATGGGAGCTCTTTGAGAAAATTGATAAAGCTTGGGAAAGTGGTTCCTCTTTCCCCTGCCCATGTTGACCTGTGCCTAGAATTCATTCCAGCCTGTCTGGCTAACCTGCTAAGAAATAATGAATGGACCCCTCTCTCTTCAGGAAGCAAATATACTATGCCCCTACACCTGAGTCAATGGCACTACCAGACGAAGAATGGTGTGGCCAAACCCACTCCCTTATTGTGGCAATTGAAGAATAATGATTAGAGATATTAAAGCAGACAACGGTAGGGTGGGTGCTTTTCGGTGCTTTGTCCTCGCCCCATGTTTCCTGAAAATTATATGGTGGACGTGATCACCCTGACTTAATAAGCAATGACCAAGCCAATAGGTCTGGTGTTGGCTGGCAGCCTTTTGGCTTTGGTAATGCTTGATTTGTCATGGTTTTTGTCAAACATTTTTGTTGGGGAAGATTCCGGGTCCTCTTTAATAAAAAAAGCACTGGCTAAACGATAACGTTTTTTGGGGTCTCAGCAAGCATACATTGCCATTGTAGTACCTTGCACCCTAAGAGAACTACTTTGTGTGCAGATGTGGATCTTTTTTTTTTTTTTTTTTTTTTTTTATTTTCAGTGGCAGAGGCATACAAAATACAAGGATGAGAAAAACATTTTAAACAATGACAATCATTCGCATAATTGCTGATACATTATTAACAAAACCAAGTAAGAAATAAATGAAAAAGAAGAGAAAATAAACCGGTGAGACATAGAAAACATAAGATATCTCTTTTTACAGATGTGGTCGTTATTAGATTAAATCCAGTTATCAATAGGAGACCATAGTTTCCTAGCAAATATCTTCTTTCTGTGTCCTTTCAATTTGTACACTGCTTTATCCATTCTATAAACATTTAACAACTTTCCCAACCATTGCTCGAATGATGGTGGATCAGCATCTAACCATCTTGAGGTAATACAAAAACGGTAAATGGACATTCCAATAAAAAGAAAATGTTCTTGATCAGCAGATAAGCTCTCAGATGGAACATATAAGCCAAAAATAATCACAGATGGACATAACTTGATATTAGTGTTAAGCAAATTAGTCAAAAACTTTTCTATCCTATTTATATATACAGTTAGTTCAGAACAGCTAAAAAACATATGACATGAGTCTGCTGCTAAAGTTCCGCAACGACTACAATTGATACCTTTCGTAGCTTTCCATTTGGCCAGTTTTGCCGGTGTATAGTAAAGATCTAGAGATGCCATGTAATGTTGACTTTTAAGAGAACTGTTGATTAATGTTTTATTACTAATCTCAAACGCCCTTGCCAGATCTATCCCTTCTATACACAGTTTCCTTTCCCATTTCTGGGCTTGTTGGTCGAGATCATCATGCAGCCTGTTGACCATTAGTTGATAGATTGTACCGATGCGACTATCCCTCCTGCCGCTCTCCATAACAACATTGGTCTCCATTGCGTCACTATATAAGAGGTTTTTTTTTTCCAGAAAACTACGAATTTGTAAGTATTTAAAAAATTCGTTTCTGGAGAGACCCAATATATCTTGAAGTTTGGAAAAGGACATTAGAGCCCCATTTTGGTACAGTTGCCCAATTGAATGAATCTGTCCCAGACGGAATCGATTCGTGGAGATATCTTGAGAAATACCAGATAATGAAATATTGCAACAGATGGGTGTATAAAAATTATATTTTGAGATTATCCGTAAAGCTTTATTAATTTGTCTCCAAACCAAAAAAGCAGAGAGAAGAACCTTAAATTTTGTTTTTTTGTAATAACTCGGCTCCGTAAATATCAATAAACATTGGCGCACATGAGCACCCATAAGCATTTCAAAAATGGATGGTGACATAAAGGTTTCGCTGACATGATCATAAAATAATAAAACCTTAATTGTTTTAAGAGTTATAGCCCAATAGTACATTCTAAAATTCGGAAATCCCAACCCACCACGCCCTTGCGGTAAGGTGCACCATTTTAGAGATCTTCTTGAGCGGCGATACCCCATAAAAATCTGGACAGCATCGTATCTATTTTATTAAAAAGGGACATAGAGAAAAATAGGGGAATGGTGCGAAAAAAATAAAGAAATTTTGGAAAAATCAACATCTTAATGACATTGGTCCGTCCAAATAAAGATAAATGTAGATTATTTATCCTTTCTAAGGTTCTATTAGTGGATATGAGTAAAGGATCCAGATTTAGTCCAACAATGTCATCTATTTTAGATGATATAGTTACACCAAGGTATGTAGCAGTATCATTTAGTAGAATATCAGTGGGTGTACCAGTTTTAGAATGTACAATTTGGGTTTTTGAGATATTTAGTTTGTATCCAGAGAATTTACCAAATTCACTAGCAATTTCTATTATTTTAGGTAAGGCGGAAGAAGAATCAGAGGTTACAATGGCCACATCGTCTGCGTATGCTAAGACTTTGTGGTCTATCTCATGGAGTCGGACAGGTGGAATACCGGGTTCTATAATTAATCTATTCAAATAAGGTTCTAGATAAAGTGCAAATAAAAGTGGAGAGCAGGGGCACCCTTGCCTGGTCCCCCTGGTAATTGAAAATGGACTAGAGATATCCGTGCCTAATCTTATTACACCCTTTGCATTAGAATAAAGTGACTGTATAGCTTTAATAAATTGTGGTGGAAAACCCTTCCATTTTAGTACAGACCAAAGGAACCCCCAGTCTACTCTATCAAACGCTTTTTCAGCATCGAGTAGGATAACTCCGACTGGGGATTCCTTTGCTTGAGCCCAATCCAACAGTGCAATAACACGTTTAACGTGATCTGTAGTGTCCCTGTGTTTAATAAACCCGTGTTGAATATTAGAAACCAAACCCGGCATAACATCGTTTAGTCTATTTGCAAGAATTTTAGAATAAATCTTACTATCAGCTGTAATCAGGGAGATGGGACGATACGAGCCTAATTCCTTTGGATCCTTGTTCTTTTTGACAAAAACAACTATAGTAGCTGTGGACCAGGAGTCAGGAGCTTTGTCTTGAAATGCTACATTAAAAATTTTAAGCAACTCTGGTTTCAGCAAGAGTCTAAATGTCCGATAAAATTCAAGAGGAATCTGATCGGGCCCCATAGCTTTACCAGCTGCAAGACTCGTAATAGCCCTTTCAATCTCTTCCCAGCTTATTGACCTAGAAAATAAATCTATATCATCTGTGCACAAAGAAAGTTGGTTAATGTTTTGTAAATAATCTGTGGGATTAAGAGTCTTGTCAGTTTCATTGTTAAAGTCGTTATACAGCATCTTGTAGAAGCCCTGAAATGCCTCTAATATTCCTTCCCTACTTTCGTGAAGGACCCCATTTGTATCTTTAACACATTGTATTTCGTTAAAAGAAGATTTTTGTCGTAAGCGCTGTGCTAGAATTTTTCCCGTACGTTCGCTAAATTCGTAACGTTCCGTTTTATATTGTTTAAATTTTGCAGCTACTTCTTCAGCAATATGTGTACGAAGACCTGAGCGTTCAATGGTTAGTCGTGTTTGTACATCCTCTATATTAGCATTGTTTTTACATGCGGTAGATAATTCCAGCTCGACCTGCCTTATCTTGTTTAACCTATCCCTGAGATCTGTTTGGTTTTTTTTCCTCTTATAATTTGCAAAACTGATTGTCTCGCCCCGTACAATAGATTTGAAAGAGTCCCAGACTACTTGTGGAGAGGCAGTATCGTTGTTTATTAGAAAGTAATCTTTAATAATATTAACCATAAATTGAAGGTATTCTTCGTTTAATAATAAATTTCTTTGAAATGACCAGGATCTAGTGGAGTTTTGGCAATCAGTAGAAAATTGCATCTCAGCAATTATAGGATTATGATCTGAAATGACTTGTGGTAATATCTCAATACGAATTTTCTCCAAAAAAACTGAGGATACAAAAAAGTAGTCTAAACGGACAAATTTTTGATAAGGAGTAGAAAAAAAAGTATATCCGGGGTCATTATAATGAAATTTATTCCAGACATCAGTTAACCCATTACTTAGTACCAGGTCTCTAAGTGCTTTATAAGTTTTAACCTTTCGACCCGTATATCTCTTCTCTGATTTAATATTCCAGTCGGCTGACATATGTATATTTAAGTCTCCACAGACTATAATCGGTTGTGTCCAAGTGGATAGCTCTGTATTCATAGTGTTAAACAATTCGGCATCGTCCAGATTGGGACCATAAATACAACATAAGGTAAATTTGCAGCTTCCAATTTTTAGCTCAGCCAGTCCCCATCTGCCCCATTTATCAGAGAGTGTTTTTAAACATTTCCCTATTCCCTTTCGCATACAAATTGCAACGCCTCTTTTGATACCCATTTGCTTAGATGTAATCAAAACTTCCAATCCCAAATTATTCAGAAGAAAACGTTTATCCCATGAAATGTGAGTTTCCTGTATACATAGCAGATCAATATTCAGCACTTGGAGCATTGTTCGGAACATAGCAATCTTCTTTAAATCATTAAGACCATTGATATTAATAGTACATATTTTCACCTTTTTATACATATCAAAAGTGATAGAAAAAAATTATCGACCATCATCACAAGTATTTGCTCTTCAATGTTATCATTTAAATGCCTTATATTCATCCCTGTGTTGAACACCTCTGCCTTACACCCCCACCACCAACCCTTGCCCTTGCCCACCCCCACCCTTGTTCCCAGAACCCCTCCCCCCACCCTCCCCACTATATGAGGCACAGGAACTTTCAGTTCCTGGAGCGTATGGATGCCGTGTCCCTAACCCGTGGCGTCCTTACTAGAGAAAAAAAAGAAAAGAAAAAAAAGAAGAAGAAAAGCGAGAGAAGGAGAAAGTTCAGAAAAGAAGAAAGGAGAGTATAGAGATAGAGAAACATAATGGTCCTGCATTCAAATAATTATTAAACAGTATAATTATTACGCTCAAGTTCTAGATTTATCATACTATACATCGAAGATCTTCTTGTTTATTCAAAGAGATTCCAAGTACGCCTTAGCTTTGATTATAGAAATAAAGTATTTTGTTTGGCCCTTGTATATAGTCTTTAGTTTTGCAGGACCTTGAAGAAATACTGCTACTTCTTTCTTCTGAAAATCAGGAATTAGTTGCTTCAGTTGCCATCGTTGAGCCACAGTAGCTTGGCAGTAGTCTGGTCGCACAAAGAACTGACAACCTAGACCATCCGCTTTCTTATCTGGTCTGGCGTTTACAAATATCACTTCGCGGGCAAGGAAATTATTGAATGACACCAGAATGGCCCTAGGATAGTTTTCTTGACCTTGTCGTGGTTTCCTTGTTGTGAAAGGGAATCTATGTGCTCGTTGTATTTCCCGAGCCCAATCCCAATCAGTAATTTCAGGAAAAGCATCGTTTAGTAAATTAATGATAAACTTCCTCGGGTCCCCTCCTTCTTTATTTTCAGGGATCCCCAAAAAACGCAAGTTGCTTCTACGGGCCTGATTTTCCAAACTAGCTAGTTTGTCAGATAGGTCATCCTTTTGTACTTTGAAATCTCCCACTTCTTGTCTTTGAGCCATACATTCTTCTTCTAGTACAGATATCCTGGCCTCTACTTCAGTGACCCTATCAGCAGTCTCTGAGCATAATTTGATTGCACGTCGTACTGCGTTTTTGACTTTGGCACATGTCATTTGCGTGCGTTGATTCTCGGCCTTGCTCTCTGCTCTATGACACATCATGGTATCAAATATTGTTTTCAGTGTAATCTCTTCGTTGTTCTCTTGCTGTAGACTAGGATCAGGTATAGCATTATGGCTAGACCCCGGAATATCATTGGCAACAGAAGCGGTGGATATTAAATTAGAAGATAGGGGATTCGTATTGTTTGGTGAATTAGAAGCAGCCTCTTGGCTCATTATGCGAGAAGATCTCTTCTTCCTCCGCTTCTTTTTTATAATGGTTGCCGCATTAGTATTATCAGGACTCATACTGATCTCACCCTCAGAAGATAGGCTCTCACCACTAAAGTCTGCCCAGTCTTTATTAAGACCCGTCGCTTCATCGGATGAGAGTTCTGATAGTGAAAAAAAATTTTCAGGGAGCTCTTGATTATGTTGATGCCCAGTAGTTTCTTTTACACTTCGTGATTCGCTTGGTGCTTCATTTGATAGTAATACCAGCGATGGAAGAGAGCATGCTCTATTGGTGATAGCTCCACCCGGAGCTGGAACTGCAAATCCCATAATACCCTTCCTCGAAGAGTCGGTCGGTATCAGAATGGGTATCAGAGTAGAAGGATTATTAGAGTTATTCTGATTATCACCGCTTGTAGATGATTGATTAGCAGACTGTGCTGCGGTTATATCAGTGCTTTGATTATCATTATCAGTTATTTTCTTTTTTGCAGCATGCTTTTCAAATAGATCTGGTAAAGTTTGTAACACAGAGCTTTTTATGCCGGGTATTTCATTAGATTTAACAGCAGCCCCCTTATTAGAGTTCTTACCCTGTTTGGTGATGGTTTTACCAGGGATCAGTGGTGTTGCCTCTGCCATCTCGGTCTCCTCGTTCTCTTGCTCCACGTTGTTCAAATCAGACCCAGGGCCGGTTTTTCTGTTGCTGCGTGTGGCAATAGAAAGTGGAAGTGGCGTCCTCTTTTTCTTCCGTGAGCCACCTCTGCCGGGAAAAACGCTGCTCTGTGCCCAGCACAAGCAAAGTGTAGCACGCCACAGCGGAGACCGCCGATTGAACTCAAAGAAGTTTAGCAACATTCGTAAGCTCTGCCTGACGCAAGGATAGTTTGTAGCAAATTGTTATTACTATATGCTGGAATAACGCGATGTAATTATTTCTTCTCCATTTTTGATACGTTTTGTCTCCGTGGCTCTGTGGCTTTGTCTGACCTGCACGAGCCAAACTCCGGTGAAATCAAAGTCAATTATTGGACACTTTCCCCGCTGCTAAAATCTACTCGGAAATGGTCGACGCCTCTCTGCCTCTCTGCCAGCGCGGAGCTTCGGATCCAACCCTCCGGTCAGGAAATGAAAAAAACACCTTTCAGGTTCCGCGCTGCTCCGTTTTCCGTCTCTCCGTCTCTCCAAGTAGCCCAGCCCAGCCCGGGCGGCTTCCACAACAGCGATAGTAGCAGCAGCTGGCCGATACTGACCAGCGTGTTCCACGGTCACCGTCACCAGGTGAGATGAGCCCAGCTGAAATGAGCCCGTTTAGCTGTAATTATCCATAACATCGACACGAGAACCCCATAGCCGGTTTTCGCACATTTAGACTCGTAGAATAACTAGATTTCTCCTTCTCTGACGATGGAACAATAGAACGCCAGGAGCGAGGGAGCTAGCTGCCTACACAGCCTTCCCCACGGCAGCCATAGTGCAGATGTGGATCTTTGTGAAAATACAGAATGTCGCCACTCATAGTAAAGTTAACCAGTGGCTGAATCCGGCAGACATACTGCCTTCTGAGGTATATTCAACAGAAGAAAAATTTGATTGGCACAACAGACGAATAAAAGAAGAGGGCTGGCCAAAAGCCCATAAAAGTAAGAATAACTTATAGAATATATAACAGTCGCCAGTAGGTAGTTATAGTTAAGTTATGACCTATTTTCCATAGGAAATCTGCAACATTCTATTTGGAATAACGTTGGCGTCGATTGATGAATCTTCGCGAAATTTTCCAAACTTTTGGCCAGCTCCGGTCCACTCCTATCCTGAAAATTTCACGGTGATTCGTCAAGCAGGGGCCGAGAAAAAAGGGGGATCCCAAAACACGTTTTCCCCATGCATTTTCCCATAGGACCTGTTGACGCAGCTACAGCCCGAAGTGCTGAACGGAATTACACCAAATTTGGCAAAGAGGTAGTCCTCAGTTCAGACTCGTGCCTTTTGCTTAAATGGTGTAAACCCGTTCAGTAGTTCCTGAGAAAATCAAAAGAAAAATCACATCTATATCTGGGCGGAGCCTAACCACACATCTCATCCTGAGATCTGATTGGCTGTCAGCACTTCATCCAAGAAGTGTTGGCAGCCATCTTGGGACCAATATACATGATAGCACCTCATTAAAAAGCATTGCAGTTAATAGAAGGTTTTAAGACTTTAGTTACATTATAAATCATTTGTTGATGGTACCATAACCATTTTAGGAATTGTGGTGTGTTCTAAGGTGATTTTACCATGTGAAAAAGCCTTCTGCTGTGATATCATGAATCATGTTTGAGAGAAAACTATTTTCTCATGCTTTTCCCACAGAGGTTTGGAAGGTGATCTATAAGCTAAACTGAGAGCATATTTTCTGTAAATTCACATTATCTTTCTCAGTCATGTGAGAATGAAGTCTGACATTCTCAGTAGAACATGTACATCCAACAAGGGCAGAGACTGTCAGTAGATTCCTTTGTGTTCTACTGCAGCTTCCCAGAGTGTTCTAAAGAACAACTAGAGCGCTAACAGTCCTACTTATGACAAACGTATGGCACACCTGAAGCCATCTTGGTTGGAATAAAGTGGTAACTCTTAAAACATTTAATTTAAAAAGGAACAAAATGAGGGGGTTCATTTTGCCATAGAAAGTATGATTAGTGCTGCAGAAAGAAAAAGTAGGGCACATTTTGAGTGACTTCTCAAATCCTCTTCTATTTCATTAACAAATTCTGACATGCAGACTGAAACATACACTTTCAATACCAGCAGCAGATTTCCCTGGTGAGCAGTAGCTTTACTACAGTGATCTAATAATCAACTAGAGTGCTAACATTCAGAATTTATGGCAAATGTGTGACACATCTGAATGCCTTCTTGATGGAACCAAAGTAAAAAACTGAAAGTATTTTCTACTGAGGAGACTGTAGTAAATGAGGAAATTAGGAAACATCATAACAAATAAGTTTCCCAAAATGGCCACCAGAGACAAAAGAGCCCAAATGTAGCCCAAATATCACCCAGATGTAGCCCAAGTATAGCCCAATGACAGAATGTCCCAGAGTGTTCTAACGAACAACTAGAGCGCTAACAGTCTTACTTATGACAAAAGTATGGCACACCTGAAGCCATCTTGATTGGAATAAAGTGGTAACACTTAACACATTTAATTTACAAAGGAACAAACTGAGGGGGTTCATTTTGCCATAGAAATTATGATTAGTGCTGCAGAAAGAAAAATTAGGGCACATTTTGACTTCTCAAATCCTCTTCTTTTTCATAAAGAAATTCTGACATGCAGACTGAAACATGCACTTTGAATACCAGCAGCAGACTTCCCTGGTGAGCAGTAGCTTTACTACAGTGATCTAATGAGCAACTAGAGTGCTAACATCCAGAATATATGGCAAATGTGTGACACATCTGAATGCCTTCTTGATGGAACCAAAGTAAAAAACTGAAAGTATTTTCTACTGAGGAGACTGCAGTAAATGAGGAAATTAGGAAACTTCATAACAAATACATCTCCCAAGATGGCCACCAGAGACAAAAGAGCCCAAATGTAGCCCAAATATCACCCAGATGTAGCCCAAGTATAGCCCAATGACAGAATGTCCCAGAGTGTTCTAACGAACAACTAGTGCGTTAACAGTCTTATTTATGACAAAAGTATGGCACACCTGAAGCCATCTTGATTGGAATAAAGTGGTTACACTTAAAACATTTAATTTACAAAGGAACAAAATGAGGGGGTTCATTTTGCCATAGAAATTATGATTAGTTCTGCAGAAAGAAAAATTAGGGCACATTTTGACTTCTCAAATCCTCTTCTATTTCATAAAAAAATTCTGACATGCAGACTGAAACATGCACTTTGAATAACAGCAGCAGACTTCCCTGGTGAGCAGTAGTTTTACTACAGTGATCTACTGAGCAACAAGAGTGCTAACATTCAGAATTTATGGCAAATGTGTGACACATCTGAATGCCTTCTTGATGGAACCAAAATAAAAAACTGAAAGTATTCCCACTGCGGAGACTGCAGTAAATGAGGAAATTAGGAAACTTCATAACAAATAAATCTCCCAAGATGGCCACCAGAGACAAAAGAGCCCAAATGTAGCCCAAATATCACCCAGATGTAGCCCAAGTATAGCCCAATGACAGAAGTGTGCAAAACACTTAATTTTTGTGTATTTGCAGTTTTATATAGTGCAGACTTGTCAGGTCTTGAAGTGCCTTACATGAGCATTGGTTACATCACACAAGATCAAATTCATTTTGGTTGTAGACATGGGGAGATTAAGTGATTTGACCCGAATCACAGAATGTTGAGCTGAAGCAGAAACTCCAACCTGGTTCCCCAGTTGCAAAGTCTGCAGCTCTGGAAGTAACACCACATCCTCTCCACTAGGTGCAACATTTAATCAAGTGGTCAACTGGATAAAGAAACATAAAGATTACAAATAATTTAAAAGTTCTTTGTCGCTATTTGAAAACTCAGAAAATATGTCCTCATCTTAGTTTTTTAGAGCACTAACCATAATTTTGATGCAAATAAGAGCCTCTCATATATGTAATTTCTAAAGGAAATACTCTAGGTATTACAGATTTGATTACATCAAGATGACGTCAGGCGTTCCACACTTTTGTAATAAATATAGAATGTTAGCAATCTAGTTGTTCATTGGGATACTGTTGAGAGGCAGAGACCAGGGGCGCGGACTCTGAAAATTGAAGGCCGGTAGGAGAGTGCAGATGCAACAATTTGACCACACTGGGCAGGCAGGAAGGGCAGTGGCAGCACAACAGACTATGGAGGGCAGTGGAAAGGGGGGCAGGGGCAACAAACCAACAATACAGGACTGGCAAGAGAGGCTGTGGCAATATAATAGACCATTGTGGGCAGAAGGAAGAGGCAGTGGTAGTACAACCATACATGCCAACAGACCAGTTTAAGACAGGTAACGTCTAATGTTTTTAAGCTCAAATGGGCTTTATTTGATCTGTCTCCTATCTACAATCTCCTCTTTTTCAATGTAACTGAAAGGGGAAAATCAATACCCCAGTTTTTTTTCAAAATCTCCCTCTTACCAAGTTCAAAATTTTCGCAAGTATGGTACATTGGATCATGGTAGGCAGGAGGAATTGGGGTAGGGACATGGACTTGGATAACAGGACAGGAGGGACTTGGAGAGGTGCACCAAACTGACCCTACAGGGCAGGCATCAGGGTTTGCAGCAGCACAATACACCACACAGCGCATGCAGGATGGGAGTGCAGCACAACAATCCATAGAAAGCAATAGGGAGGGGACAGGACCATGCACATGGACAACAGAGAACAGAGGGGAAAGAGGCAATGGTAGCTAGCTGACCTTAATGGACAGACAGGAGAGAAAGCTGCAGCATAACAGACCATAAAGGGCAGGAGGGACGGATCAGGGGCATTACAATGGAACAGACAAACCAGGAGGGAGGGAATAGGGGTCTGCACATGGAAACAGAGCGCTGGGGGCAAGGGGGCAGGGCAGAAGCAGCAAGATGACCATGGAGGTCAGGCAGGATGGGCACCAGAAACAAGACACACCATGGAGAGCAACAATGAGACTATGATGGCATACACACAGACCATGGAGGGAAGGTGGGAGGGGGTCAGGGGCAGCTAGCTGCCCACACAGGGAAGGTGGGAGGGGCCATGGCAGCACAGAAGACCATCCATGGCAAGCGGGAGGGTTAGTGGCAGCACAATGGCTATGATGGGCAAGAAGGAGGGTGCAGGGGCATGCACAAAGGACCATGGAGGAGAGAAGGGAGGGCCAGGACCTGGGCACAGACAAGAGAGTTCAGGGGAAGGGGCCTCACAACAGACCGCGCGGGGCAGGCAGGAGCAGTTGCAGCACAACAGACCAGGGAGGGCAGAAGGGTGTGGCAGTAAAATGGACCATGGAGGACAGGAGGAAGGGGATAGGGGCATGGCATGTAGACAGGCAGTGTGGAGGTGGCAGGGACAGGTTACAGTCATCTGACAATGCTAGGCAGGTGGGAGGGGAGTGGCAGCTCAACAGAACACTCAGAGTAGATAGTAGTGGCAGGTCCATGGAACATGGTGGGCAAAAGGATGGAGCAGGGGCATGCACAAAGACATCGGAGGGCAGGGGGAAGGAGAATAGGGGCAGCAAGCTAAGCACAGAGGCTAAGCAGGAGGTCAATGATGGGCCATAGAATTGGGCAATGGAGGGCAGGAGGAGTGGACTGGTACATCATGCTAAATGGAGGGCAGTGGCAGCACATCAGACCATGCATGGCAGGAGGGAGGAGGCTAGTCCATGGATTCAGACAACAGAGGATAGGAAGGAGGTGGATGGGGCAGCAGGCTAACTGTTCAGAGAAGGTGGGTATTAGGAACTTTATTGTTTTTAAAATGTGTGTCTGTGCGAACTACTTAAAATATGAACAAGTATGCAGCATAATCTCACTTTTATTCAGGAAGTTTGTGACTGTGACTCCGGGCTCACTTGGCAGAAACACCCCCTGACCCTCCACCCCCCATCGCAAAATGTAATGCCCGTGAAAAGGGTAGGTGGACGCAGTGTTATATAGAACATAGTCCTGAGAGCACGATTGAAAATGAAAACTAGAGATAGTATATGGTATAAACTGTGCAACCAAAAAGTGTGATATAAGATGAACTGGGGCGTGAAATATAATATGCAATACATTGTGCGCAATGACAGATTCATTGGAGAGCGCGAGATAGCACAGGCACTAGCACGTGCTATGCGATATGCGCCTTGGAGTGTAATATGCACAGGGCAGTGTTGTGTAACCTAACTAGTCTCTAAAGTTGCAAAATAAAATATGTGCTGGGGAGTGTAACGTTATATATTTACTGTGACAAAGATATGGATCCCAGATTGTAATATGTATGCATAGCGCTGTGCGTTATAACATAGGCATCGAGGAAGGCACGTTAGATGGGGCAATATAACCCGTGCGAAGGCAAGTGTGACATGACATATTCACGGGGTGGTGTTACAGTGCACATGGGCTAGAGAGTGTCATAGCATACGCACTAGCTGGTGGAATACAACACAGAGGTGTGAGGAATTCGTCGGGCACTGGTGGGTGTAACACAGCATTGGGCTCAGCCAGGAGCACGCTGTGACTCTCAAGTGAGGTTCGTCTCCTTTCCAGAGAGTAAAATAAAAAGTATTACACATCCGGCGGTGGATGTGTGTTTTATTAACCGTGAGGGGGGTTTCTTGCAAAGTTTGGTCGAATGTTTGTCGAATCCCCTTTGAATGGCTTGGTGTGCGTGTATATTAAATGTGCCCGTCAATAGGTACCCATGTTTGTATAAATAAACGACAAGGGTGTCTACTTGGAGAGTACCCACCGGCGGGGGCGCCGGGATTAGGCACGGTAGGGCGTCAGACACGTCAGGCTTCACTAGCGGTGTAAATACATTCCATGTGGATTCATTCTATGCATAGTCGCCTTTTAATGAATATCACGCAAATCGTCATGGTGATAGGTACATACGGTTTGTCCAGCATGTCCTAGGTTGTTCTATAAATATATATTTTTTTAAAATAATAAAAAACAAAGGCCTGCTCCGGGGGATGGGGTCCCCGGGGCCATAAGTGGCCTGAGGAGGGTGGCAAAGCAGCCCCCTCCTAAAGAATTTTTTAAAAAAGGCCATGACCCGGGGGCTGGGGAGGGCCAAATTCATTTTTTTCAACCAAAAAAATTAGGGTGCAGGCCTTGGGGGATGGCGTCCCCAGGGCCAGTAAATTAGAAAAAGAAGGGGGGCCACACAGCCCTCCTTCTTAAAAAAATAAAATAAATAAAAGACCGGCATCGCGCCGGAGGCCACGCCCCCTCCTTGTAGCACTCTGCAAACGCGCCCCCTGGCCAGTTGTAAGTTGGGGAATTAATTCCCCTTCAATACTGAGGGTCCCTGAGGGCCAACTAGCCCAACAGGTATCTCCAGTATGCGCCAGGCAACTGCGTTGCAGACAGGTGTTCTGAGGCCACTCCCCTTTTTACACCTCTATGCAACGCAGCTCTGTGGCACTTACTGGTGGTACCTAGTGGGCTAGTTTGATCCTAGGGACCCTTAGGATTCAAGGGGACCTAATCTCTCAACTTAAAACGGTCACAGGGTGCGTTTACACAGAGGTGAAGGGAGGGGACGGGGCCTGAGGTGACGTGTGCAAACACGCCCTGTGGCGCGTTTTAAGTTGGGGAAATAATTCCCCTTCAATCATGAGGGCCTCTGGGGGCTAACTGCCCACCAGGTGCTTCCAGTAAGCGCCACTGCTCTGCGTTGCAGAGAGGTGGTGCAGGCCGTGCCCCTTTTTACACCTCTCTGCAATGGCGCTTACTGGACGTACCTAGTGGGCTATTTTGCCCCTAGGGATCCTCAGGATTCAAGGGGACTTAATCTCCCAGCTTAAAAAACGGCAACAGGGTGTGTTTACACAGTGGGGAAGGGAGGGGACGGGGCCTGAGGTGAGGTGTGCAAACACGCCCTATGGCGCGTTTTAAGTTGGGAAAATAATTCCCTTTCAATCCTGAGGGCCCCTGGGGGCTAACTAGCCCACCCGGTGCTTCCAGTAAGCGCCACTGAGCTGCGTTGCAGAGAGGTGGTCCAGGCCGTGCCACTTTTTACACCTCTCTGCAACGCAGCTCTGTGGCGCTTACTGGAGGTACCAAGTGGGCTAGTTGGACCCTAGGGACCCTCAGGATTCAAATGAACTTAATCTCCCAACAAAAAACGGCCACAGGGTGTGTTTACACAGTGGGGAAGGGAGGGGACGGGGCCTGAGGTGAGGTGTGCAAACAAGCCCTGTGACGCGTTTTAAGTTGGGGAAATAATTCCCCTTCAATCCTGAGGGACCCTGGGGGCCAACTAGCCCACCTGGTGCTTCCAGTAAGCGCCACTAGGCTGCGTTGCAGAGAGGTGGTCTAGGTCGTGCCCCTTTTTACATCTCTCTGCAACGCAGCTCTGTGGCGCTTACTGGAGGTACCTAGTGGTCTAGTTGGACCCTAGGGACCCTCAGGATTCAAGGGAACTTAATCTCCCAACTTAAAACGGCCACAGGGTGTGTTTACACAGTGGGGAAGTGAGGGGACGGGTCCTGAGGTGACGTGTGCAAACACGCCCTGTGTGAGAAGTTGGCCTGATGTATGATGTCACTAGTTCTAGTGTACACCTTATATCAGTCCAAATACCCTTATGGTGATTGGTTGTAAAGTCAACCTTATAGACCAGCTATCCTAGTGGTAGCATGGACAAGAGCAGTCTTAGGCTAAACTCTGAATGGCATGTGAAGCCAGCTGTGATACCATATATAATCCCTTGAATACCAAATGAAAGGACACCACAACAGATATATATATAAAATAAAGTGTATTTATTCTAAGCAAACCCTCAGCACTCTTTATGAGATTAGAGGTAAGTACAACACAGTCTTATTTACGCATACATTAAGTCACACAGGTAAGTAATACAGTTAGGCCCTAGGGGCCACGCAAACCATATACTAAGTAAGTGGTATAAGGACCACTGTCACGGAAATAGGATAGGCCTAGGCCTAGGGAATCGCTGGGGCTACACTATACTACCAAAGGTTAGGAAGTGGGAGGCCCACGGGATTCAGGTGCAGAGTGGAAACACTCACGTGTAATGCGTAAAAGTCACTAGCAATAGTACAGTTTAGAAATAGATAGATTTAGGACACTTCCGGAGTAGCTAGGAAGTCGAGACTTGAAAACTAGACACTAGGATAGTCACTATCCTGATGAGCACCGGAGTACCCAAGTTACCTAGCCCACAGGCTGCGGGTGCATAGGGGTGAAGTTGCGTCGGGTTTCGTCGTCGACTCCTATGGATGCCTGAAGAAAGATGCTGACAGGCAGTCAGTGAAGAGTGTCCGGTGGATCCCAAGGCTGGGATCAAGAAGAGAGGAGACCTGCAAGCAGAGGGGACAGAGTCCAGGTCACTAGCCAGTGACCACGTGGAACCAGGAAGAAACCAGACGATGTCATGAAGATTTGCAGGTGAAGGTGAAGCTTGTCGCTGCAGCCAGGAGGACCAGGAAGCGTCGAGGACGACCAGGACCAGGAGGCGAGCTGTCCCACGAAGGCTCTTGCTGTCGGCGGCATCGAAGTTGAACTAGGACTCACCAAGCCTTGGCAAGCGGAACCCACGCAGAATGAAGGACTTGCTTCTGGTGCAGACCAGGAAGGTCTGGGGTGCTTCTCTTTTTCAAAGAAGCAGGAGCCAGTCTGGAGGAGCCAAACCAGCGGTGAAGATTACAGGATGCGTCGTCACAAAGGCCACTAGCCAGCGGGCAAGCAACCGGACAGACGCGGCAAGCAGGAAAATGCTGAAGGGCCCCACGCAGGACTCGTTGAGTGTGGGGGGCTGGTCTTCGGTGCAGATGGTGCTTGGGGGTGGGGCTTCTCAATCCCCGGTGCACAACTTCGAGGGTGCCTCAGAAGCTGCGCTTGAAGATACTAGCCACTTTTCCCAGGTAGCCGGTCCCACGTCGCTCGTCGCCTCCACGGATCTCAGCTCTGCTGTGGATGTGGATCAGGGTCGGAGAAGTCTGGAAGTCAAGGCTCTGGTCGGGCTCTGCAGTCGGTTCCTCGTAGAACGTGGGCAAAGCAAAGGGTAGTCTCTTGATGGTGCCTGTTTGCACAGGGTAGCCACTCCTTGGCCACAAGGGAGATTCTTCAGTCTTCTTCTTTCGTCGAATGTCGAAGGTCCAGAGTTTCTGTTCAAGTTTGCAGGTTCAGGATAATCTAAAGTCTTGAGGCCCAACTCCCACTCCTATACTAATCTGGGGGGCTGGGATACCTGCTAGGTCACGCCTTATGGGTGGGACCTGGGAGGGGGTGGTTACACCCACTTCCCTTTGTCCAGTTTCGCGCCAGAGCTGGGGCTGGAGTGCCCCAGCGCCGGTTTGAACTGGACTATGCAAGGAACACCTTGTGTGCCCCAGGCATGTCTCATTCCTTTCAGCCCACCATGCCCCAATACACTAAAGGCTGTCTGGGGAGGTGCTAGCACCTCCCCAAGCAGGAAACCTATTGTCCAGGCCTCCCTGGCTGGGATCACTCCCAGCTGCAGGAGGTCAGACTTGTGTCGTGGCAGCAGCATCCATTTTGTGATGCTGAGGCTTTGGTTAGAGTTAAACAGCAAAGTAGGATTTTAACATGTCTCTCCCTCTAGAAGGGAGGAATAATATCCTCATCACCAGAAATGGTATGGGGGTATTATTCCAAAGTGTTAGACACCTTACACGACATGTTTTGATACAGCCCAACCATAGTTACCATAACCGTTTAAGATTATAAGGCACTTTAAGAGTATATGGTAGGCTATATCATAGAACAGCTATAAGGACATGGTTCCGAAAGCTGCAGACAGGCTCAGCTCATGCTAGAGCACCATCTCACATGTTACCAAGCACTCTGCCTCCAGGATTGTTAAGGCCTGCCATAGGAGTGACTGATAGGTACACATGTGTCTATATATAAGGGTAGATATAGGCATACTATATCTAAGCAAGGGGTGATTACACGACCTTGCCCCAGCTGAGTGATCAGACAGTTGTGTCTGATTGGAAGGCCAGACCAGGGGTGGCATAATACATGCTGCAGCCCCTGGGAGGCCTAGGGTACACCTATGCCCTGGGTACCTAGGGTACACTGTACAGGGTCCAATAAGGTGATCCTTACCAATTGGTTATGTACCTAGGGTACATGGAGTCCATTTTACAGAGAGAGCAGACAGCCTGAGACCCTGAATGGCAGGATCTCTGGCCAACTAAGTCGAAAAACCAGCTAGACACTAGGCAAAAAGTTGGGGGTAACCATAGTCAGATATCCACCTTCCTACACAACCCCCCCCAAACGAAAGGAGATAAGGCTGGCCTTGACAAGGTAAGCCTCTATTGCCTAAGTGGCCATATAAGGAAGAACCAGCACTGGCATGGTTACCCCCTGTCTCATGGTCCACTAAGCAATCCCTCATCCTAAAGGTATCATAGGGTCTCCACCATAGGGAATCTCTACCTTGGGTGTGTCTTGGCAAAGTAAAAGGCTGGTGTTGAGATGGAGTACTGAAGTGAGTATCCTCAAGGTGAGGCCTCAGCTTCCTCCAATCATCCTCCACCCTGGATGCCTTTCTTTCCTTAACTGAGTTGCACTGTGCTCTCAGGGTCAGCCTCTGGCTACCTAGAGCTGGAGGCTGGGTCCCTTTTGTGGGCTTACTGGAGGGACAGGTCAGGTTTGGGGCCCTAAGGTCCCATGTTTGCCTGTGCCCAACAGAATCCCTCTGGGGGAGGTCCCTAACTACCTGTAAAGGGGATCCCTCAGGAATGTTTTTACCCATCACCTGGCTAGGGCTACTAGCCAGGCAATCCTCATTCTTTTGATGGGGGGGTTCTTGTGGACAGGGGCCCTCTTGGGGTCCACTGGCCTCCCTGACCTCTGCAGCCCTGGGCTGACTGAGGCAGGGTAGAGAGAGGCAGGCTACCTGCACCAGACTGGGTCCCACCTTGGAAGGGGCCACTGACATCAGAGGCTCTGCCAGGCCAGGCCTGGCTACCTCTGGGGCAGTTCCTTCACAAGGGGTGAGGTCAGATCCCTGAGGAGGCTGACCTTTTCCTAATGTCTGGGGAGAGGGAGACTTTTCTTCCTCCCCACTACTCTCTGTTTGTGTGCAGTGATCCATAGTTTCAGGCTTCACTACACCTATATCAGTCTGAGTATGGGCTGAGACCATTACAGCCTTGCCAACCTTTTCAGGGAGGCACTCAGTTTGTGTTTGAGCTGTGACTGTCACAGCTCTGCCAGTCTCTACAGGGAAGTCTGTCTGTGCCTGGGCTGTGGCTACCACTGCCCTTCCAACCTTTTCAGGGAGGAAACCTACTTGGACAGGGGTTGTGACTGGCACAACCCCACTACCCTTTTGGGAAAGGCCTACCATTTTAGAATGGGTGTCTTGTTCAACTCCAGCCCAAGCTGAGAGTTCTAAGTCATTCCCCAGTAAGCAGTCCACAGGCAAGGTTGGAGACACTGCCACCCTTTTAGGGCCAGTGACCCCTCCCCAGCTGAGACATACTTCTGCCATGGGATGACTGTTCTGTTTTCCATCAATGTTAGTTACCTGGTATGAGAAACCAGGCAAAAGCTGCTCAGAGAACACTAGCCTATGGGCGACCATAGTGATGCTAGCTCCAGTGTCTCTGTAGGCCTCAGCTTTTCTACCATTGATGTAGGGCTCCTGTCTGTACCTACCCAAAGTGTTGGGACAGGCAGTGAAGTTGGCAAACCCCATGCCACCATCACAGACAAGAGTAGCTGCTGTAGGGGAATTGGCTAAGCCAGGATCCCCCTGTGTTCCCCAAGAAAGCCCAGCCAAATTTTTGTGGGCACCCCCACCACCTGGGGGATTACTGCTGACAGTAATAGGTGGTGTGACAGGAGTAGTTGGAGGAACAGTTTTGTTTTTAGCCCTTGGGCAACCGCTGTCAGTTTTCCAATGCCCAGGAGTTTTACACTCATGGCAGTAAGGCTTTTTAACTGTGGTAGAGGAGGGAGCTTGGGACCCACCACCCTGTGTGGAGTTTTGGGGCCCTGAGGAAGATTTCTCTTTTGCTTTATCCCCACCCTTCTCTTGAGGCTTGGTGGTATCTTTCTTTTGGTCACCACCCTGATTTTTAGGCCTAATCCTGGTCCTGACCCATTTATCTGCCCTCTTTCCCAATTCTTGGGGAGAGGTCAAATCTGAGTCTACCAGGTATTGATGGAGAAGCTGGTTCTGACAATTACTAAGGATCTGCTCCCTCATAATCAAGTTGTACAATCCTGTATAGTCCTGCACCTTGCTGCCATTTAACCAACCTTCCAAAGCCTTAGTGGCACAATCCACAAAATCAGACCAGTCCTGTGTCTGTGTCTTCTGGGTGTCTCTGAACAACAACCTATATTGCTCAGTGGTTAAGCCAAACCCATCTATCAGAGCACTCTTCAGGACTTTGTAATTGTTTGCATCCTCATCACTGACTGTGAGGAGCTTGTCTCTACCTTTGTCAGAAAAGGAGAGCCACAAGATAGCTGCCCACTGACTCTGGGGTACCTGCTGTACTTTGCAGGCCCTCTCCAAAGCAGTCATCCGCTTGTGTATGTCATCCCCATTCTGATATGGGGGGGACTATCTTGCTTAGGTTTCTATGGTCATAAGACCTATCCCTATCTCTAGGAATGTTGCTGCCACCAGTGGGTACTGACCCACACAATTTTTGCTCTCTAGCCAGAGCAAGCTTCTCCTTGGCAAGGGCAAGTTCTTCCCTCTGAATCCTCAGATTAGCTTCCCTCATTCTGGCTTCATGCTCCTTTCTCTCAGGTGAAGTCATTCCCCTGTGAGAGGAAGCATTAGAGATGCTAGAGACATGGGAGTGGATGGATTCCCTTGAAGGGGATCTGTCCCTCCTGCTTCTCTGTGAAAGCCTACTTGGGGGTCTGTATGGGGGGACCCCATGCAAACTCCCATGTAAGCTTAGGTTAGCCTGGCTAAGTCTTCCTACTTGGCCCTGGCTGTCTACCTCTTCCTCTGAAGTCCCATCTGACTCATCTGTGGTGGGTAGACCCTTATCTACAGCTATGGCACCATCCCTGGCAGCTCTTTCAGCATCATAGGCCTCCAGAAGCTCCACTAGCTGTCTAAGGGTAGGGTTTGCACCCTGTTTTATTCCTCTGGAGGTACACAATCGTCTCATCTCCTGGAATGTTAAGGTATCATATCTAGAGGGGGTCTTCTGCAGACCTGCCCCTCCTGAGAGCATCTACTTGATCTCCTCTCAGAGACATGATCTAGTGAGGGTGTGGTGTGTGCACCTACCTACACTAGTTGTTTCTACTAAACCTCTCTAGTAGTTGTAGTCAGGGTGTGTTATTCCCTTCAACCTACAACTACTAAGTCCAGTAGGACTTAAGTATTATAAACTATGTTATATGTACCTAGACAATATCTGTGTGATCTTTCAATTTAGTATCTTAAGATTACAATGGTATTACAACAGCAAGCTCAGATCCCAACCGCTGCTCACCAATGTAAGAAGTTGGCCTGATGTATGATGTCACTAGTTCTAGTGTACACCTTATATCAGTCCAAATACCCTTATGGTGATTGGTTGTAAAGTCAACCTTATAGACCAGCTATCCTAGTGGTAGCATGGACAAGAGCAGTCTTAGGCTAAACTCTGAATGGCATGTGAAGCCAGCTGTGATACCATATATAATCCCTTGAATACCAAATGAAAGGACACCACAACAGATATATATATAAAATAAAGTGTATTTATTCTAAGCAAACCCTCAGCACTCTTTATGAGATTAGAGGTAAGTACAACACAGTCTTATTTATGCATACATTAAGTCACACAGGTAAGTAATACAGTTAGGCCCTAGGGGCCACGCAAACCATATACTAAGTAAGTGGTATAAGGACCACTGTCACGGAAATAGGATAGGCCTAGGCCTAGGGAATCGCTGGGGCTACACTATACTACCAAAGGTTAGGAAGTGGGAGGCCCACGGGATTCAGGTGCAGAGTGGAAACACTCATGCGTAATGCGTAAAAGTCACTAGCAATAGTACAGTTTAGAAATAGATAGATTTAGGACACTTCCGGAGTAGCTAGGAAGTCGAGACTTGAAAACTAGACACTAGGATAGTCACTATCCTGATGAGCACCGGAGTACCCAAGTTACCTAGCCCACAGGCTGCGGGTGCATAGGGGTGAAGTTGCGTCGGGTTTCGTCGTCGACTCCTATGGATGCCTGAAGAAAGATGCTGACAGGCAGTCAGTGAAGAGTGTCCGGTGGATCCCAAGGCTGGGATCAAGAAGAGAGGAGACCTGCAAGCAGAGGGGACAGAGTCCAGGTCACTAGCCAGTGACCACGTGGAACCAGGAAGGAACCAGACGATGTCGTGAAGATTTGCAGGTGAATGTGAAGCTTGTCGCTGCAGCCAGGAGGACCAGGAAGCGTCGAGGACGACCAGGACCAGGAGGCGAGCTGTCCCACGAAGGCTCTTGCTGTCGGCGGCGTCGAAGTTGAACTAGGACTCACCAAGCCTTGGCAAGCGGAACCCACGCAGAATGAAGGACTTGCTTCTGGTGCAGACCAGGAAGGTCTGGGGTGCTTCTCTTTTTCAAAGAAGCAGGAGCCAGTCTGGAGGAGCCAAACCAGCGGTGAAGATTACAGGATGCGTCGTCACAAAGGCCACTAGCCAGCGGGCAAGCAACCGGACAGACGCGGCAAGCAGGAAAATGCTGAAGGGCCCCACGCAGGACTCGTTGAGTGTGGGGGGCTGGTCTTCTGTGCATATGGTGCTTGGGGGTGGGGCTTCTCAATCCCCGGTGCACAACTTCGAGGGTGCCTCAGAAGCTGCGCTTGAAGATACTAGCCACTTTTCCCAGGTAGCCGGTCCCACGTCGCTCGTCGCCTCCACGGATCTCAGCTCTGCTGTGGATGTGGATCAGGGTCGGAGAAGTCTGGAAGTCAAGGCTCTGGTCGGGCTCTGCAGTCGGTTCCTCGTAGAACGTGGGCAAAGCAAAGGGTAGTCTCTTGATGGTGCCTGTTTGCACAGGGTAGCCACTCCTTGGCCACAAGGGAGATTCTTCAGTCTTCTTCTTTCGTCGAATGTCGAAGGTCCAGAGTTTCTGTTCAAGTTTGCAGGTTCAGGATAATCTAAAGTCTTGAGGCCCAACTCCCACTCTTATACTAATCTGGGGGGCTGGGATACCTGCTAGGTCACGCCTTATGGGTGGGACCTGGGAGGGGGTGGTTACACCCACTTCCCTTTGTCCAGTTTCGCGCCAGAGCTGGGGCTGGAGTGCCCCAGCGCCGGTTTGAACTGGACTATGCAAGGAACACCTTGTGTGCCCCAGGCATGTCTCATTCCTTTCAGCCCACCCGGCCCCAATACACTAAAGGCTGTCTGGGGAGGTGCTAGCACCTCCCCAAGCAGGAAACCTATTGTCCAGGCCTCCCTGGCTGGGATCACTCCCAGCTGCAGGAGGTCAGACTTGTGTCGTGGCAGCAGCATCCATTTTGTGATGCTGAGGCTTTGGTTAGAGTTAAACAGCAAAGTAGGATTTTAACGTGTCTCTCCCTCTAGAAGGGAGGAATAATATCCTCATCACCAGAAATGGTATGGGGGTATTATTCCAAAGTGTTAGACACCTTACACGACATGTTTTGATACAGCCCAACCATAGTTACCATAACCGTTTAAGATTATAAGGCACTTTAAGAGTATATGGTAGGCTATATCATAGAACAGCTATAAGGACATGGTTCCGAAAGCTGCAGACAGGCTCAGCTCATGCTAGAGCGCCATCTCACATGTTACCAAGCACTCTGCCTCCAGGATTGTTAAGGCCTGCCATAGGAGTGACTGATAGGTACACATGTGTCTATATATAAGGGTAGATATAGGCATACTATATCTAAGCAAGGGGTGATTACACGACCTTGCCCCAGCTGAGTGATCAGCCAGTTGTGTCTGATTGGAAGGCCAGACCAGGGGTGGCATAATACATGCTGCAGCCCCTGGGAGGCCTAGGGTACACCTATGCCCTGGGTACCTAGGGTACACTGTACAGGGTCCAATAAGGTGATCCTTACCAATTGGTTATGTACCTAGGGTACATGGAGTCCATTTTACAGAGAGAGCAGACAGCCTGAGACCCTGAATGGCAGGATCTCAGGCCAACTAAGTCGAAAAACCAGCTAGACACTAGGCAAAAAGTTGGGGGTAACCATAGTCAGATATCCACCTTCCTACACCCTGTGGCACGTTTTAAGAGGTAGTTTTAATCCCCTGCCCTATTATATACTAGGGGCTTACAGAGGAGGTCATGCTGATCACAGGGGGACCCCAACGCATAGTGTTCCCTAGTGTATGTAGGTGTTTTCACTGTATTCTGAGTGTCTTTTAACATAGCACTGGCTCCAGGACTGGTTAGTCAGACTCAGTTACCACCAGTATCCGTCTGAAAAAGTTGAGGGTACAGGATGATTTTGCAACAAGGCTTCTTTCTGCTCTTCTGTTTGTTCTTTCTGCACGTTATCCTTCTTCCTGCACTTTTCTTCGTCTTTGAGGACTTCTGTTGCTTCTTTCTGCATTTCTTTTTTTCTTTCTGTGCGTTTTTTCTTCTTTCTTCACATGTCCTATCTCTGTAGGCATAGTTAGAAATTAGCATTTAAAAAACCTTTGAAATTCACTGAAAAAAACATAGGTTTCAGGCATGTTATAGTTAGGAATTAGCATTTAAAAAACCTTAGAAATTCACTGAAAAAACCATAGGTTTCAGGGTCGTTATAGTTAGCTGGACTTTTTACTCGTATAAAACCATTGAAATTCCCCCGTTATAGTTAGTTCAGCTAACTATAACTCGCGCGCCCGCAATGCACTGCTGATGACGTCACATATTACATCACTCATGACATGGTCAGTGACATCACTCATGACATCACTGATGACATCTCAAATGACATCACTCATGACATCATCCTTGTGATAGAGTGGCAGACCTCCTCTCCCCCTAATGTAACCTTTGATACACACATTCAAAAATAGAAACTAAAAATTTCAAAACAATGGACATACCAATATCAGTTACAACAACCTATTCAGTAATTCTAAGATCCACATACACATCCACTCATTCACCAACAGTCCTATACAGTCACTCATACATGTACTCACTCATCATATGTACTCATACACCTATACATCCTGTTACACAACGTCACTCATCCATAGAGTTACTCACACACATAGTCACTCATGCTAATAAAGAATAAAACATCCATTTACTTGCATATACAGTTATACACACACCACCACACTTACTTCTTCAGAAACTTACACATACTCAGGGGCATATGCATCAACATTAGCATTTGCGATTCCTTATTAGCGAAAAATAAGGAATCGCTAATAAGGAATAGCAAAATGCTATGCATGTAGGAATCGCTATTCAAATAGCGATTCCTTAACATTCCTTATTACCGAATCGGTAATACCGAATCGGTAATAAGGAATACCTACCCATTCATTCCTATGGGCTTGGAGGCCCATAGGAATGAATGTAAAGCCATTCTGTATTAGCGATTCGGTATTACCGAATCGCTAATAGCTGGAGCACTTTCAAGGGTGCCAGGGTGTCAAAAGGACACCCTGTTGCACCCCTGAAATTGATATGTGCACATATGTTGCACACACACATGCTCTAAGGGCATGTGTGTGCGCAACATGACACTTTGAAAAATGCACAAAAGTGCATTTTTCAAAGTTTTTGCAAATTACCATGCAGTTCATCTTCATGGTAATTTGCTCCCCTTATTAGCGAAATCGCTAATTTTTTAACTTTGATGCATTGCATTTAAGGAATCTCACTTTGGGATTCCTTAAATGCAAGAGCTATTTAAGGAATCGGTATTTAAGGAATCCCTATTTAAGGAATCGCTATTTAAGGATTCCTTAAATACCGATTTCTGCTTTTGGGTTGATGCATTGGGATTGGGTATTTTCTACTTAATACCGGGAGCTAATAAGGAATCGGTATTTTACCGACTGGATTTTGGCTTGATGCATAAGGGTGTCAGTCTTTTAAACAATCACTTATAGAAACACATACTTATTCATACAGGAACTCTTTCAATCTCTCACTCTCACATATACTCACTTATATACACCAATAGTCACATATACTAGGTTAAAACATATGTAGTTACTCATAAAGACACTATTGAGACAGTCATTCACTCACTAACACACCCATGCACACACTCATCCACCCATACAGTCCTGCACACATGCTGTCTTCAACACATACAAACAGTGAGTCACTCATTCATGCACCTATGCACTACGTAATACCCCCACCGAACCATACAGACACTCAGACACTCATACTGATACTCAAAAAAACAACTAATAACCTATATAGACACTCATGTAGCTACTCACCAACCCATGCAGCCACTTATACACAAAGTGAGAGACTGATACAGATATTTACATATTTAAACATTACTCACTAAGCCGTGTATTCACTAAGATACACTTAATCAGTCAGTTATACAATACATTTTTCAAAAACAAATCATTCATTTAGACACTGATATACCCATTTATTCTTCCATCGACCTTGAGATATACATATATAAAATATATGTAATTTTCAGAAAAACACACTTTCACTAGATGATGTCATCAGTGATGTCATGAGTGATGTCATTTGAGATGTCATCAGTGATGTCATGAGTGATGTCACTGACCATGTCATGAGTGATGTAATATGTGATGTCATCAGCAGTGCATTGCAGGCGCGCGAGTTATAGTTAGCTGAACTAACTATAAAGGGGGAATTTCAATGGTTTTGTATGAGTAAAAAGTCCAGCTAACTATAACGCCCCTGAAACCTATGGTTTTTTCAGTGAATTTCTAAGGTTCTTGAAATGCTAATTCCTAACTATAACGTGCCTGAAACCTATGGTTTTTTCAGTGAATATATATATATGTCTTCGTGCTGTGGCAGGGCACGGAGACAGATATAGCATCATTCATCGAAGACCTGAATTTAAATTCAATTAATCTAGAGTTTGTAGGCCACCACAGTAGGGTCACTATAGACTTTTTGGATATTCGGGTCAAACCTGTAGGGGGGAAGTTGGAGACTTCAGTGTTCCGCAAGGCCACTGCCGGGAACACAGTGCTCCATGCGGGGAGTGCTCATCCATCTGCATTGATCAGGAGCATCCCCTTTGGAGAATTCTTTAGAGCTAGGAGAGCATGTAGCAACCAGGATGAATATGTCAAAATTGAGAAAGAGATGACTTATAGATTAATCCAAAGAGGATATTCCCCGACTGTAATCAAGGGGGCCTCTTCTAAGGCAAGGAATTTAGATAGACAGAAAATCCTATTTGAACCATCAAGAACCAAACAGAGGAAAACACATAGAGAAGAAGATAAGAATAAAAATTGCATCAACTCCAGATTTATAACAACGTTCAATGAGAAACATAAAGAAATAAGATCTATTCTAAACAAACACTGGCATCTAGTGAGAAATGACCCTGTTTTAGGTTCTAGGATAAAGAAACATCCTGACATCACCTATAAAAGATCAAAATCATTGAAAGATCTAGTTGTAAGGAGCGAGTATCAGGAGGTGAAAAGACAAGCTCCCACCTGGTTACATCAAAAACCGGGTTTTAAAAAATGCCCAAAGTGCAAAGCGTGCCAACGTGGCATAAATTGCACCGTTCTAAAAACATTTTTTAATAAAACAATCACTATTAAGAGTTTTTTGACCTGTAAGTCTAGCTTTGTTGTTTATTTGTTACGATGCCCCTGCCCGAAAATGTATATAGGGAGTACAACTCTCCCTGTATTCAAACGAATTTTACAGCACAGGAGGGCAATCGTAAACCAAGACAGAACATATCCCATAGCACGTCATTTTGAGACCCACCACCAAAGTAACCCGATATTTTTACAATACTCCTGTATAGCTGAAGTCCCGAGGAGAAAGAGGGGAGGAGATAGGGAGAAGGAATTAAGAAGATTGGAAACATACTTTATTCTAGAATTCAATTGTAAAGAGCCACAGGGGTTAAATGTGGATGAGGATCTCTACACCTGTCTGTCTTGAGAAACCTGAAGAAGAATAGGGAATAGAAAACTGCACACATGATTAACCATTAAGGATATGGTTTTTCTTTTTGCCCTGTTTTGTTTTTAATGGTAACAATTTGTCAATATAGAGGTGAATTTGACACAAAACGACTGCTCTGCAAAAGAATGTTTTTTATTTTTCGCTGGTCCGAATATTCGCAAATATGTGTGGATATGTAACAATGTTTTATCTAAGTGTATTGGATTGAAGGGAACAAATATGCACTTTATCTAAATAATTGCCTAAGTTTACATAAGCACTTGCACTTTAATTATGATATAATTTTTATTAGGATAAATTATATCGATTAATCAATTCTTGTATGGAATGTATAAGATAATGATGTTGGCTTTGCACTAATAGTAGATATATAATAACTAGTTACATACATCAATTATTTGTATTTACTAGAATATGGACCTATGGCGTAATTTGCACAATAAGCACTAGCACTTTAAACGATAATGTATTAAGGCACTTGCCAAATACGACTGTCAGTTTGCATTTGCACTTTATTCTCCCCTCGTTCTCTGTATAATATTTAGAGAAATAATATTCTCGAATATGACTTCCGAGTGAATATCAAGGGAAAACAAGATAATGGATAAGCTGTGCAACACAAAAACATGGTTAAGAAATAGAAATGTACATGTTAAGAAATGGCGGCCGAAGTGTACCGAGCAGAGACTGTGATATAATGTGTCAAGTCCCTCTTTGATGTTGCTTACCAAATGTTGGGTACTTTATCGACAAAAAAATGGCGCACAAACATCGTGAACAAGGCAGCGTGAGTCTGCTGAAACGCGTTGATGTTTTTCCTCGTTCATGGAGAATAAAAGACCGAGTGCCAAAACTTGAACTCTGGAGTGCTGGATGTTTATTTCGAAAACGAAGTATACCTATAATTGGATATATATATGTATATATATATATATATATTCCAAAAGCCTCCGCGCTCAGAAATGCACTCCATGAGAAAATGTTCAACTAAACCTTTATTTAAGCAAGCGGTTTGAAACGCCCAAACAATTCATGTCCCTTACGCGTTGGATATTGGCAGATTAAATTTTGTTGTGAAAACGGACTCCACCAAAGGAGAAGAATCGGGACTACCGCTCCCAGGATGCTGTGCACTGGAGCACACATACCTAAGAGGGTCAAATATGTGGTAGTCCAATGCCGTTGTTTCCAACCCTATGATTAAGGTGCAGGTGTGCACCGAAACGCGTAAGGACATGAATTGTTTGGGCGTTTCAAACCGCTTGCTTAAATAAAGGTTCAGTTGAACATTTCCTCGTGGAGTGCATTTCTGAGCGCAGAGGCTTTTGGAATATATATATATATATATATTATTCACCAATTTCCTAAAGGAAAAACAACGCACTCGCTGGCTTTTGCATGCTTCAATGGATTTAATTTCAGACAGACCGGTTTCAGCATTACGCCTTTTTCAATGCCTCTGGATGTTTTTCAATCGCATTGCCCCCATTTAAATATCCATGTGTGCTTCCCCATTGGTTGTGAGAAGCAATGTCAGTGATGACGGACAATAGTAAGAGCAGTTCTATCCGTTTTTGTGTCCGCCATATCAGCATGAAAGCTTTTTCATCTCTAAGTGAGCTTGGCTGCATGCTCGTACACATCCATTTTCGTAATGTTCAACCCTAAGTGGGAACGAGCATGCAGTTCTCTTTCACACATCCTGCTGGATTCCACTCACCACACGGTGGCTCACTGAAGAATGTTCCTCGCCCTGTCGTACTCCACCTAACACAGGGATGACAACACAAGTTCCTGTTAGGTAACTGGATTCCTTTCATTTGTAGTAAATGACAACTTAGTGTTGATGAATGTCATCTTGCTGGTAAGTGGCGGCGGTTCAGGCAGTTAAAAAAATACTCCCCATCAAATGCCACTCACTGCCGAACAACTCACGAGCGGGTGCCGTTATCGTGAAAGTGGCTTTCACGCAAATATTATTCACCAATTTCCTGAAGGAAAATCAACGCACTCGCTGGCTTTTGCATGCTTCAATGGATTTAATTTCAGGCAGACCGGTTTCAGCATTACGCCTTTTTCAATGCCTCTGGATTTTCAATCGCATTGCCCCCATTTAAATATCCATGTGTGCTTCCCCATTGGTTGTGAGAAGCAATGTCAGTGATGACGGACAATAGTAAGAGCAGTTCTATCCGTTTTTGTGTCCGCCATATCAGCATGAAAGCTTTTTCATCTCTAAGTGAGCTTGGCTGCATGCTCGTACATATCCATTTTCGTAATGTTCAACCCTAAGTGGGAACGAGCATGCAGTTCTCTTTCACACATCCTGCTGGATTCCACTCACCACACGGGGGCTCACTGAAGAATGTTCCTCGCCCTGCCGTACTCCACCTAACACAGGGATGACAACACAAGTTCCTGTTAGGTAACTGGATTCCTTTCATTTGTAGTAAATGACAACTTAGTGTTGATGAATGTCATCTTGCTGGTAAGTGGCGGCGGTTCAGGCAGTTCAAAAAATACTCCCCATCAAATGCCACTCACTGCCGAACAACTCACGGGCGGGTGCCGTTCTCGTGAAAGTGGCTTTCATGCAAATATTATTCACCAATTTCCTGAAGGAAAAACAAAGCACTCGCTGGCTTTTGCATGCTTCAATGGAGTTAATTTCAGACAGACCGGTTTCAGCATTACGCCTTTTTCAATGCCTCTGGATATTTTTCAATCGCATTGCCCCCATTTAAATCTCCATGTGTGCTTACCCATTGGTTGTGAGAAGCAATGTCAGTGATGACGGACAATAGTAAGAGCAGTTCTATCCGTTTTTGTGTCCGCCATATCAGCATGAAAGCTTTTTCATCTCTAAGTGAGCTTGGCTGCATGCTCGTACATATCCATTTTCGTAATGTTCAACCCTAAGGGGGAACGAGCATGGATTCCTTTCATTTGTAGTACACCCCGTGTGGTGAGTGGAACGGGGTGTACTACATATGAAAGGAATCCAGTTACCTAACAGGAACTTGTGTTGTCATCCCTGTGTTAGGTGGAGTACGGCAGGGCGAGGAACATTCTTCAGTGAGCCCCCGTGTGGTGAGTGGAATCCAGAAGGATGTGTGAAAGAGAACTGCATGCTCGTTCCCACTTAGGGTTGAACATTACGAAAATGGATATGTACGAGCATGCAGCCAAGCTCACTTAGAGATGAAAAAGCTTTCATGCTGATATGGCGGACACAAAAACGGATAGAACTGCTCTTACTATTGTCCGTCATCACTGACATTGCTTCTCACAACCAATGGGGAAGCACACATGGATATTTAAATGGGGGCAATGCGATTGAAAAACATCCAGAGGCATTGAAAAAGGCGTAATGCTGAAACCGGTCTGCCTGAAATTAAATCCATTGAAGCATGCAAAAGCCAGCGAGTGCGTTGTTTTTCCTTCAGGAAATTGGTGAATAATATTTGCGTGAAAGCCACTTTCACGATAACGGCACCCGCCCGTGAGTTGTTCGGCAGTGAGTGGCATTTGATGGGGAGTATTTTTTGAACTGCCTGAACCGCCGCCACTTACCAGCAAGATGACATTCATCAACACTAAGTTGTCATTTACTACAAATGAAAGGAATCCAGTTACCTAACAGGAACTTGTGTTGTCATACCTGTGTTAGGTGGAGTACGGCAGGGCGAGGAACATTCTTCAGTGAGCCCCCGTGTGGTGAGTGGAATCCAGCAGGATGTGTGAAAGAGAACTGCATGCTCGTTCCCACTTAGGGTTGAACATTACGAAAATGGATATGTACGAGCATGCAGCCAAGCTCACTTATAGATGAAAAAGTTTTCATGCCGATATGGCGGACACAAAAACGGATAGAACTGCTCTTACTATTGTCCGTCATCACTGACATTGCTTCTCACAACCAATGGGGAAGCACACATGGATATTTAAATGGGGGCAATGCGATTGAAAAACATCCAGAGGCATTGAAAAAGGCGTAATGCTGAAACCGGTCTGCCTGAAATTAAATCCATTGAAGCATGCAAAAGCCAGCGAGTGCGTTGTTTTTCCTTCAGGAAATTGGTGAATAATATTTGTGTGAAAGCCACTTTCACGATAACGGCACCCGCCCGTGAGTTGTTGGGCAGTGAGTGGCATTTTATGGGGAATATATATATATATATACATATTTATAAATTATCTACTGGCGGTCGCCAGTAGATAGTTATAGTTAGAACCTATTTTCCATAGGAAATCCGCAACATTCTATTGGGAATATCTTTGGCGCCGGTTGATGAATCTTCGCGAAATTTTCCAAAATTTTGGCCAGCTCCGCTCCTACCCTGAAAGTCTTGTGGTGATTCGTCAAGCGGGGGTCCAAGATAAAAGGGGGGTCCCAAAACGCGTTTTCCCCATGCAATTTCCCATAGGACCTGTTGTCGCAGCTACAGCCCGGACTGCTGAACGGAATTACACCAAATTTGGCAAGGAGGTAGTCCTCAGTTCAGACTCGTGCCTTTTGCTTAAATGGTGTAAATCCGTTTAGTAGTTCCTGAGAAAATTAGAGTTAAAAGTTAGTGATATCTATGGCCGGGGAGGATCCGCGGATTCTCCCCGGACCCTTCCTGAACCCTCCTGAGCACGAGCTGAATGCTAATTGGCTGCCAACACTCTGAATCAGGAAGTGTTGGCAGCCATCTTGTGCCTCGGTAGAACTGAGGCACAAGAAAGCACAAAAACAAAGGCGCAAAACGCGACAAGGGGGCAGGGTAGAAACACCCTGACCCCCTAGGCCTGCTCAGGGGGTCCCACAAGGACCCCCAGGGCCCAAAAATCTGCGAGATTTGCGCACCCAGCGCGAATTTCGGCCGTAAATTAAAAAAACAGAAGCGCGGGGCTCCCGCGCTTCTTTGGCAATTGGCCCCTGGGGGGGCCAAATCCCGGGGGCAGAAATAAAAAAGTGTGGGGGGTCCCAATCTCCCCCACACTGCCCCAGGGACCGCCACCCCCCGGGGCTCAGAGATACTATATGGGGGGGCTCACGGCCCCCCCCAGCCCTGGGGACCACCACCCCCGGGGCTTAAAGAAAATGGGTGGGGGGGCTCGCAGCCCTCCCAGCCCCGGGGACCGCCACCCCCGGGGCTTGCAAGTATTTGCGATGGGGGGGCTCTCAGGCCCCCCCAGCCCCGGGGACTGCCACCCCCCGGGGCAACTTGTCCGTGTGGGGGAGCAGCATGTTAGCTGCTCCCCATGTCGAAAAGCAATGCCGGCAGAAAAGATCGGGATCGGGCCGGAGGCCACGCCCCCTCCTTACACCACTCTGCAAACGCGCCCCCTGGTGCGTTTGCAGAGGGGGAACTAATTCCCCTTGAATACTGGGGGTCCCTGGGGGCCAACTAGCCCACCAGGAACCTCCAGTATGCACCAGGGGGCTGCGTTGCAGAGAGGTGTAATGAGGCCACACTCCTTTTTACACCTCTCTGCAACGCAGCTCCGTGGCGCTTACTGTAGGTACCTGGTGGCCTAGTTGGCCGCTAGGGGACCTCAGGATTCAAGGGGACTTAATCCCCCAACTTAAAACGTGCCACGGGGCGCGTTTGCACAGTGGTGAAGGTAGGGGGCGGGGCCTGAGGTGATACTGTGCAAACACGCCCTGTAGCGCGTTTTAAGTTGGAGAATTCATTCTTCTTCAATCGAGAGGTCCCCTAGGGGTCAACTAGCCCACCAGGTACCTCCAGTAAGCGCCACGGAGCTGCGTTGCAGAGTGTTGTAAAAAGGGGCGTGGCCTCTGAACATCTCTCTGCAATGCAGCTCCCTGGAGCATACTGGAGGTACCTGGTGGGCAAGTTGGCCGCCAGGGGACCTCAGGATTCAAGGGGACTTAATCCCCCAACTTAAAACACGACACAGGGCGCGTTTTCACAGTGGTGAAGGTAGGGGGCGGGGCCTGAGGTGATATGTGTGCAAACACGCCCTGTGATGCGTTTTAATTTAGGGAATGAATTCCTCTTCAATCCAGAGGTCCCCTAGGGGCCAACTAGCCCACGAGGTACCTCCAGGAAGCGCCACAGAGCTGCGTTGCAGAGTGTTGTAAAAAGGGGCGTGGCCTCTGAACACCACTCTGCAACGCAGCACCCTGACGCATACTGGAGGTACCTGGTGGGCTAGTTGGCCCCCAGGGGACCGCAGGATTGAACGTGTGCAAACAGGGCGTGTTTGCACACGTCACCTCAGGCCCCACCCCCTTCCTTTACCATTGTACAAATATTCCTCTAAAATCAGCCGAACTACGAATTCCGATTTACTCACCTGTTGTCAGGAGAGAACCCAGGGCTGCATCTTTTAGCCCAGCACTGACCCTGAAAAATAATTCTAAGTGTACTTACCAGTAACTTGTATTTCCTTCCATAGGAATCCATTGTGTGGTTTTCAGCAGAAAATTTTCTAAGTGTCCATTTTTGAAACGTACAAATATTCCTCTAAAATCAGCCGAACTACGAATTCCGATCTACTCACCTGTTATCAGGAGAGAACCCAGGGCTGCATCTTTTAGCCCAGCACTGACCCTGAAGAGTAATTCTAAGCGTACTTACCAGTAACTTGTATTTCCTTCCATAGGAATCCATTGTGTGGTTTTCACCAGAAAGGACTGAATCTAGGATCCAGTCCTGTGGTTAGAAAAGTAATCCATAAAGTAACTAATTGCATTTCACTAGAAATCCACATTGAGCTCAATGTTGCTTTGTGTTTGAAATTGTGTTGCCCATTGCAACAACTGTAACTACTGTACTTAAAAGTCTGTTGCCTAATTGCCAAGTATTTAAACTAAAGTAATTCATTCTGAGAAAGTGTATTTTGTATTGTAATGTATAATATAATTATAATGTAATTAAAAAAAATATATCTAAAAATAAATAGTTTAAAAAATATAGTAAATCAGTATCAAAAAAATCAGTATAACAATTAATACATTCAAAATTGTCATTTACAAAACCTTTGAAATTCACTGAAAAAACCATAGGTTTCAGGCCTGATATAGTTAGGAATTAGCATTTAAAAAACCTTTGAAATTCACTGAAAAAACCATAGGTTTCAGGGGCATTATAGTTAGGAATTGGCATTTAAAAAACCTTAGAAATTCACTGAAAAAACCATAGGTTTCAGGGGCGTTATAGTTAGCTGGACATTTCCCTCGTAAAAAACCCTAGAAATTCCCCCGTTATAGTTAGTTCAGCTAACTATAACTCACGCCCCCGCAATGCACTGCTGATGACGTCACATATTACATCACTCAAGACATGGTCAGTGACATCACTGATGACATCTGAAATGACATCACTGATGACATCACTGATGACGTCGTCCAGTGAGTGTGTGTTTCTGTAAATTTTAAATATGTTTAATATATATATAGGAAAAACCTATGGAAGAATGAGTGGGTGTATAAGTGTGTGAATGGATGATTTAGTAGGCGTGTGACTGACTCTATAAGTGAGTCATTAAATGTATCTTACTCCAGACTAGTGACTAAACTGTGTGAATGACTGTATCTGTCTGTCTGTTGGTGTATAAGCGGCTGCATGGTTTTGTGAATAGCTATATGAGAGTTTCTATGGGTTATTGATTGGTTGTCTGAGTATCTGTTTGGGTGCCTGAGTGTTTGTGTGGGTGGGGTGTGTGTGACTCTGTGCATGCATGTGTGAGTGGGTGATTCTATGGGTGCATGGTTTTAAGAGTGCATCTGTGATGGAGTGTATGGTTGGGTGAGTGTATGTATGGGTGTGTTAGTGTTTCAATGTATATCTCAGTGGTACATGTGTGAGTAACTACATATGTGAAAGGCAGTATATATGTGTGTAAGAGTATATAAGTGGGTATATGTGAGAGTGTGTGATTGTTAGAGTGACTGTATGGATGAGTGTGTGCTTGTATCAGTGATTGTATAAGAGCGTAAGAATGTGGTACTATTTTTACGAGTAAGTGTTCTTGTGTGTGTATAACTGCATAGGTGAGTGAATGGGAGTGTGATTAATTATTTGCATGACTGACTAGGTGTGAGAGTACCTCTATGGATGATTGGTGGTGTATGAGTGTCTATGTAGGTGCATAAATGCATATGATAGTCCTGTACTGAGTGACTGTAAGTATGAGTGACTGTACAGATGAGTGAGTAGATGTGTGTGTAGATCTAAGAGTCAATGAGTGGGTATGTAGTTATTGGCATTGGAGTATCTATGGTTTTGAGAATGGACGTCTGAAATTTTGATTGAGTATATCAAAGGGTGTGAGAAGATGCACTAATTTATCACATGGATGACGTCATCAGTGATGTCATCAGTGATGTCATTTCAGATGTCATCAGTGATGTCATCAGTGATATCACTGACCAGGTCATGAGTGATGTAATTTTTGACGTCATCAGCAGTGCATTGCGGGGGCGCGAGTTATAGTTAGCTGAACTAACTATAACGGGGGAATTTCTAGGATTTTGTACGAGGGAAATGTCCAGCTAACTATAACGCCCCTGAAACCTATGTTTTTTTCAGTGAATATATATATATATATATATATATATATATATATATATATATATATATATATATATATATATATATATATTCACTGAAAAAACCATAGGTTTCACACACGTTATAGTTAGGAATTAGCATTTAAAAAACCTTGCAAATTCACTGAAAAAACCATAGGTTTCACACATGTTATAGTTAGCGGAAATTTTACTGATAAAAAAACCAGTGAAATTCCCCCGTTATAGTTAGTGTAGGCAACTATAACTCACGCGACCGCAATCCTCTGCTGATGCTAATACTGTATTTAGACACTTATTTGCCCATGTCTTCTTCCATACATTTTTAGCTATACATATATTTCAAATATTTTTTTTTCATAAAGACACATATGTCATCAGCAGAAGATTGCGGTCGCGTGAGTTATAGTTGCCTACACTAACTATAACGGGGGAATTTCACTGGTTTTTTATCAGTAAAATTTCCGCTAACTATAACATGTGTGAAACCTATGGTTTTTTCAGTGAATTTGCAAGGTTTTTTAAATGCTAATTCCTAACTATAACGTGTGTGAAACCTATGGTTTTTTCAGTGAATTTGTACGTTTTTTTAAATGCTAAGTTACTTTACGCCATTCGTGGCGTGCGTGCCCACTTAACGCAGTTCGTTCCGTGCGCGCACGGTGCGCTTCGCGCACCGTGCGCGCACAGTAAGCACGCGGTGCGCTTCGCGCACCGCGCACCCTCTTTACGCAGTTAGTGCCGTGCACGCACGGTGGGCACGCGGTGCGCTACGCGCACCGCGTGCTCACGTTACGCTAGATGGGCCATGTACGCACGATGCGCTTCGCGCACCGTGCGCACATGGAGGACATATGATGCACTTCGTTTTGAAAGGTAATATTTTAATTTTTCGTAATTTTTATAAGTGGGGTGGAGAGAGTGTTGTTAATTTTTTCTTTTATTATTTTTGTTTAAAATATTGTGGTTTTTCACTCATTTAATAAGCTCTGCACAATTGGTGGCCTGCGGCCACCAAAAGCACAGGGGGTGGGGTGAGTGTGGATAGTGTTTTTTTTTTACATTTTTTACCGTACGCGTACGGTAAGCGTAATCGGCGAAATTAGCAAAACAATAAAAATTGCATTTTTGGCCTTGGGGGGTCTTTGGGGACTCCCTCAACATGGCTATGTGTGTGGGAGCTGTCTAAACAGCCCCTTTACATGTTTATTGGTTTTATTTAACAACCTATCTCTCAGTGCGAGAGAGAAAATGGCGGCCGCCGCTTCCTGGTTTCGGCTGTTTGGAATGTTTACTAAGATCTAAGAGCTAATCAGAATCGCGCTCGCGCACGCCACCGTACGCGTACGGTAAGCTTACGGTAAGCGTACCGTAAGCTGGCTCAGATATATATATTGATTTAAAGGCTATTTTCTCAGAATCTACTGAACAGATTTACACCAAACCTACAAAAGGCACTTCCTTGACCTGAGGACTACCTCTCTGCCAAATTTCTAGTAATTCTGTTCAGCCGTTTGGGCTGTAGCCCTGTCTAAAGGTCCTATAGAAAAATGCATGGGAAAAACGCGTTTTGGGACCCCCCTTTTATCTCAGCCCCCGCTTGACGAATCCCCCCGAGACTTTCAGGGTAGGAGCGGAGCGTAGCGCCCCACCTATTTTGAGAAATTCGCGAGGATTTGTCGACCGGCGCCAAAGTTATTCAAAATAGAATGTTGCGGATTTCCTATGGAAAAGGGGTCCTAACTATAACTACCTACTGGCGACCGCCAGTAGGTAATATATATATATATATATATATATATATATACACTCACTGAAAATGAAAAAAAACCTTCAAAATTCACAAAAAAAACCAAAGTTTACAGGGCTATTATAGTTAGGAAATAGAATTAAAAAACTTAGAATTTCACTGAAAAAAACAAAGGTTACAGAGACGTTGTAGTTAGGTTCAAGTATCACTCGTACAAAACCAATGAAATTCAGCAGTTATAGGTAGCTGTGCTAACTATAGCTCGCGCCCCAGCAATGCACTGCTTATGGCATCACATATAAGATCTCTCATAACATGGGCAGTGACATCACTGATTACATCTCAAATGACATCACTGATGACATCATCCAGTGACTGAATGTTTTTAAAATGTTAATGAGTGTGTAATATATATACACCAAGGTGTATTGATGAATCAGTGGGTGTATTGATGATTCAGGAGGTGTGTGACTGACTGTGTAAGTGAGTGATTAGGTGTCTCAGTGAATGTACGAGTCACTGACTAGGTTGCCTGAATGTCTGAATCAGTCTGTCAGATGGTGTCTAAGCAGCTGTATGGGTTGGTGAGTGTGTACATGAGTAGGTGTATGGGTGATAGATTGGTTGTCTGAGTACCGGTATGGCTATATGAGTGTCTCTTTGGGTGGGTGAGAGGGTGTGTGACTGCCTGCATGGATATGTGAGTGGATCAGTTAGTGGGTGTCAGGGTTAGTTAGTGTGTAAGAAAAGGACTGTATAAGTGACTGAGTGTGAGCATGGCTGTGTCGGTGAGTGAATGGATGTGTCAGTGGTGTATGGGTTGAGTGATTAGATATGTGAAAGGAACTATAGGTGAGTGTCGGGGTATGTGAGTGACTGTATGTGTGAGTGAGGGATTGTAATAGTGGCTGTATGGGATAGTGAGTGTGTGTGTGTGGGGCTGTATGGGTAAATATGTGTTAGTATCTGTATGAATAAGTGAGTGAGTGTGTGTATAACTGAGTAACAGGCAGTCTGAATGATTCTATAGGTGAGTGAGTAGGTCTGTGAGTAGCTCTTTGAGTGACTGACAGTGTGCGAGTGGCTATATGGCTGTATGAGTAGATCTATCAGAGGCTGAATTAGTGAGTGAGTTGATGTATGAGTGGCTGTATGGTGGACTGAGTGGATGTGTGTATAGACCTATGAATTAGTGACTAGGTGTGTAAGTACTGGTTTGGGTGTGCCCATGGATTTGATAATGGAAATGTGGAAATTGGAGTGGATGCACGAAAGGTCATATTAAGGTATGATGGGTGCATCAGAGAGTTTGTGGATGATCCCATTAGTGATGTCATCAGTGTTGTCATTTGAGATGGCATCAGTGATATCATCAGTAATGTCACTGACCATGAGTGATGTAATATGTGAGGTTATAAGCAGTGCATTGCAGGGACGCAAATTATAGCTAGCTTAGCTAACTATAACTGCAGAATTTCATTGGTTTTGTATAAGTGAAACTTGAGCCTAAATATAATGTAACCTTTGTTTTTTTCAGTGAATTTCTAAGTTAAAAAAATTCTATTTCCTAACTATAGTGGCCCTGTAACCTTTAGTTTTTTCAGTTAATTTCTAAGATTTTTAACATTCTTTTTCTTAATTGTAACGTCCATTTTTTGTGAGCCTTTAAGATTTTTGTATTTTCTTTCGATTATTGTATATTGTACAGTATATTTATATTATATACCACTCATTGTTTGATTTGGTATGTGAGCCTTTAAGATTTTTGTATTTTCTTTGAATTATTGTATATTGTAAATTATATTTATATTATATACCACTCATTGTTTGATTTTGTATGTGTTAATCAGAAGGTACATTGATAATTGCTTTTATGTTTAACCATTTTTTGAGTCGGCACAACATTGTCACAATTACTGTGGAGTATCTGTGATCAGCAAATTTATTACACATACTGAAAAATAAACTTAAAGACATGTTTTAAATAAAGTTTAACTGTAAATAATAAGTAAAATATTGTTTTATCTTTTCTTTCTGTGATAATTTTAGGAGAAAACCCCCTTTGCAAAAATAATTCATATTTGCAACTACTGACATCTTTGCGGTGACGTTGGTAGTCGCGAGGAGCACCTGTTATGTACAAAATGTAAAACATATATATACACATATTCTACAGTATATTTAACAGCAGAGCTTTATTAGTGAACATTTCAAACTCATATTTTTCTAGTAAGTTTTCAGAAAAATAGTATTCAAATACTATTTTCTGTTTCCGCAAAGACAGCGGAAGTTGTAATGACGTCGTTAATCGCAGATACCACATGTTTTACAACAACTCTCAAACATGTGAACAAGACTCCGTGGGAGTTGAAACGTGTAATGGCGACTGCTAATTAAATAACAACACAGCGATACTTGTGGTCCGTGTCCGTGACTTCTCGCCAGTAATCGAAGCGTGATGGCGTTTGTAATATATATATATATAGAGGTATTGTGAGCACGTTTCAGTATAGCTGTTCACTATTATCGTATTGAAAGATCTGCTTTCTTTCCATTTTTAAAGAAAACTACTTTAAACGTGTATTTTAAATTTCAGCTTTTGTGCGGTAACCATGAATATTTCAGTCACTGCAAATATCACATGACCGGGAAAGCAAGGAATATCATTGGATAATATACTTTTCAGCAAAAGGAATAGGTAGCACACCCACTCCTCCTTCTTGAATCTTATTTCAAAGAACTTTATTCTGAACAGGCAGATCAATCGTGGTGTTGAGAGTTTTTGACCTTATTTTACTTCAGAAATGGCAACACAGGAAGCAGATGGGGGTCAGCAGCAACAACAGGACCAGGATGTGGAGGAGATGGAGACTGAAGATTTGGAAGAAGAGGAGCCTCCACAAAAGAGAGCTAGAGTAGCATGTGATTTTTTCAAAATCCCATCTGGGGAACCTAAAAATGCTGAAAAACGAGTGCAATGCACAATCTGCGACAAGACCCTCTCTAGAGGGTCAAACAAAAAATATTCCTGTGGGATGACATCCATGTTATATCACCTTAAAACCTACCATAGAAAATGCCTCCAACTGATGATTAAGCAGAGGGAAGCTGAAGGACCATCTACATTAGTGGCAGCAGCAACAATTCCCAGCCAAAAAGTCCCATCAGAGGTGCAGACTACTACAACAGATATGGCTCCAGAGTATTCAAGAATGGCCACATACTGCAAGGACTGTAGTGTTGTTGTAAGTGCTGGTGAGCAGTGTGCTACAGCTATTCTCAATGCTGCAAAACATCATACATGCCATTTTTTCCCCTTTTTTTATTTTTTGCAAATTTTTCAGTGCATGTTTTTTTAATTCCTCCTGTCCCAGTTGCCATTTTTATTATTATAAAAAAGAATTTTAAAAATGTGTAATTTTATATAAGCACAAAAAAAGTCAAAAACAAAGAAAAAGGTTCCTGTTGTACCGCTTTTTACAGTTAAAAAATAGAAAGTATGTATATATGCTGAAATGAGTGTCTGACTGGTGTATAATTGATTGAATGAATGCGTAACTGGTGCATGGATGTTACAATGAGTGCAGCAGTGGTGTCTGAGTGAATCTATACGTGCATGGGTAGTGCCTGGGTGATTGGATGAGTGCATTTTTAGTGCCTGGGTGATTGGATAAGTGCATGAGTAGTACCTCAGTGAATGGATAATGCTTGGGTGATTGGATGAGTGCATGGGTGATAGGATGAGTGCATGGGTACTGCCTGAGTGAATGGATGAGTGCGAGGGTAGTGTTAAAGTGAATGGATGAGTGCAAGGGTAGTGCCGGAGTGATTGCATGGCTGCCTGGGTAATGTTTCAGTGAATGTATGAGTGCAAGTGCAGTGTCTGGATAAATAAAAACTAAGCACAAGAATGGTATACCACTCTCATACATAGCAACCAGAAAATGGCAACCTCTTCTACTTTGCACTCTGATCATGAGAAAGGCAGCACATGAAATCATGTCTTTGGCTTTAGACTACACTATCTCCACTTGTGAATGGTTAGTATCTATTAACCCTTTTCCTCTCTTTCAAAAAGATATCCTATCTATGTGTATTTACAATGTGTTCGAAAAAAACGGGAGTTCAAACCTATATCTAGCTTCATTTAAAAAAAATGTAAATACTATACAACAGTTTATTATATAGTCCTGAGTTGGAAATTAAAACTTGCCAGTACTTAAATTGTGTCATCACTCATCAACTGTTTGATAAATGTTCTGTCTCTTTAACACCCTTCCCCCCCAATACACTCTTATCTTAGTGAACCCAACAACCCAGTGGAACCAGTAGGTCACAAATTCACAGCACATTCAGGAAGGAACATGCTACTTCTAAATGAGATACAGCAGGTGCGGTTTACTCCACAGAATCAAAAGCATATCCATGTCTGTATTACATTTCTTTTTTTAAACAACAGCTAATAATAAGACTAATTTCTAATGCATCCAACACACTACCTCAATTTATTCACTTTAATGCTAACAGCATCCAATGAAATATATATATATATATTTTAAATAAAACACCTCTTTTTAACTGCTTTTCCTTTGGAAAATTACCTCATTCAGCTCCAGCCTTCTCCTGACTACTAGTGCTCCGTCACTTCAAAATGTTTGAAGTACGGATAGTTGGCCACAGCCATATCTATTGGGCTATCGAGGCTGCAAAAAAAGAGAGGTATTGACAGGGACTTGGGTTTGCCAAATGTGAATGTTAATTGGTTTGGCCAGAGAGGGTTAACGTTTCATTAGTTGTTGGCTTTGGTTAAATCCATTGTGGATTCCCAAGCTCCTCAACTCATGATTGTGCAGTGTGGTGGCAATGACCTAGGCACATTGACTGGGGTAGGGCTGGAAATCCTAATGAAAGAAACCTTTGCAAAACTGATGTTGCTTTCACTCACACTGTCTTGGTGTACTCTAATATATGCCAAAGACAGAAGTGGATTTGGTCAAATCAATTCTATCCACAGATTTACAAAGCCAGGAAGCATGTTAATAAAACAGTTTTTGCATTCCTCAGAGACCATCGCATGGGCTGTGTCTATAACAACAATCTGCATTTCGACATACATGGAATTTATAGAAATGATGGAGTGCACTTCATAGATGAAGGCAACAGGGTGTTTCTAAGTAACCTGAAACTCTGCATTCGGTCTTATGGGTTGTAGCCATTTATACACAACCAACACAATGGCTCTTGTCAGAGCCACCCTAGTATCCAAACTATTATGAAGTTTTGGTCTAAAGGTTTTTTAAGTGTTTGACAATCTTCCCAATGACGTTGCGTAAACGAAAAACAAAAGCAGACATTCAATGACCACCAACACATCCAAAAATAATATGTAAAAAACATCCATTCTGAACATTGCCCTATACATATTACTATATACATACTTATTTCAAAGCATGTTTAAACTCATATTTGTGTACTCAATTTCTTTAAAAACCATCTTTCAGACCTATTTTCCGTTTTTGCAGTTATTCAGGGTCGTTGCGGTGATGTCGTTAACTGCGACGATCGCCCCTTATTCATAAAGTCTAAAGCACATATGCCCATACATATTAAAGTATTTTACACACTAGGGGTGTGAGAAGTTGGCCTGGCATATGCTGGTCACTAGTTATAGTGGCCACCTTGCACCAGTCCAATTCGACTCTTAAGGTGATAGGGTTAAAAGACAACCTTTAAAGAAAGCTATCCTAGTGGTAGCTGTGGAGAGCAGCCTTCAGGCTAAGTCTTTAAGGAGTGTTAAGCTTATTGTTTTACCATAGATAACCTCTTGAATGACCAAATGAAAGAGTAGTCCACACAGGTATATATATAAAATATATGTATTTGCCGACCCATTCAAAAGGTCACATTTTAGATATGATTTTCGCGGATACAGAGAATGTAGCTCTTCGGGACATTCTACCTCAATGTTGGACAGACCATGCATTGGTTCATTTTATCCTCTCTCTTCCTGCAGACTCCTTGATGAGAGGTAGCCTAGGCATTACTAGGGTGGGTAGACAATGGTCTAAACTCGTGAAACAGTCCACCCTACCTGCCTTGCTTCCGTTGGGTTTTTCACTAGGAGACAGCGTAGACGCAAGCTATGAGGTGCTTAGTCAGCGAATCGTGACTTCATTAGACTCATTAGCTCCTTTGCGTAAAATCAGAGATAGATCTACTCGTGCTATGCCTTGGTTCTCAGAGGAACTGCTTCAATCTAAACTCCAGTGTAAAAGGACAGAGCGCGCTTGGAGGAAACAGTATCGGGAATCAGATAGAGCCTGCTACAAGCGAACTTTGGCAACTTATAAAGCACAGATTAGATGCGCCAAAGCTAAATTTCTAGAGGATTCCCTACTGTCGGCGGCAAATAAATCCCAGGCGTTGTTCAAAATTGTTAAAGATCTTTCACACCCCACCTGTACTGCTAATGATGTCCCTGTATCCCAGTCTCTATGCGACTCACTGGCTCAGGCCTTTGAGGAGAAGATTGCTACCATCTTGAGCAATCTTGATACTTCATCAAGCTCCGGCACTCAGCCTCTGCTCACTCCCATTTTAACACCGGATATGGAGGGTGATGCAGGCTTAGCTCGCCTTAACTGTTTCCCGGTACCATCTTTTGAGGAGTTTAGTGCATTGGCTGATAGCGTCTCTTCCGGCTCTCCCCTTGACCCACTTCCTCATAAATTTTGGAAGCTATTTCGGGCAGAACTCTTCTTGCCATTATTTGCGACCTGTTGTCAATCCCTCAGGTCTGCGCGAGTACCGGATTGCTGGAAGTTGGCAGTGGTGTCTCCTCTTCTCAAGAAGGAAACCTTGGACCCTTCCTGCCCTGCCAATTATAGGCCCATCTCCCTCCTACCTTTTCCAATCAAAATCTTGGAGAAATGGGCCACAAAACATCTTTCCGGCTATCTGGAGAGCAACGCCTGCTTGGACGTTGCTCAATTTGGATTCAGACCAGCCCACGGGACAGAGTCAGCATTGGTGACTGTGCTTGACGATCTCAGGACGCGTGCCGACCAAGGTCGGGCAGCCTTTTTAGTGCTGCTCGATATGTCGGCCACGTTCGAAACGGTCAGCCATGTGATCTTACTCAGGAGGCTGAGGGAAGTGGGGGTGACTGGCTTGGCCCTTGATTGGCTGACGTCCTACCTGGACAATAGACACCAGGTAGTGGCCCTGCCTCCGTTCAAATCATCTAGCAGAAGCGTTGGCCAGGGTGTACCTCAAGGGTCAGCCATCAGCCCTATACTCTTCAATCTCTACCTCCGCCCCCTGATCAAGCTGATAAAAACCTTCGGCATTGCAGTCACCAATTATGCGGATGACACCCAACTTATCTTCTCGTTTGAAGGTAAGGAGGCGGTGTCACAAGAGATTTTCCATCGCTGCATGACTTCTACGGCAGACTGGCTGCGTCGTAATTCTTTGCAATTTAATAGTTCAAAAACCGAGGTTCTTCACTGTTCAACTGACCGCACCCCTAGGCCTCTTCCATCGAACTTTTGGCCGTCATCCTTCCAGGGTACCAGCCCTCCAGCAGACTGCGTGCGGAACTTGGGAGTATATTTTGGCTCCAACCTTCAACTGGATGTTTCTGTGAACAAAACAGTGGCTACGTGCATGGCTTTGCTTCGCACGTTAAGGAAAATCCTACCTTTACTCCCAGCGCAGGCAAGACCAGAGGTAGTGCGGGGTACCATCTTAAGTAGACTTGACTACTGTAATGCACTACTTCTGGGAGCCCCGGTGACTTTGGTGGGTAAACTGCAACGTGTACAGAACTTGGCGGCTAAACTGGCTCTGTCACGTCGGCACGTGGATTCTTCCACTACTGCGCTCAGGGACCTTCATTGGTTGCCTGTCCCTCAGCGGATCGAATTCAAGGCCCTCTGCATGGTATTTAGAGCTCTTCATGATCAAGGTCCCATTCCTCTACGGAATATGTTCTCATGGTATGTCCCACCTAGGTCTCTCCGCTCGGCTACGGCTCGCTTGGTGGTAGTCCCAAAAATCCTAAGGACTCGATTGGGAGGCCGGTCTTTCCGCTACACAGCAGCAACCCTGTGGAACTCACTGCCGTGGGCAGTGAGGAGTATGGAAGCTCTCCCCTCCTTTAAGAAAGCCCTGAAAACTCATCTTTTCCCAAGAGTGGCGTAATTTTGTTACGCAGTGGATCGTTTCTCATTGTGCAGGTTCCTCTTAGTTTTATCAACAGTCTAAGCGCCAGGATGCCCGCTGGGTGACAGTCATTGCGCTATACAAGTATATCTATACATATACATACATACATACATTTATTCTAAACAGAATCCCACAAGTCTCTTTATGAGGCTAGAGGTAAAGTTACAATTCAAACAAGCATTTATAGATACAATAAATAGCACTGGAATCACAGAGCCCCAGGGGGGGACCAAAAACATATATTTAAAAAGTGGTATAAGAACCACAACATTTCTACAGACAATGCCTAGGGCATTTAGAATCGCTGGCCCCTTGAGAATCCACCCTAGGTTATGAGGAATGGGACCCACGGGAGGCGCGTGCAGTGGAAATAGCTGCTATCGGGATCTCTATTAAAGCCTCTGGAGAATGTCGCGGTTTGATGTAAACAGATTAAAAGACACTCCTAACAGGAGTTCAAAGTTAAAAACTTAGAGTTAAGCTTTTGAGGAGCCCACTACCACGGGAGTACCGAGGTACCACTGTTACCTGCCCCAGGGAAGCCGGGTGCATAGGTTGTTTTCGATGTCGGGTCGCGGGCTGATTTTCAATGGGAAAATGTACAAAACTGCTGCTAGCCAAAAGCGTCGATGATGCCGTGAAGATTGAAGTTGTAGATCTTGTAGAGAAGAACCTGAAAGCAGAGGGGACAGAGTCTGGGTCACGGCACAGTGACCAGGGAGCTCAAGGAAAAGAGCCCTTCAATGTCCGGTGCTTCAAGTGGAAAAGGTGTAGCTTGGATCTGCAGCCACAGGCTCTGGGAGGCTTCAAGGAAGGCCAGCTTCTGAAGTGCGACTGTCCCACAAAGGATGAGGGTTGCTGCGGTGCTAGTGTCTGGATTGGATCCACTAAGCCCTGGCAACCGCAACCCACGCAAGATGAACAAATCAGCTACTGGTGCAGACCCACGAGGTCTGTGAGAGGCCTCCTTCAAGGAGACTGTAGAGCAGGCCTGGAGCAACCAGGGAAACTCTTAAAAGTAAGGATTGTCTTCCGCCAGGGCCCACAAGTCAAGAGACAAGGGACCGCGGAAGGCAGCAATTTGGAGTGCGTAAAAGGGTGCCCACAGGCCAACGGAGAGAGCTAGGGCGCTGATCTTTGGCACAGTTGCTGCTGAGAGGTTGGCTCAATATTGGGCCAAAGCACAACTTCCCCACTGGTCAAGGTCGTGTGCTATGCAAGAGGTGGTTGGTGTCCTGGGGTATCGGGGATCTCGGCACCCACGCAGTCCATGGTGCTCAGACTTGCTGGGCATGCTCACTGGCCTCTGAGATGCTAGGAAACCCACCTCAAGGTTGAGAGGAGTCGTCGATGTCCGAAGGAGCAGCGAAGTTCCAACCGGGGTCACTTGCAGTGTTTCAGGTGCCTGCCAAGCAGGGGGGTAAATCCTTTACCCCAAGGGAGATTTCTTCAGTCAGCTGGGCAGCAGCTTGTCGCAGGTCAAGTCTGTATAGTCCAAGATTAATCTGATTCTCTGGGGACTCGTTATTCACCTTTATCCACAAGATATGGGGAGTGTCCAGATCAGTGTCCACCAATGGTAGTTGAGGCGGGAAACGGTGGCTACACCCTCTCCCCTTTGTGTGTTTCCCGCCTGGGCGAGGGGCAGGATGCCCCTGAACCGGTTCCAGGCGGTGTATGCAGAATGTAGGCACTGTAGCAGCCTACGTGCAACTCTGAAAGGTATCCTATGGTGCACCCATCCAGTTCCAATCCACATAGCCTGTCTGGGAAGGTGCTGGCACCTCCCTGCAACAGGATCCCTATTGTCCAGCTGCAGAGGCTGGGGTTTTCCCCAGCAACTGGCAGCCAGAGTCGTGTGGGCGGCGAGTAGCATCCATTTTGTGATACGTGTGCACTTTTAAATTGGTGTCTAAATTCTGCCGCTTTTCCCATATCGCCCCTCTAGCAGGGGGGAATCATGCCCTCATGCCCATGACTGGACTGGGGGTATGATTCCTACATGTTTGACACCAAACACGATATGTTTCTGTGTAGCCATTCTCAAGTTATCACGCTATCGCGATATACTTATAATGCGTATAAGAGTATATGGTATGGCTACACTACAAACAACCCAGCAATGGTTTTACGAGGATTGCAGAGGGGCCCTACTAAGGTAGGGGTCCCCCCTCACACATATCTCAGCACCCTGCCTTGTAGGATTAGCAAGGCCTGTTTGAGGGGTGACCCATGAGAATACAGGTGTTGTACATAGGTGGGATACAGGGTACCTGCCTGTAAGGGGGTGCAAGCACCACCTTACCCAGATTACAGTAGTGGTCTGGTGGTGTCATTTGATATGGCTGTCCCAGGGTGGCACAATAAGTGCTGCAGCCCTGGTAGGCCTCTGAGGGACCCATGCCCTGGGTACCTAGGGTACCATCTACAAGGGCTGACAGGGTATCCTCAGTATCCAATTGGCTTGTACCTAGGGTACTCACATCAGTTTAGAGAGGAAGCAGATAGGCTGGGGTCCTGGATAGCAGGGCCATAGCCTGGCTAGAGTCATAAAACAGTCAAAACATCAGCAAAAAGTTGGGGGCAACTATGCAGTCGATGCCACTCTCCTACATAACCCCCCCCCAAACGCAGGGACATTAAACTAACCTTGACCAGTTGAGTCTTCATGTTCTAAGTGGAAATATCTGGAGAGGCCATCTGCATTGGCATGGTTGCTCCCAGGTCTATGTTCCACTGTAAAATCCATCCCCTGTAGGGAAATGGACCACCTGAGTAGTTTGGGGTTTTCACCCTTCATCTGTTTTAGCCATAGGAGGGGCTTATGCTCTGTTTGAACAAGGAAGTAAGTACCAAACAAGTATGGCCTCAGCTTCTTCAAGGCCCAAACCATAGCAAAGGCCTCCCTCTCTATAGCTGACCAATGTTTCTCTCTGGGGGTCAACCTTCTGCTAATAAAAGCTACTGGTTGATCCTGGCCCTCTTCATTCAGTTGTGATAACACAGCACCTACCCCCACCTCAGAAGCATCAGTTTGAACTATGAATTCTTTGGAGTAGTTGGGGCTTTGGAGCACTGGAGCAGAGCACATAGCCTGTTTTAGGTCATCAAAAGCTTTCTGACAGCTGACAGTCCACTGAACCTTTTTGGGCATCCTCTTTGAGGTTAGGTCATTCAAGGGGGTCACAATGGATCCATATCCCTTTACAAACCTTCTATAATAACCAGTCAGGCCCGAGAATGCTCGGACCTGAGTCTGGTTGGTTGGAGCAACCCAGTCCATGATGGTCTGGATTTTGTTCTGAAGTGATTGAACCTGGCCTCCACCTACAAGGTGACCCAGGTACACAACCTGACTCTGCCCTATCTGGCACTTAGTAGCCTTGATAGTGAGCCCAGTCTTTTGCAGGGCTTCCAAAACTTTCCTCAGGTGGATCAGGTGATCCTCCCAGGTGGAGCTGAAGACAGCAGTATCATCTAGATATGCTGCACTAAAGTCTTCCAGGCCTGAAAGGACTTGGTTCACCAACCTTTGAAAAGTGGCAGGTGCATTTTTCAAACCAAAGGGCATCACAATAAATTGATAATGCCCACCAGGGGTAGAAAATGCAGTTTTGGCTTTTGCAGACTCAGCTAACCTTATCTGCCAGTAGCCAGCTGTCAGATCAAATGTGCTCAGATACTTGGCTGAGGCCAATCTATCTGTGAGCTCATCTGCTCTGGGAATTGGGTGAGCATCAGTCTTAGTAACTGCATTGAGTCCCCTGTAGTCAACACAGAACCTCATCTCTCTCTTACCATCCTGGGTGTGTGGTTTTGGTACAAGGACTACTGGGCTAGCCCAATGGCTCTCTGAGGGCTCAATCACTTCTAATTCCAACATCTTTTGGACTTCTGTCCTTATGCAGTCCCTGACATGGTCAGGTTGCCTGTAGATGTTACTCTTGACAGGCAGACTGTCCCCAGTGTCCACTTCATGAGTGCACCAGGGGGGCTGACTTGGAGTCAGAGAAAACATATGTCTGTAAGACTGAAGAACTTGTCTACAGTCTGCTTGCTCCTGGTCAGTGAGGCTGCCTGCCAAGGCTACTCCATCAACTGACCCATCGTCAGGGTTGTGAGAGAGCAGGTCTGGGAGAGATTCACTCTCTTCCTCCTGTCCCTCATCTGTTGCCATGAGCAAGCCCATGTCAGCCCTGTCCACATATGCTTTCAGTCTATTAACATGAAGTACCCTGTGGGGACTTCTGGGAGTGCCAAGGTCCACCAAATAGGTGACCTCTCCCTTCTTTTCCAAAATGGTATGGGGTCCACTCCATTTATCTTGGAGAGCTGCAGGGGCCACTGGCTCCAGCACCCATACCTTCTGTCCTGGCTGGTACACCACCAGTACAGCCTTTTGGTCATGCCATGTACTACAAAACAACGTTCACAAGGAACTGATTTGAAAATAATCATCAGTTACATACAACATCAATGGTTGCTTTTGAGTTAATCTCGCACATGTAAGTCAAGAACAATAAAGGGTAAAAATTAAATATGACCAAATCAATAATAAACACAGTAGGCCTACACACGACCCTTTTGAATTATTGAAATCTAGCAAGCCTCAGCCGAGGTCTTTATTTAATATACACTTTTTTAATTCACATATAAAAACATTTTATATATACATAATACCTCTCTTTCTTACATTCACAGTGCAAAGTGAGCCCCAGTGAAAAGAACCATAACCTTTTATAATGTGACAAAACAAGAAAAACAGGAATGTGGAAGGTTATTGGAAAAATTATTATAAGGACAGTTTATATACAATATAGAATAATTCAGTCAAGGCTGTCTCTTATTTTGTTGTCGACGGCGTTTCGACCCACTTTTAAATACCGGGTCTCATCAGGACTGTATTTCTGGGGACTGAAGGAAAAGAAAGAGGGGAAATATAACTATACTATGATCAAATATCAATATTTAGAAAATAGGTACCTTGAAGACTTACAAATTCTTGGCTTACCAGTGTAAAACATACAGTCGTCCGTATAGGATCCAGTATGCATAAAGATGTGGCGGATGAAAAATTACATCCAAACCTATGGGTAGGGAATATTCATTTTTAGTGAAAAATCAATCATAAATTTCTCCATAGAGTCACCCCAGGTGCAGTATATTAACGCACTTACTTGGGCTCTTTATTCCTCCAAGGATAGGGGTCAAATAGTACACCCGATATTTAGGGAGATTCAGACTGCTGTTTCAACACTTCTGTAATGTATTGAAAACTGTAATCAATGTACATATCTCAAAAACAAGTGGTCCAACATCGAAATCCACTTAGTTTACTTACATTTTCTAATTTCAGAAGAGAGGAACAAGTCTCCTTCTATCAGTGATGATACTGCTGTATACCCGAGCAGCGGCGCTCACCCGCTGTAAAAAACGAAGGTTTTTTTACAGCGGGTGAGCCCCCAGAAATACAGTCCTGATGAGACCCGGTATTTAAAAGTGGGTCGAAACGCCGTCGACAACAAAATAAGAGACAGCCTTGACTGAATTATTGTATATTGTATATAAACTGTCCTTATAATAATTTTTCCAATAACCTTCCACATTCCTGTTTTTCTTGTTTTGTCACATTATAAAAGGTTATGGTTCTTTTCACTGGGGCTCACTTTGCACTGTGAATGTAAGAAAGAGAGGTATTATGTATATATAAAATGTTTTTATATGTGAATTAAAAAAGTGTATATTAAATAAAGACCTCGGCTGAGGCTTGGTAGATTTCAATAATTCAAAAGGGTCGTGTGTAGGCTTACTGTGTTTATTATTGATTTGGTCTTATTTAATTTTTACCCTTTATTGTTCTTGACTTACATGTGCGAGATTAACTCAAAAGCAACCATTGATGTTGTATGTAACAGATGATTATTTTCAAATCAGTTCCTTGTGAACGTTGTTTTGTAGTACATTGTACTTACCCGGTTCACAGGGACATAAGGGTCGCTCTTGTGATTTCGAATTTTGGTCATGCCAGGCTTTCTGTAATTCCTGACTTGCCTCCAGGTTTTTAGTTGCCTTCTTCATGTACTCAGCCATCCGGGAGCGGAGACCAAGTATATAGTCCACAATATCCTGTTTAGGGGGTTTGAGAGGTTGCTCCCATCCCTCTTTCACTAGACAGAGTGGCCCTCTAACAGGATGGCCAAACAAAAGTTCAAAGGGGCTATAACCAACCCCCTTTTGTGGTACCTCCCTATATGCAAAGAGAAGGCAGGGCAGAAGAACATCCCATTTTCGCCTAAGCTTTTCTGGGAGCCCTTTAATCATACCCTTTAAGGTCTTGTTGAATCTCCCAACAAGACCATTGCATTGTGGGTGGTAAGGGGTGGTGAACCTATAGTTGACACCACACTCCATCCACATTGCCTTGAGGTAGCTACTCATAAAGTTTGTACCTCTGTCAGACAATACCTCCTTCGGAAAACCCACCCTGGAAAAGATTCCCAGGAGGGCCCTTGCCACCACAGGTGCTGTGATGGTCCTAAGTGGAATAGCTTCTGGGTATCTGGTGGCATGATCCACTACCACCAGAATTAACCTGTGCCCAGATGCTGTTGGTGGGTCTAGGGGACCAACTATATCAATCCCCACCCGTTCAAAGGGCACCCCCACCACAGGCAATGGTATCAGGGGGCCTTTGTGGACTTGCCTGCCTTGCCACTGGCTTGACAGGTAATGCAAGAGCTGCAAAAGCTCTTACAGTCCTCACTCATCTGTGGCCAATGAAAGTGAGGGACAATTCTGTCCCAAGTCTTGTTTTGGCCTAGGTGCCCTGCTAAGGGAATATCATGGGCCAGTGTGAGTAGGAAACCTCTAAACTTCTGAGGTATGACCAACCTCCTGGCTGCACCAGGCTTGGGGTCTCGACCCTCAGAGTATAGGAGCCCATCATCCCATTAAATCTTATGGGTCCCACTGGCATTTTCTGCAGCCTCTACAGCAGCTTGCTGTCTGAGGGGTTCAAGAGTGGGGCAGCTCCGCTGCTCCAGGCTCAAGTCTGCCCTAGAAGGTCCCCCTGCCCCCTAGAACTCAACCTGATCAGGTTCCAGTTCATCTGGGGCAGTTCCTTCTTCAGGAGCTAGATCCTCTTCTGCTAAAAGAGTCTCTACAAACTGTTCCTGGGGGGAAGGCTCTGCCTTACCCCTGCTACTCCTCCTCTTGGAAGGTCCTTGGTCCATTCTTCCAGGATCCAAGGCCTGTTCAGTTCCTGTCAGCTTTGCTTTTGACCTTGTCAGGGCAAATACTTCTGCTGGTATACCCAACATTGCTGCATGGGTACTTAGCTCCACCTCAGCCCATGCTGAGGCCTCCAAATCATTCCCTAGCAAACATTCAACAGGTAGGTCTGCACTCACCACAACCTTCTTCAGGCCAGTTACCCCTCCCCAGGAGAAGTTTACAACTGCTAGAGCATGGTTAGTACTAACGTTGCTTGCATTGGTCACTTGGTAAGTTTCCCCAAGTATGATCTGGCTAGGGTCCACAAGGTCCTTGGTCACCATGGTGACACTGGCTCCTGTGTCCCTGTAAGCTAATGACTCCCTTCCATTTATTTTAGGCTGTTGCTTGTATTTGCCCAGACCACTGGGGCTCACAAATAGGGACAAGTTTCCATCACAAACTAAGACAGTCTGAGTAGGAGTTCTGACTAGGCCAGAATCCTCTCCAGATCCCAGGGTCAACCCTACTATGCCCTTGTTCTGTGTACCACCACCTATAGCTGGACTAGTGGGAACAGGTGCCTTAGGGGCAGGTGTGGTACTTGTGGAGTCTTTGGCCTTATTACAATCTGAAGTCCAATGGGTTTTCTGTTTACAGACTTTACACCATGGCTTCCTTGGTTGTTTAGCTTTAGTAGCTTGGGTATTATCCGATGCAGATTTTTGGGGGCCTGCTGAAGACTGTTGGTCTTTTCCCTTTTCCCCACCCTTCTCAGAGTTCTTGGCATCTTCCTTTTTAGTTGCACCCCCCAAGGGCTGGACCTTCTGCTTAATCCTGGTTCTGACCCATTTGTCTGCCTTCTTTCCCAATTCTTGGGGAGAGATCAGATCTGAGTCCACCAGGTGCTGATGTAAGAGCTGATTCTGACAATTATTAAGGATCTGCTCCCTCATTATGAGATTATACAATCCTTGGTAATCATTTACTTTACTGTCAGTTAACCAACCTTCCAGTGCCTTGGTAGCACAATCCACAAAGTCTACCCAATCTTGATTCTGTGCTTTCTGGGTGTCTCTGAACTTTAGTCTATACTGATCAGTGGTTAAGCCAAACCCATCTATCAACACATCTCTCAAGATATAATAATCACCTGCATCCTCTTCTCTGACAGAGAGGAGCTTGTCTCTACCTTTGTCTGCAAAGGATAGCCATAAGATTGCTGCCCACTGCTCTACTGGGACCCTCTGAACTTTACATTCCCTCTCAAGTGCAGTGATCCATTTGTGGATATCATCCCCTGACTGATAGGGGGGCACAATCTTATGTAGGTTCCTATTGTCAGGAGCTTTCTCTCTAACTCTAGGGGTATTACTGCCACCAGGGGTCTCTAGACCCCACTTTCTTGAAGCTTTCTGAAGCTCCAGGGATTCCCTGTCCAATGCTAACTGTTCTCTCCTGAGCTGTAGCTTAGACTGCTCAAACTGGATCAGTCTGCATTTCCTCTCTTGGGAGGATTCTCTTCTCTGAGAAGAGGCAGAGGTTCCTTTGGATCTCTCAGAATGGTTGGACCCCACTGAGGGGGATCTGTTCCTTCTGTTTGGATCCACCATTCTCCCTTTAGGGATGGAGAGAGTGCCTCTTGGGCCATCACCTCCATGTTGTGAATGGTTTTGTTCATCCAGGTCAAGTTCCTCTTCCTCTTCCTAGTCCTCATCAGAGTCCACCCCAGGGGTGTCCTCTTCTGGGGGATGCCCACCCAACCTGTCTACCCCATCAGACATTAAAGTCTGCTTAAAGTCTGCTATGAGCAGGATTTCCCTGAGACGTTGAGTATTGGCACCTTTGTTTGTCTTAAGTTGCCTAGTGGTGCACATCTCCCTAAGCTCAGCAAAGGAGAGATGATCATATTTGTCGACTGGGACCCTATGGGGTCCTTCCAGAGCCTTATGGGCACCTGAACTTAAAGACATTTCTAGTGTAGTGGTACTGGTGTATCTACCTACACTAGGTGTGGCCTACTGAACCCTTTCTTGAGTTGTAGTCAAGGTGTGCTAAACCCTCTACACACAACTCCTAAGTTCAGTAGAACATATTATATTCTAAGCTTGAATTTATATGTACCTTTAGTACCAAGTGGCTTTCACTTTAGAAATTCAATTTGTTATCTGGTAAAACAATGGCAAGCTTGAATCCAACCGCTGCACACCAATGTGAGAAGTTGGCCTGGCAGATGCTGGTCACTAGTTATAGTGGCCACCTTGCACCAGTCCAATTCGACTCTTAAGGTGATAGGTTTAAAAGACAACCTTTAAAGAAAGCTATCCTAGTGGTAGCTGTGGAGAGCAGCCTTCAGGCTAAGTCTTGAAGGAGTGTTAAGCTTATTGTTTTATAACCTCTTGAATGACCAAATGAAAGAGTTGTCCACACAGGTATATATATAAAATATATGTATTTATTCTAAACAGAATCCCACAAGTCTCTTTATGAGGCTAGAGGTAAAGTTACAATTCAAACAAGCATTTATAGATACAATAAATAGCACTGGAATCACAGGGCCCCAGGGGGGGACCAAACCATATATTAAAAAAGTGGTATAAGAACCACGACATTTCTACAGACAATGCCTAGGGCATTTAGGATCGCTGGCCCCTTGAGAATCCACCCCAGGTTATGAGGAAGGGGACCCACGGCAGGCGCGTGCAGTGGAAATAGCTGCTATCGGGATCTCTATTAAAGCCTATGGAGAATGTTGCGGTTTGATGTAAACAGATTAAAAGACACTTCTAACAGGAGTTCAAAGTTAAAAACTTAGAGTTAAGCTTTTGAAGAGCCCACTACCACTGGAGTACCGAGGTACCACTGTTACCTGCCCCAGGGAAGCCGGGTGCATAGGTCGTTTTCGATGTCGGGTCGCGGGCTGATTCTCAAGGGGGAAAATGTACAAAACTGCTGCTAGCCAAAAGCGTCGATGATGCCGTGAAGATTGAAGTTGTAGATCTTGTAGAGAAGAACCTGAAAGCAGAGGGGACAGTGTCTGGGTCACGGCACAGTGACCAGGGAGCTCAAGGAAAAGAGCCCTTCAATGTCCGGTGCTTCAAGTGGAAAAGGTGTAGCTTGGATCTGCAGCCACGGGCTCCGGGAGGCTTCAAGGAAGGCCAGCTTTTGGAGGGTGACTGTCCCACAAAGGATGAGGGTCGCTGCGGTGTTAGTGTCCGGATTGGAACCACTAGGCCTTGGCAACCGCAACCCACGCAAGATGAACATATCAGCTACTGGTGCAGACCCACGAGGTCTGTGAGAGGTCTCCTTCAAGGAGACTGTAGAGCAGGCCTGGAGCAACCAGGGGAACTCTTAAAAGTAAGGATTGTCCTCCGCCAGGGCCCACAAGTCAAGAGACAAGGGACCGCGGAAGGCACCAATTTAGAGTGCGTAAAAGGGTGCCCACGGGCCACCGGGGTGAGCTAGGGTGCTGATCTTTGGCACAGTTGCTGCTGAGAGGTTGGCTCAATATTGGGCCAAAGCACAACTTCCCCACTGGTCAGGGTTGTGTGCTATGCAAGAGGTGGCCGGTGTCCTGGGGTATCAGGGATCTCGGCACCCACGCGGTCCACAGTGCTCAGACTTGCTGGGCATGCTCACTGGCCTCTGGGATGCTAGGAAACCCACCTCAAGGTTGAGAGGAGATGTCGATGTCCGAAGGAGCAGCGAAGTTCCAACCAGGTCACTTGCAGTGTTTCAGGTGCCTGCCAAGCAGGGAGGTAACTCCTTTACCCCAAGGGAGATTTCTTCAGTCAGCTGGGCAGCAGCTCGTCGAAGGTCAAGTCTGTGAAGTCCAAGATTAATCTGATTCTCCGGGGACACGTTATTCACCTTTATCCACAAGATATGGGGAGTGTCCAGATCAGTGTCCACCAATGGTAGTTGAGGCGGGAAAGGGTGGCTACACCCTCTCCCCTTTGTGTGTTTCCCGCCTGGGCGAGGGGCAGGATGCCCCTGAACCAGTTCCAGGCGGTGTATGCAGAATGTAGGCGCTATAGCAGCCTACGTGCAACTCTGAAAGGTATCCTATGGTGCACCCACCCAGTTCCAATCCACATAGCCTGTCTGGGAAGGTGCTGGCACCTCCCTGCAACAGGATCCCTATTGTCCAGCTGCCGAGGCTGGGGTTTTCCCCAGCAACAGGCAGCCAGAGTCGTGTGGGTGGCGAGAAGCATCCATTTTGTGATACGTGTGCACTTTTAAATTGGTGTCTAAATTCTGCCGCTTTTCCCACATCGCCCCTCTAGCAGGGGGGAATCATGCCCTCATGCCCATGACTGGACTGGGGGTATGATTCCTACATGTTTGACACCAAACACGATATTGTTCTGTGTAGCCATTCTCAAGTTATCACGCTATCGCGATATACTAATAATTCGATTAAGAGTATATGGTATGGCTACACTACAAACAACCCAGCAATGGTTTTAAGAGGGTTGCAGAGGGGCCCTACTCAGGTAGGGGTCCCCCCTCACACATATCTCAGCACCCTGCCTTGTAGGATTAGCAAGGCCTGCTTGAGGGGTGACCAATGAGAATACATGTGTTGTACATAGGTGGGATACAGGATACCTGTATCCCTGTAAGGGGGTGCAAGCACCACTTTACCCAGACTACATTAGTGGTCTGGTGGTGTCATTTGATATGGCTGTCCCAGGGTGGCACAATAAGTGCTGCAGCCCTGGTAGGCCTCTGAGGGACCCATGCCCTGGGTACCTAGGGTACCATCTACAAGGGCTGACAGGGTATCCTCAGTATCCAATTGGGTTGTACCTAGGGTACTCACATCAGTTTAGAGAGGAAGCAGATAGGCTGGGGTCCTGGATAGCAGGGCCACAGCCTGGCTAGAGTCATAAAACAGTCAAAACATCAGCAAAAAGTTGGGGGCAACTATGCAGTCGATGCCACTCTCCTACAAGGGGTTAATTACAGTATTCTCTAAAGTCATGTTTTTCTATAGAGTTTCTACAAAAACCATCTCTAAAACCTATTTTCTGTCTTCATTTTGACGTCAGTAATTGTGATCCCTGCAGATACGTCGCGAAAATGCAAAACAAAAGCAGGAATTCAATAGCCACCACCACATTCAACAATTATAACTATCTCACTAGATAAAGCACTATCTAATCAACTATGTAAAAACATTTATCAATTTCTCAATATCTCTATAACAGTCTGTATTAAAGATTCACTTGGTTATGTGAGTGCATGCATAAGTTTCCGAGTGGGTCTGTCACTGGGTCTGTACGTTTATGAGTGGATATCAGAATAGAGTAATGAGTTTTCCACTAAGTGTGTCACTAGCTGCATAAGTCTCTGAGGGGCTTATTTATGAGCTCCTGCATCACTTTTGCGCTGTTGTTGTGTCACTTTTTGTGATGCAGTGGCGGCGTAAAAAATGCATCACTTTGCGCCCTATTTACAAAGTGAGCGATACCAAAGGAGATGATGGACGGAACATTTGAGCAAATCAAACACTCACCCCCAGTCAACTGATCTGGGTTAAATCCATCATCATTCTTTAGCTCACTCCACCACCCCAGTTCAGACATGGCCATATGCAAATCAGTCTGACACAATGATACCGCTTCCCTTCCCCCTCCTGGCTTCCTTGGCTTATAAACTATTGGTTACACCTTCATTCGAACCCTGAAGCTTTGGCTGTCTCTGAGGTCTGATTAGAATGTTTGCATAACACTGTTGTCAAGAGAGAAGCACAGTCTCTCCTCCATTCAGGATATATGCGCCCCTTTGGAACACTATTCATTCCTGTTACACCAGTGCGTTTCCGAGCGTCTTCGCGCACGAATCAGACTTGATCGCGTTGCAAACGAAAACTTGGAGAAAAAAAAGATAAACAATGATGTCCTGGTTATGATCAGCCAACCCAGGAAGGAACATAGCCGGAGTGAGTCAGCCCATCAATAGGCTGCCAGAACTGCCCATCCTCCACCACGCAAAGCTGAAATATGTCTCCAAAAGCACGAGATGTGAAACTTAAAAGGCCCCGTCACCTCGCGTTCGCATCAATGGGGAATGTTATCAGTGACAAGCAGCGGGTTGGCCAAACGAGATAATTCACACACTGAGAGACTGCCAGCCAGAACACTGCTCGCGGCCATTGGTCCGTTCCGGTCATTGCGTCATGCGTCTTTCTCAATGGCTTACAGTAAGCATGTGATCTAAGCGTCCATGTCAACAGAGTCTGACACCGAGTCCGGCACAGCCTCGCAAACCACGGGCCAGGCGTTATTTTCAGCACAGGAAGGGACTTCCACCGTTTTACATCTTTGTTTCCGTCTGCAAAACCCTCTGCTCAGCAGGCGCTGCTTAATTAATCATGACGAACTGTTTCCATCGACAGTACAAGAGATAGCTCTGGTTACCAGCTTACCTACAGACTTGAGTTCGATATCTAATCACCTCACAATAGACTCAGGAAACCGAAGAAAAGTGCATAAAAGCCGAGCTACATTTAACCTTTGGTGTCTCTAAAGCCATGGGGATGTTGTGTAGGCAGAGGCCATGAAATACTGTAAAACAAGGGAGTAGTAAGAAAATTAAAATACCCCCCCACTTTGAACCAAAGCTGTTATGGTACCAAGCTAACTAAGCAAGTCATCACAACCCTCCCCAGAACAGCTCTCTTGTCTCTACCAGCCAAGCATTTATCCATCCATATTTCCATTCTTCCATCTACCCACTGAGATCACCATTTAAATTAACATTCTGTCATCATTCATTCTTTCATCCATCATTCAGTCTTTCACCATTCTGTCTGTCCCTTCATCCATCTGCCCATCCATATCCTAACCTATTTATTCATCTCTAAACATATCCAGCAAACCAATCCATCCATCCATCCATCCATCCATCCATCCATCCATCCATCCATCCATCCATCCATCCATCCATCCATCCATCCATCCATCCATCCATCCATCCACCTACCCAATCCATTCACCAAACTAATCCATGCACCCATCCACCTACCCACCCATCCATCCACCCACCCACCCACCCAATCCATCCATCCATCCATCCATCCATCCATCCATCCATCCATCCATCCATCCATCAATCACCCATACCTCCATCCACTCATCCATCCATCCATGCATTCATACATCCATCCACCCTTTCACTCGGCCATCCATCCATCCTTTCACTCATCTATTCATCCATCCATCCTTTCACTCATCCATCCATCCACTCAGCCACCCACCTTTCTTATTAATTACGAGCCTTTGTCTGCTGAGCTACAGACAGAAGAGGCCCATCAAGAACTCCACGCCCCTGTAGCTGCTAAGGCACAAGAGAGGGGCGTCACCATGCCACTGCTGTAAAAAAATAAGTGATAGATGCCTTCATTCGGACTGATTCAGCCTTAAAGGGGAGAGACAGGCAGACCCCCTAAGATCTGCACCTACCCAGGGAATTAAGACCTTCCCGCCAATGCGTACCTTGCCATGGTGGTCTCATATAGTGGGCACTAACGCAGATTTTTCAGGACTTGGATTTATTTTTCATCATCTGACTTTGACCACGAGTGAGAGCTAGAAGGCAGAAAAGGGAGAAAGAAAGCGAAAGATACAAAAACAGTGTCAAAGGCATACAGAAGGAATGAAACAGAATCTGCAAGTGTGAGATAAAGAAACAGGAACTGTATGCTGATGGAAGAAAGAGGCCTGAGGTGGAATCAACAGTAGGCAATCAAGGCATTAGGCAGTGTTGGGACAGACTCATAGGAAAAAAGTTTATTTTATTATTCACTCATTTCTAGTTTTGGATGCAAAACTATAGTTGCTCTTCTTGAAGCAATAACATCTTAAGTATTTGTGAGGGCCGGACATATTATGGGGCGCCCTGTTCCAAACAACTTTGAATTGTGTTGCCTAATTTCTGCTACTCCAAGTCGTTATGATAGAATTTGAATTATACTGAAATTTTCACACAAGGGCAGCAGAAATATATCTTGGCCGGGGTCCCTGAAATCCTTCAGCTAACAAGAGAGCCAAGGAGTGTCACTCCCCTAAATAAAATGCCCCGGAGCAGTTTAAAAATAAAATGGTAATAACGTTTATTTATTACCATTTTGTGGAGCAACCCCTCCTGAACTTAGTGTGTGGACAGGGAGGGGCCAGTGCTGCTGAGTGGGAGCAAGGAGCTGTGCTGTTTAAAGTGTGCATGTGCCTTTGACCGGCCGTCTTCTGATGGCCAGCCAGACATGCGCATTTCAAACTTCTCTAACCTAGCTGTCTTTGATAGCTAAGTTAGAGAACGTGCAGGCCTCCAGTGCTCATGATTTTTTTGATCTTTATGCCACCCATATGTTGCCCACCCCACCCCACGAAATATATGCCAGCAGCCACTGGATAACACTATTGAGAGAGAGTCAGTGGTAGAGGTATTCAGAGAGAGGTCCTAATAGAAACAAGCATTGGCATAGCCAATAGGTCTCGCCTTTAGGACCTTATAAGTATTTAGTTATGCAGCATGTCCCAAAGGCGAGACCTATTGGCTATGCCAATCCTTGTTTTTATATTTTCACCAATATTCGAGAAATTGCCGCAATAGTCACTACGTCCCCATGACAGTACACGACACGCAATCAAAAACATCTATTTTGGACACATATTGTATCACTAACACCCCTATTTCTCAAACATGGGCTCAGAGTACCTCTACTCTGACCCTTATGTTAGCTTTTTTAGAAATTTGTAGCCCCGGGAACCATTCCCGATCAATAAAATGGTGGCAGCAACTTTCTGTTCAGGTTCCATCCAACCAATCAGAGCATTCCCATTGGCGCATGCATTCACGATTACTTGTGAAATAGTCAATTGAAATATCTGCGACCAGAGATATCACTATAATTTTCAGTTTCAATTTTACAAAAACTACTCAACTAATTTATACCAAAAAAAAATAGGCACTTCCTTGAACCAAAATCTACCTCCCTAACAAACTCGATGTAAGTCCGTTCAATGGTTCAGGCTGTGCGTATGGCTAAAGGTTCCTATGGGAATCATTACTAACACACCCTTATTGTGTGCCCCAAATTTGCAGTCCCCAGTGCACTGATTACCCCCAAACTTTCGATGACAACCAGAACCTACTTTGAGACTTTTTATGGAAAATTTCATGAAGATTGGTCAAACTACGCCAAAGTTATAGCCAAGTCAAAAAATGCTTTTTCTTTGGAAACATGGTCCTAACTATACCTACCTACTTGCGACAGTCAGTGGGTTATATATATTATACAACTAGTATTAGCATTTGAAAAAACCTTAGATATTCACACACAAAAAAACCACAAGTTTCAGGGACTTTATAGTTAGGCTGACATTTCCCTCGTACAAAACCAAAGAAATTCAGCCCTTATAGTTAACTATAACTTGCGCCCCCGCAATGTACTGCTGATGACATCACATATTACATCACTCATGACATGGTCAGTGACATCACTCATGACATCTCAAGTGACATCACTCATGACATCAATGACACCACTGATGACATCAAGTGACTGTTTCTAAAAAGTTTAAGAATGTGAGATATATATATATATATATATATATATATATATCCTTTTCTTCCAACACGGCTCCAGTAAACGAGAACCTAGGGATGGACACAGACCCAGAGTAAGTGCTTAAAGTGATTTATTGTCCAGAAGTCGTCGATACGCGTTTCGGCTCGGAAGAGCCTTGTTCACTCGACATGGTAACATAAAGTGCACATATTTAAAGTGACAGTGCATACATGCGTCATACCCCACGTGGTCAGACTATGGATAGACATAGAAGAGATACACGTAATGCTATCAAATAATCAATCAGCTTGGGGTAAAATCATCAATCATGTGCAAAATTCAAAGTACATTGAAAATTTTAAAACAGAAACCTATTGTTGGAATAGAGCAGCACAACATGGTAATAAATGAACCAACTTCTACCCCAACAAATGGAGATGGCGGCATGTAAAATACAGAATATATAGTGTATGGGGGTTAGCTTGTACATCCACAAAAATAAATGTAAACAATCTCAGCCTCAAAATATCGTGTAAAATACGGAATAGCAAGCCTGGGCTGTGAGAGTATCCCGGTAGACTTGAAAAAGCTTAGAGCTTTAAACCTGTGACAAGTAGCGTAACAACAAACTGCATGAACTACACTCGAATATAGTTTCTAAGCATGGGTGAAGTTCCCATCATAGTCATATGAAAGTGAATACCCTGGATTAGAACCCGCAGATAAAAAAGGGGGGGGGGCATGGCATCGCCATAATAAATGTCAGTTTCAGAGACAGAGCAACTAGTAAAGGACCCACATACATATTAGCCACTATACAATACAGTCTTCAATGTATAGTGAAAATAAGGACATAATATGTCCGTATGGTTAGAGACACTGAAGGTGCTTGTCATGTGTATCATGGCAAACATAAACCTGTAAGGTATCCAGATACATCACCACTCGTAATAAGGTGGAAGATGTATAAGTGTGCAAAATAGCAAAAGTGCATATATAAACATATAGATATATAAATATATAAATAGGCAATATAAATATATAAATATATACACATAAAACCATATGCATTAAGAACAAAATGAACCTTGTAACTTAATAAGGATAAAACAGGTTAAAATTCTACCGTAAAATCAGTAAAAATACAGTGTCAGTAACCTAAAAGACATAATAAAGATAGAATATCCAGTCAATAAATGAGAGACATGAATGTGGCTAGCATGTGAGGTTGCAGATAACAGATGGGATGCCATGGACCAGGTAATCTATAGGCATGTGTACAGATCTTCAGTCACATTCAAGCCATTCGGGTGCTTAGTGTCGAGTTGTAATATATATCTTGTCTCGAGTTTTCTGAGTTTATATTCGCGGTCTCCACCTCTTCTACTGGGAGGTACAGCATCGATTACAAAGTAGTTGAGACCTTTGTTGTTAGATTGATGGAATTTCTTAAAATGTCTGGCCACAGGATAAGTGCTATCTTCATTCGAGATAGCGCGAAGGTGTTGAAGAATGCGCTTGTGGACCTGGAGTTTAGTACTCCCTATGTATTGGAGTTTGCAGGGGCAAATCAAGACATAGATGGCAAATTCGGTCTTGCACGTCAGGAGTTTGGTAATTTTGAATGCAGATTGACAAAAAGGGGTGGTATAGGATAGTGTGTTAATCCCATGAGAGCAAGCTTTGCAGGTTCTGCATCTAAAAAAGCCTTTATGTGTTTGCAGCCACGAGGTTTTTTCCATGATCTCTGGGTCGGTCGACACCAGACAATCCCTCATGGATGGGGCCTTACTGTAGGTAATGGACACCCTCTGCGATAGCAGGGGTCCAATAACCGGATCACATAATACTAAGGGCCAGCAGGTTTGTACAATCTTATATATGGCTCTGTGTTGTTTACTAAAACTCATGATGAGGCGAAAATCAGGTTTGAGTTTAGTGTTGTTAGTGGTGTCTAAGGTCTCAAGGTGTGTCAAAGAGCGTTTATCTTGAAGGAGAATGTTCCTATCAATGCCGGAAGTTTTGGAGATGGCAGAATCAATAACATTTAGTTGGTAACCTCTAGCGAGAAATCTGGCTTTACTCGATTCTTGGGCAATAATGAGGTCAGTGCTGTTGCTACATACTCGCTTCAGACGGAGCATTTCTCCATAAGGAATGCTCTTAATGAGGTGCTGGGGGTGAGAACTCAGAGCGTGAAGAATAGAATTACCCGCTGTTGCTTTCCTGTATAATCGAGTCTCAAGTCTATCATTGAGCACATATATTTGTGTGTCCAAGAAATTGACAGTAGTGTCACTAACATTGACCGTGAAGTGCAGATTTAGATGGTTACAGTTTAAGTTGTTGACAAACTCTAACGCCTCTTCAATGTTACCCTTTCAGACCACAAATAAGTCGTCAATATAGCGCAGCCATATCACAATGTTGTTCTCCATAACCTGTTTGTACCTGTTGTTGAGGACCAGCTCTTCCCACCAGCCCATGTGTAGACAGGCGTAACTGGGGGAAAAGCTGGCCCCCATGGCTACACCTCTGGTCTGTTGAAATAACAGATTGTTGAACATAAAAATGTTATGTGTGAGACAAAACTCAATCATTGATAACAGCATATCATTATGTGCCTGAAATTCAACCTCACGTTGTGCAAGAAAGAATTTAATTGCATTGATACCGTCAGTGTGTTGGATGCTGGTATACAGCGAGGAAACATCTAGTGCCAGCATGAGAAAGTCTTTTTGCCAAGTGAACCCCTGAATTTTCCTTAAAAAGTCACTAGTATCGCGAACATACGATGGCAGTTCTTTGACAAAATCCTGAAGAAAGTAGTCAATATAGATGGAAGTGTTTTCAAGAAGGCCTTCTTTTGCAGTAATGATTGGTCTTCCTGGCGGGTTGACCATGTCCTTGTGTACCTTGGGGATGAAGTAGATACTGGGAATTGTAGGATTTTCTTTTCTCAAAAATTTAAATTCATCTTCGCTGATAAGATCTTTTTTTCTCCAGCCAGCAAGTTTGTTATAATATTCCTGGTACATGGATTTGAGATGAGCCGTATTAGTGCGACTGTAACATTCTCTATCATTCAACTGTCTGAAAGCTTCATTGTGGTAATCTTCCTGTGATAAGAGGACAATGTTGCCGCCTTTGTCGCTGTTGCGAATCACAGTGTCTATATATATATATAGTAGGTAGTTATAGTTAGGACCACGTTTTCATAGGAAATCCGCAACATTCTATTTTGAATAACTTTGGCGCCGGTTGACGAATCCTCGTGAATTTTTCAAAATAGGTGGGGCGATACGCTCCGCTCCTACCCTGAAAGTCTCGGGGGGATTCGTCAAGCGGGGGCTGAGATAAAAGGGGGGTCCCAAAACGCGTTTTTCCCATGCATTTTTCCATAGGACCTTTAGACACAGCTACAGCCCGAACGGCTGTACAGAATTACTAGAAATTTGGCAGAGAGGTAGTCCTCAGGTCAAGGAAGTGCCTTTTGTAGGTTTGGTGTAAATCTGTTCAGTAGATTCTGAGAAAATAGCCTTTAAATCAATATATATATCTGAGCCAGCTTACGGTGCGCTTACGGTGCGCTTACCGTACGCGTACGGTGACGTGCGCGAGCGCGATTCTGATTGGCTGTTAGATCTTAGTAAACATTCGAATCGGTCGAAACCAGGAAGCGGCGGCCGCCATTTTCTCTCTCGCACTCAGAGTGTGGATTACAAAACAAAGGGCAAAAACATGTAAAGGAGCTGTTTATCCAGCTCCAAAGCACCTAGCCATGTAGAGGGAGTCCCCAAAGATCCCCCAAGGCCAAAAACACAATTTTAATTTTTTCGTTAATTTCGGCGATTACCCTTACCGTACGCGTACGGTAAAAAATTTGTGCAAAAAAAAAATTATCCACACCCTCCCCACCCCGTGTGCAAATGGTGCCCGAAGGGCACCATTTGTGCATGGCTTATCAACACTTAAAAAAAATAAAATTTAACCTTTCACAACGAAGCGCTTCATATGTCCTCCATGTGCGCACGGTGCGCGAAGCGCATCGTGCGTACATGGCCCATCTAGCGTAACGTGGGCACGCGGTGCGCGTAGCGCACCGCGTGCCCACCGTGCGTGCACGGCACTAACTGCGTAAAGTGGGCGCGCGGTGCGCTGTGCGCGCACGGAACGAACTGCGTTAAGTGGGCGCGCACGCCACGAATGGCGTAAAGTAACTTAGCATTTAAAAAACCTTACAAATTCACTGAAAAAACCATAGGTTTCACACACGTTATAGTTAGGAATTAGCATTTAAAAAACCTTGCAAATTCACTGAAAAAACCATAGGTTTCACACATGTTATAGTTAGCGGAAATTTTACTGATAAAAAAACCAATGAAATTCCCCCGTTATAGTTAGTGCAGGAAACTATAACTCACGCGACCGCAATCTTCTGCTGATGACATATGTGTCTTTATGAAAAAAAAATATTTGTAATATATGTATAGATAAAAATTTATGGAAGAAGACATGGGCAAATAAGTGTCTAAATACAGTATTAGCATCAGCAGAGGATTGCGGTCGCGTGAGTTATAGTTTCCTGCACTAACTATAACGGGGGAATTTCATTGGTTTTTTATCAGTAAAATTTCCGCTAACTATAACATGTGTGAAACCTATGGTTTTTTCAGTGAATTTATATATATATATATATATATATATTACCTACTGGCGGTTGCCAGTAGGTAGCTATAGTTAGGACCTATCATCCACAGGAAAATCGTAACATTCTTTTCCCAATACCTTTGGCGTCGGTTGACGAATCTTTGCGAAATTTACAAAACTCGTGGGGTGCTCCGGTCAGCTCCTATCTTTAAAGTTGCGGGGTGATTCGGCAAGCGGGGGCCGAGAAAAAAGGGGGTCCCAAAACGTGTTTTCTCCTTGTTAATTCCCATAGGAAACTTTAGACACTACTACAGCCCGAATTGCTTAACGGAATTACCCAAATTTGGCGAAAAGGTAGCCCTTGGTTCAGAAAGATCCCTTTTTGTTAAATGGTGTAAATCCGTTCAGTAGTTCATGAGAAATTAGAAAAGAAAAAGTTTAAATATCTGGGCGGAGCCTAACGACACCTCTCATCGTGAGATCTGATTGGCTGTCAGCACTTCATCCTGGAATTGCTGGCAGCCATCTTGGGACCAATATACATGATAGTACCCCATTGAAATGCATTGTAGTGAATCGAAGATTTTGAGGGTTACCAAAAGGAGAACTATAAAGGGTGATAACAGACTTTAGTTACATTAGAATTCTTTTGTTGATGGTACCATACTAATTTCAGGAATTGTGGTGTGTTCTAAGGTGATTTTACTGTGTGAAAAACCTTCTGCTGGGATATCATGAATCATGTTTGAGAGAAAACTGAAGCTAAAATGAGAGCATATTGTCTGTAAATTCACATTATCTTTCTCAGTCATGTGAGAATGAAGTCTGTCATTCTCAGTAAATCATGTTCATCCAACAAGGGCAGAGACTGTCAGTTGATTCCTTTGTGTTCTACTGCAGCTTCCCAGAGTGTTCTAAAGAACAACTAGAGCGCTAACAGCCTTATATTATGACAAAAGTACGGCACACCTGAAGCCATCTTGATTGAAATAAACTGGTAACACTGAAAACATTTAATTTAAAAAGGAATAAAATGATGGGGTTCATTTTGTCATAGAAATTATGGTTAGTTCTGTAGAAAGAAAAATTAGGACATGTTTCAAGTGTGATCTCAAATATCTTCCTGTTCTATTTCAACAGGAGCAGCCTGTCGGTTGATGCCTTTGTGTTCTACTGCAGCTTCCCAGAGTCTTCCAAAAAGCAACTAGAGAGCTAACTGTCTTACTTGTGACAAAATTATGGCACGCCTGAAGCCATCTTGATTGGAATAGACTGGTAACACTTAAAACATTTAATTTAAAAAGGAACGAAATGAGGGGGTTCATTTTGCCATAGAAATTATGGTTAGTGTTGCAGAAAGAATATTTAGGGTATGTTTTAAGTGAAATCTCAAATCCTCTTCTATTTCATTAGAAAATTCAGACATGCAGACTCAAACAATCACTTTCAATGCCAGCAGTCGACTTCCAGTTAACTCCCTGGTGAGCAGTAGCTTTACTACAGTGATCTAATGAACAACTAGAGTGCTAACATTCTGAATTTATGGCAAATGTTTGACACATCTGAAAGCCTTTCCTACTGAGGAGACTGCAGTAAATGAGGAAATTAGGAAACTTCATTACAAATAAGTCTCCCAAGTTGGCCACCAGAGAAAAAAGAGCCCAAATGTAGCACAAATATCACCCAGATGTAGCCCACATATAGCCCAATGACAGAAATGTGCAAAACACTTTTTATTTTTAGTTTTTCTGCAGTTTTATATAGTGCAGACTGGTCAGGTATTAGAGCGTTACATCTTACTTGGACCCCTTATTGCGTATTTTGCACGAAGTACATGAGATTGATCTTGCGAAACATTGAACTTTACGATTCTGTTAACCTGAAGTTGCTCTGAACCGGGCTTTGTAACACCCGTTTTTACCTACTGGTTTTAATAAATTCTCACTGTATTGTATTAGGAAAGAGGATTTACTGTTTTTATGTACACTTTTATGATCTATGTGTCTAAATCAGATCGAATAAAGTTTAATTAATTCTATGGCAGGACAGAGGCGAGGATTATGCATATCTTTCCTCACTTTATTTGCATAGCAGTTCAAAGAAAACGTAACACAACAATCATTAAACAAAAGACTACACAACCCATGAAGGGGTAGTCTCCAAGGCAACTATAGTCAAATAATATCACAGTCCATCGTATATAATATCGTGACGTCCCTTCCGCTTTCTCTTTCTTCACTGCTCGTCAGTTAAGTGCATTCCTTACATTCTTGGCTTAATCTGACGTTGTTGCTGTTCGTATAGCGGTTTCTTGAGCACGTTATTAGCATTATTGCCTTGCGTTGAGAGCCTGTCAGGCGCGTCTGGTCCGAGCGAGGCAGCTCCGTCGAGCGCTCCCGCTGGTCTTTACGCGCGTTTGGGAATCTGGTCACTCCTTCAGTGTCTGCTTGATTCCCGACCAACCCTCACCTAATTTTGACACCGCTAAGCGGTGATTTCCCCACACGGCCACGTTAGTGACAAGCGCCACCTGGTGGCGGTAATTGGCATTGCACCTCTTATAACAGCTTCGGGAAAGCCCATCTGTTGGAGCACCGGCGAGGGGGCTGCCTTAAGGATTTTAAGGGCATTTGTTCTGTGCTCACACCCTCTGCTATCATGTCTTCTCCAGAAGACTATTTTTACTCCTCCTACCAGGAAGTGGAGGAGGAATGGCCCGAACGCTAAAACATGCACCCTGCAAGGAGGAGGAAGGGTCCGGATAAAATTGCGATGCTGTCACCACTATTGTAGACCCCAACGGCGGGTTTCCCTTAGAGAGAGAGGGTGTATCGTAGGACGATTTCTCCTCCGATGAGGATAAGGACTCGGGGCGTCCCTGGCATCCAGAGTCTCACTCCTCTCAGTTCCGGGTTGGGGACGGGGTCCACTCGGACATGTTCGAGCCTACTCAAATTTACCATCCTAGGTCGGCGGAATGGACCCCTGACACCAAAGGGGCAGAGTATGTGGTGGGGAAAATCCATCAACCCCTTGAAAGGGAGGTCGGGAATAGGATGAGGGGAGAATGCCCCAGGCCCTCAATGAAGGGGAAGGTGGCACACACGCCTGAAATTGATGAGAAACTATGTACCTTTTTCTCCAAGTATATGAGGGATCCCAAGAAAGGAATTGATAGATCTTGGACGTGGTAGGGCCCTTGACCCAAATTATTCAATTGGCGGAGCGTTCAGAAGAGTCAGGATACCCTTTGTCTACTGATATTGTGGCTGGTTGGGCTCACTACCCTAAACCCTAAAACACTTACCCCCTCCACTACCCAAACACCACTGCACTACCCTAACCCCTAAAACATTACCCCCAGCGGGACATCCTACACTACCCAAACATAACTGCACTTCCCTAAACCCTAAAACACTACCACCAGCACGACTCCCTACACTACCCAAACACCAGTGCACTAGACTAAACCCTAAATCTACCCCCAGCGCAACCCCCTACTCTACACAAACACCACTGCACTACCCTAAACCCTAAAACACTACCCCCAGCACGACCCCCTTCACTCCCCAAACACCGCTGCACGACCATAAACCCTAAAACACTACCCCCAGCACAACCCCCTACACTACACAAACACCACTGCACTACCCTAAACTCTAAAACATTACCCCCAGCACGACTCCCTACACTACCCAAACACCACTGCACTACCCTAAACCCTAAATCTACCCCCAGCACGACCCCCTACACTAGCCAAACACCACTGCACTCTCCTAAACCCTAAAACACTATCACCAGCATGACCCCCTACACTACTCAAACACCACTGCACTACCCTAAACCCTAAAACACTACCCCAGCATGACCCCCTACACTACCCATACACCACTGCACTACCCTAAACCCTAAAACACTACCCCCAACACGACCCCCTACACTACTGCACGACCCTAAACCTTAAAACATTATCCCAGCACGACCCCCTACACTGCCCAAACACAACTGCACTACCCTAAACCCTAAAACACTACCCCCAGCACGACCCCCTACACTACCCAAACTGCACTGCACTACCCTAAACCCTAGAAAAAAACACCCCATGCCCAATCCCCCTTACCTCTCACTCCTCGTGGTTCCTCTCTCCTCGTGGTTCCTGCTCCAAGTCGTCTCTGAGGGGCAGTGCACAGTGTTGTGAGGAAACGCAACAGCCTCTGTTTCCTTACAACAACGTGGATCGTCTACATGTTTTTTAGAACGCACGGTCATTTACCATACATACCTTTACAACAAAATTTGTTGTAAAGGCATTTGAGATGTCATCAGTGATGTCATGAGTGATGTCACTGGCCATGTCATGAGTGATGTAATAAGTGACGTCATCAGCAGTGTATTGCGGGCGCGCGAGTTATAGTTAGCTGAACTAACTATAACGGGGGAATTTCTATGGTTTTGTACGAGTGAAATGTTTTTTTCAGTGAATATATATATATATATATATATATATATATATATATATATATATATATATATATATATATATATGGAATTCCTTCGCATTCCATGTACAGTTTTTTGCATGGTGAAAGTCACGCCACCACAACGGAAGTAATTATTTTAAAGATAATTTATTACCACACCATAGTGCACAACGAGCAAAATAGGACAGTTTTCCCCTTTTTGTTTCCAATAGCCTTCTACTGGACCATAGAGTCCTTCGTGTTTAGACTGTATTTTTAAAGTGCTCAGTGCTTAACCCCTTGTTACTGTTTACTGATTTTAAACAACTAGACTGCTGATCCTCTCGAGCAGACATGGATTAATTCGTCAACCATTTTAACATTATTTGTAAAGTACATTAAATTACAAAAGTGCAAGTGCAGGATTAAACTTCACATAAGTACACTTAAAAACAGAGTTGACCGTAAAATGTCATGCTGGAGACTCAATATTATCAAATTTACTTATGTTCCATCATGGTTCTGTTGCACATCCCCATGCCTATTCTGTATACCTAATTCGACATTTTTAATTATACAAGTCTGGACTACATATCATTTCACTATAGTAGGCAATTCATCCAATTGTATATTGGTCAATGATTCCATGAAACTACTCTATGGGACCTAATCAATGTAAAGTACAAGTTAAGTTCAAGACCAATTAAGACTTCATTGATGTAGCCTTATGTTTGAATGCATTTTGTATGAGTCCATCAGTTCTTTATGGGTATAATCCCTATTATTGTCACTTGAAAGAAAAGGGGGGGTGGGGGATGGAACTATTGTATATCTTTATTCTGCTCATACTCTCAAGGCTTCAAGATCCGCAGATGACTCAACTCTGGTTAAAAAAAATGGATCTAAAAAGAACATATGAGTGAGAATTGTGTGAGGAGATAAAGGAATGTATGATGACGACAATCTGATGAAGATAAGAAAAGTGTGAGAAGATGTATACAAAGGTGTTAAAAGGGAATCTACCCGGCAATTGTCCTTTTATGAGATTTTACTATTTACAAATGAACGTGCAGTTCTGTATCCAAGTTGTGTCCATGTGGATGTTCAGAGCCGATTGCAAGGATGAGTCGGGATTCTGTTCTCCGTAATTTCAAGGTTCTGTCTCCGCCTTTTTATGTTGGTTTTACAATTTTTATCCCTGAGTAATTAAGTTGTTTGCAGTCACTTGAATGAAATTCATGGAAGTGTTTTGCCATGGGATACCTAAAATCCTTGTTCTTGATCGCACGTAGATGTTGTAGGATTCTTAGTTTTAGTTTGTTTATTGTACTTCCTACATAGTGTTTTTTGCAAGGACATGTTAATTTGTAGACCACGTACTTAGATTCACATGTGATGTGGTCTAGGATGCTGTCTGTGCTCCCATTCTGAAGTTGGAATGTCGTTAGGTTTTGGCTATGCTCGCAAGCTCGACATTTAGAGCACTTCCAGAACCCCGGAGTGTTAAGCCATGAGGATGTTTTTAGTTCTTTTAGTTCTAAATGACTTTGCGTCAAGATGTCCGCCAAGGAAGCTGTTTTCCTATAGGTGATACTAGGGTATGGCGGCAATGTTTTTCTTAGAGTTTCATCCAGCATTAGAATCTCTCAGTTCCTACGAATGATCCGTTTGATTTCTTCACTTTGGTTGTTAAAGTGCATGATGAGTCAAGATGTTTCCTCTTGGTCATTTTCCTCATGAATTTTTCTTGATGGTGTCAAAAGGCTAGCTCTTGTTCTCAATTTCACTCAGGATATTGCAGTGTCAATGACTCCCAACAGGTAGCCCCTCTCTGTAAAGTAGCGGCTCATTTCATCGATCTCGGAGTCCAAGTCAGATGTTTCTGAGCCATTTCTCTTCGCTCGTAGCATCTCACCATAGGGTATGCTCCATTTCAGATTTTGCGGATGCCCACTATTCGCATACTGAATACTATTGCATGAGGTGGGTTTTCTGTGCATTCTGGAGCATACCCTATGTTCTCTGATGAAGACTTCCACGTCTAAAAGATGATGTTTGATTCGCTGATTGTCGACGTGAAGGTTAGGTTGTATTCATTCTCGTTGAGTGAGTTGATGAAGTTCTGTAGATCGACATGATCTCCTTCCCATATAACAAAGAGGTCATCAATGAATTGGGACCACATTTTTATATTTGAATGTTTTTGTTTTTCCAGAACTTTAGTTTCCCATACTGTCATCAACAGGTTGGCATAAGTGGGAGCAACTGATGTCCCCATTGCAGTTCCCTGTCTCTGCCTGAAGAGGTCGTCTTTGAAGAGGAAGATGTTATGATGTAAACAATAGGTCAGCATCTCTATCAAAATTTCTGAATGTTCCAAGTGACTTATTGATCTCGTTTGTAGGAACTGTCTAACAGCTGCTATTCCATTGGTGTGGCGAATTGATGTATATAATGATAAGACATCTATTGTAGCCATTATGAGACCATCTTTCCATTCAATTTTTTTAATAATATTGAGGAATTTCATGGTGTCCCTCTAATATGAGGGTAGAGATGTAACATAGTTCATTAAAAAGATATCAATAAATCTGGATGTTGATTCCAATAGAGATCCAATAGAACTTACTATTGGTTGTCCCGGTGGGTTGTTGATTGATTTGTGAACTTTCGGTAGAAAGTAGATCATTGCAATTATGGGGTGATCTGTCTTCAAGTACATATATTCCTCGAAATCAATTCAGCCATTCTCTTTCCATCCTAGTAACATCAGGTGGTATTCTTTGGTCCAGAGCTCCATTGGGTTCTTCACAAGTTTTTCATAGTGGTTTTCATTCCCCAACTGTCTACTTGCTTTAGCTATATATTCACTCATGTTCTGGACCACAATGTTTCCACCTTTGTTGGAGGCTTTGATGATGATTTTGGGGTCTTCTCTTAGTTCTATGTACTCTCCTGCTGTTAAATTCCATTATTTTTTGTTGTTGTTGTTCTTTTTTGTGGAGTTATTCATTGATATTTTGTTGATTTCTTCCACCATGAGTTGATGAAATAAGTTGATTTTATTCCCCGGCGGGATTTGTGGGCAAAATGTAGATTGTTTCTTTAAGCCACTGTCGCCCCCTCTATTTGTGTTAACCCCCATTTTATGACAAAGTTCCTTGTCTGATTCCAAGGGCTGTTCACGTCCCCCAGTTGCAAGTTCTTCCCCTTCTGCCAAGGATGTCAGTGCTCTCAATGTTGGTAAATCTTTCTGGGTTATGGGTGATATTTCCTGATTGTCCATTATTGGACAATTTGGTCTCTGTGTCTTTTCTGCAAAGTACTTTTTAAGTTTGACTTTTCTGCAAAATTTGTAGAGGTCAATACCTACATTAGGTATGTTGTTGTCTTTGTTAGGACAAAAGGTTAATCCTTTGTTGAGCAGTTGAATTTGGGTATCGCTTAGTATTTTGTTGGAGATCTTAATTACTAAGTTGTTTTTGGAGAGGCTTTTTTTCAATTTTACTCTTTCTTACCTCTTCCTTTTTTTGTTTCATCTTCTGCTCATTCTGGTTGTGTTTTTGTTTGTCCTCTTCCCCATGTTGTCCCTCTTCCTCTTCCTCTTTGTCGCGTTATCAGCTGCGCCAAGCGCATTTCCCCTTAAAATCCAGGTGTGTTGCACTTGACTCTTCATCTGCAGAACTTGGGTCAGAGTTGTCCACTGTTTTTGATGTTTCGTATCTGACACATTTATCCATCACTGCCCTGTTCCTATACATGTCATACTTCCTAGCGAACATATATATGCGAACACTTGCATAGTCAATTCTGTCTCTGTTGAACTTGTTCGCTTTTCTTTTTTCCACATCCGCTTCATGCTTATTGATTTTCTTTTCCATGATTTCTATTTGTTCTTTATTTTCTTCCATTGTTGGCTATTGGTCTAATTCCTGTTCTAGGTCTTTAATTATAGTTGTTAATTTTTCCAATTTCCTTTCTGCGTGCATTATTAGAGTTCTCATAAGCTTAAAAGAACATTCATTTGTATCCAATTGCCATTGTTTTATCAGATCCACATCCAAGTCATTTAGGGTGGGCATGATTAAAATTCTGAGTCCTCTCGGTACCCTCTTAAACGATGTATGTTGCTTTTTCCCACCATTTATTTACTTCTAGGATGCGGTTTTGTTGTAATTCCCTTGTCACACATGCAAATGTTCTCTTTTTTCTTTCTCCAGGAGTCTCCCTTGTGTTAGCACTAGTTGAGGGTGCAACATCGTCAATGAGTAATTCACTCGCTCTTTGCATTCTGTTCCTGCTATTCTGTCAATGCTGTCATTTCTTTTCCCAAACACCAGACCGCGGACAACTTGATGCTTTCAGGCGGTAATTTTATTCAACAAATACACCGACCAACTCGACGTGTTTCGGGAGTAAATCCCTTGTTCACGAGTGCAGTGGTGTTTACTAAGTGTTTGCTTCAAGGTTTCTTGTCAAGTTAACTTTGGTTTATAATAGTACAAGCCACTGCTTTTGTAAACAGCGTTTTATAACAAATGCACTCTGGGGTTAGGTTAAGGGTGAAAGTTTATTGTATTTGCATATTTAATAATGTTTCAGTTTACACTTTTTTACAGAGGATAGTTCCAGGTCGCAGAGAAGAAATGCCAAAGAACAAAAATATCTCTAGTTAGCCCACTGGGGCGTAATTGTTTTGTCAGCATATTTTCGAAGAATGTCAACATAGATATGCAGGAAGCAAATGGACATTCTCGCAGCATGGTTGACAATGTTATTTAGCGCGCCTTGCCCACATGAGTATAATTTCGAGGGCATGTGCCACACCTGGTTGCCATTTCTAAAGGGAACACAAGTGACTCTTTAACAATATGGAGCGAACGTAAAATCCTTCACATGCCCACGTTTAGGTATGATATATTTAATGTTAGACATTCAAGGTGTGTATGTCGACAGGTGCATTTCAGTTGTCATGCTGACGCTGGCTGCGGCACCATTTCAGGCTTGTGCATGTCTTTAAACTTCATGCCACATGCATTAGTGTGAAGTTTTGTTACTGCTTACACAATCTCTAATTAAGTGACTGGAACAGGTATAATGTATTATAATTTATGGCAATTTTCACTTTATTGTTTTTTATTGTTTATGTCTAGCGGTTCGCGTGAAGTAACGCAGAACCACGAAGTCTGTTTTCACTGTTTTCAAATCACATGACTATTTAAATGTCACTTAGTAAACACCACAGCACTTGTGAACAAGGGATTTACTCCCGAAATGCGTCGAGTTGGTCGGCGTATTTGTTGAATAAAATCACCGCCTGAAAGCATCAAGATGTTCTTGGTCTGCTGCTGTTTGGGAAAAGAAATTACAGCATTGTGCCGATGTGAAGGGGGTTGGCACCTCGCCGTGGACCACCAACGCAAGTGGAACGGGGGAAGGCATTTACGGTGTGGTTGCAGTGTTCTGCAGTTATATATATATATATATATATATATATATATATATATATATATATATATATATATATTCACTGAAAAAATCATAGGTTTCAGGGGTGTTATAGTTAGCTGGACTTTTCACTTGTACAAAACCATTGAAATTCCCCCGTTATAGTTAGTTCAGCTAACTATAACTCGCGCGCCCGCAATGCAATGCTGATGACGTCACATATTACATCACTCATGACATGGTCAGTGACATCACTCATGACATCACTGATGACATCTCAAATGACATCACTGATGACATCACTGATGACATCATCCAGTGAATGTGTGTTTTTCTGAAAATTAAATATGTTTTATACATGTATATCTCAAGGTCGATGGAAGAATAAATGGGTATATAAGTGTCTAAATGGATGATTTGTTTTTGAAAAATTGATTGTGTAACTGACTGATTAAGTGTATCATAGTGAATACATGGCATAGGGCCATATGTACGTAGCCTAATACCGGTCGGTAACTGCCGATTTTCGGTAATTATACCGTTACCGACCGGTATTTAGGCTTTTGCAATGTAGGGGGCACATTACAGGATTCGGTATTTACCGAATCGGTAATTTTACCGATTCGGTAATTTTACCGATTCGGTAAATACCGAATCCTGTAATGATATGTAGGGGGAGTGTGTGGGTGTTGTGGGGATTCGTTATTTACCACCAACTAAAAGTTGGTGGTAAATGACGAATAGGTGAAAAAAAGCATTTTTGTGCACGTTTAAGTGTGCAATGTGGCAGACATACATGCCCTTAGGGCATGTATGTGTGCCACATGTGCACACATGCAGGAATCAGGGGTGCAACAGGGTGTCACTGTGACACCCTGCCACCCTTGATTGTGCTCCCCCCATTACCGAATCGGTATTTGCCGATTCGGTAATGGTAAATGGCTTCAAGGGATGCATTATTACCGAATCGGTAAATACCGGTTCTAAAATACCGAATTTTACCGATTCGGTAATAATTACCAAATTATTATCTACATAACATTTACCACTTCATAAATACCGAATCGGTATAATTCGGTATTTATGAAGTGGTAAATGTTGGGCTACCTACATACGGCCCTTAGTGAGTAATGTTTAAATATGTAAATATCTGTATCAGTCTCTCACTTTGTGTATAAGTGGCTGCATGGGTTGGTGAGTAGCTACATGGATGTCTATATAGGTTATTAGTTGGTTTTTTGAGTATCAGTCTGAGTGTCTGCATGGTTCGGTGGGGGGTATTACGTAGTGCATAGTTGCATGAATGAGTGACTCACTGTTTGTATGTGTTGAAGACAGCATGTGTGCAGGACTGTATGGGTGGATGAGTGTGTATATGGGTGTGTTAGTGAGTGAATGACTGTCTCAATAGTGTCTTTATGAGTAACTACATATGTTTTAAACTAGTATATGTGACTATTGGTGTATATAAGTGAGTATATGTGAGAGTGAGAGATTGAAAGAGTTCCTGTATGAATAAGTATGTGTTTCTATAAGTGATTGTTTAAAAGACTAAGTATGTGTAAGTTTCTGTAGAAGTAAGTGTGGTGGTGTGTGTATAACTGTATATGCAAGTAAATGTATGTTTGATTCTTTATTAGCATGAGTGACTATGTGTGTGAGTAACTCTATGGATGAGTGGCATTGTGTAACAGGATGTATAGGTGTATGAGTACATATGATGAGTGAGTACATGTATGAGTGACTGTATAGGACTGTTGGTGAATGAGTGGATGTGTATGTGGATCTTAGAATTACTGAAGAGGTTGTTGTAACTGGTATTGGTATGTCCATTGTTTTGAAAATTGTAGTCTCTATTTTTGAATGTGTGTATCAAAGGTTATATTAGGGTGAGAGGAGGTCTGCCACTCTATCACAAGGATGATGTCATCAGTGATGTCATCAGTGATGTCATTTGAGATGTCATCAGTGATGTCATGAGTGATGTCACTGACCATGTCATGAGTGATGTAATATGTGACGTCATCAGCAGTGCATTGCGGGCGCACGAGTTATAGTTAGCTGAACTAACTATAACGGGGGAATTTCAATGGTTTTGTACAAGTGAAAAGTCCAGCTAACTATAACACCCCTGAAACCTATGGTTTTTTCAGTGAATTTCTGAGGTTTTTTAAATGCTAATTCCTAACTATAACGTGCCTGAAACCTATGGTTTTTTCAGTGAATTTCAAAGGTTTTTTAAATTCTAATTTCTAACTATGCCTACAGAGATAGGACATGTGAAGAAAGAAGAAAAAATGCACAGAAAGAAAAAAAAGAAGTGTAGAAAGAAGCAACAGAAGTCCTCAAAGACGAAGAAAAGTGCAGGAAGAAGGATAACGTGCAGAAAGAACAAAAAGAAGAGCAGAAAGAAGCCTTGTTGCAAAATCATCCTGTACCCTCAACTTTTTCAGACGGATACTGGTGGTAACTGAGTCTGACTAACCAGTCCTAGAGCCAGTGCTATGTTAAAAGACACTTAGAATACAGTGAAAACACCTACATACACTAGGGAACATTATGTGTTGGGGTCCCCCTGTGATTAGCATGACCTCCTCTGTAAGCCCCTAGTATATAATAGGGCTGGGGGATTAAAACTACCTCTTAAAACAGGCCACAGGGCGTTTTTGCACACATTAACTCAGGCCCCGTCCCCTCCCTTCACCACTGTGTAAACACGCCCTGTGTCCGTTTTTAGTTGGGAGATTTAGTTCATTTGAATCCTGAGGGTCCCTAGGGTCCAACTAGCCCACTAGGTACCTCCAGTAAGTGCCACAGAGCTGCGTTGCAGAGAGGTGTAAAAAGTGGCACGGCCTGGACCACCTCTCTGCAATGCAGCTCAGTGGCGCTTACTGGAAGCACTTGGTGGGCTAGTTAGCCCCCAGGGGCCCTCAGTATTAAAGGGAAATTATATCCCCAATTTAAAACGTGCCATAGTGCGTGTTTGCACACGTCACCTCAGGCCCCGTCCCCTCCCTTCACCAATGTGTAAATGCACCCTGTGGCTGTTCTAAGTTGAGAGATTAAGTCCCCTTGAATCCTAAGGGTCCCTAGGGTCAAACTAGACCACTAGGTACCTCCAGTAAGCGCCACAGAGCTGCGTTGCAGAGAGGTGTAAAAAGAGGCTTGGCCTCAGAACTCCTGTCTGCAGCGCAGCTCCCTGGCGCATACTGGAGATGCCTGTTGGGCTAGTTGGCCCACAGAGACCCTCAGTATTGAAGAGGAATTAATTCCCCAACTTACAACTCACCAGGGGGCGCGTTTGCAGAGTGCTGCAAGGAGGGGGCATCGCCTCCGGCACGATGCCAGTCTTTTATTTATTTAAATTTTTTAAGAAGGGGGGATGTGTGGTTCCCCTTCTATTCTAATTTATTGGCCCTGATAACCCCATCCCCCAGGGCCTGTCTCCTAATTATATTTTTTTGACCCCAATCCCCAGGGCCGGCCACTGTTTTTTATTATTTTTAAAAACTATATATTTATAGACACACCTAGGACATGCTGGACAAACCGTACGTACCTATCACCATGACGATTTGCGTGATATTCATTAAAAGGCGACTATGCATACAATGAATCCACGTGGAATGTATTTACACCACTAGTGAAGCTCTGACATGTCTGATGCCCTACCGTGCCTAATCCCGGTAGACACCCTTGTCGTTTATTTATACAAACATGGGTAGCTATTGACGGGCACATTTAATACACATGCACACCAAGCCATTCAAAGGGGATTCGACAAAAATTCGACCAAAACTATGCAAGAGACCCCCCTCACGATTAATAAAACACACATCCACTGCCGGATGTGTAACACTGTTTATTTTACTCTTTGGAAAGGGGACGAACATCACTTGAGAGTCACAGCGTGCTCCTGGCAGAGCCCAATGCTGTGTTACACCCACCATTCCCTGCTGAGTGCCACACACCTCTGTGTTGTATTCCACTAGCTAGTGCATATGCTATGACACTCTCTAGCCCATGTGCACTGTAACACCACCCCGTGAATATGTCATGCCACACTTGTCTTCGCACGGGTTATATTGCCCCATCTAACGTGCCTTCCTCGATGCCTATGTTATAATGCACAGTGCTATGCCATACATATTACAATCTGGGATCCATATCTTTGTCACTGTGCATATGCAACGTTACACTCCCCAGCACATATTTTATATCACAACTTTAGAGACTAGTTAGGTTACACAACACTGCCCTGTGCATATTACACTCCAAGGCGCATATCGCATAGCACGCGCTAGTGCCTGTGCTATCTCGCGCTCTCCAATGAATCTGTCATTGCGCACAATGTATTGCATATTATATTTCACGCCCGGTTCATCTTATATCACACTTTTTGGTGCATAGTTTATACCATACACTATATCTAGTTTTCATTTTCAATCGTGCTCTCAGGACTATGTTCTATATAACACTGTGTTCACCTACCCTTTTCACGGGCATTACATTTTGCGATAGGGGGTGGAGGGTCAGGGGGTGTCTCTGCCAAGTGAGCCCGGAGTCACAGTCACAAACGTCCTCTTCTTCCTGAATAAAAGTGAGATTATGCTGCATACTTGTTCATATTTTAAGTAGTTCGCACAGACACACGTTTTAAAAACAATAAAGTTCTTAATACCCGCCTTCTCTGAACAGTTAGCTTGCTGCCCCATCCCCCTCCTCCCTTTCCTCTGTTGTGTGAATCCATGGACTAGCCTCCTCCCTCCTGCCATGCATGGTCTGATGTGCTGCCACTGCCCTCAATTTAGTATGATGTACCAGTCCACTCCTCCTGCCCTCCATTGCCCAATTCTATGTCCCATCATTGACCTCCTGCTTAAACTCTGTGCTTAGCTTGCTGCCCCTATTCTCCTTCCCCCTGCCCTCCGATGTCTTTGTGCATGCCCCTGCTCCATCCTTTTTGCCCACCATGTTCATGGACCTGCCACTCCTATCTACTCTGAGTGTTCTGTTGAGCTGCCACTCCCCTCCCACCTGCCTAGCATTGTCAGATGACTGTAACCTGTCCCTGCCACCTCCACCCTGCCTGTCCACATGCCATGCCCCTATCCTCTTCCTCCTGTCCACATGGTCCATTGTACTGCCTCACCCTTCTGCCCTCCCTGGTCTGTTGTGCTGCAACTGCTCCTCCTGCCTGCCCCGTGCGGTCTGTTGTGAGGCCCCTTCCCCTGAAATTTCTTGTCTGTGCACAGGTCCTGACCCTCCCTTCTATCCTCCATCGTCCTTTGTGCATGCCCCTGCACCCTCCTTCTTGCCCATCATAGCCATTGTGCTGCCACTAACCCTCCCACTTGCCATGCATGGTTTTCTGTGCTGCCATGGCCCCTCCCACCTTCCCTGTGTGGTCAGTTAGCTGCCCCTGACCTCCTCCCACCTTCCCTCCATGGTCTGTGTGTATGCCATCACAGTCTCACTGTTGCTCTTCATGGTGTGTCTTGCTTCTAGTGCCCATCCAGCCTGACCTCCATGGCTATCTTGCTGCTCCTGCCCTGCCCCCTTGCCCCCAGCCCTTTGTTTACATGTGCTGATCCCTACTCCCTCCCTCCTGGCTTGTCTGTTCCATTGTAATGCCCCTGATCCGTCCCTCCTGCCCTTTATGGTCTGTTATGCTGCAGCTTTCTCTCCTGTCTGTCCATTATGGTCAGCTAGCTACCAATGCCTCTTGCCCCTCTGTTCTCTGTTGTCCATGTGCATGGTCCTGTCCCCTCCCTCTTGCTTTCTATGGATTGTTGTGCTGCACTCCCGTCCTGCATGCCCTGTGTGGTGTATTGTGCTGCTGCAAACCCTGATGCCTGCCCTGCAAGGTCAGTTTGGTGCACCTCTCCATGTCCCTCCTGTCCACTGTTATCCAAGTCCATGTCCCTACCCCATTTCCTTCCATGATCCAATGTACCATACTTGCGAACATTTTGAACTTGGTAAGAGGGAGATTTAAAAACAAAAACTGGGGTATTGATTTTCCCCTTTGAGTTACATTGAAAAAGAGGAGATTGTAGACAGGAGACAGATCAAATAAAGCCCATTTGAGCTTAAAAACATTGGACGTTTCCTGGCTGAATCGGGTCTGTTGGCATGTATGGTTGTACTACCATTGCCTCTTCCTTCTGCCCACAATGGTCTATTACATTGCCACACCCTCTCCTGCAAGTCCTGTATTGTTGGTTTGTTGCCCCTGCCCCCCTTTCCACTGCCCTCCATAGTCTGTTGTGCTGCCACGGCCCTTCCTGCCTGCTCAGTGTGGTTAAATTGTTGCCTTTGCACCCTCCTACCTGCCTTCAATTTTCAGAGTCCGTGCCCCTGCCTCTCAACAGTATCCTAATGAACAACTAGATTGCTAACATTCTATATTTATTACAAAAGTGTGGAACGCCTGACGTCATCTTGATGTAATCAAAACTGTAATACCTAGAGCCTTTCCTTTAGAAATTACATATATGAGAGGGTCTTATTGGCATCAAAATTATGGTTAGTGCTCTAAAAGACTAAAATAAGGACATATTTTCTGAGTTTTCAAATAGCGACAAAGCACTTTTAAATTATTTGTTATCTTTATGTTTTTTTATCCAGTTGACCACTTGATTAAATGTTGCACTTAGGGGAGAGGATGTGGTGTTACTTCCAGAACTGCAGACTTTGCAACTGGGGACCAGGTTGGAGTTTCTGCTTCAGCTCGACATTCTGTGATTCTGGTCAAATCACATAGTCTCCCCATGTCTACAACCAAAATGAATTTGTTCTTGTGTGATGTAACCAATGCTCATGTAAAGCACTCCAATACCTGACAAGTCTGCACTATATAACACTGCAAAAACACAAAATAATACGTGTTTTGCACACTTCTGTGATTGGGCTATATTTGGGCTACATCTGGGTGATTTTGGGCTACATTTGGGCTCTTTTGTCTCCGGTGGCCATTTTGGGAGATTTGTTTGTTATGAAGTTTCCTAATTTCCTCATGTACTACAGTCTCCTCAGTAGGAAATGCTTTCAGTTTTTTACTTTGATTCCATCATGAAGGTATTCAGATATGTCACACATTTGCCATAAATTCTGAATGTTAGCACTCTAGTTGCTCATTAGATCACTGTAGTAAAACTACTGCTCACCAGGGAAAACTGCTGCTGGTATTGAAAGTGCATGTTTCAGTCTACATGTCAGAATTTTTTAATGAAATAGAAGAGGATTTGAGAAGTCACTCAAAATGTGCCCTAATTTTTCTTTCTGCAGCACTAATCATACTTTTTCAGCGCTCTAGTTGTTCTTTGGAACACTCTGGGAAGCTGCAGTAGAACACAAAGGAATCAACTGACAGTCTCTGCCCTTGTTGGATGTACATGTTTTACTGAGAATGTCAGACTTCATTCTCACATGACTGAGAAAGATAATGTGAATTTACAGAAAATAAGCTCTCAGTTTAGCTTATAGATCACCTTCCAAACCTCTGTGGTAAAAGCATGAGAAAATATTTTTCTCTCAATCATGATATCCCAGCAGAAGGCTTTTTCACATGGTGAAATCACCTTAGAACATACCACAATTCCTAAAATGAGTATGGCACCATCAACAAATGATTTATAATGTAACTAAAGTCTTAAAACCTTCTATTAACTGCAATGCTTTTTAATGAGGTGCTATCATGTATATTGGTCCCAAGATGGCTGCCAACACTTCTTGGATGAAGTGCTGACAGCCAATCAGATCTCAGGATGAGATGTGTGGTTAGGCTCCGCCCACATATATATATGCTTTTAAATGCTATTTTCTCAGGAAATACTGAACAGATTTACACCAGACCTGCAAAAGGCACTTCCTTGACCTTATGGCTACCTCTCTGCCAAATTTCAAGTAATTCTGTTCAGCCGTTCGGGCTGTAGCTGTGTCTAAAGGTCCTATGGAAAAATGCATGGGGGAAACGCGTTTTGGGACCCCCCTTTTTTCTCGGCCCCTGCTTGACGAATCACCCTGAGACTTTCAGGGTAGGAGCTGAACAGAGCTCCCCATTAGTTTTGAAAATTTCGCGAGGATTCGTCAACAGGCGCCAAAGTTATTCAAAATGGAATTTTGAGATTTCCTATGGAAACTAGGTTGTAACTATAACTATCTACTGGCGACCGCCAGTAGATTATATATATATATATATATATATATATATATATATATATATATATATATATATATATATATATATATATATACCTACTGGCGGACGCCAGTAGGTAGTTATAGTTAGGACCTATTTTCCATAGGAAATCTGCAACATTTTATTCCCAATAAATCTGGCGCCGGTTGACGAATCCTCGCAAAATTTTCCAAACTTTTGGCCAGCTCTGCGCCGCTCGTACCCTGAAAGTTTTGCGGTGATCCGTCAAGCGGGGGCCGAGAAAAAAGGGGGCTCCCAAAACGCGTTTTCCCCATGCAATTTCCCATAGGATCTGTTGTCGTAGCTACAGCCCGAACCGCTGAATGAAATGACACCAAATTTGGCAAAGAGGTAGTCCCCAGTTCGGACTCGTGCCTTTTGCATATATGGTGTGAATCCGCTCAGTAGTTCCTGAGAAAATTAGAGTTAAAAGTACATGTATATCTACGGCCTCGGAGGATCCGCGTACCCTACCCGCACCCTAAGCGCACCCTCCCCGAACCAAGCGCGCACCCTCCCGATCGCGCGCTGAATGCTAATTGGCTGTCGAGTGTCTCTCTACATTCGAAATCAGGAACTGTTGGCGGCCATTTTCTGCCTCGGTAGAAGCGAGGCTGAAGAAGCAAGGGGGAAAAGTGTGTAAAACATACAAAGGGGGCAGAGTGGAAATACTCTAACCCTCTAGAGGTGCTTAGGGGGTCCCAGAAGGACCCCCTGGGGCCCCTTTTAAAAATAAAAATACGGCGAAATGCGCGCACGGTGCGCGCCTCCTATTGCGTTGGATGCACGGATCCTCTCGCGGTGGGTTCGCGGATCCAAGGGAAAAAAAATAAAATTGTTGGGAGATAAAGATTACCATGCGCGGACGCTATCGCGTAGGAATCGTGAACGGTGCGCTTAGGGTGCGTGGATCCAAAAACATTTTAAACAATATATATAAAATAAAGTTTTGCACATATAGTTCAAATAATATTTTGAAAAATATAAAAAAATATGTTTGAAAAAGCAATTACCTTAAAATAATATTTTTTAATTTTTAAAAGAATTAATTGAAAAAATAAGTTTAAAAAATGGTGATAAAAAGTCTATAAAAAAACAAAATTAATGAATTTGACACACTGATTTTGAAAAATATATAAATCCAATCAAAATCATTAAACAGGACATCTTCAGAGATAAGTTAAAGATAGGAATTAGCATTTAAAAAACCTTTGAAATTCACTGAAAAAACCATAGGTTTCATGCATGTTATAGTTAGGAATTGGCATTTAAAAAACCTTTGAAATTCACTGAAAAAACCAAAGGTTTCAGGCACGTTATAGTTAGTTATTGGCATTTAAAAAACCTTAGAAATTCACTGAAAAAACCATAGGTTTCAGGGGCGTTATAGTTAGCTGTACATTTCCCTCGTACAAAACCCTAGAAATTCCCCTGTTATGGTTAGTTCAGCTAACTATAACTCGCGCCCTCGCAATGCACTGCTGATGACGTCACATATTACATCACTCATGACATGGTCAGTGACATCACCCCCCGGGCTTTTTAATGAAATGGGTGGGGGGGCTCAATGCCCCCCAAAGCCCAGGGGACTGCCACCCCCCGGGGCTTTTCTAAAATATATGCGGGGGCACATGGCCCCCCCGCAGCCCCGGGGACCGCCACCCCCCGGGGCTTGTTTTTAAAAAAAATAAACAAACCTCCGCACACCTGATTCTCGGCATCCCTCGCTGCAGCCACATCACACCCTACTTAAGAGACCTGCACTGGCTCCCCATCAACAAGAGGATAACCTTCAAACTCCTCACCCATGCACCCAAGGCACTCCACAACACCAGACCAGTGTACCTCAACAGCCGACTCAGCCTCTACACCCCCACCCGCCAGCTCCGCTTCGCTAACCGCGCCCTCGCCATTGTCCTCCGCATCCGAAGAGTGACCGCCAGCGGCAGATCATTCTCCCACCTCACCGTCAAGACATGGATCACCCTCCCCATCCGCCTGCGGCAAACTGAAGACCTTCTAACCTTCAGGAGACTTTTCAAGACCTGGCTCTTCAAACAGTAGCAGCTTCCCCCCCAGCACCTTGAGACCCTCACGGGTATGTAGCGCACTTTATAAATGCTATGATTGATTGATTGATTGTGTGGGGGGCTCGAGCCCCCCACATGCCCCAGGGACCGCCACCTCCCCGGGGCACTAAGCATGCAAATTGGGGGGTCCGTTACAGACCCCCCAGCCCCGGGGACCACCACCTCCCCGGTGCTTTGTAAATGGTGGGAGGGGGGTCGCGCGGCCCCCTCCTGAAGCCCTCGATGGCCCTGGCGGCCGCCACCCCCCAGGGCCGGCTCCTGCAGTGTCCCGGGGTGCCCACCCTCGGGGCACTGCAGTTTGCTATGGCAGGGCGGGAGCCTCGTGGCTCCCGCCCTGCCATAGCAAACTCTGCATCGGTTTTTGGAAGAGAGCGCAGGAAACCTGCACTCTCTTCCAAAAACCAAAGCCGATTGCTTTTCCACACGGGGAACTGCAACTTAGCAGCTCTTCATGTGGAAAACCAATGCCGGCTTCCGCAGGACGCGGGAAGCTGGCGGGACCGTGGGGGGATTGGGGACCCCCCCCCATGGTCCCCAGCAGATAGGGCCGGCCCCGGGGATGAGGTCCTGGGGGCCAGAAGTAGCCTGGGAGGGGGGCCACGCGACCCCCCTCCTCAAACAAAAACATTAAAAACAAAAACAAAGGCCGGGCCCGGGGGATGGGGCAACGCAGCCCCCCTCCAGATAAATGAAGGGAAAAAAATGGCCATGCCCCGGGGAATGGGGTCCCTGGGGTCGATTATGGCCTCGGGAGGGGGACCACGTGGCCCCCTTCCAATTTATTTATAAATAAAATTGGGGTCAGGCCCTGGGGGATGGGGTCCCCAGGGCCAGTAAAATAGGAAATGAAGGGGGACCACACAGCCCCCCTCTTAAAAAAAATAAAAATAAAAAAAAGACCGGCATCGCGCCGGAGGCCCTACCTGCAGCACTCGGCAAACGAGCCCCCTGGCGCGTTTGCAGATGGGGAACTAATTCCCCTTGAATACTGGGGGTCCGTGGGGGCCAACTAGGCCAACAGGATTCTCTAGTATGCGCCAGGGAGCTGAGTTGCAGAGAGGTGTTTAGAGGCCATGCCCCTTTTTACACCTCTCTGCAACGCAGCTCTGTGGCACTTAATGAAGGTACCTGGTGGGCTAGTTGCACCCCAGGGACCCTCAGGATTCAAGGGGAGTTAATCCCCAACTTAAAACGTGCCACGGGGCACGTTTGCACAGTGGTGAAGGGAGGGGGCAGAGCCTGAGGTGACATGTGTGCAAACACGCCCTGTTGTGCGTTTTAAGTTGGGGAAATAATTCCTCTTCAATCCTGAGGTCCCCTGGGGGCCAACTAGCCCACCAGGTACTTCCAGTAAGCACCACAGAGCTGCATTGCAGAGTGTTGTAAAAAGGGTAGTGGCCTCTGAACACTTCTCTGCAACGTAGCTCCCTGGCGCATACTGGAGGTACCTGATGGGCTAGTTGGCTCCCAGGGACCCTCAGGATTGAAGAGGAATTAATTCCCCAACTTAAAACGCACCCCAGGGCGTGTTTGCAGACATGTCACCTCAGGCCCCGCCCCCCTTCCTTCACCATTGTGCAAATTCGCCCCTGGCGAGTTATAAGTTGGGGAATTAATTCCCCTTGAATACTGAGGGTCCCTGGGCGCCAACTAGCCTATCAGGTACCTCCAGTATGCGCCAGGAAGCTGCGTTGCAGAGAGATGTTCAGAGGCCAAGCCCCTTTTTACACCTCTCTGCAGCACAGCTCTGTGGTGCTTACTGGAGGTACCTGGTGAGCTAGTTGGATCCCAGGGACCATCAGGATTCAAGAGGACTTTATCCAACAACTCAAAACACGCCACGGTGTGCGTTTTTGCTCAGTGGTGAAGGGAGAGGGCGGGGCCTGGGGTGACATGTGTACAAACACACACTGTGGCGCATTTTAAGTTGGGGAATTAATTCCTCTTCAATCCTGAGGGTCCCTGGGGGCCAACTAGCCCACAACTTACCTCCAGTAAGCGCCACTGCTGAGAGGTGGCCCAGGCCATGCCCCTTTTTACAACACTCTGTAACAGCTCTGTGGCGCTTACTGGAGGTACCTAGTGGTACCCTAGGGACCCTCAGGATTCAAGGGGTCTTAATCTCCCAACTTAAAAGGGCCACAGGGCGTGTTTACACAGTGGTGAAGGGAGGGGACGGGGCCTGAGGTGACGTGTGCAAACACGTCCTGTGGCGCGTTTTCAGTTGGGGAAATAATTTCCCTTCAATCCTGAGGGCCCCTGGGTTCCAACTAGCCCACCAGGTGCTTCCAGTAAGCGCCACTGCGCTCCCTTGCAGAGAGGTGGTCCAGGCCGTGCCCCTTTTTACATCTCTCTGCAACGCAGCTCTGTGGCGCTTACTGGAGGTACCTAGTGGGCTAGTTGGACCCTAGGAACCCTCAGGATTCAAGGGGACTAAATCTCCCAACTTAAAACGGCCACAGGGCATGTTTACACAGTGGTGAAGGGAGGGGACAGGGCATGAGGTGACATGTGCAAACACGTCCTGTGGCGTGTTTTTAGTTGGGGAAATAATTCCCCTTCATTCCTGAGGGCCCCTGGGGTCCAACTAGCCCACCAGGTGCTTCCAGTAAGCGCCACTGCTCTGCGTTGCAGAGAGGTGGTCCAGGCCGTGCCCCTTTTTACACCTCTCTGCAACGCAGCTCTGTGGCGCTTACTGGAGGTACCTAGAGGGCTAGTTGGACCCTAGGGACCCTCAGGATTCAAGGGGAGTTAATCTCCCAACTTAAAATGGCCACAGGGCGTGTTTACACGGTGGTGAAGGGAGGTGGCGGGCCTGAGGTGCCGTGTGCAAACACGCTCTGTGGCGTTGTCAGAGGGACGGTTGGAAACAGAAGCGAGGAGGCCGTAGGGGTTGAATATTGCAGGGTTTTATTGATGACAGTCAATGACCCGTGAATAAGAGAAAATAAAAGTAAGCAGGATATGATTCGTAGGCAGACAAAGAATAGTAGTAAATAGTCCAGTCCTTAGATTTACCGTAGAATTGTCCCTCAATGCGGTCTCCCCTGGGTTCTTCTGCAGTAAGATTAGACAGGTTGTCCTGTCGCTCCTGGCGCTCTCGCTGGTATGGTTTCCCCCGGGGAAACAGAAGCGCGCTGTCGGCCACAACTCTCCTGAGTTGTGGCGGCTCGTGCACGTCCCCCGGGCTCCACCACTCTTCAGTCCAAACATCGGGGCCCTCCGGTTCCTCTGAGGTAGTCTCTTCGGCATCCTCTCGAAGGGGAGCGGCGCCCTTGATCCTTTCGGCGTCCTCTCGAAGGGGAGCGGCATCCTCGCTCCTCTCGGCATCTGCTTCCGTTGCCTCCAGCTTCTTTCCAATGGGCACGCCGATTCCTCCTGCTTCTGGCTTTTTCTGCCTCCTTTGACCACCGGGGCCGCTACCAGATTGGTCAAGCCCTTGTGTCTCGTCACTTCCGGGGGGGAGTGACTTTCGGGTCAGGTGCGGCATACTGTGGGGAGGGGAAAAGACTCATCGTTATGTCGGCTTTGTTGCTGCCAGCATATGGACGGTAAGGAACCTGGTTAACATCCGGCTGTTTACCCCTGTGGACCCGCTCATCCTCACAGGCGTGTTTTAAGTTGGGGAAATAATTCCCCTTCAATCCTGAGGGCCCCTGGGGACCAACTAGCCCACCAGGTGCTTCCAGTAAGCACCACTGCGCTGTGTTGCAGAGAGGTGGTCCAGGCCGTGCACCTTTTTACACCTCTCTGCAACACAGCTCTGTGACGCTTACTGGAGATTCCTCGTGCGCTAGTTGGACCCAAGGGACACTCAGGATTCAAGGGGACTTTATCCCCCAAATTAAAATGGCCACAGTGCTTGTTCGCACACATGTCACCTCAGGCACCCCCCTCCATGTCATGAGTGATGTAATATGTGACGTCATCAGTAGTGCATTGCGGGGGCGCGAGTTATAGTTAGCTGAACTAACTATAACGGGGGGAATTTCCCAGGTTTTGTACAAGTGAAATGTCCAGCGAACTATAACTTTCTCTAAAACCTATGGTTTTTTCAGTGAATATATATATATATATATAACTACATTCAAGGCCTGACATAGTGGTGAGACAAGCAGACAAAGGCGGGAATATCGTCCTTTGGCCTCTAACCATGTACCAGAAAGAAGCTTTGTTACAACTAAGCGATAGGCAATGCTATTTAAGTATAGACAAAGATGTACTACAAGATACCACCACTAAATTCCATTCAGATATAGTGCATTGGAAATTAGTAGGGCTCATCTCCCAAACAGAATTCAAATTCCTCAAAATGGATTCACCAGTTACAGCAGTGTTGTATCTCATACCTCAAATTCATTAAAATCTGAATGTGCCACCTGGCCAACCTATTATATCAGCTATAGGCAGTCTTTTTGAATACACCGCAAAATACCTAGCTCACTTCCTACAGGACCCTGTCAAAAATCTCTCATCATACACTAGGGACACAGGAGATTTCCTTTGGAAGATTTATGACATTGAATGGGAGGAAGGCTTTGTAATGATGACGTTGGATGTCTCCTCCCTTTACACCAGCATTTCGCATACAGATGGAATTAGGGCAGTGCAGTATTTGATCCTTTACAGACACACAGAAATTCTGGTGTACATGTTGGGTTGGTGCTTACTTAACAAAATGTTCCTCTTTGGTAAGGATCTCGATCAGCAGATGAGGGGGATGGCAATGGGCACCTGCTACCCCCACAGCTATGTTAATTTGCCTATGGGCTGTTGGGAGGAGCAGGTGCTGGCAACCCAGTATGCTCGAGAAATGACTTAGAATGTGATCCTATGGTCTTGCTATTTTGACGCTAATAGACAATTTATTCATCATATGGCGGCGCAAAAAACTGACAGCAGAGAACTTCATAAAAAGGATCAACAGGAATGATCTGAACTTACAGTTCATATCATATCTTAGTGAGAAGGAAGTACAGTTCCTGGACCTAACAATATATGTAGGCGATGGAAGGGTTCACACCAGAACGTTTGAAAAAGCACTGCACTGCAGGCAATACGATACTGCATGCTTGCAGTTTCCATCCTACAAAGCTTAAGAACAGTATCGTTTACGCGGAGGATTTGCGTTTGAGGAGAAACTGCAGTTGTCCAGAGCAACTGTCTAAAGCACAGGAAGAATTGAATAAAAGATTCAAGAAGTGTGGTTACAGTTAGGCAAACCTTGAAAAAGCTAAACACAAAGCTAACCTGAAACCTAGGGAACAGTTAATTTCCACAAACAGGAGCAGCACTGATGTCCCCCCTGTAAGATACGATCAAAAATTCTGCTTTATTACATGGTTCAATACACAACACCAAAAGATCAGAGCCATATTACAAAAACACTGGCATATGGTACGCAGTGACCCCATTTTGGGGCCAGAGATAGATAACAGTCCCAAAGCTAAATCATTGCGACAGGCTCTTGTGGTTAATAGTCCATGGATACAACAACAGGAAACATGGTTGAGAGAGAGTAAGTGGTTCAGACGGTGCCACAACTGTAAAGCATGTAAATTTGGCATGAATATCACGGAAATGTCCTTACCTTTTACGGATAAGAAGTGGAAGATCATGAAACCCTTGAACTGTAAAAGTCAATTTGTTGTGTGTGCCCTGAGATGCAGATGTTCCAAATTGTACATTGGCAGAACTATTTTACCTGTGCATCAACGTATTTTACAGTATATCAGAACCATAAAAAACAAGGATCAAATGTATCCGGTGGCCAGACATTTTGAAAAGGTACATAAGAACAAAATACAGGAATTGAATATTTCGTGTTATATCAGGTGCAACAGAGACTAAGGGGAGGCAACAGAGAGAACATTTTGAGACAGTTGTGGTTATGGTACATTTTACACTTTAATTCCAAGATCCTTAATGGCCTCAACACTGAAGAAGATTTACATGTCCACCTATGATATTGTTATTAGGAATAACACATCTGGTCAGCTTTTAGTATTTTGATCTGGTTATGATTATGAATGTGTACTGTATTTAGAGACTTTGAGAATACTCCTGCAAGTAACTTTTTACCTATTTATATAGTTTAATCTATTTTACACTGCACTTTAAAAATAAGTGGACTGGTTTACAATAGTTAAAATTCATACATACGCTTTAAGTATGTGAACGGGCACTTGCACTGCGATAACGTCATACGAAATGTCACCAATCACCTTACTATCAATTATATTTGATATGCCTTCTTTTAGCTGTTGATGATGTAGATTGCTTTATCATGAGCAATTTACAGATGCCCTTGCCCACAGATGCTGCATGACAATAATTCTTGAATATAGAACCAGACTCAGCATGAAATAGAAATATGAATATCCAGCAGAGAGGATTGAATGAAGGTTTTATGCATATTAGAAACATCTATTGATATTGAAGGAATTTTATAAATGGTGCTAAAGGGAGTATATTTTATTCAAATTTTGCACACTGTCAGGGAAGTTTAACAAACAGGCACAGGTCACTTTCTTTCTTTCCTACGCTTTAGATAAGTATGCACTTGTCACTTTGATTCATTAATTAGGCACTGTCTCTTTAAGGTTGTTAAAACTTTATGAGGGTGAATAAAAAATAACAAAAATGGCGGCAACATTAGGTTTGACAAAGACCGTGTCTGCGGTCTAAACGAGTTACCTGGTTGTATATAGCCACAATAAAACTCCTTTATGTGAACCCGAGCGTGCTGGAGTCTGTTCTAATGCTGGAGCAGACATGTTGAGAAAATATATATATATATATATACATCTATATAGATATATAGATATATATACATATATATATATACGTATATATACATATATAGATATATATGTGTATGTATGTATATCTATACATATATACATACATATAACAAATATACACATACATATATATGACATTTTTTCATGTCTTAATTTTTGCTTCCAATTACAATATTTTTTTATTTAAAATATATACATATATATATATATATATATATATATATATATATATATATATATATATGTATTAAAATGTTCTTTTGTATTAAAATGTTCTTTCTTAAATATAAACATGGAGTTGTGTACCGGACGCGAATCCCTGTAAATTGCCGAGCGTTAGTTCTGGATCCGCGTACGAAGCGCGGCTCCAGCATGATTTTTCCCATATATATATTTCATATATATAGACAATAATAATATTAGTTCAAGCTTGGAGTTTTGTTAAGATAGTTCAAAAGACCTGCAAGAGGAGGAGGACCAGACTGTCTTTGAGGAAGAGGATGAGCCCCCATGTAAGAATAAGAAAAGCATTATGTGGGAGTTTTTTATGATTCCGGAGGGGACAAGGCAAGTAAACGCACAGATGGTGACGTGGGACATGTATCAGAAGGTACTGTCTTGGGGCTCCGAGAGAAAGTATTCCTATGGCACGTCTTCTATGTACAAGCATTTGAGGATGATGCATGGAAACTATACTGTTTATTTAAAGTGTAACAAAGGATGGACGCTTTGCAATGATGCCCACTTTTTGCGTACATCATTAGGTCTATTGGGAAGATGCAAACAGAAAGTAGACAGCACAGTAAACTATTAGTATTTATAATTAGTATTTGGATTATTATTTGCGCTAATTGAAATTACATTTGGAAAATTGTGTTCAAAAGCAAATAGTTTACATATTTGTTGTGTACATTGTACCGAATGTAAATGAGAGTCTATGTTTTGGCAAATGTATTTGCGATAAATAATAGAGTTAATGTAGATGAAGGAAGTAATTACAAAGGTGTAGCTAGGAAAACGCATAGCTACACTTATTGAAAATGATGCTCTATGCTGATTTTTTTTTTTCTACAATCAATTTGATAGTTGTTTCCCCCGCTGTTCAATTATGATACTACATTGAAATCACATTGTATGGTGAAGTTAAGTAGAATCTGAGAACACCAAAAAAGGAAAACTGAAAATGTTATGTATTTCTAAATTAATGTTGTGTTCTTAAAAATATGATATTATAATTTCTGGAATATATTATCATTAAATAATAGATTTTCTTCTTCTTCTTCTTCCTTATAGTAGCTACTATTGAAGTTTGAAAACAGTTTTAATGCTGTTTAGGACAATACTACTCTAAAATAGTTCTACCGATTAATGTATCTAAATTACTTGAAAGGTAAGAATACATAATATAATCTGCATGATTACCTGGATTTTTTTAAACATTTAATAATATGTTATTTGTTTCTAATATAAATAATGTTGATCCTTTACACTATTTGAAAACTATCATCTTGTTTTTGAGGAGTAGTATCACACTTGAGTAATGAACTCCCTATCCAGTGACTTCTCAGATACATACATAGAAAAGATATGCACTAAAAGAATTACACAGTGACTATCCATCCACTCATTGAATAAAATAGATAGTAAGAATGTGCGCATGCAATCACACCGGGACTACTTGTACACTCATTCATTACTATCTGGGCACTCACAGAATCTTGCAGATAGTGCCGTTGCACTCAGCTATTCATCTAGCCACTAGCCATGCACTCATCCATTTACTCCCGCTCTGCATATGTACTCATCAATCAGCCAGGCACTCATCTGTTCACATAGGCAATACCCATACACTCATCTATTCTCTCAGGCACAATTCATGCACTAATGGGATAAACCAGGCATTATCCTTGCATTCTTCCTTTCATGCAGGCACTCCCCATGCACTCATCCAATCACCCAGGCAGTAGATGTGCACTCATGCAACCGCTCAGGCACTATTCTTACATTCAATCATTCACACAGGCATTACACAGGCACTCATACATTCTCTCAGGAACTACCCATGTACTCCTGCAATGACTAAGGTACTTCCTTTGCATTGATCCATTCACTCACACAGTACCCATGCACTCATCTAAGTACCCAGGCATTACCCTTGCACTCATAAAGTCACTCAGGTACTACACATAGAGTCATGCAATCACACAGGCAGTACTGCTGCACTCATGCAATCACCCAGGCACTACTTTTGCACCCATGCAATCACTGGGGCACTACTCTTGCACTCAACCATTCACTCAGGCACTACCCATGCACTTATGTTTTCTCTTAGGAAGTACCCATGCACTCATCCAATGACCCAGCCATTACCCTTGCACTCATCCTTTCACACAGGCACTATCCATGCACTCATCCAATCAGCCAGGCTCTACACTTGCACTCATACAGTCACCCAAGCACTACCGATACAGTCATGCAATCACCCAGGCACTACACTTGTATTCATACAATCCCTCAGGCACTGCACATGCACTCATGCAATCAGTCAGGCACTATTCATGAGCACAACCATTCACTCAAGCACTACCTATGCACTCATCCATTCTTTTAGGCACAACTCATGCACTAATAGAATAACCCAGATATTACCCTTGCACTCATCCTTTCAAGCACTACCCATTCACTCATTCAATCACCCAGGCAGTACCTCTGCACTCATGCAATCACTCAGAGACTATTCTTTTACTCAGCCATTCACACAGGCATTAACCATGCACTCATCCATTCTCTCCGGCACTACCCATACACTCATCCAATGGCCCCGGCGGTGTCCTTTCACTGATCCATTCACTCACACACTACCCACACTTTCATCTAAGCACCCAGGCATTACTCTTGCACTCATAAAGTCGCTCAGGTACTACACATGCACTCATCCAATCGCTCAGGCAGTACCTCAGCACTCATGTAATCACCCAGGCACTACCCATGCACTCATCCAATCACCCATGCACTACTGATATACTCATTCATTCACACAGGTACTATCCATGCACTCATAGAATCACCCAGACACTGCTCTTGCAGTCACCCATTCATTCAGTCATAACCATGCATTCATCCAATCACTCAGACTCTACGTATGCACTCATACGATCACATACTCAGCACGTATTGACTCATCTTTACACACAACACATATCTTTCCTTTTTCAAACCAGAATAGGTGGTTCCATGAGAACTGATTTTGTTTTGTTTTTTTGAAACTGTTTTACATCTTTTTTGTAACTATTTTGTAGTTTGGTTTGTGTTTGTACATTTTAAAAGTGAAAATGTAAACAAAAAAACTAGCACAAAACTCTGTGCCTAATTGCAGGAACCAAAAATAATTAACAATGGTGGTTAATTATAGTGCAAAAACAACAGTTGATGGACAGAATGCAGAACAATGTCATACATTCGCCCCAGTACAGAGATCTGGGCCTAAATCCATTGTTTTATTTGCTCACCATGCCATTCCAATTTGAACCCAACCATATGCAAATCAGTCTTGACCCTGTGTTTCATGGGAACAGTCCAGCCCGAACTGCCAAGCCAGGTCCTCTCTGGACTGGAACCAAGCATCCTGGGACCGGTTTCGGGGTTTCACCCCTCTTCAACCAGGATAGCTTGATTCCAGTGGCATGGAGAGCACGGGACTCACGTCTGAGCATACCCGTCCCACTCGGGGTGACAAATGCAAAAACAACAGTTGATGGACAGAATGCAGAACAATGTCATACATTCACCCCAGTACAGAGATCTGGGCCTAAATCCATCGTTTTTTTGCTCATCATGCCATTCCAGTTTGAACCCAGCCATATGCAAATCAGTCTTGACCCTGTGCCTCATGGGAACAGTCCAGCCTGAACTGCCAAGCCAGGTCCTCTCTGGTTATTTATAGTGTCCAACATTGTTTGCACAACCTGCTTCCCCACACTCAAAACAGTTATGCACTTTGTACACAAGAGTGCAACTTTCCCAAAATCAGGCAGAGTTGGTGGAATACTCTGCAGCTTGTCACCAGGTCTTACAGTGGATGAGTGTGCATCTTGGCCACCTTCAGAAGTCTTGCCAATTCTGCTCTTGCAAGACGGCTTTCTCAATCTACTTTCACCCTTTCCTTTACCCTTACATCTACTAATCATATAGTCTAACATTGTTAGCAAAAGGAAAAGAGCAATTCCACTAAGTATTATGACTTACAGGAGCTGAAATTTACTGGAAAGCTCCCCAACCTATATTACCTAACCAATCCCCAACCTTATCAAACCCCCCTATTTCTCTAAACCAAGAACCTACAGTTTCCATAAGCCTAGCTCCACCGAAGATCTAATCTCATGAGTTAAATCAGTCATATAAGTAATAAAAGAATCAATAGTCTTATGATTATCAGGAATATATGTTAAGCACCTTAGTTATTCTTTTGCCAAAAGAATAACTAAGGAAAGATGATTTTTCATTACCATAGCCCTAAACGCTATCAATTCTACATTTACTAGCTTAAAAGACCCTGCCACATCTACTGAAAGTCTATGTACTACTGCAGACAAACGCCTAATTTTCATATCATTCATCACTACTCCCATAGAAGGACTAATAGCACCTAATATATGTGAAACTATATGTCAAAAACGATGTTTCACTCTTTTCAAACTATGTTAACGATTCAATTAATCCATATGTAAACTCTAGAGAACTCTAAAGCTAAATGACATAAGCCAACCCAATGTCGCGGCAAACTAAAATAAGTAGTCCTCCCACAATCATAATAAATTTTCCTCAAAATGGGTTCTTCACCAAGCAAATGATCTACACTAATTCAATCATTTCTACCTCACTCTCTCTACCCTAAAAATCCCCCTTACCTCCTTCAGAAAAACTTTGCCTTACCATATACAATTCCCTCCTCCTTTCTTTCTCTATTCACAATCCAAGGTGTAAATCTGACAATCTAAATTCTTCTTCCTTTATTTCCTCCAAAGCAATTTGCTGTTCTCCCAGTTTCTCACTCCTTTCATTATATTCTTCAATGACGTTGTGCTCCTCTCTTCTCAAAAGACACACAGTTTTTAAAAACTTACCGTGTTTAATTTCTCTATTATCCTCCCTAATAGGTAAATTCTCTAAAGACATATTAAAATCAGTCAAATATGGAGAAATAAAGTTGTCTTAATTAAAGATTGTGATATAAACACTACACAGTAAATAATATGAAATTAGCATCTGCACATATCTAGTTCCCTCTCCAGCAGGCATAGGAAGATAGGCACATACATAACATTCACTAACCTTCATTATAACTTCATATTATCTAATCATTTTAGTATAGACATACATTTTAAAATTACTAACTGCTCTCAGTAAACTTATACATCATGTTTCAATTAATTACTTTTAGCAGCAATTTCAACATTATAATTATTAATATGATCTGAAACATATCCCACAGGAGTCAGTATGCACAACAATAGTCCCACTAAACTGCTAATACTATTATTAGTATTATCAACCCTACAATGTTATAGTATTCACTGTATTCCATATTCTATTGAGACAAAAGAAAATTCTTATTGTGCTAAAAATGAAAAAAATCAACAAAAAATACATTTATTTAAACAATAATGGGCCAAATGTAGGAAGACAATTTGCGCCTGCAAATTTCAGCGTTTGCGATCGCAAATTAGCAGTGTGCAATGTAGAACACAATGAGCCCCTCGCAAAAAAAGGAATCGCACAATTTTCGATTCCCTAGTTTGAGATTGCATTTAAGGAATCACAAATTGCGATTCCTTAAATGCAATGTAAGTAGCACAAATGAAAGTGCAATTTAGCCTTAAGGAATCTCTAATTACCACCACCTTCAAGTTGGTGGTAATTAGCGATTTTCTTTAGAAAAACCCTTTTTTGCTTTTTCTGAAGTGCCATGTGGCACACATTCATGCCCTTAGGGCATGTATGTGCGCCACACGTGCACACATTTCAGGGGTGCAACAGGGTGTCCCTCTGGAACCCTTGCACCCTTGAAATTGTGCACGCAATTTGCGAGTGCCTATTGGGTACTCGCAAATTGCGTGCGCAATTCCCATTCATTCCTATGGGCCTCTAGTCCCATAGGAATGAATGGGACGGTATTCCTTGATTGCGAATCGCAATTTGCGATTCACAATTAAGGAATAATAAGGAATCGCAAAAATATTGCGATTCCTACCTACATGGCATTTTGTAAATCCTTAATAGCGAGTCCCTAAAAATCGCTATTAAGGAATCGCAAAAATGCATTTACCTACATCTGGCCCAATGTTTCTTCTTTTCTTCTTATTTTATTAAGACAATAATCCCAAAAAAAATAAGAGATGAATGTCCCAGTTCTTTTATCAATTCATGTGTTACTTTCAAAACTCTCTTTCAAAGTTCATCAAATTCAGTCAACCATTACCTAAAGGATTTTTCAACTTAGTTAAAAAAAAAATAGGGTAAACTTCAAAAGTTCATTCATTTGTCTTCATATTCGTCAAAGTATTTTGAAAGTATTTTTTTTATCAAAAATCTTTTACTGGCCAGTTTTAGATTTCACTTTTAATTCAGCAGCTCTATTTCATTTTCAATGTGGTTTTTCTTCAGTTTCCAGCTCAGTCTCTGATTTACTTTCAGACTTGTAATGCCACTGATTCACCAATGAATGATCATCTGTGATTTCAACTTTTTCTTCAGAAACAGTAGCTAAATACATTTATTCAAGGGAGGTGTATTTTCGCTTTGGAAATCTCTTCCTTGTTGACCTTTTAGCAAAAAGGCAATTCTCTCCTATTAGTTTCCGAAGCTAATTGCTTCTCTGATTTCCTTTTTGGCTCTAGGTCCAGTCCTTCTGCCTACTCCACCATATACCCATTCTGTACCATGCACAACCACGTTTGACTGTGTGCAGGGGGACTGTTTGCAGAGCTTGCCTGGCCTTGCAACTGGTTTCATTTGCTAAATTACAATGTTCATGTAGATCAATTGAAGAATGCCACAGTTATTTGTGAATAAAACTCTGATTGCCTTCCCATTTATATTTGCTCCCTCTGACAAATCTGTTCAAAATTTGACAAACCAATAGTATGCTAAACCTGCTGAATGTCTCCCACATTTTCTGTGGATTCATGACCATTATATCCCCTCTCTTCTTCAAATCCTTCTATTGAACACCCTTCGTGAAATTGAGAAAACTGAGGTCAGGATAAACATGCAAAGTCTGACAGATTTCGTACAGATCCATCAGATTGTGCCCAAGTTATTAGTAAATCAAAAAAGTTTGACACCATTTTTAATTCCTACCCCCATTTACTGAAACTTGCTAACTGCCTACCATATTTGATGCAACTTCATCAAACAGTGCTAAAGTTATACACAACTGAACATTTTATAACCCTGCCTTTATCTTTACCCCAAAGCGATACCAAAGGGGATGACGGATGGAGCGCCTGAGCAAATCAAACACTCATCCCCAGTCAACTGATCTGGGTTTAATCCATCATCTTTCTTTTTTTTCTTTCTTTTTTTAAGTTTAAACTTTATTGAAACTTAATGAAAGAAAATACAGAAAAAACATCGTATATAAGAAATGACAATATAAGAGAATACATAAACTTCAGTAAATAAATAACCATTATTTATAATGAAAAGGGAATAAGGAGGGAGGAAGAAAGAGGAGGGAGAAAAGAAAATGGGAGGGGAGGGGAAGCACAAAATTATAATGAAAGTATGGAAAAAGGAGGAAATATCTAAAACGTAATCTCTATCAATATAAAAAGACATTTGCGAATACAAAGTAACCATAAGAAATCAAAACTTTGAAAGGAGTACATCATCGTTCTTTATCTCACTCCACCACCCTAGTTCAGACTGGTGCAGTGAGCTAAAGTATGATGATGGATTAAACCCAGATCTGTTGACTGGGGGTGAGTGTTTGATTTGCTCAAACGCTCCGTCCATCATCCCCTTTGGTATCGCTTTTATCTTTACCCCAGCTTGATGGATTTGCACCCTTCTTGACATACCAATAAAAAAGTTAAGCTTCCAAGCTTCTACCAAATTTTGAGCAGATTCATCACAAAAGTGCCAATGTTATCAGCAAATTAACTCAATCCCCCCTTTAACTCGCGTTCCCTCCCAGTTGGTGGAAATGTATTAAGTTAAAACTGCTTAAAGAAGGTTAAGCGTGTGAAGTCCCTGTCAAATTGTGTGCAGATCCATCAGACTGTACCAAAGTTATTAGTAAATCAAGGATATTTTGCCCCCCTTCACCTCCCATACCCCCCCGGATATGCAGGAAGCCTGAATTATCTGCACTGGGTGTAACTTGCTAACCGCCTGACACAGTTAATACTGGCTAATTAAAAAGCGCCTAAAGTTATAGCACATAAACATTTTATTGACCTCCCTTTAATTACGCTTCACCTATATGGATTGGCACAAAATTTGACATAACAGAAGAAAACTAACCTTTGCTAGCTTATTACAAATTTCCACCTCGGGCATACTAACTGTGCATCTGGGTAGAAGTGCTGGAGCTTGGCTGGGGTGAGGTAAGCGTGGTGTAAAATTGTATGTTTTTGAAACGGGTATTTCTCGATACCTTCTTCGGGTACTCTAATATCCATATTACATCATTCATGACATGTTATGCGGCATCTTTGATAACATGAAACCAATATCAGAAATGACATCATTGATGACAAGACTGTGCAGTTCGAGGACGAGAGTTTCTTATATTTCTTTATTGTGGTTTCAAGGTACAATCCATATGCTTAGACAGTTATATCCCATAGACAACCATTAACAGTGAGCATTACAGTTCCATTCAACAGCAATTTTTCCCGGTCTAGGTTGCCCTGTAAAGGTGTTTACCAAATCGACAATTAGTATGGTAATTTCTCTTGCTAATAAGACAAACTTTTAACTAAACACCCCCCCTTCCCAACCCCTCCCCCCTACTGGGCCCACCCACCTAGAGGACCATCTAGCAGAAGCTCAATCAGGGGTATCCTCTTGTCTCCCCTCTTGTCTTGGGGACTCATATCCCACGTGACTATCCTCATCCGACAATGCCTGTGTGGAATTGGGGGAGCTTCTCTCTATCTCTTGGACCATTAACCCCCACGCCTGCAATACTTCCGGGAGTTTGACATCTCTTCTAGTATTACGCATGTGCCCCTCCTCCGCCAGTGCCCATTCCCTCAAGTCCGTTTTCCAGTTCGCTATCGGTGGCCCTTGTTGTGTCAGCCAGTGGATCGCTATTCGCCGCCTAGCTGTCACAAGCCCCAAAACTAGGAACTTCCTGTCGAGGACGAGAGTTATAGTTATTTTTGGGCTCAAACTACAGTTTCTAGAAATAACTATAACTGGTTAATTTCTGTGATTTTGTTCATTTAAAACTGTACATTTTGACTGACAATTTCACCGAACTATACCATCCCTTTAACCTATGTTTTTTTTCCGTGATTTTCTAAGGGTTTTTTAAAAATATACAGTTAGATGATAATAAAACTCTTAACTATAATGTCACCTTGACTTTGGTTGTATTCAGCAAATTTCTATGGTTCGGTTCAACATAAAGTAAAATGTGTGCACCCAACCCCACTCTGCGCATGGCTGGACGGCTGTCAGGCCCTATGCCCAATTCCCCATGGGCACCCAATTCTCTGCTACCTTCAGCCTTTGGCGGTGCACAGCATGAGGTCAGGCCGTAAGCCCAACCCTTCCCCACCCGGGTGTCCTACTAGTCCTAATATCATTCGCGTGAGTTCCTGTGCTCTGCCAGGCCTTATGCCCAAACCCTGCAGGCACACATGCCTGACTATAGAGTGTAACACTACGAAGGGTTTCATTTTAAGTAAGTCAGACCTAATGCTCTTGTCAAAGAGTCAAACACTGAAATATAAAATACAGCACTATTTGCTTTATCATGAGGTTAGCACATTCACAGATATAAAGCAGCCCGCTTGTCTCATTCAAATAGTCACCAATGACTACAATCAAATGTATATTTTATAAATTCACACATAGCATTGTCTTTTTTTAAACATTTTAGGCCACAAAATGCAGCCATAGAACCACCCACAAGAGGCCCAGCTGAAGGGCATACAGTTCAAGCTCGGAGTGCCTTAAAAGAAATATGGTAATCTCTCCTGGAGTCATGGATTCGAGTACCGAGGACACTTACTGTGTTTTTTTAATGTTGCTTTGGAACTTCTGCAATCCCTACAGCCCTCCACAACATAAATAAGATACTGTCGAGTCCCCACAAGACTTACCTTCTGCTTGTGGAGAGATCCCACAGGGATGACGTGGACAACCACCTCCTGCTCCCTCCTTTACCCAGAAAGAGCTAAATACTAACCAGGCCGAAGAGGGGACTGGGGAGGCAGCCAAGAGAAAGGTGAGGGCGGTGTGGAAGGAGGCTGTGGTAGAGCACCCTCTGTTTTTCTTTAGGTCTTGTAGTAACACCACCTAAGGGCGAGAGTGGAGGAAGGGGTAACACTCACGCCAGGCACAGGGAACAAACATAATCAACACAGAACACCAGTACGATGTAGTCACCTGAGATGCAGTGCTTCCGTGCTGGTGCTGGTAGATGTGGAAGAAACAAGAGTCTCTTCGCTGTTTTTAGGCAACGGGAGGAAGCAACTCCGTGCCCCCGCGTGGGTCACAGTAGCAAAACGTAGTATGCGCTCCGGCACTGGTGAGGGTAAAGGAAAGGACGCGACTGCGTGCCCTTGCACGAAATCGCGGTAACGAAGTAAATGTGCTCCTGCGCTGGTGAGGACAAGTAGCGAGCACGGCTCCGTGCCTTTGCACGGGTCGCGGTAACAAAGTAAATGCGCTCCTGCGCTGGTGAGGACAAACAGTGAGCGTGACTCCGTGCCCTTGCCCGGGTCGTGGTAACAAAGTAAATGCGCTCATGTGCTGGAGACCAATAGAAGCGGCTCCGTGCCTTCGCACGAGTCGCGGGAACAGAGTGAATGCGCTCCTGCGCTGGGAATTCAATGGACTAGACTCCGTGCCTTCGCACGAGTCGCGGAGGTCTGATGTCTGTGAGCGCCCTTGCGTGGTCCGGACGGAAGGTCCGGTTGCTGACAGAGCCTTCGCTAGCACTCCTGCGAAGCTCAGGGTAGAAATACGAAGCGCAGGTGCGGGCGCCTTCGCGTCTGTTATGCAGTCCTCCCCGGAAGTGTCGGCCAGCTGGTGATGTCAGCTGCTTCCGTCTAACAAGGACTAGACAGCCAACCTGCCTGACGTACTGTAGTGGTGGGAGTGTTAACACGCATTCAGTACACCGCACTCCAACCATGCAAGAGCGAGAGAGGACATGACAGCACCCACCCCTAAAACAGACCTACCCCATCGGTCAGACAGGGGCTGCAGGACGGGGTTTCTGGGGGTGCCGGGCATGAAAGGCGCGGACCAAGCGGGGTGCATGACGGACATGGGACAGGGGTTCCCAGGATCGCTCTTCCGGGCCGTACCCACTCCAGTCTACCAGGTAATAGAGCTTACCCCTGGTCCTGCGAGAATCAAGGATAGCCCGGACCTCGTACTCCTCGTGCTCGTCCACGAGAACAGGAGGTGGGGGCAAAGCTATCAAGCAGTCAGGGCGAGCAGGACGTAAGAGAGAGACGTGAAAGACAGGATGCACTTTCATGTGGGGAGGTAAAGAGAGCCTCATGGATACCCGGTTGATCACCTGTGCTATGGGGTAGGGGCCTATGTATCGTGGTAATAGTTTCTTGGGCCCATGTGTGTTGACGTTCTTGATGGACACCCATACCCTGTCCCCCACTACGTATGCAGGTTCTGCTTGTCTGTGTTTGCCTGCGTTTTGTTTGTAATATTCTTTGGCCTTGGCCAGCTCGAAACGGGCTTGTTGCCAAATGGTGTGGAGCAAGGCATGGTACGCTTGTATGGTAGCCGTGCAAAGTATGAATTACAAAAAGGGGGGGACAAAATGGGGCTATTTCCGTTCTCAGGGGAGCGGGAGGTCCAGCAGAAGAAGATGCCCCTGGGGTATACAAGCTCAAAAAGGTAGTGTCCGCTGTTCCTCAAAGTTGAAAGAGGGGAGAAGAGTCAGGTGAAAGGCTAGAACCAATTGTATCCACTTTGTATTGGAAATTGGTAATCCATTTGTCGGATAATAATGCCCTCACACACCCTTGCAGGTGTCATGCTTCATCATATGGGCTAGCTCCTCGTCGGGCCGGCGGTGCAATGCCCGACGGGCTCCCTTTATAAGGGGCACTTTGTCGGAGATCTTCAATCCGACAGCCGTATGGTGAAGTGCGGGTGAGGGGGCCTAAGTGGTGTAGATGTGGCTAAGTGGTATAAAAACAGGGTTAGAGTGCCAGCTGGGAATCAATTTTATTCTTGGGGCCTCCTTCCCTGATTAAAAACGTGAAAATGTGGCACTCAACGGAGTATAATGTCTCATGTGTGAGTGAACTAAAAAATGGTCAACATGTTTCTCGCTATGAGTGTGTGTACTCGCGATTCTTCAGGACCTAAGAAAAACACTATCTACAAAGGAATAGAAATAATAACAGTATTCTAAACTGGGTCGTGTCACGCCAGTTGGTGACTATTATTGAGGTACCTGTCAGTGTCTGGTATTACCTGTAAAGGAAATGATGCCAGTTAGAGTAGAACACCGTTGACACATTGGTACAGAAAAATAGCCAATAGGTGACTCTTCAACCATGCTAAAGGTAAAAACTGTGGTGGTTTCCTAAAGCAAAAAAAAAAAAAAAAAAAAAGTTTTTTTGCAACTCAACAAATACATAGGTGATGTGTCCCAAAGGTGAACTAGAAGTGGCTATTCACCTGTGTGGACGATATAAAAATGCAGTAGGAAATACTTGAGAAAGGACTTACCCTATTCGGTATCAGTTTAGACAGCAGCAGTACTCGGTGGGTGTACATAGAGCTAGAATCTCTCATAAAGTAGAACTGCACACGAGACCAAATAATGATATGGGTAAAACAACAATTAAGAGCAGGCACTAAATAAGGAAGTACAGTTGTGGTCTAATGTATTAATGTAATAGCAAGCTTATCTCTTAGGAGTAGGAAATATATATACATCGAGGTAACAATGGCGATGTACAGGCAGTCAACCTGTAAAGTATATCAATTGCATCCAATCAATAAAGAAACATCACAATTCAAAGGTGGTAGGCATATAGTGTTGTGACCTGGTGTCCGTGGAATTGGAAAGTAGACTACGCTTAAAGGCAGCTGGCTGGAGAGACCCCTCATGTTTGTATGTGGTCCGAGCTGTGCGTTGTGTGGCCGCACAGAGATCCTACGCAGAGGATCATTGGATGGGTGGAGGCCGGTGTTGCAAGTGCCCGAAGACAAGTCCTGTATACCCCACAACGCTAAGCGGAAGAAGCTTAGCCGCCGCAAGTTAGTATGAAGGGTCACCGAGGGAGGTTGTGACCGATCGGGACGCCTTGGATGAATAAAATTATATTCAAAAGAAGCGCGAGCTACCAATTGAGGACCTAAGTGTGCCGTGGAATTGGAAAGTAGACTACGCTTGACGGCAGTTGGCTGGAGAGACCCCTCATGTTTGTATGTGGTCCGAGCTGTGCGTTGTGTGGCCGCACAGTGATCCTACGCAGAGGATCATTGGATGGGTGGCTAGTGCATCAGAATGTTAGGCCCACCATTCTGATGCACTAGTCACCTTCCGGACTCGGTGGAGAGGGTAGGTCAATACGGCTGACATGAGCGGCACGAAATGTAAGTAGATTTACGCCCTAATTACAATACCGCTAACTTTGAGCCTCACTCTCTCTGGGACCTGCTCTCCCTTCTTATCCCCCCCTAGTAGTTGACTTGGGAACGCCGGCACACTTAGGTCCTCAATTGGTAGCTCGCGCTTCTTTTGAATATATTTTTATTCATCCAAGTCGTCCCGATCGGTCACAGCCTCCCTCGGTGACCCTTCACACTAACTTGCGGCGGCTTAGCTTCTTCCGCTTAGCGTTGTGGGGTATTCAGGACTTGTCTTCGGGCACTTGCAACACCGGCCTACACCCATCCAATGATCCTCTGCGTAGGATCACTGTGCGGCCACACAACGCACAGCTCGGACCACATACAAACATGAGGGGTCTCTCCAGCCAACTGCCGTCAAGCGTAGTCTACTTTCCAATTCCACGGCACACTTAGGTCCTCAATTGGTAGCTCGCGCTTCTTTTGAATATAATTGTATTCATCCAAGGCGTCCCGATCGGTCACAACCTCCCTCGGTGACCCTTCATACTAACTTGCGGCGGCTTAGCTTCTTCCGCTTAGCGTTGTGGGGTATACAGGACTTGTCTTCGGGCACTTGCAACACCGGCCTCCACCCATCCAATGATCCTCTGCGTAGGATCTCTGTGCGGCCACACAACGCACAGCTCGGACCACATACAAACATGAGGGGTCTCTCCAGCCAGCTGCCTTTAAGCGTAGTCTACTTTCCAATTCCACGGACACCAGGTCACAACACTATATGCCTACCACCTTTGAATTGTGATGTTTCTTTATTGATTGGATGCAATTGATATACTTTACAGGTTGACTGCCTGTACATCGCCATTGTTACCTCGATGTATATATATTTCCTACTCCTAAGAGATAAGCTTGCTATTACATTAATACATTAGACCACAACTGTACTTCCTTATTTAGTGCCTGCTCTTAATTGTTGTTTTACCCATATCATTCTTTGGTCTCGTGTGCAGTTCTACTTTTATGAGAGATTCTAGCTCTATGTACACCCACCGAGTACTGCTGCTGTCTAAACTGATACCGAATAGGGTAAGTCCTTTCTCAAGTATTTCCTACTGCATTTTTATATCGTCCACACAGGTGAATAGCCACTTCTAGTTCACCTTTGGGACACATCACCTATGTATTTGTTGAGTTGCAAAAAAATTTTTTTTTTTTTTTTTTTGCTTTAGGAAACCACCACAGTTTTTACCTTTAGCATGGTTGAAGAGTCACCTATTGGCTATTTTTCTGTACCAATGTGTCAACGGTGTTCTACTCTAACTGGCATCATTTCCTTTACAGGTAATACCAGACACTGACAGGTACCTCAATAATAGTCACCAACTGGCGTGACACGACCCAGTTTAGAATACTGTTATTATTTCTATTCCTTTGTAGATAGTGTTTTTCTTAGGTCCTGAAGAATCGCGAGTACACACACTCATAGCGAGAAACATGTTGACCATTTTTTAGTTCACTCACACATGAGACATTATACTCCGTTGAGTGCCACATTTTCACGTTTTTAATCAGGGAAGGAGGCCCCAAGAATAAAATTGATTCCCAGCTGGCACTCTAACCCTGTTTTTATACCACTTAGCCACATCTACACCACTTAGGCCCCCTCACCCGCACTTCACCATACGGCTGTCGGATTGAAGATCTCCGACAAAGTGCCCCTTATAAAGGGAGCCCGTCGGGCATTGCACCGCCGGCCCGACGAGGAGCTAGCCCATATGATGAAGCATGACACCTGCAAGGGTGTGTGAGGGCATTATTATCCGACAAATGGATTACCAATTTCCAATACAAAGTGGATACAATTGGTTCTAGCCTTTCACCTGACTCTTCTCCCCTCTTTCAACTTTGAGGAACAGCGGACACTACCTTTTTGAGCTTGTATACCCCAGGGGCATCTTCTTCTGCTGGACCTCCCGCTCCCCTGAGAACGGAAATAGCCCCATTTTGTCCCCCCCTTTTTGTAATTCACGCTTGTATGGTAGGCATGTCACAAGTCTGGGTCTCTTCCCAGGGCATTGTCCTGGGATGCTGGCCCTGGAGACAATAGAATGGCGATACCCCAGTGGCAGTGTGTTTGTTGTTGTACACATATTCCACCATCCACAACAATTCCGACCATTCCTTTTCTATGGAGAGCAGCAAACAGCGGAGGTATTGTTCCATGGTATGGTTCGTTCTCTTTGCCTGCCCATCTGTTTGGGGGTGGTAAGCGGAAGACAAACGTGCCTCCATGTCCAAGATGTTGTAGACCTCTGTCCAGAACCCGGACACAAACTAGGTTCCTCTATCTGTGATCAGCACCGAAGGGATACCGTGTAGCCGTACCACGTTTTGCATGAAGACCGATGCCAGTTCCGCAGCTGTAGGTAGTTTTTTCAGAGGCACGAAGAGCGCCATTTTCGTTAGGTGGTCAACGATGGTGAGCACGGTGGTGTATCCCGTTTTGGTCTTGGGGAGATCTACGATGAAGTCCATCGAGATGGTGTGCCATGGGCAGGGGGAACAGGAATCGGGTGCAGTAGTCCGACTGCGGGTTGGGACGAGGTCTTTCCTTGAGCGCAGATGGCGCAGCGGGCTATGTAGGCTTGTGTGTCGGTGTTCAGGGTAGGCCACCAGAAACGCCTTAGTAACAGGTCCTTGGTTTTCTGGTACCCAGTGTGACCGGATAAGGGGTGGTCGTGGCACATGAACAAAGCTTGTTGCTGGTGGGCAGCCAATGGCAGATAATAACGCCCCCTTTGAACAGGAAGCCATCTCGTTCAGTAAGCCCCTGGACGTCTCCCGTCCAGTCGTTTGGGTCCTTCTGTTCAAGATCGTGGTGTAGTCGTGATAGGAAGGCGGAGGTGATCACCACCCCCTGGAAGCATCGGTCTGGGATGATGGGTACCAGTTCCATGGCTTGAGTGCTGTCTCCGGTTTCTTCCAGTCTGGACAAGGCATCAGCCTTGGCGTTCTCCTTTCAGGGTCGGTAGGTGATTCGGAAATCGTATTCGTTGAAGAATAGCGTCCACCGTAGCTGCCTAGCAGTCAGGGCCCTGGCCGAGCGGAGGAACCGTAGGTTTCTGTGGTCGGTGAAGATGGTCACCGTGTGCTTCGCGTCCTTCATGTAGTGGCGCCATTCTTCAAAAGCTACCTTGATGGCCAGGAGTCCCCTGTCTGCGATGGAATAGTTGCGTTCTGCTGGTTGTAGCTTCCTGGAGTAGTAGGCCACCGGGTGTAGCAAACTGGTTTTGATGTCCCTTTGTGACAATACTCCCCCCAGAGCGCTCTGTGAGGCATCAGCCTCCACTATGAAGGATCGGTTGGGATCGGGGTGTTTCAACACTGAGGCTGTGGTAAACCTCATCTTTAACTCTTGGAACGCCTTTTCTGCTTCGTCGTCCCATAAGAAACGTGCACCTTTACGTAATAAGCATGTGATGGGGGTGACTATCCTGGAGAATTCTGCGATGAAGCGGCGAAAGTAGATCACGAACCCCAGGATCCTCTGGACTTGCTTCACGGAACCCGGGGATGGCCACTGCAGTATGGTTTCCACCTTTTTGGAGTCCATCTCAAAGCCTGCTGGCATTAGGATGTGTCCCAGGAACTCTACTGTGGTGGTGTGGAACACACTTTTCTCCAGCTTGACATAAAGACCGTGCCGCTGTAGTTGCTGGAGAATAGCACGCACATGCTGTAGGTGCTGTGTCATACCTGCTGAGTAGATCAGTATGTCGTCGATATAAACTATGCAGAAACGATCGATGTAATCCCTCAATACCTCGTCAATGAAATACTGAAAGGCAGCCGGGGCATTGCAGAGCCCGAAAGGCATGACACGGTACTCGAACAGGCCGTACCGTGTTCTGAAGCCGGTTTTTCACTCGTCTCCCTCACGGACCCTGACAAGATGATAGGCCCTGTGTAAATCCAGCTTGGTGTATATGGCCGTGTCTTTCACTTGATCCAGCAAGTCGGATATCAGTGGTAGAGGGTATCGTTTTTGATCGTTATGGCGTTTATCGCCCTAAAGTCTATGCAGGTGCGTAGGTCGCCTTCTTTCTTCGCCACGAAGAAGAGGGTGGAAGAAACGGGAGACTTGGAATGGCGTATAAACCCATTTCGTAGGTATTGGTTGAGATAGGCACGAAGGCGGTCGTTTTCCTTCTCTGTGAGGGAGTAGACACGGCTACAGGGGAGTGTAGAACCGGGAATGATGTCTATTCTGCAGTCGAAGCTGCGATGCGGGGGTAGTGTGTTGGCGCCTTTTTCGTCGAACACCTGAGCCAAGTCCCGGTATTCCTTGGGTACCACCTCCTGTGTGACTATACCCATCCCGTTCAGTGGCAGCGTACAGGCTTGGATTGCCCTCATGCAGGGTTTCTCCTCAGAAGGGTAGCAAGAATGAACACAGTGGGTTGATCCTAATGTCGTTTTCCCGGTTACCCAGTCAATGTGGGGATTGTGCTGTACCAGCCAGGGAAGGCCCAGTATGAGCCTGAACTGCGGGGCATCGATAATGTCAAAGGCGATGGTCTCCGTGTGTTGGTTTTCCAGCACCATTTCCAAGTCTTCGGTTTAATAGCAGATTAACCCAAAGGTCAAGTCTGTGCCATCCACTGCCTTGACCGTTTCTGGTTTTCTTTTCGTTCGCTTATGCATACCCAGGCCTGCCATGAACTGGGCGTCGATGAAATTCCCGGTTGCTCCCAAGTCGATTAATGCAATGACGTGCCAGGACGATCCTGTGGGAGATCGCAGGGATACAGGCACGCCCATGTGATTGAGATTGGCACAGGTGGTAGGGGTCTGTTTTCTCTCAGCTAACAATCCCAGTAGGCAGACCCCGTTTGCTACTGGGTTGCCCCGTTTCCCAACCCATCTCCTCGGGCTATTGGGAGAGCAAAAGGAATCTTTTCTCTCGGCTGGCGGGGCTTTACTGGGCAGACCCCTAACAAAATGACCGCTTTTGCCGCAATACAGGCATTGATTCTGTGTCCGCCTTTTATCCTTTTCTTCCTTGGTTAAAGGGCCACGGATGCCGCCGATCTGCATGGGTTCAGGGGTATCACGGTGTTTTGTTGTGTCTCTGTACGCGTGGACTCTGACCTCGCCTCCCTTGGTCTTTTCGGTTCTCCGTTCTTGCAAACGATAATTCTGTCTGACTACTATATCGATAAAGGGGCCGATCTCCTCTGGTGGGTCTGTCATTTGGGAGATGAGATCCTTTAACTCGTCGTGTAAGCACCTGTAGAACACAAATACTTGTTTAGATTCAGGCCATCGGGCTTCTACCACCAGGCGGGTGAAAGTGGTAATGTAATGCAGCAAATCCGGGTTGCCCTGCTTCAGATTGAGCAGCTCGTTGTCCGCGGCTTGTACGAACGTGTGTCGGGCAAACATGCGTCGCATGGTCTCTTTGAACACAGGAAAGTTGTATAACAAAGGTTCGTCGTTCTCCACCAAGGGTATGGACCACTGAGCGGCGTCGCCTCTCAAATATGAGAGAACAAAGGCAACCTTGGAGGCATCGTCTGAAAAGACAGTCGCTCGGGCCATGAAGTGTAGGTGTCATTGGTTAAGTAATATGCTATATTTCGAGCTGTCGCCGTAGAAGCGCTCTGGAGCGGCCAGCTGCACAGCGGGTTGGGCTATTACTTGTACGGGTGGGGGAACGAGAGAGGGAGTTGGTAGGGAACCCCCGGCGTTAAGCACTGGAGGTCTCAACACCCCTTCTTGCCTGGCCCTGAACGGATGGGAGGCCCCCCAAGGCCCTGTAAGGCCCACACCCACCTGCCCTTGTAGGGTTGTTATGTCGTGTCGTAGGCTACGGTTTTCTGCTTGTATGTTGGCAAGCATGGCAGCTATGTCCTGCAAGGTGACGTCGGGGTTGTCCATGTCGTCCGGGCGGAATATTAAACGTGGGCTTCGTATTCTGTCGAGTCCCCACAAGACTTACCTTCTGCTTGTGGAGGGATCCCACGGGGATGACGTGGACAGCCACCTCCTGCTCCCTACTTTACCCAGAAAGAGCTAAACACTAACCAGGCCGAAGAGGGGACTGGGGGAGGCAGCCAAGAGAAAGGTGAAGGCAGTGTGAAAGGAGGCTGTGGTAGAGCACCCTCTGGTTTTCTTTAGGTCTTGTGGTAACATCACCTAAGGGCGAGAGTGGAGGAAGGGGTAACACTCACGCCAGGCACAGGGAACAAACATAATCAACACAGAACACCAGTACGATGTAGTCACCTGAGATGCTGTGCTTCTGTTCTGGTGCGGGTAGATGTGGAAGGAACCAGAGTCTCTTTGCTGTTTTTAGGCAACGGGAGGAAGCGACTCCGTGCCCCCGCGTGGGTTGCGGTAGGAAAACATAGTACGTGCTACGCCGCTAGTGAGGGTAAAGGAAAGGACGCGACTACGTGCCCTTGCACGAAATCGCGCTAACTAAGTAAATGCGCTCCTGCGCTGGTGAGGACAAGTAGTGAGCGCAACTCCGTGCCTTTGCACGGGTTGCGGTAACAAAGTAAATGTGCTCCTGCGCTGGTGAGGACAAGTAGTGAGCGCAACTCCGTGCCTTTGCACGGGTCACGGTAACAAAGTAAATGCGTTGCTGCGCTGGGGACCAATAGATGCAGCTCCGTGCCTTCGCACGAGTCGCGGGAACAGAGTGAATGCACTCCTGCGCTGGGAATTCAATGGACGCGACTCCGTGCCTTCGCACGAGTCGCGGAGGTCTGATGTCTGTGAGCGCCCTTGCGCGGTCCGGACGGAAGGTCCGGTTGCTGAGAGAGCCTTCGCTAGCACTCCTGTGCTCCTGCAAAGATCAAGGTAGAAATACGAAGCGCCGGTGCGGGCGCCTTCGCGTCTGTTATGCAGTCCTCCCCGGAAGTGTCGTCCAGCTGGTGATGTCAGCTGCTTCCGTCTCGCAAGGACTGGACGGCCAACCTGCCTGACGTACTGTAGTGGTGGGAGTGTTAACACGCATTCAGTACACCGCACTCCAACCATGCAAGAGCGAGAGAGGACATGACAGCACCCACGCCTAAAACAGACCTACCCCATCGGTCAGACAGGGGCTGCAGGATGGGGTTTCTGGGGGTGCCGGGCATGAAAGGCGCGGACCAAGCGGGGTGCATGACGGACATGGGACAGGGGTTCCCAGGATCGCTCTTCCGGGCCGTACCTACTCCAGTGTACCAGGTAATAGAGCTTACCCCTGGTCCTGCGAGAATCAAGGATAGCCCGGACCTCGTACTCCTCGTGCTCGTCCACGAGAACAGGAGGTGGGGGCGAAGCTATCAAGCAGTCAGGGTGAGCAGGACGTAAGAGAGAGACGTGAAAGACAGGATGCACTTTCATTTGGGGAGGTAAAGAGAGCCTCGTGGATACCCGGTTGATCACCTGTGCTATGGGGTAGGGGCCTATGTATCGTGGTAATAGTTTCTTGGGCCCATGTGTGTTGACGTTCTTGATGGACACCCATACCCTGTCCCCCACTACGTATGCAGGTTCTGCTTGTCTGTGTTTGTCTGCGTTTTGTTTGTAATATTCTTTGGCATTGGCCAGCTCGAAACGGGCTTGTTGCCAAATGGTGTGGAGCAAGGCATGGTACGCTTGTATGGTAGGCATGTCACAAGTCTGGGTCTCTTCCCAGGGCATTGTCCTGGGATGCTGGCCCTGGAGACAATAGAATGGCGATACCCCAGTGGCAGTGTGTTTGTTGTTGTACACCTATTCCACCATCCACAACAATTCCGACCATTCCTTTTCTATGGAGAGCAGCAAACAGCGGAGGTATTGTTCCATGGTATGGTTCGTTCTCTTTGCCTGCCCATCTGTTTGGGGGTGGTAAGCGGAAGACAAACGTGCCTCCATGTCCAAGATGTTGCAGACCTCTGTCCAGAACCCGGACACAAACTGGGTCCTCTATCTGTGATCAGCACCGAAGGGATACCGTGTAGCCGTACCACGTTTTGCATGAAGAACGATGCCAGTTCCGCAGCTGTAGGTAGTTTTTTCAGAGGTACGAAGAGCGCCATTTTCGTTAGGTGGTCAACGATGGTGGGCACGGTGGTGTGTCCCGTTTTGGTCTTGGGGAGATCTACGATGAAGTCCATCGAGATGGTGTGCCATGGGCAGGGGGGAACAGGAATCGGGTGCAGTAGTCCCACTGCGGGTTGGGACGAGGTCTTTCCTCGAGCGCAGATGGCGCAGCGGGCTATGTAGGCTTGTGTGTCGGTGTTCAGGGTAGGCCACCAGAAACGCCTAAGTAACAGGTCCTTGGTTTTCTGGTACCCAGTGTGACCGGATAAAGGGTGGTCGTGGCACATAAACAAAGCTTGTTGCTGGTGGGCAGCCAATGGCAGATAATAACGCCCCCTTTGAACAGGAAGCCATCTCGTTTAGTAAGCCCCTGGACGTCTCCCGTCCAGTCGTTTGGGTCCTTCTGTTCAAGATCGTGGTGTAGTTGTGATAGGAAGGCGGAGGTGATCACCACCCCCTGGAAGCATCGGTCTGGGATGATGGGTACCAGTTACATGGCTTGAGTGCTGTCTCCAGTTTCTTCCAGTCTGGACAAGGGATCAGCCTTGGCATTCTCCTTTCAGGGTCGGTAGGTGATTTGGAAATCGTATTCGTTGAAGAATAGCGTCCACCGTAGCTGCCTAGCAGTCAGGGCCCTGGCCGAGCGGAGGAACCGTAGGTTTCTGTGGTCGGTGAATATGGTCACCGTGTGTTTCGCGTCCTTCATGTAGTGGCACCATTCTTCAAAAGCTACCTTGATGGCCAGGAGTCCCCTGTCTGCGATGGAATAGTTGCGTTCCGCTGGTTGTAGCTTCCTGGAGTAGTAGGCCACCGGGTGTAGCAAACTGGTTTCGATGTCCCTTTGTGACAATACTCCCCCCAGAGCGCTCTGTGAAGCATCAGCCTCCACTATGAAGGATCGGTTGGGATCGGGGTGTTTCAACACTGAAGCCGTGGTAAATCTCGTCTTTACCTCTTGGAACGCCTTTTCTGCTTCGTCGTCCCATGAGAAACGTGCACCTTTACGTAATAAGCATGTGATGGGGGTGACTATCCTGGAGAATTCTGCGATGAAGCGGCGAAAGTAGATCGCGAACCCCAGGGTCCTCTGGACTTGCTTCACGGAACCCGGGGATGGCCACTGCAGTATGGTTTCCACCTTTTTGGAGTCCATCTCAAAGCTTGCTGGCATTAGGATGTGTCCCAGGAACTCTACTGTGGTGGTGTGGAACACACTTTTCTCCAGCTTGACATAAAGACCGTGCCGCTGTAGTTGCTGGAGAATAGCACGCACATGCTGTAGGTGCTGTGTCATACCCGCTGAGTAGATCAGTATGTCGTCGATATAGACTATGCAGAAACGATCGATGTAATCCCTCAATACCTCGTCAATGAAATACTGAAAGGCAGCCGGGGCATTGCAGAGCCCGAAAGGCATGACACGGTACTCGAACAGGCCGTACCGTGTTCTGAAGGCGGTTTTTCACTCGTCTCCCTCACGGACCCTGACAAGATGATAGGCCCTGTGTAAATCCAGCTTGGTGTATATGGCCGCGTCTTTCACTTGATCCAGCAAGTCGGATATCAGTGGTAGAGGGTATCGTTTTTGATCGTTATGGCGTTTATCGCCCTAAAGTCTATGCATGTGCGTAGGTCGCCTTCTTTCTTCGCCACGAAGAAGAGGGTGGAAGAAACGGGAGACTTGGAATGGCGTATAAACCCATTTCGTAGGTATTGGTTGAGATAGGCACGAAGGCGGTCGTTTTCCTTCTCTGTGAGGGAGTAGACACGGCTACAGGGGAGTGTAGAACCGGGAATGGCGTCTATTCTGCAGTCGAAGCTGCGATGCGGGGGTAGTGTGTTGGCGCCTTTTTCGTCGAACACCTGAGCCAAGTCCCGGTATTCCTTGGGTACCACCTCCTGTGTGACTATACCCATCCCGTTCAGTGGCAGCGTACAGGCTTGGATTGCCCTCATGCAGGGTTTCTCCTCAGAATGGTAGCAAGAATGAACACAGTGGGTTGATCCTAATGACTTTTTCCCGGTTACCCAGTCAATGTGGGGATTGTGCTGTACCAGCCAGGGAAGGCCCAGTATGAGCCTGAACTGCGGGGCATCGATAATGTCAAAGGCGATGGTCTCCGTGTGTTGGTTTTCCAGCACCATTTCCAAGTCTTCGGTTTAATAGCGGATTAACCCAAAGGTCAAGTCTGTGCCATCCACTGCCTTGACCGTTTCTGGTTTTCTTTTCGTTCGCTTATGCATACCCAGGCCTGCCATGAACTGGGCGTCGATGAAATTCCCGGTTGCTCCCAAGTCGATTAATGCAATGACGTGCCAGGACGATCCTGTGGGAGATCGCAAGGATACAGGCACGCCCATGTGATGGTGATTGGCACAGGTGGTAGGGGTCTGTTTTCTCTCAGCTAACAATCCCAGTAGACCGACCCCGTTTGCTACTGGGTTGCCCCGTTTCCCAACCCATCTCCTCGGGCTATTGGGAGAGCAAAAGGAATCTTTTCTCTCGGCTGGCGGGGCTTTACTGGGCAGTCCCTAACAAAATGACCGCTTTTGCCGCGATACAGGCATTGATTCTGTCTCCGCCTTTTATAATTTCCTTCCTTGGTTAAAGGGCCACGGATGCGCCGATCTGCATGGGTTCAGGGGTATCACGGTGTTTTGTTGTGTCTCTGTACGCGTGGACTCTGGCCTCGCCTCCCTTGGTCTTTTCGGTTCTCCGTTCTTGCAAACGATAATTCTGTCTGACTACTATATCGATAAAGGGGCCGATCTCCTCCGGTGGGTCTGTCATTTGGGAGATGAGATCTTTTAACTCGTCGTGTAAGCACCTGTAGAACACAGATACCTGTTTAGATTCAGGCCATCGGGCTTCTACCACCAGGCTGGTGACAGTGGTAATGTAATGCAGCAAATCCGGGTTGCCCTGCTTCAGATTGAGCAGCTCGTTGTCCGCGGCTTGTACGAACGTGTGTCGGGCAAACATACGTCGCATGGTCTCTTTGAACACAGGAAAGTTGTATCACAAAGGTTCGTCGTTCTCCACCAAGGGTATGGACCACTGAGCGGCGTCGCCTCCCAAATAGGAGAGAACAAAGGCAACCTTGGAGGCATCGTCTGAAAAGACAGTCGCTCGGGCCATGAAGTGTAGGTATCATTGGTTAAGAAATATGCTATATTTCGAGCTGTCGCCGTAGAAGCGCTCTGGAGCAGCCAGCTGCACAGCGGGTTGGGCTATCACTTGTACGGGTGGGGGAACGAGAGAGGGAGTTGGTAGGGAACCCCCGGCGTTAAGCACTGGAGGTCTCAACACCCCTTCTTGCCTGGCCCTGAACGGATGGGAGGCCCCATAAGGCCCTGTAAGGCCCACGCCCACCTGCCCTTGTAGCGTTGTTATGTCGTGTCGTAGGCTACGGTTTTCTGCTTGTATGTTGGCAAGCATGGCAGCTATGTCCTGCAAGGTGACGGCGGGGTTGTCCATGTCGTCCGGGCGGAATATTAAACGTGGGCTTCATATTCTGTCGAGTCCCCACAAGACTTACCTTCTGCTTGTGGAGAGATCCCACGGGGATGACGTGGACAGCCACCTCCTGCTCCCTACTTTACCCAGAAAGAGCTAAATACTAACCAGGCCGAAGAGGGGACTGGGGGAGGCAGCCAAGAGAAAGGTGAAGGCAGTGTGAAAGGAGGCTGTGGTAGAGCACCCTCTGGTTTTCTTTAGGTCTTGTGGTAACATCACCTAAGGGCGAGAGTGGAGAAAGGGGTAACACTCACGCCAGGCACAGGGAACAAACATAATCAACACAGAACACCAGTACGATGTAGTCACCTGAGATGCAGTGCTTCTGTGCTGGTGCGGGTAGATGTGGAAGGAACCAGAGTCTCTTCGCTGTTTTTAGGCAACGGGAGGAAGCGACTCCGTGCCCCCGTGTAGGTCGCGGTAGGAAATCGTAGTACGTGCTACGCCGCTAGTGAGGGTAAAGGAAAGGACGCGACTACGTGCCCTTGCACGAAATCGCGCTAACTAAGTAAATGCGCTCCTGTGCTGGTGAGGACAAGTAGTGAGCGCAACTCCGTGCCTTTGCACGGGTTGCGGTAACAAAGTAAATGCGCTCCTGCGCTGGTGAGGACAAACAGTGAGCGCGACTCCGTGCCTTTGCACGGGTCACGGTAACAAAGTAAATGCGCTCCTGCGCTGGGGACCAATAGATGCAGCTCCATGCCTTCGCACGAGTCGCGGGAACAGAGTGAATGCACTCCTGCGCTGGGAATCAATGGACGCGACTCCGTGCCTTCGCACGAGTCGCGGAGGTCTGATGTCTGTGTGCGCCCTTGCGCGGTCCGGACGGAAGGTCCGGTTGCTGAGAGAGCCTTCGCTAGCACTCCTGTGCTCCTGCAAAGCTCAAGGTAGAAATACGAAGCGCAGGTGTTGGCGCCTTCGCGTCTGTTATGCAGTCCTCTCCAGAAGTGTCGGCCAGCTGGTGATGTCAGCTGCTTCCGTCTCGCAAGGACTGGACGGCCAACCTGCCTGACGTACTGTAGTGGTGGGAGTGTTAACACGCATTCAGTACACCGCACTCCAACCAAGCAAGAGCGAGAGAGGACATGACAGCTACTTGGTGGTGGTGGGGCACTCCAAGACCAATTAAACACCCTTGGAAATCCATACCCTAGGGCTGTTTTATGTTTTCCTGAGGAAGAGGGCCCTCCTGAGCCTCGTAAGGACCACGGAGACCTCATCCCCAGGGCCTAAGCATTTTTTAGGGAGAAGGTGTGAGGCCCCTGTTCCCCAGCAATAATTTGGCCTTAGGGACCCTAATCCCCGGGGCCCAATGTAAGCAATGTCCTGGGGACCCCATCACCCATCACCCAGGACACTGCAGTTCCCTGCCTGCAAGAGTGTCGGCATGGAGAGCTTCAACTTCCTGCCTACGCTCTTGCATGCAGGAAACACAGGTATGGTTACTCCTGGTGGGAGCAGAATAAAGCTACTCCCATTGGGTTGGAGCAACCACTACAGCAGGCACCAGCCACACCACAATTGGTGCCGGGATAGGGGCCAGCAGGGGCCCCAGTGGCCATAGGCTCCCACTGTGGCCGACCTGGGTAAACATTGGGGTACCCATCAAATTTCAATGACGGAGCCCCTCAATTATTATTCACTGCTCCTTTGAAGGTGCGCCCCATAATGCCCTTTATTTGTTCTATTTTTGGAGCTTCGTGGTGCCCCTAGAATACAGAGGGGTACCACCAAGCATTTTATTTAATGTTTTTAGATGATGTAGGAATTCCAGCAGCTCGCCAGAACCATTTTAAAAAAACGGAAAGGGCACAAATATGATGCTGGTGGAACTGCCACTAACAGGCTGTCGGTGGCTGTCGCACAGACATCCACCAAGGAGCCCATCGGAGTGTCGATCCAACCGCAATCCCTACAATGGGGGCTGTACCTGCGGAGGCACAGCCGTAGAGATTACGATGGCCCTTTCTGACTGCCTATTCATAGAGGTCTGACTGCCATGAAATGACAGCCGAATGGGACTTTGAGGGCACGTAGCAGGGCTCCCATGGGCGTCCTCTATGGGCCCAAGGGGGCATATGTTGTGCCCCTCCAAACATCCATGCACTGTGTGCCAGGCACCACATGGTGCCTGACACACGGTGCATGGATGCTTGAAAAATGCCTTTTACTATTGCAGCTTGTGCTGTAGCCCTGTTCCGGGCCGCAGCACAAGCTGCAATGGTAAAAGGCATTTTTACGATGGTCTATGCGGTGGTGCCATTGTAATTGGGCAAGTGGAACTGCTGACATATAGTTGGCCGTACACCTGCCGGAAACAATGGCGGTCAGACGCTCGTCTGAACGCCATCGTAATCAGGCCCTATATCTTCTTTGCATTAAAATCATGACGCCAGGAGAATGTACTGCATTTTTTCAGCACACCTTTTGACATTTATCATACACAAAATGTAATAATAAAAACTAAGTGAAAAGAGTCACAGGCAAGGTACTTTTTGAAAACATATTGTTAAACATGTTTACAATAAACAATATTAATTAACATTTCATTGTGTGATTTATTGAAATATACATTTGAATAATGAAATGGGTGATTTTTGTAGAAAGATAGATAGATCTGCTTTATATCTATTGATATGCTCACCCATTCATAAAGTCAATAAACTCTCTTTTTATATTTTGGTGATGCAGAGGCCTTGCGTGGTTTAGTGTGTGACATAGGATTGGCTGCTTGTGGGGGGTTGGTTGCCCATCACAGGGCCTGACCACAGGCTAGGTCCTGCGTCCAACTCCCTGCTGTGCATGGCCAAAGGCAGTATGTGGTGCAGGGATTGGCTGCCAGTGTGGGTTGGCTGTAGGGGGTGGGATTGGCTGCCTAAAGAGGGATAGCAACAGGGCTTGGCCACAGGTCAAGCCTTTCGACAAAACCCCTGCCGTGCACGGCTGCATCTAGCACCCCTACGCATACAGCCAAAGACTGTGTGCTGCAGGGTATTGGCTTTATGTATGGTTATAAAATATTACTTTATGTTTAAAAAAAAACTAGAAATTCACACAAAAAAAGGTTAAAGTGACATTATAGTTAGTTGGAAATTTCAGTGACAACATAGGTGCTGATTACGATCCTGGAGAAACCGGGTACGAACCGTCGGACGGAGGCTTTTCTCCGTCGGACTCGTACCCGGTTGTAAAACTTCACAAACATGCAAGTACGATTCGCACGGAAACACCATTTCCGTACGAGTCGTACAAAACACCGACCGACGAAAATATACATACGAATGTGATCCGGGAATGCTCCGACGTGACGTCGGGACGCTTACAGGCAGCGTTTCACGACCCAGGAAGTACGAATCGAACCGACAGCAGTCCGGACGGCAATATTTTTACGGCACCCAAAAAGTGCCGGAAAAGCGAAGTACGCCGCGAAACGAGCAGATTAGGGGGCCTGGTACACGCCGTACCCCCCCCCCAGCCCCCGTGAGTATGCGCCGTACCCCCCCGCCCCTGTGAGTACGCGCCATACCCCCCCCAGCCCCCGTGAGTACGCGCCGTACCCCCCCAGCCCCCGTGAGTATGCGCCGTACCTCCCCCCAGACCCCGTGAGTACGCGCCGTACCCCCGACCCCGTGAGTACGCGCCGTACCCCCCCCAGCCCCCGTGAGTATGCGCCGAACCCCCGTGTATGTCCACCCGTGTACGTACGAATCGTACCCCCACCCGTGTACGTACGAGTCGAACCCCCCCGTGTATGTACACCCGTGTACGTACGAGTCGTACCCCCACCCGTGTACGTACGAGTCGAACCCCCGTGTATGTACACCCCTGTACGTACGAGTCGTACCCCCACCCGTGTATGTACACCCGTGTACGTACGAGTCGAACCCCCCGTGTATGTACACCCATGTACGTACACGGGTGTACATACATGGGGGGTTCGACTCGTACGTACACGGGTGTACATACACGGGTGGGGGTACAACTCGTACGTACACGGGTGTACATACACGGGGGGTTCGACTCGTACGTACACGGGTGTACATACACGGGGGTTCGACTCATACGTACACGGGTGTACATACACGGGTGGGGGTACGACTCGTACGTACACGGGTGTACATACACAGGGGGTTCGACTCGTACGTACACAGGTGTACATACACAGGTGGGGGTATGACTCCTACGTACACGGGTGTACATACATGGGGGTTCGACTCGTACGTACACGGGTGTACATACAGGGGGGGTTCGACTCATACGTACACGGGTGTACATACATGGGTGGGGGTACGACTCGTACGTACATGGGTGTACATACACGGGGGTATGACTCGTACGTACACGGGTGTACATACACGGGGGGTTCGACTCGTACGTACACGGGTGTACATACACGAGTGGGGGTACAACTCGTACGTACACGGGGGGGTTCGACTCGTACGTACACGGGTGTACATACACGGGGGGTTCGACTCGTACGTACACGGGTGTACATACACGGGTGGGGGTACGACTCGTACGTACACGGGTGTACATACACAGGGGGTTCGGCGCGTACTCACGGGGTCTGGGGGGGGTACGGCGCGTACTCACGGGGTCTGGGGGCGGGTACGGCGCGTACTCACGGGGGCTGGAGGGGTGTTCGGCGCATATGTGGGCACATGTCTCCATGGTTGCTATGGGAGTTCGGTGCGGACGCTGTTTTTTCCATCCGGTTGCAACATCGGACGCACGGGATGGAGCGTACTTGCGCGGTCGGACTTCACTTTTCACATTTGTACGGTAAATCGTCCGGGGATGTGTCGGGCACATTTTCCGACCCGAGGGCGTGTGGGGAATTATTCCCAATGCGATTCGTATGGACTTTTTCCCGTGCGAATCGTACTTGCCAGTTTGTACGGCACTTGTACGATTCGTACGGTAAAAAGACCGGATACGAGTCGTACGGGGAAATTTTTTACAGGATCGTAATCGGCACCATAATGTTTTAAACTCAAAAGAACACTGAAATTCACCATTTATTGTGATCTCTAGTAACTATAATTCGTGCCCTAAGGTAACTATAACTCGGGCCCTCACCATGCACCGCTATTTGACCAACACACTACATCACCCAGGAGATGTTCTATCTTGATAACATCACTGCAACATTTGAAATAACATCATTGATGAGAAGGCTGTGCATATAAAGTTGGAAACAGGATTGGTTGTTGTTAGAGTTGCAACCCTCAGATAACCAAACTCAATGTTTTTAATCTCTCCCAATGTTTGCAAGGTGTTTGGACAAAATATTGATTTAAAAATGCCGGGAGACAGAACTATCGGAATATAAGTATTGTGACAGACAAATATTGGAATGCACAAATATAGTAGACAAAAATATTGTTTTTTGAGGTAAATAATATTGTTGTATATAGTATTGAAGCTTTTAATATAGTTTTCACTAATATGGTGGTTAAAAATATTGTTTTTTAATTATGTTAATATGTTTTAGTCGATATTAATTTTATGTGTTCTACTGTTTATATAAATGTTAATTGTTTTTCTAACTTAGCTTGCAATTTCAAGTGATTTAAAAAAACTATAATAATTTTCAATAGCAATTTATAGTGTTGTAGTGGGTCATTGGGTTTATAGTGGGATAGGGTGGGAAGGTAATTAGGTAATAAAGAATTTAGAATTATTTAATAAACTATTTAATTATATTATCAATATTTCCTATATAGTTTATGTAATAATGATTTATTTACATTATACGTTAATGGCGGACTGTTGGATTTGGAGGGGTATAGAGTGGGAAGTTAATAAAGTAGTAATTAATTAACAGTTAATTGTTAATTGATCAAATTTGTTATTGTGTAATTAATGGAATACTTATTTTACTTATATTTTAGTTGCAGGCAGCTAGGTTTGTAGGATTGTAGGGTGAGAAATTAAATAATGATTAATTATACTTTATTATTAATTGTTAATTAATTGTTGAATTAACTATTAAACATGTAAAATTTGCAATACAGATTCATTTTACTGATCTTTTAGTTGCGGGGTGCTATGTTTGTAGGGGTCTAGGGTGGGAAGTTAAGTAATTAACTGTTAATTAATATTTGTAAATTAATAATGTAAGTGTGTTTTAAATATGTAAATTGTGGAGTACTTATTTATTTTAATTTTGTTTTGGTTGTGAAATGCTAGGTTTGTATTGGTCTACTGTGGGAAGTAAGTAACCATTAATTAACAATTATTTATTAATTGTTAAATAATGATTTAATTTATTTTAAATTCGTAAGTTAACAGTTACTTGTTTAGTTATATTTCAGGTGTAGGCTGCTAGGTTTTTAGGGGTCAAGGGTGGCAAGTTAATAAGTGAATAACAATTATTTAATGATAGGTAATTACTTTTTTATTGGATACTAATTATGTAAATTGTCTTACTTTTTAATGCATATATTTATATAAACAAAAATGTTATAATAGTTTCATATTTTTTTCTACATTTATAGGGTTTCTCATATACATGATGTGTTTGAAGTGAAGTATTTACCGTAACCTTTGCTTAGACTTCTGTAGGGTTATAGTAAAACTAGCCTATTTGCAGGTCAGTACTTTCCCTACTGTTGTGCTGTTTGGAGTGGGCATAGTAAATTTCACCCCTCCATGGGTGCTGCTATGTCAAAGTGACTTGCAGGAGTTGCGAGTCGGATGGAGAACAAGGGGCTGATGAAGGGGAGGTGGGAACTCATTAATGGAGTGCATGGGAACATTGCCTGCAGCAAGCACAAATGCATGCAGTCTCCCATATTTGCAGAACGTCTTTGCACATTCAAGGCTGCCCTGGTTTGCAAAATGTGGTCTAGTTTTTTTAGCTATCAGATTTGCTAATGGAGCTGGGAGTACTTTTATTTTTGGTGCTCTGGCCTATTTTCTTTCACATTCTGACATTGGTGATAACTAATTCACACTTGAATTTGAAATTCTGATGAAGATGTTGAACATAGATCTGGGGCCGTATAACACATAATGCCCCATGGGTGTAATAGGCGTGTACGCCTACTTTTTGTGCCCCTGTTGCACTGTGGTATTACTGAAGGAGAAGCAGATGCTTGTACAGCCGCTACTTTAATAATGATAGTGCTGGTGCACATATAGCACATGCACCATCTTCAGAGGGAGTTTCTTCACTGACATGGGGTCCTGGCCCAATGCAAATGAGGAATTCACTTTCCCATTGACCCTGTGCCATTCTATGGATGCATGCAAAAAGAAAAATTGATGGACAGAATGCAAACAATGTCATACATTCACCTCAGTACAGAGATCTGGGCCTAAATCCATCGTTTTTTTGCTCACCATGCCATTCCAGTTTGGACCCAGCCATATGCAAATCAGTCTTGACCCAGCGCCCAATGGTAACAGTCCAGCCCGAACTTCCAGGTCAGGTCCTCCCTGGACTGGAAACAAGCATCCTAGGACCGGTTTCGGGCTTTTAGCCCTCATCAGCCAGGATAGCTTGACTCCAGTGGCATGGAGAGCATGGGACCCACGTCTGGGCATGCCCGTCCCACTCAGGGTGACAAATACAAAAAGAACAATTGATTGACAGAATACAGAACAATGTCATACATTCACCCCAATACAGAGATCTGGTCCTAAATCCATTGTTGTTTTGCTCACCATGCCATTCCAGTTTGGACCCAGCCATATGCAAATCAGTCTTGACCCAGCACCCAATGGGAACAGTCCAGCCCGAACTTCCAGGTCAGGTCCTCCCTGGACTGGAAACAAGCATCCTAGGACCGGTTTCGGGCTTTCAGCCCTCATCAGCCAGGATAGCTTGACTCCAGTGGCATGGAGAGCACGGGACCCACGTCTGGGCATGCCCGTCCCACTCAGGGTGACAAATACAAAAAGAACAATTGATTGACAGAATACAGAACAATTTCATACATTCACCCCAATACAGAGATCAGGTCCTAAATCCATTGTTGTTTTGCTCACCATGCCATTCCAGTTTGGACCCAGCCATATGCAAATCAGTCTTGACCCAGCACCCAATGGGAACAGTCCAGCCCGAACTTCCAGGTCAGGTCCTCCCTGGACTGGAAACAAGCATCCTAGGACCGGTTTCGGGCTTTCAGCCCTCATCAGCCAGGATAGCTTGACTCCAGTGGCATGGAGAGCACGGGACCCACGTCTGGGCATACCCGTCCCACTCGGGGTGACAAATACAAAAAGAACAATTGATTCACAGAATGCAGAACAATGTCATACATTCACCCCAATACAGAAATCTGGTCCTAAATCCATAGTTGTTGTGCTCATCATGCAATTCCAGTTTGAACCCAGCCATATGCAAATCAGTCTTGACCCTGCACCCAATGGGAACAGTCCAGCCCAAACTGCCAGGCCAGGTCCTCCCTGAACTGGAAACAAGCATCCTAGGACTGGTTTCGGGCTTTCAGCCCTCATCAGCCTAGATACCTTGAATCCAGTGGCATGGAGAGCACTGGACCCACGTCTGGGCATACCCGTCCCACTCGGGGTGACAAATGCAAAAACAACAGTTGATGGACCGAATACAGAACAATGTCATACATTCACCCCAGTACAGAGATCTGGGCCTAAATCCATCGTTTTTTCGCTCATCAAGCCATTCCAGTTTGGACCCAGCCATATGCAAATCAGTCTTGACCCTGCACTCAATGGGAACAGTCCAGCCCGAACGAGGCCAGGTCCTCCCTGGACTGGAAACAAGCATCCTAGGACCGGTTTCGGGCTTTCAGCCCTCATCAGTCAGGATAGCTTGACGCCAGTGGCATGGAGAGCACGGGACCCACGTCAGGGCATACCCGTCCCACTCGGGGTGACGAATACAAAAAGGACAATTGATGGACAGAATGCAGAACAATATCATACATTCACTCCAGTGCAGAGATCTATGGATGTAGGCACAGAGACAAACATGCCATTAGGAGGTGCACTGAAAGGCAGCATTCTGTCAGTGCACCACCTCAGGACAGTCATCTGGAGGGGAGAAAGTGTGTCCCATGGATCCTCAAGACACATCCACCTGCAGAGGCGTGCAGTGATTGACTAAAGCTGCCTGCAGGGGGATATTGGACCCCTCTTTAAAGTGCTGGCAGGTTGCAGCCTGTACAGACAAAAATAGAACTGCTTTAAAGCAGCTACTCTACATTTCACAGAATGCCCTACCCACAGGGCAGCACGAGTTCACGGCTGCCCTGGGGGCAGTGCATTCATTATAATAGTGTGCACTGTCCCTGTTTATGCCTGCCACACCTGAGTAAAGGTGTGCTGTGGTGCAAACAAGGACAGTGCACTCTATATGTAATTTTTTTTAATTTAATTTTATTTTATTGTATTTTACAGAGTTTTATATAGCGGGAACTTGACCCGAATCGGGTATCAGAGTGCATTACATAGCACCAACTGCATTACATGAGGACACAATATGGGCCCTCATCCATCTTTGAAGTACCTTACTGAGCTATGAGCTCTGTAGACACACCCTACTGGTATAGACAAAGTTGCATTTATTTTTTCTCTCGACCTGAAGATATTGGCATCATACTCAACTCCTCCCTCACCATGACCCAACAGATCAACACCATCTCCTCCACTTGCTTCACTACCCTTTGCATCCTTCGAAAGACCTTTGTTCGACTTTGCCCTTTTTGCAGGAATATTTCCAAACTTTTTGCTTCTTCCTCCTATTTTTTCCTGACCTGTTGTTGTTGGTTTTAGGACTCTTGGCACTTTACCACTGCTTATCAGTGCTAAAGTGCATATCCTCTCTTTGTAAATTGTTATTATGATTGGTTCTCCCTGATTGGCATATTCGATTTACTGGTCAGTCTGTAGTAAAGTGCAATGAGTGTGCCGGGCTGGTAAATCGAATACTAATACTAGTGGGCCTGCAGCACTGATTGTGCCACCGACAAAAGTAGCTCTGAAAAGGTAACTCAGACCTGCCACTGCAGTGTCTGTGCGCAGTTGTTAACTGCCATGTCGACTTGGCAAGTGCACCCACTTGCCAGGCCCTAACCTTCCCTTTTCTTACATGTTAGTCGCCCCTAAGGTAGGCCCAAGGTACCCCTGTGGGCAGGGTGCAGTGTATGTGAAAAGTAGGTTATGCCCTGATGTGTGTGGCATGTCCTGAAAGTGAACTACTGCCAATTTCGTTTTTCACTATTGAAAGGCTATCTGTTCCCATGTGATAGAATGGGGAGTTTGCTTATAACACCTTATAAACATAACTACCCCTGGGAACAAGATTTGAAAATCAAGTGTAGTATGCCTGAACTCAGAATGTTAAAATTAAGCCTGGGCAAAGCACTACGCTACGCTCGCGTAGTTTGCGAAGTTCGCGCTACTTCGCACTACGCGAACTGCACGTAGCACAGTGCGAACATGCGTAGCGTAGTGTTGCGTAGTGCTGCGGTCATTTTTTGCTTGCTCGGTCCTCAACGTCAAGTTGGCGACCGCGAGCAAGCAAAATGACATCCCGGCGAGACTTTTTCCTTGTTCGCGATCAGCAACTTCAAGTTGGCGATCGCGAGCATGGAAAATAAACCTCCCGGCGAGATTCCCAACGCGAGGAGGTCAGGTTTCTCATTGCGAGTGGTCGCGTATGCTCGCGACCGCTCGCGATGAGAAACTACCAGTTTGCGTTGAGAAAGCTGAAGCTCGAGTAAAAATCTACTCGAGCAGTAGAAAACTACAGCTCGCACTGTGCAAGATGCCATTTTCAATGATTGCACAGTGCTGGTTGCTTGTCCGCACTGTGCAATCATTGAAAACGACATCTGGCACAGTGCGAACAAGGTACTACGCAGTTCGCGAAGTGCTACGCGTAGCTCGCGTAGTGCGAACTTCACTTTGCGTAGCTTCGCGAAGTGCTACTTCGCGAACTACGCCCAGCCCTAGTTAAAATGCATCTTTCAGTGAGGGTGATTTTTACATTCTGTGTTTCAAAATACCACTTTTAGAAAGTAGGTATTTTCTTGCTTAGCCATCCAGTGTGCCTCTGCTAGGATGAGGATTAACTGTCTGGGTTTGGCGTGTCAGGGGCTGGGGAGAAGCAGTGGCTCCAGAGAGTCTGATGAGTCAGGGCTGGGCTGAATAGACCTGGGCTGCATTTAAAGTAGGGGGAGGAGATTGACTTTCACCTGAATCGGCCTGGTCTGCTTTCCACAATGCTGTCTCCAATCCCTGTCAGGAAGCTGCACCAGAGAGGACCGAACTGGTTTTAATTGAGCACAGGGCTTCCCTGCACAAACAGAACAAAGGCATTTTGTGTTATAAGTATTAGACCTAAACCCCCTGAACTTTAGACTACTTCAGGAGAGGAACCTTTGCCAAGAAGAAGAGCTGGAGAAACTGAGGAGAAGTACTGCCCTTGCTGTGTGTCTGGGGTTGGCCTGCAGTTGCTGTTTTTGCCAAGGAAAGTAGAAGGACTTTGTTGTGTGCTGTGTCCCCTGCTTGCAGGAAAGTCTCCACGGGCTTGAGTAGAGCTAGCCTCCTGTTTTTGAAGTCTCAGGAACACAAAGACTTCACCCCCAGCTCCACTGAACTTCCTTGCTGGCAGTTCGGACCTGCCAAGAAGTGCCTGTGACTGTGTGGGGCCTCTGGAGGTTGTTGTTGCTGCTGGGAGCTGGAAAGCAATGCAGCAACAAGAAAATTGACGCATCGCTCTTCTTTTAACAGTTTTTCCCGACGCAACAACATGGTACGCATAGAATCTCCCCCCCCCACTGCCGTGCCTCTGCTGAAACCGACGCAGCGCCTGTTGCTGCTACAAGAATCGAATCATCGAGGGATCGCGGCTGAAGAAACTGACGCAGCGCCATTTGACGCCGCCGCATCCTTCGCCAATGCATCCTGGATTTCCATGCATTGTCCCTGTGCGGCAAGTTTTCCCTGATGCATCACCCCGATGCATCAGAGATGTCTCAGAATCGACGCATCGCTTCCCCCTACAGACTGGACCCGACACACCGCTCCCCTGTGCCCAGTGGAACTGTTGCATCGTCTCCACAAAGGTCTCAGGAATCAACGCATCTCTTTGTTTTTCGATGCTTCCCATCGCAGGCGGCTGTTTGGCTTGGTAAATTTTGTCACAACGACAGGTACATTGCAAGAAATCACACATCCATAGTTTTATATGGACTGAGTTGCTAAAACCTTTTGAAAGTCATTTTTCTTAATACTTGCATGTTGGATTTTTGTTGTTTTGGTCTTGTTAAGTTTAGATAAAGATACTTTATTTGTCTAAACCGGTGTGGTGTCCATTTGTGGTGTTATTACTGTTACTGTGAATGAAGGTACAAATACTTTACACATTGCCTTTGGGATAAGCCTGTCTGATCGTGCCAAGCTACCAAGGGGTGAGCAGGGGTTATCTAGAGTGTGTATCCTCCTTACCATGACTAGAAGCAAGGGTCCCTGTCTGGACAAAGGTACCTACCTCTGCCAACTAGAGACCCCCATTTCTAGCAACCTTCAAGTGGATCCCCCCCACGAATCGAGAAAGACCATCAACCACGCACTCATAACAAGGAGACTGGACTAAAGAAAATCCTTCTACGCCGGAATCAACAAATTCCTGCTCCGAAAACTCCAGACCATCCAGAATACCACTGCCAGACTCGTCCGCGGCATCTCTCTGTGCCTAACAAAAATGAATGTGTGTCCTCATGTAACATAACTGGTGCTATGTAAAGCGCTCTGATACCCGATTCGGGTCAAGTTCCTGCTATATAAAACTCTGCAAAAAAAAAAAAAAACTATTGGCTTGGTCAATGCTTGTTGCAGTTGCACACCTCGCTAAACATCTGATTTTAGCATTTTGTTGTTATTCCAGGTACGAAGAAAATGACGTCCCTCCGCTCTTTGCCTGAATTCACAACCAGTGCTTCAGGATGAGGACTTGCACTTTCAGGCGCTTCTATCCTCCTCCACTCCCAAATTCCCCTCTCGGTTCCGTCCCTCACAACCTCCAAAAAGTGTTTGAATAAAGTTGAAAAGAATATGCGTGGGGCAGTCACCCGCCGAGCTGTGTTATTGACTCTCGCAATAGGAAGCGCCAACATGCAGAGGGGCAGGCGCCGAGCCTGCTTCCAGCATCGTGAGGCCAGGGTGGAGAGGACCCTCGGATCGGCATCTTTGCAATTCGCGGCCCTTTACAGTGGAGAAACGCGGGTGCGCAGGGCGAGCATCAGGGGCAGCCGTGTGAAAGGGGCTTGGACTTTAAACCAGCAAAGACTCGCAGGATGCCTGGTGCTGACGATGTGCCACAGGATTTTCTTTAACAAATAGTGGCCTCCGGAATATGTAGTCACGGTTCATTTAAACTGCATCAATTCAACTAGAATACCATATATACATACAGCTCCCATATATATATATATTTATATATATCAATTGTTAGCGGAAATGTATGTCTCCGCAGGGAGCTGTATGTAAAATTGAATTGACAGGGATTGGGCCGACCCTGAACCTCATCCTTTCAAGTGGATCAAAAGAATATTACGTTGTATTGCTGTATTCCTTTAAATTTCTAATTTGACTGCTCTGCCTTTAAATAGATAGACAGGCAGACAGATGGATAGATTCCCCCCTCCCGAATATTCCTATTTTAGTCCCATTCTGTGGGCAAATTAACAGAGGCGTGTAAGGGTACGTGAAGCACTAGTACGTATTACATCACCGGTTCATAAATGATTTTGTGAATCAGCCTCATGGCATAGCACTGGGCCCGGCCCCAAGGCTCACCTGTCGGGAGCCCCGTGACCCTTTTCAGGTCCCAGCAGCTGCCAGAGCTCTAAGCCGCGGCCCCCAGCGGGCCAGAGAATGGCCGGAGCCTCCGATCAATGGAGGCCCATTTAGGGACAGAAGGATTGTGCCAAAGGGCCGCAGCCGGCGCCATGCCTCCTTTCTTCTGAGATGGGCAAATATTAATAGATGGGGTTGAGGGCCCCCCGCCTTCTTCTATGTCGCCTTTTCAGCCCTTCACAACAATAGGAAAGAGAATGGCCTGGGCCCTCTCTGACCTCCCCTGCCCATGGGGGGAGGGGGCTCAAAGGACTGAGGAGAGTAGTGAAGCGTGGAAGCCATCAATTAAATGGAGCAAAAGTTAAACTCCCAGCAGGGGTGAGGAGCCTGGCACAGCAGGGAGCACGGTGGGCACATACTTCCGGGACTGCGTCTTCAAATCGTGGTACTATATATGGCGTGCAACTGCACAACACGACATACACACACGATGCTCTAGGAGCTTCCTACGTGCCAGCACAGGACATAATTATGTTAATTATGGCATAAAGGCAGCACGGTATTTTGAAAACGCAACCATCTGCTTCATGCCAAGCTTAATCCGAGCCAGACGTTCTCTGCACCGTGTTTGGAGCACACCTCCCAGACCCGTGCCCGGTACCACATTTCTTCCCACACACCGCCACGCCCCCAAAAATACACCCTATACCAAGTACGGGCAACGATGCAATTCCAACTTTTCAAACGACGGTCGGAGTCTGAAAGTTGAACTGGTGACGTATTAAGGTGCTGGGCGTGCACTCCACTGGTGTGAGATTCAGTGATGGAGAGATGCAGCGGGTCATATGCAGTTCTGTTAGATCTTTGGGGGCATTTGAAATAAATGGGCTGTGTGGGCAAATAATAATCGTGTCAGAGAAAAACATATATTTATGCTAACCAGGGCTTTAAGTGGGATGAGAAAAGTAAGGGCCCCTAATTCCTTAAAGGAACGTGACAACTGACATACACCTTAAACCAGTCAGGACCATTGACTCTTTGCTCTGCAGAAACTCACAGTGCCTTCGGCCTCAACGCTAGATCTCTGAACTGTGGCCCTTATAAAATCCTGGAGGCAACTCAATTTTAAAGCAGGCACTATATAAGCGTAGTATTCTGAATGAAAAAAACACAATATCCTGGGAATACCTAACACTCTAATGGCGTGCACGATTTAATAGAACTTGTGAAATATAAACTGGAATTAAATCATTGACATGGATTACCTGAATATTTATTCCATTCATTGTTCAGAAATCTTCAGTGTTTTCCCAGTAAAGTTAAGGACATGAATATAGGGCCCGAGAAGGGACCAGTTTCAAAGTCCGTTCCAAAATACTGCCGGGGCTGAGACCCGGAGGGACCCGGCCCACTCAAAGCTCTGATGCTTACCACGCCCCACACACGCTGAATACAACAAAACATATACTAGAAAGGAGTATATATATATATATATATATATACTGCATCCAGACTACTGATGATTCATCTCACCCAGGAAACAGACCGTGGTTTGTCGCAACATCTTCAAGTCTGTAAGGAAACGCGAACTACGACAGCATTGCGAGTAGTTCAGCCAATACTCATTCATTACATTATTACACACTTTCCTATATAATGGCCAAATAAATAGACCTGTTAACAGGTTGTTGTTGTTAATTGTTATTATTATTATTATGATATTACTAATGTTTTTGCAGCAGTAGAAGTATTAATGTTCTTGTCGCTGTTATTAGCTATGTGACAGTCCATAATCTTGCTGCCATAACTATTGTTATTCCTGTCAGAGCTAATAGCAGCATTATTTCTGTAGGTTTATTTATTCTTGATGGTTTTATGTTTTATATTTCTACCTATTATGAATACATTTTTACTTTTAGCATTCAGCGTTCTTATCAATATTTTGCACCATCGTTATGCTTGTCCTGAATATCATTAACACTTGAACAAATTAAGAGGTACCTGCGACAGGAATTCCCACTTACTCAAAGCACACACCCCACAATGCATCTGGACAGAGAAAGCTTTCCTTTCCAGCGTCATGAGGTCAGAGCACAAGAGGGTGTCTGTGGTAGGGAACATATGGAGAAGGGACAGGTCCACCTCGGCGTGCATCTGTCAGAGCGCAATCGCCTTTACCAGTCCTCATAGAAACAGGGAGTAGGGTTACTTGGGGACATGCAACCTCAAGCAGGACAAGAGCAGTCTCGCCTAGTGAGGGAAGGAGCTTCACGCAGGGCCAGAAGTAGTCTCATACAAGGCTGGGGTCCTTTATCACAGCCCCCCCCCCACGAGAAATCTGGAGCAAAAACAGCAACATCGAGGGACAGCACTAGCAGCAACCCCAATAAAGATGCCCGCGTGAATGAACCCTGTGACACAGCACAAACCTTGTGCTGAAGTCAACAGCTGGGGGCAGGATTCAAAATTGTAGGGGGGATGACTTAGTGAATTACTCAGCGGCGGCTCCTCCGCAATGGTGGAGGAGCGTCGCCTCACTGGCTCAGAGCCCGCAGCTAAAAATAAGACAATATTTTATTACTGTTTTATTTTTCATCTGCTGGCTGAGCCAGGTGTGTAGGGAAGGCTGGGGCCGGGCCATGGGAGGGCAGAGGAATAGAGTGGTATGTGCCCATCTAAGTCAATCAATCAATCAATCACAGCATTTATATAGCGCACTACTCACCCGGAGGGTCTCCAGGCGCTAGGGGAGGGGGGGTCCACTACTGCTCGAACAGCCAGGTCTTGAGCTGCTTCCTGAAGGCGAGGTGGTCCTGGGTCAGGCGGAGGTGGGTCGGGAGGGAGTTCCAAGTCTTGGCGGCCAGGTAGGAGAAGGACCTTCCTCCTGTGGTGGCTCTTCGGATCCGGGGGATGGCGGCGAGGGCGTGGCCGGTCGATCGAAGTTGGCGTGTGGGAGCGTAGAAGTTGAGGCGGCTGTTGAGGTATCCTGGGCCTTGGTTGTGTAGGGCTTTGTGTGCGTGGGTGAGGAGACGGAAGGTGATTCTCTTGTTGACCGGGAGCCAGTGCAGATCTCTCAGGTGTCCGGAGATGTGGCTGCGATGGGGGATGTCCAGGATGAGTCGTGCTGAGGCGTTCTGGATTCGCTGGAGTCTCTTCTGGAGTTTGGCGGTGGTTCCAGCGTAGAGGGAGTTGCCGTAGTCCAGACGGCTGGTGACGAGGGCCTGGGTGACCGTCTTCCTGGTCTCGGTGGGGATCCACCGGAAGATCTTACGTAGCATGCGCAGGATGTTGAAGCATGACGAGGAGACGGCGTTGACTTGTCTGGTCATGGAGAGGGAGGAGTCCAGGATGAAGCCCAGGTTGCGTGCGTGGTCTGTTGGTTTGGGTGCGCTGCCCAGGGCGGGGGGCCACCAGGAGTCGTCCCAGGCGGAGGGTGAAGAACCCAGGATGAGGACTTCCGTCTTGTCTGAGTTCAGTTTCAGGCGGCTGTTCATCATCCACTTGGCTACGTCTGTCATCCCTTCGTGTAGGTTGGCTCTGGCGGTGGCGGGGTCGTTGGTGAGGGAGAGGATCAGCTGGGTGTCGTCGGCGTAGGAGATGATGTTGAGGTTGTGTTGGCGTGCGATGGCTGCGAGGGGGCTCATGTAGACGTTGAAGAGGGTTGGGCTGAGCGAGGAGCCTTGAGGAACGCCGCAGATGACTTCGGTGGCTTAAGTGTGCATTTCTGTTTGGCTGGACGTTTTATGACGGCCAAACAGACATTCACGATGCACAGTTAGGTTTCTCTAAACCAGCTGTATTGCACAGCTGTGTTAGAGAAACAGCACAGACTCCTCGTGCGTGAGCGAGTATTAAACCAGCCCACTCAGGCCAATCCCCGCGCTGCTCTCATGCTTGGTAATAGCATGAGAGCAGCATGGGGATTGCACAGGTAGTCTCTGATGCTTTCCCAGTGTCTGCTGGGACCAGAAAGCAGAGGAACACTGAGGCGCGTGGTGGCCAGCAGCTTCAGGTAAGTCGTATTAATTTAAATTATTAAGCCCTCCCATGTTTCCCCCCTGTGGCACCTCCACCGGCCGACTAATTTTTGTTTATGTCAGCTGGCACAGTTGCACACTCTCTTCTGACAAGGCAGTGATCAGCGGGTCATGAGTATAGAACCTGACAAGGCCTTCCAAACTTTCCTAGTGTGCACGCTGTATACTATGCATTAGATAACGTTAACATCTATTATTTACAGTCACTGGCGGCCCTCATGGGGCAGCACATCCAGCCTGTGCTTCACGTTGACGCAGGGAGCATCAAATTTGCATCTGAACTGCTATATTTGTCACCTCACCCACTGAGCTATATAACCATGACTGTCTATAAAAAAAAAAAGACAGAAAGCCAGGGAAAAAAAATTCTTTTGCATTTTACAACTGCGCTTTGGCACCACAACATGCGATACCACCATCTAGTTTTTTCCAGTCAACAGCATGTTGCGTTGTGGGGCTTGCAGTTTTGCTTTTAATAGTTTGATGATGGCAGTGGCCGAAGTGGGCAGGATTGGCAAGGCATGCCGTGCCCCTACTTCAGTGCTTAATTTGTAAAAAATTAAGTGCCAGGGCCCTCATCAGGAGGCAATTGCAGCCTGCAGCACTCATTGCTCCTGTTAGCGCTATCAATGACAGTACCAAACCAGCTACAAACCATCACACACTACAAGTGTGACAATTTAGACTATTCCAGACCCCAAAGCATTAAGATCAGCATGGGCAGCAGGTATTAGTCATTTTAATGTATATTTAATTAGTAAATAACTGTTTTTTTGCTTACTCTAAATCAGACAAACAGCCCACCATGTGGCAGACTGTCACAAGTGTCGGTGCTCTCAATTAAGTGCCGGTGCCGAGCACCGGAAACCACCGGCTCAAATTAAGCACTGCCCTACTTTTTCAATTTAATTGACTCTGTTCCCCTACTGTTTTATTTTAAAAATGTGTCCGAGGATGGCAGAAATTACAATGGCCTATAGATAAGGCTCGGCGGTTCGGGACGGTGGGTTGGGCAGGGCAGAGTGGGTGGGTTGGGCAGAGAAGGAAAATGACTGTGCCTTTTCCTTCTTGCCCAGAGATGACAAGGATAGTAACCACTTCTCCTGCTCTGCCATTATCAGCTGCCCCCTCTCTCTCTTCCTCGTCCCTCTCTTCCAGTCTCTTTCTTGCTCCTTCTCACTTGCTAAAATCCGTGACTTCAAGAACCCGCTCTAACCCCCTCTTTCCTCCATTTGTTCCCCTGTGTAATGGATCCAAAAAAACGAAAGAAACACTTTTGCTGGAAATGTCACCTTTTTCTGACATTTGTGCTATTCCAAAGGGCAGCCTCGGGATGGAGAGAAAAAATGTTAAAAATACAAACATTTACTAAATAAAGCAAGAAAGAGTGGTTGCAAAGTGGCCAGATTTGTTTTATTCACACCCAAACCAATTAGCGCCACTTTACAGAGTTTGCTAGTGAAGTGATACTTTCATTTTCTCGTATTTCTTTAAACAGCATTGTTTTGGTGAAGTGCACCATTCATGGAGGTACTGCAATTCCTGGTCGATGCACACCCTAGAGCAACAGTGACTCTGTCGCTTAGGTCACAGGAACCTTTAGGCCAGTCCGCCTCATCCATTGGTACCTCCATTGGCCTTGTTTCAGCAATAGTAGTGCAACTCACCAGGGATCAGTAATGCAGGATTGGCACGCACACCAAACTAATTTCACAAACTTCACGGTCTCTCTGCTTCATGCACAAGCACTTTTAACATGTGCTGCCTGCTTTGGGGCCCTGGAATTATGCAGCAATGGGGGACAAAATTATGTGGCAGTGTTGACTAAATAATACAGCAAAAAACAGCAGCATCGTAATGCGGTACATTTTCTGATACTTTAATATTTTGACATTTTTACACATACTAACAGTCTCTGCAAAGATTTTGCCTCGTTAGTACCAGTGTATTATGCAAATGCATCAGTGAGAAAGGTGACCAGTCAACCTCTGCAAAGGGCACTCCACTTAGCAGCAACACAAGTCACACTTTTTAGTAACTATTGATCTGTTTGAGCTATAAACAATTTTTTGTTTGTTAAAATCATCAGATTATGCAGCAGATGATGTCTTATTTAGCAAATATGGCAGAGCCATAATTATGTGGAAAACACTTGCAAACTAGTGTATTTTGCCATTCATGTTTGAATTGCTCTTGTGGAAAAAGGGAGAAGTGCTGATGACGTAAACTGCATGGCTCTGAGACAAATGGCTTGTGATTCTGCTTTTAAGTGTGTTTGGGACATTCTGTGATTGGAAACAAATCCCACTTTGTGAATATATTTTAATGTCAATAACTAATATTAAACCTTAAATAAACATGTGTATCCATTGGTTGAATTAAATAACACAATAAGCTGTAACTGGCAAATGAAATGCCTAACAAATACAAAAAATTGGAATGTTTTGCTCTTTCCTGACACCCCTCTGACTCCACCCACTGACCCAATCCTCAGTTTATTCCCGCCCTCTGATTCTTCGCCCACAGAGCCCCTACTTTTTTTACTCCCACTTCGACCCCTGCATAATGGTATCAAAACCCCAACATTCAAAGTGCTGTTGTCTAAAATGCTAAAATTGGCTAGAGATGTTATACATGACACGGATACATACACTTGTCAGTTACCTTTTAAACTTTTACAATGTCTCCTACTCTATTTAAAAAACTGATTGTTCATGCATAAAACCAAAAGTAAACTCTGCTCATATATTTTATGAAGGCTCACTCTTTCAAACATTGACAATGTGGATTGTTTATTTTCCTATGTGGATTGAAAAGCTTCTCAACACAATAAAGGTACAATATGGACAGCAGCAGATCAACCTTGCCTTACAAAAACAGGATGTACAAACCTCCTGTAAGAAATAGCTAAATCCTTTATACACTGTGACACAATTTGGCCCCTGCATGCAGGGAGGCCCGAGCTCGAGGGGGTCCCTTCCGCCACTGTGCACGAGCGATTGGCCCCTAGCCTGAGAGCTTTTGACTAGGTCCCCGGGCCCCCTATGTTTTTTGCAGGGGGGCCCACATTTTACCATACATTCATGAACTCATATAAGATGGAACCTCACCTACCTTGTGTAGTAAGCTAATCAGTAGGTTCCATATCTTGCACTGGAATGAATTCCAAAGTAACACCGTTCACTTGTTGGACAGTCTCCTAGTTATAGGGTACCCTAGTTTGGGTGAAGTTATGTCATTTATGTCATAATTTATTTTCTTCCTTTTAAAAAGAAATGCTAGCCAAAATTCGATGTGGGTAAGCGCAAAAAGTTTTTTACTGATGTCTGCCCACTGCAATATTAACAACAGGAGGCCAAGCAAAAGATGTTTTTCTTTGCATCAACTTGATTCAGTGCTTGAAGATAGTCCCTGTTGGTCCAGGTGTCTTCCCCAAGAATACAGGTAACTTACATCAAAGATTGTGAAAAAAAATCCTGCTCCACAGGTTGTGTTCAGCAGCCTCAGAAGGTGGGAGCGACGGGGCAGGCCTCATAACAGGCTATTTTGGAAAGGTTGTCAGTAAGTAGCATTTTTACCAGGGCAAGTAAGTGTAATTGCAGCCTGCACCATGAAACAGACCATGCCCCTGCTTTCAAGCCACACTCGCAACTGACTAGGGGTGCGCAGTGGGAGTGCCTATGCCTTGAGTCCACGAACTATGGGGCATATCAACAAGGGCTTTATCTCTGCTTTTTTGGCTTTAAAAGCCAAAAAAGGAGAGATAAAACTAGCGCCCTATCAACAACAGGGTGCTAACATGCAAATTTGCATGTTAGCACCCTTTTACTCTACGCTTCCCCTTGCATCTCTAATGAGATGCAAATGGGGCGTTCCAGAGTAAAATAATAGGAGAAATGTTGCTAAGCGACATTTCTCCTATTATCAAGAATGTCGCTAACCCTGTTAGAGACAAAAAAAGCAGCGCTAACCGCGGTTAACGCTGCTTTTTTACGTCTGACTTAGCCATGATATCCTATGGAAGGAGGATATCATGCTTAAGTTTGCCTGTCCCTATCAACAAGGTAACGTGAGATTATCGCTGGGTTTCCAGCGATAATCTCACGTTAGCCTGTTAGCGTGAGGATTTTTATCGCTATTGAGATAAGCGTTGCTAATAGCACGCTATCTCAGCGATAAAAATTCACGCTAGCCGGCGATAATTATCCTAGCGCTAAGTGCGCTTAGAGATAATTATCGCCGGTTGTTGTTGATATGCCCCTATACTCCCAACAAAAAGCATCTCCTGTATTGTTGGAAGCACAAATAAGGCAGTGATAATGAGATAGGGTCTGCTGGGTCCCCTAATTCACTGCAGCTCCATCTGTGTTGCATTCTGTCTGAAAAAGCAGTACTGTGGGGCCTTAAGAGAACAACTCTTTGCTCAGCCTGGAACTCCAGCTCTTCTGCAAATGCCGATGACTGCTATTTTATTTATTGCTTGGGTAGGAACGTTTACATAGAAAAGTGACTTTTGGATAGTTTCACTTTAGCACCTTAGATCATATCACTGCTCTGGCGGCCTTTATTAAAATGAGTGCATAACACCCTTTCTGTTGTGACAATTTTTTTAATGACTTGAGAGGAAAATCAGTTGTCTTGTTTCATCCTATATAAGCCTTCTATTTTTATAGATGGACCTATCAAACAATATACAAGAGAGGATGTTTGACAGTGCGTATCCTGAACTACTTCAAGGAGCTCTCAAATTTAGTAATCATGGAAAGGAAGGCACAGAGCAGAAAAGTAATTGCCTAGTGTTAGAAAAGGGGTCTCTCGTTGGCGATGGTTTGCACCCTGTCGAAATAAGAACCCTCACTCTAGTCAGGTTAAGTGAGTCACTTAGCTAAGAAAACTCCTGCTCAACCCCTTGGTAGCTTGTCACGAGCAGTCAGACTTATCTCAGAGGCAATGTGTAAAGCATTTGTACATACACAAACAGTAACACAGTGAAAACACTACAAAATGAGTCCACATCAGTTTAGAAAAATAGCCAATTGTGAGAAGTTGGCCTGGCATATGCTGTCTCCTAGTTATAGGGGACACCTTGCACCAGTCCAATTCGACTCTTATTGATGATAGGTTTAAGACAACCTTTAAAGAAAGCTATCCTAGTGGTAGCTGTGGAGAGCAGCCTTCAGGCTAAGTCTTGAAGGAGTGTTAAGCTTATTGTTTTACCATAGATAACCTCTTGAATGACCAAATGAAAGAGTAGTCCACACAGGTATATATATAAAATATATGTATTTATTCTAAACAGAATCCCACCAGTCTCTTTATGAGGCTGAGGCAAAGGTACAATTCAAACAAGCATTGATAGATACAATAAATAGCACTGGAATCATAGGGCCCCATGGGGGGACCAAACCATATATTAAAAAAGTGGTATAAGAACCACAATAATTCTACAGACAATGCCTAGGGCATTTAGGATCGCTGGCCCCTTAAGAATCCACCCCAGGTTATGAGGAAGGGGACCCACGGGAGGCGCGTGCAGTGGAAATAGCTGCTATCGGGATCTCTATTAAAGCCTATGGAGAATGTCGCGGTTTGATTTAAACAGATTAAAGTCACTTCTAGCAGGAGTACAAAGTTAAAACTTTAGAGTTAAGCTTTTGAAGAGCCCACTACCACGAGAGTACCGAGGTACCACTGTTACCTGCCCCAGGGAAGCCGGGTGCATAGGTCGTTTTCGATGTCGGGTCGCGGGCTGATTTTCAATGGGAAAATGTTCAAAAGTGCTGCTAGCCAAAAGCGTCGATGATGCTGTGAAGATTGAAGTTGTAGATCTTGTAGAGAAGAACCTGAAAGCAGAGGGGACAGAGTCTGGGTCACGGCACAGTGACCAGGGAGCTCAAAGCAAAGAGCCCTTCAATGTTGGGTGCTTCAAGTGGAAAGAGGTGTAGCTTGGATCTGCAGCCACGGGCTCCGGGAGGCTTCAAGGAAGGCCAGCTTTGGGACGGCAACTGTCCCACATCGGATAAGGGTTGCTACAGTGTTAGTGTCCAGATTGGATCCACTAAGCCTTGGCAACCACAACCCACGCAAGGTGAAGAAATCAGCTACTGGTGCAGACCCACGAGGTCTGTGAGAGGTCTCCTTCAGAGAGACTGTAGAGCAGGCCTGGAGCAACCAGGGGAACTCTTAGATGTTGAGATTGTCCTCCGCTCGGGCCCTCAAGTTGAGAGACAAGGGACCGCAGAAGGCAGCAAAATGGAGTGCGTAAAAGGGAGCCCATGGGCCACCGGAGGGGGCTAGGGTGCTGATCTTTGGCACAAATGCTGCTTGGTGGTTGGCTCAATAATGGGCCAAAGCACAACTTCCCCACTGGTCAGGGTCGTGTGCTATGCAAGAGGAGGCTGGTGTCCTGGGGTATTGGGAATCTCGGCACCCACACGGTCCACGGTGCTCAGGTTTGCTGTGCACACTCACTGGCCTCTGGGATGCTTAGGAAACCCACCTCAAGGGTGCTGAAAGTCGACAAAGTTCGTGAGAGCAGCAAAGTTCCAACCGGGTCTCTTGCAGTGTTTCAGGTGCCTGCCAAGCAGGGGGATAACTCCTTTATCCCAAGGGAGATTTCTTCAGTCAGCTGGGCAGCAGCTCATCGAAGGTCAAGTCTGTAAAGTCCAAGATTAATCTGAGGCTCTGGGGCCACGTTATTCACCTTTATCCCCACGATTAGGGGAGTGTCCAGAGTAGTGTCCACCAATGAGAGGTGAGGCGGGAAAGGGTGGCTATACCCTCTCCCCTTTGTGTGTTTCCCGCCTGGGCGATGGGCAGGATGCCCCTGAACCGGTTCCAGGCGGTGTATGCAGAATGTAGGCACTGTAGCTGCCTACGTGCAACTCTGAAAGGCATCTTTGGTGCACCCACCCTGTTCCAAACCACATGTCCTGTCTGGGGAGATGCTAGCACCTCCCTGCCACAGGAGCCCTATTGTCCAGCTGGCGAGGCTGGGGTTTTCCCCAGCAACAGCCAGCCAGAGTCGTGTGGGTGGCGGGTAGTAGCCATTTTGTACTACATGTGCACTTTTAAATTGGTGTCCGAATTCTGCCGCTTTTCCCATATCGCCCCTCTAGCAGGGGGGAATCGTGCCCTCATGCCCATGGCTGGACTGGGGGTAGGATTCCTACATGTTTGACACCAAACACGATATGGTTCTGTGTAGCCATTCTCAAGTTATCACGCTATCGCGATAGACTTATAATGCGGTTAAGAGTATATGGTATGGCTACACTACAAACAACCCAGCAATGATTTTACGAGTGTTGCAGAGAGGCCCTACTCAGGTAGGGGTCCCCCCTCACACATACCTCAGCACCCTGCCCTGTAGGATTAGCAAGGCCTGCTATAGGGGTGACCTATGAGAGTATATGTGTTGTAATGGGGTGGGATATAGGGTACCTATATCCCTGTAAGGGGTGCTAGCACAACCATACCCAGACTACAGTAGTGGTCTGGTGGTGTCAGTTTGTATGGCTGTCCCAGGGTGGCACAATAAGTGCTGCAGCCCTGGTAGGCCTACTGAGGGACCCATGCCCTGGGTACCTAGGGTACCATCTACAAGGGACTGTCAGGGCATCCTCAGCATCCAACTGATTTGTACCTAGGGTACTCACATCAGTTTAAAGAAGAAAGCAGATAGGCTGGGGTCCTGGATAGCAGGATCCCAGCCAGACTAGTCAAAAACCACTCAAATACCAGGCAAAAAGTTGGGGGCAACCATTAGTCAGATTCCACCTTCCTACACCAATATTTATCTGAATAAAACAAGACCAAAACGACAAAAATCCAACATAGACAAATAAAGATATTACTTTCAAAAGGTTAAATAAGTTCCATCCATAGAAATCCATGGATGCGTTTCTTTAAGCACCAAGTACCTTGGATGCATCAAAATTCAAGGACGAAACAGGCACAGGGCAAGTGATGCACCGGGAAAGCAAAGTGATGGATCGGTTTCTTAGATGATACATTGGTTCCTTATTGCCAGGGGACGAGATGTGTCTGTTCCTTACTGCTATGCAGGGGAGGTGATGCGTCAGTTTCTTACTGTCAGGGGAGGTGATGCATTGGTTCCTTACTGGAAGGGGAGGTGATGCGTAGATCTCTGGGCATGCGACCTAGGTTCCCTACTGCCAGGCAATGTCGATGAAGAGACGGCGTTGAGGGATGATGGGTCGAAAATCCAGATACGGCAGTGGCGAAGCAGGCATGTTATGTTATGTTATGTTATGTTATAGGGTTCTTATATAGCGCCTATCACCACCGGTCTCTAAGCGCTCAACAGAAAATCACAAACATACTGACGCCTCAGTGCCCGCTGCCTGCTCCAATTAAACTGGAGATATTACCTTTCCAAATAGGTGTGTCTTCAGTTTTTTCCTGAAGGAAAGTAGTTGTGAGTCTTCCTTCAGACTGGTCGGAAGGTCATTCCAAAGTTGGGGAATGAGTACTGAGAAGGCACAGCCTCCTTTGGTTTTTAGATTAAATCTGGGTTGGGCCAGATTGGAGACAGAACCAGAACCAGATCGTAAGGATCTGCCGGGAACAGACTTCCTCAGGCGTTGCTTGATATACTCTGGGGCGTTGCCAAAGAGAACCTTGTGGGCCATGCAGAGACATTTAAATTGGACCCTAAACTTCACAGGCAGCCAGTGCAGCTTACGAAGAAGTATAGTTGCATGTGAACTTCTTGGGAGAGAGAAGATCAGCCTGGCTGCGTCATTCTGCACGACCTGCAGTTTCCTCAGCAGCTTCTGCGATAGGCCCAGATACAAAGCATTACCATAGTCAAGCCTCGAGATAACAGTCGCTGAGACGATAGTTTGCAGCGTAGAAGCTGAAAGAATGGTGGTAAGCTTACGTAACTGCCGCATCACGGCCGTGCAGGAACCCACCACAGCCGACACTTGAGGGGCCATGGTAAGATCCGCATCGATCTTTAGGCCGATACTCTTCACTACTGTGGGCGTTTTACCGAGTTCTGGGGGCCAGTACAAATCGTCCCAAGGGTTGGCCTTGTTGGTAAGTACCAACACTTCAGTTTTCTCGGCGTTCACTTTGAGGAAATTATTGGTCATCCAGTTGACCGTAAATCTAAGCAGATTCCTTACTGATTCCTGGGCTTCTTGTGTTTCTTCCAGCTGCACCAATAGCTGCGTGTCATTCGCGTAGTTAAAGATCTCGCAGTTTCTACGCGTGAGTTCTTCCATCAGAGGTATAGCGATGCATAGCATCGCTTTCACAGCTGCGAAGTAGGCGGTGCGTCAATTTTTCAGTGGCGTAGCACGGCTGCGGCAGAGTTGGAGAGGGTGCCACAGATGTCAGTGACAAAGTGCTTGGGACGCAATGATTTTTCAGCAGCAAAGCAGGCGTTGCGTCGATTCTTTAGCTTCACGGCAATGCTGTGTCGAAAAAACAGGCGCTGAGAGTGGATGCATGGATTTTCTCTTCAGATCACCAGATTCTACTTCCAAGGGCCGAGGAACTGAATTTGGCACCACATGACAAGTCAGGGCTCTCAGCAGAAGAGCCCAGGCACTGGTGAAGTCTTGGATGGCCCTGAGACTTCTTAACATGAGGCAAGCATGTGCAAACCCTTGGAGAACATTGGAAAGCAGAATACAGAAAGCCAAGTCCAGTCCTTTCACTTCCAGGACAGAAGTAGCAAGCAGCAGGCCAGCCAGCCCAACAAGCAACAGGCAGAGGGCCAGTCCCTCCTACAGAATCCAGCTTTTCTTCTTGGCAGAATGTCCTCAGTCCAGAAGTGTTCTGATTTTGGAGTGGCAGAGGTCCAATACTTATACCACTTTCTGCCTTTGAAGAAGGCAAACTTCAAAGAAAAGTCTTTGTAGTGCACAAGACCCTGCCTTTTCCTGACCTGGCTCCATACACTCTACAGGGGGGGGGGGGTGGAGACAGCTTTGTGTGAGGACAAGCACAGACCTATTCAGGTGTCAGTGACAACTCCTACCACCACACTAGCTCAGGAAGGCCCATAAGCCTGGTGATGGTCTATCAAAGCTCCCTTTGTGTAACTGTGTGCACAAGAGCCTAACGCCTGAACCCAGATGTGGATTGTACAGACAGGCAGAGGCACAAAACGGTTAAGGAAGAAAATGCCCACTTTCTAAAAGTTGCATTTCAAAAGATGCAAATTAAAAACCAACTTCACTAAAAGATGTATTTTTAAAATGTGAGTTCAGAGACCCCAAACTCCAACTCTTTATCAGCTCCCTATGGGAAATTACACTTAAAAGATATTTCAAGGAAATCCCCATGTTACCCTATGGGAGAGATAGGCATTGCAATAGTGAAAAATGAAATTAGCAGTATTTCACTATTAGCACAGACATGTCCTACATTTAAATACACTGCATCCTGCCCACGGGACTGCCTTGGGCCTACCTTAGGGGTGACGTACATGAAGTAAAAGGTAAGGTTTGGGCCTGGCAAGTGGGTGCACTTGCCAGGTCGACATGCCAGTTTAAAACAGCACTCACAGACACTGCAGGCTACTCAGGGCTACTCATGTGATTGTCACAATCAGTGCTGCAGGCCCACTAGTAGTATATGATTTGCAGGTCCTTGCATACCGGGTGCACTTTACTAGGGACTTACTAGTAAATCAAATATGCCAATTGTGGATAAACCAAACGCCAATACACTCTAGACAGAGGGCATATGCACTCCAGCACTGTTTAGCAGTGGTAAAGTGCCCAGAGTCCTAAAGCCAACAAAAACATGTCAGGAAAAAGTAGGAAGACAACAAAAAGTATGGGGATAACCCTGCAAAAAGTGCCAGGTCCAACCGCTAGTTTCATGCTGTTCAGTGAAGCGTGGACGTTGGGATTGAAACAGGGTTCCTATTCGACATTGTGCAATTCAGATCCACGATCGAAATTGCATTCTTTCCCTCTTCTGACCTGATGAAAATGTTATGAGTGACCCAAGAGGCAAACTGGTTATTTTATGCCTCTGATACAAGGTCCTTACTATTGTCATAGATGGAGCAACATTATGCTCTATTAAACCATATACAGGAGAGTTTTTGTACAGTGCACATCCTGAACTAAATGATTTCAAGTTGCTCTCAAATGAGATGCTCACTGAAAAGGAAGCAAAGGCAAGAAAAGTAATAGGCCTGGTTCACACAGTTTGGTCAACCTGGGGAGTTATGATTGAAATCAGGGTCTCTGGGACAATTCCCAGCAACTAATTTTGCCCTGGGTCAGGTAAATGCCTCTGACTGGCCTGGGCATGTAATGCAAGGGCATTCAAATTATCCTTTGTTTTTTATGAGATGGAGAAACAGCAGTGAAAATATTGCTGTTCATAGAACATTTACACCTTGAGCAGAAACAGTTCAAGCATCCCTCCTTCAGAGGTTAGGTACAGGTAGGAAGCATCAGCACAAGTAGGTACAATTCTGGTAACAGCAGTGCAAGCTTTAGTTCCTCACAGAATAGGTACAACATGTTAATAGCAAAGCAAGCTTCCGTCTCTCACAGAAGGCAATAAGTGCAATCTACCATTTCTTTGATCGCACACAGAATGTGAACGGTCAAGGCAAGAGTGACATGTAGGTTATAGATAGATCTCTGGAACAGGTGTTTAACTCACTGACAGGATTATGTAGGTGGATGAACGAGTGAATATGCGATTTCTGACACCTCTCTCACTTTGGTGATATGCCACATCAGCTCCCTGAAAATTCTGGTGCTGTCACTTTGAGACCTGTTTTCATTGATTCTTTATTATTATTTTTTTTTTTTAAAAACCTTTATTGGTCACCAACAGATAGTACACAGCTTTTTTGCCTACATCCTGGATAAGCAGGCCGGCAGCGTTAATGCAGTGTCATAAGCAGGAAACACTAGTTGGCAAGTATCAAACAGTCAACACAGCGCAACGCCTACAACCCTTAAGGGCCGGCCGCGAGATAATGAACACAAGCTGTTTAAGTGTGCATGAGTGAGCAGTCACGTCAACAATATAGCTGCAGACAGAGAATGCTTGAGGTTTTTTTTTCCCTTTCTTAACCAACTGGAAAATACAACAACATCAGTTCTCTCCCAGGATGCGTCCACCATACTCCGTATGTGGCATAGAGGACGGTGCAGTGCAGAGCTGCGGTGAAATGTATCTCGCTGCGAAGTGTATCCAAAGCACGGAGCGAGGTCGCTCTACACCTTGCTGACCTATCTAGTGACCAGGGAGGGCATGGTTATGTCCTAATCAGAGAACGCAACTTGGTGCTACTACCTATGATGCCATGCATTGTGTGCCATCGTAGAGCGAGGACCACTCTACCGAAGATCCAGGGGAACCACAGACCCGCTGCCCACCCCGCCCGTGTAGCCGGCGTGTGGTGCGTAAATACATCAGAAAGCATGCAACCGGCCTGGACGTACGCAGGAACGCCATGCATGGTGTGCGTTGGAGGGAGAGGAGTAAGTGAGGTGAGGAGATCAATCAGCCGCGGGTGTCCACGGGGGCAGGCGCAGGACAGAGCGCAGTGGACGGGCCATCCCTATCCGAGTCCTCGTGTCGGTCCCTCCCCGATTCGTCCGAGCCCTGAGCCCGCAGGAGATATGTAGTGAGGGGACCCCATAAGTCTTTGGGACGGGACTTGTGAGGCAAGAGGTCCGCATAGCTGTGAAGTTGTTTCTGCCAGGTTGACATCGTAGCCAGCCAAATCTTGAACTTGGGCGCTCGCCCCCGCCCCCATCTGCACGCCACATGGCGCTTAGCCAACAAGAGTCCCAGTGCGAAAAATTTCCAATGCGCCTTTACCGCGGGGTTGGAGTGGCCCAGCAGGGCAATCTTAGGGCAGGGTGCAGTAACCACCCCGATCATTTCAGAAAGGGCTTCGAACACCGCCACCCAGTAAGTAGCCACGGCCCGGCATGACCATGCCAGGTGCATGAAATCTGCGCCCGCTTTCCTGCATCTCAGACAGCGATCGTTGTCTCGGAGCCCGAAGCGGTACAATTTGGCAGGGGTAAAGTAGAGGCGATGTAAGAATTTAAAATGAACCAGTCGAAGGCGGGCATTACCTGTCACTGCGTTAGTATGAGAACAACTTTCCTCCAACCGGTCATCCGATAGTGGAGCTCCCAGATCGCTGTCCCAGTCAGTCCGCGCTCTGAGAGAGGGGGGGGACGGAGCCGCCTGCACATGTTTATATAACATAGATACCACATGTGTCGGGGTGGTTGCCTGGAGCAGAGCATGTAGGGGCGCCACGGTTTCTGGCTCATCCGGGAAGTTAGGCGTGATAGCCTTGATATTTTGCCGAAGCCGAGTGTAAAGGAATGTATCCATTACCGAAGGAGCAGTTTCTCCAAAGAAGTTTGCTGCTGTGCGGAACCCTCCCTGGTGATATAGATCGCCCCACGTGTGAATCGCGAGACGCGTGAGCAGTTTACGTCCAAGTTCCTCGCGGGTAACACTCAGCCTGGGGTCATGTGCCAGGACCATACGGGGAGAATACAGGAATTTAACTTCCATATAGCCCGCCAAGCGTCTCCAGGCCCGCACAGTGCAATCCACCGTGGTGGGGTTGATTCTTTATTTTTCCATGTTTTGAGAAATTGCATTAAACTAGCAGGTCATTGTTATTTGGAACAGCCTTGCAACTACTGTAGTAACTATGTTCAGATCAGGCACACAGATATCAACGTTTTCAGAAAGGTCTTGAATATGTGTGCATCAGGTTGTGGGCAATCACAGCATTGGTGGTACACCTGTTTAATATGTTGAAGGCCGCCAGTATTTACAGTGATTTATTATTATTATTTTGGTGGTTGCTCACTGAAAATGTACTTGGGTATACAAACAGCTTTAATTATGAGAATGCAATCCCATTCATGATTCGCAAATGGATGAATTGTGTGAATTTTCACTTGTAAGTAGAATTTGCTACACAAACATTTCTGTCCGTATAATGTAATATTCACATGAACACATCTGCTTTCTTATAAATCGTTTGTGGGAGTTGCAGGTTGGGTCTATCTGCAGGGGCTAATGATCACCTACAAACTTGCAAGAACATGGGTATTCACCAACGTTTTGCTGGTAGTTTACCCCTTTGAAAATAGTCAGAGATTTACATTGGTCAAGGGCAGGAGTGAATCTGTTTTCTGGATAAAGTAAAAGTCAATCAGCCACTCTACAACGCCATTTTGTATGTGGTGCAGATTGGGGTGTACAAATTCTCCCTACTTCCACGGATAGAGTAAATTCACAGATACATGCACATACACTCATCATACGCTTGGGCCCATTTCACTAACATACACTCGGATTACTCTATCAACACTGAACCTGTGGAAAGAAAACCTTCTAAACAGCCTACATCTACACTATGGTCGATAAGACCTAATTGACACTGTCTTGAGTCATGATTTAACCAATAATAATCAACAATAATCAAATAGAGTACTCAATAATTGACAAGAAATAACCACCAACACAGTATCTCAAATAATGGTAATTTATATAAAATTAGTTCAAAGAAAATCAATTCAAAAGCAAAATCATTATTCTCATAATTACCTATTCTAGCTAGATGTCATAAATGGGTCAGGACAGGTCTCTCGATAGAAGTCTCTTAGGTCACCGTCCTCATAGCATCGATCCTCACCAACGCAAGTTCGGAAAGAAGTGACCTCAGAATCCAAAATGCAACGAACGAACCCTCTCTAAGCTAACAATATTTATAATGAATTTAACAATAGAAGGCAACATAAAATGTTTTCGATATCCGCTGAACCGCTGAGCAAAGCGAGCAGGAAAGGATGTAGCATCGCTACATTTGGAAAATCTCCGCTCAGAAAAATCACAAAAATAAAAAGACGGAAGACGGAACTAACTCTTGAAATGTTTCTTTTTCATGTTCATATTTCCTCGGAACCAGCATGGTGATCACAATGTTCATTGAGGCTCCTTTGTCTTCCAAGGACATTTGGATGTCCGCCCAGAGCTGCTGTCCTCACGGAAAACTTTTAACCAGGCGAAGACTGTGGTCAGATGACTCTCGACCATGTTCAGCAAGGCCTTCTCATCAAAACCTCAGCACTCGAATTTAGGCTTTAAACGGTAGCCATTTTTCACTAGGCCAAAACGTATCATCTTAATTAAAAGAGACAAAAACAACGTTACCACAGCATAGTGATTAAACAGTGTTAACCCCACTAATACCCTTATGTGTATGTAATTATCTAGCCTTTGCAACACAAGAAAAGCATTAGTACACGACATTTAAAAGCGTTTTTGTGCTTTAAAATAAACAGCACTCAGCAACATTCATTAATAAAACATGCACATTATTAGTAAACGACACAAATGCTTCCCCACGTATAGTTTTCTCTTGTTATTTCGTATTGGTTAATTAGAACATTTACACAAAACAAATAATTAGTAATTATGAATTAATAATTTTAATTTCTTTCGACAATAGACAAACCAGAGCTTTAAAAACCCAATAGATTTTCAACAGAAAACTCTGCTCCAGCAATCCCCCCTTTGGTGATATTATCACCAAATAAACAACCCAAAAAAAAAAAAATTAGTAAAATTTAATCCCAATTTTTAGGAGAAACTGGAAATGTCTTTTTCTTTTTCACAACACTAGACACCAGACTCCCTTTCATCCTCCCTCTTTGTCTCCAAATAAACACTCTCCCTCAATTCTTCTAATTCTATTTCTTGTGGATCTCTTTTCCTTTTATTTCTCCTTTCAATATTTCTTTTAATTAATTTCTTTTTCCCTCCCCTGTTTTTACAACACAAACACACCAATCTTAGTATCAATAAAGCAACAATTATACAAGTCAAAGGAAACAATATCTTACCTATAATAGTACTACCTATCTTTGCAATAAAATTCTTAACAGCAACTATTTTATTAGCTATTTTAGTCCAAAAACTCTCAGCTTCCAGTGGTACTAGTTCTTCATGCAAATCAGTAATATTTTTGATATAGACCTTCAGGTCTTTGCTTTCGTCTGGAATGTAAGTGCAACAATGTTGAACTTTCAATATTCCACAAACCCCACCCTCCTTAGCTAATAGAATATCAAGGGCAAGTCGATTTTGCATAGACATGGCACGTACGGCAATCAATTCCGTATTCACCAAAACAAACCCTCCAGCGGTATTTGTCGATAAGCGATCCACCACTGTTGACAGTTTCCGAATTCCATATGCATTCAAAGAAATTCCCACTGCTGGAATCAAAGCTCCAAAAATGTCACCCACTATTTCTGACCAAGTTTCTCTCTTAAAACGTGTTAGTAAATTAATATGTTCTACATCTTCTATTCTATTTATATGAAAAATCTTTGGAAAGACCAGGCCCACATAACAGGTGCCATACCAATGGTCAGGCAACTTGTAATAAGCCTTGTTCCCACAAACATAATACACTCCTGGGAAAACTGGATCCTCTCCTCCCCTAAAACCCCATCCTGTCGCAATTAAGTATGTATCATGACACTCACTAGTCCCAACAAAGTATGTATCATATTGGGATTTCCTTCTTGTAATGCACAGCTTACCCTTCTGTGGTGCATCTAAAGCTAAAGTTGGACTAGCTCCATTTCTCAATTCTTTTCCCATCTCAATGTTCCAAATTGTCTCACTCACTTTGTATTTCCCTGCCTTTTCATGCATGCTCAATCATGCACAGTGAGATCCTGTTTGCACTGCCACGAGGGAAGCGGCGGGCTTGTTGCTTTCTCCCTGCTGAAATCGTAAACTGCCCGTGTCTTTTGCCAATATCGCCGTGAGGGGAACGGCAGAGTCCGGCACAAACCACAATCCCCAGAAACCCCAGCGCGCTGACGCTGCCACGCACCAGCCGGAACAGCTGACAGCCCTTATCTGCCCGGGACGCCTCCCGCATCGCGGGACGCACAGTGAGATCCTGTTTGCACTGCCACGAGGGAAGCGGCGGGCTTGTTGCTTTCTCCCTGCTGAAATCGTAAACTGCCCGTGTCTTTTGCCAATATCGCCGTGAGGGGAACTGCAGAGTCCGGCACAAACCACAATCCCCAGAAACCCCAGCGCGCTGACGCTGCCACGCACCAGCCGGAACAGCTGACAGCCCTTATCTGCCCGGGACGCCTCCCGCATCGCGGGACGCACAGTGAGATCCTGTTTGCACTGCCACGAGGGAAGCGGCGGGCTTGTTGCTTTCTCCCTGCTGAAATCGTAAACTGCCCGTGTCTTTTGCCAATATCGCCGTGAGGGGAACGGCAGAGTCTGGCACAAACCACAATCCCCAGAAACCCCAGCGCGCTGACGCTGCCACGCACCAGCCGGAACAGCTGACAGCCCTTATCTGCCCGGGACGCCTCCCGCATCGCGGGACGCGCGCGGGCGGGCGCCGGGCTAAGCCCGGGCAAAGGGCGGGCCCTCTGTGGCCCTCCGTGGACCGACGAGACCGGCCCAGGCACAGCACCCTGGTTAGACGGATTGACCTAGGAATACGCCTCTTCGTAAGTAGCATATACTTTTTTATTGTAGTTATCTGATTATTCGATACAGCTACTATTATGACCACCAGTGTGCCGAGCCCGTTTTCCGCAGCGGCTGATAGACTGGGAACTATAATGAATGGCACTTTGGACAATTATCTTATCAAGACTCCATTTGCTGGAACAACCGAGTCTTCCCTAGCAGAGCGAAGACTTGAGCGTAGACGCTCCATTGAAAACATTAAAACCAGGGCATTGCTTGAGCTTAATCCCACAGCTACACCTCTAAATGATTATATTCCTGTACTAGCCCCTGTCGATGATACTCTAAGTACAGAAGGCGTACCACTCCTGTTGAGAGAATGTGTAGTACCCAGTACTCTTCCCACTGGAATAGTTATTATCAACTCGTCACTTGATCTACCCAGCTCTCCAGGAATTTCGAAAATAGTGTCACCTACCCTCCACAAGTCAAAAAAAACTAAGAAAGTTGTACAACCCGCAAAGCAAGTTCCACCACCTGCTAAGAGGAGACGCAAAGGGATGGAACTCACAAAACAGAGGATGAGCCACACTGATTTTGGGAAGAAGGCAATCCCCTCCAGTTCTAAAGTTATATCCACTGTAATTACTAAGGACGCGATCGGATCAGACATTGTTCCTATACCAGCGTCGACCTCTGCACATATAGAGGGGGAATATAGTACTGAACATTGCCCCAAAGACAATGGGTCCAACATTAAACTTACTAGTAATCTTTTGGACACTTTTGAGCTGATATTGCGTTCTTATACTCTTGCAATTGTGGAAAGATTGGAAAAAATTGAGAATCGACTAGGGAAAATCGAAGCAGACCTGGATAGGAAGTCTAGTTCTACACAATTAAAAGCTCACTCGGAACCCAATCAGGCCCAAGCCCACCCCTCCGGGGGAAATCTTATTGATAAAACTCGACCACTATTGATTGAAAATGGGCTAGCTGCAAACACAGCTCCCACCAATCTATCATTGGGTGACCCGTCCTCTGGTAGCAACTTAACAAGAGGGCCAGTTCTGGTCACTAATTTCACTGCGAGCAATCTCACCACCAACCAGTCAAATGCTCCTGTGCGCAATGCGTCAGTCAATAATATTTGCCATCCTATAATCCCTGTAAACAACATTACTAATGACATGGGTAATTGCTTGGACGGGCCACAGAGGCACGAGGAGGGAGGCTTGAGGCAGACCCGAGGGAATCAGTCTAGGGGACCCTTACCGGATCTTCCACCTGAGGCTGTTCCCTATGTTGTGATTCTAACGGGGGTTCCTGAGCTCCCAGTGAACAAGAGAGAGGGTTTCTCCCAACTAAAGAATAAAATAACACACTGGCTGGCACTACATAGGCCAATCGCCAGTAATATTGATGGCGAAATAATCCATGTACGCCGGCTCCAGTGGTTGGGGGGGTAGACCCAAAGATACTGGGGGGGATGTGGTTGTGATAAACTTTAGAGATCAAAATGCAGTACGCCATATCTTGAATTGGCCAGGGGTCAATTCAGATAGTTGCATTATTCCACGTCCTCTGACTTATTTCTACCCACGATCTGTAGTATTTTCCCACCAGACTAGGGGTTACACATTATCTAGTACTAAACTTCCCGACACGTTGAATCTCAGGAACCCAGCCAAAACGTCAGAACTCTTTGGGTGGAATACGGTACCTATTAGGCCGGGTTTCCCTGTACATAGGAGCTGGGACTACCCGGCACTTTTCACTCCACTGGAAGTATCTAACCGGTTCGACATCTTTAGTGGTTTGGATGCTTGTGATTGAAGCTTACAGCTACCCGGGGAGGAGCCAGTGGGTACGGCTGAGGCCTTGGATAGGATTTCTCCCACTGATTTAAACATACCCGACAGAGATCTCATTTTGACTGGTGTTACTATCAATGTCCCAATTAATTTTGCGCGCAGCATAAAACTAACTACACAAGGAGACCATACAAACGATATATCCAATTATGGTCTAAATAATCATGAGATTTATGCTGGGGCCACAGGCTCTTCCATGCCAAGCAACCTTCCAGAGAAGTTAAGTCACTCTGGCCGCCCGGGAGAAGGTAGCGGAATTGAGTCTGGCGAAAAGTTGGATACTAATGGTACAGGAGTTTCTGCAACTGTCCCAAATAATATAACCAGTAATGCAGAGACCCAGTTTCTGGTCTCATGGAATGTGGCTGGTTTAAAAAATAAGTTGACTTCGAGTGACTGGGCTACCTTTATTGACAACTTTATGATAGTTAACATGCAAGAAACATGGGCTTTAGAGCCCCAACATAGAACAGGGTATCTCCACTTTGCAATACCTGCAACGAAAACAAATAGAGGGAGACCCAAGGGGGGACTGACTACCTGGGTAAAGCAGGACGATGGCTTCACTATTTCACAACTTGAAATTAATTCAAGGGATATCCTGGCGGTCAAGCTAAAATCTCCATCGTTTGGTGAGCTTATTATTTTTAATGTATATGCCAGAGGAAAGCCAGGAGGGAAACCTTCAGAAGTTGTGACGACATTGGGACACTATGCTAATATTTGGAGGGGACGGGCCAATTTGCTAATTTGTGGTGATTTCAACTGCTCCTATGAGCCCCTGGATCAAACAGACTTGGAGCTCACGGAGGCAGAGGACATCTGCTGGCAAATCCCCACCCTTAACCTTACCCCTATCAAACGGTGGACCCAGGCTGCCCTACAACTTAAGACTTTTAGTCTTGAGTATGGACTGAGAGCAGTGAATGGCAGGACACGAGGTGATAAGCAGGGCAATCCAACTTTTAACAATGGATTGTGCACCAGTAGAATTGACTATATACTGGTCAACCTCGAATTTTGGTCCACCATACTTGATATGATAGTTATACAGCGTATCGAAAGTGACCATAATCCTCTAAGTCTTGAGTTGCAGTTATACAATGGGCAGGGGTCATTACATGCTGATTTGATAGATGACATCATTTTGACAAATGATACCCGGCGGCTTAGATGGGCTGAGTGTCTGGGTAAGCCTGAATCGATTAACACAATGAATGACATGGTAAATGAAGCAACAATGGAAATGTTGGGGCAGTTGGATTCTGAGGACTGCTGCAGTAGGGTAATTCATATCCATTCGACCCTTTTTCTTAAACTTAGTACTTTTTTTAATATTCCCAGGAAAAAGCACCCCGGCAAGGGGAAAAGAAAACAAGCATCATGGTACGATAAAAACTGTAGGCTCGCTTATAAATCCCTAGCTGATGCCGTGCGATCCACTGATAGGGAAGTTATAAGGGCGGCAAGGATCCACTACAAAAAGACACAATATGTGGCGAAAAAAACTTGGGACACTAAATACTGGGATGAATTATTGGCAGCCAGTCAGTCCAGAGATTTAACGGACTTCTGGCATCTTGTGAGGTGGGGCATGGGAAACCAAAAACCAGCCCCGGTCAATCATGTCCCACCAGAAAAATGGGTAAAGCACTTTAAGTCCCAGTTTGCCAATGTAAATAATGTCCCGCCACCCGCCCTAGCTCCTCTCAGCCCCCTTCTGCCAGCTACTACGCTAGTGTTCACCAAAAAGGATGTCGAATGTGCCCTCAATCTAATTCCTAAAGGCAGGGCCCCGGGCCTAGACAAAATTCCTGCAGACTTGTTCTTGCATAGCAGATCAGTCTGGGTCCCTTACATCGAACTATTGGCGAACACTCTGGCCAAAGGCACCACGGTGCCAGATATATGGCGGGGAGCCGAAATCGTACCAATTTATAAGAAGGGTGACCGAGCTGACCCGGGAAACTACAGGCCAATTAGCCTAATAGCCTGTATTCAAAAAGTTGTGGCTAGAATGGTTCTTCTCAGGGTCCAGACCTGGATTGAGGAATCAGGAATTATGTCCACTTTACAAGCTGGTTTTCGACCCCTGACCAGCACGGTGGACCAAGTTTTTAGATTTTCCACAATATACTGGAAATGGGTGGTTCTGGGGGAGGCACACTGTATGCAGCCTTTGTTGATTTAAAGGCTGCATTTGACTTAGTACCGAGAGACAGGCTGTGGAGAGCGCTCCATGACCAGGGCATCCCACCTGAACTACTTGCAATCTTGATTACACTACATGAAAATAATTATGCGCAGGTCAGGTGGGGTAACCAGAGCCAAGTGACTGACAGTTTCCCAACGGATAGGGGCATCCGGCAAGGTTGTGTGCTGGCACCCACACTATTCACACTGTATATAAATAGAGTTATCGAATATTACAAGGACTCTACAACCGATCCACCTAAACAGAATGGCATCCCCGTCCCCCTTCTGATGTTTGTCGATGATACCCTCCTATTATCCAAGACACAGGAAGGGCTACAGAAGGCAATAGCCTGCTTTGAAAAGTTTTGTAACGACTTTGGCCTTTCTGTTAATGTCTCCAAAACTAAATTTATGACAATGCACAGGCACCGGAACATCAGGGGCAGAGTTTTTATGAATGGGGAATTATTAGAGCAGACTGACAGCTTTAACTATTTGGGTATCACACTGGGCTCCAGGTTACAGTGGAAGCCTCATGTGGCCCATTTAATCTCCAAGCATGCGCAACTTTATGGCGCATTGCTAAGAGAATTTAAGCTATCAGCCACAAAACCCATAGCCCCAGTATTAAAAATCTATGACTCGAGAGTAAGATCTTCCATGCTGTATGGAGCTGAATTGTGGGGGTCGTCTAATATAGCAGGCTTACAAAAAGCACATAATAGGTTTCTTCGCTGTATCACAGGCCTCCCACAATCTACACCACTAATACCTCTTCGCATGGATCTGGGGTGTCAGAGTCTAGAAAATATTTGTAGATTTAGACCAATTGCCTACTGGAGAAGACTGTGGGCTACCCCTGAATTGAACCACTATGCTTTAGCACTTTTGGAGACGCGTAATATGGATACTGGGGAAAAAATTCCTTGGTTCAGAAAGGTAAAAATCCTTCTAAAGTCCTTAGGAATGGGGGATCTATGGGACAATCCACAGGGGACAATAATTCCCACTAAACAAGAGTTGAAAGAGGCTTACTGGTCACATATATCCCAGGTGGAGTTCCAGTCACACACAGATCCATCACATACCAAGGTTTTTTTGGAGCTGAAACATTCTACTGGGTATGAGATGTACTGGGATTTGATCACATTGCCTCTAGATAGGAAATTATATCATCAGTTCAGGGTAGGTACTCTTCCACTGAACACGGTCACCTGTAATTGGGCTTCCAGCAAAAACGATCAAATGTGCCCTTTTTGTAAAATATACCGTGAAACCATAGCACATATTTTGTTTATTTGCCCAGTATATAAGGCCCCCCGCCTAAGATGGATAAGAGCAGTCTGCATTCAGAAGGGTATTAGGACGGGGATCACTGCACTAAGAATATTTCAATCCGATAGTTCTGAAATAATAGTGATTGCCATAGCTAAATTTCTGAAACGGATGTGGCTAATTAGAGCTGGGAAACTGAAAGCCCTCCAGCTGCCCTAAAAGTAATCCAGTATAATGGTGGAATCTTTTGTATTCTTTTAGCTTGTTTTTATGTAAGTTAGATATTTATTTTTTTATCTGGTCGACTAGGAATACCACTCATGCAGTAAAACAAATCATGTTGCTCCTAGCTTTAGTACCATGAATTTTATACGCATAGCCCAAATTGGAAACACTTGATGATGAAATGTTTTTAAATGTGTTTTTTGTAAATAATGGTGAGTTTTGTTTTTAAAATTGTCTTTTATGACATGAAGTCGAAATAAAGACTGTTTGATTGGCATGCTCAATCTCCTTTCCTCCACCATGTTTAGGAAAGCTTTCTCCTCTTCTTTCAAACTGCAAGTAAAATTATTCTTAAAAATGTAATCTAATGTTAATTCTTCTTTTTCAATAAAAATCTCACCAAAAATGTTAGCTTCTTTAGCTGGATTCAGCTTTTCATTCATAGGCAATTGCCCAAAAATACTATCTTTGTTAGACATTTCATAATCTATTTTCCCTAGCAAATAAAAAACACTACTTAACACACTACAAGAAATTCCATACGTAGCTGGTAAATGGTGATAAGTAACACCCTCTGAAACGGATGCAGGTAATTGCATACAAACGTAGCAATCCCTCACTTCCATTGTCTTCACATATTCATACAACAATTTCGAAAAAACATTGCTAGAAAAATCATTAATTGACCTATCTTTATGCATGTAAGTATTACTAATTCTAGTTGGAACTACTTTTTGTGAACTTTTCTCTACATTAGTCTCATTCCCAGTATGTATTTCAAATGTACCTATTGTAACTCTAAATGTAACTAATAAAGCTAAAACACCCCATAGTAGCATTAATAATCCAGTACAGCAACAGCACATTCTACACCATCTTTTCAAGAAGGCACATCTACTTTGATTATTCTCTATGTTAGCCATTTTACTACTTTGACCGTGTCTTTTGACTTAGCCTCTACTACTCCACTACTATATCACTCTGTATTTCTGGATTACTTCAGACAGCTGAATTTCAGACTTTCTCCTTTTCACTTTTCTCCAAGTGATTTCTTCAGTTCACTCAATTTGGATATTCATCACTTTTCACTCCTTTTTCTTCAGCAACATCAAATTGTATCAGATCATCAACAACATCCTGTGCATCCGACTCTTCTCCAATGTCAGTCAGGATAACTTTTAAGATTCCAACAGATTTTTCCTTTTCCTCAACCACTTTTCTCAAGATCCCCTCCGGATTGTCTCGATTCACTGTTTCTTCTTCTTCTCCTCCTTCAGACAGTGCCACATAAGACCATTCCGGTGATCTGTACTTTTGGTTGGGTCTTCTAATTCTCTTTATCTCCTCAGGTTCTCTTGACTCCTTTTGCTCCTTTCTTTTTACTTCGTTTTGACTCGACACCTCATTCACTTGTTCAGCTTTCGATGTATTTGCTCTTATCAGTCTGTATCTCAGCCTCTTTACTCTGTTGTTAGGCCAAAAATCTCCTCTTACAACCTTTTTCGGTCTTGTTTCTGTATTATGTCTTTCTCCAATCCAAGTTCTCTTTCTCAGAACTCGACCTTCTGATTTTTCATTCTCACTTTCATCCGATTCTGTTTCACATGCCTCTTGTTCTTCAGCAGTTTTCTTTCGCTCCACAGTCTTTTTCACCACTGTTTGAGACTTCCCTACTTCTTTCCCTCCTCGAGTCTCCGACACGCAATCTTCTTGCTGTCTACTTGTCCCTTCACCTAGCTTATCTGGAATGTTCCCTACACCTCCTCGAGGGTCTTCCGCAATCTGTCCCTCTCTATCTTCTTCTGACCCTACTTCTTCAGGTATAATCTCAAGTGGTTCTTCAATCTCCTCTTCTGATTCAGGAGTCTCTGTGGAATTACTCTTTTCTCTTCTTTTTCCTCCACTGCTTTTTGGAACTTCAGGCTCTCTTACAGAATCTGATCTCCCTTCTGAGACTCTCAATGGTTCTCTTGAAGTCTTTTCTGCTTCTTTTCCTGAACTTTGATTTTTTCTCACTGGTTCTGGGTCTTCATCATCACTAGAATCTGATTCTTCAAAATACTCCTTGCCAGTCCCATCCTTTGGGTTTGGAACTCTCAGAGTATGACTCGCATGTACCCAGTTTTTCACACCAGCACACTTCACTGCAGTTGTCGTAGTCAAAATAACTTGTCTTGGCCTTCCCCACCTTGGAACCAAGCAATTTCTTCTTCTGTGTACTTTAATCCTCACCCAGTCCCCTGGACTCAGATCATGAGCTTGCTTCTTCTCAAGTGTGGTAGCTTCTTCTCCAACCTGGTGAAACACAGAATGAACTGCGTCAGCCAGGCCTTTACAGTAATCCAAAATCATGTCATCAGTTATTGTCATCAACTTATTGACAGGTACAAATGCATGACGCATTGCACGTCCCATCAAAATTTCGTGCGGACTCAACCCAGTAGTTTTATCTGGAGTAGATCTAATAGTCATTAGCACTAGAGGCAAGACATCAGGCCATTTCATTCCAGTGGCTAAACACATCTTACCAATCCTGTTCTTGATTGTGCCATTTATCTGCTCAACAACACCAGAAGCCTCTGGCCTGTATGCACAATGTAGCTTTTGCTGTATGCCCAATGCTTCACAAATCAAACTCATGAGCTCATTATAGAAGTGTCCACCTCTATCAGACTCAATCGTTACTGGAAACCCGTACCTAGGAATCAACTCTCTTAACAGTAACTTTGCCACTGTTATTCCATCATTTCTCCTAGTCGAATAGGCCTCCACCCATCTTGAGAACAAACAGACTACCACTAGAACATACCTCAGTCTGTTCACTTGGGGCATTTCAATGAAATCTACCTGCATTCTCGTAAAAGGACCACCTTCTCTACCTATATTTCCCAGACTCACCACTGTCTTTTTCCCGGTGTTAAATTGCTGGCAAATCAAACATCTTTGACAGATGCTCTCTGCAATTGTCCTGAACTTTGCATTGTACCAAGTCTGTTTAAAAGACCTGATCATCGCATCCCTTCCCAAATGTCCCTGGCCATGATACATCCTTGCCATTGTCGACAGCATTGAGTTTGGCATGACTGGTCTGCCATCTCTATAGACCCAAACATGGTCCGTTTCTCTTGGGGCACAACCTGCCTTGATCCAGTCTTTCTTTTCTTCCTTTCCTGCCTCATCCTGCAACTATTTCACTTCATCCCACGTTTGTAGGACATTAGTAAACATCACAGAACAAAAAGACATTTCTCCTTCTCGTTCCCTATTAATCGAGTGATTGTTCTTAGCACAATATTGTGCAATGTCGTTGGCAAATCTATTTCCAACTGTCACAAAATCATCTCCTTGTCCATGAGCAGCACATTTCACAACTGCTAATTCTTTAGGCAGCTGTATCGCCTCGAGCAATTTCCCAATCACTTCAGCATTCTTTATTGGAGTCCCACTCGACGTCAAGAAACCTCTCTGTAGCCAAAGTTGGCCAAAATCATGCACAACTCCAAATCCATACTGACTATCAGTCATCACAGTCACTCTCAGATCTTTCCCAATTTTACAAGCTTTCGTCAATGCCACCAATTCTGCAACTCGTGCAGATTTCACTCCTTTCAATGATGATGCTTCCATCACTTCTGAAACCTTGCACACTGCATATGCTGCACTCAGCACACCCTCATCATTCCTCAGGCATGATCCATCTACAAACAGCACATGATCACTCTCAAGTAAGGGAAGATCCCTTATGTCTGGTCTCGGTTTTGTACAGTAATCCAGCACATCCAAACAATTGTGATCATCTTCTGTCTTCACACCCACATTTTCAATATCCGGCAACAATGTCGCTGGATTCACATTCACACATCTCTCCAGAGTCACATTTGATGCTCCCAGAATGACTTTCTCATATTTAGTCAGCCGACTATGTGACATGTACTGAGTTCTGCTTCTTGTCAAAAGAATTGCCACATTATGAGGTACGAATACCCTTACAGGATATCCCATTATGATTCCCTCACTCTGTTCCAGACTTCTGCATGTTGCAGCCACAGATTTCAGACAACCTGCTAAACCCACAGCTACAGGGTCAAGTGTCGATGAGAAGTACGCAATAGGCCTTCTCAGTAATCCATGCTTCTGAATTAACACTGAAAGTGCACATCCATTTCTCTCACTGCAGTACAACTCAAACTCTTTCTCATAGTCTGGCATACCTAAAGCAGGGGCTTCACACATTCTGCTCTTCAGCTCCTCAAATGCTGCCCTTTGTTCTCCATCTAGTTCCAATGGATCTGTCATCTCACTTTTTTGTCAGCTTAATCAGTGGCTTTGCTATCAGCGAGAAATTAATTATCCACTGACGACAATAACCCACCATTCCCAGGAACATTCTCACTTCCCTCTGGGTCTTTGGGGCTTTCATTTCTCTGATAATTCTAATCCTGTCATCAGTCACTTTTCTTAGACCTTTTTCAATATTGTGTCCAAGATAATGCACCTCTTTCTTGCAAAATTGCAATTTAGCTGGAGATACCTTTAACCCTCCATCTGCCTGATGATTCAGTAAAGCTATGGTATCTACTTCACAAGCTTCACGTGTCTTTGATGCCACTAGCAAATCATCAATATACTGCACTAGTACTGAATTTTCAGGCATAATCAAGCTCTCCAATGATTTTTTCAATAACTGATTGAATATCGAAGGACTCTCCGTATACCCCTGTGGGATACGACACCATGCTAAAATACGCTGGCCAAACCTAAATGCAAAAATCGGCTGGCTGTCATGATGCAATGGAATTGAAAAGAAAGCATGACACAAATCAATCACTGTGTACCACTCAGCATCATGTGGAATCTGATACAAAATCACTGACGGATTTGGCACAATAGGACAACATGCCACCACAATTTGATTAACTTTTCTCAAATCCTGTACAATCCTGAACTTCCCATTAGGTTTCTTTAGCCCCATTATCGGTGAGTTACACGGGCTACTCAATAGTTCTCTTAAAACTCCTTGCTGAATCATTTTCTCAATAATGGGAGTTATTCCCTCAATTATTTCTGGTGTCATTTTGTACTGAGGAATGTTAGGATAAGTAATTCCTTCTTTCACTGAAATTTTCACAGGATCTACATTATTCATCAATCCCACATCCTCTCCAGTAAAATCCCAAACTGTCCTTTTCACTGTGTCTCTCAGCTCTTGAGGCAAATCCTCCGGATCAAACACAGCATATGCACCAATTAACTCACTCTCTCTATTTTCTAGAGTCATTCGGTACAAAACATCCTCATCTGGTGTTTCAAAAGCTATTCCATCCGGTGTACAAAAAATTGTACAGTTCATCTTACAAAGCAGATCCCTGCCTAACAAGTTCACTGGACTAGTGTCACAGACAATAAATCTGTGCATGTCTGAAAATTTCCCTATTTGTACTCTTACTGGTTCAGTAAGACGTGTCTTAATTTGTGTATTGGCTACACCAACTACTTGGATTGCTTCATCCAAGAGAGGAAGATTTCTAATATCTGTTGACCTGACAGTTGATCTTGTCGCACCTGTGTCTACTAAAAAAGTAACACCTTCTTCATTTATTTTTCCATCCACAAATGGTCCTGCCTGGTCTATTTCTAGAGTTGCACCAAGTATGCACTCTTCCTCCTCTCTTCGGCACCGTCAATAATCACCTTCAGACTCACTCCCTTCATTCTTTAACAAGTACTGCTGTACCTGGTTAGAACGCCTTTGTTTGTTTACCTGCTCATCATTGTAGAATCCCGAATCCTGATTATACTTTTGTGATCCTCTATTCTGCGGCAAGGGCGGTTTTGGCTCTTGACTCTGCTGTTTCACAACAGAAGGTTGTTGCTGCTGTCGATTATTCCCTTCGTTCTGCACCTGTTGATTTAAGGGTTTACTCTCATTATTCGCTAATGGTGGATTGGTACATTCAGATCTCCAATGTCCCAGTTGGCCACAGTTGTGACACGGGAACTTTTTTTTGGCTTCCTCAAGATTCCCCTTTCCTTTCCCTGCATATCTAGGCCTATTCCCTGTATTATTTCCTGCATTATTCGCCTGTTCCACCAACTGTGCTTCCTGTCTTTCCGCAACTTTCACTTGTGCCCACATTGCTTTCTCTTTCAGCTTTCTCTGTTTTGCTTCAATTTCATCACTGAAGTATTTTGCATGTCTCAAAATCTCATCTATTTTCTTACTCTGCCAGTCCACTGTATGCTCACGAATTCTCTCACTAATCTCAGGTCTCAGGCCATATACAAATCTGTATACAAAATGACTCAAATCCTTGTCACCCAGGTGTTCATCCCCACTGAATTGTTTAAAAGCCAGTATCAGCCTCTCATAAAAAGCATGAACCGATTCTTTTGCTTCCTGATGTGTTCGATCTATTTTAACCCAGTCTGTCTCTTTTGGAGGTACTTTATTTTTCAGGTATACGATCACCTGCTCATACTTTCTCATTACCTCTGGATCTGGTGCTCCTGTTCTCTGGTCTCTTGGATATTCCTCAGTAGGCCAACTTACAACTATTTTACACTCAGCCCACAAGTCTGCTGGAACAATTATATCAAACAGACTATTCAGGTCAATCCACAGCACTTTTGACAATTTCACAAACCTGTCTACCTGCCTATACCACTCGACGGGCTTTTCTCTCAGTCGAGGGAAATCATTCGTAAATGATAAAATATCCTGTCTGGTCCATGGAACATGTACATATCCTCCTTCAGGTATTTCTCTCATAGGATAAGCATCCACTCTTTTCTCTTTTTCTCTCACAGGAAATGCTGAATAAGTCCTATCTCCCGATTCTTCTCTTTTCTTGTACCACCTATCCTTCCACTTCTCAACATCACCCCATTTTCGCAATAAAGCGATCATCTCTTTAATCTGTCCTATTCTACCAGTACCATTCAGATTCTCAATATCTTTGTCTGTGAAATCCATCCTGTAAGACTTCTACAAAACTTTCACTTTATCAATGTCAACTCCGTGCTCATTCGCTATTGCTCTTAATCTGTCATGTGTATTTTTAGCTCTCCAGGAGATATTTTTACACATAAATAACAATTCACCATCATGATGATTTTTCAGAATTTCTGTAGGAACTGTCCTTGCAACAAGCTCTTCTAATTCTACACGTAACCTAGCCACATCAATTGCCTGTGAATCCTTATCCCTCTTTTGAAGAACTTTCATCCATTCATTCAAATCTTCAGCTGTTATTTCAGTAGATTTTCTCACTGGAACCACTTTCTTCTGCGGTTCTAAAATCGGCATCCCTGAACAACTAGCTTCACCAGCATCCAATCTTGAATTGACTGTATCTCTAATCCTTCACTACATGTCTCATGTCTGGATTGTCTCAAATCATCATTTTCTGTCCTTTTTCCTGAATCTCCTGAAGGACCAGCCAAACTTGTCAATCTATTCCCAACATATGGAACCACCAAACTATTATCACCCGTCCTCTGCTTATCAAAAACAGGCATAACCGGACCTATGGTTACAAGCACCGTAACAGCTTCTAGATTCTTTGTCAGCTCTCTAATTTTTTCAGTCAACTCCGATGTAGTTCTGGCTAATTCTCTCGTATTTTCGCCACTTCTTCTATTCTCTCTTTCCCTGAAAGGATTACCACTTCTTAACTCAGGTGTCACATTTTCTGTCTCAATGATACGCAATGTATCTCTTATCGGAGAAACAACTGGTGTGCTCTCTTCTGGTTCTGGTCTATATGGAGGTGGTCTTTTGTAAATCATGTCATTCAAGACTTCATCCTCATACTCATTAACTCCATATCTTCTCACTTCTGCCTCAGGAACCCTTTCTGTACCCTTCTCTTCAACTGTTCTCATAGGGTATAATCCCTCTGACATACTAGCATCTCGCCATCTCTTCATTCGATCATGATGAGTTTTACGATCATGTCTCCTCCCAAACATGTACCTATAATTTCCCCCAGACCTCTGTTTTTCTCGCTCATGTACTTCCTCTTCCCATTCCACTAAAGCCTCAAACTGTGTCGGCCTTGGTCTTGGGGCAAGACACAACATCTTTTCCCGCAAATTTTTCAACACGGCCAGATTAAATGAACCATGTTCTGGAAATGCTAGAACACCATCTTCTTTAGTATACCTAACCCAATTCTCCAACCATATACTGGTATGATACCCATATCTCGCAGTCATGAAGGATGCAGGCGTTTTCGATGGAGGTAACAATTCACCTTCTCTCGTTTTAACATCTTTATCCTTGTCGAACCAATTTTTAATCTTTCTGAACAAAGATTTTTTCTTTTTCTCTTCTTGGTAATACATTTTAGTTTTTACCAAACTTTCTAATCCCTTCCGTAATACAACTGAATAGTACGATGTTTTATCCAATAACAGCGCGACTCACACTAACGCACCAATCCTGGAGCGTCTACGTCACAAGAATACAAGGTGACTCTTTCCAATCCTTGCGCGGCTCACACCAACGCACCAATCTCAGCGCGAGCACTGTTCTGATCTAATATCCAATCAGAGCGCGGTCTGTTTGACGTCAGCAGTCGCTGCAGTCTCTCCTGCTCCTGTCTCCTGTCAGTCGTCTACCGCTCCTTTACAAAACTTCTCAGTAGACTTCGTGTCAGATTCTACAAAATCTATTAGTTACAACATATAAACATCTCCATTGTCTGCTTCGCTAACCAAAGAATAGTAAAGAAAAATCTATTTCACAAGAATCCCGTTGACACAGTAGCACATCCCTCTACTCTGCCCTTCTAACATGTATTCATTAACTGTTTCCTCTAGGACTGCTCCAAAGAGTCTTACAATCAACTAAATGTATGAGCATTCACGCACATTCATACAAGAAAATGTAGTACATACACACAGAATCCTGCTTTTCCCGAGAACAGCGAACAATCTGCCCCACTACAGAATTATAACATACGTTAACCAAGCAGTGTTTTCTTCTGCCCAGTCCTTCAGACAAGCTCAGAGAATACCTATTACTCCTCCCGCGATAAGCTTTAACGGTGAACCTTACGGATCCCTGGGACTTAAGACCAGAGTTTCACAGATAACCTTCGCTACCATACACACTCCTTTTATACCAGAAATATTTCTAATAGTAACACACAACGATGTCACTAATTCCGAACACAGACAATGTGACGCGCAACTTCAATTGTCACACGTTTTTCCTGCATACGTACAGGACCAACAATCCCGTCTTTCCCGAGAGCAGCATATACTTCCCTCTGCCCTACTACGGAACTGCTACCAGCTCCCAAATTCCAGAAGCACTACATAAAACTCAACATGACACTTCAACATATAGTATTAGTACATATACCAACATCAATCAATAATCAATAAATCAAAAGCCAATGTACAAGCAATCTAATCAGATCAAGACAATCATCAATAACCATCAAATTCTGCTACCAGGAAATTGGTGCAGATTGGGGTGTACAAATTCTCCCTACTTCCACGGATAGAGTAAATTCACAGATACACGCACATACACTCATCATACGCTTGGGCCCATTTCACTAACATACACTCGGATTACTCTATCAACACTGAACCTGTGGAAAGAAAATCTTCTAAACACCCTACATCTACACTATGGTCGATAAGACCTAATTGACACTGTCTTAAGTCATGATTTAACCAATAATAATCAACAATAATCAAATAGAGTACTCAATAATTGACAAGAAATAACCACCAACACAGTATCTCAAATAATGGTAATTTATATAAAATTAGTTCAAAGAAAATCAATTCAAAAGCAAAATCATTATTCTCATAATTACCTATTCTAGCTAGATGTCATAAATGGGTCAGGACAGGTCTCTCGATAGAAGTCTCTTAGGTCACCGTCCTCATAGCATCGATCCTCACCAACGCAAGTTCGGAAAGAAGTGGCCTCAGAATCCAAAATGCAATGAACGAACCCTCTCTAAGCTAACAATATTTATAATTAATTTAACAATAGAAGGCAACATAAAATGTTTTCGATATCCGCTGAACCGCTGAGCAAAGCGAGCAGGAAAGGATGTAGCATCGCTACATTTGGAAAATCTCCGCTCAGAAAAATCACAAAAATAAAAAGACAGAAGACGGAACTAAATCTTGAAATGTTTCTTTTTCATGTTCATATTTCCTCGGAACCAGCATGGTGATCACAATGTTCATTGAGGCTCCTTTGTCTTCCAAGGACATTTGGATGTCCGCCCAGAGCTGCTGTCCTCACGGAAAACTTTTAACCAGGCGAAGACTGTGGTCAGATGACTCTCGACAATGTTCAGCAAGGCCTTCTCATCAAAACCTCAGCACTCGAATTTAGGCTTTAAACGGTAGCCATTTTTCACTAGGCCAAAACGTATCATCTTAATTAAAAGAGACAAAAACAACGTTACCACAGCATAGTGATTAAACAGTGTTAACCCCACTAATACCCTTATGTGTATGTAATTATCTAGCCTTTGCAACACAAGAAAAGCATTAGTACACGACATTTAAAAGCGTATTTGTGCTTTAAAATAAACAGCACTCAGCAACATTCATTAATAAAACATGCACATTATTAGTAAACGACACAAATACTTCCCCACGTATAGTTTTCTCTTGTTATTTCGTATTGGTTAATTAGAACATTTACACAAAACAAATAATTAGTAATTATGAATTAATAATTTTAATTTCTTTCGACAATAGACAAACCAGAGCTTTAAAAACCCAATAGATTTTCAACAGAAAACTCTGCTCCAGCATATGAACATCATTAATGTGTTTCTGTCTCAAAGGAAAGCCCCTGACTAGCTCAAAATTGGTCAAGTCAGCCTTTAACCTAAGAAAGCAAATCTGGATACTGAGGATCTATAAACATCTATCCTGTTTCATAGCTACCCTTTCTCGCTAAAGTTTTTGAAAGTTGTGTGAGACAGCTAAACCAATACATTAGTGATGAGATCTGTGGCCGAGGTCTGCTGGTGTTTTGCTTGCTTAGCTTCGCCGGATTATTCAGCCTTCTCCCAATTTTCTCCACTCTAGTCCACCTTAGTCAATAAGTATGGGCAAGAGGAAGGGGGGTCCCCCTTGTGTGCTACCTCCACCACGCACCCGTTCGACCATCGACAACTACTTAACCCGGGCAGTTGATATGGCCTCTAATGAAATATGTCTGGTGGAACATCGTCTTTCTCTCACTACTGGTGAAAATGTTGTAATTGCCCCTTTGTCGTCACCGCTGTCGAATGCCTCCACCTCAATAAGTCCTCCTGCTGACTCACTGGCCCACGAAAGTCTTGGGGAGTCAGGTCAAATTCCAGGCGTTAGCATAGTCTGTTTGGGGGTTTGGTCCTCAGCGCCAGGAATGGGATCTGAGCCTAGCACTACTGGACCAGAGGGTGGTGATCATCTTTGTGAATTTGATGTTGATTGCATACCAAAGGCCAAGCCCCTGAGGAGACCTGCTAAACCAACTAAATCCAGATATCCTGCTGTAAACGGCAAATCGGCTCAACATAACAGGGCAGGCAATAATGAAATCACTGGGTCTCTGTCTGTGGCAAATGAGATTACTTGGAGGAAACTGAGTATGCGTATTGGTGAACTTCTGGACTTCAACACATGTCCCATTATTGATTGACTAGCCAAATTGAAGCTAATATGGTGAAACCCTTGGATCTAAGGCCTTCCGTCTGCACTCAGTATTTGGTCACTGATTAATCCCCTATCATACCTGAACAGAGCATGGAAGTCCAACATCCTACGGTTAAATTACCTGAAAAGCAACTGGTATTCTGTACCTCGAGTTAGACAACCCTTCCCTTGATTGATCTCCCTCCTGCATCTGCTCCTTAAGTTGTTGCCTTGACTAATGTTCCCAAGCTCGGAGCAGACTGTAGGGAAACCACTAGGGGACCAATGAATAAATCCATTCACTGGCTAAATAACAATGTTGCTGTAAATTGGGATGTTTCAAAAGATTTCTTGATGGCAAAGCGTGCAGGGGGGATAATGGGGGGAAATGGGCATAATGGTGATGTTATTGTGGTTAATTTTCATAATCCTCTTGTTGGACAGGAATATTCTGCATAAAGCAAGTTTAGGAAATGGTTAAAACGAGTCCAGTCAAGATACTGCCACTTGGCTTTTTTTATCAGCATCTTGTTAACCCCCCCCTGTACTCCTGGCGTTTTGACCCCACAAATAAGTGTGTTAACTAGTCTCCCCACTCAAAGAAAAATCCCCCTGAATAATAGATTTTCAGCCTTGGCTGGGTTGGAGGACGTCGACTGACGGTTTAAGGAGGAGCATAGCTGCTCCGGTCAACCTGTGAAGAACTAATTTTATTCCGATCCATCTTTATACAGAGCCTGGTGCTCAGGACAAGGGCAGGGCACATGATTGTCCAATTCCTCTTGCACATTTTATGAAGATACCTTCACCGATTTCCCATCTCACAGGGTCCCTTTCACTTGAGAAGATGTGGGCACCTGATGGTTCTATCTCTACCACTCATATGCCAATTAACTCACTCTGAATTATCCCCATATAGGGCCTGGTGTACTGGATAAGGGCAGGGCTCTCGATAGTTCAATCCCTGTTGCCCTATTGTCTCCAACCCTCCAACTGAACACCCTCTCCTCACGGAACGGTATGAGCACCTATATGCATGAAGGTCCATTAACCCCTTCAATGCCCCGCCCTTTCCCCCTGCTGTGCCGGGCCTTTCATTAGCGGGCGGGGTCCATGACGAGATAGTCTCGTCATGGGCACAGCGCAACCGTGCTCCATGACGAGACTATCTCGTCATGGGCATAGAAGAGGTTAGACAATGCCTGTTTAAATTTCTTAAGTTGGAACATTGCGGGCCTAGCCTTCAAAATCTCAATTGATGAATGGCAATCATTTATTGTAAACTTTGATATAGTTTTCTTGCAGGAAACTTGAGAGTTAAATGAAATAGCATTCAATGGATTCATGTGCTTTACTTTGCTTGTGATCCCATCCTCATCTGGTAGAGCGATGGGGGGGTTTGACCGCCTGGTTTAAAGTTAATATTGGTTGCTTAGTTTTGCCCATCCAACATGAGCGGGGGGAAGCACAGGCCTTCTCCCTTAGCTGGAAAGACACCTGTAAGATGTATTTGATACGTTTCTATAATAACAACTTCTTGAGTAAGGGGGATTGCCACTTTCAAGGTATTTTTGTTGCGATGGATGTGCTTGTAGAGAAAAAGGTACGGGTGTAATGCCTCCTTAGGTTGATGGTGGCGGGGGACTTCAATGCTAAACTGGGGCACCCTCCTTCTATATCTCCAACTACCTTCGACCCACTTGCCAGAGACATTGATTGTAATGTGATGGACGCGAGAGGAAGGGTCCTTTTCTATCTCTTGGTGGAACAGGGCCTGGTTAACAAGGTCCCTAACTTTTCTGATCATCATATTCCAACCTTCATAGGGTGGGGTGATGGTAGCACTATTGACTATATTTTTACCTCCGGGAGCATGTCCCCAATTATTAACAACTGTGAGGTTCTTATCCAGACCTATAGTGACCATAACCCCTTTTTCTGTCAAGATACAGTTGCAACATGTGCAACCTAAGATAAAGTCTTTGCCTCTACAAGAACTATCTATCAAGGATGCAGGGAACTTGAAGAGCATTATATTCAAAGTTATACACAAAAGTACTGCTCTGGTGAATAGTTGCAATCGCATACCTTGCGACACGGCCATCATCCTAACTGACTTTTCTAACCTTTTAGCAAAGATAAAAGTGCTGCTTTCCAGACCCAATGTTCAGCCGCGCTGCCATGTTAAATCATGGTTCGATAAAGCATGCAGAGCAGCCAATGATACTTTACGCAGTGTCCTAAACAAATCCCCAGAGATCAGTGTGCAATGAGGGAAAGCAGAAAGTTATACCAGCAATCCATCAAAAGAAGGAAGTCGGCAAGGAAGGAGGAAAAATGTCAATATATTGTGGGAGCCTGCTATTCTAAAGACCCACAAGCATTTTGGAAAGCTGTGCAGTCGGTCTTATCCCCTGTATTACCAACAGACAAAGTAATTGCCCATATTTTGGCTGAGGCATGGGTGGCGCACTTCACGGGGCTGTATTCTCCCGACTGTAAGGCTGATGATGCCTCAGTGCAGTTGCCCTCAATATGCTCAAAACTTGCCTTCAATGAGGAGGAAGTTCTCAAAGCAATCATAGACAGTAGATGCCTCTCTTCTGTATTCCTCAGTCTAAATTATAGCGAGAGTTATATTGGATCCCTTACTGGATTGGATTAATTTTAATAGCATACTTGCACGAAGCCAGTACGGGTTCAGAAAGGGACTCGGGACAATTGAGCAGTGTCTTAATCTTCATCTCAGTGTGGAAAAATATAAATACACCAAGGGGGTCTCCATCCATTTGGCATTCATGGATCTGCCCAGCGCATTTGATTACGTCTCCCGTTCAAAGCTGTGGGTCATCTTAGAGAGCATGGGAGTTGACGTGGGGCTGGTTAAATTTTTAAGGCACCTCCACCATGACCTTTCAGACTCAGTGAGGTATGGAAGCGCTGGAGAATGCACAGAGTCGTTCAGCATTAAGCGTAGGGTGCGCCAAGGTTGCATCCTTGCCTCAATCCTTTTTCTTCTCTATACAAACAACTTGGAGAAGACACTGGTTTCTGTTGGGGCGGACGTTCCGCTTATGGAATAAACAGCCGGGCCCACACTGCTTTATGCTGACGACACCGTTCTCCTGGTAAGGACTGCCAATGGCCTTAAAAAATGGATTGTTAGTTACTTTAGCTTTATGAAGGACCTGGGCTTGTAGCCAAATTTCAAGAAAACATTAATTATGCTATGTCGCCGAAAAAACACCAAAACCCATACTTTAAATATAGGGGGCAAACCCCTAGAGAGGATCAGCTCCTTCCCTTATTTAGGCCTGGATTTTGATGCAGGCTGCTCGTGGCATATGTTCATTAAAAATAGAATAACCTGTTACACCCAAGCTGTTGGCACTACCTTCTCGTTTGCCATGTCTATTGGTAAAAAGCCCATTGCTCCCATATTAGAGATATACAATTGCAAATGCTTGCCAATTTTAACATACAGAATGAGGATCTGGGGCTGCAGGGATGTACAGGCAATGCAGATAGAGGAGAATATATTCTGCCACCGGTTATTAGCCGTCCTTCCTAATCTCCGCATTATTCTGTTCATCTGGTGGTAGGCCTTGATATTGTCCAGGACACCATAAGTGCTGCCCACCTGGCCCTCTGGTGCTCAATTTGGTCTAACCAAGAAGCAGACTTTAATCAGGCTGTTATTAAAGATTGTTTAAGCTGTGCCCATGGTTCGTCCATTTCATGGCTCCAATATATCAAAACTTGTTTTTCGGCACTTGGCTGTGCTTCATTGTTTGAGCACCCAGAGGCAATCCCAAAAAAGGATAGAAAGTTAGTTTGGGTCAGTCTTGTTAAGATTAGTCAAATCTCTAGGGAACTATTGAAGTGGCCAAACCCTCAGTTAGAGATTATTGCCTTATTGAAGCAACCCCATCAATTGCCCTGTATCTATTATATGTGATCAATATTTACGAAATAAATTTGTTGACAAAATTTAGGCTGGGTTCTTTCCGTTGGGTGATATGTTTTCCTTTAGGTCAGTATGCTTCTAACACTGTTGCCACTTGTCCATGTGATGAGACATCGAGTCAAACTATTTTACATTTTGTCTTTTTCTGTCAAATTTATCTTCCGTATACTAGGAAGTTTTTATTACTGTTGCTGCATAGACAAAAAGTTTCTAAGTGCAAAGTGGCTCTCTTCTACCTACAGGAACTTAGCAATTGTAACGTTTGCTTTGCAGTTGCGAACTTTTTGAAGTGCATTTTAGCTAAGAGAAGGAGTATGCTGTTTTGATGTAAAAAGCACAGTAGTGATTTTAGTAATTAGTTTTTCTGATGTGTTTTTTAAATGTCCAATGTTGACTTGAATCTTTAATAATTTTTAATCAATTGCCACCCTGTAGTAGCTCCCTGGAATCGGAACAGTATTTTTGCACAGTCACTTTATTCGAAGTCAAATTAGTCATTTTTGCACTGTCACTTTATTTATCGTATATTAACATGAGGAGTTCATACATGTAAAAATGTGGCAGTCCCTAATTCTCAAGACATGGACTTTCGCAGGTCTTGTTCTATTTTTAATATGTAGTTGTCACTTTTTAAATATGTGTGTATGTAATGATTTCTGTTTCTTTTTTCTTTTTCTGTTGTGTACCTTTTATGATCTGTCCTTGGAAGATCGAATAAAGACAACTTGACTTGACTTGAATACACGTAGTAAGAAGCAATAGCCACAACTTCCCAGTTGTAGAGGAATACTCTTGAAGTTCTTTGTATTTTACAGAAATATTGGATATTTACTTCAAACATAGGTGTGTGAGCTTGTACCCAGGATGTACACCAAATGGATTCCTGTAGCCCAGTCACACAAGCAGGGCAGCTTTTTTATATGCACAAGTGGGGTCACACAAGGTGGTAGGACATTTGAGGATTTCTACATATTCTTGAAGTTTCCATCACAGAAATGAAAGGAAAATATGTGGTTTTAGCAAAGTGTGAGGGTTGCAGGGAATTGTGGGTAAGACAACCTTGTGGGATCCATGCAAGACACACCACTTAGGCCTCCCCGTGTTGTCTAGTTTTAAAAATGTTTGTGGTTCATAGGTTTGCATTGGTGGCGCCACAGCACAGCCCCAAATACAGCAGCAATACCTATTGCTTATCTCTCAAAGTATTGCTTTACTGCCTTTTGTATCGTGGTCTCTTGGCCCACCCACATAAGTGGGGTACCATTCTTATCAGGAGACATGTGGGAGCTCAGGGTGGTTGGAAATTTGTGTCTCCCACAGATTCTAGAACTTTCCATAACAGATTTGTGAGGAGAATGTGTGTTTCTTATCAAAGTTTGCCTTTTCAGCTGGAGACTTGGGTGAATGCTGGGAGGTAGGGCATTTTGGGATTTACGAAATGTCCAACACAAAATGTAAATAAATGTGTAATCCTAGCCATATACATAATTTCAAGTTTTGTAGGGCATTATTGGAAAGATAACTGAATCAATGCAAGTTACACTTTGCTGTTCACTTCCGGGTGTTTAGATTGCAAAAAAAACAGAGGAGTTCTTACTAAGAGCCAGATTTTAATTTTGGCTGACAGAGAAGCCTCCTTCACCCTGGCGGAAGCCTTACCATCTGCCATGCTGAGACTACTCCACTTGGCAAAATTAGAAATGACGCCAAGCTAGCGGTCATTTCAAAAACATTCTCAGGAGCCGCCGTCATGGCATTTTCCTGTTAATGGCTGACGAGCTCCGAATTAACACCTTTGCACCATGGTATGAGTTTGTATGCATGAGTCTTGCATAGCTTTTGTACTGAAATGGTAACGTTCCAGTACAAAATACCATGCGTAGATACGCTGTAAAGCTTTTCCCACTTTGTATGTGTACTGTACAGTGCAGCACACATGCAAAGCTCGAAAAGAAAGGAAAAATAAAAGTGTTTCTCATTTTTACATCAGCTTTCAAGTGGCATTATTTTTTGGAACAAAACCCCATCTACTATTGTTAGTAGATAGGGTTTTGCATCACAAAACCATGGGTGGTTGGACGGGAACGCTTATGTACCACCTATGGGACCCTCCCTTAATGCAGAGTAATGCAAAGCAAATACCAATTTGTGTTGGTTTGTAAATCCCAAAAAGGAGTTTGCAGTCGGGTTTTCATTAAGAAAGAAGTGCAAACCAGATGCGAAACCTTTGTAAATCTGGTCCTCTCTGTGCAAAATTGAACTCTTTCCAGTTTGTGGATGCAGTTTGGGGTTGTCCAAGAATGCCTCCCGAGGCCAACATTCTTTGAACTGAGTGAGCATATCTACCTTTGAAACTACGGCACACATGCTGGGAAAGACTGCGCAAGTTCTCTAAAGAGCCCATCATATACTAGGAAGAACTATAGTTTGTGACACAAAGGGTAGTCAGCGATAATGTATCATATGTCCCGTCCAACTTCATGTGCTTTGCTGTGACTGTAATGCATTTGTCATCTGGCAAACTGAACATCTACTACGTTCTGACGGAGCATGAACATGGGAAGCAGGACAAACATTTTGCCCATACGTGAAGTGTTGGGTGCCGAGTTCTCTGAAATGTTATGATTTTTTGTAAAGCACACTATCACCGGGGAAGGTATCCTTTCGCAGACGCAAGAGCAGGCAGGGCTGATTCATGGATTCACCGAGTTAAAGAGCAATGTGTTCAGCTTTGTGTTGTATGCAATAGTTTTAGAAATGGCACAGATGTGTAGGGGCAGCTCATTCTGCCCTTTTGGAGCCAATTAGAAGAAGTCACTTCTTCTTGTTCTAGTGCCGCGTATGCATGGAATGTGTGCAAGTGCGATTACGAGTACAGCTGAACAAAGGTGTCTGGAAGCTTTTCTGAAATCTGAGGTGATATTGAGGTATGCTGGACCAGTGCTGTGCAAGGCTTTGAATGTGTGTGCCAGGAGTTCAAATCGAGATGTGGGTGTTGGGATCTTGAGGGAGGAGGCTGCCTGCTGCGTTCTGGATGGTTTGTATTCATCAGCTTAGTTAAGTGAGGGGGTAATTTAGTATCAGGGTGAGTGGGGCACCAATGGGTTTCCGTCTTTAGGTGAAGATGAAGTGGTGTTATGTGTATCTGTACTACCTTGATTATCTGCCTTCTACCTATGCAATATCCCTGTGAAAGCACACCTAGCCTACGAGTTTCCTACCTGTAAATGTCTTTGTTTCCTTCAAAGTCCTGACTAGTCCTGTACACTTGCCAAGTGAACCTTTACTAATGCCTTCTGTTGTCAGCTACTTGAAGCTCAAGAAAACATGGCTTTTATGTGCCTTCAGCGCAAGTTGGGGGTGTCCAAGAATGCCTTCAGAAAAACACATTCCTCAAACTGAGTGAGCATATCTATCTTTGAAACTAAGGCAAACATACTGGGGAATACCGCTTAAGTTCCCTAAAGTGATAAGCCAGACAAAGTTCCTGTAGGAAACATTCACAGACACTTCTACCTTTGCTTTGGAAGTGTTAAAACTCAATTAGTAACTTGTATCATAATCAATGTTATTGAGAAATTGTACAGGACACTAAGATCATGGCATGACGCAATACTAAGGTGTGCTTTTTCTGAGTAATCAATTTACCACTATGGGGCCATCGAAGGAACTGAGACGCCAGTTTTGCATTATTGACTTTGTCTAGGAGTACTTAGAACATCTACCATATTCTGACAGTGGATAAAGGTGTTCAGAAGGCCATATGCAAGTCCATGATTTCCTCAAGTAGAGAAAATAATTTGACGGCTTCTTGCCTAGTTAAGTAATGGCCTATGGATGGTAGGTAATTATGTACAACCATTGAAAGGTTTATCTTACGGCAGCTCCACCCTAGTCAATTTCCCAATACTTTACTTTTGTATGGTACAGCCAATGAAGTAGGGAAACACAGGGCTGGCTGAGATGGGCACTTGGGACAGTAAACATGACTCCCCTTCCTCTAAGTTTACAGCAAACTCTACAGCGAAGACATGGTTGAGTCTTATTAGCTGTTTCAGGAATGTGGTCATTAAACCATTGATCCTATAATCTTGCCACGTCCTTTAGAGCATATGATGTTGAGGCTGCTGCTTCTGTCACAGTAAGACTTACAATGATGGCCAACTGAAAGTCAAGGAAAGACATGAGTCTTTCTGTGGTGGTCTAATGAACAACACACATGTTGTATGTTGCCATCTGGATCAGGTGGTTAAACAACTTCTTCTACCAAGTGCAAGTTTTACAAATTACATTGTATGATTGAAGTCACTGGTCATTCTTATCCAGGCCCATGTACTTGTTGTAATTAAGTATACAGGTGTGCTTGTGAATTTCAGCCATCTGACCACAAACAGTGATGGGGAAGTGGTCTCATCATGAATTGTAGTGACTATGTATACATGACGCCTGTCAGAGAACTTGAATGCAAGCAGATCCTTGGAACGCAACGCAGTGCTCCGGGATTTTTGGACCATCTTACATACAAGCTCCTGCAGAAATCCTTTATGATGACAATCAACTGTGCTGCATTCCATAGTGCCAGATTTGTACAGCTCATTGAACAGGTCTACTCCTGTATAGATGCTGTAAGCTTTGTGAAGGAGTGGCTGGACAAGTTGCCATTCAATCTTTCCTGTGACTTTTAGCATGGGAGGGAATCCTACAGGGCTCAGAGTGGAGTCCTTCCCTGTATACACTCTCAAGCTATATATAGAGCCAGTAAAGCTTTCACACAGCATGTACAACTTGATGCCATAGTGAGCTCTTTTGCTCGTAATGTAGTACATGAACAACAGGATCAAGTACTCATCAATGGCTATATTCTTTCCAGGACTATAAATCTCTGGAAACCAGGAGACAAATGTTCGATGACAGGCCACATTTTGAATAACCTATCATGGGCTGGATGGTCAGGGGGCAATGCAACAGAATTGTCATTGAAATGCAGCATAAACTGCAATAGCAAAAACCTATCTCTGCCCCACGTACAGTGTGAAGATGGGTGTTACACAAACTGTGCAAGTAGACCAGCAGGATTGCAAGCTAGATTGGTGCACTAGCCCCACTTTGAGTGTAAGGCCCAAAAATATCTTCAGTTCCTCAAGTGAAGTGGAAGTCCACTGGTGCGCCCTAGAATGAGGCCCTAGAGTGGCTCCATACTCCTTCCGATACTGTTTGGCACAAAAATGTGTTTGATGCACAATTTTCTCAATAAATTAAACATATAAAAAGAGATGGACGTAGTCAAATGGATAAAAAGTGGCTGCATCGACTTTACATCTAGTGTCATCAGAGAGTGCCTGAATTTGGGGCTGAACTAAATTAGGGGGCTGTCAAGAGAGCACTCCATCTGTGCTTGCCGCCGCACATGACTCCTCCGTGGGTTGGTCTACTCTGCTGTGGTTACTCCGAAGCACAGACTATGCTTGCAAAGGGACAGCACTACTGACATCATCATGTCCCTCGAATCGCTGGAAGACGAGTCATCAAATGGAACTCTGCTGACTGAAAAATCACTTCCAGATTTACCTCTATTTTCCTCTCCCTCACATTCAGTCTCAGTATATGCTATCTCAGTCTCTGATCCTGCATCAGAGCTGTCCTCCATAACCTGGCCTGGAAAACAATCATCCACCAAGACTCCATCTTTGCTGACCGGCTTAAACCGTCCTTCTAAAACACAGTCCTATTTAAAAGGCATACGTATTGTTCTAAATTAGTTGGTGGGTGTGTGCATCTGTGAGATGTGTGCAACAGTAAATGCACTAAAAAAAGTATAAACAAAAAAATTATTATCTTTTCAGCTGAAGCTACAGGTTGTCAAACGATACTAAAAAAAGACTAAAACAGGCATTTGCAATGTAATAGGTCTAGCATTTTCAAGAGTTAAAGCTATTGGCTTTGTAAATGACAAAGTCTTTTACCTATTCATAAAATGTCAGGTTTGGTTTGATTATATGTTTTTAAAAATAACATATGTAAACTAGAGCGTATTCAATGTAAAATAAGAAGTAAATGCTAAATGAAGGAGACGAAAGGTATTTAACCATTAAGCACATGTAAGATAAGGAAAACAAACCAAAGTGAATATATTATGATATGTTATCAGTTGAGCCAGTGCCAGTTACCTTGCTGTTGCCTACCGCTGTTCTTCCTGTAAGAAAGCTTTTGTGACCGGGTGGTATGTGTGAAATGTTGTTTGTGAAGACCCACACAGAAGAAAACAAAAGTACAACCGCCACTATAAATATGAAGCGCGGTGTGCAAAAAAGGAAGGCGTGGCTGCTACTAAGAAAGTGAAAGCACTACAAGGCGTGCTGTTAAAAAGTAATAAATAAATGTTTGTAAAGTGGTTTTTGGCGAGCCGCACATAAGAAAACAAAAACGCGGGCGGCAAATTACATATTAAGCGGTGTGTGCAGAAAAGCAAGATGTGGGTGCTAGAACGTAAGTGAAAGCATAGCATGGCGTGCTTTCAAAAATGTAAATGAAAAATTGTGTTAGTAAATTTGATTTGGGCGAGCCGCGCATAAGCAAACAAAAGCGCGACCGCCATGTTAAAGATGAAGCGCTGTGTGCAGCGCTTTCAAAAACGAAATATAAAATGTTTCAATATAGGCACTGTTACTAAGCAGCGCACTAAGAGGGTGGGTTGACGAAGCAGGAGAGCATGTTGTGCCTCAGCGACAAAAAGCACTGGGTTGATTAAATGCCAGAAGCAATGACAGGAGGGGGGGGAGGGTGTGCAAGCGAAGAGTCAAGAGATGGCCAGAGCTTGCCAACCAAAAGAGTCAATAAGTCAGCAACAAACAGCACTGGGTTGATTAAATTCCAGCAGCAATACAGGGGGGGGGGGAGGGTGTGCGAGCGAGGAGTAAAGATATGGGTAGAGCTGGCCAACCAAAAGAATCAATTGGTGATGTCCACTGGGAGGTAACCAAACACCGAAAAGCGGCACATATGCACAATATTAACCAACCAGCGAGAAGGAATTTTAAAAAGCAGACAAACTAACCAACCAAAAGCGGTGGGTGTGTCCAAAGTTCCTGAAAGCCCATATACCGAATACAGCATGCCTCGCAGACCAGTGCATGTGCTGCCCAGGCTCAACCTAAAAACAGAATATTACTTCACCTAGCCACATACCCAACACCACAGCATACTTTTGTCATGGCTTATTCAAAGCTTTATTGTTGTGGGAGCTGCTGAGCCATTGCCAGTATAAAAGAAATTTCCGGGAAAAACCAAAAATCTACCATTGTTCTGAAGAAGCGCACATAGCAGTAGCCCGCAATTTTGTGTGCAGGCTTGCTCATTAGAAAAACTCACAGTGCGATCATCAGGGTCACTGGAATTCTGTGGCAGAAGAGCACCAGATTATCTGACAGGATTGCTTAAATTATGTGGCAAGAAAAGTCAAATCCTGTGGCACAATGTGGCATTTGTTTGACAGTATTACTTCACTTTTTTGTGATTTGAAAACATGATAATTCTGCCTGGGCATAGATTTTATCTCAATAGCACCAGTATAGCAAAGAAATAATAAAAAAAAAACTAAATGATGACCAGTCAACCACTGAGTGTGAACACAGGTCACCACGTTTGTAATCACTTTTGACCTGTTTAAGCTACAAACATTTTTTTAATATAAATCTTCAGATTGTGCTGTGATGATAGATTATGTGGCATTTATTTTAAAATGTGTGCAATAGCCCCCAGGGGAAAACACACATTTATAAAAAAAAATGCCACATAATCTATAATTTCTGCATAATCTGCAGATTTATATATAAAAAAATATTTGTTGCTCAAATGGGCCAAAAGGAACCAAAACATTTGCTCACTGGGTCTAAAACAACCCCCAGCCTCTTATTATTTTTTAAGGAAATGCCTGGATCCCTATGGGGCCATTATTGGCCCTCCATGGAAAACACTAATTTTCTAAAAAAAGATTAGGGCCTACAGTCGGTCAGCGGTATGGCAGGAGGGTAGAAACCCTGACAATTTCAATTTTAAAAAAAAAGAAATTGTCACTTCTCCTGGACTAGGATTGTGCAATCCAGAGGAAAAAACACTTTTCTTTTCTAGTGGCCTCTAGAAACCCCACTGGACGGTGGAATCCACTCAGATTTCCCTGTTCAGGCAGTGAAGGTCAACACAAACCCTTAGCTCGCCATTCTGCTTGCCAGCAACAACAAGCAGAGACAACCATAGGGAGGACTCAACTGGCTCGATTATTCCCTTGGCACACAAGGAGTCAAGCTCTTTTTCGAGATCCTGTCTGACACTAAAGGGAACATTTCTCAGCTTATGTTTGACAGGATTGGCATGCTCTTTTACAACGATTTTATGTTGAAAATTTCTACTCTTTCCAAGTTCACCAGAAAACACATAGGGAAATGTGTTAATGAGATCTTCAAGGTCAGGATTGTCCCTTTTGGCAAGAACCTGTTCTGTGGTTCCAGGTCTAAGCACCATCCCAAATAAACCTTGGTGGAACCAGCCCAAAATGTTCAACCCTTTGTGTGCAACATATAGCTTGCCAGCAATCCTCCTCCCTTTGAACTCCATAATTTCCTCGATGTAACCGGACAAATTTATCTCTCGTCCCTCGTAAGAGACAGCTTTGCGATCAGGAGGTAACAGGGGTCTATTTTACCATGTTGCATTAAATAGACTCAACGTAATCATGGCGATCCGAGCACCGGAATCCACAAGGAGCTTCAGTACTCAATCTCCCACTTAAATCTCTACAAGGGGGTCAACACACAACTCTGGATTACCCACAATGACCCTGTCATCTTGCACAACCACAACCATGTTACAGAGATCTTTAGTGACAAATTCTTTATCATCCTCAGGCATGTTTCCATCAACAACACACTTCACTGAAGAAGATTGCGAGGATATTTTCCCTTTTGCAGCCTGACATACTTTTGCAAAATGACCTGTTCTATTTGCAAATCCTACAAGTCACAAAACACTTCCCATTCCCCATATGAGTTTTGTATCCACATCTGAAACAAAAGTTACTTTGAGGAAAGAAGGTATCTGCCTGTCATTAAAGTTGGAACGAGGTCTTTTAAAGGATTTGTTCTCTTTGTCTTTGTTATCTCTCGCCTTGTCTTTGTTGTCTTTCTCTTTTACTTTAACAGCAGAGACAGCATCAATGTTTTTGTTTTTGAGCTCCTTTGCGGACAACTGTGAAGTTTCAATGCTTTTCGCAACCTTGATGGTTTCATCGAGAGTAGGATTTCCCATGGAAAGGAGTTTCTGCTTGATAGTTTTAGCAGAACAATGTCAGATAAATTGATCGTACACAAGGTGGTCTGCAAAGTTCTCAAACTGACACTTTGCCACAAGTCTTCTCAGGGCAGTGATATAGTTGTGGAAATCTTCCCCTGTGTTCTGTATGCATAAGAAGAGTTTGTGGTGAAGAACGACTATGCTAGGCTGAACATCGAACCTGGTTTGTAGCCTCTTGACAGTGTCTTGATATTCATCAAGGACGTTCTCCCCATCAATGATTGGAGGAGGCAGATGCTTCAAAATAGCTCTTCCCTCAAAACCTAATGAGTGTAACAAAAGGTAATTCTTGCGTTCAGCTCTAAACCTGTTCACACCCATTGCACCAAGGTAGGTCTCAAACCCATCGAACCACTGTTTCCACTTGATGGGTGGCTCACCAGGTGTCTCTAAAAACGGAGGAGGAAGCGGAACAGTTTGCATCATTCACAACTTGAGAGACTTTGCAGTTCTCAGAAAAGACAGCACTGTGACAGATGAAGAGAAACTGCCTTAATTCAACAAATAGCAAATGATGTTCAGCTAGCAAACACGTCTGAATAGTGTGTCTATTACATGCAAGTAGAATCTTGGCTATCTTGAATAAGATGCACGCAAACAAATGTGAACAACAATCTCTTAGAACAAGTCTTTGTTTTTAGTATATCCACAGCATTATCGTTTTTAGTGAATAAACAGCGTTATAAGAAAAGCCACAAAATAACTCTTGTCAGTACCAGAATACACTGGCAATAGTTTGCTTGCCGCTCCCTTTGTTTAATTGTTGACGGAATGTTGAGCGCAGCAGAAAATGAGCTCTGAGATCCGCTCTGTTCTACACTCGCTCTGTGAACAAAGTGCACTGTGACGCGCACAAAGAGTACTCGATGCGTTCCAGCTTTGAAACGCATACATTTAGAGTTGTCACTTGACGCATGCGCAGGAACAGCGCTCTGCATTTCAACAGTGACACGCAGACGCGCAAGTACGTTGTCACGTTATACATCCAAACCCTGCATACTTTTAAATAATGTTGTTGCTGGAACACACGTCTCTCAAATGCGTTCCAGCATCCACTGACCTCAATTTTGCCCGCAGCTCTGTCATAAAATTGCGCTCTGGGGAACTGGACACGATGAAGATCATCACGTTTCTTCCAATATGCGCAGAGAAAGACAAGGCTTCACTTTTCATGGAAATGAAATCCTTCACCTTGAAACACATCTGTTTTGCCAAGATCGTCGAGATGATTTCTTGCTGATGAAGACGGGTTCGTGTTGATGGCCCAGCGCCCGTCGCCAAAAAGTATGTTGTAATAATGCAGGAACAACAGGTAAGTCGTTGTAAGTTTTATTTGAGAAATAGCTGAGCCACCAAGCAAAGCAGCAGCAGCAGAGATCTCCAAGACACCAACTGAAAAAACTGGAACTCTTGATCCAGAACACGCACGCAGTGAGGCTCTGAACAGTGACATTCCAAACAAGCATAAGCTACTACAAATACCTCCCCCTCAAGGGTGACACACTCTGTTTGTGTCATGTAGGGGTCTGCCTGGTGCACGTCTCTAGCCCCCTGTCTCCATGATAGTTCAGGGAGCACCTCTAGGTCAGAAGTGACCTCACCTGGGTCAGTCTTGGGGTGCTCTTTTCTCTGCTGGTAACCACTGGTCCTCCCACTGTGGACTGTCTCCACCTCCAGCCCCTCCATCAGGGTCTCTGTACTCTCCTTTTGGAAGTAGCACCCCCAAAAACCTGAGCTTTCAGGATGCCCTGGGTGCCAGTCCTTCTCATCTCTTTTAACTCTGGTGGTGACTCATTTCCCAGAATGCAGTCAATGGGTATCAGGGAACTAACTATAGCCTTCCTCTGGGCCACATTCCCACTCCATTCCAGAGCCATAGGGTGGCAGAATCCGGCCCTTAGACTGGGTCACCCTACACACCTGCCAGGAAGGCTGATCTGGGGAAACCACCATCATGATCTGGATGGCACCAGTATCCCTTAGAACAGTGACAGGGCTTCCATTTACTGTAATCTGATGGAAGTAATGACTTTTACCCTCAACGATCACAAGCCTACCCTCTGAGTCTATTCCCAATTTATGGAGACCAGGGCATGCTCTTACCTCTGCCCCTAGGCACTTTGTCCCCCTAAGGCAGAGGTCTTAAATGTGTGGGGCGCGACCCCCAGGGGGGGGTGGAGTCCTGGGAAGGGGGTCCTGCATTCCCCAGACTCACTGTTGTGCCTGGATTCCAAAACGTTTGTTTTCGTTTTGGAAAAAGCCAGCCCTCCTGCGATGGCTAATTTCACTTGTTAAAATGCTTCATCCGAGTTTTTTGTGCTGTGTAAAGGTTTCGTGCCAGGGTGCCTGGTCGCCTGAAAGAAATGCAAATGTGCCCTATTAGTTAATCTGCAAGTGCAAAGGGTGCTTCGGACCCCGTGAATCACTGCAACCTTTGTGATGACAAAGAATTGTGTTTTTTTGAGTGGAAGTGCAAAGAGTTAACAACTGGGCTGTGAAGTGCTTCTTTTTAATCCTCACTGCATTAACACAGCCCTTAGTACCCCAAAGGAGGTGTTGAAGGGACAGTTATGTAAAAAATACAAAATTGCATTTCATACTCCCTGGTATTACTAAGAAGTTTTGGAAGCACAATTTTATCATAAAGCGATTTACACATATGGTATCAGTCTATCTCATACTGTGTGTAATGCAATGCTAGTATAAAATAATGACTTACATATTCACATTGCTTTCTGTCACAGGCTGTGACCTCATAGCACTAAAAATACACAGGTCACTATTTTCATAATGTGCTACAGTGCATTTCCAACTAACAACATTTTTTATTTATTTTTCATTTACGCTGCCCATTATTTTATATGCAGGTATTTGATGGTGAAAGACCTAAAAAACATACAGAATATTTTGGAACTTATTTATGAGAGGATCACGCCACCAGTGCATCACTTTTTTTGACGGCCCGACAGCACAAATCTCTCAACCATACATATGAGGCAGCGCCAAGTCACCCTGCATGACTTTGCATGGCCTCATAGATATGGAGTAAGACAAAGCAGCACAAGTCACTGAATTGCCTTACTCTGCATCAAGGAAGTGTTCCATAGGCATTGTGTGGGTGTTCTCATGCTACACCCATGGATTTTGATGCCGCCCCATATTTACAAAATCACGTAAACCTGGGGCAGCGCCAAAAACATATACCTCCCCAGCAGAGGCATAATGAGGAGAAATGTTTTAATTTCTCCTTCTTTTTTCCTCTTTCTATGTGTTCTGCATTCTGCCTCTTGGGGTTGTTTTTGTGAAGGAAGGTGAACCTTCCTGCACAAAAACAATCCATCCTATGTTGGTGCTAGGCAGCAATTTGTGCGCTAACGCAAGAGGAAAGGACAGGAATGCACTGTATTTCATAAATATTGTGCAATCACGCCCTTTCACATTGGCATAGGGCAGCGCAGCAAGACGTCTGGCAGCACTGCCCTACGTCAATTCCTCACAAATTAGGCCCTTTATTTTTAGCTACACCTCTGACCATGTCCCCACGCTCACTAACCTTTGGTTTGCTAAACACTGTTTAATATAATTTCCCAACCGTAAAAGTTATTTGCTGTGGGAATCGGGGGTGTTTATGGTTGTTGATGATGTGGAGTACCAGCTTCTAGAATTTTTTGTTAGCAGGGGTCCTTAGACATAAAGCATTTTGACAAGGGGGTCTCGGCATCAAAAAGTTTGAAGACCTCTGCCCTAAGGCCACATTAGCCACCCAAGCAGAGGTCCCACCAGTGGATGGATTCTTAGGACAGACAGATTCTCCCTACTTGTGTTCTAACTGGGAACGATCAAGCTAGCTAGTTTGGAAATGGGGCGCACTGGGCTTGCGCCCACCAGAACCTCCCCCCTTTTTCTTAGTAGGATCTTGGTAACTCTTTCTCCCCACCTCATTCTGGGACCTCTCTGGTTCACCTTGGAACTCCCACTCACTCTACTGGGAGTAACTTGAACCACCCTTCTTTATATCACTCCCAAGTACCTTCTTTTGGACCCAGATGCTGAGCCAGAGGTATGCTTCTTTCACAAGCTCCCTGAGAGCTTGCTATCAATCAGGTGTTGGCACGGCTCTGTGTGGCAATTTCTGAGCATGTGCTCTCCAGAAATCAAGTTAAATAACCCATTAACATCATTCACATAGCTGCCCTTCTTCCAACCATTTACTGCCTTACTGGAGTAATTCACAAAATCATCCCAAGACTGGTCAGGCAGTTTATGATTGTCCCTGAACCATAGCCTGTACTGCTCTGGGGTAAGACCAAATTTGGCTAAAAGGGCAGCCTTCATAGGGCATGGCCATCTTGTAAGCTACTCTAGGGTCCGTGGGGTATCCCTCCCAACCAGGACATGTTTCTTCCATAGGCTGGGCTCCCAATCCTCTTTGGGGACCCTATACATACACAAGGCTTACTCATATGCTGGCAACCACTTATCAATATCACCCCCCACTACATAGCTAGGCACCAGGTCTTTACAGATATGGACCTTTCTGTCTCCATTGGCGACTGTATTGTCGCTGCCACCATTGTTCCTGGACCCTTTGTGTTGTTTGGCTTTGAGGTCCAGCTCTTTCAGATTCACTTCATGAGCCAACAGAAGTTTCTTTTCCTCCAAGGACGTGTCAGCTTGTTTCTCTGCTGAGGCTGCAGCTTGGGCTCCCTCTCAGCCCTCCTGCCCTCCAGTTCTTCTGGGTACAAGTTGTGAGATGACACACTGCTCCCTGCCTTGGCAGTGGACCTCACTTCTGGGGCAAGTTGTGCTCCTACCCAGGGCGCCGAAGCTCAGTGCCTGTGACCTGACCATTTTCTTCCTTATCCTCCAAGTTTGCTGCTCATCTTCAGGGGTATTCTCCTCCTGCTCCTCTGTGGTAGCCTGCATTCTCCTGACCTCCTCAAAGGCTAGGAGGGCTATTTGGAAGTCCACTTTGGTAGCTGTCTTTCCCACATTCAGACCCCTCCCCCTGCAGAGCCTCTGAAGCTCTGTCATCTTGAGGTAGTCAATGTTGCTCAGCTATAACTCCATTGTAGTAAGAAAGGTGAGAGGCAATAATTAAATTTAAAAAAAGGAAAAAATAGCCAAACCACAACTTACGGGGAATTTAAAAATGGGTTGAATCTGATGTTAGATTATTTCGTTTTACACAAAATCACTGAGTGTCACTGCACAAAGACAAGTACTGGATCCCACCACTGAACACCAATGTAAGAAATAGGGTTATTGGTTGAGAGGGGCAGAAGATTCACTCAGGTAGTTTGCCACAGAAGAAGTCACACTTAACTTAAAGCCAATGTGTAAAGTATTTATGTAGCACATAAACAGTAGTGAAATTGAAAACACAACACAAGAGAAATTTGAAACCAATTTAGAAACAAAGTAAATTGTAATAAATAAAATGATATCAGAACAGCAAAAATACAATCAGTAGAACCAAAATATTCAATTTGAATGCTTTAAGTGAGAGGCTAAAAGCACAAAGCGCCACTTGCTGTCATCTGTTTGTACTAAACAGGGAAAAAGTCACAAGTTCAGGCCGACTGTGATATAGTGCGGGTTGGACTCGGGGACCAGGTTAATCGTGCAGAAAAAGTTACCATTTCAAATGTCCAGCACGAAGAGTCCCATTCCCTGTGGAGGGTGCTACGAGGAGAAGGGAGAGCATCTCAGATGTTCATTGCTGTAGCAAGAAGTGCAGGCCAGGTGTCGCGGGCTGTTGTCATCATAGCACAAATAGCCAGTCGGGCATCGTAAATGGTCATTGCTGGAGCTTCACGATGACGGTCTCTACGGGCTGTTGTTGTTGTAGCATGGTATGCAGATCTTGCAATGCCGGTCGGCTCTGGTGGTCGTTGTACCACAAAGTGGGGTTCTCACCGAAGCTTCTAGTTGGCAGTCACTGCAGGTGGTAGAGTCTCAGCGTGAAGGGGCCCTTTTGCAGATACTGAGAACCATAACTTCAGGATTTCACCTCTTTGTCTCTGGAGGTCAGACCGATGCCAGCCAAGGGTCCAGGATCTGGGGTGCACTCGATCTGAGGCCAGCAAGGATCAGGCAGGTCCAGTTGCAGTACAGCAGGCAAGCTGGACTGGTGCAGAGAGGCCTCTATGACCCTGTAAATCACACAGAAGGTTAGCCTACTAACCCTTGGAGACACTCAGGTTAGCCCGGAATGAAGGTAAGCAGGTCCAATCTTCCTTTGTAGACAGCAAGGTAGTCCTCAGCAGCAGGTCAATAATTATTCCGTAATATCTACAGTTCCATGAGTGTTCTGATGAGTGGCTCTGGAGTTCAAATATTTATACCCAGTGTGAGGAGATTGCCTCTCCTACCCACACATCTGGTTCTGAAACATTCTTCACCTTCTCCTATCAAGGGTCTAGACTGTCTGGGGTGACAAAAGACGCACAGGCCTGGTGTCACATCCCATTGTGCGTTCAGGAGGCAAAGCCCTTTGAAATGTAAGTGGGGCTGGGTACAGCTCCTCCCACTCACCCTGCCAGGATGGCCATCTTGTCCGCTCCTAAGCCCCCTTTGTGTTACTGTCTGGAAGCAATAAACAAACCCCACCAACAGAAACATTCATACAGGTATGTGACCTAGGGCACTGGCAGAAGGCAAAAATGGTTGGAGAAAAAAATGCCAACTTTCTAAAAGTCACCCCGAGTGGGACGGGTATGCCCAGACGTGGGTCCCGCGCTCTCTATGCCACTGGAATCAAGCTATCCTGGCTGAAGAGGGGTGAAGCCCCGAAACCGGTCCTAGGATGTTTGTTTCTAGTCCAGGGAGGACCTGGCTTGACAGTTCGGGCTGGACTGTTCCCATGAGGCACAGGGTCAAGACTGATTTGCATATGGCTGGGTTCAAACTGGAATGGCATGGTGAGCAAAAAAACGATGGATTTAGGCCCAGATCCCTGTACTGGGGTGAATGTATGACATTGTTCTGCATTCTGTCCATCAACTGTTGTTTTTGCAACTTTCTAAAAGTGGCATTTTCAGAATAGTGACTTAAAATCCAAGTTCACCATTAAAGGGGATTTTACATTACAATAAATTTGAGTGTAAACAGAATTTTCCTACCTGCCCCCCATTTAAAGTTGTACGAAATTGGGTTACTTGTTGACTGAGATGTGAGCCCTGGTCAAACAGCAACCATTGTCTCGGTAAGGCACAAGCAAACCCAAATTAACCTGTGCTCAACCCCCTGGTAGCTTGGCAGAGAGCAGTCAGGCTTAACTTAGAGAAAATGTGTAAATTATTTGTGCAATACTTCAAACAGTAATAAAGAAGAAACAACATACAAAAAAGATCCCGCACCAGGCTAGAAGAATTGAACGTTCTTTAAGTATTAAACAACTACGATGTTAATCCAATTAGTAGTACCGAAGATATCCACTTTTAAAGATTTAAGTGAAAATAGTGTCAAAAAGCATGAACCTGTGGATCTCTGGTTGCACCGGGACGAGACAAAATCACAAGTGCAGGCTGACCGCAATGGAGCGTGGGCCATCTACAGGGAGCTAGTTAGGCCCGCTGAACAAAGTACCTTGAATCCTGATTGTGCAGCTGAAGCAATGCGTTGGTTCCAAGATGCGGCGAGGCTGCAAAGCGAGGGTCTATGTCTTCATTGAAAATTCCAAAGATGGGGCTTGTGATGCTAAGTCTGGTGTCGAGGATGCAAAGCGCAGTCGGGCGATGCGTTGGTTCCGAAGAGCTGAGAGGCTGCGATACAGAAACCGGCTTCGTCACTGACAAAGCTGCAGTCAACAAGGGATGCGGGGGCCTGCGCTGAGGATGCATTGCTCAGTCAGGTGATGGGACAGTTCTGAAGAGCTGTTCTGAGTCCAATACGCACAGTAGCAGCGATGCATCGGTTCTGCTTGGGTTTGCGCCATGCAGCAGAGGAGATGTGCCCATTCTGCTGGATCCACAGAGTCTGGCAGAGCACCTTAAGCCCACTTCCATCGGTCCCGGACTGCAGTGGCACCACTTGGCAGGGTAGCCTCACAGACAGCAGAGTCCAGGTGCACATGCAAGGTTGATGGAAGCCTGTTATGTCCCTGAGGCTTCAGATCAGGAGGCCAGCCAACTAGCCATTGGAGTCTCTCTGGATTTAAGAGATGCAGGTTCAGGCCTTCCCATCCAGTTAAGAGTGTAGTAGGCATCAGGTCAGCACAGAAAGGCAGCAGTTTATTCAGAACAGCAGTCCAGCAGAGTGGCTGTCCTTTCAGAATCCCAGCAGGTCACAGAGTATCCACAGGTCCAGAAGTGTACTGAAGAGCTGGTATCTGAGATCCAGCATTTATACCCAGTTTTGCCTTTGAAATGGGGGAGAAGCTTCAAGAGGTTTCCCCTTGAAGTCCCTAGGCATCTTACCTTCCCTGACCTGGCTCCAGACTAGCTATAGTGGGTACGCAGCCCTTTGTATGGAGGCAAAACATATTCTATTCAGATGTAAGTGGGGCTCTGCCCATCTCCTACCTCCCATGCTGCCAGCGATGGTCCATCCAGCCACACCTAAGCTCTCCATTTTGTGTGTCTGTATAGGAGGAATACACAAAGCTCAACTGTCAGCTATACCCAGTCATGTGACCAGGCAGTAAATGGCTAAAGCAAGTAAATGGCAACTTTCTAAAAGTGGCATTTTCAGAATTGCAATTGAAAATCCGACTTCACCATATGTTAGGATTTTATATCGTGATTCCAGAGACATCAAACATGAACAGGTTATCTCTTACCGTCTGGTAATTACACTTATAAAATATGAAAAGCCAATTCTAATGTTATCCTATGGGAGAGATAGCCCTTGCAGTAGTGAAAAATGAATTTAAGAGTTTTTCACTACCAGGACATTTAAAACTTAAATGTACATCTCCAACGTTTTAAATATATTGACCCCTGCCCTCTGGGCTGTCCAGGGCCTACCCTTGCGGTGACTTTATATGTGTGAAAAAGGAAGGTTTGGACCACACAAAAGGTTTATTTTGCCAGGTTGTAATGGCAGTTTAAAACTGCATACACAGACGCTGCAATAGCAGGCCTGAGACATGTTTAGGGGACTACATAAGCGTGAGGCACAATAAGTGCTGCAGGTCCACTAGTAGCATTTAATTTACAGGCCCTGGGCACATGTAGTTCCACTTTTTTTTATTAAATATAATAGTTGGGTATAAGCCAATGTTTAGAGGAGAGAGCACAAGCACTTTAGCACTAGTTAGCAGTGGTAACGTGCGTAGAGTCCTAAGGCCAGCAAAAACAAAGTCAGCAAAAATGAAGGAGGCAGGCAAATAGTTTGGCTGACACGTCTAACACAAGTTAATATTTATTAAAGGTAATAAGGTATCCCAGTATTAGTCAATGAGAGAAATAGGCCTTGCAGCAGTGAAAAACAACTTTAGGAGTTTTCCACAGCCAGGACATGTATAACTGAAGTAGACATGTCCTACTTTTTAAACAAAGCACGCTGCCCTATGAGCCTTTAGAGCCTACCTTAGGGATGACTCATTTCTATAAAAAAAGAAAGGTTTATGCCTGGTAAAATGTTTATTTTGCCATGCCAAAATGGCAGTTTTAAAACTGCACTACAGGCTTACGTGGCAGACCTGGGGCACGTTTTAAAAGGCTACTTTAGTGGGTGGCACAATGAGTGCTGTAGGTCCACTGGTAGCATTTAATTTACAGGCCCAGGATTCAAGTAGTACATTTACTAAGGACTTAAATGTACCAATTAGGTGTAGTCCAATTTGACCATGTTTTAGGGAGCGAGCACAGCACAGAAGGCAAAATGTTTGGGGTGACCCTGCAGAGAGGACCAGGTCCAACAAGCACTTTGAGTTGATCTGTTGAATCACAAATTGTGGGTTGGTAGGCAACCAGGAAAAACAGAAAGAAGAAAACTGAAAATATATGGTTATATTACTGCATACCCAATTTAAAGCATAAAAAAACATATAAATGTAAAATGCGTAAATTATAATGCCCTTGTGGAAAAGGGTTTAAATTATTCAATTGACGGTTAGTTGCACAGAAATAAATATCTTCACTTTTAAATGTCTCTTAGACTAAATTCAAGTTTTCTAAGGTTAAAAGATTAGATGTGATAGAGGCGTGGCTAAACATCCAAGATGTTGAACGAAATTCCATAGCTCTGAGTTCTGAGTTCATGCTGGACTGGTTTCAATCCTTTCTTGCCGACCGCCGACAGGTGATCTGGGCTCCGCCGTTCTCGGCCGAAATGCTTTCGCTGGAGGTGGGGGTGCCTCAGGGTTCTATCCTGAGCCCCACTATCTTCAACATATACATGGCCCCTCTAGCGGAGGTAGCGGAGGCGTTTGGGGCCCGAGTCATCTCATACGCTGATGACACCCAGCTCTTGTTCACCTGCAGGAAGGGAGAGGCCTTTAACGGAGGCAGAATCAAGGACTGTCTGAGTGCAGTCTTTGCGTGGTTTCAGCGGCACAGCCTGAAATGCAACTCAGACAAATCTGAGCTGCTCTTTTTCGGCTGTGCCCCTGATCCGGGCTGGAAGACATGGTGGCCCCAGGACATGTCCCCCCCAGAGAAACCATCTTCTCAGGTAAAAAATCTCGGAGTGGTGTTTGACGATGATCTATCTTTCCGTCCACACATCCTGGGATTAGCAGGGAAATGTTTCAGCATCCTCAAGATGCTTAGGAAATTTCTTCCTCTACTCTCACTGCAGTACCGTAGGAATGTAGTCCAGGCGCTGGTGGGCTCCCGCCTGGACTATGCGAATGCACTCTTTGCAGGCCTACCCAAGTATCTGTTATCCAGACTGCAGATTGTTCAGAATTCGGCGGCCAGAGCTATCTATGGGCTGCCCAGGAGAGCTAGTGCCTCTGCGCTCCTGGCTAGGCTGCACTGGCTCACAATTTCGGGGAGAATTAGATTTAAGCTCCTCACTCTGGCATTTAAAGCCCTCCATGCGATTGGCCCTAACTATCTGAGGAAGCGTATTGTTTTCTATGTGCCGCGGAGGTTGCTGAGGTCGGCGGACCTGGCTAAAATGGAGGTGCCTGTGGTCAAACGTGTTCGGATGGGAGGTCGTTCCTTCCGATACGTGACAGCCTGCTTGTGGAACGAGCTCCCACTCTCCCTTCGGAAAGCGAATAACCTCCTGGCTTTCAGGAAGGAGTTGAAGACTCTGTTCTTTACCAAGTAACCTGCTGTGACTGTAGTAGGTTTGCCTTTGGTTTCTTGTTTCTCTGGGCCTCTTTGCCAAAGCGCCGGGACACCCTTTTGGGGTAGCCGTGCGCTCAAAAAGTGCGGCTTAACATAACATAACATAACATGATCCCTGGAGGAAATCTGTGCACGGTAAGACTACATAAGAATTGATGAAAGAGACAGAAGGAGGTCTTATTTTTCAACACACAGCAATGCTATTTGCTCATTTCTAGCCCTAAAACATGGAGACGAATAGAAAATAGAATGCACAGAATTGGCTCTCAAATAAACAACAATAGGAACAAACCAAGGGACATAGGGCCATAACAGTTGGGCAGATGTGGGACATCTGCAAGAGTGGTTGGGTCCCGTCCACCCTATTGGGAGGGCTTTCAGGTCAAGATTTTGTTTTACCCGCAAAATAATCTCTTGATTAGAGAAGCAAGGCATACAATTTCTGTAATGATTCACTCTGACTAAAAGGAAACATTGCAAACTAATTGTGGAGGAACTGGTTAAACCAAACATCCTATTCAGTGGACCTTCCCTTGTGGTGTGCAATCCAGGAGGGAGAGAACCAACACACCAGAAATGTAGGGGAGGAACTTTCACTTCTGGGGCAGGATAAGATGAAGAGGAGACACAGACATCAGAAGCGAGCCAACCTCCTCACCAGGCTAAAGACTAATTGTAGACAAAAAGACACAAATAGCAAAGAAGAGGATGACCGCTGGAGCAGAGAAAAAGCCCGGAGAAGAAATATTGAAGTTTGTGTCTCTGAATTGACTTGCCTACATCAAACCGTAAAATTAAAAGATCTGCAAGTCAACATGGGACTGCTACTGTAAATCGGCAGATATGTACATGCTTTCGCTGAATCCTTTAAGGGCAACATTTCAATCTATCACTGGAGGTTGAAGAATCATAACTCAATACAGGTGAAGGTTGCAGAATGATATGCGATACAAATGTTCTGTATCTGGAAACATCTTTTCTTTTGATAGGGGGTTTTGTTGCTCATTTACTGATTGTTTTGCATTGGCTATTTGGGGGAAGCTAGGTCGGTTAAGAAACAAATCAATAATAAGGGGACACCAGGAACACCAGAGGCAGGATTTTATGGTTATGACAGCACTGGGACATTTGAGAAACCTTCAACTCTTTCGCCTTTAATGTAAGGGCTTACAGGCCCTTGCCAACAGGTCAAGAGCATACTTCAAACTTGAGGAATCTAAGAAAGAGAAGTATTCTTGTAGGAAGCACATTAAAAAAGCATGCCACTCTTAGATTGAAGTAGATGCTAAGGTATGTGAGGTGGCACTACTCCTAAGAAACACACTGGGGGCCAGTGGTATTGGGGTGTCTAATTGATAAGCGGGACGGGTATGTTTTTGTTAAGTGTTGGCTTCGGGCTCAGATTCTGAGATGGACCACAGTATATGCCACTATCCATGGCAAACAAAAGTTAATGCAACTAGTGCTGCTGAAGCTGAAAGAGCTCATACAGGTGGATGTGTGGCAGCTGCTGTAACGAAATAACAGTAATTATACATTTTATTCAGACGTGCATCACACATATGGTCTGGTATTGATATGATGTTTTTTTGAGCACTTTGTGATGGGTGACAGACAGCAATGATGAAGATTTACACTTTGCTTATCAAATTGTCATGGCAGTGCACCAAACCCATACTGGTTTGTGTTCAGCATCAAATAACACATTTGAGTGGCAATGCATGCATGCAGAATTTTATGCCAACAACAAACCCTGCTTATCCATAGCAAACCAACTGCTCTCATCCCAAATACACCTGTGTCTTTACCAGTGCTTAATTTGTAAAAAACGTACTGCCGGGCCCTCGACATGAGGACACTAGAGCTTGCACCATCCGTTGCACCTGGCAGCGCTGCCAATTACAGTACCAACACACTACTAATCATCACACTCTTAAAAGTGTGACAGTTCATACTATTACAGGCCCTCAAAGCTATAAGAATAGCTTTGGAGGCAAATACTAATAATTGGAAATTTAAATGTAAATAATAAACAGAAGTTTGTGTGCTTGTACCTAATTTGGGAGATACCACTGCCATGTGACAGACAGCCATAAGCCCCGGTGCTGGCAATTAAGTACTGGTGCTGAGCACCGGAAAGCACCAGCACAAATTAAGCACTGGTCTTTACAGGTTAGTTCTTGGACAATTATATTTTGGTGCCAAAATCTGGACACACATTGAGTAGAACATGCAGGATCCCTGGGATGGCAACACTTGCTCCCTATCCCTGGATAGCTGTAATTACCTCTGGCATTGATTTGATGCTGTATTACATAATTTTGTAACCTAGATGTTCGACTTGAATTTGGATTCCAGAATATATAGCTCGAGATCCAACCAGAAATCGGGGAAGTTATGTTATTTCAGTATTTATCCAAACATAAGAATATCATCTTAGAAAGCAATAACCACTTCTAGGGCCTCATGTAGGAAGCCAAATACCGGTCGGTAACGGCCGAAATTCGGTAAATATCCCGTTACCGACCGGTATTTAGGCATTTGTGATGTAGGGGGCTGATTTCTGGATTCGGTATTTACCGAATCGGAAATTAAGAAATCGGTAAAATACCGATTCGGTAAATACCGAATCCTGAAATCAGATGTAGGGAGCACTCTAAAGAGTGAAAATTAGTATTAGAAATTCGTTATTTACCACCAAATACAGGTTGGTGATAAATAACGAATACCTTGCAAAAAGTAATTTTTTGCAGATTTAAGAGTGCCATGTGGCAGACATACATGCCCTTAGGGCATGTATGTGCGCCACATGTGCACACATGCAAGATTCAGGGGTGCAACAGGGTGTCAATGTGACACCCTGCCACCCTTGAATATGCTCCCCCCATTACCGAATCTGTATTTACCGAATCGGTAATGAGGCATACCTTCCCATTGATTCCTATGGGCCTCCAGGCCCATAGGAATCAATGGGAAGGTATGCCTCATTACCGAATCGGTAAATACGATTCATAATTACCGAATTTTTCCGATTCGGTAAAATTTACCGAATGATTACCTACATCACATTTACCGATTCATAAATACCGAATCCGTAAAATTCGGTATTTATGAATCGGTAAATGTGATGCTCCCTACATATGGCCCCTAATCCTTCAAACAAATGAAAATATTATAATTTGCAAAAGTGTTGCAGTTGACACCAGCCCAAAAGGTACTCTCTTAAATTGTAAAATCAAAACATAAGTGATGAAAACTTCTAAATGCCTAAGTAACCCCAAAGTCTAACACATCTGGATGATAGGGTGCATGAGGAACCAGTTCAGAGAAACACATTCATCAGCTCAAGATGGCAATATACTTATTAGCTGTATGCAAAGGTTTGCTTTCACCAAAATTACCTCATAGATTCTGCAAAGTCTAGTGCATAAGGGGAGCTCACCATTCCTCTTATGAGCGACTACATTTAGGGACATCCAAACTGAAAACCGAATAAACACAACAGTAAAAAGTAGCAGTAATGCCCTGTAGACATGAAAGAATATCAGCCAGACACACTTGATTTCCCTGTGTTAAACGGGCCGTATTGGAGGGTCAATTCAAGGTTAGATAGCCAGGGTCTACTTAAGAGTACTCAATGGTTATTTCTAACCCTTTTCGCAAGTAGAGTAGAGTGCAGACAAATTGGCATAGATCTTGAACAGTGTTCTCTTTACCATGTCAAATGCACAGCACAATGTTGCATCACTAAAAAAGAATGAAAGTTAGATAAGTATGTAGAATTAGTCATTTTAACAGTTTTAACAACAATTCATTTTCTCATGTTTTTGACAAAAATATTGTTTTCAAATTGTTAAAAGTTGGTAAATGATGTCAGACAAACTCACCATGTTTTGTTTTAAATAGCGACCTCAAGGTGCATGCCACATGGTGCAGGGATCAACAAGGGGGCACCATAGGTGCCTCCTCGGACCCCAACCAGAGGCCACAACCAAAAGGGGCCCTTAAACTAATTCACTGACAGGCTTTCCATGTTGGAAAGTGTGAGAAGTTGGCCTGGCATATGCTGGTCACTAGTTATAGTGGCCACCTTGCACCAGTCCAATCCACTCTTATGGTAGATAGGTTTAAGACAACCTTTTAAAGAAAGCTATCCTAGTGGTAGCTGTGGAGAGCAGCCTTCAGGCTAAGTCTCTGAGGAATGTAAAGCAGCTTGTTTTACCTTATTATCTCTTGAATTACCAAATGAAAAGGACACCACACAGGTATATATATCAAATATATATGTTTTTATTTCTAGATACACTCTACTAATCTCTTTATGAGATTGGAACCCAGATACACATTCAAATGTCAACAGTTCTCAATAAATTAAGCACAAATATGGCTGTAGCCCTAGGGGCGTACCAGACCATATACTAAGAAAATGGTTTAACAAAGTCGACTTGCAAAATGACAAAGCCTAGGGCCTTGGGAATTGCTGGGGCTTCACTACTGCAGTGTTAGCAGGTAAGTAACAAGCCCACGGGAGACGCGTGCAGTGTCTAAACACAGCCGCGGGTTTCCTATGGGTTACAATGGAGCAAGTCGTGGTTTGTATTTTAAAGTTTTAGGGCACTTCAAAGAAGTCAACTAGCAAGCCACTTACAGGGTAAGTATTTCGAGGGCCAACACACACTTGGGCACCGGAGTGCACGAGTTACCTCACCCAGGGAATCCGGGTGCATAGGTGTCTTTTGGTGTCGGGACGCAATGCTGTTTTCAATGGAGACCAATGAAGACTTGCTGTTTGAGACGACTGAAGAGGTGTCCGCTGGAATCTGAAGGTGGATTGAAGATGAAGAGGACCTGAAAATTGAGGGGACAGTGTTCAAAGTCACTTGCCAGTGACCGGTGGCCAGCAGGATGGATGACCACAGATGTCGCGTCGTTTCAGGTCATCAATGGTGATTTGTCTCTTCGCTCACGAGGTCCAGGAGGGATCGACGATGACTAGCAGCTGGATTGGGAGTGTCCCACAAACTCTGCAGCTTATGACGGTGTCAGCAACCAGATTGGAGCCAACAAGCCTTGGCAACCGCAAGTCTCGTGTGGACTGAAGATAGTCGGTGATGCAGACCAGCAAGGTTTGATGGACTTACCCAGCAAAGGTAAATGAGGGCAGGCCCGGAGCAACCAGGAGAGCCCTTGAAGTTGGTTAGAAAGTCTTCGGGTGAGTCACTAGCCAACAGGCAAGTAACCGCAAAGATGCCTTTGCAGGAAACGTTTCACAGGAGCCCACGGTCACTCTGGATGGGGTAGGCCGCTGATTTTCGGAACCAGACCTGCTAGGGACTTGGACTACAAATGGTCCAAAGCACAAGTTCGTAGAACGTTGTTTAGGGTTTGCACTGGAAATCAGTGCACGGTTCCCTGGTATTGCTGTTCCTCCTCCCTCGTAGGGTCCAGATGCCACAGCTTCGCTGGGGACTCAAAATGGCCATCAAGATGTCAGGAAATCTACTTCAGGGGACACAGGGACTTTGGACTCCGGCGGGAGAGGTGAAGTTTGCAACCGTTGATTGAAGTTACTGGTGCCTGCCAAGCAGGGGAGTCACTCCTTGACTCCAAGGCAGATTCTTCAGTCTTCCCAAGATAGTGGAACATCGAAGGGCCAGGATTCTTCTTTGTAGAGCGTCGTCCAGGGTAATCTGAATTGCATTGGCAATGCTTGCTATCTTATAGTGAAGATAGGGGAGGGACTAGCTCTATGACCACTCCTCTAGGAGGGTCAGGGTAGTGGGTGGTTACACCCACTTCCCTTTGTCCAGTTTCTCGCCAGAGCAGGGGCAGGTAGCCCCTGAACCGGTTTGAGCTGGCATATGCACAGAGGAGCCTACTGCTCCCCCAGTGCAGGACTTCAAAGCACTCTAAGAGTGCACCCACCCAGCTCCAATACACTAAATCCTGTCTGGGAGGTGGTGACACCTCCCTGTGACAGGATACCTTTTATTGGGCTTCCTCCACTGTGAGTTTCGGTCAGCAGCACGAGGGCAGCCCAGTTTCTGTGCTGGTGGCATCCATTTTGTGATGCCAGGGCTCTAGAAGATTTCTACCGTTTAGTACAGTGGGTACATGTCATCCCCTCTAGAAGGGTGAGATCATACTCCCACACCAGTTACTGGTGTGGGGGTATGATTCCAAGTTGTTTGACACCAAACACAACATGTTTTGATGCAGTCATTCCAAAGTTAGCATTTACCGCGAGGTTATAATGCACTTAAGAGTATATGGTTTAACCGCATCCACAAACAGCAGCAGAGAATAGACTCTGCCAGCTGCCGAGGGGTCCTGCTCATGCAGAAGCACCCCCTCACATAGTAAACCAAGCACCCTGCCCTCAGGATTGTTAGGGCCTGCAAGAGGGGTGGCTGATAGGTTTATATGTGTGTGTATGGTGAGATATAGGAACCTATACCTCAGTGAGGAGTGCTAACACTACCTCACACAGGCTGCAGTAGCAGGCCTGTGGTGTCAGATTGTGAATGCTTCCCAGGGGTGGCATAATACATGCTGCAGCCCCTGGTAGGCCTGTGAAGTACCAATGCCCTAGGTACCTAAGGTACCATATACTAGGGGCTCATAAGGTACCACAGTATCCAATCACTAGTGCATCTAATATGCACACCAAGTTGTTTGGAGAGATCAGTGAGACTGGGGCCCTGATTAGCAGGGACCCAGCCATACTATAGCCAGAAACCAGTGTATACATCAGAAAAAAAGTGGGGGCAACATAAGTGCAGATCCTACTCTCCTACAGAAAGCCTGGCATGGAAAGCCTACCGGAAACCGAGCATCGTAATCTGGATGGTGTAAAGCACCATCCATATGTATTATAGGCCGGTCTCCAACTGGCCAAAGGGCTCCATGAGCCTTTTGGAAGCCAGCTGGAATGACCAGCTGGTTTCACTTCTGACGGCCTAATTTTTAATTAGGCGGTCGGAAGAGAGTCCAACAATATCAGTCAGAAAGCCTCCTACCTAAGGTTGGAGGCCTTCCGACCGAGATCATAATCAGCCCCATAATCCGAGATATCAAAGATGTGCTGATTGTTGGATGATCCCTGTGACGCCCCATCTCTCGAGGTGTTTTAATTTGTACCCTGGGACGTGTGCTCTACAATATTAGGTCCGAATCAGCACTTCCTGCAGGTAGAGGACCACAGTGTGAGAGCTATTCTGAACTACAGAAGGGTCTTCTGTCATTACATATGGAGTAATTGAGTTCACAGGAGTCAGTGGAACAAAACCCTCATCAGTTTTCGCTTTGTGATGTCCCTTCAGTACCCATGTGTTGTTGCTGAATTTTATTCTCTGTGGAGTTCGGATTATATATGAGAACGACAGGTCCATTAGTGACAGGTACCGTAAGAGCTTTTGGCAGCCTCGAAGCAGCATTAGAGTTACAATTATCTGAGCCACCTGTTGTGCATGTCCCTACCTCTTCTCTCCTTTCTAGTAACCTCGCAGCTGCCAATATCACTCCCACAACGCCATGATCTGGGGCTACTGGTGCTGGCGCACCCTCAGTGTTAGAAGTCCTATTGGGACTTCTCCAACTTCCACTCTGTAGTGGACTATAAGGGGGTGGACGATCACCCAACAATCAACAACCAGCTGTCATCAGTGTCACTGTCATCATTTCCATCTGCCTCCTTTTTCTTGTGCCTATCAAGTGCCTCAAACTGGAAAGGTCTGTGTAAAGGTTTTATTTTAAACATTACTCTCCTCATCCGATTAAGTACCTCCAACTTGAACGTGCCATAGCGTGGAAATGACAAGGTATCCTCTTTCTCAGTGATCTTGTGCCAATTTTGAAGGCAAATAATAGTATGGAGTCCTATATATGTTGCCATATAATTAGCAGGTGTATCCTCTGGTGGCGCCTCTTCGCCCACCCTAGTAGGAATACTCTCATCCCCTCTGAACATGTGTCAAATAACTTTAAAACACAGCATTTTCTCATTTGCAAAATATCAACAATCCAAATGCAATTAATATTTCAGGTAGTACAAAGATGTGAACTCGAGCAAGCACAAAATGTAATAGACAATCGGCAACCAATCCCAGGGTGTCATTACACCAACCAACCTATTCCAGCGTGGCACAGTCTGACGTCACCCTCACTCCTAACAGCTATTCACCTTCTTTCACAATTTCTCTATCCACATTTACTCACACAATCATCTTATAATCTGTGATTGTCGGCCTTTCTAAGATAATATAGAGACACACTTACAGCAAACCCTCGACCAGCGGGGATTTACCCAAATCAGTACAATTTACCCTTTGTCTACTGCATAATTCACAATTATCCCATTCACACAACTTTGCTTGTCTAACTTGGATTTGTCAACGACGTCTCAAGACAAACTCCTCAAATCTTCAGCAGACAATCACAATCTTGATGTCTTCTATATCTTCAAAAGATCCTGTAATCTTAGGCCACTTCGGGGCTCGATAACCATATGATCAACTCCTTGGGCCACATTGGATCCGACAACCACATTCACTTGACTTTCGCGACAACTCCGCAAGACATCACACAATGAAATCATCCCCGCAATTTAACAACCTCCACACATACCCTATTAATCTTCACTCCTCCTTTCGCCACTATTCTCGCCGCACATTGCCAGACTCATCCTCTCCAGTTCTCGGTCGTTGGGGCTCTAACTAGGGGCTTTTGGGTTAGGGTTCCAGACTATTCTAGATTGGGGTCCCTTCCTTCATGTGCAAACCATCCTCTGCTACAAAGTGAAAGGGCCTGGGCCAATTTATTTAGTACTCCTCTGATGTCCATCTTTCAGTAGTTCTTTTTAGCAGCAGGAAAGTGTAAAGTAGAACAAAGTTTTGTAAATCAATGTAATATACAGTGTAACTCAACATGGCTACACAATAACCCAGGTCGACAACCAAATAAAGGTTAGTCAAGTTTTATTACAAATTCAAGAACACTTGAACATATACTAATCTTACCATAAGGGTATAAAAATACAAAGTAAACAGGAGAAATCAACTCTCCTAAAGAGATTTACTTGGTGTAGCAAGAAAAGAACTACAAGTTTTAGGACTTTTATGCAGGTAATCAGAAAGCAAAAGTTAATGTCCCCATGCATCAGCATTTTGTTGGAAAAAACCATTTAGTTCTATCTATCTATCCCTACTCTAACTTTAAAAGTGGCATCCCTAATTTAGCCTTTAAGCAAGAGGTTTGAAAGAGAAAAGGTGTCAGTGGGTTGAGTCTTCCCTAGAAGTCGCTCTACCATCAGATAGGTCAGCAGCATAAAGCCACAAGCAGAAAAAGGAGCAAGCTAGCACTCAGGTGCTCTCTATCAGAGAGGCAAGATGGAACGTGCATCTGTCCCTTGCTACAATGCATCATATATTCAAAATTGTATTCAGCAAAAGTCCCATAATGATTTTCTCATGGGTAGTCTACAGTAGGCTCAGCCACAACATTTTCCATGCCGTTGATTCCTTTCACGGCCTTCTCCATGTATGCCCCTATGCAACAGTTTGTTGGTCTCTTCTCCTACTCCAGTGTAGAAACACTTCCCTTGATCTTATCTTCGCCAGGCCAAACTAACTGTAACTCCTTCATTCCTCAACAATCTAATGAAAACAATACCCCTACTCTTCACTAACAGAGTGTTCGTCTACCTGCAATCCAAAGCATGGAAACAAGTAACATTCTACAAGACTCAAATGAGAATCTGAACAATAATTTCAGAAACGAGATCATTTAAAATGTACTGTGAACTCAGGCCTACAATGAAGGCTAAAATAATGAATGCACCATGTTATTTACGTTTCCCATTTCCATAAAATCATTAGCATGTTCAGTAGAACCGCTCACTAGACGTCATTAGTACATTATTTCAACTACATCATTAGCTTAATAAACATTCAAAATACATTTAATGTGTCAATGTCTCACATCACTTATTAATCGTATTTAAGTGTGTTACATCATTTATACATAGCCAGTACAATTCTATGAATCATTTGTTAAGCTTCACATTGAATCATGTTAATTTCACAAGAACATATTACTTGGTTTAGATTTCCTCTAACATCTAGTTTCACCAGTAACGCTTCTTCAAGTGGTTACATTGAACTCCTCTGTACCCCATGTAGGATACAAATTTCCACTCTATCACCTTAACGCTCACATTCTCAGAAAATTAAATGTATGGCAATTTTTTTTAATCTGCAACATGCCTCTCTCCTAAATTCACATCACCACTTCTACCTCACACCTCCCTCTTTACCTCTCTCTGCTCTCTCTCTTTGCCTGCCTCAATACCTCTCACCCTCTACTCTCTCTCTGTCTGTTCCTCAACCTTCTCTCTAACTCAGCCCTCCCTTTGTACCTCAATCATCTGTTTTCTGTCTCACCTCAATAAATCTCACCTACATCTTTTCATCTCTCTCAACGTCGGCTCTCTTTAATTCACAGTTCTTTCTTTCTCCTCGTCTTTTTATACCCTACCTCTGTCTTCCGCTGTCAGCCACCTCTCTACTTCACCTCTTTCCCTCATTTCTCTCTCTATCACATATCTCTGACTATATGATATCTCTGTACTAGACCACTATCTCTCACTACAAGGAAGGTTATCTATCCATTCATTTGCTACTGTGCCTATCCAACTTTTCCTGTTATCGTCAACTGTTCTCTATCTCTGTCTCTATACTTCACCTAGTCTCTAGCTCTAATTGTACCTCACAACTCTCTGAAACTCACCCTCTTTGACTCCTTCTCTGTAGTGTGTTGAAATAACACTAAATGAAGCGAAGAACTATAGATTCAATACTGGAGTTTTTTTGAAGAAGAAATAAAGCAAATTAAGCCCAGCACTACGATCAGCACCCAAGTGTACCAGCAACTGCCAACAACACTCCAAAACTGACAAAGATTCCAGGTTTAAACCATCATGGTAACAGGGTTAAATAACTTAATAAAACAAGAAACCAACAACGGTACATACCACACCCTCCTATCAACCGCACCTCTCTTTCTCTACTTTATCAGTGTCTCTATAATTTATCTTATGTTTTCATATCTTCCCTTCACCCATCTCCCACTACCTTTCTCTCTCCCTTACAACTCTCTACATGACCTGCCATTCTATACATCTTTGCATTGTACTGCTCTTTCTACTTCACAGCTCTTTCTCGCCTTACCATGCCATTCTCTATGTATCTCTAAGCATCTCAAGTCTCTGTCTGTCCACTTCAACCACTATCTGTATTTACTTCTCTCTAATGCAATTGCCTTTCAGTCTTACCACTCTCTTTACTTCATCCTTCTGAAACCGCAAATCACTGTCATTATGAAACTTGAGGGGGGCCTGCAAAGTACATGCAGGTGGGCCCCCCACACTCTGGACCCAGTCTGGAGCTCTCAGGCCAGGGCCTGCAAGTGGCAGTAGGTAAAGAGAGAAAGATGAGATACAGAGAGGTAGAAAGAGTAAGCACTAGGTAAAAAAAAACGACCAACAGTGATATATAAAGTTTTAGAGTGAGATAGAGAGGGCTAGACAGAGGGAGAAAGAATTGTAGAGAAGGTAAGAGGTGTGGGGCAGTGGCGAAACAAAAGCTCCCGCAGCCCCAGTGGTGCGAGGGGGCCCCATCTGCAAGGACATCTCTGCAATGAGTTATGGCCCCCACCCCTCCAATGGTTAGTAAATGAGCGCAAGGGAAGCAATCCATTCCTGAACTGAAAATAAAGCTTCCTTGCTAAGGCCGGTTGGACCTCGTCCAGAAAATCCTCTAATCTGCAGATTTCTTTAATCCCTATAAATCTTGCTGTTAAAGTTCCCAATGAAGAACTCGCTTTTTATGAAGTATCTAGTTTCTAAAGCATTGTATGACAAAAGCCTGTTCAAATCTACATTACCCTGTAACAGTTCACCAAATTCAATCTTTAGTGACTAATGGCTTTAGCGATTCCTATTTGAGCTTCTCCGTTGGTGCTAGGAATCACTGGTGATGTTACCGCTTCCCTAGGTATGCTCAGTACAACTCTATTAGGAGTTTGTCCCACAACACCATCTCTACTGGCCACTCTATCAACTCTGTCAGCAAGTTGAGCCGACCCTATGGCTCTGTCTGATTATGGTGGCAGTCTGGAACTCAAAAGGTTGCATTTGAATTTCTCATCCTTATGTCTCCTCTGCTTCTTTATCTGTTTGTTTTGCTTTCATTTTATTTTTCCTCTCTTCTCCGTCCTCTTAAACAACTGCACAGAATGTCTTTACACATTCTATCATAACTCTTCTCACTTTGATCTAGCTTATTCTCAAGCCAGTGTGTAAATTAACTCTTAGTCTCCTTAGAGACCTCCTTTGCCTCTTTGTCTGTAGCCATTCAATCCCATTTACTAAGTGCCTCTAAATGTGTAGGCCTGGGCATTTCCTTCATGTCATACATGATTATATCAGCAAACTTGCTATTATCAAACTTTGCTAAATCGATTCTTTCCAGCTCAAAACATCTCCTTGAAATCACAACAAATAAATTAACAAACAACAACCAATAGCAGCGCAGCTCTTTCAAAGGTCAACGTATCACAGCACAGCTTATTCAATAACTAACCAACAAGAGCACTGCCTTTGGCTTGTGGTGACATCTGACCAATCCCAGTGCAGCTCAAGTCCAGACCACTAACCACAGCACGACTTTTTAGTTAACAGGAACACAAACACCTCTTTTTAAACTCCAAATCTAAATAAATCCCTTGTTGGTTTACCCTAGAAAGGAGACTACAGTTAGAACCAATATTTCTCCAACCAGCACAATGATAACATAACTCCCTTACAAGTAGACTTCCAACCTGCAGTGCTCTACCGGATCAGTGCACTTTGTTTCTTGTGCACTCAAGAGCTGGTTACACCAACCCAAATTAATGTGAACAATATAGAAAAAGCAAATAGCTAGCTCAGAGTCCCTTTCAATGTGTAAGTAGCGCCTTGCTTTACACACCACTATTACAGACGAGTAATCGAAAAATCTTGAGGTCTTGGATTTCGACAAATCCTGTAACCACCTCAATTTAATAATCTGAACACTTAATACACATTAATCAATGTTTCATAGTTCACAAATATGAAGTACATCAGTACAACAGTAATTAGTCCATCAATCAACCCCATGATCATCATCACTCACCCAAACAACTCAAAACAAAAGCAGAAGTCCATTACCAGCACTCTTTGTAAGGAAAGTCTCAATCAAATTGGACAGAGTGTTGGGAGAAAAACAGGGAATAACCCCCCATCCATAATACCAGGGTTTCTTATACACATTTTTTATGCAGAAGAAATTAGCAGAACAGCAAATTCAGCATGGCATGATCATGGTTAGCTCGGGTTGGCCAAATCAGAATAAACAGTGACAAAATATACTTTTAGCACTAATCCATTTCTTAAGGCAAGGTCATTCTACCCCTTTTGTTGCAGATTTATATAGCGTAAACTCGACCCGAAGGTATCAGAGCGCTTTAAATGAGCACCAGTTGCATTACAGATGGACACATGCATTTTTGGAGACACATAAGGAGGTTATGTGATTTGCCCAGAATCACAGGAGGCTTGAGCCTCTCGCCAGACTTGGACCTGGTTCCCGAGCTTCAAAGTCGGCTGCTCTAGCCGTTACAGCAAAGTTAGTCCGGAGATGCAGTAATACAATGCAAAACATTTCTAGACAAACCACCCATTCAAAATAATGCCTTCAGCAGGCCTACATCAGAACTTCCAGCGAATTCCTTCAAAATGACATGCTGGGAACATGAAGAAAGTTTCATCTACAACAACACACTTTCTAACCAGTGGTTAAATTGATCTCAAACCTGGCATGTCTGTGGAAAACTGTGAGGAGAGAAAACAAGAAAACAGCTACCATCTCTAATAAAATTGTGTCTCACTCGAAAATATGGCATGATTAAATTAGGTTTTGAAGACACCTCTGAACTACTTTTGCTTGTCGTTCAAGCACAATATTATCATTCCATCAAATACAACTACATATAGCCGAAATAACAGAGATTTGTACAAATAATTTGTCACACAGATTTTGCATATTTAAAAAAAAAAACTTCTACACAGGACTAACGTAAATTAACAGAATGCAAGCAACTGCTGATTGGCCAACCCAGTAAATTTAGGTCAGGAAGGGAAAGAATGTTCACAGCATGGAAGTACAAATTCCAGCCCTCCTGGTGGGTGAATCCTGGGGTTAGTTTGTTATATTGTCAAGAGACACCCTCGGTGAGAGACAGAGTCAGGTTGGGAATAAAAAGAGGAAGGCGGGGCCAGCATTGGCCCCGCCGCCATTATGGTGGTCGGCCGTGCCCCCGTATCCTGCCCCCTCCATGGCCCCGCCTTGGCTTAGGGGCCGTGCCCCGGAAGCGATTGAATCGCTTCTGGGTCATGGGAGGCTCCCCCGCGCCCCGGAAGTGATCGGATCACTTCCGGGGCGTGGTTGAGCCTCCGGGACCTTTAAAGCTGGGGGGAGCACGAAGGACGATCTCTCCCCTCGGCAGCACACCCGTCGCGTGTGCCACCTCCCTCGGGAGGACAGCTAATTCTTTTTTCTTCTTTATTCTGCAGGTCGGTGCTTCCAACGCAGCAGTGGTGGACCTGTTCTCATCGTCATCGTCGGATCTTCGTGTCAGATCTTCGCGTGTTTTTTACGGCGGCAGAATCGCAGGGCGGCTGGAGTTGCGGCGTGGTTTTGCCGGTACACAGAGGTCGCTTGGGTGCTGCACACGGAGCGTTCAGTAGCTCGGTTTGGAGAGCATAGGTCTGTATTGGGGGAGCAGGATACCCTTAACGCAGGTCGCGTCGGCCTCTTTCCTCACGCGGGAGGATTTTGTGATCCGTGCTGTGCTTGTTGCTTTGTCCCCATTAGATCGCCGGGGGTCAGGCGGGCGCTGGAAGTTTGTTTTTAGGTAAACGAGGTCGCGAAAGGAAAGGTGCTTCTAACGCGTTGGTCGCGTCTTGGCGATCCTCCCTAGGGGGGCTTTTTCATGGTTTTTCCGCTAGATCGCCTGAACGTCGTTGGCGGTGCCGCTACCTCAAAGAGTGTGGGGGGGGTTTCCGTGCTGTGCATTTGGTCGCCTGAGCAGCCTCAAAGAGCGCCTCCATTAACACGCGTGCAGCGTGTCCGTGGTGGAGATCTCTGCAGTTTTGTCCTGGCCAACATTGATTCTTATTTTATTATTCCAGGAAAGCGACCAGTGTGAACCGAGCTAAAGAGGAAGCAGTGACGCTGATCGTGAAGAGGCAGCCCAGGCGTTAGACAAGGTGCCTACTCATTTGGAGTGTCGGCCGAGACCAGGAGCAGTGCACGAGGACGTGGGGGCCTACGCAGAGGGTGCCTGAGGACACGTGCAGGGGCCTGCATCCCGGCGCTGCTGAGATCCAAGCGGGTTGGAGCCCTTAGCTCACCTGCCTTGCTGGGTTAGCCAGTATTGAGGCTCCGGTAGCGTGGGTGCTGTGGCCGGTCGTGTTCCTCCATCAAAAACAACGGTAACAGTGGTGACAGGTCGCAGGGTAGTCATGCCTCCTAAGGCTAAGCGTGGCGAGCGGCGCCCGGGTATCGCAACTGTTTTGGACGCTCTGATCAGAAAAATTGGGGAAATGGATAACACTGTGGCGCAGCTGGCAGAGAGGCTGGATGCGCAGGAGGGGCCATCGGGGAGGTCACGCAGGGACGCTTTACCCCCAAGAGAAGCTTTCCCCCCCTTGCCGAAAAAGAGTAGGGCAAAGAAAGTGCCGAAGGGTGTCCCTGGGAATGGTGGGGCCCCCATTTTGCCTGTTGTACCTGTGTCTCCTAACACACCGGGGGGCGAGCCTTCTCCTGTAGACCCGGTAGGTGGGCCTGTTCCCTTGGTCCCTGCGACGCCCGTTATCCCGCCACCAGCACCTGCAAATCCTATCCCCGCACCAGCGGTGCCAGTGCCAGTGCCAGAGGTGCCTAATATTTTGTTACCTGTTCCCCCCGCTCCCGGGGGGGTACCAACACTTCCTCCCGATTTTGTCTCCAGCTTAGCAGCCGTGCTTCCCTGGCTTGGGGGCATGGGGTTGAATGTGAGTGCAGTGGGTATGGTCGGGGCGGACGCATTGGAAAAGGCAAGACAGCTTATCGATCAAGCCAAGCCTAAGGAAGTGCCGGCGGTCGGGGCCCCCAAGGACACCGCGGGACCTTCGCATGGTAAGCTACAGACGTTGCCATTGTTGGGCATGGGCGAGGCACGCACATCTTACGAATCTCTCTCACGCCATTTGTCGCAGGAGGTTAAAGAGAGAATTTGGAAAGGGACATACATTGATATTTTTTCACTCTTGATAGATGAGGTTGAGAGGGAGGAGATGAAGAGGAAGAAGGATTATATGCCCGCGCGTGAATGGGCGAACAAAATGTTGAAGTACAGGGTTGAGGAGAACATCAGGCATTGGATGCTTGCCTACAATATTTACATGGCTGTGATGACGGAGCGTTTTCCCAGAGGAAGCGCCCGCAATGGCTTGTTATATGTCTAGGATCAGCACGGCGCAGGCAACAAAAAGGGGCTCAGAATGGTTGGAGTATGACAAAAAGTTCAGGCGCATTAGGGCATCTGATCCTACGTTAAAATGGAATCAGGTGGAGGGGATATCCTGGTTGGATCATGTGGGCGGCCTTTCAGCTGAGGCTGCAAGTGACCCACCAAGACCAAAGCCCTTTCGGGCGTTCCCCCCAGCTGCATCAGGCGGGGGGGCGGGGAAGAAGGGATGCTGCTGGGATTTCAACAGGCGCACCTGCGTTAGGGCACCAGGGACATGCAGATTTAGGCACGCGTGCAGTTTCTGCGGCAACTCGGGGCATAGTGAGGCAAAATGTCTTAAAAACAGAAGGATAGGGGGGCCAAAAAATCAGATGGAAGGGGTTTCCAGCAGAGCTAGGTCACCCATCATCCTCCATGCCATGATACCCTGGTTAAACAGATATAAGTGCACGACCTCAGCAAGGACGCTAATAGGGGGTTTCAGAGAGGGGTTTAGAATCCCTGTGGCGGATTTTGTGGGCCCCTCGTTTTGCAGGAATCAATTATCGTTCACTCAGAACGCTGGGGGGGCGGCAGCCAAGATTGAAAAAGAATGCAGATTGGGCAGTGTGGCTGGGCCCTTTGACAAGATTCCTGTGCATAACTTTGTGTGTTCCCCCCTGGGGGTAGTCCCAAAAAAGGAACCAGGAGAGTTTAGGCTAATTCACAATTTATCAGCGCCAAGGGGGCAGTCGGTGAATGACTCCATTGATGAGGATTTCTGCTCTGTGCGTTATGCATCTATTGATCAGGCAATTGAAATGTTGAGGGGACTGGGGCCGGGGGCAATGATGGCAAAATCTGACATAGAATCTGCTTTCAGGCTGCTACCCGTGCACCCGAACGATTTTCACCTCCTGGGCTTCCAGTTTGAGGGCAAGTTTTTCATGGACATGTGCATGCCAATGGGGTGTTCGGTGTCGTGCGCCTATTTTGAAATGTTTAGTACGTTCTTAGAGTGGGCTTTCAGACAAGTGACAGGGCATAGGCATGTGCTGCATTACCTAGATGATTTTCTCTTTCTGGGGCCACCAGGGGGCGCGGGGTGCGGGCAGGCGCTGGAGTATTTCTGTGCGTTAATAAAGAGTTTTGGGGTACCACTAGCGCAAGGAAAAACCGTGGGACCTTCCCCGGTTATAGAATTCTTAGGGATCGAACTGGACTCAGTCGCGGGGTGCTCACGGCTTTCCGCTGACAAAGTGACTAGGTTTGGGGAGGCACTGAGGCAATGTCTGGAAGCTAAAAGGGTAACGTTGCACCAGCTACAACAGATGGTAGGACAGTTAAATTTTGCATTACGCATTATACCAATGGCACGTCCCTTTTCAAGATCCATTGCACAGGCAATGTCAGGCCTTAAACAGAAACACCACCACACCAGATTGATCAGTGAGGTCAAGCAGGACATGCGGATTTGGTTGGCATTCCTGCGCGACTTCAATGGCTCTGTCCTGTGGCCCGGCCCGGTCACTTCTTGCGCAGAGTTGGGTTTAATGACAGACTCCGCGGGCAGTGAGGGGTTTGGCGCCATTCTGGGCACTCAGTGGGTGGCACAGCGTTGGCCAGCATGGTGGGTGGACAATGGACTCACCACTAACATTGGTTTCTTGGAATTGTTCCCCATTTGGGTGGCATTGTGTGTCTGGCCGGAGCAACTGCGCAACAAGGCAGTTGTGTTCTCGTCTAATAACATGGCAGTGGTGGAATGTATAAACAATCAGTCAGCAAAATGTAAGGTGATCTTGCGTTTAATTAAGGAGATCGTTTTGAAATGCCTGCAGTTGAATCTTCAGTTTAGGGCGAAACATGTCCCGGGGGTATTGAACCACGCTGCTGACGCTCTATCTCGTTTCAAGATGCAGGTTTTCAGAGCTCATCTCCCGGGAGCAGCACCACGCCCAACGCCTTTCCCCGAACAGCTCTGGCAGATTGGTGCCCTCACTTTCCAGACTTGGTGGCAGCGAGCCTAGCGCCAGGAACAAGAAAGGCATATGAAGGGGCGTTTGGGGCATACTGTAATTTCCTGACAGATCAGGGTGGGACGCATTGGGCGGATTCGGCCGGGGTGTGCTCTTACTTGCAAGCCCTGCGGGACGAAGGGAAGTCAGTGGGGTCGGCTAGGAGACACATGGCAGCCATTTCATTTTTTGCACAGATGGGCGGCAGGCGGGATCCTACTCAGGCATTCGTAGTGCGCAAGGCATTGAAGGGTTGGCAGCGGTTACAGGGGTCTGCGCCCGACACTAGGCGCCCGATAGGTTTGACTACCTTGGCATCAGTCCTGGCAACGCTAGAGCAGACTTGCGCCAATGTAATGGAATGTTTATTATTGAGGGCAGCCTTTACTTTGGCTTTCTATGGGGCCTTTCGAATAGGGGAATTGGTGGCTAAGAACAAAAGGGACCTGGGGGGCGGCTTACAGCTGGGTGACATACACTTCCATAACGGGGCATTGCAGGTTACAATTCGGCGATCAAAGACAGATCAGGAAGGAAAGGGGCAAGTGATGTTTCTCAGACGGGCACCGGGCAACCCCTGCTGCCCGGTTTTTCATATGGAGGCTTTCCTGCCATACAGACCGAGTGATAGGGGGGGGACATTACTAATGCACGCGGGGGGGGGGATCCACTGACAAAGTTCCAATTTAAACGGGTGTTAGATAGGGCAATAGGCAGGGCAGGGCTGGATCCCAGTAGTTTCGGGACACATTCCTTCAGAATAGGAGCCGCCACCGAGGCGGTCGCGCGGGGTCTTGGGGAAGAGGATGTGCGGAGGATTGGGCGGTGGGCCTCCAACTGTTTTAGGCGCTATGTGCGAGTTGATATGTTATGACTTTTTGCGGCAATAGTACTGATGGCATTATTTTTCTCGTTCTACCGCCAGTTCCCTCAGCCTGTCACGCAGGAAGAGAGACAGCGACGCCCAACCAAGAGCAGGACACAGTCAAAACAACAGCGATTTCTCCGGATGCAAAAGTGGAACGTCATGCGTGTGTTTTTGGTCATTCATATGTTTCTCGGTTAGGGGGTTTCTTCAGGGCAGGTAATGGGGCAGCGCGCGCAAAGCAGTTAGGTGTCAGGGTTTCCTTTTTTGGTCATGGTGGGCTGCGTTTTGACAGGTTCAGAGAACGCATAGGTCACATGCTGGCGTCCTTGGACACTCCTCCCGATGCTATAATCCTACATCTGGGGGGTAATGACTTGGTGCACTTGAATAGGAGGGTCCTACTGGAAACGGTGCTGTCAGAGTCGGCATGGCTGGCCAGGCGCTGCCCTGGTACAGTTATTGTGTGGTCACACATGATACCAAGGCTTCAGTGGCGGGGAGGGGTATCGGTGAAGGCTCTCAATCACTCGGCCCAGAGGATCAATAATAAGATAGACAAGCTGTTTAGGACCCCCAGATTGCAGGTAATTGCCCATGGGTGCATTAAAGGGGACGTATGCTATGTGCAGGATGGGGTGCACCTGTCGCGTTTGGGCAATGAGATATTCTTGGGCAACATTTTAGCGTGGCTCGAGCGAGCTCACTGGTCAGTATGACCTTGGGTTTTGGGGGGGCCTGATAGGCGGTCTACTATGCAGGCCTGTGCGGTAAGGTCATAGGTTGGACAGACTAAATTGACTAATCTTTTGGGGCGCCTTATGAAGTGGGGCGTCCAGAGGGGAGGGACATGTGGCCCTCACCAGACTCCAGGGGCAGTTACAACCGGTTGGTTGGAACGGTGCGGGGGCAAAGGGGGGGTTACGCTTTCCATTGGCTGGTTGGCCACCCCGCACGCGGGCGTAAGTAAGCTGCGTTGTCTGCATGGCCCCTTTATGGAGTAAGTCTTGAACGTATTGGGGTTGCCTGGGGGTAAGCACTTCCGGGTCAGCTGGGCCCCCTGCGCATGCGCACTCCGGTTGGGGTGCTCTGGACAATCTGGATTAATGGGGGAGGGGCCAGCGTTTGACCTTGCCGTAGGCCCAAAGGAATACGCAGAAATGTGATCAGCAATGTGTTTAGACTAGGATAGGAACATTTATGTATGAGTTTTGTTAAAGCTAGGAATGAAACAAATGTACCGAATCCTGTCTTGGCATTTCTGCGTTATTGTATATATAACCTTGTGTGTTTGTTAATAAATACGATCGGGGATCAACGACCCCCTATTCCAAACAAAAGGTTATATTGGTTTTTTGTCACAGTGGGTAGAGGAGGGGGCGGTAGGCCGTACCAGACCATAGAGGAAGGCGGGGCCAGCATCGGCCCGCCGCCATTATGGTGGTCGGCCGTGCCCCCGTATCCTGCCCCCTCCATGGCCCCGCCTTGGCTTAGGGGCCTTGCCCCGGAAGCGATTGAATCGCTTCCGGGTCATGGGAGGCTCCCCCGTGCCCCGGAAGTGATCGGATCACTTCCGGGGCGTGCTTGACCCTCCGGGACCTTTAAAGCTGGGGGGAGCGTGAAGGACGGTCTCTTGCTCCCCTCGGCAACACACCCGTCACGTGTGCCACCTCCCTCGGGAGGACAGCTAATTCTTTTTTCCCCACCCACCATCCCTGAAATAAGAATTTGTTGAAGTATGAAGTGCTTTATGTGTTTTTTCCACAGGATGTTAATAGATAAAATATGTTGTATGTAAATGCCTTTTTTGTCGTGTTTTAGGCGGTATTCCGTGGCGGGCGGTAAGGTCATAGGTTGGACAGGCTAAATTGACTAACCTTTTGGGGCGCCTTATGAAGTGGGGCGCCCAGAGGGGAGGGACATGTGGCTCTCACCAGACTCCAGGGGCAGTTACAACCGGTTGGTTGGAACGGTGCGGGGACAAAGGGGGGGTTACGCTTTCCATTGGCTGGTTGGCCACCCCGCACGCGGGCGTACGTAAGCTGCGCTGTCTGCATGGCCCCTTTATGGAGTAAGTCTTGAACATATGGGGGTTGCCTGGGGGTAAGCACTTCCGGGTCAGCTGGGCCCCCTGCGCATGCGCACTCCGGTTGGGGTGCGCGGGACAATCTGGATTAATGGAGGAGGGGCCAGCGTTTGACCTTGCCGTAGGCCCAAAGGAATACGCAGAAATGTGATCAGCAATGTGTTTAGACTAGGATAGGAACATTTATGTATTATAGTTTTGTTAAAGCTAGGCATGAAACAAATGTACTGAATCCTGTCTTGGCATTTCTGCGTTATTGTATATATAACCTTGTGTGTTTGTTAATAAATACGATCGGGGGTCAACGACCCCCTATTCCAAACAAAAGGTTATATTGGTTTTTTGTCACAGTGGGTAGAGGAGGGGGCGGTAGGCCGTACCAGACCATATAGGCCTGGGCACTCCTCACAAAAAGTACCCCACACTTGCGGATCACAACCTTCCGCAAACCATTACTTTGCTAGTGTGAGGAGGCTAATTTTAGGAGAAGTTTGTGGTAAATAATGGATTTTTTAACTTGTAGGGCCAGTAACATTAGAAGGGACTAAAAACGTCATTATTTAATGCATCTCACATTCATCTTCAGGTCCATGAATCTCCCTTTGTCTGTGCTCACCTGCAGATCCCAGAGTCCTGCTTTTAGGCCTTAAAGCTCCTACTCATTCATGGGGATCCTCATTGTACACTGACCTACAGGACCCCGAAGAATCATGTTCACCCGTGGGTCGAGCTTCTGTTCTTTCTCAAAGAACTCGAAGCCCCGCTCACCCTAAGCCACTCAGGTTTTTGCTGATCATCAGTTGGTCTTAACACTATCCACTCTCCCTCAGGGCCCTTAAACCAATTTCTACTTTTTTGTTCACACTCACATCTCTGAGGTTCCTACTCACATTGAGAACCCAAGAGGCTCCTTTTCACTTTCAGGTACCCTTTCAATCGTGCTCCCTTCTAGGTGCCATTGTTAACCTGCTCATACGCAAGTTCACTTAGTTCCCTGTTGACCCTTAGGCCAGTAACAGCTGGCATGGATCGGGAATGGCGAGGGGGGCCGGCAGGGCGGGAGGAGGGGGTGATGTAACAAAAAACAAGTTAAAAAACGTACCTTCTCACCGTTCTCCTGCATGTCATCTCAGTCTCTCCTCTCCCCGGAGCTGGAACAGGAAGCAGCCAGGCTCCCTCCCTTAAGCCAATCACAATGCTGCAATGCAGCGTTGTGATTGGTCTCAGTGCCATGGCACAGCGCTCAGCCAGAGAATGGGGGCCTGGGCATGTTCTCCATGCAGACTGTAATGCAGCCTGCATGGAGAACATACAAAGTGCGCATGATTGTTTTGGACGGCCCCAGAGGGCCGGCCAAACAGTTATTGTGCACTTGGAGTGGACAAACCATTCCTCCTCTGCTCTGGGAGCAAAGCAGCCTCGCCCACCCTGCAAAGCTGTGGAGCAGGAACAAATACAATGACAATAACCTTGAGTTATTTTCATTGTATTTGTTTTTTCTTTCACTGCTTTGCAGCAGTGGGGCGGCACTCCTCCGCCTTAGCGGAGGAGCCGCCACTGCTTTTAGCTCTGTATCTCTTGCTCGCTCTTATACAGAATCTTCTGCTCACTCTCAAGTCAGTGGAAGCCACATTTACCAGGAGATTCACTGAGGCTTCTGTATGCTGTCAGCTCTCCCTGTGCTCTGCACACACTATGACCCTGAGGTTCCCACTCACTGTTAGAGCTCTCAAGCTCCTGCTTACAACTAAGCCCCACAGGCTCCAACTCACATTAAGGTTCCCGGTAAAAGCCCTTCTCAATTTAGGTCTTTGAGGCTCCAACAAATACTCAGGTTTCCAAGGCTCCAGCCTCAGTCTTAGTTGTCAGAGGGTTTCACTAACCGTCACTTCCAAGAGGCTCCTGCTTACCTCCCTTAACCTCAACTCCTCTAACACTCTGTACTCTAAGATCTTGAATGAAACAAATTACGGTCAACAGCGGAAAGAGGGATAAAGGTTCTATGAGTTTGAAACAGAATTTCGGGACCAGAGGGACTTCACCTTATATGTACGCCAAGAACGGAGTAAAATATTTGAACATTGAAAGACAGAATGCATTTAAAAAGTGGGAAAATATGGAGTGCCACAACAGAGGTTTCTAAATTCAAAAGCACACTACCTCCCACCATTCAACATCAGACATCAACTAGGAGCAGCCCACTTCCTGTAGTGTTAGTGCTGACTCATTAAAACACCTTCCATCTGTACCTTAAGGAGAACACACCATTATTTCTAGGCTCACAATGTAATTTTTTTGTGCATGTCCCTGCTTCAAACCCAAAGCTTGCAATTCATAATGTATCTGGCAGAAATATCTCATTCAGTCATGGGTTTTTACTTTGCATTCTAGCACTTGTAGTTCTTCATTTATAGTGAACAAACAAACTACACGTGCCCAAAGCCATAGGGAACAAGCATTGGCATAGCCAATAGGTCTCGCCTTTAGGACATTACAAGTGTTTAGCCATGCAGCACATTATCCTTGATGCTGTGCCACCAGGGATTGAAGAGCTATACAATAGCTACACACTAGGTCATGCAATCCGAGTTAGAAACATATGCTTGCCTTAGTAAACACTTTTGAACACATTCCAAGGTTTTTTAACGCCATGACACAAAAGCAAGTGGCTTGATGCAAGTCAATAGCACTTTAGCATTCTGTTTGTGGCCATCTTGAAGCTGTTTCCTTGATAAATGTTACAAAAAACGGAGCATGCATCACTACCCCCAATCTCCGTGCTAGTTCATGTCAATGAGGTATCCTTTGTAATAAATAAGCATGTTTTATAAAAATGTAAGTCATACTCCTTGCAGTATCGTATCTAAAGAATAGTCATGGTTTGCCAAAGTAATATCTTAAATTAATTACCACGAGATAAAAATACAACACAAATTATTATGAATATATACTTCCCTGTCTTCAGTACACTTGGAAAGCTGTCGTATAATACAAGGGTTTGGGGGCATACAGGAGCAAAACCAGCACTAAAGAAAAGACAGCGCACCCTTAGAAGGTCAGATGAACTGGTGACTGCCCAGTACCCAGATTCCGTTCAGCATTCCCATACAACAATTTTCACATAAACCCACTGAGCTGCTCCCGAGTTCCTGTTTTGGCATAGCTTGAAATCACTTGCTGTTTAAAAGTGTTTCTGTGCCTTCCTTGTCTGAACAGAGCAGGGGAATGTTTGCATTCCTTTTAGATAACACTGATTAAAACACCAGTTTGATTAATGAGGCAATAAAACTCCTTTGTTAAGGAGCTTCTAACAGTCTTCCAGAGAAAGAAGCAAATGTGGCTACACACGATGTCAGTCAACATAATGAAAGTACTAGTAAAGGCAAAGTTACCGAACTTTGATTATTGTCCCATGAATGATAATAACAAGTCAAGTCATTAAGTCTTTATTTCGAATTAAAATCATGAAAGGCAAATCCATAAAAATCCAAAACTATCGATGTAAGCAAGTTATTTGACATTAAAACATAATGGTAAATTTCATAGACATCAATAGGAGCAGGTTTGCACATTAAAAAAGATTATATACAAGAGGATAACAGATTCACAATGAAAAGATACATAAATATATAATAAATAATTAAAATTACTAAAAATCTCTAAAAAGACTCCCACCATGGTATATATAATCATCATAATTACATTATAATCAAAGCAGCACGATACATAATATTATTCGCCCCCGGCAGCATACAAGGAGACAATTGTCATTGCCTTCTCTCCTTTGCACGTATAACCCACATCCAGCTTAAGAACTTGGCAACAGCAATCACAATGGATTCATTAGTAGCTGTTTTTAGGATCCTTAGTGCTTCGCTGCTTAACCTAGTCCCCAGGTTTAAACAGATACGTTTTAACCATCTGTGTCTAGGAGTTTTATAAGCTGGACAGGCAAATAAAATGTGTGCCAACGATTCATTCTGCGTTGGACAAAATGGACATTTGCTGTGGTTCAGGGTGTGCCATTTACTGACAAATAAATTAGTGGGGAGTGATCCCACCCTAAATTGGTGGTAAAGTTTCCTATCTCTAGTAGAAGTGATAAGGTCCCAATAATTTTCATACTCCACCTCATGCTTATGTTCAAAATAGTCCCTGGATAATGATGGTCTTGTTAAGGCAGAAAAACATTTTGTTTTTAATCATATTCCAATATGCTGCCTTATATTCATTCTTTGCAGGAAAGGGGTTTTCGACGGGATTTACCCACAATCCACTCATCCCCATCTCACAAAGAGTGATTTTTACCCGTCTCAGCCTTGAAATTTTATGCATGCTGTCAGCCTCCCTAACTTCCAGGAGTGCTTGTGCGTACCTAGACAGCTCTGGGGTAACCCAGAGCCTTCTCCAGTACACCACCGGTCTAAATTGTGCCATATCTTCAATAGAATAACAGTCAAGATCTAAAAATAGGGGCAATAAAGGAGTTGACTGGGGAAGACCGGTCAATGCCCTAAAAAATTAGTTTGGGGCTGTTACTAAGGGGGCTAGATTGTCCAAGCCCCACAATTCGGCCCCATACAAGACCGAGGCACTAATTTTAGTATTATATATTTTTAAGGCTGGAGCAACAGGTTTAGGGTAAGCAGGGCACCTGACAATTGGGCATGCCTAAGGGTCAATAATCTAATCTGAGGCTTTTAACTATGTTTACTGCCAATAGTTACCCCCAAGTAAGTAAAATTCTGAGTCTGTTCCAGGATACCTTCCTTCATTTCAACTCTACCATTTATAACCTTGTGTTTATGTAGGACCATAAATTTAGTTTTCTCTACATTCACTAGGAGATCATCAGAACTCCTCAAATCTCACCAGGGCAGACTGTAAACCCTTCTGTGTCTTGGAGAGTATCAGAGTATCGTCTGCAAACATAAGCAACGGGATCTTCAAACCTGCTAAGGTTGGATCATCAGTGGGAAAGTTCTGGAAATACTGGACTACCTTGTTGATATACAATGAAAAGAGGGTTGGTGCCAGAACGCACCCCTGGCAAAACCCCTTTGCTATAGGGAACCTTTGTGTGACACTCCCCTGCATATCCCAACGTACCTGCGCATAATTAGCATCATGTAGGATAACCAAAAAAGCCAATATTTCAAGTGGCATACCTAGTTTCAAAGAGGTTCTCCACATTTTGGCGCGAGGGACGAGGTCAAAAGCCGACTTAAGGTCGACAAAAGCAGCATAAATAGTGCCCCCGCCTAAAATTACCACACGCCAATAAACTAAAATAAACCTAGATACCTGGTCAATAGTACTACTACAAGAACGGAAGCCTGCCTGAAGTGGTGACAAAATATCAAATTTGTCCATCCAGGCCTGGATTCGGCTTAGTACCATCCTAGCTGAAACTTTCTGTATGCAGTCAATAAGGCTTATAGGCCTATAATTACCTGGGTTGGAGCGGTCTCCTTTCTTAAAAATTGGGAGAATTACTGCTCCTGACCATGTATTGGGCATAGATGCTCCACTGGCAATAGCATTCACAAGGAGCTGAATGTAAGATGTCCAATTAATTATATCATGAAGAAACAGATCCGCCGGGATGTAATCCAACCCAGGAGCCCTGCCTCTGGGGACTGATTTTAATGCTGTTTCCACCTCTTTCTTTGTAAAATACAGAGTAGGTTTAGCACATGGCAATTCAAAATTTTCCTGTGTGGGGTTCATAGTTGCAAACTGGGCCTTATAGTGAGAAACCCACTGCTCGGGAGCTACGTGGTTCACTGGCACACGGCTCGATTCACCCCTACCCCATTTCACAAGATGCCAAAAAGTGACCATGCTTCTCCCTGTACAAGCCTTGAGCAGCTCTGCCCAGTATTGTTCGTCCCATTCCTTTTTAGCTTTCTGTTGGGTCAACTTGTACCCCACCCTTGCCTTTCTTATATCCCCACGGTTCTTAGATCTTATTGCCCTAGCTAGAATTCTATAGGCTTTTCTGAATGATTGACCATACTAAGCGGCAGCCTTCGGGCCCAAATAAGTCTGGGTTTTTTTGGCCATAGTAGTAAAAAAGCCTTTAAGCTTATTAAACAAACCACTGTGGACCTGAGAAACCTTTAAGTTCACCTTCTCTTGAGTTGCACAGTTTTGAAGAATAGCTGTTGCACTCGCCACTAACTCACTCATCTGCTGTAAATGCTCTTCTTTTTTAATAACATTAGTCCATTTAACTCTCCTTGTATCATTAGTTAAATATGCTTCTACATAAGCAGTTCCAGGCACCTGACTAACAAGAATGGAAATGCCTTTGAGCTGCATGGAAAGAACTAGGGGGTTATGGTCGCTCTTGGTCCGCTCCCAAACTACCATATCTACTAGGGAGGGCCAAAGTTCCCTGTTAAGGAAAATAAAATCAATGCGAATACTTCGCAACCCACTGTTAAAGGTTTGCAAGCCCTGCCTATCAGAGACGGACCTCCCATTAACAGCCCTAACCCCCTGTTCCAAACAGAACACTTTCAACTGCAATGCAGCCCCTGTCCATTTTTTAATGGGAGGAAGATCCAAATGCGGTATACTCCACTGGACATCCTCCTCAGAACTGAGGTTGACATCATTGTCATCAAGGGGCTCGAAAGAACAATTAAAATCTCCTGCAATTATCATATTGCTTACACCTCTGTAATCATGTAAAAACATATCTAGGAGAGCTACAGTGGGAGAGGCTTTCCCACCTGGCATAGCCCTAGCATAAACATTAATAAGCAATAAATCAGGGACTTCTGACATCTGTAGTTTAATTATTAAAATGTCCCTACTGTCAATATGCAATTCCTCCACCCTATAGAGGTCAGATTGCCTCACCCATGTTGTGAGGCCCCCCATGGGTCTTCCCCTCTGCCCCCCTTGTGCTGTTTTTGAAAAATGTAAGAATCCCTGACGATAAACATGGCTCATAGCCCAGGTTTCCTGGAAGGTCATTATGTCATGGCCTTCAATAAAAATAGACCAGTCCGCTGAGGATATCTTAGAGCATAACCCTGCTACATTCCAGGAAACTAATTTTAAGTCTGGCATGGAGTAGGGCTTATTTACTTTGCACACGGGGGGCCGGGTATAATCTACATAGACATTGCCTGGAACCCCTTCACCTAACGGGATACTTATTTGTGGTGGTCTACAGTCCCCTTCTTCGTCCACCATATTACATGAAAATAACATTTAATGTTAATTTTATGAGAGCATTGCCCGAGACATTCACTCCTAAACGTAAAGTGCTTCCAGTTTACACAAGCACTGAAGGGAAGGGGGTCCTTGCAGGGAGGCGCAGGACGGTAGTCTGGCCATTCCCATGGAGAGCTCACATCAAATTCCTTACCCTTGCAGCGGACAATAGCTCTCCCGCCAAAGAGGTTTGGTGTAGCGCAGATGGCATATGTATATATTTTTTTACACGTGTGTTTCATACACATATTTAGTGAGCCCGTTGAACAGAATTTTCAATGCTGCGGCAACACCATCAGAGAAAGAGAGAAGGTGTGAAAAGGCACTTTTGTGCTTCCGAGCAGCAGCACTCCTGGCTCATGAACTGCACCCACGAACGACCCTCAATTGAGCGAGACTTAAAATGCAGTCAGCGGCTTGTGTTACATGCCATGAACCCTTCGGTTTCCAGCAGAAACCTGGCACTTTGTACACAGACATTCAATAAACAAATGTTACTGGAATGCTGATTGTTAAAAAACTATCCCATTTTTGAGTGCGTTTTGTCCTTAAAACCAAGCATTTGCAATGCAATAGGTCTCGCATTTACACGAGTTTAAGCTATTGGCATTGTAAATGACAATACCTTTTAGTTATGTTTTAAAAACGAAAACAAAAATAAAAGGCATTGCCATTTGCAATGTCAATAGCTCTAACTTGCGTAAATGCGAGACCTATTGCATTGCAAATGCTTGTTATATCAGCACCTACGTGTGGGGCTCTGGCAGCAGTGTGGGAGTATATGGTCTGCTGAGTCATTACATGTGGACTGGCAGTGTTGGTAAGATAGATGAACTTTATCGGCAGTGCTGTGGCAATGTGAGGACCTGTATCTGCAGTTTTTTATGTGTTCCATGCTCGGAGTCCATGAGTAATGGTATTGAGGAGGGAAAGTTATTTGAACTGTAAGTGGCTGTGTGTGTCGCCGCCTCACCCCACTATAGGTGGCCTCGAGGGTATGCGTACTCCCTTACCTTTGCTGAGAGTGGAAGGGTTGCAGAGCCACTGATGACGCTTGTGATGACGCCGTTATGTCATCTTCCTGCAGCACAGTTTGGAGCAGTGACGTTTTTGTACGCTGGTGCCTGTAGCCACCCGGCACATAGTACCACTGCATGCCTCCATCTTGAGGTTGGTGTCAGTAAGGGAAAAGTGAGCGTCTACTTTCCAATGAAAGTGACGGAGAACAATGCATAGTCTTCAACTTTGACCTGTGTGTCACGCCGCATTCAAGCGCTGATGAGCTGATGACAACGTCCTCGGAGGTACTTCGTTGGAGCTGCAAGCTGTATGGCAGCTGCGCTCATTGGAGCGGTTTCATTGCAGGCAAGAAGAAAAGTAGAACTTCACTGGCTTCAAGAATTAGCCGTGTTGCACCTATACAGCATTGTGTGCCAGCACGTTTGTTTCAAGCAGTGCTCTCATCTAAGGGTCCCAGCCACGACACTGCAATGGCATGCTTTGTATGTAGAAGTGAGGTTGGACTGGAGGTTTTTAGTATGCGTTTTAGAAATTTAAACAAGAAACGCGAGTGGTGCGCACGCGTGAAAAGTGAAAGTAGTAGGCTGCGCGCGCGAAAGTGAAAGTGATTGCGGCTGTACACATTGCAAAGCTGCCGGCTGTGCGCGTGCACGCTCGCGTGAACGCAAGCGCCAGGCCAGCCAGCAGCACTTTGAAAATTCACCTACTAAAGTCTCTCTGAGCAGCGCATGCGCGCTGACACAGCGAGACCTAAAAAGGACCTCCCCACACCTGACATGGGGGAACTAGAGAGCTGTGTGACCTTCTGTATTGAAAATACATCACTGTGCCACTTTGCCATGTCTGAAGATTGTGTTGCCAGAGGGTTTTATGTAGTGTTAAGATGTCACCTTTGGACTGCTCCAGAGGGCTTGTGATAAGAATATATACACATTTACAAGATGGCAGTAATTGAATTCTAAAAAAACGTGGGCAGACAAATTGTATCTATTGTTCATCAAAAGATGTGAGATGGGGGGTGAGACTACAAGCTTACATAAACAGCTGCTTGCAAATTGCCATATTATCATCCACCAATTAGACCTTTGTCATGTGTGACACCATCATCAGCCAACTTAGTTTTCTAACTGACAACACTTTGCATACTTATATTTTTGAGGTCATACTACTGGCTTTAATATAGAAATACAAGTTCCAGACTGCAATCTGCTGTCAATACAAATGCGGGCTGGCTGTGTGATATAAAACATGGGACCATTTAGCAGCTCGAGTTGCCATGAAAATATAAACGATCTTGATTTTTTTTGTCTGTGGGGGTGGTCTATGCACATTTTTTCTATTTTGAAGGATCATCGAGCCCTAACTGGGCTATTCCTGTGAGGGTGCTAACAGAGAGTGCTGCCAATGAAAATATGAAGGTATTAAAGACACCATCTTGTAATTCTTGGCAAATTACTTAATCCCAACCGGTGGCTTCAAAAACACGATCGTCCTTGTGTAATGTAACCTGTGCTCACCTGAAGCCTTCCAATAGCGTTGGATCGAATAAATAAATGAATATAAGCCCCTGGATAAAAGTAGATCTCTCTCACTTGAACGCACTGCTTCCTTTTGGGAGCTAAGCATGAGTGACTGCTGAATGAAGCATCGCATTGGGGGGGGGGGGGGGGGGGGGGCCTCCTCGTGACACTCTATGGCTGGGGCAGAAGGAGACGCACCGCATGCGGCGCCTGTTCAGGCTGGTCCATTGTTATCCTGCATGTCATAATGGGTTGACTACAGTCTGTGCATGATCGGGGAGGTGCTGCTGCGGCCACTCTCGTTCAGAGGAGCAGCGCAAGCAGGCCCCTAACCTGACAACTGGGAGGGGGGCGGCCCACATCTCGGACACCTACCGAATGCCCGCATTCCCAAACCGAGCCTGGCGAGAGACGGATTTAAAAAACACAACTTCAGAACTTAAAATGTAGGAGGTGTCAATCCGAAATCTCGTCCCAGCCCAAGGCTATCTCCCTCACTGTAGAGGTTTGAGCGACAAAGCTGTGCACCTGTAACAGGCCGTGTTCTGGAGTGGGGCGTTAAGGGCTCCTTCCACCATGGGGTGCTTGCCTTGGGTTTGCCACCGTAAGCGCCTTTGTATTTTGCTGATCACGTTTGAACGATAAGGGCCATGCGACTTTCCCAAGGCATGGCTCAACGCTGAAGTGCCCCCTGACCTCACTGGGTTATTAAGTGAGTCCGTAACTCACTTTCACTGACTTCCCTCACAATAGCCTTGTTTCTCCCTTTAAAGTTGCTTTAGACGCCGCCCACAGAAGAGGCTCATAAACCCGCTTCTCACACACTGGGGGTGACAGATGTTTGTGTGATCCTGCACTGCCCTTAATGAATAGGTGGGAGGGGGTTTGCAGGGCAGAGCAAACAAGAGGGACCGGGCCGTCCTGGGATTACAGTTTTAGTCCCTCCCCTATTGCTCTGACAATAGGTGGGGGAAATGTTACTGGCCAGTTAAATAAACAGCATTACATCCCGCTCCCACAATGGTCGTATTCGCTTTCGAAAGCAAAGAGGTGGATTTGGGCATGAGTACATGGCTTAGGAGGCAGGAGTTCCTTCCTCAAGGGAGCATGCCTCCTCCTCCCCGCGCCCCCTATTAACATTCAGTAAGGCTGAGACCCTATGGCTCGTGTGATCCTGCCAAGTGAGCTGGAAACCGCTGCTGTTGTCTGCAAACAAACAATGCTTTAAAGGATCCATAAAAGAGGGACGGCGAGTCAACAAATTAACAGGGAGAGCCCAGCCAAGGGTCTGGCTCGGATTTATTTTTATTGGCAGATTTTATTAGCTCGAACTCGACCCGAAGGTATTGGAGCGCTTTACATGAGCACCGGTTACGTTACACAAGGACACATTCAGGTACCGGGAGATTGAGTGATTTGCCCAGAATCACCAGATGTGGACAGGACCTAGAGGCTCGAACCTTGGTTTCCAGCACCAAAGTCGGCAATCTAGCCACCAGACCAAATCCTCTCCCCATCTTAGATCCTGTGCACGTGCCGAGCAATGAAAATGTTTGCTATGTAAATCATACAACAAACCACGTAAAATATGATAGTCTCTTTAAAATTCAAAAAAGGTATTTTCTTTAGCATGTGAAAGCTTTCCAGTGGCAGCTCCTCCGCTAAGGAGGAGGACCGTTGCCCCACTGCTCTGCAAGCAGTAATTAAAGGAAAACGAAATTGATAATAACCAACGTTATAATCATTTTAGTTTTCCATTTCTTGGCGCGGGCAGGCCGGACTGCTCGAGCAGGAGCCAGGAGGAGGAGTGGTTGCTCCACTCTAAAGTGTGCATAACTGTTTGGCCACACATTCATGCGCACTTTGCATGTTCTGCACCCAGGCTGCATTACAGCCTGGGTGCAGAACATGCCCAGGCCCCCATTCCTGTCTGAGCGCTGAACCACGGCGCTTAGACCAATCTCAAAGCTGCATTTCAGCGTTGTGATTGGCTAGGGGAGTCAGGAGCCTGGGTGCTTCCTGGTTCCTGTTTTTGAGGAGCGAGAGGCAGCGGCGAGCGGGCTGAGAGGCGGTGGCCGGACAGGTGACCGGCCTTAAGGTAAGTGTTTTTTAAAAACTCCCCCTGCCCCGCCACCCTCGGTTAATAGAGGCCTCCACTGGCTTTGACATTATTACGCAATGTCATAGCACTGCACTGAGAAGTGCTTATTAAAAGTGATAGTTTTGAAACATGAACCATTCATGAACTAAGAGGCAAGACAGTAGTGAAATGAACCCTGCATATGGCTCAAATTATTATAGAGCAACTTTATAGTTTATTAAATCAAACACAATAGGTTTTTGTACAACTGGGATTCCGCATTCACATGTTTGAATGTGCTTTTATACGCGATAGTGAAGAAAAAAGTTTTAGTGAAATAAAATATTGGCCTACGATCACACAATTGAATCGGTGAATCGGCAATTTATCCAGGTTTTCTGGTTTCAATTTGTACAAATCAGCATACATTACCGGGCAGTGGTATTGTGTTAGGCAGATGGCGCTTAACAAAGGAGAGTGACACAGATATTAATGTGGGAACTTCTATCTTATCTTTGGTGCTGCAGGGAGAGGAGAACCACTAAACTTCCCAAAACCGGTTGCCTAAGCTACCCCCAAATTGTTAAAGAAAACACCCCAGCACACAAAATGTTGTCACAGGAATTATCTGAACGTGCAGAATGTGAGCACAAATTTGAACACATAGAGTAAGTAGTTGTTCTTTTTCCTTTTAATCCTTGAGTCTTCAAAACAGCCTTCCACAACAGCCGACACGTGTTTTGTCGCTTAACAAGGGAAATCGTCCCGCGACTTTATCAAGGCTATGATCCTTCCTTATGTTTTCTTTAAATTGTGGTGATATTTCCAACCCACAAGGGGTTCTGTATCTTTGCGGCATCCACACAGGTCGTACGTCTATTAATATGTTCCCAGTGTCTTGCTCAATTTCTGTATCGTGACAGTCGCTCTCAGTTCTATGGGTGTTGCATGCCGTGTAAATCCAAGTAAGGAACACGTCGCACGCCGCAAAGAAACAGAACCCCTTGTGGGTTGGAAATATCACCACAATTTAAAGAAAACGTAAGGAAGGGTCATAGCCTTGATAAAGCCGCGGGATGATTTTCCTTGTTAAGCGACGAAACACGTGTCGGCTGTTGTGAAAGGCTGTTTTGAAGACACAAGGATTGAAAGAAAAAAGAACAACTACTTACTCTATGTGTTCAAATGTGTGCTCACATTCAGATAATTCCTGTGACAACATTTTGTGTGCTTGTACAAATCAGCCATAAAATGAGTATCTATTTGCTTTCCTTATATTAAGGTTTTGTGTATGTTCCTGCAGTTTTGATATAGTGCAAACTTCACCTGGAGGTGTTGGAGTAGTTTGTATGAGCACCAGTTACATTACAGAAGGTCACATTCATTGTTTAAAAACATGGGGAGATTAAATGATTTGCCCAGAATCACAGGATGTTGAGGCCATGCCAGATTCAAACCTGCTTCCATAGTTCCAAAGTTGGCAGCTCTGGCAGTAACACCACACCCTGGGTAGAGGGAAGCAGACATAAACCACATGAAAGCTTAGCTCTTTAGGGGCTTGGAGGTCCAACAGAACCTTGAGGTGAGCCAGAGCCAGGTTTCAGACTCGAGCCTGACTCCAGCTTTCAGTGGCTCATGCATCTCTACTGTAAGATAGTCAAGTGGGTTTCCTATTCCAGGCTTTCAAGGTATCTGTTGTTGTGTCCCGCCCCAAGAGCCTCATGGATAGACCTGCAACAAACAACTGATACAAGAAATGCTTGATTTACTCTTAGCCACTGACGATCGTCTGGGGCACATCCTGACCATCGTTTTCTGCCCACTGTGCCTAGGGTGACCAACTGGCATTGGTGCAAATTCAGGACGGTGACTGTAAAAATTCAGGACAAAGGGTCAAAATTCAGGACAAAACTTCAGGACAATAGGTAAGTTTTACAGACACAGAGGAGGTCGCGCAATAGTATACAAGTAAGCCCAGACATATCCAAACATATTCAACCATTTGCAAACCTATCCATCATGTATCCTTCCATCTATCATTTCACTCATCCATCCCTTCATCCTTTCACTCATCCATCCATTATCCATCCATCCACCCTTTCACCCTATCCATCTGTACACTCATCCATCCACTCTTCTACCCATCCATCCATCCACTCATCCATCCAGCCAGCTACCCTTTCACCCATCCAGCCATCTTCACTTACTCATCCATCCACCCAGTAACTCATCCTTCCACCCATCCACCCTTTGTCATCCATCCATCCTCCCTTTCTCTCTCAATCGACCCTTTCACTTAGCCATCCTTCCTTCCATCCATCCACCCACCCACCCAATCCATCCATCCACCCACCCACCCACCCACCCACCCAATCCACTCATGAATCCATCCATTGACCCTATCACTCATCCATCCTTTCTCTCATCCATTTATCCTTTCACTCCTTCATTCATCTATTCATCCTTTTGTCCACCTACCCTCCCTTTCACTCATCCATCCATCCATTCACCCTTGCACTTATCAATTCATCAATCCATCCACCTTTTCACTCATCCATCCTCTCATTTACCCATCCAGCTACCCTTCCACCCATACATACAGCTATTTACCTTTTCTCTCATCCATCCTTCCACTCACTCATCAATCCATCCATCCATCCTCATCCATCCATCCTCATTATCCATCTATTCAATCTTTAATTCATCCACTCACTCATCATCCACCTTTTCAGTCATACATCCTTTCACTCATCCGTCCACCCTTTTACCCATCCAGCTACCCTTCCACCCATCCAGCTACCCTTCCACCCATACATCCAGCTATTTACCTTTTCTCTCATCCATCCTTCCACTCACTCATCAATCCATCCATCCTCTCCCATTATCCATCTATTCAATCTTTCATTCATCCATTCACCCTTTCACGACATCATCCAGCCATCCACCCATCCTTTCCCTTCTCACTCGCTCACCTTTTCATATTAGTTTTGAGCTGAGCCCTTTTGAGAAGAGGCCCATCAAGAACTTCACCCTCGCTGCAGGAGCCATTCCAGGACTGGGACAGAAGCCACCCATAGCGGAGACAGGTTCCACCACAGGTGGGAAGGGGACAGGGGCCATCACAGGCAGGGGGGGGGACAGGAGCCATCACTGGGGGGGTGGGCAGGAGCCATCTCAGGAGGGAGAACAGGATCCACCAGGGTGGGCACAGGGGTGGGCATGCAGTATTCTAGTATCATCTTGGTCTCTTCCAGGGTGGGGTAGGTCTCCTCACCCCCTTCTGGACAAGACAACGAGACGACAGGCTCTTTCTAAAATGTTAGTTTTGCCATCCCCACTGTGATGTACAGTACTTAAAGGAGATACTCCAAGAGAACTAATTTAACTGATTGTCCTCCATACTTAGTGTGGGTGCGATTGTTCCATTTCTTTATTTTATTACATTATAGACTGCATGTTTGAAGAACTGAGGTTTGCTTACAATTTAGTGACAGTAATTAAGCTCTGTGAAGAGAACCATGTGCTGCTGAGGGGTGCCTCAGGGCAATCAGGGCCGGTTCTAGGATGTTTGGGGCCCTGGGCAGAAAGGGAATGTGTGAGGCCCCTCTAAATTGCAGAGACATGACGCATTCAGGGCTGTTTGCATCTGAATAGATGCCCCTGCTCCTGAAGCTGCAGCCCCTCCTCTCAGTCACCTTTAAGCACCTCTTAACAGCTCATCAAGGGCGGAAGGTGTGAGGGTTGCCATCCCGCTGTGCCTCTCCAATGCTGCTGGGTATCTGAGCTTTGGTACTGCATCGAGTCTGTTACACCCGACTGGAGTCAAGAAGGGAGGTGGGTGGAAGCTGTGCCGGCTCTAGGGTGGTGCGACCGGTGCCCGGATAAAATTACGGACAAGTGGCGTCCGTTAAAGAATCCTTCACGGACAACGGACAGATGGCCGAAATTACGGACTGTCCGTGAAATTTACGGACGGTTGGTCACCCTAACTGTGCCACCCCTGACAGAGACCGTCTGCATATGCAAATCAGCCTTGGTCTTGCTCCAATCATGTGAAGGCTTGACCAGCCCAGTCTCCCAGGTTCCAAAGGCCTAACTTTCCCACAGTTCCTACTACTCAAGGACAGGTCTGAACCCTGTACTCTGGCTCCTCTACGGGTGCACAGGAGCCTGACACTTGGGCCTGGTGGGCTGTCTCCTGCTACTAAAACCTAATATTCACATAGAAGCCTGGGTCCAGCTCAGATGGGACACCCCTCCTGCTTCTCAGGACATTAAAATAATTTAACCTCTCCTGGGCTTCCTTTTAACTCACTGTTATTTTAAGACCCCTGCAAAGACATATTTTGGGGCGCTCTCTTTGGGACAACGTAAAATGTATCACACATTTTTAGCTAATTCAAGCCCTCATGAAATTATTAAATTACACACTAACCCTTTTCAGAAGTGAGGCAAGCCAAACAGTCAAAAGCACAAGCTGGCTGTCGCTCACCAGCCACCAAGCACCAAACAAGCTTGAACAGGTATTGACAACGCCATTTTTGTTTCCACTTGGATCTAGATTTCTTTTATCTTGCAATAGCAATACTTTATGTTGAATTCAGTGTGCAAGCAGACTTTTGGCATCTTTGTAGGAAAGCCATGGAAAGTGTGACTTGATGAATGTTCAGTGGACTAGTGCATAATATTAATCTAAGGCATTGAGTCATAGCACTTTAATTGCCGGATATATGTCATCATAAATAAGTCCACCTTCACAACTGCGTCCTCGCTGCAACAGGGGAAATCAAAGCACTGAATCTAACAATTTCCACCTTAGTTCTCTTTCCCTGGCATGTCGTTTCATTCATATTTATGTTTATACACATCTGTGGCTAGACAGTGACCACCTCTGCTGTTTAACAGAAACTGGATGAGGCAGAAGAACAGAGAGGTAAAGAGAATCATATAGCAGTATAGTTAAAGCAGGGGAAAATGAGGCAGACAGGTGAAGCGAGGAGGGATAAAGTAAAAAGAGAAATGTGGGTTTGTCAGAAAGACAGGTAAAAAGATGAAGATGTAGCTAAAGAACGGGAGGTAGAGAAATAGATACCGTTTTTGACAGAGGTAGAGAGAGCGGGAGAAATGGAGAGGGAAACAGAGTGAGAGTAGTGAGGTACACTGACATGTCTTTTATTAATAGATGGAGGTAGAAAGAGAAGTGAGTGAGATAGAGGGAGGTAGAGGTAGAAAGGCAGAACAGTGAGGCAAACAATGGCATGTCAAGTAAAGAGAGAGAGGCAGAGAGGAAGGTAGAAACGAAGGTCCTATGGGTCGAAGTAGAGATAAGGTGTAGAGTGAAAATAGGCGAGGAAGAAAAAGGAAAAAAACAAGTTACTTACCTGTACACTGTGGTTCTCCAGTATTGATATCTTTTATAGAGTCACATGCTTGAATCTTCCCCTTCGTCATGGTGGGAGTCCCACGATAACAGTAGAAAATAGTAGTACTGAATACATTACATAGATCTCCATAGAAATAAAATTCAATTGAGTACTCTTTCAACCTCATTTTATAACATCTAAAGTTCAGCCCATCACAGCAGAGACCTCATAGTAACCCTCTCCCCAGAGCCACGACACCTCAGATTTCGAGCACATGTATGCAAATATATATATATCAGGTACTGACCGGGGAGGAGGGTGGGTTGCATGTGAATCTATAAAAGATATCAATACTGGAGAACCACAGTGTACATGTAAGTAACTTTTTTTTTTCAGTATTGTATCTTTTATAGATTACCATGCTTGAATCCAATTAAAGAGCAGTATATATATATATATATATATATATATATATATATATATATTTATATATATATTACCTACTGGCGGTCGCCAGTAGGTAGATTTATTTATTTATAAAGTTTTATATAGCGCGAACAAGATCCCAAGGGATATCAGAGCGCTTTACAATCAAACTCGATCTGGAGGCTAATAAAGTAACAACCACAAGATGAAAACACAAATGAATCGTAAAGTGCATAAAACTTCACATATAAGTTAGGTTAAACAGAAGACAGTGTACAGAGTATGTAAAAAAAAAAAAAAAAGTATAGTTGTATCTGTAGAAACAAAGGAAGTAAGAACAATGTCAACGGGCCAGGGGGATAGCCCAATTACTGGAGGAGTTTATTCATCAGGAATCTTTTGACTTCCAGTTTGAACACCGTTGTTGTGGTAATTCTGCGTATTTCTGGAGGAAGAGAGTTCCAAATCTTTGGAGCCGCGCCGGAGAAGGCTCTGTTAGAGGTTCTCTTTTTGTTCAGGATAGGTGGTTTCAAGAGTAAGGTAGTAGCGCTTCTAGAGGCTCTTACACCACAAGATAGTTCAAGTTTTTGCGCCAGATACCTGGGCGTCTTGAAGTGGATAGCTTTGTGCGTCATCGTGGCAATTTTTAGCTGGATTCGTGCTTCATAGGGGAGCCAATTTAGAGTTTTTAGTACTGGCGATATGCGCTCATTGCGTTTGGTGCCTGTAACCAGTCTAGCAGCAGCGTTCAATGAGGCCCTTAGCGGAGCCAGGGTGTATTTGGGCAGGCCACAGAGGGTTGCACTGCCATAATCTAGCCTCGGTAGGACAAGCGCTTGAACCAACTGCTTGAAATCCTTAAGTGGAAGGAAAGGTTTGATGTTTCTGAGTGTCCTTATCAAGTGGTTTGCTCCTTTACAAGTGTTGCTGATATGATTTTTCATATTCAGGTTCTTGTCCATGGTGACTCCTAGCGATTTGGCTGAGTTTACGATGAGCGGTTGCAGTTGAAAGCAGTGAGGTGGCTCAGCCAAAGGTCGAGATTAGGGGTGTGATTCTGAGGGGAGACGAGCAAGAATTCCGTTTTTGAGGTGTTGAGCAGGAGATGGTTCTCAGTTAACCAGTTTTGAGTATACGTTAGGATGGAGTTGAGTGATATGAGGTTTTCCGGGGATGAGATTTTCAAGTAGAGTTGCGTGTCGTCGGCATACATGTGGAAATGAATATCCATGGAGTTGAGTGCGTTAGCTAATGGTTCCAAGAAAAGGTTGAAGAGGATAGGAGATAAGGCAGATCCTTGGGGGACCCCCATGAGAACAGGAGAGGGCTGGGAGAGAGAGTGATTTGCCTTGACTCTTTGCGATCTGTGATGGAGGAAGGACGAGAACCACTGTAGCACCTGATCACCAAAGCCCATCCTGTTTTGTAGGATAGCTAAGAGGTTGTCATGATTGACCATGTCAAAAGCAGAGGAAAGGTCAAGGAGGATCAGGAGGCAGGAATCGTTTTGATCGAGAATCTTTAGAATGTCATCCATAACATGAGTGAGGGCCGATTCAGTGCTATGCCCTGTCCGAAAGCCGGATTGATGTTGATCCAAGAGCTGGTAGTTCTCAATGTGAGCACAGAGTTGGGACTGGACGCATTTTTCAAGGAGTTTCGCAAGGGTGGGTATGTTGGAAATAGGTCGGAAATTATTGAGGTCTGACCTATCAGCGTTAGGTTTTTTTAGTATAGGGGATACTTGGGCTGCTTTTAAGCAATCAGGGATTGTGCCTTGTGACAGAGAAGCATTTACAATCCTTGTCCAGGTAGGGATGAGTGTATTCATGATTTCCTTGAAAATGGATGGGGGTAACGGGTCACTGAAGTGGTTAGAAGGATTGATATTCCGGAGAATCTTTTTGATATCTTGTTCACTGAGCGGGGCAAAGGTGTCCCAGGCTGCATTGTTCTTAGGTATCAGGGGGGTAGAGTTGAGCTTTTCAAAGAGGACAGGTTCAGAGGCTGCCCTGGAGGAGAGGAGTCCGGCATTCTTAGCAGCGAGCTCAGCTGAAATGAGTTTGGATTTCTCAATGAAGAAAGAAGCAAGATCATCACATGAGGGTGGACTGCTTCCAGGTTCAGATAGGTTTGGACCTACAATTGATTGCTGTTTGACCAATTCGAACAGTTTCTTGGGGCGGTTTGCCGCTTGATCTAATTGGAGTCTGAAATAGTTAGACTTGGCGTTCCTGATTTGTTTGTAGTAAAGGCTCCTGGCGTCTCTTAGGAGTTTGAGTTGGTGCGAAGAGGGATTCGATCTCCAGGAGCGTTCAACTGCCCTAAGGTTGCGACGTTCCGTGTTTAGGTTTTCATTGCACCACGGTTTGGAAATTTTAGTTGAGGCATTTTTATGTTTGAGTGGAGCAATGTCATTCATGATGTTGGAGATGGTCACATTGTAGGAGTCAGTGAGTAGCTGCACCTCCGTCAGGTTCGCTTGAGAGGAGAGGGTCGATGTACAGAGGGCGGCTAGCTCAACAGGGTTTACTAGTCTGAGGTCCCTTTTCCATATCTTTGATTTCGTTGGTTGGGCCTTCCACAAATGTACCTCTTTGTTGATGTAAAAAAGGATGCAGTGATGGTCTGACCAGTCACATGGAGTAATAGAATCCAAGGAGACGGTCTGCCCGTTAGAAATAAGGAAATCAAGAATTTTTCCTTTATTATGGGTTGATTGGTCACAATGCTGGGTCAGATCATGATCAATTAGAAAGGCTTTAAGGCTTGAAACTGCAGGGTCTATGGAGTTAGCCCAGTGCAGATTAAAGTCACCAAGGAAGATTTGGGACACGGCTGAGTCAACGTTGCTAGAAATGATTTCAAATAATTCCTCAATAAAGGGGAGATTGTCTCCGGGGGGGTGGTAGAAAGTGTGAAGTTTGCAGACCGGTAGGTTCTTACTTGAGATGTTGAGACAGAGATATTCACAGGAGGAGGGCGCAGAGGACTCAACGGGAGAGATCGAAAGTGTGTTTCTATGAATACAGGCTAAGCCCCCGCCCAATTTCCCAGCTCTGTCTAACCTAATAATATCATGAGTGGGAGGTACTAGGATGTCAATAATCGGAGTGGAAGCGGGATTTAACCAAGTTTCAGTGAGGATGATAATGTCTAAGTCCAAGTGTTGTATGAGATCGAAGATATCAGTGGCGTGCTTACTGGCTGATCTGCAATTTAGAAGTACACATTTAATTCGTAGTGGGTTTGAGGAGGGAGAAGTCTGGGAGATATTTACGTGAGTGAGGTTGCTCAAATTGCTGCCTCTGGGATTGATAGGCGGTCCTCTATTAGGGTTAGAAAGGATGGACTGTATTTGTCTCGGCGGGCTCCTGTTAGGGTTGGACCAGGTAGGGTAAGAGTTGAGCAGGTCCTGTAGCTCTGAGGACGCAAGGTAGGTCACATATCTTCTAGGGCAGGAGGTGTCGTTCGGTAGGGGAATGGATTTCATGATGGAGGAAGGTAAAGGCCTGACCAATGAGTATCTATCGCAAGATGGATCATTAGACCGGTTGGCGGCGGTGAGGAAAGATCTTAGCATGGGGAAAAGGTCATTTGAGAGGGCTTTCAAGCCATGTAGCTCAGAAGTTAGAAGGTGCAACTGAAGATGAATCTCATCTAGGTGCGCCACCAAGTCTGTGTGTTGAGCGAGAGGAGGCGAGTGTGAAAGGGAGTCTATCATTAAGGGGAGGTCTCGGTGACTATCAACAGGGTCCGAGGTGGTGGGCGGGAGATCCTGTGGTGGAAGGTGCTCATATGAGTCTGACTGAGATTCAGGAGCTTTTGAAAAAGATGTAGGTGTCTTAGTGAGGGGGGAGTGAACATTAGGCTGATGTTTAGTCCAAGGACCCAACAGAATGCTTAACTTTGACCGATCAAGGTCGGTGGTGGGCATTCGCTTGGAATCTAGCCTATTAAGAGACACCGGGGGAGGGCTAGGGGACGATAACTGAATAATTGGAGACAAGGCAGGATGCCTATCATAGGTACTATCTAATCGGGGGCCATATAGGCTCAGGCTGGCCGGATCCAGAGAGATGTTAGGGTGAGTCTGTGAGACATTGGGTTTCGAGGATGCTGCGTTTTTGAGTAACGGGAAGATGTTGGTTATCTTAAGTAGATTGACATTAGACGCTTGGATTAGGATGATACCAGTGTTATAGAGGGTGATGGTGGTATTAGCGTTGAGTTAGGGCGAAGGGGATGTTGTGAGCTTGATACCATGAGGTGATTTCTTAGAGCTTGTTATTCTGAGCATAGAGTAAAAGACTTTTCGCCAGCAGGCTCTTTTCCTGGTGTAGAAAATAAGGTCATTAACTTTGGTACCATTGCTAGTGGAAAAATAGACATCAGAGATTAAAGTTTCGGGCCAGGCCCTGAGAAAGTGATGCTTATATTTCTTGGCCGCAGTTTTTGATAGATTGGGTGGGTAGTTGATGATGGAAGCTTTGGAACCAGAGGGATCCGGAATCAGAACCATTATGAGAAAAGTGACTATTGACCCATGGATATGAATTAATGGTGGGGGGAGAATGGTGATAGCGAGAGGAAAGCTGGCACCAAAGAGAGGGAAGACACCAATCAAAAAGCAGTGTGTGTTGGCAACGACAGCAGGACCACTCACGGAAGCAATCCAACAGCAGGGGCTGCAGAAATAATTTTCACTTAATATGCAAAGTCAATATGTATGGCTATTAGCTCAACTCAACTGCCCATTCCAGGATGGCCGCCAAACTATGAATGACTATTAGATCCGCTGCCCAATCCAAGATGGCCACCAAAACTAAGCTGGTCAAAATTGCCAATGGTGGTATACACTCCTCTGGTGTGGTCCTGGAGTGGTGACGCCCACTTTGTGAATCTTTCAAAATCTCTACTGGTGTCTTTATTTTCCTCGAGTTACTACTGCCAATGAACATCCGGATCAATGAGTATGTGTAGAGAATTGGCTATGTTGTATGTGGTATACTAAATATAAGTGTACTGAATATGCACACTAAATATATAAGAGAAATTAAGCAACTCCAAACCAGTTTATAATAAAGATGGTGTGTGTACAAACTATGCCAAGATGGCCGCCGCCATGTTGATCCTTGATCCGATTGCTACTGTGTTCCCTCGTTTGTTTTCATGGTGTAGTCCTCTTTCAATTGCGATATAGAACTGGAATGCACCGTAAGTATGTACAAGCCTTCAGACCTTCAGCACTGCTCTCAGCTGCTTTGCAGTCAAACGGCTATAGCGCAACAGAGCAGTCAGCCCCTCAGTGCTCTTGTGGATGGGACTTCTCTCTGCAACTATATTGCGCCAGGCAGCGTGCAATAGTCGCCGTGCTATCCCCCACTCAGCTGTAAAAGCATCCCAATATAGTTAGGACCTATTTTCCATGGAAAATCCGCAGCATTCTATTTGGAATAACATTGGCGCCGATTGACGAATGCGGTCCGCTCCTATCCTCAAAATTTCACGGTGATTCGTCAAGCGGGGGCCGAGATAAAAGGGGGGTCCCAAAACGCGTTTTCCCCATGCATTTTCCCATAGGACCTGTTGACGCAGCTACAGCCCGAACTGCTAAACGGAATTACACCAAATTTGGCAAAGAGGTAGCCCTCAGTTCAGACTCGTGCCTTTTGCTTAAATGGTGTAAATCCGTTCAGTAGTTCCTGAGAAAATTAGAGTTAAAAAGATAGATATATCTATGGCCTTGGAGGATCCGCGCACCCTCCCCGCACCCGGCGCACACCCTGGCGTGCACGAGCTGTATTCTAATTGGCTGTCAACACTCCAGATCAGGAAGTGTTGGCAGCCATCTTGTGCCTCGGTAGAACCGAGGCACAAGAAACCTATAAAACAAATGCGAAAAACGCGACAAGGGGGCAGGGTAGAAACAACCTGACCCCCTAGGCCTGCTCAGGGGGTCCCACAAAGACCCCCAAGGCCAAAAAAAGCATTAAAAAAAAAACAATCGGCGCGATTCGCGCACCCAGGGCGAATTTCGGCCGAAAAAAAAAAAAGAAGCGCGGGAGCGGTAAATGGCCCCCGGGGGGGGCCAAATCCCGGGGGCAGAATTAAAATATAGTGTGGGGAGGGTCCCAATCCCCCCCACACTGCCCCGGGGACCGCCACCCTCAAAGATACTATATGCTGGGGGGCTCACGGCCTCCCGCAGCCCTGGGGACCGCCACCCCCGGAGCTTATTGAAAATGGGTGGGGGGGCTCGCAGCCCCCCCCAGCCCCGGGGACCGCCACACCCGCGGCTTGAAATTATTTGGGATGGGGGGCTCTCAGGCCCCCCCAGCCCCGGGGACCGCCACCCCCTGGGGCAACTTGTCAGTGTGGGAGGGGGGCCAAGCGGCCACCCTCCTGGAGCCTTGAATAGGCCCTCGGGACCACCACCCCTCAGTGCCAGCTCCTGCAGTGTCCCGGGGTGCCCACCCCCGGGACACTGTAGTTTGCAATGACAGGGCGGGAGCCTCGCGGCTCCCGCCCTGTCATTGCAAACTGCTTTGCTTCATTGAAGCGAGAGCAGGGAAACCTGCTCTCGCTTCAATAAAGCAAAGCTGATTGCTTTTCTACATGGGGAGCAGCATGTTAGCTGCTCCCCATGTGGAAAAGCAATGCCGGCTCTCTGCAGGACACGGGGAGGCGGCTGGGACCGTGGGGTGATTGGGGACCTCCCCACGGCCCCCAAAAGAGGCCAGGCGCTGGGAGATGGGGTCCCCGGGGCCATAAGTGGCCTGGGATGGGGGCCACGCGGCCCCCCTCCCCAATTAAAAAATAAATAAATTTAAAAAAACAATGGCCGGCCCCGGGGGATGGGGTCCCCGGGGCCTTAAAGTGGCCAGAGGAGGGGGGCTACGCAGCCCCCCTCCATTAAAAAAAGAAATAAATATAAATAAAAGGGCCATGCCCCGGGGGATGGGGTCCCCGGGGCAAATTATGGCCTCGGGAAGGGGGCCACGGGGCCCCCTTCTCAATTTTTTTTTTATGAACAAAAATCGGGGGCAGGGCCTGGGGGATGGGCTCCACAGGGCCAAAAAAATGGAAAAAGAAGGGGGGCTACACACCCCCCCTTCTAAAAAAAAAAGACCGGGATCGGGCCGGAAGCCACGCCCCCTCCTTACACCACTCTGCAAACGCGCCCCCTGGTGCGTTTGCAGAGGGGGAACTAATTCCCCTTGAATACTGGGGGTCCCTGGGGGCCAACTAGCCCACCAGGAACCTCCAGTATGCACCAGGGGGCTGCGTTGCAGAGAGGTGTAATGAGGCCACACCCCTTTTTACACCTCTCTGCAATGCAGCTCCGTGGCGCTTACTGGAGGTACCTGGTGGCCTAGTTGGCCGCTATGGGACCTCAGGATTCAAGAGGACTTAATCCCCCAACTAAGTTAAAACGTGCCACGGGGCGTGTTTGCACAGTGGTGAAGGTAGGGGGCGGGGCCTGAGGTGATACTGTGCAAACACGCCCTATGGCGCGTTTTAAGTTGGGGAATTCATTCCTCTTCATTCAAGAGGTCCCCTATGGGCCAACTAGCCCACCAGGTACCTCCAGTAAGCGCCACGGAGCTGCGTAGCAGAGTGTTGTAAAAAGGGGCATGGCCTCTGAACACCTCTCTGCAACGCAGCTTCCTGGCGCATACTGGAGGTACCTGGTGGGCAAGTTGGCCCCCAGGGGACCGCAGGATTGAAGTGGAATTAATTCCCCAACTTAAAACGCGCCACAGGGCGTGTTTGCACATGTCACTTCAGGCCCCACCCCCTTCCTTTACCATTGTACAAATATTCCTCTAAAATCAGCCGAACTACGAATTCCGATTTACTCACCTGTTATCAGGAGAGAACCCAGGGCTGCATCTTTTAGCCCAGCACTGACCCTGAAAAGTAATTCTAAGCATACTTACCAGTAACTTGTATTTCCTTCCATAGGAATCCATTGTGTGGTTTTCAGGAAAAAAGTTTCTGTGTCTATTTTTGAAACGTACAAATATTCCTCTAAACTCAGCCGAACTATGAATTCCAATTTACTCACCTGTTATCAGGAGAGATCCCAGGGCTGTATGTTTTAGCCCAGCACTGACCCTGAAAAATAATTCTAAGCGTACTTACCAGTAATTTGTATTTCCTTCCATAGGAATCCATTGTGTGGTTTTCAGCAAAAAAGTTTCTAAGTGTCCACTTTTGAAACTTACAAATATTCCTCTAAAATCAGCCTAACTACGAATTCCGATTTACTCACCTGTTATCAGGAGAGAACCCAGTGCTGCATCTTTTAGACCAGCCCTGTTCCTGAAAAGTAATTCTAAGCGTACTTACCAGTAACTTGTATTTCTTTCCATAGGAATCCATTGTGTGGTTTTCAGCAGAAAAGTTTCTAAGTGTCCATTTTTGAAACGTACAAATATTCCTCTAAAATCAGTAGAACTGCGATTACGATTTACTCACCTGCTATCAGGAGAGAACCCAGGGCTGCATCTATTAGACCAGCACTGACCCTGAAAAGTAATTCTAAGCATACTTAACAGTAACTTGTATTTCCTTCCATAGGAATCCATTGTGTGCTTTTAAGTGGAAACGTTTCTAAGTGTCTATTTTCACAAACTAAAAATATTCCTAAAAAATTGTCTGTATGACTTAAACACATTCTTTCAACTGTTTACAGGAGATTCACCTGTGCTGGATCCAGGATCGACCACTGAGTAAGAAAAAGTAATGATAACACTACTTACCTGCTAAGTGAATTTTCTGCCATAGGATAACATTGGTGATTCTATGTGAAAAATGTTCTGTCAACTTTTAAAATACAATAATAATCCTTAAAAATCACTACTGTAACCAAAACGCTTTTACTCAACCGTTTACAGGAGATGACCAAGGACTGAATCTAGCATCCAGTCCTGTGGTTAGAAAAGTAATCCATAAAGTAACTAATTGCATTTGACTAGAAATTCACATTGAGCTCAATGTTGCTTTGTCTTTGAAATTGTGTTGCCCATTGCAACAACTGTAACTACTGTACTTAAAAGTCTATTGCCTATTTGCAAAGTATTTTTTTTTTAATAAATCTTTTTTTATTAACAAACTGATAAATCAGTCAATGCATACAATCATGTCATGAAATACATATGCAGTACATCCACGCCAACAACAGGTTGTTTCGATCATTAGATCTCTTGGAAAGAATGTTAGGATAGTAGAGACACATATCATGGAGTCAATGGTTCGTCAAGGGTGGCCACATACGGGGGTTCACAAATGTTGCCACGGTAGCTATTCCATCTTGACCAGAGTGCTATCCATTTTCGGGGACAGCCACGTGATACATACACAGTTTTTTCTCCTATCATGCACCAGTCCATATCAGTTTTCCACGAGGCAAGCGTCGGTGGTGTCACTGCTCCCCATAGGCGAGCGATGTTCTGCTTTGCCACCATCTGTCCAAGGGTCGACCAGATTTTGCCTGTAGTGTTGAGATCTGTCGGTTCCCATACATTTAAAAGACACCGTTTGGCTTCAAGCCGCAGTTCAATCCCCCCAAACCATTTGCAAAGTATTTAAACTAATGTAATTCATTCTGAGAAAGTATATTTTGTATTGTAATGTATAATGTAAATAAAAAATTAAAATATCTGAAAATAAACAGTTTAAACAATGTAGTAAATCAGTATAACAATTAATACATTAAACATTGTCATTTACAAAACCTTTGAAATTCACTGAAAAAACCATAGGTTTCTGGCCTGATATAGTTAGGAATTAGCATTTAAAAATCCTTGCAAATTCACTGAAAAAACCATAGGTTTCACACATGTTATAGTTAGCTGGACATTTCACTCGTAAAAAACCATTGAAATTCCCCCGTTATAGTTAGTTGTACTAACTACATCTCGCGCGCCCGCAATCCACTGCTGATGATGTCACATATTACATCATTCATGACATGGTCAGTGACATCACTGATGACATCTCAAATGACATCACTGATGACATCACTGTTGACATCATCCACGTGACAATCAGATATACCTCATCATACACTAGTATAACCTTTCATCACTCACTGTAAAATAGAGAGTGCCAGATTTAAAACCATTGACACACCAATACAAGTTTCTAAACACCCACTCAGTGATTCCTAGATCTATACACACATCTAATCACTTACCTATAGATTCACTCATAGATGCTGTCAATGATCAATAGAACACTATCAAATATACTTATACACCTATATCGACATTGCACACCAGCACACATCCTAATCACTTATGAAGTCATCCTACTCACTTATACAAACAATGGATCATACTTACTTTTACTTAGCTATACACTTATAAAAACACCACTTCATCTATTAATATAGATAATAACTCATACTTAGTGTGTTATAAAAACACTATTACAACTATACAGTTATCCATACAGTCACTCATACAATCACTGAGTCTTATGTATACTTATTTATATACAACAACCGGCACATACACTGGCTTTTATTTTTCTAGTTTGTTGGACATGTACCATTGAGACATATATTGGCTCATCGCCACACCCATAAAGATATTCACTCACCCAAACAACTGTTACAACATGTAGGTTTAACTTCAGATACCTACTGAATCAACTATTCACATATCTTTGGGCAGTCACACCTCCCCCCACCGAACAACACACACATTCACTCTCCCATACAAATACTCAGTTAACTAATCAATAAATGAAATAGACTTTCATGTAGCTAGTAACCAACTGGTGCAGCAGTTTACACACCAACTGACAAAGTGATACAGATATTCACACAGTTTTGTCACTTTCCAATATATTTAGTGAGACACTATAAATTAGTGAAGTAAACAGTCAATCACACTGCTACTAAATCTTCCATCCAGATATTTATATTTATATATCCACCCATTCTTCAATGCAAATTGATATATATATATATATATATATAATACATATTTAAATAACAAACCAAACCACATTCACTGGATGATGTCATCAGTGATGTCATTTGAGATGTCATCAGTGATGTCACTGACCATGTCATGAATGATGTAATATGTGACATCATCAGCAGTGGATTGCGGGCGCGCGAGATGTAGTTAGTACAACTAACTATATCGGAGGAATTTCAATGGTTTTGTTCGAGTGAAATGTCCAGCTAACTATAACACCCCTAAAACATATTGTTTTTTCAGTAAATTTCTAAGGTTTTTTAAATGCTAATTCCTAACCATATCAGGCCTTAAACCTATGTATTTTCAGTGAATATATATATATATATATATATATATATATATATATATATATATATATGTGTATATATATATATATATATATATATATATATATATATATATTACCTACTGGCGGTCGCCAGTAGGTAGTTATAGTTAGGACCACGTTTCCATAGGAAAACCTCAACATTCTATTTTGAATAACTTTGGCGCCGGTCGACGAATCCTCGCGAATTTTTCAAAATAGGTGGGGCGCTACGCTCCGCTCCTACCCTGAAAGTCTCGGGGGGATTCGTCAAGCGGGGGCTGAGATAAAAGGGGGGTCCCAAAACGCGTTTTTCCCATGCATTTTTCCATAGGACCTTTAGAACGAGCTACAGCCCGAACGGCTGAACAGAATTACTCAAAATTTGGCAGAGAGGTAGTCCCTAGGTCAAGGAAGTGCCTTTTGTAGGTTTGGTGTAAATCTGTTCAGTAGATTCTGAGAAAATAGCCTTTGAATCAATATATATATCTGTATGCGCGCAGAGTGCGCACTGGGTGCGCGCACCTTGCCGTGTGCGAGCGCAATTCTGATTGGTTGTTAGATCTTAGTAAACATTCGAATCGGAGGAAGTCAGGAAGCGGCGGCCGCCATTTTGTCTATCGCATAAAGAGGGGGTGATAAACAAAGGGGGAGCACTTGAAAAGGGGGCAGAGTGGGTAGAAATAGACCCAGTAGGCATTGTAAGGGGGTCAAAGTAGGACCTTGTAGGGCAAAAAAAAAGAATAATATTTTGAAAAAAAATATCGCCGAGTGCGCGCACCCTGCGCGCACCCGGAAAAAAAAATAATAAAAGAAATTAAAAAAAAATTGCATTTAAGTGTTTAGATATAAGGTGGCTCTAAAAAGAGCCCTTGTGTTTATTGTTTGTTTTTCGGTACCTACAAGTAAGTACCAACGCAGAGTCTGAGGTTCAAGAGGAAGACTCTGTTCCCTTCATCATTGAAGTGCACACCATCTCCTCTATAAATGTCTTGCATGTCGTAACGCAAGTTGTTGTGGTAAATAGAACCCATACCATAGTCACGGAGGAAAGCAGAAACAGATTTGTTGACGTGCTTCCTTGCTTTGTCAATCTGCGGACAAAATTGGTTGGACCAGTTCCACTTTTGCCTTTGGCATATGTTAGAATATACAAAGGCAGATTGAGGAAAAAGCGACATTAATTGCACAAAGGTGTCCTTAATAAGCATTTCCAAACCTACCCCAGTTAAAGTGCCTAGATCATTACCACCACAGTGCACAATAATAAGGTTAGGCTGTGGGAGATGTAGAAAGGTTTTCACCAAAGGCATTAATTGGTGCCACTTTAACCCTCTCTGACCAATCCACTTGATGTCTACATTTGGCAAAGCAAGGTCTCTCACCATACCTCTTTTCTCTGCAAATTTTTCACTCCAGAAGACATAGCTGTGTCCTACAATCCACACTGTGAACATCTTCAAAGGAGATCTGGATGCACTCAGGAGGTGTAATTCAGTAGAATGGTAAAAAGAAATGAAAGACAGTTTGGAAATGGAGGCATACATATTTTTTATAAAAAAAAAAGAACTGATTGGCTGTTTCATACCATTCTACACTAAAAACTAGGCTGTATGTGTAAATTAATAGAAGCATGTTTTGTATTGGTTCAGAAAAATGTGTTACCAAAGAACAGTACTATGGATTTGCTGTAAGGTTTGAAAAGTCAAGCACTCTTGCTCTGTGGAATTGAAACATTGTGTGGCGAACTTCTGACCTAACTCCACACAGCAGTGTTCCATGAGCTGTTGCTATGGTAGCAGGCAGAAGTCAAGTTGGGGGAAGGGTACTAGGCAGAAGTCAAGTTGGGGGAAGGGTACATTTGGAAAAGGGTTGGTTTTCAAGCAATAGAAATGTGTGATTACATTTGAAAAAAAGGGGGAAGCAGTGTGATTTGAAATTAACATCTATATGTGTGGAAAAATAGAGGGAAAGATTGCCATTATCTGGTTCTGCTGAGTGGAGAGAGGTGTAGAGAACAAAGGTCCTGGCTCTGATAATGTGCTGTGGGGTTTTGAGGTTTCAGTCTGTAATGCAAATACATTCAGCATCACTAAGGCTGGTTGCCCTTGCTGGAGTGTAGGCAGTCACCCAGCATACACATGGTTTGTGGTCTGAAAATGCAGTCTGGACATGTGCATTTAAAAAAATCTGAAAAGTGGATTCATAATGTGTCAGTCTGTAAAAGTAATTTGCACTTGCCAACAAAAAAGAGCAGTAAGTGTGCATTCAAATTGGCAAAGATTTTTCGTTTTGTGACTAATGTGAAAACATGACTCTGTGTGCAAATAGGAATTACAGGAAGAGATTTGTTGCGTTTTCCTCTGGTGATTTCACAGTTGCATTAGTAGGAAAAAGGGGGAGTCTCTCAAAAAAAAAAAAAAAAAAAAATTAAAAAAACCTTGGGTGCGCGCAGGGTGCGCACACCTCAAAAAAATTTCCCAAAAAAATTTCAAAAAAAAAATTTTTTTGGTTAAGTTTATAAGTGGCTCTTAAAAGAGCCCTTGAGTTAATGGAGGGAAACAGGAAGAGAAAAACGCAAAAAATGAAAAAAAATCTATGGCCTAGTGCATGAATGCGCATCAAATTTTCTCTGAAGGAGATCAAGACTGGTCTCCCCCACAGAAATAAGTGAACCGCAATCAGTGCACCGTGTAGACAACCTCGCCAAACAAGGTGGACCAACAAGAGGTAAAGAAACAGGTGAAGGCACCATCGCAGCTGAAGTGCTCCCCTGAGCTGCCGAAGATGTGCTCGGCTGAGCTGCTGCTGATGTCGTCGGCTGAGCAGGTGAAGAGTTTTCTTCAGAAGCTCGACGAAAAGATACTGGGTGCATTTTGTCAACATGTCTTAACATAGTGTGAATGCTAAAAGAATATTTCTTGTTAGGATTCCCACGAGATAAGACTTTTTTACAAAGTACACATGTAACTTTCGGTGCATTTACCTTTTTCTCATTCTCTGGAAAAGTGAAAAACTGCCATATAAAGCTGTCTTTCTGCTTCCTGTTCCTCTGCCTCTCAAGAGTGTCCTGGTCACTGTCTGAAGTAGGTTGCTGTTCAGCCATTGTCTCTCAACAACAGAATAGCTCCTTCTCCAAAGGAATCAGAACTAATAATGAGGGGAGTAGGTGTGGTTTGGGAAGAATCTGGAACAGAAAGTACTTCAAACCAATCAAAAGTGATGATTCTTGATCACATGACTTGCCATGAGGGGATTGGGTGTGGTATTGAAACAATTAGAAACTGAAAGTAATGATAACCAATAAGAAATGTTGTTTTATTATGTATAAACCCGAGGTGCGCGCACTGCGCAAGCTCCGAGCGCGCACCCCGTGATGACGTATGCACGAACGCGTAAACGCGCAGGTGCATACGTCATATACGCGCACCTAGCGCGCATACGTTTAACACGCGTATACGCGACCGTTATTGCGCGTAATTTTAGCGTATGCGGAAGTAAACCGCGTCGAGGGCGTAGGACGCATGTGTGCGTACGTACGTACGCATACGTACTGGGTGCGCGCTCCCAGCGCGCACCAACCAGTATATTTGCGTACGTAAATAACGTACGCCGGAATTCATAAAAAACATACGAAATAGTACTACGTGCGCGCTCAGAGCGCGCACCCCAAGAAATTATAAATAAAAAAAAAAAAGAGGACATTAAATAATTTAAACAATTATAAAAAAAAAATATCCAAATTGAATTATTTAAAAAAATAATTTATAAAAAAATACAGATAATATATAAATGAATATAAAGTAATTTTATTTAAATAAAAAAAAATATCTTTAATTAAAAATACATAACTTAGCATATAAAAAACCATACAAATTCTCAGAAAAAAACATAGGTTTCAAAAACGAAATATTTAGGGATTAGCATTTAAAAAACCTTGCAAATTCACTGAAAAAACCATAGGTTTCACACACGTTATAGTTAGGAATTAGCATTTAAAAAACCTTGCAAATTCACTGAAAAAACCATGGGTTTCACACACGTTATAGTTAGGAATTAGCATTTAAAAAACCTTAGAAATTCAGTGAAAAAACCATAGGTTTCACACATGTTATAGTTAGCTGGACATTTTACTCGTAAAAAACCAATGAAATTGCCCCGTTATAGTTAGTTCAGCTAACTATAACTCGCACGCGCCCGCAATGCACTGCTGATGACGTCACATATTACATCACTCATGACATGGTCAGTGACATCACTCATGACATCACTGATGACATCTCAAATGACATCACTGATGACATCATCCTTGTGATAGAGTGGCAGACCTCCTCTCACCCTAATATAACCTTTGATACACACATTGAATAATAGAGACTAAAATTTTTAAAACAATGGACATACCAATACCAGTTACAACAACCTCTTCAGTAATTCTAAGATCCACATACACATCCACTCATTCACCAACAGTCCTATACAGTCACTCATACATGTACTCACTCATCATATGTACTCATACACCTATACATCCTGTTACACAATGCCACTCATCCATAGAGTTACTCACACACATAGTCACTCATGCTAATAAAGAATCAAACATACATTTACTTGCATACACAGTTATACACACACCACCACACTTACTTCTACAGAAACTTAAACATACTTAGTCATTTAATCAATCACTTATAGAAACACATACTTATTCATACAGGAACTCTTTCAATCTCTCACTCTCACATATACTCACTTATATACACCAATAGTCACATATACTAGTTTAAAACATATGTAGTTACTCATAAAGTCACTATTGAGACAGTCATTCACTCACTAACACAGCCATACACACACTCATCCACCCATATAGTCCTGCACACATGCTGTCTTCAACACATACAAACAGTGAGTGACTCATTCATGTTCCTATGCACTACATAATACCCCCCACCGAACCATGCAGATACTCAGACTGACACTCAAAAAACCAACTAATAACCTATATAGACACCCATGTAGCTACTCACCAACCCATGCAGCCACTTATACAAGTGAGAGACTGATACAGATATTTACATATTTAAACATTACTCACTAAGCCATGTATTCACTATGATACACTTAATCAGTCAGTTACACAATCAATTTTTAAAAAACAAATCATCCATTTAGACACTTATATACCCATTTATTCTTCCATCAACCTTGAGATATACATATATAAAACATATTTAATTTTCTGAAAAACACACATTCACTGGATGATGTCATCAGTGATGTCATTTGAGATGTCATCAGTGATGTCATGAGTGATGTCACTGACCATGTCATGAGTGATGTAATATGTGACGTCATCAGCAGTGCATTGCGGGCGCGTGCGAGTTATAGTTAGCTGAACTAACTATAACGGGGCAATTTCATTGGTTTTTTACGAGTAAAATGTCCAGCTAACTATAACATGTGTGAAACCTATGGTTTTTTCACTGAATTTCTAAGGTTTTTTAAATGCTAATTCCTAACTATAACGTGTGTGAAACCCATGGTTTTTTCAGTGAATATACATATATATATATATATATATATATTCACTTAAAAAAACCATAGGTTTCACACAGGTTATAGTTAGGTGGACATTTCATTTGTAAAAAACCAATGAAATTCCCCCGTTATAGTTAGTTCAGATAACTATAACTCGCGCGCCCGCAATCCACTGCTCATGACGTCACATATTACATCACTCATGACATGGTCAATGGCATCACTCATGACATCACTGATGACATCATCCTTGTGATAGAGTGGCGGTCGCGCGAGTTATAGTTATCTGAACTAACTATAACGGGGGAATTTCATTGGTTTTTTACGAGTGAAATGTCCACCTAACTATAACCTGTGTGAAACCTATGGTTTTTTAAGTGAATTTGCAAGGTTTTTTAAATGCTAATTCCTAACTATAACGTATGTGAAACCTATGGTTTTTTAAGTGAATTTGTACGTTTTTTTAAATGCTAAGTTCTGTATGTATTAATATATATATTTTTTTAAAGGTTTTTCACCATGCGCGCACCGCGCGCGCGCGTTGGGCGCACGATGCGCTGCGCTCACCCTGCTCCGTGCGCGCACCGTGCGGGCACCGCGCGATTTTTATAAAAAAAAATATAATTATTATTTCACCCTTGGGGGTCCTTCTGTGACCCCCTGACAAAGGCTAGGGGGTAAGGAACTCTCTTCCCTGCCGCCTTTTCACGTTTTCCACCTTTCCTTTTCAGTGCGATAGACAAGATGGCGGCCGACACTTCCTGATTTCGACCGATTCGAATGTTGACTGACATCTAACAACCAATCAGAATTACGCTCGCGCACGTTAGGGTGCGCACACCGTGCGCGCACGGTGCGCGCTTATAGATATTTATATGCTTTTAAATGCAATTTTCTCAGGAAATACTGAACAGATTGACTCCAGGTATGCAAAAGGCCCTTCCCTGACCTGAGGACTACCCCTTTGCCAAATTTCAAGTAATTCTGTTCAGCCGTTCGGGCTGTACCTTCGACTAAAGGTCCTATGGGAAAATGCACGGAGAAAACGTGTTTTGGGACCCCCCTTTTTTCTCGGCCCCCGCTTGACGAATCACCCTGAGACTTGCAGGGTAGGAGCTGAGCGGAGCGCCCCATTAGTTTTGAAAATTTCACGAGGATTCGTCAACCGGTGCCAAAGTTATTCAAAATAGAATTTTCAGATTTCCTATGGAAACACGATCCTAACTATAACTGTCTACTGGCGACAGCCAGTAGATAATATATATATATATATATATTTTGCCACAAGGTTGCCCTCAAAGGGATGTCACGCACCTCAGGGTATCCGCACACTGCACCTCAGGCGGCAACACCAGCAGCATGCCACACGCGTTTACTGAGCCATACGCGTTTCGAGCTACTCAAGCTCTTGATCACTGGCAAGAAATGAGGCAAGAAGCGGACCTGAACGTGCTTTTAATTAAATGTAAAGTCCCGCCCCAGTGGGCGTATGTAAGGTCCCGCCCCAGTAGGCGTCATCACTAGCATTCTGGATGATGTAGTCCAAATACTGCCATGTTCTCTCACCAAGTGGCTAGCCTGCTTCTGCCTCAATAAAATAAAAATCCATCAGGGTAAAAGCATGCCGGCACCCCTGTCAGTGCTGCCAAGTCTTCCTGAAGTTCAAGGCCCCTTTGGTCCCCGACGGTGCTAGAAATACAAACACCAGGGAACGCCTATCAAGCGTCAGGACATCACCGCGGCTGGACCAGCCGCATAACATTTTGCCACAAGGTTGCCCTCAAAGGGATGTCACGCACCTCAGTAAACGCGTGTGGCATGCTGCTGGTGTTGCCGCCTGAGGTGCAGTGTGCGGATACCCTGAGGTGCGTGACATCCCTTTGAGGGCAACCTTGTGGCAAAATATATATATATATATATATATATATAATTCACTGAAAAAACCATAGGTTTCACACATGTTATAGTTAGCTGGACATTTTACTGATAAAAAACCAATGAAATTCCCCCGTTATAGTTACTGTAGGCAACTATAACTCACGCGACCGCAATCCACTGCTGATGCTAATACTGTATTTAGACACTTATTTGCCCATGTCTTCTTCCATTAAATTTTAGCTATACATATATTACAAATATTTTTTTTTCATAAAGACACATATGTCATCAGCAGAGGATTACGGTCGCGTGAGTTATAGTTGCCTACAGTAACTATAACGGGGGAATTTCATTGGTTTTTTATCAGTAAAATGTCCAGCTAACTATAACATGTGTGAAACCTATGTTTTTTTCAGTGAATTTGCAAGGTTTTTTAAATGCTAATTCCTAACTATAACGTGTGTGAAACCTATGGTTTTTTCAGTGAATTTGTACGTTTTTTTTAAATGCTAAGTTACTTTACGCCATTTGTGGTGTGCGCGCCCACTTAACGCAGTTCGTTCCGTGCGCGCACGGTGCGCTTCGCGCACCGTGCGCGCACCGTGTGCCCACGTTACGCTAGATGGGCCATGAACGCACCGTGCGCACATGGAGGTCATATGATGAGCATCGTTGTGACAGGTAAAATATATGTTTTGTTTAACTCTGATGAGCCATGCAAAAAAGGTGCCCTTCGGGCACCTTTTGCACACGGGGTGGGGAGAATGTGGATATTTTTTTTTTTTTTTTTATTATTATTTCTTACCGTACGCGTACGGTAAGCGTAATCGGCGAAATTTTCGAAAAAATTAAAATTGCCTTTTTTCACTTGGGGGATCGTTGGGGTCTCCCTCGACATGGCTAGGTGTTTGGGAGCTGTGTAAACAGCCCCTTTACATGATTTGCACTTTGTTTTTCAACCCCCTGTCAGAGTGCGAGAGAGAAAATGGCGGCCGCCGCTTCCTGGTTTCGACCGATTCGAATGTTTACTAAGATCTAAGGGCCAATCAGAATCGCGCTCGCGCACGCCACCGTACGCGTACGGTAAGCGCACCGTAAGCGCACCGTAAGCTGGCTCAGATATATATATTGATTTAAAGGCTATTTTCTCAGAATCTACTGAACAGATTTACACCAAACCTACAAAAGGCACTTCCTTGACCTGAGGACTACCTCTCTGCCAAATTTCAAGTAATTCTGTTCAGCCGTTCGGGCTGTAGCTGTGTCCAAAGGTCCTATGGAAAAATGCATGGGAAAAACATGTTTTGGGACCCCCCTTTTATCTCAGCCCCCGATTCACGAATCCCCCCGAGACTTTCAGGGTAGGAGCGGAGCGTAGCGCCCCACCTATTTTGAAAAATTCACGAGGATTCGTCAACCGGCGCCAAAGTTATTCAAAATAGAATGTTGCGGATTTCCTATGGAAACGTGGTCCTAACTATAACTACCTACTGGCGACCGCCAGTAGGTAATATATATATATATATATATATATATATATATATATATATATATATATATATATATATATATATATATAAATATAAAAAAATATAAAAGAAGTAATAATGAATGAGGGAAGAAGAACAATCCCACCATGACAGAACCAGAGAAATAACATATATAATCAGAATTGTCTTAATGCTAACCCTGGGTGGACAACTACGCTACGCTCGCGAAGTTTGCGTAGTTTGTGCTACTTCGCGCTACGCGAATTGCACGTAGCACAGTGCAAAATCGCGTAGCATAGCGGGCATTTTTTGCTCGCTCGCGGTCCTCAACGTCAAGTTGGCGACCGCGAGCGAGCAAAATGACATCCTGGCGAGACTTTTTCCTCATTCGCAATCAGCAACATCAAGTTGCCAATGGCGAGCGTGGAAAATAAACCTCCCGGCGAGATTCTCAACGCGGTCAGGTTTCTTATTACGAGTGTAGTCGCGTATGCTCGCGACCGCTCGCGATGAGAAATTACCAGTCTGCGTTGAGAAAGCTGCTGCTCGAGTAAAAATCTACTCAAGCGGCAGAAAACGACCGCTTGCACTGTGCAAGATGCCGTTTGCAATGATTGCACAGTGCGGACAAGCATCCAGCACTGTGCAATCATCGCGAATAGCGTACTACGCACTTCGCGTAGTGCTACGCGTATCTCGCGTAGTGCGAAGTGCACTTCGCATAGTTACGCGTAGTGCTACTACGCGAACTACACTCAGGGTTACTCAATGCAAGTAATAATAACAATCAAATAGATATACACGAATAATACGTACGTAAATAAATAAATCAAGGTGGATACCAGCCCCCTACCTTAGGCAAAAAGATGATGAAGTGCAGCTTGCCCCACGGCTACATCTGCCTTTCTACAACCATCCAGACAGTAATGCTTTGTGAATGTGTGCGTCCTCGCCCACGTTGCTGCCCTGCATATGTCAGGGAGAGAAGCCCCCGCAAATCGGGCTGAAGAAGTTGCAACCTTTCTTGTCGAATGGGCCTGCACCTTTGCAGGCAATGGACGTCCAGCCTTTTCATGACAGAAGACAATAGTTGAAGTGACCCAGCGAGCAATACTGGCCCTAGTTAGGGCAAGTCCGTTCCTGGGTGCAGAGTAGGAAATCAGCAGTTGAGAAGACTTTCGAAATTATCTTGTTCTTTGCAGATAAAATTTCAAACAACGTTTGATGTCCAGGCAATGGGGAGAGTTTTCCGCACCGAGGACGGATTTGGAAAAAATGTAGGCAAGATTATAGGCTCATTGAATTGATAAGATGATGGCACTTTTGGCATGAAAGAAGGAATTGTATGTAGAATAACCCTGTCTGCCAGAAATTGAAGATATGGGGCCAGATGTACGACCGTTTTTAGCTGTCGCAAAGGGGTTTTAGGCCCGTTTGCAACCACACAAAACGTGTGGCCAATGTGCCAACCCTATTTTGCGAGTCGCTAATCAATTAGTGACTCGCAAAATAGGGTTAGCGACTCGATATTAGGTAGGGGCGTTCCAAGGGCGTCCCTTCCTAATAGCAACTCCAAAACCTATGTATGAATGTTTTGCGACCGCAATTGCAGTTTGAAAATCACTCGCAGTTTACCATCCTTCTCAGATGGGTGGTGAGGCACTCGCAAACGGGAAGGGGTCCCCAGGGGACTCCTTCCCCTTTGGGAATGCATGCGCATATTTTTTTTAAGGACAGGCAAGTGAAAAGTTTCATTTTTATTTTTTAAATACATCCTGTTTTCCTTTAAGGAAAACGGGTTGCATTTAAAAAAAACTGCTTTATTGGCAAAGCAGTCCCAGACATGGAGGTCTGCTGACCCCAGCAGGCCACCATCCCTGGTAGTGCTAGCCATTCCCAATGGGGTCGCTAATTTCAACAGCCTGATTAATATTCATAAGGCATGCAATTTGCGACCCCATTGGGAATCGCAAACAATGCCGCAGAGACTGTTGTACATATCATTTTGCGACTTGCAAATTGCGACTCGCAACTTGATGCAATTTGCAAGTTGCCAAAGGCTATGGTCGTACATCTGGCCCATGGTTCCTTTATAGTGAAGGCTTGAATTTCACTGATACGTCTGGCTGACGTAATGGCTAAGAGAAAGGCCACCTTCCAAGAGAGAAATTTTAGGTCACATTTGTGTATAGGCTCAAATGGGGAACGCATTAGTTGTGACAGAACTGTATTTAATTACCACAGCACTGGAGGAGATTTAATCGGTGGATAGGTCCTGAAGAGGCCTTTCAGAAATTCCTTAACTCCTTCGCTGCCACGCCTTTTCCCCCTCCTGTGCCAAGCCTTTTTTTGGCTATTTGGGGTAGTGCGTGCTGAGGCCCCTGTAATCTTTTGACCACATAAGGTATCCACACCAAATTTGTGTCCTTTTCTTCCAACATCATGGGAATTCTAAAGGTACTCAGGGTTTGTGGATCCCCCTGGAGGGGGTCACAGAAATGAGCCGAAATACAGCAAAATTTCATTTTTGGGGGAAAAATTGGAAAAACGGGCTGCAAATGAAAGCGTCTGGGTTTTTCCCTGCAATGTTATCAAAAAAGGATTTGTGGGGCTGAAATCACAATTTTCCCAGCTTTTAGGGGATACTAGACTTTTTTCAGAAACCCAGCATTTTTTACACAGTTTTGGCACTTTTCTGGGAAATTGCCTATTTTTGCTATTTTTTGTGCTTTCGACCTCCTTCCAGTTAATGGTAGAAATGGGTACAAAAGCAATAATGGATCCTGGAAAGCTATACATTTTAGAGAAGTAGACGAAATTCTGAATTCAACAAGGGGTCATTTTTGTAGATCCATCAAGGTTTCTTTATAGAAACTAACAGTTAAATATAGGATTCATTGAAAATTTGTTGAAAAAAACAGCATTTTGTGTCAACGTTTTCACCTGTAACTTCTTCTAATTATGACAGCTCTTTGAAAGCAATATACCGTTACATCCGCTGGACACTACTGGTTGTGGGGATATATAGGACTTGTAGGTTCACCAAGAACCCGACAAACCCAGAGCCAAAAACTGAGCAGCAACTTGCAATGGTTTAATATTATGTACCGGGTATATAGTAATTATTCTGTAAAAATGTGTACATGGAAAAATCGTTATGAAAGACACCTATGTATTTCTGAAATGGGAACAAAATATAGAGTTTAGAAACAGTATATATTTGCACATTTCCGAATTTGGGAATACTCATACTAGCAGGAGAATTTTTTTACACAATGTCTTTCATTTGGAAGGCAGAAATGCATCGGAGGTCAATAGGTAATAACAGTTCCTTTACAAATCTGAATTACCCTAAGTCTCCCGATAAAAATGGTACCTCACTTGTGTGGGTAGGCATGGGGACCACAACAGGAAATGGCTCAAAACCCAGCGTGAACACACCACATTTTCACAAGGAAAAATTACCCTTTTTTAGCAAAGTGCCTAGCTGTAGTTTTTTAACCCTAGCTCTGCCGGCACCTAGGGAAGCCTAGCAAACCTATAAAATTTTTAAAACTAGACACCCAGGGGAATCCAGGGTGGGGTGACTTGACTGCCTCTCACCAGGTTCTATTACCCAGAATCCCTTGCAAACCTAAACTTTTATTTTAAAAAAACACATTTTCCTCACATTTCTGTGGTGCAAAGTTCTGGAATTTGTGTGGATCCACAAATTTCCACCCACCCCGCGTTCCCCAAAGTCCTCTGAGAAATATGGTACCTCACTTGTGTGGGTCGGCCTAGTGCCCGCGACAGAAAACGTCGCAAAACGCAACGTGGACACACCTCAATTTCGCTGTGAAAAATTACCCTTTTTTGGCAAAGTGCCTAGCTGTAGTTTTTTAACCATAGCTCTGCCGGCACCTAGGGAAACCTAGCAAACCTATACATTTTTTAAAACTAGACACCCAGGGGAATCCAGGATGGGGTGGCTTGACTGCCTCCCACTCGGTTCTGTTACCCAGAATCCCTAGCAAACCTAAAAAAATTGACAAAAAAACCCCACATTTTCCACACATTTCTGTGGTGGACAGTTCTGGAATCTGCGTGGATCCACAAATTTTCACCCACCCTGCGTTCCCCAAAGTCTTCCGAGAAAAATGGTACCTCACTTGTGTGGGTCGACCTAGTGCCCGCGACAGGAAACGACGCAAAACGTAACATGGAAACACCTCAATTTCGCAGTGAAAAATGACCCTTTTTCGGCAAAGTGCCTAGCTGTAGCTTTTGAACCATAGCTCTGCCGGCACCTAGGGAAACCTAGCAAACCTATACATTTTTGAAAACTAGACACCCAGAGGAATCCAGGATTGGCTGACTTGGCTGCCTCCCACCAGGTTCTGTTACCCAGAATCCCTTGCAAACCTACAAAATTGACAAAAAGAACACATTTTCACCACATTTCTGTGGTGGAAAGTTCTGGAATCTGTGTGGATCCACAAATTTCCACCCACCCCGTGTTCCCCAAAGTCTTCCGAGAAAAATGGAACCTCACTTGTGTGGGTCGGCCTAGAGCCCGCGACAGGAAACGGCGCAAAACGCATCATGGACACATCTCAATTTCGCAGTGAAAAATGAACCTTTTTTGGCAAAGTGCCTAGCTGTAGTTTTTTAACCCTAGCTCTGCCGGCACCTAGGGAAACCTACCAAACCCACACATTTCTGAAAACTAGACACCCGGGGGATTCCAGGGAGGTATGGCTTGCGTGGATCCTCCAACGTTTCCTTACCCAGAATGCCCTGCAAACCTCAAATTTAGCTGAAAAACTCACCTTTTCCACACATTTATGTGTGGGAGAGTTATGGCATCACAGGGCTGACACACATTTCCTACCACCCAGCATTCTCCCGAGTCTCCCGATAAAAATGGTGACTCATTCATGTGGGAGGCCTAAGTACCCACGACAGGCAAGGGCCCAAAACGTATTGAGGCGACATCAAAATTGCCTACCTCAAAACGACCTGGTTTTGCAAGGGGGGGTCACTTGGTTTTTTGGCCCGGTGCTCGGTGGCCACCTAGGAAAACCTACCAAACCCACACATTTCTGAAAACCAGACACCCGGGGGATTCCAGGGAGGTATGGCTTGCACGTGAGGCGCCATTTTTATCGGGAGACCCGGGGGAACGCTGGGTGGTAGGAAATTCGTGTCAGCCCGGGGATGCCACAACTTTCCCACACAGAAACGTATGAAAAAAGTGATATTCTCAGCTAAATTTGAGGTTTGCAGGGCATTCTGGGTAAGGAGACTTTGGGGGATCCACGCAAGCCATACCTCCCTAGACTCCCCCGGGTGTCTAGTTTTCAGAAATGTGTGGGTTTGGTAGGTTTCCCAAAATGTCTGCCAAGCCTGGGGCCAAAAACTCATGGGACCCCCTTTGCAAAACCAGATTGTTTTGTGATAGGTAATTTTGATGTCTCCTCAATAGGTTTTGGGCCCTTGCCTGACGCGGGCACTAGGCCTACCCATGCAAGTGAGGTACTATTTTTTTCGGAAAAGTTTGGGGAACGCGGGGTGGGTGGAATTTTGTGGACCCACGCAGATTCCAGAACTTTCCACCACAGAAATGTGAGGGAAATGTGTTATTTTGGACACATTTTTAGGTTTGCAAGGGATTCTGGGTAACAGAACCTGGTGAGAGCCAGTCAAGTCACCCCATCCTGGCTTTCCCTCGGTGTCTAGTTTTCAAAAATGTACAGGTTTGCTAGGTTCCCCTACGTGCCAGCTGCGCTAGGGCCCACAATCCACAGGTAGGCACATTGATTAAAAAAAGTCGGAGCCCACTGGGCTTTCTGCCGCCCTGGGGGGGAATCGGGGGAGGGGGTTTCATCCCGATATGCCCCTAAAGGGGCAGAAAGACTGTGGTCATCTTTGTGGGGGTGGGGGCATTGGTATGACCATTTTGGGCAGCCCCCACCCACACGCATAAAAAAGCCTACGTACTCGCTGGCGCCTAGTGGGCTTTCTGCCCCCCCAGGGGCCAGATCAGGGGCCACTGCCACCATCTGCCCTCCTGGGGGGACAGAAAGACTAGAATTTGTCTGGGGGTGGGGTGGGGGTATTGTCATGCCCATTTTGGGGAGCCCCTACCCCTACACTAATAAAACAAAAAAAATCCATGGTTCCTAGTGGGCTTTCTGTGCCCCCCAGGGGGGCCAGATTGGGGGCTACAGCTCCCATCTGCCTCCTGGGGGGAAGAAAGACTGTCATTTTTTGTGGGGGGGGAGGGTGGGGGCATTGTCGTGCCCGTTTCGGGTAGCTCACACCCTAAAAACAATTGCACAAAAAAATTCCCTGGTGGATAGTGGGCTATCTGCCCCTCCGGGGGGGGGGGGCAGAAAGGCTGTAATGGTGGTGGGGGTTTGGTGCCATTAGCATGCCCATTTTGGGCAGCCCCCACCCTAAAACAAATTGTGCAAAATAAAATCCCTGGTATTTAGTGGGTTTTCTGCCCTCCCGGGGGGACAGATGGGGGCTACTGCCCCATCTGCCCCCCAGCCTCTTGGCTCATTTCAGTTTTGGTTTCACTGAAATTACGTCAGCACGACGTGCGCGCCGATCGTCATTTCAGGGAAACCAGGGGGGGGGGGGGCTCGGGAGCTGGGGAAGCTCTTCCCCAGCTCCCGAGGCTATTTTGGTTTAAAGGGAATCCCTCCGGTGCCCGCACCAGAGGGATTTTCCAGGGGATGCCTCATGACGAGCTGGACTCGCCATGGGCACACGAGAACTGTGTGCCATGACGAGTCCAGCTCGTCATGGGCATTCAAGGGGTTAATAGTCCATGAGACCACAACAAAGACTGATCTAGACGTCGTCTGTATCTAGAAATCGCAGCAAGGTGGATCTTAGTGGAAGAATGCGAGAGTCCTGCCTTGGCAAGGTGCAAGAGAGAGGGCAATACTTGCTCCGGAGAAGACGAGAATGGATGTAACGAATGAGTGATACACCATACACTGAACCTCTTCCATTTTGCAGAATAACACTTGAGCGTGGAAGGAGCTCGAGAATTTAGTAAAATTGCTTTCCAATCATTAGGTATGTTCAAATTCCCAAATTAAGTGAAGTGAGGAGCCAAGCCGACAAGTGAAGAGAGAGAATTTGAGGATGGATCACCTGCACGTTGTCCATGTATAGAAGATCCACTCTGATAGGCGAAGTAGCTCTGTGAACCAAAATGGCCTTGCCCACCCGGGAGCGATGAGAATGAGACGGCACGGCTCCCGTTTCAGTTTTTTGGAGAACTCAAGGAATGAGAGGAAATAGGGGGAAGGCCTAAGCAAATTTTCGTGTCCAAGGGAGCAGAATGGTGTCTCCCCACGATCCCCGTTAAGGAGTTCTGCTTGCGTAAAAGGTGCACTTTTTGTTGAGGTACGTAGCAAATAGATCTAATGTTGGGGAGACCCAAGACTGAAAGACCATCTGCAACATCTGACCATTGAGCTCCCATTCGTGGCAATGTTTGGACACCCTGCTGTGAGAGTCGGCCCATTGATTGTGGACCCCTGGCACATGCGCCACTCGTAGTGGGATTTGATTGAGGTGAAGCCATTCCCAAATCTGCTGCGCTTGAGGAGAGAGAGGTTGAGATCTCATGGCACCCTGTTTCTGGAGATAGAACATGGTGGTAATGTTGTCCGTCCGCTCTAGAACTGGAGATCCCCGAATCCGAGGCAAGAAAGCTTTCAGGCCGAAGAACACCGCTCTTAACTCTAGAAGGTTTATGTGACATTTCGACTCCTGTTTGGACCACTTTCTGTGCACTTGTAACTCTTGGAGGTGAACCCTCCATGGACGCATCCAACGTCATCATGAACTGAGGAGTTGAGAGAATGAAAGAAAGACCCTGAGTAAAGTTTCCCTGGGTCTTCCACCAGGACATCGCAGTTTTCATAGTCGTCGAGATTTGGACCATGTCGTTGAATGACCCTTTAGATGGAACCCATTGAGTGTCCAGCTGCTCCTGCAGTGAGCGCATAGGAAGACAGCAATTGGGAATTAGTTGAATGCATGAGGACATCATCCCCAGCATAGATTTGTACTTTCTGACAGAAACTGACCTTTTTGATGATAGAAGACGTGTTATCTCCTGCAGACACAAGACCCTTTCAGGAGTAGGAAAGACCTTGCTGAGATTTGTGTCGATGCAAGCCCCTAGGAAAGTCAGAGAGTTGGAAGGAATGAGAGAAGACTTTTCTAGATTGAGGTGAAGATCCAGAGACAGGAAAAGTTTCCGGCAAGCCTGAGTAGAGCTTCTGGCTACCTGAAGTGAAGGAGCTTCCATTAACCAGTCTTCTAGGTAGAGAAAATACCAGGTGACCTGAACATCTTAGAAAGGCAGCTATCGGAGCCATGCATTTGGTGAAGACCCTGGGGGCAGATTTCAAACCAAAGGGAAGCACTCTGAACTGATAATGGCACCCCGCTAATTCGAACCTGAGATACATTCGATGCTTGGGATGAATGGGAATGTGAAAATAAGCATCAAGAAGATCGAGAGATGACAGATAATCCCCTTTTTCCATAAGAAGAATGGTTGATTTTTGATGAATATGTTCAGCAACCGGAGGTCTAAGACCTGCTTCCATTTCCCTGTTTTAATTTTGATTAGGAAGAAATGGGAATAGAACCCTTGATTGCGCTATTGTAAAGGTACCTTCTCTATGGCGCGTTTGGAAAGAAGAGTTTTTATTTCCCTCTTGAGATCTGGTAGATGACGAAGCGGTACCTTCGGAGGAGGGGTAATTGGAAGATGCTGTACAAACTCCAGGGTGTGACCGTGATGAAAGATATCCAACACCCATTTGTCCGACGAGATGGACATCCATTTTTGTAGGAAGTTTGAGCAGGTTGGATCGAATTGTTGTGGGACTGCAGTGGCAGGGGCCTGGTGAAACTCAATGCCTTTTGTTCGAATCCTGCGATCTCCCGGCAGACTGCTGTCTTTTACGACCAGTGGGCTGTGAATAGGATGATGCAGTGCTGGACCTGAAAGGTTGATTATACGTCTGATAGGTGCTTTGAGGGTAATGTTGAAACCGCTGTTGGAACTGCAGTCTAGATGTATGCTACCCTCGAACTCTGCCCCGAAAGGACTGGAAACAACGTTGTTGCAGCGTTGCAAAGGATTTAGCAGTGTCTGTGTCTTTCTTTATAGATTGAAGGGCTTCATCTATATGACTGCCAAATAAACATTCGCCATCAAAAGGCATATCTAACACTTTAACCTGAACCTCAGGACGGAAGCTGGTCTCCTTTAGCCACCCCTGACGTCTTAGCACCTGCCATTTGATGAAAGGAAGTAGAAGAGATATCTGTAGCAATCTCTATATGCTCAGTGGAAGCCCTTTCTCCTTCAGATAAAATATCCCTTGCTTCCTTTTTCTTATCTTCAGGAAGATGTTTTAGAAGTGAAGACAGGTCTGACCACATCTGTCGGTCGTACCTTCCCAGAATGGCCACAGCGTTGGAAGCTCTTATAAATGTAGCCCCCAGAGCGGAAAACCTTTTTCCGATGTTGTCCAGCCGGCGACCTTCTTTATCTGAAGGTGCAGAACACTGAGATGTCAGGTTTTTAGCTCTTCTTTGTGCGGCCTGCATAATTACGGAATCCAGCCTAGGATGACCAATGAGGCATATGGGTGAATTTTCAGGGGCTTTGTGCTTCTTGTCCAGTTTTAGTATCACCACTGGGATAGAAGCTGGTGTCCTCATCAGTTTAAAACATTCTTTCCACAAATAATCCACTATGGGAATTGCCGTAATTGATCGCTGAGTGCCTGGCTTGAAGTCATACAAGAAACACTCAGTTTGTTTTACTAGCATAGGCAGATCAAAGCGTTTCGATGCGCGTTCCAGAAGGTCATGAAAGATTCCGATGTCAGCAGGGGGAAAATCAGTTGAAGGAGGGATAGGAAATGATGGCATGGGAACTATGCAATCATCCCATTCATCCTCGGTATCAACGTCAGTGTTTATTTCTCCTTACTCCAATTGTTGTTAGTCCACATTTTGAGTATCCTCAGCAATAATAATTGGAGGAGGCAAAACTTTTTCCCTTGTGGTCTTAGGTCTAACTTGTTCTGCGTGCTCAACAGGGGCATTTTGAGGAGGTGAGGATGTTGCGGAGCATTGGCCTCAGGAAAGCATCTGTAATAATTATTTAATATATGATGCAAGTCCGTCACCAAGGATACTGGGACGTTAATAGATGGTTCTCTAAAATTGCGAGGATCTTCTTCGTCATAGGGATAACGTTCTTGAAAGGATTCTGGCTGTTATACAGTAGCCCTATCAGTGAATGAATACTCTCCTGCTAAGTAAGAGGAAGGTCATTGTGTTCACAAGTCCTCATCATCAGAGTCCTGACACTTAACTTTGAGTTGAGATGGACTATACGCTGGGCCAAACATACTGTCATCTTCAGACTCCTGAAAGTCAAACAGACGTGCTGTAAGTAATGTCTTTGAAAAGTCCTGTATTTTTGAAAGCCCCAAATGGATTTTTCCTTCCACTGACAGGCCAGTCGACGGTGCTGATACCACCACCGTCGGCGGAAACGAGGACAGCGTCATCGTTGGAGTGGTTGTAGATGGAGAAATTCTCGTTGGTGGAGAAAGACTCGTCGACGATGAAGGTCTCGTCAACGGTGATGGTCTCAATGACACCGTCGTCAAAGTCAACTGCAGTCCCGTCGATGCAGTCGACGTTGTGACCGCCGCTGTTGTAGCCATCGTTGAAGAAACCGTCGACGGTGTAGAAATCACATCCGGTCTACCAATGCTGATAGCTCTCGTCGACGAAGCCATCGACAGACGAGAAGATTGATCCCTTACAGGAGTCAAGGAAGCAGAAACTGGAGCAGAAGATGATTTTGAAGCCACTTCTTGATGTTTTGTGTGGCGTTTCTCCCCAGATTTTTCCTGCTCCTGCGATATTGATCTTTTGGAGTCCCCTTGGTGAGAAGAGGAGCTGCCTTCTTTTCTTTTTCTGGAGGAAGAATGGGGTTTTCCCCAGTCTCAGAGCCAGATTCAGAAACAGCTTCTTTCTTCGGAAGCCAGAGGAGCAGTCTTCCTTCCTTGTCCTTCAGGGTCATAGCCGAGAAAGTTCGGCAGTATTTGCATTCCCTGGGCTTATGGTCAGCGTAGAGGCTATAGAGACATTGCTTGTGGGGATCTTCTGAGAAAAGTCTAGATTTCCCACAAGTTTTACAGGGCTTAAACAACCCTCTTTTATCTGGCATTTTGAAAGTCACAGAAAGGAATACCTTGAGCTGAAAGCTGGAGGTCAAAAGGTGAAAAAGCCAACTGTCACTGAGCAGAGCTCAGAGAGACTCCCAATCACACAACGTGCGGTAAGAAATCTGAGGTGTGGTGGCTCTGGGGAGAGGATTACTCTGAGGTCTCTGCTGTGATTGGCTGAACTTTTGATGTTATAAAATGAGGTTTCTACTGTTACCGTGGGACTCCCACCATGACGACGGGGAAGATTCAAGCATGTGAATCTATAAAAAATACAATACTGGTGAATGAGGTTTACACAGTGCTAGACAGAAAACATGATGTAGAGAGAGGTATGGTAGAGCTAGAAAGGAAGGCAGAGAAACCTATTAGGAGAAACAAAGATTGATGAAATAGTGGGGTGAGTTCAAAAAGCAAAGGGGGAACACAGAGAAGAGAGAGATAATGGGTAATGATAGACATAGAAAAAGAGGTAGAAAGTGAGGTAGCTGGAATGGAATAAGTGAGGTGAGGTGAGGTAAATAAAACTGGTTGAAAAAGAGAGAGGGTGGGTTGAAAGGTGAAGTAGAGAATGAATGCTGAGTAAAATTGACAGGTTAGGTCATGAGGGAGGTGGAGTAGTGATAAATGAGGTATTGTGGTGTGAGGCAGAAAAAGAAATGAGGTTGAGAGGTGAGAGGTGAGAGGTGAGGTAGAGAATGGTGAGGTATTGAGAGGGGTGAGAAATATCGACACAGATGGCCTTATTTTAGAGGTCCCTTATGTTGTCAGAACGTCACTTTTTGTGACGTTCCTTGGCGCAGGAGCCTGCTCCATATTTACGGGACAGCACTAAGCCACTTTTTTTTACTTAATGCTGCCTCGTAAATGTTGTTCCCTTTAACGCAGTTTTCTGCGTTAAAAGGGCATTTCTTGGGTGTTGCTGAGGGCGTTCCCAGCAACATCCATAGCTTTTTGACTCAGATTTGCGAGAAATCGTAAATATGAGGCAGCGCCAAAAACATTCACCTCCCCAGGGGAGGCGTAAGGGAGTCACAATGAGGCGAAATATCTTTATTTCTCGGATTTTTCCTTTTTTCTATTTGTGCTGCATTCTGTAGCATACACAGAAAAAGGAAATGCCTCTTGTGATTATTTTTGTGCAGGAAGGTTTCAATTCCTGCACAAAAATAATCATCCCACTAACGCAGGCACCCTTGCACCATGGTGCAAAGGTGCACGGCAGCCCATTGTGCACCAGCGCAGGGGAAAAGGACAGGAATGCACCGTATCTAATAGATACGGCGCATTCCTCCTTTTTTATTTGCCGTAGGACTGCGCAGCAGGAAGGCCAGTGGTGCTGTCCTACGGCAAAGCCTCATAAATAAGGCCCAGAGAGAGAGAGATGTAGATGGATAAGGTAAAGAAATAGGGCCTCATTTTTGCAGCTTAGTGCTGCCTCCTAAATATGGTGTAACAAACAACAGTGTCTCAAGCAAGGGTATTATTTTAAGGTCAAGCACATGTGGCGCAATTAGTCACGGTGGATTAAATCCATAGGGGGAGAAAACCAAGGAGACATTTTCATGTAAAGGTAAATTGTATTTCAATCGATAAGCATGTTGGACATATTAAACTTCATTTGAACAAGCACATGGGATGGTAGCACTGTGTTACATTAAATGACATGTAACCTACAAGACTCCCGCTGGCTTTGTGGATTCGTTCCCACCTTTACAGATTACACCTAGTAAGTGCTCCCTACAGAACCCTGCCCGTGGACATGGAGCGCCTGACCCGCTTGGTCTTTTTGCCCGCTCCGTTACTCCTTCCCTCCCCCCTGCAACACGCTACCCCAACGAGCGTCCAACCGCCGCGGGTTACATCACGCCGCTTCTTCTCTACTTCGTGGACATGGAAGGCCTTCTCCCTCGGTTTTGGATACCGCCAACTCCCTCCTCTGCCGCCTTCGCTAGTTGTGAAGAGCATGGGCTGCTTCTCAGCCACTGTTTCCCCAGTCCTCCGTCACAGATCTTGGACTTTGCCAACACAGCTGTCGCATTGCATCCTTGCTCACGGTCTGCCACGCATTGGCCCGCCGCCACCCCCTACATAACCCCCCCAAACCCCCCATTCTTAGCCTCCCTGTTGCCGCCTTGTACTTGGCCTTGACTTCATTTCTGTCTTGTCCTGACCATCCTTAGAATCTTTTCATAGGGACACAGCTCTCCTAGCCCCCCGCCTCACTTATTCACTCTTCATGGAAGTAGACCCATCACAGGCTTCCGCTTGGACTACTTACCCATCTTCTCGCATCCCGCAACGCATCTCACACTGTGCTTTCTCCGTGCATAGGTCTCAACAGGTGCATTACAGCATCTTCCTGGATCTCGGCCGCTCTTAAATTTCAAGTAAGTTCACTTCCCACACACATACTGGCGCCTTTATTCACACTTCGCCTCTATGCGCCTAGCCACGCGGTATATATCTGCAGCGCCCTTAAAACGTCTCCCCTCTTTCTTCCCTTCTTTCCCCCAACCCGCCCCCCTCCCCTGTCTTGGGCTCAAAATTCTTTTAACCCCTGTCTACTCTAACCTGCCTGTCTTTCTTGGTCCACTAATAGAACTCCTATATATGGAAATGTATGTATCCTTCTATCCCCAGCGCTGCAACCTTAACTAAACCGCAACCTGGTCCTGATAATGGCCTAACACTTCTTCAGGCCGAAACGTCGTCGACTTCCACAGCGGAACCCCTGGTGCCCCCTTTTACGGATATCCCACTTATTTTTGTATTAATGTATCATTACCTGCCTGGATATCTCAAATATGTCATGAATTTTAAATCCCACATGTCTTTTTTCTCACCCATCACCATCGCTGTTTATACCACGTCACGTGTTACTTGCGCCGTCACAAACTTCACATGCACTTGTGCACAGTATTTTGTAGGTTACATGTCATTTAATGTAACACAGAGCTACAATCCCATGTGCTTGTACATATAAAGTTTAATATGTTCAACATGCTTATCGATTGAAATACAATTTACCTTTACATGAAAATGTCTCCCTGGTTTTCTCCCCCTATGGATTTAATCCACTGTGACTAATTGCGCCACACGTACTTGACCTTAAAATAATACCCTTACTTGAGACACTGTTGTTTGTTACAGATTATGGCCCTAGTCTCCTTGGGGTATATGGGCTACTTTCTGTAGTCTGATACTGCCTCCTAAATATGGAGCAGGCTCCTACGCCATGGAACATCACAAAAAGTGACATTCCGGCAGCGCATGATGCCCATAGAATTGAGAGAGAGAGATGACAGATGGAGGAAAAATACATAAAGGTGAGATGGAAACAGCAGTGAGGTGCGCAGTTGGGGTGATATGGAGAGAGTTGTGATAATGAGAGGGGTCAGAGAGGTGGGGATCTAGAGATAAGTAAAGAGAGTGGTGTAAAGATGAGGTAACGAAAGAGGGAGAGTGATGTGGAGTAGACAGTTTTGATCACTTTACCAGTGGGGTCCTTGGGAGGTGAGAAACCTGGGCAATTGCCCATGCCATTAAACGGCTCTTGTGTTTGCTACTGTGGTTATCCCGCGTGCCTAGAAGTGGTGGTTAGTGCTACTTGAACGCACTGCTACCATGCGCAGCTCATACAGGGCCGAGAAGTAGTGGATAGCATTGGAGGGAAAGGTCAGTTTCGTGTACTGTTCATAGTGTGCCTTGAATTGGGGCTCAGTGCTGCTGAATCGTTTACTAGTATCACAAATGGGATCCCCTAGAAACAACACTTTGTAATAATACTGGAACCTTATTGTCTTGTAAAGTAAATATAATTGATGGTGGTGCTGCCAAGAAAGGCAGGTCTCGCGTGTAACTCATACAGTGCCTAAAAGAAGCTGTGCACTATGCTGTCAAAAAGTTTAATTCCCAAGAGAGGTTGTTTTAATATGATGTGGCTCAATAAATCAATCAAGCAATCAATCAATCAATCAGTCGTTTGTTAAGCGCAACTACTCACGCGTAAGGGTCTCAAGGCGCTGGGGGGGGGTTAGCAGGCTCCAGTCCATCAAGGGGGGGGGGGTCTGTCGAAGAGCCAGGTTTTGAAGTGGGGAGCGATGTTGTCTGTCTGGGGGTGGAGCGGAAGGGCGTTCCAGGCTCGGGCCGCGAGGAAGGAGAAGGAGTGGCTTCCCGATCTGGTCTTTCTGGTGCAGGGAACCACGGCGTAGGAGAGCTGGGCTGATCGTAGGGTCCTCTGGGGTGCGTGGAATTTGATTCGGCTGTTCAGGTATGCTGGTCCGGTGTCGTGGAATCTGTAAGGATGTCTTGGTGCAAGCAAAGAAAAGGCCCCTTAGCGGTGCTTAGTTTGAGTCGGTGGTTTCTGGTGATCGGCAGCGGCACTTGAATGTCAGCACCGCGCATGTGACAGCCTTCCTGGCACAAGGTGGCACTATCTGGCTATTTTAGAGATGACCACAACAACAGTTATTTATGAATTATGAACATTAATATGACTATTACCTGCCGCCCTAGTATTTTTGTAGCTTTGGGGCCTGATGTAGTCGGATGTGTTACATTTGTAGGAGTGGGATAGTCAGTAGTAGTGTTCTTACTATTATTGGCAGCGCTGGCAGGGGCAATGTGTGGCGCATCCTGCAGTGGCCTTTTGACGAGAGCACTAACACTTATGTTTTTACAAATTATGCACTGCCCCCTAGAGAGATGTTGGGGTACTCAAATACAGCGCTGTCAGAGTTTTAAAGGGCCTCTCAGAAATCTGGGTCCTGGTGCCACTGCACCTACTGCACCAATGGTAGCTAGCTGCGTCCCTGGGTGCTGGTCTCGTTTGTAACTCTTCTATGACGGGCCCACACGACCATAGGGAGCAGCAGGCTTAGCGCCAAAGCTGAGTAGATTTTGCTACGACAAACTGGCCAAGTCGATGATTCTTCATTGCACCATTACCCTGGCTGGCGTAACTATAAGGCCCTGATCCAGAAAGCGATGATCCGCATCCCCAATTACTCGCAAATTACCGTGCGACTAATTCTGCAAGAACAGAGGGCGATTGAACTCCGTGAGCCACTAGGCCCACTCACGCAGGGCGCCATTGATGCCAGAGGCGCGAGACCCTCAGTGGCGCAGAATGATATGACAGTTTAATTAGAGGGTAGGCCTCCGATTAGAGCAAGAAATATTACAGCGTTTAACTGTACGCCATTTTCACAGGTCAGGACCGAAGGGAGTCACGTGTGAGGCAGCACAGGAGTGCTGGCAGCCTACACATGAGGCACGGGTCCTAACTCTAGGCCCCATGACATCAGTGTGGTGGGTGGCCTATCTGTCGATCCCAGTGACAGAATGAGGAGTAGTTGTAGCCCTGCGAGCACTTCTGTAAGCCCTTCTACAGGCCTGCCTGAACATGCCGAGTCATAAATAGTGCCATACAACAAAGAACTCCGGTGTTCCAAATAAGTGCAGTTCACTAAAGCACATTGTTGTTAACCAAAGAGCCTTAAGGCACTTTGAAATTATTTCGGGGATTTACTACATCAGGGGCACAGATAAGTAAATTATACAACAAACAGTCTTATTAAAACTGATATCAAAGGTATCCGATTAATTGTAAACATAAAACCATTGCGTACAAACACCGTTATTAGGCTAATGAGATAAAAACGGGTAAAGAGGAAGATTTCAGTACAAGGGAACTTTGAGGCACTTAATAGATTGTATATGGTGCTTTGGGGGACGATGGCTCCAGTGTCCTGTGGCATTATGGTGAGCCCACAAATACAATTCATTGTAGCTAGAAATGTTCGTGCATCCTCTATGCATTGGTCAAACTGGGTCCAAGTAGTAGACGAGGACATATGGCTCCAGGGGCGTAGGTGTCAGGAGTGCAGCAAGCATAGTGCACCGGGGCAAAGGTGCCCGAGGCGCCCACTGGATGATAATTGCGGCTGTCTTCTACTACCAAACCACAGGGTGGGGGCACATTTTCCTTTTTGGCCATGGAACACTTTCTACGCCACTGGACGTGGGAGAAGGGCCCAGAAAGGGATTGCCCAGCCATCATGAGACTGCCATGGGAAGTATTTTTTTTAACAACTTTTGATTGAATTTTTAACCGAGGTTAGTCGCTAACACTCAGTACAGATATAACTTATAACATCAACAGCACTGTGTATTGACATTTTGACCATGATCATCGCATAGGTAGGTCAAAATATTTGTACAATCCAGGCCCTCGTAGCCCCTCCTCGCTCCCTTATACAGCCCCTCTCTTCTTTGTCAGCCTCCCATACCTTTGTTAGACCATGGGGTGCCTGGACAGTGTTCCAGATGTATGTATACCCCTAGCTTCGTCCCACCCCTTCCATATATTGCAGTGTTTTTGGGGACAGACTCTCGCCTTGTATTTGGGGTGTTCCATACCCATACAAAAGTCCATGCCTTTGGCCCACACCTCAACCGTTGGGGCAACTACCTCTTTCCAGGCCTTTGCAATGCCTCTCTTGGCTACTATGAGGTCCAGCCAAAGGAGAGCCTTCTGGCATCGTGTGCCACCCAACTTGTCTTTTAGGTGAAGTAATATCAATCTGGGATCTCAAGGACTGCTCAGGCCCAGTACTCTCTGTAATTTCCCCAAGACCCCCTCCTAGAAAGAAGAAAGGACAGGGCAGTACCAAAACGTATAGGACAAGTTCCCTGAGGAGCTCCCGCAACGTAAGCACACTTTATCGGTTATAAGTCCCTCCCATATGGCAAAGTCTGACCCTGTTGTAATATAACTGGGGAAGCAGTTTCAACTGTATAAGTCTAAACTGCGAAGCCATGACTGCCTCCATCATCAAGAGCTCCTATCTTTTGTTCCCATACCCTGTGTACCACCAACACATTCCTCGGCAGCATCTTATATTTATGTTTGTGAGGAGGAGTTTAGCCTCAAGTGATGAGAACTGTGGCACCTCAGTTGTGCCCTGAAGTGCTGGCAGAAGGGCCTGCCGGAGTTGGAGATACCTAAAAAGCTGCAATCGGTGTAGCTCATACTCCTCCTGTAGCTCTTGAAAGGATTTCAGCACGCCATTGTGTAGAACTTCCCCCAAAGTTGAGATTCCTATATTGTCCCACGCCACGAAGCCTCGCAAGCCCACAACTAGTGAAAGATCCTCACCTCTCCACAATGACGTTTCTAGTGTTAGCCTGCCAGACCAGTTGGTAGCCTTGTTAGCCGCTGCCCATATCTCAAATACCACCCTGGTAGCCGGTGGAAGAGATTCGGGCACACCGCCCCCATATAGTAGGTGTGGAAGACCCTGCAACCCCATAGCTCTCCCCTCAGGGGTATAGGCCGGGTCCCCAATTCTCCCCAAACCACCAGTCATTGATAATAAGAAGATGGGCTGCCCAGAAATACAAACAAAAATCCGGTGTAGACACTTTCCCTTCAAACACCGGTCTGTAACACTTTTCTAAGAAGATGCATAGTATTCCACCCCTAGAGTAGCGTCCACAACACAGCATTGATTTCACAAAAAAAGAGGGGGCAATTGGGAAGGGGTTGATTCTGCAATGGAATAAAAGCCGTGGCAGCATAACCATCTTAAAGAGGGCCGAGCTTCCCATCAAAGACAATGGGAGTGTATTCCAAAATGTAACATTCCTCGACAGCTCTTTCATCTGTGGTACCAAGTTGCTGCAAACGAACACTGTTCGCTCCCAGTAACGAAGACTTCCTAATATCAGAATCCTGAGAACTGAATCGGTATCTCCGGCACCCATGGCATATTAGCCGGGCATGGGTAGATCACTGATTACCGAGGGGTGATCCGTAGGCCTGAGTACGTGCCAAATATACCTAGCACCTGCTTCGCCCCAGGTCCTGATACGGCTGGGTCTCCCAAATACAGAAGCACATCATCTGCATATAAAGAGTTTAGGTCTTTCAATGCATTGCCCTACTCAAAGCTTCTATAAAATGCATCAATTCGTACCCAAGCTGCCAAAGGTTCAATTACTAACGCAAATAATAAGGGGGCGAAGGGACACCCATGATGGATACCCCTCATCCCTCGGAACCAGTCCAAGACCACCCCCCAAACGCCCCTTGGCTCGGAGATTAGTGTACAAAAGATGAATATACTTAATGAACTTGGGACAACAGCCCACGTAGACAAGGAAAGCAAACATATAGGCCAAATCAACCGAGTCGAATGCCTTCTGAAAATAAACTGACATTAAGGGGCATATTTACAAGCCCCTATTGCCACAAGAATGTCATTTTTTATGACGTTTCTGTGGTGATAAACCCTTCGCCTTATTTGCAAGGCGGCGTTAAGCCATTTAACATGGCTTAACGCCGCCTTGTAAGGCCTCCTTTCATGGCACACTTAACGAGAAAGGGGCGTGCAATGGGTATTGCGATGGCCGTTACGGCACAACACCCATTGATTTTGACGCTGCCCCCTAATTACAAGGATGGCATAAATAAGAGGCAGGGACAAAATTAAGACCAGGGAAAACCTGGTCTTAACATGGTGAAAATAGGAGAAATGCTTATTTCTGCTCGTTGTTTCTGTTTCTATGTGTGCTGCCTTGTGCAGCACACATAGAAACAGCAAATCACCATGAATGATTGTTCATGTGCAGGAAGGTGTCCCTTCCTGCACATAAACAATAATTTAAAAAATGAAAATTTGCCACTTCTATGTGTGCTGCACAATGCAGAACACATAGAAGTTGCAATTCGCCATTCTTGATTATTATGTGCAGGAAGGGACACCTTCCTGGACATAAACAATCATTTCCCCCAACGCAGATACCCTTGGATTTTTGTGCAAGGGTGCCTGCGTTGGCGCTAGCCAGCTAGATTTAGTGCCAGCGCTAGGGGAAGCTCAAGGGTGCACCACATTCAAATGAACATGGCACATCCCTTCAGTTTCCGAATGGGGGAGCGTGGCATTAGCAATGTTTGCTTAATGCCATGCTTCGCCATTCCCTTGTAAATATGCCCCTTTGTTCCTCCACCGACCTGCTGAAGGCAATTGTGTATGCACCCATCTCAAGTTATTGTGTGTGGCACTCCGTGGCATAAACCCTGACTGATCAAGATGAACCAGATGCTCCATAACGTACCCCTGCCGGTTACCCAGAACTTTGGCCCATACTTTCACCTCTACATTTAAGAGCGAGATGTGTCCGCTGTATTGGGCTTTGGTAGCACCACCGTGTCAGCTGTCCTGAAGTCAGGAGTCAGTATGCCCGCTCTAGTGCCTCCTGAAACATTCCTAGCAGAACCTGACCTACACAAGGCCCCACTAAGCATCAACATTCGGGTGCGAACTGGTTGGGCCCCTGGCGCCTTGCATCCTTGCAGCTGTGCCATGGCCGCCCTCAGCTTCTTCACTAGTGATCTCAGTTTCTAAGGCATCCCTATCTTGTAAAGACAGGGTGGGCATCGGCAGATCCTGAACAAACTGGTATAAATCATCTTGCAGACTCATCGGGTCTTCCTGAAGGGGGTCCTGTAATAGTCGGCAAAGGCCCTAACTATTAGTTCACTCCCCACCAACCTCGATCCATCGCTCACTTGTAAGTGCGCCACAGGGTCTGTGATTAGTGTGGGAGTGCAGAGACAGTGCAAAGTCTTGCTGGCCTTATCTTCCCACTGATAAATTCTGCTGCGGGTGTCTGTCCACGCCTCTTGAGCCTCTAGTGCCTGCTCCTGCTCGAGTTGGGTCCGCGTGTGTAAGGAATTCCTCAGAAGATCATCCCGTCCCGAGTCAGCAAATTGACTTTCCAAATCTAAGATATGCTCCCCTAGATCTTTGATCTTCTGCCTGTCTTTTTCCTTATGGCCTTTGATGTAATAAAAAATATGCCCCTCCCCAGTGTGGCTTTCTGGGTCTCCCATAATATTCCCATCAAAGACACTGAGCTTTGATTTTCAGTGAAAAACTGTTGGGTCTGGTTCTGACACATATCTTTAAATTCCTCTTGTTGAAGATACCATCTGTCCAGCCTTCAATCTGCCCGCATTCCTTTTGTACCCCAGACCAAAACCATCTCCACCGGGGAGTGGTTAGACAAGCCCAGTGCGAGATGTCTTACTGCCAACACTCTGTGACACTCCCCACCCGACATAACCTTGTTAAAAGAATGGTGGGCCCCAGAGCAAAAGGTGTAACCTCACTCCGCTGGATGGTGCACCCTCGATGCATCTACTAGGTTCAGGTTGCGCACAAAAGTCGCCAGTGCCGAGGGCCCTCCCCCCACCTGCCCTGTTCATAGAGCGATCCAGGCCTACATTACATAACCTATTCGGGTCTCCATCGAGCATCCACGGATCCTCCGGCAACTCCTTCACTAAGTCTCCCAGTGAGTGTAGATAGAAAGTCATCTGTAAGTGGAGGTGACGCATATTCACATATTAACAATAAGGGGATATCCTACAACGCCCTTGTTATCATCACATAGTGACCAAACCTGTCCTGCCGCACCTTGGAGATTACATGGGGAGTAAGTCTCCTGACCAGAATAGCCATGCCCCTAGAGCCCCTATGGAAGCCCAATAAATGGACTTAGGACAATCCCTTTCTAGCCAGGAACAGCCCTTTTTACCCAAGAGAAGGGTTTCTTGAAGGAGGACCACATCTGCCTCCATCCTCCGAACCGCCCTGAGGACTGTCCCTCCCATGATCTTGTTCCATACTTCATTCACATTCCACAACATTATTCTAAGATTTGTTGGGCTTATGGAGGCCACACCTTCAATTTCTATGGAGGTAGGGGTCGCAATAGGCACTATATGTCAGAATAACTTGTCCACCACTCAAGTATATCTGCAATGCATCTGTAGTAAACCACCCCAACTATGTGTAAAAGAGAACAAACAATCCCCCCAACTCCCCCACTCAATCCCCTCTCCCACCCCATACTTCATGAATTGGAAGTTCCTGTCATGGTGCATCCAGGGACTTAGCCAAAAGGGCTATCATGTGATAAACATCACCCCTAGTGCCTATCCCCCCAACCGAAACCCATCTTAACATGAACAAAAAGGTAATCAGCCATTGTACATAGGCTGCGGACACTCCCTGAAGATACAACAGTATCACCAAAGGTAAGTCGCCCATAAATTATTCAATCTGCTAGTAAGGCGAAGGGCAGACACTCCCACTTGACCCGCAGCATCTTCATTGGAGATGGCGCCATTTGGAGATGTAGTCCCGTCTTTTTTTTCTGTAAGGCCCCACCTCCATAGATTGTGCCCTCCTCTCTGTGAGCCTCAATTTCCTGCTTAGGGCAGTGTGTCATTCCTTCTGCACATCTCCCCCCCCCGCCCACCACCCCAGTGTGTCTCCCTGCGCAGAAGGTAAAAGAGTGTGCAGGAGTGGCCCCAGTCCAATTCCAGACCGTTTCTGGGGAGTCAAAAAAATAGGATTTGCCCTGGAACAGAACCTTTAGGTGGTCCAGAAATAAAAGCATGGATGTGGGGCTCATGGCCTTGTGCTTGCTTTTGGCCCCCTGGAAAGAGAGACGTTCTTGCTGCACCCTCAATGTGTAGCAGGGATAATCAGCACAGATGTAGATTGGTATATGTTGTATAACTTTGTTGTATAACTTTATTCGATATAAAAAATATCATAAAAGTATGTACATTTACGAGCATCCTAAAATCCATTTATACAACAAATGATTTAAAAAAAGAAAAAGTTAAAAAGAGTAATTGTAGGCAGATGATAAAATAATAGAAACAGTTCAAGATATAACAGGGACCAAAGCTCATGTGTCTCCAATGACCGGGCTCCTACGAGGTTTTAACAGTTTGGAGCGGATCATCCAGGCGCATCCCAAAAATGTGGCTACCCCGCATACCACCACCATGGACGAGGCATCAGTTGAGAGGAAGCGGAGTGCCACCCTATAATTCTCAAACCCCAGATTCCTGCAAATGGGTCTGAGCCACTTCCTCCTGGCCGCCCTGTACATTGTGCATGCAAAGAGGAAATGGGGAATGGATTCACTAGGGGCAGGGCACCCCGGGCAGTCAGCAATTGTTGGGGTCTGACAATTCCACCCTGCAACCCAAGAATTAAGGGGGAGTGACCCAAACCTAAACTTCATGTAGAGCGTTCTATCGCGGGGCCATTGGATAAAGTCAAGGTATTGCTCAGTTTTTGCCACCAGCTTATGCTCAAGAAACAAGTTGGTGAGAGAACCTCTCTTGGGGTTTCTTGCTTCCTCTCCCTTTACCCAGACCCAATATGTTTTTTTGATAACTTGCTTTGGCGGTGGGGTCTGGTTAAGCCATGCCTCGCCATAGCCAATATCAGTCACCAAACGCTTAAGGTTGGAGATCCATTTGATCTTGGTGCCTGTGTTTATCTTGATGATCTCATCCAAGGCGTCGGCATAACTAGCCAGTTCAGGGGTATGTCTTAGGCGGACCCAAAAGAGCAGTGGCCGTAATCTCGCAATGTCCCTAATGGGATGTTTACCCATATCCATACGGAGCGGTAGCAGGGGAGTGGAGAGAGGGAGAGAAACCAAGCCTCTCAAGAAGTGATTCTCTGATTTCTCCAGGTCGGATAGGTTCTCAAATCCCCATAGCTCCGCTCCGTACAGGGCTGAAGGCAGTGCTTTCCCATCATAAATCTCAAGTGCCGGGACAATTGGTCTGCTGAAGGAGAGCCGCTGTTTTCTTAAAATTGCTCCCGCCACCCTCTTGTGATTGAGGAACATTTTAGCTATGTGACCGTTCCATTTCATCGACTTATTGATCCTAATTCCCAGATAGTCAAAGGAGTCTACGATGTCTAGTGGAGTGCCATTAAGAGAGATGTTATTCTTAAAACGTTTGGATGGAGATAGTGTCATTAGTTTAGTTTTGGAAGTGTTGATTACTAAACCTCGGGCATCACAAAACTGGCAGAACCTATCAAGCAGCTTTTGTAGGCCGCTTGGGCTTTTTGACATCAAGAGGGTGTCGTCGCCAAAAAGGAGAGTAGGTGTTTTTTCCCCTGCTAAAGTTGGAGCATCTGAAGGGATCTCTCTCAAATAGTCAACCACCCCATTTATATAAAGAGAGAACAGGGTTGGGGCCAGCACGCAACCCTGCCGGACTCCCCTGTCTACCGCCACCCTGTCTGTCAACTGGCCCTGGTTGCCCCACCTGATCTTTGCGTAGTTCCCCTCATGGAGGCACGTGATGAAATCCAGAATCGGGGGAGGAAAGCCCAGGTCAGACAACACCGACCAGAGTTTGGAGCGAGGGACCGGGTCAAATGCAGTCTTTAGGTCAATGAAGGCCAGATATAAGCTGCCTTTCCCAATGACAACCGCTTTCCAGTAGATTGTAAAAAACCGGAAGACCTGTTCCATCGTGCCCACTCTTTGTCTAAAGCCCGCCTGGAGATGAGAAAGCACACTTGCTTCGTCCAGCCAAGTCCTGGCCCTCATGAGGAGGACCCTGCCAACCACCTTCTGAATGACATGTATTAGGCTTATCGGCCTGTAGTTGTCAGGCTCCTCCCTATTTCCTTTCTTAAATATCGCTACAACTTTGGCGCCCTTCCATGAGTCTGGGACAGGATGACCTCTAGCAATTAGATTCATTAAAACGAGAATTAAGTCTGACCAGATTTTTGGGGCGTGAAGAAGGAGGTCACCCACAATGCCATCCGGGCCTGCCGCCTTCCCGGTAGACAACCCTGAGATGGCAATAGAGACCTCATTAGGCTTAAAGAGATCCGAGTCCATAACGGACACAGAAATCACAGCTGATGGAAGGGCCTCAGGAGATGTAGGAGGCGAGGCGGTTGTCAGATGTGGCAGGTTGTTCACCACACTATACAAGCTGGTAAAGTGTGTATACCACTGATGCGAGGAGATGTGGTTGGAAATGGGGCCTCACCCATACGACTACCTTTGTCAATGAGTTCCCAGAATAACGTAGCGTCCCGCAAAAGAGACGCGGATCGGAGATCCTGCCAGTGCGCTTCCTCCCATGTACGCTTGGCTTTCACAATTGTCTTTGCGTACTCTTTCCTTGCTTGCCTAACCATAATGATATTATTACTTTGGAGGGCAGCTGTTAGCTTACGTCTCATCACCCTGCATTCCCTAGAATACCAAAGGTTGGTGGACCCACTAATTGGTTTGTAAGTATGGGAATCTGGGATACTGAGAAATAGACCCATTTTATCGATAAAATCTTGATTCTGAAGCAAAAAGGGGGAGATCTGTGCACCCATAGGGGGCTCTTGGAGGATACCAAGCTCCCTAGACTTCTGCTCAACTAAGGTTTTTATTTTGCACAGTTTCTCTTCGTCTTGAGCAACCTTGTGCCATTTAAGGCGTTTATTGCAATGAGAGGGGACTACCTCTTTTGTTATCAGTTTCATTGCATTACCAGGTTTAGGGACCGACCAGGAATTGGTTAAAAGCATACAAAGCGGATTATGATCGCTGTCCTGGGAAGGTAAAATTTTCATGTCAACTAAATCATGCCAGAGTCGTAAGTCCAGTAAGATGTAATCTATCCTGGACGGGCAACTAGCTCTATTTTATTTATTGGCCCCACAGATATCAGAGCGTGATCTCCCATTAACAGCTCTAAGGTTGTGCTCCAATGCAAGGGCGCACAATTGTGTTGCCCTTTGGGACCATTTCTTAATGGGGGCCAAGCTGAGAGGAGGAATAGCAAATTTAGTATCCTGGTCCCCGGTGCCCAAGATGTCCAGAGTACATAGAGGTTCAAATGTACAGTTGAAATCGCCGGCCACAATAACAACTGATTTGGGGTTGGTTTTAGATAACTCTCTCTCTAATGATAATATAGTTGGAGAGAATTGAGCCCCAGAAGACCCTCTGGCGTAGACATTGAAGATTTCTAAGTTGGGATCATTTTTTAGGCCTTTTATCGTTAAGTGCAGAATATCAATCAAGGGGGTTGGATGAAAGGAAACTACCCAGTTATGATGAACATTTATCCAAATGTGAAGTCCCCCCGCAGGACGGCCTTTCCCTGATCTAGTGGCTGGGATAAAGTGGGTGGTAAACCCGGGCTTGTGAAGGGGCACCATGCTCCACGTTTCCTGAAACAGGCAGATGTCTTGATCGTCTATAAAAGTGTTCCACTCGGGGAGCAACAATTTTTTTTTTAACCCCGCGATGTTCCAGGAAACAAAACGTAGTGGTCCTTGAGGGTTGATGAACGTTCCGGTACCACCTACACTTACGTCGCTAGAGGGGTCATCTGAAGAGCACCCCCCCTCTGCTTGCCCCACCCTACTAACGGTTAGAAGGTTGGCTGGGTCGTCCTTTCTCCCCCCTTTGGTAATAGTATCGGGATAAAAAGGAGAATTTTTATCCAGTCAATCAACCGAGGATAGACCTGACTCTGTTACTTCCCCGACTGTTGACCATAATGGAGAAATACGAAACTGAATTGTCGAAGATCCTGGTGGAGAAGTACGAAATTCAAGCTCCACCAGGTTTTCGGCTAGTTCGGCATTGCAAAGCTTGATCTCAATGCAATCTGTCTTCGAGCCCTGTTTTTTTATCCTTGTTACCTCTACCAGATCCTCCCGTATAACTGACCTACAACCCCTCATATATCGTATCCAATGGATAACTTTGTTAAGAAGGGAATCGTGGGTTTCGTGGATATGGGGATTTAGAGGTTTGGGGACCCTGGTCATGAAGATTGTGGGAGTGGGGCCCCTTGAGTGTAAATTGCCTGAGTTAGGCCCAAAATAGGGTCGGGAGGGCTTCTCTTCCCTACTCGTAGCCATATGGTCGCGGTTAGCTTCTGGGAGGAGTCGATCTGTAAAGTCTCCTCTGCTGCCCTTTCTGGGGCCCAAGGCAGGGTGTGGATTGATGGTGTGGGTGGAGGGGAAAGAGGTGGCAAGGTCGGATGCTGGGCAATTTGGGTACGGGGAGAGCTATACCAGGAGCTCCACTCCCGAGCAGAATCACCTTTTCCCTCAGCATAGCTAGTTCTTTTTCAATGCTTCCACTCTCAAGTGGAGGGCGTCGTTTTGGGGGCCACAGACACTACAACATAAGGAGCTAACAATGGGCACAGCAGACTCTGCTTTATTACCGGTGGAGATATCAATTGATTCTACACTAGGGTCTAAAACAGCATACCTATTGGAACAAGGTATTTGGGCAAAGATACAGTCACTGTCGGTAATTGCAGGGACACTTGGATCAACAGATTTTAATGGGGATGTAAGTCCATGGGTGCTATCCGCTATGCTGTTCCCCTTGAGCGTTGAGTGTTTATTTGATGGTTTCTTGGAGAACATAGCTGGAATGTGTCTCTCATGTGAAAGTGACTGGACCGGTGTAGCCACAAGCTGATTTCCATCAGTGGCAGGTGTGGCGGCAGTAATGGTAATCAGAATCTCCTCACACTCATCCACTATGCCTTCAATCCTAGTTAGGACACAGTTACTAACGGCGTGAGCAATATTTTTGACTTTTCTCCCTCTCTTGCACACCGATGGACCCCCAGCCTCTGTTAATTTCTTCTTCCCCATTGTAGGTGAACACGATGGCCAGAGAATAACTCACAGTCAAAGAGTAGCACGGTTAACTGTGGGCAGTGTTAGCCGGTTTGCACGTCTTACCCCAACTACGGTACTTACAGTTCGTGCTCCTGCTTCAGGTGACAGAGGGGTTGCCCAGCCCGGCATCCTTCGGTCTACGACGGGCAAGGACGGGCCCGCCCTTGGCCCAGGCTTCACCCGGGCGCCGCCCGTGCGCGTCCCGCGCTGCGGGGCACCAGCGGTGTAGAAATAGGTCCCAGGTGCTGCCTGATGACAGCAGCGGCGAGCGCTGGGAGATGTAGTCTTTACCCAGCTGGCCATTTCCCTCACGGCGACTGCTGGCGCTGAATATCGGAGGATAGGGCTCTGTTCCCCAGCGGTGGCCGTTCCCCTCACGGCGGGCTCTGGCGGGCTCTGGTAGGCTCAGGGGGTCGTGTAGCTCCAGTCAGCAAGCGCGTCCCGCGCTGCGGGGCACCAGCGGTGTAGAAATAGGTCCCAGGCGCTGCCTGATGACAGCAGCGGCGAGCGCCTGGGTCAAGGACTGCTGGGAGATGTAGTCTTTACCCAGCTGGCCTTTCCCTCACGACGGCTGCTGGCGCTGAAAATTGGAGGATAGGGCTCTGTTCCCCAGCGGTGGCCGTTCCCCTCACGGCGGGCTCTGGCGGGCTCTGGCGGGCTCTGGTAGGCTCAGGGGGTCGTGTAGCTCCAGTCAGCAAGCGCGTCCATCTTCAGAACCACCTTTATTATCACATCTCTGTCAGCACAGTTAAGCACATGCACGATGATTGGTCTAGGTGTGAAAACCAAAGGAAATGATGGACGGAGTGTTGAACATTGTAAGCACTCACCCCCAGTCAACTGATCTGGGTTTAATCCATCACCGTTCTTTAGCCCACTCTGCCACCCCAGTTCAGACATGGCCATATGCAAATCAGTCTAACCCTGTGCCTCATGGGAACAGTCCAGCCTGAACTGCCAAGCCATGTCTTCACTGGACCGGAAACAAGCTTCCTAGGACTGGTTTCTGGCATTTCAGCCGTCTTCAGCCAGGCTTGCTTGAATCCAGTGGCAAAGTGAGCAAGGGACTCACGTCTGAGCATACCCTGCCAACTTATGGCGAACAAAGCAAAAACCAAAGGAAATGATGGACGGAGTGTTGAACATTGCAAGCACTCACCCCCAGTCAACTGATCTGGGTTTAATCCATCACCGTTCTTTAGCCCACTCTGCCACCCCAGTTCAGACATGGCCATATGCAAATCAGTCTGACCCTGTGCCTCATGGGAACAGTCCAGCCCGAACCGCCAAGCCATGTCTTCCCTGGACCGGAAACAAGCTTCCTAGGACCGGTTTCTGGCATTTCAGCCGTCTTCAGCCAGGCTTGCTTGAATCCAGTGGCAAAGTGAGCAAGGGACTCACGTCTGAGCATACCCTGCTAACTTATGGCGAACAAAGCAAAAACCAAAGGAAATGATGGACGGAGTGTTGAACATTGCAAGCACTCACCCCCAGTCAACTGATCTGGCCGCCACCAGTGGCTTTGCAATCAGAGCCCTGTGGGCCCGTTCAACAATGAAACACGCCAATACCTAGTTTTTGGGATCCCAGCTCACCAGCCATTCCCACACAAACTTTGTAGGTGTTTCCTCTGCTCCCTCAGGAATGCCCACCACTCTCAGGTGATTTTGCCTTAATTTCCCCTCCACATCTTCAGCCCTGGCCTCCAGGTGATTCACCACCCATTCAGCATCGCCAGGTGCTCTCCATGGGTCTTGAAAGTGTCTTCTGTTACTGAGAGACGAATTTCCACATCAGTGAGTCTGTGAGTTGTGTTGTGGAGATCTTGGTGGATCCGTGTCAGGTCTACTTTGAATTCCCCCATCTTTCCCTCAATGGTAACCTTGGGGTCTTGAATAGATTGCAAAATGGTTGATGTCTGGGTACATTCCTCCATCACAGCTGCCCCTCCCAGCGCCCCAGACTCTGCTGCAGGGGCTGCATGTTTAGCAAATTTATCTATTTCTGTTGGGCAGCCTGTGGGCAGCAGCAGGTGTAGGTTTATCATGTGCCATATTGGACAGTAGGTAGAATCAGCCACCAAGGCCCTTGCCCTCTCCTTCAAATCACCATCAACCTTCTATATGAGCCTGTCACACTGTCTACCCACAGCGACTCCAGATTGTCTCCAACATGATCCCTACACCTCCTTCAGGGAGACCAAGGAGGGCCCTTGAGTGCACGTTATGGAAGGGGTCTGCCACCTCCAATGAGGATCTAGTCTGGTGGGGAGGACTGTAAAGCTCTTCTGTGTTTTTACCACTCGTCCTCCTCCTCTTAATATGAAAGCTTCTTCTAATGTGTGGGGGTAGGGTAGAAAAACACCAATGATATTGTTTGTATGTAAGGAGGAGACCAGAAGAGAATCTCTCATCAAGCAGGCCTATGTCTGCTCCATTAACAAAGCTTTGTTGGCCCACCTTCATAGCTAGGCCACCGGTCTTCACAGGCCTTGTCTCCTCCTCCTCCACCAGGCCACATGCTATCAGTCATCACACTAGCTTCTGAAGCCTCACCGTCCTCCGGTCCGGGATGTTGGCTCCACACCTCTCCTACCAGCATCACTGTGGGCCTGTCATTGCCAGAGGCAGTACTCTGGGTTCACTTCACACAGGGGGCCACCTGCAGCAATGAAGGCCCCTTTTGATATTCTGTTGGGTTCAGGCCACCTCCTCACCGGCTGCCGCGCACCTCTCCTGACGGCCGCAGCCTGCAGAAGAAGCTGTATGGCCAGGCCGCTGACTGAATGTCGGCCGATTTGTGCCCCGCTGGTGACCCACCTTTGGATGTCAGCCACAAGAGCTCAACCATGCTCAGAGCGCCTGGGGAGCAGTGGTGTTAATCGGATGGTGTGCACGGATTGTGGAGCTCTATCACAGAGCAACCACAATGTTCGGCCGCGTAGCCATGTCCCCCATCCACAGAAAGTATTTTAATGATAAGATTGGTAAATTAAATCAGTGTTATTTTCATTCTACATGCTTTTTGTAATGCATGTAACCTTATCTCTACTACACGAATCACATAAGGACCTTTCAACAAGAATATCCATACCTAATGCGTGTTAATGCCCCTTTCCTTGTTTTGTTCCCCTCTTTCCCATATCTACTGAGTTAGCTTTGACACTGTTGGGCTCACTTTGGTGGGTGTCGGAAAAGTTGGGACCTATCTTCACGTCTTGCATCTCGTCCCTGCAGAAATAACAGGTGAGAAACTAGGTCCTAACTATATATATATTCACTGAAAAAACCATAGGTTTCAGACATGTTATAGTTAGCGGAAATTTTACTGATAAAAAACCAATGAAATTCCCCCGTTATAGTTAGTGCAGGCAACTATAACTCACGCGACCGCAATCCTCTGCTGATGCTAATACTGTATTTAGACACTTATTTGCCCATGTCTTCTTCCATAAATTTTTAGCTATACATATATTAGAAATATTTTTTTTTCATAAAGACACATATGTCATCAGCAGAAGATTGCGGTCGCGTGAGTTATAGTTGCCTGCACTAACTATAACGGGGGAATTTCATTGGTTTTTTATCAGTAAAATTTCCGCTAACTATAACATGTCTGAAACCTATGGTTTTTTCAGTGAATTTGCAAGGTTTTTTAAATGCTAATTCCTAACTATAACGTGTGTGAAACCTATGGTTTTTTCAGTGAATTTGTACGTTTTTTTAAATGCTAAGTTACTTTACGCCATTCGTGGCGTGCACGCCCACTTAACGCAGTTCGTTCCGTGCGCGCACGGTGCGCTTCGCGCACCGCGCGCCCACTTTACGCAGTTAGTGCCGTACACGCAAGGTGGGCACCGCGTGCCCACGTTACGCACCGTGCGCACATGGAGGACATATTATGCGCTTCCTTGTGATAGGTAATCTGTTAAATTTAATTTGTAAGTGATGACAATAATATGCACAGAGAGTGGTTTTTTTTTTTTTTATTAAAATTTTTAGCGTAAGCGCACCGTACGCGTACGGTAAGCGTAATCGGCGAAATTTTCAAAAAATAAAAATTTACCGTTTTTGGCCTTTGAGGACTCAACTAACATGGCTATGTGCATGGGCGCTGTCTAACCAGCCCCTTTATATGTTTTTTGCCTTTGTTTACAGCCCCCCCCTCAGAGTGCGAGAGAGAAAATGGCGGCCGCCGCTTCCTGGTTTCGACCGATTCGAATGTTTACTTAGATGTAACAGCCAATCAGAATCGCGCTCGCGCACGCCACCGTACGCGTACGGTAAGCTTACGGTAAGCGTACCGTAAGCTGGATCAAATATATATATTGATTTAAAGGCTATTTTCTCAGAATCTACTGAACAGATTTACACCAAACCTACAAAAGGCACTTCCTTGACCTGAGGACTACCTCTCTGCCAAATTTCTAGTAATTCTGTTCAGCCGTTCGGGCTGTAGCCCTGTCTAAAGGGCCTATGGAAAAATGCATGGGAAAAACGCGTTTTGGGACCCCCCTTTTATCTCAGCCCCCGCTTGACGAATCCCTCCAAGACTTTCAGGGTAGGAGCGGAGCGTAGCGCCCCACCTATTTTGAGAAATTCGCGAGGATTCGTCGACCGGCGCCAAAGTTATTCAAAATAGAAAGTTGCGGATTTCCTATGGAAACAGGGTCCTAACTATAACTACCTACTGGCGACCGCCAGTAGGTAATGTATGTATATAAATATATATAAAACGCTAAGGAAGCAACGGTCAGTGATTTCAGGCAGCGGGGAGAGGAGCTAGGGCTTAAAAAGCCCGGCGGAGTATGCTGAGCAGGCGAAGGGTATATTCAGCGTAAATATTTATTTAACAAGCGAACGCTTTTGTTTAAACGAGTGCTTGAGAATGGATTCCTTAATCCAGCAACGTGAGGCAACCACTGACTCCGTATTCAGTGAAAGGAGTGACACAGCGGTAGATCCAAAACCTTGAGTGGACTCAGTTGTGAAGGAGTCAAACGATAACATTCAAGCGTTAAAGAAAAAGATTGAGAAACTACATTGTAATGAGATTTCAAAGTGGTGGGAGGTAAAGTCTTTAAGCAGATACCTGGATGTGGGGAGGGTTCCCCGAGGACTGCGAGTATTGACAGCCCCCACGTATGAAAACCCTGATCCTGAGATGCTTAAGGAGTGGGCTGCGAATAACGCGTATGCATCGGAGGACATGATGAAAATTTTGATTAAATATGCAGCGAAAGATCGGGAAAAAATACTAGCTGAAATTGCTATATTGGAAGCGGACTTACTAAAAAGCCTGGGAGAGGAGGGTACAAACAAATTCAAGTCTTACCTCAACACCCGCCTTACTAAATATGAGCAAATAATAACAGCACGAAAAGCCACTAAATTTCAACGGGACAGACAAGATTATATGCTTGGCCAAATCTATACATCTGCACGTCGTTTTGATACCATTCGCAAACAACGACTTTCTAAGGTGAATGCATCAGTGAACAAGCAAGTAACGATTAACACGTCGTCAAATATCCCAGGTGAAGTTTCCGATCTAAGCTCATTAGCAAGCTCTGATGTAGACTCACTCTCTGAAGATGGAGCATCACAACCATTGGTAATGACAAACCCCCCGTCTGTAATTGAAGAATTTGGTTTTTTATATCAGGACCGGACTCAAAACCTACGCCCATCGTTTCAAACTCAAAGAAAAGAAAACTACGCAAACGGAAAAAACCGACGGGGCAGGCATGGAATTGCGATCAGGGAAGAAGAAGCAGTTCCAGCGCAAGGGATGGAAGAAGTAGCACCAACGGTGATAAATCTGACGGATCTCATATTAACTGATGAAGAAATGAAAATTCTTTCACTTGGTCTCCCTTTTTGTAAGCGCATTAATTTCAACTATACGCAAACGCGTATTGACTTCTTCAAATTTGTAAGGAAACTTAAATTGAAAAAATTCTTTGATATGAAAATCACCAACCGAAAGGAGATGAAACAAGTGGTCAGTGAAGAACCTGGCAACCTAGATGTTGGTGATATGCAGGTATTGTTTGATTGTCAGCAGCTTATAAGAGAAGGGGATGGTGAGAGTGTGGTAGATCAAATTAGTCAGGCAGATGAACTTTTTTGTCTAGATGTATTTGATAGTTCAGCTACCATGTTTAGACCAAAATCGACCTTTACACCTAACACCCCTAAAGATGCGTTAGACATGTATTCTGACCTGGTAATCAAGGACTTGAAGGAAATATCTCTAAGTTCAAGTAAAGAATTTTTGAAAAATTAAACAGTTTTTGACAAAAAAACCAATCTGTGATGGCTAAAATTCAAAGTAGACAAGATATAGTAGTAAGGCAGGCAGATAAAGGGGGTAATTTGGTGTTGTGGTCTCTTGAAGCATACAACTGTGAGGCAGCAGCACAACTGAGAGACAAAGATTGTTATTCATTGGTTCCACAAAGTAATCTAGTTGAAGTCAAACTTAAATATGAAAAGGATCTTGCAAGATGGCGAGGAATTGGTTTAATTAATCAATTAGAATATTCTTTTTTGAGAGTGGATAAACCAGTGGTACCTATATTATACCTGATACCAAAAATCCATAAGCACAAGGATAAACCACCAGGGCGACCTATTATCTCTGCCATAGGGAATCTCTTTGAACCAACCTCCAAATACTTGGATTCATTCCTACAACAGTATGTGAGAGCATTACCAGCATATATTCAGGACTCTAGGGACTTTTTGAATAAATTGGAAAACGTAAGATGGGAAGATTCTTATCTCCTCATAACACTAGACGTCGTGAGCCTGTATACCAGCATTGCCCATGAGGATGGGTTAAGGGCAATGAGGCACTTTTAAACTTGAGACCGATCAACCTCTACCAACATACTAACATGCTGTTGGAGATGTGTAGGCTGTGTCTCAACAATAATCATTTTCTATTTGGAGGTGACACCTACAGACAACTCAAGGGCACGGCGATGGGCACCTGCTTCGCCCCCAGCTATGCCAATCTACACATGGGCTGGTGGGAGGAGCAGGTGCTCAGAGTTGAATATATCAGTGAATGGAGAGACCATGTCATCAAATGGATCCGATTCATTGATGATTTATTCATCATATGGAATGGATCTAGAGAATCAGCACAGAAGTTCATTGAAAGCATTAACGTAAACAACTTAAATCTAAAATTTACTGAGCAAATAAGTACAGAGAGAGTAACCTATTTAGATTTAGAGGTTTATATTGCACAGAATTCAATCCTAACTTGTACTTACAGGAAACCAACCGCTGGAAATTCAATTTTGCACGCGGCTAGTTTCCATCCAACTAAACTAAAAATGAGTATCCCTTACACAGAGAACCTAAGAATGAAACGAAACTGTAGTGAAGTGGCTGCTCTGGGACAGGCCCAGGGAGCTTTAACACACAGATTCCTTCAAAGAGGATACAAGATGGAAACATTAAATCAGGAAAAAATGAAAGTAGAGAGCATGGAAAGAAGTGTATTATTAAAACCAGACACTAAAAAAGTTGAAGAAAAGAGGAAGCACACTCAGAGTGAGATCTGTATGATTACTGGTTTCAGTGCATACCAGGCTAGGATGAGAGACAGCCTGAGTAGACACTGGCACCTTGTCAAACAGGATCCAATTCTACAAGGAACAATCTCACGAAGGCCATTGGTGACTTTCAATCGTGCCAAATCCATGAGAGATGATCTGTTTAAAACTAACTTGGAAACCAAAAAAGGAGGTGGTTGGCTCAAAGTAAGCCCAGGTTTCCATAAATGTTTTAAGTGTAGGGCCTGTAGGCATGGCAAGAACACACAACAAGTAATCTCTCCTCTCTTGAACAGCCCTTGGAAACTTAGAAAACCTCTAAACTGTAAGAGTGACTTTGTTGTTTACGTTTTGAAATGTCCTTGCCCTAAGATGTATGTAGGTAGTACCATTCATATGGTTCACGTACGTATCTTGCAACATCTTAGGGCAATAGGCAGCAATGATAAAAATTATGTAGTTGCTCGCCATATGAACGAATTCCACAAAGGCAATACTAGTGAACTAGTATATTTTGCTATTGACCAAATCCCCAAGGATCAAAGAGGGGGTGACAGAGAAAGGAAATTAAGGAAACTGGAGTCTAAATATATACTGATGTTTAACACTAAAAGTCCACATGGCATGAATGTTGAAGAAGATTTACATGTACATTTGAAATAGAGGTATCCATCTCAATCATTTTTAGCTTTTTTAAGCTTTTTTATTTTTTATTTTAATCTGCATTAAGTCACAAATGAATAGATTGTTTCTTCTATCTATTAATTTGGAAAATCATTGTCATAAGGAGAGTTTTAAACATTGATAGGACACAAATAATAAGTTTATTATGAATTTCTCTATGGTAAAGTACTGTAATGCACTAGCACTTTGTTGTTATTATACTGCGGTCTTTGCACATAAGGAGGCATTAGCACTTTATTTAGCATTGTTTGCACGTATGTTTGCACTGAGCAAAGCACTAGCACTTTATTATTATTGAAATGAAACTAATTTGTATCATGAAGTATGTGTCCTACAAAGATATTATTATGTGTCCCACCCTTTTTTTCTCCTTTGCCTTTGGATGTCAAGGTCCCAACAGTGGATTGACATGAAATAGTCATCGCGTGTCGCCCGACCGAAACAATGAAAGATGGACAAACTTAAATTCGGGATAGGGGCACTCGCCAAAGGAAATTTTATAATGATTTTGCAATAATTTTGAGCATGGAATTATACGAGTTTTGAATTGCTGAATTAATATATCTTTATCCACTTGTGTTTCAAATAACGTCGCTCTCTCTAATTTTCTTTAAATGGACGCTTTGATTAAATTGTAAATATATGAAATATTGTGTGCTCTTTTCAAATCTAATCCATTTGATTTTCTTGAATTAAAGCAAATTATGAAAAGAGAAAATCAGGCACTATACCAAGAAACAAACAATTGTGTTTTGAATCGGCATTATATGAAAGAAGTAATAGTCTGTTTTCCATGTTCATTTAGGAACCAATCATGTGACTCTGTGACTTAGTTTTAAATGTAATTGATCTGTTCGCGTTAAATTGTGTGAGCAAGGCAGTTGTGCTGAAACGCGTAAGCGAAAAGAATAAATACCCAAGCCGGATGGCTGAAAGCATTTCCAGTGTCGGTGTCCGATTTTTTAAAGAAGTCGGGTTTGGTTGAAATATATATATATATATATTCACTTAAAAAACCATAGGTTTCACACATGTTATAGTTAGCTGTACATTTCACTCGTAAAAAACCAATGAAATTCCACGTTATAGTTAGATCAGGTAACTATAACTTGCGCGCCCACAATAAACTGCTGATGACGTCACATATTACATCACTCATGACATGGTCAGTGACATCACTCATGACATCAATGATGACATCTGAAATTACACATTGTGGATTGCGGTCGCGCAAGTTATAGTTACCTGATCTAACTATAACGTGGAATTTCATTGGTTTTTTACGAGTGAAATGTACAGCTAACTATAACATGTGTGAAACCTATGGTTTTTTAAGTGAATTTGCAAGGTTTTGTAAATGCTAATTCCTAACTATAACGTGTGTGAAACCTATGGTTTTTTCAGTGAATTTGTACGGTTTTTTAAATGCTAAGTTATGTATTTATTTTTTATTTTTTTTTCTGGTTTTTCACTGTGTGCACACCCTGCGCGCATGGTGCGCTTCGCGCAGTCCATGCCGTGCGTGCTTCGCCTTTTTTTATACAGTCACATTTGTTTTTTTCTCCCTTGTGGGTCCTTTAATTAATTTAATAAATGTGATTGTTACTTCTTTATTTTTTTTTATTTTTTTTTTCCCCGTGCGCGTATGGTAAGCTTACCGTACGCGCACTCCGCGATTTTTTTTTTAAAGCATTAAATGTATTTTTCGTACTTTTGGGTCCTTCTTGGACCCCCTGACAAACACTAGGGGGTCTGCAACTCTCCTCGTTGCCCCCTTTTCACGTTCCCCACCTTTGTTTCTCAGTGCGAGAGACAGAAAATGGCGGCCGACACTTCCTGATTTCGACCGATTCGAATGTTTACAGTCATGTAACCACCAATCAGAATTGAGCTCGCGCACGGCACCGTACGCGTACGGTAAGCTTACGGTAAGCGTACGGAGCGCGCTTACAGATATATATATTGATTTAAATGCTATTTTCTCAGGACCTACTGAACAGATTTACACCAGACCTACAAAAGGCACATCCTTGACCTGAGGACTACCTCTCTGCCAAATTTCAAGTAATTCTGTTCAGCCGTTCGGGCTGTAGCTCGGACTAAAGGTCCTATGGGAAAATGCATGGGGAAAACGCGTTTTGGGACCCCCCTTTTTTCTCAGCCCCCGCATGACGAATCCCCCCGAGACTTTCAGGGTAGGAGCGGAGCGTAGCGCCCCATTAGTTTTGAAAATTTCGCGAGGATTCGTCGACCAGCGCCAAAGTTATTCCAAATAAAATGTTGCGGATTTCCTGTGGAAACACGGTCCTAACTATAACTATCTACTGGCGACCGCCAGTAGGTAATATATATATATCGAGGTTAAGATATTACGAACTATTGTAGTGCGCAATGAATCGTTTAATTAAATCTTGTTGGAAGTAAAGATTCATTTTATGCAACTAGGACATTTAAACAGTAGCAGTGGATGTATTAGAGGAAAACTTTTTTATATATATATTATATATGTCATGAATTTATTTTTGATATGAAATTGTATATAAATATTTTTCTATGTTGTATATATGTTCATAGTATATTTATACAATTATTTATTTGTAAATACGAGTATGAATTGTGAATCATCCACATTTGCGCACAATTATTTTTGTATTTTATACAATAAGATTGTAACTATGGATATGTAGTAACTCCTCAATGTCCATGATGAGGTCATTTCCGGTGTTGTTTTCCCCTTTAAAAACTGTTATTCCCCACTGCAACGTGTCATGTGATCAAGGCCCGAGTGGGGGCTGAAACGCGTCATGGCGGACTGGTACAGAGAAATTTGAATTAAAATCTCAGTGATTGGCACCGAAGTTTTGGGTCCGTTCTTTCGTCTTCCTAACCAAGGCAGCATTAGAGACGAATTTACATTCATCTAACTCACCGAATAGCTTCAACGGTACGAACGGAACCCCTCCCCGTTTTTCAGGGCAGAGCGGCAAGAAGCAGCTGATTCCGGTTTCCGGGATCTTTTTTGGATACTCCGAAGAGGAGGAAGCCGCCATAGCCCCTGGGAACTGCATCTATTACCTACCTCTGCTACGGAAGCTGGGACGTCCGAGGTCGGCTGACCGGAGGAGTGTACCTGGTGTTGAGCGAAGGTAGGAGACGACAGAATTCCCAGTGGGGGGAGTGCACGGCGTGGGATTGAGGCACTATACCAAGAATCCACGACCACAATCACTGGAATACAAATATTGAATTAGAAAACCAAAATGTCCGCTGACACGTTGAGACACCGAGAGGAGGCTGCGAGCTCCATGTTCCTAGACACACCGGCTGGTGTGTCGGTACGGGGTGAAAGCTCTGTGAGCCAACCGGAGGGTGCTCCCATCAGAGAACAGTACAAAAAACTTGAAAAACTAATGCGGGCAGAGCAGTCCAAGTGGTGGGAACACAGATCTCTTTCCCGCTACTTGGACGTAGGAAGAGTTCCCAGAGGTCTGAGAATCACCCTAGCGCCCAGCTATGAGAATCCGGACCCAGCGATGCTAGCTGAATGGGCGGAAACAAACTTGGCATCCTCGAGCAAATTAATGATGATACTAATCAAGTATGCGGAGAGTGATCGAGCCAAGCTACAAGCGCAAATTGATATTTTGGAAGGAGAGATAGACAAGATGGAAAAAGGTGAACACACGAAGAAAATGAGGGATGATATGTTGGCCCGCTTAAATAAGGATGAAGAGGTGATTAAACGCAGAAAAACGTACAAATTCGAAAGGGATCGTGTGGACTACCAAAATGGCCAAATCTTTACGTATGCACGCAAATACGATGTAGTCAAAGCAAGGCGTTACAACAAACAAATGATGGACGGAATGCTGACAATGCAGACATTCTCCCCCAGTCAAGAGATCTGGGTTAAATCCATCGTTCTTTTGCCCACTACGCCACCCCAGTTTAGACATGGCCATATGCAAATCAGTCTTGACCCTGTGCCTCATGGGAACAGTCCAGCCCGAACTGCCAGGCCATGTCTTCCCTGGACCGGAATCAAGCCTCCTAGGACCGGTTTCTGGCTATCAGCCGTCATCAGCCAGGATAGCTTGACTCCAGTGGCGTAGTGAGCACGGGTCCCACGTCTGGGACCCGTGCTCACTTGGCCCACTTGGCAGTTCGGGCTGGACTGTTCCCATGGGGCACAGGGTCAAGACTGATTTGCATATGGCTGGGTTCAAACTGGAATGGCATGGTGAGCAAAAAAACGATGGATTTAGGCCCAGATCTCTGTACTGGGGTGAATGTATGACATTGTTCTGCATTCTGTCCATCAATTGTTGTTTTTGCATTTGTCACCCCGAGTGGGAAGGGTATGCTCAGACGTGAGTCCCTTGCTCTCCATGCCACTGGAATCAAGCTATCCTGGCTGACGAGGGCTGAAAGCCCGAAACCGGTCCTAAGATGCTTGTTTCCAGTCCAGGGAGGACCTGGCTTGGCAGTTCGGGCTGGACTGTTCCCATGGGGCACAGGGTCAAGACTGATTTGCATATGGCTGGGTTCAAACTGGAATGGCATGGTGAGCAAAAAAACGATGGATTTAGGCCCAGATCTCTGTACTGGGGTGAATGTATGACATTGTTCTGCATTCTGTCCATCAATTGTTGTTTTTGCATTTGTCACCCCGAGTGGGAAGGGTATGCTCAGACGTGAGTCCCTTGCTCTCCATGCCACTGGAATCAAGCTATCCTGGCTGACGAGGGCTGAAAGCCTGAAACCGGTCCTAGGATGCTTGTTTCCAGTCCAGGGAGGACCTGGCTTGGCAGTTCGGGCTGGACTGTTCCCATGGGGCACAGGGTCAAGACTGATTTGCATATGGCTGGGTTCAAACTGGAATGGCATGGTGAGCAAAAAAACGATGGATTTAGGCCCAGATCTCTGTACTGGGGTGAATGTATGACATTGTTCTGCATTCTGTCCATCAATTGTTGTTTTTGCATTTGTCACCCCGAGTGGGAAGGGTATGCTCAGACGTGAGTCCCTTGCTCTCCATGCCACTGGAATCAAGCTATCCTGGCTGACGAGGGCTGAAAGCCCGAAACCGGTCCTAGGATGCTTGTTTCCAGTCCAGGGAGGACCTGGCTTGGCAGTTCGGGCTGGACTGTTCCCATGGGGCACAGGGTCAAGACTGATTTGCATATGGCTGGGTTCAAACTGGAATGGCATGGTGAGTAAAAAAACGATGGATTTAGGCCCAGATCTCTGTACTGGGGTGAATGTATGACATTGTTCTGCATTCTGTCCATCAATTGTTGTTTTTGCATTTGTCACCCCGAGTGGGAAGGGTATGCTCAGACGTGAGTCCCTTGCTCTCCATGCCACTGGAATCAAGCTATCCTGGCTGACGAGGGCTGAAAGCCCGAAACCGGTCCTAGGATGCTTGTTTCCAGTCCAGGGAGGACCTGGCTTGGCAGTTCGGGCTGGACTGTTCCCATGGGGCACAGGGTCAAGACTGATTTGCATATGGCTGGGTTCAAACTGGAATGGCATGGTGAGCAAAAAAACGATGGATTTAGGCCCAGATCTCTGTACTGGGGTGAATGTATGACATTGTTCTGCATTCTGTCCATCAATTGTTGTTTTTGCATTTGTCACCCCGAGTGGGAAGGGTATGCTCAGACGTGAGTCCCTTGCTCTCCATGCCACTGGAATCAAGCTATCCTGGCTGACGAGCGCTGAAAGCCCGAAACCGGTCCTAGGATGCTTGTTTCCAGTCCAGGGAGGACCTGGCTTGGCAGTTCGGGCTGGACTGTTCCCATGGGGCACAGGGTCAAGACTGATTTGCATATGGCTGGGTTCAAACTGGAATGGCATGGTGAGCAAAAAAACGATGGATTTAGGCCCAGATCTCTGTACTGGGGTGAATGTATGACATTGTTCTGCATTCTGTCCATCAATTGTTGTTTTTGCATTTGTCACCCCGAGTGGGAAGGGTATGCTCAGACGTGAGTCCCTTGCTCTCCATGCCACTGGAATCAAGCTATCCTGGCTGACGAGGGCTGAAAGCCCGAAACCGGTCCTAGGATGCTTGTTTCCAGTCCAGGGAGGACCTGGCTTGGCAGTTCGGGCTGGACTGTTCCCATGGGGCACAGGGTCAAGACTGATTTGCATATGGCTGGGTTCAAACTGGAATGGCATGGTGAGCAAAAAAACGATGGATTTAGGCCCAGATCTCTGTACTGGGGTGAATGTATGACATTGTTCTGCATTCTGTCCATCAATTGTTGTTTTTGCATTTGTCACCCCGAGTGGGAAGGGTATGCTCAGACGTGAGTCCCTTGCTCTCCATGCCACTGGAATCAAGCTATCCTGGCTGACGAGGGCTGAAAGCCCGAAACCGGTCCTAGGATGCTTGTTTCCAGTCCAGGGAGGACCTGGCTTGGCAGTTCGGGCTGGACTGTTCCCATGGGGCACAGGGTCAAGACTGATTTGCATATGGCTGGGTTCAAACTGGAATGGCATGGTGAGCAAAAAAACGATGGATTTAGGCCCAGATCTCTGTACTGGGGTGAATGTATGACATTGTTCTGCATTCTGTCCATCAATTGTTGTTTTTGCATTTGTCACCCCGAGTGGGAAGGGTATGCTCAGACGTGAGTCCCTTGCTCTCCATGCCACTGGAATCAAGCTATCCTGGCTGACGAGGGCTGAAAGCCCGAAACCGGTCCTAGGATGCTTGTTTCCAGTCCAGGGAGGACCTGGCTTGGCAGTTCGGGCTGGACTGTTCCCATGGGGCACAGGGTCAAGACTGATTTGCATATGGCTGGGTTCAAACTGGAATGGCATGGTGAGCAAAAAAACGATGGATTTAGGCCCAGATCTCTGTACTGGGGTGAATGTATGACATTGTTCTGCATTCTGTCCATCAATTGTTGTTTTTGCATTTGTCACCCCGAGTGGGAAGGGTATGCTCAGACGTGAGTCCCTTGCTCTCCATGCCACTGGAATCAAGCTATCCTGGCTGACGAGGGCTGAAAGCCCGAAACCGGTCCTAGGATGCTTGTTTCCAGTCCAGGGAGGACCTGGCTTGGCAGTTCGGGCTGGACTGTTCCCATGGGGCACAGGGTCAAGACTGATTTGCATATGGCTGGGTTCAAACTGGAATGGCATGGTGAGCAAAAAAACGATGGATTTAGGCCCAGATCTCTGTACTGGGGTGAATGTATGACATTGTTCTGCATTCTGTCCATCAATTGTTGTTTTTGCATTTGTCACCCCGAGTGGGAAGGGTATGCTCAGACGTGAGTCCCTTGCTCTCCATGCCACTGGAATCAAGCTATCCTGGCTGACGAGGGCTGAAAGCCCGAAACCGGTCCTAGGATGCTTGTTTCCAGTCCAGGGAGGACCTGGCTTGGCAGTTCGGGCTGGACTGTTCCCATGGGGCACAGGGTCAAGACTGATTTGCATATGGCTGGGTTCAAATTGGAATGGCATGGTGAGCAAAAAAACGATGGATTTAGGCCCAGATCTCTGTACTGGGGTGAATTTATGACATTGTTCTGCATTCTGTCCATCAATTGTTGTTTTTGCATTTGTCACCCCGAGTGGGAAGGGTATGCTCAGACGTGAGTCCCTTGCTCTCCATGCCACTGGAATCAAGCTATCCTGGCTGACGAGGGCTGAAAGCCCGAAACCGGTCCTAGGATGCTTGTTTCCAGTCCAGGGAGGACCTGGCTTGGCAGTTCGGGCTGGACTGTTCCCATGGGGCACAGGGTCAAGACTGATTTGCATATGGCTGGGTTCAAACTGGAATGGCATGGTGAGCAAAAAAACGATGGATTTAGGCCCAGATCTCTGTACTGGGGTGAATGTATGACATTGTTCTGCATTCTGTCCATCAATTGTTGTTTTTGCATTTGTCACCCCGAGTGGGAAGGGTATGCTCAGACGTGAGTCCCTTGCTCTCCATGCCACTGGAATCAAGCTATCCTGGCTGACGAGGGCTGAAAGCCCGAAACCGGTCCTAGGATGCTTGTTTCCAGTCCAGGGAGGACCTGGCTTGGCAGTTCGGGCTGGACTGTTCCCATGGGGCACAGGGTCAAGACTGATTTGCATATGGCTGGGTTCAAACTGGAATGGCATGGTGAGCAAAAAAACGATGGATTTAGGCCCAGATCTCTGTACTGGGGTGAATGTATGACATTGTTCTGCATTCTGTCCATCAATTGTTGTTTTTGCATTTGTCACCCCGAGTGGGAAGGGTATGCTCAGACGTGAGTCCCTTGCTCTCCATGCCACTGGAATCAAGCTATCCTGGCTGACGAGGGCTGAAAGCCCGAAACCGGTCCTAGGATGCTTGTTTCCAGTCCAGGGAGGACCTGGCTTGGCAGTTCGGGCTGGACTGTTCCCATGGGGCACAGGGTCAAGACTGATTTGCATATGGCTGGGTTCAAACTGGAATGGCATGGTGAGCAAAAAAACGATGGATTTAGGCCCAGATCTCTGTACTGGGGTGAATGTATGACATTGTTCTGCATTCTGTCCATCAATTGTTGTTTTTGCATTTGTCACCCCGAGTGGGAAGGGTATGCTCAGACGTGAGTCCCTTGCTCTCCATGCCACTGGAATCAAGCTATCCTGGCTGACGAGGGCTGAAAGCCTGAAACCGGTCCTAGGATGCTTGTTTCCAGTCCAGGGAGGACCTGGCTTGGCAGTTCGGGCTGGACTGTTCCCATGGGGCACAGGGTCAAGACTGATTTGCATATGGCTGGGTTCAAACTGGAATGGCATGGTGAGCAAAAAAACGATGGATTTAGGCCCAGATCTCTGTACTGGGGTGAATGTATGACATTGTTCTGCATTCTGTCCATCAATTGTTGTTTTTGCATTTGTCACCCCGAGTGGGAAGGGTATGCTCAGACGTGAGTCCCTTGCTCTCCATGCCACTGGAATCAAGCTATCCTGGCTGACGAGGGCTGAAAGCCCGAAACCGGTCCTAGGATGCTTGTTTCCAGTCCAGGGAGGACCTGGCTTGGCAGTTCGGGCTGGACTGTTCCCATGGGGCACAGGGTCAAGACTGATTTGCATAGGCTGGGTTCAAATTGGAATGGCATGGTGAGCAAAAAAACGATGGATTTAGGCCCAGATCTCTGTACTGGGGTGAATGTATGACATTGTTCTGCATTCTGTCCATCAATTGTTGTTTTTGCATTTGTCACCCCGAGTGGGAAGGGTATGCTCAGACGTGAGTCCCTTGCTCTCCATGCCACTGGAATCAAGCTATCCTGGCTGACGAGGGCTGAAAGCCCGAAACCGGTCCTAGGATGCTTGTTTCCAGTCCAGGGAGGACCTGGCTTGGCAGTTCGGGCTGGACTGTTCCCATGGGGCACAGGGTCAAGACTGATTTGCATATGGCTGGGTTCAAACTGGAATGGCATGGTGAGCAAAAAAACGATGGATTTAGGCCCAGATCTCTGTACTGGGGTGAATGTATGACATTGTTCTGCATTCTGTCCATCAATTGTTGTTTTTGCATTTGTCACCCCGAGTGGGAAGGGTATGCTCAGACGTGAGTCCCTTGCTCTCCATGCCACTGGAATCAAGCTATCCTGGCTGACGAGGGCTGAAAGCCCGAAACCGGTCCTAGGATGCTTGTTTCCAGTCCAGGGAGGACCTGGCTTGGCAGTTCGGGCTGGACTGTTCCCATGGGGCACAGGGTCAAGACTGATTTGCATATGGCTGGGTTCAAACTGGAATGGCATGGTGAGCAAAAAAACGATGGATTTAGGCCCAGATCTCTGTACTGGGGTGAATGTATGACATTGTTCTGCATTCTGTCCATCAATTGTTGTTTTTGCATTTGTCACCCCGAGTGGGAAGGGTATGCTCAGACGTGAGTCCCTTGCTCTCCATGCCACTGGAATCAAGCTATCCTGGCTGACGAGGGCTGAAAGCCCGAAACCGGTCCTAGGATGCTTGTTTCCAGTCCAGGGAGGACCTGGCTTGGCAGTTCGGGCTGGACTGTTCCCATGGGGCACAGGGTCAAGACTGATTTGCATATGGCTGGGTTCAAACTGGAATGGCATGGTGAGCAAAAAAACGATGGATTTAGGCCCAGATCTCTGTACTGGGGTGAATGTATGACATTGTTCTGCATTCTGTCCATCAATTGTTGTTTTTGCATTTGTCACCCCGAGTGGGAAGGGTATGCTCAGACGTGAGTCCCTTGCTCTCCATGCCACTGGAATCAAGCTATCCTGGCTGACGAGGGCTGAAAGCCCGAAACCGGTCCTAGGATGCTTGTTTCCAGTCCAGGGAGGACCTGGCTTGGCAGTTCGGGCTGGACTGTTCCCATGGGGCACAGGGTCAAGACTGATTTGCATATGGCTGGGTTCAAACTGGAATGGCATGGTGAGCAAAAAAACGATGGATTTAGGCCCAGATCTCTGTACTGGGGTGAATGTATGACATTGTTCTGCATTCTGTCCATCAATTGTTGTTTTTGCATTTGTCACCCCGAGTGGGAAGGGTATGCTCAGACGTGAGTCCCTTGCTCTCCATGCCACTGGAATCAAGCTATCCTGGCTGACGAGGGCTGAAAGCCCGAAACCGGTCCTAGGATGCTTGTTTCCAGTCCAGGGAGGACCTGGCTTGGCAGTTCGGGCTGGACTGTTCCCATGGGGCACAGGGTCAAGACTGATTTGCATATGGCTGGGTTCAAACTGGAATGGCATGGTGAGCAAAAAAACGATGGATTTAGGCCCAGATCTCTGTACTGGGGTGAATGTATGACATTGTTCTGCATTCTGTCCATCAATTGTTGTTTTTGCATTTGTCACCCCGAGTGGGAAGGGTATGCTCAGACGTGAGTCCCTTGCTCTCCATGCCACTGGAATCAAGCTATCCTGGCTGACGAGGGCTGAAAGCCCGAAACCGGTCCTAGGATGCTTGTTTCCAGTCCAGGGAGGACCTGGCTTGGCAGTTCGGGCTGGACTGTTCCCATGGGGCACAGGGTCAAGACTGATTTGCATAGGCTGGGTTCAAATTGGAATGGCATGGTGAGCAAAAAAACGATGGATTTAGGCCCAGATCTCTGTACTGGGGTGAATGTATGACATTGTTCTGCATTCTGTCCATCAATTGTTGTTTTTGCATTTGTCACCCCGAGTGGGAAGGGTATGCTCAGACGTGAGTCCCTTGCTCTCCATGCCACTGGAATCAAGCTATCCTGGCTGACGAGGGCTGAAAGCCCGAAACCGGTCCTAGGATGCTTGTTTCCAGTCCAGGGAGGACCTGGCTTGGCAGTTCGGGCTGGACTGTTCCCATGGGGCACAGGGTCAAGACTGATTTGCATATGGCTGGGTTCAAACTGGAATGGCATGGTGAGCAAAAAAACGATGGATTTAGGCCCAGATCTCTGTACTGGGGTGAATGTATGACATTGTTCTGCATTCTGTCCATCAATTGTTGTTTTTGCATTTGTCACCCCGAGTGGGAAGGGTATGCTCAGACGTGAGTCCCTTGCTCTCCATGCCACTGGAATCAAGCTATCCTGGCTGACGAGGGCTGAAAGCCCGAAACCGGTCCTAGGATGCTTGTTTCCAGTCCAGGGAGGACCTGGCTTGGCAGTTCGGGCTGGACTGTTCCCATGGGGCACAGGGTCAAGACTGATTTGCATATGGCTGGGTTCAAACTGGAATGGCATGGTGAGCAAAAAAACGATGGATTTAGGCCCAGATCTCTGTACTGGGGTGAATGTATGACATTGTTCTGCATTCTGTCCATCAATTGTTGTTTTTGCATTTGTCACCCCGAGTGGGAAGGGTATGCTCAGACGTGAGTCCCTTGCTCTCCATGCCACTGGAATCAAGCTATCCTGGCTGACGAGGGCTGAAAGCCCGAAACCGGTCCTAGGATGCTTGTTTCCAGTCCAGGGAGGACCTGGCTTGGCAGTTCGGGCTGGACTGTTCCCATGGGGCACAGGGTCAAGACTGATTTGCATATGGCTGGGTTCAAACTGGAATGGCATGGTGAGCAAAAAAACGATGGATTTAGGCCCAGATCTCTGTACTGGGGTGAATGTATGACATTGTTCTGCATTCTGTCCATCAATTGTTGTTTTTGCATTTGTCACCCCGAGTGGGAAGGGTATGCTCAGACGTGAGTCCCTTGCTCTCCATGCCACTGGAATCAAGCTATCCTGGCTGACGAGGGCTGAAAGCCCGAAACCGGTCCTAGGATGCTTGTTTCCAGTCCAGGGAGGACCTGGCTTGGCAGTTCGGGCTGGACTGTTCCCATGGGGCACAGGGTCAAGACTGATTTGCATATGGCTGGGTTCAAACTGGAATGGCATGGTGAGCAAAAAAACGATGGATTTAGGCCCAGATCTCTGTACTGGGGTGAATGTATGACATTGTTCTGCATTCTGTCCATCAATTTTTGTTTTTGCATTTGTCACCCCGAGTGGGAAGGGTATGCTCAGACGTGAGTCCCTTGCTCTCCATGCCACTGGAATCAAGCTATCCTGGCTGACGAGGGCTGAAAGCCCGAAACCGGTCCTAGGATGCTTGTTTCCAGTCCAGGGAGGACCTGGCTTGGCAGTTCGGGCTGGACTGTTCCCATGGGGCACAGGGTCAAGACTGATTTGCATATGGCTGGGTTCAAACTGGAATGGCATGGTGAGCAAAAAAACGATGGATTTAGGCCCAGATCTCTGTACTGGGGTGAATGTATGACATTGTTCTGCATTCTGTCCATCAATTGTTGTTTTTGCATTTGTCACCCCGAGTGGGAAGGGTATGCTCAGACGTGAGTCCCTTGCTCTCCATGCCACTGGAATCAAGCTATCCTGGCTGACGAGGGCTGAAAGCCCGAAACCGGTCCTAGGATGCTTGTTTCCAGTCCAGGGAGGACCTGGCTTGGCAGTTCGGGCTGGACTGTTCCCATGGGGCACAGGGTCAAGACTGATTTGCATATGGCTGGGTTCAAACTGGAATGGCATGGTGAGCAAAAAAACGATGGATTTAGGCCCAGATCTCTGTACTGGGGTGAATGTATGACATTGTTCTGCATTCTGTCTATCAATTGTTGTTTTTGCAGTAGTCAAAGCAAGGGGCAAAAAACTAGCCAGGAGAAATGGAGGTGAGATAACGGTGCCATCTACATCGACCTCTGAACTAAGTTCGGCTGCAGAGAGCGATCTTGAAGGAGAAAACAGAAGTCAGCAACTGGGGTTTACCAAATTTTCCCTCGCCGAGGAGGTAGACTGCCTCTGCCAGGACAGACGGGAAACTTTACGCCCCCGTGGACCTCAAGCAGCAAAGAACAAAGACGCAACTTCAAGCGAAACCAGAGAAGGAAATGTGTTAAAAGAAACCAAAAACAAAAACGCAGGCAGGAAAGCGCCGAGGGGAAGATGGAACCGCTTTCAGAACAAGAACTGAGTGACAGTACCTATCCGAATGCGGTAATTAATTTGACTGATGTGCAATTGTCCCCAACTGAAGAGAAGATTCTGGGGTTGGGCTTGTCATTTTGCCCACCCTGTGATTTCAACTTTGTAGATACCAGATTGGACACTTACCGCTTCGTTAGGAAACTAAAACTACATAAATTTCACCTCCTTCAACCTAAGAAAGCCACAATCCCGAATATCTCCGAATCTACTAACCCTCCCCTACTTACAGCGGGGGATGCATCCCTATTTCATGATGCGTGGTCCCTCATTGCAGAACAAGCAGAGGGTAATACAACGGTTGAGCCAGCACTCATTGATGATAGAGGGATTTGTGAAACACCATTTAAACCGAAATCGAACTTCCAGCCAATTTTCTTACATGATAATCTGGATGTATACCACGAGTTGGTAACTCAAGACTTAAAAAAGCTATACACCATAACTAATAGGACATTCCGCAATAGGAATAAACAGAACCTTGTCTACTGGAATCTCATTAATAAATTGGGAGCTGACAAGAATGTCATTGTGAGACAGGCAGACAAGGGTGGGAATATAGTCTTATGGCCACGCCGACTATACATGGAGGAGGCAAAATCTCAATTGGATGATACAGCGTGTTACCGTAAAAGCAATATCAACGTGGTGAAAGCATCCTGGCAAGAGCACTATCTAAAACTGTTGGCATGGAAGAGTGGGGGTTTAATTACTGAGGCAGAATATCGGTTTATGAAGAAGGAATTTCCAGTTATTCCAACTTTTTATTTAATCCCAAAGGTGCACAAAAGTACAACTACTCCACCAGGGAGACCGATAATTTCCGCAATCAACAGTCTAATGGAAAACACCTCCAAGTACATAGATTTTTTTCTCCAGGAGTGGGTTCGCAATCTGCCATCGTATGTACAGGACACCTCAGACTTTCTCCGCAAGATTGAGGCTGTATCTTGGGGTGATGATATGTTATTGATGACTATGGATGTGAAGTCCTTATATACCTCGATAAAACATTGTGATGGCCTTAAGGCAATAGAGCATTATTTGAACTTGAGGCCTATGTCATTTGCGGCGCATAACAAAATGCTCAGGATGATGATTTCTGTATGTTTGGAGCAAAATTTCTTTTTGTTTGATAACCAGATATATCAACAGATCAGGGGTGTCGCAATGGGGGCCTGCTTCTCTCCCAGCTATGCATGTTTGCATATGGGCTTATGGGAGGAGCAGGTCCTCTATGGTGAACACATGGCCATCACAAAGGAGCATGTTGTACTATATCTAAGGTATATTGATGACTTATTTTTTGTTTGGAGGGGAACTGAGCAAAGCGCAAAGGATTTTGTGGAGACACTAAATGCTAATTGTCTTAATCTTGAATTCACATCATTAATCAGTGATAAGACAGTTTGCTTTCTGGATGTGGAAATCAGTAACAACAATAATACACTTTCCACTAAACTTTTTAGAAAACTGACTGCAGGCAACACCATTCTGCATGCCTCAAGCCACCACCCTTCACACCTTATTCGGAGCATCCCTTATGGGGAGATGCTTCGCATTAGGCGTATATGTAGCTCCGACTCTGATTGTGAAAGTGCTCAGGAGGCCAGCAAACAGAGGTTCTTAGCCAGAGGCTACCCCCTCAAACTAATTAAGGATGCCATCCAGAAAACACGAGTTATACCTAGATCAAATGCGCTGCTACCGAAATCTAGAAGTGAGAAAACATTGGAGAAATCACCCATATTTCAATCAAGAATTATCCTAACTTACAGTAGACAACATCAGGAATTGAGAAGAATCTTTAGCCGTAATTGGAATTTGATACAGGGCGATCCAGTAATTGGTAGCACCATCAATCCTAAACCGGCCATAACTTTTAGGAAAGCATTTTCCTTAAAGGATGGCTTGGTAAGTAGCAGTCCAGAATCGGCCCCAGCAAACACGTGGTTGTCACAGGTGAAAGGTTTTAAGAAATGTTCAAACTGCAAAGCGTGCAAATTCGGATGCAGCAAAACACATTTTGTAAGTCCTTTTAAGACCATGCCCATGTAAATTGGCAACAGACTTTCATGCAAAACCGAATTTGCAATCTATATTTTGGAATGTCCCTGTGGACTCAAATATGTTGGTAGCACCAAGCTACCAGTCCACAAAATGATTTTACAGCATATCAGGGCGATTTCCAATAAAGATCAGACCTATCCTGTGGCGAGGCATTTTGAAGGGAAGCACAATAGCAATTCTGGCCTCCTTCAATATTATGTCATTGACGCAGTCTTACCATTAAAACGTGGTGGCAATCGGGAGGCCAAACTTAGGCTACTTGAAACTAGGTACATTTTAGAGTTAGATACGAAGAACCCGAATGGCCTTAACTCTAGTGAGGATTTTTTCACATGTCTCTAGATCCCATATGGCTAAACAATGTCTCTATCACCACCTACAGCCTCTACACTATCCATTTTCCACTTCAAATCTCTCCCATCTTGTACTCTATGATGGGACACAGTATGGGCTCATAGTGTTTTCCCGTAGGCAGCATGCAGCAACATGTTTTTAATAGGAGTTTCTTTATTTTTTCCCCTTTTCTTTTGCATTTCCATTTCCATGTGGAGATAGGAAATAGTAGATAGAGGTATAATCTCAACAGGGGGAAAAGGGAGAAATCAATGAAATCAGTATGGAGTGAATATAGAAAAGAATTAGAGGTATATCTTTTTAACAAGGCGTGAAAATATAAACATGATGAAAAAATTGGAAAACTATGCAAAAAAACTCCAATCTTGAATGTTAAGAAATTGACTGACAGTCTTTGAAAATGTGTAAAGTGGGCGGCTAATGATTGGATAGGGTAGAAATTACCTGTCTTTTACTGATAAAATGGTTGTGGAAGTATTTATACATCAACATCCGTTAGATTTGTTAGCAAGACATTAGGGGACCAATTTGGATGATGTTACCAAGATAGAAATGAAATCTAAGACTAGTTGGCCCACTGGGGCGCAATCGAGGTTAAGATATTACGAACTATTGTAGTGCGCAATGAATCGTTTAATTAAATCTTGTTGGAAGTAAAGATTCATTTTATGCAACTAGGACATTTAAACAGTAGCAGTGGATGTATTAGAGGAAAACTTTTTTATATATATATTATATATGTCATGAATTTATTTTTGATATGAAATTGTATATAAATATTTTTCTATGTTGTATATATGTTCATAGTATATTTATACAATTATTTATTTGTAAATACGAGTATGAATTGTGAATCATCCACATTTGCGCACAATTATTTTTGTATTTTATACAATAAGATTGTAACTATGGATATGTAGTAACTCCTCAATGTCCATGATGAGGTCATTTCCGGTGTTGTTTTCCCCTTTAAAAACTGTTATTCCCCACTGCAACGTGTCATGTGATCAAGGCCCGAGTGGCGGCTGAAACGCGTCATGGCGGACTGGTACAGAGAAATTTGAATTAAAATCTCAGTGATTGGCACCGAAGTTTTGGGTCCGTTCTTTCGTCTTCCTAACCAAGGCAGCATTAGAGACGAATTTACATTCATATATATATATATATATATATATATTCACTGAAAAAACCATAGGTTTCAGGGGTGTTATAGTTAGCTGGACTTTTCACTTGTACAAAACCATTGAAATTCCCCCGTTATAGTTAGTTCAGCTAACTATAACTCGCGCGCCCGCAATGCACTGCTGATGACGTCACATATTACATCACTCATGACATGGTCAGTGACATCACTCATGACATCACTGATGACATCTCAAATGACATCACTGATGACATCACTGATGACATCATCCAGTGAATGTGTGTTTTTCTGAAAATTAAATATGTTTTATATATGTATATCTCAAGGTCGATGGAAGAATAAATGGGTATATAAGTGTCTAAATGGATGATTTGTTTTTGAAAAATTGATTGTGTAACTGACTGATTAAGTGTATCATAGTGAATACATGGCTTAGTGTTTAAATATGTAAATATCTGTATCAGTCTCTCACTTTGTGTATAAGTGGCTGCATGGGTTGGTGAGTAGCTACATGGGTGTCTATATAGGTTATTAGTTGGTTTTTTGAGTATCAGTCTGAGTGTCTGCATGGTTCGGTGGGGGTATTACGTAGTGCATAGGTGCATGAATGAGTGACTCACTGTTTGTATGTGTTGAACACAGCATGTGTGCAGGACTGTATGGGTGGATGAGTGTGTGTATGGGTGTGTTAGTGAGTGAATGACTGTCTCAATAGTGTCTTTATGAGTAACTACCTATGTTTTAAACTAGTATATGTGACTATTGGTGTATATATGTGAGTATATGTGAGAGTGAGAGATTGAAAGAGTTCCTGTATGAATAAGTATGTGTTTCTATAAGTGATTGTTTAAAAGACTAAGTATGTGTAAGTTTCCGTAGAAGTAAGTATGGTGGTGTGTGTATAACTGTATATGCAAGTAAATGTATGTTTGATTCTTTATTAGCATGAGTGACTATGTGTGTGAGTAACTCTATGGATGAGTGGCATTGTGTAACAGGATGTATAGGTGTATGAGTACATATGATGAGTGAGTACATGTATGAGTGACTGTATAGGACTGTTGGTGAATGAGTGGATGTGTATGTGGATCTTAGAATTACTGAAGAGGTTGTTGTAACTGGTATTGGTATGTCCATTGTTTTGAAAATTTTATTCTCTATTTTTGAATGTGTGTATCAAAAGTTATATTAGGGTGAGAGGAGGTCTGCCACTCTATCACAAGGATGATGTCATCAGTGATGTCATCAGTGATGTCATCAGTGATGTCATTTGAGATGTCATCAGTGATGTCATAAGTGATGTCACTGACCATGTCATGAGTGATGTAATATGTGACGTCATCAGCAGTGCATTGCGGGCGCGCGAGTTATAGTTAGCTGAACTAACTATAACGGGGGAATTTCAATGGTTTTGTACAAGTGAAAAGTCCAGCTAACTATAACACCCCTGAAACCTATGGTTTTTTCAGTGAATTTCTGAGGTTTTTTAAATGCTAATTCCTAACTATAACGTGCCTGAAACCTATGGTTTTTTCTGTGAATTTCAAAGGTTTTTTAAATGCTAATTTCTAACTATGCCTACAGAGATAGGACATGTGAAGAAAGAAGAAAAAATGCACAGAAAGAAACAAAAGAAGTGCAGAAAGAAGCAACAGAAGTCCTCAAATACGAAGATAAGTGCAGGAAGAAGGATAACGTGCAGAAAGAACAAAAAGAAGAGCAGAAAGAAGCCTTGTTGCAAAATCATCCTGTACCCTCAACTTTTTCAGACGGATACTGGTGGTAACTGAGTCTGACTAACCAGTCCTAGAGCCAGTGCTATGTTAAAAGACACTTAGAATACAGTGAAAACACCTACATACACTAGGGAACATTATGCGTTGGGGTCCCCCTGTGATTAGCATGACCTCCTCTGTAAGCCCCTAGTGTATAATAGGGCATGGGGATTAAAACTACCTCTTAAAACAGGCCACAGGGCGTTTTTGCACACGTTAACTCAGGCCCCGTCCCCTCCCTTCACCACTGTGTAAACACGCCCTGTGTCCATTTTTAGTTGGGAGATTAAGTTCATTTGAATCCTGAGGGTCCCTAGGGTCCAACTAGCCCACTACGTACCTCCAGTAAGTGCCACAGAGCTGCGTTGCAGAGAGGTGTAAAAAGTGGCACGGCCTGGACCACCTCTCTGCAATGCAGCTCAGTGGCGCTTACTGGAAGCACTTGGTGGGCTAGTTAGCCCCCAGGGGCCCTCAGTATTGAAGGGAAATTATATCCCCAATTTAAAACGTGCCATAGTGCGTGTTTGCACACGTCACCTCAGGCCCCGTCCCCTCCCTTCACCACTGTGTAAACGCGCCCTGTGGCTGTTCTAAGTTGAGAGATTAAGTCCCCCTGAATCCTAAGGGTCCCTAGGGTCAAACTAGACCACTAGGTACCTCCAGTAAGCGCCACAGAGCTGCGTTGCAGAGAGGTGTAAAAAGGGGCTTGGCCTCAGAACACCTGGCTGCAGCGCAGCTCCCTGGCGCATACTGGAGATGCCTGTTGGGGGCGCGTTTGCAGAGTGCTGCACGGAGGGGGCATGGCCTCCGGCACGATGCCAGTCTTTTATTTATTTTAGTTTTTTAAGAAGGGGGGCTGTTTGGTTCCCCTTCTTATTCTAATTTATTGGCCCTGATGACCCCATCCCCCAGGGCCAGTCTCCTAATTATATTTTTTTGACCCCAATCCCCAGGGCCGGCCACTGTTTTTTATTATTTTTAAAAAATATATATTTATAGACACACCTAGGACATGCTGGACAAACCGTACGTACCTATCACCATGACGATTTGCGTGATATTCATTAAAAGGCGACTATGCATGCAATGAATCCACGTGGAATGTATTTACACCACTAGTGAAGCTCTGACATGTTTGATGCCCTACCGTGCCTAATCCTGGTAGACACCCTTGTCGTTTATTTATACAAACATGGGTAGCTATTGACGGGCACATTTAATACACATGCACACCAAGCCATTCAAAGGGGATTCGACAAAAATTCGACCAAAACTATGCAAGAAACCCCCCTCACGGTTAATAAAACACACATCCACTGCCGGATGTGTAATACTTTTTATTTTACTCTCTGGAAAGGGGACGAACATCACTTGAGAGTCACAGCGTGCTCCTGACAGAGCCCAATGCTGTGTTACACCCACCATTGCCTGCCGAGTGCCACACACCTCTGTGTTGTATTCCACTAGCTAGTGCATATGCTATGACACTCTCTAGCCCATGTGCACTGTAACACCACCCCGTGAATATGTCATGCCACACTTGTCTTCGCACGGGTTATATTGCCCCATCTAACGTGCCTTTCTCGATGCCTATGTTATAACGCACAGTGCTATGCCATACATATTACAATCTGGGATCCATATCTTTGTCACAGTGCATATGCAACGTTACACTCCCCAGCACATATTTTATATTACAACTTTAGAGACTAGTTAGGTTACACAACACTGCCCTGTGCATATTACACTCCAAGGCGCATATCGCATAGCACGCGCTAGTGCCTGTGCTATCTCGCGCTCTCCAATGAATCTGTCATTGCGCACAATGTATTGCATATTATATTTCACGCCCGGTTCATCTTATATCACACTTTTTGGTGCATAGTTTATACCATACACTATATCTAGTTTTCATTTTCAATCGTGCTCTCAGGACTATGTTCTATATAACACTGTGTTCACCTACCCTTTTCACGGGCATTACATTTTGCGATAGGGGGTGGAGGGTCAGGGGGTGTTTCTGCCAAGTGAGCCCGGAGTCACAGTCACAAACGTCCTCTTCTTCCTGAATAAAAGTGAGATTATGCTGCATACTTGTTCATATTTTAAGTAGTTCGCACAGACACAATGTTTTAAAAACAATAAAGTTCCTAATACCCACCTTCTCTGAACAGTTAGCTTGCTGCCCCATCCCCTTCCTCCCTATCCTCTGTTGTGTGAATCCATGGACTAGCCTCCTCCCTCCTGCCATGCATGGTCTGATGTGCTGCCACTGCCCTCAATTTAGTATGATGTACCAGTCCACTCCTCCTGCCCTCCATTGCCCAATTCTATGCCCCATCATTGACATCCTGCTTAAACTCTGTGCTTAGCTTGCTGCCCCTATTCTCCTTCCCCCTGCCCTCCGATGTCTTTGTGCATGCCCCTGCTCCATCCTTTTTGCCCACCATGTCCCATGGACCTGCCACTCCTATCTACTCTGAGCGTTCTGTTGAGCTGCCACTCCCCTCCCACCTGCCTAGCATTGTCAGATGACTGTAACCTGTCCCTGCCACCTCCACCCTGCCTGTCCACATGCCATGCCCCTATCCTCTTCCTCCTGTCCTACATGGTCCATTGTACTGCCACACCCTTCTGCCCTCCCTGGTCTGTTGTGCTGCAACTGCTCCTCCTGCCTGCCCCGTGTGGTCTGTTGTGAGGTCCCTTCCCCTGAACTTTCTTGTCTGTGCACAGGTCCTGACCCTCCCTTCTATCCTCCATCGTCCTTTGTGCATGCCCCTCCACCCTCCTTCTTGCCCATCATAGCCATTGGGCTGCCACTAACCCTCCCACTTGCCATGCATGGTCTTCTGTGCTGCCATGGCCCCTCCCACCTTCCCTGTGTGGTCAGTTAGCTGCCCCTGACCCCCTCCCACCTTCCCTCCATGGTCTGTGTGTATGCCATCACAGTCTCACTGTTGCTCTTCATGGTGTGTCTTGCTTCTAGTGCCCATCCTGCCTGACCTCCATGGCTATCTTGCTGCTCCTGCCCTGCCCCCTTGCCCCCAGCCCTACTCCCTCCCTCCTGGCTTGTCTGTTCCATTGTAATGCCCCTGATCCGTCCCTCCTGCCCTTTATGGTCTGTTATGCTGCAGCTTTCTCTCCTGTCTGTCCATTATGGTCAGCTAGCTACCATTGCCTCTTGTCCTTCTGTTCTCTGTTGTCCATGTGCATGGTCCTGTCCCCTCCCTCTTGCTTTCTATGGATTGTTGTGCTGCACTCCCGTCCTGCATGCCCTGTGTGGTGTATTGTGCTGCTGCAAACCCTGATGCCTGCCCTGCAGGGTCAGTTTGGTGCACCTCTCCATGTCCCTCCTGTCCTCTGTTATCCAAGTCCATGTCCCTATCCCATTTCCTTCCATGATCCAATGTACCATACTTGCGAACATTTTGAACTTGGTAAGAGGGAGATTTTGAAAAAAAACTGGGGTATTGATTTTCCCCTTTGAGTTACATTGAAAAAGAGGATATTGTAGACAGGAGACAGATCAAATAAAGCCCATTTGAGCTTAAAAACATTGGACGTTTCCTGGCTGAATCGGGTCTGTTGGCATGAATGGTTGTACTACCATTGCCTCTTCCTTCTGCCCACAATGGTCTATTACATTGCCACAGCCTTGAAGGAGGGTAGATTTTGTATCACAGGGGGCCCCTGACCCGTTCTGTCCATACCTGAAGTATGAGACCCTTGTCCTTGCCCTGCCAGCTGCATTTGTAGGCCGTATTAAATTGACCAGCGGGTCCTGTGTTGCTATATAATTATCCTGAGACATCCTTACCACTCAGCCAGCATAAAACCCCTGTGTAGGCCCTTCTGTTCAATATGTAGGCCTCTTTGTTAAATTGACCATAGCTCTGCAATTTTAGTGTATAGCAGTCTGAAGGCAGGTCTGCGAGGCCTTCTGATCCAAACTAGTAGCCCCCACCCTACCCGAGTGCTCCGTGCTCGGTATCAAAGTTCAACATCCCCCTGAAGCTGTCGACATACAGTAGGCTGCATCCTGGACTGGTACTTGCTTCCTGGGCAGGTTTCCCGCTTTTAAGGAAGTGGCAACCGCAGAGCGTCAAGTTAGGAGAACTGAGGAGATTTTATACATGAATATATTGAATTCCCGTACAACACCCATTATTTTCTGCTTGCTCTATGGAACTTACGATAAGCGATTGGCCTGAGAGACTGACCTTTTCACCCAGTCCATTGTCAGCATTAAGTGGGTAAATGACGAAATGTCTGGTAAAATCTGCAGACGAAGCTTTTGGGTAGCATACGTAGGTAGATGTAGCGTGCAAAGGAGCCCACAAAATGATATAAAAAGGGAGCACCCACAGATATCGACGGATTACCTCGCCGTCTGTATGTAGGTTAACAGGCAGTGCAGGTTTTCCCCAAGAGCTGGGAGCTCTTGTCTTCCTTTGCTTAAAATGTCTTGCTCTGCTTTGCTTGAAGTATCTTATTCTATTTTACCTATATGAAATGTCATGTTATGTTTAACCATTGTTCTCTTTACTTTTGCATTTAAAAGATTTTGTATTGTAATTGCAGGAATGCTTGCTCTAAGAGTAAACGTGAGTGTTCCTAGGTAACATTTTCCTTGGTGTAACTTGTTTCTCATGATGCATTTATAGATGTGTTTTCTCTCTCTCTCTGTCAGTACATTAATTGAGATACAGAGAATATTATGACAGCTGTATGATTATCTGGATTCTGTATTTTGTACTTTATGTCTCTATTCTGCGGTTTCTTTGAAGTTGCATCTTCTCATTAAACTGCCATTGTATTCTGCCTCCAATTCCATGTCTCATATGTCTGTTTTCTTCATTTTTGGAGCAAGCGTTCCTAGGCACCCCGGCTCAAATTAAGGTGCCCCTTTTGTCCCTGACTCACTCTCCTGCTCAGTTCTGTGGTGGCTCCCGGGGATCTGGGGACCGCCCCTAGCTTCCTTGACCCGTAATAGATCTTCCCTCCAACAGCCTCTCTTGCAAGTCCTGTATTGTTGGTTTGTTGCCCCTGCCCCCCTTTCCACTGCCCTCCATAGTCTGTTGTGCTTCCACGGCCCTTCCTGCCTGCTCAGTGTGGTTAAATTGTTGCCTTTGCACCCTCCTACCTGCCTTCAATTTTCAGAGTCCGTGCCCCTGGCCTCTGCCTCTCAACAGTATCCTAATGAACAACTAGATTGCTAACATTCTATATTTATTACAAAAGTGTGGAACGCCTGACATCATCTTGATGTAATCAAAACTGTAATACCTAGAGCATTTCCTTTAGAAATTACATATATGAGAGGGTCTTATTGGCATCAAAATTATGGTTAGTGCTCTAAAAGACTAAAATAAGGACATATTTTCTGAGTTTTCAAATAGCGACAAAGCACTTTTAAATTATTTGTTATCTTTATGTTTTTTTATCCAGTTGACCACTTGATTAAATGTTGCACTTAGGGGAGAGGATGTGGTGTTACTTCCAGAACTGCAGACTTTGCAACTGGGGAACCAGGTTGAAGTTTCTGCTTCAGCTCGACATTCTGTGATTCTGGTCAAATCACTTAGTCTCCCCATGTCTACAACCAAAATGAATTTGTTCTTGTGTGATGTAACCAATGCTCATGTAAAGCACTCCAATACCTGACAAGTCTGCACTATATAACACTGCAAAAACACAAAATAATAAGTGTTTTGCACACGTCTGTCATTGGGCTATATTTGGGCTACATCTGGGTGATTTTGGGCTACATTTGGGCTCTTTTGTCTCCGGTGGCCATCTTGGGAGATTTATTTGTTATGAAGTTTCCTAATTTCCTCATGTACTGCAGTCTCTTCAGTAGGAAACACTTTCAGTTTTTTACTTTGATTCCATCATGAAGGTATTCAGATATGTCACACATTTGCCATAAATTCTGAATGTTAGCACTCTAGTTGCTCATTAGATCACTGTAGTAAAACTACTGCACCATGGAAGTCTGCTCCTGGTATTAAAAGTGCATGTTTCAGTCTGCATGTCAGAATTTTTTAATGAAATAGAAGAGGATTTGAGAAGTCACTCAAAATGTGCCCTCATTTTCTTTCTTCAGCATTAATCATAATTTCTATGGCAAAATGAACCTCCTCATTGTGTTCCTTTTTAAATTAAATGTTTTAAGTGTTACCAGTTTATTCCAATCAAGATGGCTTCAGGTGTGCCATACTTTTGTCATAATGAAGACAGTAAGCGCTCTAGTTGTTTTTAAGAACATTCTGGGACATTCTGTCATTGGGCTATACTTGGGCTACATCTGGGTGATATTTGGGCTACATTTGGGCTCTTTTGTCTCTGGTGGCCATCTTGGGAGACTTATTTGTTATGAAGTTTCTAATTTCCTCATTTACTGCAGTCTCCTCAGTAGGAAATACTTTCAGTTTTTTACTTTGATTCCATCAAGAAGGCATTCAGATGTGTCACACATTTGCCATAAATTCAGAATGTTAGCACTCTTTTTGCTCATTAGATCACTGTAGTAAAGCTACTGCTCACCAGGGAAAACTGCTGCTGGTATTGAAAGTGCATGTTTCAGTCTGCATGTCAGAATTTTTTAATGAAATAGAAGAGGATTTGAGAAGTCACTCAAAATGTGCCCTAATTTTTCTTTCTGCAGCACTAATCATACTTTTTATGGAAAAATGAACCCCCTCATTTTGTTCCTTTTTAAATTAAATGTTTTAAGAGTTACCACTTTAATCCAAGCAAGATGGCTTCAGGTGTGCCATACGTTTATCATAAGTAGGACTGTTAGCGCTCTAGTAGTTCTTTGGAACACTCTGGGAAGCTGCAGTAGAACACAAAGGAATCAACTGACAGTCTCTGCCCTTGTTGGATGTACATGTTTTACTGAGAATGTCAGACTTCATTCTCACATGACTGAGAAAGATAATGTGAATTTACAGAAAATAAGCTCTCAGTTTAGCCTATAGATCACCTTCCAAACCTCTGTGGTAAAAGCATGAGAAAATATTTTTCTCTCAATCATGATATCCCAGCAGAAGGCTTTTTCACATGGTGAAATCACCTTAGAACATACCACAATTCCTAAAATGAGTATGGTACCATCAACAAATGATTTATAATGTAACTAAAGTCTTAAAACCTTCTATTAACTACAATGCTTTTTAATGAGGTGCTATCATGTATATTGGTCCCAAGATGGCTGCCAACACTTCTTGGATGAAGTGCTGACAGCCAATCAGATCTCAGGATGAGATGTGTGGTTAGGCTCCGCCCACATATATATATGCTTTTAAATGGTATTTTCTCAGGAAATACTGAACAGATTTACACCAGACCTGCAAAAGGCACTTCCTTGACCTTATGGCTACCTCTCTGCCAAATTTCAAGTAATTCTGTTCAGCCGTTCGGGCTGTAGCTTTGTCTAAAGGTCCTATGGAAAAATGCATGGGGAAAACGCGGTCGCCAGTAGGTAGTTATAGTTAGGACCCTGTTTCCATAGGAAATCCGCAACATTCTATTTGGAATAACTTTGGCGCCGGTCGACGAATCCTCGCGAAATTTTCAAAATAGGTGGGGCGCTACGCTCGGGCAACACCTTCGAGAAAGGCAATTGGCCGAAACGCGTCAGGTGCCTCCTACATGCTGTTCCCTGCGCCAATCAAATAAAGCCTCTTTCCAGAAACCGGTGTGGTGGCGCTTTGTTCTTGTGGAAATTATTGACGGGAATTGCTGTCTCCCGTTGTAGCCACGACCGCCCTGCAGGGTTGGGGGTCCCCGACGACAGCCCTCTTTCTGTGAATTTTGATGGGGGACATGACCCGCTCACCTGACCTGCAAGCCTAAGGATTTCCGGCGATTGTGCAGTAAGGAGAGAAAGGGAGCTGAGGAAGGCAGACGCCTATCCAAGGCAGGTTCTGGACACAGCGCTTATGGGCAGTTCGAGGGTAACAGCAGGTTTACTTTGTGCACCAGTCTTCTCCCACCTGCCACACTTACCTGCAACATCATTTCGGGACTGGCAAAGCAGCAAAAAACATCATTTCGTTTGCAGTAACACTACGCTACCATCCCAGATGAATCATGGGAATTGTAGTGTGGTAGGTGTGGGACATGTGATCTTGAGACAAGTTACACCTGGGACACTGCACTGATGGGGCAACACCTTCGAGAAAGGCAATTGGCCTAAACGCGTCAGGTGCCTCCTACATGCTGTTCCCTGCGCCAATCAAATAAAGCCTCTTTCCAGAAACCGGTGTGGTGGCGCTTTGTTCTTGTGGAAATTATTGACGGGAATTGCTGTCTCCCGTTGTAGCCACGACCGCCCTGCAGGGTTGGGGGTCCCCGACGACAGCCCTCTTTCTGTGAATTTTGATGGGGGACATGACCCGCTCACCTGACCTGCAAGCCTAAGGATTTCCGGCGATTGTGCAGTAAGGAGAGAAAGGGAGCTGAGGAAGGCAGACGCCTATCCAAGGCAGGTTCTGGACACAGCGCTTATGGGCAGTTCGAGGGTAACAGCAGGTTTACTTTGTGCACCAGTCTTCTCCCACCTGCCACACTTACCTGCAACATCATTTCGGGACTGGCAAAGCAGCAAAAAACATCATTTCGTTTGCAGTAACACTACGCTACCATCCTAGATGAATCATGGGAATTGTAGTGTGGTAGGTGTGGGACATGTGATCTTGAGACAAGTTACACCTGGGACACTGCACTGATGGGGCAACACCTTCGAGAAAGGCAATTGGCCGAAACGCGTCAGGTGCCTCCTACATGCTGTTCCCTGCGCCAATCAAATAAAGCCTCTTTCCAGAAACCGGTGTGGTGGCGCTTTGTTCTTGTGGAAATTATTGACGGGAATTGCTGTCTCCCGTTGTAGCCACGACCGCCCTGCAGGGTTGGGGGTCCCCGACGACAGCCCTCTTTCTGTGAATTTTGATGGGGGACATGACCCGCTCACCTGACCTGCAAGCCTAAGGATTTCCGGCGATTGTGCAGTAAGGAGAGAAAGGGAGCTGAGGAAGGCAGACGCCTATCCAAGGCAGGTTCTGGACACAGCGCTTATGGGCAGTTCGAGGGTAACAGCAGGTTTACTTTGTGCACCAGTCTTCTCCCACCTGCCACACTTACCTGCAACATCATTTCGGGACTGGCAAAGCAGCAAAAAACATCATTTCGTTTGCAGTAACACTACGCTACCATCCCAGATGAATCATGGGAATTGTAGTGTGGTAGGTGTGGGACATGTGATCTTGAGACAAGTTACACCTGGGACACTGCACTGATGGGGCAACACCTTCGAGAAAGGCAATTGGCCGAAACGCGTCAGGTGCCTCCTACATGCTGTTCCCTGCGCCAATCAAATAAAGCCTCTTTCCAGAAACCGGTGTGGTGGCGCTTTGTTCTTGTGGAAATTATTGACGGGAATTGCTGTCTCCCGTTGTAGCCACGACCGCCCTGCAGGGTTGGGGGTCCCCGACGACAGCCCTCTTTCTGTGAATATATATATATATATGTATATATATATATATATATATATATATATATATATATATATATATATATATATATATATATATATATATATATATACATATACATATATATATATAGTAACTGAAAAAACCATAGGTTTCAGGCATGTTATAGTTAGAAATTAGCATTTAAAAAACCTTAGAAATTCACTGAAAAAACCATAGGTTTCAGAACGTTATAGTTAGATGCACATTTCACTTGTACAAAACCATAGAAATCCCCCCGTTATAGTTAGTTCAGCTAGCTATAACTCGTGCCCCCGCAATGCACTGCTGATGACGTCACATATTACATCATTCATGACATGGTCAGTGACATCACTGTCCTTGTGGGACCCCCTGAGCAGGCCTAGGGGGTCAGGGTGTTTCTACCCTGCCCCCTTTTCTTGTTTTTTAACCTTTATTTTACTGTTTTCTTGTGACTCCGTTCTACCGAGTCACAAGATGGTTGCCAACACTTCCTGGTTTGGAGTGTTGGCAGCAAATCAGAGTGAAGCTCGTGCTCAGGAGGGGTTTGCGAATCCACTGTGTCCCTAGAAATCAAAACTTCTTTATTTTTGAATTTCTCCAAAACTCCTGAAAGGATTTACACCATTTAAAAAAACAGGGCTCTTTCTGAATTAAGACCTACCTTTTTGCCAAATTTGGTGTAATTCCATTCAGCAGTTTGGGCTGTAGCTCTGTCTAAAGTTTCCTATGGAAATGAACATGGGGCAAATGCTTTTTGGGACCCCCATTTTTTCTCGGCCCCCGCTTGTTGAATCACCCCAAAACATTCAAGACAGGAGCTGACCGGAGCGCCCCGCTAGTTTTGAAAATTTCACGAAGATTAGTCAACCGGCACCAAAGTTATTGGGAAAAGAAAAAATGCTTTTTGAATGTAAACGAGGTCTAAACTATAACTACCTATAATTACCTAGGTAATTAGGACAGGGGTGTTTTTAATGTATCGGGTGGGTGAAGGTATTTGGGTGGGAAGGGTATTTTTAGGTTTTAAGGTGGGCAGGGGTATTTGGGTGGCAAGGGGATTTTAGGGCTAAGGGTGGATAAATATATTTGGATAACAAGGGGATTTATAGAGTTTAAGAAGGGGAAGGGTTTAGGGGTTGTGTTTGATAAGGTAAAAAATAAAACATAAAAGATATATATATATATATATATATATATATATATATATATATATATATATATATATATATATACATACATATATATATATATATATATATATATATATATATTGTCTATAGAGTTTCCCCAAGGGTGGAGGCACAGCCCAGGGTTGCTTGTATTTTCCCTCACGTCCTCTGAACAATCTGTAGCCGCCGACGCATTTCGGGCCATTTGCCCTTCCTCCTGGGCGGACTTAATTCAAATGGAGGCAACCAACCACCAGCGTTTTCCTCTTTTATTGCATTTCCTGCCAAATGGTCAAATAAATGAATTATGGGGCTGGTAGTTGCATACAATCAAGCTCCAAATGGAGTGCTGCCAAACAGTCCATTTCAAAATTAAAACAGTTCAGTAGATTTATCGTGAGTAAACACAAATCTAAGCATCCCCTTTCCGCACGCCGCTCGTGATTTATGGCGGCAGCGGACCCAAAACAATCAAAATGGTGGTGCCGTCCGTGGCCGGGGTTGGCCACTAAAATTGTCTATAGAGTTACCCCAAGGGTGGAGGCACAGCCCAGGGTTGCTTGTATTTTCCCTCACGTCTTCTGAACAATCTGTAGCCGCCGACGCGTTTCGGGCCATTTGCCCTTCCTCCTGGGCGGACTTAATTCAAATGGAGGCAACCAACCACCAGCGTTTTCCTCTTTTATTGCATTTCCTGCCAAATGGTCAAATAAATGAATTATGGGGCTGGTAGTTGCATACAATCAAGCTCCAAATGGAGTGCTGCCAAACAGTCCATTTCAAAATTAAAACAATTCGGTAGATTTATCGTGAGTAAACACAAATCTAAGCATCCCCGTTCCGCATGCCGCTCGTGATTTATGGCGGCAGAGGACCCAAAACAATCAAAATGGTGGTGCCGTCCGTGGCCAGGGTCGGCCACTAAAATTGTCTATAGAATTATCCCAAGGGTGGAGGCACAGCCCAGGGTTGCTTGTATTTTCCCTCACGTCCTCTGAACAATCTGTAGCCGCCGACGCGTTTCGGGCCATTTGCCCTTCCTCCTGGGCGGACTTAATTCAAATGGGGGCAACCAACCACCAGCGTTTTCCTCTTTTATTGCATTTCCTGCCAAATGGTCAAATAAATGAATTATGGGGCTGGTAGTTGCATACAATCAAGCTCCAAATGGAGTGCTGCCAAACAGTCCATTTCAAAATTAAAACAGTTCAGTAGATTTATCGTGAGTAAACACAAATCTAAGCATCCCCATTCCGCACGCCGCTCGTGATTTATGGCGGCAGCGGACCCAAAACAATCAAAATGGTGGTGCCGTCCGTGGCCGGGGTCGGCCACTGAAATTGTCTATAGAATTATCCCAAGGGTGGAGGCACAGCCCAGGGTTGCTTGTATTTTCCCTCACGTCCTCTGAACAATCTGTAGCCGCCGACGCGTTTCGGGCCATTTGCCCTTCCTCCTGGGCGGACTTAATTCAAATGGAGGCAACCAACCACCAGCGTTTTCCTCTTTTATGGCATTTCCTGCCAAATGGTCAAATAAATGAATTATGGGGCTGGTAGTTGCATACAATCAAGCTCCAAATGGAGTGCTGCCAAACAGTCCATTTCAAAATTAAAACAGTTCAGTAGATTTATCGTGAGTAAACACAAATCTAAGCATCCCCATTCCGCACGCCGCTCGTGATTTATGGCGGCAGTGGACCCAAAACAATCAAAATGGTGGTGCCGTCCGTGGCCGGGGTCGGCCACTGAAATTGTCTATAGAGTTACCCCAAGGGTGGAGGCACAGCCCAGGGTTGCTTGTATTTTCCCTCACGTCCTCTGAACAATTGTATTGTATTGTAACTGGGTTTTGTATCACGCCAACTCACCGACAGGTCTCAAAGCGCTACTGACCAAGTACAGCACCAAAGATGGAGTAGGAATATAGAAGTGTCTGAACTAGTAACTGACTATTGGAATGGGAATGCGTCTTTGAAGAGTAGAGTTTTCAAGGACTTCCTAAAATGGAGAAGATTAGGTTCTCTGCGAAGTGCCTCCGGTAGCTTATTCCAGATGGTAGGAGCCTGAACTGAAAAAGATCTGCCTCCTTTAGTTATTAACTTGAAACGTGGACAGGATAGCAGGAAAGATCCGGACGACCGCAGGGCGCGCTTAGGTTCGTATATTTCGAGCCTTTCTTTTATGTAGGCTGGCGCCTGTCCGTGGATTGCTTTATGGCAGATACACATACTCTTAAATTCGACTCTCTGCGCCACAGGCAGCCAATGTAGCCTGTGGAGCAGAGGGGAGGCATGAGATCTCCTCGGCATTCCAAAAATCAGACGTGCTGCGTCATTCAGAATAATCTGAAGACGATTGATGGAGTTCTTTGGAAGGCCGAGGTACAACGCATTGCCATAGTCTATTCTAGACACTATTGTGGCTGAGACAATGGTTCGCAGCATATTCCTCGAGAGCAAGGGGGAGAGTTTGCGTAATTGCCTGATCAGATTGGTGCAGGAACCAACTACAGCAGATACTTGGTTGGCCATCGAAAGTTCCTGATCGATTTTCATCCCAAGGCTCTTGACACTAGGGCATGGTTTTGGAGTAGGTCCTAGTTCCTGTGGCCAAAACAGATCATTCCAGGGGGAAGTAGAGGTTGTGATTACGAGAACTTCCGTTTTGTCTGGATTGATTTTCAGCAAATTGGACGACATCCAGTTCACTGTAAATCGTAGTATGTCTTGGGCCATTAACTGAGCCGATGATGTATTATCGATACTCAGCAACAGCTGAGTATCGTCGGCATAGTTAAAAACTTTACAATTCATGTTTACCAGGGACTCTATCAAAGGTTGTAGATAAAGATTAAATAGAAGTGGAGAAAGCGCTGATCCCTGCGGAACTCCACAGTCTAACATGCCCACCTCTGAGACCTGATCTGCCAACTGGATCCTTTGCGTCCTTCTTGTCAAGAAGGCTGTTAGCCATTTGAGGGCTTGCTCTCCAATCCCAAACCTAGCTAGTCTGTCCAGGAGCAGTGCATGGCTGACAGTATCAAACGCCGCTGACAGGTCTAATAATATCAGGGCGCTTGGCTTCTTACTGTCAGCCATGCATCTTAGCTCGTCCAGTACCGACAGCATTACTAGTTCTGTGCTGTGGTGGGCACGAAAACCAGCTTGCCGCTCCTGGAGAAGATGGTGAGATTCCAGGAGGGGTGACAGAGATTTTAGTACGTGCTGTTCTAGTACCTTTGACAGAAATGGTAGCTGGGAGATTGGCCTGTAGTTCTTCAGGCTAGTTGGATCAGCTCCAGGCGTTTTTATCAAGGGCCTGACGCGTGCCTCTTTGAAGGTAGATGGTAATGATCCAGTGGCTAGTGAGGTGTTTAAAAGGTCTAAAATCTGGTCTTCTAGAGTCGGTATTGCTAGCCGAAGGATGTCGGGCGGGCAGGGATCAGCGGGGGAACCTGATTTGGTGGATACTACGAGTTGTGATGGAGTCAATTTCGGGAAAGCTGGTGAAGACAGGGATTAAGGAGTTTGAGAGGGGCAGTTGTTCGATGTAAGGGACTGGATTATCCTTCTTGATATCAGACAAGATGGTCGCTACTTTTCCGAGGAAATATCCTTGAAAGGTATTACAGTCAATCAGGATATCTGCCCTTTCCTCCTTCTTACTCAGCTCCTTCAGAATTTGGAAGGTCTCTCTCTGAATATTAGTAGCGTTGTTAATACGTGTCTCATAATAATCCTTCTTGGCTGATATAATAAGTTGTTTATATAATTGAAACGATGATCTATATGATTCCCTGTCAGTATCCTTTTTGGATTTCCTCCAGCATCTTTCGAGACAGCGAAGCTTTCTTTTTTGTTCACGTAGACCTTCGGTGAACCAGGGGGCTCCTTTCTCAACACCTTTTATTTTTTGTATTTTTTCAGGAGCTAGCTCATCGATTGATTGCCTAAGGGTGGTTATTATCATATTATACTTTGGGTCTAGATCAGTACTGTCAGAAGAAGTTGTAAAGTTCTGTTTGTATTTGGGCAGGGTTTTGGCTAGGGTTTCAGAATTCACTTTTTTCCATTGGCGCACTTTTTTTGTTTTTAACGGTAGTTTGGCCTGGTAGATATTTTGCGGTATGTCAACTGAGATAAGGTGGTGATCCGACCAAAGACAAGGTGAAATATTTGTGATGACCGCTTTTGGTGTCGAAGACCAAACGAGATCTAAAATATGGCCTTTTATGTGGGTTGGAGCTTCCACAAGTTGTGTCAATCCAAGGGCGGTCATGATGGTCTGTAATTTCTGGACTGACGGATCTTGATCACTTTTATCCCAATGGACATTGAAGTCACCAGTTACCAGGATATTTTTATAACGTGTGCATAGGTCTGATATAATGGGAAAAAAGAGGTCATTGAACAAGGGGGTACTTTGGGGTGGGCAATATACTGTTAAGATAGTCAGACAGGAATTGTTCATGGTAATTTTTATCCCCAGTAGGTCAACGGTATTTATGGTCTCTGCTAAGATTTTGGTTACCATATATTGCCTTTTGAAGATCGTTGCTACACCCCCACCTCGGGCCCCCTCTGGTCGATTATGCTAGATCATATCATACCCGCTGGGAAGGGCGGCGATGATATCCGGGGAAGAGGCATCACTCAACCAGGTTTCGGTGAGTGTCAGGATATCGATAGTCTCGTCCTGTAGAAGGGTGAAAATTTCCAGGTGGTGTTTCTGCAATGACCTGGTATTGAGGGTAGCTAGCTTTAAGGGGGCTGAGCGGCTTAAGTTCTTACAGCTAGAAATGTGCAAGATGTGACTTTCCTTGAGGGTGGTACATACAATAGGGGATAGGGTATACCTGTCAGAATTCAGTGCTAGGAGATCCGCTGAGGTATAGCTGGTGCGTGTGCCAGAGTCCCTAAGCCCTAGGCCCGATCGTGCGCGGACGGGCGCAGACGGGCGCAGACGGGCAGGACTCTGGCACGACTCCGGCGCAGGTCCGGCGCGTCCGCTGGTCGCGTCCGCTGCGCGGAGCCATCACTGTCTGTTTTTATAGCGCTGTCGATGGCCTCACTACCCCAGCCCGACCCAAGATGGCCGCCAAAAACCGGCACCCGGTGCTCTCGGCATCAATACTCAGCCGAGAGCAGAACCGGAGCTGCAGGGAAGGGGTAGGAATAAATTCTGGGCGCTGCTGGGCGCTGGGGGGTCTCAAAACACCTCTTAGGATCAGGTGTGGAGATTTACAAGTGGCGAGTGAAAAACTGTTAAAACACGATTCAAAATACAGGGAAAGACAGGAGACCTCCCGGCTTCCGCCTCAGGAGGGAAAAGGTGCGTGCAGTGTCAGGATTGCCAATTACCTGCACCTGGCGCCTTTTATAGCACTGTCGATGGCCTCACTACCCCAGCCCGACCCAAGATGGCCGCCAAAAACCGGCGCCCGGTGCTCTCGGCGTCAATACTCAGCCGAGAGCAGAACCGGAGCTGCAGGGAAGGGGTAGGAATAAATTCTGGGCGCTGCTGGGCGCTGGGGGGTCTCAAAACACCTCTTAGGATCAGGTGTGGAGATTTACAAGTGGCGAGTGAAAAACTGTTAAAACACGATTCAAAATACAGGGAAAGACAGGAGACCTCCCGGCTTCCGCCTCAGGAGGGAAAAGGTGCGTGCAGTGTCAGGATTGCCAATTACCTGCACCTGGCGCCTTTTATAGCGCTGTCGATGGCCTCACTACCCCAGCCCGACCCAAGATGGCCGCCAAAAACCGGCGCCCGGTGCTCTCGGCGTCAATACTCAGCCGAGAGCAGAACCGGAGCTGCAGGGAAGGGGTAGGAATAAATTCTGGGCGCTGCTGGGCGCTGGGGGGTCTCAAAACACCTCTTAGGATCAGGTGTGGAGATTTACAAGTGGCGAGTGAAAAACTGTTAAAACACGATTCAAAATACAGGGAAAGACAGGAGACCTCCCGGCTTCCGCCTCAGGAGGGAAAAGGTGCGTGCAGTGTCAGGATTCTATAGCCGCCGACGCGTTTCGGGCCATTTGCCCTTCCTCCTGGGCGGACTTAATTCAAATGGAGGCAACCAACCACCAGCGTTTTCCTCTTTTATTGCATTTCCTGCCAAATGGTCAAATAAATGAATTATGGGGCTGGTAGTTGCATACAATCAAGGGTGGAGGCACGTCGGCGGCTACAGATTGTTCAGAGGACGTGAGGGAAAATACAAGCAACCCTGGGCTGTGCCTCCACCCTTGGGGTAACTCTATAGACAATTCTAGTGGCCGACCCCGGCCACGGACGGCACCAACATTTTGATTGTTTTGGGTCCGCTGCCGCCAAAAATCATGAGCGGCGTGCGGAACGGGGATGCTTAGATTTGTGTTTACTCACGATAAATCCACTGAACTGTTTTAATTTTTGAAATGGACTGTTTGGCAGCACTCCATTTGGAGCTTGATTGTATGCAACTACCAGCCCCATAATTCATTTATTTGACCATTTGGCAGGAAATGCAATAAAAGAGGAAAACGCTGGTGGTTGGTTGCCTCCATTTGAATTAAGTCCGCCCAGGAGGAAGGGCAAATGGCCCGAAACGCGTCGGCGGCTACAGATTGTTCAGAGGACGTGAGGGAAAATACAAGCAACCCTGGGCTGTGCCTCCACCCTTGGGGTAACTCTATAGACAATTCTATTGGCCGACCCCGGCCACGGACGGCACCACCATTTTGATTGTTTTGGGTCCGCTGCCACCAAAAATCACGAGCGGTGTGCGAAACGGGGATGCTTAGATTTGTGTTTACTCACGATAAATCCACTGAACTGTTTTAATTTTTGAAATGGACTGTTTGGCAGCACTCCATTTCGAGCTTGATTGTATGCAACTACCAGCCCCATAATTCATTTATTTGACCATTTGGCAGGAAATGCAATAAAAGAGGAAAACGCTGGTGGTTGGTTGCCTCCATTTGAATTAAGTCCGCCCAGGAGGAAGGGCAAATGGCCCGAAGCGCGTCGGCGGCTACAGATTGTTCAGAGGACATGAGGGAAAATACAAGCAACCCTGGGCTGTGCCTCCACCCTTGGGGTAACTCTATAGACAATTCTAGTGGTCGACCCCGGCCACGGACGGCACCACCATTTTGATTGTTTTGGGTCCGCTGCCGCCAAAAATCACGAGCGGCATGCGGAACAGGGATGCTTAGATTTGTGTTTACTCACGATAAATCCACTGAACTGTTTTAATTTTTGAAATGGACTGTTTGGCAGCACTCCATTTGGAGCTTGATTGTATGCAACTACCAGCCCCATAATTCATTTATTTGACCATTTGGCAGGAAATGCAATAAAAGAGGAAAACGCTGGTGGTTGGTTGCCTCCATTTGAATTAAGTCCGCCCAGGAGGAAGGGCAAATGGCCCGAAGCGCGTCGGCGGCTACAGATTGTTCAGAGGACGTGAGGGAAAATACAAGCAACCCTGGGCTGTGCCTCCACCCTTGGGGTAACTCTATAGACAATATATATATATATATATCACTAGAAAAAAAACCATAGGTTTTAGGGACGTTATAGTTAGAAATTAGCATTTAAAAAACCTTTTAAATTCACTAAAAAAAACACAGGTTTGAGGGACATTATAGTTAGTTGGACATTTCACTTGTACAAAACCAGTGAAATTCTGCCGTTATAGTTAGTTCAGCTAACTATAACTCGCGCCCCCGCAATGCACTGCTGATAACGTCACATATCACATCATTCATGACATGGTCAGTGACATCACTGATGACATCACTGATGACATCTCAAATGACACAAGAGGACCTCATCGCCCCGCCAGCAGTGCGCCAAGAGGCGCGTTTGCAGAGTGGTGTAAAAAGAGGCATGGCCTCGGACCACCTCTCTGCAATCCACCTGCTTACTGGAGGTTCCTGATGGGCTAGTTGGCCCCCAGGGGCCCTCAGTATTCAAGGGGATTTATTTCCCCAACTTAGAACGCACCAGGGGGCGCGTTTGCAGAGTGGTGCAGGGAGGGGGTGGGGCCTCTGGCGCAATGCCGGCTTTTAAAAAGTAAAATTTTGTTAGAAGGGCTGCTGTGTGCCCCCGAGGGGAAAATAAATAAATAATTAATGGCTGAAGCTGGGTGCAAGGTGCTTAGTGGGTGTTGGGAGCCCAATGTGTTTCAATGGAGAATGCTTTTCGTGAAAAAGGACTGCAGGCTGGAGCCAGAAGACTGGACAAAGGGAACCATTGACTGGAAAATGAAGTTGAGGACTCTCTGGAAACCAGGACACGGTTGGTCAGGCACCTCAGGTCACAGGAGCTGCGGGTTCAGGGATGTCCTTTCGTGTCGGTGTTCCTTTCACCAGTTGCGGTCGCGACTGATGGTACCCTTCAGAATGAGACTGCAGGCGTCGAGGTGAAGGTTGGTGGAGGTCATCCAATGCTGGATCCCAGGTCAGCATCAAGGGGGGAACTCGCTGGGGTGTTGGGCCACTCGAACTCGGGCTGTTGGCATCGGGTGCAGAGTGGTGAGGACTCAGAAATCTGGCCAGTTCTGGACTCCTGGATTGGGGTGGTGTTGGACAAATCTGGTGTCCACAGGAGATCAGAGACCTTTGGAAGGCAGGGCAGGTCTCCGGGGTTCTTGGAGGCTGCTTGCTGAAGGACACACCATGTTCAGCTCGCAGGGGATTCAGATCAGGAGACAGGCCAGTAGGCCTGTGGCCTAAACAGTTGTCTTCATCCTCCTCCTCTTTGGTCCTTCTTTACCTTGTCATGTTGAACCTGTAGATGTAAGTTTCAGGGGGTGCCCCTAAATACTATATTTAGGGTTGTTACAGGGGTGTGCAGATTGGGACCAATGGTCCCTTGCCTGGGGTGTCTACACTTCTTAGTGTGGAGGGGGGTATAAGCCTCTTCCTGATTGGAGGGGTCCCTCAATATACAAGATGGCGGGCCAGAGATGGGTACTTCACATCACTTTCCCAACCTGAGGGGTGGGGTCGGCTAAGTTAGGCACACCTCCCTTCCTGGCTAGGTTTTCCCACCAGTTTTCCCACCCGAAATGGGGGTCAGAACCGGTGGGAGACAGTTGCTGATAGCAGCAAAAGGCTGGGGGCAGCTAACAAAGGAGGAAGGCCTTTGAAGATCCCTCTTCAAGGACCCTGCCCATCCTGGGGTAGGAGGCATGACACCTCTGCTCAGGATGTACTCTGTTCACAGACCCAGAGCGTGGAGGGCTCTCTACCTAGGGGTCCAGAAACTTATCTCATGGTGACAGAGAGCTGGGAGCCAGTCAGAAACCTCACCAGAGTTGGTTGTTTTCCAGGAGGCATCTCTAAGTGCATTTTTCATTAGATCCAACAATGGCATCAGTATGGGTTTAATGTACTGGGAAGTTTGATACCAAACTTCCCGGACTTCAGTAAAGCCATAATTTAGCTGTGGAGCTTGTCTTGACAAACTCCAAGCCCATGTACTCAAAATGGCTTCACATGATTTTTCGTGAAATGTCTTTTATATGATTTGTACTATAAATGCAATGTAAAGGTTTAACATTATAATAATGATTTTGGTGATAAACAAATAGAATACACGTTTTTTTCAAAACATTTGAGTATTATTATTATATGAGTACATAATCAGTTGATATAACCTAAAAGGAATGTTGTATGTTAAATGCAAATCAAACAGTGCTCATAAGCAGTTGCCGGGTGTATAGTTCCTGAACTCTATTACACAGGGATGTGTGCCATGTCAACTCTTTGGTTTGGTCTGCACAAAATCACCCAGTCTGCATTGGCGGGGTGAGGGTGTTAAGGTGAGGGGTGTCTGAGGGTGGCATAATACATGCTGCAGCCCTCCGAGGTCTAATCTGTCACATGGCCCTTGGTACCAGAGGTACCTTTTACAAGTGACTTACAGGTGGCCCAGAGGTATGCCAATTGTGGGTACAAAGGTACAGTATTAGGGAAGAACACAGGTGCTGGGCTTGGTTAGCAGGATCTCAGCACACACTCAGTCAAGTTGGCATCAGGTATGTAGGAAAATGTTACGGGGTAACCATGTAAAAAGAGGCAAGTTCCTACAATTGGAGTAGATTAGAGTGGGGTAGAGTGGGGTGGAGTGGGGTAGATTGGAGTGGAGTGGGTAGATTTGAGTAGAGAGGAGTTGGATAGACGGAAATTGAGTTTAAAGTGAAGTGGGGCAAATTGGAATGGAGTGAGGTAAATTGGAATGGAGTGGGGTAAATTGGAATGGGGTGGATTGGAGTGGAGGAGAGTGGAGTGAGGTAGATTGGAGTGGGGTTGGGTAGATTGAAGTGGAGTGGGTTGGACTGGGGTACATTGGAGTGGGGTGAATTGGGGTAGATTGGAGTGGAGTCGGGAAGATGTGGGTAGATTGGAGCAAAGTGGGGTAGATTTCAGTGGAGTACGATAGATTGGGGTGGAGTAGGGTAGATAGGAGTGTGATTGGGTTGAATGGGTTAGATCGAGTGGAGTGGGGTAGACTGAAGTGGAGTAGAGTTGAGTGGAGTGGGGTAGATTTGGATGGAGTGGAGTAGATTGTAGTGGATTGGGATAGATTGGATTGTAGTGGAGAAGAGCAGGGTCAATTGTGTTAGAGTGGGGTAGATTGAAGTGGAGTAGATTGATGTGGGTAAATTGGAGTGGTGTGGGGTAGATTGGGATGGGGTGGAGTAGGATGGGGAAATTGGGGTGGGTAGAATGGAGTGGAGTGTGGTGGATTGGGTGAAGTAGATTAGGTTAGAATGGAGCAGATTGGTGTAAATTGTAGCAAAGTATAGTGGGGTGGGCCACATTAGGGTACATTAGAGTGGAGTGGGATGGATTGGAGTGGAGTGGAGAGAAGTAGATTGGAGTGGGGTAGAGTGGAGTGGGGTAAGTATTGTGGATTGGAGGGGACTAGAGTGGAGTGGTGTGTTGTGGGGTGAGAGGCATAGATTGGAGTGGCATGGAGTTGAATGGCATGGTGTGCTGTAGAGCGTTTTGGTGTGGAGCGGAGTAAAGTGGAGTGGCATGTCGGAGAGTGGAATGGAGTGTTGTAAAATGGAATGGCGTGGCATAGGGTGGAGTGGAGTGGCGTAGTGTGGAGTATGCATGGTGTGGTAGTGCACTACCATTACAGGCAACACATTTTTTATTGAAAAGACCATTACATTTGCACCGAAATACGGTTTTACTGCACACAAACGATAATGTGTGCAAATGTCATCACCTAGTCTATTAGTGTGTTTTGATCATATTCAAATATTTGTTTTCACCACACTTCAGAATTACAAAACAAATGTGCTTCATTTATACGAATTCTGATATATTCTGAAACATCAGTACAGTTCTTTTTTTGTGTGTGCTAGAGAAAAAAGCCATTTTGCACCCTCTCTTCTACCACAGATACTTAGCAGGATTGCCACATAAATTCTCTCACTTGGAAGTCAGATAAAGAAAAGTAAACACATTGCTCCCTCAGAAGAGGGAGCTTAACATTTGACCTCTGTCTTTGAATGCACTGCAAATGTGACAAAATAAGAACAAGATTTAAAGGCCTGTATACAGATAGCGAGTTTGTGGAATAATACAGTAAACAGGGTTTGAGAAATGGGAGGGACGACCTCAAGTTGGACAGCCTAAAGCAAATAAAGCAAACAAATAAAGCCAGCAAATAGAAGGTCAGAAAATACGACTTCCAAACCACAAAGACAAAAGTAAGCTACAGGCGGAATGCATTCCTAAGTCAGCTTACCGAATGTCCCCAAGAAGTCTTTAGCTGTGCTGTCTGGCAGGCTTTGACCGAAAAATGAGCAAAGAATTTTTGAATTTTACTTTATTACAATATTTATGAAAGCATTTAAAAACGTGGTTAAGTGAATGCCTTCCAACAGGCTGCAGTCAAGCCTTCGAGGGATGTTGGAGAGTATTTTCACATTGGTCCAATTTAATTAATTTGTTTGGCAGGATGTCACTGCACTTCACAAACTGATTGTACATTCCAGTTTCATTCAGTTCCCATTTCATCCCTCTCAGAATGGGGAGATGAGTCAGTCTTGCTTAAACTTGCAGTTTGGTTTTTTCAAAGATACATTACATGATAAATGTGCTGCGTGGTAATCACCAGTAGGGCTGGTGGGGTCTGATGTGGGCGTTACGCATGTTGAGCAGTGTTCACCGGTATTCACATGTCTAAATTACCAAATCAGTAACCCTTCTGGCAGCAGACATTCGGACCACAGAATCCCATCTGCTGCATTGTTCACAGATTTCTTATGAGTTACGGCCTGCTGCACACAAGAGAAATAAGCATTTGCAATGCAATAGGTCTCGCAGTTACGAGAGTTTCAGGTATTGGCATTGTAAATAACAATGCCTTTTATTTATGTTTTTAAAACAAAAACAAAAATAAAAGACATTATTATTTGCAATGTCAATAGCTCAAACTCGTGTAAATTTGAGACCTATTGCATTGCAAATGCTTGTTGTTAAACGTGTTGCAATACCTGGCACACATTAACGGTGACATATCATGCATACTCGCCCTGAAAACAAGCAAAACAGAAAGCAGCTCCCCATATGGGCCGGGGAGGAGACCTGGGAGGGTGAGGGCTGCCCGTGCATGTGCGGTACCTGTAACTTTCGCGTGCCCAGTGGCGGCGCGTGCGGCTGGTGCAGGCAGCGCCTGTCCCCTCCCGGGACTCCCGTGGTGAAGAGGGAGCCCCGGCGCCAGAGAGGTAGTGCAGGAGCTGAAGTCACGGGTCCCAGGAGGGGGCCTGGGTGAAGAGCGGCAGATAGCAGTGCGGGCTCCCATGCCTAAGGAGAGAGCCCCGCGTCGTGCTGGCAGAAGAATAGAGGAGCTGGAGTGCTCCGGAAGCGCGACACAGCCAGCCGCCGTTCAGGAGGATTCCTCCCGCAGACCGGGTGAGTGGGGGATTCTCCATTTGTCCAGTGGTTGTGCCGATGAAGGCACAGTGTCAATGTTTATTTCCTGAGCGGACCCGCCGTTGCGGGCCGCTCCAACGATGGGGCGAGTTTAAAAAAAAGAAAAAAGTGAAAGTGAAACTGCATGCTGGCTTGCGAGGACGGAAGGGGGACAGGAGATGTGCACACCGCGTGCCTGTAAGCGCGTACACAGGCTCCAATCTGCCAAAAGCCTGCACGTGCCCATCTCCTGTCCCACTTCCGAGGCAAGTCAGCAACAATAGATCTCGCTGGCGACAGCGTTTTGCGCTGCGTTCGGCAGGCAAGACCTAAAAATAAAGTGCTCTAACACAGCCAGAGCTGACCACGTCACAGTGCTATTTTTTAAACCATGTAGCAAAACAGAGAAGGAATGGGTGGTAGGTTAAGAAGAAACAGTACCTCAGTCACAGCGTGAGCAGTGGGCGGGTACTAATGAAGTCAGTCAATCTATGCTTGCTCCTGACTCCACAGAAAAGAACGGAAGTGACGCTTGGTCTGGGCTGGCAAATAAGGATGCACCAAAGAAGAATGACACTGGAGCCAAAAAATGCTAAGCTAAGCAATGGGCGGGCTCAAAACCATTTATTGTAAACAATACCTTTTGCAAGTGAGAGTGCATGCAGCGCATGCGGTGTCACAGGCTCAACTGAAAAATGGAGGAGCAGGGTGTGCAAAATCTCTCTAGGCTCAACATGCAGCCCCTCTTCAAACCTGTGATAGGGTGAATGAGCAATTTTGTCTGTACAAAGAGTGATCTAATAAAAACATATCATGAATTAGTACAAATAGGCAAACAGATTATTTTTTAGTTTTAACAAAAAAGCAATTTATCTTTTTCAACACAAATATGTCTTAATTAGAGCCATGTCCATTCAAAATTCTAAAACCTAATAATATCAACTCACCCTTATCAAATATTGATCACAAACTCTTCATATAAAGCATGTGGTTTGTCTCAAGTGACAGAATAGATGACAAACCATTTGGCTGATGTCTCTAACCTCTGGCAGGACAGAGTGGTAGGTTGTTCATTCTATCTCCATGCAGCAGTGGCCTGTCTGCATGGGCTGAAGAGCCACACCCCTCATCTTTTTCCGGGAAAGAAGAGTGTCTGTCAGGTTGAACAAAGATCAACCTGACAGATACTCTTCGTTGTCAGGTCAGACAGCCAAGAGCTGTACATGAGCTAAACGTTTCTGGCCTGAGGATTTCCTAGCCCTGTGGGCGTGATCTCCTCAGCCCGGCAAAAGTGCCTCTAGTCTCTCCAGCTTGTGACGAGAATGAGTCACTGATTGCCTTGGACCTAGGTGCTTCAGTTTTAAGCCCAGAAGTGCCTAGGGCCGAGTGTCAATCAGTGACACCTCGCCACAGAGTGGGAGGTGGTCAACAGTCTCACTGACCCCATCCCACTCTGTGACGAACGAGGTATTGCTGCCTTCCCCCTTTGGCTGGCCTAATATCAAAGTCTACTCACGTTTATGCAGGAACGCCATGCAAAAGATGGAAGGTCCTCAACCTCTCCTGGTCACCTATTGTACCCAACTGAGTCAAAATACCAACAGTAACCCAGGGAAAATGGAAAAACAAAGAAGGAAAACAAAAGATCCCGGGGTGCACCCCAATCTGGGACAGGACCAGCCAGCCAACAAAGGTTAGAAAAAGCAACGTATACAGGGAAACGCTAATCCTAAGGTCTAAGCACTTATTTTTATGTTTTTAAACTACCTGAGTAATTCCCTTCTTCAGTGAACTCTGGTAACTGGTGTGGTAGAAGTGGTGTTCGTGTCTAAAAAAGGGTAAAAAGAAGAGTATGAAAATAAATAGTTCAGAGCTATTATTAATAAACAGATAAACATATGCAAACCATACTGAAACCCACCTATGTACATATGATGACTGGGAATAAATGTTACACCCAAATTGTAGGAGAGTGGCATCGACTGCATAGTTGCCCCCAACTTTTTGCTGATGTTTTGACTGTTTTATGACTCTAGCCAGGCTGTGGCCCTGCTATCCAGGACCCCAGCCTATCTGCTTCTTCTCTAAACTAATGTGAGTACCCTAGGTACAACCCAATTGGATACTGAGGATACCCTGTCAGCCCTTGTAGATGGTACCCTAGTACCCAGGGCATGGGTCCCTCAGAGGCCTACCAGGGCTGCAGCACTTGTTGTGCCACCCTGGGACAGCCATACCAAATGACACCACCAGACCACTACTGTAGTCTGGGTAAGGTGGTGCTTGCACCCCCTTACAGGGATACAGGTACCCTGTATCCCACCTATGTACAACACATGTATTCTCATAGGTCACCCCTCAAGCAGGCCGTGCTAATCCTACAAGGCAGGGTGCTGGGATATGTGTGAGGGGGACCCCTACCTGAGTAGGGCCGCTCTGCAATCCTCGTAAAAACCATTGCTGGGTTGTTTGTAGTGTAGCCATACCATATACTCTTAACCGCATTATAAGTATATCGCAATAGCGTGATAACTTGAGAATGGCTACACAGAACCATATCGTGTTTGGTGTCAAAAATGTAGGAATCATACCCCCAGTCCAGTCATGGGCATGAGGGCATGATTCCCCCCTGCTAGAGGGGCGATTTGGGAAAAGCGGCAGGATTTAGAGTGCACACGTCTCACAAAATGGATGCTACTCGCCACCCACACGACTCTGGCTGCCTGTTGCTGGGCAAAACCCCAGCCTCGGCAGCTGGACAATAGGGATCCTGTTGCAGGGAGGTGCCAGCACCTTCCCAGACAGGCTATGTGGATTGGAACTGGGTGGGTGCACCATAGAATGCCTTTCAGAGTTGCACGTAGGCTGCTACAGCGCCTACATTCTGCATACACCGCCTGGAACCGGTTCAGGGGCATCGTGCCCCTCGCCCAGGCGGGAAACACACAAAGGGGAGAGGGTGTAGCCACCCTTTCCCGCCTCAACTCTCATTGTTGGGCTCTGATCTGGACCCTCCCCTAATCTCTTGGATAAAGGTAAATACTGTGTTTCCCAGAGCCTCAGATTAATCTTGGACTTCACAGACCTGACCTTCGACGAGCTGCTGCCCAGCTGACTGAAGAAATCTCCCTTGGGGTAAAGGAGTTACCCCCCTGCTTGGCAGGCACCTGAAACACTGCAAGTGACCCGGTTGGAACTTCGCTGCTCCTTCGGACATCGATGACTCTTCTCAACCTTGAGGTGGGTTTCCTAGCATCCCAGAGGCCAGTAAGCGTGCCCAGCAAGTCTGAGCACCGTAGACCGCGTTGGTGCCGAGATCCCCAATTCCCCAGGACACCAGCCACCTCTTGCGTAGCACATGAACCTGATGAGTGGGGAAGTTGTGCTTTGGCCCATTATTGAGCCAAGCTCTCAGCAGCAACTGTGCCAAAGATCAGCGCCCTAGCTCACTCCGGTGGCCCGTGGACACCCTTTTACGCACTCCAAATTGCTGCCTCCTGCCGTCCCTTGTCTCTCGACTTGTGGGCCCTAGCGGAGGTCAAACTTTACTTTTAAGAGTTCCCCTGGTTGCTCCAGGCCTGCTCTACAGTCTCCTTGAAGGAGACCTCGCTCAGACCCCGTGGGTCTGCACCAGTAGCTGATTTGTTCATCTTGCATGGGTTGCGGTTGCTAAGGCCTAGTGGATCCAATCTGGACACTAACACCGCAGCAACCCTCATCCTTCATGGGACAGTCACCTTCCAGAAGCTGGCCTTCCTTGAAGCCTCCCGGAGCCCGTGGCTGCAGATCCAAGCTACACCTTTTCCACTTGAAGCACCCGACATTGGAGGGCTCTTTTCCTTGAGCTCCCTGGTCACTGTGCCGTGACCCAGACTCTGTCCCCTCTGCTTTCAGGTTCTCCTCTACAAGATCTACAACTTCATTCTTCACAGCATCATCAACACTTTTGGCTAGCAGCAGTTTTGTACATTTTCCCATTGAAAATCAGCCCGCGACCCGACATCGAAAACGACCTATGCACGCGGCTTCCCTGGGGCAGGTAACAGTGGTACCTCGGTACTCCCATGGTAGTGGGCTCCTCAAAAGCTTAACTCTAAGTTTTTAACTTTGAACTCCTGCTAGAAGTGTCTTTAATCTGTTTAAATCAAACCGCGACATTCTCCATAGGCTTTAATAGAGATCCCGATAGCAGCTATTACCACTGCACGCGCCTCCCATGGGTCCCCTTCCTCATCACCTGGGGTGGATTCTCAAGGGGCCAGCGATATTAAATGCCCTAGGCATTGTCAGTAGAATTGTCGTGGTTCTTATACCACTTTTGTAATATATGGTTTGGTCCCCCCCTTGGGCACTGTGATTCCAGTGTTATTTATTGTATCTATAAATGCTTGTTTGAATTGTAACTTTACCTCTAGCCTCATAAAGAGACTTGTGGGATTCTGTTTAGAATAAATACATATATTTTATATATACCTGTGTGGACTACTCTTTCATTTGGTCATTCAAGAGGTTATCTATGGTAAAACAATAAGCTTAACACTCCTTCAAGACTTAGCCTGAAGGCTGCTCTCCACAGCTACCACTAGGATAGCTTTCTTTAAAGGTTGTCTTTTAAACCTATCACCTTAAGAGTCGAATTGTACTGGTGCAAGGTGGCCACTATAACTAGTGACCAGCATATGCCAGGCCAACTTCTCACACAACTCAATTATATAGTGAAGTATATATGATGCTCTGTATTAAACTATGTGAAATCCACCTTCACTTCAGGCAGACCTAATTGGAATCCTTTACTCGCAGGAATACTCTTGCAGTAAACAGAAGCTGGAACAAACTAGATCTCCAAAGACACAGAGTTTGCCTCAGATAATTATTGTCAAAGTTCTAAAGGTTAATATCAATTCAGCACAAACAGTGCTGTCACCGTAAGTACATTATGCAGTTTTTCTTTTTTGCTTATTCTTTCTCTGCAGGAGCCAGAAAATGCCATCACTGGGAGTTAAAGATTACTGCCAGCGTCTGATGACTGCAGGAAGGATGCCAGGAGCCTACAGAGGGGGAGCAGGAGGCCTGGGGACAACGACTCCTCAAGGACGGAAGCCGGATGACCGGCAAGGGACCGAAGGAACGAAATGCCCGGAAGTGCAGGTAGGTGACCCAGAAGAAGAACACTCTAACCCGAAGCTGGAACATGAAGTGTACCCACTCGGGATTAGAGAGGATTTTTTGATAATCAAATTTGTATTAATGTTTTGCAAAACAAAATTAATCGGTAGCAAATCAAGCGCATCATGGAGATGAATTACATTCGATAAAAGCCGACTGGAGCCCAAGGCACAGGTGGGATGAGTACGACATATATTCACAGAAATACAAGTACGCGACACATTCAACCCCTTCATGCGGGTAATAGATTGAACCATTTGCCCCACACTTTGCCAAATAGTTCGGGACATCCCCGGGCCTCAAAGAGGGGCTCCTCCTGGGCCCTACACCAGTCCACTCCCCGCCTCCATTTCTTCACAGTAGGTGACTTGACCTGGGACCAAAGCGCCGCTATATCCCGCTTCGCCACCGCCAGCGCTGTCCCCATGAATCGCTTATCGGCCCTGGATCCATCGAGGCCATCAAACACCCCCAAGAGCAGACGTAGTGGGTTGTGGGGAACCTCCCAACGCGTGCAGGCCGGGGAGGGTCGCATGTGGGCGCTGTGCAGACGCGCTGGAGTAAGGTATGCCATATGGAGGTAGTAGAGTTGGACGAGACGCAGCTTGGAGGAGGTTGTCAAGGTCTTGGGGGCCATAAGGGCATCTCTCGAATCCGCCTCCTCCAGTGGGCCCAGCCACCCCTCCCAGCGGGCTCTAAGCCGATCAAGTGACGCGGGGCCATTGTTCACCAGGGATCGGTAGATCCGTGACACCCCCCCTCTATCTAGGTTCCCCATCATCACCTGGGCCTCCAAGGGGCTAAATTCCGGGAGAGGTGTGGGGGACGGAATGTGTATGCGGAGTGCATGCCTGAGTTGTAAGTAATTGTAAAATTGGGAGGGAAGGAGGGAATGGCGTTGCTGCAGGTCGGCGAAAGATCTGATATGGTCCCCCATCCAGACGTCTCCGAGTAACGAGATCCCGATGAGATCCCAACGACGGACGTCCTGGAGGGATGAAACCTCCCGCAGCCAGGTTCCACACCACAGGGGCGTCTGTCTGGTGAGTTTCCGGTCCCATCGTACATGTCAGAGGGCTGTACGCCAGGCCATAAGCACTGTCCTAGTGATTGGGGGCAGAGCCTGTGGCACGGGGCTTCTGTATAGGTATGCTTGGATCTCCACCTGAGTTCCACCCGGTACCCCGGGCAGGCATGAAGCCGCATTGGTCTGGATGGACCAAGTCCTGCAGGTGAGGATGGAGCCATTGAGCCACCACCATGGCGAAGATTTTGACCTCCGTATTGAGGAGAGAGATAGGACAATAGTCCGCGCAGTCAAGGGAGGGTGGCTGCGTTTTTGGGCCAGGTCGGTTTCGGGCAGGAAGGATCTTTCGTCTATCACATGCTTAAACAGCTCCGCTAAGTGGGGAACCAATTCATCGTGATAGGTCGCATAATACTCTTGGGGGTAAGCGTCGGGCCCGGGCGTCTTGCCAGAGTGCAACAGTGAGATGGCTCCATGTATCTCCTCTGGGGTGAAAGGATGGTCCAGAGCCTCTGAGGCCGTCTGGGGGAGGAGGGGCAGCTGGGATCCAGTCCCAGCCAACAGATGAGGGAGGACTGGGGAGAGTGGGCTGCATATCTAGCAAAAGTTCGGGCAATGGCATAGGACGTCACATGGTGAGTTCCGGTTCCATCCCGAATCTTGAGATGATGCGGTTAGCCTTGGGATAAGACACTAAGTTATGAAGCAATTTGCCATTTTTGTCGCCCTAACCATAGACGCGTGCCAGCGAAGATCCCAAGAGCATTTTAGCGGATTCCAGCGAGATCCAACGGATCTTTTTGCGGAGCAATGAAAGCTGCCGAATGGAGTCGTCGCTGTCATCTGTAAGTCTGACTCCTCCCAGCCGCGCTGCCTGGGCTTCCAGCTGCATGAGCTGAGCAGATTGCTCCCTGCATTTCGCGTGGACCAGGCCTCTGGCCACACCCCGGACCACAGCCTTGCCGGCCTCCCACAGCGTTCCCGGCGAAGGAACCAAGCCCACATTGGCTGAGAAGTAGAGTCGCAATTCTCGTGCAAGGGACTCGACAAATGTGGCATCCTGTAGGAACCAAGCGTTCATCTGCCATGTCGCACAGGTGCCAGCAGGGGAGGTCCCGAGGGAGACGGGGGAATGGTCTGAGATACCCCTGGGCAGTATGGAGGCGCCGGACAGCAACTGACAGTCCGTCACGGGCAGCAGAAACAGATTGATGCGGGAGTGGGTGTGATGGGCTGCCGAAGTGTGGGTGTATTGTTCCTTACGGGGGTTCCACACCCTCCAGGCATCACAGAGACCTAGGGCGGAGGACCAATCAGATAAACGTTTCGCAGAGGCAAGGCGGGAGGCCGATGGAATGCTAGTCGCATCACACGGTGGCTGCAGGACAGCGTTAAAGTCTCCTCCAACCACCTTCAGGCCATGTGGGAAGGAGGAAATCACCGGTGGCGGAGGGTAGAGGCCATGGTGGCGGGGGGGGGATGTATGTGCATAGGAGACTAAGAGGGTGACCCTCGATCGTACCCGTCAGGGCCACATAGAGGCCTTGAGCGTCCGTTTCAACTTTGGCCAGGGTAAAGGGAAGTCCTCTCCGAAGTAGTATGGCCACCCCCAGGGAACCTCGTGTAAAGCCCGAGTGCCAGACCCTGTCAAACCCATAGCGGGCGAGGAAATTACATTGGGAGCCCAGGAGGTGTGTCTCCTGTAGAAACAGGATGTTGGGTGCATGGCGGCGGGCACTGCGAAGGACAGCAGCACGCTTGATACGGTCAAGTAATCCATTAACATTCCAGGATAGGACGTGGAGGGTCCTATTGATGTTGGAGGTCATCAAGTTGGACAGTGTGTTGAAGAGCGGATGCAAGCGCGGAGGTGCCCAGGTCCCCAGGGCAGCAACCTCCCCAGGCCCGGGGCGCCGGGTGGAAAGTGTGTGAACTGGTGGACTTGGTGTCGTCGGCAAAGGCATACATGTGGCTGGAGCTACCGGTAAGAACAAGAATCAGCGGCCTGTAGGTGACTAAAAACAACAAACTGTTGGGAGACAACGGTCTTCCCCCCTCCCTCGCCCCCCAACTCCCCCACCCTACACTTCTGAAGAGGAAGCATCTGTCGCCCTAAACGAGAAACAAATCAAACCAACAACCCCACTGTGAGGTTAGGTGCTAAGCTAAAACGGTTAGCGAAACAGGAACGTGGCAGAGATGGACCCCCTCCATGTAGCCGGATAAGAGATACGTCTACAGCTGTAATCATATTAAAACAATGTTGCAACCAGTACCGTAGGCAGGTCATGGGATTGGATTAGAAAGTAGTTCACCAACGCAGGTGAACAGCTAAGTCAGATCACCCCCCTCGCGGGCATTTCAAGAGCAGTCACCTTGCTGGCGCCTCCGGAAAAGGGGAGACGGAGTTCCCGCCCCGGGGTTCAGGTAGTCCCATCTTCATGGGAGCCACGGATCACAGGACTCTTAGACAAGTCTGAGTCTGACACGGCGTGTCGCAGGGCCGCCTGGGATAGTGCCCAGATCAATCAGGGAGGTCGTCGGGCTGGGGAAGGCAGACCGCCACAGCAGAACCCGTGAAAGGGAGTGCTGAGTAGGTACCCCCGGGGAGCAGGATCCCTTCCCCCGGTGATCATTCTTCTTGCGGGACCTGGTCCGGTGGCGCTGCGGGTTAGGCAGGGATGGGTGTGACTGCGGGGGGCCCACCGGGCGGGAGAGGGGGCTGGTCCATGCAAAAGGGGCAGTTTCTCTGTGAGCCAGGTCCAGGCCGCCTGGGGAGTGTCAAAGAAGAATGTCTTGTCTTGGAAGATGACTTTGAGCCGGGCCGGGAAAAGTAGGCCATAGCGAAGGCCCATGGTACAGGGTTTTTGTTTGACTTCATCATAGGATTGACGCTGAGTCTGCACCTCCCTGGAGTAGTCCGGGAAAGCCATAATTCTGGGGTTCTGATACTGCAGTGGACCAAGAGCCCTAGCCGCCCCCAGGATAGCGTCCCTGTCCCGAAAGTTAAAGACTCTCAGAATAATGGGTCGAGCCGGGGCACCAGGTGGGGGCTTGGGAGCCAAGGAGCGGTGGGCTCGCTCCACAGCAAACCAGGGCGAAAGTCTCTCCTTGGGCATCCATGTGCGCACCCAGGTTTCTACGAAGGTGTCGGCATGACCCTGCTCCACTCCCTCAGGAAACCCCAAAAGGCGTAGGTTGTTCCTCCGTGCCCTATTTTTAGCATCCTCGGCCCGCCGATGGAGTTCCGAGGTCCGGGTCTGGAGGCGTGCCACCTAGGTTTTGAGCTGACTGATGTCGTCTTCTGCCGTGGAGATGCGGGATTCCATCTCTGCGATGCGTGCCGTAGCGTTGCGCAGGTCCTGGTGGATGAGAGCCACATCCACCCTCACCTCGCCAATCTTGCTCTCCACCGAGGCTTGCGACGTGCTTATCGCCTGAAGAATGGTGGATAGCTCCCCCCCAGCAGCTCCAAGTGCGATGGGTGTCCCCCGCCAGGGTCCCGATCTGAAGTAGTAAACTGGCCAATTTTTGTTTGGGTTGGAGGGACCGGGTTCTGTGGGGTGCGAGTTCTGCCCATCGACTCCAAGGGCAGAGGGCACTCCGGCCCCAACAGATGTGAGCGCCGGTCTTGGAGAGCGAAGGAAGATGAAGGGGAGAAGGTGGACCCCCGACCCCAGACCATCAATGCTCAGGTCCGGGCGCCGGAATCCACCCCCTCAGGTCCCAGCAGAAGCCGGAAGAAGATGCCCCAAGCCCAGCTCCAGGGTCGGGTGGAGTGGCCCTCCCAGGAGGACCAGGTCAGACCGTGTGTCAGGAGTATTGACAGTCCCCCGCTCAGAGCCCCGCTTAGGAAGGTGACGAGAGAGGGAGAGGGGGTGGGAGTGCCAGAGTCAGACCACCGCACTGCCACCCGACGCGATGGCCGATCCTCCCCTCTGGATCCCACTCACTAGAGCAGTCACTGAAGAGGCGGAAGGGAGGTCTTGTCCGACCCAGAGTCTCAGTGGGCCAACGGAGGCAGGTGGACCGCCACGCTCACACCGTCTCACCGCAGTGATCAGGGCCAGTCCGGGGGCCGCCTAATCAAGTGTGCCAAGGAATCACCGCAGGGAACTGCAAGCGGCTCAGAGGCTGGGCCCGCGGCTAGCCAAGCTGCCAAGGAGTCGGACCAAGGTCAGAGGAGGAAGAATACGGGCCAACAGTGGAGGGGGTGAAAGAGCGGGCACCAGGTCGCCTCCGCACTTCCCGCCACTCTGTGTAGTGGCCGAACCACAACTCCTCAGTCTCGGGCACACCAACAAAGTGTCGTCTCTCCCTCCACAGCGGACAGGGCCCCCAGGTGAGCCCCGCGCACGACCTCCGCTACCCGATCAGGCAGCCGGGGGTAGGTCACACCAGATCCCCAAGGCACCGGGCCCCCTGGCCTCAAACCGGTGCAGGGCATTGAGGGAGGCGAATCAAGGGCTCAGGGGAGGAGTCCCACCCCTCCACCACTGCTCAGGCAGCCTAGAGGTCCCCAACAGGGCCAGCAGAGACAGCGCAGCCAGCCGCCACCAGCAGCAGTCCCGAAAGGGGCCCAAAAAGGAACAGGGCCCCAGGCCGGGGTCGGAGGCAACCAGCCCGATGGGCCCCGGGTGCAGAATCAGTCCGGCACGAAGGCCGCAGGAGCCGATGCTGCGCACCGAAGGAATGCGCAGTGGAGGTCCCCCATGGCAACCCCCCTGCCCGAGTGGTGCTGCCGAGACTCCCCGGTAGGCAGGCCGAACCTTCACCCCCAAGCCGCCGTCCACACACAACACGGTGCTCCCCGGGGGCGGAAAGTAAGCCCCAGCCCGTATATGGCATGGGCTATCAGGTGCAGGGGCGTCAGCCGGAAAACAGGCCTCAAGGCGGGCCTCCCCCCAGGACCACACTGCCAGCCGCAGCACGATCGTGATCCTACTCCAGTGCGGGGAGGGAGACCTCTTCCACCTCGCTGCTCGATGCTGCAGCCAAAACCCCCCCCAGGCAGGATTGCGCTCCACTGCCCAGTGATTCCCTACACCGCACTCACCAGTGGGGGGGCAAAGGTCAAAGGCCCGCCGAGACGGCACCCAGGCCGCGGCCGCCGGTCCCATCAGCAGAGGCCTCCAAAGTCCACCGAACCTCCCAGGCCCCAAGGTGGCGCAGGAGTCACCCGCTGTCCGAACCGAGAGCCGATCCTGGGGGGGGGGGCGTTCCCGCACAGGCCTCAGGGCGAGCCCAGCATCACAAGCTCCACAATCCCCGGAGGTAAGGTGCAGCGCCGAAATGGGAGTGCAGGCCAAGCCGCACTGACTGGTGCCCTGCTCCAGGCCGCCTCCACCCGATCTCTCCGTCTCCCCCCACACGGGTGGGGGACTCCGTGGAGGCACAGCGGCGCCCGTGTTACCCACGACCGTCAGCTCCGGGGCGGGCCGCCACTCAAGGCCCGGCAACACAGGAAGCGGGCACCGCCATTATGGCTGGGTCAAGGCGGGAGATCGGGCCGTGAGACTTCGGAGCGGCCGATCTCTGCAGGTGACGGTGCAAACAAGGAAGGCGAGCTGCCAGGAATAACGAGGCACCGGTCCGGAGGTCAGAATACTGCAGATGTCGGTGGATCATGGCACGGATGACGGAGGGGTCCAGAGCACTCCTAGAGTGCGACTGCCATCTTGACGTGCCAAGCCCCACCTCCCGATTAGAGAGGTTTTAACCTTGCCTGCCAGTACCCACGCATGTGCGTAGTGGGGACTGGCCATTTTGGTAGTTCGCCAGGCATGCGTACGCTCGTCAAGTGTGACACTTAAGTTCAACCAATGGGGGAAGGCAGGCAGCAGTCCCAACCTTTCTGGGACCGCTGAGTCTTCTCTTTCAGAGAGATGCAGTTAAGGTATATTTTATGTTTTTTTATGCTTGGTGCATTCGTGCATGCATGTATGTTTGAATGTATGTGTATTTGCGAGTGAGTATTGTGAATGGGTGTGTGAATGCATTGGTGTGGGTGAGTGTGTATGTGTGCGTATGTGGCCCCCTCACTGGTAAAATTACCGTCCGCCACTATCTCCATGCCAAATTACAATGTACTACACCTATTTTCTTTTACCACACTCTAACAGAAATCCTCTTTCCTGCCCGTTCGGGGGTAGAAGACACAGGCAGTGCTTTAAATGGGCAGGTACAGTCCGGTGCTGAGTACCTGCACATCTCAGCACTGCTGCAATACATTTAGAAAAGAATACCTGCACTTCTAAGGAGCAAACAGGTACTATAAATAGTGAATTCTTGAATTTCTATTGTTCCTTTTACAACTGATCACAGGGAAGCATAGGTGGCCTGAGTTCAAGAGCAGATATGGAGTAGTAAAAGATTGTGATGGCTCTAAGAGAACTGTATATATAGCCTTACCCTAAGTGTGAATGAGTGTACGTAGCCCGTTCTTCATATTAAGTCAGGGAGAAATGGCCTTGACAACATGTGCCTTTTCCCCTAAAGTTGAACCATGCGTGCATTAACCATGCTTATGCCTTAACAACACTTATTTGTGGCCCGGCGGCAATCTTTGTGGTGCCGCAATTTTTTCTTTGCCGACTGCGGTCTAGATCCAAGTAACACGGGCCAATTTAAGATGGAGCGGCTAGGTAGAGGCTTGCGCTCTTTTAAAAACCATCCTTTGGGGCTCATTTTGGCCAGCTATTACGTTATTGCACTTTTAATTGCTACAGTTACTCCGTATGCTGCTTAATATTATTTCTTCACCAAACCATGTTACTGGAATGATTTCTCATATCGACTTAAAAGTTTTCTGCTTGTTCTACTTTTCAAATTTTGTATCTATTTTGGGAACAAGTTGTTTGGGGGAATTGGGGCGGTGTGCATTTACATGTGGGATGTAGGAAAGCATGTGTTTAAGAGATGTTTCCTAGCCTGGCGGCCAGCTTTGAGGTGCTGCAATTTTTTCTTTACTGACTGCGGTCTAACTCCAAGTGACATGGGCCTATTTAAAATGGCCCAGGAGCGGTCGCGCAGCGGGGGCCCTGCTGGTGCGCTGAAGGCACATCAAAGGCAAGCACGTCTTCGTCTGGCCAGGAGCCACAAGTCGTGGTCTCCATCTGCTGAAGGGACTAGCTTACACTGCAGACCAACTAAAGGCTTTACAACCTGTCCACTCTATGGACTGTAAGATCATTGTTTCTGGGGTGGGCCCATCCGCATGTAATAACTGCAACTTTGCATGTTCTACTGAGGCAAATACTAGCAATTCCTGGCTCTCACTTATAGCCAATAGCTTTGAGGTTTCACCCACCATGGCGAATCATAGCTGTGAGCCTCCTGGAACATCTAGTCTAACAAGAGAATTCCAGTTCTTTAGTTTGAATTGTCGATCTCTCCCTAAACATAAACAACACCTATTTATTTTTTATAGGATTATCAGCCTGACGCTCTGTTTCTTACTAAGACATGGCTGCATGAGGACTCTTCACCAGATGTTATTATGGCTCTCCCGCTTAACTACGCTATAGTTTGGAAAGATAGACATGATAGGACAGGCAGCGAAATTGAGATTATTTTTTTAAATGACCTTCTATGTAAAATTGAAGATTCTCTGATCCCTGACTACGAAGCTTTTTGCTTTATGCTTTCGCTTACACCTAAATTCACATTTTCAGGAGTCTTGCTTTATCGTCCCCCTGGCTACTTTGGTAATTGGTGCACCTCTCTGCCAGATTTGCTAGCTCAACTTATATTAAAATCGGCAAATTCTACATTACTTGGTGATACTAAAGTCCATTTAGAAGACCCTAAGTGCAAGCTGGGCTCCACTCTCATAGAGGACCTTGGTGTCTCCAGCCTAAATCTGTGCAACACTGGTGCCACTCATTTGGTCGGCCATCTACTAGATCCAGTCTTTTCCAATGTCCTGGATTTAACAACTGCCCCTCCTTTGCCACTGTTGTGGTCTGACCATTTTGCTGTGCCTTTTACCATTAGAATCCAGCCCAGTCTTTCAACATCATGCCCTAACCAACCCTTTAAATCAAGGAATTGGACAAAAAGAAATATTCCAGCACTGAATAATCTATTACATTATAAAAGACCAGTTTTAAAACAAATGATGGATACTGATTACGACTTATTTCATAATTGGCTTGCAATGGCTGTGGAGCAAATCCTGCTTACTACTTTCAAATGGTCTTATCGCTCCTTGCTGCCTGCCCCTTGGTTTAGTGAAGCGCTGAAATATGAAAAACAACAGTGCAAGGCTCTGGAAAGAGTATGGCATCAGTCCTAGGTGGAGGAAGCTAAAAGCCAGTATAGAGCGGCGCTAAAAAAATATCATGGACTTTGCAAACTGGCAAGGGCTGCGTATTATTCACACTAACTTTTTAGTTCAAAATATTTAATAGGGTTTTCGCAAACAAAGACAAAACAAAAAATGATACAGTGTTGTTATATATAACAGATCAATACTAAAGTCAAAAACATTGTCATAACAGCATCTATATACCAAATGTTTACAATTGTCATAGAAGCAATAAAATTATAAGGATTGAATACAGAACAAACGAGGCTACTTCTCAAAATACTAGCCATACAACAATGTCTATAAAATAAGAAATAGAATGACTAAATATTTTATAAATAAGTATTCGTGTAATCATCAATTAGTTTCCATAACTGTTGAATGAAGATGTATTTTTACACATTCCCTTACACGACAATTGGGCACCAGATCTAACAAAAGTAACATAAGACCACCCTGCCTAGACTGATATTGCCTCAGCTGACTTTCAATTGAAGGTGATGGATTTAATAGTAATAGAAATAAGAAGATAAAAAACTTTAGAATGGGACTCCAGTAAGGTAAACAATAAAACATGAGATTTACAAATAAGAATGTTGTAAGTAAGGGCCTCAGAGATAGGAAGTATTTTTACAATAATATCCCAAACATTCTTCCAAAATTGAAATATTACTGCACACTCAAAAAGAACACGCTTTAAAGTACCCTCGTAAAGTTTGCAATGCAAAGAAAGTGAGGAATCAACACGTTTAGCCTTATATAATTTACAAGGAGTCCATAGACAATTGAATAAAATAAAAGCATTAGTTTGAGATAACGTTACAGGAAACCACCCTGAAATATTAGTAATCCATATTTGTCTCCACTTATGTATTGCAAAAAGTGGTTTACAAAGTTAGGTTGGTAACACTTGTAGAATTTATCTGTTTGTAAAATCTGGAGACAGCATGTTGGGAGGCTGAAAATGCTGTAATACAGGTTACCGAATCAGGGGTTTAAACTTGGGATAGCACATTTGGGAAGGTGTTAAGTAGGACATTACAAAGAATTTCATATTTAAAAGCTTCGGCATTTGGTAACATGAATTCAGCTTGTAACTCAGAGAATGATAACAAAGCCCCTTTTTCATAAATATCCTGAAGGAAGAAAATACCAGCTGATATCCATAATTTCCAAAATGTGATAGCATGATAAAACTTTAGTATAGGATTGTGCCAAAGGGAAATCATAGCAGAATCTGAAATATGTGATGAAAAAGAAGCATCAAAGTCAGTGATAATCAGTTAAGTGGATGCTATGATGGGGAAGGATTAAAAAAAATTATTTGCATTGGACATAGACAAAAGTGATGGGAGAGGAAATGGCGAAACTAAATTTTGTCTATCAGTAACCATTTAGGGGAATATCTAGGGTCCATACAAGCAAACCAAAGTGACCCTTGTTTTAAGATAAATGCTTTCTGACATTTGAAATAATCAGGCAGACCAAATCCTCCATTAAGTTTTGAAAGATTAATTTTAGTGTGACAAATACGAGGTGGTTTATGATTCCAAATAAATTTGGAAATAAGCTTCTTAATTTTTTTATAAAATGAGAGAGGTAACTGTATAGGGATCATAGAATAAAGTATACAAAATAATTGGGGATAATACAATTTTCATGGTTTAAAGTTTCCCCTACCAAGATAAATGTAGTGGGGACCACTGGTGAATTTTATCTATAATTTATGTAATTAAAATATCACAATTGAGAGTAATAAAATGTTTTAAGGAATATGAAAAGAGTATGCCTAAATATCTACATTTCTGTATTTGCCAAATAATATCAGTTTTATCCAGTACTGAAAGTGTGCAATGGACATTTAGGGGAAAGAATTCTGGTTTATGAGTATTCAAGGAATAACCAGAAACGATAGAGTATTCATGTATAACATTTAAAACTGCAGGTATAGATGTGGCTGGATTACTAAGGTATAGTAGAACATCATCCGCATAAGCAGACGTCTTAAGATTAACTTTAGTTAACTCTATTCCTGCAATATTAATAAAATTCCGAATATGAAAGAGGAAAGGTTCAACTGCTAATAAAAAAAGAAGAGGTGACAATAGACAACGTTGTCAGGTTCCTCTATAGAGGGAAAAGGGATTTGAAAATTGACCATGAATATAAAGACGAGAAGAAGGGGAGCCATATAATGTTTAAACCATTTTTATAAACTTATTACCAAAATTAAAAGAAGATAGCGTTTGAAAAAGAAATTGCCAATGAACTTTATCAAATGCTTTCTCCACATCTAGAGCAAGAAGGCCGACAGAAGAAGTAAAGGTAGAAGCTTTATCAATAACATGAAAGAGGAGCTGTGTGCTATTAACAGAGAATCTTTTTGACATAAAACCAGATTGATCTATGTGAATAAGGGACGACAAAACTGGAGCTAACCTGGTAGTTAGAATTTTCCCACAAATTTTACAATCCTGATTTATTAGGGAAATAGGACGACAATTTGAAACCTTAGTGTGGTCTTTATCTGGTTTAGGCAAAACTATAGTTAAAAACTTCCGTAAAAGAGCCTCTGAGTAAGCCAGACTGGGTGAATGTAGTGAATAATTGATGTAAGTGAGGGGTGAGAATATCAGCAAAGGGCTTATAAAGTTCTACAGGAATGCCATCAGGACCAGGGGACTTTTGGGGTTTGAGCGATTGAATAGCAAATACAAGTTCTTCTGTAGTGATAGGGCTATCTAATTTGGCTTTATCAGACTGGGAAAGTTGCTGTAAATGAGCAGAAGTTAAATAATTGTCAATAACTTGAGGATCAAGGAGATTTGGGCTACTGTATAGTGAGGAATAAAATTTAAGGAATTCATCAAGAATATCTGAAGTAGACACAACAATTGCGTTAAAAAGCAAATTTAGCTTTCTGATTAGCAATTTGAATACCGGCTCTTTTGCTTAGCATTGAATTATATTCATATCTAAGTTTTTGCAACATTGTTTTAATAACAATATTTTGAGAAGATATAAATAATCGCTCACATTTTGCAATCTGTTTTTCTAAGTGTAATAATATGGTGTTAAATGTCTTATTTTCATGGGGTATTATAGACATACCCACCCCTCTTAAGTATGCCATAAAAGCATCCCATTTTATAGTAGGGGAGGTAACACCATCAGGATTATGTGAGAAATAACCATGAATAACTATTAAAAAGTTATCTTTATGAACATCTTGAAGGACAACATCTACATTCATGCGCCAATGGGAATGAGAGACAGAAAAATTATTAACTTGTAAAAGAAGTGAAATAACTGAATGGTCCAAAATGTCAATATTTCCAATGGAAGGTTGAGTTATAGACTTCACTAAGTCTGTAGACACTAACAAATATTCTAAGCGTGAGTAAGAGTTATGGGGATTTGAGAAAAAGGTGAGTTCTTTCTGAGTGGGGAAATGTGTTCTTCAGATGTCAACAAGCTTAGTATTTTTAAATAAAGTTTTGAGGGAGTGAAATGCTTTGGGAGGTGTATATTTGGTTGAGGATAGTCTATCTACAAGGGGGTCACTAATCAAGTTAAAATAACCACCCACAATCAAGGAAACTTCCAGAAGTTGAAGAATTTCAGTGGTAATACGAGACCTGAAATTAGGGTTATCTACCATTGGTCCATAAATATTATTTAAATGTAAAATCGTTTTACCAAGTTTCACTTTAGCCAAGAGAAATCTGCCTTCAGAATCAGATTGTTTATCTAAAATTTGCAATTGAATATTTTTTGAAAAAAGAATAGCCACACCATTCTTTTAATCTAATGCTGGGGAGGAGATAATCTGACCAACCCATTTCCTTTGCATGTATGTTAAGATGTTGTCATCAATGTTATTTTTTTGCAATAAACAAATATCAGCTTTTTGCCTATATAGAAAATATAAAATCTTCAACCATTTAACTGGACGTCGTAAACCCTTAACATTCAAGGAAACAATTTTAATTTGTGAGTAATATTCCTATAATAAGAAGTGAAATAAAGAGGAAAAATAGAGAAAAAATTGAAGAAATATATAAGATTTGAAAGAAGCAGTAGAATAGACCAAAGAAGTAGAAACAAAAAAAACATAAAATAAAGATCACATGTATATACAAAACAGTGAAGAACATACATAGATATTAATGAGACACACACATGCATAAAGAAGAGAGAACAGAGAAGAAAGGGGTACACCCGTACTTAAAAGAATATCATATATAGTAACAGGAATAGTAAAGACTTACAATATGTGTTACATATGAACTTCCATTTAGGCAATTAAGATAAAAAGCTATAATACAGTCTAAGCATTTTCAAATTGAAGAATCATGTGCATCCATTGAGAGAAGAGAGTGGTTATCTAGAAAATCTTGAAGGTCTTCCGGAGGGTGAAAGGATTTGGAAATGTTGTCTTTCCAGATACGCATGGTGTATGGATCGAAGAGTTCATATTTGAAGCCAGAGTTTTTCATTCGTGGTCACAAAACTGCAAAATCTCATCGTATGGTGACAGTCTCCTTAGCAAAATGTTGATGAATGAAGATTTTAGTGCCATTAACCAGAAGAGATGGAATTTCTCGAGCCCCTTTCCGGATACGGATGAGACGGTGATGGCGAAAAACCTTATAAATGACTTGCCAAGGTTTAGTTTGGTCTGGTTTACGTTGATGGAATACGATGTGCTTTAGCAATCTCAAATTTTTCTGAAAACTTCAAGTTTAATAAATTAGGCAATAGGTTCTCAAGGTAGTGTCTGCAGTCATACCCTTCTAAATCTTCAGGCAAATTAAAAATACACAAGTTAAATTTTCTAACTCAAGCAGTCTAGTAATGATGGAAGGATTTTTTATAACAAGTGGTATTAGCTTATCAGTTTTTGTTATAACCTCATTTCATTTAATCTCATTATCCACAACCTTGATTGAAAGACCGGCCATATCTTTCTGTATATTTTTAATTTCCATGGCAATATTATCTGTATTTGATCTAACAGCCTTCAATTCTTCCAGAATAGTAATAAGGGAGGGTTTCGATGTATCTACCATTTTTGACTTAAGAGGCGGAGGAGAACCCGTCTGTTTACGTTTGTTTGTTGAAGCTTTGATTTCCTTACTCAAGAAAATTGAATAAATATAGGCAAAAATGGGAAATAACAAAATAGAAAAGCAGATAAATATGCCAAACCAGTGCAGCAGCAAAAACCAGCAGTGGGAGGATACCAAGGCCAAAGCTGCGCCCTCTCCAGATACAGAACTCCGCCTCACTAACAGGAACTTCGGAGCCAAGCTGAGGGAAGCCTCGGTGAAGGAAAGCTGGGAGTCAAAGGAGTTCAGAAGTCGTCAGCACCACCAAAAACCTGCAGAAAGCTCTTCCTTACGGGCAGGTAAGTAAGGGTCCACAACAAAATCAATTGAATTATTCCTATGAAATTCAGCATTTAACACCTCGTCGTTAGGACAGGTGTGCCGGAGCTTCATCGACGAGCCGCCATCTTTCTCACTAACTTTTTAAGTGCCAAAAATTGCTCTAAAATCTTGTTCTATGTGGGCAAAGAATTATCGGACCCCTGCAATCGGCATTCGACTCCCTCTCTCACCTCACAATGTGAGGAGCTAGCTTTCTTCTTTAATCAAAAAGTTGAAAATATTATTCCTCAAATGGTTCTAGACTGCACTCAGGAATGTCAGTAAGATGTTACCATGACTGATTTGGATTCCCAGAAACCTACGCATGAGGTTTGTTCTGGCATTATGATTAATACTGAGGCAGCACCTAAACTAAGGACTTGGTCCTTCCTGCACATGGTGACATTTATTACCATTCTACAGCAGTAGCGGCCCGTGGAGAGATTTCCGCGGGGCGAGGGAGGGGCAGGTAGGAGGTAGTAAACTCCGGCTCACGGCCCGCCAGAGTAATGTAAAGAAATACATAAATAAAACAAATTTCATTGCATTTTCAATTCTTTTTATTTATTTCTTTACATTACTCCGGGCAGCCGTGAGCCGGAGTTTACTAACCCCCACCCTGCCCTTCCCCCACCCCACCCCACCGCCCCGCTAAACTCCCTCCATGGGTCGCTACTGTTCTACAGTCTACTAAAACAAGTTCCCCTCTGTACCCCTACCCCCTAATATGATCCCCAACTTGACTCCAATTTGTTATTCTTAATAAGAGATCTTCTTAATATCTCTCTCAGGGGGGAGTGGGTCCCCCAGAAATGGAAACATGCCATGAATTTGGACCCAGCCAACATGTCCAACTTTTATCCCATTTCTCTCCTTCCATTTTTCTCCAAAATCCTGGAAAAACATATTGGATTTTTCCTCAAGCCTCTCAATCTGGTTTCAGGGCTGAGCACAGCATGAATCCGCCCTGTTTGGCATGACCGCATGTCTGAGGCGGCATCTTGATGAAGGCAGAACGTCTGCGTTTATTTTGGTAGACCTTTGCACAACCTTTGATAAGGTGTCTCACTCGATTCTGGAGGAAAGACTGGCTGCCCTGGGACTGAGAGGCGTGCATTGGCCTGGCTTAGTTCATTCCTAATGGGTCAAACATTCCAAGTTTTCTCGTCAACTGCCAGATCTGAGACTCTTTCTTTATTTGCTTTATTCGATCTAAATAAATTAGACCATAAACGTTGCATTAAAGAGACATGAAAATACACAATTTGAATCACACATAATTCGATAATACATTTAAAAATAATTTCATATAATCACTAGGCACTGATAGTACACAATTATAACATCCATACAGTATTTTTACATAATCAATTTAACACAGGGAAAAAGTGAGGGAAAAGAAATACAAAAACCTCAGGTAAGGGTACACTATGCATGACTACCTAACTTTTTCGCAAATCTTCTGTTCTATATTAATACAGTTTTTAAAATGTACTAAAGTTCATGATTTATAATGTATTTCTACCCAATTCATGCAAATTCATATTGATAAAACTTTATCAAGTGGTCCTGTTCTATCCAAGAAGAGGCAGGCTTTGGAGGAAATTCCACAACACTATTGAACTGCACAACACATGGTAGTAGTGGAGTTCAGATGGACTCATCATAATACCCTGGGAAACAGCGGTGCGGGGTAGGGCTGGGGGTAGTTGGGGAAAAGTTGTGGGGGGTTTTAGAATGTATGTAAGATTCGGATCCAGAATTAATACACCTGGGATTTGAGCCATACAGAAATGTATAACATGTCAAAGCAATGTGATATAAGGAAGCAAGTGATGCAGAAAAATAGACTAATGTAACGATGATCCAAAGATAATAATGCTATATGTAAAAGGAAATAAAATATGTTTAAAATAAAAAAAGTGGTCCTGTTCTATTTCGTAATAAGAGTTTTAAAATTTACTAAAAGCCTTGATTTATAATATATTTCTGGATGATAATTAAAAATCCATATTGATAAAACAACATATATTAATTAATCATTTATAAATGTTCAACAAAGTAAATCAAATTGTCTATGTAATGTTCTTTCTGGCATAGACGACAGCCCACTGGAAGCTTGACATCCACAGCAAAGCTCCACAGTAGACAGTGATTGCAAGTAGAGATATGCAGGTCGACATTGTGTAAGTTGGAATGTATGATGTTACAACGCAAACATTTACAACGCATGCCTTTACAAAGCAGTTTTTACATTGCAACATCCATTACAACACATGTTTTTACATCGCATGCCATCACAACGCATTTTTAGAAACTACATTTACAACACATTCCATTACAACGCATGCCATTACAACGCATATTAGTTTTAGGGCAACAGTAGGGTAAGTGTTGGATAGTGTAGGGGTAAAAATTACTATCCCACTCCAGTCAGTGCAACAGTAGGGTAAGTGTTGGATAGTGTAGGGGTAAAAACTACTATTCCCACTCCAGTGAGTACAACAGAAGAGTAAGTGTTGGAGAGTGTAGGGGTAATAATTACTATTCTCACTCCAGTGAGTGCAACAGTAGGGTAAGAGTAGGATAGTGTAGGGGTAAAAATTACTATTCCCCATTACTTACCTTATAATGCGTTGCACTGGCATGCGTTGTAGTGACATGCGTTGTAATGGCATGCGTTGTAGGGACATCTGTTATAATGGGTGCGTTATAATTGCATGCAATGTAAAGGATGTTGTGTTGTAATAACTGCATTGTAAAGGTAGTGCATTGTAATGACTGCGATGTAAAGGTTGTTTCCCTGTAAGTTTTAGAGACCTTAGAAATGGTAAGATATATTGTTTTCTCCAAGGGTTATAAAATGTACATAAGAGTATGACATTCATGGTACTCTGAGGCATCTTGCCATCACAGGGGCAGTTACTTAAATTTGAAAACCAGTCATTGGGTTTAGGAAAGCTGACCAGCCAATGGAAAATATCCATTCTAAATTGAGTCAGGACCAATCTATGTCTTGAGATAGATACAGCTTTCATGTATAACTGTATGTTGTGACTGGTTAAGATAATTTGATTACTTAAAACAGAAGGTTTTAATAATTCATTGGTCAGCATTCTTTTTTTAATGTTATTCTGCTGATGGCTACCAGGCAATTAGGATTCTATAATAATCTGGTTGCCCCAGGTCTCGACAAAAGCGTTGAATATATGTCAACCACAAATTGCGGGTAAAGAGGGATGATTTTAGACAATCTTCAATGATCACACGGTTTAGAATGGTATATTCTGAAGTCCAGACTTTATGCCATAGTAATATGGGTTGTATCCTGATAAGATCGGTAAGAAACAGAACCCCCAAATCGGCATGACAGACACAAGAAGGGGCACTTTTGGGGTCTGCGAGCAAATATCTCAGAGGCTCGTTCTCCACCACTTGCAGTGCTGTACATTTTGTGTGCCCTCATTTCGCTGCCCCAAATAGTGCTACAATAATGCACTTGGCAGTATAAATCTTGATCATCTCCATTGGGAAATTTGTACCCAGCCTACTGATGAAATTTCGTAAGGCCATGGTAGCATTTCTAAATAGTAAGGCCCTCGAAGATGTGGCGCAATTAAATATGTGATGTTACATCGCGATCTTCACACCGCAATACCTTTACAACGCAGGCATTACAAAGCAAGTTGTTACAACGACTTGCGCTGGAGGGCGCTGGACTTGGCAATAGTATGATTTACTATTCCAATTCCAGCCTACGTTACAGTAGGGAAGGTGTTGGAATAGTAAATCGTACTAATCCTTAGCTTAGTGCGCCATCCAGCGCAAGTCATTGTAATGACTTGCGTTGTGATGCCCGCGTTGTACAGGTATTGCGGTGTGAAGTCCGCGATGTAACCGATGTTTCCCGGCGCAATTCCATGTGCCTTCCTTTTCGAACAGGACACCTAGTTATGAAAAACTATTTGTGAAAGAAATCTTGGTATCCCTCATTTTTATATCACAACAGCTGGTGATTCTTTGGTAAACTTTATTCAATAAAAAGTCATCATAAAAGATACAGATTTACAATTCAATACAATACGATAATACAGATAAAAACATGAACCCACCAATACTAAAATACAGACAGCAACCACTATCGCTTTTTCTAGTTTGGTGAAGGGGACAAAGGAACACAGTCAATGTCACAGAAGCTTACTGCCAAAGGCCTTCCAGTAGTTAGATAGAATGAGGGAGGGCCTTGACACGCCTCATACGAGTCAACCATGCACTGCCCAAGAACTTGGCAACTCCACACACCATGGCAGTGGAAGTCGTGCCGGTGCAAAGAATCCGCAGGGCCATTTTGTGACATCTGAGGCCCAGCCCCTTGCATAATGGCTTTAACCATGTTCTTCTGGCTACCTTATACGCTGGACAGGCAAAAAAGAAATGCGCTACAGACTCATTCGGGGCTGCGCAACCTGGCAAGCCTTAGATGGGGCACCTTGTTTATTCCACCTCAAGGTAAAGTCATTCACCGGGAGAATCCCGAACCTAACCTTTAAGTAAAGTGATCTGTCCAGGGGTTTCTCTATGAAATCCAAGAACGGTTCAAATCTCCTTGACCATTTGAACGTCATAAACCGCTCGGTTAGGGAACCTCCTGCACCTCTACAAAAGGTCTCCTTCTGAACCCAGTCCCAGTACAGCTGTTTAATCACTAGCTTGGGTGGTGGTATTTGGCTCTTCCATGAGTCGCTCAAACCCAGTAGAACAACCATCTGCCTCAGATTATTTAACCATTTGATCCGATTACCAGTATCAAGCAAGATAAGTTCATCTAAAACAGCTGCGTACTTTTCTAACACCCTGGTCCTTCGCAAGCGAACCCAAAAGAGTAATGGGCGCAGGCGCACTAGATCTTTGAAGGGGTGTCTGCCCATATCTAACCGTAGGGGAGTTAATGGGGCGGAGACAGGAAGGGCAACCAGATCTCTCAAAAACTTATTTTCAGACATGACTAGCTCAGGAGTGCTCTTGAACCCCCATAATTCGGAGCCATATAGGGCGGAAGGTAATACTTGGCCCTCATAAATTGCGAGAGTCGGTGCCACAGGCTTGCTCATGGACTCTCGATGTTCTCTCAGGACCACCCCTGAGACTCTTTTATGGTTTAACAGCATTTTGGCCAAGTGGTCTTTCCAACTCATCCGACTATTAACCCTAACTCCCAAATAATCGAAAGAGTCTACCAACTCCAAAGGCTCACCATTAAGCGAGAGATTGTCCCTAAACCTAGTAGATGGCGATAAGGCCATGAGCTTTGTTTTAGAGGTATTGATGGTAAGACCTCTGTCGATACAGAACGCGCTAAAGCGGTTTAGGAGCTTTTGGAGGCCTGAAGGGGACTTAGAGATCAGAATGGTATCATCCACGAAGAGGAGTGTAGGGGTTTTTTCACCTGCCAGGGATGGCCCATCGGCCGGGTCCTCTCTCAGATGGTCCACCACACCATTCACAAAGAGAGAAAACAGCATTGGTGCCATGACACATCCCTGGCGTACTCCCCTCTTCACGGGTATCCTCTCTGTCCGTTGTCCTTGAGTGCCCCATCTAATCCTCGCATAATTCCCCTCGTGAAGTTTCACAATGAAGCCTAAGAGTGATCCTGGGATGCCCATATTCTTTAAAACTTCCCACAGCCTTTCCCGAGGGACCAGGTCGAACGCCATCCTGAGGTCTATGAAAGCTAGGTATAAACTACCTTTATTGATGGTCACTGTCTTCCAATAGATCGCAAGGAGGCGGAAGACCTGGTCCGTCGTGCCCACCTTTTGACGGAACCCGACTTGGAAGTGAGACAAGATGTGTTCCTCCTTCATCCATACACCCACCCTCATGATAATGACTCTGCCAACCATCTTTTGGATCACGTCAATCAGACTGATCGGTCTGTAGTTGGCAGGGTCGTCTCTGGCACCCTTTTTAAACACAGTAATCACTTCGGCTCCCTTCCATGAGTCTGGCACGGGGAATCCCCTGGTGATCAAATTCATTATTTGGGCAATGAGTTTGGCCCACATTACGGGTTCTTCCAGAAGGAGATCTCCTGGGATCCCGTCAGGGCCAGCAGCTTTCTTCGGGGTCAAGTGTATAATGGCCAGGACCACTTCGGAAGACAAAAACAGTTCTTCAAACAGCAAAGGAGAAGGAACCATGGATGCCGAATCGGGGGGAGGAGGATGGACCGCTTCTATCCCACCATACAGTGCAGAAAAATGGCAATGCCATTGCTGGCTTGTAATGTGATTAGCTAATGATGGCGAGTTACGCTGCCTAGCCTTATTGATCAATTCCCAAAACAGCAATGGGTTCTTACTTTTGGAAGCACATTTAAGATCCTGCCAGTATTTTTCCTCCCACTCTCGTTTGGCCTGCACCAGTACCCTTGCGTAAACCTTTCTAGCTGCACTAACTAGGGGTTGACTCTTTTTACGCAAGGCGACTGTCAACTCTTTCCTTTTTGCCTTGCACTGGTCCGTATACCAAGGGTTACTGCTTTTGGGCGTTTTATTCTTCAAACTACCATTTTTGTCCTGGACTAAAAAGAATTTCCCTATTTTCTCTAGTGATTCTTCAGCCACACTTCATTATGAATGTTTTTGATTGATTGACTATCAAGTTAAGATGTTGCATAAATTCAACAAAAGTTTTAAGTAGAGATTGCAAAGCAAGAGGGGTACTGACCATAAGGACAGCATCATCTGCACAGAGAAGGGCTGGCACTGGGTGATGCCCCACCTGTGGAAGGTCTTTAACTTGTGAAATCAACACTGCACCTACATTATTTATATATATATAAATATATATATCACAACAAAGGGGTCCCCTTGCGAGGGTGCACACAGGAAACATCCGAGTCCTGCCATTTGTAGCAGCGCTCTTTATTGTAGAAAACCAGGATTACTTGTCACAGTTCATTAACCCCATTCGATGCCCATGACGGAATGGTTCCGTCATGAGCATCGGTGCTCCTGTGCTCATGAAGGAACCATTCCGTCTCATGACGGAACCATTCCGTCATGAGTACAGGGGCACGAAATCCTTCTGCTGCAGACAACAGTGGGATTTCTTTTTCTCCCCAAAAGCCTCGAGAGCTGGGGTAGAGCATCCCCAGCTCCTGAGGCCCACCCCCTGCCGTTTCTGTGGACTGACGATCAGCGCGCACGTCGCGCTGACGTAATCTCATAGAAACCAACACTGAAATGAGCCTTTAGGCTCATTTCAGTTTCACTTTCTACGTGCTCAGGAGGCTATCTCAGCCCCCTGAGCATGTTGAAAGACGGGAGAGGTATTATTGGACAGGGAAGAATCTCCCATTTCCAATGATCCCCAGTGGAATAGTCTTTGTGCCCCCCCTGGGGGGCAGATGGGGCAGTAGCCCCCAATCTGGCCCCCCGGGGGGGTAGAAAGCCCACTAGATACCAGGGATTTTTGTTTACATTTCAATTAGGGGTGGGGGCTGCCCAATATGGGCATGCCAATGCCCCCGTCCCCCGGCCACAAAATTGCAATCTTTCTGGCCCTCCTGAGGGGCAGATGGGGGCAGTAGCCCCAAATCTGCCCCCCGGGGGGGGGGGGGCAGAAAGCCAACTAGATACCAGGGATTTTCTTTTTAAATTATTTTTAGGGGTGGGGGCTGCCCAATACCCAATTACCCAATGCCCTCACCCCCGCCGCGAAGGTACAATCTTTCTGACACCCCTGGGGGGGCAGAAAGCCCACTAGATAGCAGGGATTAAAAAAATATATATAATTAGGGGTGAGGGCTACCCATTATGGGCATGCCAATGCCCCCTACCCCTTGCCGCAAAGGTACAGTCTTTTTGCCCCCCCAGGGGCCAGATCAGGACAGTAGCCCCCAATCTGCCCCCGGGGGGTCAGAAAGCCCACTAGACACCAGGTTTTTTTCCTACCTGATGAATTTAGGGTTGGGGTTTGCCCAAGATGGGCATACCAATTCCCCCACCCCTCCCCCCCACAAAATCCCAGTCTTTCTGCTCCCTGGGAGGCAGATGGGGGCAGTAGCCCCCAATCTGCCCCCCTCCAGGGGGACAGAAAGCACCCTAGATGCCAGGGATTATTTTATTTATAGGCACAGGGTGGGGGCTGCCCAGAATGGGCATGCAAATGCCCCCACCCTACCCTCAAAGAAAACAGAAGACTTTCTGCCTCCCCAGGAGGCAAATGGGGGCAATAGCCCCAGATCTGCCCCCCCCTGGGTGCGGCAGAAAGCCCACTAAGCACCAGGGATTTTTTTTATATATAGGTAGGGGCTGCTCAGAATGGGCTTGTCAATGACTCACCCAAATAAAAAATGCTACAGTCTTTCTGCCCCCCCCCCTGGGAGGCATATGGGGCAATAGCACCTTATCTACACCCCCCAGGGGGGCAGAAAGCCCACTAGCCACCAATTTCTCCAAATTTCGGGGTGGGGACTGCCAAGAATGGACATGCCAATGCCCCCACCCACCCAAAAAAAGATGCCACAGTCTTTCTGCCCCTCCCAGGAGACAGGTGGGGGCAGTAGCCCCTAATCTGCCCCCGGGGGGGGGGCAGAAAGCCCACTATGCACCAGCGAATATGCTTGAATTTTTATACGCAGGGGTGGGGGCTGACCAGAATGGGCATCCCAATGTCCCCAACCCCCCAAAAGAATAGCCACAGTCTTTCTGTGCCCCTCTGGGGCATATTGGGGCAATAACCCCTGATTTACCCCCTCCCCAGGGCGGCAGAAAGCCCACTAGGCACTGACTTTTTTTTGGAATGTGCCTACCTGTGGATTTTGGGTCCTAGCGCAACCGGCACCCAGGGAAACATAGCAAACCTATATATTTTTCAAAACTAAAACTGACTCTCACCAGGTTCTGTTACCCAGAATCCATTGCAAACCTCAAGATTTGTAAAAAAACTAATTTTCCTCACATTTCTGTGGTGGAAAGTTCTGGAATCTGCATGGATCCACAAAATTCCACCCACCCCGTATTCCCCAAAGTCTTCAGAGAAAAATGGTACCTCACTTGTGTGGGTGTGTCAAGTACCTGTGACAGGCAAGGGCCCAAAACCTAGTGAGGCGACATCAAAATCACCTATAACAAACCAACCTGGTTTTGCACTGGGGGTCACCTGGGTTTTGGACCCGGGCTCGGCGGCCATCTAGGGAAAACTACCAAACCCACACATTTCTGAAAACTAGACACCCGGGGGATTCCAGGGAGGTATGGCATGCGTGGATTCCCCAACGTTTTCTTACCCAGAATCCCATGCAAACCTCAAATTTAGCTGAAAAAACCCACTTTTCCCACACATTTTTGTGTGGGAAAGTTGGGGCATCACCGGGCTGACACAAATTTCCTACCACACAGCATTCCCCCAGGTCTCCCGATAAATATGGTGTCTCACTCGTGTGGGAGACACAAGTACCCGCGGCAGGCAAGGGCCCAAAACGTATTAAGGCAACATATCACAAAACGACCTGGTTTTGCGAGTGGGGTGACCTGGGTTTTCGGCCCCGTGCTCGGCGGCCAGCTAGGGAAACCTACCAAACCCACACATTTCTGAAAACTAGACACCCGGGGAATTCCAGGGAGGTATGGCTTGCGTGGATCCCTCACGTTTTCTTATCCAAAATCCCCTGAAAACCTCAAATTTAGCTGAAAAAATCACTTTTTTCGCAAAGTTTCCTGTGGGAAAGTTGTGGCATTACCAGGTTGACACAAATTTCCTACCACCCAACGTTCCCCCGGGTCTTCCGATAAAAATGGTGCCTCACTCGTGTAGGAGGCCCAAGTACCCGCGACAGGCAAGGGCCCAAAACGTATTAAGCCAACATCACAATTGCCTATCACAAAACAACCTGGTTTTGCAAGTGGGGTCACCTGGGTTTTTGGCCCCGTGCTCGGCGGCCAGCTAGGGAAACCTACCAAACCCACACATTTCTAAAAACTAGACACCCTGGGGATTCCAGGCAGGTATGGCTTGCGTGGATCCCTCAACGTTTTCTTACCCAGAATATCCTGCAAACCTCAAATTTAGCTGAAGAAATCACTTTTTCCACACATTTTTGTGTGGGAAAGTTGTGGCATCACCGGGCTGACAGCTAGGGAAACCAGCTAGGGAAACCTACCAAACCCACACATTTCTAAAAACTAGACACCCTGGGGATTCCAGGCAGGTATGGCTTGCGTGGATCCCTCAACGTTTTCTTACCCAGAATATCCTGCAAACCTCAAATTTAGCTGAATTTAGCTGAAGAAATCACTTTTTCCACACATTTTTGTGTGGGAAAGTTGTGGCATCACCGGGCTGACACAAATTTCCTACCACCCAGCATTCCCCCAGATCTCCCGTTAAAAATGGTGCCTGACTCGTGGAGGAGGCACAAGTACCCGCGACAGACATGGGCCCAAAACATTTTGTGATAGGCAATTTTGATGTCCCCTCAATACGTTTTGGGTTTAGTAGGTTTCCCTAGATAGCCGCCGAGCACGGGGCCAAAAACCCAGGTGACCCCCCCTTGCAAAACCAGGTTGTTTTGTGATAGGCAATTGTGAGGTTCCATCAATACGGTTTGGGCTCTTGCTTGTCACGGGTACGTGGGCCTCCTACAGGAGTGAGACACCATTTTTATTGGGAGACCCGGGGGAATGCTGGGTGGTAGGAAATTTGTGTCAGCCCGGTGATGCCACAACTATCCCACACAAAAATGTGTGAAAAAAGTGATTTTTTCAGCTAAAATTGAGGTTTGCAGGGGATTCTGGGTAAGAAAACATTGGGGGATTCACACAAGCCATACCTCCGTAGAATCCCCCAGGTGTCTAATTTTCAAAAATGTATAGGTTTGCTAGGTTTCCCTAGGTTCCGGCAGAGCTAGGGTTCAAAAACTACAGGTAGGCACTTTGCAAAAAAAGGGTCATTTTTCACTCTGAAATCCTTGCAACCTTTTCACTCTGAAAATGTACTGTATCCACCTTGCGTTTTGGGCCGTTTCCTGTCACGGGCACTAGGTCTGCCCACACAAGTGAGGTACCATTTTTCTCGGAAGACTTTGGGGAATGCAGGGTGGGTGGAATTTCGTGGATCCACTCGGATTCCAGAACTTTCCACCTCAGAAATGTGAGGAAGATGTGTTTTTTAAACAATTTTTTAGGTTTGCAAGGGATTTTGGGTTACAAAACCACGTGAGAGCCAGTCAAGTCACCCCATCCTGGATTTTCCTGGGTGTCTAGTTTTCAAACATGTATAGGTTTGCTAGGTTTCCCTAGGTACCAGCAGAGCTAGGGTTAAAAAACTACAGGTAGGCACTTTGCCAAAAAAGGGTCATTTTTCACTGTGACAATGTGGTGTGTCCACATTGCGTTTTGCACCGTTTCCCTTCACGGGCACTAGGCCTACCCACACAAGTGAGGTGCCATTTTTCTCGGAAGACTTTGGGGAACGTGGGGTGGGTAGAAATTTGTGGATCCACGCAGATTCCAGAACTTTCCACCACAGAAATGTGAGGAAAATGCAGTTATTTTGATAATGTTTTAGATTTGCAAGGGATTCTGGGTACCAGAACCTGGTGAGAGCCAGTCAAATCACCCTATCTTGGATTCCCCTGGGTGTCTAGTTTTCAAAAATGTATAGGTTTGCTAGGTTTCCCTAGGTGCCGGCAAAGCTAGGGTTCAAAAACTACAGCTAGGCACTTTGCCAAAAAAGGGTCATTTTTCACTGTGAAATTGTGGTGTGTCCACGTTGCGTTTTGTGCAGTTTCCTGCCGCGGGCACTAGGCCTACCCAGACAAGTGAGGTACCATTTTTCTTGGAAGACTTTGGGGAATGCGAGGTGGGTGGAAATTTGTGGGTCCACGCAGATTCTAGAACTTTTCACCACAGAAATATGAGAAAAATGTGGTTTTTTGACAATTGTTTCGGTTTGCAAGGGATTCTGAGTAACAGAACCTGGTGAGAGCCAGTCAAGTCACCCCATCCTATATTTCCCTGGGTGTCAAAGCTAGGGTTCAAAAACTACAGCTAGGCACTTTGCCAAAAAAGGGTCATTTTTTAATGTGAAATTGTGGTGTGTCCACGTTGCGTTTTGTGCCGTTTCCTGTCGCGGGCACTAGGCGTACCCACACAAGTGAGGTACCATTTTTCTCGGAAGACTTTGGGGGACGCGAGGAGGGTGGAAATTTGTGGATCCATGCAGATTCCAGATCTTTTCACCACCGAAATATGAGAAAAATGTGTTTTTTTGACAATTGTTTAGGTTTGCAAGGGATTCTGGGTAACATAACCTGGTGAGAGCCAGTCAAGTCACCCCATCCTATATTTCCCTGGGTGTCTAGTTTTCAAAAATGTAAAGGTTTTCTAGGTTTCCCTAGGTGCTGGCAGAGCTAGGGTTCAAAAACTACAGCTCGGCACTTTGCAAAAAAAGGGTAATTTTTGTGAAAATGTGGTGTGTTCACTTTGATTTTTGAGCCATTTCCTGTCGTGGGCACTATGCCTACCCACACTAGTGAGGTACCATTTTTATCGGGAGACTTAGGATAAGTCAGATTTGTAAAGCAACTGTTATTACCTATTAGTTTTTAATACATTTCTGCCTTCCAAATGAAAGAAAATGTGTAAAAAAGAAGTGGTAAAGTGATAAAGAGCGCTGCTACAAATTGCAGGACTCAGCTGTTTCTTGAGTGCACCCTCGCAGGGGGGCCCCTTTTGTTGTGGTGTTATTCGGTCAGTCCCAGCCGAGAGGGTTGCACCACCATCATTAAAATGACATGGGCCATCTTGCACGGACTGACTGTGCTTGAAGTTGCGGAGTAACAGAAGGGAGAAAAACTGAACCAGGTTATTTTGTAATACAGGCTCTCTGGAGACGTCAAGATCATGCAACAGCATATGTGATTGGGACAAGTGCACTGGAGGAATTAATTGCAAGAGAAATCATACTACGAGTCCCAGAATGCTGAAAGAGATGGAAATTCATCAGGCCCACCAGAGGGCGATAAAATAATGAATTAAGAGACTCAGCTGTTTACTCTTTTCCAACCCCATCACTTGCATTGCCCGTGAACAAGGAGCAGGAGCTCCGAAACGCGTCAGGCTTGTTTTAATGAACTGTGACAAGTAATCCTGGTTTTCTACAATAAAGAGCGCTGCTACAAACTGCAGAACTCGGCTGTTTCCTGAGTGCGCCCTCGCAGGGGGACCACTTTTGTTGTGATGTTATTCGGCCAGTCCCAGCTGAGAGGATTGCACCACCATCATTAAAATGACATGGGCCGTCTCGCACGGACTGACTGTGCTTCAGGTTGCGGAGGAACAGATGGGAGAAAAACTGAACCGGGTTATTTTGTATTACAGGCTCACTGGAGAAAGTCAAGATCATGCAACAACATATGTGATCGGGACGGAGTCCACTGGAGGAATTGATTACAAGAGAAACCGCACTACGAGTCCCAGAATGCTGAAAGAGATGGAAATTCATCAGGCCCACCAGGGGGTGATAAAAGAATTAAGAGACTCGGCTATTTACTCTTTTCCAATCCCATCACTTGCATCGCCTGTGAACAAGGAGCAGGAGCTCCGAAACGCGTCAGGCTGGTTTTAATGAACTGTGACAAGTAATCCTGATTTTCTATAATAAAGAGCGCTGCTACAAATTGCAGGACTCGGCTGTTTCCTGAGTGCGTCCTTGCAGGGGGACCCCTTTTGTTGTGATATATATATATATATATATATTCACTGAAAAAACCATAGGTTTCACACACGTTATAGTTAGGAATTAGCATTTAAAAAACCTTGCAAATTCACTGAAAAAACCATAGGTTTCACACATGTTATAGTTAGCGGAAATTTTACTGATAAAAAACCAATGAAATTCCCCCGTTATAGTTAGTGCAGGCAACTATAACTCACGCGACCGCAATCCTCTGCTGATGCTAATACTGTATTTAGACACTTATTTGCCCATGTCTTCTTTCATGCATTTTTAGCTATACATATATTACAAATATTTTTTTTTCATAAAGACACATATGTCATCAGCAGAAGATTGCGGTCGCGTGAGTTATAGTTGCCTGCACTAACTATAACGGGGGAATTTCATTGGTTTTTTATCAGTAAAATTTCCGCTAACTATAACATGTGTGAAACCTATGGTTTTTTCAGTGAATTTGCAAGGTTTTTTAAATGCTAATTCCTAACTATAACGTGTGTGAAACCTATGGTTTTTTCAGTGAATTTGTACGGTTTTTTAAATGCTAAGTTACTTTACGCCATTCGTGGCGTGCGTGCCCACTTAACGCAGTTCGTTCCGTGCACGCACGGTGCGCTTCGCGCACCGCGTGCCCACTATACGCAGTTAGTGCCATGCACCCACGTTACGCTAGATGGGCCATGTACGCACGATGCGCTTCGCGCACCGTGCGCACATGGAGGACATATGATGCACTTCGTTTTGAAAGGTAATATTTTAATTTTTCGTATTTTTTATAAGCCATGCACAAATGGTGCCCTTCGGGCACCATTTGCACACGGGGTGGAGAGAGTGTGGATAATTTTTTTTTTTATTATTTTTTTTTTAAATATTTTAGTTTATCTCATCTCTATTAAGCGATGCACCATTGGAGCCCTTTGGGCACCAATTGCACACGTGGTGGAGAGAGTGTGGTTAATTTTTTTTTTCTTTTAATTTTTTACCGTACGCGTACGGTAAGCGTAATCGGCGAAATTACCGAAAAAATAAAAATTCCGTTTTTGGCCTTGGGGGATCTTTGGGGACTCCCTCAACATGGCTATGTGTGTGGGAGCTGTCTAAACAGCCCCTTTACATGTTTTTGGGCTTTATATTTTAAAAATCACTCTCAGTGCGAGAGAGAAAATGGCGGCCGCCGCTTCCTGGTTTCGGCCGATTCGAATGTTTACTAAGATCTAAGAGCCAATCAGAATCGCGCTCGCGCACGCCACCGTACGCGTACGGTAAGCGTACCGTAAGCGCACCGTAAGCTGGCTCAGATATATATATTGATTTAAAGGCTATTTTCTCAGAATCTACTGAACAGATTTACACCAAACCTACAAAAGGCACTTCCTTGACCTGAGGACTACCTCTCTGCCAAATTTCTAGTAATTCTGTTCAGCCGTTCGGGCTGTAGCCCTGTCTAAAGGTCCTATGGAAAAATGCATGGGAAAAATGCGTTTTGGGACCCCCCTTTTATCTCAGCCCCCGCTTGACGAATCCCCCCGAGACTTTCAGGGTAGGAGCGGAGCGTAGCGCCCCACCTATTTTGAAAAATTCGCGAGGATTCGTCGACCGGCGCCAAAGTTATTCAAAATAGAATGTTGCAGATTTCCTATGGAAACGTGGTCCTAACTATAACTACCTACTGGCGACCGCCAGTAGGTAATATATATATATATATATATATATATATATATATATATATATATATATATATTCACTGAAAAAACCATAGGTTTCACACACGTTATAGTTAGGAATTAGCATTTAAAAAACCTTGCAAATTCAATGAAAAAAACATAGGTTTGACAAATGTTATAGTTAGCTGGACATTTCGCTCATAAAAAACCAATGAAATTCCCCCGTTATAGTTAGTTCAGCTAACTAAAACTCGCACACCCGCAATCCACTGCTGATGACGTCACATATTACATCACTCATGACATGGTCAGTGACATCACTCATGACATCACTGATGACATCTAAAATGACATCACTGGTTTTTTAAAAGCTAATTTCTAAATATAACGCGTGTGAAAGCTATATTTTTTTGTGTTTTTGCATGGTTTTTTGAATTTTATTTCCTAACTATAATGTGTGTGAAACCTATGATTTTTTATTGTTTTTTTTTCTTTTTTACATCATTTTTTTCCTTTTTATTTTTTCCTTTAAACACTATTCTACCTATGTATATATTCATGGTTTTAATTCATTCTTCAATTTATAAAGATTCACCTTTTTTAAATAATTGGTTAGATATAGTTGTATAACATAGTTAATATCTTCAACAAACCTTTTTTTTTTTTTTTTATTTTTTTTTTACCGTGCGCGTATGGTAAGCTTACCGTAAGCGCACGATTCGCTTTATGTACGGTGAGCGTACGTAATATTTCTACTCTGTTTGCGTATGCTTAACCAATTTGCGTAGGCGTCCGTACTTCCTACGCGACGCGTAAGCGCATGCTTTACACGCGCATGCACGCGCGCACGTTACGCGGAAGTGTACGAGCGTGCCTGTAATGCGCATGCGCGCGTGCGCGTGTCTTTCGTACGCGCATGCGTACTTTTACCGTACGCGCTCGGTAAGCTTAACGTGCGCGTACGGTTGGTCATGTGATCAAGAAACAACACTTTTGATTGGTTTAAACTACTTTCAGTTCTGGAATCTTCCTACACCACACCCATTCCCCTCATTATTGCTTGTGATTTCTTAGGAGAAGGAGCTGAATTGTCTTTGGGATACAATGGCAGAGCAGCAGACCTCTTCTGAGAGTGAGCAGGGCAGCAGCATCATCAGGCAGAGAAGGAGGAAACAAAAGAATTCTTTTGTTTGGGAGTATTTTACTTTTCCAGAGGGGCAGAAAAAGATAAATGCTCCATTAGTCACCTGCTCACTTTGTGAGCGTGTCTTATCTAGAGGTAACCCAAGGAAGAAGTATTCCTTTGGTAACCACACTATGCTGAGACACATTAGGGATGTACATCCCAGGACTTTTGCTCGACATTCTGAAGCAAATCCTTCAGAAAGTCACCCGAGCACACCCGCAGAAGCTCAGCCGAGTACATCTTCGGCAGCTCAGCCGAGCCCCTCCTCTGCGGTGGGAGCATCACCCTCTTCTGCTCCTCTGGAAATGAACCCTCGATTTCTGAAGGTACAAATGAGGTGCACCAGATGTTATGGTCTAATTGTTCATGGGGAGAGCAGTGTTTCCCTAATAAACAATAAGATAGACCAGCACATCTGTGGTCCTTGTTAATATTCCCATTCTTTCTTTCCCTGTCCCTGTATTAACACAACGGCTCTTTTAAGAGCCAACCTTACCTCACAACTTTTTAAAAAAAAAAATTATTCATTTTTTTTTTTTTTTTTACCGTACGCGTACTTTTTTTTTTTTTTTAAATAATACACTTACCTGACCAAAAAAATAACATATTTATTAATAAATGCTTCATTTAAATTGCTAGAAAAAACGTTTTTTTTAAAAAAAAAAAATTTTTCTCAATCTGAAAAAAAAGAAAAAAGTATTAATATTTAATAATACATTTTAGAATACAGTACACATAATTTCATATTTTAAAACAATTTTTTGCCCTTTTTTTGCTGTTTTCAGAATATATTGAATTTCACTGTAAATCGTGAAAGCAATAGCATGCATCACTTAACAGCGGGCAAAAAAAAATAACAATCTGAAAGATTGTTTAAAAAAAGCCCAGAATCTCTTCTCACTGAAACATACCTTTATAGAAATGTTACATATTTTTAAAAAATATCATCTAAGAACAATAACTTTTTGCACTAAATATCATCTTAAAATTTTTGTTGCATAAGCATAATCACCAAAATAATATGTGTCAAAGAAGTCCACAATACAAATTGTTACCTTTCCTTTAGGCCAAATGGTAATTTTTAAAACCTTTTTTGATGAAATTTCCAATGGTAATCCAATAAAATTGCAAAAATGATTTGTACAGATGTTGCAAATTCTATCTAAAATTTTGGTTTCAGAAAAATTAAATAGGAATTTGCTAAATCAAAAGGCAAACGTTGCTTGAAAACCAATTGAGAATCATTACACAGTGTCCAGACTTTTTCACATTTAAGATAAACTGTGTAAAGACCAGAAGTTATCGTAGGTCCATCATGGAAAGTTATTGCAACTGTAAGAAAAGTTTTTCCTGAAATTGATAATTGCTGTCCTATAAACTTCTTTATTAAAGTGTCCAATTTTGAACCATCAGCTCTACAACGTTGCATCATTAAAATTACATACTGTCCATATTTCTTTAAAAATAACGTTGAAAACATGTCAGATTTACATTCACAGCATTCCATGCTATGATTGGCATCTTTAACTAATTTACTAAAACTCACTGATTTACTTTCTGGCAATGTTAAATAGATAAACCTTTCTGAATCAACATTGGAGCTGCATGTGTAGAAACAGTTTTCACAAGTATGTTCCCATTTAAAAGAGAGACCGAACATATTCTCAATATCTATGCCTTCATCTTCCAGTACCATAAGGACATACATCAAGAATTCCTGTGCATCTTGCTGGACATTTTGAGTAAACTGTGTACGTCCTGAACATACATCTAAAAGATTTCTAATTTCATTAGCACTTTCTATTTTAGTTTTATCAATACTCAGTTTCTCATAAAGGAGACTTAGCACAGAACAGAATCTTTTATCATGATTTACTATTATCTGCTCTTGCAAACTTTCAAGATAAAATACAACATTTAGCACTACATTTGCGTAGCAGTTGACACCAGAGCTATTTTCAAAATGACAACCAACAACCTCTTCAATATTATCCTTTTTCTTTTTGCTTGCAATCACATGAGTCTCTTTTTGTTTTCTCTTCTCTACATCCTCATTACAGATATTCTCAAATCTCCTTTTCCGAGGAACAACACGTTTCTCCAACACAGGATACTGACCTAAATGAGGAGCATAGGTTCTTCTTAATCTATTATACTCCTTTACACAATTTGCATCTGCACTAACTTTTGAGTCATCAAAGACTATCATGAATAAACCAGATAATGTTTTCACTCGTGACAAAGCAACATATGCCATACCTTCTTTGAACACAGTAGAACCAATGTTTACAAAAGCACTATCTACAGTTAATCCTTGAGACTTGTGAATAGTTACAGCATATGCTAGAGAAAATGGAAACTGCTTCCTACGTACATATAAGTCTTTTACAAGCAAAAAACGGACTGAACAACGACTAATATCTTTAATCTCTGCAATCTGATCAAATTTTATTTTTAAAAATTCAATTCCATCTTTTTTCTGGTATTTCACAAAACCCACAACTTTACCCATAGCTCCATTCACTAAACCTTTTTCAACATCCAAATTTCTCCTTAAAAATACTCGACAGTTCATGCAAAGATATAGATTTTTTTCTAATCCAGCTGTTTTCGAAATGTTCTTCTCTAGAGAATCCAATTTATTTTGCAGTTTGCCTGTTAATGTAATAGTAATTCCTTCATGCTGAATTTTATCAACTGCTTCCATTTTCTTAATCTCTTCCTTTTCCAATTTCAAAAGTTCCTCATTGAATATCGAGCATTCACGTAGTGTTGGCATTAAGCAGATTACAGTATTATTTTCTGCAATATTCTTGTATATTTTCTCTGCAACTATTTCTTCCTTTGGAAATAAATTATGTAGCAACCGACTCTGTAATGCTTTTCTGCCAACTTCTGTCAGTAGTCCAATTCTGATATCTTTCAGAATACTTGCATAATCTTCATCGTTTGCTTGCCTCATATTGGTAGTAAGTTCTTTGTACTCAAAGAACGACCAAATATTCGCATTACCAATGCTTCCTAATGACTTCTTCGTGTATTCATGTGTCACAGTATTAAACACTGGTTGTGCTTTAACTGGAGTAAGCTGTAGAAGATCCCCAAAAACTATAACATGTTTTCCTCCAAATAACACATCATAGTCTCTCTTTAGAATTTGCTGCATTCTTAAATGCACAAAGGCAAGCATTAAGTCTGATACCATGCTTACCTCATCAATAATGAGAACTTGCATCTTCTTCAACACTCTTGAAACTTCGAAGCATGCTTCTCCTGTAAGCTTGTGATATTCTATTTTGTTCTCATGCTCCACTGGTAACATTAGCAAGCGCTGTAAGGTAATTCCTTTTATATTATATGCTGCTAACCCAGTTGGAGCAGTAACAACACAAGACAAAGTTGAATCTGTTTTTTGCTGTAGGTAGCTTCTGATGACTTTAATTAGGAAACTTTTTCCAGTTCCAGCTTGTCCACTCACATACATTCTGATTGGTTCAAATGATGTGCATGTGCACTCTTTATTTTCATGTAGTAATCCGAGATCAATTTTTTTTCTGACTTCTTCATAAATTTGTTGTTGTTCCTCATTCAGTTGCTGTTCCAAATTTGGTAAGTCTATTAAATCTTCTTGAGCTTGATTCATAGCTGTTTCAACTTCATTCATGGCTATTGCAGCTTCATTTTCTACAATTGGTTGTCCTAGGGGATCTTGACTGAGCGTTTCAGAACTTTGGCTGTCTTGAGAACTGTCTCTAGCTACTTCAGCTGCAATTGTTGCTTCCTGTTCAATCTCTTCATTTAACATTTGCACATAATTTATGAAAGTACTGCATTCAATCGTATCTTTACATACATTAAATGAATCCTCATAGCTTTCAAATTCTCCAAGTAGTTCGTCCTCTGTACGCCATGGTTTAAACAGCTGTAAAAGTGCCAAGTAGTAAAATTCCTTTTTGTCAGTAGTGTCGCAACTCAGCTTCCTATGATTAATCAAACTTCCTTTTGTTTGCTTCACCAAACATCCTTCCTCACCAATGACTTTATATTTTCCATTTTTGATGTCTTCTGTGGCTTTCCGTGAAAAAATGTAGTTTTGCAGCACTTCATAGAGACACATGTTCTCAAGATGACAACTTCTTTTTGGGTAATATGTGTCCAACATGTTTGTTTTCAAAATATCTGTACTTTCCGGGTCGTTCTCGGCCAAATATTCAATTTCTGCAACAGATTTCAGAACCCGATTTCGCATTGCTGCAAGGCCTAAACTTACCCAAATTATTGTTCTGGATTTCGAGTACAGACTTGCAGATGATAACCTATCTGAGCATTCGTAGGATCCAATTTCTCGATGCGATAACATCTTTAAACTGAAACTGTATAGTTTCTTACTGACAGTTTTCTCGTGAGAAATCTCTTCCCACATTTCCTTCAATTCCGTTTTCTCAGATTTAGTAATGTACGATGTGACATACCGAGCAACAGCAATAGAATTGTCTGCCACATACTGAATATCCATGTTAGCATTCCACATGGATAAAATGACTGGGTTGTAGTCATTTATATACTTTGACTCTTCTTTTCTTCTTAGGTTGTACGTATTTTTTGGAGATTTTCTTGTAATAGTATGTTGCACAGCTGACATAAAACTGTTCACTCTTCCTTTTGAAAGAACAGGTCTGGGAAATCCAAATCGACATTTTGTGTAGAATTTATCTTTGCTCTTGTACTTCCGTCGACAGTATTTTCCACACCGATGACTTTGGAAACGTAAAACTTGGTCTTTTAACTTTTTCTCTTCTGTGCTTTTAGTTATAGCACATGTTGCATATTCTTCGATGAAAGATAAAACTGCTTCATCAGCATCTGTTCCAAATGTTGGGGCATCCTTGATCCACAACAGCATATGAATATGAGGAGCACCTCTTGCTTGGTACTCTTTTCTCCAAAAGAAATCCACAACATCTCCAAGAGGTGGATTTTTTTTATTGCAGATGAAGGACATCATAGCCTCAAATCTATGATTGAAATATCTGCAAACATTAACCGGATCCAATGAGCACAGTTCTCCTGCTGTCTTGTATTCGATGTTTTTAATGTTTGAATTTGCCTCTCGAAGAAAATCCAGAAGATCATCCCAAGCGTACTCTGCACAGCTTAGGGTAAGGAACCATGTAGTAGTTCCTAAATTCCGTAACATGCATTTCAATTCTCCATGGCGTCGGTACCAATATTCATTTGTCCCACGCTGACAAGCCATCAGATTGATCAATTGTGATTCCAAATGATCATCTCGCTGCTGCACTTTGTTCATAAAATCCTTAGCTGACACATTATGTAGATGTACTCCACTTTTTAAAATGTGATTTACTGCATAAGATAGTGCAGACAAGTCACTTTCAAGTAACAGGTGGAACAAATAATGAATACTTTGACAAAATCTGGGATCTTCTGCATATAATCTTGTAGTCCGATACTCAGAAGCAGGAATCTGGACTGGACGTTCATCGTATCGTCCACCTTCTCCTGTAGAAAACAGCTGGGGAAAACAACGAGCTTCCAAACTCTCCTCCCATACACTTACGGGAGTTCCTTTGGCTTTTTTCATCTGAAATAGATCAATAGTGTTTGCCATAACTTCTTTTGAATGAAGAGGATGTATGCTGAAATGTTCATAAATTTCTTCTTCTTTTGACTTGTCCACTTTTTCAATTTGCCCAGTTGGTGTGTCTGTGTCTCCTACTAAATCTTCTTCATCTTCATCTATATAAATCGATTCATACCATTTATTATTCCTTTTCAAATAGAAATTTGCTCTTTGTACTTTCCGTACATCTACCAGCTCCTGCCAAATTTTCTTACTCTTTGTAGGTACACCATTAAACAGAATAACTAATGGTTCAGTTTCCAAAGTATCTGTATCAATAGTTTCCATATTTTTTTTCAAATCCAACGGCAAATAGACAACTCTTCCTTTTAAACCTCTCTGTATATCTGAAGGAGGTAATTTGCCTGTTTTTGGCTCCATACGTACTATGGTCAGGAACGGATGAACACATTGAATGAGTATAGACTCATACGTATTTAAATCAGAAAGTTCTGCAGGAACTTCAACCAATTCTAAATTATTATGTACAGCTCTAGCTTGCATTTTATTTTCTTCTAACTTGTTGTAACAGTATTTACAAATACGATGATCTTCACCCAAATCAAAACAATTTTTAAGAAATATATATGTTGCAAAATCCTTCCACTTATAATTATCTTCTTCTTCACTTTTTTTGTAGAGATCAACATTCCTTGTTTGGATTTTATAATGGCTTCTCCGGCAACAAATACAAGTAATATTTGGTCTTTCATTAGAGATGATAGCAAATTTTGTTATTTGATCTTCAAATTTCTTATTTACGGAGGGTTCTACATTCTCTTCCACATTTTCCTCAATAACTGTGTCATTCCCTGCACTTTCTTGTTCCGGACCAAAGTAACTTAACTGAATTTCATCAGTAACCTTCTCAACATCTGATACAGTTCCACGGAACAGAGCCCTATTCAACTCATTTAACTTTAGTGCTGGACTTTTAGCAAAATACAATCTTCTCACAAATTTTCTAATTTCAGTATGATGGACTGCCAGCATCCTAACATGGTGAAAAACACTTTGACAAACTTTTCTAGATAGACAAGCCAGAGAGTGTCCTTGCAAACCAGTATTCTCTCTCACTCTGCATGGATCTAGTCCTTGAAGCACCTTAATCTTCTGTTTAACACTCTTTTTACTATATTCTCTTAAAAACTCACGTAATTTATCAATAGATTCCTGTTACAAAGTACAAATACTACTACAATTCTAAGTATACACTGGAGCTTTAGGACGTCTCCCCATAACCTCATCTGCAATCACTTCTTCCTCATTTCTTGGAACCATTTTCTCCTTTTCCATTATACAACCATCTTTTACTTCATAAGCTCGTCCAGTGGTGTCAACTGCATGCAGCAAACTATTACTTTGAAGATAACTCTCTTCATTAAAAAATGGTTCAGTACTTGAACTATGCATCCATTCTCCTAAAAACACTGTACAAAAGTTATTTCTTTTCACTACTCTTTTCGTTTTGCTTTGTGACTTCATTACATTGACTATTTTTTCTAATGTACGCATCCTGTTCAAAATTAAAATGAATAGTTTTCTTTTTAATTCTAAAGCCTTAGCTACAATGGCTTCAATATCTTTTTTTCTCTTGTAAAATTTCGCTTTTTTCTTATATTTTTTCACATCCTTTAGCAAATTGGACATCACTCTTCTCTGAAACATTTTCCTACGGATCTCTTTAAATGCTGTTTTTCTTTTGAAGTCAATTTTTATTGCTTCTGCTTGTACATTAGCATTTAGTAAATTCTCACTTTTGTCCTGTTGTTTTCTACTTGAAACAGTTTTTCCAATGGGGACATTTTTTAAATTTTTCCTTTTGTTGAATATATTTTTAAAGAATTCCTTTGTCTGCTTACCAGAAGACTTTTTCTTTTTTCCAACATGAGCATCTTCAACTAACTTGGGACCTCCAGTTGTCTTCAAATATACATGTTTTTTCTGTTCTTTTCGCTTTCTTGATTTTATAGGCATCTTATATTTCCTTCACTGCTCTGCAGCAATACCTGAAATAAAAATACCTTTTTGTAATTTAAATATATTACTATATTTTTTATGAGCTTTTCTAATCTTAGAATACTATCTACCCCTTTCCTACAAGTGAAAAACACAATAAAACCAACACGAATTAAATCTCTAAGAACAATTCCTGTGTGCACACAGACTCTTGGTGTGATTCTAGGCAGAACACGATATTTGATTTGCAATTCAAAAGCACACTTACTAATGTTTTTTTTGCAACTGTTAATTACTCTAACAGTCTGACACATTTTCCTTATAGTTTAGAGAGGCAGAAAAGAGCACATGTCCAAACAGCTTTTTCAGAGCATGTACATGTGTAACCTGGCTGACTGACTACACTCCAGCAAAGGTAATGAGCCTTGGTGATGTTCAATGCATTAGCGTTCCTCACTCCTACCTAAAACACCACACAGTGCTGATTAGTATGTATGAGTGTACATGAAAAACAGCTAGCTCTCTGCTAAGAGTGTGGTTCTGGAGACTGTCTACTGCCAGGTGCAAGAGAGACTTGAATGGACCCTTACATAACTGCATAAACACTGTAAACATGTATGTAAGACTACATGTGTGGTAAGGGTTAATATGAGTTTTTAGCATGTAGCAACTACATGACCCATTGCACGAGTGGAAGAAAAATCTACCATGTTGATTTCAAATATGTTAGCATTTGCCTCTTATTTGAGATACTGTTTTGGGCTGAATGCTAACCATCACATTTCCAGAAAACAAGCTTCCCCTTTCATACGAATGCAATTCTAAATGAACCAGAGTGACACGAAATAGATTTCTGAGAACAATTCCTGTGTGCTCACAGACTCATAGTGTGATTCTAGGCTGAAAACGAAATTTGCTTGCCAATTTCAAAGCACACTTACTACTGTTTTTTTCTGCAAGTGTTAAGTACTCTAACAGTCTGATACATTTTCATTACAGTTTTCAGAAACAGTAAAAGAGCACATGTGCAAACAGCTTTTTGAGACCATGAACATGTGTGACCTTGGTGACTGACTACACCCCAGCAAAAGAAATCAGCCTTAGTGATGTTGAATGTATTTGCGTTACTCACTCCTACCTGAAACACCACTCACTTGTGAATACTAAGCATGATTCTACAGGATAAACAGCTGGGTGTGTGCTAAGAGTCTGCTTCTGCAGACTGTGTATTTTCAGTTACAAGAGACATATGCATGGATACATCCAAAAAGAACCAGAGTGACACGAAATACATCTCTGACAACAATTCCTGTGTGCTCACAGATTCATTGTGTGATTCTAGGCTGAAAACGAAATTTGCTGGCCAATTTCAAAGCACACTTACTACTGTTTTTTTCTGCAAGTGATAAGTACTCTAACAGTCTGATACATTTTCATTACAGTTTTCAGAAACAGAAAAGAGCACATGTGCAAACAGCTTTTTGAGACCATGAACATGTGTGACCTTGGTGACTGACTACACCCCAGCAAAAGAAATCAGCCTCAGTGATGTTGAATGTATTTACGTTACTCACTGCTACCTGAAACACCACTCACTTGTGAATACTAAGCATGATTCTACAGGATAAACAGCTGGGTGTGTGCTAAGAGTCTGCTTCTGCAGACTATATATTTTCAGTTACAAGAGACATATGCATGGATATATCCAAAAAGAACCAGAGTGACACGAAATACATCTCTGACAACAATTCCTGTGTGCTCACAGATTCATTGTGTGATTCTAGGCTGAAAACGAAATTTGCTTGCCAATTTCAAAGCACACTTACTACTGTTTTTTTCTGCAAGTGTTAAGTACTCTAACAGTCTGATAAATTTTCATTACAGTTTTCAGATACAGAAAACAGCACATGTGCAAACAGCTTTTTGAGACCATGAACATGTGTGACCTTGGTGACTGACTACACTCCAGCAAAAGAAATCAGCCTTAGTGATGTTGAATGTATTAGCGTTACTCACTGCTACCTGAAACACCACTCACTTGTGAATACTAAGCATGATTCTACAGGATAAACAGCTGGGTGTGTGCTAAGAGTCTGCTTATGCAGACTGTGTATTTTCAGTTAGAAGAGACATATGCATGGATACATCCATAACAGCATAAACATTGTAGTAATGTATGTAAAAGTACATGTGTGGCAAGGGTTAATTGGAGTTTTGTATATGTAGGACCAACTTCACCCATTCCATGTTTAGTAGCAAAATCTGCTATATCTATTTCAAATGTGTTATCATTTGCCTCCCATTTGTGTGATACTGATTTATACTGAATGGAAACCATCACAATACCCAAAAAAAAGCTGACCCTTTCATACAAATGGCATTCTTACAGAACCAGGCCAACAGAAATAAAATCTCTGACAACATTCAAAACCTTCCCTTTCCTACCAATGCAATTCTAAAAGAACCAGAGTGACACGAAATACATCTCTGACAACAATTCCTGTGTGCTCACAGATTCATTGTGTGATTCTAGGCTGAAAACAAAATTTGCTTGCCAATTTCAAAGCACACTTATTACTGTTTTTTACTGCAAGTGATAAGTACTCTAACAGTCTGATACATTTTAATTACAGTTTTCAGAAACAGAAAAGAGCACATGTGCAAACAGCTTTTTGAGACCATGAACATGTGTGACCTTGGTGACTGACTACACCCCAGCAAAATAAATCAGCCTTAGTGATGTTGAATGTATTTGTGTTACTCACTGCTACCTGAAACACCACTCACTTGTGAATACTAAGCATGATTCTACAGGATAAACAGCTGGGTGTGTGCTAAGAGTCTGCTTATGCAGACTGTGTATTTTCAGTTGCAAGAGACATATGCATGCATGCATCCATAGCAGCTTAAACATTGTAGTAATGTATGTAAAAGTACATGTGTGGCAAGGTTTAGTTGCAGTTTTGTATATGTATGACCAAGCTCAGCAATTGCATGATTAGAAGCAAAATCTGCGATATCAATTTCAAATGTGTTACCATTTGCCTCCCATTTGTGTGTTACTGATTTATGCTGAATGGAAACCATCATATTTACCCAAAATAAAGCTGCCCCTTTCCTACAAATGCCATTCTTACAGAACCGGACCATCACTATTAAAATCTCTAACAACAATTCCTGTGTGCACACAGACTCATGGGTTGATTCTAGGCACAAAACAGTATTCCTCAGTGATACCAGTACACCTTAACTTATGGTAAAAACACACTAAATAATATTTAAGTAATTCAAGAAAGTTAAATATCTCCCAAACCACAAAATGTAAAACATAACTTTTAATGAAGAATCACAATTCTAATATTTATATCAAAAATCACCACATACTTCCCCTCTCAAACTCATAACTCACCTTTAAAATTAATTAGTTGAGAAAGAAATGTGGCACTCAAACAGCAGACTATCAGAGACAGAATATCAGAGCTCTACACCTCTCTCCTCTCTCCAGAACCAGTAAATGGCAATGTTTCCCTCTCTTTTTTCACACATATACATGTTAATTACAAATCTCAGTGCTTCCCACATTTTTTCAAATGAAATCACACATTTCTATTGGTTGAAAACTTCAACCTTTTTCCAAATGTACCCTTCCCCCAACTTGACTTCTGCCTGCTACCATAGCAACAGCTCATGGAACACTGCTGTGAGCAGAGAGGTCAGAAGTTCAGCACACAATGTTTCAAATCCAAAGAGCAAGAGTGCTTCACCTGTCAAACCTAACAGCAAATCCAAATTAATCTTCTGTGGGAACACAATTTTCTGAACCAATACAAAACATGCTTCTAAAAATGTACACATACAGCCTAGATTTTACTGTAAAATGATTTGAATCAGCCAATGAGTTCTTTTTATTTAAAAAAATACGTATGCCTCCATTTTACAACTGTCTTTCATTTCATATTGCCATTCTACTGAAAGACACCTCCTGAGTGCATCCAGATCTCCTTGAAAGATGTTCACAGTGTGGATTGTAGGTCACAGCTATGTCTTCTGGAGTGAAAAGTATGCAGAAAAAAGAGGTATGGTGAGAGACCTTGCTTTGCCAAATGTAGACATTAAATGGATTGGTCAGAGAGGGTTAAAGTGGCACCAATTATTGCCTTTGGTGAAAACCTTTCAACATCTCCCACAGCCTAACCTTATTATTGTGCACTGTGGTGGAAATGACCTAGGCACTTTAACTGGGGTAGGTCTGGAAATGCTTATTAAGGACACCTTTGTGCAATTGATGTCGCTTTTTCCTCAATCTGCCTTTGTATATTCTAACATATGCCAAAGGCAAAAGTGGAACTGGTCCAACCAATTTTGTCCGCAGATTGACAAAGCAAGAAAGCACATCAACAAATCTATTTCTGCTTTCCTCAGAGACTATGGTATGGGTTCTATATACCACAACAACTTGCGTTACAACATGCAAGGCATTTATAGAGGAGACGGTGTACATTTCACTGATGAAGGCAACAGAGTCTTCCTCTTGAACTTTAGACTCTGCATTGGTACTTACTTGTAAGTACCACAAAAAACACTTCATAAACACAACGGCTCTTTTTAGAGCCCCCTAATATCTAAACACTTAAATTTGTTTTTTACTTCTATTTTTTTATTTATTTTTTTCTGCCGTACGCGTACGGTAAGCTTACCGTACGCGCACCCCGCGATTTAAAAAAAAAAAATGTAAATGTATTTTTCATACTTTTGTGACCTTCTTGGACCCCCTGACAAACGCTAGGGGGTCTGCAACTCTCTTCGTTGCCCCCTTTTCACGTTCTCTACCTTTGTTTATCAGTGTGAGACACACAAAATGGCGGCCGACACTTCCTGATTTCGACCGATTCGAATGTTTACAGTCATGTAACCACCAATCAGAATTAAGCTCGCGCACGGCACCGTGCGCGTAGTGTAAGCTTACCGTACACGCTCGGAGCGCGCTTATAGATATATATATTGATTTAAATGCTATTTTCTCAACAAATACTGAACACATTTACACCAGACCTACAAAAGGCACATCCCTGACCTGAGGACTACCTCTCTGCCAAATTTCAAGTAATTCTGTTCAGCCGTTCGGGCTGTAGCTTGGACTAAAGGTCCTATGGAAAAATGCATGGAGAAAATACGTTTTGGGACCCCCCTTTTTCTCAGCCCCCGCTTGCCGAATCCCCCCAAGACTTTCAGGATAGGAGCGGAGCGGAGCGCCCCACTTATTTTGAAAATTTCGCCAGGATTCGTCAATCGGCGCCAAAGTTATTCAAAATAGAATGTTGCGGATTTCCTATGGAAACACGGTCCTAACTATAACTACCTACTGGTGACCGCCAGTAGGTAATAAATATATATATATATATATATATATATATATATATATATATATATATATATATATATATATATATATATATATCAAAAAAAGAATCAAGTCGCCTTGCAAGGAAACGCCAGCTCAGTTGAGAATTTCTCCTATGTTTATTGTGGGTAGCAGACAGGTTGCGCTCTCCCTGCCAGCAGATTTGCCAAACATGTTTCGGGCCAACAGCCCTTGATCACTGGCAGCATTCAAAGTTCAGAGAAGTGTGGCTCAATGGTTAGAGCGGCAGACCCTGATGCACAGGTCTGGCCCGGGACCAGGGTTCAATTCCCTGCCTCGGCAGGTCTTGGGCTCAAAATTCCACGGACCTGACAATTCTCGCCTCGGTGCCTATTCCAATCATAGAGTCCCACTCTGCAACTCTGGGCAATAGCTTGCTTAATCTCCACAACGGCCCCCACAACGCTAAGGATGCCTGGCCTCCACCTTGGGGGTGCCCAGGAGTGGACACCTCACAGGGAAAGCCAGGATGGGTTCCACAGCGGTATTCGTACAAGCGCCTTGAGACCCTTGCGGGTGAGTAGTGCGCTATACAAGTATCAATTTACAATTTTTACCAAATGGTTGCTGAACAGTACTTTGTGCCAAAAATAATCCCCAAGTGGGTCCAGTGGCAGGGGAACCCAGCGTTGTCCACTACTACCTTGACCCCCAAAGACTGGTATTCACAACTCCACGTAGCGCCACTCGTCATAGCACTGCAGGTCCACTGGATATGTGGCGGGGCGTCTCCGCGGCGAGGCTTCGCCGCAAAATATCCCAAAAAGAATCAAGTCGCCTTGCAAGGAAACGCCAGCTCAGTTGAGAATTTCTCCTATGTTTATTGTGGGTAGCAGACAGGTTGCGCTCTCCCTGCCAGCAGATTTGCCAAACATGTTTCGGGCCAACAGCCCTTGATCACTGGCAGCATTCAAAGTTCAGGCAGCTGTGTCGACTTTGTTAACATAACCCCGCCCAAATGGGACTTTTTGTTTGCCAGTGCATTCTGGGGTACGTAGTCTGACTGTAACCAAATGGTTGCTGAACAGTACTTTGTGCCAAAAATAATCCCCAAGTGGGTCCAGTGGCAGGGGAACCCAGCGTTGTCCACTATTACCTTGACCCCCAAAGACTGGTATTCACAACTCCACGTAGCGCCACTCGTCATACCACTGCAGGTCCACTGGATATGTGGCGGGGCGTCTCCGCGGCGAGGCTTCGCCGCAAAATATCCCAAAAAGAATCAAGTCGCCTTGCAAGGAAACGCCAGCTCAGTTGAGCATTTCTCCTATGTTTATTGTGGGTAGCAGACAGGTTGCGCTCTCCCTGCCAGCAGATTTGCCAAACATGTTTCGGGCCAACAGCCCTTGATCACTGGCAGCATTCAAAGTTCAGGCAGCTGTGTCGACTTTGTTAACATAACCCCGCCCAAATGGGACTTTTTGTTTGCCAGTGCATTCTGGGGTACGTAGTCTGACTGTAACCAAATGGTTGCTGAACAGTACTTTGTGCCAAAAATAATCCCCAAGTGGGTCCAGTGGCAGGGGAACCCAGCGTTGTCCACTATTACCTTGACCCCCAAAGACTGGTATTCACAACTCCACGTAGCGCCACTCGTCATAGCACTGCAGGTCCACTGGATATGTGGCGGGGCGTCTCCGCGGCGAGGCTTCGCCGCAAAATATCCCAAAAAGAATCAAGTCGCCTTGCAAGGAAACGCCAGCTCAGTTGAGAATTTCTCCTATGTTTATTGTGGGTAGCAGACAGGTTGCGCTCTCCCTGCCAGCAGATTTGCCAAACATGTTTCGGGCCAACAGCCCTTGATCACTGGCAGCATTCAAAGTTCAGGCAGCTGTGTCGACTTTGTTAACATAACCCCGCCCAAATGGGACTTTGTGTTTGCCAGTGCATTCTGGGGTACGTAGTCTGACTGTAACCAAATGGTTGCTGAACAGTACTTTGTGCCAAAAATAATCCCCAAGTGGGTCCAGTGGCAGGGGAACCCAGCGTTGTCACTATTACCTTCACCCCCAAAGACTGGTATTCACAACTCCACGTAGCGCCACTCGTCATAGCACTGCAGGTCCACTGGCTATGTGGCGGGGAGTCTACGCGGCGAGGCTTCGCCGCAAAATATCCCAAAAAGAATCAAGTCGCCTTGCAAGGAAACACCAGCTCAGTTGAGAATTTCTCCTATGTTTATTGTGGGTAGCAGACAGGTTGCGCTCTCCCTGCCAGCAGATTTGCCAAACATGTTTCGGGCCAACAGCCCTTGATCACTGGCAGCATTCAAAGTTCAGGCAGCTGTGTCGACTTTGTTAACATAACCCCGCCCAAATGGGACTTTTTGTTTGCCAGTGCATTCTGGGGTACGTAGTCTGACTGTAACCAAATGGTTGCTGAACAGTACTTTGTGCCAAAAATAATCCCCAAGTGGGTCCAGTGGCAGGGGAACCCAGCGTTGTCCACTATTACCTTGACCCCCACAGACTGGTATTCACAACTCCACGTAGCGCCACTCGTCATAGCACTGCAGGTCCACTGGATATGTGGTGGGACGTCTCGCGGCGAGGCTTCGCCGCAAAATATCCCAAAAAGAATCAAGTCGCCTTGCAAGGAAACGCCAGCTCAGTTGAGAATTTCTCCTATGTTTATTGTGGGTAGCAGACAGGTTGCGCTCTCCCTGCCAGCAGATTTGCCAAACATGTTTCGGGCCAACAGCCCTTGATCACTGGCAGCATTCAAAGTTCAGGCAGCTGTGTCGACTTTGTTAACATAACCCCGCCCAAATGGGACTTTTTGTTTGCCAGTGCATTCTGGGGTACGTAGTCTGACTGTAACCAAAAGGTTGCTGAACAGTACTTTTTGTCAAAAATATTCCCCAAGTGGGTCCAGTGGCAGGGGAACCCAGCGTTGTCCACTACTACCTTGACCCCCAAAGACTGGTATTCACAACTCCACGTAGCGCCACTCGTCATAGCACTGCAGGTCCACTGGATATGTGGCGGGGCGTCTCCGCGGCGAGGCTTCGCCGCAAAATATCCCAAAAAGAATCAAGTCGCCTTGCAAGGAAACGCCAGCTCAGTTGAGCATTTCTCCTATGTTTATTGTGGGTAGCAGACAGGTTGCGCTCTCCCTGCCAGCAGATTTGCCAAACATGTTTCGGGCCAACAGCCCTTGATCACTGGCAGCATTCAAAGTTCAGGCAGCTGTGTCGACTTTGTTAACATAACCCCGCCCAAATGGGACTTTTTGTTTGCCAGTGCATTCTGAGGTACGTAGTCTGACTGTAACCAAATGGTTGCTGAACAGTACTTTGTGCCAAAAATAATCCCCAAGTGGGTCCAGTGGCAGGGGAACCCAGCGTTGTCCACTATTACCTTGACCCCCAAAGACTGGTATTCACAACTCCACGTAGCGCCACTCGTCATAGCACTGCAGGTCCACTGGATATGTGGCGGGGCGTCTCCGCGGCGAGGCTTCGCCGCAAAATATCCCAAAAAGAATCAAGTCGCCTTGCAAGGAAACGCCAGCTCAGTTGAGAATTTCTCCTATGTTTATTGTGGGTAGCAGACAGGTTGCGCTCTCCCTGCCAGCAGATTTGCCAAACATGTTTCGGGCCAACAGCCCTTGATCACTGGCAGCATTCAAAGTTCAGGCAGCTGTGTCGACTTTGTTAACATAACCCCGCCCAAATGGGACTTTTTGTTTGCCAGTGCATTCTGGGGTACGTAGTCTGACTGTAACCAAATGGTTGCTAAACAGTACTTTGTACCAAAAATAATCCCCAAGTGGGTCCAGTGGCAGGGGAACCCAGCGTTGTCCACTATTACCTTGACCCCCAAAGACTGGTATTCACAACTCCACGTAGCGCCACTCGTCATAGCACTGCAGGTCCACTGGATATGTGGCGGGGCGTCTCCGCGACGAGGCTTCGCCGCAAAATATCCCAAAAAGAATCAAGTCGCCTTGCAAGGAAACGCCAGCTCAGTTGAGAATTTCTCCTATGTTTATTGTGGGTAGCAGACAGGTTGCGCTCTCCCTGCCAGCAGATTTGCCAAACATGTTTCGGGCCAACAGCCCTTGATCACTGGCAGCATTCAAAGTTCAGGCAGCTGTGCCGACTTTGTTAACATAACCCCGCCCAAATGGGACTTTTTGTTTGCCAGTGCATTCTGGGGTACGTAGTCTGACTGTAACCAAATGGTTGCTGAACAGTACTTTGTGCCAAAAATAATCCCCAAGTGGGTCCAGTGGCAGGGGAACCCAGCGTTGTCCACTATTACCTTGACCCCCAAAGACTGGTATTCACAACTCCACGTAGCGCCACTCGTCATAGCACTGCAGGTCCACTGGATATGTGGCGGGGCGTCTCCGCGACGAGGCTTCGCCGCAAAATATCCCAAAAAGAATCAAGTCGCCTTGCAAGGAAACGCCAGCTCAGTTGAGAATTTCTCCTATGTTTATTGTGGGTAGCAGACAGGTTGCGCTCTCCCTGCCAGCAGATTTGCCAAACATGTTTCGGGCCAACAGCCCTTGATCACTGGCAGCATTCAAAGTTCAGGCAGCTGTGTCGACTTTGTTAACATAACCCCGCCCAAATGGGACTTTTTGTTTGCCAGTGCATTCTGGGGTACGTAGTCTGACTGTAACCAAATGGTTGCTGAACAGTACTTTGTGCCAAAAATAATCCCCAAGTGGGTCCAGTGGCAGGGGAACCCAGCGTTGTCCACTACTACCTTGACCCCCAAAGACTGGTATTCACAACTCCACGTAGCGCCACTCGTCATAGCACTGCAGGTCCACTGGATATGTGGCGGGGCGTCTCCGCGGCGAGGCTTCGCCGCAAAATATCCCAAAAAGAATCAAGTCGCCTTGCAAGGAAACGCCAGCTCAGTTGAGAATTTCTCCTATGTTTATTGTGGGTAGCAGGCAGGTTGCGCTCTCCCTGCCAGCAGATTTGCCAAACATGTTTCGGGCCAACAGCCCTTGATCACTGGCAGCATTCAAAGTTCAGGCAGCTGTGTCGACTTTGTTAACATAACCCCGCCCAAATGGGACTTTTTGTTTGCCAGTGCATTCTGGGGTACGTAGTCTGACTGTAACCAAATGGTTGCTGAACAGTACTTTGTGCCAAAAATAATCCCCAAGTGGGTCCAGTGGCAGGGGAACCCAGCGTTGTCCACTATTACCTTGACCCCCAAAGACTGGTATTCACAACTCCACGTAGCGCCACTCGTCATAGCACTGCAGGTCCACTGGATATGTGGCGGGGCGTCTCCGCGGCGAGGCTTCGCCGCAAAATATCCCAAAAAGAATCAAGTCGCCTTGCAAGGAAACGCCAGCTCAGTTGAGAATTTCTCCTATGTTTATTGTGGGTAGCAGACAGGTTGCGCTCTCCCTGCCAGCAGATTTGCCAAACATGTTTCGGGCCAACAGCCCTTGATCACTGGCAGCATTCAAATTTCAGGCAGCTGTGTCGACTTTGTTAACATAACCCCGCCCAAATGGGACTTTTTGTTTGCCAGTGCATTCTGGGGTACGTAGTCTGACTGTAACCAAATGGTTGCTGAACAGTACTTTGTGCCAAAAATAATCCCCAAGTGGGTCCAGTGGCAGGTGAACCCAGCGTTGTCCACTATTACCTTGACCCCCAAAGACTGGTATTCACAACTCCACGTAGCACCACTCGTCATAGCACTGCAGGTCCACAGGATATGTGGCGGGGCGTCTCCGCGACGAGGCTTCGCCGCAAAATATCCCAAAAAGAATCAAGTCGCCTTGCAAGGAAACGCCAGCTCAGTTGAGAATTTCTCCTATGTTTATTGTGGGTAGCAGACAGGTTGCGCTCTCCCTACCAGCAGATTTGCCAAACATGTTTCGGGCCAACAGCCCTTGATCACTGGCAGCATTCAAAGTTCAGGCAGCTGTGTCGACTTTGTTAACATAACCCCGCCCAAATGGGACTTTTTGTTTGCCAGTGCATTCTGGGGTACGTAGTCTGACTGTAACCAAATGGTTGCTGAACAGTACTTTTTGCCAAAAATAATCCCCAAGTGGGTCCAGTGGCAGGGGAACCCAGCGTTGTCCACTACTACCTTGACCCCCAAAGACTGGTATTCACAACTCCACGTAGCGCCACTCGTCATAGCACTGCAGGTCCACTGGATATGTGGCGGGGCGTCTCCGCGGCGAGGCTTCGCCGCAAAATATCCCAAAAAGAATCAAGTCGCCTTGCAAGGAAACGCCAGCTCAGTTGAGAATTTCTCCTATGTTTATTGTGGGTAGCAGACAGGTTGCGCTCTCCCTGCCAGCAGATTTGCCAAACATGTTTCGGGCCAACAGCCCTTGATCACTGGCAGCATTCAAAGTTCAGGCAGCTGTGTCGACTTTGTTAACATAACCCCGCCCAAATGGGACTTTTTGTTTGCCAGTGCATTCTGGAGGTACGTAGTCTGACTGTAACCAAATGGTTGCTGAACAGTACTTTGTGCCAAAAATAATCCCCAAGTGGGTCCAGTGGCAGGGGAACCCAGCATTGTCCACTATTACCTTGACCCCCAAAGACTGGTATTCACAACTCCACGTAGCGCCACTCGTGATAGCACTGCAGGTCCACTGGATATGTGGCGGGGCGTCTCCGCGGCGAGGCTTCGCCGCAAAATATCCCAAAAAGAATCAAGTCGCCTTGCAAGGAAACGCCAGCTCAGTTGAGCATTTCTCCTATGTTTATTGTGGGTAGCAGACAGGTTGCGCTCTCCCTGCCAGCAGATTTGCCAAACATGTTTCGGGCCAACAGCCCTTGATCACTGGCAGCATTCAAAGTTCAGGCAGCTGTGTCGACTTTGTTAACATAACCCCTCCCAAATGGGACTTTTTGTTTGCCAGTGCATTCTGGGGTACGTAGTCTGACTGTAACCAAATGGTTGCTGAACAGTACTTTGTGCCAAAAATAATCCCCAAGTGGGTCCAGTGGCAGGGGAACCCAGCGTTGTCCACTATTACCTTGACCCCCAAAGACTGGTATTCACAACTCCACGTAGCGCCACTCGTCATAGCACTGCAGGTCCACTGGATATGTGGCGGGGCGTCTCCGCGGCGAGGCTTCGCCGCAAAATATCCCAAAAAGAATCAAGTCGCCTTGCAAGGAAACGCCAGCTCAGTTGAGAATTTCTCCTATGTTTATTGTGGGTAGCAGACAGGTTGCGCTCTCCCTGCCAGCAGATTTGCCAAACATGTTTCGGGCCAACAGCCCTTGATCACTGGCAGCATTCAAATTTCAGGCAGCTGTGTCGACTTTGTTAACATAACCCCGCCCAAATGGGACTTTTTGTTTGCCAGTGCATTCTGGGGTACGTAGTCTGACTGTAACCAAATGGTTGCTGAACAGTACTTTGTGCCAAAAATAATCCCCAAGTGGGTCCAGTGGCAGGGGAACCCAGCGTTGTCCACTATTACCTTGACCCCCAAAGACTGGTATTCACAACTCCACGTAGCACCACTCGTCATAGCACTGCAGGTCCACAGGATATGTGGCGGGGCGTCTCCGCGACGAGGCTTCGCCGCAAAATATCCCAAAAAGAATCAAGTCGCCTTGCAAGGAAACGCCAGCTCAGTTGAGAATTTCTCCTATGTTTAATGTGGGTAGCAGACAGGTTGCGCTCTCCCTACCAGCAGATTTGCCAAACATGTTTCGGGCCAACAGCCCTTGATCACTGGCAGCATTCAAAGTTCAGGCAGCTGTGTCGACTTTGTTAACATAACCCCGCCCAAATGGGACTTTTTGTTTGCCAGTGCATTCTGGGGTACGTAGTCTGACTGTAACCAAATGGTTGCTGAACAGTACTTTGTGCCAAAAATAATCCCCAAGTGGGTCCAGTGGCAGGGGAACCCAGCGTTGTCCACTACTACCTTGACCCCCAAAGACTGGTATTCACAACTCCACGTAACGCCACTCGTCATAGCACTGCAGGTCCACTGGATATGTGGCGGGGCGTCTCCGCGGCGAGGCTTCGCCGCAAAATATCCCAAAAAGAATCAAGTCGCCTTGCAAGGAAACGCCAGCTCAGTTGAGAATTTCTCCTATGTTTATTGTGGGTAGCAGACAGGTTGCGCTCTCCCTGCCAGCAGATTTGCCAAACATGTTTCAGGCCAACAGCCCTTGATCACTGGCAGCATTCAAAGTTCAGGCAGCTGTGTCGACTTTGTTAACATAACCCCGCCCAAATGGGACTTTTTGTTTGCCAGTGCATTCTGGGGTACGTAGTCTGACTGTAACCAAATGGTTGCTGAACAGTACTTTGTGCCAAAAATAATCCCCAAGTGGGTCCAGTGGCAGGGGAACCCAGCATTGTCCACTATTACCTTGACCCCCAAAGACTGGTATTCACAACTCCACGTAGCGCCACTCGTCATAGCACTGCAGGTCCACAGGATATGTGGCGGGGCGTCTCCGCGACGAGGCTTCGCCTCAAAATATCCCAAAATGAATCAAGTCGCCTTGCAAGGAAACGCCAGCTCAGTTGAGAATTTCTCCTATGTTTATTGTGGGTAGCAGACAGGTTGCGCTCTCCCTGCCAGCAGATTTGCCAAACATGTTTCGGGCCAACAGCCCTTGATCACTGGCAGCATTCAAATTTCAGGCAGCTGTGTCGACTTTGTTAACCTAACCCCGCCCAAATGGGACTTTTTGTTTGCCAGTGCATTCTGGGGTACGTAGTCTGACTGTAACCAAATGGTTGCTGAACAGTACTTTGTGCCAAAAATAATCCCCAAGTGGGTCCAGTGGCAGGGGAACCCAGCGTTGTCCACTATTACCTTGACCCCCAAAGACTGGTATTCACAACTCCACGTAGCGCCACTCGTCATAGCACTGCAGGTCCACAGGATATGTGGCGGGGCGTCTCCGCGACGAGGCTTCGCCGCAAAATATCCCAAAAAGAATCAAGTCGCCTTGCAAGGAAACGCCAGCTCAGTTTAGAATTTCTCCTTTGTTTATTTAGGGTAGCAGACAGGTTGCGCTCTCCCTGCCAGCAGATTTGCCAAACATGTTTCGGGCCAACAGCCCTTGATCACTGGCAGCATTCAAAGTTCAAGCAGCTGTGTCGACTTTGTTAACATAACCCCGCCCAAATGGGACTTTTTGTTTGCCAGTGCATTCTGGGGTACGTAGTCTGACTGTAACCAAATGGTTGCTGAACAGTACTTTGTGCCAAAAATAATCCCCAAGTGGGTCCAGTGGCAGGGGAACCCAGCGTTGTCCACTATTACCTTGACCCCCAAAGACTGGTATTCACAACTCCACGTAGCGCCACTCGTCATAGCACTGCAGGTCCACTGGATATGTGGCGGGGCGTCTCCGCGGCGAGGCTTCGCCGCAAAATATCCCAAAAAGAATCAAGTCGCCTTGCAAGGAAACGCCAGCTCAGTTGAGAATTTCTCCTGTGTTTATTGTGGGTAGCAGACAGGTTGCGCTCTCCCTGCCAGCAGATTTGCCAAACATGTTTCGGGCCAACAGCCCTTGATCACTGGCAGCATTCAAAGTTCAGGCAGCTGTGTCGACTTTGTTAACATAACCCCGCCCAAATAGGACTTTTTGTTTGCCAGTGCATTCTGGGGTACGTAGTCTGACTGTAACCAAATGGTTGCTGAACAGTACTTTGTGCCAAAAATAATCCCCAAGTGGGTCCAGTGGCAGGGGAACCCAGCGTTGTCCACTATTACCTTGACCCCCAAAGACTGGTATTCACAACTCCACGTAGCGCCACTCGTCATAGCACTGCAGGTCCACTGGATATGTGGCGGGGCGTCTCCGCGGCGAGGCTTCGCCGCAAAATATCCCAAAAAGAATCAAGTCGCCTTGCAAGGAAACACCAGCTCAGTTGAGAATTTCTCCTATGTTTATTGTGGGTAGCAGACAGGTTGCGCTCTCCCTGCCAGCAGATTTGCCAAACATGTTTCGGGCCAACAGCCCTTGATCACTGGCAGCATTCAAAGTTCAGGCAGCTGTGTCGACTTTGTTAACATAACCCCGCCCAAATGGGACTTTTTGTTTGCCAGTGCATTCTGGGGTACGTAGTCTGACTGTAACCAAATGGTTGCTGAACAGTACTTTTTGCCAAAAATAATCCCCAAGTGGGTCCAGTGGCAGGGGAACCCAGCGTTGTCCACTATTACCTTGACCCCCAAAGACTGGTATTCACAACTCCACGTAGCGCCACTCGTCATAGCACTGCAGGTCCACAGGATATGTGGCGGGGCGTCTCCGCGACGAGGCTTCGCCGCAAAATATCCCAAAAAGAATCAAGTCGCCTTGCAAGGAAACGCCAGCTCAGTTTAGAATTTCTCCTTTGTTTATTTAGGGTAGCAGACAGGTTGCGCTCTCCCTGCCAGCAGATTTGCCAAACATGTTTCGGGCCAACAGCCCTTGATCACTGGCAGCATTCAAAGTTCAGGCAGCTGTGTCGACTTTGTTAACATAACCCCGCCCAAATGGGACTTTTTGTTTGCCAGTGCATTCTGGGGTACGTAGTCTGACTGTAACCAAATGGTTGCTGAACAGTACTTTGTGCCAAAAATAATCCCCAAGTGGGTCCAGTGGCAGGGGAACCCAGCGTTGTCCACTATTACCTTGACCCCCAAAGACTGGTATTCACAACTCCACGTAGCGCCACTCGTCATAGCACTGCAGGTCCACTGGATATGTGGCGGGGCGTCTCCGCGGCGAGGCTTCGCCGCAAAATATCCCAAAAAGAATCAAGTCGCCTTGCAAGGAAACGCCAGCTCAGTTGAGAATTTCTCCTGTGTTTATTGTGGGTAGCAGACAGGTTGCGCTCTCCCTGCCAGCAGATTTGCCAAACATGTTTCGGGCCAACAGCCCTTGATCACTGGCAGCATTCAAAGTTCAGGCAGCTGTGTCGACTTTGTTAACATAACCCCGCCCAAATGGGACTTTTTGTTTGCCAGTGCATTCTGGGGTACGTAGTCTGACTGTAACCAAATGGTTGCTGAACAGTACTTTGTGCCAAAAATAATCCCCAAGTGGGTCCAGTGGCAGGGGAACCCAGCGTTGTCCACTATTACCTTGACCCCCAAAGACTGGTATTCACAACTCCACGTAGCGCCACTCGTCATAGCACTGCAGGTCCACTGGATATGTGGCGGGGCGTCTCCGCGGCGAGGCTTCGACGCAAAATATCCCAAAAAGAATCAAGTCGCCTTGCAAGGAAACGCCAGCTCAGTTGAGAATTTCTCCTATGTTTGTTGTGGGTAGCAGACAGGTTGCGCTCTCCCTGCCAGCAGATTTGCCAAACATGTTTCGGGCCAACAGCCCTTGATCACTGGCAGCATTCAAATTTCAGGCAGCTGTGTCGACTTTGTTAACATAACCCCGCCCAAATGGGACTTTTTGTTTGCCAGTGCATTCTGGGGTACGTAGTCTGACTGTAACCAAATGGTTGCTGAACAGTACTTTGTGCCAAAAATAATCCCCAAGTGGGTCCAGTGGCAGGGGAACCCAGCGTTGTCCACTATTACCTTGACCCCCAAAGACTGGTATTCACAACTCCACGTAGCGCCACTCGTCATAGCACTGCAGGTCCACAGGATATGTGGCGGGGCGTCTCCGCGACGAGGCTTCGCCGCAAAATATCCCAAAAAGAATCAAGTCGCCTTGCAAGGAAACGCCAGCTCAGTTGAGAATTTCTCCTATGTTTATTGTGGGTAGCAGACAGGTTGCGCTCTCCCTACCAGCACATTTGCCAAACATGTTTCGGGCCAACAGCCCTTGATCACTGGCAGCATTCAAAGTTCAGGCAGCTGTGTCGACTTTGTTAACATAACCCCGCCCAAATGGGACTTTTTGTTTGCCAGTGCATTCTGGGGTACGTAGTCTGACTGTAACCAAATGGTTGCTGAACAGTACTTTGTGCCAAAAATAATCCCCAAGTGGGTCCAGTGGCAGGGGAACCCAGCGTTGTCCACTACTACCTTGACCCCCAAAGACTGGTATTCACAACTCCACGTAACGCCACTCGTCATAGCACTGCAGGTCCACTGGATATGTGGCGGGGCGTCTCCGCGGCGAGGCTTCGCCGCAAAATATCCCAAAAAGAATCAAGTCGCCTTGCAAGGAAACACCAGCTCAGTTGAGAATTTCTCCTATGTTTATTGTGGGTAGCAGACAGGTTGCGCTCTCCCTGCCAGCAGATTTGCCAAACATGTTTCAGGCCAACAGCCCTTGATCACTGGCAGCATTCAAAGTTCAGGCAGCTGTGTCGACTTTGTTAACATAACCCCGCCCAAATGGGACTTTTTGTTTGCCAGTGCATTCTGGGGTACGTAGTCTGACTGTAACCAAATGGTTGCTGAACAGTACTTTGTGCCAAAAATAATCCCCAAGTGGGTCCAGTGGCAGGGGAACCCAGCATTGTCTACTATTACCTTGACCCCCAAAGACTGGTATTCACAACTCCACGTAGCGCCACTCGTCATAGCACTGCAGGTCCACAGGATATGTGGCGGGGCGTCTCCGCGACGAGGCTTCGCCTCAAAATATCCCAAAATGAATCAAGTCGCCTTGCAAGGAAACGCCAGCTCAGTTGAGAATTTCTCCTATGTTTATTGTGGGTAGCAGACAGGTTGCGCTCTCCCTGCCAGCAGATTTGCCAAACATGTTTCGGGCCAACAGCCCTTGATCACTGGCAGCATTCAAATTTCAGGCAGCTGTGTCGACTTTGTTAACATAACCCCGCCCAAATGGGACTTTTTGTTTGCCAGTGCATTCTGGGGTACGTAGTCTGACTGTAACCAAATGGTTGCTGAACAGTACTTTGTGCCAAAAATAATCCCCAAGTGGGTCCAGTGGCAGGGGAACCCAGCGTTGTCCACTATTACCTTGACCCCCAAAGACTGGTATTCACAACTCCACGTAGCGCCACTCGTCATAGCACTGCAGGTCCACAGGATATGTGGCGGGGCGTCTCCGCGACGAGGCTTCGCCGCAAAATATCCCAAAAAGAATCAAGTCGCCTTGCAAGGAAACGCCAGCTCAGTTTAGAATTTCTCCTTTGTTTATTTAGGGTAGCAGACAGGTTGCGCTCTCCCTGCCAGCAGATTTGCCAAACATGTTTCGGGCCAACAGCCCTTGATCACTGGCAGCATTCAAAGTTCAGGCAGCTGTGTCGACTTTGTTAACATAACCCCGCCCAAATGGGACTTTTTGTTTGCCAGTGCATTCTGGGGTACGTAGTCTGACTGTAACCAAATGGTTGCTGAACAGTACTTTGTGCCAAAAATAATCCCCAAGTGGGTCCAGTGGCAGGGGAACCCAGCGTTGTCCACTATTACCTTGACCCCCAAAGACTGGTATTCACAACTCCACGTAGCGCCACTCGTCATAGCACTGCAGGTCCACTGGATATGTGGCGGGGCGTCCTCGCGGCGAGGCTTCGCCGCAAAATATCCCAAAAAGAATCAAGTCGCCTTGCAAGGAAACGCCAGCTCAGTTGAGAATTTCTCCTGTGTTTATTGTGGGTAGCAGACAGGTTGCGCTCTCCCTGCCAGCAGATTTGCCAAACATGTTTCGGGCCAACAGCCCTTGATCACTGGCAGCATTCAAAGTTCAGGCAGCTGTGTCGACTTTGTTAACATAACCCCGCCCAAATGGGACTTTTTGTTTGCCAGTGCATTCTGGGGTACGTAGTCTGACTGTAACCAAATGGTTGCTGAACAGTACTTTGTGCCAAAAATAATCCCCAAGTGGGTCCAGTGGCAGGGGAACCCAGCATTGTCCACTATTACCTTGACCCCCAAAGACTGGTATTCACAACTCCACGTAGCGCCACTCGTCATAGCACTGCAGGTCCACAGGATATGTGGCGGGGCGTCTCCGCGACGAGGCTTCGCCGCAAAATATCCCAAAAAGAATCAAGTTGCCTTGCAAGGAAACGCCAGCTCAGTTGAGAATTTCTCCTATGTTTATTGTGGGTAGCAGACAGGTTGCGCTCTCCCTGCCAGCAGATTTGCCAAACATGTTTCGGGCCAACCGCCCTTGATCACTGGCGGCATTCAAAGTTCAGGCAGCTGTGTCGACTTTGTTAACATAACCCCGCCCAAATGGGACTTTTTGTTTGCCAGTGCATTTTGGGGTACGTAGTCTGACTGTAACCAAATGGTTGCTGAACAGTACTTTGTGCCAAAAATAATCCCCAAGTGGGTCCAGTGGCAGGGGAACCCAGCGTTGTCCACTATTACCTTGACCCCCAAAGACTGGTATTCACAACTCCACGTAGCGCCACTCGTCATAGCACTGCAGGTCCACTGGATATGTGGCGGGGCGTCTCCGCGGCGAGGCTTCGCCGCAAAATATCCCAAAAAGAATCAAGTCGCCTTGCAAGGAAACACCAGCTCAGTTGAGAATTTCTCCTATGTTTATTGTGGGTAGCAGACAGGTTGCGCTCTCCCTGCCAGCAGATTTGCCAAACATGTTTCGGGCCAACAGCCCTTGATCACTGGCAGCATTCAAAGTTCAGGCAGCTGTGTCGACTTTGTTAACATAACCCCGCCCAAATGGGACTTTTTGTTTGCCAGTGCATTCTGGGGTACGTAGTCTGACTGTAACCAAATGGTTGCTGAACAGTACTTTGTGCCAAAAATAATCCCCAAGTGGGTCCAGTGGCAGGGGAACCCAGCGTTGTCCACTATTACCTTGACCCCCAAAGACTGGTATTCACAACTCCACGTAGCGCCACTCGTCATAGCACTGCAGGTCCACTGGATATGTGGCGGGGCGTCTCCGCGGCGAGGCTTCGCCGCAAAATATCCCAAAAAGAATCAAGTCGCCTTGCAAGGAAACGCCAGCTCAGTTGAGAATTTCTCCTATGTTTATTGTGGGTAGCAGACAGGTTGCGCTCTCCCTGCCAGCAGATTTGCCAAACATGTTTCGGGCCAACAGCCCTTGATCACTGGCAGCATTCAAAGTTCAGGCAGCTGTGTCGACTTTGTTAACATAACCCCGCCCAAATGGGACTTTTTGTTTGCCAGTGCATTCTGGGGTACGTAGTCTGACTGTAACCAAATGGTTGCTGAACAGTACTTTGTGCCAAAAATAATCCCCCAGTGGGTCCAGTGGCAGGGGAACCCAGCGTTGTCCACTATTACCTTGACCCCCAAAGACTGGTATTCACACCTCCACGTAGCGCCACTCGTCATAGCACTGCAGGTCCACTGGATATGTGGCGGGGCGTCTCTGCGGCGAGGCTTCGCCGCAAAATATCCCAAAAAGAATCAAGTCGCCTTGCAAGGAAACGCCAGCTCAGTTGAGAATTTCTCCTATGTTTATTGTGGGTAGCAGACAGGTTGCGCTCTCCCTGCCAGCAGATTTGCCAAACATGTTTCGGGCCAACAGCCCTTGATCACTGGCAGCATTCAAAGTTCAGGCAGCTGTGTCGACTTTGTTAACATAACCCCGCCCAAATGGGACTTTTTGTTTGCCAGTGCATTCTGGGGTACGTAGTCTGACTGTAACCAAATGGTTGCTGAACAGTACTTTGTGCCAAAAATAATCCCCAAGTGGGTCCAGTGGCAGGGGAACCCAGCGTTGTCCACTATTACCTTGACCCCCAAAGACTGGTATTCACAACTCCACGTAGCGCCACTCGTCATAGCACTGCAGGTCCACTGGATATGTGGCGGGGCGTCTCCGCGGCGAGGCTTCGCCGCAAAATATCCCAAAAAGAATCAAGTCGCCTTGCAAGGAAACGCCAGCTCAGTTGAGAATTTCTCCTATGTTTATTGTGGGTAGCAGACAGGTTGCGCTCTCCCTGCCAGCAGATTTGCCAAACATGTTTCGGGCCAACAGCCCTTGATCACTGGCAGCATTCAAAGTTCAGGCAGCTGTGTCGACTTTGTTAACATAACCCCGCCCAAATGGGACTTTTTGTTTGCCAGTGCATTCTGGGGTACGTAGTCTGACTGTAACCAAATGGTTGCTGAACAGTACTTTGTGCCAAAAATAATCCCCCAGTGGGTCCAGTGGCAGGGGAACCCAGCGTTGTCCACTATTACCTTGACCCCCAAAGACTGGTATTCACACCTCCACGTAGCGCCACTCGTCATAGCACTGCAGTTCCACTGGATATGTGGCGGGGCGTCTCTGCGGCGAGGCTTCGCCGCAAAATATCCCAAAAAGAATCAAGTCGCCTTGCAAGGAAACGCCAGCTCAGTTGAGAATTTCTCCTATGTTTATTGTGGGTAGCAGACAGGTTGCGCTCTCCCTGCCAGCAGATTTGCCAAACATGTTTCGGGCCAACAGCCCTTGATCACTGGCAGCATTCAAAGTTCAGGCAGCTGTGTCGACTTTGTTAACATAACCCCGCCCAAATGGGACTTTTTGTTTGCCAGTGCATTCTGGGGTACGTAGTCTGACTGTAACCAAATGGTTGCTGAACAGTACTTTGTGCCAAAAATAATCCCCAAGTGGGTCCAGTGGCAGGGGAACCCAGCGTTGTCCACTATTACCTTGACCCCCAAAGACTGGTATTCACAACTCCACATAGCGCCACTCGTCATAGCACTGCAGGTCCACTGGATATGTGGCGGGGCGTCTCCGCGGCGAGGCTTCGCCGCAAAATATCCCAAAAAGAATCAAGTCGCCTTGCAAGGAAACGCCAGCTAAGTTGAGAATTTCTCCTATGTTTATTGTGGGTAGCAGACAGGTTGCGCTCTCCCTGCCAGCAGATTTGCCAAACATGTTTCGGGCCAACAGCCCTTGATCACTGGCAGCATTCAAAGTTCAGGCAGCTGTGTCGACTTTGTTAACATAACCCCGCCCAAATGGGACTTTTTGTTTGCCAGTGCATTCTGGGGTACGTAGTCTGACTGTAACCAAATGGTTGCTGAACAGTACTTTGTGCCAAAAATAATCCCCAAGTGGGTCCAGTGGCAGGTGAACCCAGCGTTGTCCACTATTACCTTGACCCCCAAAGACTGGTATTCACAACTCCACGTAGCGCCACTCGTCATAGCACTGCAGGTCCACAGGATATGTGGCGGGGCGTCTCCGCGACGAGGCTTCGCCGCAAAATATCCCAAAAAGAATCAAGTCGCCTTGCAAGGAAACGCCAGCTCAGTTGAGAATTTCTCCTATGTTTATTGTGGGTAGCAGACAGGTTGCGCTCTCCCTGCCAGCAGATTTGCCAAACATGTTTCGGGCCAACAGCCCTTGATCACTGGCAGCATTCAAAGTTCAGGCAGCTGTGTCGACTTTGTTAACATAACCCCGCCCAAATGGGACTTTTTGTTTGCCAGTGCATTCTGGGGTACGTAGTCTGACTGTAACCAAATGGTTGCTGAACAGTACTTTGTGCCAAAAATAATCCCCAAGTGGGTCCAGTGGCAGGGGAACCCAGCGTTGTATACTATTACCTTGACCCCCAAAGATCGTATTCACAACTCCACGTAGCGCCACTCGTCATAGCACTGCAGGTCCACTGGATATGTGGCGGGGCGTCTCCGCGGCGAGGCTTCGCCGCAAATTATCCCAAAAAGAATCAAGTCGCCTTGCAAGGAAACACCAGCTCAGTTGAGAATTTCTCCTATGTTTATTGTGGGTAGCAGACAGGTTGCGCTCTCCCTGCCAGCAGATTTGCCAAACATGTTTCGGGCCAACAGCCCTTGATCACTGGCAGCATTCAAAGTTCAGGCAGCTGTGTCGACTTTGTTAACATAACCCCGCCCAAATGGGACTTTTTGTTTGCCAGTGCATTCTGGGGTACGTAGTCTGACTGTAACCAAATGGTTGCTGAACAGTACTTTGTGCCAAAAATAATCCCCAAGTGGGTCCAGTGGCAGGGGAACCCAGCGTTGTCCACTATTACCTTGACCTCCAAAGACTGGTATTCACAACTCCACGTAGCGCCACTCGTCATAGCACTGCAGGTCCACTGGATATGTGGCGGGGCGTCTCCGCGGCGAGGCTTCGCCGCAAAATATCCCAAAAAGAATCAAGTCGCCTTGCAAGGAAACACCAGCTCAGTTGAGAATTTCTCCTATGTTTATTGTGGGTAGCAGACAGGTTGCGCTCTCCCTGCCAGCAGATTTGCCAAACATGTTTCAGGCCAACAGCCCTTGATCACTGGCAGCATTCAAAGTTCAGGCAGCTGTGTCGACTTTGTTAACATAACCCCGCCCAAATGGGACTTTTTGTTTGCCAGTGCATTCTGGGGTACGTAGTCTGACTGTAACCAAATGGTTGCTGAACAGTACTTTGTGCCAAAAATAATCCCACAGTGGGTCCAGTGGCAGGGGAACCCAGCGTTGTCCACTATTACCTTGACCCCCAAAGACTGGTATTCACAACTCCACGTAGCGCCACTCGTCATAGCACTGCAGGTCCACTGGATATGTGGCGGGGCGTCTCCGCGGCGAGGCTTCGCCGCAAAATATCCCAAAAAGAATCAAGTCGCCTTGCAAGGAAACGCCAGCTCAGTTGAGAATTTCTCCCATGTTTATTGTGGGTAGCAGACAGGTTGCGCTCTCCCTGCCAGCAGATTTGCCAAACATGTTTCGGGCCAACAGCCCTTGATCACTGGCAGCATTCAAAGTTCAGGCAGCTGTGTCGACTTTGTTAACATAACCCCGCCCAAATGGGACTTTTTGTTTGCCAGTGCATTCTGGGGTACGTAGTCTGACTGTAACCAAATGGTTGCTGAACAGTACTTTGTGCCAAAAATAATCCCCAAGTGGGTCCAGTGGCAGGGGAACCCAGCGTTGTCCACTATTACCTTGACCCCCAAAGACTGGTATTCACAACTCCACGTAGCGCCACTCGTCATAGCACTGCAGGTCCACTGGATATGTGGCGGGGCGTCTCCGCGGCGAGGCTTCGCCGCAAAATATCCCAAAAAGAATCAAGTCGCCTTGCAAGGAAACGCCAGCTAAGTTGAGAATTTCTCCTATGTTTATTGTGGGTAGCAGACAGGTTGCGCTCTCCCTGCCAGCAGATTTGCCAAACATGTTTCGGGCCAACAGCCCTTGATTACTGGCAGCATTCAAAGTTCAGGCAGCTGTGTCGACTTTGTTAACATAACCCCGCCCAAATGGGACTTTTTGTTTGCCAGTGCATTCTGGGGTACGTAGTCTGACTGTAACCAAATGGTTGCTGAACAGTACTTTGTGCCAAAATTAATCCCCAAGTGGGTCCAGTGGCAGGGGAACCCAGCGTTGTCCACTATTACCTTGACCCCCAAAGACTGGTATTCACAACTCCACGTAGCGCCACTCGTCATAGCACTGCAGGTCCACTGGATATGTGGCGGGGCGTCTCCGCGGCGAGGCTTCGCCGCAAAATATCCCAAAAAGAATCAAGTCGCCTTGCAAGGAAACACCAGCTCAGTTGAGAATTTCTCCTATGTTTATTGTGGGTAGCAGACAGGTTGCGCTCTCCCTGCCAGCAGATTTGCTAAACATGTTTCGGGCCAACAGCCCTTGATCACTGGCAGCATTCAAAGTTCAGGCAGCTGTGTCGACTTTGTTAACATAACCCCGCCCAAATGGGACTTTTTGTTTGCCAGTGCATTCTGGGGTACGTAGTCTGACTGTAACCAAATGGTTGCTGAACAGTACTTTGTGCCAAAAATAATCCCCAAGTGGGTCCAGTGGCAGGGGAACCCAGCGTTGTCCACTATTACCTTGACCCCCAAAGACTGGTATTCACAACTCCACGTAGCGCCACTCGTCATAGCACTGCAGGTCCACTGGATATGTGGCGGGGCGTCTCCGCGGCGAGGCTTCGCCGCAAAATATCCCAAAAAGAATCAAGTCGCCTTGCAAGGAAACGCCAGCTAAGTTGAGAATTTCTCCTATGTTTATTGTGGGTAGCAGACAGGTTGCGCTCTCCCTGCCAGCAGATTTGCCAAACATGTTTCGGGCCAACAGCCCTTGATCACTGGCAGCATTCAAAGTTCAGGCAGCTGTGTCGACTTTGTTAACATAACCCCGCCCAAATGGGACTTTTTATTTGCCAGTGCATTCTGGGGTACGTAGTCTGACTGTAACCAAATGGTTGCTGAACAGTACTTTGTGCCAAAAATAATCCCCAAGTGGGTCCAGTGGCAGGGGAACCCAGCGTTGTCCACTATTACCTTGACCCCCAAAGACTGGTATTCACAACTCCACGTAGCGCCACTCGTCATAGCACTGCAGGTCCACTGGATATGTGGCGGGGCGTCTCCGCGGCGAGGCTTCGCCGCAAAATATCCCAAAAAGAATCAAGTCGCCTTGCAAGGAAACACCAGCTCAGTTGAGAATTTCTCCTATGTTTATTGTGGGTAGCAGACAGGTTGCGCTCTCCCTGCCAGCAGATTTGCCAAACATGTTTCGGGCCAACAGCCCTTGATCACTGGCAGCATTCAAAGTTCAGGCAGCTGTGTCGACTTTGTTAACATAACCCCGCCCAAATGGGACTTTTTGTTTGCCAGTGCATTCTGGGGTACGTAGTCTGACTGTAACCAAATGGTTGCTGAACAGTACTTTGTGCCAAAAATAATCCCCAAGTGGGTCCAGTGGCAGGGGAACCCAGCGTTGTCCACTATTACCTTGACCCCCAAAGACTGGTATTCACAACTCCACGTAGCGCCACTCGTCATAGCACTGCAGGTCCACTGGATATGTGGCGGGGCGTCTCCGCGGCGAGGCTTCGCCCCAAAATATCCCAAAAAGAATCAAGTCGCCTTGCAAGGAAACGCCAGCTCAGTTGAGAATTTCTCCTATGTTTATTGTGGGTAGCAGACAGGTTGCGCTCTCCCTGCCAGCAGATTTGCCAAACATGTTTCGGGCCAACAGCCCTTGATTACTGGCAGCATTCAAATTTCAGGCAGCTGTGTCGACTTTGTTAACATAACCCCGCCCAAATGGGACTTTTTGTTTGCCAGTGCATTCTGGGGTACGTAGTCTGACTGTAACCAAATGGTTGCTGAACAATACTTTGTGCCAAAAATAATCCCCAAGTGGGTCCAGTGGCAGGGGAACCCAGCGTTGTCCACTATTACCTTGACCCCCAAAGACTGGTATTCACAACTCCACGTAGCGCCACTCGTCATAGCACTGCAGGTCCACTGGATATGTGGCGGGGCGTCTCCGCGGCGAGGCTTCGCCGCAAAATATCCCAAAAAGAATCAAGTCACCTTGCAAGGAAACGCCAGCTCAGTTGAGAATTTCTCCTATGTTTATTGTGGGTAGCAGACAGGTTGCGCTCTCCCTGCCAGCAGATTTGCCAAACATGTTTCGGGCCAACAGCCCTTGATCACTGGCAGCATTCAAATTTCAGGCAGCTGTGTCGACTTTGTTAACATAACCCCGCCCAAATGGGACTTTTTGTTTGCCAGTGCATTCTGGGGTACGTAGTCTGACTGTAACCAAATGGTTGCTGAACAGTACTTTGTGCCAAAAATAATCCCCAAGTGGGTCCAGTGGCAGGGGAACCCAGCGTTGTCCACTATTACCTTGACCCCCAAAGACTGGTATTCACAACTCCACGTAGCGCCACTCGTCATAGCACTGCAGGTCCACAGGATATGTGGCGGTGCGTCTCCGCGACGAGGCTTCGCCGCAAAATATCCCAAAAAGAATCAAGTCGCCTTGCAAGGAAACGCCAGCTCAGTTGAGAATTTCTCCTATGTTTATTGTGGGTAGCAGACAGGTTGCGCTCTCCCTACCAGCAGATTTGCCAAACATGTTTCGGGCCAACAGCCCTTGATCACTGGCAGCATTCAAAGTTCAGGCAGCTGTGTCGACTTTGTTAACATAACCCCGCCCAAATGGGACTTTTTGTTTGCCAGTGCATTCTGGGGTACGTAGTCTGACTGTAACCAAATGGTTGCTGAACAGTACTTTGTGCCAAAAATAATCCCCAAGTGGGTCCAGTGGCAGGGGAACCCAGCGTTGTCCACTACTACCTTGACCCCCAAAGACTGGTATTCACAACTCCACGTAGCGCCACTCGTCATAGCACTGCAGGTCCACTGGATATGTGGCGGGGCGTCTCCGCGGCGAGGCTTCGCCGCAAAATATCCCAAAAAGAATCAAGTCGCCTTGCAAGGAAACGCCAGCTCAGTTGAGAATTTCTCCTATGTTTATTGTGGGTAGCAGACAGGTTGCGCTCTCCCTGCCAGCAGATTTGCCAAACATGTTTCGGGCCAACAGCCCTTGATCACTGGCAGCATTCAAAGTCCAGGCAGCTGTGTCGACTTTGTTAACATAACCCCGCCCAAATGGGACTTTTTGTTTGCCAGTGCATTCTGGGGTACGTAGTCTGACTGTAACCAAATGGTTGCTGAACAGTACTTTGTGCCAAAAATAATCCCCAAGTGGGTCCAGTGGCAGGGGAACCCAGCATTGTCCACTATTACCTTGACCCCCAAAGACTGGTATTCACAAATCCACGTAGCGCCACTCGTCATAGCACTGCAGGTCTACAGGATATGTGGCGGGGCGTCTCCGCGACGAGGCTTCGCCTCAAAATATCCCAAAATGAATCAAGTCGCCTTGCAAGGAAACGCCAGCTCAGTTGAGAATTTCTCCTATGTTTATTGTGGGTAGCAGACAGGTTGCGCTCTCCCTGCCAGCAGATTTGCCAAACATGTTTCGGGCCAACAGCCCTTGATCACTGGCAGCATTCAAATTTCAGGCAGCTGTGTCGACTTTGTTAACATAACCCCGCCCAAATGGGACTTTTTGTTTGCCAGTGCATTCTGGGGTACGTAGTCTGACTGTAACCAAATGGTTGCTGAACAGTACTTTGTGCCAAAAATAATCCCCAAGTGGGTCCAGTGGCAGGGGAACCCAGCGTTGTCCACTATTACCTTGACCCCCAAAGACTGGTATTCACAACTCCACGTAGCGCCACTCGTCATAGCACTGCAGGTCCACAGGATATGTGGCGGGGCGTCTCCGCGACGAGGCTTCGCCGCAAAATATCCCAAAAAGAATCAAGTCGCCTTGCAAGGAAACGCCAGCTCAGTTTAGAATTTCTCCTTTGTTTATTTAGGGTAGCAGACAGGTTGCGCTCTCCCTGCCAGCAGATTTGCCAAACATGTTTCGGGCCAACAGCCCTTGATCACTGGCAGCATTCAAAGTTCAGGCAGCTGTGTCGACTTTGTTAACATAACCCCGCCCAAATGGGACTTTTTGTTTGCCAGTGCATTCTGGGGTACGTAGTCTGACTGTAACCAAATGGTTGCTGAACAGTACTTTGTGCCAAAAATAATCCCCAAGTGGGTCCAGTGGCAGGGGAACCCAGCGTTGTCCACTATTACCTTGACCCCCAAAGACTGGTATTCACAACTCCACGTAGCGCCACTCGTCATAGCACTGCAGGTCCACAGGATATGTGGCGGGGCGTCTCCGCGACGAGGCTTCGCCGCAAAATATCCCAAAAAGAATCAAGTCGCCTTGCAAGGAAACGCCAGCTCAGTTGAGAATTTCTCCTATGTTTATTGTGGGTAGCAGACAGGTTGCGCTCTCCCTGCCAGCAGATTTGCCAAACATGTTTCGGGCCAACAGCCCTTGATCACTGGCGGCATTCAAAGTTCAGGCAGCTGTGTCGACTTTGTTAACATAACCCCGCCCAAATGGGACTTTTTGTTTGCCAGTGCATTTTGGGGTACGTAGTCTGACTGTAACCAAATGGTTGCTGAACAGTACTTTGTGCCAAAAATAATCCCCAAGTGGGTCCAGTGGCAGGGGAACCCAGCGTTGTCCACTATTACCTTGACCCCCAAAGACTGGTATTCACAACTCCACGTAGCGCCACTCGTCATAGCACTGCAGGTCCACTGGATATGTGGCGGGGCGTCTCCGCGACGAGGCCTCGCCGCAAAATATCCCAAAAAGCATCAAGTCGCCTTGCAAGGAAACACCAGCTCAGTTGAGAATTTCTCCTATGTTTATTGTGGGTAGCAGACAGGTTGCGCTCTCCCTGCCAGCAGATTTGCCAAACATGTTTCGGGCCAACAGCCCTTGATCACTGGCAGCATTCAAAGTTCAGGCAGCTGTGTCGACTTTGTTAACATAACCCCGCCCAAATGGGACTTTTTGTTTGCCAGTGCATTCTGGGGTACGTAGTCTGACTGTAACCAAATGGTTGCTGAACAGTACTTTGTGCCAAAAATAATCCCCAAGTGGGTCCAGTGGCAGGGGAACCCAGCGTTGTCCACTATTACCTTGACCCCCAAAGACTGGTATTCACAACTCCACGTAGCGCCACTCGTCATAGCACTGCAGGTCCACTGGATATGTGGCGGGGCGTCTCCGCGGCGAGGCTTGGCCGCAAAATATCCCAAAAAGAATCAAGTCGCCTTGCAAGGAAACGCCAGCTCAGTTGAGAATTTCTCCTATGTTTATTGTGGGTAGCAGACAGGTTGCGCTCTCCCTGCCAGCAGATTTGCCAAACATGTTTCGGGCCAACAGCCCTTGATCACTGGCAGCATTCAAAGTTCAGGCAGCTGTGTCGACTTTGTTAACATAACCCCGCCCAAATGGGACTTTTTGTTTGCCAGTGCATTCTGGGGTACGTAGTCTGACTGTAACCAAATGGTTGCTGAACAGTACTTTGTGCCAAAAATAATCCCCCAGTGGGTCCAGTGGCAGGGGAACCCAGCGTTGTCCACTATTACCTTGACCCCCAAAGACTGGTATTCACAACTCCACGTAGCGCCACTCGTCATAGCACTGCAGGTCCACTGGATATGTGGCGGGGCGTCTCCGCGGCGAGGCTTCGCCGCAAAATATCCCAAAAAGAATCAAGTCGCCTTGCAAGGAAACGCCAGCTCAGTTGAGAATTTCTCCTATGTTTATTGTGGGTAGCAGACAGGTTGCGCTCTCCCTGCCAGCAGATTTGCCAAACATGTTTCGGGCCAACAGCCCTTGATCACTGGCAGCATTCAAAGTTCAGGCAGCTGTGTCGACTTTGTTAACATAACCCCGCCCAAATGGGACTTTTTGTTTGCCAGTGCATTCTGGGGTACGTAGTCTGACTGTAACCAAATGGTTGCTGAACAGTACTTTGTGCCAAAAATAATCCCCAAGTGGGTCCAGTGGCAGGGGAACCCAGCGTTGTCCACTATTACCTTGACCCCCAAAGACTGGTATTCACAACTCCACGTAGCGCCACTCGTCATAGCACTGCAGGTCCACTGGATATGTGGCGGGGCGTCTCCGCGGCGAGGCTTCGCCGCAAAATATCCCAAAAAGAATCAAGTCGCCCTGCAAGGAAACGCCAGCTAAGTTGAGAATTTCTCCTATGTTTATTGTGGGTAGCAGGCAGGTTGCGCTCTCCCTGCCAGCAGATTTGCCAAACATGTTTCGGGCCAACAGCCCTTGATCACTGGCAGCATTCAAAGTTCAGGCAGCTGTGTCGACTTTGTTAACATAACCCCGCCCAAATGGGACTTTTTGTTTGCCAGTGCATTCTGGGGTACGTAGTCTGACTGTAACCAAATGGTTGCTGAACAGTACTTTGTGCCAAAAATAATCCCCAAGTGGGTCCAGTGGCAGGTGAACCCAGCGTTGTCCACTATTACCTTGACCCCCAAAGACTGGTATTCACAACTCCACGTAGCGCCACTCGTCATAGCACTGCAGGTCCACAGGATATGTGGCGGGGCGTCTCCGCGACGAGGCTTCGCCGCAAAATATCCCAAAAAGAATCAAGTCGCTTTGCAAGGAAACGCCAGCTCAGTTGAGAATTTCTCCTATGTTTATTGTGGGTAGCAGACAGGTTGCGCTCTCCCTGCCAGCAGATTTGCCAAACATGTTTCGGGCCAACAGCCCTTGATCACTGGCAGCATTCAAAGTTCAGGCAGCTGTGTCGACTTTGTTAACATAACCCCGCCCAAATGGGACTTTTTGTTTGCCAGTGCATTCTGGGGTACGTAGTCTGACTGTAACCAAATGGTTGCTGAACAGTACTTTGTGCCAAAAATAATCCCCAAGTGGGTCCAGTGGCAGGGGAACCCAGCGTTGTCCACTATTACCTTGACCCCCAAAGACTGGTATTCACAACTCCACGTAGCGCCACTCGTCATAGCACTGCAGGTCCACTGGATATGTGGCGGGGCGTCTCCGCGGCGAGGCTTCGCCGCAAAATATCCCAAAAAGAATCAAGTCGCCTTGCAAGGAAACGCCAGCTCAGTTGAGAATTTCTCCTATGTTTATTGTGGGTAGCAGACAGGTTGCGCTCTCCCTGCCAGCAGATTTGCCAAACATGTTTCGGGCCAACAGCCCTTGATTACTGGCAGCATTCAAATTTCAGGCAGCTGTGTCGACTTTGTTAACATAACCCCGCCCAAATGGGACTTTTTGTTTGCCAGTGCATTCTGGGGTACGTAGTCTGACTGTAACCAAATGGTTGCTGAACAATACTTTGTGCCAAAAATAATCCCCAAGTGGGTCCAGTGGCAGGGGAACCCAGCGTTGTCCACTATTACCTTGACCCCCAAAGACTGGTATTCACAACTCCACGTAGCGCCACTCGTCATAGCACTGCAGGTCCACTGGATATGTGGCGGGGCGTCTCCGCGGCGAGGCTTCGCCGCAAAATATCCCAAAAAGAATCAAGTCACCTTGCAAGGAAACGCCAGCTCAGTTGAGAATTTCTCCTATGTTTATTGTGGGTAGCAGACAGGTTGCGCTCTCCCTGCCAGCAGATTTGCCAAACATGTTTCGGGCCAACAGCCCTTGATCACTGGCAGCATTCAAATTTCAGGCAGCTGTGTCGACTTTGTTAACATAACCCCGCCCAAATGGGACTTTTTGTTTGCCAGTGCATTCTGGGGTACGTAGTCTGACTGTAACCAAATGGTTGCTGAACAGTACTTTGTGCCAAAAATAATCCCCAAGTGGGTCCAGTGGCAGGGGAACCCAGCGTTGTCCACTATTACCTTGACCCCCAAAGACTGGTATTCACAACTCCACGTAGCGCCACTCGTCATAGCACTGCAGGTCCACAGGATATGTGGCGGTGCGTCTCCGCGACGAGGCTTCGCCGCAAAATATCCCAAAAAGAATCAAGTCGCCTTGCAAGGAAACGCCAGCTCAGTTGAGAATTTCTCCTATGTTTATTGTGGGTAGCAGACAGGTTGCGCTCTCCCTACCAGCAGATTTGCCAAACATGTTTCGGGCCAACAGCCCTTGATCACTGGCAGCATTCAAAGTTCAGGCAGCTGTGTCGACTTTGTTAACATAACCCCGCCCAAATGGGACTTTTTGTTTGCCAGTGCATTCTGGGGTACGTAGTCTGACTGTAACCAAATGGTTGCTGAACAGTACTTTGTGCCAAAAATAATCCCCAAGTGGGTCCAGTGGCAGGGGAACCCAGCGTTGTCCACTACTACCTTGACCCCCAAAGACTGGTATTCACAACTCCACGTAGCGCCACTCGTCATAGCACTGCAGGTCCACTGGATATGTGGCGGGGCGTCTCCGCGGCGAGGCTTCGCCGCAAAATATCCCAAAAAGAATCAAGTCGCCTTGCAAGGAAACGCCAGCTCAGTTGAGAATTTCTCCTATGTTTATTGTGGGTAGCAGACAGGTTGCGCTCTCCCTGCCAGCAGATTTGCCAAACATGTTTCGGGCCAACAGCCCTTGATCACTGGCAGCATTCAAAGTCCAGGCAGCTGTGTCGACTTTGTTAACATAACCCCGCCCAAATGGGACTTTTTGTTTGCCAGTGCATTCTGGGGTACGTAGTCTGACTGTAACCAAATTGTTGCTGAACAGTACTTTGTGCCAAAAATAATCCCCAAGTGGGTCCAGTGGCAGGGGAACCCAGCATTGTCCACTATTACCTTGACCCCCAAAGACTGGTATTCACAAATCCACGTAGCGCCACTCGTCATAGCACTGCAGGTCCACAGGATATGTGGCGGGGCGTCTCCGCGACGAGGCTTCGCCTCAAAATATCCCAAAATGAATCAAGTCGCCTTGCAAGGAAACGCCAGCTCAGTTGAGAATTTCTCCTATGTTTATTGTGGGTAGCAGACAGGTTGCGCTCTCCCTGCCAGCAGATTTGCCAAACATGTTTCGGGCCAACAGCCCTTGATCACTGGCAGCATTCAAATTTCAGGCAGCTGTGTCGACTTTGTTAACATAACCCCGCCCAAATGGGACTTTTTGTTTGCCAGTGCATTCTGGGGTACGTAGTCTGACTGTAACCAAATGGTTGCTGAACAGTACTTTGTGCCAAAAATAATCCCCAAGTGGGTCCAGTGGCAGGGGAACCCAGCGTTGTCCACTATTACCTTGACCCCCAAAGACTGGTATTCACAACTCCACGTAGCGCCACTCGTCATAGCACTGCAGGTCCACAGGATATGTGGCGGGGCGTCTCCGCGACGAGGCTTCGCCGCAAAATATCCCAAAAAGAATCAAGTCGCCTTGCAAGGAAACGCCAGCTCAGTTTAGAATTTCTCCTTTGTTTATTTAGGGTAGCAGACAGGTTGCGCTCTCCCTGCCAGCAGATTTGCCAAACATGTTTCGGGCCAACAGCCCTTGATCACTGGCAGCATTCAAAGTTCAGGCAGCTGTGTCGACTTTGTTAACATAACCCCGCCCAAATGGGACTTTTTGTTTGCCAGTGCATTCTGGGGTACGTAGTCTGACTGTAACCAAATGGTTGCTGAACAGTACTTTGTGCCAAAAATAATCCCCAAGTGGGTCCAGTGGCAGGGGAACCCAGCGTTGTCCACTATTACCTTGACCCCCAAAGACTGGTATTCACAACTCCACGTAGCGCCACTCGTCATAGCACTGCAGGTCCACAGGATATGTGGCGGGGCGTCTCCGCGACGAGGCTTCGCCGCAAAATATCCCAAAAAGAATCAAGTCGCCTTGCAAGGAAACGCCAGCTCAGTTGAGAATTTCTCCTATGTTTATTGTGGGTAGCAGACAGGTTGCGCTCTCCCTGCCAGCAGATTTGCCAAACATGTTTCGGGCCAACAGCCCTTGATCACTGGCGGCATTCAAAGTTCAGGCAGCTGTGTCGACTTTGTTAACATAACCCCGCCCAAATGGGACTTTTTGTTTGCCAGTGCATTTTGGGGTACGTAGTCTGACTGTAACCAAATGGTTGCTGAACAGTACTTTGTGCCAAAAATAATCCCCAAGTGGGTCCAGTGGCAGGGGAACCCAGCGTTGTCCACTATTACCTTGACCCCCAAAGACTGGTATTCACAACTCCACGTAGCGCCACTCGTCATAGCACTGCAGGTCCACTGGATATGTGGCGGGGCGTCTCCGCGACGAGGCCTCGCCGCAAAATATCCCAAAAAGAATCAAGTCGCCTTGCAAGGAAACACCAGCTCAGTTGAGAATTTCTCCTATGTTTATTGTGGGTAGCAGACAGGTTGCGCTCTCCCTGCCAGCAGATTTGCCAAACATGTTTCGGGCCAACAGCCCTTGATCACTGGCAGCATTCAAAGTTCAGGCAGCTGTGTCGACTTTGTTAACATAACCCCGCCCAAATGGGACTTTTTGTTTGCCAGTGCATTCTGGGGTACGTAGTCTGACTGTAACCAAATGGTTGCTGAACAGTACTTTGTGCCAAAAATAATCCCCAAGTGGGTCCAGTGGCAGGGGAACCCAGCGTTGTCCACTATTACCTTGACCCCCAAAGACTGGTATTCACAACTCCACGTAGCGCCACTCGTCATAGCACTGCAGGTCCACTGGATATGTGGCGGGGCGTCTCCGCGGCGAGGCTTGGCCGCAAAATATCCCAAAAAGAATCAAGTCGCCTTGCAAGGAAACGCCAGCTCAGTTGAGAATTTCTCCTATGTTTATTGTGGGTAGCAGACAGGTTGCGCTCTCCCTGCCAGCAGATTTGCCAAACATGTTTCGGGCCAACAGCCCTTGATCACTGGCAGCATTCAAAGTTCAGGCAGCTGTGTCGACTTTGTTAACATAACCCCGCCCAAATGGGACTTTTTGTTTGCCAGTGCATTCTGGGGTACGTAGTCTGACTGTAACCAAATGGTTGCTGAACAGTACTTTGTGCCAAAAATAATCCCCCAGTGGGTCCAGTGGCAGGGGAACCCAGCGTTGTCCACTATTACCTTGACCCCCAAAGACTGGTATTCACAACTCCACGTAGCGCCACTCGTCATAGCACTGCAGGTCCACTGGATATGTGGCGGGGCGTCTCCGCGGCGAGGCTTCGCCGCAAAATATCCCAAAAAGAATCAAGTCGCCTTGCAAGGAAACGCCAGCTCAGTTGAGAATTTCTCCTATGTTTATTGTGGGTAGCAGACAGGTTGCGCTCTCCCTGCCAGCAGATTTGCCAAACATGTTTCGGGCCAACAGCCCTTGATCACTGGCAGCATTCAAAGTTCAGGCAGCTGTGTCGACTTTGTTAACATAACCCCGCCCAAATGGGACTTTTTGTTTGCCAGTGCATTCTGGGGTACGTAGTCTGACTGTAACCAAATGGTTGCTGAACAGTACTTTGTGCCAAAAATAATCCCCAAGTGGGTCCAGTGGCAGGGGAACCCAGCGTTGTCCACTATTACCTTGACCCCCAAAGACTGGTATTCACAACTCCACGTAGCGCCACTCGTCATAGCACTGCAGGTCCACTGGATATGTGGCGGGGCGTCTCCGCGGCGAGGCTTCGCCGCAAAATATCCCAAAAAGAATCAAGTCGCCTTGCAAGGAAACGCCAGCTAAGTTGAGAATTTCTCCTATGTTTATTGTGGGTAGCAGGCAGGTTGCGCTCTCCCTGCCAGCAGATTTGCCAAACATGTTTCGGGCCAACAGCCCTTGATCACTGGCAGCATTCAAAGTTCAGGCAGCTGTGTCGACTTTGTTAACATAACCCCGCCCAAATGGGACTTTTTGTTTGCCAGTGCATTCTGGGGTACGTAGTCTGACTGTAACCAAATGGTTGCTGAACAGTACTTTGTGCCAAAAATAATCCCCAAGTGGGTCCAGTGGCAGGTGAACCCAGCGTTGTCCACTATTACCTTGACCCCCAAAGACTGGTATTCACAACTCCACGTAGCGCCACTCGTCATAGCACTGCAGGTCCACAGGATATGTGGCGGGGCGTCTCCGCGACGAGGCTTCGCCGCAAAATATCCCAAAAAGAATCAAGTCGCTTTGCAAGGAAACGCCAGCTCAGTTGAGAATTTCTCCTATGTTTATTGTGGGTAGCAGACAGGTTGCGCTCTCCCTGCCAGCAGATTTGCCAAACATGTTTCGGGCCAACAGCCCTTGATCACTGGCAGCATTCAAAGTTCAGGCAGCTGTGTCGACTTTGTTAACATAACCCCGCCCAAATGGGACTTTTTGTTTGCCAGTGCATTCTGGGGTACGTAGTCTGACTGTAACCAAATGGTTGCTGAACAGTACTTTGTGCCAAAAATAATCCCCAAGTGGGTCCAGTGGCAGGGGAACCCAGCGTTGTCCACTATTACCTTGACCCCCAAAGACTGGTATTCACAACTCCACGTAGCGCCACTCGTCATAGCACTGCAGGTCCACTGGATATGTGGCGGGGCGTCTCCGCGGCGAGGCTTCGCCGCAAAATATCCCAAAAAGAATCAAGTCGCCTTGCAAGGAAACACCAGCTCAGTTGAGAATTTCTCCTATGTTTATTGTGGGTAGCAGACAGGTTGCGCTCTCCCTGCCAGCAGATTTGCCAAACATGTTTCGGGCCAACAGCCCTTGATCACTGGCAGCATTCAAAGTTCAGGCAGCTGTGTCGACTTTGTTAACATAACCCCGCCCAAATGGGACTTTTTGTTTGCCAGTGCATTCTGGGGTACGTAGTCTGACTGTAACCAAATGGTTGCTGAACAGTACTTTGTGCCAAAAATAATCCCCAAGTGGGTCCAGTGGCAGGGGAACCCAGCGTTGTCCACTATTACCTTGACCCCCAAAGACTGGTATTCACAACTCCACGTAGCGCCACTCGTCATAGCACTGCAGGTCCACTGGATATGTGGCGGGGCGTCTCCGCGGCGAGGCTTCGCCGCAAAATATCCCAAAAAGAATCAAGTCGCCTTGCAAGGAAACGCCAGCTAAGTTGAGAATTTCTCCTATGTTTATTGTGGGTAGCAGACAGGTTGCGCTCTCCCTGCCAGCAGATTTGCCAAACATGTTTCGGGCCAACAGCCCTTGATCACTGGCAGCATTCAAAGTTCAGGCAGCTGTGTCGACTTTGTTAACATAACCCCGCCCAAATGGGACTTTTTGTTTGCCAGTGCATTCTGGGGTACGTAGTCTGACTGTAACCAAATGGTTGCTGAACAGTACTTTGTGCCAAAAATAATCCCCAAGTGGGTCCAGTGGCAGGGGAACCCAGCGTTGTCCACTATTACCTTGACCCCCAAAGACTGGTATTCACAACTCCACGTAGCGCCACTCGTCATAGCACTGCAGGTCCACTGGATATGTGGCGGGGCGTCTCCGCGGCGAGGCTTCGCCGCAAAATATCCCAAAAAGAATCAAGTCGCCTTGCAAGGAAACGCCAGCTAAGTTGAGAATTTCTCCTATGTTTATTGTGGGTAGCAGACAGGTTGCGCTCTCCCTGCCAGCAGATTTGCCAAACATGTTTCGGGCCAACAGCCCTTGATCACTGGCAGCATTCAAAGTTCAGGCAGCTGTGTCGACTTTGTTAACATAACCCCGCCCAAATTGGACTTTTTGTTTGCCAGTGCATTCTGGGGTACGTAGTCTGACTGTAACCAAATGGTTGCTGAACAGTACTTTGTGCCAAAAATAATCCCCAAGTGGGTCCAGTGGCAGGGGAACCCAGCGTTGTCCACTATTACCTTGACCCCCAAAGACTGGTATTCACAACTCCACGTAGCGCCACTCGTCATAGCACTGCAGGTCCACAGGATATGTGGCGGGGCGTCTCCGCGACGAGGCTTCGCCGCAAAATATCCCAAAAAGAATCAAGTCGCCTTGCAAGGAAACGCCAGCTCATTTGAGAATTTCTCCTATGTTTATTGTGGGTAGCAGACAGGTTGCGCTCTCCCTGCCAGCAGATTTGCCAAACATGTTTCGGGCCAACAGCCCTTGATCACTGGCAGCATTCAAAGTTCAGGCAGCTGTGTCGACTTTGTTAACATAACCCCGCCCAAATGGGACTTTTTGGCACAAAGTACTGTTCAGCAACCATTTGGTTACAGTCAGACTACGTACCCCAGAATGCACTGGCAAACAAAAAGTCCCATTTGGGCGGGGTTATGTTAACAAAGTCGACACAGCTGCCTGAACTTTGAATGCTGCCAGTGATCAAGGGCTGTTGGCCCGAAACATGTTTGGCAAATCTGCTGGCAGGGAGAGCGCAACCTGTCTGCTACCCACAATAAACATAGGAGAAATTCTCAACTTAGCTGGCGTTTCCTTGCAAGGCGACTTGATTCTTTTTGGGATATTTTGCGGCGAAGCCTCGCCGCGGAGACGCCCCGCCACATATCCAGTGGACCTGCAGTGCTATGACGAGTGGCGCTACGTGGAGTTGTGAATACCAGTCTTTGGGGGTCAAGGTAATAGTGGACAACGCTGGGTTCCCCTGCCACTGGACCCACTTGGGGATTATTTTTGGCACAAAGTACTGTTCAGCAACCATTTGGTTACAGTCAGACTACGTACCCCAGAATGCACTGGCAAACAAAAAGTCCCATTTGGGCGGGGTTATGTTAACAAAGTCGACACAGCTGCCTGAACTTTGAATGCTGCCAGTGATCAAGGGCTGTTGGCCCGAAACATGTTTGGCAAATCTGCTGGCAGGGAGAGTGCAACCTGTCTGCTACCCACAATAAACATAGGAGAAATTCTCAACTTAGCTGGCGTTTCCTTGCAAGGCGACTTGATTCTTTTTGGGATATTTTGCGGCGAAGCCTCGCCGCGGAGACGCCCCGCCACATATCCAGTGGACCTGCAGTGCTATGACGAGTGGCGCTACGTGGAGTTGTGAATACCAGTCTTTGGGGGTCAAGGTAATAGTGGACAACGCTGGGTTCCCCTGCCACTGGACCCACTTGGGGATTATTTTTGGCACAAAGTATTGTTCAGCAACCATTTGGTTACAGTCAGACTACGTACCCCAGAATGCACTGGCAAACAAAAAGTCCCATTTGGGCGGGGTTATGTTAACAAAGTCGACACAGCTGCCTGAACTTTGAATGCTGCCAGTGATCAAGGGCTGTTGGCCCGAAACATGTTTGGCAAATCTGCTGGCAGGGAGAGCGCAACCTGTCTGCTACCCACAATAAACATAGGAGAAATTCTCAACTGAGCTGGCGTTTCCTTGCAAGGCGACTTGATTCTTTTTGGGATATATATATATATATATATATATATATATATATATATATATATATATATATATATATATATCACAAGAGGAGTTCCCAGACTCCAGTAGATAGCTGGAACAGGTACAGACCACCACACGCTGAAGATTGTCATATGTAAAGGTTTATTCAGTATATATATATATATATATATATATATATATATATCCTCGGCTCCAGTACTGTCCGCCGCCCACTTCCACACTCTGCAACGGGTGCTTAGTCATGCGAGGGCAGTCTCGCACATCACATCCAGCTTCCACTTCCTTAAGGAAAGACCAGCACTCGCGATGGTGGTTAAATCCTTAATATGGATTTATTCGCACACTTTAAACAAACAAACGTGTTTCGGCATTGAGCCTTCGTCAATGTCAGCGGCCGCCCCACAGACAATGTTTTTATGTCAGTTACACATCATTAACATCAAAGAAGGACTCCGTTTACGGACACAATCCATAGCGCCACCTTTAGACGTGCAAAGCTACCAATTCATTGCCATATGTTATGCATTTATGTATTTAGCATGCATTTTTCATGTGAGCCGGTCAACGTAACTTATAATCTAATTCATGGTTCCCCAATTTGCAAGAATTCGCTGAATCTCAGCTTGATCCCTTCGATTTCAGAGACAGGTGTCTATACAGCCATTGGTAAAATAAATATATATATCTCTCATTTTCAGACAGACTCTATGGCAGTAGTGTCCGCCTCATGTAGGTTATATGACCTACACAAACACAATTGTGCCCTGAATGGGCATTATTCAGTCTGGCCTCCAGTGTATGTCATCCTCCCTTTTCATTTAGGTTTCGCTGGGATCACATGCTGTTACTTCCTTCTATACATTTCCCTGCTTAATTACCCTACGCTGTGCCAATACTGAATAATCCTCTGGCTCGTCCACTGTTCCTATATCTATATCTATATCTATATCTATATATATATATATATATTCATATATATAAAATTCACTGATAAAAACATAGGTTTCAGGGGTGTTATAGTTAGCTGGACATTTCCCTCGTACAAAACCCTAGAAATTTCCCCGTTATAGTTAGTTCAGCTAACTATAGAACGCACGCCCCCGCAATGCACTGCTGATGACGTCACATATTACATCACTCATGACATGGTCAGTGACATCACTGATGACATCACTGATGACATCTCACATGACATCACTGATGACGTAATCCAGTGAGTCTGTGTTTCTGTAGAGTTTTAATATGTTTAATATATATAGGGAAAGACCTATGGAAGAATGAGTGGGTGTATAAGTGTGTGAATGGATGATTTTCTAGGTGTGTGACTGACTCTATAAGTGAGTCATTAAATGTATCTTACTGCAGACTAGTGACTAAACTGTGTGAATGTCTGTATCTGTCTGTCTGTTGGTGTATAAGTGGCTGCATGGTTTTGTGAATAGCTATATGAGTGTCTATATGGGTTATTGATTGGTTGTCTGAGTATCTGTATGGGTGCCTGAGTGTTTGTGTGGGTAGAGTGTGTGTGACTCTGTGCATAGATGTGTGAGTGGGTGATTCTATGGGTGCATGGTTTTAAGAGTGCATCTGTGATGGACTGTATGGTTGGGTGAGTGTATGTATGGGTGTGTTAGTGATTGAATGTATATCTCAGTGGTACATGTGTGAGTAACTACATATGTGAAAGGCAGGGTATATGTGTGTAAGAGTATATAACTGGGTATATGTGAGAGTGTGTGATTGTGAGAGTGGCTGTATGGCTGAGTGTGTGCTTATATCAGTAATTGTATAAGAGCGTAAGAATGTGGTAGTATTTTTATGAGTATGTGAACTTGTGTGTGTATAACTGTATAGGTGAGTAAATTGGAGTGTGATTAATTATTTGCATGATTGACTAGGTGTGTGAGTATGTCTATGGATGATTGGAGGTGTCTGAGTGTCTATATAGGTGTATAAATGCATATGATAGTCCTGTACTGAGTGACTGTAAGTATGAGTGACTCTACAGGTGAGTGAGTGGAGGTGTTTGTAGACCTAAGAGTCAATGAGTGGGTATGTAGTTATAGGTATTGGAGTATCTATGGTTTTGAGAATGGCCGTCTGAAATTTTGAGTCGGTGTATCAAAGGTTATATTAGGGTGTGAGAAGATGCACTAATTTATTACATGGATGATGTTGTCAGTGATGTCATCAGTGATGTCATTTGAGATGTCATCAGTGATTGTGCAGTAATAAGATATCCCAAAAAAGAGTGGGGGTCTAAGGGATATAGTTTAAAGACTCGAACAGTTTATAATGCCCAAATCCACCAATCATATATACAATAGAAACTGTGAGTCAAGTACTATTTTTTGACCTCGACGCTACTTATCAGTGAATACCTAATCAAGTCAGACTGTAACTGTATGAGTGTCTCCTAGGGTATGTATATGCATGAGAAGATTCCCATCACCCACTTAAAGTGGCTCGCTTCATCATTTGGGAACCTCAGGAAATCACCCAGAGAACCATCCTCTACCAGATGAATGTAGATACAGGTTCAATGTGTGTCCCAAAAACATCAAACAGTATGTTGTTTCGAATGGAGGAAACCACAAAAAAAGATGATGTGGGTGATGTATGCAGTGCAAGTGATAAGGAAAAGTGATTGTTAAAATTGGCTAATGTTAGAAGGCGATCCCAGAAGAGACAGGGAGGTCACCTGACCACCTTGAGACCCACCCTCGGGGTAAAGTAGCCGGGCACTGGCGGGAGACTCCTCAGAGGAAGAGTCTTGTATCTAGGATCGTACACACGGCACCACACGACAAAGAGACACCACACAGTAGGTTCTTGGGAACAGATCTTTTATCTACTCAGCGACGTCGGATCTTTATGATCACCAAGATGGATATGTACAAATAGAGCACGGGCTCAAAGAGTCTCGGTAGGGAAAAGGGGGTAGCGGGACAGTCTTTGGGGATCCGGATCAAATGCAGGGGTGTACCCAACGCACAGCTCACAATCCTCGAGCCAGGGGGATACGCTGCGGTCCAGCCGGACCGAGGGGGTCGTTCGGAGCCGCGAGTCACTCAGCAGGGCTCAAGCACAAGTTCGGAGGTCTTACGATCTTCAGGGGAGCCGCGAGTCACTCAGCAGGGCTCAGGTGTTCCAAGGTTGCAAGGGAGCCGCGACCACGTCAGCAGGGCTCTCGTCGTTCCAGGGTCGAATCTGCCAGATAGCCCCAGAGCACCCCTTGATATAGGTCAGCTCCTCTTTGATGTCCGTAGTCTGTGTAGGCAGGGGTCTTAGCACCTGGGGTTCGCTCGTTGGAGCTTCCTGCCATGTCGTCCTTTGATCCTTTCAGGGTCGGGTCGGGAGGAGTCCCAGACACCCAGCAGGCGTGGAGCCAGCACTCAGGGAGGCCAGAGGGCCGATCGAAACCCATCTCCCGAGGGGAGGTCAGAGGTGTGATGGAAACTGCTCCTCCCTCTCTCACTCTATGGGAGCACGATGTTCCCCAGCCGGGGTGGCGCCTCTAGGCCGGGGTTGTGCTGGGGCCGTGCGGCCATCGTAGGTGCAGGAAGTGGGCACGCGGGCCCGGTGGTGCTGGGAAGATGGAGGGCACGGACAGGGAAGTCCGGGTTGGGTGTGTGTGTGGGTCCTGGTGGGCAGGACCGGCTCGGCCGTGTACTGGGGACTGAATGAGGTGTACGGGTCAGGGTGTGTGGCCAGGGGTCAGGGATGGCCATGCCACAAGGCCAGGTCTAACACGCGTCCCCCCAGCTGAAAGCCGGAAAGAACTACCCATCTTCTTGGGGGTTCTCTTCGCTGAGGCGGAAGAACCGGGAGAGGCCGTCAGCGTTGGCGTGGTCAGTACCAGGGCGGTGTTCCACGGTGAAATCCATCCCCTGGAGGGAGATTGACCACCGCAATAGTTTGGGGTTTTCCCCTCGCATCTGCATGAGCCATCGCAGGGGGCGATGGTCGGTTTGGACCTTGAAATGGGTGCCGAACAGATAGGGTCGTAGTTTCTTGAGGGCCCAGACTACGGCGAATGCCTCGCGTTCAATGGTGCTCCACTTCTGTTCTCTGGGTAACAAATGTTGTAAATGTTTTTGTACTTGTATAGCGCACAGCTACCCACAGTGGGTTTCCCGGCGCTTGTACGAATACCGCAAGGGAACCCTTCCTGGTTTTCCTTGTGAAGTGTCCACTCCTGGGCACCCCCATGGTGAAACCAGGCATCCCTCGCGCTGCGGGGGCCGTTGTGGAGACTAAGCAAGCTATTGCCCAGAGTTGCAGCGTGGGACCCATGATTAGAAAGGCACTGAGGCGAGAATATCCGGTCAGAGGAATTTATGAGCCCGAGACCCGCCGAGGCAGGAATCGAACCCTGGTCCCTGGCAAGAGCTCTGCATCAAGGTCTGCCTGTTCTAACCATTGAGCCACACTTCTCCACTTCTCCTTTGGCTGAGGAAGGCTACGGGCTGGTCTAGGCCTTGGTCATTCACCTGTGACAGGACTGCCCCAATGCCATGCTCGGAGGCATCAGTCTGTACCACAAACTCCTTGGAGTAGTCGGGGGCCTGGAGCACGGGGGCAGTACACATGGCCGCTTTCAGGGCATCGAACGCCTCTTGGCAGGCAGAGGTCCACTGCACCTTCTTGGGCTGTTTCTTGGAAGTGAGTTCCGTGAGGGGACCGACCAGGCTGCCATACCCCCTGATGAACCTTCCGTAGTAGCCGGTGAGGCCCAAAAAGGCTCGGACCTCCGTTTGGGTAGTGGGTGGTTCCCAGGCTAGGATGGCGTCGATCTTAGGCTGCAGAGGGGCGACCTGCCCGCTTCCGACCTGGTGCCCGAGGTAGACCACCGAACCTTGCCCAATCTGACATTTGCTGGCTTTTACGGTGAGACCTGCCTGGCGCAGGGCCGTTAGCACCCTCCGGAGGTGGTGGAGGTGCTCGCTCCATTCGGAACTGAAAACCGCGATGTCGTCGAGATATGCGGCGCTGAACTTTTCCAGCCCGGCCAGGACTCTATTCACCAGTCGCTGGAAAGTGGCCGGGGCATTTTTCATCCCGAAGGGCATCACGCGAAAGCGATAGTGCCCATCCGGGGTGGAGAAGGCGGACCGCTCCTTGGCACCTTCCGTGAGCGCAATTTGCCAGTATCCGCAGGTCAGATCGAATGTGCTGAGGAAACGAGCCGACCCGAGGCGGTCAATGAGCTCGTCTGCTCGGGGGATGGGGTGAGCGTCGGCTCGGGTGACTTCATTGAGTCCCCGGTAGTCCACACAGAATCGGAGTTCTGGGGCGACACCGGGGGCTGCTGCTTTCGGGACCAGTACCACGGGGCTGGCCCAGGGGCTGTCTGAGGGTTCGATCACCCCTAAGGTCAACATCTTCGAGACCTCGGCCTGGATGCAGGACCGGACTCGATCAGGTACTCGGTAGGCTTGTTGCTTCACCGGCGGGCTGTCTCCGGTGTCCACGTCATGGACACACCAGTCGGTGACTTTGGGGACAAGAGAGAATAAGTCAGGGAATTGCCCTAAGAGCTGGCGGCAGTCTTCGCGTTGCTGGGAAGTGAGGGATGGAGAGAGGTTCACTCCTTCCACGGAGCCATCCTTCTCCTTGGTCCACAGGAGGTCAGGGAGGGGATCTGACTCCTCCTCGGCCCCGTCATCTGTGGCCAGCAGCAGACTCAGCTCCGTCCGCACAAAGTGGGGCTTGAGGCGGTTCACGTGAAGGACCCGAAGGGGGTCCCGAGGGGTCTGGACGTCCACCAAGTACGTGACCTGGCTCTTCCGCTCAACGACTTTGAAGGGCCCGGTCCATTTATCCTGGAGGGCGCAAGGTTTCACGGGGGCCATGACCCATACCTGCTGGCCTGGCTGGAACTCGACCAGAGTGGCGTTCTGGTCGTACCAGCGTTTCATTTCTTCTTGGCTCGCCTCCAGGTTGGCCTCGGCCATTTCTCGAAACTTCCTAGTCTGGATTCGGAGGGTCAGGAAGTATCGGAACACATCTCGGAGGGGGTCTCGGGGCGCTGCCTCCCAACCTTCCTTGACCAAGCTGAGGTGCCCCCGGACGGGGTGCCCGTAGAGTAACTCAAAGGGGCTGAACCCCAGGGATTTCTGGGGGACTTCCCGGTAGGCGAACAAAAGGCAGGGGAGCAGGACGTCCCACTTGCGCCGGAGGGGCTCTTCCAGGCCTGCGATCATCCCCTTCAGAGTCCGGTTAAACCGCTCTACTAGGCCATTCCCTTGGGGGTGGTACGGTGTGGTGAACTTATAGGACACTCCACATTGTTGCCACAGGGACGTCATGTATTTAGAGATAAAGTTCGTCCCGCGGTCGCTTACGACCTCGTGGGGAAAACCCACACGGGAAAAGATCCCCATCAACGCCCGGCCCACCACGGGGGCGGTGATGGTGCGGAGGGGGATGGCCTCCGGGTATCGGGTGGCATGGTCCACTAGGACGAGGATGAAGCGGTGACCTTGTGAGGTCGGGGGGTCCAGGGGCCCCACGATGTCGATCCCTACCCGTTCAAACGGGGTATTGACGACCGGGAAGGGTTGGAGGGGAGCCTTGCGCTTTCCTCCAATTTTTCCACTAGCCTGGCACGTGGGACAGGACTTGCAGTGGGTTTCTACATCTGCTTTCATTTTCGGCCAGTAAAAGTGAGTCACTAGGCGACTGTATGTTTTGTCTTGGCCCAAGTGGCCTGCGAGGGGGACATCGTGGGCCAAGCCCAGGAGGAAGTCTCGGAAGCGTAGGGGTACCACCAGCACCCGGGCCGATCCTAGCTCCACCGACTTCTGCTCACTGTACAAAAGGTCATTTTCCCAATATAGCCGGTGTGTCCCAGACTGGTCGCCCGCGGCCTGGGCCTCTGCTTGCTGCCGGAGTCCGACCAGGGAGGGACAGGTAGCTTGCTCTTGGCAGAACTCCTCACGGGAGGGGCCCCCCTCGTGGCGCCACTGGGCCAACTCGGGCAGAACGCTTAACTCTGCGATCTGTGTGGGGTCGGACGGTAGGGGTCCGTCGTTGGCGACAGATTCTTCATGTGGGGGGATGTGGGGGACCTCAGCTGGGACAATCCTGTCCTCGTTGGCAGGTGCGTCCTCGACATCCCCCAGGGGGCCAGCCGGGCCGCCATAGATTGGGTGGTGGCGCACACCCACTCGGGGAGACCCATCATCCCTAGGTGGGCCTTGCGCTCGACTTGCTGCCAGGGGGAACTTTCCAGGTCGTTTCCCAGGAGACAGTCGACCGGCTGAGAGATTCTTACGGCTACTTTCAATTTACCGACCACTCCACCCCATTCAAAAGGCACCAGGGCTACCTGACAGAGACTCTCCGTGTTGTCAGCTGCAATTACAGGGCAAAATACATTGGGGAGGATCTGGTCTTTGTGGACTAAGTGGCTGAGGACACCGGTGATGCTCGTCCCGGTGTCACGGAGGGCCTCTACCTGTTGGCCATTGATTGTCACTAGCTGCCCATATTTCTTCGTGTTGGAGGGCAGGAGGCTCCCAGGGACCATTTCTCTGTCTCCTAATGATACCAAGGCCATGGCGGCGGGTTCCCGTTCTACAGTCTCCTCAATCTCCTCCCCTAGGGCTACGTCAGCTATCTGTCTGGCGGGAGGGGCTGTAGTGGGGACGCGCAGGGCCATGGGGCATTCAGGGTCATTGGCGTAATGCCCGGGCTTCTGGCAACGGAAACAAGTGATGGTCACCCGGTGCCCCCGTCTCACGGGTGGACCGGATACAGCGGGTGGGGGTGCCGGGAAGTGCGGAGGTTGGCTTTTCGGGGGACTGGACAGGGATTCCCTCTGCCCTCCCTGGTTCCCCCCCCTCTCTGGCGAGGTGGCCCCTGACTGGCTCGGGGGTATTCTCCTACAGGGCCCCGGGAGACCCGGGTGTTGGTCCAGCGATCCGCCTCGACAGCCAGCTTCCTCGGATCCGTGAGTTTGCTGTCGAGCAGATGCTGGCGTAGCTCCACAAAGCAGTTCGCCGCCAGGTGTTCCCATAACATGAGGTCGGTTAGTTCGTCCAGGGTGGTGACTTTGCTGCCCTTAATCCACCCGTCGAATGCACGGCTAAAAAAGTTCACATACTCCACTCATGTGGTACCGGGGATCTTCTTGCAGTCCCGGAACCGCTGGCGGTACATCTTCGGGGTGAGGCCGTACCTTGTGAGGAGGGCCTCCTTCATGTGACTGTAGGAGGTCTGCATGGAGGATGGGAGGTCGAGCAGGGTGTCTCTCCCCTCGCTCAAAAATCGTCCCCACAACCCGGCCCCCCAATCTTTCTGCGGGACTCGGTGGGAGGTCATGGCGACCTCGTAGGCCTTGAACCATTGTTGGATGTCATCGTTCTTGTAATATTCCTTGACCACATCTTTGGGGATGTGGACCTTCTGTTCCGCCTGTGGTGGTGCCCCCCGGTTCTCCGGGGGTCGATTGTCTTCGCTCCTTGACTTGAGCTCGATTTCTTTCAAGCTTCGTTCGTGCTCCAGTTGAAGTTTTCGTCCTTCGTGCTCTCGTTGGAGTTTCTTCTCTTCTAGTTCGCCTTGTACTCGCATCTGTTCCACTGCTAGCTTTTTCTCAGCTAATTTCAACTCGCCCTCAATTTTTTGTTTGGCCAGTTCGAGTTCATGATTGCGACTTCTCTCTCTGTCTGCAAGTTCTTCCGGGGATATACCCCCATCTGGTACGAAGCTTCGTACCTGGTTGCTGCTGCTTTCTCTTGGGGAGAGTCCAGCCTCGTCGTGGTGCTCCACCGCTCCTTTTGGGCGGGGGGCTCCGGATTCCACCCAAGCTTTCAGTGCCTTCTGCATATCTTCTTTGGTGTTGAGACCAGTGGTAGCGATTTTTAGTTCTTTGCAGAATTGCTTCAGTTCTTTGTGCGTGTACTCTTCCAGTTGTTCCGCCTGGAACACAGCACTCGCGTTGATTTCTGCGAGGCTCATGTCGTTTTCTTCTGCCGTTTTTGCCGGTGGTGCGTCCGCTGCTTATGGTACGATCTCTAGATGATGGGCCCGAATCCCGTCGCTTGCCACCAATGTTAGAAGGCGATCCCAGGAGAGACAGGGAGGTCACCTGACCACCTTGAGACCCACCCTCGGGGTAAAGTAGCCGGGCACTGGCGGGAGACTCGTCAGAGGAAGAGTCTTGTATCTAGGATCGTACACACGGCACCACACGACAAAGAGACACCACACAGTAGGTTCTCGGGAACAGATCTTTTATCTACTCAGCGACGTCGGATCTTTATGATCACCAAGATGCATATGTACAAATAGAGCACAGGCTCAAAGAGTCTCGGTAGGGAAAAGGGAGTAGCGGGACAGTCTTTGGGGATCCGGATCAAATGCAGGGGCGTACCCAACGCACAGCTCACAATCCTCGAGCCGGGGGGATACACTGCGGTCTAGCCGGACCAAGGGGGTCGTTCGGAGGTCTTACGATCTTCAGGGGAGCCGCGAGTCACTCAGCAGGGCTCAAGCACAAGTTCGGAGGTCTTACGATCTTCAGGGGAGCCGCGAGTCACTCAGCAGGGCTCAAGCACAAGTTCAGAGGTCTTACGATCTTCAGGGGAGCCGCGAGTCACTCAGCAGGGCTCAAGCACAAGTTCGGAGGTCTTACGATCTTCAGGGGAGCCGCGAGTCACTCAGCAGGGCTCAGGTGTTCCAAGGTTGCAAGGGAGCCGCGACCACGTCAGCAGGGCTCTCGTCATTCCAGGGTCGAATCTGCCAGATAGCCCCAGAGCACCCCTTGATATAGGTCAGCTCCTCTTTGATGTCCGTAGTCTGTGTAGGCAGGGGTCTTAGCACCTGGGGGTCGCTCGTTGGAGCTTCCTGCCATGTCGTCCTTTGATCCTTTCAGGGTCGGGTCGGGAGGAGTCCCAGACACCCAGCAGGCGTGGAGCCAGCCCTCAGGGAGGCCAGAGGGCCGATCGAAACCCATCTCCCGAGGGGAGGTCAGAGGTGTGATGGAAACTGCTCCTCCCTCTCTCACTCTATGGGAGCGCGATGTTCCCCAGCCAAGGTGGCGCCTCTAGGCCGGGGTTGTGCTGGGGCTGTGCGGCCATCGTAGGTGCAGTAAGTGGGCACGCGGGCCCGGTGGTGCTGGGAAGATGGAGGGCACGGACAGGGAAGTCCGGGTTGGGTGTGTGTGTGGGTCCTGGTGGGCAGGACTGCTAGGCCGTGTACTGGGGACTGAATGAGGTGTACGGGTCAGGGGGTGTGGGCAGGGGTCAGGGATGGCCATGCCACAAGGCCGGGTCTAACAGCTAACAAGGCACAATTTTATTTTTATTAAAGTGCTACCTTGATGCCAAAATTAAACAGTGCTATAACAGTTTGAACAAATAACTGTGTTAGAAAAACTGGTCTACATGTTTCAGCTCCTGGATAAATTATATCCCAGCTTTCGTCAGGACCAAAAAGCTACTGCAAAATTGTAGTGTATATTGTGCAAATCTCACATAAATTATACAACCTGAACCTTGTCGTTGGGACAGGAAAAATTACCTGTAAGAATAGGAGCAGAACAAACTTGAAGAAATAAAACACAAGGTGTAGCGTCACAATTAGGTCAAAAACCGCATAAAGATTGAGACTATCAATTATGCGAAATACTCATTCATGTATTAAGACAACTGTAAATCACATCAAGTGATAAGAAAATTCTGTTGCCACTTACCCGAATAGTTCTGGGTATGCACCTCGCCTCACCTGGCAACTGCTCAGGTTAGGAGGCACCGCTCTAGGAAATGATATAAATGAAAACATTTTGTAACCTGGACATCGGTTCGTTAAATGTTAAACACTTGGTATACAGAGTGCGCACTTAAAAACAAGGCGAATGGGTCCACGGGAGTCTGACTGCCGACAGAGACATACTACTATACAGATTGACTGTAGCATCACTCTGTGTCAGAATGTATATACCCTGAAAGTGGTTAGCCAAAGCCAAGGGTGTATAATAATTCTTATTGGTCATAACAAAGTTAAGAGAACGGTTCATCAGTGGCCGATGACACAGTTTTATCTGTCATAATTAAAGGCGGTTCATGGCGTATAATTATTCTTATTTGTCAAAGGCCTGGCACAGTTTGAAGAACGGTTCATCAGTAACTTACACTTGACGTTCCTTAATCTACCGCATCGTTATCACTGATGGGGTGATTCTAGCTCACTTGATTAAAAGCGGTTACTGGTGGCGATTAACACTAACAAAAGTAGAAGCATGACTTGATAAGGCTTATGTCATTTTCTCAAAAACCAGGACACAGTTTGTATACTTCTTACCTCTCCGTCGGTACCTCTCGCGGCTGCTGAGCCAGAAGGGGAGGTAACCAGCGTTAGTGAGGATCCCTTTTTGAAAAAAACCAATCCAGCAACGCCAAAGCCGTTGTATCCTATGCGCGGTCTGCGTGAGAGACAAGGCGCAAGATGATGACGATGTGGCGTTTTCGAAGCCCAGTTTTCTTGGGAATAGTAGTTTTTGGTATAACGGATATGGTCTATAAAAACATGTTTAGTCTCGGGCAACGTCCGATATCGTTGGATATCGTAATGACGCTGTGACCCAAGAAGACCATGTAGTCTTGAGAAAATCTAGTCTATAAATATAGCCCACTCTATCATTAACTGTGTATCACAGCCGACAGCGACAACATTGTAAAAAAGGGGAGGCCTATCAATATTGTCAGTAATATAATAGACCGGGCTGCTTTATTAAGCTTCACTGACAATCTTAGTCACAACCCTCAGATAGCCTTGCAAGTTCTGTGATGATTGTAACCAATAGAGAGTGAAGCTGGTAAAGTCGAATGCATGTTCTAAAAATAGAACAATCATCAATTTGATAATGGAGATGGTAGGTTTCTATACATATAGGAAGTGTAGTATAGAGGACAGAGTGCTAAGTGATCTATAACCTTGTGGGTCAGGGTATATCACAGCAATGTCCATGGTATTTGGTCATTCAGTCCTTGGTAGTCACTCTGTAGTTTGTAAACCCATTTTTGTTCTTTAACAAATAGAAATTTTTTGATGTCAGTGATGTGCGATGGAATAAAAGGTTGTTCTAGAATAAGCCATCTCAGGTCCTCGGGTTTGTGATTGAGTGATAGGAAATGACTAGTGAGTCTAGTGGCTTGTTTGTTGCGCCTGATGGTACTCTTATGTTCACTGATACAGACTTTTATCTTACGTGTTGTCATGCCTACGTATCTGAGTGAACAGGAGCATGTGAGAAGGTATATGACTTTCTCTGAATTACAGTTGGTATGTGTCCGTAAGGTCCATGGTTTCTCTAACCCAATATCGACTGATTTGGCTGGTTGCGTTTGAGGGCATACTGAGCATGAGCCACCTGGATAGTGGCCCTGTATGGGTGGTAGATCCCATAGTGTCGGTATTTTCGTGCCTTGTTTGGCTATAGGTCTTGTATGAACAAGATTGTCCCACAGACTGGTACCTCTTTTAAAGGAAAACAGAGGAAGTGGAAGGTTATCATTTCCAACATTGAGAATTGGCCAATGTTATCGTACTGACTTTTGTACACTGTTAGATAGTGTACTGAAGGTGGTGACACAGGTCATTCTTGTCAATGGTGTCTTGGGAAACGGAGGTTCAAGGAGGGCGTCTCTGTTATTATTAGACGCCCGTTTGCAGGCTTGTCTAACCAGATTGGTCGGGTATTTCCTGGTTTTAAGTTGTTTCGAAAGTACATCAGCATGGAGGTAAAAACTCTCCTTGTTGGAGCAGTTCCTACGAATACGCAGGAACTGTCCCACAGGTAGATTCTGTCGAAGAGACTTAGGATTATGGCTATGAAAACTAAGAAGGGAATTCTTAGTCTGGGTTTTTTTGTACAATTCACTACCTAAGGTACCAAGTGTAGGATAAATCATGATATTTAGAAATTGAAGTTTGGCTTTGTCATGTGTGACTGTGAATTTCAGAAAGCTGTTTTGAGAATTAAGCCAAGAATGAAAATCCAGCAGAGAGGCAACTGTCCTCTGCCACACCACCAGGATGTCATCTATGTATCTCTTTCAACATGCAATTTGATCTCGAAAAGGATTTTGATCCGTTAACACACTACTTTGTTCAAAAAGATGAACATAGAGGTTTGCCAGACTGGGAGCAAATATGCTGCCCATAGATGTTCCGGAGACTTGGAGAAATATGGTTTCTTCAAATTTGAAGAAATTCTCCATCATCGCCAGTCTGGCGCATTCCATAATAAAGTGTGTTGGTGTTATAGTGTCTCGATCTCTATTATCCAGAAGACCCCTGATAGCTTCCAACGTCTCTTCTTGGGGAATACACGTGTAAAGTGATTCCACATCAAAACTGACCAACAGGTCAGTCTCGATGTCGAAGGCGATCTCCGGTAACTATCGTAGGACATCTTTGGTGTCCTGGAGAAAGGTAGGCATTTCTTTCACCCGTGTACGTGTCGAACCCCCCCGTGTACGTCCGAGTCGAACCCCCCCGTGTACGTTCGAGTCGAACCCCCCCGTGTACGTTCGAGTCGAACCCCCTGTGTATGTACACCCGTGTACGTGTCGAACCCCCCGTGTACGTCCGAGTCGAACCCCCCCGTGTACGTTCGAGTCGAACCCCCCGTGTACGTTCGAGTCGAACCCCCCCGTGTACGTCCGAGTCGAACCCCCCGTGTATGTACACCCGTGTACGTTCGAGTCGTACCCCCACCCGTGCTGGGGGTACGCACCGTACATACACGGGTGGGGGTACGACTCGAACGTACACGGGTGTACATACACGGGGGGTTCGACTCGGACGTACACGGGGCGTTCGACACGTACACGGGTGTACATACACGGGGGGTTCGACTCGAACGTACACGGGGGGGTTCGACTCGGACGTACACGGGGGTTCGACTCGAACGTACACGGGGGGGTTCGACTTGGACGTACACGGGGGGGTTCGACACGTACACGGGTGTACATACAGGGGGGTTCAGCGCGTACGTACGGGGGCTGGGGGGGTCAGCGCGTATGCGGGCACGTCTCCATGGTTGCTATGGGAGTTCGGTGCGGACGGTGTTTTTTCCATATGGTTGTAACCTCGGACGCACGGGATGGATCGTGATTCCTCGGTCGGACTTCACCTTTCACATTTGTACGGTAAATCGTACGAGGACGTGTCGGACACATTTTCTGACCCGAGGACGTGTGGGGAATGATTCCCAATGCGGTTCGTATGAACTTTTTACCATGCGAATCGTGATTGCCAGTTCGTACGGCACTTGTACGATTCGTACGGTAAAAAGACCGGATACGAGTCGCACGGGGACATTTTTTACCGGATCGTAATCGGCACCCTTGTGTTTTATTTCTTCAAGTTTGTTCTGCTCCTATTCTTACAGGTAATTTTTCCTGTCCCAACGACAAGGTTCAGGTTGTATAATTTATGTGAGATTTGCACAATATACACTACAATTTTGCAGTAGCTTTTTGGTCCTGACGAAATCTGGGATATAATTTATCCAGGAACTGAAACATGTAGACCAGTTTTTCTTACACAGTTATTTGTTCAAACTGTTATAGCACTGTTTTATTTTGGCATCAAGGTAGCACTTTAATAAAAAAAATGTTGTGCCTTGTTAGCCAATTTTAACAATCCCTTTTCCTTATCACTTGCACTGCATACATCACCCACATCATCTTTTTTTGTGGTTTCCTCCATTCGAAACAACATACTGTTTGATGTTTTTGGGACACACATTGAACCTGTATCTACGTTCATCTGGTAGAGGATGGTTCTCTGGGTGATTTCCTGAGGTTCCCAAATGATGAAGCGAGCCACTTTAAGTGGGTGATGAGAATCTTCTCATGCATATACATACCCTAGGAGACACTCATACATTTACAGTCCGACTTGATTAGGTATTCACTGATAAGTAGCGTCGAGGTCAAAAAATAGTACTTGACTCACAGTTTCTATTGTATATATGTCATCAGTGATGTCATCAGTGATGTCACTGACCATGTCATGAGTGATGTAATATGTGACGTCATCAGCAGTGCATTATGGGGACGCGCGAGTTATAGTTAGCTAAACTAACTATAACGGGGGAATTTCTAGGGTTTTGTACGAGGGAAATGTCCAGCTAACTATAACACCCCTGAAACCTATGTTTTTTTCAGTGAATTTCTAAGGTTTTTTATATGCCAATTCGTAACTATAACGTGCATGAAACCTATGGTTTTTTCAGTGAATTTCAAAGGTTTTTTAAATGCTAATTCCTATCTATAATTTATCCATAAAGCTATGATGTTTGATTTTCATTGAATTTAAAAAAAATTCAATTTCAGTATGTCAATTCCTTTAATTATGTTTTTTTAAATACTTTTTTATCACTTTTTTTAAACTTATTTTTTCAATTAATTCTTTTAAAAATTAAAAAATATTATTTGTTTTTTGATTGGTTTAAAAAAAAAATTGTTAATGTCTTAAAATATAGTTTTATATTTTTTTAAATATATTGTAAACTATATTTTCAAAACGTTATTTTTTGGTTTTTTGTTCCCATTTTTTTGGGATCTGCACACCCAACGCGTTAGGAACCGTGCACCCTGCGCACAATTCGCCGTTTTTTTGTTTTTTTTTAAAAAGGGGGCCCCAGGGGGTCCTTCTGGGACCCCTAAGCAACACTAGAGGGTCAGAGTATTTCTACCCTGCCCCCTTTACATCTTTAACACACTTATTTACCTTACTTAATCAGCCTCGCTTCTACCGAGGCACAAAATGGCTGCCAACAGTTCCTGGTTTCGAATGTAGACAGACACTTGACAGCCAATTAGCATTCAGTGCGTGACCGGGAGGGTGCGCGCTCGGTTTGGGGAGGGTGCGCTTAGGGTGCGCGTATCCTCCGAGGCCATAGATATATCTATCTTTTTTACTCTAATTTTCTCAGGAACTACTGAACGGATTACACCATTTATGCAAAAGGCGCGAGTCTGAACTGAGGACTACCTCTGGCGCCAGACTTATTGGGAATAGAATGTTGCGGATTTCCTATGGAAAATAGGTCCCAACTATAACTACCTATTGGCGTCCGCCAGTAGGTAATATATATATATATATATATATATATATTCACTTAAAAAACCATAGGTTTCACACAGGTTATAGTTAGGTGGATATTTCACTCGTAAAAAACCAATGAAATTCCCCCATTATAGTTAGTTCAGATAACTATAACTCGCGCGCCCGCAATCCACTGCTCATGACGTGACATATTACATCACTCATGACATGGTCAGTGGCATCACTCATGACATCACTGATAACATCATCCTTGTGATAGAGTGGCGGTCGCGCGAGTTATAGTTATCTGAACTAACTATAACGGGGGAATTTCATTGGTTTTTTACGAGTGAAATATCCACCCAACTATAACATGTGTGAATCCTATGGTTTTTTCAGTGAATTTGTACGGTTTTTTAAATGCTAATTTATTTATGTATTATTATTTTTTTTATATATTTATTTTACAATAAACTACGTATTAAATTTTTTTTTTGGGGGGGGGGGGTTTGCGCACCCCTGCGATTTAAAAAAAAAAAAAAAAAAAAAAATTCTGGCTTCGGGGTCCTTCAGGGACCCCCTGACAAAGGCTAGGGGATCAGGAACTCTCTACCCTGCCCCCTTTTCACGTTCGCCACCTTCCTTTTTCACTCTCGCACTGAAAACAAACAAAATGGCGGCCGACACTTCCTGATTTCGACCGATTCGAACATTGACTAACATGTAACCACCAATCAGAATTACGCTCGCGCACGTTAGGGTGCTCGCACGGTGCGTGCACGGTGCGCGCACCCTGCGCGCGTATAGATATTGATATGCTTTTAAATGCTATTTTCTCAGGAAATACTAAACAGATTTACACCAGACCTGCGAAAGGCACTTCCTTGACCTTATGGCTACCTCTCTGCCAAATTTCAAGTAATTCTGTTCAGCCGTTCGGGCTGTAGCTGTGTCTAAAGGTCCTATGGAAAAATACATGGGGAAAACGAGATTTGGGACCCCCCCTTTTTCTCGGCTCCCGTTTGACGAATCACCCCAAGACTTTCAGGGTAGGAGCTGAACGGAGCGCCCCATTAGTTTTGAAAATTTCGTGAGGATTCGTCAACCGACGCCAAAGTTATTCAAAATAGAATTTTGAGATTTCCTATGGAAACACGATCCTAACTATAACTATCTACTGGCGACCGCCAGTAGATAATATATCAATGAAAAAACATAGGTTTCAGGGCGATTATAGTTAGCTGGACATTTCACTCATACAAAACCATTGAAATTCCTCCGTTATAGTTAGATCTGCTAACTGTAACTCGCGCGCCCGCAATCCACTGCTGATGATGTCACATATTACATCATTCATGACATGGTCAGTGACATCACTGATGACATCACTGATGACTTCTCAAATGACATCACTGATGTCATCATCCACGTGACAATCAGATACACCTCATCATACACTAGTATAACCTTTGATCACTCACTGTAAATTACAGAGTACCATATTTGAATCCATTGACACACCAATACAAGTTTCTAAAAACCCCCTCAGTGATTCCTAGATCTACACACACATCTAATCACTTACCTATAGATTCACTCATACATGCTCTCAATAATCAATAGAACACCTTCAAATATACTTATACACCTATATCGACATTACACACCAGCACACATCCTATTCACTTATGCAGTCATCCTACTCACTTATGCAAACAATGGATCATACTTACATTTTCTCAGCTACACACTTATACAAACACCACTTCATTTATTCATATAGATAGTAACTCATACTTAGGTGCCGATTCCGATCCGGTTAAACCCGGGTACAAATGGTTGTATGGAGCGTTTTCTCCGTCCGACTCGTACCCGGGAAAAACACCTTACAAACTCGCAAGTACGAATCGTACAGAAACACCATTTCCGTACGAGTCGTAAAAAACACCGACCGGCAAAAAAAACTGCATACAAATCTGAGTCTGGATGGCGCAGACGCGACGTCCGGACGGAGTCAGGCAGCGTTTCACGGACCAGCAAGTACGATTCGTGCCTACGTCACTCCGCACGTAGCATTTTGTCCGGGAGCCAAAAACTGCCGGGAAATTGAGGACGACGCGAACAAGGAGCACCGGTACGCGACGGACAGCGATGGACCCCAACCTACGCGTTATCCTGGCCCTCATAGCCTACCACCTCGTGTACAGAAACCGACGCAGACACCGCAGATGGTCAGAACAACCCCGAGGGGCAAAGGGGGGGTGGGGTGCAAGGGGCAGGAAACATAACCCACATCCCACAAAATACAAATACAACCTGCACTATAATTACCTCCATGGTCTGGTCACTTCGGGGGGCGTGTCCACCAATCCCATGTCCTGCCACAACAGAAGTGGACGTGGACGCGTACCCGTCACCACCATAATGGTGTTACGGGACGTACCCACGCCCCCAGAGCGTGGGTACGGTCCGTACACGCGTACCCCTACATCACCACTACAATGGTGGTAGGGCCCGTACCCACGCCCCCAGAGCGTGGGTACGGTCCGTACCACCATAGTAGTGGTGATGTAGGGGTACGCGTGTACGGACCGTACCCACACCCCCAGAGCATGGGTACGGTCCGTACCACCATAGTAGTGGTGATGTAGGGGTACGCGTGTACGGACCGTACCCATGCCCCCAGAGCGTGGGTACGGTCCGTACACGCATACCACTACATCACCACTACTATGGTGGTACGGACCGTACCCACGCCCCCAGAGTGTGGGTACAGTCCGTACCACCATAGTAGTGGTGAAGTAGGGGTACGCGTGTACGGACCGTACCCACGCCCCCAGAGCGTGGGTACGGTCCGTACCACCATAGTAGTGGTGATGTAGGGGTACGCGTGTACGGACCGTACGAACGCCCCCAGAGCGTGGGTACGGTCCGTACACGCGTACCCCTACATCACCACTACTATGGTGGTACGGACTGTACCCACGCCCCCAGAGCGTGGGTACGGTCCGTACCACCATAGTAGTGGTGATGTAGGGGTACGCGTGTACGGACCGTACCCACGCCCCCAGAGCGTGGGTACGGTCCATACCACCATAGTAGTGGTGAAGTAGGGTTACGCGTGTACGGACCGTACCCACGCCCCCAGAGCGTGGGTACGGTCTGTACCACCATAGTAGTGGTGATGTAGGGGTACGCGTGTACGGACCGTACCCACGCTCTGGGAACGTGGGTACGGTCCGTACACGCGTACCCCTACAGCCCCATTACATAATGGACACAAGGCGTACACACGCCACGGATGCAGGCGTACGGCTTGGTGCAGCACATCAGCTGTAAATTTGGGGTGGTGTATGGCCAGGACAGCAGTGTACCACAGCAAGGGTGCAAGTGGGTGGGTGGGTGCCTATCACTCCCAGCAGTGCCCAGACATATGAGGGGTGGGTGCAGAGGTCTCCCAGCAGTGCCCAGACATATGAGGGGTGGGTGCATATCACTCCCAGCAGTGCCCAGACATATGAGGGGTGGGTGCCTATCACTCCCAGCATTGCCCAGACATATGAGGGGTTGGTGGCTATGACTCCCAGCAGTGCCCAGACATATGAGGGGTGACTGCCCATCACTCCCAGCAGGGCCCAGACATATGAGGGGTGGGTGCCTATGACTCCCAGCAGTGCCCAGACATATGAGGGGTGGGTGCATATCACTCCCAGCAGTGCCCAGACATATGAGGGGTGGGTGCCTATCACTCCCAGCAGTGCCCAGACATATGAGGGGTGGGTGGCTATGACTCCCAGCAGTGCCCAGACATATGAGGGGTGAGTGCCCATCACTCCCAGCAGGGCCCAGACATATGAGGGGTGGGTGCCTATGACTCCCAGCAGTGCCCAGACATATGAGGGGTGGGTGCATATCACTCCCAGCAGTGCCCAGACATATGAGGGGTGGGTGCCTATCACTCCCAGCAGGGCCCAGACATATGAGGGGTGGGTGCCTATGACTTCCAGCAGTGCCCAGACATATGAGGGGTGGGTGCATATCACTCCCAGCAGTGCCCAGACATATGAGGGGTGGGTGCCTATCACTCCCAGCAGTGCCCAGACATATGAGGGGTGGGTGACTATGACTCCCAGCAGTGCCCAGACATATGAGGGGTGGGTGCAGAGGACTCCCAGCAGTGGACAGAGCCATGGGGGTGGTTGCAGAGGACTCCCAGCAGTGGACAGAGATATGGGGGGGTGTACATCATTATCAGATGACCACAGCTCCATGGGTCAATGCACGTATCCATAACTTAGGACAATGATGATAGTGCCATAGCAACACATCACTGACAGCAGTGTCCCACTCCCAGGAGGATGGATGTCATTCCCCCACTGCATGACACACCACATGTGGGTGTGAGGACAAATAACACATGCATAACCACCCCTGGCAGATGCAGCACAATACACACACTGAGATCATGCCACAAGACTGTATAGTCATGCCACTGCCTAATAAACTAAGAGAGCCAAAGAGAACACACACTGACACGCACATCCCAGGACTGATAGGAATGTTCAGGTGCTGGCCTAGCCACCAAGATGTTGTCTGTCACGGAAGGAATCTGGTGGAGTTCCCACAGATACAAAGGCCACAATTGTGAGTCAGGTGTACAAATACCCAGCAGGACAAGTACCATATGTGTAATAGGCTGGGATTACACACATGCATTGTGCGGAAAAGGGACAATGTCTCCGTGAAGGCATGGCAAAACACTCTATACATGAGTACAGTGAGTACCAAGGATGGCACAGACTATGCAGCCGGACACATTGCTGAGCAGGCATGGCCAGAGTTGAAGGGATCCATCACCAGCCAAGGATATGTAGACACAGGGCAACACAACAATTGTGCAACTCTCTGCAGGGTAGATGCCAGGTGACACAGAGGAAAGAACACTCCTTGGGACAATGTCTCCAAACACAAAGAGCAGACACGACAAAGAATCTTTGCTGAGACCTTGTGATGGCACGCAGATACCAGGTTCCACCCCATGAGCAGCAGAGTACAACATGTCCCTGAAACATAACACATGCCCACAAACCCAACTCCTGTAGCATCAGCATCAACATCAATACCTGAAATGCAAGACTTTCCAAACGAAAAAGAAAAGGCTTTATTCAGCAGCAAAATAATAATGTGTAAACGAGACTATTCACAAAGGGAAATGGCCAGTCCATTACATCAGTCCTGGGGGGGGCCACATGGCCATGCGTCTCTCCTAGCTTGCCTGCACATCACAAGGCTGTGTTGTCGACTGGGGGTGGCATCAAGTGGGGAAGGACCAGGCACCTCAGGGACAGGAGGTGGAAGGGTAGGTGTGGTGGGTGCAGGGACTGACGACTCCACCACAGGGGGTGGGGCAGCGCCAAAGGTGGAGGCGAGCTCAGCGCTGCACACTTCTGCCAGTTCTTCAAGCGTCTCCCCTGCACCCGGAGAAACAACAGGCCCCAAGGAGGGGGGGGGGGGGTCAGAGGGATGGGTTGCAGTGCTACTGGGGGAGGTGGTGGACAGGTTGGGGGACTTAACTCCCCTACCCGTGGAGTGCCATGACCGTTTCCGCCCAGGTGAACTAGTGGGTCTGAGGCTCAGCCCAGCAAAGTAGGCCTCCTTCTCCGAATCTGGGGCAGGGGAGCCAAGGGGAGTGACATCGGAGGGACTGGGGAGTGAGTCATGTGGACGAGGACTGTGGCTGCGTGCCTGCCTGTGTGCCCCAGACCCAGTGGGTGTGCCTGCTTCCCCCTGAGTGTGCGTGTCAGGAGGTGTGCGCTTGCCCTTATGTGGTGGTGTGCTGCTACTGTCTGGTGGGGTGCGTGTGTGTGGATGTCTTGGTGTGACTGGGACAGGCATGGTTGTGGGACTTGTGGATGGGGCAGGGGTAGAGGGGGGACGCAGCGCTGCAGGTGATTTGCTACTGCCGTCAGTGTTGAGTCCATGGACCTCAGCAACCTCCGTTGGTCAGACATCGCTGATGACATGCCCTCCATGTACGACACCATCTGTGTCAGCAGTCTGGTGTGGCCATGGAGGACAGTCAGGATCGATGTCTGCCCAACTTGCAACTGCCGCTGAATGTCCACAGACTCGGCAGCGAGGGCAGTAGGGGGGACAGGGGTAGGGGGTGCGGTGCCTGGCACGAAGGAGACATGTGGGCGCCTAGCACGGACAGAAGGGACCAGAGCAAGTGGGAGGGCGGTGATGGGAATGGAGGGGGCGGCGAGAGATGTACTGCTGCTTTCAGCTGTGGGAGCAGCCTCCGCCCCCTCTGGGAGCTCAGCCTCGGACCCGTCTGCCTCGTAGTCTGTGTTGGTACTGGGCAGGTCCTCCGCCTCACTACCCTCGCCCTCCGTGCCACTGGATTCCACCGACTCCTCAGCAGTGGTGGCACCACTGCTCGATCCCTCCTTGACGTACGTGCCGGTGTCTCCCTCGGTGTCCTCAGATGATGCTGTGGCCAAGATGAAGAGACAGGAAAAAAATCAGTCACCTGTATACATCTGACACATGAGTCCAAACAAAATAGGCAACACTGCATATCAGGAAAGGCATCATGAGTAACATCTAGGATACTCCCCACATATGTAAGCCCTGCACTCCCCAGTTGGTTGACCCACCATGCCACTTGGATAAAAATAAAATTAGGACACAACAGCAAATAATTTGAAATCACAAGATTATGAGAAGCTAGTGTCTGGGATCAGTTGAGCACAGCGAGACTATGAAGGCATGCCACCTCTTGTTCACTGTGAAACAAACAGTATTGTTGCAACGAAGGCCAAAGACCACATGCCAATGCAGAAGGTGTCCCCACACTCAGAGACCTGTGAGTACATTTGACACCCCAAAGCAATACATTGTGACTCCTGGAGATTCACAACCCTTTACATAATGGACATGTCTAGCATGTGTGAATGTGGCACTCTGTGAACACAACACACATGTGTCTGTATAGCAGAAGTCACACAAGGAGGTGCACACCAAACTACATGAGCTGCCAGACTCATTCAAATCAGCCACTGTTAGGCAGAAATGGCGTATAAGTAAGTACATATACATGGCACCAGGGTGGTCTGGATGACTTGACACTCGTAAGTTGGTATCAGCAACAACCAAGGACGAACCCAATTGCTAGCACACTGTGGGAAGATGTATATGTATGAACTCCAAACAAGTTTTGTTCAAACTGTGCCTTACTGGAAAATGTGCCAGCGTGTCCCTGGAAAGTGTAAAGGTGGTGTCTTGTGCACTTCCTTGGGAGACATCTGGCATGCAGGCACATCATTGTCCTTCACAACAAAACAACAAGGTCATGCATATGAAACATTGAGACATGTTGACAGGTGTAGTGAGTGCCAATGGACATTTTCTCTGTGTAACAACTTGAATCATGTCATTTGTCACATGGCTATCCGTCACCTGATCACACAGTTGGCTACACATATGACCTACTGACTGTCATCTGGAGTGGCACACATGTCCACTCCCAGGACAATGCATAAGCTAATGGGCCTGCAATTGTGTAGCAAGAAAGCCTAGCTGTACTGTGGGTTCCCCCTCAAGGCAAGCCAGAATGTACCCACAGATGTCAGCACACAAAGTCACAACTGTGTAGCATCTGAACCACACACAGGTGGCAAAAATGTACAACCAGGACACATGATTGTCAAAAACTGACACTGGCAATGATGCACGAACATTAAGCACTGGCCAACATCACGGGGGCACTGCACGATGACTGTCTGTACTACGACTCATCACACACAAGTCAGAACTGGCAATGAAACATCAGGGCTGAACATGTACGCCCCTCCCGCACACACCCACCCATACCTGAGTCAATGTGACTGATACCGATCAAGAAGTGACACCTCTTATTCAGGGTTACAATAACTTTGCTTGAAAACTAGCTTCATTAACACGACATCACCTTGTAGGGCTGGCAAAACATATTGGTCTGAAACAAACATCAACAGATTGTTGTGAATAGCCACACAGGCACTGCCCAGTGTGAGTATACACAAGCAAACTGGTGTATCCCTGTCCAGTGGACAAATGTATCACACATGTGAAAAATACAACCTAGGCCAGGGAACAATGCCACAGAGGCAGAGCCATGATGTACCCACAGTGAATGTGCACAGTGTTGGATGACACACATGAGTAGGAGGGCAGGCTGTGTCAGGGGACTGTAGTGTGCACACTGCTCCATGGTCCTGGAATGAGCTGACTGTCGCAGGAGCAACCGTCCCAGCACTAAGCATATGTCCCACTCATGCACATCATGTCTGAGGCCACAACATTGGTAATGCATGCTGCAAGTTTGTTCATTTGAACCCTAACACTCCTATGTTGAGACTCAGCATCAGTACCAACAATTAAGCACCCCAAAATGACCAAAACAGGACAGGGCACAGGCAGACCACCCCACACATGATGCTGAAAGCAGTGTGCACCTTGATAAACTGGCAGCCTAGATGACCATGTGCAATAGTGATGGCACACAGACCAGGTACCACATGTCAAGGAGGGGAAGGGAGGAAGAACAGCACAGGTTGACTTTGGGGAACTGGATATGCACTGCACACATATAGCCTGGCAGTGTATCCAGGCGACTGAGCAGATCAAAAAGCTGGTGACACACAACAAACACACATGTACCTACCCCCTTCCTGCTGCTGTAACTCCCGTATCCGCCTATCCAGGTCAGGGAAGACCACCTCCAGGACACGCCACATCTGGTGGGTCAGGCGCCGGCGCCCGCCATGCTTGCGAGGCTCCTCCTCCTTCAGCATGACCCGGGCGATCCTCCGGGTCCAGCACCGGATGTCCTGCCATCTCTTCTTCACTTGTGGCAGGCGCCGCCTGCGACCCTCCACCGATTGCACGGCCTTGACGGCATACTTCCAGATCTTCCCCTTGTGGTAGGTGGATTCCTGTGTGGATGACAAAGTGGGACAACATCACTACACCTGCACCATGTCACAGAGACACACATTTGAACATCTTTGATCTGTTGAACAGGGCATAGTATGCTGGCAAGTAATAGCACCTTAGTCATAGGGACTTTTTCCACTGTGGGCACAACAATGCACAACATGGCATAGTAAGTGCACAGGTGGCATGAGGGGTGCGAAACAATCCCTGATCATGGCACACACTGTGCATCCCAAGCAACAGAAGGCTGATGGACAGCACCGAAAATCAGTCACATGCCCCAGGCCACTGACAAATCCTCAGCAGAGTACACAGACACACACAGGCACACATCAATCACCTGTCATTGCCAACTGCAGATGCATACCTCACTCTGCACATGTGCCACTTGCCGGGGGGGGTCACAGGTGTGGGGCTACCTCAGCAAGTCAGACACACAGCACGGCTTACTTCACACATCATATGGATTGAGCAGTTGCCTCCTCCATGCAGCTGTGGTGCAACACTCCACATGGACACTCACCCACATGACAAGGAACATTCACACACATCAATGTCCAGGGGGCGAACACATCATTTGGACACTCTCACCACTCTCACCACAGCTCCACTCAACTCTCACACACATCTGTGGGTGTAGTCACCTGTCACACCGGGGTGACCACTGAATCACCGCAAGACAATAGAACAAGAATGGCCAAGAGGATTAGGCTGGCGGAATGTGCCATGCACTATGCAGTGAATGTCACAGTAAGCACAATGCAAGTGAGGAGTGCACACATGAACTACATCAAGCCCTGCATGAGAGACATAAGCCCCCCCCCTCCCTGGGACCCACTCCAACCAACATTGCATGTCTGTCACACCTGGCCACAATGACAGAAGTCACAGACACAAGAAAGGTGCACAGGCAAAGGTAGTGGAGTCAGCGCTCACCTGCTCCACTGGTCGACCATACAGCATGGGGTACTGTGGGAGGATCACATCCAGCAGGGCCTCGTTCTCCTCCTGGGTGAAAGGCTGGACCCTCTCCACAGTCCTTGACATGGTGCCAGAGGGAGACAATACAGCAGCAGTCGTATCGACTGACATGTTGTGCAGGCAAGTGCCCTCTCATGGGTTCTGGCAGCCTTATATCTGCCTTGCTGGCCTATTTCATTTACAGGAGGACAGAGTGATTGGTCAGACTCATTTGCATCCTACGTTACCTCCAATCCCTTTAAACAGACACCAGTGACAGCCTTTGCATCTTTTGACTTTGCAGCATGATGTCAAGTCAACAACCACTTTGCAACATTGTTAAATGTGGCCAACTGATTTTTCCAGACCACATGATGTTCAATTTTGAACGTGAAACTCGGTATCCATGACAACCTGCATGCATTTAGGCCCTAATACTTGTCCCTCATGTGTCCCCATTGTAATTCTTAACTCCCCACACAGGTACGGCGCGTTATCACTACAGTGATACGGGCCGTACTGTCGCGTGTATGGGCCGTACACGCGTGAGTACGTGCCCATCACTAGGACCTACGGTACCCCAGCTATAGTGATACGGGCCGTACTCACGCGTATACGGCCTGTACACGCGTGAGTACGGCCCGTATCACTATAGTTGGGGGTACCGTAGGTCCTAGTGATAGGCACGTACTCACGCGTGTATGGCCCGCACACGCGTCAGTACGGCCCGTATCACTACAGTTGGGGGTACCGTAGGTCCTAGTGATAGGCACGTACTCACGCGTGTATGGCCCATACACGCGTGAGTACGGCCCGTATCACTATAGTTGGGGGTACCGTAGGTTCTAGTGATAGGCACGTACTCACGCGTGTACGGCCCGTACACACGTGAGTACGGCCCGTATCACTATAGTTGGGGGTACCGTAGGTCCTAGTGATAGGCACGTACTCACGCGTGTACGGCCCGTACATGCGTGAGTACGGCCCGTATCACTATAGTTGGGGGTACCGTAGGTCCTAGTGACAGGCACGTACTCACGCGCGTACGGCCCGTACACGCGTCAGTACGGCCCGTATCACTATAGTTGGGGGTACCATAGGTCCTAGTGATAGGCACGTACTCACGCGTGTACGGGCCATACACGCGTGAGTACGGGCCCTACACACGCCCTCAGAGCGTGTGTACTGCCTTTCACAGCTTACACTGGTGATAGGAGGCGCACACGAAAGGAATGGAGGCGTCAGACTCGCACAAGGCTGTACATCAAGTCATTGCCAGTGCAGTCCTTCATGTGCAGGGCCTAGGTGTGTCAGGCAGTGATGTGGCACATGTCTCCTCATGTTGTGGCACAATAGATGTGTGATGAGCTGTTTACACATGTCATGTGTGATGGGGCACTACATGGCACACTTCCCATTCACACTTTGCACATGTGTCAAGCACTGCATCACTGGTATGGCACAGTCAGCAACACCCGCAACTGTCCCCTGATGCCAGGTACATGGATAATTACACCTCACATGTGACTCCCAGCGTGCCACGATGTGACTATGTCAAGTGTGTGTCATGTGTTCCCATGAGCTTTCCGTTGGTGTTCCGTCAAATCCATCTGCTGTTGCAGCATCCAACATGTGTCTGTGTGCATATGTGCATGACACACATATACGCACACCATGCCACATGTGGACTCACACGTTACATGTGTCATGATGGTTCGAAGATGACTCCCTGACATGAGGCAATATCTGCATTCTCTCAATGTCTGTGTCATCAGTTTTTGACATGTACCCCTTCATGGTAATGTGTGTTGTCTGTCCTTTTCAAGATTACATGTGACCTGTGCGTCTAGACTCCCGCCAGCTGTCTGTATGAGATGACATCCTTCAAATGCTGATATGTGGATGTCTGTCACTCCTGTAATGCGTCTGGCTTTTCACTTACACTGGCCCACAGCTAGTTTCATGGCATGTAGTGTTGACCTTGAGCACCCACGTGTGTAGCTGACTCTTGGTAGGAGTATCACCTGGCTGCCATACGTGGCCTGGATGCATTGCACAGAACAGACTCTGTATGTAGCATATGTGTATTAGCCGTTGGACATGTGCTCTGTTCATTGACATTTGTGTAGTGATGTACTCAATCTTCGTTATTCCTTCCAAATTTCTGCAGGGCACCGCCTCTCCCCCGACCAATGCCAGACTTGGCTGCCATGAGGGAACGTGACTGTATACGCTGCTACCGCTTCTCACAACCGTTGATTGACAACTTGACCGCAAGGCTGGCACCACACCTCCAACCACTACACAGGTATCCTACTGCACTGACACCCAAGATGAAAGTGATGGCAGCCCTACATTCCTTTGCCACGGGTACGTTTCAATTGACCATAGCTGATGTAGGTGGCATGTCCCAGACCATGTTCAGCCGTGTCCTGCCTGATGTGTAAGAGGCCATGTTGTTACACCTGGATGAATTTATACATTTTCCAACTCGTGAGCAGTTGACAGGTGTCAAGGGTGAGTTCTATGCCCTGGGAGGGATGCCCCATGTCATTGGGGCCATTGATGGGACACATGTGGCTTTGGTACCACCACAGGCACAGGAGGTAGCCTTTCATAACCGCAAGCATTACCACTCCATCAATGCCCTTGTGGTATGTCTTGCTAACATGCTGATATCCCATGTCTGCGCCCGTTTTCCAGGATCTGCACACGATGCCTACATCATGAGGCGTAGCAGGGTGCCTGAAATGATGCTGCAGCTGCGCAACAAACGTGCATGTCTTGTTGGTGGGTATACTCTGTTAGTCCAGTGTTTTGCGGTATCTCAATATCTTACTGCTTCTCCTGACCCACTTCTGCCCATGATGATTCCATGTAGGGGACTCTGGCTATCCCAACATGCCATGGCTGATGACGCCTCTCCGCAACCCCAGAACTGCCGCAGAACACCGGTACAACGACACCCATGGGCAGACGAGGCGCATTATTGAGAGGACGTTTGGCCTCCTAAAGAGCAGATTCCGGTGCCTCCACAAGACCAGCGGCGCCCTCCCATATGCCCCGGTGAAGGTCTGCAAAATCTTCCTTGTGTGCTGCATGCTGCACAACATGGCAGTGGAGAAGGCCGTGCCATTCATCCTGGATCCCGATGAGCAGGATCATCCACCCGTGGAGGATGAAGGGCTTGGGCACGGGGCAAGTGAGGATGAGGAGGAGGATGAGGATGAGGACATCCGGAGTCAGCTTATCCGCAACTTCTTCTCTTGATGGTGAGTCCCTGTGTCTGAGTGTGCACGCTTAGAGCCTTGTGTGGCATGTGTTGCAATGTGTGTGTCGAGCTGACTGTGTGCTGAGTGACTTGGAGGTGTGTTCTGATGTGTCATTCAAGTGATGATGTCAATCCACACATTTTTGCGGGAACACAAAAATCATTAACAGCATGGTGACGGCATCATTCCTGTAGAGTACATGTACATGTCTGCGGATTACTAGCTCTTAGCTGACTTGTTGTGTGTCTGTCCTCCCCAGGTTCCTGCGGCTGTCGTCTGCTCATGTCATCATTGCCGTCCTGATATTCCTCATGAGTATTCCAACGTGTGCTGGATCAGAGTGACATGCACAGACATGGTGAACATTCATTTGGGGTAAGGAGTGCAGCAAGGCGTTTTGTGGGTGGTACGTGTTTGTGATTTGTGGGGACTGCTCATGTGCATGTTGTGTTACCATGCATACATGTCGACTCACCATGGGCCACATGACGTGTTGCATGGCCCCCATGAATTGATAGTCACCCTTCCTGACAGTCATCTGTCATGGATTGTGGATTCTGATGAAGGCATCAATGTGTGTATAACGTCCCTTAGGAACATACGGGATGATAATGGTGGACATGGTGTGGGACATCCCCATGACAGCCTCAATGGGGAATTGCACACTCTCCGTGTGCAGCAAGGGGTGTTAGGCTCAACCCCTTCACTTGTGTGCCAGCTCTGTAGGATTTACCACATCTGTGTGTTGAAGGGGGTGTCCAGTGTAGGTCACACATGTTCAGCCAAATGACCTGTGAGTCTGTTCCAATGGTTGCATTTCCATTAGTGTGAGACTGAGTAATAAAGGTGTTCGTAACACTCCAAGGTGCCTCATCTCTGTCAATGCAGGTCTCTTGCCACTTAGCATGCGGCATATCTGGCATACTTGTTGTAGATAATGCATAGTAGTCCATGTGTAGTTTAGCGACATGCATGCAGTTGCTCATGGATTAGGCTCCCGATTCGGCATGTAGTACATGGTCGTGTATGTTTTTTTGCTAGGTTGACCACACAATGGGCCATCAACAGCTGCTGAGGGTGTGTCTCCTGTGCGCAGGTCGGCCTTCAATTTCCTGATCCGGTGTAATGGCTCTTTGGTGATTGTGCATGCATTGTCGCTGGGTGTGCCATGTGACACTGGACACTCCTTACTTTACACCCGCGCCTGTTGCAGTTGTCCTTCTGACATCCTAGTCTTTGTGTGCAAAATGTGGCATATTGAAGGGAGATGGCGCCTGCTGCTGCGGGCCCTGCACAAGCACCCAGTGGCCACACACACAAGATGGTGTGCATCATGTTTGGCTGGCTCACATATGCCATGCTAGTCCACAGCATCTGTACCTCTTGCTGCAACGCCCTCTGCATTATGCACTTGATCCACAGATGGATCCACTCCAAGTAAAGACAGACCATCCCCCAGGTCCTTGGCAACATACGTGTCAAATACTGCCCTGCCCTCTACGGAGCAAGTACATCCAAACTCCCAGGAAACTGGTCCACTTCCAGGGGGCATCTGCACACCTCAGCTTCAACACCCTGCGCCCCAGCCATCTCACCGTCCAGCATAGATAGCTGCAATGGATCACTGTTTGCTGCAGGATGACCTCCACACTCTCCACCAACACTCAGGAGGCAGTCCACAAACCCGACCCCACACCAACCTTGTACGTCTGTCATCCTAGATCACGTTGGGCCATCTCCGTGCATCCAACCTTGCCCTGGGCACCGTTCTTCACATCCACCGTACTCCAGCATACAGGACATTGTTCTCCCACCTGGCCACACATACCTGGGACTCCCTCCCCGGGTACCTCCACATGAGCCATGACCCCTACGCCTTGATGATAATCTCCCAAATAGGTCTCTCAGCACAGTTTAGCAAGCACCCCCTCAGCAGCCAGAGGCCATCACAGGTGAATGTTGTGCTCCATGCCTACATTGTATGATACCTTGTGACCCATGTGTGTCCTGTACCAGACTCTGATCTCAGGGTATGGATGGCTGGAGTTAGTTCAACACTCAGGCATAGTTAGACATTTCCACACACATATGTCGTGGAATAATGCCAAATGACAGCAACATCTCATGTGCAGAAAAATAAGATTTTATTTTTATTGGGGGAGTCTTTTGGTAGATGTGCTAAGGTGCACTACCGGGGGAATAGAATCCAAAGTTCACAGGGGGAGATGGCATCCTTGTCAGTTGGAGTCATCAGAGTCCAGACCACAGTGTTGGTCATCATTGGTCAGACTGTGACCAGCAAGTCCATGTGGCAGAGAATGTCATTGGGTGAGGTGCTGCTGTTGCGCCAGAGGGCCAGGTGCCAGGCCAGGTGACCTAGGAGATGGGGATGGTCCGCTGACTCTCACAGTCTTTTACGTGGACGACCCACCTTCCTCCGGGGACCCTCGGATGCAGGCCTTGACGATGTTAGGGATGCTCCGTCAGATGAATCTTCCTCCTCCTCGTCCCTCCCTGTGTCTGGTGCAGGTCTACGCCTGGTGGTACAGGGAGGGTTTGCCAGGCTTTGGGCGATCTGACGGAGTGATTGCCTCACGTCCCTGTGCACCGCCAGGAGCTCTGCCAGTCTTGCCTCCATCCGTCCTTGGTGTTGTTGATGACTGGCATGAAGCTCGACCTGCAGGTTCTTAATCTCATCGAGGGTCCCCTGCATCCCGGAAAGTCTGGACACGACCTGGTTGATGCCTCTGGTGTCACGCCGGTATGAGTCCAGGATGTTGCGTATGTGTGACATACCGAGGTCCTGAGCTGGCTGGTCAGGTTCGCGCCTCCACCTGCCTCCACTCCCACCACTCCTGCCCACTTGAGCCTGGCCTGCCCTTGTGGGCACATCGGGTCTACGGGACCCCTGAGGGATGGCATTTGCAGGGTTGCCTGCCTCCTCCTGGGTGCCCGGAAAACCTTGTCCCTCCTGGTCAGACTGGCTCTGTTGTTCAGTGCGAGCAGGGCTCCTGGGTGTGTCCTGGGATGTGGCAGGAATGGGGGTGGTGGTTGGCACAGATGTACCTGATGCAGGTGCTGCAAGTGCTTGGGCACCAGAGGGGCCAGGTTGGTCGGGGTCATCCACGGAGTGGTGAGAGTCGTCGCTGCCAGTGGGATCGTCTTCACGCGGAGCCTGGGACAGTGATTCTTCCCCCCCAGTGTTGGGGGGAGATCGACGACGTTGCCCTGTGTGTGAGAGAGAGACAATGTCAATGGTGTTTCCTACCACATCTATGTTTCATACATATTCAAGTTGACACAGTTCCTCCAGGTAGTTGGTTGTCCCTAGCTTTCCTCTCAATCTCCACTTGGGTATGGGTATGTTGCGGGGGAAATATTGGGATGTTCTCCTGAGTGTTTGACCTGTAGATTAGTGGCTCTGATGCTTATTTGGATCTGGATTGGTGTAGTTGTTTCACATGTCCATTGTGGGAGTGTGTAAATCCGTTGCCTGTCCCGGGGGTGTGTGCTTGTGTTAGGGGGGGGGTGTGACCGGGCGTGCTGTCGTGTGTAGTGTGAGTTGTCATTGGGTCTCCCAGGTGATGTGTCTGTCCCCTCATGGGGCATGCTGGCATGACAGTGAGTGTGAGTTCCTGTGCTAGATACCTGTGCTTGTGGAGTTGGAGTTTGAGTGTACAGTGGTCCCAGGAGGGCCTTGTGCTGCATACAGCAGGGCCCAGTGTCAGCTACCTTGTCAGTAGATTACCAGTCCCTGTGCATTGTGCATGGGTATGTACATATGCCATATGGGCTGAGGGCATTGTTGTCAGCGTCTCATTTCCACAATGTGTTGTGTGGGGCCCACCCTCCCAGCCTCCCGGACATCCAGTCTTGTGTTTGTGGTTGTTGTAGCCTTGGACATGGCCTTGCCTTGATTTGTGAAGGGTGCATGGAGACGTTAGTGGCATGAGCGTGGTTTGTGGGTGTGGTTGTGTGCGGTGAGTGCTTGGGGGAAGTTGCGTGCATTTGGTGTATATGTTGTGTGGACCCCATTGCCCCCATGTTACGTAAGTTGTTTGTGTACTCACCAGGCTCTGCGACTCCTTCCACTCCGTGTACTCCCACCGGTGGTAGCAGGGCCATCACCTTCTCCTCCCAGGGATGGTAGTGTACGGGTCTGCGGGGCAGCCCACCTCCAGTGATGTTAGTCTGGCCATATTCTTCATTCATTTTCCTCTTGACCGCCCGGCGCAGATCGTACCTCCTGGCTTGGCATTCATGCCTGGTCCTTCGGACGGGCGCAACAGCATTCACCTTGTCGACAATCCTCTGCCACATGGCAGATTTTGCAGATATGCTGGTCTTTCTGACCAATGTTCCAAACAGCTGTGGCTCGACTCCGATGACTTTGTTGACAAGGAGCTCCATCTCCGCCGTAGTGAACTTTGGATTCTTGTCTGTGGGCATGGTGTGGGGTGTGGGTGTGGGTGTGGATGGTTGTGGGTGTGTGGGTGTGTATGTGAGTGTGTGTGTGTGTGACTGTGAAGAGGGGGATGTTTGTGGTGGAGGTTGTGTGAAGGTGTGTGAGTGAAGGTGTAGTGAAGGTATGAGTGATGTGGAGTTGTTTGTGTGTGGGGTCTGGCAGCAGTGGGTCTGTTGCAAAGGCGCATGGGTTGTGTGTGTGGGCCCTTTTTATTGGACCATTTTTGGGTGTGGCTGTGTTTGAATTTTGGTGGGTATGTTATAAGAGGTGGTTGTGATTTGGGGCCTCTGTTTGGCTGTTTGGATGTGCCAGGTCAGTCATTGAGATGTATTTTATCGTGTGGATGTGTTTGGTGGAGTCGAATTGACCCTCCTTGTGCTGTTTTACAGTGTCCTGGTTCTGTATGAGTCTTTTTCACGTAGGTGTGATCTGTACATACGCAATGCTGGGTGTGGGTGCTGGGGTACGGTGTGGGAGTGCGGCGCGTACATGCGGCGGGGGTATGGTGCGTACACGGACGGACCTGGGGTACGGCGCGTGCATGCGGAGGTACTGCGTGTACAGGGGGGGCGGCACATACATGGGGGGTGCGGTGCGTACATGCGGTGGGGGGCAGGGGGTACGGTGCGTACAGGTGGTGCTCGGGTCCGGTGCGTACATGCGGTGTGAGGCAGGGGTACGGTGCGTACATGCGGTGGGAGGGCAGGGGTTCAGTGCGTACATGCGGTGCTGGTGTACGGTCCGTACATGCAGTGCTGGGGTACGGTGCGTACATGCGGTGGGGGCAGGGGGTACGGTGCGTACATGCGGTGGGGGAGGCAGGGGGTAACGTGCATACAGGTGGTGCTTGGGTCCGGTGCGTACATGCGGTGTGGGGCAGGGGGTACGGTTCGTACATGCGGTGGGAGGGCGGGGGCTCAGTGCGTACATGCGGTGCTGGTGTACGGTCCGTACATGCGGTGCTAGGGTACGGTGCGTACATGCGGTGCTGGGGTAGGTGCGTACATGTGGTGGGGGGCAGGGGGTACGGTGCCTACATGCGGTGGGGGGGCAGGGGTTCGGTGCGTACATGCGGTGCTGGTGTACGGTCTGTACATGCAGTGCTGGGGTACGGTGCGTACATGCGGTGCTGGGGTACAGTGCGTACATGCGGTGAGGGGCAGGGGGTACGGTGCGTACATGCGGTGGGGGGCAGGGGGTTTGGTGCATACATGCGGTGCTGGGGTACGGTGCGTACATGCGGTGAGGGGCAGGGGGTACGGTGCGTACATGCGGTGGGGGGGCAGGGGGTACGGTGCGTACATGCGGTGGGGGAGGCAGGGGGTAAGGTGCGTACAGGCGGTGCTCCGGTCCGGTGCGCACATGCGGTGAGGGGCAGGGGGTATGGTGCGTACATGCGGAGGTACGGCGCATACATTCGGGGGTGATGCACGTACAGGGGGGGACGGCGCGTACAGTTGCGGGGCTGGGGTACAGTGCGGACAGGGTGGTGTACGGTGCTGACAGAATTGGGGATGGGGGGCTGTACGGCTCGTACACGGGCATAGGTTTACCCGTGTACATGTGTGCTACTGCATTGGCTCTGTACGGGCCTTTTTCTGTGCGATTGTGTATTCGGACGGACGGTCGGGATCGTACTTGAGCGTTCGGACTTGTGTTTTACGATTTGCACGTACAAATGTCCGGCTCACTCTCGTACACTTTTCCCGACGATATTCGGACGTAAAAAGTTTCCGGCGCACTCTCGTAGACTTTTCCCGACGCTATTCGTAGATATTTTTCGCGTACGGATCGTACTTGGCCGTTTGTACGGTACTTGTACGTAAAAAAAATATGGATACGAGTCGTACAGTATTTTTTTTTACCGGATCGGAATCGGCACCTTAGTGTGTTATAAAATCACTATTACAAGTATACAGTTATCCATACAGTCACTCATACAATCAATGAGTCTTATGTATGCGTATTTATATACAACTGTCACCTACACTGCCTTTTATTTTTCTAGTATGTTGGACATGTACCATTGACAGATATTTTTGCTCATCACCACACCCATAAAGATATTCACTCACCCAAACAACTGTTATAACATGTAGTCTTAACCTCATATACCTCCTGAATCAACTATTCACACATCTTTGGGCAGTCACACCCCCCCACCGAACCACACACACATTCACTCTCCCATACAAATACTCAGTTAACTAATCAATAACTAATATAGACTTTCACATAGCTAGTAACCAACTGGTGCAGCAGTTTACACAACAATTGACAATGTGATACATATATTCACACAGTTTAGTCACTATCCAATGTATTTAGTGAGACACTATAAATTAGTCAAGTAAACAGTCAATCACACTGCTACTAAATCCTCCATCCAGATATTTATATTTATATATCCACTCATTCTTCAATGCAGATTGCTATATATATAATATATATTTAAATATCGAACCAAACCACATTGACTGGATGATGTCATCAGTGATGTAATTTGAGATGTCATCAGTGATGTCATCAGTGATGTCACTGACCATGTCATGAATGATGTAATATGTGACATCATCAGCAGTGGATTGCGGGTGCGTGAGTTATAGTTAGCAGAACTAACTATAACATAGGAATTTCAATGCTTTGGTATGAGTGAAATGTCCAGCTAACTAGAACAGCCCTGAAACCTATGTTTTTTTCAGTGAATAACTAAGGTTTTTTAAATGCTAATTCCTAACTATAACATGTCTGAAACCTATTGTTTTTTCAGTGAATATATATATACATACATACATAAACATATATATAATCTGTATATCTATATAAATACAAATATAAATGCATGCATACATATACATATATGCATACATATGCATGTTATGTACATGAAAGTTTGAAAAACACTAATAAAAGCAAAGCTAAAAAGCCACCTAATTACAAACAGAATTGCTTTAACTTAAACGAGGGCGCGACCTATTGCCTTTTCAATGCTTGTTTACTTTGGTTCCATCAAGAAGGCATTCAGATGTGTCACACATTTGCCATAAATTCTGAATGTTAGCACTCTAGTTGCTCATTAGATCACTGTAGTAAAGCTACTGCTCACCAGGGAAGTCTGCTGCTGGTATTCAAAGTGCATGTTTCAGTCTGCATGTCAGAATTTTTTAATGAAATAGAAGAGGATTTGAGAAGTCAAAATGTGCCTTCATTTTTTTCTGCAGCACTAATCATAATTTCTATGGCAAAATGAACCCCCTCATTTTGTTCCTTTGCAAATTAAATGTTTTAAGTTTTACCACTTTATTCCAATGAAGATGGCTTCAGGTGTGCCATACTTTTGTCATAAGTAAGACTGTTGGCGCTCTAGTTGTTCTTTAGAACACTCTGGGACATTCTGTCATTGGGCTATACTTGAGCTACATCTGGGTGATATTTGTGCTACATTTGGGCTCTTTTGTATCTGGTGGCCATCTTGGGAGACTTATTTGTTATGAAGTCTCCTAATTTCCTCATTTACTACATTCTCCTCAGTAGGAAATACTTTTAGTTTTTTACTTTGATTCCATCAAGAAGGCATTCAGATGGGTCACACATTTGCCATAAATTCTGAATGTTAGCACTCTAGTTGCTTATTAGATCACTGTAGTAAAGCTACTGCTCACCAGGGAAGTCTGCTGCTGGTATTGAAAGGGCATGTTTCAGTCTGCATGTCAGAATTTTTTAATGAAATAGAAGAGGATTTGAGAAGTCACTCAAAATGTGCCCTAATTTTTCTTTCTGCAGCACTAATCATACTTTCTATGGCAAAATGAACCCCCTCATGTTGTTCCGTTTTAAATTAAATGTTTTGAGAGTTACCACTTTATTCCAATCAAAATGACTTCAGGTGTGCCATACGTTTGTCATAAGTAGGACTGTTTGCGCTCTAGTTGCTCTTTTGAACACTCTGGGAAGCTGCAGTAGAACACAAAGGAATCAACTGAGAGTCTCTGCCCTTGTTGGATGTACATGTTTTACTGAGAATGTCAGACTTCATTCTCACATGACTGAGAAAGATAATGTGAATTTACAGAAATATGCTCTCAGTTTAGCCTATAGATCACCTTCCAAACCTCTGTGGGAAAAGCATGAGAAAATAGTTTTCTCTCAAACATGTTTTGTTATGTTAATTCGTATCTTTTATAGCGCACGGCTACTCTGAAGAGTGTCCCGGCGCTTTGACAAAAGCCCAAGAAGTGAGGCCGGGGCAGAATGAGAGCAGACAGAAGGATTACTGGGCAAAGAGCCATGACTTCAGCTCCTTCCTGAAAGTCAATAAATTATTGGCTTTCCTCAAGGAGACAGGCAAAGAGTTCCAGCGTTGAGGCGCCAGAAGACGGAAGGAGCGACCTCCAACTCTAGCCAGTCTGATGGAAGGGACAGAGGCCATGGACAAAGATGTAGATCTCAAAGTTCTGCTAGGAACATAGAAAGCCAAGCGCTTCCTGATGTATTTGGGCCCTACCTGATGAAGTGCTTTGAAGGCAAGGGTTAATGCCTTTAAGGTGATCCTTTTAGACATAGGGAGCCAATGCAGACTTTTTAGTAGGTCAGAAGCTCTCGCTCTCCGCTGAAGACCATAAATGGCTCTTGCAGCGGAATTCTGCACAATCTGCAGACGTGAAAGGAGAAATTTAGGCAGTCCCAGATAGAGCACATTCGCATAGTCAAGGCGAGAGCCTATCAGGGCCTGCACAGTGATCTTTCTATGGTGCAAGGACAACAGTGGAAGAAACTTGCGCAACATCTTCAAGATGCCAAAACATTTTCCCGCAAGCCCAAGGATCTGAGGTCTGAAGGAAAGACCATCATCAATCTGAAAACCAAGATTTTTAGCCTTAGACGAAACATCTGCCGGTGGAAACATATCGGGGGGCCACCAAGCCTTCCATCTGGGGTCAGGGGAACACCCAAAGAAGAGCAGTTCCGATTTATCGGAATTACATTTAAGACTGTGCTGTTGAAACCAGTCAAAAACAGCCCCCAAACAATCTCTGATCCGCAGGCCGTCAAAGTCTGAGCCCTTAGCACAGGTAAAGAGGAGCTGGGTGTCGTCAGCGTAGGATATGATCGGGGCACCAAACGATTCCGCCACTGCCGCCAGAGGAGCCATATAGATATTAAAAAGGGTGGAGCTTAAGATGGAACCCTGAGGCACCCCAACCTCCAATGGCGACATCTCGGCGGAAAAAGGTGGCGCCCAGACCGTTTGCCGGCGGCCGGTCAGAAATGACTTAAACCAGTTCAACACCGTTCCCCGCAATCCGATCTCCCAGAGTCTTGAAAGGAGACCGTCGTGGGAAACGGTGTCAAAGGCCGCCGACAAATCCAGCATAACCAGGATGGCCTTTCCTCCAGTGTCTAATACCTCCCTGATGGCATCGGTGATTTCAAGAAGAGCGGTCTCCGTGCTCATATTCGCACGAAAACCCGATTGAGTATCGTGCAAGATATTATTGCTCTCAATGAAGGTGGAAAGGGAGGCATGCACATGCTTCTCAACCACCTTTGCCAGAGCAGGGAGGAGGGAGATAGGCCTATAATTGGAGTGAATTAGTGGGTCCAGATTGGGCTTCTTAACTAGCGGCAGGATCAAGGCGTGCTTCCAGGCTTGGGGGACAACTCCCGTGCTCAGGGACATATTGAGCAGCGGGTTGAGCACAGGGTTCAAGGCAGGTGCTACTCGCCTAAGACATTTTGCAGGGCAAGGATCCTGCGGGGAGCCAGATTTCAGCTGAGTAAGGAGATCGAGAGAGGCTGAAGATGATAGAAGTGGAAATTCAGAGAGAGAAGGACCTTCCACGACCCCAGATGAAAGCAGGGCCGGCCTAGTCTCAGGTGTAGATACAAGACTCATAGGGGAAAAAGTATCTTGTATGGATTTGATTTTAGTGGTAAAAAAGATTGCGAGCTGGCCAACCCAGAATTCAGTGTGGGAATGTGAGGGCAGGATCGAAGTAGGGGAGACAAACTCCTTAACGATGCAAAAGATTTCCTTACTAGTATTCTCAGCATCGTCAATCCTTCTTTTAAAATAGGCTTTTTTTCCAGCCATAATATGGCTGTGATAAAGCCTAATAGCTTCCCTATATTTAGTCTTATCCATGGGATCATAAAGGCGACGCCATGCCCTTTCGGCTCTCTTACACTCTCGTCGCATCTCACCGAGAGAGGGAGTAAACCATGGGGCAGAAGCGCGCCGGCAGAATTTGCTGGGAGTTTTCCCAGGAGCAAGCTCCTCAAATCTATCTACAAGCCACCTCTGTAGCAGATCCAGATCCTTCTCTAGACTGCCGGATAGCTGACAGGGGTGGAGGGAGATAGCAAGTGTCAGCATTTCAGAGGACACCCGGTGAAATGCCCGAGCTGTCCTTCTGGAGGCTTCCAACGATTTTATGGAAGTCACGGTGGTAGAGGGGATATGAAAATTTATTAAATAGTGGTCGGACCACAATACCAGGTCCGGGAGAAGCATGTTAATCAGTGTGGTAGAGAAAACTTGGTTGAGGATATGACCTTTGTTGTGTGTGGGAGAAGAGATGTACGGTGACAAACCCAAAGGGGCTGTGATATCCCACAATTTAACAACGTCTGTATCGTTGCGCATATCCATGTGGAGATTAAAATCTACCAACAGTATGCAGTGTCCAGATTTTAGGCAGAGTATGGAAAGCGCAGCCTGCAATTCCTCGAAAAAAAGACCTAACGGTCCCGGAGCTCTATATATTAAAAGCCCGACACAGGCTTGGTGAGGGGACAAGGACAGGGTGAAACCGAGGGACTCACATCCCGCGATATTCTCAATCGGAAAAGTCGCACAGGAAAAGCGCTTGTCAACCACCATGGCCACCCCGCCACCTCTACCTGCAACCCTGTCTGTCCTGATGATGATATAATCCGCAGGAACGGCATTGGCTAGATCAGGGCCAGAGCTCTGCCCCAGCCAGGTCTCGGTTAGAAAAAGGCAGAGCGGCGTAGACTCCGATAGCAGGTTGTAAATATCCAAAGAATGTCTGCTAAGGGACCTGGTATTAAGGAGAAAGCATGAGTGGTGAGTGGGCAGTATCGCGGGAGAAACTGCGTTGGGTCCGGTCAGACGCCAGCCACATCCGGGACAGCTCCTCTTCAATGCCCGCCTACCAGGAAAGACGCAGCGGCAGTTAGCCGCCTTGCCCCGAAAAGAGAGGAGCTCAGCAGAAGAGTAGACGCGCATGGTGTCAAAAAGCATTCCACAATCCAACCACAAGTAGATTACAACACAGAGAACACCCAAGGAGCAGAAATGCCAACGTCCGCAACCGTCCGCAATCCGGGACGCTGACGGGCTTTCCTTAGGCGCTCCTTCGGCGCGGAATAGGCGCGCCAAACACGCGCGTCCGCTGCGCGGAAAACAAAACGCCTCAAACTTATAGTCGTGCAGGTGGGATGGAAGTAGAGCCGCAACGCTGGTCCGCCGACCGGCGTGCTCAAACTCCTCCCAAGATGGCCACTGTTTCTATCCCCAAGTACCCAGCGGCACCTCGTATGCCAGACTGGGAAGGGATGGGAGAGAAAAACAAGTCCCCCCGCGGCGCTGTTGCCACCCAGCACATGCGGAGAAGACTGGAAACAGAAAGAGCCAAGATAGCGTGGAGAATGCACCCGGCTTTCCGCCTCAGGTGCAGAAACAGAAAAATGCTCCAGGTGATTTTTAGAAGTGCCACACCACATCAGACCCCAAAAGCACTGCCTCAGGTTTCAGCGTGATAGGGTAGAACAAACATGATTCATGATATCCCAGCAGAAGGCTTTTTCACATGGTAAAATCACCTTAGAACACACCACAATTCCTAAAATGAGTATGGCACCATCAACAAATGATTTATAATGTAACTAAAGTCTTAAAACCTTCTATTAACTGCAATGCTTTTTAATGAGGTGCTATCATGTATATTGATCCCAAGATGGCTGCCAACACTTCTTGGATGAAGTGCTGACAGCCAATCAGATCTCACGATGAGATGTGTGGTTAGGCTCCGCCCATATATATATATATATTTTCCTTTAAAATCTAAAAAACTACTGAACAGATTTACACCATTTAACAAAAAGGCACAAAAGAGTCTGAACCAAGGGCTACCTCTTTGCCAAATATGGTGTAATTCCGTTCAGCAGTTCGGGCTGTATCTACGACTAAAGGTTCCTATGGAAAATTGCATTGGAAAAACATGCAAGGCCCTTTAGTAGCATTTAATTTACAGGCCCTGGGCACAAGTAGTGGCCCTTTACTAGGGACTTACAATTAAATAAAATATGCAAATTGGGTACAAAATAATTGGGTACAAAATAATGCTAGCATGTGTAAAGGAGAGAGCTGAAGCACTTCAGCATAGGTTAGCAGTGGTAATGTGCACAGAGTCAGCAAAACAAGAGACCTGGGGACAAAAAGTTAGGGGAAAAGCACACGAAGGATGCCAGGTCTAACACCAAGCATATGAAAAGAAGAATTGACGGCACTGTGCAGAGACTATTGGCATAATGTTTTTATAGATCTAGCTGGGCACAATTCTCAAAGATGTCACATGCATTAATATTACAATACGTGATATTAGTCTCCAATAACACAACCCATCTAAAAAAGAAATGGAATTATTTTACACTCAAAGCTGAGAAAAAGTTATATAGTATAAAATAATTTGATTATGTGTACACAAAACATGTATTCATATCTAAACCACACAAGCATGTATGTACTACTACTTGTCAAGTCCATAGTTGAGGCATTATCTTTGCCTTCACAGAGCTCTGATATTTCCCAGGTGCTTCCATATGTAGCTCATCCATCCTTGGTTTTTGTTCTGCATTCTGGAACTTGCATTCGTTCTGATACAGTGAGAAAACCAGGAATATAAGTCCATAAATGCCACTCAAAACAACCTGCGCTCGATGAACTACTAATGTATGGACCTTGAAAACTTTCTACACTTATAGATAGTTAGCTATCTACATATTCTGAAATAGTGGACAAGTGTATATAACTGATAAGCCCATAAATATAAATTGATGAATGCGGATATGGATTTCAAAGCTACATGCTCTTGAAGTTGTCATAGTTTTGGAACTAATAGACTTACTATCAGGGATAACATGCCAAGTTAACGGAAAATATTTGTGATATAATAAAATCCAAGACATGGTGCATGAGGTCTTCCAACTTCCTTCTGACTGCATGTGTGCTTTACAAAAACAACAAATATTTTTTGTTTTACTTTTTGTAAATCACGTTTCGTTCCCACATTTCTCGTGCAATTAAGATTAGAAATGGCTGGAAGATTATAAAATGCTTTTACTTTATCTTTATCCGTATATTAGCCTATGTCATTGTTCAATTTCATATCCAAATTTTTTCTTCTGTATCTGCTGATTTCCTTATGTATTAACTATTTTATTCAATAAAGCTTTTCAAACTAAAAAAAAGAAATGGCTGAAAGTGAAACCATTTGTAATCAGACCTGTGGACTGGGTCAGTAACATTTGGAATCGCTTTTACAGATCAAATAAAATGTGGTGAGCATACTTTTTCCATATAATTAGCTGTTTGCTTCCTGCTGTATTTTTTAACCAGCTTCAAAGCACTAAAGGGTCTTATACTTGCACCCATTTAAAGAATGCAAAGGGTATACTGAGCAATTAAGTGTCAGGAAAAGAGAACTACTAACAAGGCTATTCTCACAAATAAAGAGGATGATGATGGAAGGTTAAATATCATGTGAGGCCAATTCACATGATAACATAACATGTGTACTAATGAAAACGTGTGCGCAAATATTACGCATGTTCACCCTTGAGCATCTTGCCCTGTGGAGCTGAAACAGATGTTTATTGTTACACAATTCAGTGGTACTCATGTTATCCACCCCAGCAAGGTGATAAGCTGAGCAGCCACACCAGGAACCTGTGCCCTTGTGGAAGACTTCTTTTTGTTTTATATTTTGTGCATAAATAATGACGATTAATATGCCTCTTTATAGATTGGTTTTACATATGCAGACTGAATTAACATAATTTCATTTGAAACGAAATTTCTTTGTTGTGTAAAAGTGAGTTTATTAATGTGTTTTGTTAATCCACATTTCTTTGTAAAACCACGCTTTTAGACAAAAAGGATGGCTTCTGTATCACTCACTCCTGCTTCCCCCTGTCCTGTGTAATCCTCTCCCCAGTTTATTTTCATAGCTGTATTGTTTTGCTAATAATGACCTTTCTATGGTGTGGATGTAAGATTGCAACATGTATCTGTCTCATTGGTTTCTTCACTGGGTCTAGTCACTGAGAGAAAGAATTATTGTTTCATGTTTCATATTTGTTTGAATATCTCCAGGTGACATTAGAATAGATGGTGTTGATAATTTTTTTAAGAATGGGGAGGGTGCATATGGATTAAGGCAATGACATGTATTTTTCTTGTTTTGATTTACTAAAGAAAATTATACTTTTGTTCACACCGCTATGATGTTGCAGTATTGCTAAATTCCTATGCAAGACTTGTGTATAAGAACCCATTGATTTTGGGAGTGAGACAGAAGACTTTCCTATTTCCCTAGGGATGTTGCCAAATTATTTTTGATTTTGTTGCTCATTTGGGACTTGAAATATTTCCTGATTTTACATACTTTATATAACTTTACATCTGAGATCCTTCATGGCATTTGGCTCTGTGTGGGTAGTTTTGATTTTTTGTAATAAAACCAGTTTAACTTTTCTTTGATCAGAACTCAGTTTTTGAATGAATCCCATTACATATTGAACTGTTTTTACCCTGCTAATTGATGTTTGAGGAGGTGCCTTAATGCAGGGACACATTACCTCATAAAATTGAGTTTTATCACTGGCTCCAATCCAGTAAACTATGTGAGAACTGAATGAGGTAGATTTTGGGGTGTATGAATTTTGGGATATATTTTTATTGTTTTTATTTTTAGCGTTTTCTATAGCGCGGACCAGACCCAGGGTAGGGTATCAGAGCGCTTTACAATGAGTACACAGAACAAGTAAAACAAGTAGCAAAATAAAGCAGTACATAATATCAGCATGTTTTGTCAAAGATCGGAGGGGCACTGGTGACAAAGTTAATCTGAGCAACAGGTAATAGGTGCGAGGGAGTCCTTGGTGGGGGAGAGGAGGCAACTATAAGGGTGTAGAGCTGGAATGGTTCCTGGTTTCTGTGAGAGTTTACGGGAGGAATTTGCACAACAGGAATGATTGTGCTTCTCTTTTGAACAGAGGAGTAGAGGCGATTTTCCTGATGTAAGGAGGGAGTGAGTTGCATATTCTTGGTGCTGCCCTGGAGAATGCTCTGTCAGATGTTTTTTCTTGCTAAAATGTGAGGGTTTCAGGAGTGGGTTATCGACGCTCCGAGAATGTCTGATTCCTCCAGATAGGGTACGTTTTTTGGGATAGGCACTGGGCCGTATTGTGGTGAAGCGCTTTATGAATGATGCATGCTATTTTTAGGTGGATTCGAGCTTCATAAGGTAGCCAGTTGAGTGCTTTCAGGTGTGGTGATACGTGGTCACATTTTCTAGATCCTGTTAGGAGTCTGGCTGCGGCATTGAGGCAGGCTTTTAGAGGGGCTTTTGAGGTTTTGGGAAGCCCCGCGAGGGTGGTGCATCCGTATTCTAGCCTTGAGATGACTAAGGACTGGACTGCTGTTTTGAGGTCCGGGTTTTCAATGAACGGTTTCATTTTTTTAAGGTAACTGAGGTGAAAGCGTGCATTTTTAGCTAACAGGTTGATGTGTGTTCACAAGTTAAGGTTTTTATCTAGTGTAATTCTGAGTGATTTGGTGGAGTCCACCAAAGCTGGCGTGCAGTTCAGAGCAGTGATCAACTTGGTCCATTCCTTTGTCTCCAGGGAGTTATTGGGGAGGGAGATTAGAAGAAATTCTGTTTTTTTGCGAATTAACTTGAGGAAGTGGATCGTTAGTCAGTGGACGGTCTTTTCGAGTGCCAAGTTCATCGTCATTATGTCTTCAATGGAGGGGATCTTGATGTAAAGATGATTGTCGTCCGCGTACATATGGTAAGCAATGTTCGCTTGCTGAAGTAGTTCAGTTAGTGGTTTGACATATAAGTTGAATAGGGTGGGTGATAGGGTGGAGCCTTGTGGTACTCCTAGAAGGTTTGGTGTGTGCTTTGTTTGCCCTAAGTTGGCAGGATATGCCCAGACGTGGATCCCTTGCTTCCTTTGCCACTGGATGCAAGCTACCCTGGCTGATGAGGGATGTTACACCGAAACCGGTCCCAGGATGCTTGTTTTCAGTTCAGGGAAGACGTGGCTTGGCAGTTCGGGCTGGACAGTTCCCATGTGGCACAGGGTCAAGACTGATTTGCATATAGCTGTGTCTGAACAGTGGTGGCGAAGTAAGCTAAAGCATGATAATGGATTCAACCCAGATCTGTGACTGGGGGTGAGTGGTTGTAAAGTTTCAGCGCTCCATCCATCATCTCCTTGTGTTTGTCCATCATCTCCTTGTGCTTGCTTCGCAGCAAGAACATCACAGGAGAAATCACAAGCCTCATCGCCTCTGTCTACATCCATCCAATGCACCTTTACCACATTCCTAGAAAACTTGAACCTCTTGCATGAAGACAATTACAGATTCCCTCTATATGCTTCTCCACAGCCTGGGCAATAAGCAACATATCACCCGTTTCAGCCCACATCAAAGTCAACAGGCTTGACCTTGTCATGACAGCCTCAACCTCTAGGCTATGTCACTTCATCTTCATCCTCCATTTACCGAGGGCAACCAAAACGTTACTGAGGTCAACAAAAAAGCGACTAACACGGCTAAGGATCACTGGAAAACCTCACTATTAAACAACCTCTGGTATTAACTCACCAACCTTTGAAACTCATCCCGGGCAGCTTTGATGTCAATATATTTCTCAAAGTATACACTACAAATGTAATCTTTCTTCTACGTCCAGCAATGCATGAAGGGACATTGTTAATAAAATGGCATTCCTGTACTTTCATACAAGACAAAATTATTATTTGTTAATGAATAACAGTTCGAATTGGATCTGTTTAAGGTGTATAGGTTACTTTCTTAAGAGACCTATGTCTTTTATTTTTTGCAGAGTTTTATATAGCATGAACTTGACCCGAATCCAATCAGGTATCAGAGCGCTTTACATAGCACCAGTTACGTTACATGAGGACACACATTAATTTTTTGTTAGGCACGGGGAGATTAAGTGATTTGCCCAGAATCACAGGATGTTCTGCGTCATTGCCAAGACCCGAACCCAGTTCCCCAGGTCCGAGGTCGAGCGCCCTAGCCGTTAGGCCAACGATTCTGCTCCTCTCCTCTGCTTATGTATGGCAGTGGGATACATTTTGTATCTGGGTTTTAAAATGGAAAAGTCAGTACACAGTAGTAGGGAAACTAAAGTCCTTCTTTTTTGTCTCACACTTGCAGCTCCTAAAAGTTGGCATGTAGTTAAAATACTCCTTCTAATGAATATTAGAACATTGGAATGTTGGGAGCTCCATTGTAGACAATGGAGTGCTCTCTGCTTCCATGGGCCGGTAAAGGCCCACAGAGCAACATTCCAATGTTTTACAAAAACCTCTCGAAGCTCGAGGGGATTTAAATCCCCTCGAGCTTCGAGAAGCCTTTGTTTAATTTGTTAGAACATTCTGCCCTCTAGTGGCAGAATGTTCTAATAGCCTTATAGCCCTTCGTAGCAGGGCTATACCGCTATTAAAGTCCCGCTGCCTTGTTAAAGTCCCTCGCCTTTGGCTCAGGCATTTAACGCTGCAGCGGGCCTTTAATAGCCGGTATAGCCCGCTACGGCGGGCTATAAGGCTATAATAAAACGTAACTACTATTTATTAACCACTTCCATGAAAAAAGTTACAATTAAAAAAATGTGTTTATTCTTATAGTGAGACAAGAAAATTCAGTAAATCTGGTTGTTAGCGCATTGTACACACCAATGAAGTGAGTCGAGGCCAGGGGCGTTGTGAACAGAACCCCCCTCCACCCCCACCCCCACCCGTCCGCTTTAGCAGCTACAGCGTGGGTCAAGCTCTTGGTGGACCTCGACTGTCTGCAACTTGGCAGACAAAGGCTCATAATTAACATAAAGGGGTGGCTGAAAGAATGTTTGGATGGATAAATGGGTGGGTGGAAGAACGGGTGGATGGATCAATGGGTGGCTTGATCCATAGGTAAATGGATAGATGGTTGGAGGGATGAGTGAATGGGTCAATGAATGGATGGGTGATTGAATGGGTGGATGGATGGGTGAGTGGACGGGAGGCTGGATGGATGGGTGAAAGAATGGATGGATGAATAAATGCATGAAAGGTTAAATGAATGAGTAGATCGAGAGATGAGTGAAAGGGTGGATGGATGAGTGAAAGGTTGGATTGATGAATGGGTGGGCAAATGGAAAAAGTCTAAGGGTGGATGGATGGATGGATGAATGGATAAGTGTAAGGGTGGACCAATGGATAGGTTTGAATACAGACAGCAGTCGCGGCCAGCACCAATCGGGGGTGGTTGGCAGGGAACGGGGCGGGTTTAAGGAGAATACAAATAATTAGAAATATAATAACCAAAAAATACCTTAACGTACCGCTGCGTCTCTCCTCCTTCTCTCTTCCTCATCGCTCAGCACCACCTGAACAGAAGAGGAAGCACACTAAGGCTCCCTAAGCCAATCACACTGCTGCAATGCAGTGTTGTGATTGGTAAGCACCCAGGCTCCCCTAAGGCAATCACAACGCTGCAATGCAGCGTTGAGATTGATCTGATCGAAGTGATTCTGCGCTCAGCCATGGAATGGGAGCCTGGGCATGTTACAGCCTGGGTGGAGAACATGGTAAGTGCGCATGAATGTTTGGCCGGCCCCAGACGCATCGATGCGCACTTGCAAAGTGTGCTCGCCACTCCCCCTGCTCCTGTGTTAGATCAGCCCTGCCCCACCCTGCAGAAATGCCGCAGCAGGACAAAATAAAATGATAATAACCTTGAGTTTTAATAATTACATTTTTCCTTAATTTCGTTGCTGCACAGCAGTGGGGCGATGCTCCTCCGCCACTGGCGGACAGGTGGGAAGAATGGTGTAAGACTGAGTGATGGATGAAAGAATGAATAGATGACAGAATGTAAAAGTGAAATTGTGGATATTCATGGGTGGATGAGTGGATAGATGCTTGGTGGAGGAGACAAGTGTGTTCTTCTGCGGAGGGCGGGGATCACTTGCTTCGCTTGCCTGGTGCTGTGGTCAAAGTGGGGGGTATTTTAATTTTCTGGCAACTCCCTTGCTCGAGGCAACTCTGTAAAATAGGAATGCTCTTCATTATAATGGAATTATTCAGCAAGCAAAGTTTCAAACACATTCTTCTTCAACGCACGTATCGAAAGAATCTGTGACTTGATGACATTGCAGGGCTCTAACCAACTTACAGCATGTCACCTACTCCTCAAGACAAGCTTTTTCCAGTCCAAAATAAGTCGTGTTGAGAGCGTTTCTTAAGGTGCCCGGTTCCCAGCGCTGCAGACCAGGTATTGCCTGTTCATCTCAGTGTAAACACAAAAATACATGAAGAGCTGTTCAATTAGTGACTCATAGCGCCCCGGGCTCCGTCTAATAACTATAATTACCGTTCATTAAAAAACGGATACTGTTGTTGAAGGCCTCGCTGGGCCTGGCAGACCTCCTGGCGAAGGCATAACTCTAGCGTGGCACCTGAACCTCAAAGTGATGGGATATGGGAGGCCTGAAATCGGCAGCGCTGGAGGTAAAGTGGAGTTATGTCTAGCTTCCTGTCAGATGAACTTTTAATTTCTAGGCAAGCTGAATTTACAGTGCTGTCAAACACATTGAGGCTTCTTAACGAGCCCCTACCGCTGTCGGTAGGTCACTTTTTCCCATATTAAAAGGGACGCACCGGCGGCACAAGAGGCCTGTAAATAAGCCCCTTTGTTTCTTTCGGTGGAAATAATTGTGGAATTTTTTAATAAGTATTGTATTCAAGATTCACCTGCATTGTGCTGATGAGTTTAAACACTTTGGGGCAGATTTAGAGGCCCCTTGCGACACTTTTATGCCGCCGTTGCGTCACTTTTGTGACGCAGCGGCGGCGAAAACCATGCGCCAAGTTGTGACTTATTTACAACGTGATGCGTGTAGGCAATTGCGTCACGTTGTAAAGCCCTGCGCCACATGAAACCTGCGTCAGGTTTCATGAGGGCGTTCTATCGCAGGGTGGGCGTTCCCTCGCAGGAAAGCCCCGTAAAACTGACGCAGTGAAATCTACAAGATTTCACTGAGTCAGTTTTACGACGCTGCTGCGTCAAATCCTTACACCTGCCTGAAGCAGGCATAAGGAGTGAAGCGCCACTTTAAGTATGGGCGGCTCCTGTGCATTGCAGGAGTTGCGTCGCACTTCCGTTGCGACTCCAGCAATGCGCCGCCTGTATGCCACAAGATGCATCACGCATCTTCCCCTCCTTGCACCATGGTGCGCCGCATTGTAAATGCGACGCATCTGTGGTGGCGTAAGGGGGGGATTACGTGACGCATCTGTTCTGGTGCATCCTTGCTGATTTGCAGAGATGCGCCAGAAGTTGTAAATCTGCCCCAATATCTGGATACCGGCCATTTTGTTGCACCTAATGAGCTTCACGTATTCTTAAAAGTGTTTAACTTGATTGACCAGGCTCAGTCTGGAAAATTCGATCGATCAAATTTCACTTTATGATACCTGAAATTTCCACAAAGCAAAGCGCTAACATCCCACAGTCTCATCAGCCGTTTAAGGACACCAAGGGGGAGATTTACAAGCAATTTACGCAGCACAGCCTCGTCAGAGATATGTCTCTCTCCTCCCCTTTCACTTGCGCTGGCGCTGATTACAGCTGCCGTGCGCCAAGCACACACCTTAGCGCCATAGCACTAAGGTGTGTGCATTAGTCTAGCATAGGATTTGTACGAAATATGATGCCCAGACATAGAGCAAAGTTTCCCACTTTGTATGCGTGCTGCACAGCGCAGAACACATCGCAATGTCGGAAAAGGAAAGAGAAATAAAAGCATTTCTCCTTCTGTTCACCTACTTGAAAAGGGTGCAGTTTTCTCACGATAAACCTAATCTACTTTATTTAGTAAATTGAGTTTAGCCTGGAGAACCTTGGGTGGTTGTATGGGAACGCCCATGTTCCACCATTGGTACGACCCCATGGCGCGAAATAATGTGAAGCAGTGCAATTTGCGTCACTTTTGTGATGTACACATGGTGCAAAATCTTAATAAATCTCCCCCCAACTTTTCAGGGAATTCTCCAGAATGTCCAGGGTTTAAAATGGGGGGTCCTGTCCGAGCTCAGACCAGGGCGTAATTAAAGACGGACTTTAAAACGCATCCTTTCCGAGCCTGTAATTATGTTGTGAACACTAAGGCTAACTGATCGTCTGATGTCAGTGACGCAGTCCCTCTTTACATTTCTGCACGTTTCACTTGATTTGGTATTTCAGAAAGATGTGGCGAGAACAGGTTGTGTCTAACAGAATGAGAGATTACATAAGAAAGTGGCATGAAGTGGAGAACTGCAATGTTTGTGATACTCTGACGTCCATCGCCTCTTCCACGGACCTTTGTAATGTTTAAGTCACAGTCTCACATTCCTAGAATTGGAGCAATTTAATTTCTAATCATTCACAACAGTATAATTGCTGTTGCACATTTATCTGGTACTGCTAACGTGCATTGGCAAAGCCAATTGGTCTGGCTTGTTTTAGGTGCATGTCTTCATAAAGAGAGAAGCATACATATACTAATAAGGTGGCATGCTGTGTGAAGCATGGTATTCTAGAGTATGTTTTAAACCACGCCCTTCATTTTTAAAGGATTTCTATTTATTCATCAATGACCACACCCTTGTACAGACCCTTACCCCACCTTTTTTATCCCACTCAAATCACTGAGTATGCCTGTCCCCCAGGAGGCAAAGCAACTGAAGTTGTAGGGGTAGAACCAGGTACGTATCTTCATGACTAGGTGTCAGTGTATGGGGTGGAACACTCTGCCCAGAAATTAGATTTGGGAAAGTTGACTGCCATCAGCCTGGTCAGGTCATGTCCTTTCCTTACCCATCGCTAATGATAGTGAGCTTTGTCAGTGTTTGTTTGAGCATTGAGCGTTTGACTGCAGGCAGGGCACAGGGCGGCTAGGCACAGGCCCCATTTCGTTTTTTTAGGTCTGGCAAGACATTTTGTGAGGGCTCCAAAAAGTGCTACCAGGCCAGCCTAGACATACAGTGCATGTGCGTCGTGCTTTACCGCGATTACTTTCACTTTCGCGGCCGCACGGCCGCTTTGATGTTTGATCGCGATCACTTTTGATGTTCTCCGTGAGAATTCAATAGATTGCAGCAGTTAAAACAAGCATTGGCATAGCCAATAGGTCTCGCTTTTGGGACCTTATAAGTGTTTAGTTATGCAACTGTTGCATGGTTAAACACTTATAAGGTTCCAAAGGCGAGACCTATTGGCTATGCCAATGCTTGTTAAGATTATGTGCTGTACCACAGGTCTCTGTCTGCCACTTGAAGTGGCTGGTTGTCCTCCTTGGGACCCGACATGCTAGCTCTAAAGTCGGGGTGGGAGCTGCGTGCCATGTGATGGATATTGAAACACTGCTCTGTTCTACAGCAACTTCAAGGCGAGTCTCTGCAGAAGCAAATGTTTTATTGTGTTGTGTCTATAAAAGCAAATCAGTCCGGCACCCCAGTGATCTATTGTGGTGCCTCAGCCAGTAGAGTCTGGTGAGTTGATAGGGTGGCAAGGGGAGGTGGGGAACGGGGAAGGTGGGGGAGGGACGGATCGCGTTCCTCGCTTCTCCAGTCATAGGCTCCCAGAGTGCACTGCAGCCAATCCTTGATGCTCAAAGCAGCATCAGGATTGGGCTGAGCGCCAATAATTGCCACTCCCATACAGTCTGGGGGCCTGTGCCTGCTTTCTCCAACCTAGCAATGCAGATAGGGTTGGCGAGAGCTTCACTGCGCATGAGAGTTTGGCGCACCCGAGACAGCCGGCCAAACCCACATGCGTAGTGAAGGCAGTGCCCAACACTCCCCCTCCAACCTGTTACTACCCTGGCCCCACCCCCAATCCTCGGCTCTGAGAGAAAAATTAAACGATAATAAACTAGTTTATTATCGTTTTATTTTTCCGGCTGCTGGTAGGTGGGGCGACGGTCCGCCATAGCGGAGGAGTCTTTGCTGGTCTCTGCTCAGGACATGATCTGCAACAGCGCAGTACTGTTCAGTCATGATCCTGTTCCATTTCGAAAAAAGGTACTAATTTTAGAAAGAGGAGGTCTCTATATATTTTTCTATAGTCTAGCTTCTTACAGCAATTTCATTTTGAAGCACTGTAAATAATGGGTAAGAAGAGACGCCCCGGAATAGAACCCAGATGTATGGCCATCATTGCGTAGCAGCACGTGGGAATGTAAAGTTCCTAATGCCTTGCGTGATTATGTCATGGACTGAAGTGCATCTTATTTTATAGGTTGCCAGTACAGCGAGAAGTTACTTTCAGGCATAAGGACGTCGCTAACGGGCAGGACTTTGCCCTGGGAATTCCCTTCTCAACCAGCGCAATAAACTGAAGGAAACACACTGGATATCGATGCAATAGGAATAAGACTGTTTCTGTTAATATGCCCTGATGAAGTTCTCTTTGTGGGAACAAAACGCGTTGGCTGAGCTACATGTCATTTTGAAATAAAGAAAAGAATAAGTTGAAATACAGGTTTTGAACCGACAACAGTGTTTTGGACTTCATTGCCTAGCGCACCCCCGCTTGCTTCAAAAATGCATCCTATTTTATGCCATTTTTATTTATCTGTTGTCTTTGGGGTATAGCCTGTTGTTCCGTGATGTTGTTGTGGGGAAGGTGTGTGGTATCCTGATATGTGGTGCGTGATATCCCGTTAGTATTCTGTTAACCCTGCATGAGCAGGTCTTTAGAACTAAGTAGGTTCTGAGAATGTTGGTGTTGTTGGAGTGCTGTGGCTTCAGAACTCCTTTGTGTCAGGTACTTGTTGGACGCCCTCTGGATGGGACGTTTCTATGTATCAGAAGCTACTTCAATGAAGACGCTACGTTTTGTACACATCTGGATCCCGTGTACTTCTTCACAAGGTATTACAAGTGCTCATCTTGACTCGGATGGTTCAGACGCAATTCTAGTCATGAATATGTTTCTAAACTATAGAGGCATCTTTGAAACCTCATAAATGAGCTTGCAAGGGCAATGTGCTCGCTTTCTTTGCATCGCTTGTAATGTGAGATCATATATTTGCATTCTAATTAAAATAGCTCAGTGGATTAATGCTTTTATTGCTTCAAGAGACTTGCCGAACCTTTAGGTCACAGGCTACAGTCATGGTAAAACAGGTGAGTGATTTATTCAATGGCTTCAAACCAGGGCACAAGTCCTAAAAAAAGAAGTGGGGGGACGCTGTCACCGGAAGTGACGTCACAACAGGAATCTCATGAAAAGAAGTGGGGGGACGCTGTCACCGGAAGTGACGTCACAACAGGAATCTCATGAGTATTCATATGCCTTTAGATGACGGGGCATTTCACAGCACTGCTACCCCTGGTCTGTTCCTCGATGTCCTTTGCAACCCCCCCCTCCCCCCCACTCCCCCGAGGGGGTGCCCCAGTTGCACAACGAAGTGCTCAAAAGTGCACAAGATACAGAAGGACACACATTCCAAGCGTTAACCGCCAACGCCTGCTCGCTCCGCCTCCCAATCACTCCAGCCTGCACACACCACCGGTGCCTCTTAAAGTCTCCAATTACAAATATTAGCATATCTTTGGTAATTTACGGGAAACTTCCCTCCCACCCGGGCTCTCTGCTCACACAATGCTGTCCAGCTTTTGGGCAGGGGGGACAGCGTCCACCCGGAAAAACCTGGTAAAATAAGTGGGGGGACGCCGTCCACCCGCGTGGTACCCCGACTCGAGCCCTGCTTCAAACAGCTGCATCGAACATGCAAGGCAGAAGATCAAAACCATACACGTTTTTACTCAATTGCTTCACTTGATTAGTCACAAACACCACAGACATCCCAAAAGTGTTTTATATGCTATATGAATGGTTAATACTGGTGAATAAATACGTAAACGTTTTCCAATTAGAGAAATTGTGGCAGGTTCCTTGCCTGGCTTACCTCTGCCATATTTTACAGGGGTCACTCATTTAATTCCATCTGTCCATATTTGTGCACACATTAGTTTACACTCAGATTTAGAGAAACAAGTAATATGTTTTTGATTGACTATAGTTTAATATATGCATCTTAACTTTGACATGAGTGGGGCCTCGGTGCCTGTCTCATTATTCAAGTCAACGTTTTATTTCTGCTTGTTATGCATCATTCTCTCTTTTTGTTACAGGCACCAGAGCCAGGCTGTTCTCATTTAAAATTGTTTTCTGTTAGCTTACTGTGGCATTTAAAATTGTTTTCTGTTAGCTTACTGTGGAAAGGTCATATTTGCTACAACTGACTAAATGACCGATGTTTCTCTGCACTTGCACGGGATGGGAGGCAGAGGAGGTGAATACTCTGTGTGATATTGTTAATACTGAGATGATGGAAGAAGTTGGCACTGTATTATTCATGAGAATGAGGAGACACCAAGTACAGCAGGAACAATGGGGCATATCAGCAACGAGGCAAAATAAATTTATCGCCGCTTTTGTGTCCGTTTTTAGGCGAAAAGCGGCGATAAATTTATCGCCTAATTAGCAAGGTCACGCTATCGCGTGAAACCTTGCATTAGCGCCCAGATTCTTAACGCCCAGCTTTGCATCTCTAGTGAGATGCAAAGTGGGCGTTCCTGACCCGACATGACTGGAGAAATGTCGCTAAGCGAAATTTCTCCTATCATCAAGCCCCACACTATGAAGCATAGCGGCAAGAAAAGTAGCGATAACCCCTGTTATCGCTACTTTCCTTACGCCTGCTTCAGGACTGACTTAGCCATGAGATCCTAGGGAAGGTGGATATCATGGCTAAGTATGTGAGGCCCTATCATCAAGCTAACGCCAAACTTTGTGAGATTATCGCTGGGTTTCCAGCGATGATCTCACGTTTGGCAGTTAGCGCTAGGATTTTTTTCGCTTTTGAGATAAGCGTAGCTAATTGCACACTATCGCGGCGATAAAAATCCACGTTAGCCGGCGATAGTTATCCTAGCGCTAAGTTCGCTTAGCGATAATTATCGCCAGTTGTTGCTGATATGCCCCAATGTTTTTTGATTGTTTCCTACTCAGTGGGAAACCTGTAGAATGTATCACTTGGTTGAAATTTTGTTTATTAACTGTATGATGCTTTTTAGTTAGTTAAATCAATTGCACCTCTCCACCTTTGCAGGTGGACATATCTTTCTCTCTTTTGAGACCCTATGCTCCTTATGTATTTGCTCATAGACTTACTTTCTAGAGCAATACATTTCTTCCTTTCACGATTGGAACCTTCATTTAGTTCAAATTGAAGGTAGAGTTGAAAAAAATCATTAAGGGAACTCATGATTTGGGATTCCAAGGGGCCTATTAGGACACCCTAGCGGGGCTGGGACCGGCCGCCAGTGGTGTGGCGGTCCCGCACCGGCAATTAGGATGCCACTGCCATCATGGCGGTGGCATCCTCTATTCCCAGCATTGTGGCGGGCGGTGCTCACAGCACCGCCCGCCACAATGCTGTGGCTGCACTGTGTGTATTTGTATGCACAACATGGCAGGCACCGCGCAATGCCTGTCACGTCGTCCATGCAAATGCAGGGGGTACCATAGGTAACCCCCACCCCCCCAACATCCAGGGGGCCCGCAACGGGTCCCTAACTCAGGAATCCGCATGCCTTTCCCGCTGGCATCCTAAAATGGCTGGAGGTGTCTAGCAGACACTGCCACCATATGCAACCCTTTTTGACCGGGTGTAAAAGTGGCGGACAGTCTTTCTGTCCACCACGGTCCCCCCGCCATCATAATATGGCAGGGGAAAATGGGAGGCGGGCGGGGTATGATGTAGGGCGGATCGCCACCACCATGCTGGCGGTGGTGATCCGCCCTACATCATAATAGACCCCATAGATGGGTAAAATGAAGAGGAACTTTTGTATCTCGTTAAAGAATCCACTACGTGTAGATGTGTGACCCATGAGGCTCTCAAAGGAATAGCCACAGAATTTGGGACTGACCTTTCCAAAAATATGACCCTAAGGAAAAATTCTAGAATGTTTATGACTCAAGAACATGCGAACCCCCAGGTTAAAAGTGCAACTAAGGGAAATAATCAGTAACATTCAACTGTGGAGCAACAAACAGAAGTTTATGGATAGATAGACTTAGTAAAAGAACAAGAAAAAGAAAGAAGACGAAAGGGAGACAGGGAGGTCTGAAAGTAAGAGTAATTCCAATGTCAAGGCTTATTCACTGAGGGAGCTGCATGAAGGAGCTTATGTGCATATGTCTTGGAGTGCTGGTGATCTTTTCATATTTACAAACCAGTTTCAAAAGTCGAGAGAAAGTCCTGATTAGTGGTATATTCAAGTTCACAGATTTGGGGAAGTTTCAAAGGTGCTTTGGGAAGATCTGAATACTTTCTTTGGCAATGTTGTTCCAATGAATAGTGGGCTGAGTTTAAAGTAGCTGTACAATGGCCAACTATAGAGCCACTGAGGGATGTCCTAACTAATGATCCATCTGCTGTGGTCATGGAGAAGTAACATCAGGTTGGCTTTTTTAAAATTAAGATTCTCCAGAAAAAGATTTACCAGTCCTAGATCTCAAGGACCACACAAGAGTCTAAAGAGTCAGTGCATGCTGATTATGAAAGACTAATTAAAGCCTTTCATCACAATAGTGGTCTTGAAAGTCCAGTGCAAGGAGATCTCAGTAATTTTCTGGTACAGTTTGTTCTCGGGTTTCATCCAGAGATTAGTTTACTCTTCCAGAAGAATATGATTTGGAAGCAAGTCCAAAGAGAATTACGGAAACATTTATTTTGGCTCAGACGAAATTAGCACAGAAGGGATTTCAGAGTAGTTCGTACCCGGCAAATTCTCGCTATAGTTCTAGTGGTGGTAATGGAGTTAGATGCCATTACTGTATTTATTAGGGACATTGGAAATGTGAGCACTGTCCAAATCCAAATGAAGTACAGTTAGATGACCATTGATCCAATATGAATGTTATGAGTGCTCTAAAAAATCCAAATGCAAAGACCTCCTAATTCTAACATGCCCCAAGCCTCCTTGATACATCATAATCCAAACACTCAGAGGTACAATGGGAAAGCAGGTGGCCGAGCTCCACAGAACTCCTTCCAGAGTTCAGAAACTTTCAGAAACAGTTCCTGGCCTTTGACACTGTGGGAGCCAAAGGACTCAACAAGATGGTTCTATCTGCTTACAATCTCGCCGGAGAGAATCCTTGTGGCTCTTGAGAGGTCGGCACACCTTTTCCACCGTAGGCGAATTAGAGCTTTCCAAATCAATTCAAAACATCAATGACAATTAGAATTTACGATCAGTCAATGATCAGAGGTTTGTGAAAGTTTCAAAACATTTATTTACCATAAGGTTAGAATATCTAATCTCTTTATTTAGATTAGTTAATTTACAGAAGTGTAAGATTGAATTGGTTAAGAGTCAGCATTAGAGAAATATACATAGTGTTCCATAAAGAAACCCCATAAACTAACTAAAGGACCTATTCTAAAATAGAACCCATAAAGAGTTCCTCTGGAGAAAAGCAAATAAGAAATGAACTTCTCATAAAGAGTAGTTCCCTACAGCTGCAGTAACAATTGTAAATGAGAGTGTAATCCTGATGGAATAGGAAAAGGAAGATGGCAGATTCGAATCCGCTGCTGAAGGACGCTCCTTAGTGCCTCTCCCTCTTGAGGGGCCCCACCGTTTCACTGCTCTACACCGCGGCTGAAAATGTATGAGGAACTAAGAAAATCGGCCATCAAAATACACCTATGAAGGATTACTATGCCATTTAACCCGGGGCCCATTGTTAGCCAGCAGCTCCATGCCTAACTACACATGTGCCGTATTGCACAAATCAGTGGGGCGGTTTTTGGTAGCCGCTCTGTCAGATGGTGTTTAGGCTTATTTGATCATCGTACATACCTATCCGGACCATCTCAGCTGCAGTTGCAGCGGAACGACCTCAGTCCTCGGCAGCAGCGAAGAAGGGATAAAGGAGATAAGGTGTTGCAGAAAACCGAGCAAGCAATGGCCCCACCGCGAAGTGTTCGACGTGGGCGGGCTGGCCAGGCTGAGGGGTCCGAGGCTGTAGCTGCTTCTGGCGGCTCATTGGAGGTGACGGAAGGCGAGGGAGCTGCTCGGCAAAAGGAAAATCACGGACCGGAGACCAACGGAACCAGCACAGACAGTAACAGCTCTTCCCGGGTGGGCGGTCCTATCCTGAACTTTCTTAGATCTGGCGGAGCCTCGTCCCTTCTACGCGCTATCGCCTCTGAGCCATCCACCCCGGGCTCCCATCTAGCTAATGTACTGAATGCAGCAATTGAGTGTGGGATGGGGCAGCCGGACTGCTCTGCTACTAACATCACCGTGGGCTGTGAACCGACGACGGTCCTGGTTACAGGTGAACAATTGCTGGAGGGTGAGCAAGACAGAGAGGTAACACAGACCGGTTTGAGCGGTGACGAGAGCGCTGAGAGCGGAGAGAGTGCTTCTGGCACTAGAGGGTTTGGTCCTATAGATGGGAACTTTGGGCTTACGGGTGGCGCAGATATTTGCAGTAGTGGCAATCAAAGAAACGGCTCTGCTTTGGGGCTTAATATGGCCCCTGTATCAACTACTGAGCTCGGCGATCCCCCCGAGACGCCTGAATTACATGATAAGCAGGACAGAATAAAAAGAGGTCTGACCTTACGTAAAGCTGCTGTGCTAGAGGGGGGAAAAAAAACTATCAAAGGTAAAGGGTTTAAAAACCCTGCTGGAAAAGAAAGTAAAGGTCGCGGTTTGGGCAGAGGAGTGAAGGCCTCGGCATCAAGCGCAGATGGGACTAAAGGAATTAACAGAGCTGCTAAAAATAATTCTCAATTGGACACCGGAGCAAGTCCACTGCGGAACTGGGTGTCATCTAAGGGGGAGGTAAAAACTTTAGTCGCTCGTCTATGTAATATTGGAGGAACATCTAGCCTCTTGAAACCCTTAACACACTTAGAGCGGCAGGAGACCACTCCAACCCCCACGGCGGCTGAATTAGTCGAAATGGATTTAACAAACCAGAGCTTAAGTACAGGTGTAGACATTTCTAACGTCTCAGCTAAAATGTCAGACATGGCTGCTAAAACCACAAACGACTCTAGCCAGACACCTTCGGCAGAGCTCAACGCCTCGACAGGTGCATTGGCTTCTTCTGATACTTCTCCCTACGCCAGTTCTTTTACTCTCGTACCTAACCAAGAAGATACACTGGCTATGGGTTTTGCAAATAATCAGTATGCCCCTGCACCTTCTCTGTCTTCACCTGCTTGCTCCACTACTGCTAATGGGGACCTCATAAATAACAGCTTACAAGGGGAGCAAAATCCCCAGGATACACCCACATTATTTACTGTGCTGCAAGTTTTAGCTAAACACCATAAAGAGACACAGAGCTTTTTTCAGCAGGCTAAAGTAGACAGCCAAGAGATTAAGCGGGCTTTGGCTGAGGTGACTACTAAAGTTACAAACCTCTCACTCGAGGTTACGGACTTACAGCAACGGGTGGCCGAAGTGGAGGAAGCTAATGTTTCAACCCGCAACTCTGTTAAGGCTCATGATCTTCAGATGACATCTATGCAAACCAAGATCGAAGATCTAGAAAACAGGCAAAGACGCCAGAACTTGAGGGTGGTCGGGGTCCCTGAAGGAAGGGAAGGATCGGACTCACGGGCTTTTATTGTCAGCCTGTTTCAAAAAGCCTTCCCATATCTGTCGGACTGGGACATGGATACTTTAATTCAGCGGGCACACAGATTACCTCCTTTTCTGGCTAATCAAAGAAACTTAAATTCTCCTCGACCAATGCTGATATATATAGGGAACTTTCTTCTTAGGCAGGCCATCTTTTTTAAAGCCCGCCCAACGGCTCCAATTCAATTTGATTCAATGTCTATCTCTGTTCGTCCTGATTTTTGTAAACTCACCATGAACAGAAGATGGCAACTTAGAAAGTTGATGGATACCTTTAAAGAAGTCCGGTTCACAGGTTCACTTGCAGGATCCAGCCCGCCTTAAAGTCATTAAGGACGGGCAGGCTCATTTTTTCTTTAACGAGCAAGAGGCCAGAAATGCTCTACTAAAATGGCAAAAAGTATCTAAAAAATAAGGCCACATGTAACTTTAACTAAGGCGTGGACAATGATTTATACATGGCCTCTCTTTATCTGTTGGGTTGTGGCGGGGTGGTGGCCCCTCCAGGAGGAGCTGAGGAGGGGTGTCCTTTGGTTTCAAAGCTGTCATGTTGACAGCAGGGATTGGGGTGATTCCTTTTCCAAGTCACGAGGGTGTGGAGGAGGGTGATGGGGTTGGGCTGGGTCAGGGGTTGGGGGGGGTCTGGACGGAGAATTTGACAAGGTTAAACTAGCTTTGAACATCGGTGGGGGGGGTAAAGAAAATTGCCAAAAAGTTTTTTAAAACGGAGTCAGAAGGTTATGTTAGGGCATATTGGGAGATCACTGCAGCTCCAAGGCAGATACAATTGGTTGATTACTATACTCAACTATGTCTAAAGTGAAAGTAAAATTAATGAGCTGGAATGTGGCTGGCCTGAATTCTTCTTCAAAGAGGCGACTGGTTTCGGAAGAATTAAAAGCTTATAAACCACAGATTATTGGTCTAGCCGAGACTCACTTGGCTTTCAAAGATCGTGGTTTACTTAAGAAAATGGGGTTCGATATTATTACTTGTACCTCACAACTTGTCTCAATACGAGGAGTCGCTATTCTTAAAGCTAGAGCATTTAAAGCCTTGACTCTTCGCACATTAAGCGATAATAAGGGTAGGTGGGCGATTGCACAATTCCTTGTATATGGCAAAAAATTAACGGTTTGCATGATCTACGGCCCTAACAACGACTGTCCTGAGGTTGTTTCTTTTTTGTGTTCCGAGTTGTTGGAGTGGGAGGGGGAACTTGTTGTCATGGGTGATTTTAATTGTATCCTGGGTCAAAGCTTGGATACTACTAACACTCGGGGTCGATCTAGAATGCCTCAGACCAGAGCAGCCATAAGGGACTTAATGCATATTCATCAGTTGGTAGATTTATGGCGGGTGTCTTTTCCGACAATCCCTGGTTATACTTTCTTTTCCAACCCGCATCGGCACTATTCAAGGATTGATATGGTTTTCGCCAATCAGTCTAGAATCAAAGAATCTTGCATAGAGGTTTGTCAGAAAATCACCTCAGACCACAATCCCTTAATATTTACTATTCAATACGAAGCTGGTGCGAGAGGGCCTATTAGGCCTTTCTCATTTCCCAAATACTTACTGAAGGATTTAGACTATGTCCAGCGGGTGCAGGGGCTACTTGTAGAGTTTATCAATAACAATTCCTTAACTGCGCCCTGGGCCACAGTCTGGGATTGTCTTAAAGCTTATGTTAGAGGTATTACCCAACAATACTTGTTTGAACAGAACAGGGAAAAATTCAGGAAGCTCGAGTCTGAACGCAGGGAATACTCTGATTTAGAGCGATTGCACGCTAGTGCCATTTTTAAAAAGGACGCGGGCGAAACTGAGATTTACCAGCAGTTATTATTGGTTAGAGCCAACTTGAGTCGCAAATTAAAGGAGAAGGTGGCGAATCAGTATTTCAAGTTCAGTACTCAACAATATGAGTACGGTGAGAGGATTGGGCGTGTTCTAGCATACCAGCTGGCCGACCAGCGGGCCAATGCGCATATTACAAGTGTCAGGGGAAGCAACGGTCTAATCTATAATCAGACGACGGACATTTTGGAACAATTCAGACAATTCTATACTGATCTTTACAGCGATAATTCAGCTTTTAATCAGAACATAGCGGCAGACTATCTCAGGGACAGTGAAATGAACCCACTGGAGCCATGTATAACGGCATTAATGGATAGGGACGTGGATATAGGGGAGATACGGGCAGCTACCAGGGCCCTCCCCTTAGGAAAAGCAGTAGGAGAGGACACTATTCCCCTTGCGTTCTATAGGACATTCGGGGACATCCTCGACCCAGTTTTACTAAAGTTGGTCAACGGCATATTGGAAGGTGGGGCAGCACCGTCCTCTTGGAAGTTGACCAATATAGTTGTTTTCCTTAAAAAAGGGACACCGTCAGAGGAAAGAGGCTCCTACCGCCCGATCTCCCTTATTAACCATGACGCCAACATTTTCTCTAAAGTTCTTTCCTCTAGATTAGCACCGCTTATACATTTAATGGTATCGGGTCAACAACACGGCTTTATTCCGGGACGTGATACCACGACACATATTAATACTGCAATTTCTGCTTTTGACGTTGCCGGTCAGATGGGGGTCAAAATATCTATGATGCTGCTCGACGCTGAGAAGGCCTTTGACTGGGTCACTTGGGGGTCTCTATGGTTAATTATGGTGAAAGCAGGGCTTGGTCAAAGGTTTGTTACGGCAGTTCAAGAATTATACGCAAACTCCACGGCAACAATTAGACTTAATGGCCTAACCTCATTACCCTTTAATATCCAGAGGGGCACGAGGCAGGGTGTCCTTTATCGCCTCTATTGTTTGCGATTTACATTGAGCCTTTTATCCATCATCTTCTACAAAACCCAGGTATTATCCCGGTTACACTTAATAATGTATCTCTCAAAGTAACTGCTTACGCAGACGATATCGCAATCTATACAACTAATCCTATTGAGGCGATAGCGGAAACGATTACGGCGGCCCATAGTTTTGGGACTTTTTCAGGGTAGAAGCTCAACACCAGTAAAACTCAAATAATAACTAATTTCGAAACCACTTACGGTATTTTTCCTCTTGGTGTTACTCAAACAGCTACGTATCTGGGGGTTAATATCAGTAGCCAGACTGACAAAATAGTAAAACTTAATTATGAACCCTGTTTCAGAGAGTTGCTTCTGATTTGCGTAAATGGCATCAACTCCCCCTTACGATTTGGGGGGGATGCAACATCGTAAAGATGAACATTTTGCCAAAATTTTTATACTTTTTTCAGGCTATCCCTTTGAGGGTTCCTTTTTCTTTTTTCAAAAGACTTGATAGCATTATTGGCAGTTTTATTTGGGGTTACAAAAGGGCTAGATGCTCCATTAATTTTTTTTTTTAAACTTCCCTATGAGAGAGGAGGTTTTGGACTCCCAGATTTTAAGCTATATTTCTGGGCCGCTTTCGCTAGCCGGCTGCAGAGCCTACTACAGGGGACTGGAATGTCTCAAGTTTGGTTAGCATACCAGCTGGCGCTTGGACCGGAGTATAGGTTTGTAGTTTGCAAGATGACTGACCCAAATTACTTTAAACGGGTTTGTTTTAAGATTATAGGACAAGGTGTCCGGATTTGGCACGATATTGTGCGTGCTTATAACATACCGGAATTACATGAGCTCACGTATTTAGCGGGCAACCCCCGACTGGGAGCCCTCTTTGACGACTCGGTCTGGAGAAGCTGGTTGCTCAGTGGAATTACTCAATTAGGGCAACTATATGACTTGGATGGCTTTAGACCTTTTTCTTCTCTCAGAAGCGAATTTGGGGTTCCGCATAATTCATTTTTCAAATTCCTGCAAATACGTGACCTTCTCATTAAAGGTAAAGGCTTAGCTTCACTCAGCGGAATCAGCAAGGCTACTCGTGCACTATTACAGGTATCCGGCAGGGGCTGTATAGGGAAGATTTACAAGAATCTTCTGTTGGAATTAAGGGATGATGCGGGCATGGTTATAGTCAAATTAAATCGAGTTTTTGGGATCGATGTGGGAAAAGAAGATCTACATAATTCACTGGCCACTATCAACAAAGCAGTTACCTCCATAAATTTAAAACTCCAATATCATAGGATTTTATTTCTTCTTTATTACACACCTGAAGTTATTTCAAAATGGGCGACAAACTATTTGTCATCCAAGTTATATCGTCCCAAATGCTCACTATATGCAGCCGACATTAGACATATGTTTATTACCTGTCCGAAACGGAATATATACTGGCTCAGGTAACGGAGGAATTGTGTAAATGGGCAGGTATGAATATTGTCATTTCTGATAAAGAGATATTAACTGTCCTAATAGACAACCCTGGTTTAATATCTAATGCTCTTTTCTCCATTATTATGGCCTGCTGCCGTCTAGGTATTGCAAGGGCTTGGATTGATACAAGATGTCCGACACTTATGGAGATGCGAATAATATTGAGAGGGGTCTATGAGTTGGAACTAGCTTTAGCTAAAGCTAGGGTTTTTTTTTCTTGTGGTAAGTTTGAACGTATTTGGTCTAGCCTTCGCTAGGAATAATCAAACACTGATGTAAAAAAATGATATGCTATTATTGGATCTGTACTTTATTTTGTGACTACTGTTTATCTCCCTTCATGACCTTTTCTGCCTGTAGAGACTACTGTTTTTTTTGTTTGTTTCTCCTCTTTTTTTTTTTGGCTTAATAAAATAAAAAAATAGTAAAATTAAAAAAAAAGAGAGTGTAATCCTTGCAGTAGCATTGCTCACCACAAATCCAAATATAGTTGCCTTAGACGCATAGCTAAAGAAATAAACTCTCCATAAAGATGAGTTTCAGGTTATGGAGAGATCTATCAGCAGGAGCACTGGAAATAGAAGTCTGAGTGTACGGGCCTGATTATGATGGCAGTGAACCCGTCACCGACAGGCTGTCGGTGGTGTGCTCACCACCATCGTGTGGCAGGCACAGCATGCAGAGTGCATTTTTTACATTGCAGTGGGTGCTGCAGCCAGCATCACCAGCTGCAATGTAATGTATGGTGAGTGTGGCTGCCATGGTGGCGGCTGCATCATAATACACCCTGTGCAGGGGCATAACACAGGCCCGGGCAGCCCCCTCAGCACAATACTATGGCTGCAGAGCTCCTGATTGAGCCCGGAGGGGGCCCCTCCACGGGCCTTGCAGGGAGGCCCCCTCAAGTTTTGTTACGCCAGTGACCCTGTGGGACGACCACCTTGTAGGTGGGCGGTCCCACTCCCCGAGACGATGGTGGACGGACTGAAGTCCGTTCACCATCATAATCAGCCCCTAAGTTGGAGAAATCCAAGAATCTCTGCCTAACTACTTAAGAACACTCATTAATATAGATTCATACTTTCGTAACATTTCGGTAGTCGTCCTCTGTTGATATCCAACAAGAATAATTCACGAGGTGGTGTCATTGGTCACATGATGCTCCTTCTTCTGATTCCCTAGTTGCTATTGTCTGATATAATTTATTTGGTGAAAAGAGAGAGGCCCTATTTCTGATGTCCGACCCAGTTTCAGTGTGGGAACCGACCAACGGTAGGTCAGAGACGTTTTAAGGCATGGGCAAAGTGGGCTCTGGCCCAGGGCCCCAGCCTTTCAAGGGGCCCCCTGATAGAGAGCTCTGTTCTTGCCCTGATGACCTTAAATAATTCTTAAATATGTTATTTTAAATACCGGTTTGTTTTCTTTAATTTAGGATTAATGTGATTGATGTGTGCCAGTCTATTTCAGACATTTTGCAGACAAAATGTGTTTATGTTTCATGTACCAGCCATAAAAAAAATTCTTTTAGATCAAAACAGTGCCTCACATATGAGAAATGGGAGGATGTCACAGAAATAATCTGTAGTAAAATTAGTGACATGCTGCTGTGTTACAACATTGAAAACACACATCACTCTCCCTGAAAATTAGGTGTAAATACATTTAGAATATGGACCAGAGGGCCTGAGCACCCCCAGTAACCTGGCTAAAATGGATATGCAAGAGCTGAAATTTAATCATAAACTCAAAGCTGTTCTGAACAAGGGCCCCCAAAATAAGTTTGGCCAGGGCCCCCAAAATCCTTAAGATGTCCCTGCGGTAGGTTGGTGGTTCTGACCACCCTATCACAATGCGACCGCACATGATGCAGACGCAAACTCCCGGTAAATCCCTGCACAGCATGGCAGGCACCACACGGAGCCTGCCATGCGGTGCAGGGATTTACAGGGAGGTACCATAGGAGACCCCAACCGGGGGCCGCAGAGGGGGCCTCCAAAGTTTCTTTCTGGCAGGCTTTTCATGTCGGAAAGCCTGACATGAAAAGGCAGTAAGTAACCGACATCATAATCCCGACAATAGACACGCCGTCCGTAGGGGATTATGTGTGGCCTCCGACAGGTCAACGGGCTCTTTGCCAGTCAGTCTGACCGGCCAGTTTAAACTCGGACTTTAAACCAAGGATGTCGGTCAGAAAGCCTCCGACCTGTGGGCGAAGGCTTTCCGACCGACACCCTAATGAACCCCAGAATATCGAGTTGGAAATATTTTAGTGACATGAAAATTGAGTCAAGAATATCGTCACACCATTATATCAAGGTGAGTAATATAGATGTCAAAAATATCATAAATTGCTTTAGTATTAAATATAGATGTTTAAAACATCGATGTTAAAAATATGCTTGTATATAATATCGATTTTTGGGATAATTGTTATTTTAAGTATTATTTATGATTTTTTATTTTATGTTATCTGTAATGTTTTTGCTCATTTTTCTTTCTATTTAAAAAATGTATAGTTTTGAAAATATTGTAATATATTTTTTAGTAGCGGCATGTTAGGTTTAATGGGGAAAAGGGCGGGAATAATTTAAAATACATATGTTATAATTTTATAAATTTTTTATAATGTCAATTTTTGGTATATTATGTTTAGAAATTTGCACATTTTAGTTGTGGGATGTTGGGTTTATAGGGGATTAGGGTGGGTGTGAATTTATATAATATGATATTATTTAATAATTTAATTTAAATATTAAGAGGCTCATTACGATGTCGGTGGTGAGCCACCGACCGCTCGTCAAAGGCTCACCGACATCGGAGGTTTAAAGTCTGACCACCTAATTACAATGTAGGAGGTCGGAGTTTAAACTGGCCGATCAGACAGACTGGCTTCCGACAGGCTCAAGGAGTCCATCAGCTAGTCAGAGGCTACACATAATCCCCTATGGACAGCGTTTCCGCCGTGGTGATTATGATGTAGGTTTCCGACAGGTTTTTCATGCCGGACATTCCGACATGAAAAGCCTGTCAGAAAGCAACTTTGGGGGCTCCTAGCAGGGCCCTCAAGCCTCAGTGGCCTCCGACTGGGGGCCTGGAGGCACTTGTGGTGCCCCCTGTTAATCTCTGCACCGCATGGCAGGCACCGTGAGGTGCCTGCCACACGGTGCAGAGATTAACAGAAACTCCCAATTTTCTATGGGAGCTTGTGCTGCGGCCGGTTTCTGACCGCAGCACAAGCTCTCATAGAGAAATGGGAGCTTGTGACCGCACCATGTGCGGTCTCATCGTAATTGTGGATTCAGGACTGCTTGACCGCTTGACCGACTTCGTGATGAGCCCCTGATTGTTTATTAATAAAAAAAAATTAAATATAATTTGTAGCATTTGATTTTTTTTATATATATGTTTAGAGCCATATTATTTAACCCAAACTAAATTGTAAAATTAATTTTGTTTTTATATTCATTTTGGTAAAGTTCAAATAAAAAAAGCAAACATTTTTTTACATTTTTATTTTGGAATAATTAAAAAAATTATCATTTGTATAGTTTAAGCAAGTATATTGAATGTATGCGGTGGTTTTATAATATATTTTAGATTTTGGTATTTCATTTAAATGAATTGAATTTTTTTTATTTGCAAACAATTTTTTACATATATTTTCAATTATTGCAAAATTTGAAAAACATTTTTCATATTTTTTAAATAATATTACTAAATGTATTTACATTTTGTAAATTATATTTTAGAAATATGGTATTTATAATTTGTATTATGATATTTTATAGTAATTTTCTGAAGTTTGATTGTGAGTGTATTATGGAATAGTTTATATGTTTGAGGATTAATTATTTATTATTTATTTATTCAGTTTTTTTGTTATATTTAGTTTTTGCTTTAAATGTTTGATATTAATGTATAATAATTGTTTAGTATTTAAACTGATTTTATTTGCTTGTTTTGTGTCCTTTCCAGCCCTGAAGAGTCACAATTGTATCACGTTGTGACGAAACACGTGTCGGCTGGTTCGTTTCTCTTGGTATTGATCTGGAATGATATTAAATCCTTATCTATATTTACTTCTGATGTCGATTTCCATAATTTCAGCAGAAAGAAATCATTAACTTGGGTTTTTACACTAGAACGACCATATTTATACGTGTGCACAGGACTCTGTTTTATATTCCCTGTGTAGATCTTCATCTACACATTCGCAAGGGTTTTTTTCCTTTGGGTTTGTTTCTCCTTGACCTGTTTTGCACCGTGCATATTCATCCTCATCACAACTTTAAGTGTACATGCAAGAGCGCCATTTTTCCTGTTCTCAATCTAAACCCTTCAACAATAATTAAACTGATTTTAGGTAGGCAGGAGTAGGATGTTTTTCTTTCAAGCACTTTCCCTGAATTTAATTAGTTTGGAGTTGGAATAGTAATTTTTTCTGATTTAGTGTCCAGCATTTTCCCTGAATTTAGTTAGTTTGGAGTAGGAATAAAATACATTCCAGTTTAGTGTCCAGCACTTTCCCTGAATTTAGTTAGTTTGGAGTTGAAATAGTACTTTTTTTCTGTTTTAGTGTGCCGCACTTTCTCTGAATTTAGTTTGTTTGGAGTTTAAATAGAATTTTTTTCTGGTTATTGACCAGCACTTTCCCTGAATTTAGTTAGTTTGGAGTTGGATTAGTAATTATTTCTGTTTTAGTGTCCGCAATTAAGGGCCCCATTAGGTTGGCGGTCGGACTTATGTCTGACCGCCATCCATTCGGAAATGGGACCACATGACTACAATTCGGCAGCCTCACCAGCCCAATTAGGATGCGACCGCCACCACGGGCCGTTATCGTAATGAGGCCCTTAGTTAGTTTGGAGTTGGAATATTAAGTTACTCTGGTTTAATGTTCAGCACTTTCCCTGAATTTAGTTAGTTTGGAGTAGGTATAGTATTTTTTTCTGGTTTAGTGTCCAGCACTTTCCCAGAACTTACTTAGATTGGAGTTGGAATAGTAAGGTTTTTAGGGTTTACTATTTTGTTTAGGTTAATAGTTTAATAAGTTTAAGTGTGTAGTACTGTTTTTAAGTTTTAATATTTATTTAAAAAATATATTTATGTATGGTTAAATTTAGTTATGGAATTATTTGTGTATTTTATCATTACATTATGTTGTAGTTGGTTTTAAAGGTGTAATTAGAAATATTTTGTCATACAAAATAAAGAGACATACAGTTTTTTATTTTTCATATTTTTTATGAAACAAAAAAATGTGTTTGAGAAGAATAGAACATAATGGGCCTGATTTGGGTGTCGGTCGGTAAGCCTCCGACCGTTCGGCGAAGGCTTACCGACCGACATCCTTGGTTTGAACTCCGACCGCTGTATTTCAACGACAGCAGTCAGAGGCCCAACCAGCCGGTCAATCTGACTGGCTTCTGTTGGGTCAAGGAGCCCGTTGACCAGTTGGAAACTGCACATAATACCTTTAGGATGGCGTTTCCACCTTTGAGATTATGATGTCGTTTTCCAACATCCTTTCCATGCCGGGCTTTCTGTCATGAAAGACTGTTGGAAATCTACTTTGGGGGCCCCTAGCAGGGAAAATCGTGAGGTGCCTGCCACACAGTGCAGGGTTTTACACAAACTCCCATTTCTCTATGGGAGCTTGTGCGGCAGACAGGTTCCGACTGCTGCACAAGCTCCCATAGAGAAATGGGGGTTTGCCACCGCACCATGTGTGGTCCCGTACTAATATGGGGTGCCTAACCGCCGACCTATGGTCAGTCAGTTCGCACTCTGCAACGGTGTCGACAATGTAATGAGGACCTATGTGTACATTTTTATTATTGGAGGTTTTAATTACATTTTATTGTAGATTTTTAAGAAAAGAATAGTTGTTTCCAAGTTTTATTACAAATAATAGTAGTAACAGAGATAAATACATTTGTACATGTTTATTTTTATATAAAATGTTCAATGTTTTCTTTTGATTTTTTGACCCAGTTATATATTTCCAATATATGTGTTCTTTTTAATTTTTTGTAAACTGTTTATATTATTGCAGATATACAATCATATTATTTTTGTTATTTTTACAAGTACATATATTTTTTTTAGTCACTTATATTTTGAAATAAATTGATACATTTGTAATACATATGCTATTACAATTTGTTATTTTTTTAAAATACATGTTGACTAAGTTTGTTGAAATTATATAATTATTTAATATGTATTTTAAAATGTAACCAATTTCTAAACAAGAAGGGCCTTATTACGATATCGGTCGGAGTTGGATTCCCTTAGACCGTATCAGAACCTATCCGCCCAACTTGGTCGGAAACAATTCTGACCGATTACGATGCTTGCGGTCGGAAGTGAAATTCCAAATCGGTTCTGACCAGCATTCGGAGAATCTGCGTCAGTCGGAGCGGATTTGTACAGCTGTGGTAAATAATTTAATTACCGGGACTTAATTTGATACAGAAACATAATAAAATAGCTCAGTAAATAAGAGGCAGAATCCGTGGTATTAGAGGTTCGGAATGGGCTTTATTCCAATGGTCGATTATAATCGGTTGCTCCAAGTTCCATCACCACGAAGGTTCAGGAAGTGAAGTACATACGTTATTGACAATCAATTACTTTTATACAATAGGCATTACAGTGAGGCCAATACAAGAGGCGTAACAATTGATAGCAAAGATAACATTTCACATGCGTAGCAAAAATAGGCGTAACTGGGAGTGATTTAAAGAACGTCATCAGATGTGATGTCATAAGAGGGCGGTTACATGAAAGAATTTCGCAATGTCAGCAGAAATACTTGACAGGAATGCGCGCGCAGCAGCATGACGTGTGATTGACGTGCATCTAGTAGGTGGAGGGGACTTGACATTTAGCTCTACATGTGGCGACAGATGTCTGGAGGGTCAAGTCAACCTAATCCCAAATCATATCTAACATCCTATGTTTAAAGAACTATGTTATCCAAAAGAAAGGTCTCTTAGAGTAGAATCTTATTCTATACTGACTATACTGACTGTTAGTGCGTGTACAAGCGTCTAAGTGTCTACACTAAATGCGAGGGGGTAGGAATATTCCATGGTAACAGGGCTATGAATTACTTGCATGAGGACAGAGAAACCGGGCCTTTTGCTCGGTAGCTGGAAGAATGTTTACTTAAACTACTAGACAGGAATGTATTGGGCAGGGAGCGGAGCAGATAATTTCCGAAGGTGAAATACAGTTCTTGGCAGGCAGCAAGCTGATGTCGGGCATCGTGAGCCGCGCAGAGGATGAGACAAAGTTCATGGTCACAGATGCAGGCTCGGACTGGAGCTTCAGAGACAGAAAGCAAGAAAAGCTTGATGACAGAATCAGGGCCTACTTGCCTGGACTGTAAAATGGCATAAGTGAACCATATAAAGGCGGTGGCCTTTCGTACTTAGGAATGGAATATCCGGCCCATTCATGGCGGATCAACAGAGGACATGTTAACGGTGGACGCACATGTATTTGCGTCTTCATAACTGGAACTGGAGGGAACATACATGTACTTGTAACATGCACATAGAACCGTTGGGGTCCAAGATAGGGGACATAACTGACCAGAAAAATCCATATTTCCACATTCCCTCCTTGTCCCCTACTTGCCCGTCAAGAGATATCAATCTTCATTAATCCATTGATCTGTTCATATAGCATCATTTGTTCTTCTTTCTTCTTCCGGGATCTTGAACGAAAATCTTGATGTGGAATGCACGATGTGGCACACAGACCACAGATCGCTGGTCCACATTGCAGGCATAAGCAGCAACTGAATAGTATGAGAAGGCCAATACCTAGGAAGGATAGAACTCTCCATCCCCAGGCTGATAACACGCTCCCAAACCAACCGGACCAAGTCCAGGTGCCTGGATTCTGGTGTATCTGGCTTACAATCTTATGGAGGCGGGTTATGGCTTTATATACAGATGGCGAATTTTCTGGTATGAAAATGCAACAGCTTGATCCGATGACCCTACAAGCTCCGCCCCTATCGGCCAGGATGACGTCAAGGACAAGACGATTTTGAAGCACAACAATCCGCATAGCAGACTGCTCTTCTGTTAAATTGCCTAAGGCGGAAATAGTTTCGTTCACTACTGCTTCAAGGGTTCTAGTTAATCTACGTATCAGTTTACTATTAGTAACGGTACCTATATAGGGAAAGAGACCTTTATTGAAATCTGTGTATTTTTCCCATGCTGTTTCAGTGTAATCGACTATTGGGAGATCTCTCCTTTCTCTATTGTGTACTAAATGAGTATTTCTGTGATAATCAGGAGGAGCTAGGAAAACAGGTGGCAAAAGAAATCCAATGTAGCAGGTACCATCCCAATCTAGAGGCAAACGTACATATGCCGTCTGACCACATATGAAATAGGAACGGCGGAAAGCTCTAAATGTAGACTTGCCTTGATCACTAAATTCTATTACAGTGGTGCATCTACTATGGCCCATATGTATGGAACCATTCTTTCTCACACATAATTCACCTTTTACTGAAAATACTGACATGGCGGGCAAACTTGGATTAGCTTCGGATTCGACATTCAAGATCAGGAGATTAAGCGTAAAATTACCTAATCCATATACTTCATTTTCTAGATCAGTTCCTGTTCTCTGGGGAAGTCCCTCCTTGTTGGGGTGGCAGACTTTAAGTAAAACTAAGTTCAGATTTCCCCATACCCAGTTATCTTGATAAACTGCAGAATTCGAATCAAGGGAATTAATTAGACTAAACCATGCTCCACAGGAGCCATTGTGTGTGAACGGGTATGGAAAGAGAGGTAGAATTCCTTCATAGTTCTGATAGGGAGGGAGTCGGCCACATATCCAACAATTTGTAGCATTGCTAACCTGATGGGAATGATGTAAAATACTAATAAAAGTGTTATTGCGCAGCGCAAATCTATATGCCAATTCATGCGGCGGTAATTCACTAAAAGAATGTTCAGCAGTAACATTATAAACATGTCTAGAAATAGGATAATATATGTGCAACAATATACTTGCAGTAATTATTAAAAGACTTAAGGAAAATAAAATTAATAACGTCACTGTACAATGACTACGCAGTGATTTACAGTACGCCTGTCGTTTCAACATTTTTCGGGTGTTATCTCTATTCAGGTCCAAGGGATACATGTCAGAGACAATTCAACCGCTTCACCTCGGAGAGGACTTAAACAATCAAATTGCTTGACCGATTGGGCCTGAGTTTTAGTTTATAATGTTCGGAATTACTTCTTTCAGCAAGAGGAAGTTTTGAGTCAATGGGTGAAGACACACGAGGTGTGGTATTCACATCTGCTGGTAGTCCATGACATTTCTTGATATGACTTGAATGAATCCAACCTTTCCTGCCTTCGATCTTCACGGCTGTCCTCGTCGTTAATAACACGAGCTGAGGCGACCTCCACCTAGGATCCAGCTGAGTCTTTCGATCAAAGTTCCTCACTAAAACGAGATCCCCCGGAATTACGTCATGGGGTTTCACTTCAGTGTTGTCAGGAAAAGCTGCAGCTACCTGTGAACGACAAGATTGTAGTGCAGACATCAAGGAAGCCAAATAATCTGTCAGCATATTACAGTCAATATCAGTTATTTTACGTGGTATAGGCGTCCCCCACATATTTGGTGGTCTGCCAAAGATCACCTCATACGGGGATAGCCCTGTTCGAGAGTGTGCTACCATTCTCATGTAAAAGAGCGCAACTGGTAATGCTACTACCCAGTCGACACCTTTCTCCCTGCATATTTTGGACAATCGAATTTTCAGAGTCTGATTATGTCTTTCTACGAGACCTGCTGCTTCGGGGTGTCGGACACAATGAAACTTCCACTGATATCCTAACAAAAGTGAAACGTGTTTCATTAGTTCGGAGGAGAACGGCTGGCCGTTATCAGAGTGAACAACACGTGGTAAACCGTATCGTGGGAAGAATTCTCGAACTAACTGTTTGGCAGTAGTCGGGGCAGTGTAATCTGAAACCGGGTATGCTTCCGTCCAACGGGAAAGAGCACAAACCACTACGAGAACATATTTGAATCCTCGACATCGTTCCATCTGGATATAATCCATCTGGAGGACTTCAAAAGGGTGATCAGGAGGCTGAAATCCACCCTGCTCTACGGGAATGCTTTTTCCTGGGTTGAACTGACAACAGATCATACAGGTACGAACTTTTTGTTTGGCTGCTGCTCGTAAATGTTTGTTGAACCAAATATGTTGAATGCTGTCTAGCATAGCTTTCTCTCCTAGATGCGCTGGACTATGGACAGTGTTAATAATGACTTGGACCATTGAATCAGGAAGGAACCACACAGACTTTTCCTTCATCATCCATCCTTGATCCGTTTGGATCCCTCCTAATTCAATCCATTTCTTTATTTCGTCTGGTGTAGCATGTGTCTGTATATCAATTACGTCAAGAGTAGGATCTTTAACCGTCATACAATGTGTTGGCGTCGGGACTATTGTCTTTGTCATGTCGGATGTTTGAGTTTGAGCAGTCTGTTTAGCTGTTCGGTCAGCTAAATCATTGCCTTGAGAAATGATATCAGTAACTTTCGTATGTGCTTTGCATTTCATAATCTATATGCCAATTCATGCGGCGGTAATTCACTAAAAGAATGTTCAGCAGTAACATTATAAACATGTCTAGAAATAGGATAATATATGTGCAACAATATACTTGCAGTAATTATTAAAAGACTTAAGGAAAATAAAATTAATAACGTCACTGTACAATGACTACGCAGTGATTTACAGTACGCCTGTCGTTTCAACATTTTTCGGGTGTTATCTCTATTCAGGTCCAAGGGATACATGTCAGAGACAATTCAACCGCTTCACCTCGGAGAGGACTTAAACAATCAAATTGCTTGACCGATTGGGCCTGAGTTTTAGTTTATAATGTTCGGAATTACTTCTTTCAGCAAGAGGAAGTTTTGAGTCAATGGGTGAAGACACACGAGGTGTGGTATTCACATCTGCTGGTAGTCCATGAAATTTCTTGATATGACTTGAATGAATCCAACCTTTCCTGCCTTCGATCTTCACGGCTGTCCTCGTCGTTAATAACACGAGCTGAGGCGACCTCCACCTAGGATCCAGCTGAGTCTTTCGATCAAAGTTCCTCACTAAAACGAGATCCCCCGGAATTACGTCATGGGGTTTCACTTCAGTGTTGTCAGGAAAAGCTGCAGCTACCTGTGAACGACAAGATTGTAGTGCAGACATCAAGGAAGCCAAATAATCTGTCAGCATATTACAGTCAATATCAGTTATTTTACGTGGTATAGGCGTCCCCCACATATTTGGTGGTCTGCCAAAGATCACCTCATACGGGGATAGCCCTGTTCGAGAGTGTGCTACCATTCTCATGTAAAAGAGCGCAACTGGTAATGCTACTACCCAGTCGACACCTTTCTCCCTGCATATTTTGGACAATCGAATTTTCAGAGTCTGATTATGTCTTTCTACGAGACCTGCTGCTTCGGGGTGTCGGACACAATGAAACTTCCACTGATATCCTAACAAAAGTGAAACGTGTTTCATTAGTTCGGAGGAGAACGGCTGGCCGTTATCAGAGTGAACAACACGTGGTAAACCGTATCGTGGGAAGAATTCTCGAACTAACTGTTTGGCAGTAGTCGGGGCAGTGTAATCTGAAACCGGGTATGCTTCCGTCCAACGGGAAAGAGCACAAACCACTACGAGAACATATTTGAATCCTCGACATCGTTCCATCTGGATATAATCCATCTGGAGGACTTCAAAAGGGTGATCAGGAGGCTGAAATCCACCCTGCTCTACGGGAATGCTTTTTCCTGGGTTGAACTGACAACAGATCATACAGGTATGAACTTTTTGTTTGGCTGCTGCTCGTAAATGTTTGTTGAACCAAATATGTTGAATGCTGTCTAGCATAGCTTTCTCTCCTAGATGCGCTGGACTATGGACAGTGTTAATAATGACTTGGACCATTGAATCAGGAAGGAACCACACAGACTTTTCCTTCATCATCCATCCTTGATCCGTTTGGATCCCTCCTAATTCAATCCATTTCTTTATTTCGTCTGGTGTAGCATGTGTCTGTATATCAATTACGTCAAGAGTAGGATCTTTAACCGTCATACAATGTGTTGGCGTCGGGACTATTGTCTTTGTCATGTCGGATGTTTGAGTTTGAGCAGTCTGTTTAGCTGTTCGGTCAGCTAAATCATTGCCTTGAGAAATGATATCAGTAACTTTCGTATGTGCTTTGCATTTCATAATCGATATTGCAATGGGTAAATGTATTGCATCTAATAAGGCATGAATGAGGGGTCCGTGCCGAATGTGGGCACCGTGAGAAGTTAAATAACCTCTCTCTCGCCACAGCACGCCGAAGTCATGTACAACTCCGAATGCATAACGTGAATCAGTGTATATGTTGACTTTTTTATTTGTGGCTTGAATACAGGCTTGTGTCAGAGCGACGAGCTCTGCGGCTTGAGCGGACAAGGTATTTATGCAATTTGTTTCAATAATTTCAGTGTCTGTTGTGACTGCGTAAGCGGCCACTAGTTCTCCTGTACCTTTTCTCATACATGAACCATCTACATACAACGTCAGGTCTGGGTCTGACAATGGAACATCGGTTAAGTCTTGTCTGGGTTTCGTCGTGGTTGTAATAACTTCAATACAGTCATGAGCTAGTGGGTCTGTTCCATTTACAGGTAAAAGTGTGGCAGGATTCAATGTGTTACAACGTCTGATTTCTATATGTGGCTGAAACAATGTGAGTTCGTACCCTGTAAGTCTTGCTATAGTCAAATGTTGTGTTTGCGTTCGATTCACAAGAACCTCTACTGCATGTGGTACTTGTACTGTCAATGGATGTCCTAACACTATGGCGTCGCTTTGTCTGATTGCTAAAGCTGTCGCTGCCACTGATTTCAGGCACGCAGGCAGAGCCTGAGCTACGGGATCTAATGTACTAGAAAAATAAGCACATGGTTTGTGTGATCCTGCTTGTTCCTGTGTGAGTACTGACAAAGCAGTACCTTCGCGTTCTGTAACAAAGAGTGTAAACTGTTTACTATAACATGGTGTTGCTAAAACAGGTGCTTGGCATAGAGCTTTCTTTAAGCTTTCAAAAGCTAGTGTGTGTTCCTGGGTCCAAGGGAGAACAGTCGATGTGGCTGCCTCCTGTGTTGTCAACTGAATGAGTGGTTTTGCTAGAAATGCATACTGAGGGATCCACTGCCTACAATATGAAGTGAGGCCTATAAAAGCCCGCACCTCCTTTTGTGTCTTGGGTATTGGCATGTTAGCTATTAACTGAATGCGGTCGGGTGTAAGCTGCCTTCCCTCCTTGGACAGCGAGTGTCCAAGATAAACAACTCGCTGGACACAGAATTGCAGCTTAGAAGGGGACACCTTGTGCCCCTTTTCGGCTAGAAATCGTAAAACTGTCAGTGATGCTTTCTCACATTCGGGTTCGCTTCTCGCGGTGATCAGCAGATCATCGACATATTGAAGCAAAGCAGTGTTGACTGGCATATGTATACTGTCGAGTTCTCGTTTCAGTGCTTGGCTATAGATGCTGGGGCTTTCTGTAAATCCTTGAGGTGCGCGTGAGAATTTGAAGCTACGTCCATTTAAACTAAATCCGAACAAATATTGGCTTTCCGGATCTATTGGGACGCTGAAAAAGGCATTTTTGAGATCAATTACAGTAAAGAATGTTGCTTCGGAATCAATAGCTGTCAGTAATGACGAGATATCTGGAACCACAGGGAATTGTGGCACAATGCATTTGTTTAATTCGCGCAAATCAATAACCAATCGGTATACTGGCGGGGCCTTCGGATCTGTTCGTTTAAGAATCGGAATTATCGGTGAATTACATACATTGGAGTCTGTTTCTACAACCACTCCTTGGGCAATGAGCTCGTCAATGATTTGCAGTAAAGCCATTACAGCATCTGGGGGTAACTTGTATTGTCGCATTCGTGGTAGTACCACTCCTGCCTTCAGTGTGACTCGATATGGTGTAATATTCATGCAACCAACATCAGTAGGGCCTTGTGCCCATAGATGTGTAGGTAAAGTCTGCAATCGGGGATCCATGTCTCTAGACACATAATGACCTTTAAAATCACGTAAAAACAATCTTACTCCTTCTGGAGAACAACATATTATGGCTCCTAGAGCTTTCAGTGTTTTTATTCCTAACAAGTTTTCTGGACATGATTTAGTAAGCAATAAATCTGTAGTTCGGGTCAAAGGCCCTATCGTAAGTGGAAGAGGCTGTGACACTTCATTAACAATAGGTTTTCCTGAAAAACCAAGGGATATATTCTGTGAGCCTGAGAGGGGTACCCCTGGAACTTCACTACGTTTTATAGTTGTTCGACTTGCCCCTGTATCGAGTAAAAACTTTCTGTCTTGACCTAATAATTCACTATGTACATAAGGTCCTTCTTGGTCTACAGGGACCTCGATAAGGGGTAAGTCAACTTCCCTCTCTAGGCTGGTTCATGCGTATCGTTGGTAATCAGGATAGTCATACTGTGCGGTCTGGTACAGCTGTCGTGTCGTGGTTTGTGTGGCAGCAGCAGGCAACGCTGGTGCGGCTGGCACAAACTGTATAGACTGTTGTGGAGCTGGCATGGACTGTGCATGTTGCGGTGCTCCTTGTTCATTCTGATCCTGTCTAGGTGGCCGTGGTCTTTCTTTTGTAATACCTGTGGCGATATTACGCTTCAGAACTGGACAATCGTGTACATAATGACCTGGCTGTTTACAATAGTTGCATGTCCCTTTTACAGGTCCTGCTGAATCACCGGAATGTGTCGTACCCTTTTTATGTCCTTCAGCTGGAACTGTCTGGGAGACTAGCATTTTCATTTTCGTGTCTTTCATGCGTCTTTGTTCATGATCTTGTTCTTCTCTAATTCTATTGTAATGGTACTGTAACATTTGTAGCATTTGTGATGGGGTATTACCTTGCCAGGTGCTCTCGAATTTTAATACTCTATTCTTCACTTGAGGCAAAGAATTTTCAACTAATTTTGTCACAAACAGATGTGGGTATGACTCGCTACTTGCTTTTATACCACTATTTATACCAAAACATTTTTCGAATCGGGCATAGAAATCACTAGTGTCTTCATCTTGCTTTTGTTTACAGGCTGAGATTGCACCCCAGTCCTCCTTTTTCGTGGTTAATAAACGTGGCAGTACCTGTACTAGTAAACCTGGTAGCGCTTTAGTTTTGTCCCCAAGCCCCGAACCTGGACCTCGGGCCTTTTCTTCATTTTCTAATGCTGTCCAATCTATCTTTTGGTCTCCCACTTCCCACTCTTTTTCCTTCAGTTTTTCGTAAATGCCAGCAGGCATCAATACCTTTAATATAGTCATAATGTCGGGATAGGTATACTCTCCCATGAGTAACATGTCTTTAATTTCTCGGTGGAAACCCGCTGGGTCTTTGTCATGACTGGGTACCACTTTCTTCATTTCCAACAATTCTATTTTCGATATGGGCGTATATACATATACACGTTTAAACTCATTGTCCTCGCCCTTTATTGGGTGCACTTCTCGTAAGGGATTCTGCCTGTCCATGTAATACGTGGTTCTTTCCTTGATGGGCAGTGAGACATGTTCTGGGCATATAAAAAGAATGTACTGCTTTCTTGATTCTAGTATTTCTCTAATTAACTTAGTACCTGAACCTCTCCATCTATTCGTGAGTAAGTCAGTCAATATATCAGGTAAGGGACCAGGATCTGAATGTTGGCTTTTATATAGTATAAGAAGTTGTTGAATCATATAAATCCCAGCTAAACGCTGTTCATCTGGGGTGAGATTCAAAAATGTGTGTGCTACTGTATCATCATCATACTTTCCGGGACTGTCAACCCAATGAACGGCTGACCTAGCTAATTCTTGTTCATCCATAGAATCAAGAAAATGATAACCCCTTCGTTCTCGCAGTAATTTGTCAGCGGCTTGGAACGAATGCTCGGGGGACCTCATATTTATTTTAGGTGTTTGAAAATTCCTGTTATTTTCTAGACATATCGGACGTGTCGGATCAGTAAGACATCTAGTATTATTACAAGATCTTCCTCTACCTACATAGGCTATAGTTTCTGACTGTCCTGTGGGCAGTCCTGATCCTTCTTCCTCGCTTTGCTCGAACTGGTCTACCGCTAATCTTTCTTCGTGTAAGCGTTCTATTTCTTTACGGATCTTTCGGCACATGGCTATTATACAATTTTGCTTATCATGTCTCCCTTCTGATATATTCTGGCTCCATCTGGTAAGAATTTGCATTACTTCCGGGTCTACCCCCGGTCGGTCTTGATTTCTGATCACACAATTTATGAGGAAACGTAACAGTTCCCCCTGTATTTCCACTTTCTGGTATTCCATAGCTCTGTTAATACTTTCAGAATCTCGCCCTGTTTGGACAAAATGGTATATATTATCTAGATGCATAGTCATTCCTGGTAACTTCCCTAAATACACCGCGGCTCGTCTGATACGTAATGATGCCATGATCATTTCGTCCTCTTTGCCGGGCACAGGGTCATATCTACAATCTATAAGAAGTTCCTTAAGCGTACGGGCATTTATGAGTTTGGGGGTACGTGAATGTGCTGACTCTTGAAAGGTAAGTTTATTTATTCTGGGTGGCGTAGAAAAAATGTTGGTAGCACCTCCCGTAGCCCCATCTGGGGTATCGGGCGTGAAAGGATTCGTTGAACGTGATACAGCAACTATAGGTGTGGACACAGCTATGGAAGTAGCTGTAGGAGCAGATGTGGAAACAGATGTGCTTGCCGGAACTGGTGTCGGAATTTGGTGTTGCAGAGGTACAGATACAGGATCTTGGCGTTGAACCTCCCCGGCCAATGGTCTATGTGGGGCGGGGTTAGCATACTCGGGAGCTGCGTCATCTAAATATGAGGAAAGAAAAACATCTTCTGCGGTTCTAGGATGCCCCTTGGGATGTACTTTTATTGGGAATAATGGGGGTGGCAAGTCTTTTGGTATCCCCGCGGTAGCCTTAGGTAATCCTTCGGCCAGAAGGGGATACATACCTTTCATAAGGGCATGTCTTTGTCTGTCTACTTGTTCTGATTTCACTCGTGCACCTTCTTCAATTAATAGATTTTCTCGGACTTCACTTGAATTCTCTTTACTCTTCTCTTCCTGTCTACGTGCTTTTTCTGTACGTCTATACGATTCTTTACGCCATAACTCAATGGCGTCTTTCTGTGATTGTCTAGCTTTTTTTTTCCATAATTCTTCCTCTACTTTCACGATGCACTCTGCATCCCAGGTCCCAGCTGTGGGCCACCTCTGACTTTCTGGTAATTCCTTAGTGTAGTCTACCCATAAATCAAGAAATAATATAGCATCTAGGCCATGTTTATGATACATGAAGTACCCTGGAGTGTCCCTAGGAGGAATAGGAACAGCCTCTTCGAGTACCCCTTTTCTAGTTGTGATCTGTCTTAATTTCGAAAAGAGCGGCATATTGAGAACTGATCTAATACTTGATCTTGAACAAACTTAATACAATAAACACGATAATAAACAGTCATTCATACCACAATATGCAGAACGTATTAACACATTTAACATTTAACATTTAAATGAGCAAACAATGATGATGACGATCTAAGGAAAACTTAATCACTTAAACATAATACTCGGCATTATCTGAATTATTCTGAATTTATATACTTGATATACTAGATATACTGCTAAACAGTACAGATACACTGCTGAAACAGTGCAGACCGGATTTGTGTACCCAAACCCGTCTGGACCGGCACAACTTATGTGCGCGCCAGAACGCCTCCCCAGTAATGGTACTCACCGGGTAGCTCGGAACGGAAGGCCTCGGAAACTGAACTGAACTTGAACCGGACTGGACTCGACTCGACTCGAAAACTTCGGACACCGGACTCGACTTGGGACTTCGGAAACTGGTGGGCCTCTGTATACCTCGGATCTTGCTCTCTCAGCTAGGCTCTGGTCGGGATACTTCGCACTTCTCACCGCCTCGTCTGGGTGTTGATCGCAGCCTCAGTCGCCCCCGCTTGACCGGAGGGAGATACAGGAAATCCTGCTGGTACGCGTTATTGTCCGTCCAGCTGTGGCAGGAGACCGGGCCTGCAACGCACCACCGGCGCGTGAGATGAGAAAGTGTCCCTGTTCGGGCGCCATTCATGTGGTAAATAATTTAATTACCGGGACTTAATTTGATACAGAAACATAATAAAATAGCTCAGTAAATAAGAGGCAGAATCCGTGGTATTAGAGGTTCGGAATGGGCTTTATTCCAATGGTCGATTATAATCGGTTGCTCCAAGTTCCATCACCACGAAGGTTCAGGAAGTGAAGTACATACGTTATTGACAATCAATTACTTTTATACAATAGGCATTACAGTGAGGCCAATACAAGAGGCGTAACAATTGATAGCAAAGATAACATTTCACATGCGTAGCAAAAATAGGCGTAACTGGGAGTGATTTAAAGAACGTCATCAGATGTGATGTCATAAGAGGGCGGTTACATGAAAGAATTTCGCAATGTCAGCAGAAATACTTGACAGGAATGCGCGCGCAGCAGCATGACGTGTGATTGACGTGCATCTAGTAGGTGGAGGGGACTTGACATTTAGCTCTACATGTGGCGACAGATGTCTGGAGGGTCAAGTCAACCTAATCCCAAATCATATCTAACATCCTATGTTTAAAGAACTATGTTATCCAAAAGAAAGGTCTCTTAGAGTAGAATCTTATTCTATACTGACTATACTGACTGTTAGTGCGTGTACAAGCGTCTAAGTGTCTACACTAAATGCGAGGGGGTAGGAATATTCCATGGTAACAGGGCTATGAATTACTTGCATGAGGACAGAGAAACCGGGCCTTTTGCTCGGTAGCTGGAAGAATGTTTACTTAAACTACTAGACAGGAATGTATTGGGCAGGGAGCGGAGCAGATAATTTCCGAAGGTGAAATACAGTTCTTGGCAGGCAGCAAGCTGATGTCGGGCATCGTGAGCCGCGCAGAGGATGAGACAAAGTTCATGGTCACAGATGCAGGCTCGGACTGGAGCTTCAGAGACAGAAAGCAAGAAAAGCTTGATGACAGAATCAGGGCCTACTTGCCTGGACTGTAAAATGGCATAAGTGAACCATATAAAGGCGGTGGCCTTTCGTACTTAGGAATGGAATATCCGGCCCATTCATGGCGGATCAACAGAGGACATGTTAACGGTGGACGCACATGTATTTGCGTCTTCATAACTGGAACTGGAGGGAACATACATGTACTTGTAACATGCACATAGAACCGTTGGGGTCCAAGATAGGGGACATAACTGACCAGAAAAATCCATATTTCCACACAGCTCAACTGACAGTGTTTCCGACCGACTGATTACGATGTCAGATTCCAACAGCCTTTCTGACTCGGTCTGTCCGACATGAAAAGGCTGTTGGAAACTGACTTTTGGGGCCCCTAGCAGGCCCCCCTGCATGCTGAGTCCTCCTGTTTGGGGTGGAGGGGGTACAGAAGAGACCCCCCGTGTAAAACCATGCACAGTGTGGTAGGCACCATAGGGTGCCTGCGACAGGATGCAAAGTTCTTTGCAGACAACCATTTTCTGCCATAGGAGCCTTTGTTGTCAGTTGGAACACAGGCTCCCATTGAAGTCAATAGGAGTCCTTCCGAACGGTGTTCGGAAGCATCATATTTGGTCAAGCGGAACCACCTACCGCGAGGCAGTCAGAACGGAATCTGGCAAGGAGTCGGGCGGTTTAGTTTCCGACAGACATCGTAATGAGGGCCTAAGCAGATTTATTTTTTTGATTTTCATTAAATTTTTTTTTTTTTTTTAAATAATAGTGACAATTTTTATTTTATTTTTAAAGTATGTAGAACATTTTCCATTTTTTGACAATCAACATTTTGGTACAATTTTTCATTGGTGTACATTTGTACTTCATGTGCATTTTTATATTATATTTTGGCCTTTGTATTATTTTATTAATTGTATTTTACAAATATATACAATATATATTAAATATTATTTCTAATGATATTATAATATTTAATATATATTTAACAATTTTATTTTTGCATTGTTAAACATTTTGGCCCAAATTACGATGTCGGGAGTGCTTAAGTCCACCCTACACCATTTCAGTGTGGGAACCGACCGACCGTAGTTTGCCGGTTCCGACCATCCTATTACAATTGACCGCACAAACTCCCATTTTCCTATGGGAACTTGTGCAGTGGTCGGAAACCGGGCGCAGCACAAGCTCTCATAGAGAAATGGGAGTTCCAGTAAATCCCTGAACCGCGTGGCAGGCACCGCACAGTGTCTACCACATGGTGCAGGGATTTACAGGGGGGCATGGGTGCCCCCAGGCTCCCAACCAGAGGCCGCGGAGGCATGGGGACCCTCCTGGGGGCCCCCAAAGTTGCTTTCCGACAGGCTTTTCATGTCAGAAAGGCCGACATTAAAAGCCTGTCGCAAACCGACATCTTAATCCCGACTTTGGAAACATCGTCCGTATGGGATTATGTGCAGCCTCCGAATGGTCGATGGTCTCCTTGAGCCCGTCAGAAGCCAATCGGTCTGACTGACTGGTTTAAACTCCGACCATCTACATTGTAATTAGGCGGTGGGACTTTAAACCAAGGATGTCGGTCAGAAAGCCTCCAACCTGCGGTCGGAGGCTTTCCAACCGACATCCTAATGAGCCCCTTTATATTTTTTACATTTTTCTAAAGCAAATCATAAATTATTTTTGACTATTTTCTATTTCTCCCTATTGTTTTCTTTGGAAAATAGTCTTTCTTCCAGTTTAATTAAACAGCCATTTTTTGGGGGTTTCTTTGTTTTGTATTCTATCTATTTCATTGTTTGGTTACTTTTGCAGAGGGAAGCTCGCAATTGAGAGCTACGTTTCTGCGGATAAGGTACATTTGCTTGAAATTATTTTTAAGATAATTTCAGGGTAGGAGGTAATGAGTAGATCTGTAGGTAGAGCAAGTGGTGTGTTAAATATATTTTGTTTGTAGTATGATGAAGTTTTGGTTGTGTTCGGGTTTTTGTGTAGTGTTTTGGAAGTGTAGGATAGCGTATTAGATTGTTAGATGTTTTTGGTTATGTGATATGCGTTTGAAAGACTTTATTTGATATAAAATATCATAAAAGTATGTACATTATAAGGTCATCCTAAAGAATCCATTATAATACAGCATAAACATTAAAAGGTAGTAAAAGATAGAGGTGCCAATTACGATCCGGTAAAACAAATTCCCGTACGACTCGTATCCGGTCTTTTTACTGTACGAATCGTACAAGTGCGGTACAAACTGGCAATCACGATTCGCATGGTAAAAAGTCCATACGAACCGCCTTGGGAATTATTCCCCACACGTCCTCGGGTCGGAAAATGTGTCCGACACGTCCTCGGACGATTTACCGTACAAACGTGAAAAGCGAAGTCCGACTGGGAAATCACGATCCGTCCCGGGCGTCCGAATGTACAACCGTATGGTTAAAAGACCGTCCGCACCGAACTCCTATAGCAAACAATGGAGACGTCCAAACTGGTGCCCTGTACGTGCCGAACACCCCCCCGGCCCCCGTACGTTCGAGTCGACCCCCCCCAGCCCCCGTACGTTCGAGTCGACCCCCCCAGCCCCTGCATGTACGCGCCGTACCGCCCCCCAGCCCCCGCATGTACGCGCTGAACCCCCCCGTGTATGTACACCCGAGTTACACGCTGGGGGTACGCACCGTACATACACGGGTGGGGGTACGACACGTACTCGGGTGTACATACACGGGGGGGTTCGACACGTACTCGGGTGTACATACACGGGGGGTTCGACATGTACTCGGGTGTACATACACGGGGGTACGGCGCGTACATGCGGGGGCTGGGGGGCGGTACGGCGCGTACATGCGGGGGCTGGGGGGGTATGGCGCGTACATGCGGGGGCTGGGGGGCGGTACAGCGCGTACATGCGGGGGCTGGGGGGGTACGGCGCATACATGCGGGGGCTGGGGGGGTACGGCACGTACATGCAGGGGCTGGGGGGCGGTACGGCGCATACATGCGGGGGCTGGGGGGGTACGGCACGTACATGCGGGGGCCGGGGGGGTCAACTCGAACGTACGGGGGCTGGGGGGGGTACAGCGCTTACCGGGCCACCTACTCTGGTCGTTTCGCGCCGTACTTCGGTTTTCCGGCACTTTTTGGGTGCCGTAAAAATATTGCCGTCCGGACTGCTGTCGGTTCGAATCGTAATTCCTGGGTCGTGAAACGCGGCCTGAGAGCGTCCCGACGTCACGTCGGCGCATTCCCCGGATCCCATTTGTATGTATCTTTTCGTCGGTCGGTGTTTTGTACGACTCGTACGGAAATGGTGTTTCCGTGCGAATCGTACTTGCATGTTTGTAAAGTTTTACGACCGGGTACGAGTCGGACGGAAAAAAGCCTCCGTCCGACGGTTCGTACCCGGTTTTTGCCGGATCGTAATCGGCACCAGAATATATACAAATAAAAGACCATAAAAGCGCTTCATGTTATAGCAGGGACAGATGCTCATATATCTCCAATAGCCACACTCTTATGAGATCTTAACAGTTTAGTGCGTATCGACCAGGCACACCCCAGACAGAAATTTGGCTACCCCGCACACCACCACCAGGGAAGCGACAACGGTTAAAAGGAAGCGAAGAGCCACCCTATAATTCCCAAAGCCCAGATTCCTACAAATAGGGCTAAGCCACTTCCTCCTTGCCGCCCTGTAAATAGGGCATGCAAAGAGGAAGTGGGGAATAGATTCGCTAGGGGCAGAACACCCGGGGCAGTCAGCAGATATTGGAGTCCGGCAATTCCAACCTGCTACCAGAGTGTTGAGCGGGAGAGTCCCAAACCTAAGCTTCATATAGAGCGATCTATCTCGGGGGCATTGTATAGAGTCCAGATATTGCTCGGATTTGGCCACCAACTTATGCTCAAGAAACTGGTTAGCAAGAGTACCTCGGTTGGGATTTCTAGCCTCCTCTCCCTTCACCCAGACCCAGTATGCTTTTTTGATGATTTGCTTTGCCGGTGGGGTCTGATTGAGCCAAGCCTCCCCATAGCCAATGTCTGTCACCAACCGCTTTAAATTAGAGATCCATTTGATCTTGTTGCCTGTGTTTAGCTTAATAATCTCGTCCAAGGCATCAGCATAGCAAGCCAGTTCAGGGGTGCGTCTCAGGCGGACCCAAAAAAGCAGTGGGCGAAGTCTTGCAATGTCCCTAATAGAGTGTTTACCCAAATCCATACGAAGTGGTAACAAGGGGGTGGAGGGAGGGAGAGAGACCAACCCTCTCAAAAAGTGGTTCTCTGATTTCTCCAAGTCATATGTGTTCTCAAACCCCCATAGCTCCGCCCCATATAATGCTGTAGGTAGGGCCTTCCCATCATAAATCTCAAGGGCCGCGGCTATTGGTCTACTGAAGGAGAGCCGCTGTTTTCTTAATATAACGCCCGCCACCCTCTTGTGGTTGAGAATCATTTTAGCTAAATGGTCATTCCATTTCATCGTCTTGGTGATCCTAATGCCCAGATAATCAAAGGAGTCTACGATATCTAGTGGCATGCCATTAAGTAAAATATCATTCTTAAAACGTTTGGAAGGGGATAGTGTCAATAATTTTGTTTTGGAAGTGTTGATTACTAAGCCCCATGCATCACAAAACTGGCTAAACCTATCGAGCAGCTTTTGGAGACCACTTGGGCTTTTTGACAAAAAAAGGGTGTCATCGGCGAAAAGGAGGGTGGGGGTTTTCTCCCCTGCCAGGGCTGGGGCATCTGATGAGACCTCTCTCAAATAATCAACCACCCCGTTTATATAGAGAGAAAACAGGGTTGGGGCCAGCACACAGCCCTGGCGAACTCCCCTGTCTACCGCCACCCTATCTGTCAGCTGGCCCTGATTGCCCCACCTGATTTTTGCATAATTCCCCTCATGGAGGCGCTTGATGATGTCAAGGATCAAGGGTGGAAAGCCCAAATCGAACAGCACCGACCAGAGTTTGGAACGAGGGACCAGGTCAAACGCGGTCTTAAGGTCAATAAAGGCGAGATATAAACTACCTTTCCCAATGACAACCGCTTTCCAATAGATCGTAAAAAACCGAAAGACCTGGTCCATCGTGCCCACCCTGTGTCTAAAGCCCGCCTGGAAGTGTGAAAGCACATTAGCTTCATCCAACCAAGTCCTGACCCTCATAAGGAGGACCCTGCCAACCACCTTCTGGATTACATCAATTAGGCTTATCGGCCTATAATTGGCAGGCTCCTCCCTGTTCCCCTTCTTGAATATGGCTACCACTTCGGCGCCTTTCCAGGAGTCCGGAACAGGATGGCCTCTAGCGATTAGATTCAGTATGGGCAAAATAAGATCAGCCCATATTTTTGGTTTGTGGAGAAGAAGATCGCCCGGAATGCCATCAGGGCCTGCTGCCTTCCCATATGTCAGCCCTGAGATGGCAGAAAGGACCTCACTAAGCTTAAAAAGATCTAGTGTACTAACAGAAACAGGGATCGCATCTGATGGGGGATCCTCAGAGAGTGAAAGGGGCTTGTCGCTATTAATTGTAAATGACAGTCGCTGTACAGCCCAGTGAAATGTGTGTGCCACTGTTGTGATGTGATATGGTTGGGGATCGGAGCCTCACCCATACGGCTACCCTTGTCAATAAGTCCCCAAAACAGCGTGGCATCCCGCATGAGGGAAGCAGATCGAAGATCCTGCCAGTGTGCTTCCTCCCATATATACGCTTAACTAGCTCAATTGTATTAGCGTACTCTTTCCTAGAATATCTAACAAGAGAGATATTGTTACTTTGGAGGGCTACAGTTAGCATACGTCTCTTCTCCCTACATTCCCTTGAGTACCACAAATTAGTGGACCCAGTAATTGGTTTGTAAGTGCGGGACTCTGGTATGGTAAGGAGGAGACCCATTTTGTCGATAAAATCTTGATAATAATGTATGAGGGGAGAGTTCTGCACACCCATAAGAGGCTCTTGAAGTAGATCAAGCTCCAGAGACTTCTGCTCTACCAAGATTCTTATTTTGCACAGTATGTCCTCGGCGTGTGCGACCTTATGCCATTTAAAGTGTCGATTACAATGAGAAGGGACTACCTCTTTTGTTAGCAGTTTTGTAACATTAACAGGTTTGGAAACTGACCAGGAGTTGTTTAGAAGCATACAAAGCGGATTGTGGTCGCTATCTTGGGTTGGTAAAATTTCCATATCCACTAGGTCATGCCAGAGCCGTATGTTCAGCAGGATATAATCTATTCTAGACGGGCAGCGTATGTATTGGCCCCGCACATATTAGAGCGTGTCCTGCCATTTACGGCTCTGAGGTTATGCTCCAATGTAAGGGCACACAGTTGTATAGCCCTTTGAGTCCACTTCTTAATTGGAGCCAAGCTAAGAGGGGGGATTGCAAATTTAATATCCTAATCACCAGTACCCAGAACATCCACAGTGCAGAGAGGTTCGTAAGTACAATTAAAATCCACAATGGCAACTGAGTTGGGGTTAATTTTGGATAGCTCTCTCTCTAATGTTACTATGGTTGAAGAGGATTGAGCCCCAGGAGACCCTCTAGCATAGACATTAAAAATTTCCAGATTAAAACCATTTTTAGGGCCTTTCACCGTCAAGTGTAAAATATCATTTGAGGAAGTTAAATGGGAGGATACTACCCAGTTTAAACAAACATTTAGCCAGATATGTAGCCCCCCTGCTGGTCGTCCTTTCCCTGTTCTTATAGCTGGAATAAAGTGGGTGGCAAACCCAGGCTTGTGGAGGGGCACTGTGCTCCAAGTCTCTTGGAACAAACAGATATCTTGGCCATCTATGAATGTGTTCCACTCAGGGAGCAACAGTTTTTTTTGTAGCCCAGCAATGTTCCAGGAGAGGAAACGTAGTGACCCTTGAGTGTTGTCGGCAATTCCAGTACCTCCTGCACTTATATCGCTGTTATGGACAACCGGTGAACTCCCCCGCTCCTCTTGCCCTGCCCCCCTGAGATTTAAACCGGGGGCTATGTCGTCCTTTTTCCCCCTCTTATTTTTAATATCGGGGGTTGATAGTGAAGTTTTGTCCAGTCAATCTACTGTGCTTAAACCTGACTCTATTACTTCCCCATCTGGTGACCATAATGGAGAGTTGCGAAATTGAATTGCCGAGATTCCTGGCGTAGAGGTGCGAAATTCAAGTGCCACCAGATTGTCGGCTTTTCAGCATTGAATAACTTAATCTCAATACAGTCTGTCCACGAGCCATCTTTTTTTATCCTCGTTACCTTTGCCAGATCCTCCCGTATTACTGACCTGCAGCCCCTCACATATCTTATCCAGTGGATTACTTTGTTATGGAGGGATTCTTGGCTTTCATTACTCTGTGGGCTCATAGGTTTTGGGACCTTGGTCATAAAGATTGTGGAAATGGAGCCCCTTGTAGGTATGTTGCCCTTAATGGACCCAGAATAAGGCCGAACGGACTGCTCTTCCCTAATCATAGCAGTACGGTCACATTTGGCTTCCAGGAGGGGTCGATCTAATATACCACCTCTACTGCCCTTGCTAGAACCCAAGTCAGGGTGTGGTTTAGATTGGCTGTGGGGGATAGGGGTAGCAGTGGGAAACCCAGCTTGGGACCCCTGACCTTTCACTGGTCCTCGCCCAACCTCATTAGAACTCTTTCCCACCGAATCCTGACATAGGATAGTACTAGTCGATTTGGGGGCGGGGGGAGGGCTTGGCCAGAAAGTCTATTCCCAAGTAGATCCACCTTCTCCCTCAACAAAGCCAATTCCCTTTCAAGGGTTTCCACTCTCAGTCGGAGGGTGTCATTCTTGGGGCCACATATACTGCATGTCAGTGAGCTGGCAAGGGGCTTAGCCATGCCTGCTTTACTAGGGGTGGAAGTTACACTAATCTCTGCACTGAGATCTAAAACGGCATACCTATTAGAACAGGGTAGTTGAGCAGACATACATTCACTGCATTTACAGAGACGCTTGAATCTACATGTTTTTGGGGAGATAAATGCCCAAGATTGCTCTCCACTGGGCTATGTCCCTCATAAGTAGAAGATTTATTTGATGGTTTCTTAGTAAACATTGCTGGGATAACTCTCTCATGTGGATGAGCCAGTGCTGACACATCCACAGGCCGATTTCCATCGATGACTAAAGTGGTATCAATGCTGGTGCCCAAGATCTCCTCACAGTCATTCACAATGCCCTCGATCCTTGTTAGGACACAGTTACTGGCAGCGTGGGGACTTTTTTGGCTTTCCTCCCTCTTTTACTTGTCAGTGGGCTCCCACCCTCAGTTAACTTCCTATTCCCCATTATGATTGGGCCACAAAACCCCGAAGATAAATGCACAGTCACAAAGTCACTGTAATCTGCAGGATAATTTGGGCTGTAATCTAGACCTGAATAAGCAACAGTACTTACAGGCGTGTGCTCCTACTTCAGATGACAGAGGACTTGCCCAGCCCGGCCTCCTTCGGCCTCTGACGGGCAAGGACGGGCCCGCCCTTGGCCCGGACTTGGCCCGGGCTTCGCTCGGGCGTGGCCCGCGCACGTCCCGCGCTGTGGGGCCCCAGCGGCTTTTTAATGCTCCCCCGGCGCTGCCTACTGACATCAAAGGCAGGCGCCTGGGGTGAGCGTAGGGCTGCTGGGAAGTGTAGTTCTCGCTGGCCGTTCCCCTCGCGGCGGACCTGCTAGTGGCGGGGAAGAAGACTGCTGGACCCCTTGCTGGCCGTTCCCCTCACGGCAAATGAGCAGGTAAGTTGGTTGGCAAACTTTCAATCTGTAGCGCGTCCCGTGCTGCGAAGGCCCCAGCGGCTTTTTAATGATCCCCCGGCGCTGCCTACTGACATCAAAGGCAGGTGCCTGGGGTGAGCGTAGGGCTGCTGGGAAGTGTAGTTCTCGCTGGCCGTTCCCCTCACGGCGGACCCGCTAGTGGCGGGGAAGAAGACTGCTGGAGCCCTTGCTTGCCATTCCCCTCACGGCAAATGAGCAGGTAAGTTGGTTGGCAAACTTTCAATCTGTAGCGTGTCCCGTGCTGCGGGGCCCCAGCGGCTTTTTAATGCTCCCTCGGCGCTGCCTACTGACATCAAAGGCAGGCGCCTGGGGTGAGCGTAGGGCTGCTGGGAAGTGTAGTTCTCGCTGGCAGTTCCCCTCACGGCAGACCCACAAGTTGCGGGGAAGAAGACTGCTGGACCCCTTGCTGGCTGTTCCCCTCACGGCAAATGAGCAGGTAAGTTGGTTGGCAAACTCTCAATCTGTAGCGCGTGATATGCATTATTGATTGTTATTTTTAATGTATGTGGGCTTGTATGTGTTTTTGTGGGAGGGTGTTTTGTTTTTTGTTTTAGGTTTCCGTTCCCGATATTCGGTGGAGGTGAAGATGTTTTTAAAAACATTTTTTAAAGAAAATGTTATATAGTTTCATCAAAACAATTAATTTTATATACATTTCCTTTCATTTTTTGGTTTTCTTGGAGGGTTTTATTTAAAAACTATTTTCCGGGTTTTTGAGGGTTCAATTATAGAGAAGATTGCATTGTTTGGTCCCTTTTTTTTACAGTTGCATTTTTTCATTTTTCGGGGGGGCTTTATTTTGTATATGGAATTGGATTTGGACCGACTTCGTTTGGGAAATCTACTTGTTTGGGAACAATTGACCGCAACAAACGGTAAGTTATTTTTGATTATTTTAATATGGTTTGATGTTTAATTTTGTAATTTGTTTTGCTATTTTATTTTTTTATTTTAAGAATTTTATTATGTTATTATGCCTTATGTTACTTGTTTGATTTGTTTTAAATTACATAATGATATTTATTAAATTCAAAAGAAAGTAATAGTTTTTGGTTGGTGTATTTTGATTATTGCAGTAGGTGGTGTTTGGATCGGTATTATTTTTAGAGTATAGATTTTGCAATTTTATCTAGGTACCCTGCCCCCTTTTCACATTCTCCACCTTTCTTTTTCACTGCCACACACAAAATGGCGTCCGACACTTCCTGATTTCGACCGATTCGAATGTTGACTGACATCTAACCACCAATCAGAATTACGCTCGCGTTCAAAAGCGCCATCAAACCACATGTTGAAATTACAGGTTTAAATACTTCTCCGGTGATTTCGTTGGGGGTGCTCAAATGAGTTGACAGCAACAAAGGACTGGCATAGTTCATACTTTGATTGGTGATATTCTGGCAGCCATATCTTAGTGTGTATCTTAAGTTCAAATGGTACTGGCCTCGTTTTTTAAAGAAACCAAGTTGATAAAGTCACTGATAGACAATGCAGGATTTCACTTTTGCATATTGAAAAAACGAAACATTTTTTCTTTTTCAAAGTACCTTTCAGTGTGCTGCCTGCTGCCAGTCCCTTTTAAAAATGCCACACTGTTGTTCCTCAAACAGGTTTGTGTCATTTTGACAGTTTTTCTGTTATCGCTACTTTCCTTACACCTGCTTCGGGACTGACTTAGCCATGAGATCCTATGGAAGGTGGATATCATGGCTAAGTATGTGAGGCCCTATCATCAAGCTAACGCCAAACTTTGTGAGTTTAGCGATGATCTCACGTTTGGCAGTTAGCGCTAGGATTTTTATCGCTTTTGAGATAAGCGTTGCTAATTGCATGCTATCTCGGCGATAAAAATCCACGTTATCCGGTGATAATTATTCTAGCGCTAAGTGCGCTTAGCGATAATTATCGCCGGTTGTTGCTGATATGCCCCAATGTTCTTTGATTGTTTCCTACTCAGTGGGAAACCTGTAGAATGTATCACTTGGTTGAAATTTCGTTTATTAACTGTATGATGCTTTTTATTTAGTTAGTTCAATTGCACCTGTCCACCTTTGCAGGTGGACATATCTTTCTCTCTTTTGAGACCCTATGCTCCTTATGTATTTGCTCATAGACTTACTTTCTAGAGCAATACATTTCTTTCTTTCATGATTGGAACCTTCATTTAGTTCAAATTGAAGGTAGAGTTGAAAAAAGTCATTAAGGGAACTCATGATTTGGGATTCCAAGGGGCCTATTAGGATGGCGGGCGGACTGGAGTCCGCCCGCCACCCTAGCGGGGCTGGGACCGGCCGCCAGTGGTATGGCGGTCCCGCACCGGCAATTAGGATGCCACTGCCATCGTGGCGGTGGCATCCTCTATTCCCAGCATTGCTCACAGCACCGCCCGCCACAATGCTGTGGCTGCACTGTGTGTATTTGTATGCACAACATGGCAGGCACCGCGCAATGCCTGTCACGTCGTCCATGCAAATGCAGGGGGTACCATAGGTAACCCCCACCCCCCCCAACATCCAGGGGGCCCGCAACGGGCCCCTAACTCAGGAATCCGCATGCCTTTCCCGCTGGCATCTTCAAATGGCTGGCGGTGTCTAGCAGACACCGCCACCATATGCAACCCTTTTTGACCGGGTGTAAAAGTGGCGGACAGTCTTTCTGTCCACCGCGGTCCCCCCGCCATCATAATATAGCAGGGGGAAATGGGAGGCGGGCGGGGTATGATGTAGGGCAGATCGCCACCACCATGCTGGCAGTGGTGATCCGCCCTACATCATAATAGACCCCATAGATGGGTAAAATGAAGTGGAACTTTTGTATCTCGTTAAAGAAGCCACTACGTGTACATGAGGCTCTCAAAGGAATAGCCACAGAATTTGGGACTGACCTTTCCAAAAATACGACCATAAGGAAAAATTCTAGAATGTTTATGACTCAAGAACATGCGAACCCCCAGGTTAAAAGTGCAACTAAGGGAAATAATCAGTAACATTCAACTGTGGAGCAACAAACAGAAGTTTATGGATTGATAGACTCAGTAAAAGAACAAGAAAAAGAAAGAAGACGAAAGGGAGACAGGGAGGTCTGAAAGTAAGAGTGATTCCAATGTCAAGGCTTATTCACTGAGGGAGGTGCATGAAGGAGCTTATGTGCATATGTCTTGGAGTGCTGGTGATCTTTTCATATTTACAAACCAGTTTCAAAAGTCGAGAGAAAGTCCTGATTAGTGGTATATTCAAGTTCACAGATTTGGGGAAATTTCAAAGGTGCTTTGGGAAGATCTGAATACTTTCTTTGGCAATGTTGTTCCAATGAATAGTTGCCTGAGTTTAAAGTAGCTGTACAATGGCCAACTATAGAGCCACTGAGGGATGTCCTAACTAATGATCCATCTGCTGTGGTCATGGAGAAGTAATATCAGGTTGGCTTTTTTAAAATTAAGATTCTCCAGAAAAAGATTTACCAGTCCTAGATCTCAAGGACCACACAAGAGTCTAAAGAGTCAGTGCATGCTGATCCTGAAAGACTAATTAAAGTCTTTCATCAGAATAGTGGTCTTGAAAGTCCAGTGCAAGGAGATCTCAGTAATTTTCTGGTACAGTTTGTTCTCGGGTTTCATCCAGAGATTAGTTTACTCATCCAGCAGAATGTGATTTGGAAGCAAGTCCAACGAGAATTATGGAAACATTTATTTCGGCTCAGACGAAATTAGCGCAGAAGGGATTTCAGAGTAGTTCATACCCGGCAAATTCTCGCTATATTTCTAGTGGTGGTAATGGAGTTAGATGCCATTACTGTATTTATTAGGGACATTGGAAATGTGAGCACTGTCCAAATCCAAATGAAGTACAGTTAGATGACCATTGATCCAATATGAATTTTATGAGTGCTCTAAAAAATCCACATGCAAAGACCTCCTAATTCTAACATGCCCCAAGCCTCCTTGATACAGCATAATCCAAACACTCAGAGGTACAATGGGAAAGCAGGTGGCCGAGCTCCACAGAACTCCTTCCAGAGTTCAGAAACTTTCAGAAACAGTTCCTGGCCTTTGACACTGTGGGAGCCAAAGGACTCACCAAGATGGTTCTATCTGCTTACAATCTCGCCGGAGAGAATCCTTGTGGCTCTTGAGAGGTCGGCACACCTTTTCCACCGTAGGCGAATTAGAGCTTTCCAAATCAATTCAAAACATCAATGACAATTAGAATTTACAATCAGTCAATGAGAGGTTTGTGAAAGTTTCAAAACATTTATTTACCATAAGGTTAGAATATCTAATCTCTTTATTTAGATTAGTTAATTTACAGAAGTGTAAGATAGAATTGGTTAAGACTCAGCATTAGAGAAATATACATAGTGTTCCATAAAGAAACCCCATAAACTAACTAAAGGAACTATTCTAAAATGGAACCCATAAAGAGTTCCTCTGGAGAAAAGCGAATAAGAAATGAATTTCTCATAAAGAGTAGTTCCGGAAACTCAGCCGAGTTACCTGCAGCTCCAGTAACAATTGTAAATGAGAGTGTAATCCTTGCAGTAGCATTGCTCACCACAAATCCAAATATAGTTGCCTTAGAGGAATAGCTAAAGAAATAAACTCTCAATAAAGATGAGTTTCAGGTTATGGAGGGATGTATCAGCAGGAGCACTGGAAATAGAAGTCTGAGTGTACGGGCCTGATTATGATGACAGTGAACCCGTCACCGACAGGCTGTCGGTGGTGGGCTCACCACCATCGTGTGGCAGGCACAGCATGCAGGGAAATGTACAAAGTGCATTTTTTACATTGCAGTGGGTGCTGCAGCCAGCATCACCAGCTGCAATGTAATGTATGGTGAGTGTGGCTGCCATGGTGGCGGCTGCATCATAATACACCCTGTGCAGGGGCATAACACAGGCCCCGGCAGCCTCCGCTCTGCGGGGGCCCCCTCAGCACAACACTATGGCTGCAGAGATCCTGATTGAGCCCGGAGGGGGCCCCTCCACGTGCCTTGCAGGGAGGCCCCCTCAAGTTTTGTTACGCCAGTGACCCTGTGGGACCACCACCTTGTAGGTGGGCGGTCCCACTCCCCGAGACGATGGCGGACGGACTGAAGTCCGTTCGCCATCATAATCAGCCTCTAAGTTGGAGAAATCCAAGAATCTCTGCCTAACTACTTAAGAACACTCATTAATATAGATTCATACTTTCGTAACATTTCGGTAGTCGTCCTCTGTTGATATCCAATAAGAATAGTTCACGAGGTGGTGTCATTGGTCACATGATGCTCCTTCTTCTGATTCCCTAGTTGCTATTGGCTGATATAATTTGTTTGGTCAAAAGAGAGAGGCCCTATTTCTGATGTCCGACCCAGTTTAATTGTGGGAACCGACCGACCGACGGTAGGTCAGAGACGTTTTAAGGCATGGGCAAAGTGGGCTCTGGCCCAGGGCCCCAGCCTTTCAAGGGGCCCCCTGATAGAGAGCTCTGTTCTTGCCCTGATGACCTTAAATAATTCTTAAATATGTTATTTTAAATACCGGTTTGTTTTCTTTAATTTAGGATTAATGTGATTGATGTGTGCCAGTCTATTTCAGACATTTTGCAGACAAAATGTGTTTATGTTTCATGTACCAGCCATAAAAAAAATTCTTTTAGATCAAAACAGTGTCTTACATATGAGAAATGGGAGGATGTCACAGAAATAATCTGTAGTAAAATTAGTGACATGCTGCTGTGTTACAACATTGAAAACACACATCATTAGGTGTAAATACATTTAGAATATGGACCAGAGGGCCTGAGCACCCCCAGTAACCTGGCTAAAATGGGTATGAAAGAGCTGAAATTGAATCATAAACTCAAAGCTGTTCTGAACAAGGGCCCCCAAAATAAGTTTGGCCCAGGACCCCCAAAATCCTTAAGATGTCCGTGCGGTAGGTTGGTGGTTCTGACCACCCTATCACAATGCGCAAACTCCCGGTAAATCCCTGCACAGCATGGCAGGCACCACACGGAGCCTGCCATGCGATGCAGGGTTTTACAGGGAGGTACCATAGGAGACCCCAACCGGAGGCCGCAGTGGAGGCCTCCAAAGTTTCCTTCTGGCAGGCTTTTCATGTCGGAAAGCCTGACATGAAAAGCCAGTCAGAAACCAACATCATAATCCCGACAGCAGACACGCCGTCCGTAGGGGATTATGTGCGGCCTCCGACAGGTCAACGGGCTCTTTGAGGCGTCGGAAGCCAGTCAGTCTGACCGGCCAGTTTAAACTCGGACTTTAAACCAAGGATGTCGGTCAGAAAGCCTCCGACCTGTGGGCGAAGGCTTTCCGACTAACACCCTAATGAACCCCAGAATATTGAGTTGGAAATATTTGAGTGACATGAAAATCGAGTCAAGAATATCGTGACACCATTATATCAAGGTGAGTAATATCGATGTCAAGAATATCATGAATTGCTTTAGTATTAAATATAGATGTTTAAAACATCGATGTTAAAAATATGGTTGTATATAATATCGATTTTTGGGATAATTGTTATTTTAAGTATTATTTATGATTTTTTATTTTATGTTATCTGTAATGTTTTTGCTTATTTTTTTTTATTTAAAAAATGTATAGTTTTGAAAATATTGTAATATATTTTTTAGTAGCGGCATGTTAGGTTTAATGGGGAAAAGGGCGGGAATCATTTAAAATACATATGTTATAATTTTATAAATTTGTTAGAATGTCAATTTTTTATATATTATGTTTAGAAATTTGCACATTTTAGTAGTGGGATGTTGGGTTTATAGGGGATTAGGGTGGGTGTGAATTTATATAATATGGTATTATTTAATAATAATTTAATTTAAATATTAAGAGGCTCATTACGATGTCGGTGGTGAGCCATCGGAGGTTTAAAGTCTGACCACCTAATTACAATGTAGGAGGTCGGAGTTTAAACTGGCCGATCAGACAGACTGTCTTCCGACAGGCTCAAGGAGTCCATCAGCTAGTCAGAGGCTCCACATAATCCCCTATGGACAGCGTTTCCGCCGTGGTGATTATGATGTAGGTTTCCGACAGGTTTTTCATGCCGGACATTCCGACATGAAAAGCCTGTCAGAAAGCAACTTTGGGGGCTCCTAGCAGGGCCCTCAAGCCTCAGTGGCCTCCGACTGGGGGCCTGGAGGCACTTGTGGTGCCCCCTGTTAATCTCTGCACCGCATGGCAGGCACTGTGAGGTGCCTGCCACACGGTGCAGAGATTAACAGAAACTCCCAATTTTCTATGGGAGCTTGTGCTGCGGCCGGTTTCTGACCGCAGCACAAGCTCTCATAGAGAAATGGGAGCTTGTGACCGCACCATGTGTGGTCTCATCGTAATTGTGGATTCAGGACTGCTTGACCGCTTGACCGACTTCGTGATGAACCCCTGATTGTTTATTAATAAAAAAAAAAAAAATATAATTTGTAGCATTTGATTTTTTTTATATATATGTTTAGAGTCATATTATTTAACCCAAATTAAATTGTAAAATTAATTTTGTTTTTATATTCATTTTGGTAAAGTTCAAATAAAAAAAGCAAACATTTTTTTACATTTTTATTTTGGAATAATTAAAAAAATTATCATTTGTATAGTTTAAGCAAGTATAGCGATTGTATGCGGTGGTTTTATAATATATTTTAGATTTTGGTATTTCATTTAAATGAATTGAAAATTTTTCATTTGCAAACAATTTTTTACATATATTTTCAATTATTGCAAAATTTGAAAAACATTTTTCATATTTTTTAAATAATATTACTAAATGTATGTACATTTTGTAAATTATATTTTAGAAATATGGTATTTATAATTTGTATTATGATATTTTATAGTAATTTTTGAAGTTTGATTATGAGTGTATTATGGAATAGTTTATATGTTTGAGGATTAATTATTTATTATTTATTTATTCTGTTTTTTTGTTATATTTAGTTTTTGCTTTAAATGTTTGATATTAATGTATAATAATTGTTTAGTATTTAAACTGATTTTATTTGCTTGTTTTGTGTCCTTTCCAGCCCTGAAGAGTCACAATTGTATCACGTTGTGACGAAACACGTGTCGGCTGGTTCGTTTCTCTTGGTATTGAGCTGGAATGATATTAAATCCTTATCTATGTTTACTTCTGATGTCGATATCCATAATTTCCGCAGAAAGAAATCATTAACTTGGGTTTTTACACTAGAACCACCATAGTTATACGTGTGCACAGGACTCTGTTTTATATTCACTGTGTAGATCTTCATCTACACATTCGCAAGGGTTTTTTTCCTTTGGGTTTGTTTCCCCTTGACCTGTTTTGCACCGTGCATATTCATCCTCATCACAACTTTAAGCGTACATGCAAGAGCGCCATTTTTCCTGTTCTCAATCTAAACCCTTCAACAATAATTCAACTGATTTTAGTTAGGCAGGAGTAGGATGTTTTTCTTTCCAGCACTTTCCCTGAATTTAGTTAGTTTGGAGTTGGAATAGTATTTTTTTCTGATTTAGTGTCCAGCATTTTCCCTGAATTTAGTTAGTTTGGAGTAGGAATAAGATAAATTCCAGTTTAGTGTCCAGCACTTTCCCTGAATTTAGTTAGTTTGGATCTGAAATAGTATTTTTTTTCCGTTTTAGTGTGCAGCACTTTCTCTGAATTTAGTTCGTTTGGAGTTTAAATAGTATTTTTTTCTGGTTATTGACCAGCACTTTCCCTGAATTTAGTTAGTTTGGAGTTGGAGTAGAAATTATTTCTGTTTTAGTGTCCTGCAATTAAGGGCCCAATTAGGTTGGCGGTCGGACGTAATGGGACCACATGACTACAATTCGGCAGTCGCACCAGCCCAATTAGGATGTGACCGCCACCACGGGCTGTCGATGGCTGTCCCACTGTTATCGTAATGAGGCCCTTAGTTAGTTTGGAGCTGGAATATTAAGTTATTCTGGTTTAATGTTCAGCACTTTCCCTGAATTTAGTTAGTTTGGAGTAGGAATAGTAATTTTTTCTGGTTTAGTGTCCAGCACTTTCCCAGAACTTACTTAGATTGGAGTTGGAATAGTAAGGTTTTTAGGGTTTACTATTTTGTTTAGGTTAATAGTTTAATAAGTTTAAGTGTGTAGTACTGTTTTTAAGTTTTAATATTTATTTAAAAAATATATTTATGTATGGTTAAATTTAGTTATGGAATTATTTGTGTATTTTATTATTAAATTATATTGTAGTTGTTTTTAAAGGTGTAATTAGAAATATTTTGTCATACAAAATAAAGAGACTTACAGTTTTTTATTTTTCATATTTTTTATGAAACAAAAAAATGTGTTTGAGAAGAATAGAACATAATGGGCCTGATTTGGATGTCGGTCGGAAAGCCTCCGACCGCTCGGCGAAGGCTTACCGACCGACATCCTTGGTTTGAACTCCGACCGCTGTATTTCAACGACGGCAGTCAGAGGCCCAACCAGCCGGTCAATCTGACTGGCTTCTGACGGGTCAAGGAGCCCGTTGACCAGTTGGAAACCGCACATAATACCTTTAGGATGGCGTTTCCACCGTTGAGATCATGATGTCGTTTTCCAACATCCTTTCCATGCCGGGCTTTCTGTCATGAAAGGCTGTTGGAAATCGACTTTGGGGGCCCTTAGTAGGGAAAATCCCTGCACCGTGTGGCAGACATTGTGAGGTGCCTGCCACACAGTGCAGGGTTTTACACAAACTCCCATTTCTCTATGGGAGCTTGTGCGGCAGCCAGGTTCCGACTGTTGCACAAGCTCCCATAGAGAAATGGGGGTTTGCGACCGCACCATGTGTGGTCCCGTACTAATATGGGGTGCCTAACCGCCGATCATGGTCAGTCAGTTCGCACTCCACAACGGTGTCGACAGTATAATGAGGACGTATGTGTACATTTTTATTATTGGAGGTTTTAAGGACATTTTATTGTAGATTTTTAAGAAAAGAATAGTTGTTTCCAAGTTTTATTACAAATAATAGTAGTAACAAAAATAAATACATTTGTACATGTTTATTTTTATATAAAATTTTCAATGTTTTCTTTTGATTTTTTGACACAGTTATATATTTCCAATATATGTGTTCTTTTTTAACTTTTTGTAAACTGTTTATATTATTGCAGATATACAATCATATTATTTTTGTTATTTTTACAAGTACATATATTTTTTTTGTCACATATATTTTGAAAAAAACTGATACATTTGTAATATATATGCTATTATAATTTGTTATTTTTTTTAAATACATGTTGACTAAGTTTGTTGAAATTATATAATTATTTAATATGTATTTTAAAATGTAACATATTTCTAAACAAAAAGGGCCTTATTACGATATCGGTCGGAGTTGGATTCCCCTAGACCGTATCAGAACCCATCCGCCCAACTTGGTCGGAAACAATTCTGACCGATTACAATGCTTGCGGTCGGAAGTGAAATTCCAAATCGGTTCTGACCAGCATTCGGAGAATCTGCGTCAGTCGGAGTGGATTTGTACAGCTCAACTGACAGTGTTTCCGACCGACTGATTACGATGTCAGATTCCAACAGCCTTTCTGACTCGGTCTGTCCGACATGAAAAGGCTGTTGGAAACTGACTTTTGGGGCCCCTAGCAGGCCCCCTGCATGCTGAGTCCCCTGTTTGGGCTGGAGGGGGTACAGAAGAGACCCCCCCTGTAAAACCATGCACAGTGTGGCAGGCACCATAGAGTGCCTGCGACAGGATGCAAAGTTCTTTGCAGACAACCATTTTCCGCCATAGGAGCCTTTGTTGTCAGTTGGAACACAGGCTCCCATTGAAGTCAATAGGAGTCCTTCCGAACGGTGTTCGGAAGCATCACATTTGGTCAAGTGGAACCACCTACCGCGAGGCAGTCGGAACGGAATCTGGCAAGGAGTCGGGCGGTTTAGTTTTCGACAGACATCGTAATGAGGGCCTAAGCAGATTTCTTTTTTTGATTTTCATTAAATATTTTGTTTTTTTAAATAATAGTGACAATTTGTATTTTATTTTTAGAGTATGTAGAACATTTTCATTTTTTGACAATCAACATTTTGGTACAATTTTTCATTGGTGTACATTTGTACTTCATGTGTATTTTTATATTATATTTTGGCCTTTGTAATATTTTATTAATTGTATTTTACAAATATACAAATAATATATATTAAGGTGCCGATCACGATCCGGTAAAAAAATTGCCCGTCCGACTCGTATCCGGTCTTTTTACCGTACGAATCGTACAAGTGCCGTACAAACTGCCAATTACGATTCGCATGGCAAAAAGTCCATACGAATCGCATTGGGAAGTATTCCCCACACGTCCTCGGGTCGGAAAAAGTGTCCGACATGTCCACGGACGATTCACCGTACAAATGTGAAAAGTGAAGTCCGACCGGGGAATCACGATCCATTCCGTGCGTCTGATGTTACAACCGCATGGAAAAAACACCATCCGCACCGAACTCCCATAGCAACCATGGAGACATGTGCCCGCATACGCGCCCAACACTCCCCCCAGCCCCCGTACGTTTGAGTCGTACACCTGTGTATGTACACCCCCCGTGTATGTACACCCCCCTGTATGTACACCCCTGTACGTGTCGTACCCCCGTGTATGTACACCCGTGTACGTGTCGTACCCCCGTGTATGTACACCCGTGTATGTGTCGTACCCCCCGTGTGTGTACACCCCTGTACGTGTCGTACCCCCGTGTATGTACACCCCTGTACGTGTCGTACCCCCCGTGTATGTACACCCGTGTACGTGTCGTACCCCCACCCGTGTATGTACACCCGTGTACGTGTCATACCCCCGTGTGTGTACACCCCTGTACGTGTCGTACCCCCGTGTGTGTACACCCCTGTACGTGTCGTACCCCCGTGTATGTACACCTGTGTACGTGTCGTACCCCCGTGTATGTACACCCCTGTACGTGTTGTACCCCCCGTGCATGTACAACCCTGTACGTGTCGTACCCCCCTGTATGTACACCCCTGTATGTGTCGTACCCCCGTGTATGTACACCCGTGTACGTGTCGTACCCCCCCGTGTATGTACACCCGTGTACGTGTCGTACCACCGTGTATGTACACCCCTGTACGTGTCGTACCCCCCGTGTATGTACACCCCTGTACATGTCGTACCCCCCTGTATGTACACCCCTGTACGTGTCGTACCCCCCGTGTATGTACACCCCTGTACGTGTCGTACCCCCCCTGTATGTACACCCCTGTACGTGTCGTACCCCCGTGTACGTGTCGTACCCCCGTGTGTGTACACCCCTGTACGTGTCGTACCCCCGTGTGTGTACACCCCTGTACGTGTCGTACCCCCCCTGTATGTACACCCCTGTACGTGTCGTACCCCCCGTGTATGTACACCCGTGTACGTGTCGTACCCCCGTGTATGTACACCCGTGTACATGTCGTACCCCCGTGTATGTACACCCCTGTACGTGTCGTACCCCCCCGTGTATGTACACCCGTGTACGTGTCGTACCCCCCCTGTATGTACACCCCTGTACGTGTCGTACCCCCGTGTATGTACGCCCGTGTACGTGTCGTACCCCCGTGTATGTACACCCGTATACGTGTCGTACCCCCACCCGTGTATGTACACCCGTGTACGTGTCGTACCCCCGTGTGTGTACGCCCCTGTACGTGTCATACCCCCGTGTATGTACACCCGTGTACGTGTCGTACCCCCGTGTATGTACACCCCTGTACGTGTCGTACCCCCCGTGTATGTACACCCCTGTACGTGTCCTACCCCCCCCTACGTACGTGTCATACCCCCGTGTATCTACACCCGTGTACGTTAGAGTCGTACCCCCACCCGCGTATGCATGGAGCGTACCCCCACCACAACATTCTAAGTACGGAGCGCACCCCAGGCCCCAACATCACAACCGCATGTACGAGTCGTACCAAGCCACACACAAGGACAGCACTGTACAACAAAATGGCCCATGTACACACCGTACACACGCTAAAAACGCACGTACACAACCAGGACAAACCAAAACGACACAAGGATACACCATTCGAATGGCACAAAGCCACTAAACATGTCCAACAACCACTAAAACAACACATTCACTGACCTGCAACTGCCAAAAACAAACAGAGGCCCAAAACACCACCACTCCTTATAACACACCCACCCAACCTTCAAACACAGCCACACCCACCAATGGACCAATAAAAAGGGCCCACACACACAAACCATGAGCCTTTGCAACAGACTCACTGCTGCCAGACCCCACAGACAACCTACAGCACCAAACTAGAACCTTTACTACACCTTACACTTGCACACCTTCACACACACACCTTCACAAACACCCCCTCATCACATTCACACACACACCTGCACAACCACACCCACACACCCACAACCATCCACACCCCCCCCACCATCCACACCCACACCCCTCACCATGCCCACTAACAAGAATCCAAAGTTCAGTAACCGAGAGCTGGAGGTCCTTGTCGATGAAATCCTCAGAGTCGAGCCACACCTCTTTGGAACATTGGTCAGACAGACCAGCATTTCAGCAAAAACAGCCATGTGGCAGACCATCGTCGATGCTGTGAATGCTGTTGCGGACACCAGAAGGAACAAGCAGGAATGACAAGCCAGGTGGTACGATCTGCGGAGGAGGGTCCGAGCCAAGATGACGGATGAACACAACCAGGCCAACGTCACTGGAGGAGGGCCGTCCCGCAGACCCGTACACTACCATCCCTGGGAGGAGAGGGTGATGGCCATACTGCCGGTGGAGGCAGTCGAAGGATTAGGAGGACTCCGAGACCCGGGTGAGTACACAAACAACTCACCTCACATGGGGGGAACGTCATCCACAACCAAACTCACAAACAGGCACGCAACCACCCCAAGCTATCGCATGACTCAACCACACTCCATGAACACGCACATGCCACTAGCGCCACCATGCCCCATGCAACCAGCTGGACAATGTCAAGTCACAGGCCACAGAAGACACCAACACATGACACGGTAACCCGGATGGCGGGAGGGTGGGCCCCAAAAATCACATAGTGCAACTCAGAAGCAGACAACAATGCCCTCTGCCCATATGGCCTAGGTCACAGCCAGACAAACAGTGTGTCCCCACACAGGAAAGACTCGCCAGCAAATGGCGGACGCCTTGCATTAACACATGGGGGTGAAGGCACTGTTTTGCACATGACAGCAGCTAATGAACAGCCAACACTGTGAAAGAGTGGCAGCACACACCACCACAGCAGCAGCGCAGACACTACACCCAATGGGTGCCTGGAGATCAGAAACAAACTCACATCAACAAGCCAAGGGCCATTCAAAGATCTGCTAACAGTGTGTGCCCAGGAAGCTGGGCTGAGGTGACAGAGGGTGACACACAGAGGGAGGGAGAGGGGGACAGAGAGGGAGGGAGACACAGGGAGACGGACAGAGGGAGGAGGCTGACACACAGAGGGAGGGAGAGGGGGACAGAGAGGGAGGGAGACACAGGGAGACGGACAGAGGGAGGAGGCTGACACACAGAGGGAGGGAGAGGGGGACAGAGAGGGAGGGAGAGGGGGACAGAGAGGGAGGGAGACACAGGAAGATGGACAGATGGAGGAGGCTGACACACAGAGGGAGGGAGAGGTGGACAGAGAGGGAGGGAGAGGGGGACAGAGAGGGAGGGAGACACAGGAAGACGGACAGAGGGAGGAGGCTGACACACAGAGGGAGGGAGAGGGGGACAGAGAGGGAGGGAGAGGGGGACAGAGAGGGAGGGAGACACAGGAAGACGGACAGAGGGAGGAGGCTGACACACAGAGGGAGGGAGAGGGGGACAGAGAGGGAGGGAGAGGGGGACAGAGAGGGAGGGAGACACAGGGAGACGGACAGAGGGAGGAGGCTGACACACAGAGGGAGGGAGAGGGGGACAGAGAGGGAGGGAGAGGGGGACAGAGAGGGAGGGAGACACAGGAAGACGGACAGAGGGAGGAGGCTGACACACAGAGGGAGGGAGAGGGGGACAGAGAGGGAGGGAGAGGGGGACAGAGAGGGAGGGAGACACAGGAAGACGGACAGAGGGAGGAGGCTGACACACAGAGGGAGGGAGAGGGGGACAGAGAGGGAGGGAGAGGGGGACAGAGAGGGAGGGAGACACAGGAAGACGGACAGAGGGAGGAGGCTGACACACAGAGGGAGGGAGAGGGGGACAGAGAGGGAGGGAGAGGGGGACAGAGAGGGAGGGAGACACAGGAAGACGGACAGAGGGAGGAGGCTGACACACAGAGGGAGGGAGAGGGGGACAGAGAGGGAGGGAGAGGGGGACAGAGAGGGAGGGAGACACAGGAAGACGGACAGAGGGAGGAGGCTGACACACAGAGGGAGGGAGAGGGGGACAGAGAGGGAGGGAGACACAGGAAGACGGACAGAGGGAGGAGGCTGACACACAGAGGGAGGGAGAGGGGGACAGAGAGGGAGGGAGAGGGGGACAGAGAGGGAGGGAGACACAGGGAGAGCAAATCAGCCTTGTGGTGTGTGGGAATGTCTGCTCGTGAGCAGGTGGACTGCGTGCATGTAGACAAGGGTGGCCAGTGCCAGCACCCCCCTCTCCTCCATGGCAAAACACAGGGCCATGTCACAACCTGTGCACGAGCACAACGACAGCTACCTGCATCATTGAAGTGTGTGAAACAACTTCATGTGCCCACGTACAGTGCAACACGGAAGGCGCCAATGCACGGCTCGCCACACCTGCCCACTCCACTGCTGACTGCAGTCACACATGACGCAGCAAGTAAGACTGTGCCACACATAGGTAAAGTCGCCAAAGCTGTGCCCAAGGGACACACCCATGCACAAGTACACTGTGAGTGGAATGCAAGACAGATCCCAATTCCCAGAGGAAATGTGCCAACTTTGAAACTAATGAAACATGGATGTTGCATGGAACAAAATTAACATTGTCTCTCTCACACACAGGTCAACGTCATGGTTCACCCACCAACACTAGGGGGGAAGACTCACAGGACTCGGCACTGCGGGAGGCCGATCCCACCGGCAGTGACAACTCTCACCACTCTGTGGACGACCCCGACCAACCTGGCCTCTCTGGTGTCCAACGACCTGCAGCACCTGCGTCAGGTACAACGGGGCCAACCACCACCCCCACACCTGCCACATCCCAGGAGACACCCAGGATCCCTGCCCCACCACCACAAAGCAGCCAGTCTGTCCAGGAGGGACAAGGTTCTCCGGGCACCCAGGAGGAGGCAGGCAACACCGCAAATGCCATCCCTCAGGGGTCCCGGAGACCCGATGTGCCCACAATGGCAGGCCAGGCGCAAGTGGGCAGGGGTGGTGGGAGTGGAGGACGGCGGAGGTGCCAGCCTGACCAGTTGGCTGGGGAACCGGTATATTCCCATGTCCGAAACATCCTGGACACATACCGGCAGGACACCACGGGCATGGCCCAGGTTGTGTCCACCCTCAACGATATGAAGGGGACCCTCGATGAGATCAAAACCCAGCAGGCCCAGCAACATGCGGAGCAACATGCCTGTCTACTGCAACACCAACGGAGGATGGAGGACAGACAGGCTGAGCTCATGACGGTGTTCACGGGAATTCACAGTACACTCCGTCGGATGGCCGACAACATGGGCAACCCTCCCTGTGCCAGTAGGCGTAGAACATCACCACCCACAGGGAGGGATCAGGAGGAGGAGGAGGAAACATCCGATGGAGCATCCCAAACATCGTCACGGCCTGCTTCTGAGGGTCCCCGCAGGAGGGCGGGTCGTCCACGGAAAAGACCGTGAGGGTCGGCGCTACAGCACCATCTCCCAGGACACCTGGCCTGGCACCTGGCCCACTGGAGCAACAGCAGCACAGCATCAAAAGACATTCTCTGCCACATGGCCTTGCTGGTCACTGTCTGACCAATGTTGACAAAGACTGTGGCATGGACTCCGAGGATTTCCAATGGCAAGGACACCAACTCCCCTACTGAACTTTGGATTCCAAACACCCGGAAAGCCCCTCATGTCATACCCCCCCACTCCCCCACTAAAATAAAAAGTCACACCATGAAGAGAAGATGCCTGCTGGTTGCATTATTACCTTACATGTGTCTTGTAAAGTCTAAACATGCCCGAGTTCTCTTTTGACTTCAACCATCCACACCCTGGGGCCTGAGTCTGGCACAGGACACACGGGTCACAGTGTATTAGGCAAGACAGACATGGAGCACCATACACACCCGTGATGGGCCCAACCAGCTGAGGGGGTGGCCGCACAACCGTGCCGACAGACATATTGAGTACAGCAACAGTAATGCGCAGAGGTCAGGGATCATGTGGAGTGTCCTGGTGGGTACCCAGGTATGTGTGGACAGGTGGCAGAACCATGTCCTGCAAGCTTGAGTCCGGTGGATGCAGAGAATGGTGGCCTGGCTAACGTTGGATGCATGGGGATGGCACATGTCACAATACCCACACAGTCATGGACATCATGCACAATACACAGTCTAATCCCACACAAACAGATTGCATCTTGCTACTCGACACATAGACACATAGCCACTATCACAGAAAACCATGCCAGACATGCCGGATGCACCGTGGCAACACACCAGCATTGACTGAGAAGAGGCACCTTGGAGGCATAGGGACACCTTTATTACTCATGTATTCGGGATTGCAGAGGCAACTCGAAGTACACATGAACAGTTCATGTGGAGTAACATGTGGGTCCAACACTGGCACCCCCCTTCTGCAGCACAAATGCGTGATAGCCATGGAACTGGCACACAAGTGTCGGCTAACAGCTAAACACCCCCAGCTGCTCACGGAGAGCCTGCCATACACCATTGATCCGCTGATGTGGAAGTCCCACAGCATGTCAAGCCAATGCAAACCGTATGTGTCCGAGGGCAGTGTTACACACATTGATGCCATCATCACAATCCACTATCCCATCACAGATGACTGTCAACAAGTCTGACCATCTATTCAGGTGTACCCAGCTGCATGTAATGTGTACCATGGTGATGCTACATGTCTGCAGAGGAACCAAACATCGACAGGAGCAGTGTGCATACATCGTGAACAACTGCCACACCCAATACACCCCTGATGCATCCCTTACCCTAAGGTGACTTCCAAACGTGTCTGTGCCTGTAACGCTGAGTCAGCACGCGATGACGTGTCCATGAGGAATAGCAGTGCCACAACAATGCAACCAGCAGACGGCATGCGCAAGTACCTGGGGAAGAGAGACACACAAGAAGTCAGCCACAAAAAGCACAGCCACTTGCATGTGCATGTACTCGACACATGTATGGATGACAACATGCTAGGTCACAATTATGACTGGGGAAATACAACCATCACTGGCACCATCACTCCAGTGACACACCCACACACACCTCTGACTCACGTGCCATACATGCCGGTGGAGACATACATCGCAACACATGCCACACGGGGACCAATGCGTGCACACTCAGACACTGGTACTCACCACTAAGCAAAGAAATCGCGTATGAGCCGAGTCCGGATGTCCTCTTGCGGCTCCACATCCTCCACATCACTAGCCCCATTGCCAAGCCCTTCGTCCTCCACGGGTGGATGGTCCTGGTCATCTTGATCCAGGATGAGTGGCACAGCTTTCTCGACTGCCATGTTGTGCAGCATGCAGCAGACCATGAAGATTTTGCAGACCTTTGCCGGGGCATATGGGAGGGCGCCGCCGGTCTTGTGGAGGCATCGGAATCGGCTCTTCAGGAGGCCAAACGTCCTCTCTATCACTCGCCTTGTCCGGCCATGGGCGGTGTTGTAGCAGAGCTGGGCCGGCGTGATGGGGTTGCGGAGAGGTGTGATCAGCCATGGCATGTTGGGATAGCCAGCGTCCCCTACATGGAAAGCACATGGACATAAGTAGGACAGGAGAAGCGGTCGTGCTGGAAGTCTACGCAAAATACAGGACTGACAGAGTGTACCCACCAACAACACATGCTCGTTCGTTGCGCAGCTGCGTCATCATTTCAGGCACCCTGCTACGCCTCATGATGTAGGCATCGTGTGCTGATCCTGGAAAACGAGCACAGACATGTGAAATCACCATGTTGGACAGACACACCACAAGGGCATTGATGGAGTGGTAGTGCTTTCGATTCCTGTACGCTACCTCCTGTGCCTGTGGTGGTACCAAAGCCACATGTGTCCCATCTATGGACCCAATGACATGGGGCATCCCTCCCAGGGCATAGAATCCACGCTTGACCCCAGTCAACATTTCTGGGGTAGGAAAATGGATGAAGTCATCCAGGTGAATCAACATGGCCTCTAAGAAATCATGCAGCACACGGCAGAACATGCTCTGGGACATGCCACCAACATGAGCTATGGTATTTTGAAAGGTACCCGTGGCTAGAAAATGTAGGGCTGCCATTACCTTCAGCTTGGGTGTCAGTGCCGTAGGATACCTGTGCTGCGGTTGCAGGTGTGGTGCCAGTCTCGCTGTCAACTCCAGAATCAACCGTTGGGGGAAGCGGTAGCACCGGATACAGTCATTCTCCCGCATGGCAGCCAAGTCCGGAATTGGTCAGTGAAGAGGCGGCGCTCTGCAGTAATTTGGAAGTGACAAGGAAGAGTGAGTGCACCACAACAACAATTTATTTGGACAGAGCACATGTTAATCTGTCAATACACATATGCTACATACGGAGTCAGGTATGTGCTACATGCCCTGGACACGTATGGCTGCCAGGTGACACTCCTACCAAGACCCAGCTACACACGGAGATTGTGAACCTCCACATGCCATGGCATGGGATTAGCTGTGTCCCAGTGTAAGTGAACAGCCAGACGCAACACAGGAATGACATACATCAACACATCAGCAGAAGTAAGATGTCGATTTCAGAGACTGGTAGCGGAACACTAGAGCCACAGGTCACATGACATTACACTAGGACAGCCCACACACCTTGCCATGAAGGTGTACATGTGATGACTCACCACACATTCATTGAGAGGATGCAGACATGTCCTTGTTACTCTACTCCGTGTCCCATGCATACATACGCACCTCACATCCGATACCACATGTGGCCTGGTGTGCGTAACTGTGTGCCATGTCCATCTACACACAGACACATGTTGGTTGCTGCAACAGCTGATGCTTTTGAGGGAGCACCAACATCAAGCTAATGGGAACACCCCACACATACATGACATAGACACATCGTGCCCCGTGGGTAGTGACATGTCTGGTGTGGTAACCCCTGTACCGGGCATCAGGGGACACTTGCGTGTGTTGGGGACCGTGCCATGCCAGTGACGCTCATCCCAAATGTGCAGTACGACATGCACACATGTCAAAGGAGTTAAGGGCATGCCTGGCACACATTGCACCGTCACACATAACATCTGTACACATCTCATTATACATCTGGTGCCTTCTCGACTCTGGAGTAATGTGCCACATCACAGCCTTTCACACCTGTGCCCCACACATGTAGTACTGCCCAGACAATGCCTTGATGTCCATCCATGGACAAGTATGTCAGCCCTATTCCTGCCTGTGTGCTGCCTGTCACCACTGTGATGTGTGAAAACCACCGTACTTCTGCTAAGAGGGCCTGTGTACGTTCCCGTATCACTATGGGAGTGCTGCTGTATGTGTACCCATAGTGATGGTGAGCGTACAGGCATGTGTACGGTCCGTACCACTACAAGTACGCATACGCAAGAACACCCATAGTGATAGTGAGCGTACAGGCGTGTGTACGGGCCGTACCACTACGAGTAAGCATACGCAAGAACACCCATAGTGGTACGGCCCGTACACGCGTGCGTACGTTCACTATCACTATGGGTGTCCTTGCGTAGGTGTACTCGTAGTGGTACGGCCCGTACACACGCCTGTACGCTCCCTATCACTATGGGTGTCCTCGCGTATGCGTACTCGTAGTGGTACGGCCCGTACACACGCCTGTACGCTCCCTATCACTATGGGTGTCCTCGCGTATGCGTACTCGTAGTGGTACGGCCCGTACACACGCCTGTACGCACCCTATCACTATGGGTGTCCTCGCGTATGCGTACTCGTAGTGGTACGGCCCGTACACACGCCTGTACGCTCCCTATCACTATGGGTGTCCTCGCGTATGCGTACTCGTAGTGGTACGGCTCGTACACACGCCTGTACGCTCCCTATCACTATGGGTGTCCTCGCGTATGCGTACTCGTAGTGGTACGGCCCGTACACACGCCTGTACGCTCCCTATCACTATGGGTGTCCTCGTGTATGCGTACTCGTAGTGGTACGGCCCGTACACACGCCTGTACGCTCACTATCACTACGAGTACGCATACGCGAGGACACCCATAGTGATAGTGAACGTACGCACGCGTGTACGGGCCGTTGCTATGCATTTGGGGTGCCCTAGGGCCCCGGAACGCACCGTACCTGTGTGTGAAGCTCCAAATTACATAGGGGACACATGAGGGACAAGTATTAAGGCCTACATGCATGCTGGTTGTCATGGAGACCAAGTTTAAATTTTGAATGTGTTCTGGAAGGTGCACAGCAGAAGTCAGTTGGAATGAATCTACTTTGTTGCAATGTGTTTGTGGGGTTGACATCATGCTGAAGAAAAAAAACGAATGAGAACCCACTGACTGTGCTAGGTTTGAAAGGATTGGAGGAAACATAGGATGCAAATGTGAGTGACCAATCACTCTGTACTCCTGTGCATGAAACAGGACAGCAAGGCAGATATAAGGCAGCCAGGTCCCATGAGGGAGCACTTGCCTGCACATATTTCGATTCTACCACACTGCTGCTGCTCCTGATTCCCTGGAACCATGTCAAGGTCTGTGGAGAGGTCACAGCCATTCACCCTGGAGGAGAACCTGGCATTGCTGGATGTGATCCTCCCACAGTACCCCCTGCTGTATGGGCGACCAGGGTATCAGGTGAGTGCAGAGGCTACTAGCACAGACTGTGTCCCTTTTTGGTGACTGTGACTTCTGCCATTGTGTCCAGGTGTGACACACATGCTATGTACTGTAGGGGGTGTCCCAGGGGGGAATGCCTGATGTCTCCCAGCCAGTGCCCAGAGACAGGAGGGGTGGGTGCCTAACACTCCCAGCAGTGCCCAGAGACAGGAGGGGTGGGTGCAGAGTCCTCCCAGCAGTGCCCAGAGTCAGGAGGGGTGTGTGCAGAGTCCTCCCAGCAGTGCCCAGTCACAAGAGGGGTGGGTGCAGAGTCCTCCCAGCAGTGCCCAGAGTCAGGAGGGGTGTGTGCAGAGTCCTCCCAGCAGTGCCCAGTCACAAGAGGGGTGTGTGCAGAGTCCTCCCAGCAGTGCCCAGAGTCAGGAGGGGTGTGTGCAGAGTCCTCCCAGCAGTGCCCAGTCACAAGAGGGGTGGGTGCAGAGTCCTCCCAGCAGTGCCCAGAGTCAGAAGGGGTGTGTGCAGAATCCTCCCAGCAGTGCCCAGACACAAGAGTGGTGGGTGCAGAGTCCTCCCAGCAGTGCCCAGAGACAGGAGGGGTGGGTGCCTATCACTCCCAGCAGTGCCCAGACACAAGAGTGGTGGGTGCAGAGTCCTCCCAGCAGTGCCCAGAGACAGGAGGGGTGGGTGCCTAACACTCCCAGCAGTGCCCAGAGACAGGAGGGGTGTGTGCAGAGTCCTCCCAGCAGTGCCCAGACACAGGAGGGGTGGATGCAGAGTCCTCCCAGCAGTGCCCAGTCACAAGAGGGGTGGGTGCAGAGTCCTCCCAGCAGTGCCCAGAGTCAGGAGGGGTGTGTGCAGAGTCCTCCCAGCAGTGCCCAGTCACAAGAGGGGTGTGTGCAGAGTCCTCCCAGCAGTTCCCAGACACAGGAGGGGTGGGTGCCTAACACTCCCAGCAGTGCCCAGAGACAGGAGGGGTGGGTGCCTAACACTCCCAGCAGTGCCCAGAGACAGGAGGGGTGGGTGCAGAGTCCTCCCAGCAGTGCCAAGACACAGGAGGGGTGGGTGCAGAGTCCTCCCAGCAGTGCCCAGAGTCAGGAGGGGTGGGTGCAGAGTCCTCCCAGCAGTGCCCAGATGCAGGAGGGGTGGGTGTGATGCACAGTGTGAGCCTTGATAATTGATTGTGTCTTTGCCCTCATTCCACCTGTGTACTTTCACTGGCACGTACTGCTTTTGCCCTTCCCCAGAGGAGTATGTCCCTATGGCAAAGGTGCAATGCGTTGGCTGCATGACATGCTTTGTTGTAACCAGCTAATTTGTTCTCACATGGGTCTCTGTGACATGTTGCAGGTGTATTGATGTAGTGTCACTTGTTCATCCTCACAGGTAGGCGCCTCTGCCAAGGAGCAGATCTGGCTGACCGCCGTCAGTGCCGTGAGGAGTGCGGATGGTCGCAAGCGGCGTGTTGGACAGGCCACATGAAGGGCTTGCTCCCTCCCCGCATGACAGTGCCCAAGCCCCGGCCCTCCAGGTGTTACCCACAGAAACAACCCGCACCCCGTCTCCAGACGGAACTCCTGCCCCCGGACATCTCTGTATCATGGGGCCGAACCACTACCGGCTCCCTCGGCCGGACCGGCCGCCATCTTGGACACTGCACCACGAGGCCGCGTGGCCTCAGCTCGACCCTAACCCTGGGCCTGGCCAGGCCCCGACATCCCGGCACCACCATCCACCCAGGAGGTGAACGGACCACTTGGCAGGTCGATGGGAGAAAGAAGTGTCGATGGCTCTCCCCCGCCAGGTGCCGATCGCCCTCCAGCTCCCCGGGCGCTGGCTCCACCCCCCTGCTGGGTGTCTGGACTCCCTCATCCCGGACCTCCAGACCTCCAAGTGCGAGGGTCCGGACATCAAAGGATGCCAGACCTATAACTAGGACAGCTCCAGAGCAGGAAGGCAGTTGTATCCTGGAGTCGAGAGACACCGAGAAGAACTCATCCTTGACGGACTACCGGCGCTGCCGTAGCCCTGCCTTGTGAACTATCGTCCTGCCTGCTGGCGCTGCCACGGCCTTCTACATCCTCCATCCTCGTCGGGACCTGCTGGCGCTGCCGTGGACCGTTGCAACTACCACCTTTGTCGGGACCTGCTGGCGCGGCCGTCGACCGTTGGAACCACCACCTTTGTCGGGACCTGCTGGCGCTGCCGCGGACCGTTGTAACAACCACCTTCATCGGGACCTGCTGGCGCTGCCGCAGACCGTGTAACGACCACCTTCACCGGGACCTGCTGGCGCTGCCGCGGCCCGTCCAGCTAGAACACCGAGCTCGAGGATTGTGAGCTATCCATCATCGCATCTACCAGATTGGTAACCAGACTGTCCCGCTACCCCCTTTCCCAACCAAGAGACTAGAATCGAGGGGACCCCTGAGTCCAGACCTCCTTGTACCATCCTATCGTACCTAAGAAATCGCTTATAAAGAATGTTAAACCTTATCCTTGTGTGGGGTACATCTGTGGGGGGGAAGTTATTCGTCTGTACGATCGCTGGAGACGGCTCTCCCCGGAGACCTCTCCCCTTGTCCTCGGCCGACCCTCCCGGTCCGTCTAACATTGGTGGCCAGCGGCGCGATCCGAATCAACTCGTAATCGTACAGAGAGTAGCTCACCCCACGACAAAACCACAATGTCAACCAAAGAGAGCGGATCCACCGAGAAATTCCAGATGGAGAAATTGGAAGAGTACAGCCATCGTGAATTGAAACAATTCTGCATGGAACTAGGCATCGCTACCACCGGCCTGAGTACCAAAGACGATTTCAAGCACGCCATTGAGTCGTGGGCAGAAACCGGGGCCGCCAGATCCCCGGGCCAAAACATTGCAGCATCAGAGAGGAACGCCACGGCTCCCGAGGAGCGAGGAACGGGCCTCTCACAGGAAGAGATCCAAGAGAGAGAAAAAAACAGACTACATGAGTTAGAAATGGCACGGCTCAAAATGGACGGTGAACTAAAATTAGCCGAGCAAAAACTGAACCTAGAACATCTGCGGCTCCGAGAAGAACGGGAAGAAAAACAGAGGCAGAGAGAGCTCGAAGAAAAGAGGTTAGCATACGAATACGAGCGCAAACTGGCAGAAATAGACCTACGGAAGCAGAACATAGAACCGGAGGTGCCCGAGCGACCGCGCACCCCGGGAGCGACAGAAAAGAAAGTCCACATCCCCAAGGATGTCGTCCGAGAGTATGTCCGAGAGGACGACATACAACAGTGGTTCAAGGCCTACGAGATCGCCATGACCTCCCACCGGATCGATCGAAGTGACTGGGGAGCCGGTCTATGGGGGAGGTTCGTCAATGAAGGCCGCGATGCCCTGCTACAGCTCCCAGACCATCAGATGTCATCCTATGACCACATGAAGGCTGCCCTCCTCACCCGTTATGGGCTCACACCCGAAATGTACCGCCAGAGGTTTCGAGACTGCACCCGGATCCCGGGTACAACTTGGGTGGAATATGTCAACTATTTCAGCCGAGCCTTCGAGGGTTGGATCAAGGGAAGCCATGTAACGACCTACGAGCAACTTTTTAATCTCATGGTGTGGGAGCACCTCTCTAACAACTGCTTCGTCGAGCTCAGGCAGCACCTCCTCGACAGTAAATTGACTGACCCACGGCAACTCGCCGCCGAAGCTGACCGGTGGGAAAGCACCCGAGTGGGCCGGAGAGGGCCACACGAACAGAACCGGAACAACCAAGGTCAGCACCTTCCCCGAGGAGGTGGAGGAGGCCAGGGACGAGGGAGAGACACCGTCCCGGCCGCTCCCGCTGCCAGCACCCCGCCCCCGGCAAGCCGGGGCAACCCCCCGATGCGCCCGGGGTTCCGAGCCAACGTCACGTGTCACCGATGCCAGCGAGTCGGCCACTACGCCAATGACCCGAACTGTCCACAGAACCAAACTCCGAGACCCCGCCAGGTAGCTGCCGCCGCCCTGGGGGGAGAACAAATCTCCGAAGAACAGGAAGAATACGAACAGGCACAACAAGAGTGGGAACCGGCCGCCATGGTTCTAGCGTGCCTAGGGGGAAGAGACATGGTCCCGCGGGCTCCCCTACCCGCCAACACCAGAAAATATAGCCAGTGGGTGAACATTAATGGGCGCCCGGCCGAAGCACTACGTGACACGGGGGCCAGTGTGACGGCCGTCCGCTGTCACCTGGTAAAACCAGAGCAGATCCTGCCGAACATTCTCTGCCCCGTCCGCTCAGCCGACAATTCAGAGAGTCTATGTCGGATGGCCTGCGTCCCCTTCGAATGGGGAGGAGTCTCCGGCATGTTGAAGGTGACGGTCCGGGATGATGCCCCCGTGGACTGTCTCCTGGGAAATGATCTTGAGAGTTCCCCGTGGGCCGCCGTAGAAAGAAGAGAACACCTGGGGATGTTGGGCCTCCCGGACTGGGCGTGCGTAACCACCCAGTCCATGGCCGCCCGTGCCATCCCCCGACCAGAAGAACCAGAATGGCCTGCACCTCCTCCCCCGATCGCTCCAGTAGAGGACACCGACTATACCGACCCCCCAGAGCAAACCCTCGAAGGGGTCGCTCAGCCCCAGGACCTTCCCGACCTGGCTCAGTGGCGTCAAGAAGGGGGGCCCACCCAGGAACAGTTCTGTCAAGAACAGAAGACCTGTCCCTCCCTCGAGGGACTCCGCCAGCAAGCCCTCGCCCAAAGCACAGGGGACACCACCGGAGCCCATTGGATCTATTGGGACAACGACCTATTGTACAGCGAACAGAGAATCGCGGAGTTAGGGGCCAGTCGAGTGCTGGTGGTGCCCCTCCGTTTTAGAGACTTCCTGTTAAATTTGGCCCACGATGTCCCTCTGGCTGGACACCTGGGCCAGGACAAAACCTACAGTCGCCTGGTGACCCACTTTTTCTGGCCAAAGATGAGGAACGACGTCCTCAACCACTGCCGGTCCTGCCCCACGTGCCAGGCCAGCGGGAAGAGCGGCCGCAAACTCAAAGCACCTCTGCAACCCTTCCCAGTTGTCACCACCCCGTTCGAGAGGGTGGGAATAGACATTGTGGGGCCCCTGGACCCCCGTACAGCACAAGGACATCGGTTCATCCTGGTACTGGTGGACCACGCCACCCGCTACCCCGAGGCTGTGCCCCTGCGAACTGTAACAGCCCCGGTGGTCGGCCGGGCCTTAATGGGGATCTTCTCCCGGGTGGGCTTCCCCCGAGAAGTCGTCAGCGACAGAGGCACAAACTTTATTTCGAAGTATATGAAGTCCCTCTGGCAACAGTGCGGGGTCACCTACCGATTCACGACCCCCTATCACCCTCAAGGAAACGGACTAGTCGAGCGATTCAACCGCACGCTCAAGGGAATGATTGGGGGATTGGAAGAGCCCCTCCGTCGCCAGTGGGATGTACTACTTCCGTGCCTCCTCTTCGCCTATCGAGAAGTTCCCCAGAAGTCCCTCGGCTTTAGCCCTTTCAAACTCTTGTACGGGCACCCTGTGCGAGGGCCCCTCAGCCTAGTCAAAGAAGGTTGGGAGATGGCCACCCTAAAGACCCCTCCCGACGTCTTCAAGTACCTCCTGACCCTACGCAATCAGACCAGGCGATTCCGAGAAGTGGCAAAAGCGAATCTTGAGGCCAGTCAGGAGGACATGAAAAAATGGTACGATCAAAATGCCTCCTCCATCGAATTCGAACCTGGCCAACAAGTGTGGGTGATGTCCCCCCACCGAACCATGTGCCTTGCAGGACAAGTGGACGGGGCCCTTCAAAGTGGTCAAACGCAAGAGCCCCGTCACCTATCTCATCGATATGGAATCTCCCCGGAACCCCCTCCGGGTCCTCCACACCAACAGACTCAAACCCCACTTTGTGCGCTCGGAGCTCAGCCTCCTGATGGCTACAGACAGTGGAGCGGAAGAAGACTCCGAGCCTCTCCCTGATCTCCTGAAGACTCGGGAGAAAGATGGTTCCGTGGACGGGGTCCGGCTCTTCGATGCCCTCACCCCGGAACAGCGCCAAGGCTGCCGGGACCTCCTGCTGCAGTTTGCTACCTTGTTTTCCCTCACCCCAGGGGTCACCCCCTGGTGCTTGCACGACGTGGACACTGGGGACAGTCCCCCTATCAGACACCGGGCATACCGCGTACCAGATCGGGTGCGAGCCTGCATCCAAGAGGAAGTATCCAAGATGCTCACGCTCGGGATCATCGAGCCCTCGGACAGCCCCTGGGCCAGCCCGGTCGTGCCGGTCCCCAAAGCTGCTACCCCCGGCACTACTCCTGAGCTCCGATTCTGCGTCGACTATCGGGGCTTGAATGCTGTCACCAGAACCGACGCTCATCCCATCCCCCGAGCGGATGAATTGATCGACCGCATGGGGGCTGCCCGCTACCTCAGCATCTTCGACCTGACAGCGGGCTACTGGCAGATCGGTCTCACACCCCGGGCCCAAGAACGGTCCGCCTTTTCTACCCCCGATGGCCACTACCACTTCAAAGTCATGCCCTTCGGCATGAAGAATGCCCCAGCTACTTTTCAGCGACTAGTGAACCAGGTCTTGGCGGGGCTCGAGGAGTTCAGCGCCGCCTACCTGGACGATATCGCTGTGTACAGCCGCCACTGGTCCGACCACCTCCACCACCTCCGAGAGGTCCTGCAGGCCCTCCAGCGGGCCGGCCTCACAATCAAGGCCGGCAAGTGCCAAATTGGTCAGGGATCCGTGACCTACCTCGGACACCAGGTGGGAAGCGGTCTGGTGGCCCCTCTGCAACTCAAAATCGCTGCCATACAGTCCTGGCAGCCCCCAGTCATGCAGACCGAGGTCCGAGCCTTCTTAGGGCTCACCGGCTACTACCGGCGGTTCGTGAGGGACTATGGCAGCATTGTGGGGCCCCTCACGGGACTCACATCCAAGAACCACCCGAAGAAGATCAACTGGACCCCAGACTGTCAAGCGGCCTTCGAGAAGCTGAAAGCCGCCATGTGCACTGCCCCGGTGCTCCAGGCCCCCGACTACAGTCGGGAATTCATTGTGCAAACAGATGCCTCCGACCATGGCATCGGGGCGGTCCTCTCCCAGCTGAACCCCGAGGGACTTGACCAACCGGTGGCCTTCATCAGCAGACGCCTCCTGGCCCGAGAACGGCGCTGGAGCACCATCGAGAGGGAGGCCTTCGCAGTGGTGTGGGCCCTCAAAAAGCTCCGGCCCTATCTCTTCGGTACCCACTTCCGGGTGCAAACAGATCATCGACCCCTGCAATGGCTAATGCAGATGCGGGGGGAAAACCCCAAACTATTGCGCTGGTCCATCTCCCTGCAGGGGATGGACTTCACTGTGGAACATCGACCGGGCCAAGACCACGCCAACGCAGATGGCCTGTCACGCTTTTTCCGCCTCGACGAGGAGAGTCCCCAAGAGGATGGGTGACTCTCCCCGCCTTCAGCTGGGGGGGACGCATGTTGGACAGGCCACATGAAGGGCTTGCTCCCTCCCCGCATGACAGGGCCCAAGCCCCGGCCCTCCAGGTGTTACCCACAGAAACAACCCGCACCCCGTCTCCAGACGGAACTCCTGCCCCCGGACATCTCTGTATCATGGGGCCGAACCACTACCGGCTCCCTCGGCCGGAACGGCCGCCATCTTGGACACTGCACCACGAGGCCGCGTGGCCTCAGCTCGACCCTAACCCTGGGCCTGGCCAGGCCCCGACATCCCGGCACCACCATCCACCCAGGAGGTGAACGGACCACTTGGCAGGTCGATGGGAGAAAGAAGTGTCGATGGCTCTCCCCCGCCAGGTGCCGATCGCCCTCCAGCTCCCCGGGCGCTGGCTCCACCCCCCTGCTGGGTGTCTGGACTCCCTCATCCCGGACCTCCCGACCTCCAAGTGCGAGGGTCCGGACATCAAAGGACGCCAGACCTATAACTAGGACAGCTCCAGAGCAGGAAGGCAGTTGTATCCTGGAGTCGAGAGACACCGAGAAGAACTCATCCTTGACGGACTACCGGCGCTGCCGTAGCCCTGCCTTGTGAACTATCGTCCTGCCTGCTGGCGCTGCCGCGGCCTTCTACATCCTCCATCCTCGTCGGGACCTGCTGGCGCTGCCGCGGACCGTTGCAACTACCACCTTTGTCGGGACCTGCTGGCGCTGCCGCGGACCGTTGGAACCACCACCTTTGTCGGGACCTGCTGGCGCTGCCGCGGACCGTTGTAACAACCACCTTCATCGGGACCTGCTGGCGCTGCCGCGGACTGTGTAACGACCACCTTCACCGGGACCTGCTGGCGCTGCCGCGGCCCGTCCAGCTAGAACACCGAGCTCGAGGATTGTGAGCTATCCATCATCGCATCTACCAGATTGGTAACCAGACTGTCCCGCTACCCCCTTTCCCAACCAAGAGACTAGAATCTAGGGGACCCCTGAGTCCAGACCTCCTTGTACCATCCTATCGTACCTAAGAGATCGCTTATAAAGAACGTTAAACCTTATCCTTGTGTGGGGTACATCTGTGGGGGGGAAGTTATTCGTCTGTACGATCGCTGGAGACGGCTCTCCCCGGAGACCTCTCCCCTTGTCCTCGGCCGACCCTCCCGGTCCGTCTAACACGGCGCCTGTCCCAGGTGAGGAAACGCTGGCAGGATATCCGGTGCTGGATGCGGAGGATCGCACGGGTCCTGCTGGGGGACTCACCTGAGAGCCTGAGCGCCGACGTCTCTCCCACATCCACAAGCGTGTGCTGGCGGTGGTATTTCCAGACTTGGACAGGCGCTTACAGGAGATGCAGCAGCAGGAAGGGGGTAGGTATATGTGTGTTTGTTGTGTTTCACCAGCATTTGTAAGTGCACTGTTCCATGGATACACTGCCAGGGTTTAATGGTGCTGTGCAGATCCTGTTACCCACAGTATTGCAGTGCTCTCCTGCCTCCCTTCCCCTCCTTGCAATGTGTTCCCTGGTCTGTGAGACGTCACTCCGTCACAAGGTTATGTAGCCTGGCACCTTCGCCACGTGTACAATGCCTGCAGCATCATGTGTGGGGGTGGTGTGTAACAGGTTTTGGGACCTTGCCTGTGCCCTGTCCAGTTCCGGTCTTGTGGGTTCCATGTCAGTTGGCACCAATGCTGAGTCCAGACATGGGAGTTAGTCTCTCAAGTGTGAGGCCTTACAGCACGCATGCCCTATATGGTGGCCTGTGACATGATGTGCATGGGTGTGCTGTACGCATAGTGCGGGGATGGTAGCGTGTGTTGCAGTCATTCCCATTCAGGAGCATGGAGTTGTGTGGCCACTACTGTCCCCAGGGGCATATTTTCCTAGGTATCATGTGTGTAATCCGAATATGTCGACAATCTCTGTGTCTACAGCATAGGTTGTGCTCTGTGCCATTGTCCCCTGGCCAAATGTATATTGACGTGAAATGTAGTACAAGTGTCCACTGTACAGCCTGACCTGATTTTCCTTGTTCATACTCACGGTGGACATTTCCTGTGTGTCTTGTTACAATCATCTGATGATGCCCATTTGTACATGATTATTAGGACAGGCGCACCTTGGGTATTTTGTGTGCAATCTTGAATTGTTGCATCCCATGTGTATTTCACCCAGACTAAGGGTTGTAAGTGCTTCCTGTGTCTCCAAATAATTGTCTCATGTAGGGGGTGGGTGGTGCGGGCATGGCCTTCATGTCACAACCTGATATCTCCTTGCTAGGACTGACCAGTGTGTGATGTTTGTCTGGACATGCACTGAAGGTGCAGTGAGCCAGTCATGGTGGGCATGTTTTCAGTATAACCTATGCTGCATGTGCCTCTTGTTCCTGGATATGGTCCCTGCTCATCCCTATTTCCTGCCACGCTGTGTGGTGCATATGCAGTGCTGGATTGTCCCCAGGGCCTTGCTCCTCAGTCAAAATTCCATTCCATCTCATTTGCTATTGTGTCATGCTCTCCATAGTTTTTCAGTGGCATGGTGGGTCAAACAACTGTGTCTTGCATGCCCTACATATGTACCTTGTTGTGTAGATGTAACTCTTCTTTTGTTTCAGGCTATGCACTGTAACCTATGTAGATTGGACTCATGTGACATATGTATACAGGTGTATGATTAATTTCTGTCTCTTCACCCTGCCCACAGCATCGTCGGGGGACACGGAGGGAGACATGGGCCCAGACGGAGCAGAGGGGCCGAGCACCAGTGCCAGCGGTGACATCGGGGCTGGTACATCAAGTGGGACTGAGGCGGAGGAGAGTGAAGCCGGGGACCTGTCGACTGGCACAACAGAGTATGAAGCTGACGGGATCGAGGATGATCTCTCCGAGTGGGCGGAGGCTGCACCACCATCTGACAGCGGCACAACATCGCACCCCGCCCCCTCCATTGCCATCAGCCACCTCCCACTTGCTCGAGTCCCTTCCCAACGTGCCCGGTCACCACATGTCTCCTTCCTGCCAGGCACCGCACCCCCTGCCCCTGTCTCCACTGCTGCCGCCAATGCCGAGTCTGTGGACATCCAGCGGCAGTTGCAGATTGGTCAGGCTGCGATCCTTAATGTCCTCCATGGCCACAGCCAGGTCCTCAACAACATGGAGGCATACTTGGAGGGCATTCATTCATCGCAGGCTGACCAATGCAGCTTGCTGAGGTCGATAGACTCGACACTGACTGCAGCAGTGGGTCTCCTGCAGCGCTACGTCCCACCCCCTACCCCTGCCCCATCCACACTTCCCACTCCCATGCCTGTCCCACGTACACCCAGACGTCAGCATGCACCCACCACAACACACACAGGCACCACACCAGCAGGGAAGGTCCACCGCACACCTCCTGACACGCACACCCAGGGTGAAGTAGGCACACCCACTGGGTCGGGGGGCAAACGTGTGACACGCAGCCAGAGTGGGAGTCCGCATTCCACCAAATCCACTCCCTCCAAATCCCCTCCCCTCAGCTCTCCTGGCCACATCTCCCCCAAAGACTCCTTCATGGCCGCTCTGTCCTTGAGCCCCACAGTGACACCACCACGCAAGCGGTCAAGGAAGTCCCCGGTCAGGGTGGTTGATTCCCCCCCCCCGTCCACACCCTCCCCCAGTGGCGCTGCGACCCATCCCTCTGACCCCTCCCCCTCCTTGGGGCCTGTGGTTCCTTTGGGTGCAGGGGATTCCCTGGAGGACCTTGCTAAGGTGTGCAGCGAGATCCTGGCCTCCACCTTTGGCCCTGCCCCACCCCCTGTGGTGGAGTCCTCCATCCCTGCACCCACGACGCCTACCCTTCACCCTCCTGTCCCTGCGGTGCCTGGTTCTTCCCCCCACATGATGCCCTCACCCCTGTGGAAGACAACGGAATGTAACTGTGCAGGCAAGCTAGGGGACACGCATCCCACTGTGTCCCCCATCCAGCTGTGACTTCGGGACTGCCCTATGGGCTTTGTAAATATTGTACTTCCTACAAACAAGATTTTTTGGTTCATGCTGAATAAAGCAATTACTTTTTTTCCCTTGGAACACTACTGCTTTGCTGGTATTGCTGTTGGTGGGGCTGCTACATGGTTTTGGGTGGTGTTCATGTGTTGGGTGTGTGGGAAATGTAGTAGTGTGCTGGTCATAGGGGGGACCCTGGGATCTGTGTGCCATCACACGGTGTTAGCTAGGATTCTGTGTTCATGTAAGCAGTTGCTGCATGCTGAAATTGTCCCAAGGTGTATTCCTTCCTCTGTGTAACCTGCCATCTTCCCTGCAGGGTGTTCCCAATATTTAGCGCTGAGCTGTGTGTACATTAGCTGGGTGTGTGACGGACTCCTTCAACTTTGCACATGCATGCTGAGCGATGTCTCCACCTGCATCATTCGTGGCATCCTTGGTAGTCATTGTACTTGTGTATGTGGACTATTGCCATGACTTCATGTGGACATGTTTTCTTTTCTGCGCTATGCATGCGTATACTCCCAGCCTCGCACACATGTGTTACATGTACTGCAGGGTCTTTGTGCACCTGACTGAAATTTGTGGGCATGGTATCTGTGGCTACTCCACCCTTTGCGTTCCATGGGCACTGCTGTGAGTGTTAGGCACCCACCCCTCCTGACTCTGGGCACTGCTGGGAGGACTCTGCACCCACCCCTCCTGTGTCTGGGCACTGCTGGGAGGACTCTGCACCCACCCCTCCTGTCTCTGGGCACTGCTGGGAGTGTTAGGCACCCACCCCTCCTGACTCTGGGCACTGCTGGGAGAGGACTCTGCACCCACCCCTCCTGTGTCTGGGCACTGCTGGGAGGACTCTGCACACACCCCTCCTGACTCTGGGCACTGCTGGGAGTGTTAGGCACCCACCCCTCCTGTCTCTGGGCACTGCTGGGAGTGTTAGGCACCCACCCCTCCTGTGTCTGGGAACTGCTGGGAGGACTCTGCACACACCCCTCCTGACTCTGGGCACTGCTGGGAGTGTTAGGCACCCACCCCTCCTGTCTCTGGGCACTGCTGGGAGTGTTAGGCACCCACCCCTCCTGTCTCTGGGCACTGCTGGGAGTGTTAGGCACCCACCCCTCCTGTGTCTGGGAACTGCTGGGAGGACTCTGCACACACCCCTCCTGTGTCTGGGCACTGCTGGGAGGACTCTGCACACACCCCTCCTGTCTCTGGGCACTGCTGGGAGTGTTAGGCACCCACCCCTCCTGACTCTGGGCACTGCTGGGAGGACTCTGCACCCACCCCTCCTGTCTCTGGGCACTGCTGGGAGTGTTAGGCACCCACCCCACCTGACTCTGGGCACTGCTGGGAGGACTCTGCACCCACCCCTCCTGTGTCTGGGCACTGCTGGGAGGACTCTGCACACACCCCTCCTGACTCTGGGCACTGCTGGGAGTGTTAGGCACCCACCCCTCCTGTCTCTGGGCACTGCTGGGAGTGTTAGGCACCCACCCCTCCTGTCTCTGGGCACTGCTGGGAGGACTCTGCACCCACCACTCTTGTGACTGGGCACTGCTGGGAGTGATAGGCACCCACCCCACCTGTCTCTGGGCACTGCTGGGAGGACTCTGCACCCACCACTCTTGTGACTGGGCACTGCTGGGAGGACTCTGCACATACCCCTCCTGTTTCACAATATGTATGCTTAGAACATACACGTGTGTGGGTTTGCTCCATGCATACGAGGTGGGGGTACGTGTCGTACTTACACTGTTGGCATGGGGGGTACGCTCCTTGCATACGCGGGTGGGGGTACGTGTCGTACTTACACTGTTGGGGTGGGGGGTACGCTCCATACGTACGGGGGTGAGGGTACGAGTCATACTTACTGTTAGAAAAGGTAGACGGACCGGGAGGGTCGGCCGGGGTCAGGAGGAGAGGTCTCCGGGGAGAGCCGTCTCCAGCGATCGTACAGGTAAGTAACTTCCCCCCCCCCCACAGACAGATGCCACACAAGGATAAGGTTCAGGGTTCTTTATAAGCACTTATTTAAGGTACGGTGGAATGGTACAAGGAGGTCTGGACTCAGGGGTCCCCTCGATTATAGTCTCGCAAGGTAGGGAAGGGGGTAGCGGGACAGTCTATTTACCAATCAGGTAGTTCGGATGAGAGGATGATGAGCTCACAATCCTCGAGCTTGGTGGTACGGGCCGCGGCAGCGCCAGCAGGTCCCGGTGTGGATGGTCGATACAACGGGCCGCGGCAGCGCCAGCAGGTCCCCGGAAGATATACGGTCCGCGGCAGCGCCAGCAGGTCCCGGTGAGGATGGTCGTTACAACGGGCCGCGGCAGCGCCTGCAGGTCCCAGGAAGATGAATGTTGCAGAAGGCCGCGGCAGCGCCAGCAGGTCCCAGGAAGATGAATGTTGCAGAAGGCCGCGGCAGCGCCAGCAGGCAGGACGATGGTTCACAAGAGCGGGCTATGGCAGCGCCAGTAGACCGTCAAGGTTGAGTTCACTCGGTGTCTCTCGACTCCAGGATACAACTGCCTTCCTGCTCCGGAGCTGTCTTAGTTATAGGGCTGGTGCCCTTTGATGTCCGGACCCTCGCACTTGGAGGTCGGAGGGTCCGGGGTGAAGGTGTCCAGACACCCAGCAGGGGGTGGAGCCAGCGCCTGGGGGCTGCTGGAGGCGATCGGCACCTGGCGGGGGAAGAGCTCTTGACGCTTCGTTCTCCCATTGACCTGCCAAGTGGTCCGCTCACCTCCTGGGTGGATGGTGGTGCCGGGATGTCGGGGCCGGCCAGGCCCGGGGTTAGGGTCGAGGTGAGGCCACGCGGCCGCGTGGTGCAGGGCCCAAGATGGCGGCTTGACCCGGCCGGGGAAGCCGGTGGGGCTGGACCCCGTGATGAGTAGGGGTCCGAGGGCAGAGGGTCCGTCGGGAGACGGAGTACAGGGGCTTGTCACGGGGGTATGCCTGGTGGGCCGGAGCTCGGGCCCTGTCGTGCGGGGGGGGAAGCAAGCCCTCTGTGTGGCCTGTCCAACATGCGTCCCCCCCAGCTGAAGGCGGGGAGAGTCACCCATCTCCTTGGGGACTCTCTTCGTCGAGGCGGAAAAAGCGGGACAGGCCATCCGCGTTGGCGTGGTCTTGGCCTGGCCGGTGCTCCACAGTGAAGTCCATTCCCTGCAGGGAAATGGACCAGCGCAAGAGTTTTGGGTTCTCCCCCCGCATCTGCATCAGCCATTGCAGGGGTCGATGGTCGGTTTGTACCCGGAAGTGGGTACCGAAGAGATAGGGTCGGAGCTTTTTGAGGGCCCACACTACTGCAAAGGCCTCCCTCTCGATTGTGCTCCAACGCTGTTCTCGGGCCAGGAGACGTCGACTGATGAAGGCCACCGGCTGGTCATGACCTTCGGAGTTCAGCTGAGAGAGGACGGCCCCGATGCCGTGGTCGGAGGCGTCGGTCTGCACTACAAATTCCCGACTGTGATCGGGGGCCTGGAGCACCGGGGCGGTGTACAGGGCGGCCTTCAGCTCCTCGAAGGCCGCTTGACAATCAGGAGTCCAGTGGACCCGCTTCGGTTGATTCTTGGATGTGAGTACTGTGAGGGGCCCCACGATGCTGCCGTAGTCCTTCACGAACCGCCGGTAGTAGCCGGTGAGCCCCAAGAAGGCTCGGACCTCGGTCTGGGTGACGGGGGGCTGCCAGGACTGGATGGCAGCAATCTTAAGTTGTAGTGGGGCCCCCAGCCCGCTTCCCACTTGGTGCCCAAGGTAGGTCACAGACCCTTGGCCAATTTGGCACTTGCCGGCTTTAATGGTGAGGCCGGCCCGCTGGAGGGCTTGGAGGACCTCTTGGAGGTGACGGAGGTGGTCGGACCAGTGGCGGCTGTATACAGCGATATCGTCCAGGTAGGCAGCGCTGAATTCTTCGAGCCCTGCCAAGACCTGGTTCACAAGACGTTGGAATGTGGCGGGGGCATTCTTCATGCCAAAGGGCATGACCTTAAATTGATAGTGGCCATCGGGGGTGGAGAAGGCGGACCGTTCTTGAGCCCTGGGGGTGAGGCCGATCTGCCAGTAGCCCGCCGTTAGGTCGAAGATACTAAGGTAGCGGGCGGCCCCCAGCCGGTCGATCAGCTCGTCTGCTCGGGGGATGGGATGAGCGTCGGTCCGGGTGACAGCGTTCAAGCCCCGGTAGTCGACGCAGAATCTCAGTTCAGGGGCGGTGCCGGGGGCAGCGGCCTTGGGAACTAATACAACCGGACTGGCCCAGGGACTGTCTGAGGGCTCGATGACCCCGATCGTGAGCATCTTGGCCACTTCCTCCTGTATGCAGGCCCGTACCCGATCTGGTACGCGGTAGGCCCGGTGCCGGACAGGGGGACTGTCCCCGGTGTCTACGTCGTGCAAACACCAAGGGGTGACCCCGGGGGTGAGGGAGAACAGGCCAGCGAACTGCAGCAGGAGGTCCCGGCAGTCCTGGCGTTGCTCCGAAGTGAGGGCGTCAGAGAGCCGGACCCCGTCCACGGAGCCGTCCTTCTCCTGAGTCTTCAGGAGATCCGGGAGGGGCTCGGAGTCTTCTTCTGTGCCACTGTCTGTAGCCATCAAGAGGCTCAGTTCGGAGCGCACAAAGTGTGGTTTGAGCCGGTTGGTGTGGAGGACCCGAAGGGGGTTCCGGGAGGACCCCATGTCGATGAGGTAAGTGACGGGGCTTTTGCGCTCGACCACTTTGAAGGGCCCCGTCCACTTATCTTGCAGGGCACATGGTTCGGTGGGGGACATCACCCATACTTGCTGCCCAGGCTCGAATTCAACGGAGGAGGCATTGTGATCATACCACCTCTTCATGTCCTCCTGGCTGGCCTCGAGGTTCGCCTTGGCCATCTCCCTGAGCGCCGGGTCTGGTTTCGTAAGGCCAGGACGTATTTGAAGACGTCTGGAGGGGTCGTTAGGGGGGCCATCTCCCAACCTTCCTTGACTAGGCTGAGGGGCCCCCGCACAGGGTGCCCGTATAGGAGTTCGAAGGGGCTAAAACCGAGGGACTTCTGGGGAACTTCCCGGTAGGCGAAGAGGAGGCACGGGAGCAGTACATCCCACTGGCGACGGAGAGGCTCTTCCAATCCCCCAATCATCCCTTTGAGAGTGCGGTTAAAACGTTCCACTAGTCCGTTCCCTTGGGGGTGATAGGGGGTCGTGAATCTGTAGGTGACCCCGCATTGTTGCCAGAGGGACTTCATGTATTTGGATATGAAATTCGTACCCCGGTCGCTGACGACTTCTCGGGGGAAGCCTACCCGGGAGAAGATCCCCATCAGGGCCCGGCCAACCACCGGAGCGGTCACTGTCCGTAGGGGTACCGCCTCGGGGTAGCGGGTGGCATGGTCCACTAGTACCAAGATGAACCGGTGTCCTCGTGCCGTGCGGGGGTCCAGAGGTCCCACAATGTCTATCCCCACCCTCTCGAACGGGGTGGTGACCACCGGGAAGGGTTGTAGAGGGGCCTTCAGCTTCCGGCCACTCTTCCCGCTGGCTTGGCATGTGGGGCAAGATCGGCAGTGGTTCAGGACGTCATTCCTCATTTTCGGCCAAAAAAAGTGGGTCACCAGGCGACTGTACGTTTTGTCCTGGCCCAGGTGTTCAGCCAGGGGGACATCGTGGGCCAGGTTGAGCAGAAAGTCTCGGAAGCGGAGCGGTACCACCAGAACTCGACCGGCCCCCAGCTCGGCGATTCTTTGCTCGCTGTAGAGCAGGTCGTTATCCCAGTAGACCCAGTGGGTTCCGGTGGTGTCCCCGGCGTTTTGGGTGCTGGCTTGTTGGCGGAGTCCCTCGAGGGAGGGACAGGTCTTTTGTTCCTGGCGGAACTGTTCTTGGGTGGGTCCCCCTTCTTGCCGCCACTGAGCCAGATCCGGAAGGTCCTGGTGTGGCGCGTCTTCTTCGGTAGTCGGGTCCGGTAGGTCGGACTCGCCGTTGTCCCCTACAGGGGCCACCGGGGGCGGAGGTGCTGGCCATTCGGTTTCTTCTGATCGGGGGGCGGCACGGGCGGCCATGGATCGGGTGGTTATGCAGGCCCAGTCCGGGAGGCCCAGCATCCCCAAGTGCTCTCTTCTCTCGACGGTGGCCCACGGGGAACTCTCGAGGTCATTCCCCAGGAGGCAGTCCACGGGGGCATCGTCCCGGACCGTCACCTTCAGTAGGCCGGAGACCCCTCCCCATTCAAACGGGACGCAGGCCATCTTACACAGGCTCTCAGAGTTGTCCGCCGAGCGGACGGGGCAGAGAATGTTCGGTAGGATCTGCTCGGGCTTCACCAGGTGACAGCGGACGGCCGTCACGCTGGCGCCGGTGTCACGCAAGGCCTCGGCTCTCTGTCCATTAATGGTCACCCACTGACCGTATTTTCTGGTGTTGGCGGGTAGGGGGGCCCGCGGAACCATGTCTCTTCCCCCTAAGCATGCCAGGACCATGGCGGCCGGTTCCCACCCTTGCTGGGCCGGCTCATACTCTTCGGGTCCCTCCAATGATTGCTCTTCCCCTAGGGCAGCGGCAGCTACCTGGCGGGGCTTGGGTGTTTGGTTTAGCGGGCAGTTCGGATCATTGGCGTAGTGGCCTAGTCGCTGGCACCGGTGGCACGTGACGTTGGCTCGGTACCCAGGCCGCAACGGGGGGTTGCCCCGGCCGGCCGGAGCCGGGGTGCTGGCCACGGGTGTTGCGGGCAAGGCGTCTCTCCCTCGCCCCTGGCCCCCTCCTCCTCCCCGAGGACGGTGCTGGCCTGGGTTGTTTCTGTTCTGTTCGTGTGGCCCCCTCCGGCCCACTCGGGTGCTTTCCCATCGGTCAGCTTCTGCGGCGAGCTGCCGGGGGTCAGTCAGCTTACTGTCGAGTAGGTGCTGCCTGAGCTCGACGAAACAGTTGTTTGACAGGTGCTCCCATACCATAAGGTTGAAGAGTTGTTCGTAGGTGGTGACCTGACTTCCCTTGATCCAACCCTCGAAGGCCCGGCTGAAATAGTTCACGTACTCTACCCAAGTTGTACCTGGGATCCGGGTGCAATCTCTGAACCTCTGGCGGTACATCTCGGGCGTGAGGCCGTAGCGGGTGAGGAGGGCAGCCTTCATGTGGTCGTAGGACGACATTTGGTGATCGGGGAGCTGTAGCAGGGCATCGCGACCCTCGTTGATAAATCTCCCCCAAAGTCCGGCTCCCCAATCACTCCGGTCGATCCGGTGGGAGGTCATTGCGATCTCATAGGCTTTAAACCACTGTTGTATGTCGTCTTCTCGGACATACTCGCGGACCACATCCTTGGGGATGTGAACTTTTTTCTCAATTGGCCCCGGGGTGTGTGGTCGCTCAGGCACCCCCAGTTCCTTATTCTGCTTGCGCAGTTCTATTTCCGCCAGTTGGCGCTCGTGCTCGAGCGTTATTTTTTTCTCTTCCAGCTCTCTCTGTCTCTGCTTTTCCTCTCGTTCCTCTCGAAGCCGCATATGCTCGAGGTTGAGTTTCTGTTCAGCTAACTTGAGTTCCCCATCCATCTTGAGTCGTGCCATCTCTAATTCGTGTAATCTGACTCTGTCTCTTTCTCGTATCTCCTCCTGCGGGAGGCCCGTTCCCCGCTCCTCGGGAGCCGTGGCGTTCCCCTCTGGTGTGATGCTGTTTTGGTCTGGTGTGACGCTGTTTTGGTCGGAGGGTCCAGCGACCCCAGTTTCTGTCCATGACTCAAGGGCGCGCTTTAGATCATCCTTGGTACTCAGGCCGGTGGTAGCAATGCCAAGTTCTATGCAAAATTGTCTCAGTTCGCGGTGGTTGTATTCTTCTAATTTCTCCATTTGGAACTTCTCGGTGGAGCTGCTATCTTTGCTCGACATCGTGCTTTGTCGTGGGGTGAGCTACTCTCTGTACGATTACGCGTTGATTCGGATCGCGCCGCTGGCCACCAATGTTAGAAAAGGTAGACGGACCGGGAGGGTCGGCCGGGGTCAGGAGGAGAGGTCTCCGGGGAGAGCCGTCTCCAGCGATCGTACAGGTAAGTAACTTCCCCCCCCCCCCACAGACAGATGCCACACAAGGATAAGGTTCAGGGTTCTTTATAAGCACTTATTTAAGGTACGGTGGAATGGTACAAGGAGGTCTGGACTCAGGGGTCCCCTCGATTATAGTCTCGCAAGGTAGGGAAGGGGGTAGCGGGACAGTCTATTTACCAATCAGGTAGTTCGGATGAGAGGATGATGAGCTCACAATCCTCGAGCTTGGTGGTACGGGCCGCGGCAGCGCCAGCAGGTCCCGGTGTGGATGGTCGATACAACGGGCCGCGGCAGCGCCAGCAGGTCCCCGGAAGATATACGGTCCGCGGCAGCGCCAGCAGGTCCCGGTGAGGATGGTCGTTACAACGGGCCGCGGCAGCGCCTGCAGGTCCCAGGAAGATGAATGTTGCAGAAGGCCGCGGCAGCGCCAGCAGGTCCCAGGAAGATGAATGTTGCAGAAGGCCGCGGCAGCGCCAGCAGGCAGGACGATGGTTCACAAGAGCGGGCTATGGCAGCGCCAGTAGACCGTCAAGGTTGAGTTCACTCGGTGTCTCTCGACTCCAGGATACAACTGCCTTCCTGCTCCGGAGCTGTCTTAGTTATAGGGCTGGTGCCCTTTGATGTCCGGACCCTCGCACTTGGAGGTCGGAGGGTCCGGGGTGAAGGTGTCCAGACACCCAGCAGGGGGTGGAGCCAGCGCCTGGGGGCTGCTGGAGGCGATCGGCACCTGGCGGGGGAAGAGCTCTTGACGCTTCGTTCTCCCATTGACCTGCCAAGTGGTCCGCTCACCTCCTGGGTGGATGGTGGTGCCGGGATGTCGGGGCCGGCCAGGCCCGGGGTTAGGGTCGAGGTGAGGCCACGCGGCCGCGTGGTGCAGGGCCCAAGATGGCGGCTTGACCCGGCCGGGGAAGCCGGTGGGGCTGGACCCCGTGATGAGTAGGGGTCCGAGGGCAGAGGGTCCGTCGGGAGACGGAGTACAGGGGCTTGTCACGGGGGTATGCCTGGTGGGCCGGAGCTCGGGCCCTGTCGTGCGGGGGGGGAAGCAAGCCCTCTGTGTGGCCTGTCCAACACTTACACTGTTGGGGTGGGGGGTATGCTCCATACGTACCGGGGTGAGGGTATGGGTCGTACTTACACTGTTGGGGTGGGGGGGTATCTCCATGCATATGCGGGTGGGGGTACGTGTCGTACTTACACTGTTGGGGTGGGGGGTACGCTCCTTGCATACGCGGGTGAGGGTACGGGTCATACTTACACTGTTGGGGTGGGGGGTACGCTCCATACGTACGCGGGTGGGGGTACGTGTCGTACTTACACTGTTGGCATGGGGGGTACGCTCCTTGCATATGCAGGTGGGGGTACGTGTCGTACTTACACTGTTGGGGTGGGGGGTATGCTCCATGCATATGCGGGTGGGGGTACGTGTCGTACTTACACTGTTGGGGTGGGGGGTACGCTCCTTGCATACGCGGGTGAGGGTACGGGTCGTACTTACACTGTTGGGGTGGGGGGTACGCTCCATACATACACGGGTGGGGGTACGTGTCGTACTTACACTGTTGGCATGGGGGTACGCTCCTTGCATATGCGGGTGGGGGTACGTGTCGTACTTACACTGTTGGGGTGGGGGGTATGCTCCATGCATACGCAGGTGGGGTTACGTGTCGTACTTACACTGTTGGGGTGGGGGGTACGCTCCATGCATACGCGGGTGGGGGTACGTGTCGTACGTACACTGTTGGCATGGGGGGTACGCTCCTTGCATACGCGGGTGGGGGTACGTGTCGTACTTACACTGTTGGGGTGGGGGGTACGCTCCATACGTACGCGGGTGGGGGTACGTGTCATACTTACACTGTTGGCATGGGGGGTACGCTCCTTGCATACGCGGTTGGGGGTACGTGTCGTACTTACACTGTTGGGGTGGGGGGTACGCTCCATGCATACGCGGGTGGGGGTACGTGTCGTACTTACACTGTTGGGGTGGGGGGTACGCTCCATGCATACGCGGATGGGGGTACGTGTCATACGTACACTGTTGGCAAGGGGGTATGCTCCTTGCATACGCGGGTGGGGGTACGTGTCGTACTTACACTGTTGGGGTGGGGGGTACGCTCCTTGCATACACGGGTGGGGGTACGTGTCGTACTTACACTGTTGGGGTGGGGGGTACGCTCCATGCATACGCGGGTGGGGGTACGTGTCGTACTTACACTGTTGGGGTGGGGGGTACGCTCCATGCATACGCGGATGGGGGTACGTGTCGTACGTACACTGTTGGCATGGGGGTACGCTCCTTGCATACGCGGGTGGGGGTACGTGTCGTACTTACACTGTTGGGGTGGGGGTACGCTCCTTGCATACGCGGGTGAGGGTACGGGTCGTACTTACACTGTTGGGGTGGGGGGTACGCTCCATACATACGCGGGTGGGGGTACGTGTCGTACTTACACTGTTGGCATGGGGGGTACGCTCCTTGCATATGCGGGTGGGGGTACGTGTCATACTTACACTGTTGGGGTGGGGGGTACGCTCCATACGTACGCAGGTGGGGGTACGTGTCGTACTTACACTGTTGGGGTGGGGGGTACGCTCCATGCATACGGGGTGGGGGTATGGTCCGTACATATCCGTCCCCACGCTATGTGATGCTTGTGCGGGCCATACCCAGGCCTTTGCCACGTGGGTACGAGCCGTCCCGCCATTGTTGGGGTGACGTAAGTGTGGGCGTGGTACGACTCGTACCCACGCTCTTAAGGCGTGGGTACGGGACGTACCTGTCTGGTTGTGTTGCCGGTTCGCGTCGTCAAGAACTTCCGTTGTGGCGCTCGCTGGCTTAGCTGGACACGCCCCCACCCCCTCGTAGTGACCAGGGCCTGAGGGTCAGGTATGTCCAGGGCATGTGTGCTGTGTGACTTTGGTGGGGGTTTTGTGGCATGCCCTGGTCCTGCCACCCCCCCCCCTTTCCCCCCTCCCTTTGTTGTTCTGACCTTCTGCGGCGTCTGCGTCGGAACCTGTAGAGGAGGTCGACTGCTATGAGGGCCGGGATGACACGTAGGTTCGGGTCCACGTCTGTCTGTCGCGTACGGGTACTCCTTGTTTGCGTCGTCCTGTCTGTCCGTCGCGTACCGGTACTCCTTGTTCGCGTCGTCCTGATTTCCCGGCAGTTTTTGGCATCCGGAAAATATTCACCGTGCGGGATGACGTCGGTGCGAATCGTAATTCCTGGTTCGTGAATGGCAGGCTGCGTGCGTCCCGACGTCACGTTGGCGCTTTCCCGGATCGCATTTGTACGTTTATTTTCGTCGGTCGGGGTTTTGTACGATTCGTACGGAAATGGTGTTTCCGTGCGAATCGTAATTCCATGTTTGTATATTTTTACGACCGGGTACGCATCGGACGGAGAATATGCTCCGTCCGACGGTTCGTACCCGGTTTTTACCGGATCGTAATCGGCACCTAAATATTATTTCTAATGATATTATAATATTTAATATATATTTAACAATTTTATTTTTGCATTGTTAAACATCTTGGCCCAAATTACGATGTCGGGAGTGCTTAAGTCCACCCTACACCATTTCAGTGTGGGAACCGACCGACCGTAGTTTGGCGGTTCCGACAACCCTATTACAATTGACCGCACAAACTCCTATTTTCCTATGGGAACTTGTGCAGTGGTCGGAAACCGGGCGCAGCACAAGCTCTCATAGAGAAATGGGAGTTCCAGTAAATCCCTGAACCGCGTGGCAGGCACCGCACAGTGTCTACCACATGGTGCAGGGATTTACAGTCGGCATGGGTGCCCCCCAGGCTCCCAACCGAAGGCCACGGAGGCATGGGGGCCCTCCTGGGGGCCCCCAAAGTTGCTTTCCGACAGACTTTTCATGTCAGAAAGGCCGAAATTAAAAGCCTGTCGCAAACCGACATCTTAATCCCGACGTTGGAAACATCGTCCGTATGGGATTATGTGCAGCCTCCGAATGGTCGATGGTCTCCTTGAGCCCGTCAGAAGCCAATCGGTCTGACTGACTGGTTTAAACTCTGACCATCTACATTGTAATTAGGCGGTGGGACTTTAAACCAAGGATGTCGGTCAGAAAGCCTCCAACCTGCGGTCGGAGGCTTTCCAACCGACATCCTAATGAGCCCCTTTATATTTTTTACAACATTTTTCTAAAACTAAATTATTTTAAACATAAATTATTACATTAAAAATTAATAATTTTAAATAATAATAATAAATAATTAAAAATTATAAATTAAAAAAAACATAAATTATTTTTGACTATTTTCTATTTCTCCCTATTGTTGTCTATGGAAAATAGTCTTGCTTCCAGTTTAATTAAACAGCCATTTTTTGGGGGTTTCTTTGTTTTGCATTCTATCTATTTCATTGTTTGGTTACTTTTGCAGAGGAAGCTCGCCATTGAGAGCTACGTTTCTGCGGATAAGGTAAATTTGCTTTAAATTATTTTTAAGATCATTTCAGGGTAGGAGGTAATTAGAAGATCTGTAGGTAGAGCAAGTGGTGTGTTAAATATATTTTGTTTGTAGTATGATGAAGTTTTGGTTGTGTTCGGGTTTTTGTGTAGTGTTTTGGAAGTGTAGGATAGCGTATTAGATTGTTAGATGTTTTTGGTTATGTGATATGCATTATTGATTGTTGTTTTTAATGTATGTGGGCTTGTATGTGTTTTTGTGGGAGGGTGTTGTGTTTTTTGTTTTAGGTTTCCGTTCCCGATATTCGGTGGAGGTGAAGATGTTTTTTTTATTTATTTTTTTAAAGAAAATGTTATATAGTTTCATCAAAACTATTAATTTTATATACATTTCCTTTTATTTTTTGGTTTTCTTGGAGGGTTTTTTTTAAAAACTATTTTCCGGGTTTTTGAGGGTTCAATTATAGAGAAGATTGCATTGTTTGGTCCCTTTTTTTTTACAGTTGCATTTTTTAATTTTTCGGGGGGGGTTTATTTTGTATATGGAATTGGATTTGGATCGACTTTGTTTGGGAAATCTACTTGTTTGGGGACAATTGACCGCAACAAACGGTAAGTTATTTTTGATTATCCTAATATGGTTTGATGTTTAATTTTGTAATTTGTTTTGCTATTTTATTTTTTAATTTTAAAAATGTTATTATGTTATTATGCCTTATGTTACTTGTTTGATTATTTTTAATTACATAATAATATTTATTAAATTCAAAAGAAAGTAATAGTTTTTGGTTGGTGTATTTTGATTATTGCAGTAGGTGGTGTTTGGATCGGTATTATTTTTAGAGTATAGATTTTGCAATTTTATCTAGGTTTTCTAGTCCTTGGGTGTTTGTATACAATCTAGCTTTGTATTGTAGGTGCTCATACATTGTTTTGGTTTACTTAGTTTAGGACCTATTTAGTTTCATTGATCCTTGTAGCTTGTGTAGACTTGGTTGTGTTCTTCCCAATGTTTCTTGGAAGGCATTATGCCATCCTTCCACTGCATTGTTGGTTTTAGCTTTTTGGGTTAGAGTAGTGTCATACACATTCCATTCAGAGAATGTGGAATATGGGTTGTCTTCTATGTCCTGATCTGTGTATTCTCCCTACCCATGTGTCTTCGAAAATAGTCTAGTAAGGAAATTATTTTTGTTTCATTTGATTGGTAGAAGGGATTTTCTACAAGTCAGTTGTAGTAGTTTGCCACTTCAGTTATGGGTATGTAGGCTAGGGCTATTAATTGTTTTATTTGATATGTGCAGCTACTGTTTGTTGCATATTCTACATGCCATATACTCTGATTGAAGTGGTACTAGCATCCTTGTATTGCTATATGTGGGTACATTTTTTAATATAGCTTGCATCTTTGCTTGTCCGAAGTTAATGTTTTTTTTCGGGGGCAGTAATTTTCTGTCTGTTGTTTTATTTCTGTTAGAAATTCGGTGTAGATTCTAGCATTTGAACTTAAGATACACACTAAGATATGGCTGCCAGAATATCACCAATCAAAGTATGAACTATGCCAGTCCTTTGTTGCTGTCAACTCATTTGAGCACCCCCAGTGAAATCACCTGAGAAGTATTTAAACCTGTAATTTCAACATGTGGTTTGATGGCGCTTTTGAACGTGAGCACTGAGGAAGGTGAAAGCCGAAATGCATTTGCTCGTAATAAAATCAACTTGAGTCCTGTGAGTGCTGGGCCTGCTTTTTGAAGCTGTTATATTAAACGTGACTCACCCATCACGTCTGCAGGAGAGAGCACCCGTCCTGAGTTCTGCAGCGAAGGGTGAACTTGGAGCCTTGATTTAAATTACTGCCAGAACCGCCGTGATTGAGATGGAATGCAATCCTATCGACCAGCATGGTTGTCAGTTATTTAACTGGTGGTCTGCAGTCATACATTCTGCAACCTGTGGGAACGTATGCTATTTTGCATCACGGCTGTGGCGAGGGACAGAAAAACTGTCAAAATGACACAAACCTGTTTGGGGAACAACAGCGTGGCACTTTTAAAAGGGACTGGCAGCAGGCAGCACACTGAAAGGTACTTTGAAAAAGAAAAAATGTTTTGTTTTTTCAATATGCAAAAGTGAAATCCTGCATTGTCTATCAGTGACTTTATGAACTTGATTTCTTTAAACAACGAGGCCAGTACCATTTGAACCTAAGATACACACTAACTATATGGCTGCCAGAATATCACCAAAGTATGAACTATGCCAGTCCTTTGTTGCTGTCAACTCATTTGAGCTCCACCAATGAAATCACCTGATAAATATTTAAACCTGTAATTTCAACATGTGGTTTGATGGCGCTTTTAAACGTGAGCACTGAGGAAGGCGAAAGCCGAAATGCATTTGCTCGTAATAAAATCAACTTGACTCCCGTGTGTGCAGGGCCTACTTTTTGAAGCTGTTATATTAAACGTGACTTACCCTTCACGTCTGCAGGAGAGAGCACCCGTCCTGAGTTCTGCAACGAAGGGTGAACTTGGAGCCTTGATTTAAATTACTGCTAGAACCGTTGTGATTGAGATGGAATGCAATCCTATCGACCAGCATGGTTGTTAGTTATTTAACTGGTGGTCTGCAGTCATACATTCTGCAACCTGTGGGAACATATGCTATTTTGCATCACAGCTGTGGCAAGGGACAGAAAAACTGTCAAAATGACACAAACCTGTTTGAGGAACAACAGCGTGGCACTTTTAAAAGGGACTGGCAGCAGGCAGCACACTGAAAGGTACTTTGAAAAAGAAAAAATGTTTCGTTTTTTCAATATGCAAAAGTGAAATCCTGCATTGTCTATCAGTGACTTTATGAACTTGATTTCTTTAAAAAACAAGGCCAGTACCATTTGAACTTAAGATACACACTAAGATATGGCTGCCAGAATATCACCAATCAAAGTATGAACTATGCCAGTCCTTTGTTGCTGTCAACTCATTTGAGCACCCCCAATGAAATAAACCTGAGAAGTATTTAAACCTGTAATTTCAACATGTTGTTTGATGGCACTTTTGAACGTGAGCACTGAGGAAGGCGAAAGCCGAAATGCATTTGCTCGTAATAAAATCAACTTGAGTCCCGTGAGTGGTGGGCCTGCTTTTTGAAGCTGTTATATTAAACGTGACTCACCCTTCAAGTCTGCAGGAGAGAGCACCCGTCCTGAGTTCTGCAGCGAAGGGTGAACTTGGAGCCTTGATATATATATATATATATATATCCGAAGTACATGCAAATAAGCCACGCACTCTCAGTAGCAGTAACGAGTTTAATAAACACTGTTACGCGTTTCGAGAGTCGCGCTCCCTTGGTCACACAGTGAAAGTCACGAACACAATCCTCTATAAATGCATACATGATGGTAGACATAGTCATAGGACTCAGGATCTTAGTCATGTGTAAACAAAAGTGACTTTGGCGGCCATCTTAGAGTGGGTACATTTTGTAATGCAAAGGGAGACAAACTTGTTCCTTGTAGTTAATTACTTACAAAAGACACAGTGCATTTAACAAAAATGAGCATTGGAATGACACCGGTAACATTATTCAGGTTTGGTGTCATAGACGCGTGCTTATACTTTCAATAAATCCTATTCACGTCATAGTGACTTATAGCCAGTACATATGCACACTGTACACTTGATGATAACAGTTTATAGTTTGAACTCGTCATAGTGACACGTGTACAAACACAACAACCAGATACGTGTTCCAGAGAACAAGCTTACGGTGGCCAAATTTCAGCAAGCGTAATAATAGCCAACATTCTATGCTTCAAGGTGACAAATAGCCATGAGGTATAGACACAATTGCATGTACTTCAAATTTCTTCATCAAACCAATACTCACACCATAGTGGTGGTACCCTAAGAAAAAGCATTTTGCCTCCAATACAATTTTCTGACTGTAGACCATCTAATAAGTCCCCCTACACAACCTGTGCATAGTGGTGGTACCCTAAGAAAAAGCATTTTGCCTCCAATACAATTTTCTGACTGTAGACCATCTAATAAGTCCCCCTACACAACCTGTGCATATACAGAACAGAAATTTGTGAAAAAAAGATAAGTGTAGAAAAAAGTGATGTCTTATCTACTCATCTTCAGATTTCTTATCTGTGGATATGAAGAAAAGGGTAGGAGCCCGTGAAGTGCTCGTGAAGATATAATGGGCCCCTTCCTTTCCTCCTGTAAGAAAAGGACAAGAAAAGAGTATTAAAAATATTACCAAAACAGTATTTTCCATTAAAAACCAGCATAGGTTGAATACATTATGCACGCAAATGAAAAAGAAGACAAAAGAGAAGGAAAGGAACATGGTAATTGCACAAGTTAGTCTTCTATCAGGTGAGTTGCCAATTCCTCATCCAAATTGTGGCCTTTAGGGAACTTGGTTTCCAGATCCATAATCCACTTAGATTCCCGCTTTCTAAGGGTCAGTTCCCTATTACCACCTCGTTGCCCTACTCTCACTTGTTCAACCGCAAAGTAGGAGAGTAAGTTGCTGTTGGATGAATGTAGTTCTGCAAAGTGTCGTGCTATGGGATAATGAGGGTCCCTATTGTTGACTGCTCTCAGGTGCTCCAGAACTCTCTTTTTAGCCATGTGGGTAGTGCTCCCTACATATCTCTTTTTGCAGGGACATTCCAACACATATACGACAAATGTCGTACTACATGTAAGAAACTGTGTTATAGGTTTCATGTCTTTCTTACCTGGTACGCTAAATTCTTTCACCATTTTGCTGTTTCTACAGGCCTTACAATGGCCACAGGGGTGAAAGCCCTTCAAATTGTGTAGATAGTGGTCTTTCTTAGCAGTGACATCCCCATGTACTAGTATATCTCGTAAGCTTTTACTTTTTCTGTATGTTATTCTGGGTCTAGTACTAATTGTGGGACCTATGATAGGATCATTTTGTAAAATGTTCCAATTTTCACAGAGTATTTTCTGAATCTTAGATGATTCTTTGTTGTAGGTAAGGATCACTCTTGTTTCTTTACTCTCTACAGTATTCTCCTGGATTTTAGCTCCTAGAGTTTCTTCTCTTGTTATGTTCCTGATTTTGGATACGGCTTTATTAAGCACCCAATCTGGGTACCCTCTCTCCTTAAATCTGCATAACATAGTTTTTTATTCTTCCAGATACGCTACCATCTCACTACAGTTTCGTCTTGCCCTCAGCAGCTCACCATAAGGTATACTCCATTTGAGTGTTTCAGGGTGGCTGCTGAGGGCATGGAGGAGACTGTTACCCGCTGTTTCTTTACGGTACAGTCTTGTTTTAAGTGTGTTCCCTGTAGCCATAATCTTAATGTCTAGGAATTCCACTTCTTCCTTTTGCAAGTTATGAGTGAGAATGATGTTGTATGGGTTATCATTAAGCAGATTTACAAATTCAATGGCCTCCTGTTCACTACCTGTCCAAATGAGAAACAGGTCATCTATATATCTCAACCATGTGTCCACTTTACTGAGGTATGTTGCATATTTGGGGTCCCTCCGTACTTCATCCTCCCACATCCCTAGAAACAGATTCGCGAAACTTGGCGCGAAACATGTTCCCATTGATGTACCCGTGGTTTGTTTATACAAGTCTCCATTAAATAGAAATATATTGTTGTGAAGACATATGTTCATCATTTCCACCAGCATCTTGGTGTGATCCAGATACATGATGTCTCTGTCGTTAAGATAATGTGTGCATGCTCTAATTCCCTGATTGTGTTCAATAATAGTGTACAGAGAAGATACATCCAATGTTAAAAACATATGCCCTTCTTCCCATACAATACTGTCAATTTTGCACAAAAAATCCTTTGTATCTTTAACATGCGTTGGCAATTTAAACACATAGTCCTGTAAAAAATGATCGACATATTTAGAAATGTTCTCAAATACACTCCCTATAGATGAAACTATTGGTCTTCCAGGGGGTACAAGGGGATCCTTATGGATTTTAGGGAGAAAGTATATAATCGGAAGTTTGGGGTAATCTCTTTTAAGAAATAAATATTCCTCCCATGAGATTATGCCTTGTTGTTGCCACGTAGACAATTTCTCCCAGGTTGTGATGATACTCTCATTATAATCTCGTGTGTTGCTTTTAGAATAATATTTGTCATTTTCCAATTGTCTATACGCTTCTTTGAGGTACATTTCCTTATCTTGTAAGACCACATTACCCCCTTTATCTGCAGGACGGATAATGAGGTTGTGGTCATTCCCCAAGTCTGTGATGATGGATTTTTGTCTCATGGTGAGATTATAAGAGTTAGTCTTCCCTCTGCCTTGCCCATGTTTACAATCAAGAAGCGATTTTGTGACAACATCGTGAAATGTATCTATGTTGTCATGGGGAAGTATTGGGTAAAATATAGATTTGGGCTTAAAGTTTGTGCTGGCCGCTTTGTCTGTCACGATATTGCTGATCCCAGCAAATGTGTCTTCATTGGCATCCTCCCTAGCTGTATTATACGCTAGATCCTGCATAGTTCTAACAATGCTAGCATCTCCTATTGTGAGACTTGGTTGATCATTATCCTCATACATTACTGGGTTACCTTCTTTGGTTCTCCCTTTGAGGGTATGCCATTTAGAAAGTTTTAACTTCCTAATGAATTTAAACATGTCTACTCTGGTGTTGGAATAGTTAAATATTTCCGTAGGGCAGAATGATAGGCCTAGACACAGTGTTTTCTTCTCAAGATTTGAGAGATGTCGGTTAGAGAGGTTAACAATGGTTTTATTTACCATAGCATTGTCATTCATGGTTGTTTCGTTCTGTAGCCTCCCCGTCTGGTTCCCATCGGCTCTGTATTTCTTTCTCTTGTTAGTTCTGTGCTTCCGTCTTGATCTCCTCTGTTTGCTGCGCCCCTGCCTCTTCCTCTGCCTCTGTCACGTGGTTTGAAGCCACTCCCTATTTACAGTGCTAAGTTAGCTCAATCACGTTAGCTGTTGGAAAACCATCTTGTTGCTTTTGCTGCCTTTGCACCCGACACTGTTGTTACATGTTATTCATTTGAGAAATGCAGACTCGCTCTTGTCTCAAGTGAATGTTATTTATACATACTTAACAGTTGCTAGTGCCCTTGGTCTGTACATCGAGTAAAGAACTGTTCTAGGACACTAGACGGTGCCGGCTGATTATGTTCAGGGTGATCGTACCACTGTTTAGTCACAACATGCACGCAGCTGCAAATACCAGAAAGTCGTGGGCTTTAATATCACAGCGCAGCATATTGTTAGGGCATTCGATAGAAGAGCTGTTGCAGAGAACACTGAGCTGATCCTGTGATGTGATACACCAAAGCTGATCTATACGGTATGGGGTCCCCTATGCAAGCCTATGAGACCTTCTAATAGTCTAATAATATTTTATTAGTTGCTAGAGAAAGGAGGGTGGTTGTTTTCCACTGTCATTATTAATATGATCGCTCCTTTCATTTTCTATGGAATTGTAACAATGCTAATGGTAATGATCTTAACCATTTGTCTGCTTATGTTAGCCAAAGTACTGTATAACAGGACTCGAGGTTTATGAATAAATTCTTTAAACTTTACTGTGTCTTAGTTATTCTGTTGTGGACTGATATATATATGTGCAAACGGGTATTCCGGGTTCCCACCATTCCTGAGAATAACTAAGTCGCATGTTCTGGGTTGTCTATACATTGGGACCGCCGAGCTAAATCTCGGATAACGAATGTGACACTAAGCTAGTCGGATAAGGGGTTCTTAGTTCTGAGGGGAGTTTCTGGTACAACACAATTCTCTAAGGTTCTGGTTTCCTGCGCATAGTTCTGTACATACGCAGAATCCCTACAACATGGCGCCCCTAACGTTTGGTCTTAATATCTGAGATGCCTTAGTAGTGCTTTTTATTAGTCCACAACGCCCTCACTCTGGTTTCCGGATAACGGGAGTGACGGTTTAACCTACCTAGGTTTTAGGCTATAGGTTCTTTCAAGCTTGATAATAAAAAAGGTTACACTAAATCTAAGCCCAAGTGCTACTGAAGATCTCGTTGTATCTTCTTTTTAGTCCTAATGGCGGTAGAAATTCCTGCTCATAGTAGGCTGTCTCTACGTGCTCATTTGAGGACGTACGGGGTGCCTGATGACGGGATGGCAGTGGTGTTTGTCGTAAGTGCAAGTGCCACTTACCCTTATGAGTTGTTTTACTCTTGGGTTACCTTTGAGGCTGTGGAAGATGTCGATAAAACGTTCCACAAATACACTGCCACGCCGGTGCCTCTACATTATACCCCATATATGGCTTTAGAAATTCCTATTTCAACCTGGCAGCACACTATTTGGTTTAATGGCGCCCTCCCCCACACGGTCACCCCGGCGAGACTGGGTCCTTTGTCTATTGAAGGAGCTACTTGGCCGGTACTGGCCGGACATACACCTCATCCACGCTACCTGACGGTAGGAGTGGATAGCTTACGTATACTACACACGACCCTGATTACGGTACATAGGGCGTTAGTGCAGTATGTGTCGCGCACTGTACAGGTGGGGGCACCTGCAGTTGCGGGACACGGGGCTGATCACCATCATGCGGTTGTGGCAAGTCCTGTAATGTAATGGTAAACGCGGTTGTTGGCAAGCGCCCCCAGAATAAGGATGAGTATCCTTATTGGCTTGCAGAAAAATTCGATCAACTAGAAGCCGTGTTTCCTAACACTAGTCCTGTGGATAAACACAGGATACTCACTATTACTTTGCCAAAAGAACTAGTCCCAGACATTGTCGATTGTGACAATTGGGGCAAGGTCTTTGCCGCGACCTATTCGAAGTGCTTCGGCACTACGTCTATGTCGGTACTACCTTCCGTAATCAAGAAAGTCCAGGAGGACCATGGTGCGGAAGCGGCTATTGAATTGGGAATGCGGCTTATCGACAGCTTCGATATAGTATGTTCCATGATTATGGGAAATCTCAAAGGAGATGCCATGCAGTTTCAAGTGGGAAACATGATGGCACTTATTGCGGATGACGATAAGCCAAGGGAGTTTGCAAAAGTTATTGCGAAAGCCTATAGGATGGTTGGACGTAGTGCACTAGGCGTGAAACCCGTCATCAAAATTCCTGATGTAGTACAGCACACTAAAGTGAGTTCGTCTACAAAAGACGATAAACCCAACTTTCCAAAACAAAATTGGCGAGCTAAAAAACAAGATAAACAGCAACAGAAACAGGAGACTCGTCCAGCGTCCCCAGTTCAGGCATATGTTGAACGCACTTATGATTTGCGTGATCGTTCTCGTATTAAGTCACCTGATAGGTTTCAGGTTCCTGACCAGCGCTCTCCTCGTTCTTCACAGGAAACAGCGGCTTCACACTTTGGTGGAGGAGACCGTGGGAGAGGCCGGGGTGCTCAAGGACGAGATCAGCCCCGACAGGCGGACGGAAGAGGCAAGCAGGAGGATTCTGCGCGTCCACGTCCTCCGTTTCAGAAAAAGAAAGTTGCTGCTATCTCAGCGAAGTATGCCTCAGATGGTGCGGACACAGCTTCTGAACATGAAATGGGCGCTGACGCTGCTAGACAGCGCGGCGGAAGTTACAGTAGTGCGGGGAGCACTGCGGCCATTTCTGGAGGCGACAGCAACTAAAATCTATGTAACAGTAGAAACTGCTGATACTCGCGTAGCCCCCCCTGAGAGATTATTTGACGTAGTCCTCAATATTGAGGGTGACATACAACGAAAAATTAACGCGGTATTTTGGGATAATCTAACGACCACCTATGATATACTATTGGCGGAAAAAGATTGGCCCCCGGCGTTTGTTCTAAACGCTCCAAGGGGGGAAGAAGTCATTCTTCCTTCTTTTGGACACGTAGTGCCCAAGGAGGAGTCTAAGAAGTTGGCCGAGGAGTGGGCGCGGGTGCTTGCACCTGCGTTGTATCGTAATCAGGTGGGGTGGGATAAAAGTTCTACCCTCCACGAATTTCCATTGCGGTCCGACCCCCAGCCTCAGCCCCAATACCCTATGCGTCGTGAGGCTAGGTCTCACGTCGCGGCTATCCTTGAACAATTGGAATATCAGGGAGTAATTGAAACGTGTGTGTCATCCATGAATAATCCTTTATTCACTGTAACGAAGCCTGACGGATCGTACCGCCTAGTTTTGGATTACCGGCACTTAAACTCGCACTGCCGGAATTGTGCGGTGCAAAATACCCATAGTTCAGCTCTCGTCGATAGTCTTGTGAGAAAAAGGTTCAAAACCACACTCGACTTGTCCAATGGTTTTTATTGCCATAACATATCCCCTCATAGTTATGAGTGGACCGCTTTTACTTCGGGTGGTAAACAAAAAGTGTTCAAAAGGCTACCAATGGGCTATAAGAATAGTCCTGGGGTATTTGCTGCCCGTGTGGTCTCTCTCTTAGAGATGGTAGACCCGGAGGCGTACTCGTACGTTGATGACATCTACTTAACAGACGACGAGTTGCTTCCACACCTTGCTCGCGTGGACAACATAATTACTATGTTTGCGGACTTTGGTTACAAGTTTAACTTTAAGAAGTCCCACATTGCCGAGTACAGAGTTTTATTCTTGGGGTACGAACTCAACAATGAGGGCCGAGGCTTGGCTCCGCAGTTCCTTGAGAAATGCACACGCCTTCGTATCCCTACGACACTGAAACAACTACAATCATTGCTGGGCTTTCTGAATTTCGGTCGTACCTACATTCCTGAATATGCCCAGCGTATCAAGACACTATATGCCTTGGTGCAACCTAATTTTACCAAATCTTGCTGGCTGCCAGAACATTCGGCTGCATTACACTCTTTGCAGTCTGACCTTCTTACTGCGAAATATTTACAAACTCGTGATAACCACACAAACCTGGTCATAAGAATTGTACCGGGTGTGGAGGGGTTCACGTACTTAACATACAATGAAGGAGACACTGTCCCCATTGCTTACAAATCTCATTTATATACTTCGGCTGAAATGCGTTTCTCCACTGTCGAAAAAGTTTTGACAGCAGTTCAGATGGCAATCCTGAAAGAACGAGCGCTATCACAGGGGAAGCGCATGATGGTGGTAATACCATTTCCTGCCTTAGAGGCAGTCACTAAAGCGACTGTGCCGAATTCTAAAGCTTTGCATCCAAGGTGGACACAATGGGCGACCTCCTTAGCCTCGCCTGATGTCGAATACATTTTTGACGCAGGACTTCAGACTCAGGAGAGTTTGGAGTATGAATTAGTTCATCCGGCTCCACTTACATTGCGTCCGTTGGAGGAGTTCCATTATGTCATATACACTGATGGGTCCGCGCAGCCCGCAACTGGATCAAGGCACGCTTATTCAGCGGCTTGCGCAATTGTTGTTGGTACATTTGTGAATGGAGAATTCAAACAGGATGCGGTGCATACGCAGACTTTGGGTGATTGTACCGCACAATTGGCGGAGCTTAGAGCTCTGGTGCTTGCACTGGAGTTTGCTGATTACAGAGTCACAACTCTTATAGTGAGTGATTCTTACTATTGTGTTCAGTCTTACAACGACAATCTGATGTTTTGGATCGCGAATGGATTTTGTGATGCTGTCGGTAACAGTCTGGCTGACGAGGCAGCTAAAACAGCAGTGGCAACATACTTAGTAGCAGCAGTTACAAGATCCAAAAGTAAGATCGATGATGACATCTTGGCAGCTATTGCTGCATCTAAGACTGGGACGAACTTCCCTAGAGGTTTCCCTTCTCGATACCATTATCACTTAAGTCCTGATAACGTCCCGTTGGTGAGGATTAATGATGTTGGGGATAGGGTTATTCCCAATTCGGACTGCAGGCCTGCATTGGTACAAGCTGCGCACGAGGGTGTTGCGTCTGCGCACGCCGGAGTGTCCGCAACTGTGTCACTGTTGCAACAGCGTTATTGGTGGTACGGTTTGTACAAACATACACGGACTTATGTCCTCAATTGTGGGATTTGCCAACAAATAAAGCCTTCTACGGTGGCGCGTCCACCACAAACGCAGCTGCATATATCTAATCAACCACTAGCGTGTGTTTATTTAGATCACTGCGGTCCTTTTTCCTCGGACACTGCGTACAAGTATATCTTGGTTGCAGTAGATTCGTGCACACGTTTTCTTTGGGTGTGGCCACACAGGAGTGCTGATGCCAGGACTGTCATCAAAGCATTGCGTGTCTTTATAGGGAGTTTTGCATGTGGCACCCTTCACTCTGATCAGCCCTGCGTTCGCCTCTAAGGCTTACAAAGAAGCTATGAGAAGTTTGGGGGTCCAAGTCAAATTTTCGTCTCCATACCGGCCTGAGGGCAATAGTGTTGTGGAACGAATGAACCGTGACCTAAAGCAATCATTGACAGCCAGGGTGTTAGGTACTGGCAAAAACTGGCTAGCCCATTTGTATGACGTCCAACGTGCACTTAATAATCTCCCTAGAAGGTCTCTGGGTGGGAGGACCCCGTACATGATGCTCTTCGGAGTTCGAATGTTTGTCCCTGACCTTGAGGGTCTCGACATGGCGGCGGCAGCCGCGCCTTTTGACTTAGATGACCACTGTACTGTCTTACAGAATCTTCAGGAAACAAGAGACACTCTAGCAAAAGAGCACATATCCTCTGCGACCGAAGCTGGACTTCAGATTCCGGTAGTCGGCTGGCTACCCAGAGTTGGTGATCTGGTCCGTGAGAAGGTGGAGAAGAAGAAGGAGTTTGGCCCCTCTTATCGTGCACCAGTGCCGGTGCTTGGAGTTGAGGGTACCCGCACAATTGTTTTGCCTCCACTTCCTGGTCACAGAGACAACAGGTACATTTCGGTTGACAATGTCAAGCTACACAGGGTGGCCGATACTCCATAGTCTGACACCTTCAGTTTCTTGCCCTTCGATGATGCGCAGTTCTGTTGTGGTTCCACCATCTGACATCGTGCCTGAGGTTGCCATTGAAATGCAAGTACTTTCTGATTCTGCTGTTTCACCTGCGGATGGTGCTTTGCCTGATGATGCTGAGTATTCTTATCCTGCTGATGTCCCTTTGTCCCTTTTGCATTCAACTGATATTGTCCAGTCTAATTCTTCCTTTGGAACTGAATCATTGACTTCCACTGCCCCTTCCAAATTTTCAAATTTTTTTGCCTGGTTCAAGAGACAATTTTTGGTTCCCCCCTGGATTTACATTTGGCTGGTGCTCATTTGCATTTTTTAGGTCTCGCCTGATTCAGCGCTTGCGCTGATCTGGCCGAGACATTTTGTAAAGAGGCTTTTTCAAAGTGCTGCCGTGGCCTAAAGCTACAGTGCACGTGAACGTGCACGCGCGCCCTCCGTTGCATGCGATCGTAATCGCGATTGCGATCACTTTCACTTTCGTCGCGGCCGCGTTGCCAAAACCCAAAGTTAAGTGTGCCTCCTTTTTCCCTTATTTCACTGCTCCTTTTCTCTCTGCTTGCTTGTTATTATTTAGCCCGAGAAGCTTGTTTGTCCCGCCTGTGTAGCATAGCCTGTTTACCATCTCATTGGCAGCTTCTATTCTTCAGAGATATATTTGGACACAAGTGCAATTTCAACCAGAATGCATGATGTTCAAAATAATTGAAATCAGAGCAAGTGGCTCTAAGATCAGTCAGCGAAGGAAAGCGGCAGAAAAACTGTCGGAGTGGTGAAAGGTTGAGCGACCACCTGGGCCTCATTCACAAAAGGCTTTCTGCACCAAAGTATGCTCTATCTTAAGTAAAATTCCGAACTCACGATTTGTGGTGTTTTAGACCTGAAATTCTACAGTCTGCTTCCCTGGTTGACTTCTCTGCGTGAGTAAAACTGCAGGGCCACCTCTGTAAACTCCATTAATTTTTATTTTCCGGTGCAAACTCCTGTGACAGTCCATGAAGTGATAACTGTATGGAAGCCACTCGTGTTTACGTGAACTGAAGCATATGGAAAACTACTCGTCAAAAGGCATGAACTAATGGGGCTCAAGGTGGGAATTACAACAAACATTGCAGTTTTGGGGAACAGGAGTTTTGACAATGAAAAGTGGTTTTTACGTTTCCACAAAGGCTTGTGAGGTTTTGTGGGAAACTGAATGAATTCTGCGACCTACCACTGTGGAGAGCAGTCACTTTGAACTGCTCACTTAAAAACATGGTAAATACCAACAGGATGCAAGCGCTCTATAGACAAACCAGTGGAAAGGAATGTGGCATTCCAACGGTTCATTTTAGAATGCACTTTTTTTTCTGCTCATCGCGTACTACATTTATTTAGCTGTCCGAATACATAATATTATTTTATAGATTTCAGTTCTCACGTTCTCTAAGTTGCATTGGCTCCTCACTTATTTATACCTAAATTACTGCAGCACGAAGGAGCAACAGTCAAAACAAATGAGCAGAGAAGCAAAGACTTTCAGTTCTAAACAGGTCTTTTCACCTTCACATGGTTAATAGCACAAACCCCCTACGAGGATAAACCAACAACTGTCATGATAAAAACTGAGTTTCATATGAGATCTGCTGATTAGCTTCCTCTTATGGGAAGACCGAAAAGGGCAACTGGACGAGGGTAGGGCTCCAGGGCCCAATGGCCTGTGGTTGAAGTATTCAAGTGCTTACTGAGCAAGGTGCCAACAGTGGTGGCCGCTATTTTCCACGGGGGGGGGGGGCTGTAATTTTTTAATTTTTTTACTTCCCTTCAGGCCAGCCAGCCGGCAGGCTGTTGCTTCACAGTCCGCTTGCCACCACCTCTTGCTCCTGGGAAGCACCCAGGCTCCTGAATCCCCTAGCCAATCACAACGCCATCCTTGTGCTTAGTCTGTGTGCCATGCTCCAGCGCTCATATGGGGAATTGGGGCGTGGGCAGGTTCTGTACCCAGGCTGTAATGCAGCCTGAGTGAGGGACATGCGCATGACTTTTATGGTCAGCCCGAGAGGGCCATCCAAACAGTTATGCGCACTTAAGAGTGGAGCAACCTCTCCTCATCCTGGGCCCTGCCCTGCCAGTACAACCCTGCTGACTCCAGGAAACCGAAAACGAAAATGATAACGCTGGTTATCATTTTAGTTTTATTTTAATTACTGCTGGCAGAGCAGTAGGTCGACGCTCCTCCACCTTAGCTTAGGAGCCGCCCCTGGGTGGCGAGACATTTAAATCAATCAATTAGTGTAGTTGGGCTAATAACCCGAGACTAGAATGGACAAACCAGGTACTAAGCAAAGACCACATTGACTTCATATGGTCATAGCCTTCATTCTTACCTGAAGCAGATGATGGGCCATCCACACAAGTGTGGTGCTATTTCAGTTCAAAATGAAATATTGTAAACTTCAGCTGAGTTGCTGGCTCTGGCTAGCACGTGTTTTTGGACACCCAAAACACTATATATCCCTGCAACAAGAAGGGTCTCACGGATGTAACTCTTAATTATAATAATCTTTATTGCATCAGTAATAAAAAAAAAATAGTACACAAGTTAGTTACCCGTTGAGATATGTACTTAAAACAGTCATACTTGAGTCGGATCGGTCAAGGTTACTCGTTACCCTTGGCAATTAACACATTAAATAAGGTTTGTCTTGATAGATGCAATTCACCTGTCAGTCAATATAAACATCTTAATTTGAGCATTTTGATGGTCGGTCTGATTAGGGCACAATGTGCTGACTGGGCTCAGTATTCCCAGATTTCTTTTTATCTAGATTATACATTTCTTTGCTCTCACTAGACTTCCACGCTACTTTTATAAACCTAATAAAAGCACTGGAGAGATGCAGAATATAAAGGAACACTGAAGCCCTCTTTGACAGCTGATTCACGTGTTTTTATTCCCAGAAGTCTGAACAGTGGGAGTAATAAGCCAGCACAATCTTTAGGCAAACCTGGACAGCAGCAGAGGATGCCAGTCATAGTGTCAGATTGATAGACTTATAGCAGCACAGTCTCCACCTGATAGGATAACAGGTGCTTCTCCACTTTTGTTTCACCTATGTAAAACTCACAAAGTCTAGCACAAACCCTTTTAAGCGACAGTGGCAAAGTCTCTGTTATAAATGGTTTAAGTCGACCTAGTATTTAAGAGGTTAGCTGCATTTCATAATGCTTGACTGTCTGACTGCTCTTTGAATATTGCTTAAAACAAGCATTTGCAATGCACTAGGTCTCGCATTTAAGCGAGTTTGAGCTATTGACATTGCACATAACAATCTTACATGTTTTTATTCGTTTTTAAAACATAAATAAAAGGCAGTCATTTACAATGCCAATAGCTTAAACTCATGGAAATGCGAGACCTATTGCATTGCAAATGCTTGTTTGTTCATGCCCATTGGTTTTGTGGTAGTGTTTTTTAGGCTGATAAATGGACACTACCTGGATGAACGTTCTACAATTAGATTGATTAATGGAACTTTGGCCCCACATTCGTCGTCGCACATCATGAAGAGGGACCAGACTTTTGTAAATATCACCGCCTGGCCTGTCCGTGATGGAATAGCATGGGATGCAGTTAAATTTCAAATTCATGGGCCCACGGAAGTGATTAATGTGCCATCTGTATATCGTGTTTCTATGGGTGATGTGGTGAAGCAAGACATTCGATCTGATGATTGGGATGTTAAAACTATAGAGACACTGTTTTCTGATTTGAAATACTATGCCGCATTTGATGCTGAGGATTTGTATTTGAATAATGAAAACTATGCAGAACAGTTTTGTTATCAACATTATGGCACACATTTTCTTCATAGGGCGAACACATTTCGTAGTTTAGTCAACTTTACGCAGTGGGAACATTGCCCAGCCCCGAAGATTGGTAGTTCAAAAACATTGATCGAAAATTTTTCGTATTTTTCGGATTTCAGTGTATCCAATAATGCATCTTTTTATTTTAAGCTTAGAGGCGAACCTATTTCAAAGGTGCGTTTGACCCACACTAAATTGTTGTTTTCTAAGTCCTTCATGGACGATTTGGCAATTGGAGGGTATGACGTTTGGAAACATACTATTGATCTCAAATCGGTTTGGGGAACTAAATCTTGGCAAGTACAAGGTACAGAAGCTTTACATCGTGCCTGCCTCATCCCCAACCACGTGTTATTTTTAAATTCTACAATTTTTCAGACAACCTGTTTTGGATTGGCTATTTCTAAAAAATTAAATTCCCCCTCGATCCCGGATCTGATAGCTTATCCCGGTTGGGAGAATCACACAGATCTGTCCCTTACTATGTTGCAGTCTTTTATTTCCAATTCCACCTTCAACATTAGTGCATTGGACCCTAATGGTTGGTTGGTATGGCAGAAAAGTTCGGATAACTGTCAACGTAGATTTTTGGGGTTAATTCCCGGGTACATACAGGATAGAGTAGACCCACGTTTTCTGTCCTCACACACTGTCACTACCTACTCGGTAGGTAAATTGTGCCAGACATGGTTGCAACATTCCACATTAGATTCAGTTAAAATTCACTTGTCACGTTTGCATGACAAAATTGATTTGAATGATTTTGTTAAGGGTCCCGCATTGGGTAGATCCAAAAGATGGGTGTATGCTGTTTACAACGAGGTATGGAAGTTGTCACAGATTGAGGCTGCTTCCAGGCTCCGTGCTATTGACCAAGCCAATATGGAAAAAGTATTGGCAGTAATAGATAATAGTATTAATACCTTATCTTCGAGAATATATACATTGGATAACATTGTTTCATCTGTTGTAGATATTGTCCAAGACGATGTGTCTGTGTTGTATCATGGTCAATATCAATTACGTTCGATAATGCAATTTGCTTGGACTTTGCAGACGTTAAAGGCGGGGAAAGTACTGTGGGATTACATGAATATTTCTTCTTTATTCCGCCCATTTAATCTGACAGCGAAACAGCAATTCATGTCCATGAAAGATGCTACGTATTCACTACTGCATATAGAAAAGTTAGAACCTTTGCCTTTTTCTGTTGCTGAGTCGGATTATGCTGTGTGGCTTATCCATGGGATGGTCACTCTACCGATTTCTATGTATAGGTTTAGTTCGTGCATGAAACATTATGCCTTAGGCAGATACGAAAAACTTGGTTCTGCATTCTTGCATGAGGTCTGGTCTCTCCCATTTACATATCGATGTGAGAGAGACGGCAAAGAAGTTTATTTGAAAGGTGAGGAGTGTACGTCTGCTCCTGATCATTCTGTAGTATGTAGACATATCCAATTACATGGATCGTGTAATATGAATGCCCCTAATTTAGCTTGCGTATTGAAGGGCATTCCTGTGCCAGTTATAACGCCGTCATTTACGCTGCTTGCTAATGGTAGTTATTTGCTTTTAAATAGTGAGGCTTGCTGTGGGATGTTAGCTGGAATTCCCTATATTGTTTCAGTTTCACGGAGAGTAATTTGCTGTAATAACGTGCTTTTCCCACCCCCGCAAGGCCGACTGGATATATCCATCTGGCCGACGATTCCAACCTTGAAAGCAGAGTTCAATAGGATGAGCAGAATAAGGGCTCTTTTGTCTCAAAAGGAGGTTGCGTTGACTTCGTCACGTGAAACATTTCTCCTTCAGGTGGCGAACACTCGCACGGAAGTTCAAGCGCTTTTGAATACTGACCTCCCCCTACATTTTGGCACACTAATACACACTATCTTCAATGCTTCTTCTACGACTGGTCTGGTCCATTTTTTTTTAAATTGTAGGCTCTGGCCTTGTGACGTCTTTCCAGTCTATCTTTGGTATAATACCAGCTATTTTTCATTCTATTTTTTCTGGGGTTTTCGGAGGATTTCCTCTGATACTCGCATTAATTGCTGGCATACTCCTGTTGGTCTACGCACTACGCTATGGCTGCACGACTTGCGCTACTCGACCACGGATTCAGCCTGTTCCATCTGCGTAGCCAGATGTGGGAATCTTATGGGACTTTACCACTGGCTACCTTGAGTATCGCTTATGGATTATCCTTCCGGTTCCCGTTTTTCACTTGTGTACAGCCTGTGTTTCACTGTCTCGAATGTCCGTTCCAATGGGCTCTGGATATGTGTCTGTCAAACTTGGTGTCACCTGACCTGGATTTTGATCGACTGATGCATCCCTTAGTGGTTCATGAGTTTGACTGTTCTGGAGTCGGGTTTATGGCCTTGGGTGCGGCGCATGGAGTCCTTGGATTATGGGATATCGAGAAAGCAGCAGTTGACTTCCTGGCACGAAGTTACATCGAGATGCCTGCTTCTTGTCCACGTGGAGTGCTTGATGCTCATTTCCCTGTGGAACACGTGTGTTCTTTTTCTTTGCTGAATTGGATGACAGCCAATTTTGCGGATGACTCCAATGATTTTCTACTGGAAGCTGCAGCTGCGTATGCTGCTTATACTTTCCTAAATTGACTGCCGGATGGCGAGTTCAATGGAGTGAATTTTTTTCTATCTTCTCACAAACGATCGTTGGCCTCTATGGACGATGGATTGTGTTTTTACATTTTTTTTCTCTCTCTCTCTCTCTTCTTCGAAATTTTTTCTTCCTCTCATTTTCTGAACTCACATTTCAAGTTCTTTTGTCTGCATCGTTGATCTTGAACTCTGCGTTCTGTTGGAATATTCGCCACTGGTTGTACAGTTGTTCGATCAAAGGGGGATGTCACGTGGTTTGAAGCCACTCCCTATTTACAGTGCTAAGTTAGCTCAATCACATTAGCTGTTGGAAAACCATCTTGTTGCTTTTGCTGCCTTTGCACCCGACACTGTTGTTACATGTTATTCATTTGAGAAATGCAGACTCGCTCTTGTCTCAAGTGAATGTTATTTATACATACTTAACAGTTGCTAGTGCCCTTGGTCTGTACATCGAGTAAAGAACTGTTCTAGGACACTAGACGGTGCCGGCTGATTATGTTCAGGGTGATCGTACCACTGTTTAGTCACAACATGCACGCAGCTGCAAATACCAGAAAGTCGTGGGCTTTAATATCACAGCGCAGCATATTGTTAGGGCATTCGATAGAAGAGCTGTTGCAGAGAACACTGAGCTGATCCTGTGATGTGATACACCAAAGCTGATCTATACGGTATGGGGTCCCCTATGCAAGCCTATGAGACCTTCTAATAGTCTAATAATATTTTATTAGTTGCTAGAGAAAGGAGGGTGGTTGTTTTCCACTGTCATTATTAATATGATCGCTCCTTTCATTTTCTATGGAATTGTAACAATGCTTATGGTAATGATCTTAACCATTTGTCTGCTTATGTTAGCCAAAGTACTGTATAACAGGACTCGAGGTTTATGAATAAATTCTTTAAACTTTACTGTGTCTTAGTTATTCTGTTGTGGACTGATATATATATGTGCAAACGGGTATTTCGGGTTCCCACCATTCCTGAGAATAACTAAGTCGCATGTTCTGGGTTGTCTATACATTGGGACCGCCGAGCTAAATCTCGGATAACGAATGTGACACTAAGCTAGTCGGATAAGGGGTTCTTAGTTCTGAGGGGAGTTTCTGGTACAACACAATTCTCTAAGGTTCTGGTTTCCTGCGCATAGTTCTGTACATACGCAGAATCCCTACAACACCTCTTCCTCTTCCCCGATTTCCTCTCCCTCTCGGTGTTCGTGCTTGTTGAGGGGTTGGTTTCCCCGATTGCCGCCCCTTCTTCAGCACTCGGAATTCGTCCAAAAAAGTCGCTGGTCGAGTTATCACCTCTACCTCTGATGTAGTGCTGGTAGTGTTTTCCGAATTATCCTTGTCCGAGTCATAAGTTGCGGTGTTTGTAGGAACTGGGGTGGTTTCCGTAACATTGATTTTGTCCTTGTCCGTTTTAGATTCTTGGAGGTCATACATATGATCATACTTCCTACTATAGGTATGTATGCGGCCCGTCTCATAGTCTGTGCAGTCACGATGAAGTTTCCTTTGTTTCCTCAGTTTGATGTCTTCTTCATGCTGGGTTAGCCTTGTTCTTAATTCCTCCTTGTATTTCTTAATTGTAGTCTGATCGTTGTGTATCTTTAGTTCTTCTTCTAATTCCGCTATTTCTTTGAGTATATTCTCACGATCTTCCCAAGCGTACTTCACAAGGATACAAAGCATAGTTCTCGAGCTCTTTGTGGAATTCTCAGACCATTCCTCCAACATGCGAGGGTTGGGTGACTCGTATGACGGTGTGGTGTAAATTTTAAGTCCACGTGGTACCATCCCTTTATCTATATAGTCCTGGAGGGAAACTGCTTCCCACCATTTAGATGTTTCAGATTTCTTCAGTTTTTCAAATCTCTTTAATTTTGTCGTGAGGGTGGTGTCTGCTTCTGGTCTCACTGTACCCTGTTGTAGTTTACCGGGTGCTCTTGCTAGGAGAGTTTGGGCTGCTAGACGTCTCTGTGCATCCTCATCCATATTGCGTGGATAACCATACAGCCTATGAAGATATATTAAATCTGGTCTGTTTTAACTGGATTTGGTATACCATTTGTGACACAACGTCACTTGTGTCCTGAAATTGTGTCCAAAATGTACAAATAAGTTTGTCAAATTCACTCGTATACTGCCACCCCTTGAAGAGTTCAAAGTTCCCAATGCCGCTATTTAGTTAAGGATAGACACTTCCTCCGGTGCTAATGGGACACATGACAAGTGTTCGTTTTGTCAGCTTCAAAGGACGAACGAAGCGATCGAAATGAGGACAATACCCCAGTCCCTCACAGTGTCTAAGCACGCAAACCCTCCCCGACAGCCAACTAGAGATGCCTCCCTCCCCGTGGAAACGCAGCCGAGCAGAACAGCGCGTATCTCGCACTGAACTTCCGATCACACTCCCCGGACGGGATGGGCTTACCTCTAGGGCGCTGTTACGGGTGAGGTCACCGATGGTACTGGTGCTGGAAGTATCCTCGTAGATCCAAATCAGACGTAAATAGACTCAGCGGCCGGCAAGATTCCCTCGATTTGTATGCGTAAACGAGATCAGCTCTTCCTGGGGATCTCGCCTGTGGTTGGGTGGCGCGTGAAGCCGGTAGAGCTACCGCCGGCAATAGTAATCCGAAGTACATGCAAATAAGCCACGCACTCTCAGTAGCAGTAACGAGTTTAATAAACACTGTTACGCGTTTCGGGAGTCGCGCTCCCTTGGTCACACAGTGAAAGTTACGAACACAATCCTCTATAAATGCATACATGATGGTAGACATAGTCATAGGACTCAGGATCTTAGTCATGTGTAAACAAAAGTGACTTTGGCGGCCATCTTAGAGTGGGTACATTTTGTAATGCAAAGGGAGACAAACTTGTTCTTTGTAATTAATTACTTACAAAAGACACAGTGCATTTAACAAAAATGAGCATTGGAATGACACCGGTAACATTATTCAGGTTTGGTGTCATAGACGCGTGCTTATACTTTCAATAAATCCTATTCACGTCATAGTGACTTATAGCCAGTACATATGCACACTGTACACTTGAGGAAGAGCTGATCTCGTTTACGCATATATATATATATATATATATATATATATATATATATTCACTGAAAAAACCATAGGTTTCACACACGTTATAGTTAGGAATTAGCATTTAAAAAACCTTGCAAATTCACTGAAAAAACCATAGGTTTCACACATGTTATAGTTAGCGGAAATTTTACTGATAAAAAACCAATGAAATTGCCCCGTTATAGTTAGTGCTGGCAACTATAACTCACGCGACCGCAATCCTCTGCTGATGCTAATACTGTATTTAGACACTTATTTGCCCATGTCTTCTTCCATACATTTTTAGCTATACATATATTACAAATATTTTTTTTTATAAAGACACATATGTCATCAGCAGAAGATTGCGGTCGCGTGAGTTATAGTTGCCAGCACTAACTATAACGGGGCAATTTCATTGGTTTTTTATCAGTAAAATTTCCGCTAACTATAACATGTGTGAAACCTATGGTTTTTTCAGTGAATTTGCAAGGTTTTTTAAATGCTAATTCCTAACTATAACGTGTGTGAAACCTATGGTTTTTTCAGTGAATTTGTACGGTTTTTTTAAATGCTAAGTTACTTTACGCCATTCGAGGCGTGCGCGCCCACTTAACGCAGTGCGTTCCGTGCACGGTTTTTATCAACTTTAATAAGCCCTGTACATTTGGTGGCCTTCGGCCACCAAAAGCACAGGGGGTGGGGTCAATGTGGATAGTGTTTTTTTTATTTCGATTTTATAATTTCATGTTGCCAAAATATAGTTTTTTTACTGATGGAATAAGCCCTGTACATTTGGTGGCCTACGGCCACCAAAAGCACAGGGGGTGGGGTAAGTGTGGATAGTGTTTTTTTTATTTCTATTTTTTACCGTACGCTTACGGTAAGCGTACGGTAAGCGTACTCGGCGAAATTGCCGAAAAAAAATTAAAACCGTTTTTGCTCTTGGGGGATGTTTGGGGACTCCCTCAACATGACTATGTGGGAGGGAGTTGTCAAAACAGCCCCGTAACATGTTTTTGGGCATCATGTTTGATAAATAACACTCAGTGCGAGAGACAAAATGGCGGACGCCGCTTCCTGGTTTCGGCCGATTCGAATGTTTACTAAGATCTAAGAGCCAATCAGAATCGCGCTCGCGCATGCCACCGTACGCGTACGGTAAGCGTACGGTAAGCGTACCGTAAGCGGGCTCAGATATATATATTGATTTAAAGGCTATTTTCTCAGAATCTACTGAACAGATTCACACCAAACCTACAAAAGGCACTTCCTTGACATAGGGACTACCTCTCTGCCAAATTTCTAGTAATTCTGTTCAGCCGTTCGGGCTGTAGCTCTGTCTAAAGGTCCTATGGAAAAATGCATGGGAAAAACGCGTTTTGGGACCCCCCTTTTATCTCAGCCCCCGCTTGACGAATCCCCCCGAGACTTTCAGGGTAGGAGCGGAGCGTAGCGCCCCACCTATTTTGAGAAATTCGCGAGGATTCATCGACCGGCGCCAAAGTTATTCAAAATAGAATGTTGCGGATTTCCTATGGAAAAGGGGTCCTAACTATAATTACCTACTGGCGACCGCCAGTAGGTAATACATATATACATACATATATATATAAATATTCTCTGAAAAAAACATAGGTTTCAGGGGCGTTATAGTTAGTTGGACATTTCACTCGTACAAAACCATAGAAATTCCCCCGGTATAGTTAGTCCAGCTAACTATAACTCACGCGCCCGCAATGCACTGCTGATGACGTCACATATTACATCACTCATGACATGGTCAGTGACATCACTCATGATATCACTGATTACATCTCAAATGACATCACTGATGACATCTCTGATGACATCATCCTTGTGATAGAGTGGCAGACCTCCTCTCACCCTAATATAACCTTTGATACACACACTCAAAAATACAAACTAACAGTTTCAAAACAATGGACATACCAATACCAGTTACAACACACCTATTCAGTAATTCCAAGATCTACACACACATCCACTCATTCACCAACAGTCCCTATACAGTCACTCATACATGTACTCACTCATCATATGTACTCATACACCTATACATCCTGTTACACACCACCACTCATCCATAGAGTTACTCATACACATAGTCACACATGCAAACAAGGTATCAAACATCGATTTACTTGCATATACAGTTATACACACACAACCACACTTACTTCTACAGAAACTTACACATACTTACTCTCTTAAACAATCACTTATAGAAACACCTACTTATTTGTACAGGAACTCTTCCAATCTCTCACTCTCACATATACTCACTTATATACACCAATATTCACATATACTAGTTTAAAACATATGAAGTTACTCATAAAGATACTATTGAGACAGCCATTCCCTCACAAACACACCCATACACACACTCATCCACCTATACAATCCTGCACACATGCTGTCTTCAACACATACAGTGAGTCACTCATTCATGCATCTATGTATATAAGTAATACCCCCCACCAAAACATACAGACACTCAGACACTCATACTGATACTCACAAAACCAACTAATAACCCATATAGACACTCATGTAGCTACTCACCAACCCATGCAGCCACTTATACACAAAGTGAGAGACTGATACAGATATTTACATATTTAAACATTTCTCACTAACCCATGTATTCACTAAGATACACTTAATCAGTCAGTTATACCAATATTTCACAAAAAGAAAATCATCCATTTAGACACTTATATACCCATTTATTCTTCCACCGACCTTGAGATATACATATATAAAACATATTTAATTTTCAGAAAAACACACATTCACTGGATGATGTCATCAGTGATGTCATTTGAGATGTCATGAGTGATGTCATGAATGATGTCACTGACCATGTCATGAGTGATGTAATATGTGATATCATCAGCAGTGCATTGCGGGCAAGCAAGTTATAGTTAGCTGAACTAACTATAACGGGGGAATTTCTATTGTTTTGTACAAGTGAAATGTCCAACTAACTACAACACCCCTGAAACCTATGTTTATTTCAGTGAATTTCTAAGGTTTTTTAAATGCTAATTTCTAACTATAACGTGCCTGAAACCTATGGTTTTTTCATTGAATATATTATACTATGTATACATGTGAAATGTCTTGGTCCGCCTGTTTGCCTCGGTGGCACAGAAAAAATGGGTGGAACTGACGTCAGCACGCCGACGAGGTCCTCTTATGGCTCCAATGATGTCATACGGTGTCGCAAGCAGAGCCGTGCTATTATGATGTCCTCGTCGACGTGGGAGAGCTAGGAAAGAATTTCTGTGGAATGCTGGTGCAGGGGATATTCACCTAAGTGTTCAGGCTAATCCTTTGGGAGCAACTGTTTATGTTGCCACTCCAGAAACCAAAACCAGTGATCCGAGGGCAGAGGCCCTGCAGATGGCACACGAGGTGGGGTGCCCAGTCGTGTGCACCGGCGGGGCAGCGAAGTGACAGGCACCACAACCCACAAAAAAGGTAACGAGGGCACTGAATAACACAGGATCTTCTCTTTGTATCTGGCAGGAACAACAAAGTTAAGATGCCCTTGTACCAAAATGTAGAATTAGTGCTACAACGGTCTTCAAGAGGACCTGCAATGCCGCTTCTGCCTCCCATACCCTGGAGGTGGCACATGGGTCACGTGGTACGGTCATACTGCGGTGGGACGCACACTCGTTGACCTCTCATGGCACTGCTCCACACTTCAGGGAGGACGCTTTCCATTAGCTATGTTTTCCGATGACGTGTCACTCCGGCCCGTCCAACAACAGAACTCCTTTAGATCCAAACAGGCTCTTCCACTTTCTCACCGGAAGTGAAACCAGGCCTCGCGGACACTTTCACAATACAACAGCTGGAAATGCACTTTTCGGTTAAAAAAAAAACACATTCCTTCCTCCTAATTAATCAAATAAACGTCTCACTGAAGAACAGGGACCAGCTTTGATTGGTAAACAGACGTTAGAATAACTTTTTTACTACGCGATACCATTACAACGCATGCATTACCACACATGCATTGTACATTGCGAAGTCATTACTACACATTTTTTTAGAACGCATGGTCATTTACCACGCATGCCTTTACAACAAATTTTGTTGTAAAGGTATGTATGGTAAATGACCATGTGTTCTAAAAAACATGTAGACGATCCACGTTGTTGTAAGGAAATAGAGGCTGTTCCGTTTCCTCACAACGACGTGCACCGCCCCTCAGAGATGATGTGAAGCAGGAACCACGAGGAGAGAGGAACCACGAGGAGTGAGAGGTAAGGTGGATTGGGCATGGGTTGGAATTTGTTTCTAGGGTTTAGGGTAGTGTAGTGGTGTTTGGGTAGTGTAGGGGGTCATGCTGGGGTAGTGTTTTAGGATTTAGGGTAGTGCACTGGTGTTTGGGTAGTGTAGGGGGTCATGCTGGGGTAGTGTTTTAGGGTTTAGGGTAGTGCAGTAGTGTAGGGGGTCGTGCTAGGGGTAGTGTTTTAGGGTTTAGGGTAGTCCAGTTATGTTTGGGTAGTTGTAGGGTGTCGTGCTGGGGTAGTATTTTAGGGTTTAGGGTAGTGCAGTGGTGTTTGGGTAGTGGAGGGGGTAGTGTTTTAGGGTTTAGGGTACCAGCCACAATATCCGTGGACAAAGGAGATCCCGACTCTTTTGAAAGCTCCGCCAATTGAATAATTTGGGTCAAGGGCCCTACCACGTCCAAGACCTATCAATTCCTTTCTTGGGATCCCTCATATACTTGGAGAAAAAAGTACATAGTTTCTCATCAATTATAGGCGTGTGTGCCACCTTCCCCCTTCCCCTTCAGTGAGGGCCTGGGGCATTCTCCCCTCATCCTATTCCTGACCTCCCTTTCAAGGGGTTGATGGATTTTCCCCACTACATACTCTGCCACTTTGGTGTCAGGGGTCCACTCCGCCGACCTAGGATGGTAAATTTGGGTAGGCTCGAACATGTCCGAGAGGACCCCGTCCCCAACCAGGGACTGAGAGGAGTGGGACTTTGGATGCCAGAGATGCCCGAGTCCTTATCCTCATCGGAGGAGAAATCGTCCTCCGATACACCCGCTCCCTCCAAGGGAAACCTGCCATCGGGGTCCACAATAGTGGTGACAGCGTCGCAATTTTCTCCGGACCCCTCCTCCTTCTGGCAGGGTGCATGTTTCAGCGTTCGCACACTCTTGAGGAAGGTCTCCGTAAGTTTATCAAATCCTTCTAAGTGCCCTGCGTTATGCTTAACTGCCCTTTTATTCCCCATCTGGAAGCTACTGGGACCCGCCACCACCAGATCTGGGTCACTGAACACCCCAGGGATGCTTTTCGCCAGCTTATCAACCTGATTCCTAAGAGGAGCCAGTGCCCTAGAAATAGCCAGAGAGAGGGCTTGGTCCACTGCTGGAGGGAGACGTTGGGAGGCCATTCCTCCTCCACTTCCTGGTAGGAGGAGTAAAATTGGTCTTCTGGAGAAGACATGATAGCAGAGGGTGTGAGCACAGAACAAATGCCCTTAAAATCCTTAAGGCAGTTCCCTCGCCGGTGCTCCAACAGCTGGGCTTTCCCCAAAGCTGTTATAAGAATAGACTAAGGAACAATACCAATCACTAATGTGGCCATGTGGGGAAATCACCGCGTAGCGGTGTCAAAATTAGGCGAGGGTTGGTCGGGAATCAAGCGGACACTAAAGGAGTAACCGGATTCCCAAACGCATGTAAAGACCAGCGGGAGCGCTCGACGGAGCTGCCTCGCTCGGACCAAACACGCCTGACAGGATCTCACAGCGCGCAGAGCGCACAGCGGGAGAAACTGCGAGGGGGAGAACGCTCTCGTGCAAGAGCCTGCTGCGCAGGGAATATGAAACAATACCAACGCAATAATGCTAATAACGTGCACAAGAAACCTCTACACAAACAGCAACAACGTCAGATTAAGCCAAGAATGTAAGGAATGCACTTAACTGAGGAGCAGTGAAGAAAGAGGAAGCGGAAGGGACGTCAAGATATTATATATGATGGACTGTGATATGATTGGACTATAGTTGCCTTGAAGACTACCCCGCCAATGGTTCATGGGTTGTGTAGTCTTTTGTTTAATTTTTGTTGTGTTACATTTTCTTTGAACTGCTATGCAAATAAAGTGAGGAAAGCTATGCATAATCCTCGCCTCCGTCCTGCCATAGAATTCATTAAACTCTATTCGATCTGATTTAGAAACGTAGATCATAAAAGTGTACATAAAAATAGTAAATCCTCTTTCCTAATACAATACAGTGAGAATTAATTAAAACCAGTAGGTAAAAACGGGTGTAACAAAGCCCGGTTCAGAGCACCTTCAGGTTAACAGAATCGTAAAGTTCAATGTTTCGTAAGATCATTCTCATGTACTTTGTGCAAAATACGCAATAAGGTGTCCAAGCAAGATATAACTCTCCAATACCTGACCAGTCTGCACTATATAAAACTGCAGAAAAACTAAAAATAAAAAGTCTTTTGCACACTTCTGTCATTGGGCTATATGTGAGCTACATCTGGGTGATATTTGTGCTACATTTGGGCTATTTTTTCTCTCGTGCCATCTTGGGAGACTTATTTGTTATGAAGTTTCCTAATTTCCTCATTTACTGCAGTTTCCTCAGTAGGAAATGCTTTCAGTTTTTTACTTTGATTCCATCAAGATGGCATTCAGATGTGTCATATATTTGCCATAAATTCAGAATGTTAGCACTCTAGTTGTTCATTAGATCACTGTAGTAAAGCTACTGCTCACCAGGGAGTTAACTGGAAGTCTACTGCTGGTATTGAAAGTGATTGTTTCAGTCTGCATGTCAGAATTTTCTAATGAAATAGAAGAGGATTTGAGATCTCACTTAAAACATGCCCTATATTTCTCCATGCCACTGTCACCCCGAGTGGGATGGGGATGCTCAGACGTGAGTCATGTGCTCTCCATGCCACTGGAATCAAGCTATCCTGGCTGAAGAGGGGTGAAACCCCAAAACCGGTCCAAGGATGCTTGTTTCCAGTCCAGGAAAGACCTGGCCTGGCAGTTCGGTCTGGGCTGTTCCCATTGGGCTCAGGGTCAAAACTGATTTGCATAGGGCTGGATCCAAAATGGAATGGCATGGTGAGCAAAAAAACGATGGATTTAGGCGCAGACAGATCTCTGTACTGGGGTGAATGTATAACATTGTTCTGCATTCTGTCCATAAATAGTTATTTTTGCATTTGTGACCCCGAGTGGGACGGGTATGCTCAGACGTGAGTCTCGTGTTCTCCATGCCACTGGAATCAAGCTATACTGGCTGAAGAGGGGTGAAACCCCGAAACCGGTCCTAGGATGCTTCTTTCCCGTCCAGGGAGGACCTGGCCTGGCAGTTCGGGCTAGACTGTTCCCATTGGGCACAGGGTCGAGACTGATTTGCATATAGCTGGGTCCAAACTGAAATGGCATGGTGAGCAAAAAAACTATGGATTTAGGCCCAGATCTCTGCACTGGGGCGAATGTATGACATTGTTCTGCATTCTGTCCATCAATAGTTCTTTTTGCATTTGTCACCCCGAGTGGGACGGGTATGCTCAGACGTGAGTCCCGTACTCTCCATTCCACTGGAATCAAGCTATCCTGGCTGAAGAGGGGTGAAACTCCGAAATCGGTCCTAGGATGCTTGTTTCCAGTCCAGGGAGGACCTGACCTGGCAGTTCGGGCTGGACTATTCCCATTGGGCACAGGGTCAAGACTGATTTGCATATGGCTAGGTCCAAACTGGAATGGCATGGTGAGCAAAAACACAATGGATTTAAGCCCAGATCTCTGTACTGGGGTGAATGTATAACATTGTTCTGCATTCTGTCCATCAATAGTTCTTTTTGCATTTGTCACCCCGAGTGGGATGGGTATGCTCACACGTGAGTCTCGTGCTCTCCATGCCACTGGAATCAAGCTATCCTGACTGAAGATGGGTGAAACCACGAAACTGGTCCTAGGATGCTTGTTTCCAGTCCAGGGAGGACTTGGCCTGGCAGTTCGGGCTGGACTGTTCCCATTGGGCACAGGGTCAAGACTGATTTGCATATGGCTGGGTCCAAACTGGAATGGCATGGTGAGCAATAAAATGATGGATTTAGGCCCAGATGTCTGTACTGGAGTGAATGTATGACATTGTTCTGCATTCTGTCCATCAATAGTTCTTTTTGCATTTGTCACCCCGAGTGGGACAGGTATGCTCAGACGTGAGTCCCATGCTCTCCATGCCACTGGAATCAAGCTATCCTGGCTGAAGGGGGGAGAAAACCCGAATCCGGTCCTAGGATGCTTGTTTCCAGACCAGGGAGGACCTGGCCTGGCAGTTCGGGCTGGACTGTTCCCATTGGGCACAGGGTCAAGACTGATTTGCATATGGCTGGGTCCAAACTGGAATGGCATGGTGAGCAAAAAAACGATGGATTTAGGCCCAGTTCTCTGCACTGGGGTGAATCTATAACATTATTCTGCATTCTTTCCATCAATACTTCTTTTTGCAATTTTCTTTCTGCAGCACTAACCATAATTTCTATGGCAAGATGAACCCCCTCATTTTGTTCCTTTTTAAATTAAATGTTTTAAGTGTTACCAGTCTATTCCAATCAAGATGGCTTCAGGTGTGCCATAGGTTTGTCATAAGTAAGGTAAGACTATTAGCTCTCTAGTTGTTCTTTAGAACACTCTGGGAAGCTGATGTAGAACACAAAGGCATCAACTGACAGGCTGCTCCTGTTGAAATATAACAGGAAGATATTTGAGATCTCACTTAAAACATGTCCTACTTTTTCTTTCTAGAGCACTAACCATAGTTTCTATGGCAAAATGAACCCCCTCATTTTGTTCCTTTTTAAACAACATGTTTTAAGTGTTACCAGTTTATTACAATCAAGATGGCTTCAGGTGTGCCATACTTTTGTCATAAGTAAGACTGTTAGCGCTCTAGTTGTTCTTTAGAACACTCTGGGAAGCTGCAGTAGAACACAAAGGCATCAACTGACAGGCTGCTCCTGTTGAAATATAACAGGAAGATATTTGAGATCTCACTTGAAACATTATTTTTCATTCTACAGCACGAACCATAATTTCTATGACAAAATGAACCCCATCATGTTGCTCCTTTTTAAATTAAATGTTTTAAGTGTTACCAGTTATTCCAATCAAGATGGCTTCGGGTGTGCCATACGTTTGTCATGAGTAAGGCTGTCAGCGCTCTAGTTGTTCTTTAGAACACTCTGGGAAGCTGCAGTAGAACACAAAGGCATCAACTGACAAGCTGCTCCTGTTGAAATATAACAGGAAGATATTTGAGATCTCACTTAAAACATGTCCTACTTTTTTTTCTAGAGCACTAACCATAGTTTCTATGGCAAAATGAACCCCCAAATGTTGTTCCTTTTTAAATAACATGTTTTAAGTGTTACCAGTTTATTCCAATCAAGATGGCTTCAGGTGTGCCATACTTTTGTCATAAGTAAGACTGTTAGTGCTCTAGTTGTTCTTTAGAACACTCTGGGAAGCTGCAGTAGAACACAAAGGCATCAACTGACAGGCTGCTCCTGTTGAAATATAACAGGAAGACATTTGAGATCACACTTGAAACATGTCCTAATTTTTCTTTCTACAGCACTAATCATAAATTCTATGACAAAATGAACCCCATCATTTTGTTCCTTTTTAAATTAAATGTTTTAAGTGTTACCAGTTTATTCCAATCAAGATAGCTTCAGGTGTGCCATATGTTTGTCATAAGTAAGGCTATTAGCGCTCTAGTTGTTCTTTAAAACACTCTGGAAAGCTGCAGTAGAACACAAAGGCATCAAATGACAGGCTGCTCCTGTTGAAATATAACAGGAAGATATTTGAGATCTCACTTAAAACATGTCCTAATTTTTCTTTCTACAGCACTAACCATAATTTCTATGACAAAATGAACCCCCTCATTTTGTTCCTTTTTAAATTAAATGTTTTAAGAGTTACCAGTTTATTCCACTCAAGATGGCTTCAGGTGTGCCATAATTTTGTCATAAGTAAGAGTGTTAGCGCTCTAGTTGTTCTTTAGAACACTCTGGGAAGCTGTAGTAGAACACAAAGGCATCAACTGACAGGCTGCTCCTGTTGAAATATAACAGGAAGATATATGAGATCACACCTGAAACATGTCCTAATTGTTCTTTCTACAGCACTAACCATAATTTCTATGACAAATACGAACCCCATCATGTTGTTCGTTTTTAAATTAAATGTGTTAAATGTTACCAGTTTATTCAAATCAAGATGGCTTCAGGTGTGCCATACTTTTGTCATAAGTAAGGTTGTTAGCGCTCTAGTTGTTCTTTAGAACACTCTGGGAAGCTGCAGTAGAACACAAAGGCATCAACTGACAGGCTGCTCCTGTTGAAATATAACAGGAAGATATTTGAGATCACACTTGAAACATGTCCTATTTGTTCTTTCTACAGCACTAACCATAATTTCTATCACAAAACGAACCCCATCATTTTGTTCCTTTTTAAATTAAATGTGTTAAAAGTTACCAGTTTATTCCAATCAAGATGGCTTTAAGTGTGCCATACTTTTGTCATAAGTAAGGCTGTTAGCGCCCTAGTTGTTCTTTAGAACACACTGGGAAGCTGCAGTAGAACACAAAGGCATCACATGACAGGCTGCTCCTTTTGATATATAACAGGAAGATATTTGAGATCTCACTTAAAACATGTCCTAATTTTTCTTTCTACAGCACTAACCATAATTTCTATGACAAAATGAACCCCCTCATTTTGTTCCTTTTTAAATTAAATGTTTTAAGAGTTACCAGTATATTCCACTCAAGATGGCTTCAGGTGTGCCATAATTTTGTCATAAGTAAGAGTGTTAGCGCTCTAGTTGTTCTTTAGAACACTCTGGGAAGCTGTAGTAGAACACAAAGGCATCAACTGACAGGCTGCTCCTGTTGAAATATAACAGGAAGATATATGAGATCATACTTGAAACATGTCCTAATTGTTCTTTCTACAGCACTAACCATAATTTCTATGACAAATACGAACCCCATCATGTTGTTCCTTTTTAAATTAAATGTGTTAAATGTTACCAGTTTATTCCAATCAAGATAGCTTCAGGTGTGCCATACTTTTGTCATAAGTAAGGTTGTTAGCGCTCTAGTTGTTCTTTAGAACACTCTGGGAAGCTGCAGTAGAACACAAAGGCATCAACTGACAGGCTGCTCCTGTTGAAATATAACAGGAAGATATTTGAGATCACACTTGAAACATGTCCTATTTTTTCTTTCTACAGCACTAACCACAATTTCTATGACAAAACGAACCCCATCATTTTGTTCCTTTTTAAATTAAATGTGTTAAAAGTTACCAGTTTATTCCAATCAAGATTGCTTCAGGTGTGCCATACTTTTGTCATAAGTAAGGCTGTTAGCGCCCTAGTTGTTCTTTAGAACACTCTGGGAAGCTGCAGTAGAACACAAAGGCATCAACTGACAAGCTGCTCCTGTTGAAATATAACAGGAAGATATTTGAGATCTCCCTTGAAACATTATTGTTCATTCTACAGCACGAACCATCATTTCAATGACAAAATGAACGCCATCATTTTGCTCCTTTTTAAATTAAATGTTTTAAGTGTTTCCAGTTTATTCCAATCAAGATGGCTTCGGGTGTGCCATACTGTTGTCATAAGTAAGGCTGTTAGAGCCCTAATTGTTCTTTAGAACACTCTGGGAAGCTGCAGTAGAACACAAAGGCATCAACTGACAAGCTGCTCCTGTTGAAATATAACAGGAAGATATTTGAGATATCACTTGAAACATTATTTTCCATTCTACAGCACGAACCATAATTTCTATGACAAAATGAACCCCATCATGTTGCTCCTTTTTAAATTAAATGTTTTAAGTGTTACCAGTTATTCCAATCAAAATGGCTTCGGGTGTGCCATACTTTTGTCATGAGTAAGGGTGTTAGCGCTCTAGTTGTTCTTTAGAACACTCTGGGAAGCTGCAGTAGAACACAAAGGCATCAACTGACAGGCTGCTCCTGTTGAAATATAACAGGAAGATATTTGAGATCTTACTTAAAACATGTCCTACTTTTTCTTTCTAGAGCACTAACCATAGTTTCTATGGCAAAATGAATCCCCTCATTTTGTTCCTTTTTAAATAACATGTTTTAAGTGTTACCAGTTTATTCCAATCAAGATGGCTTCAGGTGTGCCATACTTTTGTCATAAGTAAGACTGTTAGCGCTCTAGTTGTTCTTTAGAACACTCTGGGACGCTGCAGTGGAACACAAAGGCATCAACTGACAGGCTGCTCCTGTTGAAATATAACAGGAAGTCATTTGAGATCACACTTGAAACATGTCCTAATTTTTCTTTCTACAGCAATAATCATAATTTCTATGACAAAATGAACCCCATCATTTTGTTCCTTTTTAAATTAAATGTTTTAAGTGTTACCAGTTTATTCCAATCAAGATAGCTTCAGGTGTGCCATACGTTTGTCATAAGTAAGGCTGTTAGCGCTCTAGTTGTTCTTTAGAACACTCTGGGAAGCTGCAGTAGAACACAAAGGCATCAACTGACAGGCTGCTCCTGTTGAAATATAACAGGAAGTCATTTGAGATCTCACTTAAAACATGTCCTATTTTTTCTTTCTACAGCACTAATCATAATTTCTATGACAAAATGAACCCCTCATTTTGTTCCTTTTTAAATTAAATGTTTTAAGAGTTACCAGTTTATTCCACTCAAGATGGCTTCAGGTGTGCCATAATTTTGTCATAAGTAAGAGTGTTAGCGCTCTAGTTGTTCTTTAGAACACTCTGGGGAGCTGTGGTAGAACAAAAAGGCATCAACTGACAGGCTGCTCCTGTTGAAATATAACAGAAAGATATTTGAGATCACACTTGAAACATGTCCTATTTGTTCTTTCTACAGCACTAATCATAATTTCTATGACAAAACGAACCCCATCATTTTGTTCCTTTTTAAATTAAATGTGTTAAAAGTTACCAGTTTATTCCTATCAAGATTGCTTCAGGTGTGCCATACTTTTGTCATAAGTAAGGCTGTTAGCGCTCTAGTTGTTCTTTAGAACACTCTAGGAAGCTGCAGTAGAACACAAAGGCATCAACTGACAGGCTGCTCCTGTTGAAATATAACAGGAAGATATTTGAGATCACACTTGAAACATGTCCTATATGTTCTTTCTACAGCACTAATCATAATTTCTATGACAAAACGAACCCCATCATTTTGTTCCTTTTTAAATTAAATGTGTTAAAAGTTACCAGTTTATTCCTATCAAGATTGCTTCAGGTGTGCCATACTTTTGTCATAAGTAAGGCTGTTAGCGCCCTAGTTGTTCTTTAGAACACTCTGGGAAGCTGCAGTAGAACACAAAGGCATCAACTGACAGGCTGCTCCTGTTGAAATATAACAGGAAGATATTTGAGATCACACTTGAAACATGTCCTATTTTTTCTTTCTACAGCACTAACCACAATTTCTATGACAAAACGAACCCCATAATTTTGTTCCTTTTTAAATTAAATGTGTTAAAAGTTACCAGTTTATTCCAATCAAGATTGCTTCAGGTGTGCCATACTTTTGTCATAAGTAAGGCTGTTAGCGCCCTAGTTGTTCTTTAGAACACTCTGGGAAGCTGCAGTAGAACACAAAGGCATCAACTGACAAGCTGCTCCTGTTGAAATATAACAGGAAGATATTTGAGATCTCCCTTGAAACATTATTGTTCATTCTACAGCACGAACCATCATTTCTATGACAAAATGAACCCCATCATTTTGCTCCTTTTTAAATTAAATGTTTTAAGTGTTTCCAGTTTATTCCAATCAAGATGGCTTCGGGTGTGCCATACTGTTGTCATAAGTAAGGCTGTTAGAGCCCTAAATGTTCTTTAGAACACTCTGGGAAGCTGCAGTAGAACACAAAGGCATCAACTGACAAGCTGCTCCTGTTGAAATATAACAGGAAGATATTTGAGATCTCACTTGAAACATTATTTTCCATTCTACAGCACGAACCATAATTTCTATGACAAAATGAACCCCATCATGTTGCTCCTTTTTAAATTAAATGTTTTAAGTGTTACCAGTTATTCCAATCAAGATGGCTTCGGGTGTGCCATACTTTTGTCATGAGTAAGGGTGTTAGCGCTCTAGTTGTTCTTTAGAACACTCTGGGAAGCTGCAGTAGAACATAAAGGCATCAACTGACAGGCTGCTCCTGTTGAAATATAACAGGAAGATATTTGAGATCTTACTTAAAACATGTCCTACTTTTTCTTTCTAGAGCACTAACCATAGTTTCTATGGCAAAATGAACCCCCTCATTTTGTTCCTTTTTAAATAACATGTTTTAAGTGTTACCAGTTTATTCCAATCAAGATGGCTTCAGGTGTGCCATACTTTTGTCATAAGTAAGACTGTTAGCGCTCTAGTTGTTCTTTAGAACACTCTGGGAAGCTGCAGTAGAACACAAAGGCATCAACTGACAGGCTGCTCCTGTTGAAATATAACAGGAAGTCATTTGAGATCACACTTGAAACATGTCCTAATTTTTCTTTCTACAGCACTAATCATAATTTCTATGACAAAATGAACCCATCATTTTGTTCCTTTTTAAATTAAATGTTTTAAGTGTTACCAGTTTATTCCAATCAAGATAGCTTCAGGTGTGCCATACGTTTGTCATAAGTAAGGCTGTTATCGCTCTAGTTGTTCTTTAGAACACTCTGGGAAGCTGCAGTAGAACACAAAGGCATCAACTGACAGGCTGCTCCTGTTGAAATATAACAGGAAGTCATTTGAGATCTCACTTAAAACATGTCCTATTTTTTCTTTCTACAGCACTAATCATAATTTCTATGACAAAATGAACCCCTCATTTTGTTCCTTTTTAAATTAAATGTTTTAAGAGTTACCAGTTTATTCCACTCAAGATGGCTTCAGGTGTGCCATAATTTTGTCATAAGTAAGAGTGTTAGCGCTCTAGTTGTTCTTTAGAACACTCTGGGGAGCTGTGGTAGAACAAAAAGGCATCAACTGACAGGCTGCTCCTGTTGAAATATAACAGGAAGATATGAGATCACACTTGAAACATGTCCTAATTGTTCTTTCTACAGCACTAACCATAATTTCTATGACAAATACGAACTCCATCATGTTGTTCCTTTTTAAATTAAATGTGTTAAATGTTACCAGTTTATTCCAATCAAGATGGCTTCAGGTGTGCCATACTTTTGTCATAAGTAAGGTTGTTAGCGCTCTAGTTGTTCTTTAGAACACTCTGGGAAGCTGCAGTAGAACACAAAGGCATCAACTGACAGGCTGCTGTTTAAATATAACAGGAAGATATTTGATATCTTACTTAAAACATGTCCTACTTTTTCTTTCTAGAGCACTAACCATACTTTCTATGGCAAAATGAACCCCCTCATTTTGTTCCTTTTTAAATAACATGTTTTAAGTGTTACCAGTTTATTCCAATCAAGATGGCTTCAGGTGTGCCATACTTTTGTCATAAGTAAGACTGTTAGCGCTCTAGTTGTTCTTTAGAACACTCTGGGAAGCTGCAGTAGAACACAAAGGCATCAACTGACAGGCTGCTCCTGTTGAAATATAACAGGAAGACATTTGAGATCACTCTTGAAACATGTCCTAATTTTTCTTTCTACAGCACTAATCATAATTTCTATGACAAAATGAACCCCCATCATTTTGTTCCTTTTTAAATTAAATGTTTTAAGTGTTACCAGTTTATTCCAATCAAGATAGCTTCAGGTGTGCCATACGTTTGTCATAAGTAAGGCTATTAGCGCTCTAGTTGTTCTTTAGAACACTCTGGGAAGCTGCAGTAGAACACAAAGGAATCAAATGACAGGCTGCTCCTGTTGAAATATAACAGGAAGATATTTGAGATCTCACTTAAAACATGTCCTATTTTTTCTTTCTACAGCACTAATCATAATTCCTATGACAAAATGAACCCCCTCATTTTGTTCCTTTTTAAATTAAATGTTTTAAGAGTTACCAGTTTATTCCACTCAAGATGGCTTCAGGTGTGCCATAATTTTGTCATAAGTAAGAGTGTTAGCGCTCTAGTTGTTCTTTAGAACACTCTGGGAAGCTGTGGTAGAACAAAAAGGCATCAACTGACAGGCTGCTCCTGTTGAAATATAACAGGAAGATATATGAGATCACACTTGAAACATGTCCTAATTGTTCTTTCTACAGCACTAACCATAATTTCTATGACAAATACGAACCCCATCATGTTGTTCCTTTTTAAATTAAATGTGTTAAATGTTACCAGTTTATTCCAATCAAGATGGCTTCAAGTGTGCCATACTTTTGTCATGAGTAAGGTTGTTAGCGCTCTAGTTGTTCTTTAGAACACTCTGGGAAGCTGCAGTAGAACACAAAGGCATCAACTGACAGGCTGCTCCTGTTGAAATATAACAGGAAGATATTTGAGATCACACTTGAAACATGTCCTATTTGTTCTTTCTACAGCACTAACCATAATTTCAATGACAAAACAAACCCCATCATTTTGTTCCTTTTTAAGTTAAATGTGTTAAAAGTTACCAGTTTATTCCAATCAAGATGGCTTCAGGTGTGCCATACTGTTGTCATAAGTAAGGCTGTTAGCGCCATAGTTGTTCTTTAGAACACTCTGGGAAGCTGCAGTAGAACACAAAGGCATCAACTGACAAGCTGCTCCTGTTGAAATATAACAGGAAGATATTTGAGATCTCACTTGAAACATTATTTTCCATTCTACAGCACGAACCATAATTTCTATGACAAAATGAACCCCATCATGTTGCTCCTTTTTAAATTAAATTTTTTAAGTGTTACCAGTTATTCCAATCAAGATGGCTTCGGGTGTGCCATACTTTTGTCATGAGTAAGGGTGTTAGCGCTCTAGTTGTTCTTTAGAACACTCTGGGAAGCTGCAGTAGAACATAAAGGCATCAACTGACAGGCTGCTCCTGTTGAAATATAACAGGAAGATATTTGAGATCTTACTTAAAACATGTCCTACTTTTTCTTTCTAGAGCACTAACCATAGTTTCTATGGCAAAATGAACCCCCTCATTTTGTTCCTTTTTAAATAACATGTTTTAAGTGTTACCAGTTTATTCCAATCAAGATGGCTTCAGGTGTGCCATACTTTTGTCATAAGTAAGACTGTTAGCGCTCTAGTTGTTCTTTAGAACACTCTGGGAAGCTGCAGTAGAACACAAAGGCATCAACTGACAGGCTGCTCCTGTTGAAATATAACAGGAAGTCATTTGAGATCACACTTGAAACATGTCCTAATTTTTCTTTCTACAGCACTAATCATAATTTCTATGACAAAATGAACCCATCATTTTGTTCCTTTTTAAATTAAATGTTTTAAGTGTTACCAGTTTATTCCAATCAAGATAGCTTCAGGTGTGCCATACGTTTGTCATAAGTAAGGCTGTTATCGCTCTAGTTGTTCTTTAGAACACTCTGGGAAGCTGCAGTAGAACACAAAGGCATCAACTGACAGGCTGCTCCTGTTGAAATATAACAGGAAGTCATTTGAGATCTCACTTAAAACATGTCCTATTTTTTCTTTCTACAGCACTAATCATAATTTCTATGACAAAATGAACCCCTCATTTTGTTCCTTTTTAAATTAAATGTTTTAAGAGTTACCAGTTTATTCCACTCAAGATGGCTTCAGGTGTGCCATAATTTTGTCATAAGTAAGAGTGTTAGCGCTCTAGTTGTTCTTTAGAACACTCTGGGGAGCTGTGGTAGAACAAAAAGGCATCAACTGACAGGCTGCTCCTGTTGAAATATAACAGGAAGATATGAGATCACACTTGAAACATGTCCTAATTGTTCTTTCTACAGCACTAACCATAATTTCTATGACAAATACGAACTCCATCATGTTGTTCCTTTTTAAATTAAATGTGTTAAATGTTACCAGTTTATTCCAATCAAGATGGCTTCAGGTGTGCCATACTTTTGTCATAAGTAAGGTTGTTAGCGCTCTAGTTGTTCTTTAGAACACTCTGGGAAGCTGCAGTAGAACACAAAGGCATCAACTGACAGGCTGCTGTTTAAATATAACAGGAAGATATTTGATATCTTACTTAAAACATGTCCTACTTTTTCTTTCTAGAGCACTAACCATACTTTCTATGGCAAAATGAACCCCCTCATTTTGTTCCTTTTTAAATAACATGTTTTAAGTGTTACCAGTTTATTCCAATCAAGATGGCTTCAGGTGTGCCATACTTTTGTCATAAGTAAGACTGTTAGCGCTCTAGTTGTTCTTTAGAACACTCTGGGAAGCTGCAGTAGAACACAAAGGCATCAACTGACAGGCTGCTCCTGTTGAAATATAACAGGAAGACATTTGAGATCACTCTTGAAACATGTCCTAATTTTTCTTTCTACAGCACTAATCATAATTTCTATGACAAAATGAACCCCCATCATTTTGTTCCTTTTTAAATTAAATGTTTTAAGTGTTACCAGTTTATTCCAATCAAGATAGCTTCAGGTGTGCCATACGTTTGTCATAAGTAAGGCTATTAGCGCTCTAGTTGTTCTTTAGAACACTCTGGGAAGCTGCAGTAGAACACAAAGGAATCAAATGACAGGCTGCTCCTGTTGAAATATAACAGGAAGATATTTGAGATCTCACTTAAAACATGTCCTATTTTTTCTTTCTACAGCACTAATCATAATTCCTATGACAAAATGAACCCCCTCATTTTGTTCCTTTTTAAATTAAATGTTTTAAGAGTTACCAGTTTATTCCACTCAAGATGGCTTCAGGTGTGCCATAATTTTGTCATAAGTAAGAGTGTTAGCGCTCTAGTTGTTCTTTAGAACACTCTGGGAAGCTGTGGTAGAACAAAAAGGCATCAACTGACAGGCTGCTCCTGTTGAAATATAACAGGAAGATATATGAGATCACACTTGAAACATGTCCTAATTGTTCTTTCTACAGCACTAACCATAATTTCTATGACAAATACGAACCCCATCATGTTGTTCCTTTTTAAATTAAATGTGTTAAATGTTACCAGTTTATTCCAATCAAGATGGCTTCAAGTGTGCCATACTTTTGTCATGAGTAAGGTTGTTAGCGCTCTAGTTGTTCTTTAGAACACTCTGGGAAGCTGCAGTAGAACACAAAGGCATCAACTGACAGGCTGCTCCTGTTGAAATATAACAGGAAGATATTTGAGATCACACTTGAAACATGTCCTATTTGTTCTTTCTACAGCACTAACCATAATTTCAATGACAAAACAAACCCCATCATTTTGTTCCTTTTTAAGTTAAATGTGTTAAAAGTTACCAGTTTATTCCAATCAAGATGGCTTCAGGTGTGCCATACTGTTGTCATAAGTAAGGCTGTTAGCGCCATAGTTGTTCTTTAGAACACTCTGGGAAGCTGCAGTAGAACACAAAGGCATCAACTGACAAGCTGCTCCTGTTGAAATATAACAGGAAGATATTTGAGATCTCACTTGAAACATTATTTTTCATTCTACAGCACGAACCATAATTTCTATGACAAAATGAACCCCATCATGTTGCTCCTTTTTAAATTAAATGTTTTAAGTGTTACCTGTTATTCCAATCAAGATGGCTTCGGGGGTACCATAATTTTGTCATGAGTAAGGCTGTTAGCGCTCTAGTTGTTCTTTAGAACACTCTGGGAAGCTGCAGTAGAACACAAAGGCATTACCTGACAGGCTGCTCCTGTTGAAATATAACAGGAAGACATTTGAGATCTCACTTAAAACATGTCCTACTTTTTCTTTCTAGAGCACTAACCATAGTTTCTATGGCAAAATGAACCCCCAAACTTTGTTCCTTTTTAAATAACATGTTTGAATTGTTACCAGTTTATTCCAATCAAGATGGCTTCAGGTGTGCCATACTTTTGTCATAAGTAAGACTGTTAGCGCTCTAGTTGTTCTTTAGAACACTCTGGGAAGCTGCAGTAGAACACAAAGGCATCAACTGACAGGCTGCTCCTGTTGAAATATAACAGGAAGACATTTGAGATCACACTTGAAACATGTCCTAATTTTCTTTCTACAGCACTAATCATAATTTCTATGACAAAATGAACCCCATCATTTTGTTCCTTTTTAAATTAAATGTTTTAAGTGTTACCAGTATATTCCAATCAAGATAGCTTCAGGTGTGCCATACGTTTGTCATAAGTAAGGCTATTAGTGCTCTAGTTGTTCTTTAGAACACTCTGGGAAGCTGCAGTAGAACACAAAGGCATCAAATGACAGGCTGCTCCTGTTGAAATATAACAGGAAGATATTTGAGATCTCACTTAAAACATATCCTAATTTTTCTTTCTACAGCACTAGCCATAATTTCTATGACAAAATGAACCCCCTCATTTTGTTCCTTTTTAAATTAAATGTTTTAAGAGTTACCAGTTTATTCCACTCAAGATGTCTTCAGGTGTGCCATAATTTTGTCATCAGTAAGAGTGTTAGCGCTCTAGTTGTTCTTTAGAACACTCTGGGAAGCTGTAGTAGAACACAAAGGCATCAACTGACAGGCTGCTCCTGTTGAAATATAACAGGAAGACATATGAGATCACACTTGAAACATGTCCTAATTGTTCTTTCTACAGCACTAACCATAATTTCTATGACAAATACGAACCCCATCATGTTGTTCCTTTTTAAATTAAATGTGTTAAATGTTACCAGTTTATTCCAATCAAGATGGCTTCAGGTGTGCCATACTTTTGTCATAAGTAAGGTTGTTAGCGCTCTAGTTGTTCTTTAGAACACTCTGGGAAGCTGCAGTAGAACACAAAGGCATCAACTGACAGGCTGCTCCTGTTGAAATATAACAGGAAGATATTTGAGATCACACTTGAAACATGTCCTATTTGTTCTTTCTACAGCACTAACCATAATTTCTACGACAAAACAAACCCCATCATTTTGTTCCTTTTTAAATTAAATGAGTTAAAAGTTACCAGTTTATTCCAATCAAGATTGCTTCAGGTGTGCCATACTTTTGTCATAAGTAAGGCTGTTAGCGCCCTAGTTGTTCTTTAGAACACTCTGGGAAGCTGCAGTAGAACACAAAGGCATCAACTGACAAGCTGCTCCTGTTGAAATATAACAGGAGATATTTGAGATCTCACTTGAAACATTATTTTCCATTCTACAGCACAAACCATAATTTCTATGCCAAAATAAACCCCATCATGTTGCTCCTTTTTAAATTAAATGTTTTGTTACCAGTTATTCCAATCAAGATGGCTTCGGGTGTGCCATACTTTTGTCATGAGTAAGGCTGTTAGCGCTCTAGTTGTTCTTTAGAACACTCTGGGAAGCTGCAGTAGAACACAAAGGCATCAACTGACAGGCTGCTCCTGTTGAGATATAACAGGAAGATATTTGAGATCTTACTTAAAACATGTCCTACTTTTTCTTTCTAGAGCACTAACCATAGTTTCTATGGCAAAATGAACCCCCTCATTTTGTTCCTTTTTAAATAACATGTTTTAAGTGTTACCAGTTTATTCCAATCAAGATGGCTTCAGGTGTGCCATACTTTTGTCATAAGTAAGACTGTTAGCGCTCTAGTTGTTCTTTAGAACACTCTGGGAAGCTGCAGTAGAACACAAAGGCATCAACTGACAGGCTGCTCCTGTTGAAATATAACAGGAAGATATTTGAGATCTCACTTAAAACATGTCCTATTTTTTCTTTCTGCAGCACTAATCATAATTTCTATGACAAAATGAACCCCCTCGTTTTGTTCCTTTTTAAATTAAATGTTTTAAGAGTTACCAGTTTATTCCACTCAAGATGGCTTCAGGTGTGCCATAATTTTGTCATAAGTAAGAGTGTTAGCGCTCTAGTTGTTCTTTACAACACTCTGGGAAGCTGTGGTAGAACAAAAAGGCATCAACTGACAGGCTGCTCCTGTTGAAATATAACAGGAAGATATATGAGATCACACTTGAAACATGTCCTAATTGTTCTTTCTACAGCACTAACCATAATTTCTATGACAAATACGAACCCCATCATGTTGTTCCTTTTTAAATTAAATGTTTTAAATGTTACCAGTTTATTCCAATCAAGATAGCTTCAGGTGTGCCATAATTTTGTCATAAGTAAGGTTGTTAGCGCTCTAGTTGTTCTTTACAACACTCTGGGAAGCTGCAGTAGAACACAAAGGCATCAACTGACAGGCTGCTCCTGTTGAAATATAACAGGAAGATATTTGAGATCACACTTGAAACATGTCCTATTTGTTCTTTCTACAGCACTAACCATAATTTCTATGACAAAACGAACCCCATCATTTTGTTCCTTTTTAAATTAAATGTGTTAAAAGTTACCAGTTTATTCCAATCAAGATTGCTTCAGGTGTGCCATACTTTTGTCATAAGTAAGGCTGTTAGCGCCCTAGTTGTTCTTTAGAACACTCTGGGAAGCTGCAGTAGAACACAAAGGCATCAACTGACAAGCTGCTCCTGTTGAAATATAACAGGAAGATATTTGAGATCTCCCTTGAAACATTATTTTTCATTCTACAGCACGAACCATCATTTCTATGACAAAATGAACCCCATCATTTTGCTCCTTTTTAAATTAAATGTTTTAAGTGTTTCCAGTTTATTCCAATCAAGATGGCTTCGGGTGTGCCATACTGTTGTCATAAGTAAGGCTGTTAGCGCCCTAATTGTTCTTTAGAACACTCTGGGAAGCTGCAGTAGAACACAAAGGCATCAACTGACAAGCTGCTCCTGTTGAAATATAACAGGAAGATATTTGAGATCTCACTTGAAACATTATTTTCCATTCTACAGCACGAACCATAATTTCTATGACAAAATGAACCCCATCATGTTGCTCCTTTTTAAATTAAATGTTTTAAGTGTTACCAGTTATTCCAATCAAGATGGCTTCGGGTGTGCCATACTTTTGTCATGAGTAAGGGTGTTAGCGCTCTAGTTGTTCTTTAGAACACTCTGGGAAGCTGCAGTAGAACACAAAGGCATCAACTGACAGGCTGCTACTGTTGAAACATAACAGGAAGATATTTGAGATCTTACTTAAAACATGTCCTACTTTTTCTTTCTAGAGCACTAACCATAGTTTCTATGGCAAAATGAACCCCCTCATTTTGTTCCTTTTTAAATAACATGTTTTAAGTGTTACCAGTTTATTCCAATCAAGATGGCTTCAGGTGTGCCATACTTTTGTCATAAGTAAGACTGTTAGCGCTCTAGTTGTTCTTTAGAACACTCTGGGAAGCTGCAGTAGAACACAAAGGCATCAACTGACAGGCTGCTCCTGTTGAAATATAACAGGAAGACATTTAAGATCACACTTGAAACATATCCTAATTTTTCTTTCTACAGCACTAATCATAATTCCTATGACAAAATGAACCCCATCATTTTGTTCCTTTTTAAATTAAATGTTTTAAGTGTTACCAGTTTATTCCAATCAAGATAGCTTCAGGTGTGCCATACGTTTGTCATAAGTAAGGCTATTAGCGCTCTAGTTGTTCTTTAGAACACTCTGGGAAGCTGCAGTAGAACACAAAGGCATCAAATGACAGGCTGCTCCTGTTGAAATATAACAGGAAGATATTTGAGATCTCACTTAAAACATGTCCTATTTTTTCTTTCTACAGCACTAATCATAATTTCTATGACAAAATGAACCCCCTCATTTTGTTCCTTTTTAAATTAAATGTTTTAAGAGTTACCAGTTTATTCCACTCAAGATGGCTTCAGGTGTGCCATAATTTTGTCATAAGTAAGAGTGTTAGCGCTCTAGTTGTTCTTTAGAACACTCTGGGAAGCTGCAGTAGAACACAAAGGCATCAACTGACAGGCTGCTCCTGTTGAAATATAACAGGATGATATGAGATCACACTTGAAAAATGTCCTATTTGTTCTTTCTACAGCACTAACCATAATTTCAATGAAAAAACAAACCCCATCATTTTGTTCCTTTTTAAATTAAATGTGTTAAAAGTTACCAGTTTATTCCAATCAAGATGGCTTCAGGTGTGCCATACTGTTGTCATAAGTAAGGCTGTTAGCGCCCTAGTTGTTCTTTAGAACACTCTGGGAAGCTGCAGTAGAACACAAAGGCATCAACTGACAAGCTGCTCCTGTTGAAATATAACAGGAAGATATTTGAGATCTCACTTGAAACATTATTTTTCATTCTACAGCACGAACCATAATTTCTATGACAAAATGAACCCCATCATGTTGCTCCTTTTTAAATTAAATGTTTTGTTACCAGTTATTCCAATCAAGATGGCTTCGGGTGTGCCATACTTTTGTCATGAGTAAGGCTGTTAGCGCTCTAGTTGTTCTTTAGAACACTCTGGGAAGCTGCAGTAGAACACAAAGGCATCAACTGACAGGTTGCTCCTGTTGAAATATAACAGGAAGATATTTGAGATCTTACTTAAAACATGTCCTACTTTTTCTTTCTAGAGCACTAACCATAGTTTCTATGGCAAAATGAACCCCCTCATTTTGTTCCTTTTTAAATAACATGTTTTAAGTGTTACCAGTTTATTCCAATCAAGATGGCTTCAGGTGTGCCATACTTTTGTCATAAGTAAGACTGGTAGCGCTCTAGTTGTTCTTTAGAACACTCTGGGAAGCTGCAGTAGAACACAAAGGCATCAACTGACAGGTTGCTCCTGTTGAAATATAACAGGAAGATATTTGAGATCTTACTTAAAACATGTCCTACTTTTTCTTTCTAGAGCACTAACCCTAGTTTCTATGGCAAAATGAACCCCCTCATTTTGTTCCTTTTTAAATTAAATGTTTTAAGAGTTACCAGTTTATTCCACTCAAGATGGCTTCAAGTGTGCCATAATTTTGTCCTAAGAAAGAGTGTTAGCGCTCTGGTTGTTCTTTAGAACACTCTGGGAAGCTGTGGTAGAACAAAAAGGCATCAAATGACAGGCTGCTCCTGTTGAAATATAAAAGGAAGATATTTGAGATCTCACTTAAAACATGTCCTATTTTTTCTTTCTACAGCACTAATCATAATTTCTATGACAAAATGAACCCCCTCATTTTGTTCCTTTTTAAATTAAATGTTTTAAGAGTTACCAGTTTATTCCACTCAAGATGGCTTCAGGTGTGCCATAATTTTGTCATAAGTAAGAGTGTTAGTGCTCTAGTTGTTCTTTACAACACTCTGGGAAGCTGTGGTAGAACAAAAAGGCATCAACTGACAGGCTGCTCCTGTTGAAATATAACAGGAAGATATATGAGATCACACTTGAAACATGTCCTAATTGTTCTTTCTACAGCACTAACCATAATTTCTATGACAAATACGAACCCCATCATGTTGTTCCTTTTTAAATTAAATGTGTTAAATGTTACCAGTTTATTCCAATCAAGATAGCTTCAGGTGTGCCATACTTTTGTCATAAGTAAGGTTGTTAGCGCTCTAGTTGTTCTTTAGAACACTCTGGGAAGCTGCAGTAGAACACAAAGGCATCAACTGACAGGCTGCTCCTGTTGAAATATAACAGGAAGATATTTGAGATCACACTTGAAACATGTCCTATTTGTTCTTTCTACAGCACTAACCATAATTTCTATGACAAAACGAACCCCATCATTTTGTTCCTTTTTAAATTAAATGTGTTAAAAGTTACCCGTTTATTCCAATCAAGATTGCTTCAGGTGTGCCATACTTTTGTCATAAGTAAGGCTGTTAGCGCCCTAGTTGTTCTTTAGAACACTCTGGGAAGCTGCAGTAGAACACAAAGGCATCAACTGACAAGCTGCTCCTGTTGAAATATAACAGGAAGATATTTGAGATCTCCCTTGAAACATTATTTTTCATTCTACAGCACGAACCATCATTTCTATGACAAAATGAACCCCATCATTTTGCTCCTTTTTAAATTAAATGTTTTAAGTGTTTCCAGTTTATTCCAATCAAGATGGCTTCGGGTGTGCCATACTGTTGTCATAAGTAAGGCTGTTAGCGCCCTAATTGTTCTTTAGAACACTCTGGGAAGCTGCAGTAGAACACAAAGGCATCAACTGACAAGCTGCTCCTGTTGAAATATAACAGGAAGATATTTGAGATCTTACTTAAAACATGTCCTACTTTTTCTTTCTAGAGCACTAACCATAGTTTCTATGGCAAAATGAATCCCCTCATTTTGTTCCTTTTTAAATAACATGTTTTAAGTGTTACCAGTTTATTCCAATCAAGATGGCTTCAGGTGTGCCATACTTTTGTCATAAGTAAGACTGTTAGCGCTCTAGTTGTTCTTTAGAACACTCTGGGAAGCTGCAGTAGAACACAAAGGCATCAACTGACAGGCTGCTCCTGTTGAAATATAACAGGAAGACATTTGAGATCACACTTGAAACATGTCCTAATTTTTCTTTCTACAGCACTAACCATAGTTTCTATGGCAAAATGAATCCCTCATTTTGTTCCTTTTTAAATAACATGTTTTAAGTGTTACCAGTTTATTCCAATCAAGATGGCTTCAGGTGTGCCATACTTTTGTCATAAGTAAGACTGGTAGCGCTCTAGTTGTTCTTTAGAACACTCTGGGAAGCTGCAGTAGAACACAAAGGCATCAACTGACAGGCTGCTCCTGTTGAAATATAACAGGAAGATATTTGAGATCTCACTTAAAACATGTCCTATTTTTTCTTTCTGCAGCACTAATCATAATTTCTATGACAAAATGAACCCCCTCATTTTGTTCCTTTTTAAATTAAATGTTTTAAGAGTTACCAGTTTATTCCATTCAAGATGGCTTCAAGTGTGCCATAATTTTGTCATAAGAAAGAGTGTTAGCGCTCTGGTTGTTCTTTAGAACACTCTGGGAAGCTGTGGTAGAACAAAAAGGCATCAAATGACAGGCTGCTCCTGTTGAAATATAACAGGAAGATATTTGAGATCTCACTTAAAACATGTCCTATTTTTTCTTTCTACAGCACTAATCATAATTTCTATGACAAAATGAACCCCCTCATTTTGTTCCTTTTTAAATTAAATGTTTTAAGAGTTACCAGTTTATTCCACTCAAGATGGCTTCAGGTGTGCCATAATTTTGTCATAAGTAAGAGTGTTAGCGCTCTAGTTGTTCTTCAGAACACTCTGGGAAGCTGTGGTAGAACAAAAAGGCATCAACTGACAGGCTGCTCCTGTTGAAATATAACAGGAAGATATGAGATCACACTTGAAACATGTCCTAATTGTTCTTTCTACAGCACTAACCATAATTTCTATGACAAATACGAACCCCATCATGTTGTTCCTTTTTAAATTAAATGTGTTAAATGTTACCAGTTTATTCCAATCAAGATGGCTTCAGGTGTGCCATACTTTTGTCATAAGTAAGGTTGTTAGCGCTCTAGTTGTTCTTTAGAACACTCTGGGAAGCTGCAGTAGAACACAAAGGCATCAACTGACAGGCTGCTCCTGTTGAAATATAACAGGAAGATATTTGAGATCTCACTTAAAACATGTCCTATTTTTTCTTTCTACAGCACTAATCATAATTTCTATGACAAAATGAACCCCCTCATTTTGTTCCTTTTTAAATTAAATGTTTTAAGAGTTACCAGTTTATTCCACTCAAGATGGCTTCAGGTGTGCCATAATTTTGTCATAAGTAAGAGTGTTAGCGCTCTAGTTGTTCTTTACAACACTCTGGGAAGCTGTGGTAGAACAAAAAGGCATCAACTGACAGGCTGCTCCTGTTGAAATATAACAGGAAGATATTTGAGATCACACTTGAAACATGTCCTATTTGTTCTTTCTACAGCACTAACCATAATTTCTATGACAAAACGAACCCCATCATTTTGTTCCTTTTTAAATTAAATGTGTTAAAAGTTACCCGTTTATTCCAATCAAGATTGCTTCAGGTGTGCCATACTTTTGTCATAAGTAAGGCTGTTAGCGCCCTAGTTGTTCTTTAGAACACTCTGGGAAGCTGCAGTAGAACACAAAGGCATCAACTGACAAGCTGCTCCTGTTGAAATATAACAGGAAGATATTTGAGATCTCCCTTGAAACATTATTTTTCATTCTACAGCACGAACCATCATTTCTATGACAAAATGAACCCCATCATTTTGCTCCTTTTTAAATTAAATGTTTTAAGTGTTTCCAGTTTATTCCAATCAAGATGGCTTCGGGTGTGCCATACTGTTGTCATAAGTAAGGCTGTTAGCGCCCTAATTGTTCTTTAGAACACTCTGGGAAGCTGCAGTAGAACACAAAGGCATCAACTGACAAGCTGCTCCTGTTGAAATATAACAGGAAGATATTTGAGATCTCACTTGAAACATTATTTTCCATTCTACAGCACGAACCATAATTTCTATGACAAAATGAACCCCATCATGTTGCTCCTTTTTAAATTAAATGTTTTAAGTGTTACCAGTTATTCCAATCAAGATGGCTTCGGGTGTGCCATACTTTTGTCATGAGTAAGGGTGTTAGCGCTCTAGTTGTTCTTTAGAACACTCTGGGAAGCTGCAGTAGAACACAAAGGCATCAACTGACAGGCTGCTCCTGTTGAAATATAACAGGAAGATATTTGAGATCTTACTTAAAACATGTCCTACTTTTTCTCTCTAGAGCACTAACCATAGTTTCCATGGCAAAATGAACCCCCTCATTTTGTTCCTTTTTAAATAACATGTTTTAAGTGTTACCAGTTTATTCCAATCAAGATGGCTTCAGGTGTGCCATACTTTTGTCATAAGTAAGACTGTTAGCGCTCTAGTTGTTCTTTAGAACACTCTGGGAAGCTGCAGTAGAACACAAAGGCATCAACTGACAGGCTGCTCCTGTTGAAATATAACAGGAAGACATTTGAGATCACACTTGAAACATGTCCTAATTTTTCTTTCTACAGCACTAATCATAATTTCTATGACAAAATGAACCCCATCATTTTGTTCCTTTTTAAATTAAATGTTTGAAGTGTTACCAGTTTATTCCAATCAAGATAGCTTCAGGTGTGCCATACGTTTGTCATAAGTAAGGCTATTAGCGCTCTAGTTGTTCTTTAGAACACTCTGGGAAGCTGCAGTAGAACACAAAGGCATCAAATGACAGGCTGCTCCTGTTGAAATATAACAGGAAGATATTTGAGATCTCACTTAAAACATGTCCTATTTTTTCTTTCTACAGCACTAATCATAATTTCTATGACAAAATGAACCCCCTCATTTTGTTCCTTTTTAAATTAAATGTTTTAAGAGTTACCAGTTTATTCCACTCAAGATGGCTTCAGGTGTGCCATAATTTTGTCATAAGTAAGAGTGTTAGCGCTCTAGTTGTTCTTTAGAACACTCTGGGAAGCTGTGGTAGAACAAAAAGGCATCAACTCACAGGCTGCTCCTGTTGAAATATAACAGGAAGATATGAGATCACACTTGAAACATGTCCTAATTGTTCTTTCTACAGCACTAACCATAATTTCTATGACAAATACGAACCCCATCATGTTGTTCCTTTTTAAATTAAATGTGTTAAATGTTACCAGTTTATTCCAATCAAGATGGCTTCAGGTGTGCCATACTTTTGTCATAAGTAAGGTTGTTAGCGCTCTAGTTGTTCTTTAGAACACTCTGGGAAGCTGCAGTAGAACACAAAGGCATCAACTGACAGGCTGCTCCTGTTGAAATATAACAGGAAGATATTTGAGATCACACTTGAAACATGTCCTATTTGTTCTTTCTACAGCACTAACCATAATTTCTATGACAAAACGAACCCCATCATTTTGTTCCTTTTTAAATTAAATGTGTTAAAAGTTACCAGTTTATTCCAATCAAGATTGCTTCAGGTGTGCCATACTTTTGTCATAAGTAAGGCTGTTAGCACCCTAGTTGTTCTTTAGAACACTCTGGGAAGCTGCAGTAGAACACAAAGGCATCAACTGACAGGCTGCTGTTTAAATATAACAGGAAGATATGTGAGATCTTACTTAAAACATGTCCTACTTTTTCTTTCTAGAGCACTAACCATAGTTTCTATGGCAAAATGAACCCCCTCATTTTGTTCCTTTTTAAATACCATGTTTTAAGTGTGACCAGTTTATTCCAATCAAGATGGCTTCAGGTGTGCCATACTTTTGTCATAAGTAAGACTGTTAGCGCTCTAGTTATTCTTTAGAACACTCTGGGAAGCTGCAGTAGAACACAAAGGCATCAACTGACAGGCTGCTCCTGTTGAAATATAACAGGAAGACATTTGAGATCACACTTGAAACATGTCCTAATTTTTCTTTCCACAGCACTAATCATAATTTCTATGACAAAATGAACCCCAACATTTTGTTCCTTTTTAAATTAAATGTTTTAAGTGTTACCAGTTTATTCCAATCAAGATAGCTTCAGGTGTGCCATACGTTTGTCATAAGTAAGGCTATTAGCGCTCTAGTTGTTCTTTAGAACACTCTGGGAAGCTGCAGTAGAACACAAAGGCATCAAATGACAGGCTGCTCCTGTTGAAATATAACAGGAAGATATTTGAGATCTCCCTTGAAACATTATTTTTCATTCTACAGCACGAACCATCATTTCTATGACAAAGTGAACCCCATCATTTTGCTCCTTTTTAAATTAAATGTTTTAAGTGTTTCCAGTTTATTCCAATCAAGATGGCTTCGGGTGTGCCATACTGTTGTCATAAGTAAGGCTGTTAGCGCCCTAATTGTTCTTTAGAACACTCTGGGAAGCTGCAGTAGAACACAAAGGCATCAACTGACAGGCTGCTCCTGTTGAAATATAACAGGAAGATATTTGAGATCTTACTTAAAACATGTCCTACTTTTTCTCTCTAGAGCACTAACCATAGTTTCCATGGCAAAATGAACCCCCTCATTTTGTTCCTTTTTAAATAACATGTTTTAAGTGTTACCAGTTTATTCCAATCAAGATGGCTTCAGGTGTGCCATACTTTTGTCATAAGTAAGACTGTTAGCGCTCTAGTTGTTCTTTAGAACACTCTGGGAAGCTGCAGTAGAACACAAAGGCATCAACTGACAGGCTGCTCCTGTTGAAATATAACAGGAAGACATTTGAGATCACACTTGAAACATGTCCTAATTTTTCTTTCTACAGCACTAATCATAATTTCTATGACAAAATGAACCCCATCATTTTGTTCCTTTTTAAATTAAATGTTTTAAGTGTTACCAGTTTATTCCAATCAAGATAGCTTCAGGTGTGCCATACGTTTGTCATAAGTAAGGCTATTAGCGCTCTAGTTGTTCTTTAGAACACTCTGGGAAGCTGCAGTAGAACACAAAGGCATCAAATGACAGGCTGCTCCTGTTGAAATATAACAGGAAGATATTTGAGATCTCACTTAAAACATGTCCTATTTTTTCTTTCTACAGCACTAATCATAATTTCTATGACAAAATGAACCCCCTCATTTTGTTCCTTTTTAAATTAAATGTTTTAAGAGTTACCAGTTTATTCCACTCAAGATGGCTTCAGGTGTGCCATAATTTTGTCATAAGTAAGAGTGTAAGCGCTCTAGTTGTTCTTTAGAACACTCTGGGAAGCTGTGGTAGAACAAAAAGGCATCAACTCACAGGCTGCTCCTGTTGAAATATAACAGGAAGATATGAGATCACACTTGAAACATGTCCTAATTGTTCTTTCTACAGCACTAACCATAATTTCTATGACAAATACGAACCCCATCATGTTGTTCCTTTTTAAATTAAATGTGTTAAATGTTACCAGTTTATTCCAATCAAGATGGCTTCAGGTGTGCCATACTTTTGTCATAAGTAAGGTTGTTAGCGCTCTAGTTGTTCTTTAGAACACTCTGGGAAGCTGCAGTAGAACACAAAGGCATCAACTGACAGGCTGCTCCTGTTGAAATATAACAGGAAGATATTTGAGATCACACTTGAAACATGTCCTATTTGTTCTTTCTACAGCACTAACCATAATTTCTATGACAAAACGAACCCCATCATTTTGTTCCTTTTTAAATTAAATGTGTTAAAAGTTACCAGTTTATTCCAATCAAGATTGCTTCAGGTGTGCCATACTTTTGTCATAAGTAAGGCTGTTAGCACCCTAGTTGTTCTTTAGAACACTCTGGGAAGCTGCAGTAGAACACAAATGCATCAACTGACAGGCTGCTGTTTAAATATAACAGGAAGATATTTGAGATCTTACTTAAAACATGTCCTACTTTTTCTTTCTAGAGCACTAACCATAGTTTCTATGGCAAAATGAACCCCCTCATTTTGTTCCTTTTTAAATACCATGTTTTAAGTGTGACCAGTTTATTCCAATCAAGATGGCTTCAGGTGTGCCATACTTTTGTCATAAGTAAGACTGTTAGCGCTCTAGTTATTCTTTAGAACACTCTGAAGAGCTGCAGTAGAACACAAAGGCATCAACTGACAGGCTGCTCCTGTTGAAATATAACAGGAAGACATTTGAGATCACACTTGAAACATGTCCTAATTTTTCTTTCCACAGCACTAATCATAATTTCTATGACAAAATGAACCCCAACATTTTGTTCCTTTTTAAATTAAATGTTTTAAGTGTTACCAGTTTATTCCAATCAAGATAGCTTCAGGTGTGCCATACGTTTGTCATAAGTAAGGCTATTAGCGCTCTAGTTGTTCTTTAGAACACTCTGGGAAGCTGCAGTAGAACACAAAGGCATCAAATGACAGGCTGCTCCTGTTGAAATATAACAGGCAGATATTTGAGATCTGACTTAAAACATGTCCTATTTTTTCTTTCTACAGCACTAATCATAATTTCTATGACAAAATGAACCCCCTCATTTTGTTCCCTTTTAAATTAAATGTTTTAAGAGTTACCAGTTTATTCCACTCAAGATGGCTTCAGGTGTGCCATAATTTTGTCATAAGTAAGAGTGTTAGCGCTCTAGTTGTTCTTTAGAACACTCTGGGAAGCTGTGGTAGAACAAAAAGGCATCAACTGACAGGCTGCTCCTGTTGAAATACAACAGAAAGATATTTGAGATCACACTTGAAACATGTCCTATTTGTTCTTTCTACAGCACTAACCATAATTTCAATGAAAAAACAAACCCCATCATTTTGTTCCTTTTTAAATTAAATGTGTTAAAAGTTACCAGTTTATTCCAATCAAGATGGCTTCAGGTGTGCCATACTGTTGTCATAAGTAAGGCTGTTAGCGCCCTAGTTGTTCTTTAGAACACTCTGGGAAGCTGCAGTAGAACACAAAGGCATCAACTGACAAGCTGCTCCTGTTGAAATATAACAGGAAGATATTTGAGATCTCACTTGAAACATTATTTTTCATTCTACAGCACGAACCATAATTTCTATGACAAAATGAACCCCATCATGTTGCTCCTTTTTAAATGAAATGTTTTAAGTGTTACCAGTTATTCCAATCAAGATGGCTTCGGGTGTGCCATACTTTTGTCATGAGTAAGGCTGTTAGCGCTCTAGTTGTTCTTTAGAACACTCTGGGAAGCTGCAGTAGAACACAAAGGCATCAACTGACAGGCTGCTCCTGTTGAAATATAACAGGAAGATATTTGAGATCTCACTTAAAACATGTCCTACTTTTTCTTTCTAGAGCACTAACCATAGTTTCTATGGCAAAATGAACCCCCAAATTTTGTTCCTTTTTAAATAACATGTTTGAATTGTTACCAGTTTATTCCAATCAAGATGGCTTCAGGTGTGCCATACTTTTGTCATAAGTAAGACTGTTAGCGCTCTAGTTGTTCTTTAGAACACTCTGGGAAGCTGCAGTAGAACACAAAGGCATCAACTGACAGGCTGCTCCTGTTGAAATATAACAGGAAGACATTTGAGATCACACTTGAAACATGTCCTAATTTTTCTTTCTACAGCACTAACCATAATTTCTATGACAAAATGAACCCCCTCATTTTGTTCCTTTTTAAATTAAATGTTTTAAGAGTTACCAGTTTATTCCACTCAAGATGTCTTCAGGTGTGCCATAATTTTGTCATAAGTAAGAGTGTTAGCGCTCTAGTTGTTCTTTAGAACACTCTGGGAAGCTGTAGTAGAACACAAAGGCATCACCTGACAGGCTGCTCCTGTTGAAATATAACAGGAAGACATATGAGATCACACTTGAAACATGTCCTAATTGTTCTTTCTACAGCACTAACCATAATTTCTATGACAAATACGAACCCCATCATGTTGTTCCTTTTTAAATTAAATGTGTTAAATGTTACCAGTTTATTCCAATCAAGATGGCTTCAGGTGTGCCATACTTTTGTCATAAGTAAGGTTGTTAGCGCTCTAGTTGTTCTTTAGAACACTCTGGGAAGCTGCAGTAGAACACAAAGGCATCAACTGACAGGCTGCTCCTGTTGAAATATAACAGGAAGATATTTGAGATCACACTTGAAACATGTCCTATTTGTTCTTTCTACAGCACTAACCATAATTTCTATGACAAAACGAACCCCATCATTTTGTTCCTTTTTAAATTAAATGTGTTAAAAGTTACCAGTTTATTCCAATCAAGAAGGCTTCAGGTGTGCCATACTGTTGTCATAAGTAAGGCTGTTAGCGCCCTAGTTGTTCTTTAGAACACTCTGGGAAGCTGCAGTAGAACACAAAGGCATCAACTGACAAGCTGCTCCTGTTGAAATATAACAGGAAGATATTTGAGATCTCACTTGAAATATTATTTTTCATTCTACAGCACAAACCATAATTTCTATGACAAAATGAACCCCATCATGTTGCTCCTTTTTAAATTAAATGTTTTAAGTGTTACCAGTTATTCCAATCAAGATGGCTTCGGGTGTGCCATACTTTTGTCATGAGTAAGGCTGTTAGCGCTCTAGTTGTTCTTTAGAACACTCTGGGAAGCTGCAGTAGAACACAACGGCATCAACTGACAGGCTGCTCCTGTTGAAATATAACAGGAAGATATTTGAGATCTCACTTAAAACATGTCCTACTTTTTCTTTCTAGAGCACTAACCATAGTTTCTATGGCAAAATGAACCCCCAAATTTTGTTCCTTTTTAAATAACATGTTTGAATTGTTACCAGTTTATTCCAATCAAGATGGCTTCAGGTGTGCCATACTTTTGTCATAAGTAAGACTGTTAGCGCTCTAGTTGTTCTTTAGAACACTCTGGGAAGCTGCAGTAGAACACAAAGGCATCAACTGACAGGCTGCTCCTGTTGAAATATAACAGGAAGACATTTGAGAGCACACTTGAAACATGTCCTAATTTTCTTTCTACAGCACTAATCATAATTTCTATGACAAAATGAACCCCATCATTTTGTTCCTTTTTAAATTAAATGTTTTAAGTGTTACAAGTATATTCCAATCAAGATAGCTTCAGGTGTGCCATACGTTTGTCATAAGTAAGGCTATTAGCGCTCTAGTTGTTCTTTAGAACACTCTGGGAAGCTGCAGTAGAACACAAAGGCATCAAATGACAGGCTGCTCCTCTTGAAATATAACAGGAAGATATTTGAGATCTCACTTAAAACATGTCCTAATTTTTCTTTCTACAGCACTAACCATAATTTCTATGACAAAATGAACCCCCTCATTTTGTTCCTTTTTAAATTAAATGTTTTAAGAGTTACCAGTTTATTCCACTCAAGATGTCTTCAGGTGTGCCATAATTTTGTCATAAGTAAGAGTGTTAGCGCTTTAGTTGTTCTTTAGAACACTCTGGGAAGCTGTAGTAGAACACAAAGGCATCAACTGACAGGCTGCTCCTGTTGAAATATAACAGGAAGACATATGAGATCACACTTGAAACATGTCCTAATTGTTCTTTCTACAGCACTAACCATAATTTCTATGACAAATACGAACCCCATCATGTTGTTCCTTTTTAAATTAAATGTGTTAAATGTTACCAGTTTATTCCAATCAAGATGGCTTCAGGTGTGCCATACTTTTGTCATAAGTAAGGTTGTTAGCGCTCTAGTTGTTCTTTAGAACACTCTGGGAAGCTGCAGTAGAACACAAAGGCATCAACTGACAGGCTGCTCCTGTTGAAATATAACAGGAAGATATTTGAGATCACAATTGAAATATGTCCTATTTGTTCTTTCTACAGCACTAACCATAATTTCTATGACAAAACGAACCCCATCATTTTGTTCCTTTTTAAATTAAATGTGTTAAAAGTTACCAGTTTATTCCAATCAAGAAGGCTTCAGGTGTGCCATACTGTTGTCATAAGTAAGGCTGTTAGCGCCCTAGTTGTTCTTTAGAACACTCTGGGAAGCTGCAGTAGAACACAAAGGCATCAACTGACAAGCTGCTCCTGTTGAAATATAACAGGAAGATATTTAAGATCTCACTTGAAATATTATTTTTCATTCTACAGCACGAACCATAATTTCTATGACAAAATGAACCCCATCATGTTGCTCCTTTTTAAATTAAATGTTTTAAGTGTTACCAGTTATTCCAATCAAGATGGCTTCGGGTGTGCCATACTTTTGTCATGAGTAAGGCTGTTAGCGCTCTAGTTGTTCTTTAGAACACTCTGGGAAGCTGCAGTAGAACACAAAGGCATCAACTGACAGGCTGCTCCTGTTGAAATATAACAGGAAGATATTTGAGATCTCACTTAAAACATGTCCTACTTTTTCTTTCTAGAGCACTAACCATAGTTTCTATGGCAAAATGAACCCCCAAATTTTGTTCCTTTTTAAATAACATGTTTGAATTGTTACCAGTTTATTCCAATCAAGATGGCTTCAGGTGTGCCATACTTTTGTCATAAGTAAGACTGTTAGCGCTCTAGTTGTTCTTTAGAACACTCTGGGAAGCTGCAGTAGAACACAAAGGCATCAACTGACAGGCTGCTCCTGTTGAAATATAACAGGAAGACATTTGAGATCACACTTGAAACATGTCCTAATTTTCTTTCTACAGCACTAATCATAATTTCTATGACAAAATGAACCCCATCATTTTGTTCCTTTTTAAATTAAATGTTTTAAGTGTTACAAGTATATTCCAATCAAGATAGCTTCAGGTGTGCCATACGTTTGTCATAAGTAAGGCTATTAGCGCTCTAGTTGTTCTTTAGAACACTCTGGGAAGCTGCAGTAGAACACAAAGGCATCAAATGACAGGCTGCTCCTCTTGAAATATAACAGGAAGATATTTGAGATCTCACTTAAAACATGTCCTAATTTTTCTTTCTACAGCACTAACCATAATTTCTATGACAAAATGAACCCCCTCATTTTGTTCCTTTTTAAATTAAATGTTTTAAGAGTTACCAGTTTATTCCACTCAAGATGTCTTCAGGTGTGCCATAATTTTGTCATAAGTAAGAGTGTTAGCGCTTTAGTTGTTCTTTAGAACACTCTGGGAAGCTGTAGTAGAACACAAAGGCATCAACTGACAGGCTGCTCCTGTTGAAATATAACAGGAAGACATATGAGATCACACTTGAAACATGTCCTAATTGTTCTTTCTACAGCACTAACCATCATTTCTATGACAAATACGAACCCCATCGTGTTGTTCCTTTTTAAATTAAATGTGTTAAATGTTACCAGTTTATTCCAATCAAGATGGCTTCAGGTGTGCCATACTTTTGTCATAAGTAAGGTTGTTAGCGCTCTAGTTGTTCTTTCGAACACTCTGGGAAGCTGCAGTAGAACACAAAGGCATCAACTGACAGGCTGCTCCTGTTGAAATATAACAGGAAGATATTTGAGATCACACTTGAAACATGTCCTATTTGTTCTTTCTGCAGCACTAACCATAATTTCTATGACAAAACGAACCCCATCATTTTGTTCCTTTTTAAATTAAATGAGTTAAAAGTTACCAGTTTATTCCAATCAAGATTGCTTCAGGTGTGCCATACTTTTGTCATACGTAAGGCTGTTAGCGCCCTAGTTGTTCTTTAGAACACTCTGGGAAGCTGCAATAGAACACAAAGGCATCAACTGACAAGCTGCTCCTGTTGAAATATAACAGGAGATATTTGAGATCTCACTTGAAACATTATTTTCCATTCTACAGCACGAACCATAATTTCTATGACAATATAAACCCCATCATGTTGCTACTTTTTAAATTAAATGTTTTGTTACCAGTTATTCCAATCAAGATGGCTTCGGGTGTGCCATACTTTTGTCATGAGTAAGGCTGTTAGCGCTCTAGTTGTTCTTTAGAACACTCTGGGAAGCTGCAGTAGAACACAAAGGCATCAACTGACAGGCTGCTCCTGTTGAAATATAACAGGAAGATATTTGAGATCTTACTTAAAACATGTCCTACTTTTTCTTTCTAGAGCACTAACCATAGTTTGTATGGCAAAATGAACCCCCTCATTTTGTTCCTTTTTAAATAACATGTTTTAAGTGTTACCGGTTTATTCCAATCAAGATGGCTTCAGGTGTGCCATACTTTTGTCATAAGTAAGACTGTTAGCGCTCTAGTTGTTCTTTAGAACACTCTGGGAAGCTGCAGTAGAACACAAAGGCATCAACTGACAGGCTGCTCCTGTTGAAATATAACAGGAAGATATTTGAGATCTCAATTAAAACATGTCCTATTTTTTTCTTTCTGCAGCACTAATCATAATTTCTATGACAAAATGAACCCCCTCATTTTGTTCCTTTTTAAATTAAATGTTTTATGAGTTACCAGTTTATTCCACTAAAGATGGCTTCAATTGTGCCATAATTTTGTCATAAGAAAGAGTGTTAGCGCTCTGGTTGTTCTTTAGAACACTCTGGGAAGCTGTGGTAGAACAAAAAGGCATCAAATGACAGGCTGCTCCTGTTGAAATATAACAGGAAGATATTTGAGATCTCACTTAAAACATGTCCTATTTTTTCTTTCTACAGCACTAATCATAATTTCTATGACAAAATGAAGCCCCTCATTTTGTTCCTTTTTAAATTAAATGTTTTAAGTGTTACCAGTTATTCCAATCAAGATGGCTTCGGGTGTGCCATACCTTTTTCATGAGTAAGGGTGTTAGCGCTCTAGTTGTTCTTTAGAACACTCTGGGAAGCTGCAGTAGAACACAAAGGCATCAACTGACAGGCTGCTCCTGTTGAAATATAACAGGAAGATATTTGAGATCTTACTTAAAACATGTCCTACTTTTTCTTTCTAGAGCACTAACCATAGTTTCTATGGCAAAATGAACCCCCTCATTTTGTTCCTTTTTAAATAACATGTTTTAAGTGTTACCAGTTTATTCCAATCAAGATGGCTTCAGGTGTGCCATACTTTTGTCATAAGTAAGACTGTTAGCGCTCTAGTTGTTCTTTAGAACACTCTGGGAAGCTGCAGTAGAACACAAAGGCATCAACTGACAGGCTGCTCCTGTTGAAATATAACAGGAAGACATTTGAGATCACACTTGAAACATGTCCTAATTTTTCTTTCTACAGCACTAACCATAGTTTCTATGGCAAAATGAACCCCCTCATTTTGTTCCTTTTTAAATAACATGTTTTAAGTGTTACCAGTTTATTCCAATCAAGATGGCTTCAGGTGTGCCATACTTTTGTCATAAGTAAGACTGTTAGCGCTCTAGTTGTTCTTTAGAACACTCTGGGAAGCTGCAGTAGAACACAAAGGCATCAACTGACAGGCTGCTCCTGTTGAAATATAACAGGAAGACATTTGAGATCACACTTGAAACATGTCCTAATTTTTCTTTCTACAGCACTAATCATAATTTCTATGACAAAATGAACCCCATCATTTTGTTCCTTTTTAAATTAAATGTTTTAAGTGTTACCAGTTTATTCCAATCAAGATAGCTTCAGGTGACCCATACGTTTGTCATAAGTAAGGCTATTAGCGCTCTAGTTGTTCTTTAGAACACTCTGGGAAGCTGCAGTAGAACACAAAGGCATCAAATGACAGGCTGCTCCTGTTGAAATATAACAGGAAGATATTTGAGATCTCACTTAAAACATGTCCTATTTTTTCTTTCTACAGCACTAATCATAATTTCTATGACAAAATGAACCCCCTCATTTTGTTCCTTTTTAAATTAAATGTTTTAAGAGTTACCAGTTTATTCCACTCAAGATGGCTTCAGGTGTGCCATAATTTTGTCATAAGTAAGAGTGTTACCGCTCTAGTTGTTTTTTAGAACACTCTGGGAAGCTGTGGTAGAACAAAAAGGCATCAACTGACAGGCTGCTCCTGTTGAAATATAACAGGAAGATATGAGATCACACTTGAAACATGTCCTAATTGTTCTTTCTACAGCACTAACCATAATTTCTATGACAAATACGAACCCCATCATGTTGTTCCTTTTTAAATTAAATGTGTTAAATGTTACCAGTTTATTCCAATCAAGATGGCTTCAGGTGTGCCATACTTTTGTCATAAGTAAGGTTGTTAGCGCTCTAGTTGTTCTTTAGAACACTCTGGGAAGCTGCAGTAGAACACAAAGGCATCAACTGACAGGCTGCTCCTGTTGAAATATAACAGGAAGATATTTGAGATCTTACTTAAAACATGTCCTACTTTTTCTTTCTAGAGCACTAACCATAGTTTCTATGGCAAAATGAACCCCCTCATTTTGTTCCTTTTTAAATAACATGTTTTAAGTGTTACCAGTTTATTCCAACCAAGATGGCTTCAGGTGTGCCATACTTTTGTCATAAGTAAGGCTGTTAGCACCCTAGTTGTTCTTTAGAACACTCTGGGAAGCTGCAGTAGAACACAAAGGCATCAACTGACAGGCTGCTGTTTAAATATAACAGGAAGATATTTGAGATCTTACTTAAAACATGTCCTACTTTTTCTTTCTAGAGCACTAACCATAGTTTCTATGGCAAAATGAACCCCCTCATTTTGTTCCTTTTTAAATAACATGTTTTAAGTGTGACCAGTTTATTCCAATCAAGATGGCTTCAGGTGTGCCATACTTTTGTCATAAGTAAGACTGTTAGCGCTCTAGTTGTTCTTTAGAACACTCTGGGAAGCTGCAGTAGAAGACAAAGGCATCAACTGACAGGCTGCTCCTGTTGAAATATAACAGGAAGACATTTGAGATCACACTTGAAACATGTCCTAATTTTTCTTTCTACAGCACTAATCATAATTTCTATGACAAAATGAACCCCATCATTTTGTTCCTTTTTAAATTAAATGTTTTAAGTGTTACAAGTATATTCCAATCAAGATAGCTTCAGGTGTGCCATACGTTTGTCATAAGTAAGGCTATTAGCGCTCTAGTTGTTCTTTAGAACACTCTGGGAAGCTGCAGTAGAACACAAAGGCATCAAATGACAGGCTGCTCCTCTTGAAATATAACAGGAAGATATTTGAGATCTCACTTAAAACATGTCCTAATTTTTCTTTCTACAGCACTAACCATAATTTCTATGACAAAATGAACGCCCTCATTTTGTTCCTTTTTAAATTAAATGTTTCAAGAGTTACCAGTTTATTCCACTCAAGATGTCTTCAGGTGTGCCATAATTTTGTCATAAGTAAGAGTGTTAGCGCTCTATTTGTTCTTTAGAACACTCTGGGAAGCTGTGGTAGAACAAAAAGGCATCAACTGACAGGCTGCTCCTGTTGAAATATAACAGGAAGATATTTGAGATCACACTTGAAACATGTCCTATTTGTTCTTTCTACAGCACTAACCATAATTTCAATGAAAAAACAAACCCCATCATTTTGTTCCTTTTTAAATTAAATGTGTTAAAAGTTACCAGTTTATTCCAATCAAGATGGCTTTAGGTGTGCCATACTGTTGTCATAAGTAAGGCTGTTAGCGCCCTAGTTGTTCTTTAGAACACTCTGGGAAGCTGCAGTAGAACACAAAGGCATCAACTGACAAGCTGCTCCTGTTGAAATATAACAGGAAGATATTTGAGATCTCACTTGAAACATTATTTTTCATTCTACAGCACGAACCATAATTTCTATGACAAAATGAACCCCATCATGTTGCTCCTTTTTAAATTAAATGTTTTAAGTGTTACCAGTTATTCCAATCAAGATGGCTTCGGGTGTGCCATACTTTTGTCATGAGTAAGGCTGTTAGCGCTCTAGTTGTTCTTTAGAACACTCTGGGAAGCTGCAGTAGAACACAAAGGCATCAACTGACAAGCTGCTCCTGTTGAAATATAACAGGAGATATTTGAGATCTCACTTGAAACATTATTTTCCATTCTACAGCACAAACCATAATTTCTATGCCAAAATAAACCCCATCATGTTGCTCCTTTTTAAATTAAATGTTTTGTTACCAGTTATTCCAATCAAGATGGCTTCGGGTGTGCCATACTTTTGTCATGAGTAAGGCTGTTAGCGCTCTAGTTGTTCTTTAGAACACTCTGGGAAGCTGCAGTAGAACACAAAGGCATCAACTGACAGGCTGCTCCTGTTGAGATATAACAGGAAGATATTTGAGATCTTACTTAAAACATGTCCTACTTTTTCTTTCTAGAGCACTAACCATAGTTTCTATGGCAAAATGAACCCCCTCATTTTGTTCCTTTTTAAATAACATGTTTTAAGTGTTACCAGTTTATTCCAATCAAGATGGCTTCAGGTGTGCCATACTTTTGTCATAAGTAAGACTGTTAGCGCTCTAGTTGTTCTTTAGAACACTCTGGGAAGCTGCAGTAGAACACAAAGGCATCAACTGACAGGCTGCTCCTGTTGAAATATAACAGGAAGACATTTGAGATCACACTTGAAACATGTCCTAATTTTTCTTTCTACAGCACTAACCATAGTTTCTATGGCAAAATGAACCCCCTCATTTTGTTCCTTTTTAAATAACATGTTTTAAGTGTTACCAGTTTATTCCAATCAAGATGGCTTCAGGTGTGCCATACTTTTGTCATAAGTAAGACTGTTAGCGCTCTAGTTGTTCTTTAGAACACTCTGGGAAGCTGCAGTAGAACACAAAGGCATCAACTGACAGGCTGCTCCTGTTGAAATATAACAGGAAGACATTTGAGATCACACTTGAAACATGTCCTAATTTTTCTTTCTACAGCACTAATCATAATTTCTATGACAAAATGAACCCCATCATTTTGTTCCTTTTTAAATTAAATGTTTTAAGTGTTACCAGTTTATTCCAATCAAGATAGCTTCAGGTGACCCATACGTTTGTCATAAGTAAGGCTATTAGCGCTCTAGTTGTTCTTTAGAACACTCTGGGAAGCTGCAGTAGAACACAAAGGCATCAAATGACAGGCTGCTCCTGTTGAAATATAACAGGAAGATATTTGAGATCTCACTTAAAACATGTCCTATTTTTTCTTTCTACAGCACTAATCATAATTTCTATGACAAAATGAACCCCCTCATTTTGTTCCTTTTTAAATTAAATGTTTTAAGAGTTACCAGTTTATTCCACTCAAGATGGCTTCAGGTGTGCCATAATTTTGTCATAAGTAAGAGTGTTACCGCTCTAGTTGTTCTTTAGAACACTCTGGGAAGCTGTGGTAGAACAAAAAGGCATCAACTGACAGGCTGCTCCTGTTGAAATATAACAGGAAGATATGAGATCACACTTGAAACATGTCCTAATTGTTCTTTCTACAGCACTAACCATAATTTCTATGACAAATACGAACCCCATCATGTTGTTCCTTTTTAAATTAAATGTGTTAAATGTTACCAGTTTATTCCAATCAAGATGGCTTCAGGTGTGCCATACTTTTGTCATAAGTAAGGTTGTTAGCGCTCTAGTTGTTCTTTAGAACACTCTGGGAAGCTGCAGTAGAACACAAAGGCATCAACTGACAGGCTGCTCCTGTTGAAATATAACAGGAAGATATTTGAGATCTTACTTAAAACATGTCCTACTTTTTCTTTCTAGAGCACTAACCATAGTTTCTATGGCAAAATGAACCCCCTCATTTTGTTCCTTTTTAAATAACATGTTTTAAGTGTTACCAGTTTATTCCAACCAAGATGGCTTCAGGTGTGCCATACTTTTGTCATAAGTAAGGCTGTTAGCACCCTAGTTGTTCTTTAGAACACTCTGGGAAGCTGCAGTAGAATACAAAGGCATCAACTGACAGGCTGCTGTTTAAATATAACAGGAAGATATTTGAGATCTTACTTAAAACATGTCCTACTTTTTCTTTCTAGAGCACTAACCATAGTTTCTATGGCAAAATGAACCCCCTCATTTTGTTCCTTTTTAAATAACATGTTTTAAGTGTGACCAGTTTATTCCAATCAAGATGGCTTCAGGTGTGCCATACTTTTGTCATAAGTAAGACTGTTAGCGCTCTAGTTGTTCTTTAGAACACTCTGGGAAGCTGCAGTAGAAGACAAAGGCATCAACTGACAGGCTGCTCCTGTTGAAATATAACAGGAAGACATTTGAGATCACACTTGAAACATGTCCTAATTTTTCTTTCTACAGCACTAATCATAATTTCTATGACAAAACGAACCCCATCATTTTGTTCCTTTTTAAATTAAATGTTTTAAGTGTTACAAGTATATTCCAATCAAGATAGCTTCAGGTGTGCCATACGTTTGTCATAAGTAAGGCTATTAGCGCTCTAGTTGTTCTTTAGAACACTCTGGGAAGCTGCAGTAGAACACAAAGGCATCAAATGACAGGCTGCTCCTCTTGAAATATAACAGGAAGATATTTGAGATCTCACTTAAAACATGTCCTAATTTTTCTTTCTACAGCACTAACCATAATTTCTATGACAAAATGAACGCCCTCATTTTGTTCCTTTTTAAATTAAATGTTTTAAGAGTTACCAGTTTATTCCACTCAAGATGTCTTCAGGTGTGCCATAATTTTGTCATAAGTAAGAGTGTTAGCGCTCTATTTGTTCTTTAGAACACTCTGGGAAGCTGTGGTAGAACAAAAAGGCATCAACTGACAGGCTGCTCCTGTTGAAATATAACAGGAAGATATTTGAGATCACACTTGAAACATGTCCTATTTGTTCTTTCTACAGCACTAACCATAATTTCAATGAAAAAACAAACCCCATCATTTTGTTCCTTTTTAAATTAAATGTGTTAAAAGTTACCAGTTTATTCCAATCAAGATGGCTTTAGGTGTGCCATACTGTTGTCATAAGTAAGGCTGTTAGCGCCCTAGTTGTTCTTTAGAACACTCTGGGAAGCTGCAGTAGAACACAAAGGCATCAACTGACAAGCTGCTCCTGTTGAAATATAACAGGAAGATATTTGAGATCTCACTTGAAACATTATTTTTCATTCTACAGCACGAACCATAATTTCTATGACAAAATGAACCCCATCATGTTGCTCCTTTTTAAATTAAATGTTTTAAGTGTTACCAGTTATTCCAATCAAGATGGCTTCGGGTGTGCCATACTTTTGTCATGAGTAAGGCTGTTAGCGCTCTAGTTGTTCTTTAGAACACTCTGGGAAGCTGCAGTAGAACACAAAGGCATCAACTGACAGGCTGCTCCGGTTGAAATATAACAGGAAGAAATTTGAGATCTCACTTAAAACATGTCCTACTTTTTCTTTCTAGAGCACTAACCATAGTTTCTATGGCAAAATGAACCCCCAAATTTTTTTCCTTTTTAAATAACATGTTTGAATTGTTACCAGTTTATTCCAATCAAGATGGCTTCAGATGTGCCATAGTTTTGTCATAAGTAAGACTGTTAGCGCTCTAGTTGTTCTTTAGAACACTCTGGGAAGCTGCAGTAGAACACAAAGGCATCAACTGACAGGCTGCTCCTGTTGAAATATAAGAGGAAGACATTTGAGATCACACTTGAAACATGTCCTAATTTTCTTTCTACAGCACTAATCATAATTTCTATGACAAAATGAACCCCATCATTTTGTTCCTTTTTAAATTAAATGTTTTAAGTGTTACAAGTATATTCCAATCAAGATAGCTTCAGGTGTGCCATACGTTTGTCATAAGTAAGGCTATTAGCGCTCTAGTTGTTCTTTAGAACACTCTGGGAAGCTGCAGTAGAACACAAAGGCATCAAATGACAGGCTGCTCCTCTTGAAATATAACAGAAAGATATTTGAGATCTCACTTAAAACATGTCCTAATTTTTCTTCTACAGCACTAACCATAATTTCTATGACAAAATGAACCCCCTCATTTTGTTCCTTTTTAAATTAAATGTTTTAAGAGTTACCAGTTTATTCCAATCAAGATGTCTTCAGGTGTGCCATAATTTTGTCATAAGTAAGAGTGTTAGCGCTCTAGTTGTTCTTTAGAACACTCTAGGAAGCTGTAGTAGAACACAAAGGCATCACCTGACAGGCTGCTCCTGTTGAAATATAACAGGAAAACATATGAGATCACACTTGAAACATGTCCTAATTGTTCTTTCTACAGCACTAACCATAATTTCTATGACAAATACGAACCCCATCATGTTGTTCCTTTTTAAATTAAATGTGTTAAATGTTACCAGTTTATTCCAATCAAGATGGCTTCAGGTGTGCCATACTTTTGTCATAAGTAAGGTTGTTAGCGCTCTAGTTGTTCTTTAGAACACTCTGGGAAGCTGCAGTAGAACACAAAGGCATCAACTGACAGGCTGCTCCTGTTGAAATATAACAGGAAGATATTTGAGATCTCACTTAAAACATGTCCTACTTTTTCTTTCTAGAGCACTAACCATAGTTTCTATGGCAAAATGAACCCCCAAATTTTGTTCCTTTTTAAATAACATGTTTGAATTGTTACCAGTTTATTCCAATCAAGATGGCTTCAGGTGTGCCATACTTTTGTCATAAGTAAGACTGTTAGCGCTCTAGTTGTTCTTTAGAACACTCTGGGAAGCTGCAGTAGAACACAAAGGCATCACCTGACAGGCTGCTCCTGTTGAAATATAACAGGAAGACATTTGAGATCACACTTGAAACATGTCCTAATTTTCTTTCTACAGCACTAATCATAATTTCTATGACAAAATGAACCCCATCATTTTGTTCCTTTTTAAATTAAATGTTTTAAGTGTTACAAGTATATTCCAATCAAGATAGCTTCAGGTGTGCCATACGTTTGTCATAAGTAAGGCTATTAGCGCTCTAGTTGTTCTTTAGAACACTCTGGGAAGCTGCAGTAGAACACAAAGGCATCAAATGACAGGCTGCTCCTCTTGAAATATAACAGGAAGATATTTGAGATCTCACTTAAAACATGTCCTAATTTTTCTTTCTACAGCACTAACCATAATTTCTATGACAAATACGAACCCCATCATGTTGTTCCTTTTTAAATTAAATGTGTTAAATGTTACCAGTTTATTCCAATAAAGATGGCTTCAGGTGTGCCATACTTTTGTCATAAGTAAGGTTGTTAGCGCTCTAGTTGTTCTTTAGAACACTCTGGGAAGCTGCAGTAGAACACAAAGGCATCAACTGACAGGCTGCTCCTGTTGAAATATAACAGGAAGATATTTGAGATCACACTTGAAACATGTCCTATTCGTTCTTTCTACAGCACTAACCATAATTTCTATGACAAAACGAACCCCATCATTTTGTTCCTTTTTAAATTAAATGAGTTAAAAGTTACCAGTTTATTCCAATCAAGATTGCTTCAGGTGTGCCATACTTTTGTCATACGTAAGGCTGTTAGCGCCCTAGTTGTTCTTTAGAACACTCTGGGAAGCTGCAATAGAACACAAAGGCATCAACTGACAAGCTGCTCCTGTTGAAATATAACAGGAGATATTTGAGATCTCACTTGAAACATTATTTTCCATTCTACAGCACGAACCATAATTTCTATGACAATATAAACCCCATCATGTTGCTCCTTTTTAAATTAAATGTTTTGTTACCAGTTATTCCAATCAAGATGGCTTCGGGTGTGCCATACTTTTGTCATGAGTAAGGCTGTTAGCGCTCTAGTTGTTCTTTAGAACACTCTGGGAAGCTGCAGTAGAACACAAAGGCAGCAACTGACAGGCTGCTCCTGTTGAAATATAACAGGAAGATATTTGAGATCTTACTTAAAACATGTCCTACTTTTTCTTTCTAGAGCACTAACCATAGTTTCTATGGCAAAATGAACCCCCTCATTTTGTTCCTTTTTAAATAACATGTTTTAAGTGTTACCAGTTTATTCCAATCAAGATGGCTTCAGGTGTGCCATACTTTTGTCATAAGTAAGACTGTTAGCGCTCTAGTTGTTCTTTAGAACACTCTGGGAAGCTGCAGTAGAACACAAAGGCATCAACTGACAGGCTGCTCCTGTTGAAATATAACAGGAAGACATTTGAGATCACACTTGAAACATGTCCTAATTTTACTTTCTACAGCACTAATCATAATTTCTATGACAAAATGAACCCCATAATTTTGTTCCTTTTTAAATTAAATGTTTTAAGTGTTACCAGTTTATTCCAATCAAGATAGCTTCAGGTGTGCCATACGTTTGTCATAAGTAAGGCTATTAGCGCTCTAGTTGTTCTTTAGAACACTCTGGGAAGCTGTAGTAGAACACAAAGGCATCAAATGACAGGCTTCTCCTGTTGAAATATAACAGGAAGATATTTGAGATCTCACTTAAAACATGTCCTTTTTTTTCTTTCTACAGCACTAATCATAATTTCTATGACAAAATGAACCCCCTCATTTTGTTCCTTTTTAAATTAAATGTTTTAAGAGTTACCAGTTTATTCCACTCAAGATGGCTTCAGGTGTGCCATAATTTTGTCATAAGTAAGAGTGTTAGCGCTCTAGTTGTTCTTTAGAACACTCTGGGAAGCTGTGGTAGAACAAAAAGGCATCAACTGACAGGCTGCTCATGTTGAAATATAACAGGAAGATATGAGATCACACTTGAAACATGTCCTAATTGTTCTTTCTACAGCACTAACCATAATTTCTATGACAAATACGAACCCCATCATGTTGTTCCTTTTTAAATTAAATGTGTTAAATGTTACCAGTTTATTCCAATCAAGATGGCTTCAGGTGTGCCATACTTTTGTCATAAGTAAGGTTGTTAGCGCTCTGGTTGTTCTTTAGAACACTCTGGGAAGCTGCAGTAGAACACAAAGGCATCAACTGACAGGCTGCTCCTGTTGAAATATAACAGGAAGATATTTGAGATCACACTTGAAACATGTCCTATTTGTTCTTTCTACAGCACTAATCATAATTTCTATGACAAAACGAACCCCATCATTTTGTTCCTTTTTAAATTAAATGTGTTAAAAGTTACCAGTTTATTCCAATCAAGATTGCTTCAGGTGTGCCATACTTTTGTCATAAGTAAGGCTGTTAGCACCCTAGTTGTTCTTTAGAACACTCTGGGAAGCTGCAGTAGAACACAAAGGCATCAACTGACAGGCTGCTGTTTAAATATAACAGGAAGATATTTGAGATCTTACTTAAAACATGTCCTACTTTTTCTTTCTAGAGCACTAACCATAGTTTCTATGGCAAAATGAACCCCCAAATTTTGTTCCTTTTTAAATAACATGTTTGAATTGTTACCAGTTTATTCCAATCAAGATGGCTTCAGGAGTGCCATACTTTTGTCATAAGTAAGACTGTTAGCGCTCTAGTTGTTCTTTAGAACACTCTGGGAAGCTGCAGTAGAACACAAAGGCATCAACTGACAGGCTGCTCCTGTTGAAATATAACAGGAAGAAATTTGAGATCACACTTGAAACATGTCCTAATTTTCTTTCTACAGCACTAATCATAATTTCTATGACAAAATGAACCCCATCATTTTGTTCCTTTTTAAATTAAATGTTTTAAGTGTTACAAGTATATTCCAATCAAGATAGCTTCAGGTGTGCCATACGTTTGTCATAAGTAAGGCTATTAGCGCTCTAGTTGTTCTTTAGAACACTCTGGGAAGCTGCAGTAGAACACAAAGGCATCAAATGACAGGCTGCTCCTCTTGAAATATAACAGGAAGATATTTGAGATCTCACTTAAAACATGTCCTACTTTTTCTTTCTAGAGCACTAACCATAGTTTCTATGGCAAAATGAACCCCCTCATTTTGTTCCTTTTTAAATAACATGTTTTAAGTGTTACCAGTTTATTCCAACCAAGATGGCTTCAGGTGTGCCATACTTTTGTCATAAGTAAGGCTGTTAGCACCCTAGTTGTTCTTTAGAACACTCTGGGAAGCTGCAGTAGAACACAAAGGCATCAACTGACAGGCTGCTGTTTAAATATAACAGGAAGATATTTGAGATCTTACTTAAAACATGTCCTACTTTTTCTTTCTAGAGCACTAACCATAGTTTCTATGGCAAAATGAACCCCCTCATTTTGTTCCTTTTTAAATAACATGTTTTAAGTGTGACCAGTTTATTCCAATCAAGATGGCTTCAGGTGTGCCATACTTTTGTCATAAGTAAGACTGTTAGCGCTCTAGTTGTTCTTTAGAACACTCTGGGAAGCTGCAGTAGAAGACAAAGGCATCAACTGACAGGCTGCTCCTGTTGAAATATAACAGGAAGACATTTGAGATCACACTTGAAACATGTCCTAATTTTTCTTTCTACAGCACTAATCATAATTTCTATGACAAAATGAACCCCATCATTTTGTTCCTTTTTAAATTAAATGTTTTAAGTGTTACAAGTATATTCCAATCAAGATAGCTTCAGGTGTGCCATACGTTTGTCATAAGTAAGGCTATTAGCGCTCTAGTTGTTCTTTAGAACACTCTGGGAAGCTGCAGTAGAACACAAAGGCATCAAATGACAGGCTGCTCCTCTTGAAATATAACAGGAAGATATTTGAGATCTCACTTAAAACATGTCCTAATTTTTCTTTCTACAGCACTAACCATAATTTCTATGACAAAATGAACGCCCTCATTTTGTTCCTTTTTAAATTAAATGTTTTAAGAGTTACCAGTTTATTCCACTCAAGATGTCTTCAGGTGTGCCATAATTTTGTCATAAGTAAGAGTGTTAGCGCTCTATTTGTTCTTTAGAACACTCTGGGAAGCTGTGGTAGAACAAAAAGGCATCAACTGACAGGCTGCTCCTGTTGAAATATAACAGGAAGATATTTGAGATCACACTTGAAACATGTCCTATTTGTTCTTTCTACAGCACTAACCATAATTTCAATGAAAAAACAAACCCCATCATTTTGTTCCTTTTTAAATTAAATGTGTTAAAAGTTACCAGTTTATTCCAATCAAGATGGCTTTAGGTGTGCCATACTGTTGTCATAAGTAAGGCTGTTAGCGCCCTAGTTGTTCTTTAGAACACTCTGGGAAGCTGCAGTAGAACACAAAGGCATCAACTGACAAGCTGCTCCTGTTGAAATATAACAGGAAGATATTTGAGATCTCACTTGAAACATTATTTTTCATTCTACAGCACGAACCATAATTTCTATGACAAAATGAACCCCATCATGTTGCTCCTTTTTAAATTAAATGTTTTAAGTGTTACCAGTTATTCCAATCAAGATGGCTTCGGGTGTGCCATACTTTTGTCATGAGTAAGGCTGTTAGCGCTCTAGTTGTTCTTTAGAACACTCTGGGAAGCTGCAGTAGAACACAAAGGCATCAACTGACAAGCTGCTCCTGTTGAAATATAACAGGAGATATTTGAGATCTCACTTGAAACATTATTTTCCATTCTACAGCACAAACCATAATTTCTATGCCAAAATAAACCCCATCATGTTGCTCCTTTTTAAATTAAATGTTTTGTTACCAGTTATTCCAATCAAGATGGCTTCGGGTGTGCCATACTTTTGTCATGAGTAAGGCTGTTAGCGCTCTAGTTGTTCTTTAGAACACTCTGGGAAGCTGCAGTAGAACACAAAGGCATCAACTGACAGGCTGCTCCTGTTGAGATATAACAGGAAGATATTTGAGATCTTACTTAAAACATGTCCTACTTTTTCTTTCTAGAGCACTAACCATAGTTTCTATGGCAAAATGAACCCCCTCATTTTGTTCCTTTTTAAATAACATGTTTTAAGTGTTACCAGTTTATTCCAATCAAGATGGCTTCAGGTGTGCCATACTTTTGTCATAAGTAAGACTGTTAGCGCTCTAGTTGTTCTTTAGAACACTCTGGGAAGCTGCAGTAGAACACAAAGGCATCAACTGACAGGCTGCTCCTGTTGAAATATAACAGGAAGACATTTGAGATCACACTTGAAACATGTCCTAATTTTTCTTTCTACAGCACTAACCATAGTTTCTATGGCAAAATGAACCCCCTCATTTTGTTCCTTTTTAAATAACATGTTTTAAGTGTTACCAGTTTATTCCAATCAAGATGGCTTCAGGTGTGCCATACTTTTGTCATAAGTAAGACTGTTAGCGCTCTAGTTGTTCTTTAGAACACTCTGGGAAGCTGCAGTAGAACACAAAGGCATCAACTGACAGGCTGCTCCTGTTGAAATATAACAGGAAGACATTTGAGATCACACTTGAAACATGTCCTAATTTTTCTTTCTACAGCACTAATCATAATTTCTATGACAAAATGAACCCCATCATTTTGTTCCTTTTTAAATTAAATGTTTTAAGTGTTACCAGTTTATTCCAATCAAGATAGCTTCAGGTGACCCATACGTTTGTCATAAGTAAGGCTATTAGCGCTCTAGTTGTTCTTTAGAACACTCTGGGAAGCTGCAGTAGAACACAAAGGCATCAAATGACAGGCTGCTCCTGTTGAAATATAACAGGAAGATATTTGAGATCTCACTTAAAACATGTCCTATTTTTTCTTTCTACAGCACTAATCATAATTTCTATGACAAAATGAACCCCCTCATTTTGTTCCTTTTTAAATTAAATGTTTTAAGAGTTACCAGTTTATTCCACTCAAGATGGCTTCAGGTGTGCCATAATTTTGTCATAAGTAAGAGTGTTACCGCTCTAGTTGTTCTTTAGAACACTCTGGGAAGCTGTGGTAGAACAAAAAGGCATCAACTGACAGGCTGCTCCTGTTGAAATATAACAGGAAGATATGAGATCACACTTGAAACATGTCCTAATTGTTCTTTCTACAGCACTAACCATAATTTCTATGACAAATACGAACCCCATCATGTTGTTCCTTTTTAAATTAAATGTGTTAAATGTTACCAGTTTATTCCAATCAAGATGGCTTCAGGTGTGCCATACTTTTGTCATAAGTAAGGTTGTTAGCGCTCTAGTTGTTCTTTAGAACACTCTGGGAAGCTGCAGTAGAACACAAAGGCATCAACTGACAGGCTGCTCCTGTTGAAATATAACAGGAAGATATTTGAGATCTTACTTAAAACATGTCCTACTTTTTCTTTCTAGAGCACTAACCATAGTTTCTATGGCAAAATGAACCCCCTCATTTTGTTCCTTTTTAAATAACATGTTTTAAGTGTTACCAGTTTATTCCAACCAAGATGGCTTCAGGTGTGCCATACTTTTGTCATAAGTAAGGCTGTTAGCACCCTATTTGTTCTTTAGAACACTCTGGGAAGCTGCAGTAGAATACAAAGGCATCAACTGACAGGCTGCTGTTTAAATATAACAGGAAGATATTTGAGATCTTACTTAAAACATGTCCTACTTTTTCTTTCTAGAGCACTAACCATAGTTTCTATGGCAAAATGAACCCCCTCATTTTGTTCCTTTTTAAATAACATGTTTTAAGTGTGACCAGTTTATTCCAATCAAGATGGCTTCAGGTGTGCCATACTTTTGTCATAAGTAAGACTGTTAGCGCTCTAGTTGTTCTTTAGAACACTCTGGGAAGCTGCAGTAGAAGACAAAGGCATCAACTGACAGGCTGCTCCTGTTGAAATATAACAGGAAGACATTTGAGATCACACTTGAAACATGTCCTAATTTTTCTTTCTACAGCACTAATCATAATTTCTATGACAAAATGAACCCCATCATTTTGTTCCTTTTTAAATTAAATGTTTTAAGTGTTACAAGTATATTCCAATCAAGATAGCTTCAGGTGTGCCATACGTTTGTCATAAGTAAGGCTATTAGCGCTCTAGTTGTTCTTTAGAACACTCTGGGAAGCTGCAGTAGAACACAAAGGCATCAAATGACAGGCTGCTCCTCTTGAAATATAACAGGAAGATATTTGAGATCTCACTTAAAACATGTCCTAATTTTTCTTTCTACAGCACTAACCATAATTTCTATGACAAAATGAACGCCCTCATTTTGTTCCTTTTTAAATTAAATGTTTTAAGAGTTACCAGTTTATTCCACTCAAGATGTCTTCAGGTGTGCCATAATTTTGTCATAAGTAAGAGTGTTAGCGCTCTATTTGTTCTTTAGAACACTCTGGGAAGCTGTGGTAGAACAAAAAGGCATCAACTGACAGGCTGCTCCTGTTGAAATATAACAGGAAGATATTTGAGATCACACTTGAAACATGTCCTATTTGTTCTTTCTACAGCACTAACCATAATTTCAATGAAAAAACAAACCCCATCATTTTGTTCCTTTTTAAATTAAATGTGTTAAAAGTTACCAGTTTATTCCAATCAAGATGGCTTTAGGTGTGCCATACTGTTGTCATAAGTAAGGCTGTTAGCGCCCTAGTTGTTCTTTAGAACACTCTGGGAAGCTGCAGTAGAACACAAAGGCATCAACTGACAAGCTGCTCCTGTTGAAATATAACAGGAAGATATTTGAGATCTCACTTGAAACATTATTTTTCATTCTACAGCACGAACCATAATTTCTATGACAAAATGAACCCCATCATGTTGCTCCTTTTTAAATTAAATGTTTTAAGTGTTACCAGTTATTCCAATCAAGATGGCTTCGGGTGTGCCATACTTTTGTCATGAGTAAGGCTGTTAGCGCTCTAGTTGTTCTTTAGAACACTCTGGGAAGCTGCAGTAGAACACAAAGGCATCAACTGACAGGCTGCTCCGGTTGAAATATAACAGGAAGAAATTTGAGATCTCACTTAAAACATGTCCTACTTTTTCTTTCTAGAGCACTAACCATAGTTTCTATGGCAAAATGAACCCCCAAATTTTTTTCCTTTTTAAATAACATGTTTGAATTGTTACCAGTTTATTCCAATCAAGATGGCTTCAGATGTGCCATACTTTTGTCATAAGTAAGACTGTTAGCGCTCTAGTTGTTCTTTAGAACACTCTGGGAAGCTGCAGTAGAACACAAAGGCATCAACTGACAGGCTGCTCCTGTTGAAATATAAGAGGAAGACATTTGAGATCACACTTGAAACATGTCCTAATTTTCTTTCTACAGCACTAATCATAATTTCTATGACAAAATGAACCCCATCATTTTGTTCCTTTTTAAATTAAATGTTTTAAGTGTTACAAGTATATTCCAATCAAGATAGCTTCAGGTGTGCCATACGTTTGTCATAAGTAAGGCTATTAGCGCTCTAGTTGTTCTTTAGAACACTCTGGGAAGCTGCAGTAGAACACAAAGGCATCAAATGACAGGCTGCTCCTCTTGAAATATAACAGAAAGATATTTGAGATCTCACTTAAAACATGTCCTAATTTTTCTTCTACAGCACTAACCATAATTTCTATGACAAAATGAACCCCCTCATTTTGTTCCTTTTTAAATTAAATGTTTTAAGAGTTACCAGTTTATTCCAATCAAGATGTCTTCAGGTGTGCCATAATTTTGTCATAAGTAAGAGTGTTAGCGCTCTAGTTGTTCTTTAGAACACTCTAGGAAGCTGTAGTAGAACACAAAGGCATCACCTGACAGGCTGCTCCTGTTGAAATATAACAGGAAAACATATGAGATCACACTTGAAACATGTCCTAATTGTTCTTTCTACAGCACTAACCATAATTTCTATGACAAATACGAACCCCATCATGTTGTTCCTTTTTAAATTAAATGTGTTAAATGTTACCAGTTTATTCCAATCAAGATGGCTTCAGGTGTGCCATACTTTTGTCATAAGTAAGGTTGTTAGCGCTCTAGTTGTTCTTTAGAACACTCTGGGAAGCTGCAGTAGAACACAAAGGCATCAACTGACAGGCTGCTCCTGTTGAAATATAACAGGAAGATATTTGAGATCTCACTTAAAACATGTCCTACTTTTTCTTTCTAGAGCACTAACCATAGTTTCTATGGCAAAATGAACCCCCAAATTTTGTTCCTTTTTAAATAACATGTTTGAATTGTTACCAGTTTATTCCAATCAAGATGGCTTCAGGTGTGCCATACTTTTGTCATAAGTAAGACTGTTAGCGCTCTAGTTGTTCTTTAGAACACTCTGGGAAGCTGCAGTAGAACACAAAGGCATCACCTGACAGGCTGCTCCTGTTGAAATATAACAGGAAGACATTTGAGATCACACTTGAAACATGTCCTAATTTTCTTTCTACAGCACTAATCATAATTTCTATGACAAAATGAACCCCATCATTTTGTTCCTTTTTAAATTAAATGTTTTAAGTGTTACAAGTATATTCCAATCAAGATAGCTTCAGGTGTGCCATACGTTTGTCATAAGTAAGGCTATTAGCGCTCTAGTTGTTCTTTAGAACACTCTGGGAAGCTGCAGTAGAACACAAAGGCATCAAATGACAGGCTGCTCCTCTTGAAATATAACAGGAAGATATTTGAGATCTCACTTAAAACATGTCCTAATTTTTCTTTCTACAGCACTAACCATAATTTCTATGACAAATACGAACCCCATCATGTTGTTCCTTTTTAAATTAAATGTGTTAAATGTTACCAGTTTATTCCAATAAAGATGGCTTCAGGTGTGCCATACTTTTGTCATAAGTAAGGTTGTTAGCGCTCTAGTTGTTCTTTAGAACACTCTGGGAAGCTGCAGTAGAACACAAAGGCATCAACTGACAGGCTGCTCCTGTTGAAATATAACAGGAAGATATTTGAGATCACACTTGAAACATGTCCTATTCGTTCTTTCTACAGCACTAACCATAATTTCTATGACAAAACGAACCCCATCATTTTGTTCCTTTTTAAATTAAATGAGTTAAAAGTTACCAGTTTATTCCAATCAAGATTGCTTCAGGTGTGCCATACTTTTGTCATACGTAAGGCTGTTAGCGCCCTAGTTGTTCTTTAGAACACTCTGGGAAGCTGCAATAGAACACAAAGGCATCAACTGACAAGCTGCTCCTGTTGAAATATAACAGGAGATATTTGAGATCTCACTTGAAACATTATTTTCCATTCTACAGCACGAACCATAATTTCTATGACAATATAAACCCCATCATGTTGCTCCTTTTTAAATTAAATGTTTTGTTACCAGTTATTCCAATCAAGATGGCTTCGGGTGTGCCATACTTTTGTCATGAGTAAGGCTGTTAGCGCTCTAGTTGTTCTTTAGAACACTCTGGGAAGCTGCAGTAGAACACAAAGGCAGCAACTGACAGGCTGCTCCTGTTGAAATATAACAGGAAGATATTTGAGATCTTACTTAAAACATGTCCTACTTTTTCTTTCTAGAGCACTAACCATAGTTTCTATGGCAAAATGAACCCCCTCATTTTGTTCCTTTTTAAATAACATGTTTTAAGTGTTACCAGTTTATTCCAATCAAGATGGCTTCAGGTGTGCCATACTTTTGTCATAAGTAAGACTGTTAGCGCTCTAGTTGTTCTTTAGAACACTCTGGGAAGCTGCAGTAGAACACAAAGGCATCAACTGACAGGCTGCTCCTGTTGAAATATAACAGGAAGACATTTGAGATCACACTTGAAACATGTCCTAATTTTACTTTCTACAGCACTAATCATAATTTCTATGACAAAATGAACCCCATAATTTTGTTCCTTTTTAAATTAAATGTTTTAAGTGTTACCAGTTTATTCCAATCAAGATAGCTTCAGGTGTGCCATACGTTTGTCATAAGTAAGGCTATTAGCGCTCTAGTTGTTCTTTAGAACACTCTGGGAAGCTGTAGTAGAACACAAAGGCATCAAATGACAGGCTTCTCCTGTTGAAATATAACAGGAAGATATTTGAGATCTCACTTAAAACATGTCCTTTTTTTTCTTTCTACAGCACTAATCATAATTTCTATGACAAAATGAACCCCCTCATTTTGTTCCTTTTTAAATTAAATGTTTTAAGAGTTACCAGTTTATTCCACTCAAGATGGCTTCAGGTGTGCCATAATTTTGTCATAAGTAAGAGTGTTAGCGCTCTAGTTGTTCTTTAGAACACTCTGGGAAGCTGTGGTAGAACAAAAAGGCATCAACTGACAGGCTGCTCATGTTGAAATATAACAGGAAGATATGAGATCACACTTGAAACATGTCCTAATTGTTCTTTCTACAGCACTAACCATAATTTCTATGACAAATACGAACCCCATCATGTTGTTCCTTTTTAAATTAAATGTGTTAAATGTTACCAGTTTATTCCAATCAAGATGGCTTCAGGTGTGCCATACTTTTGTCATAAGTAAGGTTGTTAGCGCTCTGGTTGTTCTTTAGAACACTCTGGGAAGCTGCAGTAGAACACAAAGGCATCAACTGACAGGCTGCTCCTGTTGAAATATAACAGGAAGATATTTGAGATCACACTTGAAACATGTCCTATTTGTTCTTTCTACAGCACTAATCATAATTTCTATGACAAAACGAACCCCATCATTTTGTTCCTTTTTAAATTAAATGTGTTAAAAGTTACCAGTTTATTCCAATCAAGATTGCTTCAGGTGTGCCATACTTTTGTCATAAGTAAGGCTGTTAGCACCCTAGTTGTTCTTTAGAACACTCTGGGAAGCTGCAGTAGAACACAAAGGCATCAACTGACAGGCTGCTGTTTAAATATAACAGGAAGATATTTGAGATCTTACTTAAAACATGTCCTACTTTTTCTTTCTAGAGCACTAACCATAGTTTCTATGGCAAAATGAACCCCCAAATTTTGTTCCTTTTTAAATAACATGTTTGAATTGTTACCAGTTTATTCCAATCAAGATGGCTTCAGGTGTGCCATACTTTTGTCATAAGTAAGACTGTTAGCGCTCTAGTTGTTCTTTAGAACACTCTGGGAAGCTGCAGTAGAACACAAAGGCATCAACTGACAGGCTGCTCCTGTTGAAATATAACAGGAAGAAATTTGAGATCACACTTGAAACATGTCCTAATTTTCTTTCTACAGCACTAATCATAATTTCTATGACAAAATGAACCCCATCATTTTGTTCCTTTTTAAATTAAATGTTTTAAGTGTTACAAGTATATTCCAATCAAGATAGCTTCAGGTGTGCCATACGTTTGTCATAAGTAAGGCTATTAGCGCTCTAGTTGTTCTTTAGAACACTCTGGGAAGCTGCAGTAGAACACAAAGGCATCAAATGACAGGCTGCTCCTGTTGAAATATAACAGGCAGATATTTGAGATCTCACTTAAAACATGTCCTATTTTTTCTTTCTACAGCACTAATCATAATTTCTATGACAAAATGAACCCCCTCATTTTGTTCCTTTTTAAATTAAATGTTTTAAGAGTTACCAGTTTATTCCACTCAAGATGGCTTCAGGTGTGCCATAATTTTGTCATAAGTAAGAGTGTTAGCGCTCTATTTGTTCTTTAGAACACTCTGGGAAGCTGTGGTAGAACAAAAAGGCATCAACTGACAGGCTGCTCCTGTTGAAATATAACAGGAAGATATTTGAGATCACACTTGAAACATGTCCTATTTGTTCTTTCTACAGCACTAACCATAATTTCAATGAAAAAACAAACCCCATCATTTTGTTCCTTTTTAAATTAAATGTGTTAAAAGTTACCAGTTTATTCCAATCAAGATGGCTTTAGGTGTGCCATACTGTTGTCATAAGTAAGGCTGTTAGCGCCCTAGTTGTTCTTTAGAACACTCTGGGAAGCTGCAGTAGAACACAAAGGCATCAACTGACAAGCTGCTCCTGTTGAAATATAACAGGAAGATATTTGAGATCTCACTTGAAACATTATTTTTCATTCTACAGCACGAACCATAATTTCTATGACAAAATGAACCCCATCATGTTGCTCCTTTTTAAATTAAATGTTTTAAGTGTTACCAGTTATTCCAATCAAGATGGCTTCGGGTGTGCCATACTTTTGTCATGAGTAAGGCTGTTAGCGCTCTAGTTGTTCTTTAGAACACTCTGGGAAGCTGCAGTAGAACACAAAGGCATCAACTGACAGGCTGCTCCGGTTGAAATATAACAGGAAGAAATTTGAGATCTCACTTAAAACATGTCCTACTTTTTCTTTCTAGAGCACTAACCATAGTTTCTATGGCAAAATGAACCCCCAAATTTTTTTCCTTTTTAAATAACATGTTTGAATTGTTACCAGTTTATTCCAATCAAGATGGCTTCAGGTGTGCCATACTTTTGTCATAAGTAAGACTGTTAGCGCTCTAGTTGTTCTTTAGAACACTCTGGGAAGCTGCAGTAGAACACAAAGGCATCAACTGACAGGCTGCTCCTGTTGACATATAAGAGGAAGACATTTGAGATCACACTTGAAACATGTCCTAATTTTCTTTCTACAGCACTAATCATAATTTCTATGACAAAATGAACCCCATCATTTTGTTCCTTTTTAAATTAAATGTTTTAAGTGTTACAAGTATATTCCAATCAAGATAGCTTCAGGTGTGCCATACGTTTGTCATAAGTAAGGCTATTAGCGCTCTAGTTGTTCTTTAGAACACTCTGGGAAGCTGCAGTAGAACACAAAGGCATCAAATGACAGGCTGCTCCTCTTGAAATATAACAGAAAGATATTTGAGATCTCACTTAAAACATGTCCTAATTTTTCTTCTACAGCACTAACCATAATTTCTATGACAAAATGAACCCCCTCATTTTGTTCCTTTTTAAATTAAATGTTTTAAGAGTTACCAGTTTATTCCAATCAAGATGTCTTCAGGTGTGCCATAATTTTGTCATAAGTAAGAGTGTTAGCGCTCTAGTTGTTCTTTAGAACACTCTAGGAAGCTGTAGTAGAACACAAAGGCATCACCTGACAGGCTGCTCCTGTTGAAATATAACAGGAAAACATATGAGATCACACTTGAAACATGTCCTAATTGTTCTTTCTACAGCACTAACCATAATTTCTATGACAAATACGAACCCCATCATGTTGTTCCTTTTTAAATTAAATGTGTTAAATGTTACCAGTTTATTCCAATCAAGATGGCTTCAGGTGTGCCATACTTTTGTCATAAGTAAGGTTGTTAGCGCTCTAGTTGTTCTTTAGAACACTCTGGGAAGCTGCAGTAGAACACAAAGGCATCAACTGACAGGCTGCTCCTGTTGAAATATAACAGGAAGATATTTGATATCTCACTTAAAACATGTCCTACTTTTTCTTTCTAGAGCACTAACCATAGTTTCTATGGCAAAATGAACCCCCAAATTTTGTTCCTTTTTAAATAACATGTTTGAATTGTTACCAGTTTATTCCAATCAAGATGGCTTCAGGTGTGCCATACTTTTGTCATAAGTAAGACTGTTAGCGCTCTAGTTGTTCTTTAGAACACTCTGGGAAGCTGCAGTAGAACACAAAGGCATCAACTGACAGGCTGCTCCTGTTGAAATATAACAGGAAGACATTTGAGATCACACTTGAAACATGTCCTAATTTTCTTTCTACAGCACTAATCATAATTTCTATGACAAAATGAACCCCATCATTTTGTTCCTTTTTAAATTAAATGTTTTAAGTGTTACAAGTATATTCCAATCAAGATAGCTTCAGGTGTGCCATACGTTTGTCATAAGTAAGGCTATTAGCGCTCTAGTTGTTCTTTAGAACACTCTGGGAAGCTGCAGTAGAACACAAAGGCATCAAATGACAGGCTGCTCCTCTTGAAATATAACAGGAAGATATTTGAGATCTCACTTAAAACATGTCCTAATTTTTCTTTCTACAGCACTAACCATAATTTCTATGACAAAATGAACGCCCTCATTTTGTTCCTTTTTAAATTAAATGTTTTAAGAGTTACCAGTTTATTCCACTCAAGATGTCTTCAGGTGTGCCATAATTTTGTCATAAGTAAGAGTGTTAGCGCTCTAGTTGTTCTTTAGAACACTCTGGGAAGCTGTAGTAGAACACAAAGGCATCACCTGACAGGCTGCTCCTGTTGAAATATAACAGGAAGACATATGAGATCACACTTGAAACATGTCCTAATTGTTCTTTCTACAGCACTAACCATAATTTCTATGACAAATACGAACCCCATCATGTTGTTCCTTTTTAAATTAAATGAGTTAAAAGTTACCAGTTTATTCCAATCAAGATTGCTTCAGGTGTGCCATACTTTTGTCATACGTAAGGCTGTTAGCGCTCTAGTTGTTCTTTAGAACACTCTGGGAAGCTGCAGTAGAACACAAAGGCATCAACTGACAGGCTGCTCCTGTTGAAATATAACAGGAAGATATTTGAGATCACACTTGAAACATGTCCTATTCGTTCTTTCTACAGCACTAGCCATAATTTCTATGACAAAACGAACCCCATCATTTTGTTCCTTTTTAAATTAAATGAGTTAAAAGTTACCAGTTTATTCCAATCAAGATTGCTTCAGGTGTGCCATACTTTTGTCATACGTAAGGCTGTTAGCGCCCTAGTTGTTCTTTAGAACACTCTGGGAAGCTGCAATAGAACACAAAGGCATCAACTGACAAGCTGCTCCTGTTGAAATATAACAGGAGATATTTGAGATCTCACTTGAAACATTATTTTCCATTCTACAGCACGAACCATAATTTCTATGACAATATAAACCCCATCATGTTGCTCCTTTTTAAATTAAATGTTTTGTTACCAGTTATTCCAATCAAGATGGCTTCGGGTGTGCCATACTTTTGTCACGAGTAAGGCTGTTAGCGCTCTAGTTGTTCTTTAGAACACTCTGGGAAGCTGCAGTAGAACACAAAGGCATCAACTGACAGGCTGCTCCTGTTGAAATATAACAGGAAGATATTTGAGATCTTACTTAAAACATGTCCTACTTTTTCTTTCTAGAGCACTAACCATAGTTTCTATGGCAAAATGAACCCCCTCATTTTGTTCCTTTTTAAATAACATGTTTTAAGTGTTACCGGTTTATTCCAATCAAGATGGCTTCAGGTGTGCCATACTTTTGTCATAAGTAAGACTGTTAGCGCTCTAGTTGTTCTTTAGAACACTCTGGGAAGCTGCAGTAGAACACAAAGGCATCAACTGACAGGCTGCTCCTGTTGAAATATAACAGGAAGATATTTGAGATCTCACTTAAAACATGTCCTATTTTTTTCTTTCTGCAGCACTAATCATAATTTCTATGACAAAATGAACCCCCTCATTTTGTTCCTTTTTAAATTAAATGTTTTAAGAGTTACCAGTTTATTCCACTCAAGATGGCTTCAAGTGTGCCATAATTTTGTCATAAGAAAGAGTGTTAGCGCTCTGGTTGTTCTTTAGAACACTCTGGGAAGCTGTGGTAGAACAAAAAGGCATCAAATGACAGGCTGCTCCTGTTGAAATATAACAGGAAGATATTTGAGATCTCACTTAAAACATGTCCTATTTTTTTTTTCTACAGCACTAATCATAATTTCTATGACAAAATGAACCCCCTCATTTTGTTCCTTTTTAAATTAAATGTTTTAAGTGTTACCAGTTATTCCAATCAAGATGGCTTCGGGTGTGCCATACTTTTGTCATGAGTAAGGGTGTTAGCGCTCTAGTTGTTCTTTAGAACACTCTGGGAAGCTGCAGTAGAACACAAAGGCATCAACTGACAGGCTGCTCCTGTTGAAATATAACACAAAGATATTTGAGATCTTACTTAAAACATGTCCTACGTTTTCTTTCTAGAGCACTAACCATAGTTTCTACTGCAAAATGAACCCCCTCATTTTGTTCCTTTTTAAATAACATGTTTTAAGTGTTACCAGTTTATTCCAATCAAGATGGCTTCAGGTGTGCCATACTTTTGTCATAAGTAAGACTGTTAGCGCTCTAGTTGTTCTTTAGAACACTCTGGGAAGCTGCAGTAGAACACAAAGGCATCAACTGACAGGCTGCTCCTGTTGAAATATAACAGGAAGACATTTGAGATCACACTTGAAACATGTCCTAATTTTTCTTTCTACAGCACTAATCATAATTTCTATGACAAAATGAACCCCATCATTTTGTTCCTTTTTAAATTAAATGTTTTAAGTGTTACCAGTTTATTCCAATCAAGATAGCTTCAGGTGTGCCATACGTTTGTCATAAGTAAGGCTATTAGCGCTCTAGTTGTTCTTTAGAACACTCTGGGAAGCTGCAGTAGAACACAAAGGCATCAAATGACAGGCTTCTCCTGTTGAAATATAACAGGAAGATATTTGAGATCTCACTTAAAACATGTCCTTTTTTTTCTTTCTACAGCACTAATCATAATTTCTATGACAAAATGAACCCCCTCATTTTGTTCCTTTTTAAATTAAATGTTTTAAGAGTTACCAGTTTATTCCACTCAAGATGGCTTCAGGTGTGCCATAATTTTGTCATAAGTAAGAGTGTTAGCGCTCTAGTTGTTCTTTAGAACACTCTGGGAAGCTGTGGTAGAACAAAAAGGCATCAACTGACAGGCTGCTCCTGTTGAAATATAACAGGAAGATATGAGATCACACTTGAAACATGTCCTAATTGTTCTTTCTACAGCACTAACCATAATTTCTATGACAAATACGAACCCCATCATGTTGTTCCTTTTTAAATTAAATGTGTTAAATGTTACCAGTTTATTCCAATCAAGATGGCTTCAGGTGTGCCATACTTTTGTCATAAGTAAGGTTGTTAGCGCTCTAGTTGTTCTTTAGAACACTCTGGGAAGCTGCAGTAGAACACAAAGGCATCAACTGACAGGCTGCTCCTGTTGAAATATAACAGGAAGATATTTGAGATCACACTTGAAACATGTCCTATTTGTTCTTTCTACAGCACTAACCATAATTTCTATGACAAAACAAACCCCATCATTTTGTTCCTTTTTAAATTAAATGTGTTAAAAGTTACCAGTTTATTCCAATCAAGATTGCTTCAGGTGTGCCATACTTTTGTCATAAGTAAGGCTGTTAGCACCCTAGTTGTTCTTTAGAACACTCTGGGAAGCTGCAGTAGAACACAAAGGCATCAACTGACAGGCTGCTGTTTAAATATAACAGGAAGATATTTGAGATCTTACTTAAAACATGTCCTACTTTTTCTTTCTAGAGCACTAACCATAGTTTCTATGGCAAAATGAACCCCCTCATTTTGTTCCTTTTTAAATAACATGTTTTAAGTGTGACCAGTTTATTCCAATCAAGATGGCTTCAGTTGTGCCATACTTTTGTCATAAGTAAGACTGTTAGCGCTCTAGTTATTCTTTAGAACACTCTGGGAAGCTGCAGTAGAACACAAAGGCATCAACTGACAGGCTGCTCCTGTTGAAATATAACAGGAAGACATTTGAGATCACACTTGAAACATGTCCTAATTTTTCTTTCTACAGCACTAATCATAATTTCTATGACAAAATGAACCCCAACATTATGTTCCTTTTTAAATTAAATGTTTTAAGTGTTACCAGTTTATTCCAATCAAGATAGCTTCAGGTGTGCCATACGTTTGTCATAAGTAAGGCGATTAGCACTCTAGTTGTTCTTTAGAACACTCTGGGAAGCTGCAGTAGAACACAAAGGCATCAAATGACAGGCTGCTCCTGTTGAAATATAACAGGCAGATATTTGAGATCTCACTTAAAACATGTCCTATTTTTTCTTTCTACAGCACTAATCATAATTTCTATGACAAAATGAAACCCCTCATTTTGTTCCTTTTTAAATTAAATGTTTTAAGAGTTACCAGTTTATTCCACTCAAGATGGCTTCAGGTGTGCCATAATTTTGTCATAAGTAAGAGTGTTAGCGCTCTAGTTGTTCTTTAGAACACTCTGGGAAGCTGTGGTAGAACAAAAAGGCATCAACTGACAGGCTGCTCCTGTTGAAATATAACAGGAAGATATTTGAGATCACACTTGAAACATGTCCTATTTGTTCTTTCTACAGCACTAACCATAATTTCAATGAAAAAACAAACCCCATCATTTTGTTCCTTTTTAAATTAAATGTGTTAAAAGTTACCAGTTTATTCCAATCAAGATGGCTTCAGGTGTGCCATACTGTTGTCATAAGTAAGGCTGTTAGCGCCCTAGTTGTTCTTTAGAACACTCTGGGAAGCTGCAGTAGAACACAAAGGCATCAACTGACAAGCTGCTCCTGTTGAAATATAACAGGAAGATATTTGAGATCTCACTTGAAACATTATTTTTCATTCTACAGCACGAACCATAATTTCTATGACAAAATGAACCCCATCATGTTGCTCCTTTTTAAATTAAATGTTTTAAGTGTTACCAGTTATTCCAATCAAGATGGCTTCGGGTGTGCCATACTTTTGTCATGAGTAAGGCTGTTAGCGCTCTAGTTGTTCTTTAGAACACTCTGGGAAGCTGCAGTAGAACACAAAGGCATCAACTGACAGGCTGCTCCGGTTGAAATATAACAGGAAGAAATTTGAGATCTCACTTAAAACATGTCCTACTTTTTCTTTCTAGAGCACTAACCATAGTTTCTATGGCAAAATGAACCCCCAAATTTTGTTCCTTTTTAAATAACATGTTTGAATTGTTACCAGTTTATTCCAATCAAGATGGCTTCAGGTGTGCCATACTTTTGTCATAAGTAAGACTGTTAGCGCTCTAGTTGTTCTTTAGAACACTCTGGGAAGCTGCAGTAGAACACAAAGGCATCAACTGACAGGCTGCTCCTGTTGAAATATAAGAGGAAGACATTTGAGATCACACTTGAAACATGTCCTAATTTTCTTTCTACAGCACTAATCATAATTTCTATGACAAAATGAACCCCATCATTTTGTTCCTTTTTAAATTAAATGTTTTAAGTGTTACAAGTATATTCCAATCAAGATAGCTTCAGGTGTGCCATACGTTTGTCATAAGTAAGGCTATTAGCGCTCTAGTTGTTCTTTAGAACACTCTGGGAAGCTGCAGTAGAACACAAAGGCATCAAATGACAGGCTGCTCCTCTTGAAATATAACAGGAAGATATTTGAGATCTCACTTAAAACATGTCCTAATTTTTCTTCTACAGCACTAACCATAATTTCTATGACAAAATGAACCCCCTCATTTTGTTCCTTTTTAAATTAAATGTTTTAAGAGTTACCAGTTTATTCCAATCAAGATGTCTTCAGGTGTGCCATAATTTTGTCATAAGTAAGAGTGTTAGCGCTCTAGTTGTTCTTTAGAACACTCTAGGAAGCTGTAGTAGAACACAAAGGCATCACCTGACAGGCTGCTCCTGTTGAAATATAACAGGAAGACATATGAGATCACACTTGAAACATGTCCTAATTGTTCTTTCTACAGCACTAACCATAATTTCTATGACAAATACGAACCCCCTCATTTTGTTCCTTTTTAAATTAAATGTTTTAAGTGTTACCAGTTATTCCAATCAAGATGGCTTCGGGTGTGCCATACTTTTGTCATGAGTAAGGGTGTTAGCGCTCTAGTTGTTCTTTAGAACACTCTGGGAAGCTGCAGTAGAACACAAAGGCATCAACTGACAGGCTGCTCCTGTTGAAATATAACAGGAAGATATTTGAGATCTCACTTAAAACATGTCCTACTTTTTCTTTCTAGAGCACTAACCATAGTTTCTATGGCAAAATGAACCCCCAAATTTTGTTCCTTTTTAAATAACATGTTTGAATTGTTACCAGTTTATTCCAATCAAGATGGCTTCAGGTGTGCCATACGTTTGTCATAAGTAAGGCTATTAGCGCTCTAGTTGTTCTTTAGAACACTCTGGGAAGCTGCAGTAGAACACAAAGGCATCAAATGACAGGCTGCTCCTCTTGAAATATAACAGGAAGATATTTGAGATCTCACTTAAAACATGTCCTAATTTTTCTTTCTACAGCACTAACCATAATTTCTATGACAAAATGAACGCCCTCATTTTGTTCCTTTTTAAATTAAATGTTTTAAGAGTTACCAGTTTATTCCACTCAAGATGTCTTCAGGTGTGCCATAATTTTGTCATAAGTAAGAGTGTTAGCGCTCTAGTTGTTCTTTAGGACACTCTGGGAAGCTGTAGTAGAACACAAAGGCATCACCTGACAGGCTGCTCCTGTTGAAATATAACAGGAAGACATATGAGATCACACTTGAAACATGTCCTAATTGTTCTTTCTACAGCACTAACCATAATTTCTATGACAAATACGAACCCCATCATGTTGTTCCTTTTTAAATTAAATGTGTTAAATGTTACCAGTTTATTCCAATCAAGATGGCTTCAGGTGTGCCATACTTTTGTCATAAGTAAGGTTGTTAGCGCTCTAGTTGTTCTTTAGAACACTCTGGGAAGCTGCAGTAGAACACAAAGGCATCAACTGACAGGCTGCTCCTGTTGAAATATAACAGGAAGATATTTGAGATCTCACTTGAAACATTATTTTCCATTCTACAGCACGAACCATAATTTCTATGACAATATAAACCCCATCATGTTGCTCCTTTTTAAATTAAATGTTTTGTTACCAGTTATTCCAATCAAGATGGCTTCGGGTGTGCCATACTTTTGTCATGAGTAAGGCTGTTAGCGCTCTAGTTGTTCTTTAGAACACTCTGGGAAGCTGCAGTAGAACACAAAGGCATCAACTGACAGGCTGCTCCTGTTGAAATATAACAGGAAGATATTTGAGATCTTACTTAAAACATGTCCTACTTTTTCTTTCTAGAGCACTAACCATAGTTTCTATGGCAAAATGAACCCCCTCATTTTGTTCCTTTTTAAATAACATGTTTTAAGTGTTACCGGTTTATTCCAATCAAGATGGCTTCAGGTGTGCCATACTTTTGTCATAAGTAAGACTGTTAGCGCTCTAGTTGTTCTTTAGAACACTCTGGGAAGCTGCAGTAGAACACAAAGGCATCAACTGACAGGCTGCTCCTGTTGAAATATAACAGGAAGATATTTGAGATCTCACTTAAAACATGTCCTATTTTTTTCTTTCTGCAGCACTAATCATAATTTCTATGACAAAATGAACCCCCTCATTTTGTTCCTTTTTAAATTAAATGTTTTAAGAGTTACCAGTTCATTCCACTCAAGATGGCTTCAAGTGTGCCATAATTTTGTCATAAGAAAGAGTGTTAGCGCTCTGGTTGTTCTTTAGAACACTCTGGGAAGCTGTGGTAGAACAAAAAGGCATCAAATGACAGGCTGCTCCTGTTGAAATATAACAGGAAGATATTTGAGATCTCACTTAAAACATGTCCTATTTTTTCTTTCTACAGCACTAATCATAATTTCTATGACAAAATGAACCCCCTCATTTTGTTCCTTTTTAAATTAAATGTTTTAAGTGTTACCAGTTATTCCAATCAAGATGGCTTCGGGTGTGCCATACTTTTGTCATGAGTAAGGGTGTTAGCGCTCTAGTTGTTCTTTAGAACACTCTGGGAAGCTGCAGTAGAACACAAAGGCATCAACTGACAGGCTGCTCCTGTTGAAATATAACACGAAGATATTTGAGATCTTACTTAAAACATGTCCTACGTTTTCTTTCTAGAGCACTAACCATAGTTTCTATGGCAAAATGAACCCCCTCATTTTGTTCCTTTTTAAATAACATGTTTTAAGTGTTACCAGTTTATTCCAATCAAGATGGCTTCAGGTGTGCCATACTTTTGTCATAAGTAAGACTGTTAGCGCTCTAGTTGTTCTTTAGAACACTCTGGGAAGCTGCAGTAGAACACAAAGGCATCAACTGACAGGCTGCTCCTGTTGAAATATAACAGGAAGACATTTGAGATCACACTTGAAACATGTCCTAATTTTTCTTTCTACAGCACTAATCATAATTTCTATGACAAAATGAACCCCATCATTTTGTTCCTTTTTAAATTAAATGTTTTAAGTGTTACCAGTTTATTCCAATCAAGATAGCTTCAGGTGTGCCATACGTTTGTCATAAGTAAGGCTATTAGCGCTCTAGTTGTTCTTTAGAACACTCTGGGAAGCTGCAGTAGAACACAAAGGCATCAAATGACAGGCTTCTCCTGTTGAAATATAACAGGAAGATATTTGAGATCTCACTTAAAACATGTCCTTTTTTTTCTTTCTACAGCACTAATCATAATTTCTATGACAAAATGAACCCCCTCATTTTGTTCCTTTTTAAATTAAATGTTTTAAGAGTTACCAGTTTATTCCACTCAAGATGGCTTCAGGTGTGCCATAATTTTGTCATAAGTAAGAGTGTTAGCGCTCTAGTTGTTCTTTAGAATACTCTGGGAAGCTGTGGTAGAACAAAAAAGCATCAACTGACAGGCTGCTCCTGTTGAAATATAACAGGAAGATATGAGATCACACTTGAAACATGTCCTAATTGTTCTTTCTACAGCACTAACCATAATTTCTATGACAAATACGAACCCCATCATGTTGTTCCTTTTTAAATTAAATGTGTTAAATGTTACCAGTTTATTCAAATCAAGATGGCTTCAGGTGTGCCATACTTTTGTCATAAGGAAGGTTGTTAGCGCTCTAGTTGTTCTTTAGAACACTCTGGGAAGCTGCAGTAGAACACAAAGGCATCAACTGACAGGCTGCTCCTGTTGAAATATAACAGGAAGATATTTGAGATCACACTTGAAACATGTCCTAATTGTTCTTTCTACAGCACTAACCATAATTTCTATGACAAAACGAACCCCATCATTTTGTTCCTTTTTAAATTAAATGTGTTAAAAGTTACCAGTTTATTCCAATCAAGATTGCTTCAGGTGTGCCATACTTTTGTCATAAGTAAGGCTGTTAGCACCCTAGTTGTTCTTTAGAACACTCTGGGAAGCTGCAGTAGAACACAAAGGCATCAACTGACAGGCTGCTGTTTAAATATAACAGGAAGATATTTGAGATCTTACTTAAAACATGTCCTACTTTTTCTTTCTAGAGCACTAACCATAGTTTCTATGGCAAAATGAACCCCCTCATTTTGTTCCTTTTTAAATAACATGTTTTAAGTGTGACCAGTTTATTCCAATCAAGATGGCTTCAGGTGTGCCATACTTTTGTCATAAGTAAGACTGTTAGCGCTCTAGTTATTCTTTAGAACACTCTGGGAAGCTGCAGTAGAACACAAAGGCATCAACTGACAGGCTGCTCCTGTTGAAATATAACAGGAAGACATTTGAGATCACACTTGAAACATGTCCTAATTTTTCTTTCTACAGCACTAATCATAATTTCTATGACAAAATGAACCCCAACATTTTGTTCCTTTTTAAATTAAATGTTTTAAGTGTTACCAGTTTATTCCAATCAAGATAGCTTCAGGTGTGCCATACGTTTGTCATAAGTAAGGCTATTAGCGCTCTAGTTGTTCTTTAGAACACTCTGGGAAGCTGCAGTAGAACACAAAGGCATCAAATGACAGGCTGCTCCTGTTGAAATATAACAGGCAGATATTTGAGATCTCACTTAAAACATGTCCTATTTTTTCTTTCTACAGCACTAATCATAATTTCTATGACAAAATAAAACCCCTCATTTTGTTCCTTTTTAAATTAAATGTTTTAAGAGTTACCAGTTTATTCCACTCAAGATGGCTTCAGGTGTGCCATTTTTTTGTCATAAGTAAGAGTGTTAGCGCTCTAGTTGTTCTTTAGAACACTCTGGGAAGCCGTGGTAGAACAAAAAGGCATCAACTGACAGGCTGCTCCTGTTTAAATATAACAGGAAGATATTTGAGATCACACTTGAAACATGTCCTAATTGTTCTTTCTACAGCACTAACCATAATTTCAATGAAAAAAAAAACCCATCATTTTGTTCCTTTTTAAATTAAATGTGTTAAAAGTTACCAGTTTATTCCAATCAAGATGGCTTCAGGTGTGCCATACTGTTGTCATAAGTAAGGCTGTTAGCGCCCTAGTTGTTCTTTAGAACACTCTGGGAAGCTGCAGTAGAACACAAAGGCATCAACTGACAAGCTGCTCCTGTTGAAATATAACAGGAAGATATTTGAGATCACACTTGAAACATGTCCTATTCGTTCTTTCTACAGCACTAACCATAATTTCTATGACAAAACGAACCCCATCATTTTGTTCCTTTTTAAATTAAATGAGTTAAAAGTTACCAGTTTATTCCAATCAAGATTGCTTCAGGTGTGCCATACTTTTGTCATACGTAAGGCTGTTAGCGCCCTAGTTGTTCTTTAGAACACTCTGGGAAGTTGCAATAGAACACAAAGGCATCAACTGACAAGCTGCTCCTGTTGAAATATAACAGGAGATATTTGAGATCTCACTTGAAACATTATTATCCATTCTACAGCACGAACCATAATTTCTATGACAATATAAACCCCATCATGTTGCTCCTTTTTAAATTAAATGTTTTGTTACCAGTTATTCCAATCAAGATGGCTTCGGGTGTGCCATACTTTTGTCATGAGTAAGGCTGTTAGCGCTCTAGTTGTTCTTTAGAACACTCTGGGAAGCTGCAGTAGAACACAAAGGCATCAACTGACAGGCTGCTCCTGTTGAAATATAACAGGAAGATATTTGAGATCTTACTTAAAACATGTCCTACTTTTTCTTTCTAGAGCACTAACCATAGTTTCTATGGCAAAATGAACCCCCTCATTTTGTTCCTTTTTAAATAACATGTTTTAAGTGTTACCGGTTTATTCCAATCAAGATGGCTTCAGGTGTGCCATACTTTTGTCATAAGTAAGACTGTTAGCGCTCTAGTTGTTCTTTAGAACACTCTGGGAAGCTGCAGTAGAACACAAAGGCATCAACTGACAGGCTGCTCCTGTTGAAATATAACAGGAAGATATTTGAGATCTCACTTAAAACATGTCCTATTTTTTTCTTTCTGCAGCACTAATCATAATTTCTATGACAAAATGAACCCCCTCATTTTGTTCCTTTTTAAATTAAATGTTTTAAGAGTTACCAGTTTATTCCACTCAAGATGGCTTCAAGTGTGCCATAATTTTGTCATAAGAAAGAGTGTTAGCGCTCTGGTTGTTCTTTAGAACACTCTGGGAAGCTGTGGTAGAACAAAAAGGCATCAAATGACAGGCTGCTCCTGTTGAAATATAACAGGAAGATATTTGAGATCTCACTTAAAACATGTCCTATTTTTTCTTTCTACAGCACTAATCATAATTTCTATGACAAAATGAACCCCCTCATTTTGTTCCTTTTTAAATTAAATGTTTTAAGTGTTACCAGTTATTCCAATCAAGATGGCTTCGGGTGTGCCATACTTTTGTCATGAGTAAGGGTGTTAGCGCTCTAGTTGTTCTTTAGAACACTCTGGGAAGCTGCAGTAGAACACAAAGGCATCAACTGACAGGCTGCTCCTGTTGAAATATAACACGAAGATATTTGAGATCTTACTTAAAACATGTCCTACGTTTTCTTTCTAGAGCACTAACCATAGTTTCTATGGCAAAATGAACCCCCTCATTTTGTTCCTTTTTAAATAACATGTTTTAAGTGTTACCAGTTTATTCCAATCAAGATGGCTTCAGGTGTGCCATACTTTTGTCATAAGTAAGACTGTTAGCGCTCTAGTTGTTCTTTAGAACACTCTGGGAAGCTGCAGTAGAACACAAAGGCATCAACTGACAGGCTGCTCCTGTTGAAATATAACAGGAAGACATTTGAGATCACACTTGAAACATGTCCTAATTTTTCTTTCTACAGCACTAATCATAATTTCTATGACAAAATGAACCCCATCATTTTGTTCCTTTTTAAATTAAATGTTTTAAGTGTTACCAGTTTATTCCAATCAAGATAGCTTCAGGTGTGCCATACGTTTGTCATAAGTAAGGCTATTAGCGCTCTAGTTGTTCTTTAGAACACTCTGGGAAGCTGCAGTAGAACACAAAGGCATCAAATGACAGGCTTCTCCTGTTGAAATATAACAGGAAGATATTTGAGATCTCACTTAAAACATGTCCTTTTTTTTCTTTCTACAGCACTAATCATAATTTCTATGACAAAATGAACCCCCACATTTTGTTCCTTTTTAAATTAAATGTTTTAAGAGTTACCAGTTTATTCCACTCAAGATGGCTTCAGGTGTGCCATAATTTTGTCATAAGTAAGAGTGTTAGCGCTCTAGTTGTTCTTTAGAACACTCTGGGAAGCTGTGGTAGAACAAAAAGGCATCAACTGACAGGCTGCTCCTGTTGAAATATAACAGGAAGATATGAGATCACACTTGAAACATGTCCTAGTTGTTCTTTCTACAGCACTAACCATAATTTCTATGACAAATACGAACCCCATCATGTTGTTCCTTTTTAAATTAAATGTGTTAAATGTTACCAGTTTATTCCAATCAAGATGGCTTCAGGTGTGCCATACTTTTGTCATAAGTAAGGTTGTTAGCGCTCTAGTTGTTCTTTAGAACACTCTGGGAAGCTGCAGTAGAACACAAAGGCATCAACTGACAGGCTGCTCCTGTTGAAATATAACAGGAAGATATTTGAGATCACACTTGAAACATGTCCTATTTGTTCTTTCTACAGCACTAACCATAATTTCTATGACAAAACGAACCCCATCATTTTGTTCCTTTTTAAATTAAATGTGTTAAAAGTTACCAGTTTATTCCAATCAAGATTGCTTCAGGTGTGCCATACTTTTGTCATAAGTAAGGCTGTTAGCACCCTAGTTGTTCTTTAGAACACTCTGGGAAGCTGCAGTAGAACACAAAGGCATCAACTGACAGGCTGCTGTTTAAATATAACAGGAAGATATTTGAGATCTTACTTAAAACATGTCCTACTTTTTCTTTCTAGAGCACTAACCATAGTTTCTATGGCAAAATGAACCCCCTCATTTTGTTCCTTTTTAAATAACATGTTTTAAGTGTGACCAGTTTATTCCAATCAAGATGGCTTCAGGTGTGCCATACTTTTGTCATAAGTAAGACTGTTAGCGCTCTAGTTATTCTTTAGAACACTCTGGGAAGCTGCAGTAGAACACAAAGGCATCAACTGACAGGCTGCTCCTGTTGAAATATAACAGGAAGACATTTGAGATCACACTTGAAACATGTCCTAATTTTTCTTTCTACAGCACTAATCATAATTTCTATGACAAAATGAACCCCAACATTATGTTCCTTTTTAAATTAAATGTTTTAAGTGTTACCAGTTTATTCCAATCAAGATAGCTTCAGGTGTGCCATACGTTTGTCATAAGTAAGGCTATTAGCGCTCTAGTTGTTCTTTAGAACACTCTGGGAAGCTGCAGTAGAACACAAAGGCATCAAATGACAGGCTGCTCCTGTTGAAATATAACAGGCAGATATTTGAGATCTCACTTAAAACATGTCCTATTTTTTCTTTCTACAGCACTAATCATAATTTCTATGACAAAATGAAACCCCTCATTTTGTTCCTTTTTAAATTAAATGTTTTAAGAGTTACCAGTTTATTCCACTCAAGATGGCTTCAGGTGTGCCATAATTTTGTCATAAGTAAGAGTGTTAGCGCTCTAGTTGTTCTTTAGAACACTCTGGGAAGCTGTGGTAGAACAAAAAGGCATCAACTGACAGGCTGCTCCTGTTGAAATATAACAGGAAGATATTTGAGATCACACTTGAAACATGTCCTATTTGTTCTTTCTACAGCACTAACCATAATTTCAATGAAAAAAAAACCCATCATTTTGTTCCTTTTTAAATTAAATGTGTTAAAAGTTACCAGTTTATTCCAATCAAGATGGCTTCAGGTGTGCCATACTGTTGTCATAAGTAAGGCTGTTAGCGCCCTAGTTGTTCTTTAGAACACTCTGGGAAGCTGCAGTAGAACACAAAGGCATCAACTGACAAGCTGCTCCTGTTGAAATATAACAGGAAGATATTTGAGATCTCACTTGAAACATTATTTTTCATTCTACAGCACGAACCATAATTTCTATGACAAAATGAACCCCATCATGTTGCTCCTTTTTAAATTAAATGTTTTAAGTGTTACCAGTTGTTCCAATCAAGATGGCTTCGGGTGTGCCATACGTTTGTCATGAGTAAGGCTGTTAGCGCTCTAGTTGTTCTTTAGAACACTCTGGGAAGCTGCAGTAGAACACAAAGGCATCAACTGACAGGCTGCTCCGGTTGAAATATAACAGGAAGAAATTTGAGATCTCACTTAAAACATGTCCTACTTTTTCTTTCTAGAGCACTAACCATAGTTTCTATGGCAAAATGAACCCACAAATTTTGTTCCTTTTTAAATAACATGTTTGAATTGTTACCAGTTTATTCCAATCAAGATGGCTTCAGGTGTGCCATACTTTTGTCATAAGTAAGACTGTTAGCGCTCTAGTTGTTCTTTAGAACACTCTGGGAAGCTGCAGTAGAACACAAAGGCATCAACTGACAGGCTGCTCCTGTTGAAATATAAGAGGAAGACATTTGAGATCACACTTGAAACATGTCCTAATTTTCTTTCTACAGCACTAATCATAATTTCTATGACAAAATGAACCCCATCATTTTGTTCCTTTTTAAATTAAATGTTTTAAGTGTTACCAGTTTATTCCAATCAAGATAGCTTCAGGTGTGCCATACGTTTGTCATAAGTAAGGCTATTAGCGCTCTAGTTGTTTTTTAGAACACTCTGGGAAGCTGCAGTAGAACACAAAGGCATCAAATGACAGGCTGCTCCTGTTGAAATATAACAGGCAGATATTTGAGATCTCACTTAAAACATGTCCTATTTTTTCTTTCTACAGCACTAATCATAATTTCTATGACAAAATAAAACCCCTCATTTTGTTCCTTTTTAAATTAAATGTTTTAAGAGTTACCAGTTTATTCCACTCAAGATGGCTTCAGGTGTGCCATAATTTTGTCATAAGTAAGAGTGTTAGCGCTCTAGTTGTTCTTTAGAACACTCTGGGAAGCTGTGGTAGAACAAAAAGGCATCAACTGACAGGCTGCTCCTGTTGAAATATAACAGGAAGATATTTGAGATCACACTTGAAACATGTCCTAATTGTTCTTTCTACAGCACTAACCATAATTTCAATGAAAAAAAAAACCCATCATTTTGTTCCTTTTTAAATTAAATGTGTTAAAAGTTACCAGTTTATTCCAATCAAGATGGCTTCAGGTGTGCCATACTGTTGTCATAAGTAAGGCTGTTAGCGCCCTAGTTGTTCTTTAGAACACTCTGGGAAGCTGCAGTAGAACACAAAGGCATCAACTGACAAGCTGCTCCTGTTGAAATATAACAGGAAGATATTTGAGATCACACTTGAAACATGTCCTATTCGTTCTTTCTACAGCACTAACCATAATTTCTATGACAAAACGAACCCCATAATTTTGTTCCTTTTTAAATTAAATGAGTTAAAAGTTACCAGTTTATTCCAATCAAGATTGCTTCAGGTGTGCCATACTTTTGTCATACGTAAGGCTGTTAGCGCCCTAGTTGTTCTTTAGAACACTCTGGGAAGCTGCAATAGAACACAAAGGCATCAACTGACAAGCTGCTCCTGTTGAAATATAACAGGAGATATTTGAGATCTCACTTGAAACATTATTTTCCATTCTACAGCACGAACCATAATTTCTATGACAATATAAACCCCATCATGTTGCTCCTTTTTAAATTAAATGTTTTGTTACCAGTTATTCCAATCAAGATGGCTTCGGGTGTGCCATACTTTTGTCATGAGTAAGGCTGTTAGCGCTCTAGTTGTTCTTTAGAACACTCTGGGAAGCTGCAGTAGAACACAAAGGCATCAACTGACAGGCTGCTCCTGTTGAAATATAACAGGAAGATATTTGAGATCTTACTTAAAACATGTCCTACTTTTTCTTTCTAGAGCACTAACCATAGTTTCTATGGCAAAATGAACCCCCTCATTTTGTTCCTTTTTAAATAACATGTTTTAAGTGTTACCGGTTTATTCCAATCAAGATGGCTTCAGGTGTGCCATACTTTTGTCATAAGTAAGACTGTTAGCGCTCTAGTTGTTCTTTAGAACACTCTGGGAAGCTGCAGTAGAACACAAAGGCATCAACTGACAGGCTGCTCCTGTTGAAATATAACAGGAAGATATTTGAGATCTCACTTAAAACATGTCCTATTTTTTTCTTTCTGCAGCACTAATCATAATTTCTATGACAAAATGAACCCCCTCATTTTGTTCCTTTTTAAATTAAATGTTTTAAGAGTTACCAGTTTATTCCACTCAAGATGGCTTCAAGTGTGCCATAATTTTGTCATAAGAAAGAGTGTTAGCGCTCTGGTTGTTCTTTAGAACACTCTGGGAAGCTGTGGTAGAACAAAAAGGCATCAAATGACAGGCTGCTCCTGTTGAAATATAACAGGAAGATATTTAAGATCTCACTTAAAACATGTCCTATTTTTTCTTTCTACAGCACTAATCATAATTTCTATGACAAAATGAACCCCCTCATTTTGTTCCTTTTTAAATTAAATGTTTTAAGTGTTACCAGTTATTCCAATCAAGATGGCTTCGGGTGTGCCATACTTTTGTCATGAGTAAGGGTGTTAGCGCTCTAGTTGTTCTTTAGAACACTCTGGGAAGCTGCAGTAGAACACAAAGGCATCAACTGACAGGCTGCTCCTGTTGAAATATAACACGAAGATATTTGAGATCTTACCTAAAACATGTCCTACGTTTTCTTTCTAGAGCACTAACCATAGTTTCTATGGCAAAATGAACCCCCTCATTTTGTTCCTTTTTAAATAACATGTTTTAAGTGTTACCAGTTTATTCCAATCAAGATGGCTTCAGGTGTGCCATACTTTTGTCATAAGTAAGACTGTTAGCGCTCTAGTTGTTCTTTAGAACACTCTGGGAAGCTGCAGTAGAACACAAAGGCATCAACTGACAGGCTGCTCCTGTTGAAATATAACAGGAAGACATTTGAGATCACACTTGAAACATGTCCTAATTTTTCTTTCTACAGCACTAATCATAATTTCTATGACAAAATGAACCCCATCATTTTGTTCCTTTTTAAATTAAATGTTTTAAGTGTTACCAGTTTATTCCAATCAAGATAGCTTCAGGTGTGCCATACGTTTGTCATAAGTAAGGCTATTAGCGCTCTAGTTGTTCTTTAGAACACTCTGGGAAGCTGCAGTAGAACACAAAGGCATCAAATGACAAGCTTCTCCTGTTGAAATATAACAGGAAGATATTTGAGATCTCACTTAAAACATGTCCTTTTTTTTCTTTCTACAGCACTAATCATAATTTCTATGACAAAATGAACCCCCACATTTTGTTCCTTTTTAAATTAAATGTTTTAAGAGTTACCAGTTTATTCCACTCAAGATGGCTTCAGGTGTGCCATAATTTTGTCATAAGTAAGAGTGTTAGCGCTCTAGTTGTTCTTTAGAACACTCTGGGAAGCTGTGGTAGAACAAAAAGGCATCAACTGACAGGCTGCTCCTGTTGAAATATAACAGGAAGATATGAGATCACACTTGAAACATGTCCTAATTGTTCTTTCTACAGCACTAACCATAATTTCTATGACAAATACGAACCCCATCATGTTGTTCCTTTTTAAATTAAATGTGTTAAATGTTACCAGTTTATTCCAATCAAGATGGCTTCAGGTGTGCCATACTTTTGTCATAAGTAAGGTTGTTAGCGCTCTAGTTGTTCTTTAGAACACTCTGGGAAGCTGCAGTAGAACACAAAGGCATCAACTGACAGGCTGCTCCTGTTGAAATATAACAGGAAGATATTTGAGATCACACTTGAAACATGTCCTATTTGTTCTTTCTACAGCACTAACCATAATTTCTATGACAAAACGAACCCCATCATTTTGTTCCTTTTTAAATTAAATGTGTTAAAAGTTACCAGTTTATTCCAATCAAGATTGCTTCAGGTGTGCCATACTTTTGTCATAAGTAAGGCTGTTAGCACCCTAGTTGTTCTTTAGAACACTCTGGGAAGCTGCAGTAGAACACAAACGCATCAACTGACAGGCTGCTGTTTAAATATAACAGGAAGATATTTGAGATCTTACTTAAAACATGTCCTACTTTTTCTTTCTAGAGCACTAACCATAGTTTCTATGGCAAAATGAACCCCCTCATTTTGTTCCTTTTTAAATAACATGTTTTAAGTGTGACCAGTTTATTCCAATCAAGATGGCTTCAGGTGTGCCATACTTTTGTCATAAGTAAGACTGTTAGCGCTCTAGTTATTCTTTAGAACACTCTGGGAAGCTGCAGTAGAACACAAAGGCATCAACTGACAGGCTGCTCCTGTTGAAATATAACAGGAAGACATTTGAGATCACACTTGAAACATGTCCTAATTTTTCTTTCTACAGCACTAATCATAATTTCTATGACAAAATGAACCCCAACATTATGTTCCTTTTTAAATTAAATGTTTTAAGTGTTACCAGTTTATTCCAATCAAGATAGCTTCAGGTGTGCCATACGTTTGTCATAAGTAAGGCTATTAGCGCTCTAGTTGTTCTTTAGAACACTCTGGGAAGCTGCAGTAGAACACAAAGGCATCAAATGACAGGCTGCTCCTGTTGAAATATAACAGGCAGATATTTGAGACCTCACTTAAAACATGTCCTATTTTTTCTTTCTACAGCACTAATCATAATTTCTATGACAAAATGAAACCCCTCATTTTGTTCCTTTTTAAATTAAATGTTTTAAGAGTTACCAGTTTATTCCACTCAAGATGGCTTCAGGTGTGCCATAATTTTGTCATAAGTAAGAGTGTTAGCGCTCTAGTTGTTCTTTAGAACACTCTGGGAAGCTGTGGTAGAACAAAAAGGCATCAACTGACAGGCTGCTCCTGTTGAAATATAACAGGAAGATATTTGAGATCACACTTGAAACATGTCCTATTTGTTCTTTCTACAGCACTAACCATAATTTCAATGAAAAAAAAAACCCATCATTTTGTTCCTTTTTAAATTAAATGTGTTAAAAGTTACCAGTTTATTCCAATCAAGATGGCTTCAGGTGTGCCATACTGTTGTCATAAGTAAGGCTGTTAGCGCCCTAGTTGTTCTTTAGAACACTCTGGGAAGCTGCAGTAGAACACAAAGGCATCAACTGACAAGCTGCTCCTGTTGAAATATAACAGGAAGATATTTGAGATCTCACTTGAAACATTATTTTTCATTCTACAGCACGAACCATAATTTCTATGACAAAATGAACCCCATCATGTTGCTCCTTTTTAAATTAAATGTTTTAAGTGTTACCAGTTATTCCAATCAAGATGGCTTCGGGTGTGCCATACGTTTGTCATGAGTAAGGCTGTTAGCGCTCTAGTTGTTCTTTAGAACACTCTGGGAAGCTGCAGTAGAACACAAAGGCATCAACTGACAGGCTGCTCCGGTTGAAATATAACAGGAAGAAATTTGAGATCTCACTTAAAACATGTCCTACTTTTTCTTTCTAGAGCACTAACCATAGTTTCTATGGCAAAATGAACCCCCAAATTTTGTTCCTTTTTAAATAACATGTTTGAATTGTTACCAGTTTATTCCAATCAAGATGGCTTCAGGTGTGCCATACTTTTGTCATAAGTAAGACTGTTAGCGCTCTAGTTGTTCTTTAGAACACTCTGGGAAGCTGCAGTAGAACACAAAGGCATCAACTGACAGGCTGCTCCTGTTGAAATATAAGAGGAAGACATTTGAGATCACACTTGAAACATGTCCTAATTTTCTTTCTACAGCACTAATCATAATTTCTATGACAAAATGAACCCCATCATTTTGTTCCTTTTTAAATTAAATGTTTTAAGTGTTACAAGTATATTCCAATCAAGATAGCTTCAGGTGTGCCATACGTTTGTCATAAGTAAGGCTATTAGCGCTCTAGTTGTTCTTTAGAACACTCTGGGAAGCTGCAGTAGAACACAAAGGCATCAAATGACAGGCTGCTCCTCTTGAAATATAACAGGAAGATATTTGAGATCTCACTTAAAACATGTCCTAATTTTTCTTCTACAGCACTAACCATAATTTCTATGACAAAATGAACCCCCTCATTTTGTTCCTTTTTAAATTAAATGTTTTAAGAGTTACCAGTTTATTCCAATCAAGATGTCTTCAGGTGTGCCATAATTTTGTCATAAGTAAGAGTGTTAGCGCTCTAGTTGTTCTTTAGAACACTCTAGGAAGCTGTAGTAGAACACAAAGGCATCACCTGACAGGCTGCTCCTGTTGAAATATAACAGGAAGACATATGAGATCACACTTGAAACATGTCCTAATTGTTCTTTCTACAGCACTAACCATAATTTCTATGACAAATACGAACCCCATCATGTTGTTCCTTTTTAAATTAAATGTGTTAAATGTTACCAGTTTATTCCAATCAAGATGGCTTCAGGTGTGCCATACTTTTGTCATAAGTAAGGTTGTTAGCGCTCTAGTTGTTCTTTAGAACACTCTGGGAAGCTGCAGTAGAACACAAAGGCATCAACTGACAGGCTGCTCCTGTTGAAATATAACAGGAAGATATTTGAGATCTCACTTAAAACATGTCCTACTTTTTCTTTCTAGAGCACTAACCATAGTTTCTATGGCAAAATGAACCCCCAAATTTTGTTCCTTTTTAAATAACATGTTTGAATTGTTACCAGTTTATTCCAATCAAGATGGCTTCAGGTGTGCCATACTTTTGTCATAAGTAAGACTGTTAGCGCTCTAGTTGTTCTTTAGAACACTCTGGGAAGCTGCAGTAGAACACAAAGGCATCAACTGACAGGCTGCTCCTGTTGAAATATAACAGGAAGACATTTGAGATCACACTTGAAACATGTCCTAATTTTCTTTCTACAGCACTAATCATAATTTCTATGACAAAATGAACCCCATCATTTTGTTCCTTTTTAAAATAAATGTTTTAAGTGTTACAAGTATATTCCAATCAAGATAGCTTCAGGTGTGCCATACGTTTGTCATAAGTAAGGCTATTAGCGCTCTAGTTGTTCTTTAGAACACTCTGGGAAGCTGCAGTAGAACACAAAGGCATCAAATGACAGGCTGCTCCTCTTGAAATATAACAGGAAGATATTTGAGATCTCACTTAAAACATGTCCTAATTTTTCTTTCTACAGCACTATCCATAATTTCTATGACAAAATGAACGCCCTCATTTTGTTCCTTTTTAAATTAAATGTTTTAAGAGTTACCAGTTTATTCCACTCAAGATGTCTTCAGGTGTGCCATAATTTTGTCATAAGTAAGAGTGTTAGCGCTCTAGTTGTTCTTTAGAACACTCTGGGAAGCTGTAGTAGAACACAAAGGCATCACCTGACAGGCTGCTCCTGGTGAAATATAACAGGAAGACATATGAGATCACACTTGAAACATGTCCTAATTGTTCTTTCTACAGCACTAACCATAATTTCTATGACAAATACGAACCCCATCATGTTGTTCCTTTTTAAATTAAATGTGTTAAATGTTACCAGTTTATTCCAATCAAGATGGCTTCAGGTGTGCCATACTTTTGTCATAAGTAAGGTTGTTAGCGCTCTAGTTGTTCTTTAGAACACTCTGGGAAGCTGCAGTAGAACACAAAGGCATCAACTGACAGGCTGCTCCTGTTGAAATATAACAGGAAGATATTTGAGATCACACTTGAAACATGTCCTATTTGTTCTTTCTACAGCACTAACCATAATTTCTATGACAAAACGAACCCCATCATTTTGTTCCTTTTTAAATTAAATGAGTTAAAAGTTACCAGTTTATTCCAATCAAGATTGCTTCAGGTGTGCCATACTTTTGTCATACGTAAGGCTGTTAGCGCCCTAGTTGTTCTTTAGAACACTCTGGGAAGCTGCAATAGAACACAAAGGCATCAACTGACAAGCTGCTCCTGTTGAAATATAACAGGAGATATTTGAGATCTCACTTGAAACATTATTTTCCATTCTACAGCACGAACCATAATTTCTATGACAATATAAACCCCATCATGTTGCTCCTTTTTAAATTAAATGTTTTGTTACCAGTTATTCCAATCAAGATGGCTTCGGGTGTGCCATACTTTTGTCATGAGTAAGGCTGTTAGCGCTCTAGTTGTTCTTTAGAACACTCTGGGAAGCTGCAGTAGAACACAAAGGCATCAACTGACAGGCTGCTCCTGTTGAAATATAACAGGAAGATATTTGAGATCTTACTTAAAACATGTCCTATTTTTTCTTTCTAGAGCACTAACCATAGTTTCTATGGCAAAATGAACCCCCTCATTTTGTTCCTTTTTAAATAACATGTTTTAAGTGTTACCGGTTTATTCCAATCAAGATGGCTTCAGGTGTGCCATACTTTTGTCATAAGTAAGACTGTTAGCGCTCTAGTTGTTCTTTAGAACACTCTGGGAAGCTGCAGTAGAACACAAAGGCATCAACTGACAGGCTGCTCCTGTTGAAATATAACAGGAAGAAATTTGAGATCTCACTTAAAACATGTCCTACTTTTTCTTTCTAGAGCACTAACCATAGTTTCTATGGCAAAATGAACCCCCAAATTTTGTTCCTTTTTAAATAACATGTTTGAATTGTTACCAGTTTATTCCAATCAAGATGGCTTCAGGTGTGCCATACTTTTGTCATAAGTAAGACTGTTAGCGCTCTAGTTGTTCTTTAGAACACTCTGGGAAGCTGCAGTAGAACACAAAGGCATCAACTGACAGGCTGCTCCTGTTGAAATATAAGAGGAAGACATTTGAGATCACACTTGAAACATGTCCTAATTTTCTTTCTACAGCACTAATCATAATTTCTATGACAAAATGAACCCCATCATTTTGTTCCTTTTTAAATTAAATGTTTTAAGTGTTACAAGTATATTCCAATCAAGATAGCTTCAGGTGTGCCATACGTTTGTCATAAGTAAGGCTATTAGCGCTCTAGTTGTTCTTTAGAACACTCTGGGAAGCTGCAGTAGAACACAAAGCATCAAATGACAGGCTGCTCCTCTTGAAATATAACAGGAAGATATTTGAGATCTCACTTAAAACATGTCCTAATTTTTCTTCTACAGCACTAACCATAATTTCTATGACAAAATGAACCCCCTCATTTTGTTCCTTTTTAAATTAAATGTTTTAAGAGTTACCAGTTTATTCCAATCAAGATGTCTTCAGGTGTGCCATAATTTTGTCATAAGTAAGAGTGTTAGCGCTCTAGTTGTTCTTTAGAACACTCTAGGAAGCTGTAGTAGAACACAAAGGCATCACCTGACAGGCTGCTCCTGTTGAAATATAACAGGAAGACATATGAGATCACACTTGAAACATGTCCTAATTGTTCTTTCTACAGCACTAACCATAATTTCTATGACAAATACGAACCCCATCATGTTGTTCCTTTTTAAATTAAATGTGTTAAATGTTACCAGTTTATTCCAATCAAGATGGCTTCAGGTGTGCCATACTTTTGTCATAAGTAAGGTTGTTAGCGCTCTAGTTGTTCTTTAGAACACTCTGGGAAGCTGCAGTAGAACACAAAGGCATCAACTGACAGGCTGCTCCTGTTGAAATATAACAGGAAGATATTTGAGATCTCACTTAAAACATGTCCTACTTTTTCTTTCTAGAGCACTAACCATAGTTTCTATGGCAAAATGAACCCCCTCATTTTGTTCCTTTTTAAATAACATGTTTTAAGTGTTACCAGTTTATTCCAATCAAGATGGCTTCAGGTGTGCCATACTTTTGTCATAAGTAAGACTGTTAGCGCTCTAGTTGTTCTTTAGAACACTCTGGGAAGCTGCAGTAGAACACAAAGGCATCAACTGACAGGCTGCTCCTGTTGAAATATAAGAGGAAGACATTTGAGATCACACTTGAAACATGTCCTAATTTTCTTTCTACAGCACTAATCATAATTTCTATGACAAAATGAACCCCATCATTTTGTTCCTTTTTAAATTAAATGTTTTAAGTGTTACCAGTTTATTCCAATCAAGATAGCTTCAGGTGTGCCATACGTTTGTCATAAGTAAGGCTATTAGCGCTCTAGTTGTTCTTTAGAACACTCTGGGAAGCTGCAGTAGAACACAAAGGCATCAAATGACAGGCTGCTCCTGTTGAAATATAACAGGCAGATATTTGAGATCTCACTTAAAACATGTCCTATTTTTTCTTTCTACAGCACTAATCATAATTTCTATGACAAAATAAAACCCCTCATTTTGTTCCTTTTTAAATTAAATGTTTTAAGAGTTACCAGTTTATTCCACTCAAGATGGCTTCAGGTGTGCCATAATTTTGTCATAAGTAAGAGTGTTAGCGCTCTAGTTGTTCTTTAGAACACTCTGGGAAGCTGTGGTAGAACAAAAAGGCATCAACTGACAGGCTGCTCCTGTTGAAATATAACAGGAAGATATTTGAGATCACACTTGAAACATGTCCTAATTGTTCTTTCTACAGCACTAACCATAATTTCAATGAAAAAAAAAACCCATCATTTTGTTCCTTTTTAAATTAAATGTGTTAAAAGTTACCAGTTTATTCCAATCAAGATGGCTTCAGGTGTGCCATACTGTTGTCATAAGTAAGGCTGTTAGCGCCCTAGTTGTTCTTTAGAACACTCTGGGAAGCTGCAGTAGAACACAAAGGCATCAACTGACAAGCTGCTCCTGTTGAAATATAACAGGAAGATATTTGAGATCACACTTGAAACATGTCCTATTCGTTCTTTCTACAGCACTAACCATAATTTCTATGACAAAACGAACCCCATCATTTTGTTCCTTTTTAAATTAAATGAGTTAAAAGTTACCAGTTTATTCCAATCAAGATTGCTTCAGGTGTGCCATACTTTTGTCATACGTAAGGCTGTTAGCACCCTAGTTGTTCTTTAGAACACTCTGGGAAGCTGCAATAGAACACAAAGGCATCAACTGACAAGCTGCTCCTGTTGAAATATAACAGGAGATATTTGAGATCTCACTTGAAACATTATTTTCCATTCTACAGCACGAACCATAATTTCTATGACAATATAAACCCCATCATGTTGCTCCTTTTTAAATTAAATGTTTTGTTACCAGTTATTCCAATCAAGATGGCTTCGGGTGTGCCATACTTTTGTCATGAGTAAGGCTGTTAGCGCTCTAGTTGTTCTTTAGAACACTCTGGGAAGCTGCAGTAGAACACAAAGGCATCAACTGACAGGCTGCTCCTGTTGAAATATAACAGGAAGATATTTGAGATCTTACTTAAAACATGTCCTACTTTTTCTTTCTAGAGCACTAACCATAGTTTCTATGGCAAAATGAACCCCCTCATTTTGTTCCTTTTTAAATAACATGTTTTAAGTGTTACCGGTTTATTCCAATCAAGATGGCTTCAGGTGTGCCATACTTTTGTCATAAGTAAGACTGTTAGCGCTCTAGTTGTTCTTTAGAACACTCTGGGAAGCTGCAGTAGAACACAAAGGCATCAACTGACAGGCTGCTCCTGTTGAAATATAACAGGAAGATATTTGAGATCTCACTTAAAACATGTCCTATTTTTTTCTTTCTGCAGCACTAATCATAATTTCTATGACAAAATGAACCCCCTCATTTTGTTCCTTTTTAAATTAAATGTTTTAAGAGTTACCAGTTTATTCCACTCAAGATGGCTTCAAGTGTGCCATAATTTTGTCATAAGAAAGAGTGTTAGCGCTCTGGTTGTTCTTTAGAACACTCTGGGAAGCTGTGGTAGAACAAAAAGGCATCAAATGACAGGCTGCTCCTGTTGAAATATAACAGGAAGATATTTAAGATCTCACTTAAAACATGTCCTATTTTTTCTTTCTACAGCACTAATCATAATTTCTATGACAAAATGAACCCCCTCATTTTGTTCCTTTTTAAATTAAATGTTTTAAGTGTTACCAGTTATTCCAATCAAGATGGCTTCGGGTGTGCCATACTTTTGTCATGAGTAAGGGTGTTAGCGCTCTAGTTGTTCTTTAGAACACTCTGGGAAGCTGCAGTAGAACACAAAGGCATCAACTGACAGGCTGCTCCTGTTGAAATATAACACGAAGATATTTGAGATCTTACCTAAAACATGTCCTACGTTTTCTTTCTAGAGCACTAACCATAGTTTCTATGGCAAAATGAACCCCCTCATTTTGTTCCTTTTTAAATAACATGTTTTAAGTGTTACCAGTTTATTCCAATCAAGATGGCTTCAGGTGTGCCATACTTTTGTCATAAGTAAGACTGTTAGCGCTCTAGTTGTTCTTTAGAACACTCTGGGAAGCTGCAGTAGAACACAAAGGCATCAACTGACAGGCTGCTCCTGTTGAAATATAACAGGAAGACATTTGAGATCACACTTGAAACATGTCCTAATTTTTCTTTCTACAGCACTAATCATAATTTCTATGACAAAATGAACCCCATCATTTTGTTCCTTTTTAAATTAAATGTTTTAAGTGTTACCAGTTTATTCCAATCAAGATAGCTTCAGGTGTGCCATACGTTTGTCATAAGTAAGGCTATTAGCGCTCTAGTTGTTCTTTAGAACACTCTGGGAAGCTGCAGTAGAACACAAAGGCATCAAATGACAGGCTTCTCCTGTTGAAATATAACAGGAAGATATTTGAGATCTCACTTAAAACATGTCCTTTTTTTTCTTTCTACAGCACTAATCATAATTTCTATGACAAAATGAACCCCCACATTTTGTTCCTTTTTAAATTAAATGTTTTAAGAGTTACCAGTTTATTCCACTCAAGATGGCTTCAGGTGTGCCATAATTTTGTCATAAGTAAGAGTGTTAGCGCTCTAGTTGTTCTTTAGAACACTCTGGGAAGCTGTGGTAGAACAAAAAGGCATCAACTGACAGGCTGCTCCTGTTGAAATATAACAGGAAGATATGAGATCACACTTGAAACATGTCCTAATTGTTCTTTCTACAGCACTAACCATAATTTCTATGACAAATACGAACCCCATCATGTTGTTCCTTTTTAAATTAAATGTGTTAAATGTTACCAGTTTATTCCAATCAAGATGGCTTCAGGTGTGCCATACTTTTGTCATAAGTAAGGTTCTTAGCGCTCTAGTTGTTCTTTAGAACACTCTGGGAAGCTGCAGTAGAACACAAAGGCATCAACTGACAGGCTGCTCCTGTTGAAATATAACAGGAAGATATTTGAGATCACACTTGAAACATGTCCTATTTGTTCTTTCTACAGCACTAACCATAATTTCTATGACAAAACGAACCCCATCATTTTGTTCCTTTTTAAATTAAATGTGTTAAAAGTTACCAGTTTATTCCAATCAAGATTGCTTCAGGTGTGCCATACTTTTGTCATAAGTAAGGCTGTTAGCACCCTAGTTGTTCTTTAGAACACTCTGGGAAGCTGCAGTAGAACACAAACGCATCAACTGACAGGCTGCTGTTTAAATATAACAGGAAGATATTTGAGATCTTACTTAAAACATGTCCTACTTTTTCTTTCTAGAGCACTAACCATAGTTTCTATGGCAAAATGAACCCCCTCATTTTGTTCCTTTTTAAATAACATGTTTTAAGTGTGACCAGTTTATTCCAATCAAGATGGCTTCAGGTGTGCCATACTTTTGTCATAAGTAAGACTGTTAGCGCTCTAGTTATTCTTTAGAACACTCTGGGAAGCTGCAGTAGAACACAAAGGCATCAACTGACAGGCTGCTCCTGTTGAAATATAACAGGAAGACATTTGAGATCACACTTGAAACATGTCCTAATTTTTCTTTCTACAGCACTAATCATAATTTCTATGACAAAATGAACCCCAACATTATGTTCCTTTTTAAATTAAATGTTTTAAGTGTTACCAGTTTATTCCAATCAAGATAGCTTCAGGTGTGCCATACGTTTGTCATAAGTAAGGCTATTAGCGCTCTAGTTGTTCTTTAGAACACTCTGGGAAGCTGCAGTAGAACACAAAGGCATCAAATGACAGGCTGCTCCTGTTGAAATATAACAGGCAGATATTTGAGATCTCACTTAAAACATGTCCTATTTTTTCTTTCTACAGCACTAATCATAATTTCTATGACAAAATGAAACCCCTCATTTTGTTCCTTTTTAAATTAAATGTTTTAAGAGTTACCAGTTTATTCCACTCAAGATGGCTTCAGGTGTGCCATAATTTTGTCATAAGTAAGAGTGTTAGCGCTCTAGTTGTTCTTTAGAACACTCTGGGAAGCTGTGGTAGAACAAAAAGGCATCAACTGACAGGCTGCTCCTGTTGAAATATAACAGGAAGATATTTGAGATCACACTTGAAACATGTCCTATTTGTTCTTTCTACAGCACTAACCATAATTTCAATGAAAAAAAAAACCCATCATTTTGTTCCTTTTTAAATTAAATGTGTTAAAAGTTACCAGTTTATTCCAATCAAGATGGCTTCAGGTGTGCCATACTGTTGTCATAAGTAAGGCTGTTAGCGCCCTAGTTGTTCTTTAGAACACTCTGGGAAGCTGCAGTAGAACACAAAGGCATCAACTGACAAGCTGCTCCTGTTGAAATATAACAGGAAGATATTTGAGATCTCACTTGAAACATTATTTTTCATTCTACAGCACGAACCATAATTTCTATGACAAAATGAACCCCATCATGTTGCTCCTTTTTAAATTAAATGTTTTAAGTGTTACCAGTTATTCCAATCAAGATGGCTTCGGGTGTGCCATACGTTTGTCATGAGTAAGGCTGTTAGCGCTCTAGTTGTTCTTTAGAACACTCTGGGAAGCTGCAGTAGAACACAAAGGCATCAACTGACAGGCTGCTCCGGTTGAAATATAACAGGAAGAAATTTGAGATCTCACTTAAAACATGTCCTACTTTTTCTTTCTAGAGCACTAACCATAGTTTCTATGGCAAAATGAACCCCCAAATTTTGTTCCTTTTTAAATAACATGTTTGAATTGTTACCAGTTTATTCCAATCAAGATGGCTTCAGGTGTGCCATACTTTTGTCATAAGTAAGACTGTTAGCGCTCTAGTTGTTCTTTAGAACACTCTGGGAAGCTGCAGTAGAACACAAAGGCATCAACTGACAGGCTGCTCCTGTTGAAATATAAGAGGAAGACATTTGAGATCACACTTGAAACATGTCCTAATTTTCTTTCTACAGCACTAATCATAATTTCTATGACAAAATGAACCCCATCATTTTGTTCCTTTTTAAATTAAATGTTTTAAGTGTTACAAGTATATTCCAATCAAGATAGCTTCAGGTGTGCCATACGTTTGTCATAAGTAAGGCTATTAGCGCTCTAGTTGTTCTTTAGAACACTCTGGGAAGCTGCAGTAGAACACAAAGGCATCAAATGACAGGCTGCTCCTCTTGAAATATAACAGGAAGATATTTGAGATCTCACTTAAAACATGTCCTAATTTTTCTTCTACAGCACTAACCATAATTTCTATGACAAAATGAACCCCCTCATTTTGTTCCTTTTTAAATTAAATGTTTTAAGAGTTACCAGTTTATTCCAATCAAGATGTCTTCAGGTGTGCCATAATTTTGTCATAAGTAAGAGTGTTAGCGCTCTAGTTGTTCTTTAGAACACTCTAGGAAGCTGTAGTAGAACACAAAGGCATCACCTGACAGGCTGCTCCTGTTGAAATATAACAGGAAGACATATGAGATCACACTTGAAACATGTCCTAATTGTTCTTTCTACAGCACTAACCATAATTTCTATGACAAATACGAACCCCATCATGTTGTTCCTTTTTAAATTAAATGTGTTAAATGTTACCAGTTTATTCCAATCAAGATGGCTTCAGGTGTGCCATACTTTTGTCATAAGTAAGGTTGTTAGCGCTCTAGTTGTTCTTTAGAACACTCTGGGAAGCTGCAGTAGAACACAAAGGCATCAACTGACAGGCTGCTCCTGTTGAAATATAACAGGAAGATATTTGAGATCTCACTTAAAACATGTCCTACTTTTTCTTTCTAGAGCACTAACCATAGTTTCTATGGCAAAATGAACCCCCAAATTTTGTTCCTTTTTAAATAACATGTTTGAATTGTTACCAGTTTATTCCAATCAAGATGGCTTCAGGTGTGCCATACTTTTGTCATAAGTAAGACTGTTAGCGCTCTAGTTGTTCTTTAGAACACTCTGGGAAGCTGCAGTAGAACACAAAGGCATCAACTGACAGGCTGCTCCTGTTGAAATATAACAGGAAGACATTTGAGATCACACTTGAAACATGTCCTAATTTTCTTTCTACAGCACTAATCATAATTTCTATGACAAAATGAACCCCATCATTTTGTTCCTTTTTAAAATAAATGTTTTAAGTGTTACAAGTATATTCCAATCAAGATAGCTTCAGGTGTGCCATACGTTTGTCATAAGTAAGGCTATTAGCGCTCTAGTTGTTCTTTAGAACACTCTGGGAAGCTGCAGTAGAACACAAAGGCATCAAATGACAGGCTGCTCCTCTTGAAATATAACAGGAAGATATTTGAGATCTCACTTAAAACATGTCCTAATTTTTCTTTCTACAGCACTATCCATAATTTCTATGACAAAATGAACGCCCTCATTTTGTTCCTTTTTAAATTAAATGTTTTAAGAGTTACCAGTTTATTCCACTCAAGATGTCTTCAGGTGTGCCATAATTTTGTCATAAGTAAGAGTGTTAGCGCTCTAGTTGTTCTTTAGAACACTCTGGGAAGCTGTAGTAGAACACAAAGGCATCACCTGACAGGCTGCTCCTGGTGAAATATAACAGGAAGACATATGAGATCACACTTGAAACATGTCCTAATTGTTCTTTCTACAGCACTAACCATAATTTCTATGACAAATACGAACCCCATCATGTTGTTCCTTTTTAAATTAAATGTGTTAAATGTTACCAGTTTATTCCAATCAAGATGGCTTCAGGTGTGCCATACTTTTGTCATAAGTAAGGTTGTTAGCGCTCTAGTTGTTCTTTAGAACACTCTGGGAAGCTGCAGTAGAACACAAAGGCATCAACTGACAGGCTGCTCCTGTTGAAATATAACAGGAAGATATTTGAGATCACACTTGAAACATGTCCTATTTGTTCTTTCTACAGCACTAACCATAATTTCTATGACAAAACGAACCCCATCATTTTGTTCCTTTTTAAATTAAATGAGTTAAAAGTTACCAGTTTATTCCAATCAAGATTGCTTCAGGTGTGCCATACTTTTGTCATACGTAAGGCTGTTAGCGCCCTAGTTGTTCTTTAGAACACTCTGGGAAGCTGCAATAGAACACAAAGGCATCAACTGACAAGCTGCTCCTGTTGAAATATAACAGGAGATATTTGAGATCTCACTTGAAACATTATTTTCCATTCTACAGCACGAACCATAATTTCTATGACAATATAAACCCCATCATGTTGCTCCTTTTTAAATTAAATGTTTTGTTACCAGTTATTCCAATCAAGATGGCTTCGGGTGTGCCATACTTTTGTCATGAGTAAGGCTGTTAGCGCTCTAGTTGTTCTTTAGAACACTCTGGGAAGCTGCAGTAGAACACAAAGGCATCAACTGACAGGCTGCTCCTGTTGAAATATAACAGGAAGATATTTGAGATCTTACTTAAAACATGTCCTATTTTTTCTTTCTAGAGCACTAACCATAGTTTCTATGGCAAAATGAACCCCCTCATTTTGTTCCTTTTTAAATAACATGTTTTAAGTGTTACCGGTTTATTCCAATCAAGATGGCTTCAGGTGTGCCATACTTTTGTCATAAGTAAGACTGTTAGCGCTCTAGTTGTTCTTTAGAACACTCTGGGAAGCTGCAGTAGAACACAAAGGCATCAACTGACAGGCTGCTCCTGTTGAAATATAACAGGAAGAAATTTGAGATCTCACTTAAAACATGTCCTACTTTTTCTTTCTAGAGCACTAACCATAGTTTCTATGGCAAAATGAACCCCCAAATTTTGTTCCTTTTTAAATAACATGTTTGAATTGTTACCAGTTTATTCCAATCAAGATGGCTTCAGGTGTGCCATACTTTTGTCATAAGTAAGACTGTTAGCGCTCTAGTTGTTCTTTAGAACACTCTGGGAAGCTGCAGTAGAACACAAAGGCATCAACTGACAGGCTGCTCCTGTTGAAATATAAGAGGAAGACATTTGAGATCACACTTGAAACATGTCCTAATTTTCTTTCTACAGCACTAATCATAATTTCTATGACAAAATGAACCCCATCATTTTGTTCCTTTTTAAATTAAATGTTTTAAGTGTTACAAGTATATTCCAATCAAGATAGCTTCAGGTGTGCCATACGTTTGTCATAAGTAAGGCTATTAGCGCTCTAGTTGTTCTTTAGAACACTCTGGGAAGCTGCAGTAGAACACAAAGGCATCAAATGACAGGCTGCTCCTCTTGAAATATAACAGGAAGATATTTGAGATCTCACTTAAAACATGTCCTAATTTTTCTTCTACAGCACTAACCATAATTTCTATGACAAAATGAACCCCCTCATTTTGTTCCTTTTTAAATTAAATGTTTTAAGAGTTACCAGTTTATTCCAATCAAGATGTCTTCAGGTGTGCCATAATTTTGTCATAAGTAAGAGTGTTAGCGCTCTAGTTGTTCTTTAGAACACTCTAGGAAGCTGTAGTAGAACACAAAGGCATCACCTGACAGGCTGCTCCTGTTGAAATATAACAGGAAGACATATGAGATCACACTTGAAACATGTCCTAATTGTTCTTTCTACAGCACTAACCATAATTTCTATGACAAATACGAACCCCATCATGTTGTTCCTTTTTAAATTAAATGTGTTAAATGTTACCAGTTTATTCCAATCAAGATGGCTTCAGGTGTGCCATACTTTTGTCATAAGTAAGGTTGTTAGCGCTCTAGTTGTTCTTTAGAACACTCTGGGAAGCTGCAGTAGAACACAAAGGCATCAACTGACAGGCTGCTCCTGTTGAAATATAACAGGAAGATATTTGAGATCTCACTTAAAACATGTCCTACTTTTTCTTTCTAGAGCACTAACCATAGTTTCTATGGCAAAATGAACCCCCAAATTTTGTTTCTTTTTAAATAACATGTTTGAATTGTTACCAGTTTATTCCAATCAAGATGGCTTCAGGTGTGCCATACTTTTGTCATAAGTAAGACTGTTAGTGCTCTAGTTGTTCTTTAGAACACTCTGGGAAGCTGCAGTAGAACACAAAGGCATCAACTGACAGGCTGCTCCTGTTGAAATATAACAGGAAGACATTTGAGATCACACTTGAAACATGTCCTAATTTTCTTTCTACAGCACTAATCATAATTTCTATGACAAAATGAACCCCATCATTTTGTTCCTTTTTAAAATAAATGTTTTAAGTGTTACAAGTATATTCCAATCAAGATAGCTTCAGGTGTGCCATACGTTTGTCATAAGTAAGGCTATTAGCGCTCTAGTTGTTCTTTAGAACACTCTGGGAAGCTGCAGTAGAACACAAAGGCATCAAATGACAGGCTTCTCCTGTTGAAATATAACAGGAAGATATTTGAGATCTCACTTAAAACATGTCCTTTTTTTTCTTTCTACAGCACTAATCATAATTTCTATGACAAAATGAACCCCCTCATTTTGTTCCTTTTTAAATTAAATGTTTTAAGAGTTACCAGTTTATTCCACTCAAGATGGCTTCAGGTGTGCCATAATTTTGTCATAAGTAAGAGTGTTAGCGCTCTAGTTGTTCTTTAGAACACTCTGGGAAGCTGTGGTAGAACAAAAAAGCATCAACTGACAGGCTGCTCCTGTTGAAATATAACAGGAAGATATGAGATCACACTTGAAACATGTCCTAATTGTTCTTTCTACAGCACTAACCATAATTTCTATGACAAATACGAACCCCATCATGTTGTTCCTTTTTAAATTAAATGTGTTAAATGTTACCAGTTTATTCCAATCAAGATGGCTTCAGGTGTGCCATACTTTTGTCATAAGGAAGGTTGTTAGCGCTCTAGTTGTTCTTTAGAACACTCTGGGAAGCTGCAGTAGAACACAAAGGCATCAACTGACAGGCTGCTCCTGTTGAAATATAACAGGAAGATATTTGAGATCACACTTGAAACATGTCCTAATTGTTCTTTCTACAGCACTAACCATAATTTCTATGACAAAACGAACCCCATCATTTTGTTCCTTTTTAAATTAAATGTGTTAAAAGTTACCAGTTTATTCCAATCAAGATTGCTTCAGGTGTGCCATACTTTTGTCATAAGTAAGGCTGTTAGCACCCTAGTTGTTCTTTAGAACACTCTGGGAAGCTGCAGTAGAACACAAAGGCATCAACTGACAGGCTGCTGTTTAAATATAACAGGAAGATATTTGAGATCTTACTTAAAACATGTCCTACTTTTTCTTTCTAGAGCACTAACCATAGTTTCTATGGCAAAATGAACCCCCTCATTTTGTTCCTTTTTAAATAACATGTTTTAAGTGTGACCAGTTTATTCCAATCAAGATGGCTTCAGGTGTGCCATACTTTTGTCATAAGTAAGACTGTTAGCGCTCTAGTTATTCTTTAGAACACTCTGGGAAGCTGCAGTAGAACACAAAGGCATCAACTGACAGGCTGCTCCTGTTGAAATATAACAGGAAGACATTTGAGATCACACTTGAAACATGTCCTAATTTTTCTTTCTACAGCACTAATCATAATTTCTATGACAAAATGAACCCCAACATTTTGTTCCTTTTTAAATTAAATGTTTTAAGTGTTACCAGTTTATTCCAATCAAGATAGCTTCAGGTGTGCCATACGTTTGTCATAAGTAAGGCTATTAGCGCTCTAGTTGTTCTTTAGAACACTCTGGGAAGCTGCAGTAGAACACAAAGGCATCAAATGACAGGCTGCTCCTGTTGAAATATAACAGGCAGATATTTGAGATCTCACTTAAAACATGTCCTATTTTTTCTTTCTACAGCACTAATCATAATTTCTATGACAAAATAAAACCCCTCATTTTGTTCCTTTTTAAATTAAATGTTTTAAGAGTTACCAGTTTATTCCACTCAAGATGGCTTCAGGTGTGCCATAATTTTGTCATAAGTAAGAGTGTTAGCGCTCTAGTTGTTCTTTAGAACACTCTGGGAAGCTGTGGTAGAACAAAAAGGCATCAACTGACAGGCTGCTCCTGTTGAAATATAACAGGAAGATATTTGAGATCACACTTGAAACATGTCCTAATTGTTCTTTCTACAGCACTAACCATAATTTCAATGAAAAAAAAAACCCATCATTTTGTTCCTTTTTAAATTAAATGTGTTAAAAGTTACCAGTTTATTCCAATCAAGATGGCTTCAGGTGTGCCATACTGTTGTCATAAGTAAGGCTGTTAGCGCCCTAGTTGTTCTTTAGAACACTCTGGGAAGCTGCAGTAGAACACAAAGGCATCAACTGACAAGCTGCTCCTGTTGAAATATAACAGGAAGATATTTGAGATCACACTTGAAACATGTCCTATTCGTTCTTTCTACAGCACTAACCATAATTTCTATGACAAAACGAACCCCATCATTTTGTTCCTTTTTAAATTAAATGAGTTAAAAGTTACCAGTTTATTCCAATCAAGATTGCTTCAGGTGTGCCATACTTTTGTCATGAGTAAGGCTGTTAGCGCTCTAGTTGTTCTTTAGAACACTCTGGGAAGCTGCAGTAGAACACAAAGGCATCAACTGACAGGCTGCTCCTGTTGAAATATAACAGGAAGATATTTGAGATCTTACTTAAAACATGTCCTACTTTTTCTTTCTAGAGCACTAACCATAGTTTCTATGGCAAAATGAACCCCCTCATTTTGTTCCTTTTTAAATAACATGTTTTAAGTGTTACCGGTTTATTCCAATCAAGATGGCTTCAGGTGTGCCATACTTTTGTCATAAGTAAGACTGTTAGCGCTCTAGTTGTTCTTTAGAACACTCTGGGAAGCTGCAGTAGAACACAAAGGCATCAACTGACAGGCTGCTCCTGTTGAAATATAACAGGAAGATATTTGAGATCTCACTTAAAACATGTCCTATTTTTTTCTTTCTGCAGCACTAATCATAATTTCTATGACAAAATGAACCCCCTCATTTTGTTCCTTTTTAAATTAAATGTTTTAAGAGTTACCAGTTTATTCCACTCAAGATGGCTTCAAGTGTGCCATAATTTTGTCATAAGAAAGAGTGTTAGCGCTCTGGTTGTTCTTTAGAACACTCTGGGAAGCTGTGGTAGAACAAAAAGGCATCAAATGACAGGCTGCTCCTGTTGAAATATAACAGGAAGATATTTAAGATCTCACTTAAAACATGTCCTATTTTTTCTTTCTACAGCACTAATCATAATTTCTATGACAAAATGAACCCCCTCATTTTGTTCCTTTTTAAATTAAATGTTTTAAGTGTTACCAGTTATTCCAATCAAGATGGCTTCGGGTGTGCCATACTTTTGTCATGAGTAAGGGTGTTAGCGCTCTAGTTGTTCTTTAGAACACTCTGGGAAGCTGCAGTAGAACACAAAGGCATCAACTGACAGGCTGCTCCTGTTGAAATATAACACGAAGATATTTGAGATCTTACCTAAAACATGTCCTACGTTTTCTTTCTAGAGCACTAACCATAGTTTCTATGGCAAAATGAACCCCCTCATTTTGTTCCTTTTTAAATAACATGTTTTAAGTGTTACCAGTTTATTCCAATCAAGATGGCTTCAGGTGTGCCATACTTTTGTCATAAGTAAGACTGTTAGCGCTCTAGTTGTTCTTTAGAACACTCTGGGAAGCTGCAGTAGAACACAAAGGCATCAACTGACAGGCTTCTCCTGTTGAAATATAACAGGAAGATATTTGAGATCTCACTTAAAACATGTCCTTTTTTTTCTTTCTACAGCACTAATCATAATTTCTATGACAAAATGAACCCCATCATTTTGTTCCTTTTTAAATAACATGTTTTAAGTGTTACCGGTTTATTCCAATCAAGATGGCTTCAGGTGTGCCATACTTTTGTCATAAGTAAGACTGTTAGCGCTCTAGTTGTTCTTTAGAACACTCTGGGAAGCTGCAGTAGAACACAAAGGCATCAACTGACAGGCTGCTCCTGTTGAAATATAACAGGAAGAAATTTGAGATCTCACTTAAAACATGTCCTACTTTTTCTTTCTAGAGCACTAACCATAGTTTCTATGGCAAAATGAACCCCCAAATTTTGTTCCTTTTTAAATAACATGTTTGAATTGTTACCAGTTTATTCCAATCAAGATGGCTTCAGGTGTGCCATACTTTTGTCATAAGTAAGACTGTTAGCGCTCTAGTTGTTCTTTAGAACACTCTGGGAAGCTGCAGTAGAACACAAAGGCATCAACTGACAGGCTGCTCCTGTTGAAATATAAGAGGAAGACATTTGAGATCACACTTGAAACATGTCCTAATTTTCTTTCTACAGCACTAATCATAATTTCTATGACAAAATGAACCCCATCATTTTGTTCCTTTTTAAATTAAATGTTTTAAGTGTTACAAGTATATTCCAATCAAGATAGCTTCAGGTGTGCCATACGTTTGTCATAAGTAAGGCTATTAGCGCTCTAGTTGTTCTTTAGAACACTCTGGGAAGCTGCAGTAGAACACAAAGGCATCAAATGACAGGCTGCTCCTCTTGAAATATAACAGGAAGATATTTGAGATCTCACTTAAAACATGTCCTAATTTTTCTTCTACAGCACTAACCATAATTTCTATGACAAAATGAACCCCCTCATTTTGTTCCTTTTTAAATTAAATGTTTTAAGAGTTACCAGTTTATTCCAATCAAGATGTCTTCAGGTGTGCCATAATTTTGTCATAAGTAAGAGTGTTAGCGCTCTAGTTGTTCTTTAGAACACTCTAGGAAGCTGTAGTAGAACACAAAGGCATCACCTGACAGGCTGCTCCTGTTGAAATATAACAGGAAGACATATGAGATCACACTTGAAACATGTCCTAATTGTTCTTTCTACAGCACTAACCATAATTTCTATGACAAATACGAACCCCATCATGTTGTTCCTTTTTAAATTAAATGTGTTAAATGTTACCAGTTTATTCCAATCAAGATGGCTTCAGGTGTGCCATACTTTTGTCATAAGTAAGGTTGTTAGCGCTCTAGTTGTTCTTTAGAACACTCTGGGAAGCTGCAGTAGAACACAAAGGCATCAACTGACAGGCTGCTCCTGTTGAAATATAACAGGAAGATATTTGAGATCTCACTTAAAACATGTCCTACTTTTTCTTTCTAGAGCACTAACCATAGTTTCTATGGCAAAATGAACCCCCAAATTTTGTTTCTTTTTAAATAACATGTTTGAATTGTTACCAGTTTATTCCAATCAAGATGGCTTCAGGTGTGCCATACTTTTGTCATAAGTAAGACTGTTAGTGCTCTAGTTGTTCTTTAGAACACTCTGGGAAGCTGCAGTAGAACACAAAGGCATCAACTGACAGGCTGCTCCTGTTGAAATATAACAGGAAGACATTTGAGATCACACTTGAAACATGTCCTAATTTTCTTTCTACAGCACTAATCATAATTTCTATGACAAAATGAACCCCATCATTTTGTTCCTTTTTAAAATAAATGTTTTAAGTGTTACAAGTATATTCCAATCAAGATAGCTTCAGGTGTGCCATACGTTTGTCATAAGTAAGGCTATTAGCGCTCTAGTTGTTCTTTAGAACACTCTGGGAAGCTGCAGTAGAACACAAAGGCATCAAATGACAGGCTTCTCCTGTTGAAATATAACAGGAAGATATTTGAGATCTCACTTAAAACATGTCCTTTTTTTTCTTTCTACAGCACTAATCATAATTTCTATGACAAAATGAACCCCCTCATTTTGTTCCTTTTTAAATTAAATGTTTTAAGAGTTACCAGTTTATTCCACTCAAGATGGCTTCAGGTGTGCCATAATTTTGTCATAAGTAAGAGTGTTAGCGCTCTAGTTGTTCTTTAGAACACTCTGGGAAGCTGTGGTAGAACAAAAAAGCATCAACTGACAGGCTGCTCCTGTTGAAATATAACAGGAAGATATGAGATCACACTTGAAACATGTCCTAATTGTTCTTTCTACAGCACTAACCATAATTTCTATGACAAATACGAACCCCATCATGTTGTTCCTTTTTAAATTAAATGTGTTAAATGTTACCAGTTTATTCCAATCAAGATGGCTTCAGGTGTGCCATACTTTTGTCATAAGGAAGGTTGTTAGCGCTCTAGTTGTTCTTTAGAACACTCTGGGAAGCTGCAGTAGAACACAAAGGCATCAACTGACAGGCTGCTCCTGTTGAAATATAACAGGAAGATATTTGAGATCACACTTGAAACATGTCCTAATTGTTCTTTCTACAGCACTAACCATAATTTCTATGACAAAACGAACCCCATCATTTTGTTCCTTTTTAAATTAAATGTGTTAAAAGTTACCAGTTTATTCCAATCAAGATTGCTTCAGGTGTGCCATACTTTTGTCATAAGTAAGGCTGTTAGCACCCTAGTTGTTCTTTAGAACACTCTGGGAAGCTGCAGTAGAACACAAAGGCATCAACTGACAGGCTGCTGTTTAAATATAACAGGAAGATATTTGAGATCTTACTTAAAACATGTCCTACTTTTTCTTTCTAGAGCACTAACCATAGTTTCTATGGCAAAATGAACCCCCTCATTTTGTTCCTTTTTAAATAACATGTTTTAAGTGTGACCAGTTTATTCCAATCAAGATGGCTTCAGGTGTGCCATACTTTTGTCATAAGTAAGACTGTTAGCGCTCTAGTTATTCTTTAGAACACTCTGGGAAGCTGCAGTAGAACACAAAGGCATCAACTGACAGGCTGCTCCTGTTGAAATATAACAGGAAGACATTTGAGATCACACTTGAAACATGTCCTAATTTTTCTTTCTACAGCACTAATCATAATTTCTATGACAAAATGAACCCCAACATTTTGTTCCTTTTTAAATTAAATGTTTTAAGTGTTACCAGTTTATTCCAATCAAGATAGCTTCAGGTGTGCCATACGTTTGTCATAAGTAAGGCTATTAGCGCTCTAGTTGTTCTTTAGAACACTCTGGGAAGCTGCAGTAGAACACAAAGGCATCAAATGACAGGCTGCTCCTGTTGAAATATAACAGGCAGATATTTGAGATCTCACTTAAAACATGTCCTATTTTTTCTTTCTACAGCACTAATCATAATTTCTATGACAAAATAAAACCCCTCATTTTGTTCCTTTTTAAATTAAATGTTTTAAGAGTTACCAGTTTATTCCACTCAAGATGGCTTCAGGTGTGCCATAATTTTGTCATAAGTAAGAGTGTTAGCGCTCTAGTTGTTCTTTAGAACACTCTGGGAAGCTGTGGTAGAACAAAAAGGCATCAACTGACAGGCTGCTCCTGTTGAAATATAACAGGAAGATATTTGAGATCACACTTGAAACATGTCCTAATTGTTCTTTCTACAGCACTAACCATAATTTCAATGAAAAAAAAAACCCATCATTTTGTTCCTTTTTAAATTAAATGTGTTAAAAGTTACCAGTTTATTCCAATCAAGATGGCTTCAGGTGTGCCATACTGTTGTCATAAGTAAGGCTGTTAGCGCCCTAGTTGTTCTTTAGAACACTCTGGGAAGCTGCAGTAGAACACAAAGGCATCAACTGACAAGCTGCTCCTGTTGAAATATAACAGGAAGATATTTGAGATCACACTTGAAACATGTCCTATTCGTTCTTTCTACAGCACTAACCATAATTTCTATGACAAAACGAACCCCATCATTTTGTTCCTTTTTAAATTAAATGAGTTAAAAGTTACCAGTTTATTCCAATCAAGATTGCTTCAGGTGTGCCATACTTTTGTCATGAGTAAGGCTGTTAGCGCTCTAGTTGTTCTTTAGAACACTCTGGGAAGCTGCAGTAGAACACAAAGGCATCAACTGACAGGCTGCTCCTGTTGAAATATAACAGGAAGATATTTGAGATCTTACTTAAAACATGTCCTACTTTTTCTTTCTAGAGCACTAACCATAGTTTCTATGGCAAAATGAACCCCCTCATTTTGTTCCTTTTTAAATAACATGTTTTAAGTGTTACCGGTTTATTCCAATCAAGATGGCTTCAGGTGTGCCATACTTTTGTCATAAGTAAGACTGTTAGCGCTCTAGTTGTTCTTTAGAACACTCTGGGAAGCTGCAGTAGAACACAAAGGCATCAACTGACAGGCTGCTCCTGTTGAAATATAACAGGAAGATATTTGAGATCTCACTTAAAACATGTCCTATTTTTTTCTTTCTGCAGCACTAATCATAATTTCTATGACAAAATGAACCCCCTCATTTTGTTCCTTTTTAAATTAAATGTTTTAAGAGTTACCAGTTTATTCCACTCAAGATGGCTTCAAGTGTGCCATAATTTTGTCATAAGAAAGAGTGTTAGCGCTCTGGTTGTTCTTTAGAACACTCTGGGAAGCTGTGGTAGAACAAAAAGGCATCAAATGACAGGCTGCTCCTGTTGAAATATAACAGGAAGATATTTAAGATCTCACTTAAAACATGTCCTATTTTTTCTTTCTACAGCACTAATCATAATTTCTATGACAAAATGAACCCCCTCATTTTGTTCCTTTTTAAATTAAATGTTTTAAGTGTTACCAGTTATTCCAATCAAGATGGCTTCGGGTGTGCCATACTTTTGTCATGAGTAAGGGTGTTAGCGCTCTAGTTGTTCTTTAGAACACTCTGGGAAGCTGCAGTAGAACACAAAGGCATCAACTGACAGGCTGCTCCTGTTGAAATATAACACGAAGATATTTGAGATCTTACCTAAAACATGTCCTACGTTTTCTTTCTAGAGCACTAACCATAGTTTCTATGGCAAAATGAACCCCCTCATTTTGTTCCTTTTTAAATAACATGTTTTAAGTGTTACCAGTTTATTCCAATCAAGATGGCTTCAGGTGTGCCATACTTTTGTCATAAGTAAGACTGTTAGCGCTCTAGTTGTTCTTTAGAACACTCTGGGAAGCTGCAGTAGAACACAAAGGCATCAACTGACAGGCTTCTCCTGTTGAAATATAACAGGAAGATATTTGAGATCTCACTTAAAACATGTCCTTTTTTTTCTTTCTACAGCACTAATCATAATTTCTATGACAAAATGAACCCCATCATTTTGTTCCTTTTTAAATTAAATGTTTTAAGTGTTACCAGTTTATTCCAATCAAGATAGCTTCAGGTGTGCCATACGTTTGTCATAAGTAAGGCTATTAGCGCTCTAGTTGTTCTTTAGAACACTCTGGGAAGCTGCAGTAGAACACAAAGGCATCAAATGACAGGCTTCTCCTGTTGAAATATAACAGGAAGATATTTGAGATCTCACTTAAAACATGTCCTTTTTTTTCTTTCTACAGCACTAATCATAATTTCTATGACAAAATGAACCCCCACATTTTGTTCCTTTTTAAATTAAATGTTTTAAGAGTTACCAGTTTATTCCACTCAAGATGGCTTCAGGTGTGCCATAATTTTGTCATAAGTAAGAGTGTTAACGCTCTAGTTGTTCTTTAGAACACTCTGGGAAGCTGTGGTAGAACAAAAAGGCATCAACTGACAGGCTGCTCCTGTTGAAATATAACAGGAAGATATGAGATCACACTTGAAACATGTCCTAATTGTTCTTTCTACAGCACTAACCATAATTTCTATGACAAATACGAACCCCATCATGTTGTTCCTTTTTAAATTAAATGTGTTAAATGTTACCAGTTTATTCCAATCAAGATGGCTTCAGGTGTGCCATACTTTTGTCATAAGTAAGGTTGTTAGCGCTCTAGTTGTTCTTTAGAACACTCTGGGAAGCTGCAGTAGAACACAAAGGCATCAACTGACAGGCTGCTCCTGTTGAAATATAACAGGAAGATATTTGAGATCACACTTGAAACATGTCCTATTTGTTCTTTCTACAGCACTAACCATAATTTCTATGACAAAACGAACCCCATCATTTTGTTCCTTTTTAATTTAAATGTGTTAAAAGTTACCAGTTTATTCCAATCAAGATTGCTTCAGGTGTGCCATACTTTTGTCATAAGTAAGGCTGTTAGCACCCTAGTTGTTCTTTAGAACACTCTGGGAAGCTGCAGTAGAACACAAACGCATCAACTGACAGGCTGCTGTTTAAATATAACAGGAAGATATTTGAGATCTTACTTAAAACATGTCCTACTTTTTCTTTCTAGAGCACTAACCATAGTTTCTATGGCAAAATGAACCCCCTCATTTTGTTCCTTTTTAAATAACATGTTTTAAGTGTGACCAGTTTATTCCAATCAAGATGGCTTCAGGTGTGCCATACTTTTGTCATAAGTAAGACTGTTAGCGCTCTAGTTATTCTTTAGAACACTCTGGGAAGCTGCAGTAGAACACAAAGGCATCAACTGACAGGCTGCTCCTGTTGAAATATAACAGGAAGACATTTGAGATCACACTTGAAACATGTCCTAATTTTTCTTTCTACAGCACTAATCATAATTTCTATGACAAAATGAACCCCAACATTATGTTCCTTTTTAAATTAAATGTTTTAAGTGTTACCAGTTTATTCCAATCAAGATAGCTTCAGGTGTGCCATACGTTTGTCATAAGTAAGGCTATTAGCGCTCTAGTTGTTCTTTAGAACACTCTGGGAAGCTGCAGTAGAACACAAAGGCATCAAATGACAGGCTGCTCCTGTTGAAATATAACAGGCAGATATTTGAGATCTCACTTAAAACATGTCCTATTTTTTCTTTCTACAGCACTAATCATAATTTCTATGACAAAATGAAACCCCTCATTTTGTTCCTTTTTAAATTAAATGTTTTAAGAGTTACCAGTTTATTCCACTCAAGATGGCTTCAGGTGTGCCATAATTTTGTCATAAGTAAGAGTGTTAGCGCTCTAGTTGTTCTTTAGAACACTCTGGGAAGCTGTGGTAGAACAAAAAGGCATCAACTGACAGGCTGCTCCTGTTGAAATATAACAGGAAGATATTTGAGATCACACTTGAAACATGTCCTATTTGTTCTTTCTACAGCACTAACCATAATTTCAATGAAAAAAAAAACCCATCATTTTGTTCCTTTTTAAATTAAATGTGTTAAAAGTTACCAGTTTATTCCAATCAAGATGGCTTCAGGTGTGCCATACTGTTGTCATAAGTAAGGCTGTTAGCGCCCTAGTTGTTCTTTAGAACACTCTGGGAAGCTGCAGTAGAACACAAAGGCATCAACTGACAAGCTGCTCCTGTTGAAATATAACAGGAAGATATTTGAGATCTCACTTGAAACATTATTTTTCATTCTACAGCACGAACCATAATTTCTATGACAAAATGAACCCCATCATGTTGCTCCTTTTTAAATTAAATGTTTTAAGTGTTACCAGTTATTCCAATCAAGATGGCTTCGGGTGTGCCATACGTTTGTCATGAGTAAGGCTGTTAGTGCTCTAGTTGTTCTTTAGAACACTCTGGGAAGCTGCAGTAGAACACAAAGGCATCAACTGACAGGCTGCTCCGGTTGAAATATAACAGGAAGAAATTTGAGATCTCACTTAAAACATGTCCTACTTTTTCTTTCTAGAGCACTAACCATAGTTTCTATGGCAAAATGAACCCCCAAATTTTGTTCCTTTTTAAATAACATGTTTGAATTGTTACCAGTTTATTCCAATCAAGATGGCTTCAGGTGTGCCATACTTTTGTCATAAGTAAGACTGTTAGCGCTCTAGTTGTTCTTTAGAACACTCTGGGAAGCTGCAGTAGAACACAAAGGCATCAACTGACAGGCTGCTCCTGTTGAAATATAAGAGGAAGACATTTGAGATCACACTTGAAACATGTCCTAATTTTCTTTCTACAGCACTAATCATAATTTCTATGACAAAATGAACCCCATCATTTTGTTCCTTTTTAAATTAAATGTTTTAAGTGTTACAAGTATATTCCAATCAAGATAGCTTCAGGTGTGCCATACGTTTGTCATAAGTAAGGCTATTAGCGCTCTAGTTGTTCTTTAGAACACTCTGGGAAGCTGCAGTAGAACACAAAGGCATCAAATGACAGGCTGCTCCTCTTGAAATATAACAGGAAGATATTTGAGATCTCACTTAAAACATGTCCTAATTTTTCTTCTACAGCACTAACCATAATTTCTATGACAAAATGAACCCCCTCATTTTGTTCCTTTTTAAATTAAATGTTTTAAGAGTTACCAGTTTATTCCAATCAAGATGTCTTCAGGTGTGCCATAATTTTGTCATAAGTAAGAGTGTTAGCGCTCTAGTTGTTCTTTAGAACACTCTAGGAAGCTGTAGTAGAACACAAAGGCATCACCTGACAGGCTGCTCCTGTTGAAATATAACAGGAAGACATATGAGATCACACTTGAAACATGTCCTAATTGTTCTTTCTACAGCACTAACCATAATTTCTATGACAAATACGAACCCCATCATGTTGTTCCTTTTTAAATTAAATGTGTTAAATGTTACCAGTTTATTCCAATCAAGATGGCTTCAGGTGTGCCATACTTTTGTCATAAGTAAGGTTGTTAGCGCTCTAGTTGTTCTTTAGAACACTCTGGGAAGCTGCAGTAGAACACAAAGGCATCAACTGACAGGCTGCTCCTGTTGAAATATAACAGGAAGATATTTGAGATCTCACTTAAAACATGTCCTACTTTTTCTTTCTAGAGCACTAACCATAGTTTCTATGGCAAAATGAACCCCCAAATTTTGTTCCTTTTTAAATAACATGTTTGAATTGTTACCAGTTTATTCCAATCAAGATGGCTTCAGGTGTGCCATACTTTTGTCATAAGTAAGACTGTTAGCGCTCTAGTTGTTCTTTAGAACACTCTGGGAAGCTGCAGTAGAACACAAAGGCATCAACTGACAGGCTGCTCCTGTTGAAATATAACAGGAAGACATTTGAGATCACACTTGAAACATGTCCTAATTTTTCTTTCTACAGCACTAATCATAATTTCTATGACAAAATGAACCCCATCATTTTGTTCCTTTTTAAATTAAATGTTTTAAGTGTTACCAGTTTATTCCAATCAAGATAGCTTCAGGTGTGCCATACGTTTGTCATAAGTAAGGCTATTAGCGCTCTAGTTGTTCTTTAGAACACTCTGGGAAGCTGCAGTAGAACACAAAGGCATCAAATGACAGGCTTCTCCTGTTGAAATATAACAGGAAGATATTTGAGATCTCACTTAAAACATGTCCTTTTTTTTCTTTCTACAGCACTAATCATAATTTCTATGACAAAATGAACCCCCACATTTTGTTCCTTTTTAAATTAAATGTTTTAAGAGTTACCAGTTTATTCCACTCAAGATGGCTTCAGGTGTGCCATAATTTTGTCATAAGTAAGAGTGTTAGCGCTCTAGTTGTTCTTTAGAACACTCTGGGAAGCTGTGGTAGAACAAAAAGGCATCAACTGACAGGCTGCTCCTGTTGAAATATAACAGGAAGATATGAGATCACACTTGAAACATGTCCTAATTGTTCTTTCTACAGCACTAACCATAATTTCTATGACAAATACGAACCCCATCATGTTGTTCCTTTTTAAATTAAATGTGTTAAATGTTACCAGTTTATTCCAATCAAGATGGCTTCAGGTGTGCCATACTTTTGTCATAAGTAAGGTTGTTAGCGCTCTAGTTGTTCTTTAGAACACTCTGGGAAGCTGCAGTAGAACACAAAGGCATCAACTGACAGGCTGCTCCTGTTGAAATATAACAGGAAGATATTTGAGATCACACTTGAAACATGTCCTATTTGTTCTTTCTACAGCACTAACCATAATTTCTATGACAAAACGAACCCCATCATTTTGTTCCTTTTTAAATTAAATGTGTTAAAAGTTACCAGTTTATTCCAATCAAGATTGCTTCAGGTGTGCCATACTTTTGTCATAAGTAAGGCTGTTAGCACCCTAGTTGTTCTTTAGAACACTCTGGGAAGCTGCAGTAGAACACAAAGGCATCAACTGACAGGCTGCTGTTTAAATATAACAGGAAGATATTTGAGATCTTACTTAAAACATGTCCTACTTTTTCTTTCTAGAGCACTAACCATAGTTTCTATGGCAAAATGAACCCCCTCATTTTGTTCCTTTTTAAATAACATGTTTTAAGTGTGACCAGTTTATTCCAATCAAGATGGCTTCAGTTGTGCCATACTTTTGTCATAAGTAAGACTGTTAGCGCTCTAGTTATTCTTTAGAACACTCTGGGAAGCTGCAGTAGAACACAAAGGCATCAACTGACAGGCTGCTCCTGTTGAAATATAACAGGAAGACATTTGAGATCACACTTGAAACATGTCCTAATTTTTCTTTCTACAGCACTAATCATAATTTCTATGACAAAATGAACCCCAACATTATGTTCCTTTTTAAATTAAATGTTTTAAGTGTTACCAGTTTATTCCAATCAAGATAGCTTCAGGTGTGCCATACGTTTGTCATAAGTAAGGCTATTAGCGCTCTAGTTGTTCTTTAGAACACTCTGGGAAGCTGCAGTAGAACACAAAGGCATCAAATGACAGGCTGCTCCTGTTGAAATATAACAGGCAGATATTTGAGATCTCACTTAAAACATGTCCTATTTTTTCTTTCTACAGCACTAATCATAATTTCTATGACAAAATGAAACCCCTCATTTTGTTCCTTTTTAAATTAAATGTTTTAAGAGTTTCCAGTTTATTCCACTCAAGATGGCTTCAGGTGTGCCATAATTTTGTCATAAGTAAGAGTGTTAGCGCTCTAGTTGTTCTTTAGAACACTCTGGGAAGCTGTGGTAGAACAAAAAGGCATCAACTGACAGGCTGCTCCTGTTGAAATATAACAGGAAGATATTTGAGATCACACTTGAAACATGTCCTATTTGTTCTTTCTACAGCACTAACCATAATTTCAATGAAAAAACAAACCCCATCATTTTGTTCCTTTTTAAATTAAATGTGTTAAAAGTTACCAGTTTATTCCAATCAAGATGGCTTCAGGTGTGCCATACTGTTGTCATAAGTAAGGCTGTTAGCGCCCTAGTTGTTCTTTAGAACACTCTGGGAAGCTGCAGTAGAACACAAAGGCATCAACTGACAAGCTGCTCCTGTTGAAATATAACAGGAAGATATTTGAGATCTCACTTGAAACATTATTTTTCATTCTACAGCACGAACCATAATTTCTATGACAAAATGAACCCCATCATGTTGCTCCTTTTTAAATTAAATGTTTTAAGTGTTACCAGTTATTCCAATCAAGATGGCTTCGGGTGTGCCATACGTTTGTCATGAGTAAGGCTGTTAGCGCTCTAGTTGTTCTTTAGAACACTCTGGGAAGCTGCAGTAGAATACAAAGGCATCAACTGACAGGCTGCTCCGGTTGAAATATAACAGGAAGAAATTTGAGATCTCACTTAAAACATGTCCTACTTTTTCTTTCTAGAGCACTAACCATAGTTTCTATGGCAAAATGAACCCCCAAATTTTGTTCCTTTTTAAATAACATGTTTGAATTGTTACCAGTTTATTCCAATCAAGATGGCTTCAGGTGTGCCATACTTTTGTCATAAGTAAGACTGTTAGCGCTCTAGTTGTTCTTTAGAACACTCTGGGAAGCTGCAGTAGAACACAAAGGCATCAACTGACAGGCTGCTCCTGTTGAAATATAAGAGGAAGACATTTGAGATCACACTTGAAACATGTCCTAATTTTCTTTCTACAGCACTAATCATAATTTCTATGACAAAATGAACCCCATCATTTTGTTCCTTTTTAAATTAAATGTTTTAAGTGTTACAAGTATATTCCAATCAAGATAGCTTCAGGTGTGCCATACGTTTGTCATAAGTAAGGCTATTAGCGCTCTAGTTGTTCTTTAGAACACTCTGGGAAGCTGCAGTAGAACACAAAGGCATCAAATGACAGGCTGCTCCTCTTGAAATATAACAGGAAGATATTTGAGATCTCACTTAAAACATGTCCTAATTTTTCTTCTACAGCACTAACCATAATTTCTATGACAAAATGAACCCCCTCATTTTGTTCCTTTTTAAATTAAATGTTTTAAGAGTTACCAGTTTATTCCAATCAAGATGTCTTCAGGTGTGCCATAATTTTGTCATAAGTAAGAGTGTTAGCGCTCTAGTTGTTCTTTAGAACACTCTAGGAAGCTGTAGTAGAACACAAAGGCATCACCTGACAGGCTGCTCCTGTTGAAATATAACAGGAAGACATATGAGATCACACTTGAAACATGTCCTAATTGTTCTTTCTACAGCACTAACCATAATTTCTATGACAAATACGAACCCCATCATGTTGTTCCTTTTTAAATTAAATGTGTTAAATGTTACCAGTTTATTCCAATCAAGATGGCTTCAGGTGTGCCATACTTTTGTCATAAGTAAGGTTGTTAGCGCTCTAGTTGTTCTTTAGAACACTCTGGGAAGCTGCAGTAGAACACAAAGGCATCAACTGACAGGCTGCTCCTGTTGAAATATAACAGGAAGATATTTGAGATCTCACTTAAAACATGTCCTACTTTTTCTTTCTAGAGCACTAACCATAGTTTCTATGGCAAAATGAACCCCCAAATTTTGTTCCTTTTTAAATAACATGTTTGAATTGTTACCAGTTTATTCCAATCAAGATGGCTTCAGGTGTGCCATACTTTTGTCATAAGTAAGACTGTTAGAGCTCTAGTTGTTCTTTAGAACACTCTGGGAAGCTGCAGTAGAACACAAAGGCATCAACTGACAGGCTGCTCCTGTTGAAATATAACAGGAAGACATTTGAGATCACACTTGAAACATGTCCTAATTTTCTTTCTACAGCACTAATCATAATTTCTATGACAAAATGAACCCCATCATTTTGTTCCTTTTTAAAATAAATGTTTTAAGTGTTACAAGTATATTCCAATCAAGATAGCTTCAGGTGTGCCATACGTTTGTCATAAGTAAGGCTATTAGCGCTCTAGTTGTTCTTTAGAACACTCTGGGAAGCTGCAGTAGAACACAAAGGCATCAAATGACAGGCTGCTCCTCTTGAAATATAACAGGAAGATATTTGAGATCTCACTTAAAACATGTCCTAATTTTTCTTTCTACAGCACTAACCATAATTTCTATGACAAAATGAACGCCCTCATTTTGTTCCTTTTTAAATTAAATGTTTTAAGAGTTACCAGTTTATTCCACTCAAGATGTCTTCAGGTGTGCCATAATATTGTCATAAGTAAGAGTGTTAGCGCTCTAGTTGTTCTTTAGAACACTCTGGGAAGCTGTAGTAGAACACAAAGGCATCACCTGACAGGCTGCTCCTGGTGAAATATAACAGGAAGACATATGAGATCACACTTGAAACATGTCCTAATTGTTCTTTCTACAGCACTAACCATAATTTCTATGACAAATACGAACCCCATCATGTTGTTCCTTTTTAAATTAAATGTGTTAAATGTTACCAGTTTATTCCAATCAAGATGGCTTCAGGTGTGCCATACTTTTGTCATAAGTAAGGTTGTTAGCGCTCTAGTTGTTCTTTAGAACACTCTGGGAAGCTGCAGTAGAACACAAAGGCATCAACTGACAGGCTGCTCCTGTTGAAATATAACAGGAAGATATTTGAGATCACACTTGAAACATGTCCTATTTGTTCTTTCTACAGCACTAACCATAATTTCTATGACAAAACGAACCCCATCATTTTGTTCCTTTTTAAATTAAATGAGTTAAAAGTTACCAGTTTATTCCAATCAAGATTGCTTCAGGTGTGCCATACTTTTGTCATACGTAAGGCTGTTAGCGCCCTAGTTGTTCTTTAGAACACTCTGGGAAGCTGCAATAGAACACAAAGGCATCAACTGACAAGCTGCTCCTGTTGAAATATAACAGGAGATATTTGAGATCTCACTTGAAACATTATTTTCCATTCTACAGCATGAACCATAATTTCTATGACAATATAAACCCCATCATGTTGCTCCTTTTTAAATTAAATGTTTTGTTGCCAGTTATTCCAATCAAGATGGCTTCGGGTGTGCCATACTTTTGTCATGAGTAAGGCTGTTAGCGCTCTAGTTGTTCTTTAGAACACTCTGGGAAGCTGCAGTAGAACACAAAGGCATCAACTGACAGGCTGCTCCTGTTGAAATATAACAGGAAGATATTTGAGATCTTACTTAAAACATGTCCTATTTTTTCTTTCTAGAGCACTAACCATAGTTTCTATGGCAAAATGAACCCCCTCATTTTGTTCCTTTTTAAATAACATGTTTTAAGTGTTACCGGTTTATTCCAATCAAGATGGCTTCAGGTGTGCCATACTTTTGTCATAAGTAAGACTGTTAGCGCTCTAGTTGTTCTTTAGAACACTCTGGGAAGCTGCAGTAGAACACAAAGGCATCAACTCACAGGCTGCTCCTGTTGAAATATAACAGGAAGATATTTGAGATCTCACTTAAAACATGTCCTATTTTTTTCTTTCTGCAGCACTAATCATAATTTCTATGACAAAATGAACCCCCTCATTTTGTTCCTTTTTAAATTAAATGTTTTAAGAGTTACCAGTTTATTCCACTCAAGATGGCTTCAAGTGTACCATAATTTTGTCATAAGAAAGAGTGTTAGCGCTCTGGTTGTTCTTTAGAACACTCTGGGAAGCTGTGGTAGAACAAAAAGGCATCAAATGACAGGCTGCTCCTGTTGAAATATAACAGGAAGACATTTGAGATCACACTTGAAACATGTCCTAATTTTTCTTTCTACAGCACTAATCATAATTTCTATGACAAAATGAACCCCCTCATTTTGTTCCTTTTTAAATTAAATGTTTTAAGTGTTACCAGTTATTCCAATCAAGATGGCTTCGGGTGTGCCATACTTTTGTCATGAGTAAGGGTGTTAGCGCTCTAGTTGTTCTTTAGAACACTCTGGGAAGCTGCAGTAGAACACAAAGGCATCAACTGACAGGCTGCTCCTGTTGAAATATAACAGGAAGATATTTGAGATCTTACTTAAAACATGTCCTACGTTTTCTTTCTAGAGCACTAACCATAGTTTCTATGGCAAAATGAACCCCCTCATTTTGTTCCTTTTTAAATAACATGTTTTAAGTGTTACCAGTTTATTCCAATCAAGATGGCTTCAGGTGTGCCATACTTTTGTCATAAGTAAGACTGTTAGCGCTCTAGTTGTTCTTTAGAACACTCTGGGAAGCTGCAGTAGAACACAAAGGCATCAACTGACAGGCTGCTCCTGTTGAAATATAATAGGAAGACATTTGAGATCACACTTGAAACATGTCCTAATTTTTCTTTCTACAGCACTAATCATAATTTCTATGACAAAATGAACCCCATCATTTTGTTCCTTTTTAAATTAAATGTTTTAAGTGTTACCAGTTTATTCCAATCAAGATAGCTTCAGGTGTGCCATACGTTTGTCATAAGTAAGGCTATTAGCGCTCTAGTTGTTCTTTAGAACACTCTGGGAAGCTGCAGTAGAACACAAAGGCATCAAATGACAGGCTGCTCCTGTTGAAATATAACAGGAAGATATTTGAGATCTCACTTAAAACATGTCCTATTTTTTCTTTCTACAGCACTAATCATAATTTCTATGACAAAATGAACCCCCTCATTTTGTTCCTTTTTAAATTAAATGTTTTAAGAGTTACCAGTTTATTCCACTCAAGATGGCTTCAGGTGTGCCATAATTTTGTCATAAGTAAGAGTGTTAGCGCTCTAGTTGTTCTTTAGAACACTCTGGGAAGCTGTGGTAGAACAAAAAGGCATCAACTGACAGGCTGCTCCTGTTGAAATATAACAGAAAGATATGAGATCACACTTGAAACATGTCCTATTTGTTCTTTCTACAGCACTAACCATAATTTCTATGACAAAACGAACCCCATCATTTTGTTCCTTTTTAAATTAAATGTGTTAAAAGTTACCAGTTTATTCCAATCAAGATTGCTTCAGGTGTGCCATACTTTTGTCATAAGTAAGGCTGTTAGCACCCTAGTTGTTCTTTAGAACACTCTGGGAAGCTGCAGTAGAACACAAAGGCATCAACTGACAGGCTGCTGTTTAAATATAACAGGAAGATATTTGAGATCTTACTTAAAACATGTCCTACTTTTTCTTTCTAGAGCACTAACCATAGTTTCTATGGCAAAATGAACCCCCTCATTTTGTTCCTTTTTAAATAACATGTTTTAAGTGTGACCAGTTTATTCCAATCAAGATGGCTTCAGGTGTGCCATACTTTTGTCATAAGTAAGACTGTTAGCGCTCTAGTTATTCTTTAGAACACTCTGGGAAGCTGCAGTAGAACACAAAGGCATCAACTGACAGGCTGCTCCTGTTGAAATATAACAGGAAGACATTTGAGATCACACTTGAAACATGTCCTAATTTTTCTTTCTACAGCACTAATCATAATTTCTATGACAAAATGAACCCCAACATTTTGTTCCTTTTTAAATTAAATGTTTTAAGTGTTACCAGTTTATTCCAATCAAGATAGCTTCAGGTGTGCCATACGTTTGTCATAAGTAAGGCTATTAGCGCTCTAGTTGTTCTTTAGAACACTCTGGGAAGCTGCAGTAGAACACAAGGGCATCAAATGACAGGCTGCTCCTGTTGAAATATAACAGGCAGATATTTGAGATCTCACTTAAAACATGTCCTATTTTTTCTTTCTACAGCACTAATCATAATTTCTATGACAAAATGAACCCCCTCATTTTGTTCCTTTTTAAATTAAATGTTTTAAGAGTTACCAGTTTATTCCACTCAAGATGGCTTCAGGTGTGCCATAATTTTGTCATAAGTAAGAGTGTTAGCGCTCTAGTTGTTCTTTAGAACACTCTGGGAAGCTGTGGTAGAACAAAAAGGCATCAACTGACAGGCTGCTCCTGTTGAAATATAACAGGAAGATATTTGAGATCACACTTGAAACATGTCCTATTTGTTCTTTCTACAGCACTAACCATAATTTCAATGAAAAAACAAACCCCATCATTTTGTTCCTTTTTAAATTAAATGTGTTAAAAGTTACCAGTTTATTCCAATCAAGATGGCTTCAGGTGTGCCATACTGTTGTCATAAGTAAGGCTGTTAGCGCCCTAGTTGTTCTTTAGAACACTCTGGGAAGCTGCAGTAGAACACAAAGGCATCAACTGACAAGCTGCTCCTGTTGAAATATAACAGGAAGATATTTGAGATCTCACTTGAAACATTATTTTTCATTCTACAGCACGAACCATAATTTCTATGACAAAATGAACCCCATCATGTTGCTCCTTTTTAAATTAAATGTTTTAAGTGTTACCAGTTATTCCAATCAAGATGGCTTCGGATGTGCCATACTTTTGTCATGAGTAAGGCTGTTAGCGCTCTAGTTGTTCTTTAGAACACTCTGGGAAGCTGCAGTAGAACACAAAGGCATCAACTGACAGGCTGCTCCGGTTGAAATATAACAGGAAGAAATTTGAGATCTCACTTAAAACATGTCCTACTTTTTCTTTCTAGAGCACTAACCATAGTTTCTATGGCAAAATGAACCCCCAAATTTTGTTCGTTTTTAAATAACATGTTTGAATTGTTACCAGTTTATTCCAATCAAGATGGCTTCAGGTGTGCCATACTTTTGTCATAAGTAAGACTGTTAGCGCTCTAGTTGTTCTTTAGAACACTCTGGGAAGCTGCAGCAGAACACAAAGGCATCAACTGACAGGCTGCTCCTGTTGAAATATAAGAGGAAGACATTTGAGATCACACTTGAAACATGTCCTAATTTTCTTTCTACAGCACTAATCATAATTTCTATGACAAAATGAACCCCATCATTTTGTTCCTTTTTAAATTAAATGTTTTAAGTGTTACAAGTATATTCCAATCAAGATAGCTTCAGGTGTGCCATACGTTTGTCATAAGTAAGGCTATTAGCGCTCTAGTTGTTCTTTAGAACACTCTGGGAAGCTGCAGTAGAACACAAAGGCATCAAATGACAGGCTGCTCCTCTTGAAATATAACAGGAAGATATTTGAGATCTCACTTAAAACATGTCCTAATTTTTCTTTCTACAGCACTAACCATAATTTCTATGACAAAATGAACCCCCTCATTTTGTTCCTTTTTAAATTAAATGTTTTAAGAGTTACCAGTTTATTCCACTCAAGATGTCTTCAGGTGTGCCATAATTTTGTCATAAGTAAGAGTGTTAGCGCTCTAGTTGTTCTTTAGAACACTCTGGGAAGCTGTAGTAGAACACAAAGGCATCACCTGACAGGCTGCTCCTGTTGAAATATAATAGGAAGACATATGAGATCACACTTGAAACATGTCCTAATTGTTCTTTCTACAGCACTAACCATAATTTCTATGACAAATACGAACCCCATCATGTTGTTCCTTTTTAAATTAAATGTGTTAAATGTTACCAGTTTATTCCAATCAAGATGGCTTCAGGTGTGCCATACTGTTGTCATAAGTAAGGCTGTTAGCGCCCTGGTTGTTCTTTAGAACACTCTGGGAAGCTGCAGTAGAACACAAAGGCATCAACTGACAAGCTGCTCCTGTTGAAATATAACAGGAAGATACTTGAGATCTCACTTGAAACATTATTTTTCATTCTACAGCACGAACCATAATTTCTATGACAAAACGAACCCCATCATGTTGCTCCTTTTTAAATTAAATGTTTTAAGTGTTACCAGTTATTCCAATCAAGATGGCTTCGGGTGTGCCATACTTTTGTCATGAGTAAGGCTGTTAGCGCTCTAGTTGTTCTTTAGAACACTCTGGGAAGCTGCAGTAGAACACAAAGGCATCAACTGACAGGCTGTTCCTGTTGAAATATAACAGGAAGACATATGAGATCACACTTGAAACATGTCCTAATTGTTCTTTCTACAGCACTAACCATAATTTCTATGACAAATACGAACCCCATCATGTTGTTCCTTTTTAAATTAAATGTGTTAAATGTTACCAGTTTATTCCAATCAAGATGGCTTCAGGTGTGCCATACTTTTGTCATAAGTAAGGTTGTTAGCACTCTAGTTGTTCTTTAGAACACTCTGGGAAGCTGCAGTAGAACACAAAGGCATCAACTGACAGGCTGCTCCTGTTGAAATATAACAGGAAGATATTTGAGATCACACTTGAAACATGTCCTATTTGTTCTTTCTACAGCACTAACCATAATTTCTATGACAAAACGAACCCCATCATTTTGTTCCTTTTTAAATTAAATGAGTTAAAAGTTACCAGTTTATTCCAATCAAGATTGCTTCAGGTGTGCCATACTTTTGTCATACATAAGGCTGTTAGCGCCCTAGTTGTTCTTTAGAACACTCTGGGAAGCTGCAATAGAACACAAAGGCATCAACTGACAAGCTGCTCCTGTTGAAATATAACAGGAGATATTTGAGATCTCACTTGAAACATTATTTTCCATTCTACAGCACGAACCATAATTTCTATGACAATATAAACCCCATCATGTTGCTCTTTTTTAAATTAAATGTTTTGTTACCAGTTATTCCAATCAAAATGGCTTCGGGTGTGCCATACTTTTGTCATGAGTAAGGCTGTTAGCGCTCTAGTTGTTCTTTAGAACACTCTGGGAAGCTGCAGTAGAACACAAAGGCATCAACTGACAGGCTGCTCCTGTTGAATATAACAGGAAGATATTTGAGATCTTACTTAAAACATGTCCTACTTTTTCTTTCTAGAGCACTAACCATAGTTTCTATGGCAAAATGAACCCCCTCATTTTGTTCTTTTTTAAATAACATGTTTTAAGTGTTACCGGTTTATTCCAATCAAGATGGCTTCAGGTGTGCCATACTTTTGTCATAAGTAAGACTGTTAGCGCTCTAGTTGTTCTTTAGAACACTCTGGGAAGCTGCAGTAGAACACAAAGGCATCAACTGACAGGCTGCTCCTGTTGAAATATAACAGGAAGATATTTGAGATCTCACTTAAAACATGTCCTATTTTTTTCTTTCTGCAGCACTAATCATAATTTCTATGACAAAATGAACCCCCTCATTTTGTTCCTTTTTAAATTAAATGTTTTAAGAGTTACCAGTTTATTCCACTCAAGATGGCTTCAAGTGTGCCATAATTTTGTCATAAGAAAGAGTGTTAGCGCTCTGGTTGTTCTTTAGAACACTCTGGGAAGCTGTGGTAGAACAAAAAGGCATCAAATGACAGGCGGCTCCTGTTGAAATATAACAGGAAGATATTTGAGATCTCACTTAAAACATGTCCTACTTTTTCTTTCTAGAGCACTAACCATAGTTTCTATGGCAAAATGAACCCCCTCATTTTGTTCCTTTTTAAATAACATGTTTTAAGTGTTACCGGTTTATTCCAATCAAGATGGCTTCAGGTGTGCCATACTTTTGTCATAAGTAAGACTGTTAGCGCTCTAGTTGTTCTTTAGAACACTCTGGGAAGCTGCAGTAGAACACAAAGGCATCAACTGACAGGCTGCTCCTGTTGAAATATAACAGGAAGATATTTGAGATCTCACTTAAAACATGTCCTATTTTTTTCTTTCTGCAGCACTAATCATAATTTCTATGACAAAATCAACCCCCTCATTTTGTTCCTTTTTAAATTAAATGTTTTAAGAGTTACCAGTTTATTCCACTCAAGATGGCTTCAAGTGTGCCATAATTTTGTCATAAGAAAGAGTGTTAGCGCTCTGGTTGTTCTTTAGAACACTCTGGGAAGCTGTGGTAGAACAAAAAGGCATCAAATGACAGGCTGCTCCTGTTGAAATATAACAGGAAGATATTTGAGATCTCACTTAAAACATGTCCTATTTTTTCTTTCTACAGCACTAATCATAATTTCTATGACAAAATGAACCCCCTCATTTTGTTCCTTTTTAAATTAAATGTTTTAAGAGTTACCAGTTTATTCCACTCAAGATGGCTTCAGGTGTGCCATAATTTTGTCATAAGTAAGAGTGTTAGCGCTCTGGTTGTTCTTTAGAACACTCTGGGAAGCTGTGGTAGAACAAAAAGGCATCAAATGACAGGCTGCTCCTGTTGAAATATAACAGGAAGATATTTGAGATCTCACTTAAAACATGTCCTATTTTTTCTTTCTACAGCACTAATCATAATTTCTATGACAAAATGAACCCCCTCATTTTGTTCCTTTTTAAATTAAATGTTTTAAGTGTTACCAGTTATTCCAATCAAGATGGCTTCGGGTGTGCCATACTTTTGTCATGAGTAAGGGTGTTAGCGCTCTAGTTGTTCTTTAGAACACTCTGGGAAGCTGCAGTAGAACACAAAGGCATCAACTGACAGGCTGCTCCTGTTGAATATAACAGGAAGATATTTGAGATCTTACTTAAAACATGTCCTACTTTTTCTTTCTAGAGCACTAACCATAGTTTCTATGGCAAAATGAACCCCCTCATTTTGTTCCTTTTTAAATAACATGTTTTAAGTGTTACCGGTTTATTCCAATCAAGATGGCTTCAGGTGTGCCATACTTTTGTCATAAGTAAGACTGTTAGCGCTCTAGTTGTTCTTTAGAACACTCTGGGAAGCTGCAGTAGAACACAAAGGCATCAACTGACAGGCTGCTCCTGTTGAAATATAACAGGAAGATATTTGAGATCTCACTTAAAACATGTCCTATTTTTTTCTTTCTGCAGCACTAATCATAATTTCTATGACAAAATGAACCCCCTCATTTTGTTCCTTTTTAAATTAAATGTTGTAAGAGTTACCAGTTTATTCCACTCAAGATGGCTTCAAGTGTGCCATAATTTTGTCATAAGAAAGAGTGTTAGCGCTCTGGTTGTTCTTTAGAACACTCTGGGAAGCTGTGGTAGAACAAAAAGGCATCAAATGACAGGCTGCTCCTGTTGAAATATAACAGGAAGATATTTGAGATCTCACTTAAAACATGTCCTACTTTTTCTTTCTAGAGCACTAACCATAGTTTCTATGGCAAAATGAACCCCCTCATTTTGTTCCTTTTTAAATAACATGTTTTAAGTGTTACCGGTTTATTCCAATCAAGATGGCTTCAGGTGTGCCATACTTTTGTCATAAGTAAGACTGTTAGCGCTCTAGTTGTTCTTTAGAACACTCTGGGAAGCTGCAGTAGAACACAAAGGCATCAACTGACAGGCTGCTCCTGTTGAAATATAACAGGAAGATATTTGAGATCTCACTTAAAACATGTCCTATTTTTTTCTTTCTGCAGCACTAATCATAATTTCTATGACAAAATGAACCCCCTCATTTTGTTCCTTTTTAAATTAAATGTTTTAAGAGTTACCAGTTTATTCCACTCAAGATGGCTTCAAGTGTACCATAATTTTGTCATAAGAAAGAGTGTTAGCGCTCTGGTTGTTCTTTAGAACACTCTGGGAAGCTGTGGTAGAACAAAAAGGCATCAAATGACAGGCTGCTCCCGTTGAAATATAACAGGAAGATATTTGAGATCTCACTTAAAACATGTCCTATTTTTTCTTTCTACAGCACTAATCATAATTTCTATGACAAAATGAACCCCCTCATTTTGTTCCTTTTTAAATTAAATGTTTTAAGAGTTACCAGTTTATTCCACTCAAGATGGCTTCAGGTGTGCCATAATTTTGTCATAAGTAAGAGTGTTAGCGCTCTGGTTGTTCTTTAGAACACTCTGGGAAGCTGTGGTAGAACAAAAAGGCATCAAATGACAGGCTGCTCCTGTTGAAATATAACAGGAAGATATTTGAGATCTCACTTAAAACATGTCCTATTTTTTCTTTCTACAGCACTAATCATAATTTCTATGACAAAATGAACCCCCTCATTTTGTTCCTTTTTAAATTAAATGTTTTAAGTGTTACCAGTTATTCCAATCAAGATGGCTTCGGGTGTGCCATACTTTTGTCATGAGTAAGGGTGTTAGCGCTCTAGTTGTTCTTTAGAACACTCTGGGAAGCTGCAGTAGAACACAAAGGCATCAACTGACAGGCTGCTCCTGTTGAAATATAACAGGAAGATATTTGAGATCTTACTTAAAACATGTCCTACTTTTTCTTTCTAGAGCACTAACCATAGTTTCTATGGCAAAATGAACCCCCTCATTTTGTTCCTTTTTAAATAACATGTTTTAAGTGTTACCAGTTTATTCCAACCAAGATGGCTTCAGGTGTGCCATACTTTTGTCATAAGTAAGACTGTTAGCGCTCTAGCTGTTCTTTAGAACACTCTGGGAAGCTGCAGTAGAACACAAAGGCATCAACTGACAGGCTGCTCCTGTTGAAATATAACAGGAAGACATTTGAGATCACACTTGAAACATGTCCTAATTTTTCTTGCTACATCACTAATCATAATTTCTATGACAAAATGAACCCCATCATTTTGTTCCTTTTTAAATTAAATGTTTTAAGTGTTACCAGTTTATTCCAATCAAGATAGCTTCAGGTGTGCCATACGTTTGTCATAAGTAAGGCTATTAGCGCTCTAGTTGTTCTTTAGAACACTCTGGGAAGCTGCAGTAGAACACAAAGGCATCAAATGACAGGCTGCTCCTGTTGAAATATAACAGGAAGATATTTGAGATCTCACTTAAAACATGTCCTATTTTTTCTTTCTACAGCACTAATCATAATTTCTATGACAAAATGAACCCCCTCATTTTGTTCCTTTTTAAATTAAATGTTTTAAGAGTTACCAGTTTATTCCACTCAAGATGGCTTCAGGTGTGCCATAATTTTGTCATAAGTAAGAGTGTTAGCGCTCTAGTTGTTCTTTAGAACACTCTGGGAAGCTGTGGTAGAACAAAAAGGCATCAACTGACAGGCTGCTCCTGTTGAAATATAACAGGAAGATATGAGATCTCACTTGAAACATGTCCTAATTGTTCTTTCTACAGCACTAACCATAATTTCTATGACAAATACGAACCCCATCATGTTGTTCCTTTTTAAATTAAATGTGTTAAATGTTACCAGTTTATTCCAATCAAGATGGCTTCAGGTGTGCCATACTTTTGTCATAAGTAAGGTTGTTAGCGCTCTAGTTGTTCTTTAGAACACTCTGGGAAGCTGCAGTAGAACACAAAGGCATCAACTGACAGGCTGCTCCTGTTGAAATATAACAGGAAGATATTTGAGATCACACTTGAAACATGTCCTATTTGTTCTTTCTACAGCACTAACCATAATTTCTATGACAAAACGAACCCCATCATTTTGTTCCTTTTTAAATTAAATGTGTTAAAAGTTACCAGTTTATTCCAATCAAGATTGCTTCAGGTGTGCCATACTTTTGTCATAAGTAAGGCTGTTAGCACCCTAGTTGTTCTTTAGAACACTCTGGGAAGCTGCAGTAGAACACAAAGGCATCAACTGACAGGCTGCTGTTTAAATATAACAGGAAGATATTTGAGATCTTACTTAAAACATGTCCTACTTTTTCTTTCTAGAGCACTAACCATAGTTTCTATGGCAAAATGAACCCCCTCATTTTGTTCCTTTTTAAATAACATGTTTTAAGTGTGACCAGTTTATTCCAATCAAGATGGCTTCAGGTGTGCCATACTTTTGTCATAAGTAAGACTGTTAGCGCTCTAGTTATTCTTTAGAACACTCTGGGAAGCTGCAGTAGAACACAAAGGCATCAACTGACAGGCTGCTCCTGTTGAAATATAACAGGAAGACATTTGAGATCACACTTGAAACATGTCCTAATTTTTCTTTCTACAGCACTAATCATAATTTCTATGACAAAATGAACCCCAACATGTTGTTCCTTTTTAAATTAAATGTTTTAAGTGTTACCAGTTTATTCCAATCAAGATAGCTTCAGGTGTGCCATACGTTTGTCATAAGTAAGGCTATTAGCGCTCTAGTTGTTCTTTAGAACACTCTGGGAAGCTGCAGTAGAACACAAAGGCATCAAATGACAGGCTGCTCCTGTTGAAATATAACAGGCAGATATTTGAGATCTCACTTAAAACATGTCCTATTTTTTCTTTCTACAGCACTAATCATAATTTCTATGACAAAATGAACCCCCTAATTTTGTTCCTTTTTAAATTAAATGTTTTAAGAGTTACCAGTTTATTCCACTCAAGATGGCTTCAGGTGTGCCATAATTTTGTCATAAGTAAGAGTGTTAGCACTCTAGTTGTTCTTTAGAACACTCTGGGAAGCTGTGGTAGAACAAAAAGGCATCAACTGACAAGCTGCTCCTGTTGAAATATAACAGGAAGATATTTGAGATCTCACTTGAAACATTATTTTTCATTCTACAGCACGAACCATAATTTCTATGACAAAATGAACCCCATCATGTTGCTCCTTTTTAAATGAAATGTTTTAAGTGTTACCAGTTATTCCGAACAAGATGGCTTCGGGTGTGCCATACTTTTGTCATGAGTAAGGCTGTTAGTGCTCTAGTTGTTCTTTAGAACACTCTGGGAAGCTGCAGTAGAACACAAAGGCATCAACTGACAGGCTGCTCCTGTTGAAATATAACAGGAAGATATTTGAGATCTCACTTAAAACATGTCCTACTTTTTCTTTCTAGAGCACTAACCATAGTTTCTATGGCAAAATGAACCCCCAAATTTTGTTCCTTTTTAAATAACATGTTTGAATTGTTACCAGTTTATTCCAATCAAGATGCCTTCAGGTGTGCCATACTTTTGTCATAAGTAAGACTGTTAGCGCTCTAGTTGTTCTTTAGAACACTCTGGGAAGCTGCAGTAGAACACAAAGGCATCAACTGACAGGCTGCTCCTGTTGAAATATAACAGGAAGACATTTGAGATCACACTTGAAACATGTCCTAATTTTCTTTCTACAGCACTAATCATAATTTCTATGACAAAATGAACCCCATCATTTTGTTCCTATTTAAATTAAATGTTTTAAGTGTTACAAGTATATTCCAATCAAGATAGCTTCAGGTGTGCCATACGTTTGTCATAAGTAAGGTTATTAGCGCTCTAGTTGTTCTTTAGAACACTCTGGGAAGCTGCAGTAGAACACAAAGGCATCAAATGACAGGCTGCTCCTCTTGAAATATAACAGGAAGATATTTGAGATCTCACTTAAAACATGTCCTAATTTTTCTTTCTACAGCACTAACCATAATTTCTATGACAAAATGAACCCCCTCATTTTGTTCCTTTTTAAATTAAATGTTTTAAGAGTTACCAGTTTATTCCACTCAAGATGTCTTCAGGTGTGCCATAATTTTGTCATAAGTAAGAGTGTTAGCGCTCTAGTTGTTCTTTAGAACACTCTGGGAAGCTGTAGTAGAACACAAAGGCATCACCTGACAGGCTGCTCCTGTTGAAATATAACAGGAAGACATATGAGATCACACTTGAAACATGTCCTAATTGTTCTTTCTACAGCACTAACCATAATTTCTATGACAAATACAAACCCCATCATGTTGTTCCTTTTTAAATTAAATGTGTTAAATGTTACCAGTTTATTCCAATCAAGATGGCTTCAGGTGTGCCATACTTTTGTCATAAGTAAGGTTGTTAGCGCTCTAGTTGTTCTTTAGAACACTCTGGGAAGCTGCAGTAGAACACAAAGGCATCAACTGACAGGCTGCTCCTGTTGAAATATGACAGGAAGATATTTGAGATCACACTTGAAACATGTCCTATTTGTTCTTTCTACAGCACTAACCATAATTTCTATGACAAAACGAACCCCCTCATTTTGTTCCTTTTTAAATTAAATGTTTTAAGTGTTACCAGTTATTCCAATCAAGATGGCTTCGGGTGTGCCATACTTTTGTCGTGAGTAAGGGTGTTAGCGCTCTAGTTGTTCTTTAGAACACTCTGGGAAGCTGCAGTAGAACACAAAGGCATCAACTGACAGGCTGCTCCTGTTGAAATATAACAGGAAGATATTTGAGATCTCACTTAAAACATGTCCTACTTTTTCTTTCTAGAGCACTAACCATAGTTTCTATGGCAAAATGAACCCCCAAATTTTGTTCCTTTTTAAATAACATGTTTGAATTGTTACCAGTTTATTCCAATCAAGATGCCTTCAGGTGTGCCATACTTTTGTCATAAGTAAGACTGTTAGCGCTCTAGTTGTTCTTTAGAACACTCTGGGAAGCTGCAGTAGAACACAAAGGCATCAACTGACAGGCTGCTCCTGTTGAAATATAACAGGAAGACATTTGAGATCACACTTGAAACATGTCCTATTTGTTCTTTCTACAGCACTAACCATAATTTCTATGACAAAACGAACCCCATCATTTTGTTCCTTTTTAAATTAAATGAGTTAAAAGTTACCAGTTTATTCCAATCAAGATTGCTTCAGGTGTGCCATACTTTTGTCATACATAAGGCTGTTAGCGCCCTAGTTGTTCTTTAGAACACTCTGGGAAGCTGCAATAGAACACAAAGGCATCAACTGACAAGCTGCTCCTGTTGAAATATAACAGGAGATATTTGAGATCTCACTTGAAACATTATTTTCCATTCTACAGCACGAACCATAATTTCTATGACAATATAAACCCCATCATGTTGCTCTTTTTTAAATTAAATGTTTTGTTACCAGTTATTCCAATCAAAATGGCTTCGGGTGTGCCATACTTTTGTCATGAGTAAGGCTGTTAGCGCTCTAGTTGTTCTTTAGAACACTCTGGGAAGCTGCAGTAGAACACAAAGGCATCAACTGACAGGCTGCTCCTGTTGAATATAACAGGAAGATATTTGAGATCTTACTTAAAACATGTCCTACTTTTTCTTTCTAGAGCACTAACCATAGTTTCTATGGCAAAATGAACCCCCTCATTTTGTTCTTTTTTAAATAACATGTTTTAAGTGTTACCGGTTTATTCCAATCAAGATGGCTTCAGGTGTGCCATACTTTTGTCATAAGTAAGACTGTTAGCGCTCTAGTTGTTCTTTAGAACACTCTGGGAAGCTGCAGTAGAACACAAAGGCATCAACTGACAGGCTGCTCCTGTTGAAATATAACAGGAAGATATTTGAGATCTCACTTAAAACATGTCCTATTTTTTTCTTTCTGCAGCACTAATCATAATTTCTATGACAAAATGAACCCCCTCATTTTGTTCCTTTTTAAATTAAATGTTTTAAGAGTTACCAGTTTATTCCACTCAAGATGGCTTCAAGTGTGCCATAATTTTGTCATAAGAAAGAGTGTTAGCGCTCTGGTTGTTCTTTAGAACACTCTGGGAAGCTGTGGTAGAACAAAAAGGCATCAAATGACAGGCGGCTCCTGTTGAAATATAACAGGAAGATATTTGAGATCTCACTTAAAACATGTCCTACTTTTTCTTTCTAGAGCACTAACCATAGTTTCTATGGCAAAATGAACCCCCTCATTTTGTTCCTTTTTAAATAACATGTTTTAAGTGTTACCGGTTTATTCCAATCAAGATGGCTTCAGGTGTGCCATACTTTTGTCATAAGTAAGACTGTTAGCGCTCTAGTTGTTCTTTAGAACACTCTGGGAAGCTGCAGTAGAACACAAAGGCATCAACTGACAGGCTGCTCCTGTTGAAATATAACAGGAAGATATTTGAGATCTCACTTAAAACATGTCCTATTTTTTTCTTTCTGCAGCACTAATCATAATTTCTATGACAAAATGAACCCCCTCATTTTGTTCCTTTTTAAATTAAATGTTTTAAGAGTTACCAGTTTATTCCACTTAAGATGGCTTCAAGTGTGCCATAATTTTGTCATAAGAAAGAGTGTTAGCGCTCTGGTTGTTCTTTAGAACACTCTGGGAAGCTGTGGTAGAACAAAAAGGCATCAAATGACAGGCTGCTCCTGTTGAAATATAACAGGAAGATATTTGAGATCTCACTTAAAACATGTCCTATTTTTTCTTTCTACAGCACTAATCATAATTTCTATGACAAAATGAACCCCCTCATTTTGTTCCTTTTTAAATTAAATGTTTTAAGAGTTACCAGTTTATTCCACTCAAGATGGCTTCAGGTGTGCCATAATTTTGTCATAAGTAAGAGTGTTAGCGCTCTGGTTGTTCTTTAGAACACTCTGGGAAGCTGTGGTAGAACAAAAAGGCATCAAATGACAGGCTGCTCCTGTTGAAATATAACAGGAAGATATTTGAGATCTCACTTAAAACATGTCCTATTTTTTCTTTCTACAGCACTAATCATAATTTCTATGACAAAATGAACCCCCTCATTTTGTTCCTTTTTAAATTAAATGTTTTAAGTGTTACCAGTTATTCCAATCAAGATGGCTTCGGGTGTGCCATACTTTTGTCATGAGTAAGGGTGTTAGCGCTCTAGTTGTTCTTTAGAACACTCTGGGAAGCTGCAGTAGAACACAAAGGCATCAACTGACAGGCTGCTCCTGTTGAATATAACAGGAAGATATTTGAGATCTTACTTAAAACATGTCCTACTTTTTCTTTCTAGAGCACTAACCATAGTTTCTATGGCAAAATGAACCCCCTCATTTTGTTCCTTTTTAAATAACATGTTTTAAGTGTTACCGGTTTATTCCAATCAAGATGGCTTCAGGTGTGCCATACTTTTGTCATAAGTAAGACTGTTAGCGCTCTAGTTGTTCTTTAGAACACTCTGGGAAGCTGCAGTAGAACACAAAGGCATCAACTGACAGGCTGCTCCTGTTGAAATATAACAGGAAGATATTTGAGATCTCACTTAAAACATGTCCTATTTTTTTCTTTCTGCAGCACTAATCATAATTTCTATGACAAAATGAACCCCCTCATTTTGTTCCTTTTTAAATTAAATGTTGTAAGAGTTACCAGTTTATTCCACTCAAGATGGCTTCAAGTGTGCCATAATTTTGTCATAAGAAAGAGTGTTAGCGCTCTGGTTGTTCTTTAGAACACTCTGGGAAGCTGTGGTAGAACAAAAAGGCATCAAATGACAGGCTGCTCCTGTTGAAATATAACAGGAAGATATTTGAGATCTCACTTAAAACATGTCCTACTTTTTCTTTCTAGAGCACTAACCATAGTTTCTATGGCAAAATGAACCCCCTCATTTTGTTCCTTTTTAAATAACATGTTTTAAGTGTTACCGGTTTATTCCAATCAAGATGGCTTCAGGTGTGCCATACTTTTGTCATAAGTAAGACTGTTAGCGCTCTAGTTGTTCTTTAGAACACTCTGGGAAGCTGCAGTAGAACACAAAGGCATCAACTGACAGGCTGCTCCTGTTGAAATATAACAGGAAGATATTTGAGATCTCACTTAAAACATGTCCTATTTTTTTCTTTCTGCAGCACTAATCATAATTTCTATGACAAAATGAACCCCCTCATTTTGTTCCTTTTTAAATTAAATGTTTTAAGAGTTACCAGTTTATTCCACTCAAGATGGCTTCAAGTGTGCCATAATTTTGTCATAAGAAAGAGTGTTAGCGCTCTGGTTGTTCTTTAGAACACTCTGGGAAGCTGTGGTAGAACAAAAAGGCATCAAATGACAGGCGGCTCCTGTTGAAATATAACAGGAAGATATTTGAGATCTCACTTAAAACATGTCCTACTTTTTCTTTCTAGAGCACTAACCATAGTTTCTATGGCAAAATGAACCCCCTCATTTTGTTCCTTTTTAAATAACATGTTTTAAGTGTTACCGGTTTATTCCAATCAAGATGGCTTCAGGTGTGCCATACTTTTGTCATAAGTAAGACTGTTAGCGCTCTAGTTGTTCTTTAGAACACTCTGGGAAGCTGCAGTAGAACACAAAGGCATCAACTGACAGGCTGCTCCTGTTGAAATATAACAGGAAGATATTTGAGATCTCACTTAAAACATGTCCTATTTTTTTCTTTCTGCAGCACTAATCATAATTTCTATGACAAAATGAACCCCCTCATTTTGTTCCTTTTTAAATTAAATGTTTTAAGAGTTACCAGTTTATTCCACTCAAGATGGCTTCAAGTGTGCCATAATTTTGTCATAAGAAAGAGTGTTAGCGCTCTGGTTGTTCTTTAGAACACTCTGGGAAGCTGTGGTAGAACAAAAAGGCATCAAATGACAGGCTGCTCCTGTTGAAATATAACAGGAAGATATTTGAGATCTCACTTAAAACATGTCCTATTTTTTCTTTCTACAGCACTAATCATAATTTCTATGACAAAATGAACCCCCTCATTTTGTTCCTTTTTAAATTAAATGTTTTAAGAGTTACCAGTTTATTCCACTCAAGATGGCTTCAGGTGTGCCATAATTTTGTCATAAGTAAGAGTGTTAGCGCTCTGGTTGTTCTTTAGAACACTCTGGGAAGCTGTGGTAGAACAAAAAGGCATCAAATGACAGGCTGCTCCTGTTGAAATATAACAGGAAGATATTTGAGATCTCACTTAAAACATGTCCTATTTTTTCTTTCTACAGCACTAATCATAATTTCTATGACAAAATGAACCCCCTCATTTTGTTCCTTTTTAAATTAAATGTTTTAAGTGTTACCAGTTATTCCAATCAAGATGGCTTCGGGTGTGCCATACTTTTGTCATGAGTAAGGGTGTTAGCGCTCTAGTTGTTCTTTAGAACACTCTGGGAAGCTGCAGTAGAACACAAAGGCATCAACTGACAGGCTGCTCCTGTTGAATATAACAGGAAGATATTTGAGATCTTACTTAAAACATGTCCTACTTTTTCTTTCTAGAGCACTAACCATAGTTTCTATGGCAAAATGAACCCCCTCATTTTGTTCCTTTTTAAATAACATGTTTTAAGTGTTACCGGTTTATTCCAATCAAGATGGCTTCAGGTGTGCCATACTTTTGTCATAAGTAAGACTGTTAGCGCTCTAGTTGTTCTTTAGAACACTCTGGGAAGCTGCAGTAGAACACAAAGGCATCAACTGACAGGCTGCTCCTGTTGAAATATAACAGGAAGATATTTGAGATCTCACTTAAAACATGTCCTATTTTTTTCTTTCTGCAGCACTAATCATAATTTCTATGACAAAATGAACCCCCTCATTTTGTTCCTTTTTAAATTAAATGTTGTAAGAGTTACCAGTTTATTCCACTCAAGATGGCTTCAAGTGTGCCATAATTTTGTCATAAGAAAGAGTGTTAGCGCTCTGGTTGTTCTTTAGAACACTCTGGGAAGCTGTGGTAGAACAAAAAGGCATCAAATGACAGGCTGCTCCTGTTGAAATATAACAGGAAGATATTTGAGATCTCACTTAAAACATGTCCTACTTTTTCTTTCTAGAGCACTAACCATAGTTTCTATGGCAAAATGAACCCCCTCATTTTGTTCCTTTTTAAATAACATGTTTTAAGTGTTACCGGTTTATTCCAATCAAGATGGCTTCAGGTGTGCCATACTTTTGTCATAAGTAAGACTGTTAGCGCTCTAGTTGTTCTTTAGAACACTCTGGGAAGCTGCAGTAGAACACAAAGGCATCAACTGACAGGCTGCTCCTGTTGAAATATAACAGGAAGATATTTGAGATCTCACTTAAAACATGTCCTATTTTTTTCTTTCTGCAGCACTAATCATAATTTCTATGACAAAATGAACCCCCTCATTTTGTTCCTTTTTAAATTAAATGTTTTAAGAGTTACCAGTTTATTCCACTCAAGATGGCTTCAAGTGTACCATAATTTTGTCATAAGAAAGAGTGTTAGCGCTCTGGTTGTTCTTTAGAACACTCTGGGAAGCTGTGGTAGAACAAAAAGGCATCAAATGACAGGCTGCTCCCGTTGAAATATAACAGGAAGATATTTGAGATCTCACTTAAAACATGTCCTATTTTTTCTTTCTACAGCACTAATCATAATTTCTATGACAAAATGAACCCCCTCATTTTGTTCCTTTTTAAATTAAATGTTTTAAGAGTTACCAGTTTATTCCACTCAAGATGGCTTCAGGTGTGCCATAATTTTGTCATAAGTAAGAGTGTTAGCGCTCTGGTTGTTCTTTAGAACACTCTGGGAAGCTGTGGTAGAACAAAAAGGCATCAAATGACAGGCTGCTCCTGTTGAAATATAACAGGAAGATATTTGAGATCTCACTTAAAACATGTCCTATTTTTTCTTTCTACAGCACTAATCATAATTTCTATGACAAAATGAACCCCCTCATTTTGTTCCTTTTTAAATTAAATGTTTTAAGTGTTACCAGTTATTCCAATCAAGATGGCTTCGGGTGTGCCATACTTTTGTCATGAGTAAGGGTGTTAGCGCTCTAGTTGTTCTTTAGAACACTCTGGGAAGCTGCAGTAGAACACAAAGGCATCAACTGACAGGCTGCTCCTGTTGAATATAACAGGAAGATATTTGAGATCTTACTTAAAACATGTCCTACTTTTTTCTTTCTAGAGCACTAACCATAGTTTCTATGGCAAAATGAACCCCCTCATTTTGTTCCTTTTTAAATAACATGTTTTAAGTGTTACCGGTTTATTCCAATCAAGATGGCTTCAGGTGTGCCATACTTTTGTCATAAGTAAGACTGTTAGCGCTCTAGTTGTTCTTTAGAACACTCTGGGAAGCTGCAGTAGAACACAAAGGCATCAACTGACAGGCTGCTCCTGTTGAAATATAACAGGAAGATATTTGAGATCTCACTTAAAACATGTCCTATTTTTTTCTTTCTGCAGCACTAATCATAATTTCTATGACAAAATGAACCCCCTCATTTTGTTCCTTTTTAAATTAAATGTTTTAAGAGTTACCAGTTTATTCCACTCAAGATGGCTTCAAGTGTGCCATAATTTTGTCATAAGAAAGAGTGTTAGCGCTCTGGTTGTTCTTTAGAACACTCTGGGAAGCTGTGGTAGAACAAAAAGGCATCAAATGACAGGCTGCTCCTGTTGAAATATAACAGGAAGATATTTGAGATCTCACTTAAAACATGTCCTATTTTTTCTTTCTACAGCACTAATCATAATTTCTATGACAAAATGAACCCCCTCATTTTGTTCCTTTTTAAATTAAATGTTTTAAGAGTTACCAGTTTATTCCACTCAAGATGGCTTCAGGTGTGCCATAATTTTGTCATAAGTAAGAGTGTTAGCGCTCTGGTTGTTCTTTAGAACACTCTGGGAAGCTGTGGTAGAACAAAAAGGCATCAAATGACAGGCTGCTCCTGTTGAAATATAACAGGAAGATATTTGAGATCTCACTTAAAACATGTCCTATTTTTTCTTTCTACAGCACTAATCATAATTTCTATGACAAAATGAACCCCCTCATTTTGTTCCTTTTTAAATTAAATGTTTTAAGTGTTACCAGTTATTCCAATCAAGATGGCTTCGGGTGTGCCATACTTTTGTCATGAGTAAGGGTGTTAGCGCTCTAGTTGTTCTTTAGAACACTCTGGGAAGCTGCAGTAGAACACAAAGGCATCAACTGACAGGCTGCTCCTGTTGAATATAACAGGAAGATATTTGAGATCTTACTTAAAACATGTCCTACTTTTTCTTTCTAGAGCACTAACCATAGTTTCTATGGCAAAATGAACCCCCTCATTTTGTTCCTTTTTAAATAACATGTTTTAAGTGTTACCGGTTTATTCCAATCAAGATGGCTTCAGGTGTGCCATACTTTTGTCATAAGTAAGACTGTTAGCGCTCTAGTTGTTCTTTAGAACACTCTGGGAAGCTGCAGTAGAACACAAAGGCATCAACTGACAGGCTGCTCCTGTTGAAATATAACAGGAAGATATTTGAGATCTCACTTAAAACATGTCCTATTTTTTTCTTTCTGCAGCACTAATCATAATTTCTATGACAAAATGAACCCCCTCATTTTGTTCCTTTTTAAATTAAATGTTGTAAGAGTTACCAGTTTATTCCACTCAAGATGGCTTCAAGTGTGCCATAATTTTGTCATAAGAAAGAGTGTTAGCGCTCTGGTTGTTCTTTAGAACACTCTGGGAAGCTGTGGTAGAACAAAAAGGCATCAAATGACAGGCTGCTCCTGTTGAAATATAACAGGAAGATATTTGAGATCTCACTTAAAACATGTCCTACTTTTTCTTTCTAGAGCACTAACCATAGTTTCTATGGCAAAATGAACCCCCTCATTTTGTTCCTTTTTAAATAACATGTTTTAAGTGTTACCGGTTTATTCCAATCAAGATGGCTTCAGGTGTGCCATACTTTTGTCATAAGTAAGACTGTTAGCGCTCTAGTTGTTCTTTAGAACACTCTGGGAAGCTGCAGTAGAACACAAAGGCATCAACTGACAGGCTGCTCCTGTTGAAATATAACAGGAAGATATTTGAGATCTCACTTAAAACATGTCCTATTTTTTTCTTTCTGCAGCACTAATCATAATTTCTATGACAAAATGAACCCCCTCATTTTGTTCCTTTTTAAATTAAATGTTTTAAGAGTTACCAGTTTATTCCACTCAAGATGGCTTCAAGTGTACCATAATTTTGTCATAAGAAAGAGTGTTAGCGCTCTGGTTGTTCTTTAGAACACTCTGGGAAGCTGTGGTAGAACAAAAAGGCATCAAATGACAGGCTGCTCCCGTTGAAATATAACAGGAAGATATTTGAGATCTCACTTAAAACATGTCCTATTTTTTCTTTCTACAGCACTAATCATAATTTCTATGACAAAATGAACCCCCTCATTTTGTTCCTTTTTAAATTAAATGTTTTAAGAGTTACCAGTTTATTCCACTCAAGATGGCTTCAGGTGTGCCATAATTTTGTCATAAGTAAGAGTGTTAGCGCTCTGGTTGTTCTTTAGAACACTCTGGGAAGCTGTGGTAGAACAAAAAGGCATCAAATGACAGGCTGCTCCTGTTGAAATATAACAGGAAGATATTTGAGATCTCACTTAAAACATGTCCTATTTTTTCTTTCTACAGCACTAATCATAATTTCTATGACAAAATGAACCCCCTCATTTTGTTCCTTTTTAAATTAAATGTTTTAAGTGTTACCAGTTATTCCAATCAAGATGGCTTCGGGTGTGCCATACTTTTGTCATGAGTAAGGGTGTTAGCGCTCTAGTTGTTCTTTAGAACACTCTGGGAAGCTGCAGTAGAACACAAAGGCATCAACTGACAGGCTGCTCCTGTTGAAATATAACAGGAAGATATTTGAGATCTTACTTAAAACATGTCCTACTTTTTCTTTCTAGAGCACTAACCATAGTTTCTATGGCAAAATGAACCCCCTCATTTTGTTCCTTTTTAAATAACATGTTTTAAGTGTTACCAGTTTATTCCAACCAAGATGGCTTCAGGTGTGCCATACTTTTGTCATAAGTAAGACTGTTAGCGCTCTAGCTGTTCTTTAGAACACTCTGGGAAGCTGCAGTAGAACACAAAGGCATCAACTGACAGGCTGCTCCTGTTGAAATATAACAGGAAGACATTTGAGATCACACTTGAAACATGTCCTAATTTTTCTTGCTACAGCACTAATCATAATTTCTATGACAAAATGAACCCCATCATTTTGTTCCTTTTTAAATTAAATGTTTTAAGTGTTACCAGTTTATTCCAATCAAGATAGCTTCAGGTGTGCCATACGTTTGTCATAAGTAAGGCTATTAGCGCTCTAGTTGTTCTTTAGAACACTCTGGGAAGCTGCAGTAGAACACAAAGGCATCAAATGACAGGCTGCTCCTGTTGAAATATAACAGGAAGATATTTGAGATCTCACTTAAAACATGTCCTATTTTTTCTTTCTACAGCACTAATCATAATTTCTATGACAAAATGAACCCCCTCATTTTGTTCCTTTTTAAATTAAATGTTTTAAGAGTTACCAGTTTATTCCACTCAAGATGGCTTCAGGTGTGCCATAATTTTGTCATAAGTAAGAGTGTTAGCGCTCTAGTTGTTCTTTAGAACACTCTGGGAAGCTGTGGTAGAACAAAAAGGCATCAACTGACAGGCTGCTCCTGTTGAAATATAACAGGAAGATATGAGATCTCACTTGAAACATGTCCTAATTGTTCTTTCTACAGCACTAACCATAATTTCTATGACAAATACGAACCCCATCATGTTGTTCCTTTTTAAATTAAATGTGTTAAATGTTACCAGTTTATTCCAATCAAGATGGCTTCAGGTGTGCCATACTTTTGTCATAAGTAAGGTTGTTAGCGCTCTAGTTGTTCTTTAGAACACTCTGGGAAGCTGCAGTAGAACACAAAGGCATCAACTGACAGGCTGCTCCTGTTGAAATATAACAGGAAGATATTTGAGATCACACTTGAAACATGTCCTATTTGTTCTTTCTACAGCACTAACCATAATTTCTATGACAAAACGAACCCCATCATTTTGTTCCTTTTTAAATTAAATGTGTTAAAAGTTACCAGTTTATTCCAATCAAGATTGCTTCAGGTGTGCCATACTTTTGTCATAAGTAAGGCTGTTAGCACCCTAGTTGTTCTTTAGAACACTCTGGGAAGCTGCAGTAGAACACAAAGGCATCAACTGACAGGCTGCTGTTTAAATATAACAGGAAGATATTTGAGATCTTACTTAAAACATGTCCTACTTTTTCTTTCTAGAGCACTAACCATAGTTTCTATGGCAAAATGAACCCCCTCATTTTGTTCCTTTTTAAATAACATGTTTTAAGTGTGACCAGTTTATTCCAATCAAGATGGCTTCAGGTGTGCCATACTTTTGTCATAAGTAAGACTGTTAGCGCTCTAGTTATTCTTTAGAACACTCTGGGAAGCTGCAGTAGAACACAAAGGCATCAACTGACAGGCTGCTCCTGTTGAAATATAACAGGAAGACATTTGAGATCACACTTGAAACATGTCCTAATTTTTCTTTCTACAGCACTAATCATAATTTCTATGACAAAATGAACCCCAACATGTTGTTCCTTTTTAAATTAAATGTTTTAAGTGTTACCAGTTTATTCCAATCAAGATAGCTTCAGGTGTGCCATACGTTTGTCATAAGTAAGGCTATTAGCGCTCTAGTTGTTCTTTAGAACACTCTGGGAAGCTGCAGTAGAACACAAAGGCATCAAATGACAGGCTGCTCCTGTTGAAATATAACAGGCAGATATTTGAGATCTCACTTAAAACATGTCCTATTTTTTCTTTCTACAGCACTAATCATAATTTCTATGACAAAATGAACCCCCTAATTTTGTTCCTTTTTAAATTAAATGTTTTAAGAGTTACCAGTTTATTCCACTCAAGATGGCTTCAGGTGTGCCATAATTTTGTCATAAGTAAGAGTGTTAGCACTCTAGTTGTTCTTTAGAACACTCTGGGAAGCTGTGGTAGAACAAAAAGGCATCAACTGACAAGCTGCTCCTGTTGAAATATAACAGGAAGATATTTGAGATCTCACTTGAAACATTATTTTTCATTCTACAGCACGAACCATAATTTCTATGACAAAATGAACCCCATCATGTTGCTCCTTTTTAAATGAAATGTTTTAAGTGTTACCAGTTATTCCGAACAAGATGGCTTCGGGTGTGCCATACTTTTGTCATGAGTAAGGCTGTTAGTGCTCTAGTTGTTCTTTAGAACACTCTGGGAAGCTGCAGTAGAACACAAAGGCATCAACTGACAGGCTGCTCCTGTTGAAATATAACAGGAAGATATTTGAGATCTCACTTAAAACATGTCCTACTTTTTCTTTCTAGAGCACTAACCATAGTTTCTATGGCAAAATGAACCCCCAAATTTTGTTCCTTTTTAAATAACATGTTTGAATTGTTACCAGTTTATTCCAATCAAGATGCCTTCAGGTGTGCCATACTTTTGTCATAAGTAAGACTGTTAGCGCTCTAGTTGTTCTTTAGAACACTCTGGGAAGCTGCAGTAGAACACAAAGGCATCAACTGACAGGCTGCTCCTGTTGAAATATAACAGGAAGACATTTGAGATCACACTTGAAACATGTCCTAATTTTCTTTCTACAGCACTAATCATAATTTCTATGACAAAATGAACCCCATCATTTTGTTCCTATTTAAATTAAATGTTTTAAGTGTTACAAGTATATTCCAATCAAGATAGCTTCAGGTGTGCCATACGTTTGTCATAAGTAAGGTTATTAGCGCTCTAGTTGTTCTTTAGAACACTCTGGGAAGCTGCAGTAGAACACAAAGGCATCAAATGACAGGCTGCTCCTCTTGAAATATAACAGGAAGATATTTGAGATCTCACTTAAAACATGTCCTAATTTTTCTTTCTACAGCACTAACCATAATTTCTATGACAAAATGAACCCCCTCATTTTGTTCCTTTTTAAATTAAATGTTTTAAGAGTTACCAGTTTATTCCACTCAAGATGTCTTCAGGTGTGCCATAATTTTGTCATAAGTAAGAGTGTTAGCGCTCTAGTTGTTCTTTAGAACACTCTGGGAAGCTGTAGTAGAACACAAAGGCATCACCTGACAGGCTGCTCCTGTTGAAATATAACAGGAAGACATATGAGATCACACTTGAAACATGTCCTAATTGTTCTTTCTACAGCACTAACCATAATTTCTATGACAAATACAAACCCCATCATGTTGTTCCTTTTTAAATTAAATGTGTTAAATGTTACCAGTTTATTCCAATCAAGATGGCTTCAGGTGTGCCATACTTTTGTCATAAGTAAGGTTGTTAGCGCTCTAGTTGTTCTTTAGAACACTCTGGGAAGCTGCAGTAGAACACAAAGGCATCAACTGACAGGCTGCTCCTGTTGAAATATGACAGGAAGATATTTGAGATCACACTTGAAACATGTCCTATTTGTTCTTTCTACAGCACTAACCATAATTTCTATGACAAAACGAACCCCATCATTTTGTTCCTTTTTAAATTAAATGAGTTAAAAGTTACCAGTTTATTCCAATCAAGATTGCTTCAGGTGTGCCATACTTTTGTCATACGTAAGGCTGTTAGCGCCCTAGTTGTTCTTTAGAACACTCTGGGAAGCTGCAATAGAACCCAAAGGCATCAACTGACAAGCTGCTCCTGTTGAAATATAACAGGAGATATTTGAGATCTCACTTGAAACATTATTTTCCATTCTACAGCACGAACCATAATTTCTATGACAATATAAACCCCATCATGTTGCTCCTTTTTAAATTAAATGTTTTGTTACAAGTTATTCCAATCAAGATGGCTTCGGGTGTGCCATACTTTTGTCATGAGTAAGGCTGTTAGCGCTCTAGTTGTTCTTTAGAACACTCTGGGAAGCTGCAGTAGAACACAAAGGCATCAACTGACAGGCTGCTCCTGTTGAAATATAACAGGAAGATATTTGAGATCTTACTTAAAACATGTCCTACTTTTTCTTTCTAGAGCACTAACCATAGTTTCTATGGCAAAATGAACCCCCTCATTTTGTTCCTTTTTAAATAACATGTTTTAAGTGTTACCGGTTTATTCCAATCAAGATGGCTTCAGGTGTGCCATACTTTTGTCATAAGTAAGACTGTTAGCGCTCTAGTTGTTCTTTAGAACACTCTGGGAAGCTGCAGTAGAACACAAAGGCATCAACTGACAGGCTGCTCCTGTTGAAATATAACAGGAAGATATTTGAGATCTCACTTAAAACATGTCCTATTTTTTTCTTTCTGCAGCACTAATCATAATTTCTATGACAAAATGAACCCCCTCATTTTGTTCCTTTTTAAATTAAATGTTTTAAGAGTTACCAGTTTATTCCACTCAAGATGGCTTCAAGTGTACCATAATTTTGTCATAAGAAAGAGTGTTAGCGCTCTGGTTGTTCTTTAGAACACTCTGGGAAGCTGTGGTAGAACAAAAAGGCATCAAATGACAGGCTGCTCCTGTTGAAATATAACAGGAAGATATTTGAGATCTCACTTAAAACATGTCCTATTTTTGCTTTCTACAGCACTAATCATAATTTCTATGACAAAATGAACCCCCTCATTTTGTTCCTTTTTAAATTAAATGTTTTAAGAGTTACCAGTTTATTCCACTCAAGATGGCTTCAGGTGTGCCATAATTTTGTCATAAGTAAGAGTGTTAGCGCTCTAGTTGTTCTTTACAACACTCTGGGAAGCTGTGGTAGAACAAAAAGGCATCAACTGACAGGCTGCTCCTGTTGAAATATAACAGGAAGATATATGAGATCACACTTGAAACATGTCCTAATTTTTCTTTCTACAGCACTAACCATAATTTCTATGACAAATCCGAACCCCATCATGTTGTTACTTTTTTAATTAAATGTGTTAAATGTTACCAGTTTATTCCGATCAAGATGGCTTCAAGTGTGCCATACTTTTGTCATGAGTAAGGTTGTTAGCGCTCTAGTTGTTCTTTAGAACACTCTGGGAAGCTGCAGTAGAACACAAAGGTATCAACTGACAGGCTGCTCCTGTTGAAATATAACAGGAAGATATTTGAGATCACACTTGAAACATGTCCTATTTGTTCTTTCTACAGCACTAACCATAATTTCTATGACAAAACGAACCCCATCATTTTGTTCCTTTTTAAATTAAATGTGTTAAAAGTTACCAGTTTATTCCAATCAAGATTGCTTCAGGTGTGCCATACTTTTGTCATAAGTAAGGCTGTTAGCGCCCTAGTTGTTCTTTAGAACACTCTGGGAAGCTGCAGTAGAACACAAAGGCATCAACTGACAGGCTGCTGTTTAAATATAACAGGAAGATATTTGAGATCTTACTTAAAACATGTCCTACTTTTTCTTTCTAGAGCACTAACCATAGTTTCTATGGCAAAATGAACCCCAACATTTTGTTCCTTTTTAAATAACATGTTTTAAGTGTGACCAGTTTATTCCAATCAAGATAGCTTCAGGTGTGCCATACGTTTGTCATAAGTAAGGCTATTAGCGCTCTAGTTGTTCTTTAGAACACTCTGGGAAGCTGCAGTAGAACACAAAGGCATCAAATGACAGGCTGCTCCTGTTGAAATATAACAGGAAGATATTTGAGATCTCACTTAAAACCTGTCCTATTTTTTCTTTCTACAGCACTAATCATAATTTCTATGACAAAATGAACCCCCTCATTTTGTTCCTTTTTAAATTAAATGTTTTAAGAGTTACCAGTTTATTCCACTCAAGATGGCTTCAGGTGTGCAATACTGTTGTCATAAGTAAGGCTGTTAGCCCCCTAGTTGTTCTTTAGAACACTCTGGGAAGCTGCAGTAGAACACAAAGGCATCAACTGACAAGCTGCTCCTGTTGAAATATAACAGGAAGACATATGAGATCACACTTGAAACATGTCCTAATTGTTCTTTCTACAGCACTAACCATAATTTCTATGACAAATACGAACCCCATCATGTTGTTCCTTTTTAAATTAAATGTGTTAAATGTTACCAGTTTATTCCAATCAAGATGGCTTCAGGTGTGCCATACTTTTGTCATAAGTAAGGTTGTTAGCGCTCTAGTTGTTCTTTAGAACACTCTGGGAAGCTGCAGTAGAACACAAAGGCATCAACTGACAGGCTGCTCCTGTTGAAATATAACAGGAAGATATTTGAGATCACACTTGAAACATGTCCTATTTCTTCTTTCTACAGCACTAACCATAATTTCTATGACAAAACGAACCCCATCATTTTGTTCCTTTTTAAATTAAATGTGTTAAATGTTACCAGTTTATTCCAATCAAGATGGCTTCAGGTGTGCCATACTTTTGTCATAAGTAAGGTTGTTAGCGCTCTAGTTGTTCTTTAGAACACTCTGGGAAGCTGCAGTAGAACACAAAGGCATCAACTGACAGGCTGCTCCTGTTGAAATATAACAGGAAGATATTTGAGATCACACTTGAAACATGTCCTATTTGTTCTTTCTAGAGCACTAACCATAATTTCTATGACAAAACGAACCCCCTCATTTTGTTCCTTTTTAAATTAAATGTTTTAAGTGTTACCAGTTATTCCAATCAAGATGGCTTCGGGTGTGCCATACTTTTGTCATGAGTAAGGGTGTTAGCGCTCTAGTTGTTCTTTAGAACACTCTGGGAAGCTGCAGTAGAACACAAAGGCATCAACTGACAGGCTGCTCCTGTTGAAATATAACAGGAAGATATTTGAGATCTTACTTAAAACATGTCCTACTTTTTCTTTCTAGAGCACTAACCATAGTTTCTATGGCAAAATGAACCCCCTCATTTTGTTCCTTTTTAAATAACATGTTTTAAGTGTTACCAGTTTATTCCAACCAAGATGGCTTCAGGTGTGCCATACTTTTGTCATAAGTAAGACTGTTAGCGCTCTAGCTGTTCTTTAGAACACTCTGGGAAGCTGCAGTAGAACACAAAGGCATCAACTGACAGGCTGCTCCTGTTGAAATATAACAGGAAGACATTTGAGATCACACTTGAAACATGTCCTAATTTTTCTTGCTACAGCACTAATCATAATTTCTATGACAAAATGAACCCCATCATTTTGTTCCTTTTTAAATTAAATGTTTTAAGTGTTACCAGTTTATTCCAATCAAGATAGCTTCAGGTGTGCCATACGTTTGTCATAAGTAAGGCTATTAGCGCTCTAGTTGTTCTTTAGAACACTCTGGGAAGCTGCAGTAGAACACAAAGGCATCAAATGACAGGCTGCTCCTGTTGAAATATAACAGGAAGATATTTGAGATCTCACTTAAAACATGTCCTATTTTTTCTTTCTACAGCACTAATCATAATTTCTATGACAAAATGAACCCCCTCATTTTGTTCCTTTTTAAATTAAATGTTTTAAGAGTTACCAGTTTATTCCACTCAAGATGGCTTCAGGTGTGCCATAATTTTGTCATAAGTAAGAGTGTTAGCGCTCTAGTTGTTCTTTAGAACACTCTGGGAAGCTGTGGTAGAACAAAAAGGCATCAACTGACAGGCTGCTCCTGTTGAAATATAACAGGAAGATATGAGATCTCACTTGAAACATGTCCTAATTGTTCTTTCTACAGCACTAACCATAATTTCTATGACAAATACGAACCCCATCATGTTGTTCCTTTTTAAATTAAATGTGTTAAATGTTACCAGTTTATTCCAATCAAGATGGCTTCAGGTGTGCCATACTTTTGTCATAAGTAAGGTTGTTAGCGCTCTAGTTGTTCTTTAGAACACTCTGGGAAGCTGCAGTAGAACACAAAGGCATCAACTGACAGGCTGCTCCTGTTGAAATATAACAGGAAGATATTTGAGATCACACTTGAAACATGTCCTATTTGTTCTTTCTACAGCACTAACCATAATTTCTATGACAAAACGAACCCCATCATTTTGTTCCTTTTTAAATTAAATGTGTTAAAAGTTACCAGTTTATTCCAATCAAGATTGCTTCAGGTGTGCCATACTTTTGTCATAAGTAAGGCTGTTAGCACCCTAGTTGTTCTTTAGAACACTCTGGGAAGCTGCAGTAGAACACAAAGGCATCAACTGACAGGCTGCTGTTTAAATATAACAGGAAGATATTTGAGATCTTACTTAAAACATGTCCTACTTTTTCTTTCTAGAGCACTAACCATAGTTTCTATGGCAAAATGAACCCCCTCATTTTGTTCCTTTTTAAATAACATGTTTTAAGTGTGACCAGTTTATTCCAATCAAGATGGCTTCAGGTGTGCCATACTTTTGTCATAAGTAAGACTGTTAGCGCTCTAGTTATTCTTTAGAACACTCTGGGAAGCTGCAGTAGAACACAAAGGCATCAACTGACAGGCTGCTCCTGTTGAAATATAACAGGAAGACATTTGAGATCACACTTGAAACATGTCCTAATTTTTCTTTCTACAGCACTAATCATAATTTCTATGACAAAATGAACCCCAACATGTTGTTCCTTTTTAAATTAAATGTTTTAAGTGTTACCAGTTTATTCCAATCAAGATAGCTTCAGGTGTGCCATACGTTTGTCATAAGTAAGGCTATTAGCGCTCTAGTTGTTCTTTAGAACACTCTGGGAAGCTGCAGTAGAACACAAAGGCATCAAATGACAGGCTGCTCCTGTTGAAATATAACAGGCAGATATTTGAGATCTCACTTAAAACATGTCCTATTTTTTCTTTCTACAGCACTAATCATAATTTCTATGACAAAATGAACCCCCTAATTTTGTTCCTTTTTAAATTAAATGTTTTAAGAGTTACCAGTTTATTCCACTCAAGATGGCTTCAGGTGTGCCATAATTTTGTCATAAGTAAGAGTGTTAGCACTCTAGTTGTTCTTTAGAACACTCTGGGAAGCTGTGGTAGAACAAAAAGGCATCAACTGACAAGCTGCTCCTGTTGAAATATAACAGGAAGATATTTGAGATCTCACTTGAAACATTATTTTTCATTCTACAGCACGAACCATAATTTCTATGACAAAATGAACCCCATCATGTTGCTCCTTTTTAAATGAAATGTTTTAAGTGTTACCAGTTATTCCGAACAAGATGGCTTCGGGTGTGCCATACTTTTGTCATGAGTAAGGCTGTTAGTGCTCTAGTTGTTCTTTAGAACACTCTGGGAAGCTGCAGTAGAACACAAAGGCATCAACTGACAGGCTGCTCCTGTTGAAATATAACAGGAAGATATTTGAGATCTCACTTAAAACATGTCCTACTTTTTCTTTCTAGAGCACTAACCATAGTTTCTATGGCAAAATGAACCCCCAAATTTTGTTCCTTTTTAAATAACATGTTTGAATTGTTACCAGTTTATTCCAATCAAGATGCCTTCAGGTGTGCCATACTTTTGTCATAAGTAAGACTGTTAGCGCTCTAGTTGTTCTTTAGAACACTCTGGGAAGCTGCAGTAGAACACAAAGGCATCAACTGACAGGCTGCTCCTGTTGAAATATAACAGGAAGACATTTGAGATCACACTTGAAACATGTCCTAATTTTCTTTCTACAGCACTAATCATAATTTCTATGACAAAATGAACCCCATCATTTTGTTCCTATTTAAATTAAATGTTTTAAGTGTTACAAGTATATTCCAATCAAGATAGCTTCAGGTGTGCCATACGTTTGTCATAAGTAAGGTTATTAGCGCTCTAGTTGTTCTTTAGAACACTCTGGGAAGCTGCAGTAGAACACAAAGGCATCAAATGACAGGCTGCTCCTCTTGAAATATAACAGGAAGATATTTGAGATCTCACTTAAAACATGTCCTAATTTTTCTTTCTACAGCACTAACCATAATTTCTATGACAAAATGAACCCCCTCATTTTGTTCCTTTTTAAATTAAATGTTTTAAGAGTTACCAGTTTATTCCACTCAAGATGTCTTCAGGTGTGCCATAATTTTGTCATAAGTAAGAGTGTTAGCGCTCTAGTTGTTCTTTAGAACACTCTGGGAAGCTGTAGTAGAACACAAAGGCATCACCTGACAGGCTGCTCCTGTTGAAATATAACAGGAAGACATATGAGATCACACTTGAAACATGTCCTAATTGTTCTTTCTACAGCACTAACCATAATTTCTATGACAAATACAAACCCCATCATGTTGTTCCTTTTTAAATTAAATGTGTTAAATGTTACCAGTTTATTCCAATCAAGATGGCTTCAGGTGTGCCATACTTTTGTCATAAGTAAGGTTGTTAGCGCTCTAGTTGTTCTTTAGAACACTCTGGGAAGCTGCAGTAGAACACAAAGGCATCAACTGACAGGCTGCTCCTGTTGAAATATGACAGGAAGATATTTGAGATCACACTTGAAACATGTCCTATTTGTTCTTTCTACAGCACTAACCATAATTTCTATGACAAAACGAACCCCATCATTTTGTTCCTTTTTAAATTAAATGAGTTAAAAGTTACCAGTTTATTCCAATCAAGATTGCTTCAGGTGTGCCATACTTTTGTCATACGTAAGGCTGTTAGCGCCCTAGTTGTTCTTTAGAACACTCTGGGAAGCTGCAATAGAACCCAAAGGCATCAACTGACAAGCTGCTCCTGTTGAAATATAACAGGAGATATTTGAGATCTCACTTGAAACATTATTTTCCATTCTACAGCACGAACCATAATTTCTATGACAATATAAACCCCATCATGTTGCTCCTTTTTAAATTAAATGTTTTGTTACAAGTTATTCCAATCAAGATGGCTTCGGGTGTGCCATACTTTTGTCATGAGTAAGGCTGTTAGCGCTCTAGTTGTTCTTTAGAACACTCTGGGAAGCTGCAGTAGAACACAAAGGCATCAACTGACAGGCTGCTCCTGTTGAAATATAACAGGAAGATATTTGAGATCTTACTTAAAACATGTCCTACTTTTTCTTTCTAGAGCACTAACCATAGTTTCTATGGCAAAATGAACCCCCTCATTTTGTTCCTTTTTAAATAACATGTTTTAAGTGTTACCGGTTTATTCCAATCAAGATGGCTTCAGGTGTGCCATACTTTTGTCATAAGTAAGACTGTTAGCGCTCTAGTTGTTCTTTAGAACACTCTGGGAAGCTGCAGTAGAACACAAAGGCATCAACTGACAGGCTGCTCCTGTTGAAATATAACAGGAAGATATTTGAGATCTCACTTAAAACATGTCCTATTTTTTTCTTTCTGCAGCACTAATCATAATTTCTATGACAAAATGAACCCCCTCATTTTGTTCCTTTTTAAATTAAATGTTTTAAGAGTTACCAGTTTATTCCACTCAAGATGGCTTCAAGTGTACCATAATTTTGTCATAAGAAAGAGTGTTAGCGCTCTGGTTGTTCTTTAGAACACTCTGGGAAGCTGTGGTAGAACAAAAAGGCATCAAATGACAGGCTGCTCCTGTTGAAATATAACAGGAAGATATTTGAGATCTCACTTAAAACATGTCCTATTTTTGCTTTCTACAGCACTAATCATAATTTCTATGACAAAATGAACCCCCTCATTTTGTTCCTTTTTAAATTAAATGTTTTAAGAGTTACCAGTTTATTCCACTCAAGATGGCTTCAGGTGTGCCATAATTTTGTCATAAGTAAGAGTGTTAGCGCTCTAGTTGTTCTTTACAACACTCTGGGAAGCTGTGGTAGAACAAAAAGGCATCAACTGACAGGCTGCTCCTGTTGAAATATAACAGGAAGATATATGAGATCACACTTGAAACATGTCCTAATTTTTCTTTCTACAGCACTAACCATAATTTCTATGACAAATCCGAACCCCATCATGTTGTTACTTTTTTAATTAAATGTGTTAAATGTTACCAGTTTATTCCGATCAAGATGGCTTCAAGTGTGCCATACTTTTGTCATGAGTAAGGTTGTTAGCGCTCTAGTTGTTCTTTAGAACACTCTGGGAAGCTGCAGTAGAACACAAAGGTATCAACTGACAGGCTGCTCCTGTTGAAATATAACAGGAAGATATTTGAGATCACACTTGAAACATGTCCTATTTGTTCTTTCTACAGCACTAACCATAATTTCTATGACAAAACGAACCCCATCATTTTGTTCCTTTTTAAATTAAATGTGTTAAAAGTTACCAGTTTATTCCAATCAAGATTGCTTCAGGTGTGCCATACTTTTGTCATAAGTAAGGCTGTTAGCGCCCTAGTTGTTCTTTAGAACACTCTGGGAAGCTGCAGTAGAACACAAAGGCATCAACTGACAGGCTGCTGTTTAAATATAACAGGAAGATATTTGAGATCTTACTTAAAACATGTCCTACTTTTTCTTTCTAGAGCACTAACCATAGTTTCTATGGCAAAATGAACCCCAACATTTTGTTCCTTTTTAAATAACATGTTTTAAGTGTGACCAGTTTATTCCAATCAAGATAGCTTCAGGTGTGCCATACGTTTGTCATAAGTAAGGCTATTAGCGCTCTAGTTGTTCTTTAGAACACTCTGGGAAGCTGCAGTAGAACACAAAGGCATCAAATGACAGGCTGCTCCTGTTGAAATATAACAGGAAGATATTTGAGATCTCACTTAAAACCTGTCCTATTTTTTCTTTCTACAGCACTAATCATAATTTCTATGACAAAATGAACCCCCTCATTTTGTTCCTTTTTAAATTAAATGTTTTAAGAGTTACCAGTTTATTCCACTCAAGATGGCTTCAGGTGTGCAATACTGTTGTCATAAGTAAGGCTGTTAGCCCCCTAGTTGTTCTTTAGAACACTCTGGGAAGCTGCAGTAGAACACAAAGGCATCAACTGACAAGCTGCTCCTGTTGAAATATAACAGGAAGACATATGAGATCACACTTGAAACATGTCCTAATTGTTCTTTCTACAGCACTAACCATAATTTCTATGACAAATACGAACCCCATCATGTTGTTCCTTTTTAAATTAAATGTGTTAAATGTTACCAGTTTATTCCAATCAAGATGGCTTCAGGTGTGCCATACTTTTGTCATAAGTAAGGTTGTTAGCGCTCTAGTTGTTCTTTAGAACACTCTGGGAAGCTGCAGTAGAACACAAAGGCATCAACTGACAGGCTGCTCCTGTTGAAATATAACAGGAAGATATTTGAGATCACACTTGAAACATGTCCTATTTCTTCTTTCTACAGCACTAACCATAATTTCTATGACAAAACGAACCCCATCATTTTGTTCCTTTTTAAATTAAATGTGTTAAATGTTACCAGTTTATTCCAATCAAGATGGCTTCAGGTGTGCCATACTTTTGTCATAAGTAAGGTTGTTAGCGCTCTAGTTGTTCTTTAGAACACTCTGGGAAGCTGCAGTAGAACACAAAGGCATCAACTGACAGGCTGCTCCTGTTGAAATATAACAGGAAGATATTTGAGATCACACTTGAAACATGTCCTATTTGTTCTTTCTAGAGCACTAACCATAATTTCTATGACAAAACGAACCCCATCATTTTGTTCCTTTTTAAATTAAATGTGTTAAAAGTTACCAGTTTATTCCAATCAAGATGGCTTCAGGTGTGCCATACTGTTGTCATAAGTAAGGCTGTTAGCGCCCTAGTTGTTCTTTAGAACACTCTGGGAAGCTGCAGTAGAACACAAAGGCATCAACTGACAAGCTGCTCCTGTTGAAATATAACAGGAAGATACTTGAGATCTCACTTGAAACATTATTTTTCATTCTACAGCACGAACCATAATTTCTATGACAAAATGAACCCCATCATGTTGCTCCTTTTTAAATTAAATGTTTTAAGTGTTACCAGTTATTCCAATCAAGATGGCTTCGGGTGTGCCATACTTTTGTCATGAGTAAGGCTGTTAGCGCTCTAGTTGTTCTTTAGAACACTCTGGGAAGCTGCAGTAGAACACAAAGGCATCAACTGACAGGCTGTTCCTGTTGAAATATAACAGGAAGACATATGAGATCACACTTGAAACATGTCCTAATTGTTCTTTCTACAGCACTAACCATAATTTCTATGACAAATACGAACCCCATCATGTTGTTCCTTTTTAAATTAAATGTGTTAAATGTTACCAGTTTATTCCAATCAAGATGGCTTCAGGTGTGCCATACTTTTGTCATAAGTAAGGTTGTTAGCGCTCTAGTTGTTCTTTAGAACACTCTGGGAAGCTGCAGTAGAACACAAAGGCATCAACTGACAGGCTGCTCCTGTTGAAATATAACAGGAAGATATTTGAGATCACACTTGAAACATGTCCTATTTGTTCTTTCTACAGCACTAACCATAATTTCTATGACAAAACGAACCCCATCATTTTGTTCCTTTTTAAATTAAATGAGTTAAAAGTTACCAGTTTATTCCAATCAAGATTGCTTCAGGTGTGCCATACTTTTGTCATACGTAAGGCTGTTAGCGCCCTAGTTGTTCTTTAGAACACTCTGGGAAGCTGCAATAGAACACAAAGGCATCAACTGACAAGCTGCTCCTGTTGAAATATAACAGGAGATATTTGAGATCTCACTTGAAACATTATTTTCCATTCTACAGCACGAACCATAATTTCTATGACAATATAAACCCCATCATGTTGCTCTTTTTTAAATTAAATGTTTTGTTACCAGTTATTCCAATCAAGATGGCTTCGGGTGTGCCATACTTTTGTCATGAGTAAGGCTGTTAGCGCTCTAGTTGTTCTTTAGAACACTCTGGGAAGCTGCAGTAGAACACAAAGGCATCAACTGACAGGCTGCTCCTCTTGAAATATAACAGGAAGATATTTGAGATCTTACTTAAAACATGTCCTACTTTTTCTTTCTAGAGCACTAACCATAGTTTCTATGGCAAAATGAACCCCCTCATTTTGTTCCTTTTTAAATAACATGTTTTAAGTGTTACCGGTTTATTCCAATCAAGATGGCTTTAGGTGTGCCATACTTTTGTCATAAGTAAGACTGTTAGCGCTCTAGTTGTTCTTTAGAACACTCTGGGAAGCTGCAGTAGAACACAAAGGCATCAAATGACAGGCTGCTCCTGTTGAAATATAACAGGAAGATATTTGAGATCTCACTTAAAACATGTCCTATTTTTTTCTTTCTGCAGCACTAATCATAATTTCTATGACAAAATGAACCCCCTCATTTTGTTCCTTTTTAAATTAAATGTTTTAAGAGTTACCAGTTTATTCCACTCAAGATGGCTTCAAGTGTGCCATAATTTTGTCATAAGAAAGAGTGTTAGCGCTCTGGTTGTTCTTTAGAACACTCTGGGAAGCTGTGGTAGAACAAAAAGGCATCAAATGACAGGCTGCTCTTGTTGAAATATAACAGGAAGATATTTGAGATCTCACTTAAAACATGTCCTATTTTTTCTTTCTACAGCACTAATCATAATTTCTATGACAAAATGAACCCCCTCATTTTGTTCCTTTTTAAATTAAATGTTTTAAGTGTTACCAGTTATTCCAATCAAGATGGCTTCGGGTGTGCCATACTTTTGTCATGAGTAAGGGTGTTAGCGCTCTAGTTGTTCTTTAGAACACTCTGGGAAGCTGCAGTAGAACACAAAGGCATCAACTGACAGGCTGCTCCTGTTGAAATATAACAGGAAGATATTTGAGACCTTACTTAAAACATGTCCTACTTTTTCTTTCTAGAGCACTAACCATAGTTTCTATGGCAAAATGAACCCCCTCATTTTGTTCCTTTTTAAATAACATGTTTTAAGTGTTACCAGTTTATTCCAATCAAGATGGCTTCAGGTGTGCCATACTTTTGTCATAAGTAAGACTGTTAGCGCTCTAGTTGTTCTTTAGAACACTCTGGGAAGCTGCAGTAGAACACAAAGGCATCAACTGACAGGCTGCTCCTGTTGAAATATAACAGGAAGACATTTGAGATCACACTTGAAACATGTCCTAATTTTTCTTTCTACAGCACTAATCATAATTTCTATGACAAAATGAACCCCATCATTTTGTTCCTTTTTAAATTAAATGTTTTAAGTGTTACCAGTTTATTCCAATCAAGATAGCTTCAGGTGTGCCATACGTTTGTCATAAGTAAGGCTATTAGCGCTCTAGTTGTTCTTTAGAACACTCTGGGAAGCTGCAGTAGAACACAAAGGCATCAAATGACAGGCTGCTCCTGTTGAAATATAACAGGAAGATATTTGAGATCTCACTTAAAACATGTCCTATTTTTTCTTTCTACAACACTAATCATAATTTCTATGACAAAATGAACCCCCTCATTTTGTTCCTTTTTAAATTAAATGTTTTAAGAGTTACCAGTTTATTCCACTCAAGATGGCTTCAGGTGTGCCATAATTTTGTCATAAGTAAGAGTGTTAGCGCTCTAGTTGTTCTTTAGAACACTCTGGGAAGCTGTGGTAGAACAAAAAGGCATCAACTGACAGGCTGCTCCTGTTGAAATATAACTGGAAGATATGAGATCACACTTGAAACATGTCCTAATTGTTCTTTCTACAGCACTAACCATAATTTCTATGACAAATACGAACCCCATCATGTTGTTCCTTTTTAAATTAAATGTGTTAAATGTTACCAGTTTATTCCAATCAAGATGGCTTCAGGTGTGCCATACTTTTGTCATAAGTAAGGTTGTTAGCGCTCTAGTTGTTCTTTAGAACACTCTGGGAAGCTGCAGTAGAACACAAAGGCATCAACTGACAGGCTGCTCCTGTTGAAATATAACAGGAAGATATTTGAGATCACACTTGAAACATGTCCTATTTGTTCTTTCTACAGCACTAACCATAATTTCTATGACAAAACGAACCCCATCATTTTGTTCCTTTTTAAATAAGATGTTTTAAGTGTGACCAGTTTATTCCAATCAAGATGGCTTCAGGTGTGCCATACTTTTGTCATAAGTAAGACTGTTAGCGCTCTAGTTATTCTTTAGAACACTCTGGGAAGCTGCAGTAGAACACAAAGGCATCAACTGACAGGCTGCTCCTGTTGAAATATAACAGGAAGACATTTGAGATCACAATTGAAACATGTCCTAATTTTTCTTTCTACAGCACTAATCATAATTTCTATGACAAAATGAACCCCAACATGTTGTTCCTTTTTAAATTAAATGTTTTAAGTGTTACCAGTTTATTCCAATCAAGATAGCTTCAGGTGTGCCATACGTTTGTCATAAGTAAGGCTATTAGCGCTCTAGTTGTTCTTTAGAACACTCTGGGAAGCTGCAGTAGAACACAAAGGCATCAAATGACAGGCTGCTCCTGTTGAAATATAACAGGCAGATATTTGAGATCTCACTTAAAACATGTCCTATTTTTTCTTTCTACAGCACTAATCATAATTTCTATGACAAAATGAACCCCCTCATTTTGTTCCTTTTTAAATTAAATGTTTTAAGAGTTACCAGTTTATTCCACTCAAGATGGCTTCAGGTGTGCCATAATTTTGTCATAAGTAAGAGTGTTAGCACTCTACTTGTTCTTTAGAACACTCTGGGAAGCTGTGGTAGAACAAAAAGGCATCAACTGACAGGCTGCTCCTGTTGAAATATAACAGGAAGATATTTGAGATCACACTTGAAACATGTCCTATTTGTTCTTTCTACAGCACTAACCATAATTTCAATGACAAAATGAACCCCCTCATTTTGTTCCTTTTTAAATTAAATGTGTTAAAAGTTACCAGTTTATTCCACTCAAGATGGCTTCAGGTGTGCCATAATTTTGTCATAAGTAAGAGTGTTAGCACTCTAGTTGTTCTTTAGAACACTCTGGGAAGCTGCAGTAGAACACAAAGGCATCAACTGACAAGCTGCTCCTGTTGAAATATAAAAGGAAGATATTTGAGATCTCACTTGAAACATTATTTTTCATTCTACAGCATGAACCATAATTTCTATGACAAAATGAACCCCATCATGTTGCTCCTTTTTAAATGAAATGTTTTAAGTGTTACCAGTTATTCCAATCAAGATGGCTTCGGGTGTGCCATACTTTTGTAATGAGTAAGGCTGTTAGCGCTCTAGTTGTTCTTTAGAACACTCTGGGAAGCTGCAGTAGAACACAAAGGCATAAACTGACAGGCTGCTCCTGTTGAAATATAACAGGAAGATATTTGAGATCTCACTTAAAACATGTCCTACTTTTTCTTTCTAGAGCACTAACCATAGTTTCTATGGCAAAATGAACCCCCAAATTTTGTTCCTTTTTAAATAACATGTTTGAATTGTTACCAGTTTATTCCAATCAAGATGGCTTCAGGTGTGCCATACTTTTGTCATAAGTAAGACTGTTAGCGCTCTAGTTGTTCTTTAGAACACTCTGGGAAGCTGCAGTAGAACACAAAGGCATCAACTGACAGGCTGCTCCTGTTGAAATATAACAGGAAGATATTTGAGATCTCACTTAAAACATGTCCTATTTTTTTCTTTCTGCAGCACTAATCATAATTTCTATGACAAAATGAACCCCCTCATTTTGTTCCTTTTTAAATTAAATGTTTTAAGAGTTACCAGTTTATTCCACTCAAGATGGCTTCAAGTGTGCCATAATTTTGTCATAAGAAAGAGTGTTAGCGCTCTGGTTGTTCTTTAGAACACTCTGGGAAGCTGTGGTAGAACAAAAAGGCATCAAATGACAGGCTGCTCCTGTTGAAATATAACAGGAAGATATTTGAGATCTCACTTAAAACATGTCCTATTTTTACTTTCTACAGCACTAATCATAATTTCTATGACAAAATGAACCCCCTCATTTTGTTCCTTTTTAAATTAAATGTTTTAAGAGTTACCAGTTTATTCCACTCAAGATGGCTTCAGGTGTGCCATAATTTTGTCATAAGTAAGAGTGTTAGTGCTCTAGTTGTTCTTTACAACACTCTGGGAAGCTGTGGTAGAACAAAAAGGCATCAACTGACAGGCTGCTCCTGTTGAAATATAACAGGAAGATATATGAGATCACACTTGAAACATGTCCTAATTTTTCTTTCTACAGCACTAACCATAATTTCTATGACAAATCGGAACCCCATCATGTTGTTACTTTTTAAATTAAATGTGTTAAATGTTACCAGTTTATTCCAATCAAGATGGCTTCAAGTGTGCCATACTTTTGTCATGAGTAAGGTTGTTAGCGCTCTAGTTGTTCTTTAGAACACTCTGGGAAGCTGCAGTAGAACACAAAGGTATCAACTGACAGGCTGCTCCTGTTGAAATATAACAGGAAGATATTTGAGATCACACTTGAAACATGTCCTATTTGTTCTTTCTACAGCACTAACCATAATTTCTATGACAAAACGAACCCCATCATTTTGTTCCTTTTTAAATTAAATGTGTTAAAAGTTACCAGTTTATTCCAATCAAGATTGCTTCAGGTGTGCCATACTTTTGTCATAAGTAAGGCTGTTAGCGCCCTAGTTGTTCTTTAGAACACTCTGGGAAGCTGCAGTAGAACACAAAGGCATCAACTGACAGGCTGCTGTTTAAATATAACAGGAAGATATTTGAGATCTTACTTAAAACATGTCCTACTTTTTCTTTCTAGAGCACTAACCATAGTTTCTATGGCAAAATGAACCCCCTCATTTTGTTCCTTTTTAAATAACATGTTTTAAGTGTGACCAGTTTATTCCAATCAAGATGGCTTCAGGTGTGCCATACTTTTGTCATAAGTCAGACTGTTAGCGCTCTAGTTATTCTTTAGAACACTCTGGGAAGCTGCAGTAGAACACAAAGGCATCAACTGACAGGCTGCTCCTGTTGAAATATAACAGGAAGACATTTGAGATCACACTTGAAACATGTCCTAATTTTTCTTTCTACAGCACTAATCATAATTTCTATGACAAAATGAACCCCAACATTTTGTTCCTTTTTAAATTAAATGTTTTAAGTGTTACCAGTTTATTCCAATCAAGATAGCTTCAGGTGTGCCATACGTTTGTCATAAGTAAGGCTATTAGTGCTCTAGTTGTTCTTTAGAACACTCTGGGAAGCTGCAGTAGAACACAAAGGCATCAAATGACAGGCTGCTCCTGTTGAAATATAACAGGAAGATATTTGAGATCTCACTTAAAACATGTCCTATTTTTTCTTTCTACAGCACTAATCATAATTTCTATGACAAAATGAACCCCCTCATTTTGTTCCTTTTTAAATTAAATGTTTTAAGAGTTACCAGTTTATTCCACTCAAGATGGCTTCAGGTGTGCCATAATTTTGTCATAAGTAAGAGTGTTAGCGCTCTAGTTGTTCTTTAGAACACTCTGGGAAGCTGTGGTAGAACAAAAAGGCATCAACTGACAGGCTGCTCCTGTTGAAATATAACAGGAAGATATTTGAGATCACACTTGAAACATGTCCTATTTGTTCTTTCTACAGCACTAATCATAATTTCAATGAAAAAACAAACCCCATCATTTTGTTCCTTTTTAAATTAAATGTGTTAAAAGTTACCAGTTTATTCCAATCAAGATGGCTTCAGGTGTGCCATACTGTTGTCATAAGTAAGGCTGTTAGCGCCCTAGTTGTTCTTTAGAACACTATGGGAAGATGCAGTAGAACACAAAGGCATCAACTGACAAGCTGCTCCTGTTGAAATATAACAGGAAGATATTTGAGATCTCACTTGAAACATTATTTTTCATTCTACAGCACGAACCATAATTTCTATGACAAAATGAACCCCATCATGTTGCTCCTTTTTAAATTAAATGTTTTAAGTGTTACCAGTTATTCCAATCAAGATGGCTTCGGGTGTGCCATACTTTTGTCATGAGTAAGGCTGTTAGCGCTCTAGTTGTTCTTTAGAACACTCTGGGAAGCTGCAGTAGAACACAAAGGCATCAACTGACAGGCTGCTCCTGTTGAAATATAACAGGAAGATATTTGAGATCTCACTTAAAACATGTCCTACTTTTTCTTTCTAGAGCACTAACCATAGTTTCTATGGCAAAATGAACCCCCAAATGTTGTTCCTTTTTAAATAACATGTTTGAATTGTTACCAGTTTATTCCAATCAAGATGGCTTCAGGTGTGCCATACTATTGTCATAAGTAAGACTGTTAGCGCTCTAGTTGTTCTTTAGAACACTCTGGGAAGCTGCAGTAGAACACAAAGGCATCAACTGACAGGCTGCTCCTGTTGAAATATAACAGAAAGACATTTGAGATCACATTTGAAACATGTCCTAATTTTCTTTCTACAGCACTAATCATAATTTCTATGACAAAATGAACCCCATCATTTTGTTCCTTTTTAAATTAAATGTTTTAAGTGTTACAAGTATATTCCAATCAAGATAGCTTCAGGTGTGCCATACGTTTGTCATAAGTAAGGCTATTAGCGCTCTAGTTGTTCTTTAGAACACTCTGGGAAGCTGCAGTAGAACACAAAGGCATCAAATGACAGGCTGCTCCTCTTGAAATATAACAGGAAGATATTTGAGATCTCACTTAAAACATGTCCTAATTTTTCTTTCTACAGCACTAACCATAATTTCTATGACAAAATGAACCCCCTCATTTTGTTCCTTTTTAAATTAAATGTTTTAAGAGTTACCAGTTTATTCCACTCCAGATGTCTTCAGGTGTGCCATAATTTTGTCATAAGTAAGAGTGTTAGCGCTCTAGTTGTTCTTTAGAACACTCTGGGAAGCTGTAGTAGAACACAAAGGCATCAACTGACAGGCTGCTCCTGTTGAAATATAACAGGAAGACATATGAGATCACATTTGAAACATGTCCTAATTGTTCTTTCTACAGCACTAACCATAATTTCTATGACAAATACGAACCCCATGATGTTGTTCCTTTTTAAATTAAATGTGTTAAATGTTACCAGTTTATTCCAATCAAGATGGCTTCAGGTGTGCCATACTTTTGTCATAAGTAAGGTTGTTAGCGCTCTAGTTGTTCTTTAGAACACTCTGGGAAGCTGCAGTAGAACACAAAGGCATCAACTGACAGGCTGCTCCTGTTGAAATATAACAGGAAGATATTTGAGATCACACTTGAAACATGTCCTATTTGTTCTTTCTACAGCACTAACCATAATTTCTATGACAAAACGAACCCCATCATTTTGTTCCTTTTTAAATTAAATGAGTTAAAAGTTACCAGTTTATTCCAATCACGATTGCTTCAAGTGTGCCATACTTTTGTCATACGTAAGGCTGTTAGCGCCCTAGTTGTTCTTTAGAACACTCTGGGAAGCTGCAATAGAACACAAAGGCATCAACTGACAAGCTGCTCCTGTTGAAATATAACAGGAGATATTTGAGATCTCACTTGAAACATTATTTTCCATTCTACAGCACGAACCATAATTTCTATGACAATATAAACCCCATCATGTTGCTCCTTTTTAAATTAAATGTTTTGTTACCAGTTATTCCAATCAAGATGGCTTCAGGTGTGCCATACTTTTGTCATGAGTAAGGCTGTTAGCGCTCTAGTTGTTCTTTAGGGCACTCTGGGAAGCTGCAGTAGAACACAAAGGCATCAACTGACAGGCTGCTCCTGTTGAAATATAACAGGAAGATATTTGAGATCTTACTTAAAACATGTCCTACTTTTTCTTTCTAGAGCACTAACCATAGTTTCTATGGCAAAATGAACCCCCTCATTTTGTTCCTTTTTAAATAACATGTTTTAAGTGTTACCAGTTTATTCCAATCAAGATGGCTTCAGGTGTGCCATACTTTGTCATAAGTAAGACTGTTAGCGCTCTAGTTGTTCTTTAGAACACTCTGGGAAGCTGCAGTAGAACACAAAGGCATCAACTGACAGGCTGCTGTTGAAATATAACAGGAAGATATTTGAGATCACACTTGAAACATGTCCTATTTGTTTTTCTACAGCACTAACCACAATTTCAATGACAAAACAAACCCCATCATTTGGTTCCTTTTTAAATTAAATGTGTTAAAAGTTACCAGTTTATTCCAATCAAGATGGCTTCAGGTGTGCCATACTGTTGTCATAAGTAAGGCTGTTAGCGCTCTTGTTGTTCTTTAGAGCACTCTGGGAAGCTGCAGTAGAACACAAAGGCATCAACTGACAAGCTGCTCCTGTTGAAATATAACAGGAAGATATTTGAGATCTCACTGGAAACATTATTTTTCATTCTACAGCACGAACCATAATTTCTATGACAAAATGAACCCCATCATGTTGCTCCTTTTTAAATTAAATGTTTTAAGTGTTACCAGTTATTCCAATCAAGATGGCTTCAGGTGTGCCATACTTTTGTCATAAGTAAGACTGTTAGCGCTCTAGTTGTTCTTTAGAACACTCTGGGAAGCTGCAGTAGAACACAAAGGCATCAACTGACAGGCTGCTCCTGTTGAAATATAATGGGAAGACATTTGAGATCACACTTGAAACATGTCCTAATTTTTCTTTCTACAGCACTAATCATAATTTCTATGACAAAATGAACCCCATCATTTTGTTCCTTTTTAAATTAAATGTTTTAAGTGTTACCAGTTTATTCCAATCAAGATAGCTTCAGGTGTGCCATACGTTTGTCATAAGTAAGGCTATTAGCGCTCTAGTTGTTCTTTAGGACACTCTGGGAAGCTGCAGTAGAACACAAAGGCATCAACTGACAGGCTGCTCCTGTTGAAATATAATGGGAAGACATTTGAGATCTCACTTAAAACATGTCCTAATTTTTCTTTCTACAGCACTAACCATAATTTCTATGACAAAATGAACACCCTCATTTTGTTCCTTTTTAAATTAAATGTTTTAAGAGTTACCAGTTTATTCCACTCAAGATGGCTTCAGGCGTGCCATAATTTTATCATAAGTAAGAGTGTTAGCGCTCTAGTTGTTCTTTAGAACACTCTGGGAAGCTGTGGTAGAACACAAAGGCATCAACTGACAGGCTGCTCCTGTTGAAATATAACAGGAAGATATATGAGATCACACTTGAAACATGTCCTAATTGTTCTTTCTACAGCACTAACCATAATTTCTATGACAAATACGAACCCCATCATGTTGTTCCTTTTTAAATTAAATGTGTTTAATGTTACCAGTTTATTCCAATCAAGATGGCTTCAGGTGTGCCATACTTTTGTCTTAAGTAAGGTTGTTATCGCTCTAGTTGTTCTTTAGAACACTCTGGGAAGGTGCAGTAGAACACAAAGGCATCAACTGACAGGCTGCTCCTGTTGAAATATCACAGGAAGATATTTGAGATCACACTTGAAACATGTCCTATTTGTTCTTTCTACAGCACTAACCATAATTTCTATGACAAAACGAACCCCATCATTTTGTTCCTTTTTAAATTAAATGTGTTGAAATTTACCAGTTTATTCCAATCAAGATGGCTTCAGGTGTGCCATACTTTTTTCATAAGTAAGGCTGTTAGCGCCCTAGTTGTTCTTTTGACACTCTGGGAAGCTGCAGTAGAACACAAAGGCATCAACTGACAAGCTGCTCCTGTTGAAATATAACAGGAAGATATTTGAGATCTCACTTGAAACATTATTTTTCATTCTACAGCATGAACCATAATTTCTATGACAAAATGAACCCCATCATTTTGCTCCTTTTTAAATTAAATGTTTTAAGTGTTACCAGTTTATTCCAATCAAGATGGCTTCGGGTGTGCCATACTTTTGTCATAAGTAAGGCTGTTAGTGCCCTAGTTGTTCTTTAGAACACTCCGGGAAGCTGCAGTAGAACACAAAGGCATCAACTGACAAGCTGCTCCTGTTGAAATATAACAGGAAGATATTTGAGATTTCACTTGAAACATTATTTTTCATTCTACAGCACGAACCATAATTTCTATGACAAAATGAACCCCATCATTTTGCTCCTTTTTAAATTAAATGTTTTAAGTGTTACCAGTTTATTTCAATCAAAATGGCTTCGGTGTGCCATACTTTTGTCATAAGTAAGGCTGTTAGCGCTCTAGTTGTACTTTAGAACGCTCTGGGAAGACGCAGTAGAACACAAAGGCATCAACTGACAAGCTGCTCCTGTTGAAATATAACAGGAAGATATTTGAGATCTCACTTGAAACATTATTTTTCATTCTACAGCATGAACCATAATTTCTATGACAAAATGAACCCCATCATTTTGTTCCTTTTTAAATTAAATGTTTTAAGTGTTACCAGTTTATTCCAATCAAGATGGCTTTGGGTGTGCCATACTTTTCTCATAACTAAGGCTGTTAGCGCCCTAGTTGTTCTTTAGAACACTCTGGGAAGCTGCAGTAGAACACAAAGGCATCAACTGACAAGCTGCTCCTGTTGAAATATAACAGGATGATATTTGAGATCTCACTTGAAACATTATTTTTCATTCTACAGCACGAACCATAATTTCTATGACAAAATGAACCCCATAATTTTGCTCCTTTTTAAATTAAATGTTTTAAGTGTTACCAGTTTATTCCAATCAAGATGGCTTTGTATGCCATACTTTTGTCATAAGTAAGGCTGTTAGCGCTCTAGTTGTTCTTTAGAACGCTCTGGGAAGCCGCAGTAGAATACAAAGGAACCAACTGACAGTCTCTGCCCCTGTTGGATGTACATGATTTACTGAGAATGACAGACTTTATTCTCACATGACTGAGAAAGATAATGTGAATTTACAGAAAATAAGCTCTCATTTTAGCTTCAGTTTTCTCTCAAACATGATTCATGATATCCCAGCAGAAGGTTTATCACAGGGTAAAATCATCTTAGAACACACCACAATTCCTGAAATTTATATGGTACCATCAACAAATGAATTGTAATGTAACTAAAGTTTGTTATCACCCTTTATAGTTCTCCTTTTGGTAACCCTCAAAATCTTCGATTCACTACAATGCATTTCAATGGGGTACTATCATGTATATTGGTCCCAAGATGGCTGCCAGCAATTCCAGGATGAAGTGCTGACAGCCAATCAGATCTCACGATGAATTGTGTCGTTAGGCTCCGCCCAGATATTGAAAATTTTTCTTTTGCTAATTTCTCATGAACTGAATGGATTTACACCATTTAACAAAAAGGGATCTTTCTGAACCAAGGACTACCTTTTCGCCAAATTTGGTGTAATTCCATTCAGCAGTTCGGGCTGTAGCCGTGTCTAAAGTTTCCTATGGGATTTAATATGGAGAAAACACGTTTTGGGACCCCCCTTTTTTCTTGGCCCCCGCTTGCCGAATCACCCCAAATCTTTTAAGATAGGAGCTGACCGGAGCGCCCCACGAGTTTCGAAAATTTCGCGAAGATTCGTCAACCGACGTCAAAATTATTGGGAAACGAATGCTATGATTTTCCTATGTATAATAGGTCCTAACTATAACTACCTACTGGCGACCGCCAGTAGGTAATATATATATATATATATATATATATATATATATATATATATATATATATATATATATATTACCTACTGGCGGTCGCCAGTAGGTAGTTATAGTTAGGACCCTGTTTCCATAGGAAATCCGCAACATTCTATTTTGAATAACTTTGGCGCCGGTCGACGAATCCTCGCGAATTTCTCAAAATAGGTGGGGCGCTACGCTCCGCTCCTACCCTGAAAGTCTCGGGGGGATTCGTCAAGCGGGGGCTGAGATAAAAGGGGGGTCCCAAAACGCGTTTTTCCCATGCATTTTTCCATAGGACCTTTAGACAGGGCTACAGCCCGAACGGCTGAACAGAATTACTAGAAATTTGGCAGAGAGGTAGTCCTCAGGTCAAGGAAGTGCCTTTTGTAGGTTTGGTGTAAATCTGTTCAGTAGATTCTGAGAAAATGGCCTTTAAATCAATATATATATCTGAGCCAGCTTACGGGGCTCAATTTTGATTTTGAATTTGTATTTATAATCTCAGTGATACACACCAATTTTTCCTTTGAATGATAATAGATTAAGCCACTGCTCACCTCAACAATTTAATTGATAAGAAAAATGAATTAGGTGAACTGGATACGCCCACTAGATGGCTTCGATAACATGTGATGGATTTTGGAATGTTATTCTTCAATGTTAACGAGGTCGAGAATTAATTTTTAAGTGAAATGTGTTAACCTCACAAACTGAGAGCATCTCGTGATTTCGGTGTGTTAATAATGATATAATCAATGTTTGCGTAAAGTTTTCGTAATTAGTCGAAACAACTACATGTCCCATAATGCCTGTATAATTTACAGGAAGTGATGTAACCCGAATTGGTTCTTCCGCTTGTTTTTTTAATTTAAAAAGTAAAATCACAATCGTACACTTTACCTGTGACCAAGGTCTCCGTAGAGACCGAAACGCGTAAGGTTTTCTTTGCTGGATGCTGCAATAAAAGCATGGAAATTTAAACGAATACCTGGTGGTATTTTCTTTGAACTTTGGACACGGGAGTGCACGAGGAACAAACCTTCCCTACGGGAAAAACCGAATTCTTTATTCCGCAGCGGGTCCTGCTGCGCCTCGCGTGCACCGCCATAGAGCACCTGGAAGCCTCCGACCTTGGGCTAAATTGAATGAATATATATATATATATATATATATATTACCTACTGGCGGTCGCCAGTAGGTAGTTATAGTTAGGACCCTGTTTCCATAGGAAATCCGCAACATTCTATTTTGAATAACTTTGGCGCCGGTCGACGAATCCTCGTGAATTTCTCAAAATAGGTGGGGCGCTACGCTCCGCTCCTACCCTGAAAGTCTCGGGGGGATTCGTCAAGCGGGGGCTGAGATAAAAGGGGGGTCCCAAAACGCGTTTTTCCCATGCATTTTTCCATAGGACCTTTAGACAGGGCTACAGCCCGAACGGCTGAACAGAATTACTAGAAATTTGGCAGAGAGGTAGTCCTCAGGTCAAGGAAGTGCCTTTTGTAGGTTTGGTGTAAATCTGTTCAGTAGATTCTGAGAAAATGGCCTTTAAATCAATATATATATCTGAGCCAGCTTACGGTACGCTTACCGTAAGCTTACCGTACGCGTACGGTGGCGTGCGCGAGCGCGATTCTGATTGGCTGTTACATCTAAGTAAACATTTGAATCGGTCGAAACCAGGAAGCGGCGGCCGCCATTTTCTCTCTCGCACTCTGAGGGGGGGGCTGTAAACAAAGGCAAAAAACATATAAAGGGGCTGTTTAGACAGCGCCCATGCACATAGCCATGTTAGTTGAGTCCTCAAAGATCCCCCAAGGCCAAAAACGGTAAATTTTTATTTTTTGAAAATTTCGCCGATTACGCTTACCGTACGCGTACGGTGCGCTTACGCTAAAAATTTTAATACAAAAAAAAAACACTCTCTGTGCATGGCATATTATTGTCATCACTTACAAATTAAATTTAACAGATTACCTATCACAAGGAAGCGCATAATATGTCCTCCATGTGCGCACGGTGCGTAACGTGGGCACGCGGTGCGCGTAGCGCACTGCGTGCCCACCTTGCGTGTACGGCACTAACTGCGTAAAGTGGGCGCGCGGTGCGCGAAGCGCACCGTGCGCGCACGGAACGAACTGCGTCAAGTGGGCGTGCACGCCACGAATGGCGTAAAGTAACTTAGCATTTAAAAAACCGTACAAATTCACTGAAAAAACCATAGGTTTCACACACGTTATAGTTAGGAATTAGCATTTAAAAAACCTTGCAAATTCACTGAAAAAACCATAGGTTTCAGACATGTTATAGTTAGCGGAAATTTTACTGATAAAAAACCAATGAAATTCCCCCGTTATAGTTAGTGCAGGCAACTATAACTCATGCGACCGCAATCTTCTGCTGATGACATATGTGTCTTTATGAAAAAAAAATATTTGTAATATATGTATAGCTAAAAATTTATGGAAGAAGACATGGGCAAATAAGTGTCTAAATACAGTATTAGCATCAGCAGAGGATTGCGGTCGCGTGAGTTATAGTTGCCTGCACTAACTATAACGGGGGAATTTCATTGGTTTTTTATCAGTAAAATTTCCGCTAACTATAACATGTCTGAAACCTATGGTTTTTTCAGTGAATATATATATATATATTTGGAATAACTTTGGTGCTGGTTGACGAATCTTCGAGAAATTTTCAAAACTGGTGGGGTGCTCCGGTCTGCTCCTATCCTGAAAGTCTCGGGGTGATTCGTCAAGCGGGGGCTGAGAAAAAAGGGGGTCTCAAAACGTGTTTTCCCCATGCAATTTTCCATAGGAACCGTTAATCGCAGCTGCAGCTGAACTGCTGAACAGAATTACAAGAAATTTGGCAAAGAGTTAGCCGTTGGTTCACACTCATGCCTTTTGGTTAAATGGTGTAAATCCATTCAGTAGTTGCTGAGAAAATCAAAAGTAAAATCATAGATATATCTGGGCGGAGCCTAACCACACATCTCATCGTGAGATCTGATTGGGTGTCAGCACTTCATCCAAGAAGTGTTGGCAGCCATCTTGGGATCAATATACATGATAGCACCTCATTAAAAAGCATTGCAGTTAATAGCAGGTTTTACAACTTTAGTTACATTATAAATCATTTGTTGATGGTACCATACTCATTTTAGGAATTGTGGTGTGTTCTAAGGTGATTTTACCATGTGAAAAAGCCTTCTGCTGGAATATCATGAATCATGTTTGAGAGAAAACTGTTTTCTCATGCTTTTCCCACAGAGGTTTGGAAGGTGATCTATAAGCTATACTGAGAGCATATTTTCTGTAAATTCACATTATCTTTCTCAGTCATGTGAGAATGAAGTCTGACATTTTCAGTAAAACATGTACATCCAACAAGGGCAGAGACTGTCAGTTGATTCCTTTGTGTTCTACTACAGCTTCCCAGGGTGTTCTAAAGAACAACTAGAGTGCTAACAGTCCTACTTATGACAAACGTATGGCACACCTGAAGCCATCTTGATTGGAATAAAGTGGTAATTCTTAAAACATTTAATTAAAAAAGGAACAAAATGAGGGGGTTCGTTTTACCATAAAAAGTATGATTAGTGCTGCAGAAAGAAAAAATGGGGCCCATTTTGAGTGAATTCTCAAATCCTCTTCTATTTCATTAAACAATTCTGACATGCAGACTGAAACATGCACTTTCAATACCAGCAGCAGACTTCCCTGGTGAGCAGTAGCTTTACTACAGTGATCTAATGAGCAACTAGAGTGCTAACATTCTGAATTCGTGGCAAATGTGTGACACATCTGAATGCCTTTTTGATGGAATCAAAGTAAAAAACTGAAAGGATTTCCTACGGAGGAGACTGTAGTAAATGAGGAAATTAGGAAACTTCATATAACAAATAAGCCTCCCAAGATGGCAACCAGAGAAAAAAGAGCCCAAATGTAGCACAAGTATCACCCAGATCTAGCCCAAGTATAGCCCAATGACAGATTGTCCCAGAGTGTTCTAAAGAACAACTAGAACACTAACAGTCTTACTTATGACAAAAGTATAGCACACCTGAAGCCATCTTGATTGGAATAAAGTGGTAACACTTAAAACATTTAATTTGCAAAGGAACAAAATGAGGGGGTTCATTTTGCCATAGAAATTATGATTATTGCTGCAGAAAGAAAAATGAGGGCACATTTTGACTTCTCAAATCCTCTTCTATTTCATTAAAAAATTCTGACATTCAGACTGAAACATGCACTTTGAATAAAAGGAGCAGACTTCCCTGGTGAGCAGTAGCTTTACTACAGTGATCTAATGAGCAACTAGAGTGCTAACATTCAGAATTGATGGCAAATGTGTGACACATCTGAATGCCTTCTTGATGGAATGAAAGAAACAAGCATTGAAAATGCAAAACTTCTCGCCCTCGTTTAAGTTAAAGCAATTCTGTTTGTAATTAGGTGGCTTTTTAGCTTTGCTTGTATTAGTGTTTTTCAAACTTTCATGTACATACCATGCATATGTATGCATATATGTATCTGTATATGTATGCATGCATTTATATTTGTATTTACATAGATATGCAGATTATATATATGTTTATATATGTATGTATATATATATATATATATACACACATACATATATATAAATGCATATGCATATATATGTGCATATGTGTGCATATAGAGAGAGGTAGAGAGAGGTAGAGGTGTAGAGGTAGAGAGGTAGAGGTAGAGAGGTAGAGGTAGAGAGGTAGAGGTGTAGAGAGGTAGAGGTGTAGAGCGGTAGAGAGTTGTAGAGAGAGAGGTAGAGAGGTAGAGAGTGAGTAGTAGAGAGTAGTAGAGAGTAGTAGAGAGAGTAGCAGAGAGTGAGTAGTAGAGAGTAGTAGAGTGAGTAGTAGAGAGTGAGTAGTAGAGAGTGAGTAGTAGAGAGTAGTAGTGGGTAGTAGAGAGTGAGCAGTAGAGTGAGTAGTAGAGAGTAGTAGAGAGAGTAGTAGAGAGTAGTAGAGAGTGAGTAGTAGAGAGTGGGTAGTAGAGAGTAAGTAGCAGAGAGAGAGAGTAGTAGAGAGTAGTAGAGAGTGAGTAGTAGAGTAGTAGAGAGTAGTAGAGAGAGTAGTAGAGAGTGAGTAGTAGAGTGAGTAGTAGAGAGTGAGTGGTAGAGAGTAGTAGAGAGTAATAGAGAGAGGGTAGTAGAGAGTTAGTAGAGAGTGAGTAGAGAGTAGTAGAGGGTGAGTAGTAGAGAGTTGTAGAGAGTGAGTTGTAGAGAGTGAGTAGTAGAGAGAGAGTAGTAGAGAGTAAGTTGTAGTGAGTAGTAGAGAGTGAGTAGCAGAGAGAGAGTAATAGAGAGTAGTAGAGAGTGAGTAGTAGAGTGAGTAGTAGAGAGTAGTAGAGAGAGATTAGTAGAGAGTGAGTATTAGAGTGAGTAGTAGAGAGTGAGTGGTAGAGAGTAGTAGAGAGTAGTAGAGAGAGAGTAGTAGAGAGTGAGTAGTAGAGAGTGAGTAGTAGAGAGTTGTAGAGAGTGAATTGTAGAGAGTGAGTAGTAGAGAGAGAGTAGTAGAGAGTGAGTAGTAGAGAGTAGTAGAGAGTGAGTAGTAGAGAGTAGTGGAGTAGTAGAGAGTGAGTAGTAGAGAGTAGTAGAGAGTGAGTAGTAGAGTGAATAGTAGAAAGTAGTAGAGAGCGAGTTGTAGAGAGCAAGTAGTAGAGAGTGTGTAGTAGAGAGTTGTAGAGAGTGAGTTGGAGAGTGAGTAGTAGAGAGTGAGTAGCAGAGACAGAGTAGTAGAGAGTGAGTAGTAGAGTGAGCAGTAGAGAGTAGTAGAGAGAGAGTAGTAGAGAGTGAGTAGTAGAGTAGTAGTAAAGTGAGTAGTAGAGATTGAGTAGTGGAGAGAGAGTAGCAGAGAGTAGTAGAGAGTGATTAGTATAGTAGTAGAGAGTGAGTGGTAGAGAGTAGTAGAGAGTAGTAGAGTGAGTAGTAGAGAGTGAGTAGTAGAGAGAGTAGTAGAGAGTAGTAGAGTAGTAGAGAGTGGGTAGTAGAGAGAGAGAGTAGTGGAGAGTAGTATAGTAGTAGAGAGTGAGTAGTAGAGAGTGAGTAGTGGAGAATGAGTAGTAGAGAGTAGTAGAGAGCGAGTAGTAGAGAGTGAGTAGTAGAGAGTGAGTAGTAGAGAGTGAATAGTAGAGAGTAAGTAGTAGAGAGAAAGTAGTAGAGCATGAGTAGTAGAGAGTAGTAGTGAGCAGTAGAGAGTGAGAAGTGGAGAGAGAGTAGCAGAGAGTAGTAGAGAGTGATTAGTAGAGTAGTAGAGAGTGAGTGGTAGAGAGTAGTAGAGAGTAGTAGAGTGAGTAGTAGAGAGTAGTAGTGAGTGAGTAGTAGAGAGTGAGTAGTAGAGAGTAGTAGTAGAGAGTAGTAGAGAGTAGTAGAGAGTGAGTAGCAGAGAGTGAGTAGTAGAGAGAGTAGTAGAGAGTAGTAGAGAGTGAGTAGAAGAGAGCGAATAGTAGACAGTAATAGAGAGTGAGGAGTAGTAGAGATTAGTAGAGAGTGGATAGTAGAGAGTGAGTAGTAGAGAGTAGTAGAGAGTGAGTAGTAGAGAGTAGTACAGAGTGAGTAGTAGAGAGTGAGTAGTAGAGAGTAGTAGAGTAGTAGAGAGTGAGTAGTAGAGCATAGTAGAGAGTGAGTAGAAGAGAGTGAGTAGTAGAGGGAGAGTAGTAGAGAGTAGTAAAGAGTGAGTAGTAGAGTAGTAGAGAGTAGTCAGTCAGTGTTAGTCTGTATCAGTCAGTGTCAGTCAGTCAGTGTCAGTCAGTGTCAGTCAGTCAGTGTCAGTCAGTCAGTGTCATTGTCAGTCAGTGTCAGTCAGTCAGTCAGTCAGTGTCAGTCGATCAGTGTCAGTCAGTGTCAGTCAATCAGTGTCAGTCAGTCAGTGTCAGTCAATTAGTGTCAATCAGTGTCAGTCAGTCAGTGTCAGTCAATCAGTGTCAGTCAGTGTCAGTCAGTCAGGGTCAGTCAGTCAGTGTCAGTCAGTCAGTGTCAGTCAATCAGTGTCAGTCAGTGTCAGTCAGTCAGTCAGTCAGTGTCAGTCAGTCAGTGTCAGTCAGTCAGTGTCAGTCAGTGTCAGTCAGTCAGTGTCATTCAATCAGTGTCAGTCAGTGTCAGTCAGTGTCAGTGTCAGTCAATCTGTTCAGTCAGTGTCAATCAGTCAGTGTGAGTCAGTCAGTGTCAGTCAGTGTCAGCTAGAGCAGCTCTGCTGACCTGGTTCTCTGGCTCTAAAGCAGCTCTGCTGACCTGGTTCTCTGGCTCTAAAGCAGCTCTGCTGACCTGCTTCTGTCCCTCTAAAGCAACTCTGCTGACCTGGTTTCTCTGGCTCTACAGCAGCTCTGCTGACCTGGTTCTTGGCCTGTAGAGCAGCTCTGCTGACCTGGGTCTCTAGTTCTAGAGCAGCTCTGCTGAACAGCTCTTCTGACCTGGTTCTCTGGCTCTAGAGCAGCTCTGCTGACCTGGTTCTTAGGCTCTAGAGCAGCTCTGCTGACCTGGTTCTCTGGCTCTAAAGCAGCTCTGCTGACCTGGTTCTATGGCTCTAAAGCAGCTCTGCTGACCTGGTTCTCTCCCTCTAGAGCAGCTCTGCTGACCTGGTTCTCTGGCTCTAAAGCAGCTCTGCTGACCTGGTTCTCTCCCTCTAAAGCAGCTCTGCTAACCTGGTTTCTCTGGCTCTAGAGCAGATCTGCTGACCTGGTTCTCTGGCTCTAAAGCAGCTCTGCTGACCTGGTTCTCTCCCTCTAAAGCAGCTCTCCTAACCTGGTTTCTCTGGCTCTAGAGCAGCTCTGCTGACCTGGTTCTCTGGCTCTAAAGCAGCTCTGCAGACCTGGTTCTATGGCTCCAAAGCAGCTCTGCTGACCTGGCTCTCTGGCTCTAGAGCAGCTCTGCTGACCTGGTTCTCTTGTTCTAAAGCAGCTCTGCTGACCTGGTTCTCTCCCTCTAAAGAGCTCTGCTGTCCTGGTTCTCTGGCTCTAAAGCAGTTCTGCTGACCTGGTTCTCTGCCTCTAGAGCAGCTCTGCTGACCTGGTTCTATGGCTTTAAAGCAGCTCTGCTGACCTGATTCTCTGGCTCTAGAGCAGCTCTGCTGGCCTGGTTCTCTGACTCTAAAGCAGTTCTGCTGACCTGGTTCTCTCCCTCTAAAGCAGCTCTGCTGACCTGGTTTGTCTGGCTCTACAGCAGCTCTGCTGACCTGGTTCTTGGCCTCTAGAGCAGCTCTGCTGACTTGGGTCTCTAGTTCTAGAGCAGCTCTGCTGACCTGCTTCTTAGGCTCTAGAGCAGCTCTGCTGACCTGGTTCACTGGCTCTACAACGGCTCTGCTGACCTGGTTTCTCTGGCTCTACAGCAGCTCTGCTGACCTGGCTCTCTGCGCTCACGATGCACGCACCTGACTTTGCAAAAATATATTTCAAAATAATATAAGTTTGTTATGAGTACAAATATATTATTATTATGAATATCTTAGATAATCTCTTCCCTAATATGTATATTAAAGACACATACATATCATTTTGCGTCAAGTGGGCGTGCACGCCACGAATGGCGTAAAGTAACTTAGCATTTAAAAAACCGTACAAATTCACTGAAAAAACCATAGGTTTCACACACGTTATAGTTAGGAATTAGCATTTAAAAAACCTTGCAAATTCACTGAAAAAACCATAGGTTTCAGACAAGTTATAGTTAGCGGAAATTTTACTGATAAAAAACCAATGAAATTCCCCCGTTATAGTTAGTGCAGGCAACTATAACTCATGCGACCGCAATCTTCTGCTGATGACATATGTGTCTTTATGAAAAAAAAATATTTGTAATATATGTATAGCTAAAAATTTATGGAAGAAGACATGGGCAAATAAGTGTCTAAATACAGTATTAGCATCAGCAGAGGATTGCGGTCGCGTGAGTTATAGTTGCCTGCACTAACTATAACGGGGGAATTTCATTGGTTTTTTATCAGTAAAATTTCCGCTAACTATAACATGTCTGAAACCTATGGTTTTTTCAGTGAATATATATATATATATTTGGAATAACTTTGGTGCTGGTTGACGAATCTTCGAGAAATTTTCAAAACTGGTGGGGTGCTCCGGTCTGCTCCTATCCTGAAAGTCTCGGGGTGATTCGTCAAGCGGGGGCTGAGAAAAAAGGGGGTCTCAAAACGTGTTTTCCCCATGCAATTTTCCATAGGAACCGTTAATCGCAGCTGCAGCTGAACTGCTGAACAGAATTACAAGAAATTTGGCAAAGAGTTAGCCGTTGGTTCACACTCATGCCTTTTGGTTAAATGGTGTAAATCCATTCAGTAGTTGCTGAGAAAATCAAAAGTAAAATCATAGATATATCTGGGCGGAGCCTAACCACACATCTCATCGTGAGATCTGATTGGGTGTCAGCACTTCATCCAAGAAGTGTTGGCAGCCATCTTGGGATCAATATACATGATAGCACCTCATTAAAAAGCATTGCAGTTAATAGCAGGTTTTACAACTTTAGTTACATTATAAATCATTTGTTGATGGTACCATACTCATTTTAGGAATTGTGGTGTGTTCTAAGGTGATTTTACCATGTGAAAAAGCCTTCTGCTGGAATATCATGAATCATGTTTGAGAGAAAACTGTTTTCTCATGCTTTTCCCACAGAGGTTTGGAAGGTGATCTATAAGCTATACTGAGAGCATATTTTCTGTAAATTCACATTATCTTTCTCAGTCATGTGAGAATGAAGTCTGACATTTTCAGTAAAACATGTACATCCAACAAGGGCAGAGACTGTCAGTTGATTCCTTTGTGTTCTACTACAGCTTCCCAGGGTGTTCTAAAGAACAACTAGAGTGCTAACAGTCCTACTTATGACAAACGTATGGCACACCTGAAGCCATCTTGATTGGAATAAAGTGGTAATTCTTAAAACATTTAATTAAAAAAGGAACAAAATGAGGGGGTTCGTTTTACCATAAAAAGTATGATTAGTGCTGCAGAAAGAAAAAATGGGGCCCATTTTGAGTGAATTCTCAAATCCTCTTCTATTTCATTAAACAATTCTGACATGCAGACTGAAACATGCACTTTCAATACCAGCAGCAGACTTCCCTGGTGAGCAGTAGCTTTACTACAGTGATCTAATGAGCAACTAGAGTGCTAACATTCTGAATTCGTGGCAAATGTGTGACACATCTGAATGCCTTTTTGATGGAATCAAAGTAAAAAACTGAAAGGATTTCCTACGGAGGAGACTGTAGTAAATGAGGAAATTAGGAAACTTCATATAACAAATAAGCCTCCCAAGATGGCAACCAGAGAAAAAAGAGCCCAAATGTAGCACAAGTATCACCCAGATCTAGCCCAAGTATAGCCCAGTGACAGATTGTCCCAGAGTGTTCTAAAGAACAACTAGAGCACTAACAGTCTTACTTATGACAAAAGTATAGCACACCTGAAGCCATCTTGATTGGAATAAAGTGGTAACACTTAAAACATTTAATTTGCAAAGGAACAAAATGAGGGGGTTCATTTTGCCATAGAAATTATGATTATTGCTGCAGAAAGAAAAATGAGGGCACATTTTGACTTCTCAAATCCTCTTCTATTTCATTAAAAAATTCTGACATTCAGACTGAAACATGCACTTTGAATAAAAGGAGCAGACTTCCCTGGTGAGCAGTAGCTTTACTACAGTGATCTAATGAGCAACTAGAGTGCTAACATTCAGAATTGATGGCAAATGTGTGACACATCTGAATGCCTTCTTGATGGAATGAAAGAAACAAGCATTGAAAATGCAAAACTTCTCGCCCTCGTTTAAGTTAAAGCAATTCTGTTTGTAATTAGGTGGCTTTTTAGCTTTGCTTGTATTAGTGTTTTTCAAACTTTCATGTACATACCATGCATATGTATGCATATATGTATCTGTATATGTATGCATGCATTTATATTTGTATTTATATAGATATGCAGATTATATATATGTTTATATATGTATGTATATATATATATATATACACACATACATATATATAAATGCATATGCATATATATGTGCATATGTGTGCATATAGAGAGAGGTAGAGAGAGGTAGAGGTGTAGAGGTAGAGAGGTAGAGGTAGAGAGGTAGAGGTAGAGAGGTAGAGGTGTAGAGAGGTAGAGGTGTAGAGCGGTAGAGAGTTGTAGAGAGAGAGGTAGAGAGGTAGAGAGTGAGTAGTAGAGAGTAGTAGAGAGTAGTAGAGAGAGTAGCAGAGAGTGAGTAGTAGAGAGTAGTAGAGTGAGTAGTAGAGAGTGAGTAGTAGAGAGTGAGTAGTAGAGAGTAGTAGTGGGTAGTAGAGAGTGAGCAGTAGAGTGAGTAGTAGAGAGTAGTAGAGAGAGTAGTAGAGAGTAGTAGAGAGTGAGTAGTAGAGAGTGGGTAGTAGAGAGTAAGTAGCAGAGAGAGAGAGTAGTAGAGAGTAGTAGAGAGTGAGTAGTAGAGTAGTAGAGAGTAGTAGAGAGAGTAGTAGAGAGTGAGTAGTAGAGTGAGTAGTAGAGAGTGAGTGGTAGAGAGTAGTAGAGAGTAATAGAGAGAGGGTAGTAGAGAGTTAGTAGAGAGTGAGTAGAGAGTAGTAGAGGGTGAGTAGTAGAGAGTTGTAGAGAGTGAGTTGTAGAGAGTGAGTAGTAGAGAGAGAGTAGTAGAGAGTAAGTTGTAGTGAGTAGTAGAGAGTGAGTAGCAGAGAGAGAGTAATAGAGAGTAGTAGAGAGTGAGTAGTAGAGTGAGTAGTAGAGAGTAGTAGAGAGAGATTAGTAGAGAGTGAGTATTAGAGTGAGTAGTAGAGAGTGAGTGGTAGAGAGTAGTAGAGAGTAGTAGAGAGAGAGTAGTAGAGAGTGAGTAGTAGAGAGTGAGTAGTAGAGAGTTGTAGAGAGTGAATTGTAGAGAGTGAGTAGTAGAGAGAGAGTAGTAGAGAGTGAGTAGTAGAGAGTAGTAGAGAGTGAGTAGTAGAGAGTAGTGGAGTAGTAGAGAGTGAGTAGTAGAGAGTAGTAGAGAGTGAGTAGTAGAGTGAATAGTAGAAAGTAGTAGAGAGCGAGTTGTAGAGAGCAAGTAGTAGAGAGTGTGTAGTAGAGAGTTGTAGAGAGTGAGTTGGAGAGTGAGTAGTAGAGAGTGAGTAGCAGAGACAGAGTAGTAGAGAGTGAGTAGTAGAGTGAGCAGTAGAGAGTAGTAGAGAGAGAGTAGTAGAGAGTGAGTAGTAGAGTAGTAGTAAAGTGAGTAGTAGAGATTGAGTAGTGGAGAGAGAGTAGCAGAGAGTAGTAGAGAGTGATTAGTATAGTAGTAGAGAGTGAGTGGTAGAGAGTAGTAGAGAGTAGTAGAGTGAGTAGTAGAGAGTGAGTAGTAGAGAGAGTAGTAGAGAGTAGTAGAGTAGTAGAGAGTGGGTAGTAGAGAGAGAGAGTAGTGGAGAGTAGTATAGTAGTAGAGAGTGAGTAGTAGAGAGTGAGTAGTGGAGAATGAGTAGTAGAGAGTAGTAGAGAGCGAGTAGTAGAGAGTGAGTAGTAGAGAGTGAGTAGTAGAGAGTGAATAGTAGAGAGTAAGTAGTAGAGAGAAAGTAGTAGAGCATGAGTAGTAGAGAGTAGTAGTGAGCAGTAGAGAGTGAGAAGTGGAGAGAGAGTAGCAGAGAGTAGTAGAGAGTGATTAGTAGAGTAGTAGAGAGTGAGTGGTAGAGAGTAGTAGAGAGTAGTAGAGTGAGTAGTAGAGAGTAGTAGTGAGTGAGTAGTAGAGAGTGAGTAGTAGAGAGTAGTAGTAGAGAGTAGTAGAGAGTAGTAGAGAGTGAGTAGCAGAGAGTGAGTAGTAGAGAGAGTAGTAGAGAGTAGTAGAGAGTGAGTAGAAGAGAGCGAATAGTAGACAGTAATAGAGAGTGAGGAGTAGTAGAGATTAGTAGAGAGTGGATAGTAGAGAGTGAGTAGTAGAGAGTAGTAGAGAGTGAGTAGTAGAGAGTAGTACAGAGTGAGTAGTAGAGAGTGAGTAGTAGAGAGTAGTAGAGTAGTAGAGAGTGAGTAGTAGAGCATAGTAGAGAGTGAGTAGAAGAGAGTGAGTAGTAGAGGGAGAGTAGTAGAGAGTAGTAAAGAGTGAGTAGTAGAGTAGTAGAGAGTAGTCAGTCAGTGTTAGTCTGTATCAGTCAGTGTCAGTCAGTCAGTGTCAGTCAGTGTCAGTCAGTCAGTGTCAGTCAGTCAGTGTCATTGTCAGTCAGTGTCAGTCAGTCAGTCAGTCAGTGTCAGTCGATCAGTGTCAGTCAGTGTCAGTCAATCAGTGTCAGTCAGTCAGTGTCAGTCAATTAGTGTCAATCAGTGTCAGTCAGTCAGTGTCAGTCAATCAGTGTCAGTCAGTGTCAGTCAGTCAGGGTCAGTCAGTCAGTGTCAGTCAGTCAGTGTCAGTCAATCAGTGTCAGTCAGTGTCAGTCAGTCAGTCAGTCAGTGTCAGTCAGTCAGTGTCAGTCAGTCAGTGTCAGTCAGTGTCAGTCAGTCAGTGTCATTCAATCAGTGTCAGTCAGTGTCAGTCAGTGTCAGTGTCAGTCAATCTGTTCAGTCAGTGTCAATCAGTCAGTGTGAGTCAGTCAGTGTCAGTCAGTGTCAGCTAGAGCAGCTCTGCTGACCTGGTTCTCTGGCTCTAAAGCAGCTCTGCTGACCTGGTTCTCTGGCTCTAAAGCAGCTCTGCTGACCTGCTTCTGTCCCTCTAAAGCAACTCTGCTGACCTGGTTTCTCTGGCTCTACAGCAGCTCTGCTGACCTGGTTCTTGGCCTGTAGAGCAGCTCTGCTGACCTGGGTCTCTAGTTCTAGAGCAGCTCTGCTGAACAGCTCTTCTGACCTGGTTCTCTGGCTCTAGAGCAGCTCTGCTGACCTGGTTCTTAGGCTCTAGAGCAGCTCTGCTGACCTGGTTCTCTGGCTCTAAAGCAGCTCTGCTGACCTGGTTCTATGGCTCTAAAGCAGCTCTGCTGACCTGGTTCTCTCCCTCTAGAGCAGCTCTGCTGACCTGGTTCTCTGGCTCTAAAGCAGCTCTGCTGACCTGGTTCTCTCCCTCTAAAGCAGCTCTGCTAACCTGGTTTCTCTGGCTCTAGAGCAGATCTGCTGACCTGGTTCTCTGGCTCTAAAGCAGCTCTGCTGACCTGGTTCTCTCCCTCTAAAGCAGCTCTCCTAACCTGGTTTCTCTGGCTCTAGAGCAGCTCTGCTGACCTGGTTCTCTGGCTCTAAAGCAGCTCTGCAGACCTGGTTCTATGGCTCCAAAGCAGCTCTGCTGACCTGGCTCTCTGGCTCTAGAGCAGCTCTGCTGACCTGGTTCTCTTGTTCTAAAGCAGCTCTGCTGACCTGGTTCTCTCCCTCTAAAGAGCTCTGCTGTCCTGGTTCTCTGGCTCTAAAGCAGTTCTGCTGACCTGGTTCTCTGCCTCTAGAGCAGCTCTGCTGACCTGGTTCTATGGCTTTAAAGCAGCTCTGCTGACCTGATTCTCTGGCTCTAGAGCAGCTCTGCTGGCCTGGTTCTCTGACTCTAAAGCAGTTCTGCTGACCTGGTTCTCTCCCTCTAAAGCAGCTCTGCTGACCTGGTTTGTCTGGCTCTACAGCAGCTCTGCTGACCTGGTTCTTGGCCTCTAGAGCAGCTCTGCTGACTTGGGTCTCTAGTTCTAGAGCAGCTCTGCTGACCTGCTTCTTAGGCTCTAGAGCAGCTCTGCTGACCTGGTTCACTGGCTCTACAACGGCTCTGCTGACCTGGTTTCTCTGGCTCTACAGCAGCTCTGCTGACCTGGCTCTCTGCGCTCACGATGCACGCACCTGACTTTGCAAAAATATATTTCAAAATAATATAAGTTTGTTATGAGTACAAATATATTATTATTATGAATATCTTAGATAATCTCTTCCCTAATATGTATATTAAAGACACATACATATCATTTTGGAACATAACATTTTTTTGTGGGAGGCGCGCACCCAGCATGCCCCAGCATGTATATGACGTCACGCGGGACCCGCCACCGCGCAAGCATCTCATACCGTAATGCGCATGTGTCACGAATGCGCGGGAACAGGAGTCGCGGACTGGTCGCATACCAATCACGCACATCACATAATATTAAATGTATATGATGTAACTGAAAAACATGCAGCCATCACACACCGTACGTGGATCCTTCACAACTTTTCTAAAATGGCGATGAGAGTCCGCGCACACACCGTGATGTGTACGCTTTGAGTGTGCGACTCCGGAAAAAAAAAATCATTTAAAAAAAAAAAAAGAAAATAATATAAATCTATTAAAATAAAAAATGAAAACAAAATAATGAATCAATATTTCAGTTTGAATGTTTTTAAAAAATTTTATTGCAATTTTCAGAAAAATATAAAATGTTATTTAATGAATAAAATATTTATAAACAGTTAAAAAACTGCAGAAAACCAGTACAAAAAATAGGTATAACTACTATCACACTTAAAAAATTACCATTTATAAAACCTTTGAAATTCACTGAAAAAAACCATAGGTTTCAGAGACGTTATAGTTAGAAATTAGCATTTAAAAAAGCTTTGAAATTCACTGAAACAACTATAGGTTTCAGAGACGTTATAGTTAGAGATTAGCATTTAAAAAACCATAGAAATTCACGGAAAAAACCATAGGTTTCAGGGGTGTTATACTTAGCTGGCCATTTCACTCGTACAAAACCATAGAAATTCCTCCGTTATAGTTAGTTCTGCTAACTATAACTCGCGCGCCCGCAATGCACTGCTGATGATGTCACATATTGCATCATTCATGACATGGTCAGTGACATCACTGATGACATCACTAATGACATCTCAACTGACAACGGTAGCACCCGCCCTTGGAGTTCAGCGGTTTTGGTGAAACAATGGAGCTGAATATATATATATAAACTAAGCAATAACTGCATCAGATAACAACTTGCGTAAATATATTCGCATTTCATCATATTTGTGATCCATTCCTCTCTTGGAATTCCATATAATCATGAAAAAGCTTGTTTAAATCCACACAGACACACATGTGTGCAGGTACCACTGCACACTAACAGGCACTCAGCCATAATTCTTTGCCTAACACTAAGTTACAGTCCATATTTTGTGACACACGAACACACTTTTTTGTTAAATGCATCAGGTGCCTTGCATTCAGAAATTAATAATGCACATATACTTAAGTGTTTAATTCAAAATGTCTCTTTTGTCAAAGGTATTGCCATTTTGAAAGGAATGATGTAAATTCCTTATAGCTTATATTTTCTGAACTACGATACCCAGAATGCAATAAAATGGCACCATGCAGCATTTGTATAAAGACAAGAAATGAAAAAAGGACCATTGTAACAATCTACCGTGACCAGGAACTACGGTTCGAAATGCGTAGGGAGGGTTACTTTGTGAGATTAAAATAACATCCTAATCGTCGAGAGGAGTGCCGCGTCATTATTCTTTTGTGCCTGATATCAAACCGAGATCGCCGTCCTGATCCCGACGTGTGCACCAGCTGTCAAGGTGCTCCTTCCGTGCAGGACATTTGTGTACAATTTGAAATAAACGGAGGAGAGCCCAGCATTACCGCTGCGAAAGAGGAGCAACAACGTTATCATGTGAGGCGCTTTGAATATTTTCACAAAGACTCTTGGATGTCAAAACGGAACGACTAAAGCAGCGATTGCCTCACCAACAAGCAGCAAAGCAAGAAAGAAAGCGACACTGAATCACATTGCTACCGGGTTGAAATCCCACATACGGAGTCGGAGGACGCCGCCACGTCGGAATTCTCCCAGGTAAGACTGTATGTGTGATTCATAGAGCTATTCTTTACTAATGCTGCAGCGAGCCTAACTCAATACGTGTCAATTGCTACTTACCAGCCGCGTATATAGAGTTTACTGAAACGAACACATTTTTTACAGGCTCTCTCGACGAACAGAAATCACTCACTCTCTGTGGGGATATCATATTCCCATCTCCTCGGCAAAAGAACCATTAAGATTGTTTACAAGGTCCTATACTGTCACTGACAAAGAGGTGTTCCAACAATCTTAAAATCATTAAACCTAAAGTCTCTGTGGTGGTAAAACAAACATTACACAATCAAAGTCACATCTATAATCTAATAGCAGAAATGGAGCAAAGAGCTTCTAAAAGGATATCTAAAGCGGAAATCATGTTCCAAAGGGGAATTTCCACTTCGCAACATATGAGTGGAACAAATAAGACAACACCGCCTCATGTCAGCACCATCAAACAGTTCTTTACCCAACTAGAAAAACTTTTACGCAAAGAAACATCGCGCAGTTGGGAAATCATCACCCTTGAAAAATACCTTGAAAACGACATGGTACCGAGGGGTCTTCGCGTATTTACGCTTCCTAACCATCCGGACACGAAACCTGAGATGTTGGAAGAGTGGGGCAAAAATAATATGGAATGCTCAAAAAACATGATACATATTATCATCAAATACGCGAAGCGAGATGTTGAAGAATTACATCAACTCATATCTGATGCTGAGACGCAGATATCATCAACTAATGAAGACAACAAGACTGTAAAGAAACTGCGTGCGGACATGGAACGCAATCTAGATAAGCATGAGGAAGAAGTGATACAACGAAAACAACGCAAATTCAGAAGAGATGAAGATGATTACGAGTTTGGCACTATATTCACCTTTGCAAAAAAGTTTGAAATTTACAAAAAACAATGGGAAACACACAAGACGACCGTTAACCCTCCTGCTGGTCAAGTATCAAGTGAAACTGAGTCTGACCTGAGTGAAGGAGACCAGAGACTAGCGGCTTCACGCAAATTCACTTTTTTAGAAGAGATGAAGCTGCTCTATCAGGAGCAGCAGGCACCCAAAAACAAGCCAAGAGGCCGTGGCACAGGCAGAACGAGAGGAAGGGGAAGGGGATCCTTCTTCTCAGACCAACAACAAGAAAGACAAGAAGAGGGAAGCGGAAGAGACGGCAGATACAACTTGAGAAACTGCACAACAACGAGAAAATAGAAACAACATCTCACAAAAACCCAAAGACACCGGACTTGGTCATCAATCTCTCGAGACACATCCTCACCAAATTGGAACATGATGTCCTAAATAAAGGTTTGTCATTCTGTCCAGAAATTCACCAGGACCCAATTGAGACTAAAATAGACCTTTACAAATATGTAAGGAAATTAAAGTTAAAAAAAAAAAAAAAAAAATCTTTGCCAGACAATCACTCAAAACTAAGGACATACAACCACATGTATCAGATATGGAAGACCCTGAACCGTATTGAATTGAAGAAATACCTCAATTGCGCATCGCATATGAACTGGCTAATGAGATACAAACAACCCAAATCTCGGATAATCAAATCCTGATGGAAATGGACATCAGAACAGACAAACGAATACCAACACATTTCAAGAAGAAGTCCAGATTCTGCCCAGCCTTACATCCGGGCAACAAAATCGACATATTTTATGAACTTGTCCTGGGAGATCTGGAATCAATAAAAAATGTTCCCAATAACAAGAGCCGTGAGAATCTAACAAAGAAAGAACGCGGGGCCCTGTATACACTCAAAAATAACAACTCGATCGTAATCAAACCGGCTGACAAGGGCGGGAACATCGTCATTCAAGACAAACAACAATATACAGAAGAAGCCATGCGCCAACTGCTTGACACAAAGAATTACCAGTGTCTGGAGAAGAATCCCATTAATGACCTAATCCTTGAAATGAACGATAAGCTAAATGAATGGCAAAACAAAGGTCTGTTAACGGAAGAAGAGAGAACTTTTATGATGGTGGTGGATCCAATAATACCCACAATATACTTTCTTCCTAAGGTTCATAAGACACTTAACAAACCACCAGGGCGTCCAATCATTTCCAGCTGCGGCAGCCTGTATGAAAACATGTCTTTATATGTAGACAATTTTTTGGCGCCCATTGTACCAACACTAAGTTCATACATAAAGGACACTGGCGATTTCTTACGTATCATAATGGAGACTCAATGGCATTCCAACTATCTTTTAATAACAATTGATGCAGTATCACTATACACCTCAATCCAACACAACCATGGCCTACATGCGATTCAATATTTTCTAAAGCAGAGACCCATCAGTCAACTAGCACATTCTGAAATGCTACTTGAAATGATCTCTATGTGTTTGAACAATAATATCTTCCTGTTCGACAAAAATTTTTATGTACAGCGCTGTGGTACTGCGATGGGAGTTTCCTTCTCTCCTAGCTATGCGAATCTCATGATGGGATGGTGGGAGAGGAACATAGCTTGGAGAGAGGAAAACAACCACCACATGATGAACGTGGCCCTTTGGCTCCGATTCATAGACGATCTATTTGTGTTGTGGAAAGGAACTGCAAAAGAATTTGAGAATTTCTTCATGGAACTGCATAACAACAACGTTGGACTCAGCTTCACATACAATCTGAGCCCTAAAGAAATTGACTTTCTAGACACTAAGATCTACATCAACAATGGGCGTTTACAAACAACGCTACACAGGAAAAAGACAGCTACCAACAATCTCCTGCATGGCGAAAGTTTCCATCCACGCTCATTAAGGAAAAGCATACCATACGGAGAGCTACTACGTATGAAGAGAAACTGTTCAGAAGAAAAAGAGATGGTAAAAAAATGCGAGGAAACAAAAATACGAGTTTTGCAACGAGGATACAGTCATGCTGACATTGTACGAGGTGAACTGAAAATGAAGGAAAAAAGCAGAGTGGAGTTACTAACAAATAGTGACAAACTAAATGTGACAAAAGGAACAACTGAAGACAATCAAACACGTCTGATACTTACGTACAGTAAGGAAACTTGCAAGATCAGAAAAATACTGAGTAAATACTGGAGCATACTACAGAAAGATCCTGACATTGGTATGACCATAGGGGACCATCCGCGGATATCTTACACAAAGAGCACCGAATCTTTCGGATCATTTGGTACGAAGTCACTTTATAGCCACAAAATCTGAAACTTGGCTACAATCAAGATCCAAGGGATTTACCAAATGCATGTCCTGCAAAGCTTGCAAGATTGGCAAAAATCTTAAAAACATCAAAGATCCGACTGGCAAAAGTTTCCAGATAAGAGAGACCATCACGTGTGAATCAACCTTTGTGGTCTACCTACTCCAATGTTTTTGCGGAAAACAGTACATTGGCAGCACAATATGCCCTCTCAAAAAACGCATATTAGAACATGTGCGTGCCATCCAAAATTTGGACATAACATATGTAATCGCCAGACATATGTCACTGCATGTTGGGAAATCGTGGTTGGACATAAAATACTCAGGACTGTTGACGGTGCCTCCAAGTGAACGAGGTGGAAACCGTATCCAGAAACTACGCAGGCTGGAGTCGCGACTGATAATGAGGTTCAAAACTAAGCGTCCTCTGGGCCTCAATGGGGATGAGGAACTTCATGTGCACCTATAGATACTCCCAACATAATTGACATATAATAACACAGCATGTGTTTTATGCACCTAAAAACTAAGCAATAACTGTATCAGATAACAACTTGCGTAAATATATTCGCATTTCATCATATTTGTGATCCATTCCTCTCTTGGAATTCCATATAATCATGAAAAAGCTTGTTTAAATCCACACAGACACACATGTGTGCAGGTACCACTGCACACTAACAGGCACTCAGCCATGATTCTTTGCCTAACACTAAGTTACAGTCCATATTTTGTGACACACGAACACACTTTTTTGTTAAATGCATCAGGTGCCTTGCATTCAGAAATTAATAATGCACATATACTTAAGTGTTTAATTCAAAATGTCTCTTTTGTCAAAGGTATTGCCATTTTGAAAGGAATGATGTAAATTCCTTATAGCTTATATTTTCTGAACTACGATACCCAGAATGCAATAAAATGGCACCATGCAGCATTTGTATAAAGACAAGAAATGAAAAAAGGACCATTGTAACAATCTACCGTGACCAGGAACTACGGTTCGAAACGCGTAGGGAGGGTTACTTTGTGAGATTAAAATAACATCCTAATCGTCGAGAGGAGTGCCGCGTCATTATTCTTTTGTGCCTGATATATATATATATATATATATATATATATAATCCATCAAAGCATCCAAGCATTTAGGGGCGCACTCTCAACAGACTGTACCATCCGGCATTCCCACATTGACAATATCCTGCAATGCCGCTCTGATACCTGTCGCCGACCTGACGCGTTTCGAGGCTTCCTGCCTCTTTCTCGAAGGTCATCTGCAATTTGAAGAACATAGGTGGTTCTCATTTCAATATTTATTCACGCTCCGCGCTCAGTGCGCGCAATGCAAGTTGGACTTCGTAGTCCTGAGAACAAACATTTTGCCTATAGTAGGTCCTGTGATAGTTACAATTATATATATATATATATATATATATATATATATATATATATATATATATATATATATATATATGTATATATATATTATCTACTGGCGGTCGCCAGTAGATAGTTATAGTTAGGACCGTGTTTCCATAGGAAATCTGCAACATTCTATTTGGAATAACTTTGGCGCCGGTTGACGAATCCTCGCAACATTTTCAAAATAGGTGGGGCGCTCCGCTCCGCTCCTACCCTGAAAGTCTCGGGGTGATTTGTCAAGCCGGGGCCGAGAAAAAAGGAGGGTCCCAAAACACGTTTTCCCCATGCATTTTTCCATAGGGACCTTTAGTCCAAGGTACAGCCCGAACGGCTGAACAGAATTACTTGAAATTTGGCAGAGAGGTAGTCCTCAGGTCAGGGAAGTGCCTTTTGCAGGTCTGGTGTCAATCTGTTCAGTAGTTCCTGAGAAAATCAAAAGTAAAATCATATATATATATGTGGGCGGAGCCTAACCACACATCTCATTTTGAGATCTGATTGGCTGTCAGCACTTCATCCAAGAAGTGTTGGCAGCCATCCTGGGACCAATATACATGATAGCACCTCATTAAAAATCATTGCAGTTAATAGAAGGTTTTAAGACTTTAGTTACATTATAAATCATTTGTTGATGGTACCATACTCATTTTAGGAATTGTGGTATGTTCTAAGGTGATTTCACCATGTGAAAAAGCCTTCTGCTGGGATATCATGAATGAGAGAAAAATATTTTCTCATGCTTTTCCCACAGAGGTTTGGAAGGTGATCTATAAGCTAAACTGAGAGCATTTTTTCTGTAAATTCACATTATCTTTCTCAGTCATGTGAGAATGAAGTCTGACATTCTCAATAACACATGTACATCCAACAAGGGCAGAGACTGTCAGTTGATTCCTTTGTGTTCTACTGCAGCTTCCCAGAGTGTTCCAAAGAACAACTAGAGCGCTAACAGTCCTACTTATGATAAACGTATGGCACACCTGAAGCCATCTTGCTTGGATTAAAGTGGTAACTCTTAAAACATTTAATTTAAAAAGGAACAAAATGAGGGGGTTCATTTTTCCATAAAAAGTATGATTAGTGCTGCAGAAAGAAAAATTAGGGCACATTTTGAGTGACTTCTCAAATCCTCTTCTGTTTCATGAAACATGCACTTTCAATACCAGCAGCAGTTTTCCCTGGTGAGCAGTAGCTTTACTACAGTGATCTAATGAGCAAAAAGAGTGCTAACATTCTGAATTTATGGCAAATGTGTGACACATCTGAATGCCTTCTTGATGGAATCAAAGTAAAAAACTGAAAGTATTTCCTACTGAGGAGACTGCAGTAAATGAGTAAATTAGGAAACTTCATAACAAATAAGTCTCCCAAGATGGCCACCAGAGACAAAAGAGCCCAAATGTAGCCCAAATATCACCCAGATGTAGCCCAAGTATAGCCCAATGACAGAATGTCCCAGAGTGTTCTTAAAAACAACTAGAGCGCTTACTGTCTTCATTTTGACAAAAGTATGGCACACCTGAAGCCATCTTGATTGGAATAAACTGGTAACACTTAAAACATTTAATTTAAAAAGGAACACAATGAGGGGGTTCATTTTGCCATAGAAATTATGATTAATGCGGAAGAAAGAAAATGAGGGCACATTTTGAGTGACTTCTCAAATCCTCTTCTATTTCATTAAAAAATTCTGACATGCAGACTGAAACATGCACTTTTAATACCAGGAGCAGACTTCCATGGTGAACAGTAGTTTTACTACAGTGATCTAATGAGCAACTAGAGTGCTAACATTCAGAATTCATGGCAAATGTGTGACATATCTGAATACCTTCATGATGGAATCAAAGTAAAAAACTGAAAGCATTTCCTACTGAGGAGACTGCAGTACATGAGGAAATTAGGAAACTTCATAACAAATAAATCTCCCAAAATGGCCACCGGAGACAAAAGAGCCCAAATGTAGCCCAAATTCACCAAAATGTAGCCCAAATATAGCCCGATGACAGAAGTGTGCAAAACACTTATTATTTTGTGTTTTTGCAGTGTTATATAGTGCAGACTTGTCAGGTATTGGAGTGCTTTACATGAGCATTGGTTACATCACACAAGAACAAATCCATTTTGATTGTAGACATGGGGAGACTAAGTGATTTGACCAGAATCACAGAATGTCGAGCTGAAGCAGAAACTCCAACCTGGTCCCCAGTTGCAAAGTCTGCAGTTCTGGAAGTAACACCACATCCTCTCCCCTAAGTGCAACATTTAATCAAGTGGTCAACTGGATAAAAAAACATAAAGATAACAAATAATTTAAAAGTGCTTTGTCGCTATTTGAAAACTCAGAAAATATGTCCTTATTTTAGTCTTTTAGAGCACTAACCATAATTTTGATGCCAATAAGACCCTCTCATATATGTAATTTCTAAAGGAAATGCTCTAGGTATTACAGTTTTGATTACATCAAGATGACGTCAGGCGTTCCACACTTTTGTAATAAATATAGAATGTTAGCAATCTAGTTGATCATTAGGATACTGTTGAGAGGCAGAGGCCAGGGGCACGGACTCTGAAAATTGAAGGCAGGTAGGAGGGTGCAAAGGCAACAATTTAACCACACTGAGCAGGCAGGAAGGGCCGTGGCAGCACAACAGACTATGGAGGGCAGTGGAAAGGGGGGCAGGGGCACCAAACCAACAATACAGGACTTGCAAGAGAGGCTGTGGCAATGTAATAGACCATTGTGGGCAGAAGGAAGAGGCAATGGTAGTACAACCATACATGCCAACAGACCCGATTCAGCCAGGAAACGTCCAATGTTTTTAAGCTCAAATGGGCTTTATTTGATCTGTCTCCTGTCTACAATCGCCTCTTTTTCAATGTAACTCAAAGGGGAAAATCAATACCCCAGCTTTTTGTCAAAATCTCCCTCTTACCAAGTTCAAAATGTTCGCAAGTATGGTACATTGGATCATGGAAGGAAATGAGGTAGGGACATGGACTTGGATAACAGAGGACAGGAGGGACATGGAGAGGTGCACCAAACTGACCCTGCAGGGAAGGCATCAGGGTTTGCAGCAGCACAATACACCACACAGGGCATGCGGGACGGGAGTGCAGCACAACAATCCATAGAAAGCAAGAGGGAGGGGACAGGACCATGCACATGGACAACAGAGAACAGAGGGGCAAGAGGCAATGGTAGCTAGCTGACCATAATGGACAGACAGGAGAGAAAGCTGCAGCATAACAGACCATAAAGGGCAGGAGGGACGGATCAGGGGCATTACAATGGAACAGACAAGCCAGGAGGGAGGGAGAAGGGGTCTGCACATGTAAACAGAGGGCTGGGGGCAAGGGGGCAGGGCAGGAGCAGCAAGATAGCCATGGAGGTCAGGCAGGATGGGCACTAGAAGCAAGACACACCATGAAGAGCAACAGTGAGACTGTGATGGCATACACACAGACCATGGAGGGAAGGTGGGAGGGGGTCAGGGGCAGCTAACTGACCACACAGGGAAGGTGGGAGGGGCCATGGCAGCACAGAAGACCATGCATGGCAAGTGGGAGGGTTAGTGGCAGCACAATGGCTATGGTGGGCAAGAAGGAGGGTGCAGGGGCATGCACAAAGGACGATGGAGGATAGAAGGGAGGGTCAGGACATGTGCACAGACAAGAAAGTTCAGGGGAAGGGGCCTCACAACAGACCGCACGGGGCAGGCAGGAGGAGCAGTTGCAGCACAACAGACCAGGGAGGGCAGAAGGGTGTGGCAGTACAATGGACCATGTGGACAGGAGGAAGAGGATAGGGGCATGGCATGTGGACAGACAGGGTGGAGGTGGCAGGGACAGGTTACAGTCATCTGACAATGCTAGGCAGGTGGGAGGGGAGTGGCAGCTCAACAGAACACTCAGAGTAGATAGGAGTGGCAGGTCCATGGAACATGGTGGGCAAAAAGGATGGAGCAGGGGCATGCACAAAGACATCGGAGGGCAGGGGGAAGGAGAATAGGGGCAGCAAGCTAAGCACAGAGTTTAAGCAGGAGGTCAATGATGGGACATAGAATTGGGCAATGGAGGGCAGGGGGAGTGGACTGGTATACTAAATTGAGGGCAGTGGCAGCACATCAGACCATGCATGGCAGGAGGGAGGAGGCTAGTCCATGGATTCACACAACAGAGGATAGGGAGGAGGGGGATGGGGCAGCAAGCTAACTGTTCAGAGAAGGCAGGTGTTAGGAGCTTTATTGTTTTTAAAACGTGTGTCTGTGCGAACTACTTAACATATGAACAAGTATGCAGCATAATCTCACTTTTATTCAGGAAGAAGAGGACGTTTGTGACTGTGACTCCGGGCTCACTTGGCAGAAACACCCCCTGACCCTCCACCCCCTATCGCAAAATGTAATGCCCGTGAAAAGGGTAGGTGAACACAGTGTTATATAGAACATAGTCCTGAGAGCACGATTGAAATGAAAACTAGATATAGTGTATGTTATAAACTATGCACCAAAAAGTGTGATATAAGATGAACCGGGCGTGAAATATAATATGCAATACATTGTGCGCAATGACAGATTCATTGGAGAGCGCGAGAAAGCACAGGCACTAGCGTGTGCTATGCGATATGCGCCTTGGAGTGTAATATGCACAGGGCAGTGTTGTGTAACCTAACTAGTCTCTAAAGTTGTAATATAAAATATGTGCTGGGGAGTGTAATGTTGCATATGCACTGTGACAAAGATATGGATCCCAGATTGTAATATGTATGGCATAGCACTGTGCGTTATACCATAGGCATCGAGGAAGGCACGTTAGATGGGACAATATAACCCGTGCGAAGACAAGTGTGGCATGACATATTCACGGGGTGGTGTGACAGTGCACATGGGCTAGAGAGTGTCATAGCATATGCACTAGCTAGTGGAATACAACACAGAGGTGTGTGGCACTCAGCAGGCAATGGTGGGTGTAACACAGCATTGGGCTCTGCCAGGAGCGCGCTGTGACTCTCAAGTGATGTTCGTCCCCTTTCCAGAGAGTAAAATAAAAAGTATTACACATCAGGCAGTGGATGTGTGTTTTATTAATCGTGAGGGGGGTTTCTTGCATAGTTTTGGTCGAATTTTTGTTGAATCCCCTTTGAATGGCTTGGTGTGCATGTGTATTAAATGTGCCCGTCAATAGCTACCCATGTTTGTATAAATAAACGACAAGGGTGTCTACCGGGATTAGGCACGGTAGGGCATCAGAGATGTCAGAGCTTCACTAGTGGTGTAAATACATTCCACGTGGATTCATTGTATGCATAGTCGCCTTTTAATGAATATCACGCAATTCTTCATGGCTATAGGTACGTACGGTTTGTCCAGCATGTCCTAGGTGTGTCTATAAATATATAATTTTTTAAAATAATAAAAAACAGTGGCCGGCCCTGGGGATTGGGGTCAAAAAAATATAATTAGGAGACAGGCCCTGGGGGATGGGGTCATCAGGGCCAATAAATTAGAATAAGAAGGGGAACCACACAGCCCCCCCCTTCTTACAAATTTAAAATAAAGAAAAGACTGGCATCGTGCCGGAGGCGACGCCCCCTCCTTGCAGCACTCTGCAAACGCACCCCCCGGCGAGTTGTAAGTTGGGGAATTCATTCCTCTTCAATACTGAGGGTCCCTGAGGGCCAACTAGCCCAACAGGCATCTCCAGTATGCGCCAGGGAGCTGCGCTGCAGACAGGTGTTCTGAGGCCAAGCCCCTTTTTACACCTCTCTGCAACGCAGCTCTGTGGCGCTTCCTGGAGGTACCTAGTGGTCTAGTTTGACCCTAGGGACCCTTAGGATTCAAGGGGACTTAATCTCTCAACTTAGAACAGCCACAGGGCGCGTTTACACAGTGGTGAAGGGAGGGGACGGGGCCTGAGGTGACGTGTGCAAACACGCACTATGGCACGTTTTAAATTGGGGATATAATTTCCCTTCAATACTGAGGGCCCCTGGGGGCTAACTAGCCCACCAAGTGCTTCCAGTAAGCGCCACTGAGCTGCATTGCAGAGAGGTGGTCCAGGCCGTGCCACTTTTTACACCTCTCTGCAACGCAGCTCTGTGGCTCTTACTGGAGGTACCTAGTGGGCTAGTTGGACCCTAGTGACCCTCAGGATTCAAATGAACTTAATCTCCCAACTAAAAACGGACACAGGGCGTGTTTACACAGTGGTGAAGGTAATGTTCCCTAGTGTATGTAGGTGTTTTCACTGTATTCTAAGTGTCTTTTAACATAGCACTGGCTCTAGGACTGGTTAGTCAGACTCAGTTACCACCAGTATCCTTCTGAAAAAGTTGAGGGTACAGGATGATTTTGCAACAAGGCTTCTTTCTGCTCTTCTTTTGTTCTTTCTGCACGTTATCCTTCTTCCTGCACTTTTCTTCGTCTTTGAGGACTTCTGTTGCTTCTTTCTGCACTTCTTTTTTTTCTTTCTGTGCATTTTTCTTCTTTCTTCACATGTCCTATCTCTGTAGGCATAGTTAGAAATTAGCATTTAAAAAACCTTTGAAATTCACAGAAAAAAACATAGGTTTCAGGCACGTTATAGTTAGAAATTAGCATTTAAAAACCTCAGAAATTCACTGAAAAAAACATAGGTTTCAGGGGTGTTATAGTTAGCTGGACTTTTCACTTGTACAAAACCATTGAAATTCCCCCGTTATAGTTAGTTCAGCTATCAGTGATGTCATTTGAGATGTCATCAGTGATGTCATGAGTGATGTCACTGACCATGTCATGAGTGATGTAATATGTGACGTCATCAGCAGTGCATTGCGGGTGCGCAAGTTATAGTTAGCTGAACTAACTATAACGGGGGAATTTCAATGGTTTTGTACAAGTGAAAAGTCCAGCTAACTATAACACCCCTGAAACCTATGGTTTTTTCAGTGAATTTATATATATATATATATTATCTACTGGCGGTCGCCAGTAGATAGTTATAGTTACAACCTAGTTTCCATAGGAAATCTCAAAATTCTATTTTGAATAACTCTGGCGCCGGTTGACGAATCCTCGCGAAATTTTCAAAACTAATGGGGCGCTTCGTTCAGCTCCTACCCTGAAAGTCTTGGGGTGATTCGTCAAGCGGGGGCCGATAAAAAGGGGGGGTCCCAAAACGCGTTTTCCCCATGCATTTTTCCATAGGACCTTTAGTCGCAGCTACAGCCCGAACGGCTGAACAGAATTACGTGAAATTTGGCAGAGAGGTAGCCATAAGGTCAAGGAAGTGCCTTTTGAAGATCTGGTGTAAATATGTTCAGTATTTCCTGAGAAAATAGCATTTAAAAGCATATCAATATCTATAAGCGCCCACTGTGCGCGCACTGTGCGCGCACCGTGCCGTGCGCGAGCGCAATTCTGATTGGTTGTTAGATGTCAGTAAACATTCGAATCGGTCGAAACCAGGAAGTGTCAGCCGCCATTTTGTCTTTCGCAGTCTGAGGGGGTGAAAAAAAAAGGTGGAGAACATGAAAAGGGGGCAGAGTGGACAGTTCCTGACCCCCTAGCCTTGGTCAGGGGGTCACAGAAGGACCCCCAAGGGAGAAAAAAACATGTTTTTTTTTTTTTAGATCGCGAGGTGCGCGCACAGCGCGCTCATGGCACGCACTGCGAAATGTGGGTGCTCGGTGCGCGCACGGTGAAAACCAGAATTTTTTTTTTTTTATAAATACATAACTTAGCATTTAAAAAGCCGTACAAATTCACTGAAAAAACCATAGGTTTCACACACATTATAGTTACGAATTAGCATTTAAAAAACCTTGCAAATTCACTTAAAAAACCATAGGTTTCACACATGTTATAGTTAGCTGGACATTTCACTCGTAAAAAACCAATGAAATTCCCCGGTTATAGTTAGTGCAGGCAACTATAACTCACGCTACCGCAATCCTCTGCTGATGACGTCAGATATTACATCACTGATGACATATGTGTCTTTATGAAAAATAAATATTTGTAATATATGTATAGCGAAAGATTAATGGAAGAAGACATGGGTAAATAAGTGTCTAAATACAGTGATGTAATATCTGACGTCATCAGCAGAGGATTGCGGCAAAAATAATTTTGCCCGTGATTTCAGAGACGCGGAAGTAGCAGCCCGGGGACGCCAGCCGTAGGACTAATTCAGCCACGTGCAAATATTTACCCGGAGCAGTGAAAGAACATCTCTATGCTTTCCACCTACTAACAAAGAGGGGTGGCAGTCGTGGGAGCTGGACAACTGTTGAATCATAGAAAACCCCAGAATCGGAGGCAATCTACAGACAAAAGCTCTAGAGGAATCTACCTGACGTGATAGAAAACCACTTTTCAAACTTACAATAAATAAACTATGCAAGGAAGAATTAAATATCTTCACATCTTTAAGTTTGGAGAATCATGAAACAATGAGATAAACATACTCAAGATTCCAACCTAATAATTAAGTCACCCCAGTGCAGCTGCACAGGCCAAAAATATTGTGGAGAACCTAATAGATATTGTCCTGAAGAAGGAGGCTACCAACAGAGAAAGCCTCCGAAACGCGTCAACGCATTGAGTTTGTGTTGAATTCGGAAGGGGCTAACAAACCATTCGAAATTGGGAAATAATTCCCGAGTCGATGTTGCCCTTAGATGTCTGAATTAACCATTTTTATGACATAGTGTATTGTCTTTTCTTCTTCTCCTGCATAACCATATGCAATAATGTGTTTTAACTGTTTTTTTAACTTAGAAAAATGAAATTTTATTGATTATTTTGCTGTAAATATATTTTATGAGACTAATAAATAGCTTGGTTTGACAAAAAGTGGTGTTTTGATAAAGAAAGGTTTTTTTCGTGCAAGTGTTACATCGGCCTGAGTGAATAGTCTAGGGAAATCCCTGTGGGGGTTTCGTGATTGAATTGAACAAGTGTGTCACCCGAACAGTGTCAATTTCAATTAGCACGGTTTTATGGTATTTAGGAGCAAAAACAAAAAAAAACTCGTTTCAAAGCACAAGCTTTTTGGTCACAGGTCCAATGCGTTTACACCCGAATCACCTCTATACATGTGTGACCTTAAAACCACCATAAAGGTAGGACTATGTAGAATGGATTATAAGAAATCCCTTTTACTCAGTGGCCATCTTTAAATATACACAAAGTGGTTATTTAAGCTAATTACATGTCACAACCTGAGCCTCATGTTAAAGCGTTGATTAACAATGTCTTGTACTATTCAACCATTCAAAAGATTGAATTGCCTAAACCATATTTAAGGTCAATGAACCATATTAAATAACAAATAATGATTCCTTCCAATATTCAAATTTTGCCCCAGTGGGCCCTCAACCAAAATAATATATCTTGTTTGACATGTCATAAATGAATTTGATTTCTATCTCAATTTCCAAAATCTTAAATTTCACCCTGTGCAGGTCTGCCCCAGTGAGCATATTTATCAAAAGGCAAGTTTGACCAACATAGTCACAGTTCTGCCCCAGTGGGCTACCAATTTCGCACTTAAGGCAAATCATCTCATTCAATGAGAAAAAAAGTCCAACGTAGCTGTCCCCATTTGGCCATAGAGATATAAGCTCTCTTGCTTTTCTTCTTCCATATCACCTACAATAAAAAAGTAAAGTGTTAGATCAGCATTCTCTAAAGCTGTATGGTTAAAATGTAAACTTAAATTTATGTCAGACTTGCATCAAAGAGTTAATAGTATTCTGATTATACACAGTAACTCAGGTATGCCCTACCCCAAATGCACAGCCAATTCTAGTCCCTACTCAATCCTGTTGGAAATATGGTTTTGTACTTAATGATCATCTTGGACTCTATCTGCACAGCATTTGTGTTCTTTTGCCCTCTCTTTCCAAAGTCGGAATTCTATCTAGTACACAAAACTTTAACAGACCAGGATCCTTATTGTGTTTTTCTTTAAAATATCTTGCCACAGGATACTGTTTGTTTTTTGGCTTTGTGTATTGTGCTGCCAATATAGAAAAGTGAGCAAGGACATTTCAAACCATATACACAAAAGTCTGAATTGCATTTTAAATGTTTGGTTATGGTGAAAGCTTTTTTCTTATCTGAGATTTTGACCACTTTACAGCTACAATTATTCTTACAAGCTTTACACACTCCGCAGACATAAATAGCCTTGAATAGTACTTTTTTTGTACAGTACTCTTATACAACATATCCTTCAACGTGGCACATCTTTTAAAGGTAACTTGTGCATGATCGCCTAATGCATTTCTCAAATTATCATCTGTTTTCAGAACATTCCAAAATTTGTTTAGACTTTATCTTGCTTCTCCAGCCTGGGTATAAAACTCAGTTATAAATCTAACTGGTTGTTCCTTTTCTGTTTTTGATTTAGGTATTAATACATCTACTCTTTGGGCCATTTTAGCTCTGTTTTATATGCTTGATAAATTATCTTTGGTGAGTATCCTCTCTCTAGAAACCGGATTCTCCTTTCTGCCACTTAAACCCATCCTCTGAGCTACATTTCTTCCTGCTCTGAGTAATTCCCCATAAGGTATACTCTGGGTTAATTTATTGGGATGACAGCTTCTTGCGTGGAGTATGCTATGTCCCGCCGTTTTTTTTTGCGGATTGACTAAGTAATTTTTTGCCATGTCAAGCAAGACATATTATTTTGGTTAAGGGCCCACTGGGGCAAAATTTGAATATGGGAAGGGATTATTATTTTTCATTTATTATGGTTCATTGACCTTAAATATTGTTTAGGCAATTCAATCTTTTGATTGTATAGTATAAGACATTGTTAATCATCGCTTTAACCTGAGGCTCAGGTTGTGACATGTAATGGGCTTAAATAACCACTATGTATATACTTAAAGATGCAAAAGAAACAATTGATGGACGGGATGCTGGACAATGCAAACATTCACCCCCAGTCACAAAGATCTGGGTTAAATCCATCATTAATTTGCTCACCACACCACCCCAGTTTGGACCCAGCCATATGCAAATCAGTCTTGACCCTGTTCCTTGTGGGACCAGTCCCGCCCGAACTGGCAAGCCAGGTCCTCCCTGGACCGGAAACAAGCATCCAGGGACCGGTTTCAGGGCATCACCCTTCATCAGCCAGCTAGCTTGAATCCAGTGGTGTAATGAGCACGGGACCCACGTCTGGGCATACAATTCCCACTTAGGACGACATATGCAAAAGAAACAATTGATGCACGGAATGCTGGACAATGCAAACATTCACCCCCAGTCACAAAGATCTGGGTTAAATCCATCATTCTTTTTCTCACCACACCACCCCAGTTTGGACCCAGCCATGTACAAATTAGTCTTGACCCTGTTACTTGTGGGAACAGTCCAGCGCGAACTGGCAAGCCAGGTCCTCCCTGCACCGGAAACAAGCATCCTGGGATGGGTTTCAGGGAATCACCCTTCATCAGCCAGGCTAGCTTGAATCCAGTGGTGTAGTGAGCACGGGACCCACGTCTGGGTATACCCTTCACACTTAAGGCGATATATGCAAAAGAACCAATTGATGGATGGAATGCTGGAAAATGCAAACATTCACCCCCAGTCACAAAGATCTGGGTTAAATATTTAAAGATGGCCACTGAGTAAAAGGCATTTCTTATAATGCATTCTACTTAGTTCTACCTGTATGGTGGTGGTAAGGTCACACATATATATAGGTGATTCTAGTGTAAACACATTTGACCCGTGACCAAGAAGCTTGTGCTTTGAAACGCGTCAGACGTTTTTGTTTTTGCTGCTAAATTCATTAATAACCATGCTAATTGGAATTAAGTCCAGGCTGTCCTGTGTGTTTTTTTACGTGACATCGTGCACACAAGAGGACTGGTGTTTTACAAGGAATGTTATAGTTGGGCTGAGATTTCACTCGTACAAAACCAGAGAAATTCAGCCGTTACAGTTAGCTGAGCTAACTATAACTTGCGCCCCAGCAATGCACTGCTAACAACGTCACATATTACATCACTCATGACATGGTCAGTGACATCACTGATAACATCACTGATGAAATCTCAAGTGACATACCTGATGCCATCACTGATGACAACACTGGTTACATCATTCACGTAATATCTGATGCACCTCCTTACACCCCAATATAGCCTTTCATACACCCACTCCAATTTCAGACTACCATTCAGACTACCATTCGTGACATAGGGAGTGTCTGGATGATTAGATGAATGCATGGGTACTGCCTGAGTGAATGGATGAGTGCAAGGCTCGTACCTGGGTGATTGGATGAGTGCATGGGTAGGGCCTGAGTGAATGGCTGAATGTAATAGTAGAACCTGGGTGATTGGATGAGTGCATGACTTGTACTGGTTGAGTGTAGTAGTAGAGCCTGGGTCATTGGATGAGTGCATGACTTGGGCGTGTGTGATTGCATGAGTATATTCATAGTGTTTGGTTGATTGGATGAGTGCACGGGTAGTCCCTGAGAGAATGGAAGTGTGTATGTGTAGTGTCTGAAAGAATGGATGAGTGCAAGGATAGTGTTTGAATAATTGGATGAGTGCATGGGTTGTGCCTCAGTGAATGCATGAGTTCAAAGATAGTGCCTGGGTGATTGAATGAGTGCATGGGTAGTGCTTGAGTGAACTGATGAGTCCAAGAGTAGTGCCTGGGTCATTGCATAAGTGCATGGGTAGTGCCTGAGAGAATGGAAGAGTGCATGAGTAGTACCTCAGTGAATGGTTGAGTGCAAGGGTAGTGCCTGAGTGATAGGATGAGTGCATAGGTAGTACCTCAGTGAATGCATGAGGGCAAAGGTAGTGCGTGGGTGGTTTTATGAGTGCATGGGTAGTGAGTGAGTGATTAGATGAGTGCATGCGAAGTGCCTGGGTGATTGGATGTGTTTAAGCATAGTGTCTGAGAGAATGCATAAATTCATGGTTAGTGCCTGAGTGAATGCTTGAGTTGAAGAGTAGTGCTTCAGTGATTGGATGAGTGCAAGTGTAGTATCTGGGTGATTGGATGAATGAATGCATAGTGCTAGGGTGATTGGATGAGTGCATACGTAGTGCCTGAGAGAATGCATGAGCTCATGGGTAGTGCGTGAGTGATTGGATGAGTGCATGCATAGTACCTGGGTTATTGGATGAGTGCAAGCATAGTGCCTGAGAGAATGCATAAGTTCATTGTTAGTGCCTGAGTGAATGCTTGAGTTGAAGAGTAGTGCTTCAGTGATTGGATGAGTGAAAGGGTAGTGTTTGGGTGATTGGATGAATGATGCATAGTGCTTGGGTGATTGGATACATAGTGCCTGAGAGAATGTATGAGCTCATGGGTAGTGCCTGAGTAATTAGATGAGTGCATGGGTAGTGGTTTAGTGATTGGGGGTGTGCATAGGTGATTGGATGAGTTCAAGCATAGTGTCTGAGAGAATGCATAAGCGCATGGGTAGTACCTGAGAGAAGGCAGCAGTGTATGCATAGTGCCTGAGTGAATGATTGAGTACAAGGATAGTATGTGAGTGATTGGATGAGTGTATGGATAGTACCTAAGTGAATGACTGAGTGCATGAGTAGAACCTCAGTGATAGAATAAGACCATGCATAGTGCCTGAGCGAAAGGTTTAGTGCAAGGATAGTGATTGAATGATTGGATGAATACATGGGTAGTACCTGAGGGACTGGATGAGTGCAAGAGTAGTGTCTGCGTCATTAGATAAGTACAAATTACATGGATAGCACATGAGATAATGTAGGAGTGTATGCATAGTGCCTGAGTAAATGTATGAGTGCAAGGATAGTGCCTGGGTGATTGGATGAGTGCATGGCAAGTGCCTGAATGACTGGATGAGTGCATGGGTAGTGCCTGGGTGATTGGATGAGTGCATGGGAAGTGTCCAGATGACTGGAAAAGTGCATGGGTAGTATCTAAGAGAATGCAGGAGTATATGCATAGTGCCTGAGTGAATAGTTGAGTACAAGGAAGGTGCATGAGTGATTAGATGAGTGCATGGGTAGTACCTAAGTGAATGACAAGATAGGGCCTGAGTGATTGGATGAGTGTATTAGTAGAGCTTTTTCTCTGGCAACTTCACTATTCACTGACTGCTCAGAATGTTGGGCCTAGCTCAATATAAAACAGCAACTCTTCCCATGTCACTGTTGTAAGTCTCACCATGTTTCTGAAGTCGCACCCACTCACACCACTGTAGAATCTTTTATACACCCACCGGCACTCCCACACAACCATTCACAAACCCATTTACAAAGTCATACGAGTAATTACACACCCACACACTGATTCATTTATCTATACACACATCCACTCACTCACCCATACTGCCACTCATAAACCATTCACTCACTAATACAGCCATTGACATATCCACTTATATAGGCATACAGGCGCTGACACACTGAGTGGGTTACCCATAAAATTGCTCACACACCTAGACACTCACCCATACAGTACATTATGTAGCCTCTTACTCACCAAAATAGTTACACACCCACCCACTTACTTCCTCATAGAAATAGGAACACATACTCACTGAGCTATACATTCACTGACAGAAGCATGCACTCATCTATATAACCCCTCTCACATTCACTCACTCACACATAGACACTCATATACCCCGTCACTCATGTAAACTGCCTTTCACATACTCAGTTACTCACCCATACTGACACTTGCCTTAAATGACTGACACAGCCATACAGACACTCAATCACTCATACAACTTTTCACACACACAACAGTACCCCATACAGCCACTGACTCACCCACTCACTGATCCATACAAGCACTCACACACCTTCTCACCCACACACACAGATACCCAGACAAGCAAAGACGTAGTCAAACAACACACCAATTACTCATGTAGCCATTCACGTAACCACTAACACACTCATACACCCACTTAGACATTAACTAACAGACATATACCCACATGCATACAAGCAGTCACTCACCCATACATTCACTGAGACACATAATCACTCACTTCTATGGTCAGTCACGCACACACTGAGTCATCCATGCAGTCACTCATAAACCCACTGACTCACAGATACCCCTTGGTATATATATTTAACACTCAAACTTTAACAAAACATTCACAGTCAATGGAACCAGTGCTCATGAATCCCACTGTGTAGGACTTACAGGAGGTACCAAGAGGACTTATTGGCCCCCAAGGTCCCTCAGGAGTAAAGTGGACTTCATCCCCCAACCAGTAGTGCCCCACAAGGGGTGTTTGCAAAGTAGTGGAAAAAGGAGGGGGGCCTCCAAAAATCTCTTAGCAATCCCACTGTGTGGGACTTACTGGAGGTAACAGGAGGGGTAGTTGGCCCCCAAGGACATCCTTGGGGGCCAACTACCCCTCCTATTACCTCCAGTAAGTCCCACACAGTAGGATTGTGGAGTTGTGATACGGGGCCATGCCCCCTTGTCCCCACTCTGCAAACGTGCCTCCTGGTGCTCTCTTGGTTAGGGGATTAAGTCCCCTTTGCTGCTGGGGGTTCTTAGGGGCCAACTAGCCTACCTGTTACCTCCAGTAAGCCCCACACTGTGGGACTGTTGATCTCTCTCAAATGTTCCTTTTCTTGATCATCCAACTATCCCCTGTAATTTTAATATAAGTTCACATTATTAGTAAGATCCACATCGTATTTTCTTGCACTCCTGCCAAATGATTGTGTGTGGTAGCTGCTCTTTGAGTAATTTATTTACACAGGTAAATAAGTTCAGGTCTTTCATATAGATTCAAGTGATCAAAATTGAAGCACCCTCTAATAAATTCCTCCAGATCAATTTTTAATTTGGAATATCAAAAGACTTGTCCTTTCGATTTCTGCAATTTTTTGATGTTCTGAAACCTCTGCTCTTCTTTCCCTAGTCAACTCCTCAATCCAAGCTCATATTCCTCCGTCTTCACTTCCAGGTAATTCATTAGAGTCTAAAGGAGTTGTAAAGACCAAAGCCTCTTCTCCATCTATGAAAGCTTATACATTCTGTTGGGGCCTCCACAGTATTAACTGTGTATTTTGAGTTGTCGGCACATCAACAACTGGAGTTGTTGTGATCTCTGGGCTTCTCCCAATTTAAGGTGGTGCAGTAGGTATCACTGATGATACAACTGGATCAGTATCAATTGGGACCACCACTGTTGGTCGTCTCATTTTGGTTGGGGCAATTTGTAAAACCTGTGAGGGTCGTTCAATAGAAGGTGGATCTAGAAGTACTGTAGCAGTAGCCATAGTTTGACTAGCGCTAACACTTATTTCTCCTGGATCTGTTTTGGTTACAGGCGGTGGTCAGGATGACAGCATTTTGTAGTATCTTTATGTTATGTTATAATGTTCCTTATTACCTTGTTCCTAGCAGCTCAGCCAGTGTGAGTGTTCTGTGTGGAATGTTGGTGTGATTGACATGAGTGGAATGCTTGGATGTCTGGTGTGAATGTTGATAGTTGGAAGATGGGCTGAGCAGTTGGCAGGCTGCTCCTGGTGGGGCTGTTACCACAGATTTATGGACTTAATAAACATCCTTAAAAGACACTGCCTGGCTACGTCTACAATGTCACCTCTACGCATGGGACAACATCACTACATTTTGGCGACCACTGGACCTGGACTCAAGCATTTTAAAGGATTAAAAAGCTGACTACAAATGGACAAGGATAAACTACAGGAACCAAGAGTACTATAGAAACCAAGAGTAACTACAAGATACAAGAGTAACTACAAGAAACAAGAGTAACTACAAATTTGGAGCTACTACAGGCTAGCCAGCCTCACCAATGTCCTTGTCAAATGACAGACCCAGCCTGCCCATGCTCTATAGGACTTATAAAATTGATTCTGTTGCTAGTGTGTAGGTGGTGTGAGGCTCAGACACATCGTTCTGCACAAGTCTCTATGCTTACTACAAAAATGCAAAAATACAAAGCGGAGGGATGAGGGTCCAAGGGATAATTTAGCGACCAGCACAGATACTTTCCCTAAAAGACTCAGGGCCTCATGTAGGTAGCCTAATACCGGTCGGTAACAGCCGATTTTTGGTAATTATACCGTTACCGACCGGTATTTAGGCTTTTGCTATGTAGGGGGATCATTTCTGTATTCGGTAATTTACCGAATCGGTAAAATTACCGAATCGGTAATTTTACCGATTCGGTAAATTCCGAATACAGAAATGAGATGTAGGGGGAGTGTGTGGGTGTTGTCTGGAGTCGGTATTTACCACCAACTAATAGTTGGTGGTAAATTAAGAATGGATGTGTAAAAGCATTTTAAAGCGCTTAGAAGTGTGCAATGTGGCAGACATACATGCCCTTAGGGCATGTATGTGTGCCACATGTGCACACATGCAGGAATCAGGGGTGCAACAGGGTGTCAATGTGACACCCTGTTGTGTCACATTGACACCCTGTTGCACCCCTGTTGCACCCATGTTTTCAACAATTGCTAGGATATACTAAAATCCACTGGATGATGAGCTGAAGTAGGTTACTAAGTGATGGGCGCAGTGCTGAAGTGAAAGTGTGGTGAATGTGTAATAAAATTACCTATCAGGAGAAATTTTTTTTTTAATATGTATCTCTTGGTGTCAGGATTAAAAACAGTGACGAGACAGTTTTGAAAAAATAACTGCAACTATCTAGTTACAGGGTTGGTCTACATGTTTCAACTATCGTGACCTATAGAGTGTCTACCCTTCCTCAGGACCTAAAAAGTCTAAGCTAGTGCGTAATAAGTGAAAGAATTGTAAAAAGAAATAGGTGTAACTGAATAACAGCAACAGATACAACCAATTACACCAATCGTCTCTGTTCGAGGAGCATGGTGTAGTGTTCAACCCTATGTAGAGAAAGGGGACAAAGAAAAGATGGATCAATCTACCGCTTGTGTAATCCATGTAACAGAGAACGATTAAACAATACTCATTATCTCAACTATTTCTAAATATAGCATTAGAGATCAGTTATAACTTACCCGTATCGTAGGAGTAAGAGACCTCACCTCACCTGGCCACAGCTCAGGACGTGAGGCACCGCTCTAGAAGAAAAAACGGTTAACAGAGATCAGACTCATTATCATATTCAAGTCTAACTTGAATATGATTTAAATTGATATGATGAATGACATAAATTATTCAAAACTAAACTCGTCTACACTAGACTAAGTGTGTCTGAAGATTGCGTCAAAGGGTCAATTATTCAAATGGTTAGCATATCAGACTAGATGCTACAAAATAGCCTGAGAAAGTGAGTCAACCCAAAAGGGGACAGACTACCATCAGACTGGAGCATCTAGCTGTATATCATGATGTGTACTATTAAATTCGCATTGGGCAACACTCAGAGTAAATTAGATAATTGTAGCATACATGAAAACGTCTCACTGAAGCTTACAGTGGAACTCTATGAATATATGTAATGTGCAAAGGCCACTGTACTGATTGAAATCATAGAGAAAATGTCTTAAAGAAAGTAACACCCATAGAAAGAGAAGAGTAACACGAAGGCTTGATATAACGATTGCCTTTCGTGAATTCTAACAGCTATCATTCGAGAGTAGAGTTGTACAGCACAAAGGGAGCCAGCACTAAACTGGTGTCAGCTGGATAACTTCGCTCCCAAAGGCTAACGTTATAAAAGCATTTTGCAGTCAAGTCAATGGACAAACGGGTATCCCTCTAACAAGTAGATACACTCTGGAGCGATCTTGCAAAGGCAGCGTGGTGGAAATAGAAGCTGGCTGGAAAAACGCTAGGTACAAAAACCTTAACACATATCTCACCTCTCCGTCGGTACCCCTGGCTTCACTAGGCCGTAGTCGGAGGTAACGTCGAACGCAGAGGCGGTTGTATTTATACAAGCTTGATTGGCCACCATGGTCCTTGTGACCTAATTGGTATGGCGCTCATAGATGACGCAAAGAAACTATTCATCAGACCGCAGTGTTGCTGGGAAATGTAGTCTATTTAAAACATATATGAATTTGTAAGTGGAGAAAAGGTATTGGAAGTTACAAAATATCATGGGAGTTGAAGTCTTAATGTTCCCATGTTCCGCAAGTTCACGGTTGTCATCAGTTAAAGTCTAAACAAGAGCCCAATTGCTTTATAAATGTTTCACTGATTAGATAAAAAGTGTTTATGTAATAACAAAAATATTAGCCTGGACAGAGTGTCGCAAGATATCATGGGAGTTGTAGTTTAAATGTTCCCCATGTTCTGCAAGTTCGCGGTTGTCGTCAGTTAATTTCTAAACAACAGCCAAAGAGCTTTATAAATGTTTCACTGATTAGATGCAATGAATGAAATATAAAAATAAAAAAAAATGTTAGCCTGAACAGAGCGTCACACAAACAGCTAGGTGTCACAAGTAGTGCGGTGACTGAACCCATGCACAAATGTGCAAGAGGCATATTCATTAACTCAGAAGACCATCAAGTATATTTCTTATATTATCATAAAGGTTTTAAGGTGAAAACAACAAGAGCAGTGAATGAGCCAATGCAGAAAGCATGTTTATTAAGTGAAAGGCCATCGAGTGTGTTCTCAGTATTGGCCAAGGGCATAAGGATGAAAATAGCAAACTATCCAAGTCTACATAAATAGGTCTTAAATAAGATACGTCTAGATATCGGTAGCGTTCATGTGAACATGAAACACAGGGGTTTACTAGGCACAAGAAAGCCTATTGAAGATACAGAGTGTCAACGAAATCATTATTCGTTGGGATGGCCTATAGTAGGTTCCATGGTATCTCATCATTAAGGCTCTTCTTATCACTCTGCAGTTTGAAAACCCAACGTTGTTCTCTGGTAAATAGGAATTTAGACACACCTGCTACATGCAAGGGAATATGTGGTGGCTCCAGCACTGTCCAGCGAAGTTCGTGAGCTGTGTGCTTAAAATGATTTGTAAGAAATGATTTGCAAGCTTAGTTGCTTCCTTGTTACACCTTATGGTGCTTTTGTGTTCTGAAATGCGAAGTTTGACCTTGCGGGTGGTCATACCCACATACTGGATTTTACATGGACATGTGACTAGATAGATTAGTTTGTCACTATTACAGTTTGTGTGTTTGACTTGAGACCAAGGTCTTGCCGTCCCAATTTCAATCGTACTAGTGTTTTTAGTTTGTGGACAGGCTGAGCAAGACCCACAGGGGAAGTTACCGTGCTGCAGATTCCAGAGTCTCTTGAGTTGAAAGAGTCGTGATTTGTTTCCTCGGTCGTGTCTGCACCAACCTGTCTCTAAGATTAGAGCTCCTCTTAAATGCAAACAGAGGTGGAGGAATAATCTCATGGTCAATATTTAAAATCCGCCAACGTTTGCGTATTGTTTTCTGGATCCCATTAGACAGAGCACTGAATGTGCTAATGCAGGTCAGTCTTGATGTCGTTGGCTTGGCTGTTCGAAATTCCAGAAGTGCCTCCCTGTTGTTGTTGGAGACACGTTTCATAGACTGACGTATATGTTTTTTGGGATATGTACGTTCTTTAAGCTGTCGAGACAGTAATTCTGCGTGGTCAGTGAATTTCTCTTTGGTGGAACAATTCCGTCTAACACTGAGAAATTGGCCATGTGGCAGGTTATCCCGAAGTGATTTGGGATGGTGACTACTATAGAGTAGTAAAGAATTCTGTGCCACAGGTTTCCTATACAGTTCACTTTGTAGACCAGTGTCAGTCACAAGAATGCGTAAATCTAGAAATGGCAGGCTGTTCTTCCTAAATTTCACTGTGAAGCGGAGGAAGACGTTTCTAGAGTTAAGCCAGGTTTGTAATTCAAGGATGGTTTCTACTTCACCTCTTCACACCACAAGAACATCATCTATATACCTTTTCCAGATGATGATTTTTTCATGGAAAGGATTAATAGTGTTCAATACATGTTCTTGCTTGAACAGATGGACATAGAGGTTGGCCAGACTGGGTGCGAAGACACTACCCATCGAGTCCCCTGCTGTTTGTGAGTAGATAGTCTCTTCGAATTTGAAAAAATTCTCTTTCAAGGCCAATCTGGCACACTCCATGATAAATTGGACAGGTGTAATGGAATCTAGATCTCGTTGGTCAAGTAAGAGTCTAATAGCAACAAGAGTCTCATCTTGGGGAATGCACGTATATAAAGACTCTACATCAAAAGAGACTAGATAGTCCGTACTGGCATTAAACTCAATCTGAGGTAACAACCTGAGTACATCCGTGGTGTCTTTGAGGTAAGTGGGCATCTCACTCACCATAGGTCATAGAAAATGATCGACAAATGTAGAGAGAGGCTCAAGAAGGGAACCAATGCTTTATGTATCTTTGGCAGTACATAGAAATACGGCATCACCGGGTGTGTCGTAATCAAATAGGCCGCCTTGTTGCTCGTAACCCATCCTTCGAGTTTTGCTTCGTCCACAAGACTGGATATCTCACTGCTGATTCTCTGAGTAGGATCAGATCTCAGCAGCTGATAAAAGCGGGTGTTGCTGAGTTGGCACAGACATTCGTCGCGGTATGTCGAGGTGTTCATTACAACAATGGCACCACCTTTATCTGCAGGCTTGATGGTAATTGACGAATCAGTTGCCAATGTTTGTAAGGCTTTTTTCTCATTTCCCGGTAGATTGTAAAAGAACCGGTTTTGGGTGGTACTCAAAGCAATGACGTCATTTATAACTACTTTTTCAAATGTTATAACTTGAACTGGAACAAGATGACTCGGGGGAGTAAAAGTCAAACGATTTTTCAACCCAGTGTTGAGGGGCTCAGTTGCCAGATTGGTGGTATCCTTATTTTTGAAGAAAAATGGAAGTCTTATTTTTCTGAAAAAATTTGCAAGCTGACATTGAGTTTGGAAGGGATCCCCTCGAATAGAAGGTAAAAATCCTAGCCCTCTATTCAAGGCTGCATGCTCATTTGATGTCAAGGCCCGATCACTGAGATTGACTACAAGACTTAATCCTTGCTTGTCCCTGGTTGAATCCCTTTTGTTTTGCTGCGCGTGCCTGGTGGTGATGAGGGAGGGCTCCAATGCACCTGGGCCTGTTGGCTTCTCTGTCTGCCTCTGGCGCATTCCCGGACCTGCCCAAAAAAAAAATGGTTGTTGTAAAATTGGGGAAATGGCTGGAAGGGCATGTTTGTGGGGGAAAAGATGGGTTTGAATAGCCCCATGGTCCAGGGGACCACCATTGTGTTTGAGGGGGGCCAAAAGGTCGACCTCTGTGATGAAAACTCTTGTTATGCCCATGACCTCTGTTTGATTGCCCTTGTTGGTTTGTAGAATCAGAATCACTAGACCACTCATCCATGCCTGACGATGAATAGTTTGATCCGTAGCGCTTGCCCCTTTTGTGGAACAAAATTGTCACCAATATACGAATAAACCTTCTCTATTGTGAAGTTTGCCAAATCCTTTTTAAAATTCTCAATTTTGGCAATCAAGATGGAATCCTTGAACTCTTTATTTTGTTTATTGGATTTATCATTGTTCTTTTAAAAAAGAGTGACTGTAATAACAGATTTGATCTGCGCTTCCAATGCTTGTATTTCAATAAGGATGGTATCGGCAACGCGTTTGGCCGTGCTAAATATCAACACTAGCCAATCACGTGTGCAGGGCTACGTGATAAGAGACGAATCTTACAGGAATTTTTTTTCTTTCAGAAAGAGTCTTGGGGTGTTAGTAACTATTAAGCTAGTTGGGGTACAGTTTGCTCTTGAATATTTCGTCATAATCGCACCATGTACTAAGGTGGGCGAATGCGATTTCCTAAGTACCAATAATGAGGCCCAATCATCGCCTTGACCTGCACTGGCACCTTGTATTGTGTCAATAATACTAGGAGTGGTTGTTAGAATAGATTGTACAGTGTCGTCATCAAAGGCTAGACTCATATGTTCCGCCATCTTGTATGCCACAAATAAATAAAGTGAAGACGAGTTCAGAAACTAGAGCTTTCACTTGAGCACTGCGCCCATCACTCAGTAACCTACTTCAGCTCATCATCGAGTGGATTTTAGCATATCCTAGCAATTGTTGAAAACATCCCTGAGCTCCTCCCTCACAGTGAGAGAGTTGTAGCCCTCGGCTGTACTAGGAGGTACAGCCGGGAGGAGATCCCAGATGAGGAAGCATGTCACCTTGGAGAGTGATTGGATCCCGTCCCTTAATTAGGACTCCCCTGTGTCAGAGTAGGTACTATTCACTAGTGTATAAGACGCCCTAGGGCCCTGAGTAACATAATACACCCACAGATAATTTAGTGTGTTTCTACTACAAAAGTGCCCCTACATTGTCTTTGTGACTGCCCTGGATCGAGTAGTCACTTCAAACTGCGAGGAGTGGCTGCACAGAAGGAGAATTCTGTATTTAGCTTTGAGTTGTGGCATGTTGGAATCTGAGCCAACGTGAGTACGTCCTAGGGGCCACACAGGAGCGGTGTGGTTGTGTTCATTTTTTAACTTTGCTGACACATGAAACCATCATTGCTGTTTTCAAATTGTGGGCGGTCTGATGTGTGGGCCGTTTGATCTGCGTGTTGCACGTTCAATAGCAACATGTTCGCGATGCCCGCGGAATGTGCGAAACGTGTGCATAGATAATACTTTGCTCATATCCACAAGAAATGCCTTTAAATAGGCTATTGCCCTGATTCTGACGACGGAGGAAGGGGGCTTTTGTTATGTGCATTTACTAAAGCATGGTGAGTTTTTGTGATTATTTCAATACCAACTACAAATTGCTGCCGGCCTTTAGTCTCGATCAACCGTTTCCCACAAGTTCAAATTTTAAAGTATATGCGAGTGCTGCTCACCTTTGTCCTGGTATTGCGCGTGCCTCCTGTTGGAAGTTCGGTGACGTCGTTAGGAGTTTGCAGCTCTTTGGCTGCTGATGGACGCATTGCAGCTTCGTGGCGCCGGGAGCCATCCGACGTCTATTACGTGCAGCCATCTTGTGTTTGGCTGCGGCTGCTGTTGCCAAGTTGGTGCTCAGTCTTTCTTTGGCCAACCACGTCAGCGGTTCTTTTGGATGTTCCAGCACAGTCGAGGCCATGAAATGTCCAGTGGAGTATCCTTATCTTTAGTTCTCAGTCAACCACTTTGTTTTTCGTTCAAGTTTTACAGCAATCTGATGGAGAGCGCGAACGTTGAAGTGCCCAGACCGTCTGTGGATCTTGTTTTCAGTCTTGTGTGTTGTATGGGTTTTTGGTCCATCGAGAAATGGAAGGTACTCGTGTCTTTGTGGTACGTGTGCTGGGATTTTTCAAAACATAGTTCAAAGTTGTGTGGTCATTTGTGGTCATCTACTGGCACACAGTGTCCCATGTGAGCATCATTACAGTCTTCGGATGCCATAGTCCATGCAGCTTCTGTTACCAGACTATGTCTTTACTCCATAACCACCCCAGTTTTGAAGTACAGAGAAGTCATATTTTCCTTTTGATTATATTTACGTGCTTCGTCAAATAATAGTTACAATTATTATTTCTGCTGAGAGTGTCTTATAACTGGAAAGGAATACATCTGTATTATGCTGTGAATTGTTACTCTCTTGAGTTTCTTGGTGGTTAGTTGGGTTTCCTGTTAGTGGGGTGCACAGTACTAGAGTGTGCCTAGGGATGTACAACTCGGGTGAGAGGTCACTTACTGGCATGAGTTACAGGTGTTTAAATATATTACAAGTGGTATTCATGTAGAGTTTGCATGTTTTAAAGTTAATTTCAAGTAAAGTTTTGTGATGCCACAGTTTATGCATTTTCAAACTTAGGTGGCATTTGAATTAGTGTGGGTGGTAGTCCCTTTACACTCCCTAACATGTGGGTGGTTCTGGTCTTGGTGGGTGGTTCCCCACCTCTATGTGTTGTGGTTACGTTCTATATGAGGTTTTGTGTCATGATCAATGTGTGTAAGTCGTCATTTGCTGCACGTTTGGTCTGCACATTTGGGCTGATGTGTTTGTGTCGCCTTGCGCTGCACGTATTTTCGGTTTTCTGTGTAAGTCGCCGAGCGCCTCACATGTTGTAGTCATGTGTGTAAGTCGCCCTGTGCCTCACGTTTTGTTGTCTTGTGTGTAAGTCGCCCCGCGCATCACTGGTTAGTGTTGTGTGTGTAAGTCACCCTGCGCCTCACGTGTTGTACTGTGTAAGTCGCCTTGCGCTTCAGGAGTTGTTGTTGTGTGTCAGTTGCCCCGCGCATCACCGTGTGGACCCTCTGTGTTTACCTTGTGCTGCACTTTGGTCATGTTGTGTTGTCTTCTTGTGCTGCACTTGTCTTTATGGGTGTTAGTCCCATACAACGCATGTTGATTTTCATATTTTTTATGTGTTTTACCCTTACATGAGGGAGGTTTTAGGTCATTCTACCCTGTCTAGAGGGATGACTTAATGGGTTTCTGTCCCATTTACGCAGTTTATGTTATGGGTCCCAGTCCCATTTTTGCATGTGTCCCTTACATGAGGGCTGGTGTGTTGGGTTACGGTTCCTTCCCCACAGCTACAATGGTCTGTTTCCTTACATGAGGAGTACTTTCTTGGGTGCTGTCCACCCATAGTGTTAAAGTTCTGGGGTGCGTTATTCCCTCACATGTCTTTTCATGTGGTGTGAGCTCACTTTGTGTCTGTGAGCTGTATATTCTCTACTTTCATTTTGTTCAATATTAAAGGAGGAGGATGGTGATATTTTTTGCGTGTATCTTTTAATTCTTCTTTCCTCCTTGGTTTAGTCTGTGATCCCTCTCGTGATGTGGTTTATTCCATTCATCCCAGGGTTATGGACTATTGTCTTCATTTGCATATTGCTATGTATAGTTGTTTTCATTTTAGTATGGTTTTATTAGTTTTTCAATTTAAAAGGAAGAAGATATGTAGTATCTTCATGCAATGTTATAATGTTCCCTTTCACCTTGTTCCTAGCTGCTCAGCCAGTGTGAGTGTTCTGTGTGGAATGTTGGTGTGATTGACATGAGTGAAATGCTTGGGTGCCTGGTGTGAGTGTTGACAGATGGAAAATGGGCTGAGCAGCTAGCAGGCTGCTCCTGGTGGGGCTGTTACCACAGATCTTATGGACGTAATAAACATCCTTAAAAAACACTGCCTGGCTACTTCTACTATGTCACCTCTACACATGGTACAACACCACTAAAGATTTCCTCTAATAGGTCATCTCCCGAATCAGTATCTGATTCTTCCCTTTCATTCTTCCCTGCGTCCTTTTCCTTAATCCCTGATGTAATTCCTGGATACAGCCTGGTTCTTTCCATAATTCCTTTCCTCCACCTACGCTGTTCTTCTTCCCATTGAGCATTTGCATAATTTTTCATATCTCTACCTGCTCTCCTCTGATAATTTTCCCTTTCCTTCTCTTTCGCAACCTTTTTACAAATCTGTAAGGCTTCATATTGCATGGGTCGAAGTGGTGGCTTCATCTTATACAATTTTCCCCTCAAATGATCACCAAATCAAAATTCTGATATTAAAGCTTCCAAATTTAAGAAAACACAATGCACCCTCATCTTCCATAATTCTCATCCATTCTTAAAGCCTTAAACATGTGTTCAATCCATGATCGGTAGTCATGATATAAGCTGGAGTACCCTCAAGAGGCCATTCCTCACCTTACCGAACAGGAATAGTGACGTCCCCCTTCACACATTTCCTAAAAAGAGGATTCTACAATCACAAGTGACTTTTCAATTAGCGAAAATCCCCACCAATTTTTGCAGCTACACCCTAGTGAGCAGTAAGGTTTCACCAGCATTAACAAAGTTAGTCAATCGCCAACATTTGTCCCTGTAGTTACAGATAGAAGTGATGGTACCTCACACTCCACATCTACTGATCTCTTTGCAAAACAAGATTCATATCCTGGGATCATCAGGCTTCTTGTAGCCTGAAATCAACTTTGTTTCTTCAACAACTTCTTGTAATATTTAACTTATTTACAAAGAAAATGCATTCACTCTACTCTCACAACCACAACATTATTCTCCCAATTGGTGCTCACAACACCAAACTGCAACCGCCAAGACCGTAACTGCTCTTGCCACTCCATTCCGGATTTGGGCACTGGAAACCAGAATCATGAATTATGTAAATATTGATAGGTATAAATTTCTAGCTCTATTCTGGGTGTAAACCATCAGTTATGCTAACAAAAACTGCAGGATCCCAGGTACTCACCAGAATGGTTCCATCTTAGTATACGACAAACCTTTTCCACCGTAGGCAAATTAGAGCTTTCCAAATCAATTCAAAACATCAATGACATTTAGAATTTGTGCTCAGTCAATGATGAGAAGTTTGTAAATGTTCAAAACATTTATTTATCGTAAGGTTAGAATATGTATGGTGCACTGGCATCAAAATAGGCAATTGCGATTCTTTAATTGTGATTTTTAAAGAATCGCAATTAAAGAATCGCAATTGTCTATGCATGTAGAAATCGCAAAAAAAATTGCAATTCCAAAACATTCCTTAATTGCGACTTGCAAATTGTGAGTCGCCATTAAGGAATTGCTACCCGTTAATCCCATGGCCTAGAGGCCTATAGGAATCAATTGAAATTTCTTGCGGAATTTGCGAGTACCAAATAGGTACTCGCAAATTGCGTAAGCAATTTCAAGGGTGCCAAAAGGACACCCTGTTGCACCGCTGAAATTGCCATGTGACCAAATGTTGCACACACACATGCCCCAAGGGCATGTGTGCGTATAACATGTAACTTTGAAAAATGCACTTTAGTGCATTTTTTAAAGTTTTCGCAAATTACCGTCCAGTTACATTTGACGGTAATTTGCGACCCCTATTAGCGAAATCACTATTTAAATTTGCATCATGCATTGCATTTAAGGAATCACAATTTGCGATTCCTTAAATGTAATCGTAATTTAAGTAATGGCAAATTTTGCGATTACTTAAATTGCAATTTTTGCATTTGGGATGATGCATCCAAAATGCAAAAATACCGGTCACAAAGGGGCAGATTCTCAGAATCTGCCTGTTGGTGACTGTTTTTTTCGTTGATCCATTGGGCCCTATATCTCTTTATTTGGATTAGGATATTTTTTTTGATCAGCAAATTTTTATTGTTTTTACCAATAAACAGCACCAGCAAATCAGCAAAGGACACTGAGGATGGCAATTCACAACCAAGTACATGATCACAGCTCAGTATCCGACCCCCAATTGAACAGACAGATACATTCATTATATACACAGCTTTGACTACTTTGTGGCACCCAACCACTTGCCTCACTCTTCTTTGGACAACCTCGTGCTTCGTACATGTTTTTTTCTTGTGTCGTACACCAGTCCATCCCCCTCCGCCATTTCCTGGAAGCAGCTATGTCTCGCTTGGCCACTACCATTGCCGTGTTAAAAAATAGATTTTCGTTCCTAGATCCATCCAGTCCATCCGTAATCCCAAGGAGAGAGTGACGTCGCTCATGAGGGACTTCCCACCCCAAGATTTCTGTGAGCTCTTCTTCAATGTCACCCCAGAACCAAGGCAGGTGGGGACATGTCCACACCATGTGAAAAAAGTCGGCCGGGTCATGGCCGCACCGCGTGTCGGAAGCGCTCGGGTAAAATCCCGCCCCATGTAGGCATACTGGGGTTAGGTAGGCAGTGTGCAAGTAGTATAGTTGGATCAGACGGAGTTTAGCTGATGCCGTAACCATCTTGGGTGCCATGAGGGCATCACACCAGTCTTCTTCCTCTAGAGTACCCACCCACTCCTCCCATTGGCATCTCCGATCCAGTGAGGGCGGGGTGTTGTTAACCAGTGTCTGGTAAATGTGAGAAATACCCCCTTCACCAGGTCACCCAACATGGTCTGCGCTTCAGGAGGGCTATACTCAGGGAGCCTTGTGTCATCCGATATGTGTACATGGAGGGCATGTCGCAGTTGCAAATACTTGTAAAATTGTGATGGATGTAGAGAATATCGGGTCAGGAGTTCCTGGAAGGAGCGCATATGACCGCTTGCCCACACATCCCCCAATTGTGAGATACCTATAAGGTCCCATGCTCTAAATCCCTGTAGCCCACTGACATCTCGAAGCCAAGTGCCATGCCATAAAGGCGTGTGTGTCTGGCGAGTGTAATGCAGAGCTGCTCGCCAGGCCGACAGCGCGGAGCGCGTTACATCCGGTAGGGTGGACGGAATGGATTCCCAGTACAGCAAGGACTGGATTTTGGACAAACCCAGCTCGCTCAATTCAAGTCTATAGGCCGGGTCGGACCAGCCCCCATTAAACCAGTCGTGTATGGACAGTAAGCGAGTGGCCAAGTAGTACAGATATAAAGGTGTCATTCCCATGCCGTCGTCGAATGAAGGAATCCGGCATAAAGTCAGGGCCAAACATGCTCCCCCCCCCCAAAGAAACTTGGTGACCATACTGTCCAGTTCTCAAAACCAGGTACTCGGAAAACAAAACGGGGTGTTTTGGAGGACATAAAGGAACCTGGGGAGAATCATAATTTTAAACAAGGCGACTCCCCAAGGGATTCAGATGTAACGCCTGCCACTTCTGAAGGTCTGCCTTGGCCTTCTTTACCAGTGGTGTAAAGTTAAGGGACCAGCCTGGCTCAGGAGGAAGGGCCACCCAGATCCCTAAATATTTGAAGGACAACCGCCGAATCGGTATTGAGGATTGCCAATCATAGCAGTCTCTAGACAAGTGATGCGGGACTGGGACCGACTTATCGGGATTCAGCCGGAGGCCTGCCCAAAGGATTTCAGGATCTGGTGGCACTGGGGACCTGAATGAGCGGGGTCAGCTGAAACAATTTGGACATCGTCCGCGTAGAGGGCGATCTTGTCCACCTCAGTGTTGGGCCATTCCCACCCTCGGACGTGACCTTCGGACCGGACCAGGGTAGCCAGGGGCTCCATCGCCAGGGCAAAGAGAAGGGGCGAAAGGGAGCATCCCTGTCTCGTTCCCCTTTGAATGGAGAAGGCCTCTGTCAAGACCCCATTGACTAAGACTCGGGCCTGGGGCTGGGCATACAGGACGCGTACCAGGGCACGGAAATGGGGGCCAAGACCCATCGTGGCCAGCACGTCGTCTAGATACCTGCAATCCACCGAATAGAAGTCTACGAGGCGGATCGCCAACTAGGGGGTGAGCAAATGACAGTGAGCCAGGGCCAGATGCAGACTCCGGAGACAGTGGAGAGTTCCACACATGAGCATATATCCGCACTGGTCAGGGTGAACCAATGTGGACAGATAGGGCTTCAGACGCTGGGCGAGAATTGTGGCATAGAGTTTAACCTCTGTATTTTTAAGGGAGATGGGACGGTAGTCAGAGCACCGACAAGAGGGTGGTTGAGATTTTGGAAGAACTACGATGGTGGCCATATCGGTTTCAGGCGGGAAGGAACCCTTCGCTAAAGCTTCTTCGAACAGGTCTGCGAGTCGCGGGACAAGAGTCTCACGATACAAAGCATAGTATACCTGGGGGAGGTTATCAGGGCCGGGGGTCTTGCCCGACGAGGTAAAGGTTATTGCATCGCTAATCGCTTCATGGCTGATGGGGTGGTTCAAATCCGCTTACGCGGCCGAACCCAGATGAGGAAGACGAACATCTCCCGTTTCTTGTAAGGTTGAGAGCGACAGTGCCGGGGTGCTGGCAGCATAGAGCTGACGATATCAAGATGCAAAGGTGCGAGCCATTGCCACTGGGGATCGGTGCGCCGACCCGTCCAGGTCCACTATTTCGGGGATAATGCAGTTCACCCTAGGATACGTGGCTAGCCTGTGGGCAATTGTGCCGTTCTTGTTGCCACAGCCATATACTCTTGCTACGGAGGATCTCCAGAGGAGCTTGGCGGCATCCAACGAAAGATGCCTGATCTTCACCCGAAGATGAGCAAGTTGTTGGTCTCGGAAAGTGTCATTGGCAGTAAGAGGTGATTGCTCGAGGCGCAACGCTTGCGCCTCCCGTGAGGTGATCTGCTGCAGCTGCGCCTGACGCTTGAGTTGGCCCTTGGCGAAGCCCCGGATGGTAGCCTTGCCCGCCTCCAACAGGACGCCTGGAGAAGACACCGACCCATCATTAGTCAGGAAGTACTGCTTAAGCTCCAGTCCCACCACCTATTTGAACTCTTTATCTTGAAGAAAGCAGATGGGGAGGGGCCCGTGCTAAGGAGCACTGGAGAATGGTCGGAGATACCCCTGGGAAGGAAACGGACATCTTGAATCATGATGCAGTCAGTCGATGGGACAAAAATCGCATAAACGTGCACGTGCGTGTGATGTGTTGCATAAGTATGAGTGAACTGTTTGGTGTGTGGGTGCCAGGTACGCCAAGCATCGCAGAGGCCCAGAGACGCGGAACAATTAATTAATTGTTTCGCTTGCGCAAGTCTAGTGGTAGATGGGGGCCTGTCGTGTCAAGGTGCGGAGAGGAAACCGCGTTGAAGTCACACCCGATAATGGTGGGGCCCAGGAACAAAGTGGCCAGCAGGGCGGTGGAGTGTTTCAGGGTCGTTGTGAGCATCGAGGGGGGGTGAGTACATGGACATGAGGTTAAGGGGAGTACCACCTAGGGAGCCACAGAGGGTCACTGACATTCCCTGGAGATCATGAATAACTTGTGTAAGTACAAAGGGTAGAGTGCGCTTTAAAAGGATAGCCACCCCACGGGAGCCCCGGGTGAAGCCAGAGTGCCACACTCTGTCATATACATAATGTGCTAGGAAGGGACAGTGGTTCCCCAGCAAAAGAGTCTCTTGAAGCTGGAGCACCTCTATACCGGGACATTGCGCATAACGGAGAACCGCCACTCGTTTAAGTCGGTCTAAGAGGCCCTCAGCACAGGTGTGTCAGTCATGGAGGCTTGTGGTCGGTGCAGTGGTGTGTGGCACCCCAGAGAGTCGGGAGGCTGCGTGGGGGTCACACTTGTGTGGAAGGGAGCTCATGAGGAGGCTGTGCGAACCACATGCGGAACTATCGCAAAGTGTCACTTGATAGCTGGTGTAAAAAAACAATAAGAAACAACAACCATGGGAAAAACAATCCCAACCCCCATACCTCCTCCCCCCACCCTATACTTCGAGAACAGAAGCATCTGTCGGCCCGCCATTGAGAACAAGAACCAAACTAGAACGTTTGTGTTGGGTTGCGTGGAGGACCCTTCCATTTAGGCGGATGTGGAATGTCTCGGCAGAATGGATTAGGATATTTACAGAAATATAAAATAGAATTGATTAAGATTCAGAATCAGAAAAGTATACACAGTGTTCTATGAAGAAACCCCATAAATTAACTAAAGGACCTATTTTGAATAGAACCCATGAAGAGCTCATCGTGAGAAGAGCAAATAAGAAATGAATTTAGCACAAAAAGGTGTTCTGGAAACTCAGCAGAGTTCCCTACAGCTACAGTAACAATTGTAAACAAGAATGTGATTGTTGCAGTAGCTCTGACCACCAAAACCCAAGTCTAGTCACCTTATACGAATAGCTAAAGAAATCAACTCACTGTAAAGAAGATATTCAGAATAAGGACAGATCCAGCAGCAAGACTCCTGGAATGGAAATAGAGGTCTGAGTCTAGGTCCAAGAAATCTGAAAATCTCTGCCTAACTACCTAGGAACACTCATTAATATAGATGCATACTTTCATAACATTTCTGTAGGCGTCCACTGTCAATATTCAATAGTAACTCACAAGATGGTGTCATCGGTCACGCGATGCTCCTTCTTCTGATTCCCACAGTCTGTACCCTTGTTGCCATTAGATGATACAATTTATTCACTACTTGTTACATGAGGGAAGGTTCTGTACCCTCATTGCCATTAGTCGATACAATTTATTCAATACAGGGAAGGTTCTGTACCCTCATTGCCATTAGTCGATACAATTTATTCAATACTTGTTACATGAGGGAAGGTTCTCATGAGAACCTCTTACCTAAGCTAAGAGGATGCTGTATGAGCTTGAAGCATGAACTATAACTAGACAGTAATATGAAAGCATCTATCAATGTTATTTGGAAACATCATTCATTAAGTCTATAAGTCATCATTTAACATAACGGTTCTAAAAAGCTCATAGTATTCTAACACATGATCTAACATGGGGTGAGGAGCTGGCTAAACATGATATTATAGTCATCACATCTCTGAAAGCTGTCACCAATGCTAAGCAGTTTTCTAAATATCTCATTCATGCAACAATGAGGAAGATTTGAGTGCAAAAAACATTTCTCTCTGAAACACACATTAATATACAGGTATTGGGTTAATGTATTTTCATGATTTATTTTACTGAGGTTCTAAAACATTATGCGTTTATTTTTCTACTAATCACTTCCTAGTATAAACGTTTCTAGAACATTCAAAGCATTTTAGGTGAAATTAGAAAGGTAAGTAAGTCGGTTTTGACATTCTTGTTCATTTCTTCCAGTGTCCTCTGGGCCATCCTTACCCCAATCAAGCCTTCATAATCTAGCCACCCAAATCTATGCCGAGTTGATCCCTACGATTCATGAATGGGTCAAGGAAGTTGACAATCTGGGACCTGTATGTGGGAGATATCCCTTTTCTCTCAAATTGCTCCATCATAATTATGGCGCTGATCACGATCCGGTAAAAAATTTCCCCGTGCGACTCGTATCCGGTCTTTTTACCGTACGAATCGTACAAGTGCCGTACGAACTGGCAATCACGATTCGCATGGTAAAAAGTCCATACGAACCGCATCGGGAATGATTTCCCACACGTCCTCGGGTCGGAAAATTTGTCCGACACGTCCTCGGACGATTCACCGTACAAACGTGAAAAGTCAAGTCCGACCGAGGAATCACGATCCATCCCGTGCGTCCGAGGGTACAACCGTATGGAAAAAACACCGTCCGCACCGAACTCCTATAGCAACCATGGAGACATGTGCCCGCATACGTGCCCAACACTCCCCCCAGCCCCCGTACGTCCGACACGTACCCCCCGTGTATGTACACCCCCACCCGTCTAGGTACACCCCAGTACGTTCGAGTCGCACCCCCACCCCTGTACGTGTCATACCCCCGTGTACCTACACCCCAGTACGTTCGAGTCCTACCCCCACCCCTGTACGTGTCGTACCCCCGTGTACCTACACCCCAGTACGTTCGAGTCGTACCCCCACCCCTGTACGTGTCGTACCACCGTCTAAGTACACCCCAGTACGTTCGAGTCGTACACCCACCCCTGTACGTGTCGTACCACCGTGTACCCACACCCCAGTACGTTCGAGTCGTACCCCCACCCCTGTACGTGTCGTACCCCCGTGTACCTACACCCCAGTACGTTCGAGTCCTACCCCCACCCCTGTACGTGTCATACCCCCGTGTACCTACACCCCAGTACGTTCGAGTCGTACCCCCACCCCTGTATGTGTCATACCCCCGTGTACCTACACCCCAGTACGTTCGAGTCCTACCCCCACCCCTGTACGTGTCATACCCCCGTGTACCTACACCCCAGTACGTTCGAGTCCTACCCCCACCCCTGTACGTGTCATCCCCCGTGTACCTACACCCCAGTATGTTCGAGTCCTACCCCCACCCCTGTACGTGTCATACCCCCGTGTACCTACACCCCAGTACGTTCGAGTCGTACCCCCACCCCTGTACATGTCGTACCCCCGTGTACCTACACCCCAGTACGTTTGAGTCCTACCCCCACCCCTGTACGTGTCGTACCACCGTCTAAGTACACCCCAGTACGTTCGAGTCGTACCCCCACCCCTGTACGTGTCGTACCACCGTGTACCCACACCCCAGTACGTTCGAGTCCTACCCCCACCCCTGTACGTGTCGTACCCCCGTGTACCTACTCCCCAGTACGTTCGAGTCGTACCCCCACCCCTGTACGTGTCATACCCCCGTGTACCTACACCCCAGTACGTTCGAGTCCTACCCCCACCCCTGTACGTGTCGTACCCCCGTGTACCTACACCCCAGTACGTTCGAGTCCTACCCCCACCCCTGTACGTGTCATACCACCGTCTAAGTACACCCCAGTACGTTCGAGTCGTACCCCCACCCCTGTACGTGTCGTACCACCGTGTACCCACACCCCAGTACGTTCGAGTCCTACCCCCACCCCTGTACGTGTCGTACCCCCGTGTACCTACACCCCAGTACGTTCGAGTCCTACCCCCACCCCTGTACGTGTCATACCCCCGTGTACCTACACCCCAGTACGTTTGAGTCGTACCCCCACCCCTGTACATGTCATACCCCCGTGTACCTACACCCCAGTACGTTCGAGTCCTACCCCCACCCCTGTACGTGTCATACCCCCGTGTACCTACACCCCAGTACGTTCGAGTCCTACCCCCACCCCTGTACGTGTCATACCCCCGTGTACCTACACCCCAGTACGTTCGAGTCCTACCCCCACCCCTGTACGTGTCATACCCCCGTGTACCTACACCCCAGTACGTTCGAGTCGTACCCCCACCCCTGTACGTGTCGTACCCCCGTGTACCTACACCCCAGTACGTTCGAGTCCTACCCCCACCCCTGTACGTGTCGTACCACCGTCTAAGTACACCCCAGTACGTTCGAGTCGTACCCCCACCCCTGTACGTGTCGTACCACCGTGTACCCACACCCCAGTACGTTCGAGTCCTACCCCCACCCCTGTACGTGTCGTACCCCCGTGTCCCTGCACCCCAGTACGTTCGAGTCGTACCCCCACCCCTGTACGTGTCATACCCCCGTGTACCTACACCCCAGTACGTTCGAGTCCTACCCCCACCCCTGTACGTGTCGTACCCCCGTGTACCTACACCCCAGTACGTTCGAGTCCTACCCCCACCCCTGTACGTGTCATACCCCCGTGTACCTACACCCCAGTACATTCGAGTCGTACCCCCACCCCTGTACGTGTCATACCCCCGTGTACCTACACCCCAGTACGTTCGAGTCCTACCCCCACCCCTGTACGTGTCATACCCCTGTGTACCTACACCCCAGTACGTTCGAGTCCTACCCCCACCCCTGTACGTGTCATACCCCCGTGTACCTACACCCCAGTACGTTCGAGTCCTACCCCCACCCCTGTACGTGTCATACCCCCGTGTACCTACACCCCAGTATGTTCGAGTCGTACCCCCACCCCTGTACGTGTCGTACCCCCGTGTACCTACACCCCAGTACGTTCGAGTCCTACCCCCACCCCTGTACGTGTCGTACCACCGTCTAAGTACACCCCAGTACGTTCGAGTCGTACCCCCACCCCTGTACGTGTCGTACCACCGTGTACCCACACCCCAGTACGTTCGAGTCCTACCCCCACCCCTGTACGTGTCGTACCCCCGTGTACCTACACCCCAGTACGTTCGAGTCGTACCCCCACCCCTGTACATGTCATACCCCTGTGTACCTACACCCCAGTACGTTCGAGTCCTACCCCCACCCCTGTACGTGTCGTACCCCCGTGTACCTACACCCCAGTACGTTCGAGTCCTACCCCCACCCCTGTACGTGTCGTACCACTGTCTAAGTACACCCCAGTACGTTCGAGTCGTACCCCCACCCCTGTACGTGTCATACCACCGTGTACCCACACCCCAGTACGTTCGAGTCCTACCCCCACCCCTGTACGTGTCGTACCCCCGTGTACCTACACCCCAGTACGTTCGAGTCGTACCCCCACCCCTGTACGTGTCATACCCCCGTGTACCTACACCCCAGTACGTTCGAGTCCTACCCCCACCCCTGTACGTGTCATACCCCCGTGTACCTACACCCCAGTACGTTCGAGTCCTACCCCCACCCCTGTACGTGTCGTACCATCGTGTACCTACACCCCAGTACGTTCCGGTCCTACCCCCAACACAACCTCTTAAGCACGGAGCGCACCCCAGGCCCCAACATCACACCCGCATGTACGAGTCGTACCAACCCACACACAAGGACAGCACCGTACAACCAAATGGCCCATGTACACACCGTACACACGCTCAAAACGCACGTACGCAACCAGGCCAAAACTAAACAACACAAGAATACACCATACGAATGGCACAAAGCCACTAAACATGGCCAACAAACACTACAAAAACACCTTCACTGACCTGCAACTGCCAAAGACAAACAGAGGCCCAAAACACCACCACTACTTATAACACACCCACCCAAACTTCAAACACTGCCACACCCACCCATGGACCAATAAAAAGGGCCCACACACACAAACCATGAGCCTTTGCAACAGACTCACTGCTGCCAGACACCACAGAACCATACTACAAGCTACACCACACCTTACACTTGCACACCTTCACACAACCACCTTCACAAACACCCCCTCATCACATTCACACACACACACCCACAACCATCCACACCCCCCCCCCAACATCCACACCCCCCCCCCACCATCCCCACCCACACCCCTCACCATGCCCACTACCAAGAATCCAAAGTTCAGTAACCGAGAGTTGGAGGTCCTTGTTGATCAAATCCTCAGAGTCGAGCCACAGATCTTTGGAACATTGGTCAGAAACACCAGCCTGGCAGCAAAAACAGCCATGTGGCAGACCATCGTCGATGCTGTGAATGCTGTTGCGGACACCAGAAGGACCAGGCAGGAATGCCAGAACAGGTGGTACGATCTGCGGAGGAGGGTCCGAGCCAAGAGGCAGGAGGAACACGACCAGGCCAACGCCACCGGAGGAGGGCCCTCCGGCAGACCCGTACACTACCATCCCTGGGAGGAGAGGGTGATGGCCATACTGCCGGTGGAGGCAGTCGAAGGATTAGAAGGACTCCGAGACCCGGGTGAGTACACAAACAACGCACCTCACATGGGGGGAACGGCATCCACAACCAAAATCACTAACAGGCACGCAACCACCACAAGCCATCGCATGACTCAACCACACTCCATGAGCACGCACATGCCACTGCTGCCACCATGCCCCATGCACCCAGCTGGACAATGTCAAGTCACAGGCCACAGAAGACAACAACACATGACACGGTAACCCGGATGGCGGGAGGCTGGGCACCAAAAATCACATAGTGCGACTCCGAAGCAGACAACAATGCACTCTGCCCATATGGCCTAGGTCACAGCCAGACAAACAGTGTGTCCCAACACAGGAATGACTTGCCAGCAAATGGCGGACGCCTTGCATCAACACATGGGGGTGAAGGCACTGTTTTGCACATGACAGCAGCTAATGAACAGCCAACATTGTGAAAGAGTGGCAGCACACACCACCACAGCAGCAGCGCACAGACACACATCACACCCAATGGGTGCCTGGAGATCAGAAACAAACTCACATCAACAAGCCAAGGGCCACTCAAAGATCTGCTAACAGTGTGTGCCCAGGAAGCTGGGCTGAGGTGACAGAGGGTGACACACAGAGGGAGGGAGAGGGGGACAGAGAGGGAGGGAGAGGGGGACAGAGAGGGAGGGAGAGGGGGACAGAGAGGGAGGGAGACACAGGGAGACGGACAGAGGGAGGAGGCTGACACACAGAGGGAGGGAGAGGGGGACACAGAGGGAGGGAGAGGGGGACAGAGAGGGAGGGAGACACAGGGAGACGGACAGAGGGAAGAGGCTGACACACAGAGGGAGGGAGAGGGGGACAGAGAGGGAGGGAGAGGGGGACAGAGAGGGAGGGAGACACAGGGAGACGGACAGAGGGAGGAGGCTGACACACAGAGGGAGGGAGAGGGGGACACAGAGGGAGGGAGAGGGGGACAGAGAGGGAGGGAGACACAGGGAGACGGACAGAGGGAGGAGGCTGACACACAGAGGGAGGGAGAGGGGGACACAGAGGGAGGGAGAGGGGGACAGAGAGGGAGGGAGAGGGGGACAGAGAGGGAGCGAGACACAGGGAGAGCAAATCAGCCGTGTGGCGTGTGCGAATGTCTGCTCGTCAGCAGGTAGACTGCGTGCATGTAGACAAGGGTGGCCAGTCCCAGAACCCCCCCTCTTCACCATGGCAAAACACAGGGCCATGTCACAACCTGTTCACGAGCACAACGACAGCTACCGGGATCATATAAGTGTGTGGATCCACTCCATGTGCACATGTACAGTGCTACACGGAAGGCGCCAATGCATGGCTCGCCACACCTGCCCACTCCACTGCTGCCTGCAGTCACACTTGACGCAGCAAGTAAGACTGTGCCACACATAGTTAAAGAGGCCAAAGTGGTGCCCAAGGGACACACCCATGCACAAGTGCACTGTGAGTGGAATGCAAGACAGATCCTAATTCCAAGAGGAAATGTGCCAACTTTGAAACTGATGAAACATGGATGTTGCATGGACCAAAATTAACATTGTCTCTCTCACACACAGGTCAACGTCGTGGTGCACCCCCCAACACAGGGGGGGAAGACTCACAGGACCTGGATCTGCAGGAGCCCGATCCCACCGGCAGCGACCACTCTCACCACTCTGTGGACGACCCCGACCGACCTGGCCCCTCTGGTGTCCAACCACCTGCAGCACCTGCGTCAGGTACAACTGTGCCAACCACCACCCCCACTCCTGCCACATCCCAGGAGACACCCAGGATCCCTGCCCCAACACCACAATGCAGCCAGGCTGGCCAGGAGGGACACGGTGTCCCGGGCACCCAGGAGGAGGCAGGCGACAACGCCAATGCCACCCCTCAGGGGTCCCAGAGACCCGATGTGCCCACAAGGGCAGGCCAGGCGCAAGTGGGCAGGGGTGGTGGGAGTGGAGGACGGCGGAGGCGCGAGCCTGACCAGTTGGCTGGGGATCCGGTATTTTCCCATGTCCGTAACATCCTGGACTCATACCGGCAGGACACCACGGGCATGGCCCAGGTTGTGTCCACCCCTCAATGAGATCAAGGGGAGCCTCGATGAGATAAAGACCCAGCAGGCCCAGCAACATGCGGAGCTACATGCCTGTCTACTGGTACACCAACGGAGGATGGAGGACAGACAGGCTGAGCAAGTGACGGCATTCCAGGGGATTCACGCTACACTCCGTCGGATGGCCGACAACATGGCCGACCCTCCATGTGCCAGAAGGCGGAGAACATCACCACCCACAGGGAGGGATCAGGAGGAGGAGGAGGAAACATCCGACGGAGCATCCCAGATGTCGTCACGGCCTGCTGCTGAGGTTCCCCGCAGGAGGGCGGGTCGTCCACGGAAAGGACCGTGAGGGCCGGCGCTACATCACCATCTCCCAGGACACCTGGCCTGGCACCTGGCCCACTGGAGCAACAGCATCAAGAGACATTCTCTGCCACATGGCCCTGCTGGTCACTGGCTGACCAATGTTGACAAAGACTGTGGCATGGACTCTGAGGATTTCCAATGGCAAGGACACCAACTCCCCTACTGAACTTTGGATTCCAAAATCCCGGAAAGGCCCTCACTTTTTCCTCCCCCCCCCCCCAATAATAAATCACACTATGAAGAGTAGATGCCTGCTGGTAGCATTATTATCTAACATGTGTCTTGTAAAGTCAAAACATGCCTGAGTCATCTTTTGTCTTCAACCACCCACACCCTGGGGCCTGAGTCTGGCACAGGACACATGGGTCACAGTGTATTAGGCAAGACAGACATGGAGCACCATACACACCCGTGATGGGCCCAACCAGCTGAGGGGGTTACCGAACAACCGTGCTGACACACACATTGAGTACAGCAACAGTCATGCGCAGAGGTCAGGGATCCAGTCCAGTGTCCTGGGGGGCACCCAGGTATGTGTAAGACAGGTGGCAGAACCATGTCCTGCAAGCTTGAGTCCGGTGGATGCAGAGAATGGGGTCCTGGCCAACGTTGGATGCATGGGGATGGCACATGTCACAAAACCCACACAGTCATGGACATCATGCCCAATACACAGTCTCAGCCCACACACACAGCTTGCATCTTGCCACTCGACACATTGACACATAGCCACAATCAGGGAATACCATGCCAGACAAGCAGGATGCACCGTGGCAACACACCAGCATTGACTGAGAAGAGGCACCTTGGAGGCATAGGGACACCTTTATTAGTCATGTATTCGGGATTGCTGAGGCAACTCGAAGTACACATGAACACATCATGTGGAGTAACATCTGGGTCCAACACTGGCACCCCCCTTCAGCAGCACACATGCGTGTTCGCCATGGAACTGTCACACAAGCGTCGGCTAACAGCTAAATACCCACAGCTGCACACGGAGAGCCTGCCATACACCATAGATCCGCTGATGTCGAAGTCCCACACCATGTCAAGCCAAAGCTAACCGTATGTGTCCGAGGGCAGTGTCACACACATTGATGCCATCATCACAATCCCCTATCCCATCACTGATGACTGTCAACCAGGCAGACCATCTATTCAGGGGTACACAGCTGCATGTCGTGTCCCATGGGGATGCGACATGGCTGCAGAGGAACAAAACATCGACAGGGGCAGTGTGCATACATCGTGAACAACTGCCACACCCAATACACCCCTGATGCATCCCTTACCCTATGGAGACTTCCAAACGTGTCCGTGCCTGTAACGCTGAGTCAGCCCACGATGACGTGTCCCTGAGGAATAGCAGTGCCACAACAATGCAAGCAGCAGACGGCATGCGCACGTACCTGGGGAAGAGAGGCACACAAGAAGTCAGCCACAAAAAGCACAGCCACTTGCATGTGCATTTACTCGACACATGTATGGATGACAACATGCTAGGTCACAATTATGACTGGGGAAGTACAACCATCACTGGCACCATCACTCCAGTGACACACCCACACACACCTCTGACTCACGTGCCATACATGCAGGTGGAGACACACATCACAACGCATGCCACACGGGGCCAAATGCGTGCACACTCAGACACTGGTACTCACCACTAAGCAAAGAAGTCGCGTATGAGCCGAGTCCGGATGTCCTCTTGCGGCTCCACATCCTCCACATCACTAGCCCCATTGCCAAGCCCTTCGTCCTCCACGGGTGGATGCTCCTCGTCATGTTGATCCAGGATAAGTGGCACAGCTCTTTCAACTGCCATGTTGTGCAGCATGCAGCAGACCATGAAGATCTTGCAGACCTTCGCCGGGGCATATGGGAGTGCGCCGCCGGTCTTGTGGAGGCACCTGAATCGGCTCTTCAGCATGCCAAACGTCCTCTCTATCACTCGCCTTGTCCAGCCATGGGCGGTGTTGTAGCGGAGCTGGGCCGGCGTGATGGGGTTGCGGAGAGGTGTGAGCAGCCAAGGCATGTTGGGATAGCCAGCGTCCCCTACATGGGAAGCACATGCTCATCGTTAGAAGTGGTGAAGCGGTCGTGCTGGTAGGCTATACAGAATACAGGACAGACAGACTGTACCCACCAACAACACATGCCCGTTCGTTGCGCAGCTGCATCATCATATCAGGCATCCCGCTACGTCTCATGATGTAGGCATCGTGTGCTGATCCTGGAAAACGAGCACAGACATGTGAAATCACCATGTTGGACTGACACACCACAAGGGCATTGATGGAGTGGTAGTGCTTCCGATTGCGGTACGCCACCTCCCGTGCGTGTGGTGGTACCAAAGCTACATGTGTACCATCTATGGACCCAATGACATGGGGCATCCCTCCCAGGGCATAGAATCCACGCTTGACCTCAGTCATCTGTTCAGGGGTTGGGAACTTGATGAAGTCATCCAGGTGAATCAACATGGCCTCTAAGAAATCATGCAGCACACCGCTGAACGTGCTCTGGGACATGCCACCAACATGAGCTATGGTATTTTGAAAGGTACCCGTGGCAAGAAAATGTAGGGCAGCCATTACCTTCAGCTGGGGTGTCAGTGCCGTGGGATACCTGTGCTGCGGTTGCAGGTGTGGTGCCAGTCTCGCCGTCAACTCCAGAATCAACGGTTGGGTGAAGCGGTAGAGCCGGATGCTGTCATTCTCCTGCATGGCAGCCAAGTCTGGAATTCTTCGGGCAAGAGGCGGCGCTCTGCAGTAATTTTGAAGTGACAAGGAAGAGTGAGTGCACTACGACAACAACTCATGTGTACTGAGCACATGGTAAACTGTCAATACACACATGCTACATAGGGAGTCAGGTATGTGCTACATGGCCAGGACACGTATGGATGCAAGGTGACACTCCTTCCAAGACCCAGCTACACACGGAGATTGAGAACCTCCCCATGCCACGCCATGGGAATAGCTGTGTCCCAGTGCAAGTGAACAGCCAGACGCAACACAGGAGTGACATACGCCCACACATCAGCAGCAGTAGGATGCCGATTGCAGAGACTGGTAGCGGAACACTGGAGCCACAGGTCACATGACATTACACTAGGACAGCCCACACACCTTGCCATGAAGGTGCACATGTCATGACTCACCACACATACCTTGTGAGGATGCTGACATGTCCTTGTCACGCTACTCCGTGTCCCATGCATACATGTGCACCTCACATCCGATTGCACATGTGGCATGGTGTGCGGAACAGTGTGCAATGACAAACTACACACAGACACATGTTGGTTGCTGCAACGGCTGCAGCTTTTGAGGGTGCTCCAACATCAACCTGATGGGAAGCCCCCACACATATATGACATAGTCACATTGTGCACCGTGGGTAGTGACAAGTCAGGTGTCATAACCCCTGTACCGGGCATCAGGGGACACTTCCGTGTGTTGTTGTCCGTGCCATGCCAGTGACGCTCACCCCAAGTGCGCAGTACGACATGCACACATGTCAAAGGAGTCAAGGGCATGCCTGGCACACATCGCACCATCACACAGTACATCTGTACACATCTCATCATACATCTGGTGCCTTCTCGACTCAGGAGTAATGTTCCACATCACAGGCCGTCACACCTGTGCCCCACACATGTAGTGATGCACAGACGATGCCTCAATGTCAATTAATGGACAAGTATGTCCATCCATGTACAAGTATGTCCGCCCTATCCCTACCTGTGTGCCGCCTGTCACCACTGTGATGTGTGAAAACCGCTGTACTGCTGCCAAGAGGGCCTGTGTACGTTCCCATATCACTATGGGAGTGCTGCCGTATGTGTACCCATCGTGATGGCGAGCGTACAGGCATGTGTACGGCCCGTACCACTACGAGTACGCATACGCGAGGCCACCCATAGTGGTACGGGCCGGACACACGCCTGTACGCTCCTTATCAGTATGGGTGGCCTCGCGTATGCGTAATCGTAGTGGTACGGGCCGTACACACGCCTGTACGCTCCCTATCACTATGGGTGGCCTCGCGTATGCGTACTTGTAGTGGTACGGGCCGTACACACGCCTGTACGCTCCCTATCACTATGGGTGTCCTCGCGTATGCGTACACGTTGTGATAGGGAGCGTACAGGCATGTGTACGGCCCGTACCACTATGGGTGTTCTTGCGTATGCGTAGTCGTAGTGGTACGGGCCGTACACATGCCTGTACGCTCACTATCACAACGTGTACGCATACGCGAGGACACCCATAGTGATAGGGAGCGTACAGGCGTGTGTACGGCCCGTACCACTACGAGTACGCATAAGCGAGGCCACCCATAGTGATAGGGAGCGTACAGGCGTGTGTACGGCCCTGAGACATCATGTCACAAGCCACTACATAGGACATGCGCGCTGTAAGGCATGACACTTGAGAGACTAACTCCCATGTCTGGACTCAGCATCAGTGCCAACTGACATGGAACCCACATGCAGTGAACTGGACAGGGCACAGGCAAGGTCCCAAAACCTGTTACACACCACCCCCACACATGATGCTACAGGCATAGTTCTCGTGGACAAAGCGCCAGCCTACATTACCTTGTGAAGGAGTGACCACACACAGACCAGGGAACACATTGCATGGAGGGGAAGGGTGGCAGGAGCGCTGCGCTATACTGGGGCAAACTGGATCTGCACAGCACCTTTAAACCCTGGCAGTGAATTCATGCTACTGTGCCCTTACAAATGCCGGTGACACACAACAAACACACATGTACCTACCCCCTTCCGGCTGCTGCATCTCCTGTAAGCGCCTCTCCAAGTCTGGAAAGACCACCGGCAGCACACGCCTGTGGAGGTGGCTCAGACGGCGGCGCCCGCGGTTCTTGTGGCTCACAGGTGAGTCCCCCAGCAGGACCCGTGCGATCCTCCGCGTCCAGCACCGGATATCCTGCCAGCGTTTCCTCACCTGGGACAGGCTCCGCCTCCGACCATCCACACCCCTCACGGCACTGACGGCGGTCAGCCAGATCTGCTCCTTGGCAGTGGCGCCTACCTGTGAGGAAGAACAAGTGACACCACATCAATACACCAGCCACATGTCACAGAGAGACATATGAGGACAAATTAGCTGGTTACAACAAGGCATGTCATGCAGCCAATGCATTGCACCTTTGTCATGGGGACATGATCCTCTGGGGAGGGAAGAAGCAGTACGTGCCATTGTAGGTACACAGGTGGGATGATGGCAATGTCACAATCAATGATCAAGGCTCACACTGTGCATCACACCCACCCCTCCTGTCTCAGGGCACTGCTGGGAGTGTTAGGCACCCACCCCTCCTGTCTCAGGGCACTGCTGGGAGGACTCAGCACCCACCCCTCCTGTCTCAGGGCACTGCTGGGAGGACTCTGCACCCACCCCTCCTGTCTCAGGGCACTGCTGGGAGGACTCTGCACCCACCCCTCCTGTCTCAGGGCACTGCTGGGAGTGTTAGGCACCCACCCCTCCTGTCTCAGGGCACTGCTGGGAGGACTCTGCACCCACCCCTCCTGTCTCTGGGCACTGCTGGGAGGACTCTGCACCCACCCCTCCTGTCTCAGGGCACTGCTGGGAGTGTTAGGCACCCACCCCTCCTGTCTCAGGGCAATGCTGGGAGGACTCTGCACCCACCCCTCCTGTTTCGGGGCACTGCTGGGAGGACTCTGCACCCCCCCTCCTGTCTCAGGGCACTGCTGTGAGTGTTAGGCACCCACCCCTCCTGTCTCAGGGCAATGCTGGGAGGACTCTGCACCCACCCCTCCTGTTTCGGGGCACTGCTGGGAGGACTCTGCACCCACCCCTCCTGTCTCAGGGCACTGCTGTGAGTGTTAGGCACCCACCCCTCCTGTCTCAGGGCACCGCTGGGAGTGTTAGGCACCCACCCCTCCTGTCTCAGGGCACTGCTGGGAGGACTCTGCACCCACCCCTCCTGTCTCAGGGCACTGCTGGGAGGACTCTGCACCCACCCCTCCTGTCTCAGGGCACTGCTGGGAGTGTTAGGCACCCACCCCTCCTGTCTCACGGCACTGCTGGGAGGACTCTGCACACACACCTCCTATTTCTGGATATGTACGCTTGGAACGTACACGGTGGGGGTACGCTCCATGCATTCGAGGTGAGGGTACGAGTCGTACTTACACTGGTGGGGTGGGGGTACGCTCCGTGCATACGGGGTGAGGGTACGAGTCGTACTTACACTGGTGGGGTGGGGGTGGGCTCCGTGCATACGGGGTGAGGGTACGAGTCGTACTTACACTGGTGGGGTGGGGGTGGGCTCCATGCCTACGGGGGTGGGGGTACGTGTCGTACTTACACTGGTGGGGGTGGGGGTATGGTCCGTATGTCCGCGGGTGAGGGTACGAGTCGTACTTACACTGTTGGGGTGGGGGTACGCTCCGTGCATACGGGGTGAGGGTACGAGTTGTACTTACACTGTTGGGGTGGGGGTACGCTCCGTGCATACGGGGTGAGGGTACGAGTCGTACTTACACTGGTGGGGTGGGGGTATGCTCCGTGCATACGGGGTGAGGGTACGAGTCGTACTTACACTGGTGGGGTGGGGGTACGCTCCATGCATACGGGGTGAGGGTACGAGTCGTACTTACACGGGTGGGGGTACGCTCCGTGCATACGGGGTGATGGTACGAGTCATACTTACACTGGTGGGGTGGGGGTACGCTCCGTGCATACGGGGTGAGGGTATGAGTCGTACTTACACTGGTGGGGTGGGGGTGGGCTACGTGCATACGGGGTGAGGGTACGAGTCGTACTTACACTGGTGGGGTGGGGGTACGCTCCGTGCATACGGGGTGAGGGTACGAGTCGTACTTACACTGGTGGGGTGGGGGTACGCTCCATGCATTCGAGGTGAGGGTACGAGTCGTACTTACACTGGTGGGGTGGGGGTACGCTCCGTACATACGGGGTGAGGGTACGAGTCGTACTTACACTGGTGGGGTGGGGGTACGCTCCATGCATTCGAGGTGAGGGTACGAGTCGTACTTACACTGGTGGGGTGGGGGTACGCTCCGTGCATACGGGGTGAGGGTACGAGTCGTACTTACACTGGTGGGGTGGGGGTGGGCTCTGTGCATACGGGGTGAGGGTACGAGTCGTACTTACACTGGTGGGGTGGGGGTGGGCTCCATGCCTACGGGGGTGGGGGTACGTGTCGTACTTACACTGGTGGGGGTGGGGGTACGGTCCGTACGTCCGCGGGTGAGGGTACGAGTTGTACTTACACTGTTGGGGTGGGGGTACGCTCCATACGTACGCGGGTGGGGGTAGGGTCCGTACATATCCGTCCCCACGCTATGTGATGCTTGTGCGGGCCGTACCCAGGCCTTTGCCACGTGGGTACGATCCGTCCCGCCATTGTTGGGGTGACGTGGGTGTGGGCGTGGTACGTCTCGTACCCACGCTCTTCAGGCGTGGGTACGGGACGTACCGGTCTGGTTGTGTTGCCGGTTCGCGTGGTGACGGACTTCCGTTGTGGCGGTCGCTGGCTTAGCTGGACACGCCCCCACCCCCTCGTAGTGACCAGGGCATGGGTGTCAGGTATGTCCTGGGCATGTGTGGTTTGTGACTTTGGTGGGGGTTTTGTGGCCTGCCCTGGTCCTGCCACCCCCACCCCACCCCACTTTCCCCCCTCCCTTAGTTATTCTGACCTTCTGCAGCGTCTGCGTCGTAACCTGTAGAGGAGGTGGACTGCTATGAGGGCCGGGATGACACGTAGGTTCGGGTCCATGTCTGTCCGTCGCGTACGGGTCCTCCTTGTTTGCGTCGTCCTGTGTGTCCGTCGCGTACTGGTCCTCCTTGATCGCGTCGTCCTGTGTGTCCGTCACGTACTGGTACTCCTTGATCGCGTCGTCCTGTCGCGTACTGGTCCTCCTTGTTCGCGTCGTCCTGTCTGTCCGTCGCGTACTGGTGGTCCTTGTTCGCGTCGTCCTGATTTCCCGGCAGTTTTTGGCAGCCGGAAAATATTCACCGTGCGGGATGACGTCGGTGCGAATCGTGATTCCTGGTTCGTGAATGGCAGGCTGCGAGCGTCCCGACGTCAGGTCGGCGCTTTCCCGGATCGCATTGGTAGGTTTATTTTGTTCGGTCGGGCTTTTTTACGAATCGTACGGAAATGGTGTTCCGTGCGAATCGTAATTCCTTGTTTGTAAATTTTGACGACCGGGTACGCGTCGGACGGAGAATATGCTCCGTCCGACGGTTCGTACCCGGTTTTTGCCGGATCGTGATCGGCACCTATGTCTTTTAGTATGTGGAACTCGCCCACAGCTTCCAGATCGGCTCCATGGCATTTCTAGGTATGCCTGGGCTGCACTTGTAAATATAGGAAGAACAGACTTTTATGTAGAGTAAAGTCATTTTCCATATAATTATGGATTTGCCACACTTTCCACATAATCCATTATCTGCTGCATAATCTGCAGATTTTTTTTAAAAAATGGTTTCGAGCTAAAAACGTGGCAACAGGTTTCCTTGCATAGTGGAAGACCCTTCACAAAGGTTGACTGGTCATCTTTCAGTTGTTTATTTCTGTATATGGGTATTAAACTGAACTGGTACTAATAGGGTGAAATATTTTCCCAGACAATATTACCATGAGTAATAATGTCAAAATATTGAAGTGTGCCGCATTATGCAGTATAATTTGCAATTTTGTTTCGGCATATTTTAATCAACCCTGCTGCATAATTTGTCCTTGCTGCTGCATAATTGCAGTGGCCTTGGTTAAGACCTTATTGTTTTTACTCAATCTGTTGTTATTATAAGACTGCTAAAAAGGGGTTCTGGGGGGGGGGGGGGTTGTCTGTACTAATACATTCTTATTAGTACAAACAACCCCAAGCACTGTGTTATATTTGAAATCCGGACTTCATGTTTCTCCTGACACTGCACTCTAAACAGATAATGCCTACCGGTAAGGGCAATTTGTAAATCCTACACCTTGTAACCCTCATTGCCTTATGTTACGCATCCTGTATATTGATTTACATACTTTTATGATTTATTGTCAATGTATAATGTGTATGTGTGCTGTGAGGCGTCCTGACACCCTAAAATAAAATGTGTAGCACTCCAAAAGATTCAAATTTGTGGTATTTAAAGTGTTTTTCTTATAAATTCTCATACAGGCTGATACATCGGACATTCTTACAGTGCATGCATATCAATTGTATACAGGGACTGAACAAAGTGAAAAAAACATGCCTCCAGAGTGTAGTTTCTCTTACGTACTTGCAAAGTGTTAAGTTGTGTGCTTCGTTTCCCCTCCATTGCATAGGCATCTAGGAGTTAGACAACAGATAGCCCCATCCAGGTTCCTACTGGAACAAGAGAAGTATTGATGTTATGTGTCCAGCTGGAATCCCAGATAAAAAAGTTCCCATCGGGCCTGCACTGTACTGCTCAGAACGGAAAGCAGGCGCTGCTGAATATGTCCCGGTTTTGCAAATGGGACACATTCAGCATGTTTCCATGGGGATGGGCAGGCGTGACGGTGTCCACCCTGTGAAAATAGTGGGTGGATGCCGTTCACTCGTGTGTACCCCCGACTTGTGCCCTGCTGTTTGATGAGTGTGCCCTGCCACAGGGTGGTCTGTAAGGTCACCCTGCTCTGCCAGCCGAAGCATTTAACTGCTGGCTTGCAGCATTCTAGGGGGATCTAGTGATCTTGGGAAATGCATGCAGGATCTGGGTACCCTAGATAGGAGAGTATAAGTAGTGTGGCTGTAAAATGGGGAGCTCTAGGTGCATAGCTGTGTTGCCTCTATCGCTTAAGAGCCAATCATTCATAGGAACGAGCTGAGATGTTCAGTAGTAAGTACAGTTAGTGATTGTGAATACCCAATCCACCGTCAAATGTGGCAAGTGTGCAATTGGCAATTGATACTCGTGGGGTGCTCCTGGCCCATAGGAATCACCTCTTTTATTACAATGGTTTGAGATTATTGGAGGATTGTCCTCCGGACTGTTTCAAGATAATTTAGTGGGATTTTAACCTTACAGAATCCTGTTCTTTTAGTTCTAGGAATTACTGAATTAGGTATGTAGGGTTTTCTTAATCTGTTAATTAAATATGCTGTATTTATTTTCCCTTTTATATTTTATGCTTGTTATTTATGGTTTTGATTAACTAATAAATTATATTATTATTAACTCAATTGGAGAATGCCCTATTATAGCATGTGAAGTTGTTCTTTGAGTTAGAAGGGTGGCGGTCAGGTCCCTCTTCCACATTATTGCACCCTTGTGTGTTAACTGAATGTGTCCTTAAATATTTTATTAACTCACTCTTATTGGCCATTGGTCTCCAGGTGGGACACTAATGTTCTTGTGAATAATTGCCAAATTATGAAAATACACTTTTATCCTCTCTCTACTGATTTGGGGCCTAATTTCTGACACTCTGATTTCACACAAGCCTTCCTAAGCAAAATTGTCATTGAAGAATTCTTTGATCACTTCTGTAGACCCTCCTTCAACCATCCACATTTCAGACCACTTAGAGGAGTAATCCACTAAAACTAAGCTATAAGCATCTTTCCTGTGCAGAACTGCAAATGGTTCCAATTAGCCTTCATGGCCCTCCGGGAAAATCCACAGGCTTGCATTCTACCCTACCTCTTTGTCGATTTATCACATCCACAAAATAGTACTTTCATCCATGGCCAGCACCAATACAATTTCCTAATGTGTCTTTGTGCAAGAAGTTCCCAAATATCCCTAATGATGTTAGCTGAAGGTGTTCCTCCCCAGTCAAAAGAAAACTATAATTTTATTCCTAAGTACTAAAATACCACTTTTCACTGCAAGTTCCTCTTAAATCCTACAGAACAACATGAGCTCTCCCAATACCTCCTTTCCACTGGCCATCCTACTGACACAGATTCGACAGGGAACCTTCAAAATACCCTCATCTAACTCTATCTCTTTATTCCATTATTCCTCAGTCATGCAAACAATACTGAACATACAGTAAACATACCTGAAATCCTCAAATGTCACTCCACACTCACGTCTTCCACCAAGGTTCCCTCCTCCTTCGCAAGCACCAAGCTACACATGCAATTCTTGCACATTGAGAGGGAATGGTGTGTATTATATAGTGTGGTTGTGCGACTTCACCATGCAAAATACTTACCAACCCCTTTAGAACCCTAGGGTTCATTTATCAAACCTTCAGCTCAACCCTGGGTAGCTGTGGCTCTAAGCAGTAAGGCTTCCACAAAGAAACATCAGTAACGCATCTAAACAGCATCAAAACAATTGAAGAAGAAATCGACAAGACACCAGAGAAAACCAACAATTTATAAAAATAGACAGTATTTTTAGACATCAAAACAAAACAATCCACCACAGGGTTCCGGAGATATAGATTTTACAAGTTATAGCAACTCAAAGCATTTCAATCACCCACAAACAAGCACTGGCATATTCAACAAATATGACATTTAGAAACCTTTTGGGCAAAAAGTTAGGCAAGTTGTAGTGCGGTCGGTTAAAGTTCCTTGGGGCAACCAGCTGTGGCAAGGGGCAAGTCAGAAGGACCAGCAAGGCCCTCAGAAACAGCCACCTCCTCAGAAGAGGCAGTCTTCCAGCAGTTCCAGTCATTGTATCCTCTTTCAATAGCTTCTTATGGAAGTGGTCCTGATGCTGAAGATACAGGATGCTTTATGCGCCGTAGTCGACAGGGTGTCTTCCTACAGTGACTCCTCAATCTACAAAGATGAGAGGGTTCTGGACACAGGGTTTGATGTCCCATGAGGTCCTCGCCTGTCTGGCCAAACTCCAGTCGCCACTGGACTACCAGTTGTTCTGTGTCACCATCACAGCCAAATCCTTCTCTGGGCTGGAGCTTGCCTTCTGGGTGACAAAGTGGCACTCCAACAACTCTCCTGGGTCTAGCAGACTCACTTTAAAACTTCTGAACATCGGGTTCTGGTCCATGGTGCTGCCCGATGGCAGGGAGCAACAATCTGGGAATTTGGGCAACACTTGCTTTTATCAGGCTTCTTCAGTTGTTGTGTCCCTGTGCTGCAAAAAGGAGGGCAGTCGGCTGACCCTTGGAGTCTCATTGCTTTAGCTGAACTCTGTATACAACTTCTCCTTGAACAGGACACAGCAGGCACAGTCCCTCTCCTTTGCAGCCACCAGGTGCAGTCCACATCGGTGCAGCCTCTCTTCGGTCCTTTTTCCAATACAGTTGAGATCTGAGTTCTGCGTGCCAGGGTTGCCCTATTTATGTACAAAAAATGCCCTCAGAGTAGGGTGCGGTTGGTAACCAATGGGCTACCAGGTTCCCTCCCTCCTATTAACCACTTTTTGGGAAGCGTGGTATCTGGCTATCCCAGGATTCACCATTCTGCCCACTCTTAAGATGCGAGAATCCCCACTCCTGGTATCCAGCTCCCTAGGCCATTTAAGAAGTCTTCTGCCACGGGGGCTACATGCCCTTGGAAAAACTGGTTGGACAACAGGTTTATCCTCTTCTTTCCGGGTGCCAACTATTGTGCCTAAACAATGGGGCTGCCCCTCTACCAACTGTACCTCATTTGCCCTTCAATGGCGGCTTCAGCTTTGAAGCGTGCCTTTTGGGCCAACACCTTTATGGGTTCCTGCAGGAGGGAGGTAATACCTTTCCCCAGTGCAGGCCCCTATTCTGTCCTTTCCTTGAAGTCATTAGCACATCTCCCCAGGAGAGCAGAACACTGTCATGGGTCCAAGCTCCATGTGCAACCGTTAAGGGCACAGGAGATTGCAGGCAACAAAGTGGCAACTATGTAAAAGTTGCACAATGTAACTTGTTACATTATGTTCAACTGGAGAACCAGTTTGGGCTTAACGTAACAAGTTATTTGATACCTTGGAGTATCAACGTTGGTTGCACCGTTCAGGAGTTAGCACAGCTAAGGGGTCAGCATGTAACCCTGCACTCGCCAAAGGAGCAACCAAATCTTTCCACAGTAAAAACAACGGTTTTGTGTTTTTACTGTCAGAACATGTAAATACATGTTTTGGCCATGAAATATGATGCACTCTGCCTTAGAGCCCGGTAGGCCTGCTAAAGGGGCAACGTACACATGTTTCAGGTGCTGAATAGACATTTCCATGGCTTTTAAATGGCAAAGTTATTCTAACAGTTCAAAACTGCCCTTCCAGTCTAAAATGGCAGACTGGGAGACTCGTTTTACTCTTGTCACCCCCAAAGGGGACACAATATTTGCTGCAATCCCTTTTGGGGACTCCCTAACTTTGGGCCCTGGATACCCTGGTTACCTTATTCTAACGGACTTATAGGTAAGTTAGCCTATGCCAATTGGGTATTGCAAATGTAATACACATGTTTTGAGGGCCACAGCACTGAGGTCTAGCTAGTAGACCTTAGTGCACTCTCAGAGTCGAAAGAACAGAGGCATCAGTCAAAAAAACCTGGGGTTGACCATATAAAAAGAGGTAGTTTCTGTCACACATTTTTTTTCCAGATACATAATGAATGGTACATTGGAAAGCTTAAAATGTGTTGTCAACTGTCGGTCATATGGGGCCGAAGAGCGGGATGCCACTAAAGCCAAAACGCCATGAATCCATCTCATGGAGTAGGAGCAGGCCCCAGTATCTGGTTCTTGTGAAGGTGCGGGAGCTCTTGGCAGGGAGTAACTACAACCGCCAAAACAGAAAGAATAAACAGAGAGGGGAAGGCCGAGGCAGCAAGCCTCTCCCCGCTCAGACTCCCAAGATCATCGAATATGTTTTTTCTGAACAAGACTGCTGTGGAGCAGTGGCGGGTCATGCACGGACAAGGCAAACATGTTCTTCATCGTGCACTGCAGAGTACTGTGGCGGAGACTGAGAGAGCAGGACACATTGCACTATTCAGAGAAGACCAATAGGTGAGAGAGGGTGTGGAGTCAGAGGAAACAATGCCGCCACCTTCAGGCACCAAACATGACATTAGCCCACCTCTGCACCGATTAGTAAGGAGCGTCATAAAGTAGAAGCAGCACGCCAATAGGTTAGTGCAAACCTCTAGGGGTGACTGAGGGGGCAGTGAAAGGTCCGCAAGTGTCTCATTTCTATGAGTGGAGTCAGGGAATCAGGGAGAAGATATTCCGCAAGAACACTGCCTCCATTGACCATGGGACATGCGGTCGGGTGAAAGTAGAGAGGGGTAGCCGCAAGAAGGGAAGTGCGGTTCCAAAGAAAACAGGATCAGACCCAGAGGTGGTTGAACACTTTCTTTCAATTTCAGACAGGTCAAATTTGTAGGGAGATGACAGGGACTCCTCTGGAAGTGATTCCAATGACAGCTCACTGAGTCAGATAATTGAAGCCCTTGACAGCAATATTTGCCTAATAACCAGAAAGGTTTCTGGAAAAGGTGGACAGAAAGGGTGGTTCTGGATGAGATTTGAAATGTGAGTGTTCAATTACACAGAGTCTAGGAGGTAGTGTTATAGAGCCCCAAGATCAGCCAACACAGGGTCTGTGTGCTGAAGTACCAGCCCTCTAGGCCATCTATCAAAGTATTATAGCACATAGGGACGAGACGCAGGCTGATGACCGCAGAACTTGGGCAGCTACCAGGTAGCTGCAGGGGGCAATACGAAAGCCGCCTAAAACATTCTTAGAGACATCAGAGAGGATATCCGTACTGGAGGACAGGGCGATGGCAATAGAAATAGAATGGATGTGGCAGCCATTAAGGGACAAACAGGGGACCACAAGGCCCAGTTTATGAACACCCAATGGAAGCTGTCAATAATTGAGAACCGACAATGCCACAATAATTTGAGAGTACTGGGAGTGGAAGGTGGGGAATGAAGCAAGGAGGTTCATGGTCAAGGTGTTTCAGAAGGCTTTCCCAGCTTGAGGGTTGGAATTGGGACCATGAAATTCAAAGAGCACATAGATTTCCATTCATGAGGAAGCAACTCAATCACAGGACAGAGAAGCCTAGAGCCATTCCGATTTCTTTGAGGAACTTTCTCCTAAGGTAATTGGTGTTTGAGAAAGTACGACTAGATTCCAAGCACAGGGGGATGCCTGCTCTTTCTTTGTGAGAACAGAATGTTGCTACATGATGGGTTAGAGATGCTGAAGGCTTAGGCAGTTTTTAGGACAAGGGTGCACAACCCTGTCTGATGAACCCGTCAGGACTAAAAATCATCAAGAACGATAAAACTTGTATATTTATTTCAGAAATCAAGGCCAAAGAGTTTTTGGATAAAATTAATAGGCTGAAGTTAGATCATGCCTGATTTGATTGGATATGTTCTAAGGGGGCAGGGTATAATGGGCCTGATTGTTGATTTCTGTATATGGAGGACTATGAAGGCAGAACTGAACCGTTTGTAGCGCGTCCAGAACACAGCGGCACGTGCCATACTTGGACTTTCAAGATCGTGCTCTGGAGCCGGAGCCGTCCGTCGCCTCCACTGGCTCCCGATCTCTAAAAGGGTTGAGTTCAAGACTCTATGCCTCACCTTTAAAATTCTAAAGCTCTCTACACCTGAGATCCTGTCGGGCCTGATCACCCCTTACATCCCTAGCCGCATGTTGCACTCTTCCCAACCGATCCTGGCTTCTGTGCCCAGAGTCAAGCGATCTAGAGCTGGTGGTAAGTCCTTCCGTCTCCTTGCCGCCAAGCTGTGGAATTCCCTCCCTTTGAAGATCCGCAGCTTAGAGTGTCTAACATCCTTCCGTAAGGCTATCAAAACCTTTCTTTTTCCCATAGCCTAACCTTCTCTCGCTTGGAAACTGCTATTAGCGCCGGGACGCCCCTTCGTTGGGGCAGCTGCGCGCTTTATAAATGGTTTTAACATAACATAACATAACATAACATGAAGGTCGATCGGGGGCAATGCAGGACATAACACTTTTTTATACAATTCATCTTTGTTGGTTTATATTTTTACTTTAGTTTAATCTGTCAATGGAAATGAATGAAGGTTTCATTTTAGGCTCTGGTTAGGGGTGGAAGGCTATTGAGAAAAAAACAAATACTTAAAAAGATAAAAAAGGCCATACTCCTTTTAGTGTTCGTTTTAAGGTTTATTGAAGCCATTGTATACACTATTCCAGGACTTGGAATTACTACATTTTTGGGCCTTACTTTATCGCTGATTACAGAAAGCTTTTAGGTATGTTTTACTTTCCTGGTTTTCTATATAACACAATAGGTAAACTGTTTTACCCCTCAAACTCAAACTCAAGCTTTCTCTTTCTGTTTCATAGATTGTGTACCACTCTTGTGTATGCAGTCAATTACTTAAGTTAGGAAGAGGGAATTGTTACAGGTATTACTATACCGTTATGTAGATTAATGAATCCCTGTTAGCTCAGTTGTATAGTTCCTGTAGGCTCAAAACATACACTGATACCCTTATTCTCTTCTTTGTATACAGGAGACACATAGAGACTTCCTGGTCACCACACAACTCCCTACGCTGACTCTGTGGCCCCTTGTGTCTCTCTTTCATTCCCCGTGTTACCTTAACTAGCTTTGACATTGTTGGGCAGTCTTGGTGGTGGGAGGAAGTTGGGACCTTGCTTCAGTTTATTCCTATCGCTGCTGTGGAAATACAGGTCTGAATTAACAGGACTCAAAGCCCACATCTACTTTCCGCCTAAGTGATATGGAAAAACACCAGATTACCCTCGAAGAGTTAGACCACATGATAGGGAACTTACAGAAGGAAACTCAAGCCCTTACTCTTAGAGTAGACACTATGCAGCAGGCCTGCTACAGAGACAACTCAGGGGGCTGCTGGAAACCTGTTTTCTCCGGCCTCTTCCTCTGGGACAAGCACTCCAGTTTTTCATGTTACTACCCCTCCTGCTATTCCATTGTCACCTCCTGAATTGTTTACAGGAGACTCCATAACATTTTTCTAGGTTCATTAATCAATCCCAGTTGCACTTTATGTGCAAAGCCTTGTGTTTCTCTATGGAACAGGCTAAGGTAGCATTATCTTATTGTACTTAGGTGGAACTGCAGCTACATGGTCTATTTCCCTAGTTGAACGTAATGGCCCAATGTTATATAATTACACTGCCTTTAAAGATTAGTTGAGAAGTCTTTTTGACCGGCATTCATTTATGCAATCTGTAGACACAGAGTTGTTGAACTTACAGCAAGGCAATAAAGACCTTAGACTTATAAATCTAGTTTCAATAAACTTGTTGCAGAAGCAGGTTGGCAAGAAGAAAAACACAGTGCTTTGTTTTATCGAGGACTTATAGATGGCCTAAAAGATGCATTAGTTCAGGTTATACAGACCCTCCTGAATTGTGTAGTGCTATCATTGATGTAGTAATAAAACTGGATCACAGATTGTGCGAGAGACGAACAGAAAAGGGGTGTCCTGACAACAGAGTTCTACTATATAAAAAGAAAAGAACAGATACTGAAAAAACTACAGAAGAAGCTGAACCAATGAAGATTGGCAGCATTCAAGAGCCTTTAAGTGAAGAAGAGCATCAAAGACGTAGAGACAAGAAGTTAAGTTTATATTGTGGTAAACAGGGGGAGTTTTATCGTGACAGTCCTGTAAAGCCTAAGAGAAGAGGAGACTTGGGAAACTAGAGTGCTGAAGCCTGTTGGGGCAAGTGCTTTGCGTAGTTCTGGTCTAATAGTCTCATAAAACCCAGCACAAGACACTTCCTTGTCTTCTTATCACCATTTTTGGTCAGCCCCCATATCACATGGGGTGAGCATTCAACAGACGTACAGATCATGATAGATTCAGGAGCAACAGGGATTTTTATGGACTTACAGTGGGCCAAACAAATGAATATCCCTTTATGTCCAAGGAAAGGTCAATTAAGTTTAAACCATTGATGGTAGTACCATAAAGTCTGGTCCCATAACTCATGCCACTGGTGATTTATGTCTCATTATGCAAGAGTCTCATATACAACGTGTCTGTTTTGATTTGATTAAATCGCCACCGTTTCAGGCCATACTTGGCATACCGTGGCTTGTAAAGCACAATGCTGATATTGCTTGGAAGAGTCAAACTCTTTCTTTTCATTCTGATTACTGTGACAAGCACTGTACACTGGGCATAGAAAGTCAGAAGGCGATAGCTGTAATAACTGAAACAGTTGTATCTGAATTAACTTTGTGTTATCAGGACTTGGCAGAGGTGTTTGACAAAAAAGGCTTCTTTTTTTCCTCCTCATCGACCATATGTTTCTCGTATTTACTTAATTACTGGAGCACATATTCCTTGCAGTAGAATTTATGCATTGACAGAAAAAGAAAATTTATTTCCGGGATTACTTGGATGAAGTGCTTCAAATCTGGTTTATCAGACCCTCTTGCTCCCCAGCTTCCTCTCCTCTTTTTTTTAAGTACAAAAAAAGAGGGCGGTCATGGGTGTTGGTCATTCGTCATAGGTCATAGGTGTAGCATTGACTATAGATCCCTTAATGACATTACTATAAAAAATAGATACCCTTTGCCATTAATTCAATCATTGCTTGATCAAGTCAAAGGTGCAACATTTTCACCAAACTAGATCTAAGAGGGGCGTACCATTTGGTACGAGTAAAGGAAGGCGACAAATGGGAAAACGCTTTTTGCAGTAAGTTTAGGCTATTCGACTGCCTAGTTATGCCCTTTCAGCCTTTGTAATTGCTTTCCAATTCTTTATTAAGAAAGTTCTGAGAGAATTGTTAGATGTCTGTGCCATTGCTTACACAGATGATATTTTAATTTACTTGTTGTCTGTTGGAGACCATACAAAACATGTCAGAGCTGTCCTACAGAAATTAAGGGACAATGGGCCCGATGTAGGTAAATATGAAATACCGATTCCTAAATACCGAATTTTACCGATTCGGTATTTAGGAATCGGTATTTCATATGTAGCCAAAAATTCGGTAAAAAATACCGAATCGGTAATATTCGTTATTACCGAATCGGTAATACCGATTCGATAATAAGGAATCACCTTCCCATTCATTCCTATGGGCCTGGAGGCCCATAGGAATGAATGGGAAGCCATTCACTATTACCGATTCGGTAAATACCGAATCGGTAATAGGGGGAGCATATTCAAGGGTGGCAGGGTGTCACATTGACACCCTGTTGCACACCTAAATCGTGCATGTGTGCACATGTGGCGCACATACATGCCCTAAGGTGCCACATGGCACCTTGAAAAAAGCTAATTATTGCTTTTTTAAAGGTATTCAGTATTTACCACCAACTTGTAGTTGGTGGTAAATACCGAATCCTGAATGCAATAATGCAATCACTTGAGTGCCTCCTACATAGCCTTTAAGGATTCGTTATTTTACCGATTCCTTAAAATAAGAAATCGGTAAATTACCGAATCCTTAAAACCTGCCTACTACATTAGAAAGGGCTAAATACTGGTCGGTAACGGGAAAATTACCAATTTTCGGCCATTACCGACCGGTATTCAGCTACCTACATATGGCCCAATAAGTTGTGAATGCAACATGTCTGAGGTTACCTATCTGGGGTTTGTGTGATCCCCAGAAGGGTCAGTACGGACCCTCAAAAGGTATCAGTCAATACTCAATGGTGGTCGCCCCAATCTGTAAAAGAAGTACAAAGCTTTTCAGGAATTGCTCATTTTTATAGTCACTTCATTGATAAGCATTTGCTTCTCCTATCACTAAGCTTCTACATAAGGGAGTAAAATTCCACTGGACTCCTGAGGCGGTAGAGACTTTTCAGAAGGATTTTACCAGTGCACTCATATTGAAACACCCAGGTCCCTCCCAACCATTTGTTATTGAGGCCGATGCTTCTCAGGTGAGATTGGGGGGTTACCATCCCAAAGAGACAAGTCATGAGGCTGTTTACATCCTGTCACTTTCCATTCCCATAAACTCAGTCTCACAGAACAAAACTATTCAGTGGTATATAGAGAGCTACTTTCCCTAAAAGAACATTTGAAGAATGGTGCCCGTATCTGTTAGTAGCATTACACACCGTAACAGTTCTTAAAGACCACCAGAATATGCAGTTCTTAAAATCAGCATGTGCATTGTCTATGAGACAATTGCACTGGACCCATAATTTCAGTGAATTTGATTTTGTAATTCAGTTTCAGACCGAGAGGAAACACGGTAAGTCTGATGCTCTCTCAAATTTAGGTTAGAATGCTCTTGAGACACCTAGTGATCATCCAACTTTTATAGCCAAAGAACGCAGTCTATGAGCATTATATTCAGAAGAACAGTTTCAAGTGAAGTATTAAAGGCTCAACAATCCAAAGAAGTGGAAGTCCTTGAACAAACACATAAGGGGCTAAGAGTACAGAATCTCCTATACATACAAGGGTGTTAGTTATCCCTACAGTACCTTTGTAGCAGCAGGCTTTAGAAGGATGCCATTCACATAAACTCACTGGTCATCCAGGGAACAAAAGACTATCAAACTCCTTAGAAGGTATTTTTGGTGGGCCACACTGTCAACCAATGCTAAACAATATGTACAAAAATGTCATATCTGTGCCCAAAGCAAGAGTTCCCATCAGGCACTTGCCAGCTTCCTAAATCCAATGCCTACTCCTCCTGCTCTTTGGCATTCTGTTTCTATGTACTTCATTGTAGAACTACCAAACACTGAACAGGGTTTCGCCATTATTCTAATGGGGGTTGATATGTTAAAAACGTGTTAAATAAGACATTCCACTTCATTACCATGAAGAAATTACCTACATCGAAGAAGTTGTCCGCAGTGTTCTTAGAACACATTGTGCGCCTCCATAATCCCCAGTTGTTTTAGTTTCTGACCAAGATTTCCAGTTTGTGTCTAAATTTTGGAAAGGGTTGGGTGTCATGTTACAGATGGATATCTGCCTATCATCTAGCCATCACCCTCAAAAGGATGGTCAAAGTGAGAGAGTGAACCAATGCCTTGAGCAATATTTGTGGTGGCAATTATTGTACTCCTCCCTAGATTGGTACACATTTTTATAGGCAGCTGAATTCACCTTTAACAATGGCATGCATTCCTCGACAACTTGTTCTCCTTTCTACTGAAGAACCAGAACCTTTTGGACCTGGCGGCGCAGGGTACTCCTTAATCTCCTGGGTTCTCCTGCTTAGCTACACAGAGACACGGGGACACTCTGTTGGCGTAAAAGATCAGATTTATTAGCTGCCGCTAGTACAGTTGTCCTAGAAGTACACACGGTATGTTCTCAGGAGACTGCCACTTCACTCCATGGCGCACAATCTTATATAGTATATAGGTGACATATACATTAACTAAGAACACACCTAAAACATATAAAAGGAGCCAATAAGAAAAGTTGGAAAACAGAACAGAATCAATAGGAAAGGTTTGAAAATAAAGTATCGAGTAACTCGAAGAAGCCTCTCCTCTAACTGTGTTTGTCACCCCTCCCCACGAGCTAATTCATTAACTGACTTGTAGCTGTCTTGCAGGTGACGAGATACGTTTGTGTGTTTTGGAGGATAGTTGTGAAACAAGAGAATACGAGCAGAGGACAGCGAAGGCCAGACGATAAGATAAAATCAGAAGAGAATAGTGTGAACCAACAGCTAGTTGAGACAGGGATTAGGAAAACCAGACAGGGATTAGTGTACCCGGCCATCCTCTAACACCAGCTTTTGTAAACAGAGGCACAAGGTTATTTCGACACACTATTGCAGGAAAAGCAGAAAAAGACTTCGATCGTCGTGCTGCCTGAGTGAGGGCAACACAAAATGGCGGCGGAGCACAAAATAGCGGGTCGATACGATCTCAATCGAAAATCGAAGTTCCTCAGACCCTCCTTTTGCCAGAACTCAGGCATGATACACAGACTCACATTAATCTGAGTCAATGTCGATGGCCATGAGGTCATCGAGCTGTTGCTGTAGCATCATTCTGATATTCTCTGTTCTTTGTGACTTGGGTTTAGGGATGCACATAGTAGCACAAAGGTCGCAGATAGGGGGGCCACAGTGCATACAAAGGCAACAGGAGAATACAATGGCTAAAATTACTCCAAGGAATGTCAATACCTTCCAACCCCATTTGGACAGTAGTCCCCAAAAGCACTCCAATAATGACCAATCTCCTTCGTCCTGATGAATCGACTCAGAGATTATATGTAACTTAGAGATAGCTTGGTATACTGTCGGAGCGTCATTAGGTATGAAAATACAGCAACTTGACCCGATCAATTTGCACACTCCACCACGGTCTGCAAGAACAAAGTCTAAGGCAACTCGATTTTGTAAAGTCATAAGACGATCTGCCTGTAGTTCTGCCGTGATATTACTTAAGGCTCCTACAGTGATGTCTATGGTGGTTTCTACGACACAAACTAGTTGCCTTATATTTCTGCTGTTGGCCATTGGACCCCAAAAAGGAAGAAATCCTTTGAGGAAATCTCCTCCCTCTTGTCCCGCTGTGTCCTTGGAATTAATAATCCCTCTGCCATATCTGTTTCGATGATGATTTGCAGAAGCGGTGTATGTAGGGGGAAGAAGGAAAGCTATATAGCAGGTACCAGAAAAACCAGCTGGCAACCATGTGTAAGCCCTATTATAACAGATGAAATATGTACCCTGAGATGGTACTAGAGGCGGTGAATTCTGAGAGGAGTCACCGTATGTGTGGGAACAGCTATTTTTTGTACGGTGTCAGCAGACTGACCATTTATTTGCAGACAGAAATTGCCCTGATGTGGTATAGTCCAAATCGGTGAAGATTTTCCTTGTTTAACTTTATCACTAAGGCTAGTGACATCCGCGGTCTCTCTCTGACCATGCCCCGGTATGCCTAACACTGTCCACACCGCCACAATACATTCAGCCGTTTAGCTGGAGGTTCCCCTCCCGGGCGCTGCGCGACCAGGTTTTTCAGCAGGCTCTGCGGGAAAGACTGGAAGAGTACTTTGAAATTAACGAGGGCTCTGTGGATTCGCCAGGCACGCTCTGGGAGGCCTGTAAGGAGGTGACGAGAGGGCACTGCATGTCGCTAAAAATGGGAGTGCTGAGATCCATAAGAGATACATTGAGTAAGTTAGAAACTGAACTTGCGCAACTGGAGACTGTGTTGCTAGAAGCCCCGACTGATAGAGTGCGTGCAGACTTCAGGGCGAAGCTTACCAGGTATCAAGAGGAGGCAGACAGGGAGGTTGCGTACTTGTCTAAAGATTGTCAAGCCAGAAGGTATGGGGAAGGTCACCGTGCCGGACGCACACTAGCGAACATGCTGCGTGCGCCGCGAGGGTCGGATCATGTCCTGGAGCTACAGGGAGCAGGAGGCGGCGTGGTACGAGAGCCACCGGCTATACTGGCAACGATGACAGACTATTACAGGGACTTGTACACCTCTAGGGTGACACCTGAGGACACGGTGCTCAGCGACTATCTGGACACCATAGCTCTAGCGTGGTTCAGTAATAATGCTAGACAATATATGGACTTGCCGTTCACGCAGGAGGACATACGTGCGATAATAGCCGCTCTGCCACTCAGCAAGGCACCGGGCCCTGACGGGCTGACGGCGGCCTTCTACAAAGAATATGCAGACCTCCTGGTCCCGAGATTGCACAGAGTGTTTGAGGAGGTGGTAGAAAAGGGAATCCTCCCCCAGTCGATGCGAGAAGCATTAATTATCACGCTGCTTAAACCTGGTAAAGACCCCGTGAGCCCAGATTCATATCGCCCACTTTCACTAATCAACCTCGATGCCAAAATATACGCGAAGCTACTCGCCGACCGTTTGAAATATATGCTGCCACAGATAGCGCTGTCCGATCAGTCGGGATTTGTAATGGGGAGGTCAACTTCCCACAACTTGAGAGTATTGTTTGGGCTCCTGCATTATCTGGATCCCAAGGTGCAGGCCGCAGCTGCATTGCTGGATGCCACTAAGGCATTCGACTCCCTGGAGTGGAAATTCCTACGGACATTATTTACTCGCATTGGGTTTAGCCCATCCTTTGCCAGGCGTATTGGCATACTTTATAATGATCCGACGGCTAGGGTGCGGGTGAATGGTCAGACGTCTGCCCCGATCTCCATAACCCGAGGGACTCGGCAAGGTTGCCCGTTGTCGCCGTTGCTATTTGCTATTGCGACGGAGCCGCTTGCGACAACATCATACTCAGCGCAGTATTGGATTCACGTCGCGGGGCCTACTCATATCTATATATGCCGACGACATCACCATATACATGTTGAATCCGTCGGAGAATTTCGATCCGCTGATGAGAGAGGTGACACACTACAGTGGTCTCACAGGCATAGATATAAACTGGTCAAAGTCGGCAATGTTCCCACTGACGGATGGTACGAGAAAATGCCACACGGAATTTCCGATCGACTGGGTCACGGACGAGGTCAAGTATTTGGGCATAAAGTTGAGCCGCTCGGTTCAGGATATAGGGCTGGCCAACTTTGGGGTGGCCGTGGAGTAGCTGGAGAGCAAGGTGAAGAGATGGAAAGCGCTGCCGCTGTCTTTGACAGGCCGCATAGCTATTGCAAAAATGGTGGTCGTGCCTAAATTTCTCTATTTGTTCGTAAACATCCCCGTGCCAGTCACGAAGGCGTTCTTTCGACGACTCCGCTCAGCCATGATAGAACTGGTCTGGGCGGGTAAGCAGCCCAGAGTAGCGTGGAACCTCCTCACACTCCCCTTCCGTCAGGGGGGCCTCGCAGCCCCGGACTTTGAGCTGTATGCGTATAGTGCACAGGCTCAATACTTGCATTACTGGCATCACCCGATCCCTTACCAGCCTCACGTGGCAATAGAGATGGACGTTGCGGCTCTCTGTCCCCTTCGGACAGCGGTGTACCAGAGATACAAACGCCCCCAGGAGGACATTGACACCGTTGAAATGGTGCGCTGGGCTTGGTCGAACATTGCTAAGCGTGCGGGCGTAGGGGACCTATACGCGCCGAGTATGCCCCTTGCGGCTAATCCACTGCTGGGTCCGTTGACAGACACGGCGGTGGTGCGACGGGCGCAGGCCTGTGGCCTGAGCGTGGCGGGAGACTTGTATCCGGATGATACCTTCCTTACAGTGCAGGATATGGTAACAGCGCCTGAACCGACGGCATCGGAGCTTCTTCTGTACTATCAACTGCGGTCGGCCTGTAAACACAGGTACCCTATGTTCCCGGATGCTCCGCCGATGCTTGCGGCTTTGGAGGACATACTCTCGAACTCCTCCTCGCGAAAACTGATTACACGCATCTATAGGACTACTCAAAACGCAACGCCTGTTGCGCACGTAGATTCCAGGTCCCTGTGGGAGGGTGAAGCGGGTATACGTATCACGGAGAAACAGTGGGAGTATTGCTGTTCCCAACTCGAAAACCTATCACCTAATTATAGACTGCGGTTGGTACATTTTAACTATTTACACAGGACCTACCGTACGCCCATGCAACTGTTTAAAATGGGGCTGCGGGCCGATGCGAACTGTTGGAGATGTGGCGAGAGGGAGGCTACGTTCTATCACCTCGTTTGGGTGTGTGGACCAGCACACAGATTCTGGGTTACAGTCTTCAATACCATAGGACAGATCGTAGGAACGGCGATGGTACTGGACCCACTTGTGGCCCTCCTGGGATTTGTGAGAAATGTGCCTAAAGTGTCGCGTAGACTTGTGGCCCTTTTACTGTTGCTTGCCAAGCGCCAAATAGCGATACACTGGAAAAAAAAGGCTCCGCCGAAAGCGTTGGCCTGGATAGGAGCGGCGGTGTACTGTAGGGAGCAACTGACTTCCTACTGGGACCAGATGCCACAGCGTTCAAGGCCCGTAGACATATGGCAGCCATTGGTGGATTGGTTGGCTAGAGCGGAAGTGTTGGAAGATGACTGAGGGGGTGGGTTGTGAGTCTGGCGCAGTGGTGCAGCCGGTATGTGACTGCGTTGTGAGACACACAGGTGGGCCGCCTGATATAAGTGCTCTGGAGGCTGAGATGCGCCTTGCATGGGGGGGCTGTCTGGTGTCTGCGCAGACATGGCACCGTGTGGTCGCAGAGCGGCGGCAGTTGTGACATTTCTCCTTGTCATTGTTCGCTTTCTTTCGACTCTCGCTCACTGTTAGTTTTGTTGTATATTGACTAAAGTAATATTAATGGAGTGCTGCTCAAATGTACGACCAGAAATCGCTCGGGCGGTGTGCCGCTACGTAACCAAGCTGCCTGCCTCCGGGTTGTTGGCTGAATAGCAGTGTACAATTTGATGGAACAATAAAGGTTTTTGAAAAATTTAAAAAAAAAAAAAAAAAAAAAGGCTAGTGACATAATGGGTGACGTTTCAGTTAGTGTACGCTTTTCTTTCGTCAATGGAAATCTTACTATTTTCCATGATTTTAGCCATAGCTACCATTCCCTTTATCAACGAACTATGACTAAAATCCGGACCACCAATATATGAACTAACGGATCGTCTGAATTTGCTTTGATAGGCATTGGAGAAGATAACAAAATAAGCCCAAGCAGAACCCTCATAAGAGAACGGAAGAACTAAATACGGCATCCCTTTTTCTACGGTATGTGGCATAAGTCCACACACCCAACAGTCAGTTGTATTGATCACTAATTGGTGTTGATGTAACAACTGGACAAATGAGTTATTGTAATATTCAGTTCTTCTAGTGAGTTCATGTTGAGGAAGTGTATGAAATAGATGTGGAGAGACAGTAGAAGAAGACGAAGAGGTAGAAGGAGAGACAACTTTTCGCTGCAGAGCAATAACAATCCAATTTATACACGCCAAAAGAATACACAATAATATAATAATACATAAAGCTATACCACAACGACTATACATTGATTTATGATGTTTTTCCTTCATCTTATCCTTTCTCTCTTTTTCGCCTAATGTAGTCTCCATCTTTCTAAGTGGATGCTCATGGCAATCTTCCTCAATCACTTAATCACGATTGTCTGCCGTCCGATGACGCTGCAAGTCCTGCAGGCCTATTGCCACTACTCAGGTCGCAACCAAGACTCCTACTGTGACCTTGCAACCGGGATAGAATACTACATAGGAGAGAGAAAATCTTAAGTGTTCTTTAGTCTAGGTCTTAGGTTATAGTGTTCTTTATCAGGTACAGTTTGGTCTCGGAACAATGTTCGCGGATTGGTCGTATTCAAGCGACGATGTGGTGGTATTGCTTCCTGAAGAATGTCGTCGTCCTCTTTCTCAGACAATGTTCCATTCAGGCGTGCATCACTAAAAGGTACAAATTGTGGAACCTTTTCGCTCTCAGAGTCTCTAATGCCCTTACGTACCCACTGATCGAACGGAAGAGGCAAAGGCACTTTCTTGCAATGCACACCGTGAATCCAATTTTTCTTTTCTTTGACTTTCACTGCTGTTCTTGTGGTGAGCAAAACCATTCGGGGCTCTCTCCACCTGGGTTCCAAATTTTTCGTCCTTTGGAAGTTCTTTATGCAGACCCAATCACCTGGCCAGATGGAATGACCTGGGTCTGTGGAAACCTCCGGAAAAGCACTCTGAACCTGTTGATGGAGAACACGCAATTTAGTCGTAAGGTCATGCAAGTAATCAATTAACATTGGATATGGTAAGTCTGAGTATTTCTTAGGGCGAGGGACTTCCCATACGTTAGCTGGGCGTCCAAAAACCACTTCGTAAGGGCTAAGTCCCAAACGAGAGTGTACTGCTGTTCTGGTGGACAGAAGAGCCAATGGTAAAGCATCGGGCCAACTAAGTCCTGTACTGGCCTGAACTTTCGCTAGTTTTAGTTTTAAAGTTCCATTGTAACATTCTACTAAACCCGCTGACTGTGGATGATTTGCCGCATGGAACTTTTGCTTGATACCAAGACCCGCATAAACTTTTTGCATGACTTGGCCCTCAAATTCGCTCCCATTGTCACTCCAGACAATGCGCGGCAAACCAAACCTGGGGAAAAATTATTTTAGTAGAGCTTTAGCTGTGGATAAGGCTGTATTATCTTTTAGAGGGTATGCTTCTATCCATCTAGAAAAGGCGCATACTACCACCAGAACATATTTGAGGTTGTTGCATCGCTCCATATGAATGTAATCGATCTGCAACACCTCAAAAGGATATGTCGAAGGAGCAAAGTGACCTGCCGGAGTTGGGGTTCCCTTTCCCGGACTGTACATCAAACAAACAATACAATGTTTCACTACATTGTCTGCACACTTTGGGATTCCTTCATTCTGCCACACTGGAGCCAGAAGTTTGCATATTCCTTTCGCACTTAAGTGGGCTGGACCATGCGCCATAGTGACTACTGGCAGTACATAAGCATCTGGTAACAGCCAACGTTGGTGCTCAGACAATTCCACCCAACATCCCATCTCATCCAACATTCCTGTACTTTCTTTCCACTTGCTCAATTCTTTCTCTGTAGCCTCTTTCTGAATCGACCTTACACTTTCTACTGTATCCTCATACATTCCTCTCTCTCTAACCCAATTCGCAGGACCCGCAACATACATTCGACTTGTAGCATCTCTTGCTGTCTTTTTCGCTACTTCATCCGCAAATGCATTTCCTCGACCAACATCGTCAGTAATCTTTTTGTCTGCACTACACTTCACAATTGCTATCTGAGCAGGTAATGAAAGTGACTCAAGAAGGTCAGTCACCAACTGACCATGTTGTATTTTAGTGCCATGTGAAGTAAGGAATTCCCTTTCCTTCCAAAGACGCCCAAAATTGAATGCTACACCACAAGCATACTGACTGTCAGTGTACACATTCACTCTTTTTCCTTTTGACAACACACATGCTCTTGTTAAAGCTATCAGTTCTGCTGCTTGAGCTGAATTGAGTCTAATGCGTGCGGTTTCCACAACTGTATGTAAAGTAGTAACAGCATAGGCTGAAACTGTATCTCCATTAGGAAGCCTGAAACAAGAACCGTCCACCCATAGAATTCCATCCAGATTTTCTAGCGGTGTATCTTTCAAGTCAATTTTTCCTTTTCTTTCTTCCTCAGTACAGAGGAAACAATCATCTTTGTCTACTGGAAGAGGCAACAAAGTAGCTGGATTTAAAGTATTACATCGTTTGATGTGCACGTGACTAGCCAAAAGCGTCAACTCATATCCAGACAAACGAGCACTCGTAAGATGTTGTGTTTTCGTTCGGTTTAATAAGGTATTCACTGCATGCGGCACCATAACAATAAGTGTATTATCTAGCACTACTCCAGCAGACTGTCGAATAGAAATTGCTGCTGCTGCTGTTGCTCTAAGACAACTAGGTAATGCTTTAGCTACTGGATCTAACGTAGCCGAAAAATATGCACATGGTCGCTGTTTATCTCCAAAATCGCTGTGTTAAAACTGACAACGCACAACCTTCTCTTTCATGAAAGTAGAGCGTGAAAGGCTTACTGTAATCGGGAGTACCCAATACAGGAGCAGAACATAGCGCAGTACGCAAGTCAGTGAAACTCTTCTGACATTCGTCAGTCCATGGAAGGGGCTGAGGCGTATCTTTCAAAGTGATTGCCAACAGAGGTTGAGCCAACAGAGAAAAGCTCGGAATCCACTGCCTACAATAAGAAGTAATACCCAGAAAGGCATGTACCTCCCTTTGTGTGGATGGCACAGACATTTGCGCAATCACCTGAATTCGTTCTGGGGTTAATCGTCGTCCCTCCTTTGATAGGAGATGACCCAAGTAGGTAACCTCTCGACGAACATATTGTAGTTTAGAAGGTGAAACCTTATGATTCAGAATAAACAGATGGTGTAACAATGCAACAGTCACATTTTTGCAAATTTCTTCTGAATCAGCAGCAATCAACAAGTCGTCCATGTATTGAATAAGAGCAGCACCAGACGGCAAATGAAAAGCATCAAGATGACATTTTAAAGCTTGACTGTAAATAGAGGGACTTTCACAATAGCCCTGAGGTGCGCGCTTAAACCGGAAGCTTCGGCCTCCAAGAGAGAAGCCAAAAATATCCCTACTTTCTTCAGCAATGGGAATACTAAAGAAGGCATTCTTTAGATCGATAACAGAAAACCAAGTCGCTGTGGAAGGTATCATCGTCAACAGAGCGGTGATATCTGGGACTACAGGAAATTGTGGTACAACAATTTTGTTTACCTCCCGAAGATCAATTACAAAACGATATACAGGAGGCTGAGAATGATCAGTGCATTTAAGAACAGGAAGAATAGGACTGTTGCATATGTTACCTCTCGTTTCCTCAACCACACCCTTCTGAATCAAATCATGAATGATTTCCAAAAGCGCTTTTTCACCTTCAGTGGAAATTCTATATTGCGGAATACGTGGCAATTCAACGTTAGGCTTAAGAGTGACAACATAAGGTGAAATCTCCAGACAGCCCACATCGTTCGGACCCGTGGCCCAAAGCGTTGCCGGAAGAGAAAGCAATAAAGGTGGAAACTGATCTTTGGACAAATACATTGGAGAAGTCAGTTTCTGTCCTAAATTAAGATGTACACCAGAAGGAGAACAATATATCGTAGCATGCATTCTTTTTAATAAGTCCAAACCCAACAGATTTTCACCGCAACCATTCGTCAAAAGAAGCGGAGCTTCCAAATCATAAGGGCCAACTGAAATAGGCAAAGGGCAAGAAACCGGATTACGAACAGGGGCGCCAGAAAATCCTACAGAAACATTCGTTAAGCCAGACACAGGTGCCCCAGGGAGTTTGGAATGAATGATAGAACTTCTCATCGCACCAGTATCTAGGAGAAATGGCTCTGAAACACCCATTGTAGTGACATTAACATAGGGTCCATTCTGATCTACTGGAATCGACACAACTCCCTTACTTTGTCCATGGCTGTCCTAGTTAGTATGAAGACTTTCATTCTCACCTTCAACATAACAATCCTCATTGTAATACTGTGTAGACCTAACATTTTGCTGATCAAAATAATTCACGGAATTAGGAAGAGGAAGGGAACGCTGTTCTTGAGTTGACATACCTCGACCTCTACCTCTGTTTGTTGACTGGAGGCCACCACGACCTTGTGGAGCAGATAATGCTCCATTGCGCTGCAATAAAATCGGACAACTATTCTTAAAATGACCTTCCTCTCTACAATAGGCACATTGATTAGGTCCTAATAAATGTCGCGGAATATATGACTCAGGTTTTTGATACAACCTCTGAAACTGCGGAGGCTGTTGAAACTGAGGCTGAACATAGCGAGGAGGATAAGCTTGTTGCAAGAGAACCTTCGTTTTTAATTCTTTCGTCTTTTTCTCTTGCTTTTCTCTTTCTTCTTTATCTCTATTTTCATAATATTGTGCAGTAGCCAATATCTGGGCAGAAGAAGAAACAGCCCATGAACTTTCAGAATCTTTCAATTTGTGTGACAACTCGGGAAGCAAATTAAATACAAATTTGTCCACAAATAATCGCTGACCACCCTCTGTAGCCATATCTTGACCACTGTGATCAATAAATGTCTCCTCGAAACGAGTAAAGAAATCAGAGACACTCTCATCTTTCTTCTGTTTGCATGCTGCTAATTTATCCCAGTTAACTCTCAAGGCAGGCATCATCGTTTTCATTAATGTAATAATCCTACCAGGGAGTTCTGAAACCAAAACATCAGGCTTAGCACCACCCACTTGAGCTGCATCCGCGGCAATTATAGCATCCCAGTCTCCACCTAATGCATGATTCTCTCTACGAATCTTAGCCCATAATGCTTGTGGAACTACATTTCCCATCAACATATCGATATCAGCTAGATTCATAATGCAAGCATCAACCGTCTGTGATAATTCTTTATAATAACCCGCAGGATTCTTACGAGGGTCCGGTAGAGTCTGCTTAAATGCTAAAACTTCAGATCGTTTCCATGGAACATGTACCCATATACGTTGGAAATGAGCAGGAATAGCTGGATTATTACCGTGAGCCGCAACTTCTTCCTTCCAAACTGGAGGAACCTCTCTCATGGGATAATTTTTCAGTGTCAGTCTAACCGACGGATCGGAATCAGAGAAAGTCTGAGAGGACAACAAGGATCTAAAGGAAATAAGTGTCCTTACAGCTTTCTCAATCTTAGAACCCACAACAAGTCCTTTATCGAAATCAGTCTGAACATCTAACAGACCCTGTGGAATCGAACTCGAATTCACATCCTCCCATTCTTTAATGAGAGTATCACACATTACATTAAAAACATATCTTTGCGTAGGCGCATTCCATTGTGAGAAGGTAGACATAATATCGGGCACGCTATACTGGGGACCCCTCTTGATCCATTTACGTGCGAGAGAGTCCAACCTTTCTCGTTCTTCAGAATCTGGGAACTGACTACGAGACTGTCTTCGAGCAAAAGCCGGAGACACATTTAAAGCTTCAAAGAAAGGAGATAGAATACCAGTGACAGTGTCCGTGAGTCACTTACGCACAGACGGAGAATTGGACATAAGAATAGGGGACAAGGTATTAGGCGAACTAACGGAAGGAGAACCGGTAATTGCAGAAGGAGCAGAAGGCAAAGGAGATCGAAGATCAGGAGATGAGGGCAAAGAAGTTGTAGTTAAAGGCAAAACTGGTAGGGGCGGAGATACTAAAAGGGGCAAAGGCGGAAGAGCCGGAACAGGCGGAGGTACTGCTGGCGGCTGAACAGGCTGTAACAACTGGGGTGCATTAGCACCTTGTGCATAGGGCGGAGGCAATCTCAATAAATGGAACATTAGGGGATCTTCTTCTAAATCTTTCTTGTTATCGGAAGGGGAAACAGGTAACACCGGATAGCATTTATCTATCGCCATACGATGTTGACTTTCTGAAATTTCCATCGCATTAATAATTTCATCATCTTTGAATTGTTGGGCAGCCTGTATAATTGTCATACCCTGTGCTTTTTTATCTCGTTTTGCATGTTTAATTTCTCTCTGTTTGGCTTCCTTACGCCAAAGGCGAAAAGAGTCAAACATTGTCGGCCGGGCTTTTCTTTTGAATAAAACTGCTTCCAAATTATCTAGCACATCAGAATCGAAACTACCATTTTCTGGCCATTTTAAAACACCATCTTTCTTCGTGTATCGGGTCCATGTCTCGTTAAAGGCAATGGGGCCAACACCATGTTTAGAATAGAGCTCATATGTGGGAGTTCCAACCGAAGGAATCGGACAAGAGTCCTCAAGCCGGGAATCCCTATTACAACCAAGGCAACAAAGTTTTCCAAACTTAGTCAGACCAGGCATCTCGCGATTTCACCGGACTGTTCACAAACTTCAAGGGGGTAAAACTCAGTTTACGCAGCACAAATGCACTTACCCTCGGCTTCGGCTATTGCAATAGTCGAATCTAAGGACCAAAGAAACTAAGGAACAAAGAATCAAAATTGTGGGCGCGACCCACCAAATACTTAACTAAGGACGTCTTCTTACGCCAACAGAGGCCCGTCTATTGTCTCGCCTTACCATACATCACCAAAGGAATGGCCAAAGCAGGGCGGCAGTCAGGGCAGCAGTCGTTAGTAGCCATCAGGAACGAGTAACCGCGCTGAAAAAGACCTTCGGACCACTTTCGACATACAGGGGTCGCTTGACGTGGCTCGCGATTCCTCCAGAATTTTCTTGCGGGGTTCCTCACGACCTTCAGGCAGAACCGGTACCACTGAAGCTGCCCCACGTTGGGCGCCAGTTGAAGAACCAGAACCTTTTGGACCTGGCGGCGCAGGGTACGCCTTAATCTCCTGGGTTCTCCTGCTTAGCTACACAGAGACACCGGGACACTCTGTTGGCGTAAAAGATCAGATTTATTAGCTGCCGCTAGTACAGTTGTCCTAGAAGTACACACGGTATGTTCTCAGGAGACTGCCACTTCACTCCATGGCGCACAATCTTATATAGTATATAGGTGACATATACATTAACTAAGAACACACCTAAAACATATAAAAGGAGCCAATAAGAAAAGTTGGAAAACAGAACAGAATCAATAGGAAAGGTTTGAAAATAAAGTATCGAGTAACTCGAAGAAGCCTCTCCTCTAACTGTGTTTGTCACCCCTCCCCACGAGCTAATTCATTAACTGACTTGTAGCTGTCTTGCAGGTGACGAGATACGTTTGTGTGTTTTGGAGGATAGTTGTGAAACAAGAGAATACGAGCAGAGGACAGCGAAGGCCAGACGATAAGATAAAATCAGAAGAGAATAGTGTGAACCAACAGCTAGTTGAGACAGGGATTAGGAAAACCAGACAGGGATTAGTGTACCCGGCCATTCTCTAACACCAGCTTTTGTAAACAGAGGCACAAGGTTATTTCGACACACTATTGCAGGAAAAGCAGAAAAAGACTTCGATCGTCGTGCTGCCTGAGTGAGGGCAACACAAAATGGCGGCGGAGCACAAAATGGCGGGTCGATACGATCACGATCGAAAATCGAAGTTCCTCACTACTAGCAGTGGGCTCACGGAGTTGCTCTATGTGGAATTCCACAGCGTTACATAACAAGCTCTGTTGAATTCCGCAGAGTTCCGCTCTGCCCTAGCTGTGCAACACAACTTCCACCAGTCGGTTGATGTGCGCACATTCTGACCCCCCATTAACAAGCTGCCAAAATCTTCTTCAAGACTGCAGCTGCGACCCTAACCTGTAGGAGTGCTCACCCCGCACTGTGTAGTTCCTGAAAGGGATGATGGTGTCGTTATCCTGCAGGATGTCATTGTTGTTCTAGCCATTAAGGGATAGTACTTGTGTTGGGCCGGGCATTGAGGTGGTTTTACTTTCACAATATCTGAGCTCTGTATGCGTGGAGGTGCCGTCACTGGGGTCTGGCTGCTGCTACTTCACCTCAGCTCCCTTGCTGCCACCCACTTTCCCCCTCCCGCCCGTCTCTGATGTCACCCAGAGCAGGATCCTGGTTACGTGGCTGGGAGGTCCCTCGCCATTGGCAACCAGCTAAATCACATCGCCTGGCTGCTTACAGCTATGGCGTGTTAAACACATGAGCAGCTCTAGCTGAGTGACAGCACATTATGCACACAATGGCAGTGACAAGCAATCGGAAAGCAAACTCACGTTGAGGCTAGAGAACAGTACGAGGAGGGTTTTGACGTCTTTATGGCCCAACAAACCTTCTGATCAGTTATAAAAACTGGTCTGCTCAACTTGAGACTCAGGGAAGATAGCTTAACGGGATGGAGAGTGTCATATCTGCATGCTGCCCAAAAGTGAAACAGCAAGGCGTCCCACTGCATTGTGATAGGGTGCTCCCAAAGGCCTCTGGCCTCCTCTGCCCTCAGGATAGTGCTTTCTGCATTGCCCTTGCAATTTCTAATTTTTGCCACACTGCCAGCAATTCGGATGTTACTTCAGCGGGATCTGCCTTCCGCATCTGTGAGAAATTGAATCCTAACAGCTAGTTTAGCTAATAGCGTTTGAGCATCTACAGATTGTGGCTGAATATCATTAACAGTATTTTCTGTTTGAGCCACTTGGTCACTAAGCTTCCTATTGTCGTCCCTGAGTCGGGCTAAGGTCAATGGCTACAGCACTGATTTTCTGTTTCAGAAATGTCCTGGAGTGTTCAACTGAAGTGAGGATACTGTCCAGCTTTTAGGAAGCAGCCGATGAGGTGAGTGATGAGCTCAAGGTTGCCTTTTTGCCAGACCCTCGCCCCCCCCAGGTATCTGTGATGCTGATATAGATCTGAGCTTCCCCATGATGACCTGAGCAGTGCAGGCAGTTAGATGCTGGAGGAAGGTGAGTCCAGTCCCACTTACAGACAGCACCATGTTCAACAGAGCCTCATCTGCAGCATGAGCAGACAGGACACCAGGGAAATATTTCCTGAGTTTTTTTAAAGGGGAGCAGTCTGTTCCTCTTAGGGTTAAATAGCTGGACAAATGCTAGATGGCCGCAGTGAGTGGTCACTCCAAAACAGTCTCTGCACCTTGTGCCATTCCACGGATCACTGACTAAATATCGAAGGTCAAAATATGGACCTACAAAAATATCGGAACAAAAATATCGATGTCAAGAATATCGACATCCTATCTACAACATGGTAAGTACAAAAATATCGATAATTAAATATCGATGTCAAAAATATCGTTAGTAAAAAATATCGTTTTTTTTTGTTTAAAAATATATGTAAAATAAACCAAATAATACTTATAAATAAAATAAACATAATTAAATATATTTTATAATATTTAAAATTAATAATTAATATATGTAATTTAATAAAACATTAATTAAACAGATACATATAATATATAATGTATATACTTACTTAATAATTAGTTTTAATAATTATTTTAGTAACGTACAAATTATTAAATGTTTGTAAAAATTACCAATACATCTATACACATAAAACAATTACATTAATAAATATTAAATAATTACATATAGCAAATAAAAATAAATACATTTAATTTTGATATTTTTTATTATTAATGATATATTACATTAGCTAAAATAATACAAAACATATTAAATATCAGAGAGAATAAAACTACTAGTCCAACTCCAACAAAAACAACAGTAAGGAAAATGTTGGATAGCGTAGGGCTAAAAATTACTATTTCCACTACAAGGAGTGTAACAGTAGGGAAAGTGTTGGATAGCGTAGGGGTAAAAATAACTATTCCAACTCCAGAGAGTGCAACAGTAGGGAAAGCGTTGGACAGCGCAGGGGTAAAAATTACTATTCCAACTCCAAAGAGTGCAACAGTAGGGAAAGCGTTGGATAGCGTAGGGGTAAAAATTACTATTCCAACTCCAGAGAGTGCAACAGTAGGGAAAGTGCTGGATAGCGTAAGGGAAAAAATAACTATTCCAACTCCAGAGAGTGCAACAGTAGGGAAAGCGCTGGATAGCTTAGGAGTAAAAATTACTATTCCCACTCCAGTGAGTGCAACAGTAGGGAAAGCATTGCATAGCGTAGGGGTAAAAATTACTATTCCCACTCCAGAGAGTGCAACAGTAGGGAAAGCGCTAGATAGCGCAGGGGTACAAATTACTATTCCCACTCCAGTAAGTGAAACAGTAGGGAAAGCGCTGGATAGCGTAGGGGTAAAAATTACTATTCCAACTCCAGAGAGTGCAACAGTAGGGAAAGCGCTGGATAGCGTAGGGGTAAAAATTACTATTCCCACTCCAGATAGTAAAACAGTTGGGAAAGCACTGGATAGCATAGGGGTTCTATGAACATAATAACCAATTAAATAATTTGTTATTAAAAAATAGCATATTAATAATTAATTTACAAAATAATTATTATTAAATACCAATAATTTAAACTAAATATTTAAATAATTAACATTAAATTACATCCCACACTATTCCCCCTTTAACACACAACACACTACACATACAAAAAACACAATAAATGTAACTATCAATGTATCTGTTATTTACAATTAATAATACATTCTTTATAATTAATATAGGTATTAATTTACTAGTTAATACATACTAACTACCAAATTACAATGAATCACCAATTAATTATTAATTAACAATACATTAATTAGCAATAACAACAAATAAAATGAAAAAATAAATTATTTATATTTACTATATTTAACTAACTAATAACAATTAATTACCAATTAATAATTAATTAACAATTAATTAATAATAAATACAAATAAAAAAACAATATCATTAATTATTTTAATTTAATTACATCCCACCCTATTCCCCTATAAACCCACAACCCAATACACATAAAAATTCACATAATTAATTTAATTATCAATTAATCACTTAATAAAAATAAATCACCAATTAATTATTAATTAACAATTAATTAATTAACAATGACAATAAATACATATTAATAATAAAGTAATTATAACTAATATAATTAACCAATTAATAAAATTAATTTACAATTAATAATTAATTAACAATTAATTAATCATAAATACCAATTAAACAATACATATTAATTCATTAATTATAATTAAATTACTTCCCACCCTATTCCCCTATAAACCCACAACCCGCTCTGATACTAAAACGCTAAATTTACTTTAAAATAATTATTAATCTCTAAACATTTATTTTTAAATGTATTAAAATACATTACAATAATCTTTAACATACAAATAAAATACATATTAAAATACATGACACTACAAAAATATCGATATTATTGACATCGATATTTTTGCTTACGATATTACTTACATCAATATTAATTACTTCGATATTATTTACTTCGATATTACTTACCTTGGGGTCGATATTCTGTCGATCGATATTCTTGACTTCGATATTCTGTCCCTACGATATTAAAAACTCGATATTATTGTAGGTCGATATCAAAAACTCGATATTTTGACTGACCACCATGCTCTGTCAGTGCAGACCAAACCACAGATCTTACCTGCTCTGCCAATGTCTGTCAGTACGGGCACTCCAGGTATCCACACAGCCTCGGAATTCTGTCCCAGGCAGCGTTGGCATTACCTCGCCTCTGCTGCTTTGCTCAGTGGTCACCATAGCTCGCCCCTAGTCAGGAGACCAGGGTGGGGGCCCCTGGTATTACTTCCCTAGCCAGCCTTGTAATTAATCCTACATTTCCAGCCAGTGTATATCTGGCTGAGGTCCACCAGTGGTCTTCCCCAGAGTCCCTCTAGATCCAAAGTCATTGGGGGGGTCAGAAGCAGTCATGAGCCACAAAGTTACTACAGCAAAGGGGAGCTGCCCGACTGTGGGCGGGGAGAATGCACCCGATCCCACTCTCATCGACAAAACAGGTCCCTCCCAGTGCAAACAGACGCAGCAGCTCCAGCACTGGGCACCAGATTCCAGACATCCTCCCCAGGGGCAGCCGCTACCACTGGTTTTACTGTGGGGCAGGGCCAGGTAGAGAACCAGTGCCCCTCACCTCAGTTGGGAACCAGTCACCCTCTGTCGCTGGCCTAGCGGCCCTCAACAGACCGCAGCCTTCTCCTGGTGGGCCTCCAGGACACAGATCAACCCCAGCGGCAATCTGTCTCCTCAGGAGCCAACAGCCACAGCCCAAGGCAGAGTAGATTAGTAGATAGGGGTGGGCTAGCTGCCAGTACTAGTAAACTCTGCTACACTATGCTGGAGGTAGAGTTTTTTGCCAAACTCTATGCTTCAAGTGGAGCATGGAGTGGAAAAACTTTGCAAGCTCCACCAGCAGAGCGGGGTTCACCACCCACCCCTACTTTCTACTGCAGCTATGGATTTCATCCTGGTCTTTTGCTTTGGCATAAAGAAACAAGAGTACAGAGAGCCACAAAACAAGTAGCAAATAATATGCCAGAACAAAATACCTCTTCATAGTCTTCGATGTGGAAACTTCTTTTAATATTTTTCAATAATGGTGTGGAATGTACACAGCCGCAGCTGATACTTTTCACCCAAAACGGGGCTTCCTCGGGGCTGCCAATATGACATAAAATTCCATTAAAGACCAAGGTGCCGATTAGGATCCTGGAGAAACCGGGTACGAACTGTCGGACGGAGGCTTTTCTCCGTCCGACTCGTACCCGGTTGTAAAACTTTACAAACATGCAAGTACGATTCGCACGGAAACACCATTTCCGTACGAGTCGTACAAAACACCGACCGACGAAAATATACATACGAATGTGATCCGGGAATGCTCCGACGTGACGTCGGGACGCTTTTAGGCAGCGTTTCACAACCCAGGAAGTACGAATCGAACCGACAGCAGTCCGGACGGCAATATTTTTACGGCACCCAAAAAGTGCCGGAAAAGCGAAGTACGCCGCGAAACGACCAGATTAGGGGGCCGGGTACGCGCCGTACCCCCCCCCCAGACCCCGTGAGTACGCGCCGAACCCCCGTGTATGTACACCCGTGTACGCACGAGTCGTACCCCCGTGTATGTACACCCGTGTATGTACGAGTCGTACCCCCGTGTATGTACACCTGTGTACGTACGAGTCGAACCCCCACCCGTGTATGTACACCCGTGTATTTACGAGTCGAACCCCCACCCGTGTATGTACACTCGTGTACGTACGAGTCGAACCCCCCGTGTATGTACACCCGTGTACGGACGAGTCGAACCCCCCCGTGTATGTACACCCGTGTACATACGAGTCAAACCCCCACCCGTGTATGTACAGTGCGTACCCCCAGCGCGAAGCGCTGGGGGTACGCACCGTACATACACGGGTGGAGGTACGACTCGTACGTACACGGGTGTACATACACGGGGGTACGACTCGTACGTACACAGGTGTACATACACGGGGGGTTCGACTCGTACGTACACGGGTGTACATACACGGGGGTACGACTCGTACGTACACGGGTGTACATACACGGGGGTTCGACTCGTACGTACACGGGTGGGGGTTTGGCGCGTACATACGGGGGCTGGGGGGGTGTTCGGCGCGTATGTGGGCACATGTCTCCATGGTTGCTATGGGAGTTCGGTGCGGACGGTGTTTTTTACATACGCTTGTAACATCGGACGCACGGGATGGATTGTACTTGCGCGGTCGGACTTCACTTTTCACATTTGTACGGTAAATCGTCCGGGGACGTGTCGGACACATTTTCCGACCCGAGGACGTGTGGGGAATTATTCCCAATGCGATTTGTATGGAATTTTTCCCATGCGAATCGTACTTGGCAGTTTGTACGGCACTTGTACGATTCGTACGGTAAAAAGACCGGATACGAGTCGTACAGGGAAATTTTTTCCAGGATCCTAATCGGCACCTCAATATACACAACACAAACAACATATAACAATGAACATTCATTAAAAACCGTAACTTGATTATTTCATACTCAATAATCATAAAATGACTTAAAACACAATTCAATGAGAGGTCCTTCATATTATACACAATTCTATATATCTATACAGATGACCAAACAGGACTGTGATTTTAAAGACACATGCCTGAAATTCTATTAAGATTCAACATCGAAGGACCAAAAAACGTGCATGAGAAGAGCAAGAAAGACAGTATAAACTGAACAAAAGGAAGAAGTATACGTGTCAGTGCTACGTACTACCCCAAGATGTGTAAAGACTAAAAGACAAGAATTACAAAGCCCACAGTATCATTCCACCAACATTCATGTTGTGTCAGTGTATCACCACAGAGAGAGAATAACCACTCTCTTACCTATTACACAAATAGCATGATAGAACACAGACTGGTTTCTGTTCTTCTATCCATCTTTTGCTTTGGCACCTTCTGTTACATCCACCATTCCAGCAGCTCATGATCTAGTAGATCACATACATTACATACAGAAAACAGCTCAAGTCAATTTAGAGAAGGCCAAGAGGAATGTGGATCTCCATCTCCACCCCAGTCCTGTTTATTCTATTGGGGATATGGCGTGGTTATCCACACACAATATTGGAATGAAGGGTACACGAAAATTCAAGCCACGTTTTATTGGCCCGTTCAAGATCATTAAGCTAATCAATCCTGTCGCCATGAAGTTGGAACTGCCTCCCACCCTAAAAATACATCCAGTATTTCATGTCTCATTGTTGAAGACTGGGGTGGTTGGAACTCAGTGTCCGCTCAAACGGCCATCCGTGTTGGTGGATGACAAACCAGAATATGAAGCATCTTTTCACTTCAGGAGGGTTAGATGGAGGTTGCAATACCTGGTGCATTCAAAGGGGTATGGGCCTGAGAATCGTACATGGGTACCAGCTGGTCATCTCCAGGCCCCTCGCTTGCTATGACGTTTTCACAGGCGATACCCTCGCAAACCTAGCCTTTTCAGGGGGATGTACTGTCGGCTCCCAGCCGGGCCTGTAGCAGGGGCTGAGCATTGCCAGAATAAAGCCAGCCTTCCAGGGAGAACCATCGCTTTGCATTCTAGTTGACGCGCGTGTGATTCTTGCACCTCCACTTACTTACCTTTTTTGCTTTCAGGTTTACATAGTCACTTGTCGACGTCTCCTGTGGGTCTGCAGTTCGCAGGTTCTCTTTGATCTTGCTAGGCGTCCTCCTTCACTTCTTCTCCGCTCTGGATCCCGTGTCTGGAACTATCTCCAAAACAGAAAGGAGAAGACCATTTAAAGAATCAGAAATCTACAAAGGTGGTAATGCACTTTGCACTCAGACATTTTTTATCTATTAGTCATATGCATATACTTATCTGATGTGTTCTTCTGGCTATTGGATATCCTATTCTTTCATTGCATTTTCATTCTGGTGATATAAGAGAAAGAGAAGATATTGTTTAGTATACAGTTTCTGCTTTATTAAGAAACATATACTTAAAAGGACAAAAAGGGCCTTACATCTTTTTGTGTTGGTTTTTGTTTTGTTGCTAGAGAGAAAATACAAGAAGTCAGTGTATACACTATTGGATGTACTGCAATTTTGGGCCTTACTTTATTGCTGATTACAGAAAGCTTTTAGATATGTTTGTAATTTCCTGATTTTCTATATAACACAATAGTAAACTGTTTAACTCCTCAAACGTATGCTCTCTCTTTCTGTTTCACAGATTGTATACCACTCCTGTATATGCAGCCACTTACTTAAGTCATGGAAGAGGGGATTGTTACAGGTATCACTACAGCGTTATATAGATTTATAAATCCCTGTTAGCTCTGTTGTATAATTACTGTAGGCTCAGCACATACACTGAAGTCCCTTTTCTCTTCTTTGTATGCAGGAGACACATAGAGACTTACTAGGCACCACATATCTCCCTGCGCTGACTCCGTGGGACCAAGGGGCATATTATCAACGGGCAGTATCGCTGCTTTAGCGGCACTCTTATATGCCCCTATATTGGCCTTTACCATTAAAGGACACTATGTGATAGACGGTTCATAGGATAAAATGGGCTGGCACCCAGGTAAACCCGAGGTTGGCAGCTCCATTGTGGTCCCACATATCATGTTTGGTTTCAAAAATGTGCCTTCTCACCCCTGACATGAATCTCTTGCCAAGGGCGATGTGGCATGCACCAAGGTGGCTACCCTAGAGGTTGTCCACCTGGTTGCCCCAGATTATCTGTGCTCTGGCTGGCAGACCGCGCTTGCAACCACCAAGACAGGTTAATGACCTGCTGTGATAGCCTGAAGCACCCTCAGACTCCCCTAGACTAGTGACACTAGTCCCCTGTAAACTACAGGTAAAATAATGCTCCAGATCCAAAGAATCGCTTGCCATCGAGCCCTCAGTGGGATCGCCAAAATTCAGATGCTCTAGTGCATTGTGGGAATGTAGTCCTGCCTTCCGCGAAGTTACAGGCAGCTAGGGCATTACCCAGGACCTACAGATGTCCAGACAAGGCTTGTTGGTCGCCAGTCCAGCAACCAACTCCTGCACTCGACGCTGCACCAAGAGAGAACTCCATCTGACCTTCGACCAACGTCAGCAACCACTGTGTTGTTGTTTTTTTGCATCTTGTTCTCCGCAGCATTGTGTAAGCGGTAAATGCAGCTCTCTTGCGACCCCCGTTCAGCACCAGAGACAGCCAGGACAACTCTGCACACAGACTTGACGGGTCAGGTAAAATTTAATTGACTGTTATGGCCTAGTCCTGGCACCTGCATCACCTTTACCCTGCTAGGTACCACACAACTTGACCTGCAAGTGACTGATTGTCACTTGTGGTTTTTCCCATTGACCGCAATGTTAAAGTTTCACTCTACTATTTTGCACTGACTTTATATTGCTTCTAAAATCTATAACTCCTGTTATATGTATGCTATTCCATTTGTTTTGATGCCTAAATTAAGATACAAATACACTCTATTTTTATAAATTGGATTTGGATTTCTCTCAAGTTGTGTCAAGTACTTATCGTCCATGCTGTACTCTGAAATGCTTAAAACATATTCCTCTAGTAAAGCCTGACTGTTCTTTGCCACACAACCAAGACTGAGCTAAGGACTTATTAGTGTGAATCCAAGGACCATTTATGGAGTCTGTGAGCGTATTGCATGGGAGGACCAGCCATCATCACCACATAGTACTCCACTTTCCTACATTCAACATTACTGCTATTAAACATGCAGTTGTCCAATTCTAAGGTTAATCTTTTCTTAACTACAACCTTCAAGATTTCCTTTAAGTTATTTCAATTTTCTTTTTGATCTCTTCTGAGTCACTGCTCTTCTTAATCTATCGAAATACTCTTTCATAAGACAATGGAACACAGTCCAAGCATGCAAGTACAAACGTCATACACCAGTTTTGGACCAGCCGCTCTGGAATATTAAACACTGTCAAGTACTTTTTATTCCCCATGCAACATCACTTGATGATATGTGCTGGCTTAATCCAGTGTGGAAAACAGCATTGCACTTGCCAGAATTTACATCATCTTATGGAAATGTGGCAGGGGATGTTGGTCCACCAAATCTCTTCATTGAGACAGCACAAGTTGATGCACAGGGAAGATCACCAGAACACTTCAGTAAGATCACAACTGGAGAAACCCAAAGAGAGGATTCTATGGGTTCAATAATTTGCATGTTGGATAAGTCTCATAAACTTTCAACTTTTTCCTAAATGTGGGTGGCACGTTCCCAACATTACTCCTTACTGGAAAAAACCCTTGTTAAATAAAACGCAGTGCTTGATGCCCTTATATCTTTCTAACATCTCTTCAGAAAATGAGCTAAACTCCTTTTAAAGAGCTTGCACATAGTTGGTCCCTCCATTCTCCAACCCAATTTTCCCAAGATTATCTACTGGTGGATTCACCCTTGAGCTGGTCGCGTTTTGTTCCCCTTTCGGAAGGTGCAAATTATTATTATTATTATTATTATAATTATTATTATTATTTTAATAGTTCACACACTGGGACATTCCTTTTATTTGTTTCGTTTACGTTTTCCCATAGGCAATATTTACTATGTGCTTAGACATGTATGGTTGATTCCACAGCAAGTTTTTTCTCACCTGAGTAGCAGTCTGCATTGCACTGCACTATAGTGGAACTACAACACGCTTCTAGGTGCTGGGCCCGTCCAGTCGCTATGGTGTAAAATAGACTAAGCCCACCTCTGTAAGATGTTGGCATGTATATTTATGCACCACACCCTGTGGTATTCTGCATCTCCCATCTTTCGCTGATTGCCTTGCAATGTTCTAGTGCTGAAATCAAAATGGTGTCCAGTTGCAACCGTTAATAGTTGCATCACTTGCGCTGCATCAAATAAACTGACACTGCTTTTTCTTGTAGGTTATGGATTCTGACGTTATGGCACAATTCCACACAAGCGCAAAACCTTCTGCTGTTCCTATGGTCCATCTTTTTTTTGTTTTCTATAACACATTCTGTAGACTTTTTTGTGGTCACGATCCTCAGTTTAAGGTTATAGCACAACAAGGTTTCCACGTGCTCTCTTTCCAGCTCCTGAAAGGAAAAACTGCTAACAGGGTACCTACCTCACCCCTAGGTACGATAACTGAAACTCTTGCAAATGTACAAATACACACTCTACATTCTACATTCTCACTCTCGAGCTCACAGCATACTGAGTAGGTACGCAACCAGCATCAAGGAAGTACCCAGAAAATTAAAATGATCCCACTTTGAACCAAAGCTCTGACGGCACCAAGCAAGTGAAGCAAGTGAGCCCGAACCTCCCTAGAAGAGCTCCCGTGTGTCTTCCATCCAAACATCTATTTATTCACCCTTTCACCCTTCCATTCACCAGTTGATATCCACCATTTCACCTGTACATTCTGCCGTCCATTCATTTTTTCACCCATTATTTAATCTTTACACAATTCCATACATTCATTGGTCTTTCCATCCATCCGTTCACACATCCACCATCTATGCATGCCATCATCCACACATCTATCCACCCATACATCTATCATATGACTTACCCATCGATCAATACAGCCTTTCATCCAACATTTGATCCTTTTGTCCCTCATCCATTCATCCTCTCAGATTCCAATTTACTTTGCCGTCCTTTCACCAGGCCATCCCCCATTTATCGAGCATTTCATATTTTGATGTACTCTTCCAAACCTTTCACTCAGCCATCAATACTTTCAGATTTCCAGTTACTCTGTTATCCTCTTACCCATATATCGATCCATTCACTCATATTTCCATTTACTCTGTCATCCTTCCTCCCATCCATGCCTCCATTGATCCATTCATACTCTTAGATTTCCATTTACTCTGCCATCCTTTCCTCTCATCCACCCATCCTTTTATCCACTCGTCCTTTTACCCATCCATCCTTCCTTCCGCTCATCCACTCATCCATTTATCCGTTTACCCACTTTTCCATCCATCCTTTTAACCATCCATCTTTTTACCCACTCATGCATCCACTATCCATCCTTCTTTCCCTTTTCTATCAACCTATCCTTTTTTCTTTTTAGCATTAATTATAGGCATATATCTGCCAAGTTGCAGATAAAAGAGGCCCATAAAGAACCACATCCCCGCTGTAGCTCCTAGACTGGCGTTGGGGGGAGGTTGGTTTCACTACGATCCTGACCACCATCCTCCAGATGAATTCTTAGATGGGATTAAGCTAGGCCCTGCATCCAAGCTCCACTGAGCAGAGCTGAAGGCTATGCACAGTGGTAAGTGGGGGATGGACATAATGGTGGTGGCACTCCCCCCTCACGCTAAAGGTTCTTTTAACAGTGAAATTCAATGAAGAAAAACACATTCAAAACGTTATGTTTCATCTACTGTAAACACTAGCATTAAGGTGACAAAAACTCAAAGTTTCTCTGTAAAATCATAGTTAAAGTAACGTTATGGTTAAATAAACAATACTTAAAAACTAGGGGCGTGCTAAATTTACGTAATATGCTATTACCAGGGACATCTTAAGGATTTGCGGACCCTGGGCCAAACTTATTTTGGGGGCACCTGTCCAGAACAGTGCTGAATTTATTATTCAATGTCAGACCTTTCTTGCCCTCTGGGCACAGGCACACTGGTCCAAATTCTAAATGTGTTTACATATAATATTCAGGCATAGTGTAGTAATAATATTGGAAATAATCTTTGTGACCCCCTCACATTTCTCATATGTGAGGTCCCGTTTTGATCTGAAAGATATTGAATGAAACATAAACGCAACATTTCTCTGTAAAATGTCCGTAATAGACAACACACATCAACCACATTGAAAATAAATTAAAGTAAAACGGTATTTAAAACAATCTGTTTAAGCATGATTCAAGGTCACCAGGGCAAGACTATGAAGAACAGAGCTGGTTCTATTAGCTCCCAGCCTCCCCATCCCAACCCCCCCCCCCGCTAAAAAAAAGGCTGGGGGCCTGGGCCAGATCCCACTTTGCTCATGCCTTAAAAACTGCTCTGGCTTTCACGTAATTATGCAAAACGTTTGGGGGGGTTAATAGGGGTGGGCGGAATTTGCGAAATTCACTTTCGCAAATTATCGCAAAAATGTTAAAAATCTCCGCAAACACGCGGAAATATTGCGAAGATGCGGAAGTTTTTTTCCCGCCCGTTCGCGGTATTTTCTGCGTGGTCGCGGCTCGCCAACTTACCCAACTTACTCGCGGGCGTGGCCATCTTGCTTTCACTTGTCTCGTGGTGCATGATCGCGAGAAGAAAGACGTGATCACGCGACGAATGGCGTTACTGCGGGCGCGAACTGTCGCGAGACAGCGCAAAAGGCTACCAACAATCCAACATCTCGTGGAGAATGCGACCGGATCGGGTAAACTTGTCGGCGAACGCAGGGATTCAGGTAAGGCGATCGCGCGCACGCTAGAATGTATTATTTTACAGCGCGAGCAAGCAAAATATTTCCGGTAAAATGCGGATTGCGGAAATTTTGACATTTTCGTGCTCTCCGCGGAACGCGAAAATGTCAAATTATCGCAATTTCCGCGAGCGGAACAGAATTTTAGCCCAGGCCTAGGGGTTAACTGAAACTACGCGAAATCACACGGAATTGCCTTTCGTGGTAAAAAACACAAAAAGTGCAAAAACAACAACCGATTGCGTTCTGGCAATTCGCATTATTTCGAGCGTTCACGTTAAAGATTTGCCTTGAATGGTGCATAGTTACTGCACGTGGTATAATTTCTGGAATTTTTACTAACAAACATAACGTGAAATTACATGAATGACACCTGTACAGGTAAAACTTCTCTTGGGACTACTAAAAACCCTAAAATTCCCCGGTTATGGCGTGCAGCAATTATCATAACTTGTGCCCTGCCACGAAAACCATTGCTTGCCACGTAATAGACTATTCTTCCTCTCGTAATATTTATATCTCGTAATATTCATACCAATAAACAACTGGGCTCCATAGCCAAAACAAGATATTATACTGTATCCAGAGAGATGCCATAATAATGTCATTGGCAAGATGATCTTTAATGTTGCGGTGATGTGATTGATTAAATTTGTCATGGCTTCTGTCATATTATATATTTATATTTTATGTTTGAGTGCTTTAATTGCACAAAATGCAGTGATATGATAACCCATATTTCACAGAAAACTGTGGAATTGTAGAAATATTTCATATCTCCTTGTGAAATATCTGTCATCATCATAATGAGAGCCCAAATAAATAGAACATTAACATGGTCACGGCGACTAGTATTGTGTGTTAGGTTTCTCTAAATTATGCAGCAAAATTGTCATGGTCTGCTCGACATGCATTGGACGAATCAACTTCGTGCTTATTTTTTCAACTACATTGATCTCAATCTGTACATACCGTTGTAAAAAGCCTAGAATGGCATACAGTTGGTATTTGAAGTGTTGAATAAAGATTACGGATTGAATTTCACTGTCTCCGTTGTGATGAAGCATATAAAGGCAACGTAATAATGGATGGCGAAAATATGAGAGTAGAGGTCTATCATGGAATACCCGGATTATTTGGATACTTTTTGGGGGACCAGTTCCCGATTTCCGCAGTGCGTCAGTGATGAGCACAAAATGAGTGCTTTGTTTTGTATACAACTTTCTAAAACTGGCAGTTTCCGAATTGTGATTTACAATCTGACTTTACCATAAAGGGGGCTTTTAAATAAAAATTTATTTGTGCACAAACTTGACATCCCGATCTGTTCCCAATCAAAAGTTACCACTTATTAAATGCAAAAAGGTAACCCAAGGTTAACCAATGGGAGAGACAGGCTTTGCAATTGTGAAAAACATTTATAGCAGTTTTTCACTACTAGGGCATGTAAAACTTAAACAGACATGCCCTATATTTTAGATTCAATGCCATCTGCCCTGTGGGCTGTTTAGAAAATATTTTTTAAAGGATAGTTTAGGCCTGGCAAAAGGTTTATTTTGATAAGTCAAATTGACAGTTTTAGAATTGCACTACAGCTTACAATGGCAGGTTTGAAACATGTTTTAAAGAGCTTCTTTAAAGTGGCTGGCACATTGAGTGCTGAAGGCCCAATAGTAGCATTTAATTTACAGGCCCTTGGTACATGTAGTACCATATACTAGGGACTTATAGGTAAATTAAATATGTCAATTTGATGTAAGCCATTTGTACCATGTTTTAAGGAGAGAGCACAAGCACTTTAGCAGTAGTTAGCAGAGTCTGAATGAAAACAAAAACAGGATTCAGAAATCTGAAGGGGTGAAGCCAAAACATTTTGGGGAAGACCATACCAAGGATGACAGACTGAACATGTGTCCCCATCAGGTAAAAGTAGGGAGAACTACCCACCTTCATAGGAGTTCTTATCACTAAGGCGTATCAGCATTGGAGTGGTCAATCCCAGGACAGTGTTCCACCGTAAAGTCAATTGCCTGCAGGGAGATGAACCACCTCAACAGTTTGGAAGTCTTACCCTTCAACTGACTAAGTCCCCTGAAGGGCCTGTGGTCTGTTTGAACCTGGAAGTGAGTCCCAAACATGTATGGTCTTCAGTGCACAGACCCAAGCAAAAGCTTCCCCCTCAATTGCACTCCACTTCTGTTCCCTGGGGAATAACCTCCTACTGATGAAGACTACCGGTTTGTCTATGCCCTCTTCATTTACCTGTGAGATCACAGCCCCTTGTCATGGTCTGTTTTGTCTGCCTGCACTATAAATTCTTTGGAGAAGTTAGGGAACTTGAGTACAGGCGTTGTACACATGGCCTCCGTCTGGTTGTCAAAGGCTTTTTGGCAGGCCTCTGTCCATATCACTTTCTTGGACTGGCTTAGAAGTCAGCTCATTCAAGAGAGCAACAATGATGCCATATTACTTAGTAAACTTCCTGTAAATCTCCATTATGAGAAGGGGTGTGGTAACATTCAGAAATATCGGAGGGAAAAACCCCACGTACATCAAGCACTTTCGACTTTTCAAACTAGTTATGATTTGCGAGATGTTTGGGGGGTGAAACATCCAATAGATCCTGGCTATACATACTACTCAAATCCCCATAAAAACATTTCTAGGCTTCATTATTTTCTGGTGTCATCTTGTTTGATCCCAAATGTAGACATTAAAAAATTACCCAAACTATTTTCAGATCACAATCCTTTAATTATGGATTTGATACTCTCAAAGTTAGATCATCCACAAGTAAAATGGACATTTGATAGATCACTATTACTTAATGATGTTTATATTGAATATATCAAGAAATGGGTTATAGAATACTATGCGATTAACCAATATAGTTCTTCACAAAATGTAGTTTGGGATAGTTTTAAAGCTAGTCTTCGCAGGGAAACTATCAGTTTTGTTGGAAAAACTAGAAAACAAGAAAAGAAGGAAATTAACATGCTTAGAATCAAACTAGGGGAACTTGAAAAAGAATATACAGAAGTAGTCAAACAGAATCAAGATGATGAAGAAACAGTATTACGCCAAAGGATAGCAATTATTAAAATTGAAATAAATAATCACTATACTAGAAAGGGGGCAGCTATTTATCAAGCACATAAATCTGAGGGGTATGAATATGGTGAGACCATTGGTAAAGTTCTTGCTCTAAAAACCAAGCAGAAGATAGCCAGGAATAACATCATGGAAATTAAGGGATGTGATGGTGTAGTATATACAGAAAATAAGAACATTATTAAAGTTTTTGAGAAATTTTATGAAGATCTATATCAACAGGGTAACATTGATCCCATGTCGGCTAATGACACTGAACGTATCTTTGGTAATCAACGAAGGCTCAGTGAAGAAATGCGACAAGAACTAGACAAGGATATAACTAAGGAAGAGGTTCTCTCCGCCATGCAATCTATGGCTCTATGTAAGGCAGCAGGACCATATAGCATCCCATTGGAGCTATATAAGATAATTCAAGCAGAAATAGCTCCTATATTGCTAGATCTATTTCTGGGGATACAATATAATGGGATACCGCCCGAGTCTTGGCAAAGAGCGGATATTGTGGTTTTCTTAAAAAAGGGGAAACCGGCTGATAATCCTGCTTCATATAGACCTATATCCCTTATGAACACTGATACAAAATTGTATTCCAAACTTTTAGCCACCAGATTAGGGAGGATCATAGCTGATCTTGTCTCCCCTTGGCAACACAGTTTTATACCAACAAGATGTACAACAGACCATATTCGACGTGTTATAGCCTTATTAGATATTACAGAGACAACTGGAGAGAAGATGGCTATGATCCTCCTGGACGCGGAGAAGGCGTTCGACCGGGTGGCATGGCAATATCTATGGACAACAATGATACAGAGAGGCTTTGGGCCTGGTATTTTAACAGCTATACAAGCAATGTACTATGGGAAATATGCTAGACTAAACATAATGGGGCAAGAATCAATCTCAATAAAGATTGCAAGGGGGATGAGACAGGGGTGCCCCTGCTCTCCAATACTGTTTGCTCTATATATTGACATCTTCATAGAGCAAATTCTTCAAGATCAGACTATTATCCCGGTTAAGTGTAACGCCCATGAGACAAAAATACTTGCTTATGCCGATGACCTGGCAATAGTAACAGGGGACCCAGAGAAAACAATCGAACAAATCCAGAAACTGGCTGATGAATACGGCCGGAAATCAGGATATCTGCTAAACGCAGGGAAAACTCAGATTCTATGTAATACCAAAACTCTGTGCAGTGATCCTCGAAGATCCACCTAGGTAACTTATGTAGGTATTAAGATCACAAACAATATAGAAACTATATGGAAGATAAATATAATGCCAATAATTAGTAAGATAAGTGAAGATCTTCAACGACTAGATAGACTACACTTGTCACTCATAGGGCGATGTAATATTTTTAAAATGATTATGTTTCCTAAAATTCTATATATGTTTAGATTTATTCCTGTGGAAATCGAGGATTATTTTCTAAAAAAGATAGATAGCATTTTTAGCAACTTTGCCAGAAAATATTCCAAAATCCGACGATCTTTTAAATTTTTAACATTGCCACATGATCGAGGAGGATGGTCAGCTCCTAATATTAGGTATTATTATTATGCATGTTTTTTACAACAGATGCCTTTTCTAATTTTGCCAGGTACAGGAAATAGACAACGCAATACAGCCGTGAATCTTCCCACAATATATGAACTAGCCATGGGAATCAGCGCTCAAGGGGTGCTTCTCCGACAAATCGAGCCAAGCTATTATAAAAAAACGAAATTTAAGATCATGATAACAATTTGGAAACTTTGGAAAAAGATGACGGCCCTTATGAACATCCCTATATATAATAGATATACACCACTATGGCGATCCTCCCTTTTTCCTTCCTCAATGTATGATAACTTAGCTATCCACTGGGAGGAGAAAGGAATTCTGAGGGTGGGAGACCTCTATTCGATTGAACAAAGATTATCGTTTTTTGAGCTTCAGCAGAAATATGATATATCGGATATAACATATTTTAAATTCAGACAGTTAACGAGTTATCTGAATAAAATAAAGGAAAAGGGACTCTCTCTGCAAAGAAATGCTTTAATAGAAGTTATCTCACAGTCTCAGACTAGAATTAAAAACGTATATAAAATTTTAATAGATACACTTCCGGATGATTTGGAGGTGGTAGTAACCAAATGGGCCTTGAAAACAGGAGATCGGGATACTGATATATATTGCTCCCTGACTTTATCTAATGTGATATTTCTTGCTACAAATTTAAAAGTCCAACATTATTATACAATATATGATCTTTATTTTACTCCGGAGAAATTACATCGTTGGGGGAAAAGGGAGGACGATAAATGTCTCAGGTGTGATCAAGGACCTGCAGATACAATCCACATGTTTTATAGCTGTGTGAAATTAGATCTACTAATAAAACAAATAGAAACGTTCTTGACATCAGCTGTAGAGAACCCTATTAAAATATCTATAACATTAATGCAACAGCAAATTTGTCTTTATTGCTGTTGCCGTAATAAGACTTCTCATTGCTACCTATTGGAAAGATCCAGATCCTCCTCGATTTCAAGCATGGATTAATCGATTGTTGGCTATATATCATCTAGAGAAGTCTTTATATAAATGCAAAGGTCGAGGCGCTCGCAAACGAGGTAGAGAAATCTGGGCACCGCTGGAAAAATTGATTATTAGACAAACCAGGGGATAAGAGAAATAAGTGGTAAAGGTCTCTAGATCACGAGATTGGCTGGTAGTGATGTATGTAGAAATGTTATTCTTCAGACTTGGCTATCAATGTTTGTCTATATATCTCTCTTTTTCTTTTTTTTTCGGTTTATGTCTCTATAATGTGAGTACACATGAAAAATGGAGCCATAAGCTCTTGCCCAAATCGATGTTCAAGGCGAATTTATGGATGAAATAGTATGAATTCTCATTTTGTATATTCTCTCCAAATAATAAAAAAATTTTTTTTTTTAAAAAGTAAACTTTCTGTCAAATCCAGTGATGCCTATAAAGGTCCTCATCTCATTCCAAGGTTTGGGGGGTTGCCCAGGCCAGGATAGTGTTGATTATGGCTTGGAAGGGTGCACCTTGCCCCTGCCTACCGGGTGTCTCAGATACACCACAGATCCCAGCCCTATCTGGCACTTGCTAGCCTTAATAGGCCAATCTGCTGCAAGACCTGAAGCGTTAACTGGATGAAAAACTGGTGGTCCTCCCAGCTGGAAGTGAAGACTGTAGTGTCATCCGGGTAGGTGGCACTGAAAGCCTTTATCCCAGCCAGGACTCATCATCATCATCATAATAACTTTATTCGGTCATTTGTGAAGAAACAATCAAGGTTTACAAAGAATAAAACATAAATATATCTACAATTAAAATAGTATTAAACCATTGCAATCGCAAATACAAATGACATCTTGAATCATTTTAAGAACATAAATACATGTACCAACAATCTAATCATGCTAGGGGAGGGGCACAATGCAGTCACCAAGCATATGGAAACGAAACCATGTAAGTCAGCTAAGAATGTAAGATACATATATATCATGAAAGGATAGGTAAAACAAGTTTTAAAATAGTGTCATGATTAGCAAAGACATTTTTTACGAATCAACCAAAAAGATAACAGAAAACGACTAAGAGAAAACACAATTGGCCCAGAAGTGTCTGTTTTTAAAATTCTAAATGCAAACTGGTACTTCCTAATACTCATGCTGAGGCATATAGGTCTAATCCATCTCCTGCGTACCTGCCTATACTTGGGGCAAACAAACAGAATATGTTCTTCCGTTTCAGCAGCTACGCAGCATGCCGGGCACGTTTCTATAGTTAGGCCCTTCGCTTCTTTCCCCGGAAATTTCAACAACAGATTACCATACCTAAACCTGATGTACAAGCTTTTAGCAAGAGGGGGCGAGATCAGGTGAAGGAACGGTTCAAATAGGGAGCAAGATTTTATGATTAGGAAGTTTGAAGTTAACTGGCCGCTAGTTGGGTTGTTCATATAGTGCTCGCTCACCACCTTCCAGTAAGTAGCTTTGAGAGACAAAATGTCATGACTGGTAGCCCTTTCTGGATACTCCCATAGACCCATTAGGTTCAATAACTTGCACCATTTAGCGATGTGCTTAAACCAGGGGAGTTGTTTAGCTCCATTAAGTGCCAGTACCTCCCGTAAAGAGTTACGATATTCAATTAATTGGGGAGTAGTCCATAGATGCAACCAATAGGTTAAGGGTTTAAGGGCAGCCAGATCACCAGTTCGTTTTAACCCAAGATCACAAAAAAGTGGAATAAGTGGTGTTGTGACAGGTAGTACAATCAAAGCCCTGGCAAAGTTGTTCTCACAAGTCGTTAACTGATTTACAGGAGTGAACCCCCAGCTCTCCGCTCCATACAGTGCTCCATTTTGGGCCTTTGCACGGTATATTTCTAGGGCCGGGGAGAGGGGTTGAGTGTAAGATTTTTTTAGAAATATTAAAACAGATTTCGATCTCTGACATAATGTTAGGAGACTCTTCCGCAGCTGGTATTCCCAACTAAGTGACTAATTTATGCCAATGCCCAAGTAATCAAAATCTTTTACTTGATCCAGGGGTTCACATTTGATCTTAACCTGTCATATGCCACCCCTTGATTTACCGAGCGCCATAAATTTAGTTTTCATAGTATTCAGTTCATGCCTCCTCTCCTTGCAGAAGCTCAAGAATGTATTCAATAAAACTTGTAAACCCATAGGAGTAGTGGATATTAATAATAAATCATCGGCGAATAGCAAAATGGGTACTTTTCCATTATTCAATGAAGGGGCGTCATTTTTACAATCCAATAGACAACTCACCACATCGTTAATATACAGAGAGAACAATGTGGGGGCGAGGACACACCCCTGGCACACCCCACGATCAATAGGAATCCGCTCCGTCAGTTCCCCATTTACCCCCCACCTAACTTGGGCATAATTATCCTTATGCAATCTAGCAAGCACAGTCACCAAGTCAGCCGGGGCACCTTGATCAAGCATATTCTTCCACAGTAGATTACGTGATACCAAATCAAATGCAGCTGCAGGTCCACGAAAGCCACATAAAGCCGCTGTTTCCTGAGTAGCACGTAGTTCCATGCTAACAGAGAAAATCTAAAAGCTTGGTCGCACGTGCTAATTTTTGCGCGGAAACCAGCTTGGGCTGGGGACAGTATCATCTTTTCATCCATCCAGTCCTGAAGCTTAACTAAAACTTCTTATATCAAAGAAATAGCAGCCGAGTTATAGACCACTGCACTGCCTAGACAAGTCACAGTAACGTATTAGGAATATTGCCCACCTCAAATGGTCAGCTGCTATATGACCATGGAATAATGAATTTAGAAAAAAGGGGTATGAGAGGCAATGGATTAGGATACGTAAAATAAAGTATATACAACAATAATAATGCAGTCAAACAGTGAACCCACATCGTTGCTTGTGTTTTTCGAGTTGTGCTTTATTCGTGTTGGTGGTAAAATTCGAATACAGCCAACGCGTTTCGCCCAAACATGGGCTTCTTCAGGGCTGTAATTTTATACAATAAGGCTTGTTAAGTTACATAAAAAAGTTTTATAGGTAAATAACATAAGTTTTAAATTAACAAAGGGTGAGAATAGAGTGAGAAAGAAGAAGGTCAAAAATAGTGAGGGAAAAAAGGTAAATGGGCACTTCGTAAGAGAGAGGAAGATTAAGAAGAAAGGGAAGAAAAGGCGAGCATGAAAGAGAGGGGGCAGGAGGAAAAGTAAGATGAGTATGGTGGGGTCGACGAAAAAGTCAAGATTACAGAAAGAGTGAATGTGGACCGCCAAAATTACAGAAAAAGTGAGTGTAAACCGCGCAGGCCCGGAAGAAAGGAACCACGAGTGTGCGAAAAAAAGGGGTGAGAGTTTGGTGGTCAAAGGTGTCCCAAGTCAACCGTGGTAAGGCTACTAAAAAGTAAAGAGGTCTTACCAAAGTAAGCGTAAAGCAAATCAATTCGGAGTGAGAGAGAGTACGTCCGATCTGTACCGTCGCTCGGGATGTATAAGGTAAAGAACCTAAAGCAATATGAGAGAAGGTATGAGTTTCAGGACTACAGTATGTATAATCCTTAATCACTGACAAGGACTAAAGTCGATACTGACCTTGCATGAAAATGGTTTAAGAGTATGTCCCAGGTATCAAAGAGCAAGCAATAAGATAAGAATGCCTCTTATGGGTGAGTCCCTGCGTTCCTGTTTAATTGAAAAATAAGAGGCTTTAATAATATGAAAAAATGAGAAAAATTGTAACAAATACGAGCTACAGTAAAAGTCCGAAAATAGAAGCTGACATAATCTGTTCAAGTTCCTAGACCTAATGTTGAAGACTAAGATTCACGTGTGACTTAAACTAGCATGTACATTGGTCAAAGGAAAATTTACAATATGCGTGAACTAAACCTAGGTCAAGTGAGATCGCCACAATCTAGTGATCATAAGACTGCGCTAAGGGGCGCTGTTCAATAGTTGGAAAAAATATATACACGTATCCTGGAAATTGCGTTGGCGTATTTCTGCATTAAAACATTACGTTTCGTAATAGTAATACAAAAAGGTTCCAACATTCAGGGCCATATGTAGGTAGCCTAACATTTACCACTTCATAAATACCGAATTTTACCGATTCGGTATTTATGAAGTGGTAAATGCTATGTAGGTAATCCATCGGTAATATTTACCGATTCGGAATGGGTCGGTAATTTAGAATCTGTATTTACCGATTCGGTAATGGTAACTGGCTTCCCATTGATTTCTATGGGCCAGGAGGCCCATGGGAATCAATGGGAAGCCAGTTACCATTACCGAATCGGTAAATACCGTTTCGGTAATGGGGGAGCACAATCAAGGGTGGCAGGGTGTCACAGTGACACCCTGTTGCACCCCTGATTCCTGCATGTGTGCACATGTGGCACACATACATGCCCTAAGGGCACGTATGTCTGCCACATTGCACACTTCAAAGTGCAAAGAAATGCTTTTTTACAGCTATTCGTCATTTACCACCAACTTTTAGTTGGTGGTAAATAACGAATCCCCACAACAACCACACACTCCCCCTACATATCATTTCAGGATTCGGTATTTACCGAATCGGTAAAATTACCGATTCGGTAATTTTACCGATTCGGTAAATTACCGAATCCTGAAATGTGACCCCTACATACCAAAAGCCTGAATACCGGTCGGTAACGGGATATTTACCGAAAATCGGCCGTTACCGACCGGTATTGGGCTTCCTACATATAGCCCTAAGTATCTTAAAATGTCAATCCTTATAATAGGCAGAAGGCTATGCTGACTGGTTTCAGGTGGTGGGCAGTAGCCCGTCAGCGGATAAAAATGAATAAACAGTCAGTGTCAGAAACCTGGGTATCGGTATAGTTAATGACGAAAAATCCTCGACTCAGTAACTGCAAGAACGCAGTTGTGAACAGATAAACCTTACTAGTATCAAGTCGTAGCAGTCCGTATTTGAAGAGTCTCAGCGACGGTATCTCCAGGTCGCGGTCAGTGTGTTAGATGAAAGAAAAGCGTGCGCTGTTCTTGAAGGAGACGCCAAAAGTACTACTTCCGGGTTGCGTTACAAGGAAAGAGAAAAGGGACGAAAATTGGCTCCGGGTTGTGAACTGAGGGGAAAAATGGGTGTAAACTAGAGCGTTAACCAACGTTAAGCTCATTGCCATGTTTGGGTTGCAAAAAAGACCCAGGGATCCATGAAAAACTTTTGACAGTAATAATGATGTCATGAAAAACAGAAAAAAGGCAGATTTGGATTGGCGTCGTACAACTAAGGATGTAGGTAAAAGAATGAGGTTTGCTCGCTGGGCCCGAATTTAAGGAAGGAGCGAAATCGAGAATTTAGAATACAAATGCGAGAAGGCGAAACAGGGACAGAAAGCAAATGTAGAGAAAATGATATACAGAATCCAGTGATTGAAGACATATTGAATGATTTTAAAAATGCGTAGTGACGCAATTTGAGCAAAGAAGATAACACCAGTGTGTGTGTACAAAGAAAATTAGTGTTATTGCAATGAGTGCACATTACGTAAATGATTTTTGCCTGTGACAAACATTACGCTGGAATGGCTTATAGTCATGTAAATTTCGTATAAAGTGAAGAGAAGGTAAATTAGGCAGACATTTATGCAAAGTAGGCTACATACAAGTCAACCAAACATTAATCCGTAATGGTATATCATTTATCAATTTGAAATTATCAAGAATGTTATATGATAATGAAAAGTCAGAGTATAAGTCAAAGGACAATAATAGCTTATGGTTTAGGAGTTTGTCATGACAATGAGAGACTAAGACATAGTGAGAGTAAGCTCATATTTTCTGCAGACAGATATCAGTATATTAATTAACATTAGTTGGTTAGGCAAAGCCAGATGTGAAGTACAGAATTTGAAATTAGCAGTAATGACATGATGGTATGGTAGTTGAGCATAATAATGGAAACATTATGTTAAGTGGATACCTGCTATGGTATTAGAGAGGAGGAATACAGCAAAGAGTTTACTAGATTTTACAAAAACATTACTGTAAAACAGAAGATATGAATAAAAGGTCTCAAGAGAAAGAACTACAGGAAGTAATGCATTTCATTATCGCTGTTGAGGCCTAAGGTGGCTGACCGAAGCGTACAAATCCACCTGGCTTCAAGTTGTCTTAGGGACAGTTCTCTGTTTCCACCCCTTTTGTTAGGCAGGAACACGTCAATGCCATGGAAGCAGAATTTAGTCCTGTCTACACCATCTCTACATTCATGTGAGATTAAGGCATATGTAGTGTCACCATACATAATTGCTCTGCGGTGTTCTTGTATGCGGGTTTTTAGTTGTCTTACTGTGCTGCCCACATAGATTTTATTGCAGCCACAAATTAGTATGTAAACCACAAAGCTTGTGAGGCAATTAATGAAGTGACGTATTTTGTGATGTGTGCCAGTATTGTATCTTAAAGTAGTGGTTTTATTGCAGCCTAGGTGACAGATGTTGCACGTACTGCAAGTATAGAATCCCATTGGTTTTTTCAACCAACTACGTTGTGGCAATGTTCTGGAAAGTGTGTAACTAGGGCATAAGCTCTCCCTAATAGTTCTACTTCTCCTGAAGGTAATTGAGGGTTTCTGGGAGATGATGCTGTTTAGTCCTGGTGCTCCTTTGAGAAGTGACCAGTGTCTGTTTAATATCTTGAATACCTCATGGCTGAGTCTCAAATGTGTCATGATGAAGGAAAGTCTCTCTTTGTCAATTCTTGTAGTGTTACCACCTTTTTTGAGGATGTCCTCTCTCTTGAGTTTCCTAGCCCTGTTCCTAGCTGAGTAAAGGATGCTTTGTTCATAACCCCCCCTGTGTAGTCTGTCCATGGTGAGAGTTGTAATTGTCTCAAAGGTGTCATCCTCACTACAATTCCTACGGATGCCTACCATTTCCCCATACGGAATGGCTTTCTTGGTAGATGTAGGGTGAGAGCTGCTAAAGTGTAAGACACTGTTAACTGCCGTGTCCTTCCTAAACAGTGTGCTATGTATCTTATTGTCCCGGACATATAGTTCAAGATCAAGGAAATGTATAGATGAGGGTGACATTTCAATGGTAAAAGTAACGTTGAGTGTGTTGAGGTTAAGAAAATTAAAGTATTCCATCAACTCCAGTCTCGTTCCCGTCCAAATGATGATAATATCATTGATGTAGCGGCCCCAGAACTAGATATGTCCAGTCCATTCAGAGGCCGCTCGTGAACATGCATGGGTGTGCTCTACCCACCCCATGAAGAGATTCGCGTACGAAGGCGCAAATTTGGATCCCATAGCATTACCCTGCTCTTGTTTGTACCACGTTTTGTTGAACAGGAAGAAATTATTGTTCAAAATGAGATCAATCATTGTCAGTAGCATTGTGTTGTGGTCGAACAGAGTCGCCTGTCTCTTGCTAAGGAAGAAGTCAGTGGCTATTTTTCCGAAGTCTTTTTTGATGCAGGTATAGAGTGATACCACATCAAGAGTAGCAAACCACATGCCCTCCTCCCACTCAAGATCTTCTAACTTGTTCAAAATGTCTGCGCTGTCCTTAATGTAGGAAGGGAGGTTGGTTACTAAGGGCTCTAGGAAGGTGTCCACAAAATTTGACATGGCTTCAGTCATGGAACCTATACCTGATCCCACTAGGAGTACAGCATGGAATATTCGCCGCCTGGTCCGTATCATGGACAACGTCTGGGACCCAGCACAGCGGCCGGCAGTGCTCGCCGTGGACATCGAAAAGGCTTTCGACAGCCTCGAATGGGGATACCTCGATGCGGTGCTCGAGAAGTCCGGCCTGGGGGAGGGGTTTGGACGTTGGACGCGGGTCCTATACTCCTCCGCTACGGCCAGGGTGCGGCTGGGAGCGGTCGTGTCCGAGGCCTATCCAGTGCGCAGGGGCACACGGCAGGGTTGCTCGTTATCTCCCCTGCTGTTCGCCTTGGCGATGGAGCCTTTGGCGGCGTAAGCACGGACAGGAGCGGTGTACGGCGGGGTTCGCTGTGGGGAGGAGGAACATTATATATCCCTGTACGCGGATGACCTCCTGCTGTACCTGGAGGACTCCGGGGACGCCCTGGACGGGGCTGTGGAGATGCTCTCGCGCTTTGGCGAGCTCTCGGGCCTCAAGGTCAACTGGACCAAAACCTGCGTTTTCCCGCTGCGGGCAGGGGTCCCGTATTGCCCTCCCACTCGGGATGTGGTATGGGAGGCCATATGCTTTACCTACCTGGGCGTCCGGATATACCACGACGTCGAAAATCTGTTGGACGGTAATGTAGGGCGTTGTATACGGGCTCTGAAGGGATGCATGGCCTTCTGGGCTGCCCTCCCGCTCTCGGTCCTGGGCCGGGTCGCGTTGCTGAAGATGGTGGCCCTGCCCCGACTGCTCTATTACTTCCGCACACTGCCGATATGGATCCCGCAGAGGATCTTTAAAGAACTAAGGTCGCAGATCATCAGCTTCCTATGGGGGACGGGACGGAGACGAGTAGCCCTGACGGTACTGATGCGGCCTAAACTAGAGGGAGGACTGGCGGTCCCCGATTTTGAGTTGTACTACCTGGCGGCGCAACTACAAGTGCTGACACAGAATGTGGCCAGAGTATTCCGGGGCCCGGAGCCGGGACGGGGGACGGGCATCCAGAGACATGTCCTGTCTTACATAATCATGCAACAGAAGTTAGACCTGAGAGACTTGTCCATTGAGGAGAGGACTCTCCGGCTATGCTGGCAGAGGAGCATGCGGAGAGCAAAGACGGTGAGACCTTATGCACCGGAGCTCCCGCTGGGGATGCTGACGGCGCTGCCGCATGGAGGCGATTGGTCCCCGCTAGCGGAATGGGAGGAGCTGGGGTTGCAGATGGTGGGGGACCTCTATATCGATGGGGCGCTGGCCCCCTTCGGGGCTCTGCAGGAGCAGTTTGGCCTCCCGGATGGGAGTTATCTCCTGCACGCGGCGGTGAGCGCGGCAATACAGAAACACTGGAGGAAGGGGCTGGAGGAGCCCACTGTGGCGCTAACCTGCCAGTACGTGGCAATGGCGGCGGGCACGATCAAGGCGGTGACATGCCTACAGGCTAGACTGCTGCAGGAGGGGTTGGAGCCGCTTGCGGCACTAAAGGAGCGGTGGGAGGAAAGCATAGGTAAACCCATTCCGGACACGGTCTGGAGCCACGTCATGCGGAGGACATGGAAGGGTAGCGGGAATGCCCGCTTTCAGCAGGTGCACTTCTTCATCGTTCACAGGGCGTATTTGACCCCGGGAAAGATTAGCCGGCACTTTAAGGTGCAGGAGGCTGCTTGCCCGCGCTGCTTCACACTGGGAGCTGAACTAGAGCATATGCTGTGGGGGTGCCCGAAGCTCGGGTCGTATTGGGCTGAGGTGGGAGAGATCTTGAATACTGCGACGGATAGGGAGGTCGAGTTTGATATGGGGGCGTGCCTGCTGCTCTGGTTCCCTCACACAACAAAGACAAAAGTGACGAGTAAATTTATAGACTTGGGGCTTATGTTGGCCCAGAGAGAGATTACGTGGCACTGGAAGTCCCGGGAGGGCCCATCGATCGGGCGGTGGCTCTCCGAGTTACTAAAATGGTCAGGATGTGAGAGTGAAGTCAGAAGGCGCCAAGCGATTAGGACGGACAATGAAGCGGGGCTGGAGTGGGTAAGGGCATGGGAGCAGATCAAGCAGGCCCTGCAGGATTGCCGGCTCGAGCGAGCGGAACGGGAGCGTGAGGAGAACGGAGTTCCTTGAGGCTGAGGACAATAGATGTACCCCAGATAGCTGGCACGAACTAGAGTTAGGGACCACTGGAGGGGCCCGCAGCAGCAGCAGTTGGGGGGGGCGGGCTGGGAGGGGGGGGAGTTCCTGCGGTGGGAGGGTAATGCTACACTGAGTTGGGTGAAGAATGTAGCTGGTGGGACAGAAAAGCAGAGGCTCCCATGGGGCATGCACCAGGCACCGCTGTGAGGCGATAGTTGTGTTCCATTGCTTAACTATCCATCTACGCCGCCCGGCCTCCGGGATGTGGGCTGAATGGCTGTGTGCGTTGCTAAACCGAGGAATATGACCGGAGATTGTAGGGGGTGCCGGTTGCCCCGATGGTTATGTTGCTGAAAATGTTGCAATAAAAAACATGTTAAAAAAAAAAAAAAAATGGAACCTATACCTGATATTATCGGACGTCCAGGAGGAAAGGGTTGCTTTTTGTGTATCTTTGGTAAAAGATAAATGCATGGATATCTGGGATTTTGTATTCGGAGAAAGTTGAACTCAGTGTCAGAAAGAAGTTCCAGCTCCTTCCAGTGTTGGAGTTGACCATTAATCAGGGTGGTGGCTAGCGGGCAAGGGTTGGTGGCAAGTTTGGTGTAGTGTACGGTGTTGCTAAGTTGTCTGAGTACCTCGTCCTCATAGTCTTGCCTGTTCATTACCACCACATTGCCCCCTTTGTCTGCCTCTCTGATGATTATAGTGTCATTTGTACTGAGATTATACAAGGCTTTTCTTTCTTCCCCTGTGAGATTATCTTTGGTGTATTTTTGGGGATGTGTCTGTAACTTGTCTTCAAGACGATGCAGGTCTCTGGATACTAGATCATGGAAAAACCTCTATGCTGTTGAGGTGTGTACCCTGCGGGGTAAATTTACTCCGTGTATGTAGGCCACTGTCGCATGAACAATCTTGTGTGATGTTCAAGTCAGCCAAAATCCTGTGGAGAGTGGAATCGTTGTCCTCATCAATAGAGAGTAATGTGGCAACATTTTTGACATGCGAAACCGTAATATCAGTACTTAATACAGGTAAATTGATCAACTGGCTTTCAAAGCTATTGACAGAAAAGTGGCATTTCAATTTTGCAGTGCGCACAAATTTAAACAGATCTATGTGCAAGTCTGAAAAAAGACCCTGAGATACAGGGCAGTATCCAAGTCCTTTATTAAGTACATTAATCTCATGCACAGTCAATGAGTGATCGGACAAATTAATAACCAAATTATCCGTAACAGCTGATACGTTGGCAGATGATACATTGCTAAATAACATGTCTGTTAGTGTTTGCTCATTTGACTCTTTTGGAAGCGTGTTAGTACCCTGTCTTTTTCTGGCATTTTTTCTCCTCCCCCTCTCCTAGTATTTCTTTTTGTTTTCTGTTCCCAATCCTGTAGCGCAAGACCTCGTCTAAAAAAGTCGACGGGCCTGCTCCCTGAGCTGTGCCTACTGTGTCTCCTTCCTTGCCAGTGTCATTGGTAGAAGACGCCCCTGAGCTTATGCTAATGCTAGACAAGCTCCCTATGCTTGTTTCTGCCGAAACATTGGTTTTCGGAACTTGTATGTTATCAAATCTTGAGGCGAAAGTGAAGATACGCCCATTTTCATAGTCACGTTCATCCCGTACTATTTTATGGAGTTTCCTAGTTTTTACAGCTGTCTGATTTGATCTTTCAAAATAGCATAGTTTTTGGCAGTAGCCTCTGCTAGGTTCAGTTGTTTTATTTCTTCCTCTAGTGTTTTGATTTCTGTCTGGAGTTTGGCACATTTCCTATCTGCATGTGCTATCAGTATTCACATCATATTAAATGATGAATTGTGCAAATTGTCTTCCCATTCTGAGAGCAGGTCTGGGTCAAGGTCATCGAAGCTGGGAAATGTTAGGATCCTAAGGCCTCTGGGAACTTTCTTATTCTCAAGGTACCTTTTCAAAGTAATTGCATCCCACCATTTGGAGAGCTCATTTTTTTTTAGTCTTTCAAGTTTCTCCTATACCTATCACAGGTTCAGGTTGTATGATTTACCTGTTATTCACTTATAAAATTGCAGTAGCTTTTTATGGTCCTGACGAAAGCTGGGGTATAATCTATCCATAAGCTGAAACATGTAGACCAGTTTTTCAACACAGTTATTTGTTTAAACTGTTATGGCACTGTTTTAATTTGGCATCAAGGTAGCATCCAAATAAAATGTCTTTGTGCCTTGTTAACCAATTTTATTCATCAAACTTTTTTCATCACTCGCACTGCATACATCACCCCGCACCATCTTGTATTTTGGTTCCTTCCACTCAAGCAACATACTTATAGTTGCATCCGGGACACACTTTGAACCTGTATCTACGTTCATCTGGTAGTGGATGGTTCTCTGGCAAGTCCCTGGGTTCCCAAATGATGAAGCGAGCCACTTCTACTGGGTGATGGGAATCTTTTATGCATATATAGACTTTCTATGCATACACATATCCAGTGTGATATTTTTTGTGTTAACATTCAGACTTGGTGTAGTACTTGTAGTGTAGCACTTTCAAGGTCACTTGACTATTTCAGACTCACAGTTTTCTTTGCTTGGTATGTTGATTTGGGGATTATATACTGTTTGAGTCTCTAAAACCTTATCCCTTAGACCCCCACTCTATCTTGAGATATCTTAATATTGTTACCAGATGTAACCTCACCATCCTCAACAGCCTCTCTTATTGCACCTCTACGCCCTCTTTTGGATGATGACATGATTTGTTTGCCAGAACTCAGCCCTTTCCGTTTCTTGGGCTGAGGTAAAGAGCTGCCCCCTTGAGAAACTTTAGTTATTTGACTCCTAGTGCACACTTTAGATCTAACAACTGGATCTTTTCCACTTTGGCAGTGCAAAGCGCAGAGCACTGGTCTGGCAGAATGACTGTTGCCGGGGTTTTAGGTGATCTAATAGGGAAACCAGGGTCAGAGTGAATGTATAGATTAATACAACTGGAAGCATCAACTTGTAAAGGGGGCGAAGGGGCTCAAGAGAAAGTCTATGCTTGGTATGGGCTATTTCATGAATAAGGACAGACTCTGCCCTTGATAGAAAGGCATCTAAGGTGCCTACCATCCCCTGGCCCACCATCAATTTCTTCTTAGATAGTTCCTTCGGCGCCATAGTCCTCAAAAAGAAATGCTAGGCACACAGAATATTGCAAGATAACAAATACCCTGTACCTTGTATCCCAGTCCCAGTCCCAGTCCTTGGTTTCCAGGTCAGGGTACGGATTCCCAAAGCGGACGTCAGAACAATATGAATGGCGTCAACCAAGGCCAAAAGATGTGGCCCAGCCCAGCCTCCTTAGGCCTCTGATGGGCCCGCCCACGACCCGCACGGTGAGGCTGTGCTTTGTAGCGCGCTGGTACCGCCTCCCCCCACGTGTGGCAGTGCTGGAAAGGGCTGGAGGATGTCGCGTTGCACCCTGGGACTGGAAGTCCTACCAGGGTGAGTGTCAGCAGAGACTCAGGGTCTTGGTCGGGAAAATCAGCGGGACTGACTGTGCCAGCAGGTGAAAGGTTACAGCGCCCTGGGCTTTAAGCTCCCGCCAGGGTTCCCTGTGCAGCAGTGGCAAAAAAGTTGTGCCCCGAACACACTATTGCGTCCCACTTTCAATTTGGCCTACTGTTAGATTGGCAGCCTGTCTGGGATATAGTATGAGATCAGTATTCCCAATTTTTGATTCCACTGAGGCAAACTAAAGCAGCAAGGGAGAAAGTTTATATGAATATTCAAATATAAAGTTTTCACACAAAAAAATCCCCTTCAGGAATCAGCAGCAAGCACCAACGTTGGAAAAACTCTGACCCTCTTTACGCAGGTTGAAAGTTTCAGTCTATATTTTTTCCCCTTCCTTCCTTCTTTCTCCCCTTTCTTTTCCTTTCTTTTCTGCTATTTTGCACTTCAAGCACTGCAGTATGCGTCTTTATAGCATCTTATAGCAGTTACACTCATGGAGATAGTATCCTTCCCCTAATAGACTTTAATATTTGAGAACTGTTCAAGAAAAGGGGATAAAAGGGGATAGAACCTTCAAACTCCCCGGTGGCAATCATCCGATAAAAGTCCACCACGCAACTTCAGAAAAGACAAGAGATCACAGGAGACCGCCAGCAATGCCTTAGTGCTGGGTCTCTTGGTGCAGAACATGCCCCGCGAGCTCAGAAGCGGCTCAAAGTACCTGACCCAACGTCTTTTCCTCCTCTCCGCTCACTTAACCCATGCAGCCCCTCAACTCAATCCAGCTGGGGAGAGCAAGCCGAAAATCGGGCAGAGACACACAGCAACAAAAGATTCGTTCTCTGCAGTCTGTGATACATCAGCGTGAAGCCGCAAACTCCATCCTCGACCACCTTCAGCTGGGATGAGGTACGTGTCTCCACTGCCTTCATTGACGAGGGGAGGGGCTACGGGTTGAGTCAGTCTTCGGGGCAACAGTTTGTCCGAACAGCCAGGACTCTATTACCCAACCTCTGGTAAGGTAGCAGGGGCATTCTTTAATCCCAAATGGCATTACCTTATACAAAAGTGACCCTCTGGGGTGGATAATGAGCTTGGCAGCTCTTAACCTATCTATGAGCTTATCAGCTCGGGATGGGGTAAGCAATAGTTTTAGTAACTGAATTGAGTTCCCTATGGTCCACAGAGAATCTGAGTTCTGGAGCAGCACCTGGTGGGGCGCTTATGGGTATCAGCAGCACAGGGCTGGACCAAGGGCTATTGTAGTGCTCAATCACCCCAAATTCCAGCATCTTGGACACTTCCTCCTTAATGCTGTCGCTCACCTTGTCAGACAGTCTGTAAATTTTGCTCTTTACAGACGGGCTGTCCCCAGTGTCATATGCATGGGTACACAGATGAGTGAGGCCAGGGGTTATTAAGAATAAAGAAGCAAACTGCCCCAGCAAGCGGTGACAGTCCCTCTGCAACTGTGGGGTCAGGGTAGTGGAGAAGTTGACACTTTACACTGAACCAATCCTGCTCCTTAAATGATAGGAGGTCGAGGAGAGGTTCACTCTTCCATCCCATCATCTGTCACGAGGAGCTTAGAGATTTCAGACCTCTCACAGTGGGGCTCGAAGCGGTTAACATGGTTTACCCCTGAGCCTTTACTGGGGTTGTTGAGGTCCACCACGGAGGTGACCTACCCCTTTCTCTCCTTCCCCACATAAGGCTCAGACTAGCAAACTGGTAGGGCTCTGCGTTCTACTGGCTCGATCATCCACACTTTTTGGCCAGGCTGAAACTTGATCAAAGGGGCCTTTTGGTCATACCACAGCTTCATCACCTCTTGGCTGGCTTCCAGAGGAGCTTCATCGGACTTCCGATTGCCATCTTGTAGCTGACTACACCCTGGGGGGCTTCTTGGTAGTTTGTTCTTACCCCTCCTTCACAAAACCGAGAAGTCTTCTGGCAGAATGGGCATAAAGGAGTTAAAAAAAGGACTGAACCAACTCCTTTTGTATGGCACCTTCCTCTACGCAAAGAGAAGGAAGCGTAAAAGGGCATCCACTTCTGCTTCATTGGCTCTGAGAGGTCAATAATCATGCCCTTAAGGGTCTTGTTGAACCTTTCAACAAGCCCATTGGTCTAGGGGTGATAAGGTGGAGAGAATGTTTAAGTTATTTCACACTCATCCCACATTAACTTAATGTAGGTGGACATGAAGTGTATAGCCCTGTCAGACATTACTTCTTTGGGAATCCTATATGGGTGAAAATCCTCATCAGGGTCCTAACCTCTGCAGGTGCAGTTACAGTTCTCTGAGGTATGGCCTCTGGGTATCTAGTTTCATGGACCACCAAGACCAGAATAAACCTGTTGCCAAGGGCGGTCTTGAGGTTCAGGGGCATAATAATGTTGTTGCCTACCCTTTTAAAGGGGGTGCTAACGGCAAGTAAGTAAACCAGGGAGCCTTCAGCTTTCTCCCTGACTTCCCACTGGCTTGGCAGGTAGGACATGACCTGCAGTAGGCATCTGAGGTTACCTTCATTCGGGGCCAATAAAAATGGATGATAAGCCCCAGATGTCCTGCCAGGGGTATTCCATGGTTCAGACCCAGCAGGAAGGCTCTATAGCACTGGGGGACCATCAACACACAGGTTATCCGAGGCTGAGGAACTTTAGGCTCACTATAGGTCATTCACCCAATATATCAGGTGATCTTCAGAGGTGTCACACGCTGTCTGGGGCTTCGGCCTGTCACTTGAGGGCCTCAAAGGTAGGGCACTCCTTCTGAGCTTTTGCAGAATTCTTCCCTGATGGGCCCTCCGTCAGACTGTCAGCCACCTAGCTCAGGTAAATGCACCAGGGCATCAATTCCTTCCACTCTAGGTTCTGTGGTGTCGCCCTCAGACTCAGCCTCCTCCCCAACCATGGAAGTTTCAGGGGCAGGTATACCACACCACTTATTCTTTATCCTCTTACAGCTACCTGGGCTATTTTTCGAGGCTCAAAAACCTCCTTGAGTACCCTCTGCAGGTGACACGGACCTTGTGGTCAGGCACACCCACTCAGGCACCCTTAACATCTCCAGGTGGGACCAGAGCTCCACTTCCTTTCAGACAGTATTCTATAACTCATTACCAAGCTGACAATCCACAGGCATGGCAGGACTCATAGCTAACCTCACGGATCCTGAGCACCCACCCCAATCAAAGGGAACTAGGGCTACTGGACAATGACTCTCAGGGTTGTCTGCTACCACAACCTGGTGGAACACATCAAGGACTACCTGCTCTGAGGACACCATATGACAACTTACAGGAGTCATACTGGCTCCTATGCCCCTCAGAGCCTCCATCCTCTGTCCATTGATGATGACCCACTACCTGTACTTGGAAGCATTGGTAGGTAAGTGGGCTTTGGATAGCATCTCCTTGCCACCCAGGGACACTAGGGTAGCCTCTGCACTACCCTCCATGTTATCTGGCAAAACCTCCTCCTGAGGTGCTACATTAGCCAACCCAGGTGTCTGCCCACCAGTGGGGGGGAGCTGCGCCCTCTTGGGGAATCTAGTGTCTCCTTTCATGGACCCATTTATAAAGCACTCATAATGTTTGGGGAAGAACTTCCATGATATCTTTTCAGGAAACCTACTCTTCTTGTGGTCAGGTTCAGACTAGAAATCTTTCCCCTGAAAACTGCTTTGGGAGCCTGAAGACAACTTCTTGTTTTAATTTGTGTCTCCCCTCCTTCTGTTGGGGACCCTGCCTACCCATTTAGGGATCCCCCTGATAACTTCTTGTGATCCCTGGTGCTAAGCTAGCAGTCCACCTCTTTAGCATGTTCTATTGTGTCAGAGAACTTTCTATCAACTAGGTATTGGTGCAGCTTTGTAAAACAAATTCTGAACATGCGCTCTCTGGTAATCAAAGTGTACAGCCTCGTATAATCACATTACTTCCCTTCCTCAAGGCCCTTCCCCCAATCATCTAGTGCCTTGCAAAGGTAATCCACAAACCCTCCCTACGATGGTTGTGGCAGCTTCTAGCTGTACCCAAACATTTGCCTATACTATTCAGGGGTGAGACAATACTTCCTGACAAGGGTTCCCATCATGAAGGGATACCTAATCATGTCTCCCTTTCCTAGGGCCAACAGAGCATCCCTCCCTTTACTGGGAAAGTGGATCCAGAGACTTGCTCTCTTATCCTCCTAAGGGACCAAGGCACGCTCAAAGACCCAAACCACTTGTTAATGTCACCACCCACATCAACACCAGTTCTTTGGGGATGTGGACCCTCCTTTCGCCACTGAGCACTGGGTATTACAGTCACCATTGCTGCTGGACCCTCTGCATTGTTTGATAATATGCCCTTGAGAATTCCAATAGAAGCCCATGTTCTGGTGTCAACATAGGCTTCTATTGGAATTCTCACCGGCATATTATCAAGCCCATTATCACTGCTTTAGCGGCAGTTTTCTGCCGCTAAAGCGGCAATAATTTTAATGCCGTGCTTGATAATATGCACCTCAGTTTGGACCCAGCCATATGCAAATCAGCTTTGGTCCTGCTCTAATGGGAATAGTCCAGTGCGAGCTGTCAGGCTGAACTGGGTTCAAAATGAGGTGGCATGGTGGGCAAAACAACAATGGACTGGGATGCAATACTGAGTAATTACCACCATCTGAGATTAATTCAAGCATTCCATCCATCACTTTTTGTATACTTTATTATGTTGCACTAAGTGGGACTAGTATACCAAGAAGTCGGTTCTGTGCACACTGTGTCACTGGAACCAAGCGATACCTGGCTAATGAGCGCATAACAAGGGCAAAACTGGTCCTGGGTTTCTTCTGTTCCAGTTCACGGAGGACCTGGCTTGGCAGTTCGGGCTGGACTGTTCCCAATGGAGCATTGTCAAGACTGATTTGCATATAGCTGTTTTTAAACTGAGGTGGCATGGAGTGCAAAACAGCGATGGACTGGAATGCAGCTCGAGTAATTACCAAAGGCTGAGATTAATTCAAACATTCCATCCATCACTTTTTGTATACTTTATTAGTCCTATGGCAGCAGCAGGGCAGTCCTCTGGGGACCAAGGCAGTCCTTCTTCTGTATTCAGCAGGTCCAGAAATGTAATGAAGATGGGTTTAGGAGGTTTCATATTTATACAGGGCACCAGATTTGAAGTGGGAGTGACATCCTGGATACTCACACATCTCATTCTGGAAAGTTCTCCCTTTCCCATGCCAAGGCTCTAAGCAGTCTGGGGTGACAAAACACTGGTGTCAGGGTGCTTTGTAATGTAAGTGGGACAAGGAACCACTCCGCCTCACCCATCCTGCCAGATTGGCCCATCTTGCCAACACATAGTACCCCTTTGTCTCACTGTCTGGGAGGAAATCACAAAGGCCAACAGCCAACCTATTTGCGGTCATGGACCCAGGACACAGGCAGTAGGCACCAAATGATAAGGGTGAAAAAATGCCCAGAGTGGCATTTTCAAAATTGAGACTTAAACCCTTACATGCAGCTGTTGGTCAGTGGTCAACACTGGAGAGCAAGCACAAGAGGAATCCTTAATTTTTTTAAAGGGCTGGGAGGAAGAGGAATCGTTTCTGCTTCAGCCCCTGTCCTCCCTCCAACCCATCTGTGAGGTGTGCTGACGTCAAAGATTCCCCACCAGATGTGGTGGAGCAAGCTGGTAGGTGCTCTCTCCTACTCTGGTGGGGTTTTTTGGGGCCACAATGCCTCCCCATGTTTCAGGGAGGCATTATTAAAGGGGGCGAGTCTCCCCTTTTTAACAATGCCTTCCTGAAACCATTTCCTGGTTGTAGATCGCGATTGTGCCGTGATCAACAACCAGAAAACCTACTAGGCCTTTAGGGACCTGTGTATGGCAGGGGCAAAAAGTTTGAAAGCTTTTTTTCCCCTGAGGGGGGCGCGATCACACCCGCAGGGGAATTTGGAAAATGAGTTTTAAAAAAATAAAATGAAGACATCATCAGGAGATCGGGCCTCCTGGCATACGGGCTGACCTCATTGTGGCCCCAATTGTTTCTTTGAAATGTATTGTTTTCCTGAGGGGACGATTGCCGTTCCCAGGGGAACCCACACATTTAAAAAAACAAATATGTTCACTTGCCGTTGGAGGCCCTGTGCAAAGGTTATCTGGTTATCTTTCAGTTGCTTATTTCTGTATTTGGTTGCTAAACTGGTACTAATTAGGTGAAATGTTTGCCCAGGCAGTATTATCAAGTTAACAAATCACAAAATAATGAAGTAATACTATAAAAAGTGTTATGTCGCATAATTTGGCTTTTCCTGACACATTATTTAGTCAACCCAGTTGCATAATTTTATACTATCCTGCCGCATAATTCTGTATAATTCCAGTGACTCTGATGATAGCACTGGGTGTTTTTTTTACAAGGATCACGTCTGCACACAAAGTTGCAGGGGATACTATGTGAATGTGTGCTTCTTGAGATCAAAGATGGATTTCTGGCTTCAGGAAATTACTGTTATACTGGCAATGGCCCAGCAGCTCCCCCAACCACAAGGTTTTGCATAAGTATTGACAACATTATGCTGTGCTATTGGGTATGTTGCAAGGTGAAGTAATACTGTCTTTTTTCTCTTTTTGTGTGTCTTTAGCGAACCTGCAGCTGCATTGAAAAAGATGTGTTTTTTGTTAATTTACTGTTGCAAACATCTCACAGAAACGCGCACCCACTGACTGATTAAGAGCCATGTTTTTGCCTTCCACATAGGACAGTGCTTTAGAAGGAAGGTTTTAGCCATTCAGCAGAGGTGGCATCTCAGTAGATGGTTGCTGCCCACGCCTTAACTCAAGTTATGGAGGACAGCTCTGAGGCAGGACTGGATACTGAGTCAGCAACTGAGGTAGAGGAAAATGGAACAGAAGCAGAAGCATTTTTCAGTTGGCACAGTTTCATCCAATGACTCATCTTCCAGTGATTCTGAGGAACATGGTCATGGCAGTGTTGCTGTCCCTTCACAAGCACAGTCTCATTGGCGGGGCAACCGTAGCAGGATAGACCAACCCAGAGAGCAGCCATGTGCTGCGGTAAGCTCTGACGACGTGCTGTCCTGATAGCCCCCAATGAAGTGCAGGCCAATTTTCCCCATTCACAGGAGTGTGGGATTCAAGTCAGTATGTGAGGTTAGCATAACGTATCTTGAGCCATATGCATCGAGAGCTGCTTTATAAGACAGCCCATTTGGTCTCTGTGTCCTGTATGATAGAAAGGGCCGAAAAGCCATACCGCGGCCATCTTGGATCATGACCAGTCGTGCCTCAGATCACGTGGTTCTCTCTGAACACCGTCTGTATGATTTAGCTCGTACCAGTCTAGAGACAGGGTGAATTGTATTTACGGCCGAGGCCCAAGATCACATCTGCAGTAGGGAGTATTAAGCGAAATTCCTCTGTGCCCGAGACGAAAGGGAGTCACCCGGCCGACCTTCTCTGAAGAAGATAGTAACCTTATGTGTGCAGATGGTATGAGCTCATTTAGGAGCTCTAGGGCTAACTGGTGTTTTTCCATTTACAATGCTTTGTATGCTGAGTCTGTTATGTATATAAGTGTGAGATTGTCAAGAGGCCAACAGTCTTCCTCGGCGCACCTGATGGGTGAAGATCGATGAGGCTCCTCTATGTAGAGTTCTGTTGTGGCCAATAAACGCTTGAACCTTCTACGTTGCCAACTGCTTATTATTGACTTGATATTGTGGGCCACTGGTAAGTGTGGCCCTTGGGATTACTATTTAGATTACTTCAGTTGGCGACCACGAAGGGACCCCGTGATAGGGTCTTTCCTCCCCCGTATTCGGGCGGCAGGATCGAGGGCGTCTTGGCCGGGCGGGCAGAGGGGAGTTCGACGTCCACTCCATGCTCCCGATCGATGTGCCCTCTGCTGCTAGTCACCCTTCACCGGGGTCCTACGGGCTTAAACCCAGGAACTGACCGTGTTGGTCGTAAGAAGTTGGCAGCGGAGAACGGACATTCGTACCTGGATGCACCCGGTGAGCAATTTGTTTGTTTGAAGCATGCGCTGTTGAGCGGTGCATTTGTTTGAAGCACGCGCTGTTAAGCGGTGCATTTGGAACAGTTAACTGTATTCGATTTGAGGGGTCGTGAGTACCCTGGGAGAATTACGGAGGTCTTGCAGGGTGGTCCGGTAGGGACTGACTGTAGAGACTCCGCGAATCTTTTGTGATATTTTGAGATACTGATCAGATGCCTAGTTGTTACCTGTGAGTAATACACGGCCGGATTGCACTCGGAAAAGCCTGTGGCTGTAACTGGGTAGCCATGAGACATATCTGAAGTACGGCTTGGACTACGTCAGAACAGTCTCAGTGGTGAACCAGGGAGGTCATGGGATGGTCCGTAGTCCAGTCCGTGGTTACCCCTGTCTGCCAGCCTCTTGCCAGTCTTTAGGGAGACTGCTTGTTGGGATTCTGTTGATCCTTTTGAATAATTCTCCACGAACGGGAGTCGACGGGCTCGGTTCGTTTGTTTGGATGCATCAATTTTGGACATGTTGAACTGCAGAGAATAATGTCGACATACATGTTATTTGTGGTGTAAAGTCTGTTATATGTTTTTGTGTCTGTCTGCTCACCAACATGTCGTGTTTCAGCAAATTGAATTGTTTTGGTTGTTGTTGCCGGACCAGCGACTCTCGTTTGGCTGAGAGTCAGCCAGCTCCTCCTGAGGGCAGCCCTAGTCATTTCATGTATGTGAAGCATGGAATTGCTCCCATATTGTTCAACACCTTGTGGCATAAGTATACTAAAGGGAATGAGGAGTTACAGTGGCCAAAGACTGGTTCATTTGACGAAAAGAAAATTGCCTTTTTACAGGAACAACTATTTTCCAGGCGCAGTAGGCAATCTATGTTTGATGCCTTAAATGCCTGGCAGAAAGAAGCCAGGCAAAGACGGATGAGGGGAGAGAAACTAGCGAAAGCCAAGGCTGGCCAGACCATAACTCAGAAAGCTGTAGCTTATGACAGGGGTAGGGCAGAGAAAGGGATCGATTGTATGAATCGGGAGTTTAGATTGAAGGTCGATAAAAGTTATGTGGCTCGACCTAATGCGGAGGATGAAATAGAAGACCTGTTGGACATGCGGCCACCGCCCCCTTATGTCCCGCAACGATTATATCCGGAGACATCCACAGCTAGTGTATCGGCGGTGGCAGGGACAGTCGCCCCTACGCCGGCTCTAGTTGCTTCCACAGCAACTCCGGTTGCATCGGTGCCTCAGCCTCCCTCCCTCACGCCTGTCACTGATCTCTCTCGGCTGACTTCCTCTGTCTCGGAAGTTATAGCTTTATTACCCAATTTGTTGTCAGCCACAGCAGCTGAAGCTCCTCAGTTGACACCGGAGGCCATGCATTCTCCCTCTGCCTTGACCTCCTCTTCCGCGAGTGCAACTCCTTTTGCAGCTGTTTCAACTTCAGTACATCCGGCTGGTCCATTAGACGGCAAAAGGCTGTTCACTCGATCAGCTTTAGGGGCAGAGGAGAAGGAAACCATTGCGGCACAGGCATCCCAATGGATACGGCAAACTATTTATACCCTGTCTGACATATGGAGCACTATGACAGATTATGAACCAGTGATGCAGCAACACGCATTAGCACACGTGGCTGGACGCCTCATCTCACTGTGGGAGCAAGTTTATAACAGGGAAAAAGCTCTGACTATACTATATGACATTCATACCCAGGCACACAAGTCTCAGTTAAGTCCAGACGAGGTGTATAGGAATGTGAGAACTTTGGTCAGTTACTGAACACGCCTACAAGCAGCTAGTCCCGCTGGGGTACAGCAGTTCCCAATGCGGGAGGTGCATCCCATTTATCACCCAGAAGTAACTGAGATAGTAGACGCACATGGGACGGTTACCCGCCCGAGAGTAGACGCCCGTTTCCAGGAGCAATGGGTATACACCCCGTGGAAACGCAGCAAGGTACTTTTATTGAAAACCCAGTTGCCTGACCCCAGAAAGAATCCTACAGCATACTATAAGGAACTCACGGAAGCCGCCTCCTCGGCGGTAATGACACTGGCTGATATCGAGCTGTTTTTTGCTGTATTGGTGCCGGTGGATATATGGCGACAGGTGCATGACCAGGACCATGTGACCGAGTTTGGGGGAACCTGGGAGCAATTGAGGGACTGGGATAGGGATCGGAAGCCAGGGGATAATCCTAGAACTGAAATACTGACCCTGCCGTTCAAAATAATAACTTACATGCATTCACTAATCCCTCCCTGGAAAGTAGACTGGGATAAATTGACCGCGTGTAAACAAAAGAAGGATGAGAGCGTGTCCGATTTCTTTACGAGGTTTGAGGGGGTTTTCATTGACTTTAGCGGGCAGGATCTGTCCAAGGAGGGTGGCATACGCTTGTTTGTTAATAGGTTCGTAACTAACCTATTACCCGAGATATCAGCCCGACTTCAGGCTGCGGAGAGTACATGGACTACATCTACCCCTTCAACTATCTTAAGTATGGCTCAATATTATGAGCATCGGGAGAACGAAAGTAAGGAAAAAACAGAAAAGAGATCGAAGGATTTGAAGACTAGAGTCCTGTTACAGCAAGTTGAAAGAGGCCGAGGGAGGGGTCGGGGAACACGAGGGGCGGGTCCCGGGCAGGGTGGTGGACGAACAGATTTGGGAATAAATCAGTGCGCATACTGTAAGCAGGAGGGGCATTGGCGAGCTCAGTGTCCGTTGTTACAGGCGCAAAACGGCGTCCCGAGGGGCCAAGGGAGGGGCCGTGCTGGTGGTCATTGAGATGGGCATACGAGACAGAAAGGTGTCGGGCAAGGTGAGAATAGTCAGAATTATTTTGATCATGGTCAGGGGAAGCAGTACTACAATGAAGGGTGTGTGAGTAACGACTCGGCGGGCTATTCTGAGGCATAGGAGAGCCAAGGACAGAGTGGGGGACGTGTGTCAATTCCAGTAGATCTAAACGGACCTTATGTGCATGCCCGTTTAATGGATACACCAGGTAAGTTTTTAGTTGACACAGGGGCTATGAATAGTTCTGTTTCACATGCCCTTGTCCCTGGGGCTGCTCTGTCCGGCCAGAATAATGTGTCTGTAGGATTCTCTGGAACTCCGGTGGTAAGCCCCATCTCCCAACCTCTTTCTCTTACTTTGGGACCGATTTCAATTGATTCACCCTTCCTTCTAACTTCACAGTGTGGTGAGATTCTCTTGGGGATGGACATACTGAAGAGGCTATATGCCCGTATCCATTGCTCTCCAGACGGTGTTTATTTGACTATTAAGAAACCCTCTCCTCCTTCAGCGCAATGTTTTTCCAAGACGGACACTCTTCCCCCTGAACTTGCAAAGATTCCACAGAGTCTTTGGGCTACCGGGGATACTGATGTGGGTTTGTTGCACATCCCACCCATTTCGATTACCCTGAAACAAAATGCCCGATTACCCAGAATCCCGCAGTATAAGATTGCTCCCGCGGGTGAGCGGGCATTATTGTCCATCGTTCATGATTTGATTCGCACCAGTGTAGTGGAGGAGGCAGCTTCCAATACGTGCAACAGCCCTATTCTTCCTATTCTCAAACGTGCCCCGATAGATCAAAGCCCTGATTATGCTGACACATATCGTTTTGTGATTGACCTGCGTGAAATAAACAAGATTGTGGTACCCCAATATCCCGTGGTGCCTGACATCACTACTATTTTGACGATGATTCCTCCAGCTGCTAGGTTTTTCTCTGTCATTGATTTGAAAAATGCTTTCTTTAGTATTCCCATTCATCAAGATAGCCGTTATCTTTTCGGCTTCTCATTAGGAGACCGCAGCTTCAGATTTTGTCGCGCCCCACAGGGCTATACAGAAAGCCCCAGTATTTACAGCCAAGCGCTTAAAACGTTATTGGATACACTAACTTTGCCAACCGGTAACGTTCTGGTGCAGTATGTGGACGATCTCCTCGTGGCCTCTGATACCGAGCACGGTTGCCACGAGGCGACGACTGCGTTGTTACAGCATTTGGCAGACCATGGTAATAAAGTCTTGTTGTCTAAATTTCAATATTGTCGACCGGAGGTGACCTATTTAGGTCATCTCCTGTCGAAGGAGGGAAGAGGACTGACTCCTGATCGCATCATAACTATATCTAACATGCCTGTACCCCGCACGCAACGTGATGTCCGCGCTTTGCTTGGCATAACTTCTTACTGTCGCCAGTGGATCCCTAATTATTCCCTATTGACTAAACCTTTCTTGCATCTAACGACTAAAGATGTGCATGAGCCTTTACCTTGGACAGCTGAATGTCAGAATGCTTTTATTTCTTTGAAATCTGCTCTTTGCTCTGCTCCCGTGCTTGGCACCCCTGATTACCGGAAGCCTTTTGTACTCTACGTGCATGAGGTGGACGGTTGCTCGCTTTCAGTGTTAACAAAAGGATTTGGTGGTAAGCAAAGACCTTGTGCGTACTTCTCGGCGGTATTGGACAATGTCGCCAGAGCACTTCCCAGTTGTCTGAGAGCCACGGCTGCGGTTGCAGTGGCGATCCGGCAATCGGAAGGGCTCATCCTGAATACGGACCTGACAGTGATGGTGCCTCACGCTGTGGACGTATTGTTGAACAGGACACAGACCCAGCACTTAACTAGTGCGCGTCTTACGTGGTACGAGTTGACCCTGTTTGCACCACACATCACCATCAAACGATGTGTCACCCTGAACCCTGCTACGTTATTACCTCTCCCTCTGGAAGACCACAGTCAAGATATACATGATTGCATGTTTCGGACAGAAGAGGAAACAAAAGGGCGGATAGATTTGACAGACATTCCTTTATCTGACCCTCAAGGGGAATTGTATGTCGATGGCTCGTGTTTTAGGTTACCTAACGGCACTACGACCGCTGCTTATGCGATCACCACATTGCAAACAGTAGTTGTTGGACTTGGCCCTTTTTGCAGGGTCATCCCTAAACTTTTTGCCTCCCTACAGTATTTTTTCTGACCTGTTGTTGGCTGTTTTATGACTCTGGGCACCTTACCACTGCTGACCAGTGCTAAGGTGCATATGCTCTCCCTATGGTAAAATGTATACATTGATTGGTGTCCATGTTTGGCTTATTCGGTTTACTATCAGCCCCTAGTAAAGTGCACCAGGAGTGCCAGGGCTTGTAAATACGAATGCTGCTGGTGGGCTTGCAGCACTGGTTGTGCCACCCACAGAAGCGGCCTAGTAAAATGTGTCTAAGGTCTGCCACTGCAGAACCTGCGTGCAGTCTGGTACTGTCATGCTGGCTGGGCAAGTGCACACACTTGCCAGCCTCCAAACCTTCCCTTTGCCTCATGTTAGTCACCCCTATGGTAGGCCCACGGGCAGGGTGCATTGTAGGTGTAAGGTAGGACAAGCCCTGAGTGTGTGGCATGTCCTAATAGTGAATTACAGCCATTTTCGTTTTTCACTATTGAAGGCTACCTGCTCTCCATAGGCCAGAATGGGCTGCTGGAGTCACTACACGCTGTGACTCCAGTGGACTCATAGAGCATGGTAGAATGTCAAGTTTAGTATGCCTGAACTCAGAATAATAAAATACTTCTTTTAGTAAAGTTTATTTTAATATCCTGGGTTTGTAAATACTACTTTTAGAAAGTTAGTATTTACTGACCTGACCATCTCAGTCCGCCTCTGCTGTGTGTGTGTGTTCTGCCTGGCAACAGTAAGGAGCAGGGTGGGGGGATCCCCAGGGACAGGTTGGCTGCCAGGTGGTGGGTAGAGAGGTGACACCTGGATGGGTGGGAGGAGTACACCTTGACTCTTGAATAGACCTGTGCTCTGCCACCACAAAGCCGGCGCCGCCCCCTGTGGAGCGGCTGATGTCTCTGCCCTGCTGCTGAAAGAAAAGAGCAGAGTCACCATAACAAAGTGCTCCAGAACTGGACTGAGCCAGGCCTAGGCCCCCTGGCGCTAAAGAACAAAAGAATCATGGTATAAAAGTAGGAGCCTGGCTCCTAAGAAATCAGAATCCTGTTTACCACAAAGAACCTCTGCCCGACTAGAAGGAGAAGAAGACGCTGAAGGAGCTGGCCTGCTGCTTGCCTTGCTGAGAAAGGAGAGGAAGAGACTTACTGAAAAGACTTTGCTACTTTGTGCTTGAACATTCTCCAAGGGCTTGATCTGAGCTTGCCCCCTGAACTGAACCCCAGGACCAGTGGGTTCTCTGTGCTTTTGCTCGTCCTCCAATTCGAGCCGTTTGTGCATCCCGCTGGAAAGAGACTGCGCCCCTCATCGCCCCTCCTAGAGCCGTGACACTCAGAAGCTTGCCTGCCTCAAACCCGTGAGAGCCCCGCTCCGTCCCGAGCCGCTCTCTGTCCCCGGGCCAGGCCGCCTGCATCCCTGTCACCGCCTGCTACTGGAGCGCGCTGACCGCGCTATCACCCCTCCCGCCGGAAGCCGTCCGACGACTGTGATCTACGCCGGGTCATCCAGCTGCACTGACTGTGCCCTGCGACCCCGCTTCGCTATCCCCGGACATCTCAGGCCGCGCCGGCCCCGCTGTGGAGACCCTCCTGCACCGCCGTGCTAAAGGGTCGCTGGCCGCGCCTGCCTACGTGCCCACACCTGCTGATTGAGGACCCAAGAACACTTCCCAAGCTGAGAGTCGCACCGACCTGTGCCGACTCTCCACCTCACGAAAGAAGTTCCAGTATCGGGCTCGGGGCCCGCAACGCCTTATTTCCCCGTTCGCAGGAGCCGATCTCTGTGAGTACTGGAACCACAAGTAACATTTGCAAGAGACTACAAGGTCTCCATTTGAAGCTACGAACAAAGAACATTTGCCTGCTTGATAACCTGGTGGCCTAGCGAAAACGTTATTGGTCTTGTGATAAGTCTGCTGAGATATATATCCTTATTTTTACATAAAGAAGCGTATTTTTATATATATCCAAGTTTGGTGTCCGTTTCTGGGGGGATTGATGTATTTACTGTGTGTATGATTGTAAGTGCTTAACCTACAACGCCTGAGGAATCGCCTTGGCTGCTCACGCCACGGACCTAGAGGGTGAGCAAGGGTCATTCGCGAGGGGTTATCCTGCGCCCTGACGTGGAGGAGAGGGTTCCTGCTTGACACGAGGGCAACCTTGCGCCAACCAGAGATCCCCGACTCTAACAGTAGTTGAGACTGCCAAGGTACCTTATCGATCGGCCCAGGCTGCCGAGTTGGTCGCACTACTAAGGGCTTGTGAATTAGGTGAAGGGTTAAGGATAAATGTCTACACTGATAGCCAGTATGCTTTTGGCGTAGCACATAGCTTTGGGAGGTTGTGGGCAGAGAGAGGTTTCCTCACGTCCCATGGTCAGAAAATAAAGAATGGTCAGTTGGTTTTGAGATTATTGGCCGCCCTGACCTTGCCCCAAGCCATAGCCGTTGTAAAATGTAGTGCTCAAAAAGCAGTAGTTGATGATGTAGGTAAGGGAAATTCTTTCGCAGACAGAATCGCTAAAGAAACTGCCCAATCCAGTACCACCTCCATGTTTGTAGTCAGCCTGCATAAAGGGATGGTAGAAACAGGGACATTCAATAACACTATAGATAGTGTGAAAGAATTGCAATCAGAAGCAACCCCTGAAGAACTAAAGTACTGGCAAGAACAGATAGGGAAGCTGGATGACAATGGATGTTGGATTGACCTATCAGAAAGATGTAGATGGCTTCTGCCGAATGCATTTGTGAATGCGGTAGTGTCCATGGCACACGGTCCCGCACATGTGGGGATACAAGGTATTTGTGCAATACTAGATCCTGTATGGTATAATACCAACATCCATAGAACGGCAAAGCAACTGGTTCAGAACTGTATGATTTGTCTACAGCATAATCCAGGGGGTAGCATCCCTGTTCTGACCGGTAGCTTCGCACCCCCCACCCTACCTTTTGAGGTATTACAAATGGATTTTATTCAGTTGGAACGGGTTAACAATCTCAAATATGTCTTGGTGGTGGTTTGTACATTCAGCAAGTGGGTGGAGGCGTACCCTACCAAGGAAAATACTGCCCTAGCCACCGCAAAAGCCCTAGTAAAGGAGTTCTTTCCCCGCTATGGGTTACCACGGGTGATCTGGAGTGATAATGGGAAACATTTCAATGCTGACCTTGTTGAACATGTTTGCAAGGGCCTGTCCATACAGCAGAAGTTCCATGCTGCCCGTCACCCCCAATCAGCAGGACTGGTGGAAAAATATAACGGGATCTTAAAATTTAAATTAGCAAAGCTACAGGCTACCACGGGACTGAAATGGCCTGATCTTTAACCGCTGGCCTTACTGTCTGTAAGAACCATTCCCCACTCCCGCAGTGGGATATCGCCGTATGAGGTGATATTTGGTAGGCCCGCTAATGTATGGGATGTGCCGCCACCAAAATCCCTTAGAGACATTGAGTACCATATGTTGGCAGACCACCTTTATGCACTAACTAAAGATCTTCGTTCTATTCATCAACAGATATCAGCAGTACTGCAGCCTCTGCCGGAGGGTCCTGGACATGGCCTGGAGCCTGGACAGTGGGTCCTGGTTCGGAACTACCAACGGAAATCGAGCCTAGACCGACGCTGGACCAAGCCCTTTCAAATACTCTTGGCTACGAGGACGGCTGTAAAAGTTGAAGGGAAGCGGCATTGGATCCACGTATCGCATCTAAAAAGGGTCCCACTTCCTTTGCCGGACGATCAGAGGGACCTGAGCGAGGTATTGAGGCATGAAAGTGATAAACCTACCGAAAAGTCACCCACCCCAGAAGCCCAAGGAGAAACGGATGAGCGAGAGGAGGGTGTCATGAGTTCGGCGACATCTGTGACAGGTAATTTGACGCCTGGGGATGCAATACGTGACAGAGAAAGTCACACACCCAGTCCTTTACCTGACCCCACTGTGCCTGTTCTTTTCATTAATCCTGAAATACCCGGTCATGTTCGCTACAACCTGCGGCCCCGACAGAAAGCAAAGATCCCAGGTTCAGCCTAGAGAATGAGAATGAAGGTCTGAGTAAAACCCTGGGAAAGGTAAAAACACTGGACTGAACTAGTTGAGAGCTTGGAACTTTTGATAACGCTCTGTTCAGAAAGAAGATAGAGACACTGATTAGTTGGTAGGGGCCCAGGTAGAGTTTCTTTTCAGCAAGAGTTGTGTCAAGTGCAACTCCAACTCGAGAAGTTTTTGCGCCCTTCTTCCTTTTTGTGTTGCATGGAACAATAGGAGTCTGCCTGTGAGGCTCTAATACGGACACAGGAAAGAAGCACCCTCCGGCAGGTTGGATTGCTTGTAGATTCCCTTTTTCCCGAGATTATACCTGGACTTTTAGTGAGAATATACCCTTTTGCCCGTTTTGTCCCTGAAGAGGAGCGTCCCATAGTGCAGCGCCCCGTGTATTCACATCTGCCAATGTTTTCGACGTGGAGTTTGCGTGCCAAGATTGTTTTTATTGTCATAATAGTCGTTTCGTTAATGTTATGTTTAGGAATGTTCATCTATCTAGAATTCCACCATCCTGTGCACACCCTGATAGCTACCACCCCCGCTCCCGAGGAGCACCACTTTCAGACTCTTGCCCCACATAAAGAGAGGCATCGTCAGACATATGTGAATAATGCTTTTATTGAAATGTTACATCAGACTCATAGTTCAACGAATGTCACAAATTGCTGGGTATGTGGCCTTCTTCCTTCTGTAATGCACAAGCATGACCTATTCATTTCAATGCCTTTGTCATATTTAGGCAGTTGTGAGGCGTGGTTCAAATTATTGTCAATGATGTATGAACATTATACTGTTGATGAGCACCGATTCTCAGAATAGGATTACGAACTAATCCTGGCCTATATAGAAAGGCACGAGGGATTCACCCCAAATGCTGAAGGTACGGATGGTACTCTGGATCCTACCGCCTGCATGAATGTGTATACGGAACAAGAAAATGACACCTGGTTGAGGGACGAAGTGTTAGATTTTGTGTCCTTCAATTTTACCGAATATTTCAGATACTTCCAGGAACGAAATGTATCGAATGATAGGATCATTCCGGTCCCTGTGTTGAACACCTCGTCCTCCTTTTGCATACATGGTATTGGCCATCTATCTGTTGGAGTTAGTAAATGTAACTATACCTATAGCTTACAAACCTTTAGTAGCCCGCCTATACTCACTCCTCCGAATGTATATTTCGTGTGCGGAGAAAATGCTTACACATGGCTCCCCAGAGGGTGGTCAGGTAAATGTTACTTATCCTTTCTATACCCTCCCGTTTATATAGCCCCTTCCGACTATCATAGATCTCACACGCTGAACCGAAGGAGTCTCGAATCAGGAAACACTGATAGGGACGCCACAGACCAGACTGATACCCCTGCCCAGCATTTTGTTGATGTCATCAAAGGAGTTCTGCCTACATGGGGGCCCATTATAACCAGTAAGGAGATTAGAAGATTGTCTAGGGTAGTAGAGGGGGTAGTGAATACCACCGCAGGGATATTGACTAATATAACTGTTGAGCTTCAAGCGACCAGACTTGTGACCCTCCAAAATCGCCTTGTTTTAGATGTTATCCTCGCCTATCGTGGGGGAGCATGCAGAGTGATCGGCAGCTCCTGCTGTGTATATATACCTGACTCTGCCCCTTCGGTTCATTTGGCCATTCAGATGTTGCATCGATTAGCATCTGAAATACGTACGGAGACAGGTACTTGGTCCCTTTCGGGGTGGTTCCGGGATCTCCTTACCACCTGGGGTTGGAAAATATTCATGGTCCTCCTAGGAATAGGGGGTTTCCTTTTCACCTGTTGTATTTGTATCCAATGTGGGCCCGCCTGGTGCTCCTATTGTGCTACCCAAGTTCGTCTTGCTCTACCTAAGCCTGAGGCAAACTCTGCTAGGGTGAGCGATCAACTAGTGCAGAAAGAAATACATGACATAATGCAGATAGACGAGGGCATTTTCGAAGAATAGTTTGACGGATAGCTACATTATGCTAAAAAGGGCCGTTCTGTGGGATTCAAGTCAGTATGTGAGGATAGCATAACGTATCTTGAGCCATATGCATCGAGAGCTGCTTTATAAGACAGCCCATTTGGTCTCTGTGTCCTGTATGATAGAAAGGGCCGAAAAGCCATACCGCGGCCATCTTGGATCATGACCAGTCGTGCCTCAGATCACGTGGTTCTCTCTGAACACCGTCTGTATGATTTAGCTCGTACCAGCCTAGAGACAGGGTGAATTGTATTTACAGCCGAGGCCCAAGGTCACATCTGCAGTAGGGAGTATTAAGCGAAATTCCTCTGTGCCCGAGACGAAAGGGAGTCACCCGGCCGACCTTCTCTGAAGAAGATAGTAACCTTATGTGTGCAGATGGTATGAGCTCATTTAGGAGCTCTAGGGCTAAGTGGTGTTTTTCCATTTACAATGCTTTGTATGCTGAGTCTGTTATGTATATAAGTGTGATTTTGTCAAGGGGCCAACAGTCTTTCTCCGGGCACCTGATGGGTGAAGATCGATGAGGCTCCTCTATGTAGAGTTCTGTTGTGGCCAATAAACGCTTGAACCTTCTACGTTGCCAACTGCTTATTATTGACTTGATATTGCGGGCCACTGGTAAGTGTGGCCCTTGGGATTACTATTTAGATTACTTCAGGAGACACTGGATGCAAAGTTTATACAACATATTTTTTGAAGATTATGTAAATCTTTTTTTTGTATGTTGACTTCCTTTACTAAATTGTGCAGCAAACAAATTTACATGCAGAGCAATTTCTGATGGAGCATGGAGGCACACAGTCTCATTCTAGGGCACACTTCACCAGGCAATCAGCTGTACAAATTGTTTTCCTCTACTCGAGGAAATAATGGACTTGCTTATGGCCTGCTAGACATCATTATACGCCATCAGAAAGTGGTAGGTGTTCTGTTAACCATATGGTAGATGCATTAAAGTCACCACACTGCACACAACAGTGAACAAAAAAAAATCCACTTTGTCAGGGAGTACATTGTGCAGCAAAAATTTAAACTCTATAGTAGTTTTTGAAGCTCTCTTTAGGGAACTCAGGCAGTCTTCCCCAGCATGTTTGTCTTAGTTTCAAAGATAGATATGCTCACTCAGGTGGAGAAATATATGCCTCGCATGGGAGTCACGGATACCCCCAACTTGCATCCAGAAACTTGAAGGGGTTGAATTTAGCACAACACGTGTGCTCAAGGAACATAAAAGATACTCTTTCTTGAGCTTCAGGTAGTTAGCAACGAAAGGCATTAGTAAAGGTTAACTTGGCAAGTATACAGGATTGTCAGGAGTTTGAAGGGGACGAGGCATGGACTGGTAGGAAAAGTTTAGGTTAGGTGTGTTTTCACAGGGATATCGCATGGGTAGAAGGCAGATAATCCAGGTAATAGAATACACATGCTGTCACTTAATGTTCACTAAAGGGCTCCCTATCAGCATCCCACTTACCTCAATACGTCCCTTACTCACTAAGCAGGGGACTCCAAACCATAGAGAATGCAACTGCCAGCCCCCCTCAACGTCCCACCAAGCACACACCCTGCACCACAAAGAACTTAACTGGCTTCCCATCCACAGCTCTCTTTGAACTCCTGACACACTCATTCAAAGCCTTCACAACACTAGCCCAGCATACCTCAAAACTGCCTCATTTTTCAGAAACTTCCAGACACCTATGCTCAGCGGACTCTTACACACATTCCGTGCAAATGCAGCACTAGAACAGGCAGTAGTGGCATCTCCTTCCTTGCTCCAAAAGGCTAGAATGACCTGTTACATTACATCTGCGACATCACTAAAATGATTTAATTCCACACAAAGCTGAAGACTTGGTTCTTTAACTAGGTGATTCTATGGATCACCCGGATTGCTCCTGCATCGACCTAAGGATATCCTCCTGAGTGAGAGTGCACTTTACAAATACTCATATCATTACAGAGAATGGTGCATCCAATACTACACATACATTTGTCCTTATTGCCTTGTTCATTCTCCGTCAGTAGGCAGATGTTCAGCTCACCATATGCCAGGTGCATTACAGTCACAGCACTGCACATAACAGTGGATGGATCATATGCCACGCTCCCACTGACTATCCTGTGTATCCAAAACTAACGCCCTTCATAGTTTGTGATGTGCTCTTTAGGGAACTTAGGATGTTTTCACAGAATGGACAGAGTTCTGGGGCCTTTAGATTCAAAAAATTTCTCCACAGTGGGGTGATGAATAAATTCAAATAGAAATTTTATTTTCTATATTCAAAATATCAGGTGAACATCGTAGGCCAACACGTGTTTCACAACAAGTTGCTTCTTCAGTGCCAGAGCATATACTATTTTTTACAGATATTAAATGTGTGTAATTATAGATAAATAATTTCAACAAGCCAGAAAGAATTAACCTGAGAAAATGTTCACAAAAAGAATAAAAAGAAAAGCGAAAACAAGGTGGACAAAAAGTAAAATAGCTTTGAATAATATAATACTTAAATCATAAAACATATTCAAAGAATGCTGAGATGTTACTGAAAACGCACCAAAAGGAAAGAAAGGCAAGCGTGCAATTGGTAGACACCTGGAGCTGAAAACAACTAAAGTTCTATGAACATGGTAAAAAAGAAAAGACAAGGACAGTATTAATCATAAGAAATAAGACATGTCATAAGCAAAAATACATGATTTTAAAAAAAAGGAAGTCTCAATGATCTCGTTACAACTAAAAAATGTATACAATAAAAAGACCAAAGGAAAAGGTCAGTGATTACCTAACCCAGTAGCTGAGTGCATTATCAGAAAGACCAGAAAAAGGAACATGGTAACCCGTGATGTGAAATACTATAAAAGAAGGAATATAAATTGACATAAAATTGATCGTACCCATGTGCTGAAAGCATTACTGTTCTTCAAACAGAGCTGTAATTTGCTAAATGCACTCTTGAATCTAATAAGGCTTCTGTCAAAGTACTGTTCACAAGGAAAAAATTATTTTTTATAAGTTCAAGACCATATTAAACAACTGTCCAAAATAAAGGAAAACAAGCATTGTGATAAGCTAGCTGTATGCGAAATTAAGTGTGTTACTCACAGCCGAAACTTTCTATACAAATATGTTCGGGAATCATGTGCTACAGGCGTAGGTAATACATCAAGTGTTCCAGGCTTATCATAAATTCTAACATTCACTATAAGAAAAAATATATAGGCACACCTAGATTTCAGACTGCGTCGCCCGTTTGCATGGGAGAGTTAATTAAAGAATATTCCGTGTGCTACATGTCAAAGTAATAGAAACTGCTGTGACGCATATTACAAGAGAAATAATCATAAAACGAAATTTTAAAAAAATCCACCTGGTTTACGCGATTAAACATGTGCCCGTAAATACTAGAAAAGGGTAGGCGTGGGTTGATACAAGTAACAAAGTTTAATCCCAAACACAATGCCAAATCTCTATCAGGGCAAGTGTGATAAACTCACAATGATGCGTATTAAAACTATCATCAACGACGTGGGGTACTAAGATACAAGCAGTAAACCAAGAGTGATTGGGGTTCCTTATGTACGTAGAATATTCATTATTGATACAAGATTTAAACCACTCTCTCTCTCTCTGTCGGGACGCTAAACCCACTTTACACCGCGCATCGAGTCATATAGAGGATAAAGGGTTCCGCAAGTTCGGATAAACCCTTGGAAACATAGCAAAAAGCCCATAAATGCTTACCGGCATGTTAATCATCAGAAAAAACTGCAGACGCCCATTTATCGTTAAGAGGTCAAGTTCAAGTACGGTATTCAGGTCACGCGGGGAGCAGCGCGTGTGGGGCGCCTTGATGACCAGAACGTTAAAGAGGGCTGGAATATATCCAATCAATGGCGACCATGTAGGGTGGACAGGCCTCCCGAATTTGGCGTGAAATTCCTGGTTTCTCACCAGCTGTCCGGCAGATTTTGGGAAATTAGCTCATGTCCCGGTTTTTAGAGAGGGCCAACTGAAAACGGTGGGAGGTGCCCTTTTATATTTTCCAAAGCAGGGATAGTTACCAGCTGTTATAAGAAAGCAATTTAATTAACAGGCGTTCTTACTGCTTCTTCTGTAATTCTATGCTGGGGAGCACTGTCATTCTGAGGCCGATTCACAGAACTAATCTGAGACAGAATCCTAAACTTACTACTTTTGGTATTCACAGAAGACATTTAGTAGTAGTAAAGTTAGGATTTTGTCTTAAGTTAGGATTTTGTCTTAACATGAGTTTGTCTTAAGTTTTCGTTTTAAGACAAAATTCTAATTTAAGACGAAATCCTAATTTAAGACAAAATCCTAACTTTATTACTACTAAATGCCTTCTGTGAATACCAAAAGTAGTAAGTTTAGGATTCTGTCTCAGATTAGTTCTGTGAATCGCCCCCCAGTGCGCTCTGTTGAAGCACAATTGTAGTCCTTCTATTTTTGTGGAATGTCCCGCGTGAAATGTCTCTCTTTTTGGCTTTAATATTCTGGTCACCCTAGTCCTATGATCAAATAACAAACTACGAATAAGCTGAAAAAACGAGTCTAACGATTTCAAGTAGAAAAAATAAAAAGTAGATAAATATTAATGGATTTAGAACAGTGTGTTTGCTACACATGCATGAAAGACACATCTCACTGAACCTCACGTGAATGTCCTGGGTGTCGTTAGCAAAGGTTCACTAGGCACGTGTTCAGTAGTTCTCAGAATGCCGACAGTGGCAGATACTTGACAGGAAGTACAAACATTGTCAAACTTTTTTTTCATTTGTGAAGGTTGTTGACACACCAGCAGTCAACATGTCTGGAGATAAGTGTCCATAGAGGTTTGCTTGTGGTGTGTTCGTATGCAAGTTGGTTGATGACTGTGGGAGAGGTTGTGTTGATTGGGGATTCCATTCAGTTGCATATGAATGTGATGGGCCCTTGAATAATGGCAGTAGGTTGATGTGCGTGCACTGATGGGTTGAATTGGGCCCGTGGCTGGCAGTATGAAAGTCTTGTATGTGTGGTGCCTGCATGGCGTGTGAATGGACCATAAAGCGGTTGGTGTCTTGACATAGCTTCATAACTCACTTTCAGTGGTCCTGGTTTTAATAATCAGATACTTAAATTAGTATTTTTTCTTTGAAGCTAGCATTTCTGGAGGTACCCAAACCAACCAGAGTCAGTGCTGGATTAATTTATAAACGTAGGGCCAGATATATATCTATGGCAGTAAGGATACTCGATCGCAATGGCAATGGAGTATCCTTACTGCCAAGATAATGGTGTGCTTGCCCAATTTATATGCGGGTAGACCATTGGTGTAACCATGGTGGAGACTACTTTGTCTCTGGCATGGTTACACCTCTCCTATGGGCCGACAGAGTAATGGCCTTCAGATGCTGGCCTCTTTGTCTGGCCACCTAATTTAGATGGGTAGACATACATCAGTTTTTACTGCCCATCGCTGCCAGGAAAACGCTGGTGGTAAAGGTCAGTGAAAACTGTCAAATGCCCCCCACGCCATGGAAGTTATCTCCCATTGTGAAGGGGCATTTATTTTTCAAAAAGAAAAAACCCAGTTTGAGTTTTTGTTTTTAAAAATTGAAAAAAGGTTTGATGGATTACTCCGTCATGTTGATGGAGCCATCTGTCAAACATAAAAAGCATTGACAGGAACCGACGTGACAGCGGTTCCTGGCAATGGTTTTGAAATGACTGCCAGCTTGGTGGTCATTGCTAAATTTGGCGGGTGGAGTAGTCTCTGCCTGGCAGACGTTAATTCCTCTGCCAGGCCAATGGAGAATTCTCCATCCGCCAAAATGTAGGTCTGGCCCTTTAGTAAACCAAACATACAGACATGTCCAGGGTGGTGGAACTTCATTCTGCTCACTTTCGCATAATGATCTCTAAAACTTGAAGGTGCAGAAATGGCTAAGATGACTAATTTATTTGCAATCTGTGTTGGAAGGTTCTGGAATCTGTTAAGATCCACAAATTGACAACCAGCCAGCTTTGCCACGGGTCTAAACATAAAAATGAAACCCAAATTTTGTGGGTGGCCATAGGTGGAAAAATGCAACATAGACTCCTCATTTTTTTTCTGTGAAAAGGGATGTTTTTTTACAAGGCAGATAGCTCTGGGTTTTGGGCCGAGCTCAGCTGGCAACTACGGAAACCTAGAAAACCTGCATACTTTTGAAAACTAGACAAACAGGAAGTACGGGTGTGCTTGACATGCATGGTTGTCACTAGGTAATTTTACCCAGAAGCATTTGCAAGCCTCGAACTTAGACTAAAACATATTTTCCTCACATTTCTGTGATTGAATGTTCTGGAATCTGGGAGGACCACAAATTTCCTACTACACTGAGTTCTCACACGTCTCCAAATAAGAACGGTACCCCATTTGTGTGGGTGGGCCAAGAGATTGCCACATAACAGGCACTAAAGTGCTGCATAGAGAGATCAGCAATAAGAGTAGCTGTTGTATTTGGGACCGTACTCGGCCACAACTAATGGAAACCTGCCACCCATACATATTTTTGAAAAGTAAACACCCAGAGGATCCCAGGGTGGTGTGCCTTGCATGGATCCCATGAGGTTTTCCTACCAACAATGCCCTGCAAACATCAAACTTTGCCTAAAATCACACATTTTCCTTACATTTCTGTGATGGAACTTTCAAAATCCGCAAGAATCCACTAAGTCCTACCACCCAGCATTACCCCACTTGTGCCTAAAAAAATGCTACCTGACTTGTGTGGCTGGGCCTAGTGCCTGAGACTGTAATCGATCAAACCAAGGCCACTGGGAGCCCTCGGCCTACCCACACAAGTGAGGTACCATTTTTAACGGTAGACTGCTGGATGGTCGGAATTTTGTGGCTCCCCACAGATTCTAGAAGTTTTCCTTACAGAAATGGAAGGAAAATGTGTGTTTTTAGTCAAAATTTGAAGTTTGCAAAGGCTTCTGGGTAAAATGTCTTGGGGCGCGTCACGAAATTCATGGTCCCCTGGACTATCTTGGTTGTCTATTTTTTTTTAGATGTGCCGGTTTACTAGATTTTCCTAGTTGTCGGCTGAGCTAGGAACCAAAAATAAACAGCTACCGACATTGCAACAAAAGGGTCAGTTTTAAGTGGAGAAATGTGATCTGTCAATCTTGTGTTTGGGTTCCTTTCCTGTCACGTGCACTAGGCCTACCCACACAAGTAAGGTACCATTTAATCGAGAGACTTGTGGGAATGCAGTGTGGTAGGATATTTGTTACTCCCCACAGATTCCAGAAGTTTTCCACACAGAAATATGAGGAAAATTTGCGTTTTCTAATCAAATTTTGAGGTATACAAAGATGTCAGTGAAAAATTGCCTATTGAAAGTCATGTAAGTCATGCACCCCTGGACTCCCTTGGTTGTCTACTTTTCGAAAATGTGCAGGTTTGCTAGGGTTGCCTAGTTGCCGGCTGAGCTAGGGCCAAAAATCCACAGCTACCCACATTGCAAAAAAAGAGTCAGTTTTCAGTGGGAAAATGGGATGTGTCCATGTTGCGTATCGGGCCCTTTCCTGGCATGTGCACAAGGCCTTCCCACACAAGTGAGGTACCATTTTTTTTGGGAGAGTTGGGGGAATGCGGGCTGGTAGGAAATTCTTGTCTCCCCACAGATTCCAGAAGTTTTCCTCAGAGAAATGTGAGGAAAATGTGTGTTTTTAATCAAGGTTTGAGGTTTGCAAAGATTTCTGGTGAAATTACCAAGTGTGAGAGCCCCACAAGTCATGCACCCCAGGACACCCCTAGCTGTCTAGTTTTCCATAAAGGTTCGGATTTGCTATGCTTCCCCCATTGCCGGATGAGCTAGAGCCCAAAATCCACAGCTACTGACATTGCAAAAAAAAGGGTCAGTTTTCAGTGGATAAGATGCAAGTATTCATGTTGCATTTAGGCCCTTTCCTGTCACTGGCACTAGGCCTACCCACACAAATGAGGTACCATTTTTATCAGGAGACTTGGGGAAATGCTGGGTGGTAGGATATTTGTGGCTTGCCACAGATTACAGACAGATTACAGAAGTTTTCCTCACAGAATTGTGAGGAAAATGTGCGTTTTTACTCAAAGTTTGAGGTTTGCAAAAGCTTCTTAGTAAGAAAAACTGGTGAGAGCCACACAAGTCACCCCACCCTGGATTTCCCTAGAAGTCTAGTTTTAAAAAATGTGCAGGTGTGCCAGGTTTCCCTTGGTGCCGGCTGAGCTAGGGCCAAAAATCCACAGCTACCCAGACTGAAAAAAAGGATCAATTTTCAGTGGAAAATGTGATGTGCCAAAGTTGCTTTTTTGGGCCATTTCCTGTCACAGGTATTAGGCCTGCCCACACAACTGAGGTTCCATTTTTATCAGAAGAAATGTCGAAACATAATTATAGAGCTTTTTTTACAATCAATTAGATTGTGCTGTGCTTGAGCGGGTAATACAGAAAATGTTGTATACCCACCCCATTTTGCATGTTGTATTTATTAATTAGATTAATTAATTAATTATAATCGAACTAATGGTTTGAAGTGATGTGGAAAATACTTACCAACCTTACTAATATATGAATTATACGTGGGATTTGCACCTGCATGGCCTAATTAATACATGAACTAAATTCTGTACGCATATTAATGATAGACAATTAGAATATTGCATGATATATGTCGCTTTTGTGATGTAATTGTGATTTGTGCTTTATTTAGTAAGTATAAACCGCACTGAGTGTTGCTTTTGCTAGATAAATACACACACATATGGGTATTAGTGAGGGAATAACATTTAATTAGCCATTTCTATATATTAATTACGTTTTTGTGTTTCTTTGCTTAAGTTGACCATTTCGGGTGGCCACAAAATGGCTGACTTCTGTATCTGATGAAACCGGCTCCATTGCTCAAGGTTCTGGGTGAAGTGCGCATGCGTCACCGCTAGCAACTGTGGCCTGGACCTGACCCCAGATGAACATGTACCCTCCAAGGACAGTCTGGGACATCAGCCAAATATTTTGAACAAAGACTGTTGTATGAACCGGAACTGACAAGGGTCATAACCCAAAAGACACTTTCGTGAGAAACCAAAAGGATGATCCCTGATTGTCCAATCAGCGAACTCGGATGCCCAAACTTTAATACTTTTAACATTGATTTTACTATAAATTATGGTAGAATAGAGAGGTAAAAGGGGTCGTTTTCCAATTTCCTGATGTTACGCTGATGGAGAGGACGGTGACACTGCAGGACAGCTGTTTCCCTGAATCTTTGACAGACTGATCGGATGCCCAATTTCCTGATGAACTGAACTTTCAAATTTGACGGGCATAGATTGATGAGACTACTGGATTTGACTTAAAGACGATAATTAGCCAGAATAGGTAAATATGATGGTCAGCTGCTTGAACAACTAATGAATTTATTTGCATTAGTTAGATAAAGAATTGATTTGATTCATTACAGAAATGAGTTGGTTTGTTTATTTATGAAAATGTATTAATGCGAAGGGAAAAGAGAATTCGATCATCATTTAAACAGCAACTAGCAGATCCACCGCCAAAATTATGGGAGGAATACCAAAGATGGAATATAGGGCCTAATGAGCAACAGAAGGTTGTCTAGATTTGTCACTCATTAGGGTAAAAGTGGTATTTCCTTCTCATACCAGCGTTTGGAAGATAATCGCCTCCCACACGGATTAATGGTGAGTGAATGTTGGTGTTATGGGCCCCACCAGCGAATATATGGATAATGTGTGTATGTGAGATCTTTGGTCTGTGATAGAGGGAGGGATTTTGCACTCCATGCTGGAGCAGCTGCATGTGTGCCTTCCAAATGTAAGCCAGTGTGTAATAACAAAGACATTCTGAAAAATGCTCTCTGAATCAGTTGCTAGTATGGGTGCCCACAAATTCAGAGATGTACAAATAGTCACTGCTCCTAAGCTCTATATCTGGTGCCCATTTCCAAAATACTTAGGTTCTCTTTATACCTCTTTTTTCACCATATGAATTATTCTATACTTTGTACACAATGAAAAACCATTGTAAACTGCAGTTCATTTGATGGTCCTAGGTACCTCGAGCTCTTGGACAACTTGCCAACCCTATATATCCCCACAACAAAGAAGGGTCTAGTAGATGTAATGGTATATTGCATTTGTAAATTGGCGATCATGACAAAAAGTTACAGATGAAAACGTTGTCACAAATGTCAATTTTTTCCTTCTCATTTTCAATATTTCTTCATTTCAACAGTTAGTTTATTTGGGAAAACCTTGATGGGTCTATACATATGACCAATTGCTGAATTCAGAATGTTATCTACGTTTCAGAGATCTATAGCTTTCCTGGATTCCCCTTGAGTTTCACAAGGTTTTCAACACAAACTAGAAATAGGTTGAATGCACAAAAAATAGGGAAAATGTGGTACTTTGAAAAATGCCATAACTGTGGCAAAAAAAAGGTTGTGTAATTCATTTCTACAGGTTACTGAAAGCTTGGAAGTTGGAGACTTTAACACAGCAAACTTTTCATTGATGCCATTTTAAATGATGTAAAATTGATATTGATACCTTATGTGGAAGTTATGTTATGGAACCCTAAACAAGAGCTACCTCAAGTCCCCAAACAAGGGCTCAGCACTGGAGGTTGGGGTGGGGAGGGGCTCCTCAGCAGTTAAAGGGTTAAGATCCCTTGCACCCTTCCCTCCGACTTCTGGCCTCCCAATTGGATTTTCCATCAGTGGTTCACCAGAGGGCAGGAACTTGGTGTTCTTTTTTATAGTGATTTGTCCTTAGCCTCTCACGTGAATAAGCTGGCATCCATTTGCTTTTCATTACTCAAAGTGCTTCGGGAGTTATTACCCATCTTTCCTGCTAAACACAGACCTTTGACCATCACAGATACCATTTTTAATCATTTAGACCATGGGAACTCCTTGTGCTATAGTGCTCCCGACTTTTTGATTAAGCAACTCTTTCATATACAAAATGCTGTGGAATGCCTTTCCCTCTCCCTTCCACAATCATCATTGGTCATGTATGTGCTACAAAAATTGCATTGGCTTCCTGTCCCTTGAAAGGATCTCTTTAAATGTTTGGGTATTGTTCATAGGACTTTCTATAAGGTTGGTCCTGTGAAACTGTGGGATAAGTTTAATAGGTATTGCCACGGACTCCATTAGCAATCCGCTGAGGCTAGTCTTTTGCAGCCGGAATCTAGACTCTCTTGGGCTGGTGGGAGAGCATTCTCGGTCCAAGTGTCTTGTCTTTGAAACAGCCTTCCAATTTCTCTTAAGAGGACCGCAGTTGATTCAGGAAGATGCTTAAAACCTGGCTTTTGCCTTGTAAACCGGTGTCTAGGTGGGAAATGAGGCTGTTATGGTCAGCAGAAGGACGCCTTTACAGGCAATCACGCGCTTTAGAAATGCCTCGATTGGCTGATTGATTAGTTGATGACTACTCAAATAAAACAAAACATTATTTTATGAAAATTGAAAGAAATAGTAAGGTTCTGACCCACCAGCCCTGGTTCACTCCTTATTTAGGTATTATGTACAGTGTGTACATGGGATCAGGCTAAAATGCTGTCACTCACAGTGCATGAGAGCCAATGGCTGAAGAGGGCTGAGCCATTGCTTCATGCTGTACAACTTCCTTGGACAGAAGCAAAATGTGAATGACAGTCGAATAGACCAATAGAGCAGACTCAAAGTCCCTCTTTGTATGTATGTATCTATTTTATTCATTATATTTTTATTACATGAGGCTATAGATACAGCGGAAGCTGCTTCAAAGCCAGACATAAAAAGTACACTTCATCCTACCTTGTCCGTCTGATTTGCTTTAGGGGGAAGCAAGGAAAGTGCTTAAAGCCCACTATGTATCTACTTGTGCTTCACATACTACAATGACTTTCAGGCCTGCATGTCCCTTCTCTGTCCTGTATCCCACTTCGAGAAACATATTTTCTTATTGCTGTATTCAAATAAATGTTGTTGTTGGAATCTGCACGCTCATGCCATGTCCCTAATTTGACAGCACCAAAAAAGTGTCATTGTGACAGAATTGCTGAAAATTCCTGCACTTTAAAATATTAAGGTGTTTTATAAAATATCTAAAGCAAAAACTAATTTTACTGGATTGGAACCTGGGGGCTGAATAAATACCCTGAAGAAACCTCTTGACCTTCTGACCTATCTCAGCTGGCTTAGAGACTGTAATCTGCAGATGATGCACAGATCCTCTGCCCTTTGGTTTATTGCATGTGCTCAACTCGCTGATTTTTAGGTCTCGCCTGAGCCAGCGCTTTAACGCTGCTCTGGCGAGAACTTTAGTTAACGGGGGATTTGGAAGTGCAAACTAGTGCTTTTCAGGCCTCCAAATACAGTGCATGTGCACCGGGCGCGCGCACCATTTGGCAGCCTGCGTGATCATTTCGCGGTCGCTTTGATGTTCTCAGTGAGCCGCGCGGCCACTGAGAACATCAAAGCGGCCGCGAAAGTGCTCACCATTTGCCACCCCCTCCCTTATCCCACTTCCTGCTTGTCCTTGTGTTTCTCTTCTGCATGCTGCTTTGTCACCATTCAGAACATGCTGTACAGCTGGGCCTTGCGTTTCCTTTTTTTTAAAATTATAAATATGACATTCCCACAATTTGACAGAGCAGTGCCGGGATTCTCTGAATAACTCTTGCCTATGTTGACAAACTTGACATGAAGGCCTTATTCGGTAGTGCCTCGGTTTCTAGTACACACACGCTCTCGCCACGGGACTGGTTTCCTCGAAGCATCATTTTTTTGCCAAATGTAGTTTACCTAGTGTCTATTGGTGTTGGCCACAGCATGTTTATGTTATGTTAGGCCTTATTCGGTAGTGCCTCGGTTTCTAGTACACACACGCTCTCGCCACGGGGCTGGTTTCCTCGTACACATCCTCAGCTTCAGGGCAGACCAAGGCTAGAAGCGTCATTTTTTTGCCGAATGTAGTTTACCTAGTGTCTATTGCTGTTGGCCACAGCATGTTTATGTTATGTTTTTTTCTGTAGAACGCCCCCTGTTCCAAGCGATGGTTGAACACTATAAAAGAGTGGTACAAGGTGATGTGTTCATCACGTTAGGTTATGAAGAGTATAGTACATATTCAAATATTTCCAGTGGAGGTTGGGGTTGTCTTCTATGTGTTTTTTTTTCCTTTCTTTGTGCAACTGTTTACCGTTTCAGTAATTAAAAGTCAATAGTACCCTTTGTGCCAAAGGGAATTCGATTTTCCTGTGATGTGCCTTCAAAGAAGGGTTTGCATGTTCTAAATTCACCTGCCTGCTACAAAGCACCTGTACTGTGCTACACAAACTATATGCAATTGTGTATTTTTATTTTTTCTCTTTTTATTGTAAGCATATGACTGCCCTGTTTGGGTGGCGACATGTTTTCACTTCATTTTTACGGCACACACATGCCAAAATAATAGAAAATAAACGTTGCACTGGCTTGCCAACGCAATCCCTATTGACTTGGCAGATGTTTGCCTTACATCTGGCTAATGGTCTGAGTTCACACAGCATCAGAAGTAACGAACTGCCACTGTGAAGGTTCCTTATTTCCCCACGCAATGTAGTTCTTGAAATCTTCCGGCTGATGTTGGGGCAGCCTTCCTCCCTGATTATTCTGCACCATGAAATATTTCAGTAAGGTCATTGGAAATGTTTGCTTTCTTTGCTTCTACTCGGTGGTTCCTGTCCTCACAAGGCAAAGCTAGGATGCTAACAGACTTCCCTCATGCTGCAGCGTTGACGTAGTTTTACGAATTGCTCATTGCTGCTGGCTCTTGTTGACATAGCAGATGCCTGTTAGTGGGAAGGAGAGCGTCGTCTCTTCCTGGACTGCCGCAGCCGCCTCCGCTTGTCATGGTCTGTCTCAGAAAGAGGAAGTTGGCTCTGCTGGAAGAACTAGAACACGCACACCTCTGGTATCTACTATCCATGCCGTCCCTGCGTCCAAAGCTTATAGAGCGCAAATGCAAAACATCTTCCGCCCATCCAGGCACATGACAGAGGCTTTCCCGGCCAGTGGTCCCCTAAAACATGCCTTTCAAACCAGTGCAAGTGGAGTGGGGGATTTTTACCATTGGGCAACAAAAGGCACACGGCATTGGAAATAGAAAATGGAAGGGATGGCTTCTGAACAGAAAGGTTGCATATATGTGGCCACCCTAGATGCGAGGAAAAGCCCCCCCTCCCCGACCTGGTGGTAACAAGCATTGGCATAGCCAATAGGTCTCGCCTTTGGGACCGTATAAGTGTTTAGCCATGCAATAGTTGATGTTGTTGCACCAAGGATATTGTGCTGCATAACTCAAAACTTAGAACGTCCCAAAGGCGAGACCTATTGGCTATGCCAATGCTTGTTTACCATATTTTTTTCAAGTGTGTTTAATACAACTAAGTAAGGTAGGCCCTTGGATAGATTTCAATGATTATAGTATTTCCGCCCACACTGTCGCCCCTGTGGCTACCTAGTGGATAGCAAGGAAGCTCTGGGTTGTAGGGAAATCAAGGAAATTGACTCTCCAGCCTAAATTGTGTAGCAAGAGACAGCTGGAAATGAGGTGTGCAATGGGTACGTCATACCCCTGACCCTTGGTGCCACTGACTGTACGTACCCGTTGCATTAACGACATCTGCGCTCCTTCCTCCCGCCACAAAACATCCTCTCTCGAGTGTTTGGAAGTCTCAGTCAGTAGAATAGAGCCGCGTGAGGACGGGGTGCACCAGCAGAGCTGTAGAGATCAGGTTGTGTAAAGAGGGGGGTACGTTGCTGAGCTGTGTGCTGATTGGGTGCAACGGTGGCCATGTGTACGTTTTAGATGGCACAGGCATGGAGCTCTGTGTGGGCCGAGGTGTGACGACTGTGGTGCGTTTTGATAGTTACGTCATGGTTGGGGGCTGTGTAAGGTGGGGGAGCAGGGGTCAATGACGAAGCTGTCTCGTTTGGGGTTCGTGGGGTCCGGGCCGCTTGCGCAGTGCTCTTGTTTAATTCTGGGGCGCAATGGGGCAGCCGTGAGTGGAATCACTGCAGACTGACGGAGTCCTGCGGGGTTTGCGGTGCATGAAAGAGCTGTGTAAGGATCGGGGCGCGGTGATAACTGAATATCTCCTCTCGTGTGCGGTCTCTGCTGAATTACAGCCGCTGCCTGCGGATGCCTTGCCCACTATAAATCTGCCTGAGGTGCATCCTTTTATCCAAGAGAGAAAAAAACACGAGCTCTTAAAACGTTCCCAGATGAAAGGCGCGTCAGGCTGAGATATAACCGATAGCGGCGGTAATGAAGAGACAGGCCAGGGCCTGGCTGGTAGCATGTAATCATAAATCAATAAATTGATGAAAACTCTTTCCAATATGAGTTTCATATATTTGCCCCTGTCCCTTCTCAGGGTGTACAGAACGTGAATATACGCCCCGGGGATGGGTGGGCACTGGGCAGGGGATACAATGCTGGAATAGAATGCGGGGCAAGCACGTAGGCCGGGCCTTCCTGTCATTAGAGGTCCCCAGTGACCGAGACGAGAGGGGAAATGGAAAAACTTCCGATGTTGATTAAAAAACAAAGCATTCTGTACAGAACTCCTTAGAGCTATGAGAACATTCATATTATATCGAACCAGGGCCGGCTTTAGGGCAGTGGACTGGTGCGGCCGCACTGGGCGCTGACCTCAGGGGGCGCTGTGTTTAGCAATATCTGATAATAGGAGCGATGAGGGGCACTTTTGCAGGTGGTGGGGAGAGAATCCGAGGAGGCGGTCATGGGACGTGGGGGCGCCAAAAGTGATTGTTGAACTGGGCACCACCAGTACTAGAGCCGGCCCTGTATCGAACTGAATGCATGGATGGGCAATGGATATTGACTGGGAGCATCGTGCACGTGGTGTTCTTTAGCTCCCGCGCATGCCCACTGAAGGTTCCGATTAATTGGGTAAAAGTGCGTTTTGACTCCTCGAGTCGCCGAACGCTGTGACGCAATAATGTCTGAAGCCTCTCATTTCTCGAGCTCCGTGATTACATTCCATCACTGCGCGTGACGTCATTGTGATGCTTTTAAGGCAGCGCTTTGTTTGTGTTTATCCTCTATGATATAGCGCTAACCGGCCTGTGGGCATTGGGACGCTTTCTGTGAGTACCGGCTACATTACACAAGTTTGGGTTCTTTTGTTTTCTTTTAAATATGGGGACATTAGGTGACTAGCCCCGAATCACAAGATGTTGAGCCGACACCGGTATTCGAAATTGGTTCCACATTTCAAAGGGGCAGATTTATAAGCCTTGGCCCCTGTGCGTCACTTTTGCGCCGCTGTTGCATCACTTTTGTGACGCAGCGGCGGCGCAAAGCCAGCGCCATGCTGCGGCAGATTTACAACGTGCCGCATCTAGGGAGATGCGTCACGTTGTAAAGCTTGCGCCACATGTGGGCGTACCTTCAAACGGGGGGGTGTTCGGGCGCAGGAACGCCTCCGAAAAGTGGCTAAGTGAAATCAGTCACTTTTCCGGCCATGCTGCGTCAAATCCCTGCGCCTGCTTGAAGCAGGCGTAAGGATTGACGCAGCATTGTACCGATAGGGCACCCCCGAGCCTTGCTGGAGCTGCGTCACGCTTGCGACGCAACTCCAGCAATGCACCGCCCTTCCGCCATCAGATGCGTCACGCATCTGTTTATCCTTGTGCCACGATGCGCTGCATTGTAAATGCGGCGCATCTATTGTGGCGCAAGGGTAAACTTGCGTGACGCATCTTCCCTGGCGCATCCATGCTGATTTGCAGGGATGCGCCAGGAAACATAAATCTGCCCTACAGTTTGCATGGTTGGCGCAGCGCCACATGCTTTACTCTACATGCAATTACTCAGTCGTTGCTCAAGTCTGTGAATGGCCCTTGCCCTAATGGTCCTTACCTTACTCAAAAATCTGTCCCTTGTTTGGATTTTTCAAATTGCTCTCCATTTTCAAACATGTTCTGTGTTGCTCAGGTTAGTAACCAAAGTCAACGTAAAAAGGAGTAAGGAACCAACCTAGCAAGACGGCTGAATTAGCCAGGTTTTATGTCCTCCTATGCAACAACAACAATTGATGGACAGAATGCAGAACAATGTCATACATTCACCCCAGTACAGAGATCTGGGCCTAAATCCATCGTTTTTTTGCTCACCATGCCATTCCAGTTTGAACCCAGCCATATGCAAATCAGTCTTGACCCTTTGCCTCATTGGAACAGCCCAGCCTGAACTGCCAAGCCAGGTCCTCCCTGGACTGGAACCAAGCATCCTAGGACCGGTTTCGGGGTTTCACCCCTCTTCAGCCAGGATAGCTTGATTACAGTGGCATGGAGAGCACTGGACTCACGTCTGAGCATACCCGTCCCACTCGGGGTGACAAATGAAAAACAACATTTGATGGACAGAATGCAGAACAATGTCATACGTTCACCCCAGTACAGAGATCTGGGCCTAAATCCATCGTTTTTTTGCTCACCATGCCATTCCAGTTTGAACCCAGCCATATGCAAATCAGTCTAGACCCTTTGCCTCATGGGAACAGCCCAGCCCGAACTGCCAAGCCAGGTCCTCCCTGGACTGGAAACAAGCATCCTAGGACCGGTTTCGGGGTTTCACCCCTCTTCAGCCAGGATAGCTTGATTCCAGTGGCATGGAGAGCACGGGACTCACGTCTGAGCATATCCGTCCCACTCGGGGTGACAAATGCAAAAACAACAATTGATGGACAGAATGCAGAACAATGTCATACATTCACCCCAGTACAGAGATCTGGGCTTAAATCCATCGTTTTTTTGCTCATCATGCTATTCCAGTTTGAACCCAGCCATATGCAAATCAGTCTTGACCCTTTGCCTCATGGGAACAGCCCAGCCCGAACTGCCAAGCCAGGTCCTCCCAGGACTGGAACCAAGCATCCTAGGACCGGTTTCGGGGTGTCACCCCTCTTCAGCCAGGATAGCTTGATTCCAGTGGCATGGAGAGCACGGGACTCACGTCTGAGCATACCCGTCCCACTCGGGGTGACAAATGCAAAAACAACAATTGATGGACAAAATGCAGAACAATGTCATACATTCACCTCAGTACAGAGATCTGGGCCTAAATCCATCGTTTTTTTGCTCACCATGCCATTCCAGTTTGAAGCCAGCCATATGCAAATCATTCTTGACCCTTTGGCTCATGGGAACAGCCCAGCCCGAACTGCCAAGCTAGGTTCTCCCTGGACTGGAACCAAGCATCGTAGGACCGGTTTCGGGGTTTCACCCCTCTTCAGCCAGGATAGCTTGATTCCAGTGCCATGGGGAGCACGGGACTCACGTCTGAGCATACCCGTCCCACTCGAGGTGACAAATGCAAAAACAACAATTGATGGACAGAATGCAGAACAATGTCATACATTCACCCCAGTACAGAGATCTGGGCCTAAATCCCTTGTTTTTTTGTTCACCATGCCATTCCAGTTTGAACCCAGCCATATGCAAATCAGTCTTGACCCTTTGCCTCATGGGAACAGCCCAGCCCGAACTGCCAAGCCAGGTCCTCCCTGGACTGGAACCAAGCATTCTAGGACCGGATTCGGGGTTTCACCCCTCTTCAGCCAGGATAGCTTGATTCCAGTGGCATGGAGAGCACGGGACTCACGTCTGAGCTTACCCGTCCCACTCGGGGTGACGAATGCAAAAACAACAATTGATGGACAGAATGCAGAACAATGTCATACATTCACCCCAGTACAGAGATCTGGGCCTAAATCCATCGTTTTTTTGCTCACCATGCCATTCCAGTTTGAAAACCAGCCATATGCAAATCAGTCTTGACCCTTTGCCTCATGGGAACATCCCAGCCCGAACTGCAAAGCCAGGTCCTCTCTGGACTGGAACCAAGCATCCTAGGACCGGTTTCGGGGTTTCACCCCTCTTCAGCCAGGATAGCTTGATTCCAGTGCCATGGAGATCACGGGACTCACGTCTGAGCATATCCGTCCCACTCGGGGTGACAAATGCAAAAACAACAATTGATGGACAGAATGCAGAACAATGTCATACATTCACCCCAGTACAGAGATCTGGGCCTACACCCATCGTTTTTTTGCTCACCATGCCATTCCAGTTTGAACCCAGCCATATGCAAATCAATCTTGACCCTTTGCCACATGGGAACAGCCCAGCCTGAACAGCCAAGCCAGGTCCTCCCTGGACTGGAACCAAGCATCCTAGGACCGGTTTCGGGGTTTCACCCCTCTTCAGCCAGGATAGCTTGATTCCAGTGGTATGGAGAGCACGGGACTCACGTCTGAGCATACCCGTCCCACTCGGGGTGACAAATGCAAAAACAACAATTGATGGACAGAATGCAGAACAATGTCATGCATTCACCCCAGTACAGAGATCTGGGCCTAAATCCATCGTTTTTTTGCTCACCATGCCATTCCAGTTTGAACCAAGCCATATGCAAATCAGTCTTAACCCTTTGCCTCATGGGAACAGCCCAGCCCGAACTGCCAAGCCAGGTCCTCCCTGGACTGGAACCAAGCATCCTAGGACCGGTTTCGGGGATTCACGACTCTTCAGCCAGGATAGCTTGATTCCAGTGGCATGGAGAGCACGGGACTCACGTCTGAGCATACCCGTCCCACTCGGGGTGACAGATACAAAAACAACAATTGATGGACAGAATGCAGAACAATGTCATACATTCACCCCAGTACAGAGATCTGGGCCTAAATCCATGGTTGTTTTGCTCACCATGCCATTCCAGTTTAAACCCAGCCATATGCAAATCAGTCTTGACCTTTTGCCTCATGGGAACAGCCCAGCCCAAACTGCCAAGCCAGGTCCACCCTGGACTGGAACCAAGCATCCTAGGACCGGTTTCGGGGTTTCACCCCTCTTCAGCCAGGATAACTTGATTCCAGTGGCATGGAGAGCACAGGACTCACGTCTGAGCATACACGTCCCACTCGGGGTGACAAATGCAAAAACAACAATTGATGGACAGAATGCAGAACAATGTCATACATTCACCCCAGTACAGAGATCCAGGCCTAAATCCATTGTTTTTTTGCTCGCCATTTCAGTTTGAACCCAGCCATATGCAAATCATTCTTGACCCTTTGCCTCATGGGAACAGCCCAGCCCGAACTGCAAAGGCAGGTCCTCCCTGGACTGGAACCAAGCATCCTAGGACCGGTTTCGGGGTTTCACCCCTCTTCAGCCAGGATAGCTTGATTCCAGTGCCATGGAGAGCACGGGACTCACGGCTGAGCATACCCGTCCCACTCGGGGTGACAAATGCAAAAACAACAATTGATGGACAGAATGCAGAACAATGTCATACATTCACCCCAGTACAGAGATCTGGGCCTAAACCCATCGTTTTTTTGCTCACCATGCCATTCCAGTTTGAACCCAGCCATATGCAAATCAATCTTGACACTTTGCCTCATGGGAACAGCCCAGCCTGAACTGCCAAGCCAGGTCCTCCCTGGACTGGAACCAAGCATCCTAGGACCGGTTTTGGGGTTTCACCCCTCTTCAGCCAGGATAGCTTGATTCCAGTGGTATGGAGAGCACGGGACTCACGTCTGAGCATACCCGTCTCACTCGGGGTGACAAATGCAAAAACAACAATTGATGGACAGAATGCAGAACAATGTCATACATTCACCCCAGTACAGAGATCTGGGCCTAAATCCATCATTTTTTTGCTCACCATGCCATTCCAGTTTGAACCCAGCCATATGCAAATCAGTCTTGACCCTTTGCCTCATGGGAACAGCCCAGCCCGAGCTGCCAAGCCGGGTCCTCCCTGGACTGGAACCAAGCATCCTAGGGCCGGTTTCGGGGTTTCACCCCTCTTCAGCCAGGATAGCTTGATTCCAGTGGCATGAAGAGCACGGGACTCACGTCTGAGCATATCCATCCCACTCGGGGTGACAAATGCAAAAACAACAATTGATGGACAGAATGCAGAACAATGTCATACATTCACCACAGTACAGAGATCTGGGCCTAAATCCATCGTTTTTTTGTTCACCATGCCATTCCAGTTTGAACCCAGCCATATGCAAATCTGTCTTGACCCTTTGCCTCATGGGAACAGCCCAGCCCGAACTGCAATGCCAGGTCCTCTCTGGTCTGGAACCAAGCATCCTAGGACCGGTTTCGGGGTTTCACCCCTCTTCAGCCAGGATAGCTTGATTCCAGTGCCATGGAGATCACGGGACTCACGTCTGAGCATACCCGTCCCACTCGGGGTGACAAATGCAAAAACAACAATTGATGGACAGAATGCAGAACAATGTCATACATTCACCCCAGTACAGAGATCTGGGCCTAAACCCATCGTTTTTTTGCTCATCATGCCATTCCAGTTTGAACCCAGCCATATGCAAATCAATCTTGACACTTTGCCTCATGGGAACAGCCCAGCCTGAACTGCCAAGCCAGGTCCTCCCTGGACTGGAACCAAGCATCCTAGGACCGGTTTCGGGGTTTCACCCCTCTTCAGCCAGGATAGCTTGATTCCAGTGGTATGGAGAGCACGGGACTCACGTCTGAGCATACCCGTCCCACTCGGGGTGACAAATGCAAAAACAACAATTGATGGACAGAATGCAGAACAATGTCATACATTCACCCCAGTACAGAGATCTGGGCCTAAATCCATCATTTTTTTGCTCACCATGCCATTCCAGTTTGAACCCAGCCATATGCAAATCAGTCTTGACCCTTTGCCTCATGGGAACAGCCCAGCCCAAACTGCCAAGCCAGGTCCTCCCTGGACTGGAACCAAGCATCCTAGGACCGGTATCGGGGATTCACGACTCTTCAGCCAGGATAGCTTGATTCCAGTGGCATGGAGAGCACGGGACTCACGTCTGAGCATACCCATCCCACTCGGGGTGACAAATGCAAAAACAACAATTGATGGACAGAATGCAGAACAATGTCATACATTCACCCCAGTACAGAGATCTGGGCCTAAATCCATCGTTTTTTTGCTCACCATGCCATTCCAGTTTGAACCCAGCCATATGCAAATCAGTCTTGACCCTTTGCCTCATGGGAACAGCCCAGCCCGAACTGCAAAGCCAGGTCCTCCCTGGACTGGAACCAAGCATTCTAGGACCGGTTTCGGGGTTTCACCCCTCTTCAGCCAGGATAGCTTGATTCCAGTGCCATGGAGAGCACGGGACTCACGTCTGAGCATACCCGACCCACTCAGGGTGACAGATACAAAAACAACAATTGATGGACAGAATGCAGAACAATGTCATACATTCACCCCAGTACAGAGATCTGGGCCTAAATCCATGGTTGTTTTGCTCACCATGCCATTCCAGTTTGAACCCAGCCATATGCAAATCAGTCTTGACCTTTTGCCTCATGGGAACAGCCCAGCCCAAACTGCCAAGCCAGGTCCACCCTGGACTGGAACCAAGCATCCTAGGACCGGTTTCGGGGTTTCACCCCTCTTCAGCCAGGATAACTTGATTCCAGTGGCATGGAGAGCACGGGACTCACGTCTGAGCATACACGTCCCACTCGGGGTGACAAATGCAAAAACAACAATTGATGGACAGAATGCAGAACAATGTCATACATTCACCCCAGTACAGAGATCCGGGCCTAAATCCATTGTTTTTTTGCTCGCCATTTCAGTTTGAACCCAGCCATATGCAAATCATTCTTGACCCTTTGCCTCATGGGAACAGCCCAGCCCGAACTGCAAAGGCAGGTCCTCCCTGGACTTGAACCAAGCATCCTAGGACCGGTTTCGGGGTTTCACCCCTCTTCAGCCAGGATAGCTTGATTCCAGTGCCATGGAGAGCACGGGACTCACGGCTGAGCATACCCGTCCCACTCGGGGTGACAAATGCAAAAACAACAATTGATGGACAGAATGCAGAACAATGTCATACATTCACCCCAGTACAGAGATCTGGGCCTAAACCCATCGTTTTTTTGCTCACCATGCCATTCCAGTTTGAACACAGCCATATGCAAATCAATCTTGACACTTTGCCTCATGGGAACAGCCCAGCCTGAACTGCCAAGCCAGGTCCTCCCTGGACTGGAACCAAGCATCCTAGGACCGGTTTTGGGGTGTCACCCCTCTTCAGGCAGGATAGCTTGATTCCAGTGGTATGGAGAGCACGGGACTCACGTCTGAGCATACCCGTCTCACTCGGGGTGACAAATGCAAAAACAACAATTGATGGACAGAATGCAGAACAATGTCATACATTCACCCCAGTACAGAGATCTGGGCCTAAATCCATCATTTTTTTGCTCACCATGCCATTCCAGTTTGAACCCAGCCATATGCAAATCAGTCTTGACCCTTTGCCTCATGGGAACAGCCCAGCCCGAGCTGCCAAGCCGGGTCCTCCCTGGACTGGAACCAAGCATCCTAGGGCCGGTTTCGGGGTTTCACCCCTCTTCAGCCAGGATAGCTTGATTCCAGTGGCATGAAGAGCACGGGACTCACGTCTGAGCATATCCATCCCACTCGGGGTGACAAATGCAAAAACAACAATTGATGGACAGAATGCAGAACAATGTCATACATTCACCACAGTACAGAGATCTGGGCCTAAATCCATCGTTTTTTTGTTCACCATGCCATTCCAGTTTGAACCCAGCCATATGCAAATCTGTCTTGACCCTTTGCCTCATGGGAACAGCCCAGCCCGAACTGCAATGCCAGGTCCTCTCTGGTCTGGAACCAAGCATCCTAGGACCGGTTTCGGGGTTTCACCCCTCTTCAGCCAGGATAGCTTGATTCCAGTGCCATGGAGATCACGGGACTCACGTCTGAGCATACCCGTCCCACTCGGGGTGACAAATGCAAAAACAACAATTGATGGACAGAATGCAGAACAATGTCATACATTCACCCCAGTACAGAGATCTGGGCCTAAACCCATCGTTTTTTTGCTCACCATGCCATTCCAGTTTGAACCCAGCCATATGCAAATCAATCTTGACACTTTGCCTCATGGGAACAGCCCAGCCTGAACTGCCAAGCCAGGTCCTCCCTGGACTGGAACCAAGCATCCTAGGACCGGTTTCGGGGTTTCACCCCTCTTCAGCCAGGATAGCTTGATTCCAGTGGTATGGAGAGCACGGGACTCACGTCTGAGCATACCCGTCCCACTCGGGGTGACAAATGCAAAAACAACAATTGATGGACAGAATGCAGAACAATGTCATACATTCACCCCAGTACAGAGATCTGGGCCTAAATCCATCATTTTTTTGCTCACCATGCCATTCCAGTTTGAACCCAGCCATATGCAAATCAGTCTTGACCCTTTGCCTCATGGGAACAGCCCAGCCCAAACTGCCAAGCCAGGTCCTCCCTGGACTGGAACCAAGCATCCTAGGACCGGTATCGGGGATTCACGACTCTTCAGCCAGGATAGCTTGATTCCAGTGGCATGGAGAGCACGGGACTCACGTCTGAGCATACCCATCCCACTCGGGGTGACAAATGCAAAAACAACAATTGATGGACAGAATGCAGAACAATGTCATACATTCACCCCAGTACAGAGATCTGGGCCTAAATCCATCGTTTTTTTGCTCACCATGCCATTCCAGTTTGAACCCAGCCATATGCAAATCAGTCTTGACCCTTTGCCTCATGGGAACAGCCCAGCCCGAACTGCAAAGCCAGGTCCTCCCTGGACTGGAACCAAGCATTCTAGGACCGGTTTCGGGGTTTCACCCCTCTTCAGCCAGGATAGCTTGATTCCAGTGCCATGGAGAGCACGGGACTCACGTCTGAGCATACCCGACCCACTCAGGGTGACAAATGCAGAAACAACAATTGATGGACAGAATGCAGAACAATGTCATACATTCACCCGAGTACAGAGATCTGGGCCTAAATCCATCGTTTTTTTGCTCACCATGCCATTCCAGTTTGAACCCAGCCATATGCAAATCAGTCTTGACCCTTTGCCTCATGGGAACAGCCCAGCCCGAGCTGCCAAGCCAGGTCCTCCCTGGACTGGAACCAAGCATCCTAGGACCGGTATCGGGGTTTCACCCCTCTTCAGCCAGGATAGCTTGATTCCAGTGGCATGGAGAGCACGGGACTCACGTCTGAGCATATCCATCCCACTCGGGGTGACAAATGCAAAAACAACAATTGATGGACAGAATGCAGAACAATGTCCTACATTCACCCCAGTACAGAGATCTGGGGCTAAATCCATTATTTTTTGCTCACCATGCCATTCCAGTTTGAACTCAGCCATATGCAAATCAGTCTTGACCGTTTGCCTCATAGGAACAGCCCAGCCCGAACTGCCAAGCCAGGTCCTCCCTGGACTGGAACCAAGCATCCTAAAACCGGTTTCGGGGTTTCACCCCTCTTCAGCCAGGATAGCTTGATTCCAGTGGCATGGAGAGCACGGGACTTACGCCTGAGCATACCCGTCCCACTCGGGGTGACAAATGCAAAAACAACAATTGATGGACAGAATGCAGAACAATGTCATACATTCACCCCAGTACAGAGATCTGGGCCTAAATCCATCGTTTTTTTGTTCACCATGCCATTCCAGTTTGAACCCAGCCATATGCAAATCAGTCTTGACCCTTTGCCACATGGGAACAGCCCAGCCTGAACAGCCAAGCCAGGTCCTCCCTGGACTGGAACCAAGCATCCTAGGACCGGTTTCGGGATTTCACCCCTCTTCAGCCTGGATAGCTTGATTCCAGTGCCATGGAGAGCACGGGACTCACTGCTGAGCATACCCGTCCCACTCGGGGTGACAAATGCAAAAACAACAATTGATATGGTGATGGATTAAACCCAGATCAGTTGACTGGGGGTGAGTGCTTGCAATGTTCAACACTCCGTCCATCATTTCCTTTGGTTTTTGCTTTGTTCGCCATAAGTTGGCAGGGTATGCTCAGACGTGAGTCCCTTGCTCACTTTGCCACTGGATTCAAGCAAACCTGGCTGAAGACAGCTGAAATGCTAGAAACCAGTCCTAGGAAGCTTGTTTCCGGTCCAGGGAAGACATGGCTTGGAAGTTCGGGCTGGGCTGTTCCCATGAGGCACAGATTCAGACTCATTTGCATATGGCCATGTCTGAACTGGGGTGGCAGAGTGGGCTAAAGAACGGTGATGGATTAAACCCAGGTCAGTTGACTGGGGGTGAGTGCTTGCAATGTTCAACACTTCGTCCATCATTTCCTTTGGTTTTTGCTTTGTTCGCCATAAGTTGGCAGGGTATGCTCAGACGTGAGTTCCTTGCTCACTTTGCCACTGGATTCAAGCAAGCCTGGCTGAAGACGGCTGTAATGCTAGAAACCGGTCCTAGGAAGCATGTTTCCGGTCCAGGGAAGACATGGCTTGGCAGTTCGGGCTGGACTGTTCCCATGAGGCACAGGGTCAGACTGATTTGCATATGGCCATGTCTGAACTGGGGTGGCAGAGTGGGCTAAAGAACGGTGATGGATTAAACCCAGATCAGTTGACTGGGGGTGAGTGCTTGCAATGTTCAACACTCCGTCCATCATTTCCTTTGGTTTTTGCTTTGTTCGCCATAAGTTGGCAGGGTATGCTCAGACGTGAGTCCCTTGCTCACTTTGCCACTGGATTCAAGCAAGCCTGGCTGAAGACGGCTGAAATGCTAGAAACCGGTCCTAGGAAGCTTGTTTCCGGTCCAGGGAAGACATGGCTTGGCAGTTCGGGCTGGACTGTTCCCATGAGGCACAGGGTCAGACTGATTTGCATATGGCCATGTCTGAACTGGGGTGGCAGAGTGGGCTAAAGTACGGTGATGGATTAAACCCAGATCAGTTGACTGGGGGTGAGTGCTTGCAATGTTCAACACTCCGTCCATCATTTCCTTTGGTTTTTGCTTTGTTCGCCATAAGGTGGCAGGGTATGATCAGACGTGAGTCCCTTGCTCACTTTGCCACTGGATTCAAGCAAGCCTGGCTGAAGACGGCTGAAATGCTAGAAACTGGTCCTAGGAAGCTTGTTTCCGGTCCAGAGAAAACATGGCTTGGCAGTTCGGGCTGGACTGTTCCCATGAGGCACAGGGTCAGACTGATTTGCATTTGGCCATGTCTGAACTGGGGTGGCAGAGTGGGTTAAAGAACGGTGATGGATTAAACCCAGATCAGTTGACTGAGGGTGAGTGCTTGCAATGTTCAACACTCCGTCCATCATTTCCTTTGGTTTTTGCTTTGTTCGCCATAAGTTGGCAGGGTATGCTCAGACGTGAGTCCCTTGCTCACTTTGCCACTGGATTTAAGCAAGCCTGGCTGAAGACGGCTGAAATGCTAGAAACCGGTCCTAGGAAGCATGTTTCCGGTCCAGGGAAGACATGGCTTGGCAGTTCGGGCTGGACTGTTCCCATGAGGCACAGGGTCAGACTGATTTGCATATGGCCATGTCTGAACTGGGGTGGCAGAGTGTGCTAAAGAACAGTGATGGATTAAACCCAGATCAGTTGACTGGGGGTGAGTGCTTGCAATGTTTAACACTCCGTCCATCATTTCCTTTGGTTTTTGCTTTGTTCGCCATAAGTTGGCAGGGTATGCTCAGACGTGAGTCCCTTGCTCACTTTGCCACTGGATTCAAGCAAGCCTGGCTGAAGACGGCTGTAATGCTAGAAACCGGTCCTAGGAAGCATGTTTCCGGTCCAGGGAAGACATGGCTTGGCAGTTCGGGCTGGACTGTTCCCATGAGGCACAGGGTCAGACTGATTTGCATATGGCCATGTCTGAACTGGGGTGGCAGAGTGGGCTAAAGAACGGTGATGGATTAAACCCAGATCAGTTGACTGGGGGTGAGTGCTTGCAATGTTCAACACTCCGTCCATCATTTCCTTTGGTTTTTGCTTTGTTCGCCATAAGTTGGCAGGGTATGCTCAGACGTGAGTCCCTTGCTCACTTTGCCACTGGATTCAAGCAAGCCTGGCTGAAGACGGCTGAAATGCTAGAAACCGGTCCTAGGAAGCTTGTTTCCGGTCCAAGGAAGACATGGCTTGGCAGTTCGGGCTGGACTGTTCCCATGAGGCACAGGGTCAGACTGATTTGCATATGGCCATGTCTGAACTGGGGTGGCAGAGTGGGCTAAAGTACGGTGATGGATTAAACCCAGATCAGTTGACTGGGGGTGAGTGCTTGCAATGTTCAACACTCCGTCCATCATTTCCTTTGGTTTTTGCTTTGTTCGCCATAAGGTGGCAGGGTATGCTCAGACGTGAGTCCCTTGCTCACTTTGCCACTGGATTCAAGCAAGCCTGGCTGAAGACGGCTGAAATGCTAGAAACTGGTCCTAGGAAGCTTGTTTCCGGTCCAGAGAAAACATGGCTTGGCAGTTCGGGCTGGACTGTTCCCATGAGGCACAGGGTCAGACTGATTTGCATATGGCCATGTCTGAACTGGGGTGGCAGAGTGGGTTAAAGAACGGTGATGGATTAAACCCAGATCAGTTGACTGAGGGTGAGTGCTTGCAATGTTCAACACTCCGTCCATCATTTCCTTTGGTTTTTGCTTTGTTCGCCATAAGTTGGCAGGGTATGCTCAGACGTGAGTCCCTTGCTCACTTTGCCACTGGATTTAAGCAAGCCTGGCTGAAGACGGCTGAAATGCTAGAAACCGGTCCTAGGAAGCTTGTTTCCGGTCCAGGGAAGACATGGCTTGGCAGTTCGGGCTGGACTGTTCCCATGAGGCACAGGGTCAGACTGATTTGCATATGGCCATGTCTGAACTGGGGTGGCAGAGTGTGCTAAAGAACAGTGATGGATTAAACCCAGATCAGTTGACTGGGGGTGAGTGCTTGCAATGTTTAACACTCCGTCCATCATTTCCTTTGGTTTTTGCTTTGTTCGCCATAAGTTGGCAGGGTATGCTCAGACGTGAGTCCCTTGCTCACTTTGCCACTGGATTCAAGCAAGCCTGGCTGAAGATGGCTGTAATGCTAGAAACCGGTCCTAGGAAGCTTGTTTCCGGTCCAGAGAAAACATGGCTTGGCAGTTCGGGCTGGACTGTTCCCATGAGGCACAGGGTCAGACTGATTTGCATATGGCCATGTCTGAACTGGGGTGGCAGAGTGGGCTAAAGAACGGTGATGGATTAAACCCAGATCAGTTGACTGGGGGTGAGTGCTTGCAATGTTCCACACTCCGTCCATCATTTTCTCTGGTTTTTGCTTTGTTCGCCATAAGTTGGCAGGGTATGCTCAGACGTGAGTCCCTTGCTCACTTTGCCACTGGATTCAAGCAAGCCTGGCTGAAGACGGCTGAAATGCTAGAAACCGGTCCTAGGAAGCTTGTTTCCGGTCCAGGGAAGACATGGCTTGGCAGTTCGGGCTGGACTGTTCCCATGAGGCACAGGGTCAGACTGATTTGCATATGGCCATGTCTGAACTGGGGTGGCAGAGTGGGCTAAAGAACGGTGATGGGTTAAACCCAGATCAGTTGACTGGGGGTGAGTGCTTGCAATGTTCAACACTTTGGTTTTTGCTTTATGTCCTCCAAACCAGTGGTCGAAGTGGGGGGAAAAAAGTAGGGGAACTGGGGGCGGAGAATCAGAGGGCGGGAATAACCCAAGGATTGGCTCAGTGGGCGGAGCCAGAGGTGTGGCCAGAATGCGCAAATATCCCAATTTTTAGTATTTGTTTGGCATTTCACTGCCCAGTTTAATCAACCAATGGATACACATGATTATATAAGGTTATAATGAGTTATTGACATTAAAACACATTCACAAAGTGGGATTTGCTTCTTATCACAGAATGTCCCAAATACGATAAAATGTGGAAGCACAAGCAATTTTTCGCAGAGCCATGGTGTTTATCATCAGCACTTCTCCCTTTTTCCACAACAGCAGTTCAAAGATGAATGGCAAAATATCCTAGTTGGCAAATGTTTTCTATATAACTCTGTCTCTGCCATATTTGCCTCCTAATGCAAGATCTGCTGCATGATCTGACCATTTAAACTAATAAATTGTTTATAGCTCAAATGTATCAAAAGTTAACAAAAAATGTGACTTGTTTTGCTGCGGAGTGGATGGCTTATTGCAAAGGTTGACTGATCATCTTTCTCACTGTTGCATTTGTATGTTACACTGGTGTTAATAAGGCAAAATCTTTCCAAAGACTGTTAGCATGTGTACACGTCAAAATAATAAAATATCAGAAAATATACTGCATTACGCTGCAGTCTTTTTTTAAATGCATAATTTAGTCAACACCGTGGCATAATTTTGTCCTCCTTTGCTGCATATTTAATTCCAGTGACCCCACAGCAAGCAGCACATGTTAAAAGTGCTTGTGAATGAAGCAGAGAGTCTGTGAAGTTTGCGAACTTAGTTTGGTGTGCGTGCCAAATTCTGTATTGCCAATCCCTGGTGAGTTGCAGCTACTACTTCTGAAACAAGGCCAATGGAGCTAACTATGGTTGAGGCAGACTGGCCTCAAGGGCAGGGCCGGTCTTAGCACTGGTGGTGCCCTGTGCATTAATGTTTGTTATTACCCTCTAATGGCCACCTCTGTCATGGATTCCCTCACTACCACCCTTTAACAGTGCCCCTCAAGTCTTCATAACTAAACTCTCTCTCAGATGCATTTAATTTGATTTACAGCGCCACTCATACCAGTGTAGGGTGTCAGAGCACTTTACATCACACACATTATTCAGAGACAATCAATATGTGTGTAAATCACTGTATAGAAAATGTTACATAAGACTAAGGACTAGAAGGTGTAGGAGTCACATGACAACCATACTACTAGGCGGTATAGTTTAATAGTGATTGGTCTAGAGAAACAAACTCAGAATTTTAAAACATAATACCATGGTTGGGGGTTCTCTATAATAATCAGAATTGATTTCTGTCCAAAAGAACACTTTTTGCAACATTAGGATAATCAAAGACTGGGGGGAAAAACATAACGCTCTAATTTATACCTTGCAGGTTGTATGCAGCTCTTAGATGAAAGTTAATAGCTCACTGTTGTATGTTAGGATTTCAACTTATTAACTGCAAGTAACAAAAGGATCTCTCTGACAAAAGCAGTAGCCCACTGACCTTTTACATTATGTGCACTTTGTGATCTGTGTAGGAAGGTGGAATCTGACTACATGGTTGCCCCCACTTTTTTCCTGGTGTTTTGCTGGTTTTCGACTTAGTCTGGCTGGGATCCTGCTATTCAGGACCCCAGCCTATCTGCTTTCTACCTTAAATTGATAACAAGTACTATAGGTACACTCGAGATTGGATTCTGGGGTACCCTTATAAGTCCCTAGTATATGGTATACTATGTACCATGGGCATAGGTACCCCAGAGGCCTACCAGGGGCTGCAGCATGTATTGTGTCACCCCTGGGAAGCCTTCCAAAATGACACCACAGTTCTGCTACTGCAGCCTGGGTAAAGTGGTGCATGCACCCCTTACTGAGATATAGGTTCACTATATCTCTCCATATCACTGCACATATAAACCTATCAGACACCCCTATGGCAGGCCTTACCAATCCTGAAGGCAGGGTGCTGTGTTTTATGTGAGAGGGTGCCCATGCATGAGCAGAGCCCCCCAGCAGCCTTCAGAACCTTTATTCTGGGGTTGTTTGTGATGCTGCCAAACCATACACTCTTAAGTGCATTATAACCAAACGGTAAATGCTAACTTTGGAATGGCTGCACGGAAACACGTTTTATCTGGTGTCAAACACTTTGGAATCATACCCCCACACCAGTAACTGGTGTGGTAGTATGATCCCACCCTTCTAGAGGGAGAGACATGACAGCACCGGTATACCCGGTACCAGCTAACAGAGCCCTAGCATCACAAAATGGATGCTGCGAGCCACAGACACGAGTCTGCCCTCCTGTGCTGGACGAAACTCCGGCAGGGGAGGCCTGGAGAATAGGTTTCCTGTCACAGGGAGGTGTCACCACCTCCCAGAAAGGCTTTAGTGTATTGGGGTTGGGTGGGTGCACTCCAAGAGTGCTTTGAAGTTCAGCACTGGGGGCACATTTGGTGTCCCTGTGCATAGTCCAGCTCAAACCGGTTGCAGGGGCTACCAGCCCCTGCTCTGGCGCGAAACTGGACAAAGGAAATGGGTGTAGCCACCCCTCTTTCCTGACCCTCCCATAGGTGGGCCCCTAGAGTTTGTCCCACCCCTTCCTTGGGTATAAGAAAGGAACCCCTGGCTACAGGACTTTAGATTACACCTGGACGAAACTCTGATACTGAATCCTGGAACTTCGACGATCTACATTGAACTAGATAAGTAAAAAATCTCCCTTGGAGTAAAGGAGTTACTCCCCTGCAAGGCAGGCACCAAAGACAGATATGACCAGTTTGCAGCTCCGAAGCTCCCGCCAGACTCCGAAGAATTTTGCAACACAGGAGATGGGTTTCTGTGGTCTTAGAGGTCAAACAGTGCCCACAGCAAGTCTGAGGCCCGTATCCCTCGTGGCGACCGTGCAAACCGAACCCCTGGACACCACGTCACTTTGCAGAAGCATCAGCTTTCCAACAACTCCTGCAGCTAAGCTTTGGATTACTTATAGCCCTTACCCCGAGCAGCATTTGCACTGAAGACTGCCCGCCTACACTCCACGAGTGTTCCGTGAGCTGGCCCTTTGTGTTTTCTCTCGAGGTCCCTTCGCGATCCCTAGTCCGTCGACTGGTGGGTCCTGAAGGCACCTTTACCTCTAGTTAGGCTTACCTGATTGCTCCAGACGTGTCCTGACTCTCCATTGCTTGGGGAGTCCCCAGGACCTTGCTGGTCCGCACCAAAGCATCTTTTCTCTTCCTGCGTGGGTTGCTGTTGCCAAGGCTTATTGTGTTCAATACGAGGACCGACACCCCAGCACTCGACATCCTTTGTGGGACAGCTCAAATCCAGCTTCTGGTTGTCGTCGACGCCTCCTGGTCCTCGTGGCTGCAGAGTCAAGCTTTGCCTCTTCGCACTTGAATCACCCAACATCGGTGGGTTTTCGTCTACCGTGCCCCTGGTCACTGGCAAGTGACCCAGACTCTGTACCCTCTGCTTTCAGGTTCTTCTGATCTTTGATCCAGGCTTGGATCACACTGGACACTTTTCTCCTTCCCGGCAGCAGCACTTTGCAGTAGATCGCCATTGAAATCAACGACGATCCCCGACACCATATGACACCTATGCACCCGGCTTCCCTGGGTGAGGTAACTCAAGTGCTCTGGTGCTCCTGTGGGTGCTGGCCCTAGAACCCCCTAAGTCTAAAGGGGTTTTCTCAAAGTCCTCTCCTAAGTGTCCTTAACTTCTAAAATTCCAACGGTGACTTTCCCATAAAATAGTACGGGGCTCGCGCCTGTGTTCTCACACTGCACACGTTCCCTGTGGGTCTCCTGTGTCACTACCTTGGGTGGTTCCTTGGGGTCCCAGGGATTCTACGTGCTTTAGGCACTGTGTCTAGTGAAGTCGTGGTTCTTATACCACTTTCTTAATATATGGTTTGGTCCGCCCCTAGGGCCCATTGTATATTGTACTATTTACTGTCGTTTTAGAACTGTATTATTGTGTATCTTGGACTCTAATCTCATAAAGAGATTAGTAGTGAGTGTTTAGAAATAAATACATATATTTTATATATACCTTGTGTGGATCTCCTTTCATTTAGTAATTCAAGAGGTTATAATCTGGTAAACCAAGCTGCTTTACACTCCTTCAAGACTTAGCCTGAAGGCTGCTCTCCATAGCTACCTCTAGGATAGCTTCAATAAAGGTTGTCTTTAAACCTATCATCAATAAGGGTTGTTTGGACTGGTACAAGGTGCCCACTATAACTAGTGGACAGCATATACCAGGCCAACTTCTCACAATCTGTATGGTACATGTTCTTTGCAGCAGGCACATTAACCCTCTGAGCTACCTTTCCATGAATCAGAACTTCCACTACACAAAATAATCTCTCTCTAGGAAGAACATTAAACACCAGAGTCATCATGACATTTTTATTGTTGCCGAAAATTGCTGGAGGCCAGGAAGGAGGCAGCAAGCACTTTTAAAACCTTAATATACTTGCAAACATAATGCCTCCACCCAAAGTCAGCACCCGGTGCGGTCACACCAGTTGAACTGCCCTAGAGCTGGCCCTTCTTAAGTGTCCTGTGACCTCAGTGACAGAGTCACTGTCGCTCTAGTGTGTGCTGCTTCATAGGCCTGTCTGCAAGACTGGAGGTGAACTTCAATATGGATTGTGGTGGACAAACCTTGAAGGTTAACCCACACTTGCCACTGCTAGGGTCCACCTGCTGGTGCTAAGACACCAGGGCTTCTAAGGTCTTGCGCAGCCTTCTAAGGTCTAGAATGGGATTGTGCTCTCTCAGGAGAGTGGTCTGGTGGACTGGTTATTAAGGCTGAACCTGGTTCCCCAGTTACAAATTCAGTAGCTCTGGACATAGTGCCACATCCTCTCCCCCACTGAACACCATACTGCCCCACTGAGAAAAACTCACACTGCCTTCAACTACAACCCAATTGCTGCCGGCTATAAACACCTGGATGCGGCTCAATTTAAATGACGCAGAGCAATATGCAGCCTACAAAAAAAAATTGACAACATCCTGGAAAAAGCAAACACTCATAGGGAATGCAAAATTTAGCAAACCATGTGAATTGTAAGCAGGAACAACATGGTTACCTTAATGCGTTTACACTCGCTATTCAGAAATCAGTGAGTGCTCTTGCCTGAAAAGTTAAGGACATGACTACAGGGCCCTGAATGGACCCATTTCAATGCCCATTGCTTATATCCTTACAAAACGTAAGCAGTATGGTAAAAAGACCACATCTCTGTACGCAGAGCCGCAGTACGCGTTTTGTTTTCCAATCCACACTTTGCAGTACCTCCAGGATTGGTGCACTAGTTGCAAGGCCAGGGAAAACAAAGACAAGAAAACAAAAATAGCGCTTCACTGGCAAACTCTGTAAAAGTGGTGCTAATGTGTTTGGGTGTGAATAAAATCAATCTGGTCAGTTTGCTACCAGCAGGAGCGCAACAACCATTGGACTCAAAGGGCTTCAGCCGTGCCCCCCCCTCCCCCGTCGTGTGTGGCAGCCCGGGATGAGACAGCTTCCCGGGCACACAGACAGCCGCACCCAGAGCACTTCACAGGTCTTTTAAAGACCATTTGCATGTTAATGAGGCCTTGCTGTTGTTTCACCCCTTCTAAGAGCCCCTGCAGCTCCACTCTGCCTATTGCTTAAAGATTAAGCCCCCCCCCCGAAATGTTTCCTTTGCCCTCTGACTACCAGACATTACCAGCAAAAATTATTTTCATTTTTGGATCCATTTCACAGGGGAGGAAATAAGAGAAAGGAGAGGAAATAGTGTAAAAACCCCATCTTGAAATCTCGGTTTTCTGTAAGAGAAGAACTGCTAGACAGAAAGAGAGGGAAGAGGGAAAGAGTTGGGGGGAGGGGGGAAGGCAGCTGAAGCTACAGAGCAGAAGCGGACACTGTATTTTTCTTCTCTGGGTAAGAAGAAAAAGACAGGGTCCTGTTACTTCTCTGCCACCCGTCCTAGAACGCCAGGAACGCCGAGCTTTATAGGCCATGCCAATTTCTTGCGTCCCGGGACGCATTTTCAAACTAAAAATGTAGGGGAACGGAATCGCTGGAATTGAAGAAGTAGGGGCACGCCGTGCCCTGCCGTTCCCCCCCACTTCGACCACTGCTCCAAACTGGTTTTCAAATAGTTTCGCTGGCCATGATAGCCTAAGCCGTAAATTGTCGTTCGCTATGACCAGGACCACTGGAGTTCTGCGTTTTTCGCATAATTATGAATTTGCCGCATTTGCAAAACAATCCATGCTCTCCTGCATAAACTGCAGAGTTCACCCCAAAATCTGTTTCTATCGCAAACGAATCAAAACCAACTAAAAACGTGTTGCCACATGTCGCGCTCAGTGGAAGGCACTGTGCAAAGGTTGACTGATCACCATTCAGTTGCTTATTTCTGCATTAGAGTGTCAAAGCAGTACTAATGAGGTGAAACCTGTGACCAGGCATTTCAACGTGTAAAAATACCAAAATGATGCGGTAATACAACACAAAATGTGCTACATTACGCTGCATAATTTATCTTTTCTTGCATCAACCTTGCTGCATAATTAGGTACCTCAGTGCCTCATAATTCCAGTGGCCTTGGTAATGACTTCAGGAGCGAGGGAAACAATCTAAGGACAAAGGGGCATATTATCAAGATAGGCGATAAAATTATCGCCGCTTTAGCGGCAGAAAACTGCCGCTAAAACGGCGATAATGGGCTTGATAATATGCTCTATGGAATTCCAATTGAAGCCCATGTTAGATGTGAAGGACATCTAACCTGAGCTTCAATAGGAATTCCATAGAGCATATTATCAAGCCCATTATCGCCGTTTTAGTGGCAGTTTTCTGCTGCTAAAGCGGCGATAATTTTATCGCCTGTCTTGATAATATGCCCCAAAGTAATTACAAGGGGGCATATCAGCAACAACCGGCGATAATTATCGGTAAGCGCATTTAGCGCTAGGCAGCCGCGGTCGGTAGTAGGAGTAACTGCAGGGCGGTGATGTGGGGAGGGGGAGGGGCAGGGTGGGGGGTAGTAAACTATGGATTACAGAGGTTTACAGGTAAGTTAACATATAAATTAATAAAACGAATTTCGTTGCGTGCACTGCATCGCATTTGGGGATGCAGTTCACGCAACGAAATTCGTTTTATTAATTTATATGTTAACTTACCTGTAAACCTGCGCAATCCATAGTTTACTACCCCCCACCCTGCCCCTCCTCCTCCCCACGTCACCGCCCTGCAGTTACTCCTACTACTGACCACGGCTGGCGCTAGGATAATTTTCGCCGGCTAGCGTGTAGTTTTATCGCTGAGATAGCGTGCTATTACCAACGCTTATCTCAAAAGCGATAAAAATCCTAGCGCTAACTGCCAAACGTGAGATTATCGCTGGAAACCCAGCGATAATCCCACGAAGTTTGGCGATAGCTTGCTGATAGGGCCTCACATACTTAGCCATGATATCCACCTTCCATAGGATATCATGGCTAAGTCAGTTTCAAAGCAGGCGTAAGGAAAGTAGCGATAACAGAGGTTATCGCTACTTTTCTTGTCGCTATGCTGCTATGCGTGAGGCTTGATAATAGGAGAGATGTCGCTTAGCGACATTTCTCCCTTTATCCTGGGGAGGAACGCCCACTTTGCATCTCATTAGGGATGCAAAGATGGGCGTTAGGAATTCAGGCCCTACGGCAAGGTTTCACGCGATAGTGTGACCTTGCTGATATAGCGATAAAATTATCGCCGCTTTTCGGACGAAAACAGCCGCAAAAGCGGCGATAATTTTATATCGCCGTCTTGTAGATATGACCCAAGGTCTTTTAAAAACCTGGGGCATATTATCAAGGACGGCGTTAACATTATCGCCGCTTTAGCGGCAGAAAACTGCCGCTAAAGCGGCGATAATGGGCTTGATAATATGCCCTGGAGAATTCCAATAGAAGCCCATGTTCTCTCACTAAACGTGAACAGCCCAAGCAGCATGATGCGCTGAGCTCCTCTCCCAAGACTTTCAAAATATGAACCGGGATTGACTTTAACTTAACTTATTGGCAGCAAATCATTAAGCGCAATTTATACAGCTGACCCTGCCTTTCAAGTTTACACACACGTGATATTCTCAGGCTCGTACCTTCAGCGAATTAATCTGGGTGAACTCGTCTACCCTCAGCTGTTTTCTGAAGCCCTCAATTGCTCTTCCTTGCGCTACGAATAATTGCATCACTTGCTCACCCGTTATATGTCCTGATGATGATCTCGAACAGTTGAGATCGAAACGCCGTGGACCCTTTACAACAAAACTCTTCCTATGCTATAAAGTTGCTTGAGGAGTTTTACACTATTGTTGTCAATGCGATGCCGTTATTTTAAACTCCACCATCACTCTGAACATCACGCCTCTTTCACTTATTGTGTGAGCACCTAAATTCTATTGTTGTGGAAATAAATGTTTCACATGAACTGACTTATGTCCCTATGTACATTATTAATTTTTTTGCTCCTTTAAAATAATTAATCTTCAACTCTCTAACGATAAGTGCTCTCCTTAGGATCACTTTATTATTGGACCTTTTGGCCACACCCGAACCATTGTTTTTTTACCGCATGTTCACACAAGAACATGGACTTCTATTGGAATTCTCAAGGGCATATTATCAAGCCCATTATCGCCGCTTTAGCAGCAGTTTTCTGCCGCTAAACCGGCGGTAATTTTTAACGCCGTCCTTGATAATATGCCCCTAAGATCCGAACATTTAGTAGTTGGGGGAACAAAACAAAACTTGTAAATACATTTGAATACATTTAAATATATTTTAAATTATCGGTAATACATAGAGATGGGCACTTAGACTGGTTTGACTTCGAATCCAAAAGCATTTTATGTCATCGGGGACTATTGCTCAGGTCAACTCACTACTAACTTAACCCAGCCCATGGCACAGACAACCACCAGAAAAAAGTTCATTAACTGGGTTCAGGAGTGATGTGCTACTCGCCGAAAAAGTGCTTCAACACCTCATCAGGGGTAACAAGCGCTATATAAATGCGAACTCTTTTCCCTCCACTATTCTTCTCAATCCAAATAACTGACTAACATATCCAACACTCTAATTTCTTTCATAATTCACTATACTAATTTACCACTAATCATTTATAGGTTCCAGAGTAGCGTGCTACTCGCCGAAAAAGTGCTGGTACACCTGGTCGGGGTAGTTAGAACTATAGAAATGCATCACAATGCAATACACAATAAGATGGCTTTAATTCTTAGGACAGGGCGTTAACACATTGTTTAGCTTCTGTTTCAATGTTCCTGCCCTGTGTCTATTTCGTGTTGTATTATTTGGTGTGCTTTCATTTGTGTGTTGTTTTATATTTATTATGCAGGGTTTTAATTAACCAGCATTGAAGTGTAATCAATCTGTTCCATAAGTCACTAAGGGGCATATTTACAAGGCGGCGATATAAAATTATCGCCACTTTTGCAGCCGTTTTCGGCCGAAAAGCGGCGATAATTTTATCGCTATATCAGCAAGGTCATGCTATCGCGTGATACCTTGCCTTAGCGCCTGAATTCCTAATGCCCATCTTTGCATCTCTAATGGGATGCAAAGTGGGCGTTCCTCCCCAGGATAACGGGAGAAATGTCGCTAAGCGACATTTCTCCTATTATCAAGCCTCATGCGAAGCAGCATAGCGACAAGAAAAGTAGCGATAACCACGCCTGCTTTGAAACTGAGTTAGCCATGATGTGGATATCATGGCTAAGTATGTGAGGCCCTATCAGCAAGCTATCGACAAACTTCGTGGGATTATCGCTGGGTTTCCAGCGATAATCTCATGTTTGGCAGTTAGTGCTAGGATTTTTATCGCTTTTGAGATAAGCGTTGCTAACAGCACGCTATCGCAGCGATAAAAATCCACGCTAGCCGGCGATAATTATCCTAGCGCTAAGTGCGCTTAGCGATAATTAGCGCAGTTTGTTGCTGATATGCCCCAATATGTCCAGTAAGTGTAATTATCTCCCTGAACCTCCGACCGCCATCATTCCTTATGTCACTAGATGAAGTTAAGGTGACCCCGAAAGTCACTGAATGTGCTGTGTGTGTGAAGCATACCCTGAAAGCTCTGTCCCTTGCACTCCTTAAGCCGCCGAAGGCCGTGTGTCTGTCAGGAAGTCACTGAGGGGCATATTAACAAGGAACGGAGAAAATTAACGCTAAGGGCGCTTAGCGTTAATTTTTTTAACGCCTGCTATCGCTGGATAATATCGCCTGGTTATCGCGTTATTAACAACGCTAACCGCCTAGGCGATAAAATATCCAGCGATGGCGGCATTTTGGGAGGTTATCGCTGGTAATGCAGCGATAAAACTACAAGGATAGGCATATCCTTGTTGATAGCCCATGGTGGACTTAGCCATGTATTCCACTGCACATTGGATTACATGGATAAATCTGAAAATTGGCAGGCATAAAAAAAGCAGCGTTAACCGTGGTTAGCGCTACTTTTTTTGTCTCTAACAGGGTTAGCGTGTAGCTTGATAATAGGAGGAATGTCGCTTAGCGACATTTCTCCTATTATTTTGCTCTGGAACGCCCACTTTGCATCTCATTAGAGATGCAAAGGGAAGCGTAGTGAAAAAGGGTGCTAACATGCGATTTTGCATGTTAGCACCCTGTCGTTGATAGGGCGATATTTTTATCTCCGCTTCTTTGGCCTTTAAAGCCAAAAAAAGCGGAGATAAAGCCCTTGTTAATATGCCCTTGAATGTCCTGTCGCTGTGATTTATCAAGTCACTGTTTTTCCTCAGGTCACTGAATCGTCAGCACTCTGATTCCCCGATCATGGGTGCCTCTTTCACCCGTTCCGCGCCCATGCTTTCCGCCAGGTTTCTAAACCCTCGTGATTTGTGATTCCTGGATCCGTGGACTGGACGCTGCGATAGCGCAGGTCACTAGTCCCCGTCTAGGAGGTTTAATATTCCTCTGGTCACTGAATGCAAAGGCTGATTCCTTGTGTCCCTGGAAGTCTTTTCTTGGACACAAGGAGGCAAGTAGCAAGCTATGACCCCTAGGGTCGCTTAATGCTCTAGTTTATGATAATGCTCTCGCTTTATGATTCCTCTGGTCACTGAACGTCCAGGCTCCCTGGTTACTGAGTAGCACTCAGTAGTACCTGTTTCTGTCCATATAATTTACCACATAATTCTCCGACTCACTGACGTCGAACACGAGAGAGCTACTCGCTTACCATGCCTCTCCCCACCCCGCACAGCATCCAAAGAGAAGACCCGTTAATTTACCTCCCCTGCGAGTGTGTATTATGTCGAACGTTTTATTGCCAGATACCGAATTTCTTAGTAGCAACGCCATTTTCTGTTAAATGTATGAATCACAGCTATGGATATAGCGGACTTCCTGTCCGCGGTCTTCGGGCCAGGTGGCTGTAAGGCCAGTTCCAGGGTACGTCCCTCTCGAGTCTGTGTAAGGACGGGGTGGTAATGTTAAAAGTGCGTCGGGCCGGGAGGCTGTAAGGCCAGTTCCGGGATACGTTCCTCTCGAGTCTGTGTAAGGAGTCGGACGGGGTGGTAATGTTAAAAGTGCGTCGGGCCCGGAGGCTGTAAGACCAGTTCCGGGCTATGATCCCCTCGCGCCCGTGTAAGGACGTTGGGGTAATGTTAAACAACCCCGCAGCCTCTCGTGAGAAACCCGGACTTTTCGAGAGATATGTGGGCCCCTCGTCAACCATTTGGAGAACTTTCAAATGTGTTCGGCACCTTTCTGGACCAACGTGTGCACCATCAAAAGATGCGCGAGCTCGTGAAGAATCCGTCCACTTTCAAATGAAATTTGCTACATTTCCAAAATAATCCCGATGATGTTGTCGAGAATTCTGCACAGGTGTTTTTTTTTTACAACGATTACGCGCTCTTTGAAGGGGCCCCTGCCTAATGTATGGATTCGTCGAATGTCCAGGACTACTTTTCTCCTTTATCCGATGACCTGCGCGCACTCAACAGCAGTATATGCTGTGTGAGAGTAAATGAAAGCGGTTATAACACTGCGCAGCTCGCCGCACAGTTCGACCACCTTCCATTAAGAGCCGAACCAAACGTTTGGAAGTCCTTCCACTACAGCGTCAGGTTGGGTCCTCGGATCAACATTTGGAACAACATTTTCGTAACACTATCACAGTAGCCCTTCCATTAAGTCATAATGCATGGTAAGGCATGGATGTTGACAAATGTCACTGATTATTATCTGTTTTATGATAGCGGCCTTGCCAAGCCTCATCCAGGTGGCCTCCTGGGAGCTAGCTCAGAGAGGAGAGACAGACGCACTTTAGGCGCCCTACGGCATTTTTTGCATGCGGATTTTAGATAAATGTATTTTCCATGCGCATATAGATCACTATTCTGCTTTCATCCTTCCTAACTACGTAACTTTTTATCCTGCAGAAATATGTATATATATATATTTATATAGCGGTTACTACGGCCGCCCAAAACAGCTGGTGGTACGCGAGGAACAACAACCGCAGTTGTTCAAATTGAATAAACACAATCCTTACTCCAGCAGGAGAAAGGTACCGACACAAGGATTATATGAACACGCCTTCTTTTAATTTAAAGGGCCCCTCAAGACCCAGCATATGTAGGAGATATATGCTGGGTCGAGAAGGGGCCCTTTTGATTAAAAGAAGCCGTATTCATATAATCCTGGTGTAGGTGCCTTTTTCCTGTTGGAATGAGGATTATCTATCTATCTATCTATCTATCTATCTATCTATCTATCTATCTATCTATCTATCTATCTATCTATCTATCTATCTATCTATCTATCTATCTATCTATCTATCTATCTATCTATCTATCTATCTATCTATCTATCTATCTACATATGATCCAATTGTTTTATTGTAATGATTTTATGTGTACAATAAAGATTTCTATTCTCAGTACGTTTTCTGTAGAGTTCTCATCATCGTTTTCTACACACCTTTCCGAATTCCTTTAAATGGAATTTTACACAATCTCTCTAGATGCTGTAACGGAAATAAAGGGAACATAGGGCAGAGTTCCCGAGAGCCGTGTTTTTTTTTAAATTTTATGGCTCAACGAGACAAGAAACTTTCCCTTTTAAGTAAATTCCACTCCTCTTACATCCTTCCAATGTGGATACGTTTGTTAAATTGGTTGCTAGTAAAGCCTGTCACAGCCTATAAAGGACAATGCGCTATAAATCAAAATCAATTATCTTTGAGCCATTTATTGGACCAACGAAAGTGGTAGCAGAGAGTACCACTTACAGTGCCTGTGTGCCAAGAAGCATGTGGTGCTTTTTTTTATGTCGCAATCCAAACGTTTTTACCTTTCATCAAGAAAGGCATGGATTGTTCACAGAGAACTTCCCGAATTTTTGCGCTCGCGGCTGATGTCTGCAGTGCTCTGAAGTTCACAGTTACTATCCCGCCAAGGACCGAACCTTTCATTTTTCTATGGCTGATACGTTGAGTACTGTTCTCATTGATAATGACAACGGATGTTATTTACAGCGCCTAGAAATGGCAGAAATGCGGTATGTAACGCTTTAAAAAAAATCCTTTTCAATATTTACTTGTCAGATGAACGAGTCCCGAGTTTTCTTGGACTTAACGGATTCTCTGATAGCGGGTAAGCAGACGCAAAAGGGGATAACGATGGCTCAAATAAATAAATAAATAAATAAACAAATACATAAATAAATACATACATAAGAACCCGTTCTGCTCAAATGATCTGCACTCAGAGGATTACTCAGGTCCGCTCTCCTTACGTCCAAGTCAAGAAGCTATTTTCCGCAGTGGTCAACTCTTCAAAACTCATGTAAACGAAATCTCCGAGCAGTATTCGTCTTATGCTTTTCCGAAGTCACTAACACTTGGAGATCAGTCGAATCCAACAGATTTTCCCTGTGACTGCGACGCTATTAATTCTCGTCCCTTTCGTTCTTTAATCCCCCCACCTATTTTTAGTTCGCTTGTTTTTTTTCTTCACTATTATCTCCTTTATATTTTTATTTTTCGTTTTCCTTCGATTTGTATTTATTCCTGCACGTTTCGGTTCACTTTGCTTTCTCCTGTGATCTTTCCAGTTTCCATTTTTTACTGTTGAGTATTTTTATTTTATACTTTTGCACTAAATATTAGACTCTTGCATTCATTTTAAATGACTATTTACACACGTAGTTCGTAATATCTTACATATATAAGACGATGGGAAAAATCATCATCCCATTTCACAAATATTCCTAATTATAACGTGATGAACAATTAGTGCAGTATGTGGTCATGAGAAAACCCAAAGTAAGTCTGCCCCAAAACCTCTTGTTTATCTATGCACTCTGTCTCTCCACATAAAGCATAATTTGCTGAATAGGGCACAGGAGTATTTTCATTGTATCTATCTAGTTTGTCTGCACTCGGAGTCTTTGTTCCTCTTTCATTTTTTTGTGTCAGTTTCCGTTGTGTTTTTTTGTTTTCCTTATCAACATTTTTGGGAGTTTCCAAAGTCCTTTACTCAGACCATATTTATCTATTTCTTTTTATTGCCTTTTCATACTCTTTTTTTTTTTAAGTTCAAGAGATTTTTATTGGACAACTGAAGGTGTCAATACATAAGAAAAACTAAAACATAGCTTCAGTATGAGAGAAAGAGTAAAACATGGCGATGGAAATATACATTGAATCAGAAGATAACAAATAATTGAGGCAAAATAACAAAATGCAGTGCTGGAAATAATGAGTAATAAAATAGATTATAAAAAAATGCAAAGGAACAAAAAGGTCAATCAAGGAGGCTTAGATACCTCTTGCTGAATGGGAGGCAAATGAGAGGAACGCTTAGCACAAATATCCAGGTAAAGGGTCACAGGAAGCCATAAGTCATGTCGTTTTGTAGCCAAACTAAGGGGTATACGAAAACAGTATCTAGTCTGTGATTGTGACATACATTGTACCACCATGCTCTGAAAGAAATGTTAGTGAAATTTTTCCAATTAACAGTAATTTGTTGGAATGCAACAGCTAACAACAAGTCAACAATTTGCGTATTAACCCCTTCGATGCTGCGCAGATTCCGCCGCTGTGCTGACGGAATCTTGCGCGGGTGTGCTCATGACGGAATGGTTCCGTCATGAGCACAGCTCAACCGTGGGTCATGACGGAACCATTCCGTCATGAGCACCGAAGGGGTTAAGATCAGTGTCTTCCCAACAAGGAGAAAGACTCCCTAAAAAAATATTGACATAGGAGAAGGGGGATGCAGTATGAAATATGGCATTAATTTGAGCCCAAACTTGTTCCCAAAAATTGTGCGTAACAGCACAAGAAAAAAGCATGTGAAAAAGAGTAGCCTTAGGTGTCGAACAAGACCAACAAAGATCAGGGACTGAGGAAAACCTCTTATTCAACATATGGGGTGAAAAGAGAAGTCTGTTATAAATAAAAAAAAGGGTTTGTGTGAGAGAAGCAGCCCTAGATGATTTGCGGAGCTTGGTCCACAATTTATCCCAAAGAGAGGTGGGCCAAGAGATGGCAAAATCAGACTCCCATTGTTCCTCTACCTTGGATTTTGGCCTAGGAGTGAGAGTCGTGTGAAATGAGTGGTAAATTGAGGAGGCTGTGGGACGGGTACCCAGCAAGGAATGAAGCTGCGAGGTAGGATTGGGAGGGTCAGGGTGGATGGGAGAATTAGAAAGAAGGACATAAGTGGACATAACTGCGTTTTTTTGCGTGAGATATTTACGGGCAAAAGAATGAGGAAGATGAAATTTTGGCTAAGAACAGAGAAAGGTAAGAAATCGGACCCAGAAAAGAGTTGAGATACCCAGATCAAACCCTTTTGTCTCCAAGTTTTCCAATAAAAGGGCTTGCGGTTGATGGAGATACTATTATTGTACCAAATAGTGGTATTGAGAAATTCGGCTACAGAGGAAGGAGGACCTGGGGAAGTGGAAAGAAGTAATTTGGTAGTAAACTTATGGATGGGAGTGGAGGTAAACTGGGGCTTACGGGAAAATGAAAGATATTCAGCGAAAGTAAAAGGGGATAAAGAAAGACGTTCAATGGCAACCCATAAGGGGGAAGACTCACCAGGGTCTTGCAACCAAAGGGAAGCTTGCCGCAAAAGGAATGCCTTGTGATAAGTGGGAAAATCCGGAAAGTTGACCCCACCCTCTGATTTGGGAAGTCGCAGTCTGAGCAAGGACATACATGCTTTTTTGCCGGACCAAAGGAATAAAGAAAGAATAGTATTGATTTTCCTAAAGAATTTGGTAGGGATAGGAACTGGAATGTTGGAGATGATGTAGAGGACTATTGGGGAGAGCATCATTTTAATCGTGTCGAGGCGACCCCACCAGGAAAGGTAAAGCGGGTGCCATCTAGAAGTGAGGTCGGATAATTTCTGGGTACACTTATTGAGGCATAACGAAACAGTATCGGGAAGGGAGGGGGTAATGTGCAAACCAAGATATTTGATATGTGAGGGACTCCAAGTAAAATTGGACTCTGCAAAATCAGGTTTGAAAGTAAATTTTGTAAGGGGTAAAATTTCACATTTGTCATTGTTCAACTTATAACCAGAAATCTGGGAGTATTCATGAACTTCAGCCAGAAATGCGGGAATAGAAGTGACGGGATTGGACACAAAGAGTAGGACATCATCTGCATAAGCAGCAAGTTTGACGTTAGTTTGGGAAATTTGGAAGCCGTGCAAGTTAGGATTTTGACGGAGTTTTGAGAGAAAGGGTTCCAAGGCCAGGTTAAAAAGGAAGGGGGAAAGAGGGCAACCCTGACGAACTCCTCTGCCCAAATTGAAAAAAGAAGAGACTAGGCCATTACCACAAACTGCCGCTCTGGGACTGGAATAGAGGAAGGAGATGAAGGAGATAAAGTTAGGACCAAACCCAAACCATTTGAGGGCGGAAAAAAGGAAAGTCCATTCTACTCTGTCAAACGCTTTTTCTGCATCTAAAGCAATTGCTGCTAGCGAATCCTGGAACCGTGAGGATTTGGATAGGACATTAAACAGAAGTCTAGTATTATCTGTAAAGAAGCGGCCCTTAACAAAACCAGATTGTTCAGGGCCCAACAATTCAGGAAGAAAGGGATCCAATCTTATGGCGAGGGATTTGGCATATATCTTGTAATCAATGTTAACCAAAGAGATTGGTCTGTAATTCTTACAATACTGGGTATCTTTCCCTTCTTTGGGTATAACACAAATGTGGGCGTCTGAGAATGTGCCGGAGGAAGAGCCACTAAGTATGAAAGAATCAATAAGGGAGTGCAGTCTGGGTAATAGCAATTTAGAAAAGTGCAAATAAAATTCAACTGTGAACCCGTCCAGGCCCGGGGCTTTGTCCTTCTTGAGTGACTGAAGTGCAGTATGTAATTCACAGCTAGAAATAGGCAATTCAAGAACGGATAGATCAACAGGGAAATTGGGAGGTGCCTGAATGCTGGAGAAAAAAGTAGCAAGAGAGTGGGCAGTAGGGTGAGTTTCAGAAGACTAGAGTGTGGAGTAGAAACGGGAAAATTCCTCTAAAATGTCAACATCCGTATGCTTTAAAACAGAATTAACATCATAAACAGACTCAATATTCAATTTATTTTGCTTGACTTTTAAGTAATTAGCTAAAACCTTCCCCGCTTTATTCTTACCCCATAACATTTTGAACTGGATTTCAACAAACATAACGAAGCATCTTCAGTGGATTGTTTGTTAAATTGCATCTTGGCATCAATGAGAGCAGTCAAACTTTCCTGCGAATGGGAAGTATAAAAAGAATGTTCTAATTTTTTAATCGTAAGAAGAAGGTCACTAGTACGTTTGCAAGCAGTCTTACGTTTTCTAGCCACATAGCCAATGATGAAACCCCTGGCTGCCGCCTTGTAAGCGTCCCAAATAGCGTGTTTGGGCAAAGTGGGTGAGTCATTAATGGCAAAAAATTCTGTGGTGAATTCAACAAAGGAAGTGGTAAATTTGGGATCAAGAAGTAAAGTATTATTAAAACGCCACCTTTTTGGCCCAGTGGGCTTGGGTAAAATGTCAATGTTAATCAAAACAGGAGCGTGATCAGAAAACAAGATGGGGCCAATGTCAGCATGGGTGAGGGATTGAGAAATATGATGGGAAAGAAAGATGTAATCGATACATGATTGTGAGTGGTGGGTCGGGGAGTAAAAGGTAAACTCTTTAGAAGTAGGGTTACAGAGACGCCAAGCATCAATGAGTTTGTGTTGGGATATCGCTTGAGCAAAGAGCTTATGAGACTTATTAGGGACAAAAGATGCTTTAGAGTGTCTGTCTAAGAATGGATCAAAGGGTAAATTGCAATCTCCTGCCATGATAAAATTATCATCAATGTATTCAGAAATACGAGAGGTCATTGTACGCCAAAAGGCGGGATCACCACCAGTAGGTGCATAAATATTGAGAAGGGAGATGGGGATACCCTTCGAGGAAAGTTTGACATACAACCATCTACCTTCGGGATCTGACTCAGAAAACAAGAGCGAATGAGAGAGAGACTTGCGAACTAATACAACTACACCATTTCTCTTACCATCACCAGGAGACGAAAACACAACGCCTACCCATCCCCTTCTGAGCTTAGCAGCTTCAATATCAGACAAATGGGTTTCTTGCAAGAAGGCAATGTCTACATTCAGTTTGGCTAAGTGAGAGAGAATTTTTTGTCTCTTGATGGGAGAGTGAAGACCTTTAACGTTCCAAGAAACAATACGCACTGACATTAAGGATTAATAGAAGAGTAACGCAGAGAAAGAATAAAACAACAAGAGAAAGCCTCACATAAAGTAAGAACGTAGGAAAAATAAAAAAAGAAATGAGGATAGAGAAGATGTAGTACAAACAAGAGAAAGAGAAGTAAAAGAAGACTCAGAGATGTCATGTAAGTAGATAAAAGCCAAGGAAATACTGAGAACGTTGAGAGAATACGGTAAAGTTCAGAGAGACTGGTAAGTAAGGGCCGAAGGGAAATAAAATATGTAAAGAGAAAGAAGCATGACCAAGGGAACCAATATGCGATGAAGAGAAGAAAGGAGAAAAAGAGAGAAGAAGAAAAAAGCAGCGAAGAAGGTAATGACACCAATAAACCTGAAAGTATTAAGGGAGAAAACAAAATAAGGAAATATAGAACAAGGACAAACACGTCAAAAAAGGGATGGAGAGTACTTACGGAGGGTAGCATAGGAAAAATACGATCAGGAACAAGGAAAAGCTAAAACGTACGTGGAGGCGAGGGGAGGGAGGTAGGGCCAACTGGAAAAGGCGGGGCACTCGGGGTCAGTGAGACGTCCAACTAGAGAAACAAGACGGAACGCAAAACAATGATCTGTGAAGGGAAAGAAATAACAAGGTTAGGAAACGGCATACGACAAAGGCACAAAACAAGCAAAGAGTAGGACAAACTAAGGAACCAAAACTTCAATAACAGAGGCTAAAATAGAAAACATAAGCTCGGCAAGAGAACATGCGAACTTAAGAGCGTGTGAACATGAAAAGCAGCAAACATAACAAGCTGGAGTATCAAAATACATCTACAGAAAAAGTCACGGTGGGAGAGAAGAGGAAGGACCAGAAAGCTCCATATCAGCCTGGCCGCAGGAATTCAGGAAGCTCTGAAGTCGCGTTGGATCCTCATATGTCGTAGTCTTATTATTGTAGGTGACTTTAAATAGGCAGGGATGAAAAAGACCATATCTGGCACCAATGGAGCGAAGGTCAGGTCTCATGTCCAAGAAGGCCTTGCGACGATTTGCAGTGGTTCTGGCATAATCCTGTGCAAAGAACAAGGTGGAACCCAACCATGTGAGACGAGGAGAGGCTCTGGCTGCTGAGAGAACTTTCAACAAGTCTGTGTATTCTAGAAAATACATTATTACACCTCTAGGCTTCGCTGGCACGGAAAGAGAGGAGGAAGCTCGACCAAGCCTGTGAGCACGCTGGATATTAAGCGAGGTATCCTCAGGCAAGTGCAAAAGCATAGGAAGAAAAGACTTGAAGAAATTGATGGGATCACTCCCCTCACAACCTTCCACCAGGCCGTAGAGACGGAGATTATTGCGTCTGTTTCGATATTCAAGGTCCTCCACCTGCTTTTGGAGAGAAGAAATCTGCGCATGCATATGAGAGACCTTGGTTGCAGAGTCCTGAAGAGAGGAGACATCTCACTCCACCGATGACACTCTTTCATCCATCAAAGCCCAGTTGTCAGTGAGAATCTGCAGCTTAGCATTAGTTTCTTCCATGTAAGGGCGCAAGGCCCGTATCTCTTCAAGGAGTAACTCCATCGAAATGACCGAAGAGGACTTAGGAGGCGAAGGTGGATCTTTTTTTAACCTCTTAGGAGTCATTTTTGCCGAAGACTGTGAGGAGGCTTCCATGTTCGACGTCGTCTCAATTGAAGGGAGAGGCTGAGAAGCTTCCAAATGAGCCAGTGCCGTGAACAACTTGTGAATTTTTAATATAATTACGTTTTTGAACCTTACTGGAGCAGTCTGCCATCAACACGCCTGTGGAGCGCAAGCTCACTAAGATCACATTGCCAGACTAAAGATGAAAACGGGCACTGTACGAGATCCAGAAAACATGGAGAGTAGAAGAAGTGCAGTGAAAGAGCTTTGTATCAGAGGCGTTTTAACATAAAAATATGCCAGGCCAAAAAACAGGAGTCATAGATATCATAGATTGGAGTCATAAAATGGCAGCCAGATTTGAGGATTGCAGAAAATGCCAGTTAAATCTATGAAGGATGTCATAATCAATAGAAAGAAGTCACCTTGAAATGCAGGTCTGCCTCATCTGTGCCTCTGGGAGTGCTGGGATCGTTTCAGTACATACGAGGCAGCCGGGAATCCCATGCGCGATAAAACGCGCTGCTGAGGGGATCGCGGACGAAAATAAACAAAATGGCGGTCGCGGCCAATGAAGAGCCGCGACCGGAGACATAGAAGGCTGTAGAATCCAAAATAACTGTGCCGCAGCGCCGGAGATGGACTCAAGACGTGCCCGGCATCCTCCGACATCAAAGGCTTCCCTCCATTGCTCGGAGCAGAAGCGCAAACCGCCGGTAAGCTCTGGTGTGGACGGAGCTCCTACACCAACGCCGCAATCTTCCACGGGCGCCTAGCCACGCCCCCGCATAGGTCGCCTTTTCATACTCTATGAGAATTAGGAAACTCATATTGCCATATCCGATTGTGCTTTAGGGTGCAAGACACAGGGACTGGTATCCTGTAAAAAGTGTATCTTTACAGCCCATTGTCGGTCATATGCAGGTTCTCGTTGCCACCTGTTATGTAATGCTTACATTACTTACCAGTAATTTGATTAATCTGAGTACATTACGAGCATTACAAACCGAGGTGCCATTGCCTCCATAAACAGATATTAGTAAACCCAGAACCAACTCCTCCCTCCCTCCTTATGCCTCCCCTTGCCGCACTCTGCCTGTAGACTGTGAAGCTATAACACTTTACACTCATTCTTTCCTCCCTATAATCATTTGATCAAACATCCAGGAAGAAGGGGAGGGAAACAAAGATTGGAACAAGGAGGTTTGAACTCTGAGTAATAGAATTACCAGTAAGTAATTAAAGCATTACGTCTTCGTCCCCATCCTCTTTCCTCTCATTACAAAAATGAGGAGTACTCAAGCTGAGGAGTACTCAAGCTAAATCATCAAAAGATTATTAATAATAATGAAAAAACGGACTACACATAAACTATATTTCTGCAGGAACACACATTTATTTTTCTACTATTTCACTTCATAGCGACACAACTTTAACAGCAAAAACATCATTGTGACAGCTAACATTATCAATCCTGTAATGTTTCGCAAAAGTTGAATGATTCTACCAGGAAGCTGCCCTACACATTTCTCTTAAGGAGGCACCCTGGAACTCTACCCAGGACTTGTGGTCGATCTCCCTGAACGCCAATCGGAGGAGAAATTATGTGTATCTGATACACTAGGACAATTGTAGATTTAAGCCACCTGTTTAATGTTTGAGGAGAGGAATGACCACCTTTGTTTGTTGCAGCAACAAGCATTTGTAAAGTCAATAGGGCTCGCCTATGCATGAGCTGCTGGAATTGCCAATGTGTTTTAGCCATGTTGTATACCAACGAGTCTACTGTTCAACATGGCTTATAGGTAGTGGCACAGAGGAGAGTGGAATGGTGAAGAGTGGAGTTAAGTGTTGTAGAGTGGAGAGGCATAGAGTGTCGTCTATTGGAGGGGCATAGAGTGGTGCTGCGTAGAGTGGCACACAGTAGAGTGGCATAGAGCAGAGTAGACTGGTATAGAATGCATTGGCGTAGAGCATAGTGGTGTAGAGCATAGTGGTGTAGAGTGCAGTGGCATATAATTTAGTGACAGACTGCAGTGGCATAGATTAGAGTGTTGCGTAGTAGAGTGCAGTGGCATAGAGTGTAGTGGAGTAGAGTGGAATGGTGCAAAGTAGAGTATAGTGGTGTAGAGTACAGTGGCATAGAATGCAGTGGTGCAGAGGAAAATGTAGTGTCCTACAGTTCAGCAGCGTGGAGTGGAGTGCTGCAGAGTGCAGTGGCATAGAGTGAAGTGCTGCAGAGTGAAGCTGCATAGAGTTGTGTGCTTGGAGTAGAGTGGTAGAGTGCATTGGCATAGAATACAGTAGTGCAGAGTAGAGGGGCATAGAGTTCAGTGGCGTAGAGTGCAGTGTTGCAGAGTAGAGTGTGGTGGTGTAGAGTGGTATAGAGTGAAGTGGTATAGAGAGCAGTGAGTGGTGTTGAGTAGAGTGATATAGAGTGCAGTGGCATGGAGTACAGTGGTGCAGAGTAGAGTGCAGTGGCATAGAGTGCTGCAGAGTAGAGTGCAGCGGCGTGGAGTGGTATATAGTAGAATGTACTGGTGTAGCGTGCATTGGCGTAGAGTGCTGCAGAGTATCGTGACGTAGAGTGCAGTGGCATACAGTGCAGCAGCACAGAATTCATCAGTGTGCAATGCAGCATTATAGAATGCAGTGGCGTAGATTAGAGAGGTGCAAAGTAGAGTGAGTGGTGCAGACTGGAGTAGTGCAGAGTAGAGTGGTATGGAGTACAGTAGAGTGGAATAGAGAGGTGCAGTGTGGAGTGGTGTGGGGTGCAGAGGGAAGTGGCATAGGGTGAGTGGTGTAGAGTGGAGTGTGTTAGGGTGCAGTGGTGTAGAGGAGAGATATTTATTTATTTATTTATTTATTTATTTATTTATTTATTTATTTATTTATTTGAAAGTTTTATAGAGCGCGGACAAGACCCTTGCGGGTATCAGAGCGCTTAACAGTACATCAAGTATTATACATAAACCAAAGACAAATTGAAGCATCTATATGCAAAACATGTTACAAAAGCAAGGTGATCAGGTACAATAGGACGCTATTCTCATGCGACAAACAACAGGAAGATGGGATGTCCAGATTGCTTAGTAGGTCCCTTGTCCTAGTCAGGGTAATGGCCACGCTGTATTAGTTCGTCACAGAACAATGGGCCTTAATCAGGTGAATTTGGCCATGAGAATTGATTTTACTTCCTTTTTGAATGAGACAATAGAGGGGTTAAGTCTGGTTTCAGATGGTAAAGCATTCCAGATTCTTGGTGCCATTCCTGAGAAGGTACGGTTGTATGTTTTTTTCTTGTTGAATCTCTGTGGTTTTAGTAATAGTTTTTCCGCACTTCTGGAAGATCTGAGCCCACCAGAGATAGTCAACTTCTGTGTTAGATATCTAGGTGCGTTGTGGTGCAAGGCTTTGTGTGTCATACACGCTATCTTCAAGTGAATTCTGGCTTCCAGGGGAAGCCAGTTCAGTGATTTGAGGTCTGGTGAGATGTGTGCATTTCTTTTAGAGCCGGTGATGAGTCTCGCTGCGGCGTTGATTGAGGCTCTTAATGGTGCCGTAGTTGCTTTGGGTAGGCCGCAGAGGGAGACGCTACCGTAATCCACTCTGGGGATAACTAGTGCTTGTACTGCTTGCTTGAAGTCCTTGCTTGGAAGGAAAGGTTTCAGCTTCCTCAGTGTGTTAATCTGGTAGTTAGCTCCCTTTGTAGCGTTGCTGATATGTTTTTGCATATTGAGGCTACTGTCGAGGGTTATTCCCAGTGATTTGGCTGAGTCAACGATGATTGGTTGAACATTGAGTGCCGTCAGGTGTTTTATCCACTCTTGCAGTACAGGGACTTGGGCGGGTGGAGCTATAAGCAGGAATTCAGTTTTTTGGGCGTTAAGTTTGAGATGGTTTTTTGCCAGCCATATCTGGGTGTCCCCCAGCGTTGTGTTGAGTAGTTTGATGTCTTCTAAAGTGTTGATCTTGAGGTATAGTTGTGTGTCATCCGCGTACATGTGGTAGTGCACGTTAGATGCTTGAAGAAGTTCGGTGAGGGGTTCCATGAACAGGTTAAACAAAGTCGGGGATAAAGAGGACCCTTGCGGTACTCCTAGTGTAACTGGTACGGGTTTTGACATGGCGTTGTTGGCCTTGAATTGTTGTGTTCGATTTTGGAGAAAAGAGGTAAACCAGTTTAGCACTACGCCTGATAGACCCATTCTATGCTTCAGGAGATCCAACAGGTTCTCGTGCTTGACCGTATCGAAAGCTGAGGATAAGTCTAGCAGGATGAGTAGGCAGGCTCCGTTATGATCCAGGATTTGTAGCGCGTCATCAATTATGTGTGTCATGGCTGATTCAGTACTGTGACCTGCTCGGAATCCTGATTGGTATTTATTCAGCAAGTCAAAGTGGTCAATATGCCTTGTCAGTTGGAGGTGTACACATTTTTCCAAGAGTTTGGCTAGTGTGGGGATGTTGGAGATAGGGCGATAATTGTTTAGGTCAGTCGGGTCAGCCGTGGGTTTCTTTAGAATGGGCGAGACCTGCCCCATTTTGAGGGTGTCCGGGATGCAGCCTTGTTGAAGTGAGCTGTTTATGATCTTAGTCCAGAGGGGCAGAAGTAGTGGTGTTAGGTTTTTAACGGCGTTTGCGGGAAGAGGATCGGCAAAATGATTGGCAGGGTTCATGTCCCCAAGTATTTTACTTATGGCTTCTTCGGAGTATGTCGAAAAGGATGACCAGTTGGCGTCGTTTTTAAGGTTAGGCTGTGATGGGAAGTGGTACAGTGCAGTTGGCATTTCCGGGGATGACTTCGTGTGCGGTCCCGAGTGTAGGGTTAGATCATTGAGTAGATCAATCTTGATATTGTCTGTCTTCAGGGTGCAGTGGCCTACAGCACATGGTTGTGATGGAGCAAGGATACAATGAAAAGAAACTTGCTCGGATCAATCTCTCATTAACAGGTATTAATAACTAGAAATAGTAAATAAGAGAAAATTAACATGCACACAACATTCACATATGGGGAAAAGAGCTTTATGCACGCTTGAATAACAAAGAATAATTTGCTACGCAACTAAAATCCCGCTTGAAACCGAAAAACGCTTTGCGCAAACCAGAACCGCATAACCATGCGAGTAACCCGTTTGAGAGGGAATACTCATGCATGCGCAAGTGTTACTAACTGTAGGTCTTGAGGCACCGCGTGCCTGGCATATGCTTGCCTGAATTTAATGAGAACTTTCGCCGCTAATGCTTTTGATTAACAAAGAAGAAAGTAACATGGGATAGAGTAGAAGTGGGTGGTGAACAGTGAAAATTATGTATTTGAGAGATTAACATCTGTTTATGATTCTTTTATTAATAGAGTACATTTGGGCCGGTATTCCTTGTCAATGAAAGAAAATGGCGCCGAAAGAAAATCTGTATTGCGCATGTCCGGAAAGAGACGTAATGTGACCTAATGCCCGGAAAGTTGAATAACTGCCAAAGACCAAGGACAGCAGCTGTGTGAACATGGGAATGCATGAGATTTGTCAATGGAGCTTGAATAAAATGTTATTTAATTTGCAACAAAATACGTATGGGAAAGGAAGACATCGATGACCTAAAGGGGAGGGGTTTAAAAAACAAAGGGGGCTTAATAAATTGGCCGTGTCAGCATAATATGATGTGAACTCTCCTAGTCTCGACCAATCATATTCCATATTTTACCAATATTCTCAACTTTAAGGGTGGGACATGCAGAAATGAAGACTATAATTGAGGTGTCTGAAAGATTAAAAAAGTTAGTGCCGTGAGTGCCAGGAGTGCTGTTAATGCTGCTGGAGATTACTGGAGATGATGCGAGAGAGGAGGGAGAGAAACGAGAGAACAGACTGAGAAGATTCACCCTTGAAAGACAGCCTGATTAGATCGAAAATTCCAGAAGAATATCGAGGAGGCAGAGAGTGTAAGAGAGGGATGCGTTCCGGTGCGTCGGGGTTCTAGAGAAGTTTTAGTAATTATTATCCTATCCTGCTCCTGTCCTATAGACTTTTTCACCTGATTCTTAAGTCAGGAGACCTCCACCAGTCCTTTGGCCAGAGGGTTTCCCTGTTTCATCATTTGGTAATTATTATTTTGTCTTAAAATTTGCATATCTGTTGCAAATGTATGATTCTTATGTCTTTTGTCTCTTCATCTATCACTCTCAATCCATTGAATTGTTGAATGAGTTTGCGAATTGAATAGATTTGATAAATGTATTTTCTCTCCCATGAAAGTTGATGGAGTTTGCGCTGTGAATTTGTACAAATGAGCGTTCACTTCTGATTGAGATTAAGATAAAATCCATTAAATCTTACCAAGGAGTCTGTGGTTATTCCATTAGTAAGATAGTTAGTTAATTTGTTAATATCACCATCAACTTCTCGACTAATGGTCCATTGACCAAAGGAAGAGTGTTGATCTGTGAAGGTTAGTTAGGTATTGACTAATCCAGATCAAGGTGAAAATAAAGCTTGACCCCCAGCGAAACAGTCAGGAAACTTGAATGTGTATATGGGCCCATTTTGAAAAAAGTGTTGATTATGAAATGTTCATCCTGGCCTTTCGCTGGATCAGTTGCATGACGGAACTACACAGGGAAATGGGTCACAAGCCTCAACCACACATTTTTTACCACGCATGTTTTTACAACATGTATGTTTATACAACAGATGCCATTACCACACATTGCTTATTCATTTAAAAACAATGTATTTGTGGAGGGAGACCCCACACACTTTCCAATTTTTCTTCCATGCATGGTAAAGGCATCTGTTGCAAAAACATAAATATTGTAAAAACATGCGTACTTAAAAACGCCTGGTAAATTCACAACATGGTAAAAACCTCATTGTAAAGGCTGTTCCCATAGTGCAGTGATGCAGAGTAGAGTGGAGTAGATAGTATTGGCATATAGTGCAGTAGAGCAGAGTAGAGTGGCATATAATGCATTGGCATAGAGAGCAGTGGCATAAAGTAAAATGGTGTAGAGTAGAATGCAGTTGCGTAGAGTTCAGTGACATAGAGTACAGTTGTAAAGAGTGCAGTGGCGTAGAGTAGAGTGGCATAGAGTGCAGCGGCATAGAAACGAGTGGCACAGAGTGGAGTAAAGAGGCATAGAGTGCAGTGGCATAGAGTAGATTGTTTCAGAGTAAAGTGAAGTGGCGTTGAGTGGAGTGGTGAATGGTAGAGTGCAATGGCGTAGAGTGCAGTGGTACAGAGTATATTAGAGTGGTGTACAGTGGATTGACGTCGATTGAAGAGGTGTTGAATTGAGTGCTATAAAGTGAAGTACATTGACATAGAGTGTATTGGCATATGATATGTGATGTTACCATTATTTGTAAAGCGCAAAACAACTCACTCCTGAAGAACCCCCGCACTCTAATTCGGCCGCAGCGGGGTGGCAAACACGGGGACCACCACGGACAGCCAGAATGCTTGCTACGCCACTGGGGTCAGATAGGAAAAAGAGAGACCCTCAAATCTTGTGGTTAGACTGCAGTGAGGTCTTAGAAAGGCTTCACCCGTGGAGGTTTCTAGTGGGGTGATACCAGGAAAGTCTAGCTTGGAGATAAGATGGGGCATTTCTTACAAGCGATTTATGGATACGTGTAGTAATCACTCTGGATACAGATGAGAAATAAGAAACTCCTTTGTTCACTGTAACCCACAGCACCCTGGAGTCTCAACTGACCCAAGGCCAATGACAGTTTGAATCCTAACATTCCATTAGAACTATACTTATGTCACAATACAGTCCACTAAATGATGAATACTACATTTCCTTTCTTTACAAATAAATTAAACCTATCATATGCATAACAAAATAAATAAAGAAATGTTGTACTGTATGAATATTCTATAAAAATCATGTTTAACAACTTAACCAGTTAATACCCCACTTTATGAAAAAATATTTCAAATAATAACAACTAATATTTGCGTTACATGAAAGAATACATCATGAAAAAACAAATATAAAATTATATAACACAAAATTGAATATGACAACATACGGTTCTAATATGTTAAATCCTACTCAAACATTTGTTCAGCTACGTTCCTGACATATCAATCACCCCCCAAACCTTTGTGGAGAATTCACTCTTCTACTACTTCTGCATGGCGCATTCTGCTGACTACAGTAATCACCCGTGATCCCTTCATGATCCTCTATTCTGAATGGGGTTTGATCCAGCAATTTGTATACTCTTGACAAATTCCATCAATCCTTCCCTTTGATCCTGAACGCATTACAAGATGTAGAATCCACCCTCAAAGGCCGACAACATTTAGATAAACCTTCAGACACTTTGTATGTGTGCCTAATTCCAATCCAATCACCCACTTGCAATTTGAGTCTCTTACTTTTTGTGTAATCACCCTACTTTGTTTCTCTTCCTTTCTGTCCAACACTTCTTTGGGATTGTTCTTGAATCCATATTCTTCTCAGGAGCAGCTCTTAAACCCCACTTCTTCATCCAAGCAGGATACATTTCGAACACATCTATTCTCCCTCTAAACATCTCAAACAGACTCTTTCCAGAAATGCTCTTGGGTGTGGTGCATTGTGCCCAAAATATACTTTGTATTGCCCTCATGACAACCATCCTACAATGCACTGCCCATTGTGCACACTCATCCAACATATGGTTCATTTGTTCCACAAAACCATTTGCTTGAGGATGATAAAGAGCAACTCTGCGATGAAGAATATAAGATTGCCTGAGAAATTCACTAATATCCTTTAAAACAATAAGGATCCCTACTTGGACAGGGTGCAAACCACTGCCACCTAGAGACACCCATTTCTAACACTGGTGGTCAGCGCTGAAGATAGAACTTGTATTTGTACTTAGCATACAGTGATTGGTGTACACTACTACCATACTGCAAAGCACTACGCAACCACATACTGGTTTTTCATTTTTCGCTTTATTGCAAATCACAGGTTTTTCAATCCATCATTGTGGTTCAGCCTGGGGAGCCATCAGTTTTACCTGCAGATTTTGTGTTTGAGGAGGAGAAACTGGATTTTTATACAGCGCCTCAACTTAAAAGTATTTGCAAGGAATTCAAATGTTCTATTAGAGGTCTCATGATAAAGGAAGAGCTGCAAAATGCGCGGAGGGTCTGGTTGGCAGCCAAAAGGTTGGCAGGCATAGTGAGAAAAATAATGTGGAGAAGGAGGCATAGAACCTGCCTGAGGATTGTGTGGATCAGGATCTGCCTGGAAGTAGGACCACTCACCAGGGCTGGTGGCAGTGTGTCCTCTAGAAGCCTGTCCCCAGAGGAGCTGGAAGACAGGCGGTAAGCTACGAAGTACCAGCTGTAAAAGCTGAAACTGGAGCATGAAAGGGAGCTCTATTTGAAGCTAGCCAAACTTGAGAAGGAGGCTCAGAAGCTGAGCTTAAATCAGTTGGACAACAAGACCGAGTCCAACACACATGGTGGCAGCATTTCATCCATGCAATCTGAAAGAATGTGCTTTTGCCAAAGCATATTGGGAAAGAGTACGTCAAGGGGTATAATAATCCACATTTGTAAAGCGCGAACAATCACCCGTAAGGGTCTCTAGGCGCTGGGGGCCATCGGGAAGATTAAGCAAGCTATTGCCCAGAGTCACATGGTGCTGGGCTAATCTGCCGCCGGCGCCGGGGATCGAACCGTGATCCCCAGATTCCGGGGTCAGTCGCTCTGGCGCCACATCTCTTCCCTATGATATGATATCCAGAGGTTGTTTCAAGGTTATGAGGCAGTGCTTTACATGAATGGGGTCCCTGAGAAGCACTGGGGGGGGGGCGTAGGATGTGGAATCCCTTCACAGTGGAGGGAAGGGATACATTGCTGGCCCTAGGGAATGCACCTGCACTCACCTACCCCGAGATGAAGGCAGCCCTACTTAGCCAGTATGGTCTTATCCTTGAGAAGAGAAATTCCCTTGATTAAACAGTTTCAATGTCAGTGGTACTATTTACTCAGTAGAAGAATTGAATACTTAATCCAAAAACTATATTATCACAATGTTTTATTAAAAAAAAGGTTTGTTATGTTCTATTTGTTTCCGAACTCATGCAATCAAATTTAGTCTCACAGTGGTTTAAAAAATACAGTTAAAACAAGTTGTGCACTAAAATAATATACATTTCACATTAAACAAAAAAATGAATTAACAACAAATCACAATTATGACCAGCATAATAGAGACAGACACATATGTAAGACAAAAATTACTGTTCTTTACGGGTGCACATCACATTGGACTTCAAAACATAGCTTCTTAATACATTGATACAATCAGTATTTGATTCGTCTATGTTGGTCCTTGGATTGTGCCTTCAACAGCGTCGACGCGTTTCGATGGCTTCAAGTTAATCGTACCATCTTTTTCAAGACACAATTTTGTCTATCTCCTATGACAAATCTTCAATTTTTATAAAAATCAATGCGTATTCACAGTCTTAGTTAACGACTATTTGGTCTGAAACGATTGTTGATCCAATATCTTATATTTGACCACTCTTAAAATCACCTTCCCTCGTGTATCTTTAATTCCGTTTAAATCATTATTTTTCCTTCCTTCCTGTATTCCGTTTCTCGGAAGATAATCTAAGACTCCACGCACCGCGAGGCTTTCGTTCCTCTCTTTCGATCGGGCGGGTCTATATTCTATATACACCCGTTTTCCGGACCACATACCATTGGAATATAGACCCACCCGATCGAAAGAGAGGAACGAAAGCCTCGCGGTGCGTGGAGTCTTAGATTAACTTCCGAGAAACGGAATACAGGAAGGAAAGAAAAATAATGATTTAAACGGAATTAAAGATACATGAGGGAAGGAGGATTTTAAGAGTGGTCAAATATAAGATATTGTCTCTATTATGCTGGTCATAATTGTGATTTGTTGTTAATTCATTTTTTTGTTTAATGTGAAATGTATATTATTTTAGTGCACAACTTGTTTTAACTGTATTTTTTAAATCACTGTGAGACTAAATTTGATCGCATGAGTTCGGAAACAAATAGAACATAACAAACTTTTTTTTAAATAAAACATTGTGATAATATAGTTTTTGGATTAAGTATTCAATTCTTCTACTGAGTAAATAGTACCACTGACATTGAAACTGTTTAATCAAGGGAATTTCTCTTTTTTTCTGGTTATAAGTACCTTATTTCCCTTGAGAGTTTAAAGGGGTCCCTCTCATTGTTTCACTCTTATCCTTGAGAAGTACAGGGATCAGTTTAGGCAGAGTAACAAACTTAATTCCAAAACATGGTTTGAGTGTGTGGATTCTTTTTGCAGAGTGCTGGGTTGTAGGTAGGTGGATATCTGACTATGGTTACCCCCACATTTTTGCCTAGTGTCTAGCTGGTTTTTCGACTTAGTTGGCCTGAGATCCTGCCATTCAGGATCTCGGCCTGGCTGTTCTCTCTTTAAAATGGACTCCATGTACCCTAGGTACATACACAATTGGTTGGATCACCCTGTGAGCCCCTGTACCAGTGTACACTAGGTACCCAGGGCATTGGTGTATCTAAGGCCTACCAGGGGCTGAAGCATGTATTGTGCCACCCCTGACCTGGCCTAACAAATTTGACACAACTGGCTGATCACTCAGCTGGGGTAAGTTGGTGTAACCACCTCTTACTTAGGTGTAGTATACCTATACCTAACCTTAAATGGGACACATGTTAACCTATAAGTCACTCCTATGGCAGGCCTTAACAATCCTGAAGGCAGAGTGCTTGGTTCCATGTGAGATGGTGCTCTGGCATGAGCTGAGCCTGTCTGCAGTGGTCGGAACAACTTCCTTCTACTGTTTCCAGATATCGTCATACCATATACTCTTAAGTGCATTATGAACCTCGCGGTTAAATGCTAACTTTGGTTTGGCTTTATCAAAACATGTCGAGTAAGGTGTCATACGAATTGGAATACTAACCCCTCGCCAATTCTGGCGACGGGGTTAGCATTCCACCCTTCTAGAGGGACACGACATGTACAGTACCTGAAACCCGGGTAAAATCAGACATAGCCTCAGCTCCACAAAATGGATGCTGCCACCACAGACACAAGTCTGCCCTCCTGCTGCTGGGAGTCCTTCCAGCTTGGGAGGTGTGGACAAAGGGTTTCCTGCCAGGGGAGGTGCATGCACCACCCCAGACAGGATTTTGTGTATTGGTCAGGTAGGGCTTGAAAGAAACCAGACATGCCTGTGGCTCACAAGGAGCCTCGGTGCATATGCCAGTTCAAACCGGTCCTGGGGCACACCAGTCCCGGGCCTGGGGCGAGCTGGACAAAGGATTGGGGGTGTAACCACCCCCATTCCTGGTCCCACCCTTAGGGAGGGACCTAGCAGGTAGTCCGGCCCCTAGAATCCGCTTAAAGGTAGGAGCTGTGTCCTAAGACTTCAGACATCCTGGAATCAACTTGAAACTAAGAAGAAGACGGGAACTTCGACATTCTGCTGCACAGAAGACTGAAGGAAATCTCCCCTGTGGTCAGGGAGTGACCACCTTGCTAACGCAAGCACCATCCAGCGAATCAACGTCTGCTTTGCCGCCGCCTCCCGCCGGAGCCCAGAGACTGACAAGACCTGGACCTCCAGACCTCTCACCGCCCGATCCACAGTCCCTGAAAAGAGGAGACCCATGGAGGCACCGAGACACGTGGAGCCAGCCATCTTGGAACGACGACAACAAGCTGCAAGCGCAACAACCGAGGCTCCCTCCAAGTTGTGCTTTGGGATCTGAGAAGCCCAACACCCGAGCAGCATCTGCACCAAAGGTGAGCCCTCCAGCATCTCCACGATCTGCATGGGGCCCTTCTGCATTTTGCCACTCGATGCACCTAACCAGTTACTGGCCCACTGGCTAGTAGCCATCTTGGCGACGAACTTCAAGAACTACACTGCTGGTCTGGTTGCTCCAGACTGGTCCTTGCTCCCCTCCAAAGGAGCAGTCCCTCTGACCTTGCTGGTCAGAACCATCAGCTTATCTTGTTCTCCACAACAATTGCTTTTGCCAAGGCTTGTTTGCTTTGATCAAGTCGCCGACACCGCCGACAGCGAGAGCCTGCGTGGGACAGCTCGTGCACCGACTCCTGGACGTCGTCGACCTCCAGGGACCACGTGGCTGCAGAGACAAGCTACACCTTTCTTCCTGTTTGCACCCGACATTGCCTGGTTCCCACCTGGTGCCACGCTGGTCACTGGCTAGTGACTGTGAACACTGTCCCCTCTGCTTACAGGTCTTCTACAACTCCGATCCACTCTTGGATCCACCGCATCTCTCCCGGACCGACCGCTTGCAGCATCTTTGTCCACAGGCTCCACGGAACAGATAGAAGAAACCCGACGCACTTCGACACCTATGCACCCGCTTCCTGTGGGTGAGGTAAAGTTGGCACTCCGGTGCCCAAGTGTAGAGTATCATCTCTAGTGTCTGTGTTTCCAATCTTGAGTTCCTAGTCCATCCGGAAGATCCTTTTTGCAGTAACTTTGTACTTTTTACGCACCCATTGAAACCTATGGGAGCACGCGTGTGACTATTTGCTCTGCACACGCCACCCGTGGACCTCCTGGTCACTAACTGAAGTTAGCTCCTTGTAGGCCCAGCGATTCTAGAGGCCCTAGGCCTTTTCCCTTTTCTGTTCGTGGTACTTATACCACTATTTTAGTATATGGTTTGAGCGGCCACCAGGGCCTATCCATATAAAGTGCAACTTCTGTGTATTCTACTGTAATCTTGCTTGACGATTTGTGCTCCTGTGCTCATAAAGAGACTAGGGGTTACTTTGAGAAATAAATACATATATATTTTGAATATATATCTGTGTGGTGTCCTTTCATTGGTATAAAAGGGGGTTGCATTTGGTAAAACAGCTGGCTTAACACGCTTCACGAGTTTAGCCTCAAAGACTGCTTAGCCTACGCTACCACTAGGGCAGCTAGTCCGAAAAGGTTGACTTACAACCACACCATAAGGATTGCTTGGCATGGTACAAGGTGATCACTTTAACTAGTGAGCATCATATACCAGGCCAACTTCTCACATTGGTGAGCAGCGGTTGGATTTGAGCTTGCTGTGTTTTACCATTGTAATCTCTTGGTTACCAATTGAAAGATCACATAGGTACCTATAGGTACATATAAAACAAGATTAGATATACATAAGTTCTACTGAACTTAGTTGTTGTAGAGCAAAGGGAGTAGCACACCCTGACTACAACTACTAGATAGGTTTAGTAGGTAAACCCAAGTGTAGGTAGATTGCAACACATCCACCCACACTTAAGAGCAATGGCTGGGGCAGAGGGGTCCAATGTACCTATCTCTGTTGAGAGTGACCCCCAGAGGGCACCATCCATCTTTGCTACCCTTAACCAGAATGAGCTCAGGCATTTGGCAACTCTTAGAGGCCTTAAACAGCCCAAGAACCCTACCTCTGCTGAGCTCAGAGAACTCTTGCAAAATGATGAAAATCAGAGAGAGCTCAAGAAAGCTTCCCAGTTAGCCCCATTAGGGACAGGAACAGGAGGCCCCCCTTCTGAAGATGCTACTGAAGTACCCCTTTCCAATAGCCATCCCTTAGATGAGAATCATACTACAGAGGAGGAAAGTGGTGAGGATACAGAAAGTAGTGAGGATGAAGGGAGAACTAGCCCAGTGCCAAGTGTTATACTTGGCCCAGCTAAACTAAGGCTATTGGGGACTGACAATGGGATCATCCCATTGGATCTCCCCAGTGGACTTAACCAGGGGCTTGGGAGGCAAAGGAATCGCTCAGGTGACTCTAATGCTTCTCATGCCTCTAGAGGCTCTCAAGGTCACTCCAGGAGAAGGATGACCACCCCTCAGAGGAGGGAACATGAGGCAAGAATGCAGGAAGCCCAGCTGAGGATCAGGAAGCAGGAGCTAGAGGTAGCCCTGATGGAAGAGAAACTGAACAAAGCTAGGCAACCTAGAGAGAGTGGGTCTATACCCACTGGTGGCAGCATTGTCCCTAAGGACAAAGATAGGGTCTTTGATAATAGGAACCTGTCTAAGGTTGTGCCCCCTACAAAAGTGGGGATGACATCCACAAATGGATGACTGCTCTTGAGAGAGCCTGCAAAGTGCAGCAGGTTCCTGAAGACCAGTGGGCAGCAATCCTCTGGCTCTCCTTTGAAGGAAGAGGCAGAGACAGACTCTTCACTGTTAGGGAAGAGGATGTCAGAAATTACAGAGCCCTGAAGAGTGTCCTAGTTGATGGGTTAGGCTTAACCACTGAACAGTACAGGTTAATGTTCAGAGACACCCAGAAGACACAGACTCAGGACTGGTCTGAATATGTTGAATGTGCCACTAAGGCTTTGGAGGGTTGGTTGCTGGGAAGTAAGGTATCTGATTATACAGGATTGTACAATTTGATGATGAGAGAACAGATTTTAAGTACCTGTCAAAACCAGCTCCTCCATCAACACCTGGTAGACTCAGATTTGACCTCTCCCCAAGAATTGGGAAAGAGGGCAGATAAATGGGTCAGGACCAGGATCAGGCCTAAGAATCAGGGTGGTGACCAAAAGAAAGATACCACCAAACCTCAAGAGAAGGGTGGGGATAAAGCAAAAGAGAAATCTTCCTCAGGGCCCCAAAACTCCACACAGGGTGATGGGTCCCAAGCTCCCTCCTCTACCACAGGTAAAAAGCCTTACTGCCATGAGTGTAAAACTCCTGGGCATTGGAAAACTGACAGCAGTTGCCCAAGGGCTAAAAACAAAACTGTTCCTCCAATTACTCCTGTCACACCACCTCTTACTGTCAGCAATAATCCCCCAGATGGTGGGAGTGCCCCCAGAAATCTGGGTGGGTTCACTTGGGGAACACAGGGGGACCCTGGCTTAGCCAATTCCCCTACAGCAACTACTCTTGTCTGTGATGGTGGCATGGGGTTTGCCAACTTCACTGCCTGTCCCAACACTTTGGGTAGGTACAGACAGGAGCCCTACATCAATGGTACAAAAGCTGAGGCCTACAGAGACACTGGAGCTAGCATCACAATGGTGGCCCATTGGCTAGTTCCCTCTGAGCAGCTTTTGCCTGGTTTCTCCTACCAGGTGACTAACATTGATGGCAAACAGAACAGTCATCCCATGGCAGAGGTATGTCTCAGCTGGGGAGGTGTCACTGGCCCTAAAAGGGTGGCAGTGTCCCCAACCTTGCCTGTGGACTGCTTACTAGGGAATGACTTAGAACTCTCAGCCTGGGCTGGAGTTGAACAAGACACCCATTCTAAAATGGTAGGCCTTTCACAAAAGGGTAGTGGGGTTGTGCCATTCACAACCCCTGTCCTAATAGATTTCCTCCCTGGAAAGGTTGGAAGGGCAGTGGTAGCCACAGCCCAGGCACAGACAGACTTCCCTGTAGAGACTGGCAGAGCTGTGACAGTCACAGCTCAAACACAAACTGAGTGCCCCCCTGAAAAGGTTGGCAAGGCTGTAATGGTCTCAGCCTATACTCAGACTGACATAGGTGTAGTGAAGCCTGAAACTATGGATCACTCCACACAAACAGAGAGTAGTGGGGAGGAAGAAAAGTCTCCCTCTCCCCAGACATTAGGAAAAAGTCAGCCTCCTCAGGGAGCTGACCTCACCCCTTGTGAAGGAACTGCCCCAGAGGTAGCCAGGCCTGGCCTGGCAGAGCCTCTGATGTCAGTGGCCCCTTCCAAGGTGGTACCCAGTCTGGTGCAGGTAGCCTGCCTCTCTCTACCCTGCCTCAGTCAGCCCAGGGCTGCAGAGGTCAGGGAGGCCAGTGGACCCCAAGAGGGCCCCTGTCCACAAGAACCCCCCCATCAAAAGAATGAGGATTGCCTGGCTAGTAGTCCTAGCCAGGTGATGGGTAAAAACATTCCTGAGGGATCTCCTTTACAGGTAGTTAGGGACCTCCCCCAGAGGGATTCTGTTGGGCACAGGCAAACATGGGACCTTAGGGCCCCAGACCTGACCTGTCCCTCCAGTAAGCCCACAAAAGGGACCCAGCCTCCAGCTTTAGGTAGCCAGAGGCTGACCCTGAGAGCACAGTGCAACTCAGTTAAGGAAAGAAAGGCATCCATGGTGGAGGATGATTGGAGGAAGCTGAGGCCTCACTTTGAGGACACTCACTTCAGTACTCCATCTCAACCCCAGCCTTTTACTTTGCCAAGACACACCAAAGTTAGAGATTCCCTATGGTGGAGACCCTCTGATACCCTTAGGGTGAGGGATTGCTTAGTGGACCATGAGACAGGGGGTAACCATGCCAGTGCTGGTTCCTCCTTATATGGCCACTTGGGCAATATAGGCTTACCTGGTCAAGGTCAGCCTTATCTCCCTTCGTTTGGGGGGGGGGGGGGGGTTGTGTAGGAAGGTGGATATCTGACTATGGTTGCCCCCACATTTTTGCCTAGTGTCTAGCTGGTTTTTCGACTTAGTTGGCCTGAGATCCTGCCATTCAGGATCTCAGCCTGGCTGTTCTCTCTTTAAAATGGACTCCATGTACCCTAGGTACATACACAATTGGTTGGATCACCCTGTGAGCCCCTGTACCAGTGTACACTAGGTACCCAGGGCATTGGTGTATCTAAGGCCTACCAGGGGCTGAAGCATGTATTGTGCCACCCCTGACCTGGCCTAACAAATTTGACACAACTGGCTGATCACTCAGCTGGGGTAAGTTGGTGTAACCACCTCTTACTTAGGTGTAGTATACCTATACCTAACCTTAAATGGGACACATGTTAACCTATAAGTCACTCCTATGGCAGGCCTTAACAATCCTGAAGGCAGAGTGCTTGGTTCCATGTGAGATGGTGCTCTGGCATGAGCTGAGCCTGTCTGCAGTGGTCGGAACAACTTCCTTCTACTGTTTCCAGATATCGTCATACCATATACTCTTAAGTGCATTATGAACCTCGCGGTTAAATGCTAACTTTGGTTTGGCTTTATCAAAACATGTCGAGTAAGGTGTCATACGAATTGGAATACTAACCCCTCGCCAATTCTGGCGACGGGGTTAGCATTCCACCCTTCTAGAGGGACACGACATGTACAGTACCTGAAACCCGGGTAAAATCAGACATAGCCTCAGCTCCACAAAATGGATGCTGCCACCACAGACACAAGTCTGCCCTCCTGCTGCTGGGAGTCCTTCCAGCTTGGGAGGTGTGGACAAAGGGTTTCCTGCCAGGGGAGGTGCATGCACCACCCCAGACAGGATTTTGTGTATTGGTCAGGTAGGGCTTGAAAGAAACCAGACATGCCTGTGGCTCACAAGGAGCCTCGGTGCATATGCCAGTTCAAACCGGTCCTGGGGCACACCAGTCCCGGGCCTGGGGCGAGCTGGACAAAGGATTGGGGGTGTAACCACCCCCCTTCCTGGTCCCACCCTTAGGGAGGGACCTAGCAGGTAGTCCGGCCCCTAGAATCCGCTTAAAGGTAGGAGCTGTGTCCTAAGACTTCAGACATCCTGGAATCAACTTGAAACTAAGAAGAAGACGGGAACTTCGACATTCTGCTGCACAGAAGACTGAAGGAAATCTCCCCTGTGGTCAGGGAGTGACCACCTTGCTAATGCAAGCACCATCCAGCGAATCAACGTCTGCTTTGCCGCCGCCTCCCGCCGGAGCCCGAGCCCAGAGACTGACAAGACCTGGACCTCCAGACCTCTCACCGCCCGATCCACAGTCCCTGAAAAGAGGAGACCCGTGGAGGCACCGAGACACGTGGAGCCAGCCATCTTGGAACGACGACGACAAGCTGCAAGCGCAACAACCGAGACTCCCTCCAAGTTGTACTTTGGGATCTGAGAAGCCCAACACCCGAGCAGCATCTGCACCAAAGGTGAGCCCTCCAGCATCTCCACGATCTGCGTGGGGCCCTTCTGCATTTTGCCACTCGACGCGCCTAACCGGTTGCTGGCCCGCTGGCTAGTAGCCATCTTGGCGACGAACTTCAAGAACTACACTGCTGGTCTGGTTGCTCCAGACTGGCCCTTGCTCCCCTCCAAAGGAGCAGTCCCTCTGACCTTGCTGGTCAGAACCATCAGCTTATCTTGTTCTCCACAACAATTGCTTTTGCCAAGGCTTGTTTGCTTCGATCAAGTCGCCGACACCGCCGACAGCGAGAGCCTGCGTGGGACAGCTCGTGAACCGACTCCTGGACGTCGTGGACCTCCAGGGACCACGTGGCTGCAGAGACAAGCTACACCTTTCTTCCTGTTTGCACCCGACATTGCCTGGTACCCACCTGGTGCCACGCTGGTCACTGGCTAGTGACTGTGAACACTGTCCCCTCTGCTTACAGGTCTTCTACAACTCCGATCCACTCTTGGATCCACCGCATCTCTCCCGGACCGACCGCCTGCAGCATCTTTGTCCACAGGCTCCACGGAACAGATAGAAGAAACCCGACGCACTTCGACACCTATGCACCCGCTTCCAGTGGGTGAGGTAAAGTTGGCACTCCGGTGCCCAAGTGTAGAGTATCATCTCTAGTGTCTGTGTTTCCAATCTTGAGTTCCTAGTCCATCCGGAAGATCCTTTTTGCAGTAACTTTGTACTTTTTACGCACCCATTGAAACCTATGGGAGCACGCGTGTGACTATTTGCTCTGCACACGCCACCCGTGGACCTCCTGGTCACTAACTGAAGTTAGCTCCTTGTAGGCCCAGCGATTCTAGAGGCCCTAGGCCTTTTCCCTTTTCTGTTCGTGGTACTTATACCACTATTTTAGTATATGGTTTGAGCGGCCACCAGGGCCTATCCATATAAAGTGCAACTTCTGTGTATTCTACTGTAATCTTGCTTGACGATTTGTGCTCCTGTGCTCATAAAGAGACTAGGGGTTACTTTGAGAAATAAATACATATATATTTTGAATATATATCTGTGTGGTGTCCTTTCATTGGTATAAAAGGGGGTTGCATTTGGTAAAACAGCTGGCTTAACACGCTTCACGAGTTTAGCCTCAAAGACTGCTTAGCCTACGCTACCACTAGGGCAGCTAGTCCGAAAAGGTTGACTTACAACCACACCATAAGGGTTGCTTGGCATGGTACAAGGTGATCACTTTAACTAGTGAGCATCATATACCAGGCCAACTTCTCACATGGGTGGTTGGGTGAAGGGCAGTAATGTGACAGATTACCAGGGGCTGTGCAATTTGATTGTGTAAGAGCACTTGTCTGATCTGTTTTTTCCCTAGCTGTACCAGCACCTGATGGACAGCAAGCTCACTGACCCCAGCAAGCTTGCTCAGGAGGCAGATCGCTGGGTGAGTACCAAGGTCCACATGAAGGCGCATGGGGATACTCTGCCAAGATGGGCAGGGTCCCTATCAGAAGAGGGGGGAGGCAAGGGTAAACACCAAGAGTTCTCTAAAAGGCCACACTTTAGTTCACAGGGTAAAGATTCCCATCCCCCAGGTGATAAGAAACCATGGAACTCTTCAGGGAAACCTGGAGAGAGGGGTCCCAGGAAATGTTATGCTTGTGATCAGAAGAGTCATATGCGAGGGTACCCCAAGTGTCCCAAGTGGGCACAGTCTCAACTGGTGGGCAGTTATGGGTGATGGCTCGAGTGGGGCTCTGGAAGAGTTGGTCCCAGGAGGGTGCGGGGCCCCTGCTGAGATGACCCTTGTCTCACTAAGGGACAGTGAGATGGTTCAAAGAAACTATTGCCTGATAACACTAAGAAGTACAGGCAGTGGCTGACCATCAATGGACAGAGGGTAGAGGCTCTGAGAGACACAGGAGCCAGTGTGACTACTGTCAGTTGTCACCTGGTGTCAGAAGAGCAGGTAGTCTCTAATGTACTTCACCAAGTTGTGGCAGTAGACAACAGTGAGATCTTCTGTAAAGTGGCACAGGTTCCTTTTGAGTGGGGGGGTCTCAGGTTCCTTGAGGGTAGTTGTGAGCCCTTCCATGCCTGTGGATTGTCAGCTGGGGAATGACCTGGAACACACCGCCTCTAGGGAGGTTGAATACAGGTCCCACTTGGAGATGTTGGCATTGCCTGAGTGGGTGGCCCAAGGTAATCAAGAGAACCTGCCCACTAAAATAATGGCCCAGGTGTCTGCCAAGAAGAGGAGGGGCAGGTGTGCAGGAAACCTTCTCCTGAAACTCCCATGGTCCAGGAGGAGGCTGAACCTGGGGGAATGAACTGGTACCTACTGTCTGGATTCTAAAATATTTTCGCAGAAATGTCATGAACATGAAGCAAGATCCACGACTTCCCTAAGCCACCTATTGCACCCAACCAAATCAAAGTGACAATGGTAACCCGGGGAAGAAGGGAAACAAAACAAGGCACAGGGGAGGAAATCCCACGTCGCTACTCCTAAGTGGCACAGGACCCGTCAGGATAAGGCACAAGGCTGTGGGTAAATAGAGAATTACAGAGAACAAATTAGCATGTAGGAATATTCACCCAATATCCCTTTTAATTCTCTTTGTGGTACTATTACCTATCTTAAAATAATAAAGCAAAAGTCTTGAATTATTTCTTCTTCCATATAATGTATAAGGCTTATGTCTGGTTCTAAAACAAATAATAAAACAATATTAAGTTGAGTATAACTTGTGAAAAGCTAAATGCAATATTCTGTGCAGATACTAAAGCCTACCTATATGTCATGTCTTCCTTGTGACAATAACGCTCAAAGTGTTTATACTGAATCCACAGCGTAAAAATAACAAAATGTATCCTTGTATTCAGGTATTCTTTTTCCTTATAAATAGGATTACCAAAGAAAAGGGACGGATCTCCACAGTGCTAGCAGCAGGATCAGGTAAGTAGTATTACAGTACATATATGAAAGAGCAGCGCGAGAGCGCTGTTACCTTCAACTTCAATAATGCAGACTTAATTTTCTTTTTCTCTTTTTCTTCTTTTGCAGGTTCACAAAATAGCCCCCGAGACACGCCGCCAATGGATGCCGCCAAAAGAGGACCCACAGGAGAGACGCCGCAGAAAAGGGAGCCCCAGGAGAGACGTCGTCGAAGGAAGAACCGCGGGAGAGACGACGCTCCAATCCCCAGAACAACACAAGGGACGCAGCGTCCCAGGAGAAATCAGGTAAGCAGAATCCGACAATGTTTCCAACGCAAGTGAACGCGAAGCGTTACTGCTCGAGGGAGGCTGGGCTTTGACTCGCCTGACCTCCCTCCGCATATGCGTGCACCCGGGCGGCGGCCATCTTAGTAGTTCTCCGGGATCGTAACCGGCAATCGTGACACCTACAGGGGAAGAACTGGATGAACTGGGAGTGTTGCCTGAGATGACCCATTGGCAGCAAGAAGGGTGTCCCACCAGGGAAGAGTTCTGCATGGAGCAGAAGACAAGACATACTATCTTGGGATTTAGGCAGCAGGCAGAAGACCAGGCCACTGGCAAGAGTCCAAATTACATTTGATTTACTGGGAGAATGGTCTCCTTTAACAGCAAGCCTAAGGTTACTGAGCCTGGGGCAGGCCGTGTGCTGGTAGTACACCAGCTCTTCAGAACCTTCCTACTGAGTTTGGCTCATGATGGACCTTTGGCAGGACCTTTGGGGCTGGGCACGACCTTTGACAAGCTTGTCACCCACTTTTACTGGCCCCAAATGCAAAGGCAATCAGATGCTTTTTGCAGGTCTTGTCAGACTTGCCAGGCAAGTGGCAAGAGTGGTGGAAAGTGTAAGGCTCCTCTCCAACCATTGCCTGATGACCCGTTCGAGCGGGTGGGCATTGACATTGTGGGGCCTCTGAATCCCAAGACAGCCATGGGTAACAGGTTCATCCAGGTATTGGTGGACTATGCCAGACAGACCCGGAAGCTTTCCTTCTGAGGACAGCGACACCACCCGTTGTGGCCCCGGACACTAATAGGGGTCTTTAGCCCCGTGGGTTTCCCCACGGAGGTGGTATCTGACTAGGGTACCAAATTCATATCGCTGTACATGAAGACCATGTGGAAGGAGTGTGGGGTGAACTAATTCACCACACCTTACTACCCCCAGAGTAATGCGTTGGTTGAGAGATTCAACCGTACCCTGAATGGCATGATAGGGGGTCTGTCAGAACCCATGAGGCATAATGGTGACAGCCTCTTGCCATGCCTTCTCTTTGTTTACAGGGAGGTACCACAGAAGGGGGTTGGCTTTAGCCCCTTGGAGCTGTTATTCATCCACCCTGTGAGAGGACCTCTCAGTTTGATCAAGGAGGGCTGGGAGGAAGCTCCTAGGAAGCCACCCCAGGATGTATTTAGCTACATGCTGACCTTCTAAAACCAGACAGCCTTTTCTGGAAACTCACTCAGGCAAAAGTGGAAGCAAGCCAAGAGGACATGAAACATTGGTACGACCAGAATACCACTCAGATTGAGTATCAGCCAGGTCAGAAGGTCTGGGTGATGGAGCCAGTAGAGCTGTATGCTCTACAAGACAAGTGGTCTGGACCTTACATGGTGAAGGAGGGCAAAAGAGATGTCACCTACCTTGTGGACTTGCAGACTCCTAGGAACCCCTTGAGGGTCCTGCATGTGAACCACCTAAAACCCCACTTTGAGAGGACTGAGTTAACCATGCTCTTTGCTACTGATGATGGGGTGGAAGAAGTGAGTGAACCTCTCCCTGACATCCTGTGTGCTAAGGAGCAAGATGGGTCAATGGAAGGCATAATCCTTTCCCCTACACTGGCTCTGGAGCAGCAGAGTGACTGTCGCCAGTTACTGGGGCATTTTGCAACTCTGTTCTCACTCACCCCAGAAGCCACCCATTGGTGCACTCATGATATTGACACTGGGGACAGTCCGCATGTGAAGCACAAGATTTACCGGTTGACAGACAGAATGAAGGCTAACATCAATGAGGAGGTGTCTAAGATGTTAGCTTTAGGGGTGATTGAACCCTCCAGCAGTGGTCCATCGCAGTGGTCTTGGTTCCCATAGCTTCTGCACCTGGTGCCTCCTCAGAATTGTGCTTCTGTGTGGACTATCCTGGGCTCAATGCTGTCACTAAGACTGATGCCCAAACCATCCCCTGAGCTGAGGAGTTCATTGATCAGCTGGGAGCTGCCAAGTTCCTCACTACGTTTCATCTAACATCTGGGTACTGGCAGATTGCCTTGACTGAGGGGGCACAGGAGAGGTCAGCATTCTCAACACCAGAAGGATACTATCAGTTCCAGGTTATGCCCTTTTGGTTGAAGAATACCCCTGCCACCTTTCAGAGGTTGGTCAATCAGGTCCTAGGTGGGCTGGAGGACTTCATTGCCACCTACCTGGATGACATTGCTGTGTTCATCTCCAGTTGGGAGGACCACTTGCACCGCCTCCAGGAAGTGTTGAAGGTCTTGCAGAAGGCAGGCCTCACTATCAAGTCCAGTAAGGGCCAGTTAGGGCAGGGGTCTGTGGTGTACTTGGGGCACCAGGTAGGAAGCAGCCAGGTATCATCCCTACAACCAAAGAGTGGAATGACACCATTGTGACTTGGGCACCCCAAAAGACCCAGCTAGAGGTGACAGCCTTCTTAGGACTCATCAGGTACTACCACAGGTTTGTCAAGAGGTATGGCACCATCGTTTCCCCCTTGACTGAGCCGACTTCAAGGAAGCAGCCACGCAAGGTAATCTGGACTGAGGCATGCCAGACCGCTTTTGATACCCTGAAGGAAGCCATGTGCACTGAGTCCGTGCTCAAGGCTCCTAACTTCGCCAAGGAGTTTGTGGGGCAGAATGATGCCTCAGAGCACATTGTGGGAGCCATGTTTTCACAGCTGAAGGAAGAGGACCTAGATCAACCCATAACCTTCATTAGTAGGAGGCTACTTCCTCGAAAACAGAGGTGGAGTGAAATTGAAAGGGAAGCTTTTGCTGTGGTCTGGGCACTGAATAAGCAAAGGCCTTAATTACTTGGGACTCTTCTCTGGGTTCAGACAGACCACATGCCCCTCAGATTGCTAATGCAAATGATGGGTAAGAGCCCAAAATTGTTGAGATGGTCCATCTCCCTACAGGTAATGGACTTTACTGTGGAACACCGCACTGGCACAGAGCACACCAATGCTGATTGCCTGTCCAGGTTCTTCTGCCTTAGTGAAGAGAACTCCCATGAGTTTGGTTAGTTCTCCTCACATTCAGCTGGGAGGGGGACACAGGGCATCTTGGGCATGTTTTTCCCCTGTCTTTTCGCTTCTGACCTCCTGTTTTTGACTGTGTGCTGCATTTCATTGTTTATGGTTTTAGAACTCTGGGCACTTTACCAATGCTGGTCAGTGCTCCCTGTGTAAAATATGATTGTGATTGGTTATCCATGACTGGCAAATTTGATTTACTGGTAAGACCCTAGTAAAGTGAACTGTGTGTGCCCAAGGTCTGTCATTCAAATGCAACCAGTGGGACTGCAGCACCGACTGTAACACCCACAGGAGTAGCCCTGCAACCATGTCTTAGACCTGCATCTGCAGTATGTGTGTGTGTGTGTGTGTGTGTGCAGTTTTAAACTGCCATGTCAACCTGACAAGTGGACCCACTTGCCAGGCCTAAACCTTCCCTTTTACTACATGTAAGGCACCCCTAACATAGGTCCAAGATATCCCAATGGGCGGGGTGCAGTGTATGTGAAAGGTAGAACATGTACTGGAGTGTTTTGCATGGCCTGAAATACTGCTAATTCTGCTTTTCCATATTGCAAGGACTATCTCTCCTAGAGGTTCTCATTGGAGCTGCCTTGTAACCTCTTACAAGCATAACTTGCAATTTGTGAAGAGATAGATATTTGGAGTTTTGGGTCTCTCAACCCACAATTTAAAAATACATCTTTTGACAAAGTTAGGGGCATATTATCAAGCACGGCGTTAAAATTATCGCCGCTTTAGCGGCAGAAAACTGCTGCTATAGCGGCGATAATGGGCTTGCTAATATGCCGCAGAGAATTCCAATAGAAGCCCATGTTGACACCAGAACATGGGCTTCTATGGGAATTCTCAAGGGCATATTATCAAGCCCATTATCGCCGCTTTAGCAGCAGTTTTCTACCGCTAAAGCGGCGATAATGTTCTTAAACCCACCGGAGGGATTAACTTGTCACCCCGTATTATCATGTTCTTCCCTTCCAAAGACAATTCTTCAGGTATTTTAAAATATGGTTGCATTTCACGGGGAAGGCGTTTCTCATTAGATTGCCCCTTCACTATGCAGTAAACTACTGCACTCAACACTATCTTTTCCCAGCTCTTCAAACCATCCTTCTTCTGAAAATCCTCCTGATGAACACACACGTTCGTCTTCCTCTGGCCTGTCAACCTCATTCATCACGATGGGCATTGGTGATCAGGTATATATTCAGCTTTAAATTTGTATTGAAATAGGTTAGAGCTCAATCTAGTGATCCTTGGAGAACGATCTTTAATAACATTGCCACTACGGATATAAATGAGGGGTTTATGCTGAATCATCAACCTAAACGACCTGCCCCACAAAAAGTTCTTGAATATTTCAACTATCCAACAGCAGGCTAATAGCTCTCTTTTGATCACAAAATAATTAGTTTTACTTGGGCCTAAAGCACAGGAAGCAAAACCTATTGTGTACTTTTTACCTTGACACATTTGAGTAGTCATTCCCCTAAACCACATAAGCTTGCATACACAGACACAATGCACTGTTTGTTAGCATCAAATGGAGGTAGAATTTTCTGTGAAGCAAGTTCCTTCTTAACTTGATCAAATTATTTTTGGCATTCTTCATCCCTCAAAAAAGGCATTCTCCTTCTGAATAATGATCTTAAATATTTAGTCTTAGCTGCAATGTTTTTCACTAACTTTTAATAAAAATCACTATGCCGGCTTCCTGCAACTTTATCATTAAGATTTTAATCATGTTCATTTTCATTTTACCTAACAATAAAATGTAATCCTGAAAAACTACAGTGCTTCCCACCCTTTCCAAAATCCTTTCCATTATGCATTAAAAAAACAAGGCCACTGAAGCTAATCTGAATGGAATTGTTTTAAACTGAAAAGGGCCAACAGGGGAAGCAAAAAGAGCAAGATGTCTGAAATTTATATCAAACTCTACTTGGTGATATGTTGAAGGCAAGTCTATTTTTGAAAATACCTTAGCACAAGAAAATGTACTTTTAGTGTCATCCATTCCGGTAAGGGATGGGAATCTATCGATATTTCTTTGTTGAGGTTACGTAATTCAACACACACCCTTGGAGCCCCATTTGTCCTTCTTGCCGCAGCCAAGGGAGACAACCACAGCTACAATTCAATGGCTTCGAAACCAAACCTATGTCTCACACATTCTTTTCAACTCATCTACTAAATCATTGCTCACACTAAATGAAACATTACACAATTTGTGCTTTACTGGGTAGGCATTTTCCTTAACTTTGATTTCATGCCTGTAACCTCTTATTTGGCAAGCTTGTCAGCAGACAGTTTTTATACATGCTAACCCAAACCTTTACTTCACCATGATCCTCATCACTCACAATAGACACTTGCTCCCTTGTCTTAATGTCATGCTGAATAAAGCTTGGGAGTACCATCCCGATATATTCAAGCCTCTCTTAGCAACATACACTTTGCCTTGAATTAAGCGATTTTTAAATTTCAAATGTCTCTAAATCTCCTTTTAATTCTATTTTCCTTCCTTCGTATGACACCAGATTTCTATCTCGTGGTTTTGGTTGTTTCTTATTGCATTTCTCAGTAAACAGTTCTTCCATGATCGTTGGCATTCTCGCACTTGAATCCACTAGTAGATTCAATTATTTACCATCTACATAAATACTTGTATATGGATCAATGCATTTGTCAGATTCATCTTTGACAACCAGCACTAAACCAGTCATAGCATTTACTATGCTTTCATTCATCTCATAATCCTTCTGCTCCTGGTTCACACTATTAATTTTATCCTTGGGTAGCCAACCTTTGGCAAAGTGACCTTATTTGACACACTTACGACATTTCGCATGCTTTGCTGGTTGTGGATGTACATTTGGGAAATGTGATGAGAACCCACAACAAAAATAAACATTCTTTTGATTAAAGACATTACCCTTCCCTCATTCTAAACAGCATGGCATTCTTGTTGAACTTTTACTGCAGTGTTTTGTTTTGCATTCTGCTATTTAACTGCACCCATGGCCAATGTATCATTCTTCACTAACTCCTTTGCTGCAGTCTGAAATAACTCAATACATTTCACTATGCTAATAGTTTCTTGCAAAGAAGGATCTTTTAGTGTGAGTAATTTCTCGTGTACTTTTTTGTCTCTATACCGTTCAACAACTTATCAGTTGAGATGGAAATCCTTCAAACTCACAATCAGCAGCTAATATGTGCAAAGCCGCAATATACACACCAATACCTTTGTAAGTTTGCTGTTTTTTAATAAAGAATTTGTGTCTCAGTACAAACCAGACTCAGTTATATATCAAACGGTTTTTCTAGTCTACATACAGCATCCTCAAATTCATGTAGACTGTCCTCTCCCCAGATTATGTTCTAATATAAACCTCTTGCATTCAGCACTGAATTTATTTCCACCAACAATACCTGAATACTTAGTGAAAGCTTTCTACCTAATTAGTGGATCTCCTGGGACATGTAAAAATGGTGGTAGTGGATGAATACTCTGAATATTGGCCACTAAATTTAAATGTAACTCCCTGTATTATTATCCTATGAAATATACAGAATAATGAACAATATCAGAAGTAAATGACACAGTATTTCAAATAGGTGAGAAATCAATCATACCAGTGTTTTTTTGTTGTTGCAAAAAACCCAATAATAATCCCTTGTCTCAATACTTTACATCACAGTTTGCATAAGTAGAACTCCATGCGCAAAGTTAAACAGAGAACTAAACCGCTCTCTGTATGGTTTCACTCGTTAACAATGAGATGCGTCCTCCCCGCAATTGGTCCACACGAGACGATGTTCTTCTCACAAAAATGCCTTGATACCAACAAGAGTAATAATAGCAATTGATGCATGTATGATGTTCTGCTCCTCACGACCACGTGCTGAGGCTGCTCCTCCTCCACAGCACGGTATTAAACTCCAAATGAACAGATGTATCCCGCCTTGACAAATACTCACGGGCCAATTTGGACTTCCAGCCAGAAATGATCAGGGCACTGGCTCTTATTCACCAAACCTTCATGAACACCGTACATGTGCCTGATCAACTGGTATCTGGATGCTGTACGACTCCTCTGCACATGTGGGTAAGGTTACAGTGAAACCCGTTACCAAATTTGTAGTAATCACTCTTTAGACAGATGAGTGATAAGAAACTCCTTAATTCACTGTAACCCACAGCTCCCTAGAGTCTCAACTTACCCCAGGTCCAACGATGGTTTGAATCCTAACATTCGGTTAGAACTATACCTATGTCACAATTCAAGCCCCCTGAATGTTAAATACTACAATAAGACTAAGAAATTTGAACAGTGAACGTTTCCCAACTGGAAGCCAGTGCAGAGCTCTCAGAGAAGAACTGGAAGGGGTGCCAGCAGCATGTCTACAATGCAGGCAGGTTGCGGTGTTTTGAACCACCTGAAGTTTGGACACAAACATCTCATTGGCTGCTACCAGAAGAGCATTGCCACAATCCAGGCAGCTGGTGATAAGAGTCTGGGCCAATGTTCTCCTAGAGCTCAAAGGGAACCAAGAGAATACCCTTTTTAGTAGTCATAATGTGTTAATGCAGGTACCACAGATGCTGGTGACTTGATCTTTAATGGATAGATTATTATCCACCAGAATGCCCAGGTTTTTACGACTCTCTCGGGGCTCAGAGCAGGCCCTTACTCTGTAGGCCACCAGTCATCTGACCCAAGTGTCCGTGCTTTGCCAAGTAAAATAATTTTGGTCTTTCCTTCATTAAATTCCATACAGTGCAGTAGCATAGAGTACAGTTTTGCAGAGTGGCGTAGAGTGGCGTAGAGTGGAGTTACACACAGTAGATTTGAGTGGCCTAGATGGAGTGGTGTAGAGTGCTGTGGCAAACAGTGCAATAGTGTAGAGTAGAGTGGGGTAGAGTGCATTGTCATAGAGTAGAGTAGGGTGGTGCAGAGTAAGGTAGAGAGGCAAAGAATGAAGTGTCGTAGAGTGGAGTGGTGCAGAGTGAAGAAGACTTCAGTGGCGCGGAGTGCAGTGGCATGGAGTGGTGTAAAGTGGAATAGTGCAGAGTAGAGTGCAGTGACTTGGAGAGATGCAGAGTGGAGTGGCGCAGACTAGAGTATGCATGGTGTGGTGGCTCACTAGTATTACAGACAAACCATTTTAAATTGAAATGATCTTTACATTTGCACACACACAGTTTTACTAATAAAACTATACAGCGAACAAACGATAATGTTTTGATTAATTAAAGTATGTGTTTCCAACACACTTCAGAATTTACAAAAATTGTGCTTTATTTGTGTGTTCCTAATTCTGATATATTCTTAGGTACTTGCATAGTTCATTTAAATGTTGTTGTGTGCTTGACAAAAACCCTTTCCTAGCCGCAGCATCCAGCAAGATTGCTGAGTAAATCCTCTCCCTTTGAAGTCAGAGAAAGAAAAGTAAACAAAAATCTCCCTTGGAAGATAGAGCAGGACATTTGATCTCTGTCTTTTGATGCATAGCAAATGTGACAAGATAAGAACAAGATGTAAAGGCCTGTTTACAGAAAGGAGCACTTGTGGGAGAATGCAAGGGTGTTGGTGTGAAAAGGCGTTGCTACATGGCAGGGACAAACTCACCCTGGTCAGTGTAAAACAAATAAAGCCAGCTAATTGAAAGCAAAAAAAATGTGAGCTACTAACCACAAAGTCAATGGTAAGCAACAGGTGGAATGGGTCCCCAGGGATGCATTGTTGAATGTCCCCAAGATATCGTCAGCAAACTAGACAGCTGTGCTGTATGGTAGGCTTTGACCTAAAAATCACAAAGAGGCTTTCTTTCAGAAAGAAGAAAACCTTTCCAAATAGATCAGAAGTGCCCTCTTCAATATTTTATGCAAATCGTCTTCATCTGGTGAAAAGGGATTAGGGAAAAACTACGGAAAAATTATCTTCTATTAAAAGTGAAACATACTCAAATACAGGCCAGGATCCACATTTCGCCCTTCTGACCTTTACCTCTGGTCTACAGCAGCACTAGGCTGCTGTTTATTTTGCTTAGTGCTCATTTTAAAAACATCTTGCAACAAATGTCTAAAACTATGATAAAGTATCTTCAAAATTCAAAAAGTGTATTTCATTAACAGGCGGAAGCATTTTACCTTAGTACATCAGATTATGTCAGTTCACTGAAAATTGTTTTTTTTTAAATGATAGTTTACAAAGATGAATTTAGAAACATTCATACTTCACCCAAACCTGGCAACAAAGCAAAAGTGGACTAAGAGGCAAGTCAGTTGTAAGTGGACCCTCTGGGTGGCCTAGTGGATTGCTAATATACATGGGCAACATCATAGTCAGGCTACCGGAATTATGCAGCAGGGGAGGCCAAATTATGCGGTGTAATGCAAAACATTTTGTGATAGTATTACTTCATTATTTTGTTATTGTTGCACTTGTTAACACTGTTTGGGAAAAGGCTGCACCTCATTGGTACCAGTTTAATACCCAAATATAGCAATAGGCAGCCGAGGAGTGACCAGTCAACCGCTACAAAGGGCCTTCCACTGCGTAGCAACACGTATTGCTGTGTTTTTTAGTTACTTTTGAACAGTTGGAACTAGTAACTGTTTTTTAAAATTAAAATCTGCAGATTATGCAGCAGATGATGGGTTATGTGGCAAATCTATAATTATGTAAAATGCTCCGCAGCTGCACAATCACATATTTCCATTGTCCTTGATTTTATTAATTTAATGAAACACAAGAGAAGGTTTTGTATAGTGCACATCCTGAAGTAATGTATGTCGAGATCATAATAGATGTGATGATGAAGATAAAGGAGGCAAGGTAAAAGAAAAGTATTGTCCCGGATCAAACAATTTGGTAAAGTGAGGGAGCTGGTATTAATCCCAGGTTTTCTAGTATCACAAAATGTATCTCAGTCAGTAGATGTCCCCTACGTCCACCTCACTCAGCCCCTCCCTCACTTCCCCACCAACAACTGCCACTCTGCTGGCATCAATGCGACCCTTGGTTACACTAAAGATCTAACCTTTTGGGCTCTGGGAAAATGTTTGCGAGTACCCACGATCTAGAAGACATCTTAGGTGAAAAAGAAGGACTGAGCCCAAATGCAATCCTGTCAGGAAAAACTCTCAAGTAAGGGTGTCTCACTGAGAGAGAAACTAGTTATCCTATCCTCAAAGCTGTAGTGATTGCTATAAGTAAACATACTTTCATAGAAATACATTTTAACTTAATGGACTGTAAAGGTTCAAATGGAGGATGTTTTAGTGCATCTAAAACCTACAACAGGTCCCAAGAAGGTAAAGGGTTTCTTACTTCTGGCTTTATATTAGAGGAACCCTTAAACAACCTAGAAGCCTGAATCTCACATTCTGACACATTCTGCCAATTCTCCCTGCAGGCCTTAATGGATCCCATTGCAACCTTAATGTGGCTACTCTAACTCCCAACTCAAAGCCATCCTGAAGACACTGTAGTATCTCCATATTTGTACAATGAAACTGATCTAACTGATTCCTTTCCCACCATTTAGAAAAAGTAGCCCAATTATGAGAATAAGACTTTCAAGTGGTTTCCTTTCTAGATGCTTGGATCATGACGGCTAATCCATGTGGGATCTACAATTTCTTTAGACCTAGCCTTTTAACTTCCAAACCACTCAGTGGAGGTGCCGGAGGGCCATCTGAGACAACTGAGCAAACATCAGATGAGGAGGATTGAAGGCAAGTATCCACTCCTGACCCACCCTAATTTTTACAATCAGTGGAACCCAGGAAGAACGAACCCAGGTCGGAGCAATCTGAATTACTGATGCACTCTCTGTCCTCACTCTGAGCAGAAACCTCAATATCAGAGTGAAAGAGGAAAAGGCATGCAAGAGTCTCCCAGCCAATGGTCGAAGTGGGCGGGATCGGCGGGGCACGGCGTGCCCCTACTTCTTTAATGTAATAGAGTCCATTCCCCTACTTTCTTATTTTAAACATGCCTCCAGACGGCAGAAATCGCCAAGGCCGATAGTTAAGGCTCGACTTTTGGGGATGGGCGGAACGGGCAGAGAATGAAAAAGACTCTGTCTTTCCTTCGTGCCCAGAGAAGACAAGGACAGTGTCCAGTTCTCCTGCTGCTGGCACCCCCCCATCTTTGTTCCCCCTCTTCCCAGGCTCTCTTTCTGTCTCGCTCCTCCTCATTTAGTGAAAACCGAGACTTCAAGAAACAGGTATTACCGTCTCTTTCCTCCTTTCGTTTATTTGCTCCCCTGTGAAATAGATACAAAAAAGAAAAACACTTTTGCTGCAAACATCATCTTTTTCTGACATTTTTCAATTTCTGAGTGCAGCCTCGGGGTGGAGAGAAATACAATATTAAAAATATGAAAACTAACTAATTAGCTAACTTAAGCACAGAGTGGTTGCAAGGTGAGCAGATTGATTTATTCACACCTAAACACATTAGCGCCACATTACAGTGTTTGCCAGTGAAGCGCTACTTTTGTTTCCTCGTCTCTCTTTGAACAACATTGTTTTTCCTGGGTGGGAAAGTGCACTATTCCTGGATGTACTGAAATACCTGCTTGATGGGTGAATTGGAAAACAAAATGTGTACAGCAGCTGTGTGTTCACGAATATTATCTTTGTAAACCATACTGCTTACGTTTTGTAAAGATATAAGCAATGGGCATTGAAACTGGTCCCTTCTGGGCCCTGTAGTCATGGCCTTAACTTTTCAGGAAAAAGCACACACTAATTCCACAATAATGAGTGTAAAAAGAAAAAGGTAACCATGTTGTTTCTGCTTACATTTCGCATGCCTTACTTTATCTTGCATTCCCTTTGAGTGTTTGCTTTTTCTAGGATGCTGTTAATTTTTTTTTAGGCAGTATATTGCTCTTGTCAAGTGCATAATTTGAATTGAGTCACATCCAGGTGTTTATAGTGGGTCAGTGCAGTGCAAGTTTCTCTCAGTGGGGCAGTATGGTGCTCAGTGGGGGAGAGTATGTGGCACTATGGTCAGAGCTGCTGAATTTGGAACTGGGGAACCAGGTTCAGCCTTCATGACCAGCCCACTAGACCACTCCCTCTGAGGGAGCACATTCCCATGCTAGACCTTAGAAGGCCCCGCAAGATCTTAAAAGCCCTTGTATCTTAGCACCAGCAGGTGGACCCTAGCAGTAGCAAGTGTGGGTTAACCTTGAAGGCCTGTCCGCCACAATTCATTCTGAAGTTCACCTCCAGTCTTGCAGGCAGGCCTATGAAGCAGCACACCATAGAGTGATAGTGACCCTGTCACTGAGGTCACAGGACCCTTGAGCAGGGTGGCTCAAGGGCAGTGCGACCGCACCAGGCGCTGACCAACCGCGGTCCGTGCAGGTAACAGTAGTGGGGCAGAGGGGTCGGGTAAGGGGGATTTCGAGGGACGATGCAGAGGGAAGATCAAATAAATAATTAATTTTCCCTCTGCATCGTCCCTCGAAATCCCCCCTACCCGACCCCACCGCTGTTACCTACATGGACCGCGGCTGGCGCTGACTTTAGGTGGGGGCGTCGTGTTTGCAAGTATAATATGGTTTTAAAAGCATTTGCTGCCTCCTTCCTGGCCTCCAACAATTTTCGTCAACAATAAAAATGTCATGATAACTCCGGTGAATAATATTCTTAGTAGAGAGAGATGGTGTTTTGTCTAGTGGACATTTTGACTCATGGAAAGGAGGCACAGAGGGTTTATGTGCCTGCTGCTAAGAACATGTACAATGCAGATCACAGCATGCACATAATGTAAAAAGGTGAGTGGGTTACTGCTTTTGTCAGAGAGACCCTATTGTTACATGCAGTTAATAAGTTAAAATCCTAACATCGAACAGTGAGCTATTAGCTGTCATGTAAGAGCTGCATGCAGACTGCATGATATAAATTAGAGCATTATGTTGTTTTCCCCATTCTTTGATTATTCTAATGTTGCAAAAAAGGGTTAATTTGGGTAGAAATCAATTCTGATTATTAAAGAGAACCCCAACCATGGTATTACGTTTTAAATTCTGAGTTTGTGTTTCTCCAGACCAATCACTATTAAACTATGCTGCCTACTAGTATGGTTTCATGTGACTCCTACACCTTGTAGTCCTTTGTCTTACGTAACATTTCCTATACAGTGATTTACATATGTAACGTATGATTGATTGTCTCTGTGTAATACGAGTGATGTAAAGTGCTCTGACACCCTACACTGGTATTAGTGGTGCTGTATATTTTCTAATACTTTATTATTTTGACATTTTTACACATGCTAACAGTCTCTGCAAAGATGTTTCCTTATTAGTACCAGTGGAACATACTACTGCAGCAGTGAGAAAGGTGACCAGTCAACCTTTGCAAAGGGCCGTCCACTTCACAGCAGATCAAATCACATTTTTTAGTAACTTTTGATCCAGTTGAGCTATAAACAACTTATTAGTTAAAATCATCAGATTATGCAGCTGTTGATGTCATATGTGGCAAATATGTCAGAGCCATAATTATGTGGAAAACATTTGCAAACAAGGATATTTTGCCATTCATGTTTGAACTGCTCATGTGGAAAAAAGGGAGGAGAAGTGCTGATGACAGAAACTCCATGGCTGGGAGACAAATGGCTTGAGATACCACTTTTAAGGATATTTGGGACATTCTGTGATTGGAAGCGTATCCCACTTTGTAAATGTATTTTAATGTCAATAACTCATATTAAACCTTAAATAAACATGTGTATCTATTGGTTAAATTAAATAACGTAATAAGCTGTAACTGGTTTGTGAAATGGGGAACAAATACTAAAAATTGGTATATTTTGCTCTTTCTGCCACACCTCTGACTCCGCCCACTGACCCAATCCACAGGTTATTCCCACCCTCTGATTCTCCGCCCACAGTTCCCCTACTTTTTTCCCCCCACTTCGATCACTGCTCTTAGCCAATGACCAGAAAGAGTATCAACACTCCATGCTTTCTCCTCCCTTATCCTCGATCAAAAAAGAGGATGAAGAGAGTTCTGCTGTTCCGCAGAAAGGTCTGTCACTGGAAATCTTCACCTTATTCAGCTGATCTGCTTTCTGATTGAGAACCCCCGAATATGAATTGCTTCCATCTTTTCCACATAAACCTATGCACACTGAAAGATGTATTTTTAACATGCCAGTTTTTGCTGGCATCCCTTTTTATGATCGACCAGTTCGGGGAATGAAGATAAAAATCTTTCGACATGTGCACTGGATCTAACCACTATTCCAAGTCATTTCTGATCTTCTTGGATATGAACAACCTCTTCTGCCATTGATATAAACTGGATTCCAAATGATTGAGATGGTATCTTGCCTATGCAACCAGGAATTTGGAGCCTGCCTTTAACCCTCTGTGCTTTTAACCAATCTATGGCAACTGGATGACTTTGTTTCAGAAAGGTTTGTAGATTTGAATCATGTTTTATTGTCTGCTCACAGAAAGGGAAACCAGACCAAAATCTGTCTGGGACCGTGCCCCTAAAAACTTCAATTCTTGAGAGGGATATAGTTGTGAATTCTCCCAACTTATCAAAAATACATGTTGACATAAACACCTCTAAAACTCTGTCCTTCTCTTTGTTTATTTGCTTTTCCAAATTGGCATGGATGAACCAATTTTCCAATTAGGGAAGAAAAAGCACCCCTTTTTTGTTTAGAGTGGCTATCAAAAAAGCCAATACTTTTGTAAAGATTCTTGGTGCAGATTTGATCTTGAAAGGTAGGGCTGAAAACTGAAATTGCTGACTTCCTGCGACAACTCGTAGATAATTTTGATGATGCTGAAATATCGGGGTATGAAGATATACATCATGTAGATCGATAGCTACCAACTACTTCTTTGGTAACATCATGGGATTGATCTTTTGCAGAGTGTCCATTTTTAAATGCACTGTTTTTATCCACTTGATGACCTTCCTTCAGATCCAGGATTGCTCTGAAGGCTCCCCATGGTTTGTACAACAGGAAGAGAATGGAATCAAATCCTTGACCTCTCTTTTACTTGGGAACCGGAAAGATTGCCCTTTTTTCTAGCAATGTCTGTATTCCTTCCATTAAGGTCAATCAAAACAACAAAACAAAACCCTATCAATAATAGCGAAAAAACTGTCCCACAAAAGAGCTAACCAAAATTATCAAAAATTCATAATTTATTTCAGAGATTATATTTCGGGAGATGCGGGTCAGATTTTGTGAACACAAGTCTGCCATTAAAACCAAATGTGTGGGAGCACCCCTAGTTAAACATTGGTTAGAGAATCAACATTCCATCAATGATCTCCAATGGTTAATCTTGGAACGTATCCAGACACCTATAGATGGCAACAGCGATTCCCTTAGACTTAAAAGAGAAGTCTTTTGGATTTTCACCCTCAGGACCTCTGAGATAATCTCTGCCGTGGCAAAATGCTATTGTGTAGATTACACAACTTTTGTCGATATGCTATTCCGTTTTATCGTCTATTGTATAGCTTCCCATTCATGTTGGCGATTCCTATGTGATTATATTTGGAATTGACTGTGTCAGTTTTTTTGTTATCTTTATTCTGCCTTTATTTTCTTTTATTTGGTAGGGTCGCTCTCACTTTGTCTACTTATCTTACAGACTATATTCCTGTTCCAAAATGGCTGCTATCTTTATGCCGGTTAATATATCGATCTACGGTTTAGTACTGTTCGGACCTTCTATATCGCTTTATTACACATTATATAACTTCCGATCCGGGTTCTCTATTTGTATGCGGTTATATTTGGATTTGAATGCATTAGTATTTTTTGTTATCCATATTTCTTTTGTGTAGGTTCACGTTCTTTGCATCTACTTACCCTACAGACTGTATTCCTGTTCCTAAATGGCTGCTATTTTTATGTCTGTTAATATACTTGATTTACTGCTTAGAATTGAGCAGTTAATATATTTATTTTTAAGCGGTCGTATTGGAGTTTATATATTTGTTTTGTGCCAGACCTTAATTCGATTTATCTTCTTGATTGTTTTTTTCGGTTTTTTCATTTTTTGATAAAAACCTCCATTTCTTAAATCGGGCCGTGTATTTCAGGAATTCCAAGATGGCGGCTTAATTACGCTCGGGCGTGAGTCCGCAGTCTAGCGCTTGGCACTCCACCAGGTGTACTGGGTTTGGATTTTCTCTGCCAATCACGAGCACTATTTTAGAGAGCTTGCGCTAGGTTTCTCTGCACTTCTGCATTATACGAGAAGAGGAGTGACGGTGTACCGGGTAGATGCCAAGAAAACTCTCGCCATAATTTGTAAGTAGTCGTTTGGATCCAGGCAAAAAACGTCCCCTCTTCCCCTGTTCCCACCTCCCCTCCGCCCCTCCGCCCCCCCCTTCCCCTTTTCGGCCTCCCGCCTTTATATCACCATATGTGATTATCAGGTAGAAGCGAGTTAATATTCAAGCTTTTAGTACCCTACACAGTGCATCTATTGCATTAGTGAACTTTTGGGAGCAGCCATTTCTAGATCCTTTCCTCATGTATGTAATATTTTTCTGTTTTGATTTTAAATTTACCTTCTTCATTCTGCCATCAAACTTTGACTGTTTTGAATGTGTTACTGGATTTATAGATATATGTCAGTTTTCTAGTGAGGTCAGAGGCTCACATCTTGTTATATATAGGGTATTTCCTCTTGTAGCGGCTTATTTGTTCTTTTTCTTCTCTTTTTATTTTTGCTTTCAGAGTTTGCATTGTTAAAGCGAGGAAATTTGACCGGGTGATTGGGCCCTCTACGATTCCCCAAAATATTAATATATTGGAATAAACTGTGACTAACAAAGGTACCACTTCATTAAAAAAAGAGGGGAAAAAAACTTTCTGTTGTAGACATGTTTTCTTAGAAATGAATACCTAGATTATCTGGTATGATTTTGATTTTCTGTTTATTTCAATTTTTTTCTTCTTCTTTTCAATTTCGTTAATTTAGTTTCCTATGGTAACGGATCTTCTGTGTGTATCTTATGTCATTATAAGTTCACGATATTCATTTTATGGATATATCTGGACATCTACTTCTTCTGAGGTGGGTGGTATGACAGTTCTTGTAGAACTACTATCCAATACTTGTTTGCTATGTATATATAAATCATTCTTTGACATATACTACTCTTAATGCTGCTATATGTATCTATATTTTCTTCTAGTAAGAGGTCTAAAACAGTCTAAACTGCCATAGCGACTGGTGAGCAGTATTTATGGTCAAAACAACTTTTCTACTCAGGATATATTTCTATTCATCCTATTCTGTGGACAAGACCGGCGTGAATATAACCTAGATTTTCTGATTTATAGTACCGCATGTTCATTATGTGTGGGCTGACAAGTATATTAAATGTAATTACATTTTTTGTGTATATAATTTTTAGCTTTAAGTGGATGGGGTTCTATTTTTCACCTCTTAGCTATTCTTATCCTTTGGTAATTTTTCTTTTCACTGGGTGATGCTTTAATCATTTGGAATTCCCTTGATTCCTTTAAGATTGTTGGGTTATTCCGGATTTTGTTCTATTTCTTGGGACTATGCCCATTATCGACTCCACTTTCTAAGCTCATATGAAATGTCTTTTCTGAATATAAAGATTGATTTTTTCAATATACTAAAGTATTATATAACTGTTCCCACAGATGCTATTGACGAAGCTTCGACTAACGTTCTAAATTTTGGAATTTATTTTTTTGATTATATTAAAACTTATGATTACGAAATATTGGTTCTCTATACCATCAGCGCCCTGAGGAAGGACTGCTTTGGATTCCGAAACGCACCTCGGCGCAACTGTTTGTTTTAGTTTGTTTTTGATGTATTTCATTGTTATATGTATTTTTATATAATTATTGTTTTGATATTTACTGTATGTCATGCTGTTGTTGGATTATGTATTTGGAATTATTTTGTGGCTTCGTCTTTTTCTGAGAAATTTTGTACTTAATTGAAAAATATATATTTTTATATGAAAAAGAAATATAATCTCTGAAATAAATTATTAATTTTTGATAATTTTGGTTAGCTCTTTTGTGGGACAGTTTTTTTCGCTATTATTGATAGGGGTTTTTTTTTGTCCTCATACTACAAAACATGCTCTTAATTCGGGAAGATTAAGCTTCTTAGACCATATTATAGCCCGAAGAGAAGGAACCTCCACCCCCGGACTCTTCTCATTGAAGGATAGGTGAACTTAACCCCCGGGGGAGGTGTCTTCAACAAGGGCTTATACAACATGACCAAAACTCCTCCTCGTTCAAAGGGCGTTTACTTCTAGCTATAGCTAGCTCCCCATCATCTTGGCCCAAAGAGCAAGTTCATAATCATTGGACTAAAGAGTATATAAATTGTATTTCTTTGCCCAAATAGGACCAATAATAGATGGTAAGCAGCCAAGTCTGTACAGATCAGAAAATGATGGAGAAAAAACGGTACACATAAAATTAAAAAACTATGGGTTGTAAATATAAGTTGTAAACCAGTTATCCCATAAATCCCAAAATTTGGTCTTTTTAACCCTCTTGCTGGCTCGATCTAGAGTTGAAATATGCTGGACTGACCTTATCCATTCAGATTTAGTAGGTGGAATAGGTAAGATCCACTTTATACAGATTTCCCTACATGCCAGGAGGATCAGAACAAAAAGAAGTGCCTTCTGGTTTCTTGATAGAGCCATATTGTCTATCCCCACTGAAGTTACTCCAAAGATGACAATAGGTACTGTTAATCTAACCTCTTTTCCCATAATTTCAGAAATGATCTTACTCACGTATTTCCAGAAGAGCTCAAACGAAGGACACTGCCAGAACATATGTACCTCGTTTACGTTGATTTAGTCGCACTTCGTGCACTTCTTTGTCGCTTTATTCCCCAATTTAGATAATTTCAGTGGTGTCCAGTAAGCCTTGTGGACAGTAAAAAGATGATTTCTTTTTAGGGGGGCAGCTTTCACTTATGACCAAAGAGAAGACATAGATACTTGCCCGAGAGTTTCGAGGTCCTCGCCCGGCCCGGGGTTTGTTTTGTTGTTTTGATTGTATTTCCCTGGTTCTTTCCCCTTCACATGGACTATACAGGGACCCTCTGATGTATAATTGAATTTCCTTCCATTAAGGTCCAAGCTTTTACTTTTGTTTTATGGTACAGAGGTAGGGAGGCTTGGCTTTGAATCCTATCACATAGACTCCGTGAATGATATTCAGACCCACCAACCGATATAAAACATCTTTTTCCCATTCCTGAAGATAAACTTTCAGCCAGTCCCCAACTTGAAAGATCTCCCTCTCGGCATAGTGCCAATATCGGCACACTCCCCAGCCCTCCCACAGCCCTCCCACAGCAATAAATGTAATAAATTAGACACAACACATTTTAGGTAGAGAAAATTGCTGCAGGTTTATTAACATAACAATATGTCATCATGGTGGGTTAACTTACGGGCGATCCCAGGGCAGGCAGCCCCACGCCGCCTGCCCACCTGATGAGCCATAAAACACGGTGTCCGTAACCAACCGGTGTTTGTCCTTTTGGGGGAGGGGATAGCCCCTCCCTCCGGCGGACCGACAGTCCGCCCCTTACTCACGCCCCTCCCAGCTAAGGGGGGCAGAGCGTTGCAGTCAACCCCCGGTTACTCAGGTCCACAACCGCCCGTAGGACTAATGGGGTGCCGTCGCTCCTCCAGGATCCCACACAAGGACCTCCCTGGGGATAATTGGCTTTAGCACCCTTACTGTGCTCCTGTAGAGGGTACCCTTCTGTACCTTACAGCCTTTGGATCACCCTGTAACTCCGCCACAGCCTTGGTGTGGCCCCCGCCACCCCAGGGCCACCCACCATATAGCCCTACTCACTTACACCCTGCTGTTTCCAAGGCCTCCCCTAGATCCAGCAAGAATAAGTCCATACCCACATTGGACAGGTGTATCCCATCAGCCTCGAAGCACCCTGTGCACTTATCGTGTAGCAACCCATGCCGGATAAACCCAAAACCCTTTTGCTCTGTGAACTTCCGCATTGCGCTGTTCACCCTTCTGCGCGAAGTCTCCATGGCTTCCCCGGAACGCACCCAGCCATACCTGCCTTGGTATATTTTTCGACCACCATAATTCACAGGTCCCCAGCTTGTTGCTCAACTCGCACATGGTGGCCCTCATCTCGTGAAGCAGGTCCCTTCTCCCCAGGTGAACCAAGTCATTCCCTCCTAGGTGTATTACTAATACATCGGGCGGTGAGTCACCCCCCCAGTCTCTGAAGGACTCTCAACATCAGGCTATTCCATCGCATGTCTGGTGTCCCAAGCCACATTATCCTCGTGCTGTAAACCCGTGCCTCCATTTTCTGCTATCCGCCCACTGAGATACCCTCTGGACTCCAGAATGGACCATCACCCAAACCGTCTTTCCTGGCAAATGAAGATGTAGAAGTTTGAAAATCGATTTATTAAACATAACACAGCAACCACAAATTACACTTGCACATAATTACACCAAATGTAATACACCAACATCTATGTCGCAACCCTATTTTACGCAACTAACTCTTTTCTTTGGTCCATGTTTGCTTGGGGCCCCTTATGGTCGTATGTATTTTTTATAACAGTTGGACTCCCAACGCCCCACCAGATTGATGCGTTCCTCCGGCAAGCCTGCCCGGAAAGCCGTGGTCACTGCCCCTATTCAGAAAGAGTGGCTGCAGAACCGTGTGCCCTGGATCTTTTTGCCTGATAGCTCTAAACACACCTCCATTATACGCTGTACCTGATACTTGGTCAAGGGTGTACTGTCAGCGTGCATTAGGAAGTAGCCTTCTGTCGCAGGGCGCAGAACCAAGTAAGACGAGACTAGGCGCACTGGACAATACTTGGTGATCTCTAGTTTGTTCAGCACGATCACCCTGCCTTCCCCCGCCTGGTCCGTTTTAGATCTACGTAGCCTTACGGTGAGGGCCAGGCCTGCCAACACAGCATCCTGCTTGTTCAACGCCTCCCCCGACGTGTCCTGTCTTTACCTAGCTACCAGTTCCCCCATTCTAAATGCCCCGAAGAAGGCCAGGCTAAAGGTTGCCGAGAAGAGGGCAGCCTCAAAAGCAGAGTGGGTCGCTCTGCCCACCCAATCCAGCATCCCTTGTAGCGTTTCGAAATCTATGGCTGACCTGTTGTCAGGTGCTCGTGGATCACTCCTGGCCCAGCCTTTGAGCGCCGCCCGGATCAAGAAAGACTTAGTGGGATCTTCCTGCCCCCTTAATCTAGCCTGGTGGCTGATCGCCGACAGGTGTTCCCTAATCCATGGTTGGCTCTTCCCCTGGTCCTTGGCCCACAAAATGAAGTCCTGAGTCCTGCTCTCCAGGGATGACCTCCCTTCTTCCCATGTGCCGGTTACAGTACAGAATTTTTCCACACACGCTCTGTAGCGCTTGACGGTCCTAGGTAATGAGGACAGCTCGCCCATCCCCCTCAAGCGCTTTACAGATTCAGTAGGAACCATAGGTGTGCTGGAAAAGGGGTCATCTCCTCCCTCGCTCTCGGCCACGTCTCCCGGAACCTGTGCCACTGAAAATGAGAGAGAGCATCAGCCGCTGTGTTCTGCACCCCCTGTATATGACGCGCCCTACACTCAATGTTGTTAACTAGGCACACCCTCACCAGCTCCCTCAGTAAACACAAGACAAGCGGGCAGGACGCAGACTGAGAATTGATGGCCTGTACCACCGCCAGGTTGTCGGACCAGAAAAGGACCCTACGTGCCGACAGAACAGAGGTGGAAGGCCACCACTATTGGGAACAATTCCAGTACCGTAATGTTGGCCGTGATCTTCTTCCTGCGCCACACATTTGGCCATCCCTGCGCGCACCACTCTGTGTCCAGGATGACCCCAAAGCCCTCCCTGCCAGACGCATCTGTGAACAAGGTGAGTTCTGGAGTCCCCGCCCAAGGTGCCCTCCATAAGACTGCGCCATTAAAGTTTTCCAAGAAGCTCGCCCACATGATCAGGTCTTCCTTCATCCCCTTGCTTAGCCTGACTAGGTGATGCTTCCTTTTGACCTTAAAAAAAACTTGGAACGATCATTTTGCAATATTGGAAACCTCTTTCAGGACTTTATCCAGTGCCTGGGGGACACACCCCAAGTTCTGGGGGTGCATCCACATTCCTTTTGACCTTCGCCATTGCCCTTGCGATCCTATGTGCAAAGACCCTCCCCGCTGGTAATATCCTGGCGGCGAAGTTGAGCTTACCCAGAAGGCTCTGCAAGAAGCCCAGAGTGACCTTCTTCTGACCTATGGCTGCCTGGATATGCCATGCAAGGTCCTGGACCTTGTCTGCTGGGAGCCTGGATTCCCCTGCTAAGGTGTCAAGTTCAATCCATAAAAAAGTTAACACTTGCGCCGGACCTTCCGTCTTCCCTGGCGCAAGAGGGACCCCCAAATCACTGGCCAGCCTCTCAAAATCCCTAAGGGCATTGCTGCAGTCCTGAGACCCATCTCGCCCAATGAATAGAAAATCGTCCAGGTAGTGTGTCACCCCTACGACCCCATAGCCTGTCTGAAGAGCCCACTGAAGGAAGCTAATGAATGCCTTGAAGTAAGCACAGGAGACAGCACAACCCATGGGCATGCACCGGTCGTACAAGTACCTGCCTTCCAGCTTGAAGCCTAGCAGGTGTTGGATGCTTGGATGCACTAGTAGTAAGCGAAACGCCAATTCGATTTCCGCTTTGGCTAACCAGGCGCCCTTTCCCGCCCTCCTGACTAGGTCCAAAGCCACGTCCAGTGTACAATACGTGACAGAACAAGCACCTTCCTCCAGTCCATGGTTGACCGAGCCCCCTTCCGGGTAAGAGAGGTGGTGGATTAAGCAGAAGACCCCGGGCTCCTTCTTGGGCACCACCCCCAGAGGGGAAACCACAAAATTATCTAGGGGTGGTCGCAGTAAAGGGTCCGCCACTCTCCCAAGTGCCCTCTCTTTCTCTACTTTGGCCAAACAACTTCTGTCTGTTCCTTGGCTGACCTGAGGTTATCGGCCTCCCTGGCCCCTTCAGGTCCCACAAAAGGAATTTTGAAACCCTCACAAAATCCTGTTAGTAGCATATGCCTGTCCTGTGTGAGCGGGTACTGTCTGAGGAGAGGTACAAGGTTTGACAAACTGACTGGTGAAGGGCCCTTAATAGTGCCCCCATCTACCCGGGGATGGGCTCCGGTGGGAAGTGAGAGGGCATTGGGTAGCATAATCTGAGTGGACCAAGAACTTTCTATCTCAGGGGTGTGGGATGGGTTGTTGGAAGGACCCAGAATGCCCCCTCTAACTTCCAGTGTCCTGCTTACCTTTGCTGGTGGTGCCCCTTGCTGAGAGTGGCAAGAAACCGCTGGGTGGGGGCCCCCACATTTGTTGCATGCGTGCAAAAATTTACATGTTTTACCCCAAGAGCAAGACCCAGTGTTGAACAAACGGCAGGTCCCTGGGGGCGACCTTCTGAAACCCCCTCTATTGCCCCCTCTCCCCCTGCTCCCCCCCGAAAGGACTGTTTGTCACCCTGTGTCTCAGTGTGAGAGGTACTACTGCTTGCATCCTTGTTCACCTGACTTTTAGGCTGTGCCCCTGCGCCTTGCAGCGTGCGTGATCCCATGTGATCTAGCCATAGCTGTACTTCCTTCTGGTCCCAACGTATCTCAGGACACAAGGACATCCTTTTCCTAAACTCCCTGTCATCGTTCACCCAGCCCTGTCCCCCCCACTTCATTGCCTCATTGCGAATTAACGCACAGTATTGCAAGAGTCCCTGACCCTGCTCAGGATGTTTTTCCAGGATGACTGCGGACAGACTGGCAAACGCATCTAGCCAGTTCTCTATGGTCTTCTCTGGCCATGGCTGGTACTTAACCTTCTTGTCATCCTCCTTCACCCCCGCTTTTCTGGCATCTACCCCATCCTGACCCAACAAGAGCAGAGAGAAGATATCTATCAGCTCTCGCCTCCAGATAACCTCCTTGGCCGCTAAGGGGACCTGCCAGGCCAAGGAGCAGTGACCTGACAGCAAAGGTCCTGCTGCGACTGGCTGAAAAGGCGCGGGGGGTACGATATGCTGGACAGGGGGAACCCCAATCAGCGGTGCGATGGCCAGCGGAGATGGCTTTCCTAGCACGGCTTGACTACTGCTTGCAGGGATGCTAACAAGCGCACTGGAGGATGGCGAGGAACTAACTGGCACAGCGCCCGTTGAGACTGCGCCTCCTGCAAGTTAGGAGGCGCCGGAAGGATGGCGGGGTCGCAGAAAGGGACACCTCCCCAGCTCCCTCCAGAGGCTTGCTTGGCGCTGGTGTGGCCGCCACCCCCGACGACCCCCCGGGGGTTGCGGGGGCAGGCGCCCCCTGCAGGGTTTGCTGAATATCCGCCTGGTTACCCCACACCCTAGCAGCTGCCCGCACCACTCCCTCTCCCATAGGAGTGCTGCTGCCAAAAGGTGGGGGGCAGGGGCTCACCTGTCCCCCTCTTAGCTCTGCCATGAAGTTCTTGAGCGTCAGTGAGCTTTCCAAGGTCTTCCCGCGTAGTGTACATAGATGCGGCCGGATTGTCTTGCGGGGTCACTGGCCCCAAGGGCTGAGGGGTGGCCTGCTGGGGCCCTGCCTCCTTCTGTACGTGCAGTGCCCTGGATTTCACTGGCAGCGGGTCTGCCGGGAAGTCCTTTGACGTGGGCTTGCGGACCCGTTTTGATGCTCTCGATGGCCCGGCCTCAGTGTTGAGGTCAAGCTCAGGAGGGGGCAGCTCGCAGATGACGCCAGAGTCCTCCGATTCAACGGCCTTCAAGATCCCCGTGGCCCAGGACAGGCCCTTCCCCTTGGCCATCTGTATAAACGCTGCCCACTGTGCTTCCTGCGTGGCGTCCGGCAGCGAATCGTCCACCTGCGACATCTGCGTGAAAAGGGGCGGTGAGCCCTGGCTATCCATGTCAGATCGTCGGTTCCTGCGTCCCTCCATCTACGGAGATAAAGATAGTGTCAGACAGCACAATGCCACACCCTGGTCTGGCCAGGCCTCTTGCCGTTAGGTGCTGTGCCCCATCCCCACTACCCGTAACCACTTACTCAGAGACTGAACACAGCGATAATTCTGAGTGCGAGATGAAAAGACAAGTTAGCATAGCCCCCGTTGCGTCTTGCGACCTTCTTTGCTGGTCACCGTTCACCCCGCGACCCCATCCCCGTCCGTGTCTGAAACACACCCTCCCCTAAAGCACCCCCTGCCCGTACCTGATCCTGTTTGCCGTCAGCTCCTATCATATTGCTGTTTGAATACTTGTTCACTTAACCCTGAAATTAGAAAACAAGAGTTACCCTCCATCCTGAGCCTGGTTGTCCCAGACCCCCGCACACTGGCCCCAGTGTGCTCTGACCCTTGTACCTGTTGATGCCTCTGGTGGCCCCCCAGGTGAGTTGGGCGGCGATCGGCGCGGTGCCTGCATAGGGACATAAGACATACATCAGACACCCTGCCCCCCATCAATACAACTGCGGAATACTCCGCGTGGAACGGGGTCCCAAATGCCCCGGAACAGCTGCCAAATGCATAGTAATTAGGTTGCCTGCTGCCCCCGCCCATCCCCTCCTCCCCCAGAACAGCCCCCGCCTCCCTATGCCCGGCCATGGAACTGCCCCGGAGAGATTTGCCCCGGCCAAAGGAAACCCGCCCAACCGCAGGCCAGGGGAGAGGCCATCTAAACCAAAAGCCCAGCCAAGCCTGCCCTGGCGGCAAAAAAGTGGAATGCCGGACGAGAGGGAGAAGGAAAGATCACATGTGATCACACAAGCTGGCCGGGGGGGAGCCGCGACAGCGCAGGATGTCTGGCCCAGTTCACTTAGATGGCGGTGGAGAGATATCGACACAAACAACACATTAGGGGGATGGGCTATGAAGAGGGAATATGCGATGTAGAACAGCGCAGATATAAACCAAATGGCGATGGTAACACCGGAAAAAGTGCAAGGGAGCGAGTAAACACACTTTTACCGATATTCTCAAAAAAGGCGGCGATACCCTGCGGTAAAGATCTCAACGGTAACACCTAAAATGGCGAAGGGACTGAACAACCATGTGTTCGGAAAATAAATCGCCCGGATGATTCCAAAAGTGAGAGGCGACAGCAGAGACTGATTTAATTAAGGCATAATCCGCGTTAAGGCATAGGTGCCACCTGGTGGCTGTTATGGTGTGCTGCCCCGGCAGCGTGGCAAGAAAGTGGAGGGGGACCCCGTCCGATGTAGGGCGGGCGATGCGAGAATACTGGGCAGATGCGGGCGCATGCGCCCCTCGGGGTGGAAAGGGCCCCCAACACACAAGTATGCTGCCAACAGGAGGCATGCAGGAGGTGCGGCGCGGCAGACAGAGGAGGCCCATCCGCGGCAGGGGCAGGCGCTGCGGGGGACACAGGAAACACGCGGAGAGCAGGCGCCCGCACGTAGCGGCCTGGGACCCCGGGGGTGGAAAATCCGAGGGCCGACGAGCGGGCGGGAGCAGGGGGGAACATCCCCACCCCTCTCGCAGGTGCCCACACGCCGGAGTCCCCCACCTCTGCAAGGCCCGGCCCGGAACAGAGCCCCGCCACCGGACGGGGCACCAGCAGGAGACGAGAGCCCCCACTGCGCCCCCCATCTGCAGGTCCCGGCCACGGCGGACCGGGACCCACCGAAAGATGCCGCCCGCCCTCCCCTGGGCAGGGAGAAGGAAAGGAGACCGGCCGCGGCAGGTAAGGCCCCACGCCCCACAACAGAGAGCCCAGGCGCCCGAGCCCTCTGCGAAATCCCCCCCCAGGCAGGCAAGGCGCGCTGCGAGGACCCCTCCTCCACCCCCTCCTAAGGGCCCAGCCAACGGCCCGGACCGCCAAGGAGGCGCAAGACCCACCAACCTCCACTAGCTGTCCCCACCCCAGCTAAGAAGAACTCCCCAGGGGAAAGGGAGGAAGAACTAGGAAAGGAAATGCCCGGCCCCCGGAGGAAAGTCCGGGGCGGGGGGGGGCGCACTCACCTCAAAACAGCATCAGGGCAGCCAATCAGGAGGGGCACCGTCGTCTGGTCAGCAGAAAAGAGGTCGCTCTGAGGGCGGGAAAGGTATAAATACCTTTCCTCCGGCCCCCCCCCTCCTTCCGGAAGTGACGCTGCGCAGGGGGACCCACCCGGGTCCCCTGAAAACACTGCACAGCTGGCGAATGTGCCATCCTGTGGCACTAAGGCTGGCCGCCCTCTTAGTAGGGCCCCTTCGTGGGCCCGGGGCAGCCAGGCATAGTCAGGACCTCTGCTATTTCTGGGTGGGCTTGAGCGCTGAGGATTCTGAACCTTTCTTTTAGGCTAAACACGTTTCTGGCACAATAACCTGAATATAAGAAGACCCTTTCCTCCTGTCCTCATAGTTTTTCGAAGAACTGCTCCTACCTTTATCAGGCAAGGCATGCTTACTGTCTTTAAAGGCATTGGCCACCATTTGTTCGAGCTGATGCCTCAATAATTTCATGTCTTGAGAGGGCATCTTCAATACTGCTGCTTTTTCTGCTGCCTTTGCCTTCCAATCCTCAGCCCCCTTTGTCTTTTGGCTAAGACTGAGGCATCTATTGATAATGCTTCAGATCTTATAGCATCACAAGATGTATCCGTCAGAAATCGCGCTTGGTGTTCTATGTTAACTAGTAACTTGATCAAATCTTCCACCTCCTGCTAAGCAGCTGTCAAAGTTTCAATATCCTTCTCCAAGTACTGAGCAGTATAGATTGCATGTGTTTGAGTTCTTACTGACATACTATTAGCCCCATGAGCTCTTTTCATAGCCTTCTCTATTCTCTTATCCGCCTGATTCTTTGGTGTACAACTCTCTGGGTAGGCAGAGGTGTGGCAAATTAGAGTGTTCAGCATTGCATCAATCTTAATGGAATGTGGAAGATTCTTATCTGTGTTCTCCAACATATAAATGTTCTGCAGGAATCTGGAATTACTAAGCTGTTCCAGGTCTTTCCATTTATGCAAGTCAGAGCTTTACATTTTTTGATGGAGGGGCATGGCAAGAGCTGAAGGTTTAGGACAATGTGAAAAGAGTTCCTCTTCTTCCGGAGAGTGCCTCCCTTCTGGAAAACTCAAGTTACAATGCTCATCGTCTGAGTCTGCAAATGCTGCTACTTGTAAGGAACTTCCCACACTCATGTGCTCAATATTCTGTACATGTTTAAAATGTCCGATACATGCGGATTTTAATGAATAAACCACTAAAATTGTGTCAGGCTCCATTTTAATGGTTACAACTTGCAATATGTGTTAATAATGGCACCTTTTAAAATCCAAACTCCATGGGTTGAATTTTAAAAGGTGCAATAATCATCGCATCTCCAGCCGGGCCTCTCGTAATGAAGCAAAAGTTGAATAATTAAATGTTTAACTCCTCAAAATCTCAAATCAAAAAGTATTTTCTCGCTATAATAGATCGAGTAGTCGACTGTTTAATGGATTCTTCCACAGCATTCAATGTCTATTGAACATGTTAATCAATGCAATTTTGTTTTCCTCTAGCCTTCATTAGGAGATTATCTATAATATAAAATGTATAGCAATAGGAATAACCATTTTTAAATGCAAATCAGTAATAATGTAAGCAAACTACCACAACTCATTAAACAAATTCAGAAAGAAATTGCTAATTATCTGTCCCTAATGGTTGTATGTTACAGGGCCAAGCTGTTGACATCAGATGTTCCACCGCACAGTTTCACTTCTTCCACAAAGAGGAAGTAGAAAGCACAATCTGTTATTAAACTCAACCATGGAAGAGGACTGCCTCAGTGTTTTCTCTTGGGACATCTGATACAAAACATGTGTATGACTATACATCGCAGTATAGTGTGGAATCCATAGACATCATGACATCGTAGTTCATGAACTAGACCAGGGGTACTCACAAACTTTCTGTTGGGGGCCAAATTTATAGTGTGGTTTGTGGCCGAGGGCCGCACCTTGGGGGCGGGGTCATTGGGGCAGGGGGCGGGGCTAGAGCAACAAAAAAAAACTGTGACCATGAGGTGGAACACAGGTCCCTGCAGCAGACGCCTTCGTCCACTGAGCCACCGGACCCGGCATACACATATCTCTCTCTCTCCCTCTCTCTATCTCCCTCCCTCCCTCCTCCGTCTCCCTCCCTCTCTCCTTCTATCCGTCTCTCTCCCTCTCTGTCTCTCTCTATCTCCCCCTCTCTGTCTCCCTCTCTCTCTGTCCCCCTCCCTCTCTGTCTCCCTCCCTCTCCCTCTCCCTCCCTCTCCCTCCGTCTCCCTCCCTCTCCCTCCGTCTCCCTCCCTCCTCCATCTCCCTCCCTCCCTCCGTCTCCCTCCCTCTTGTCTCCCTCACTCTCTCTCTGTCTCCCTACCTCCCTCTCACTCACTCTGTTTGTCGCCCTCTCTCTGTCTCCCTCCCTCTCCCCTCTCCCTGTCTCCCTCCCTCTTGTCTCCCTCCCTCTTGTCTCCCTCCCTCTGTCTCCGTCTCCCTCTGTCTCCATCCCTCTGTCTCCCTCCCTCTTGTCTCCCTCCCTCTTGTCTCCCTCCCTCTTGTCTGTCACCGTCTCCCTCCCTCTGTCTCCCTCCCTCTTGTCTCCCTCCCTCTTGTCTCCGTCTCCCTCCCTCCGTCTCCCTCCCTCTCTGTCTCCCTCCCTCCCTCTCCCTCTGTCTCCCTACCTCTGTCTCCCTCCCTCTGTCTCACTCACTCTGTTTGTCTTCTTCTCCCTCCGTCTCCCTCCCTCCGTCTCCCTCCCTCTTGTCTCCCTCCCTCTCTCTCTCTGTCTCCCACCCTCCCTCTCACTCACTCTGTTTGTCTCCCTCTCTCTGTCTCCCTCCCTCTCCCTCTCTCTCCTTCCCTCTCCCTGTCTCAATCCATCTCTCTCCCTCCCTCTATCTCTCTCTCTCCCTCTGTCTCACTCACTGTGTTTGTCTCCCTCCCTCTCTGTCTACCTCCCTCTGTCTCCCTTCCTCCCCCTCTCTGTCTCCCTCCCTCCCTCTCTCTCTCTCTCTCTCCCTTGTCAAGGTGGCGCCTTGGATACATGTAGGTTTGCACTGTTTTACAGTATGTCTGGAGATGCGCTCATAGAAGAAAGGGGGAATAGGGTCACAGCAAGTATAATAACTCAAAGCCACAAACATAAATTGAGATAGTCATGACAGAAAGAGCCAGGCCTGCTCTATGTGAGCTGACTTGTAGCCCCATCTCTTTTTTACACCGTCTCCTTCCTCCTGTCTTGACGACCCCTACTCCTCTTTTGGCCACATGTACCCACATCCTCCCTAACGCTCTTTTCCCCATTGTTGCCCTCTTTTCTCTGCTATTCACTTTCTCACCACTTAATTCCCATTCTTCTTGAATCCTCCCCCTCAATGAGCCTACCCCATCAGCAGCAAAAAGCATCCGGTCCGGGCCTACACCAACCCTCATAGTTCTTCCTCACCCCACCCTTCCTGATTTCCCCCCTCATTGCCCGTCCTCGTTTCATCCAACATATCCTCCATTCATTTTCTACCTTTTTGTTTGATGTCCGGAGACTATGTGGAATATCAACATGGGCGTCTGTAGGCACAGTTCCTATTCTGAGAGGGGAGGAGACCAACGGGAGCAACAAATTGAGGGTCCCCCTGAACTCAAAGGTGCGCTTTCACGGGAGACTAGACAGAGCTTATTTCAATTCTCTTCACTTTTTTAGCTCTTGTTCTCGAGTGTACTGTAGCACCACAGTTCCAGTTTAATTGAGAAAACAGCACTTTAACCATGGAAGTGTTGGTCCTTGCTTCCCTGGATCACACACAGCCGCCGCACCCAAGTACTTCACAGGTCTTTTAAAGACCATTCACTTGGTGGAGTGGAGATGCAGGGGCGCTAAGAAGAGGTGAAATAGAACAAAGCCTCATTAACAAGTGAATGGTTTTTAAAAGAATCGCCCGGCCCCCATAGCTCCGCGCTTCAACCTCCGATATAGAAAAACACAGAGGTATGTTGCCTGTAAGGTCCGCGGGACGCCAAGAAAGGCTTGCCGGGCCGCTGGCGGCCCGCGGGCCGTACTATGAGTACCCGTGAACTAGACCGTCAATCCTTAAATATTATCAGGAACAAAAAAAGATCAGACATGGGTCCCTTGCGCACTATGTCACTGTATTCAAGCTAGCCTGGCTGATGAGGGGTGATATCCTGAAACCAGTCCCAGGATGCTTGTTTATGGTCCAGGGAAGACCTGGCCCGGTAGTTCGAGCTTGCACTGTTCCTATGAGGAGCAGGGTCAACACCGGGGAGGCATAGTGAACAAAAGAATGATGGATTCAACCCAAATGTTTTGACTGGGGGTGAGTTGTTGAAAAGTTTTAGCACTCTGACCATCATCTTGTTGCGTTTGCTATGTTTGCGCTATGTGGCCAAGGGTATGCCCAGATGTGGGCCCCATGCTCACTGTGCCACTGGATTCAAGCTAGCATGGTTGATGAGGGGTGATATCCCGAAACCTGTCCCAGGATGCTTGTTTCCAGGCCTGTGAGGACCTGACAGTTTGGGCTTGGGCTGTTCCCATGAGGAGCAGGGTCAAGGCTGATGAACAGATGGCTGGGTCCAAACTGAGGTGGCATGGTGAGTAAAATAACAATGGGTTCAACCCAGATTTGCTGTCTGGGGGTGAGTGGTTGAAAAGTTTCAGCACTCAGTCCATCATCTTGTTGTGTTTTCTATGTTCAGCATATTTAAAAGGCATACATCATAACGTCATAACAACATTTGTTACTCCCTTTATGTAGCTGTTTAACAAGTTAAATAAGAAGGATAATTCTTAAAGAAAAGCCGCAATGCCACATGAAAATTAATGCCCTTATTATGTGACAATTGGATTTCAAATACTAAAGCCAAAAGTATCAAAAATGTCAAAAACTTAAGGACAGCACATAAAAAACAATTTATCATTATCAAATGGGCATTTAAATCTTGAGGTACTCTATGCTGTTAGCTCCATGCTCACGTGAAATTTCAAAATGACGTCATCCACAAGATTATAAAAAACAGAAAACACGTGCTCCTCCTTTGAATATTTAAATACATCAGGAATTTCAATCCATTTTGTTTCATCCTGTTCCATTCATTTAATGTGATTGCCCCTCTGAGAGGTAGGGTAACTACTTCCGGAACCAGTAATCTGAACTGATGTGGGTTGTGTCATTCCTCCACAAAATATTGCTAAATGGGAAATTCTTTTTTTCTAGTTCTTATGATGTTCATTGCAGCTTTGTTTGATAGTTCTTTCAGTCATTCCAACATATTACTTTATACAGTGACAAGCTATTCTGTATGTACAGCATGGGGTCTCACACGTTGCACAGTCCTTAGGGAGAATTTGTTTTCAGTGAAATTAGTCATCGGTTCCCCTTTTTAAATATAACTGCAGTTAACATTATGTCAACATGGAAACATACTTTTTGTCTCAGACTTTGTCCTCTGTGAGAAAGTTTCTCATGTAAAGCGCGTAGTCACAAGACAGATTTAAAAACGGTTGTGCATGAGGGGCAGAAACAGGAAATCCTTGATTTGTAATTCTGCGTTATCGTAATGTCCTGTACAAAATAAAACAATTTCAATGTCCATTTGATAATAGTAAATTGATGGTTATGCGGATGTAGTTGACAATATTTCTGAATCATTGATATATTTTGGTGCTATAGAACCACCTCTTTTACCGTGGGATCAATTTATCAAGGGCCCAACCTTGCGCAAAGCGAGAGTTAGTATTGGATACAATTCTACCTGCCGCGAAACTGAAGTATTTTTCTTGTTTGCGCTTTAAAAATGCATTCTCGCGGTCACGACTTACCGGGTCCCTGCGTTCGCCTACAAGTTTTCCTATCCGTTCGCGCGCGCCACAAGATGTTGGATTGTTGGTAGCCGGTCGCGCTATCCCGCAAGAGTTTGCGATCGCGAACACGTCATTGCGATCCTGAACAGGAAATAAGCATCGAGAGCAAGATGGCCGCGCCCATTAGCGACCGCATGGGCAAGTTGGAGATATATTTCCCCGCGAGCATGCAAAAACACATCGCGAACGGGCGGGAAAAGCAATCTCCGCATCTTCGCGAAATTTTCGCATGCTCGCGGAGATTTTGTGCAATTTCCTTACCAATGGTCTTCCAGCAGACATCTTTAAATGTGCATCGGAGGGCTGGGGAACGCTCTTATCCCCACTTTTTAACTCCGCCTTTAGTTCAGGTCAAAACTCAGAAGCTTGGAACTGATATTCGGGAAAGGCGATCCAAAAAGCCGGCCAACTACAGCTTTATGGCTTTGCTTGACCTGTAGGCAAAAGCATATGTCTGAGTGTTACTAAGGAACTTGGAATGCTGCATAACAGACAACGGCTGCTTCCATTCTTTCAGACAGGCTTCCATAGAGGAGCAGCCACCATTGACAATATCTTTGTATTGGCTGCCCTAAGTCATCAAGCTGCTCAATGTAAACAAACCCACTCTTGTGCGCTTTATAGAATTTAGCGCAGCTTTTGATAAAGTTGATAGACCAACGCTGTGGAGGAAATTATTACAGTGGGGCATTCCCGCTAACCTCCTAAGAGCTATGATTTCTCTTTACTCTGCAACATGGGTCCATGTGAGAACTGACTCAAACACACTTACCCCCAAAAATCCCCACTTTGGGGGCCTGAAGCAAGGCTGTGCTAGTGCCTCAACTTTTTCAATTTATACACAGCACATCTGGGGAAAGCTCTAGCAAACAGTATCCTTGATCTTCCCCGCTAGGCCACAGGCCACTTCATATGCTTCAGTACGCAGACGATATAGTTATTATGGGCCATACATAAGTGGGTCTCCAACGAGCACTGACCAGCCTCCACGGATACAATGAGAAGAACATTCTCACTGTTAACCCAGAAAAGAACACAATTGTGATTTCTAGTTGCTGTAAGAATAAGAACTCAGTCTCATGTTTCATGGGACCCAAGACCATCACTTCGGCAGCAAAATATAACAATCTGGGGGTGTGGTTCACTGAATCTGCTCAATCCTCTGCACACAAAAGATTGCTAAAAAAGAAATCAACTGCTATCACTTACGGACTAGCCAGCCTTAATAATAAACTAAACTACCCTTCGGCAGCAGCAGTAATTAAAGTTAATCAGGCTTCCCTTGCCCCAGCACTACAATATGACCACCAGGCTTTCCCTGGTGCCTGTTCGAAATGCCTTGAACACAATTTCTTGTGGATATGCTCATGGAACATCAACGGGCTAAATAGCAAGATGGCAGACCAGGTCTTCATAAACTATCAGAGGTCATTTCACATCATTGCTTTACAGGAGACATGGTTGATCGATCCACCACACTTGCAGGGATATCTACGCTTCTATTCACCAGCACTTAAGAAGGCAAGATATGGACATCTGCAGGGAGGCCTGGCAATCTATGTGAATAACACATGCACAACCGCAGCTCACACAGTTGGTTTGATAGCACCAGAATCCATTGCCATAAAAATCTCTACCTCAAATGGGCCATCATGGAATGGGCACAAGGATATTGGGATAATAAACACTTATATACATCCTAAAAGGAAAATCAAGGACACAAAACAATTGGCCAACTTTGTAGAGCTTTGTATGAGCGAGGTCAATACACCAGATACAATACTCACAGGGAATTTTAATCTACACCTACTTGGCTCATCAATAGCGGAGGAGGTAACACTACAGAATCAGTTTTGGAATATCCCGCCACAGGGTAATAATTCACCAGAATTACCCACAAAAACCGGCCAGTGCCTTATAGAGGAACTTGAACATCTTAACCTCAGAGATGTGAACGGCAGAAGTACAGACCTCACTCCCCCGGCATTCACTCATCACTCATTAACCAAAAACTCAACACTTGACTATACGTTTTTGTCTCTAACCCTTTTCAATTAAATGTTTTCATTTAGTATGGGTGACAAAGCTGACAGTGATCACCGGCCTCAGGAGCTCATACTACGCACGAATATGCTAATTCTTGTGAAATGGAATGGCCAGCCAGGTATGATCACCACAATCAATTAAAAGAAAATAACATTTGTGCAAGCGACGCAAGAGAACTTTCAGCAAGCAGCAACACTTTTATTCGAATCACGTGAAGAGGACAATGAAACAGAGAAATGGATAAACTATACGAACGCCTTGACAAAATACTTTGCCGTCCCAATTAAATCAAGGACACAGCAAAGCTACAGCGGCAATTTCAACTTCACTAGGATCCAAAAGAGCAAGATAAGATCCATAAAACATACTATTAATTACACGTTACGGCAGGTACGGCGGTCACCAACCAACACCTTAAAACTAGCAGCATTACAACAGCAGAAAACACAGCTGAAACAAGCGATATGGGAAGCCAGGAGAGATAATGAGGATTCTCTTTGGGCAAAACTTCATGCAGATACCAAGCAGAATGACAGTGCAAGGTTCCGGGAGACAATAAAAAGATTTACTCACTCATCACACGAGGGTCTGTCTTCTAATATATCCGAGGAGGATTGAGCTACCTACCCTGGAAATCACTTTCACCAAGAAAAAATCTCATCACAAATAGGAATTAGCACAGAGATAATACAGTGGGCTACCACTATTAAGCATCAACCCAATGAGGAAAAAGTATCAGCACAGGAATGGAACCAAGAACAGCTGGGAGTTATACCCTCAAATAATCCCCTCAAAATAATTAAAAGCTACATTAAGAAGGGAAGACAAGAAGGGGCGCCGGGCCCCAATGGAATACCACCTGTGCTATACAAACAAGATGCAGATTATTGGGCAAAAGTACTTAGTCCTCTGTTCATGGAATTAAGGCAGACAGGTCTACTTCCTCCATCCTGGTGGGCTTCGATAATTTCGCCCATCTTTAAGTCAGGTGATAAGACTTAGCCTAGGAACTATTGCTTAGCTGCCTTTTTGGACAATGAGGCAAAATTCTTTGCAGTCACTCTGTTGGACGAACTGCAACTTTGGGCTGAAGACAATTAAATTATTCCCCTAAACCAAACTGGCTTCTCCAAATCTGTTGGAACTGTAACAAACATAACAACCTTGGCTGTGTTAATAGATAAGGCAGAGACTACAAAAATGCCACCGGGCTTCTTTTGATCACGTAAATCGCAAAAGACTTTGGATAAAATTGGCCGGCTGGGGCATACCTCAGGCTTTACTAAATCTGCAAATCAATCTGCATACTGAGACCTGGAGGCAAATAAAGTTGGGGGATGGGTCAGCTCTATCAAGAAAGATACCAACAAAGAAAGGACTCAAGCAGGGCTGTGTGCTGGCCCCAACCCTATTTAATCTGCTTCTCGCAAACATTATCCCGCTACTAAATGCCAGCAATTCACACGCTCCAAAAGTCGGGAATCTTGTATTACCGTGTCTACTTTATGCTGACGACCTAGTTTTGATTAGCCAAACGAAGGTGAGTCTACAGAATCTTCTTAACACTACATTTGATTACTCTGAGGCAAATAATCTGAATATTAACTTGGTAATCATCAACAAAGGTGGGCATCTTGCAGCCCAAAAGGACACAATTAAAAGGAAGGGAACAGCCCTAGCAGTCTCGATGAGAAACCTTAACTCTAAACTGATCGGCCCCTCACTTGCCCTATTGGTTGAAGTAATACGGGCAAAACTCTTGCCTACAATAACTTATGGGAGCGAGGCACAGAGGGGAAGGCACTCCAAGCTCTTGGATGGTGTGGTCGCAAAAGTGTATAGAATAATATTTGGTCTACCAACAAGAGTCTCTCCAGTACAGATTAGGCTTGAGTTTGGTGTTCAAAAACAGACCCTCGCAAGACAAGGTGCAACAGTCATCTTTTGGGACAAAGTAAGAAAATCAAAACCAAGAACCCTAAATTGGCATTTGTGGTCAGAACTACAAAAGAAAAAATCATCACCAGCGGCAAAATATCTATTAGCAAGCTTGACCACCCTGGGTCTCATTGAGCTTTGGGAAACACCCATAAGTCACTGCCTTCTCAAAAAAGTAACAAAGAAAACAGTAAAGAGCCAATCCTGGACCAAAGACAAGGCAGCCCAATCCAGAAGGTCGCACGGCTGGATGATCTTGAGCTCCTATTCCACTCTTGCTGCTCAAAAATACCAAGCCCTAGGGTTTGCCATGTCTACTAAAATTCAATTCTTAAAGTACTGACTTGGCCTGCTACCATGCACAAAGCACTATCCACACTGGCTAAAAAAACAACCCAATTCCATCTGTCGCCTGTGTGGTGCAGCGCATGAAGACATGCTGCACCTTCTCTGTATGTGCAAAGAATTAACACAGGAACAGAAACAGCTATTAAAGCCACTTTTTAATCAGGGAGGTATCCGCACACGGAGGCAGGCTGTGCTGGCGTGCTTTGCACCTGAGGGCACGCAGCTGAACTGCCGCCTGTCAAAATATTTGAGACAAGTAGAAAAGAAAATGCCACAAAATCCCGATGCTGACCTCAGGCCACCAACTTCGGATAGAATAACATTATAGCGAAAAGGAAAAAAGTCTGACGCTGTTAAACAAATGTTTATTTTACTAATATATTGCACAGACCAATTGGCTTGCAGTGATTTTTACAGATTTTTAGTCAATTGTTTTACACTATTTTAAAAATTGTAACTTACAAATAAAATGCTATGAGATATTTTGTAGCAATGGTATTAAGTAACTGTGCTAAATTAAAAAACGTAAAATACCTTGGACACGCTCAGTGTGCCGGATACAAGAAGACCTTCCAACTCCCTAACTACCTCCGTAGATCCTGACTTAGATTGGAATTCTGTCTGGTGAAAGAAACTTTAGGCAGCGAGGTGGACTTTCCGAAATTTTATATATGTACACTGAAAGCACTAGAGAACTCCCTCAAGGCCTGCCTCAGACAGAGTCATCTTTGAGAAACCTGGGACTCCATGGAATAGACAACTACAGAGAGCAGTAGCCAACTCTTCAATAGATCCAGCATCCCTTGCCCTTGAGTCCTTTACCTTTGCAACAAGGAAAAAGACAATCAAAAGGCAGGTATGGCTAGCCTCATTTCAGCAAGACCTAGCCTCTCTAAAGTCCTCAGAGATCTTACGCCTTTAAACTCCTCATACTTGGTCAGAAGATCCCAGCCTTCATTATCAGTCGCCATCAACTGCAGAGCGCGGAGAGACATTATGTACATGCCCCGCTTGGGCTACCAATACTAGATTTTAACACGGCATGGGCCAATCAAGACAATTGAGGGGCCTGCAGGCGATGCAACGTCAAACGAGAATCATGGCTGCACCTTTTGTGCTGCTACCCCCCGACTGTCGATGCAAGGAGGGTCCTACTCAGACCAACATTTTTGACAAAGGTGGTCTGCACTTGCACAGAGGCATCCAATGTATGTTTTTCACAAACTGATGCTACCACCCTTTCACGGTGCGGGAAATTCGTTAAAATACTCAGAGATACTTTACAACTTTGTCCTGGATCCTCCCAACCCTGGCACAAAGTTCCAAAACTTATAACAGATTATTATTCAAAGACAATTGGAACTAACCAGCCATGCCCTCTGTGCCCCTTTCTCTAGTAAATGGCTCAAGCACATAATTGCATGACTACATTCTTTGCCATGTCCATGTTTACATCTGCTGACTGTGTTTGTTGTTTGCATAATAGTCTGGTCTCCCTACGCAATCTGTTCCATTTTTAAATAATTACTGTATAGCATACCAATTTTAAGATCTTAAAATTGCTTTTAATTGTATCCAATCTATTGCATTTCAAATAATTTCTGTAAGTCATACCAATTTTAAGATCTTTAAACTGTTTTTAAAATTAATAATGACATTATGTACCAGCACTTTATAATGAAACCAAACAACAATTAGGCCTCTTTGAGAAGCAATCATAGCCACACAACTCATACTTCTACAGTCGAGTGGAACTACTGCTTGCATAGACTAGAATTTGTTTTAAATATCTATAACTTGTATACTTATTTATTGTGTTCTATCAACCTTACAAATGCTCTCATTTTCTTTTAATAGAATATGTATGAATCAAATAGTTAATTGTTTTATATCATGTAATGGTTTTAATTAACGGAATCATGACTAATAAACTATTGTCCATTTCCTATTGTATGCGCTCTACCACTACCCTTAAATAAAAACATTAACCAAACTGAATAAATCAATATGCTCTTTCTGAGTTTAGGGGTTTGTTATTAATCACTTTGCAGTAAGTATGCTGCACTTAATTGAATCTATTTCATTCATTAGACAACTGAGACTTAATTCATTCTTACCCAAGGACGAAATACAGAGAGGAAGTACTAGTACTATGCAATCTATTTTGGAACTTACTCTTACAGAGAATCAACATAAAGAAAGTGAATACCTAATTAAGATATCCAACCTTCAACAGTTAATTTTAAAACTTAAACACAGCTTAAAATAAACGTTTAAAACAAATGTATCTGAAATTACTCACTTCCAAGTTAATACAGGTGCAAGGCCGTGACTGTCAATTTGGCCACCAAGAAGTAACACTCAATGGCTCCCACAACCCAATGGAAATTCTATGAATATACGGAGCTACCTGCAACATCTGAGTGAGGGCTCTAGACAACTTCATATAGAGAGGAACCGAGCCTTAATATTAGAGTGCCCTGCTTGAGCTTATCTATGTATCAGATAGGCAGAAATCCATTGATCCAGAGCCGTCCACCCCACCCCACCCCACCCCCAGGGCGACAAGCAGAAAGATGACACACACCAGAGAGTAAACGGAGCAGGCAGGTAATGCTTGAGCTGTCCTGCTGCTGTGAATTGAAGTGCTGGAGGTCCAGACATGAAGAAGATGGCCAGCGAGGCCCCCCTGGAGAGCTGCTGACCTGCCTAACATTGAGCAACCTGCTCCATATAAAAAGTGAGATGATCCATCGAAGCTGAGGTGGATCCTTGTGTGCCCCTGCTTGGACAGAGTCCTTGGTGTGCATGTCGGGGTGATTGGGGCCCAGGGCCTCCATCACCGAAGTGTGATGGAAGCTTGCTGGGTGTTAGCAGGTGGCCCCATAGGGCACGTGCAAGGCTGGGAGACCAGAGGCAAGGCCCCCTGCAAAGTGGCCTAGGTCATGACACATGGCACTTACATGAAGAGACAGCCCTACAGCTACAGCAGGGGTTAGAGATCGTTGGGGAATTTAGGTACAGTGTGATGAAAGATTCACACACAGGATTGAGTGGAACTGCATTCGAGAACGTGGACACAGCCCACCCCCCTCATTGATCTCTTAGAGTCGAGTCATACTGGAACTGGTACCTACAAGCCCCCTAATGCCCAAATCTGCTGGTGTGGGAGGGATGAGTCCAGGATTGCCCTCATGATGTACAACAGCAATGGGCCCAGTTTGGGGTGTGACAACTGAGCCATTCTCAGGTGCTGCTGAGCCGTGCTACAGGAAGTTAGCATGGGGACACTGCGTGCTTTTGGCACACACAGCCATGTAATAATGGCCAAGGATATATTTAGCTGGCAATCACAAACTAATGAGACTGTTCAGTATACAACCAAAATGGGCCCTGCGAATGCTGGACAGGGGGTTCCTTACAACTGTCCTGGAAATGGACGTGGAAATATTTGGACGGCTTTTTCGAAAACACAGAAATTCTAACTGCGATCAAGGAAACAGAGATTCTCCTAGAAAATAAGATAGATACGGTTGCCGAAGAAATTACACTTCACAAAGTTAATCTATGAAAGGTGGGAATTAGGACCTAAGTGACAGAGGAAGCAGAGGATATCATCACAGAATATTTTAATTGAGTCGCGCTCATCCATCATTAAAATGCAGAAAACCACAAAAAATTTAAAGGAGAAAGTGAGGGCATAGAACAGAAGCCTCAGAGGGAGAATAGGCACATCCTGGAGGTCTGGGAGTGGGCGGAAGGGGGCGGAAGGGGGATCAGTAAAAGTGTTACTGGCATGATGGATACGATACATGTGGAAACGAAAGGGCTTTCACAGTGCTTTAAGTGGGATGAAAAAGTTGTGGGGGTCCTAAAGGGGGCATGCCCAAAAAAACAAAAAAGCGTAACTAGGAATCCTTTCCAAGAGGTGTGGCCAACGTAATTAAGGCCATGGCTTAAAAAGTAACTAAAGTCCTGTGCTTTACACAGCTTGCACTTGAACTCATTTGTTTTTGTTACTGCATACAAACATGTCACACAACAACAAACAAATATACCTAAAACAAGTCAGACATATTGGTTTTGCCAATGGTTTTTAACTGGATCATGTAGTGTCTTGCGAGTTAACAATGAAAAAACCCTTTTGGCTCCTGATGAACTCCACAGAGCTATGGTGTAAGAAATAGAGTGTATTGCAGTGAAGGCTGCTTTGGAATGTTGAGTTCACAGTTACAAACAGATGAATAAAGACGTGTGATAACAAGCTCCTTCTGTGGCGTAGTCATGCGTGGGTACCCCCGCTGGGAAGACGCTACAAATGGAGACAAGATAGGGGATAAGTCACCCAAAGATTGACAGTGCTCTCTCAGAGAGTTTGTCATGGTGCAAGCAAACTGCTTGTGTGTGCCACGTGTGACGTCGTCGAAGTACAGAATCAACGCAGAATGCATGTGGAGTCAAAGCGCAGTTCCAGCCTCTGTGAAGCAGTTAAAAACCATAGCATTTGCAGAGAATCTACACATCGTTGGCCAAGAACCTGCTGGTCTAGCCATTCCTGAAGGTACAGTGATACTACGCAACATAGAACCATACATAGTATGGAGTGATAGCACTGAGAGTACACGTGCTGCCAGACCGAGATCAATCTAGTGTTAAAAAAGTACAAAGCGACAGCCAAGTGCAAGATAATGCTGCGATTACAAGTACTGCGAGGCAGAGATCAACCAGGTGTAAGCAAGTGCACAGAGATGCCAAAAGCAAAGTAGCATAGATACAAGAAATGGTTGTCTGCTTACCAGAAGTAATTCAAGCAGCACTGGGCAAGGCAGCCCAAGGAGAAGAGTCCAGGGTTGTTCTGAAGGAGCAGTCTATACTTGAAGAGGCAAGCCACCAAAGCCTCTGACTAGGGCTAAGAATGACTGCCCAGTACTTTGAAGATTGAAAGTCAGTGAGTAGTCCTGAATAGAGGCAGGTTGTTGTTCCGATGGAGACTAAGAAGAAAATCACATTTCCAGTTATCATCAAGGATGATCCAGAGGCCAGTACATTACAGAGTCTTAGAGAGAATGAGCTAAAAACAGGGGTTGAAAGACTGCCAGGTCCAGCATCAGTAAGTTCCACATGGGTCGACAAAGCTGCCTCTTTCTTGAAACACAATCGTCATTCAATATCTCTAAAAAGCTAAATAATGGCGACCGATGGATGATGTGGATAGAAAACTTTGAAGATTTTATTGCTGCACTTGAAGGGACTGATAGCAAAAATGATAATTGAATACCTCAAACATCTTGCTGGTGATGGCGTAAAGAAAGTCATTAAGAAAATGCCAAGAACTGATGAAGAAATCGCATACCGTCAGATTATAGAAACTTTGAATCTCAAGTTCAATCCAATGCCAAATGTTGACTATGAAAGATGCGTTTTTAATTAAGAATGACAGAAAGTTGGTGAAACCATCGATAAATTTGTAGAGAAACTTAACACACTCATCATACTGTAAGTTCAATGAATTTGATGATGAAAAGGCCATACGTCTCAGGGTCATTGATGGATGCTTGTCTGATTCATTCAGACGGTGAATGCTGGGAGAAAACTTGAGTCTAGAATGATTGTTAATGGCTGTTAGGGCTGAAGAGCATACCGACCGACAAGCTGCTGACATGGAGGCCAGAGGTGCCTAGAATGAATCAGTCATTAGTGTTAAAAACGCATCAAAGCCAAAGACTGGAGGACACAAGGTGATGTCTTCACGTAAAAAGAAGTTATGTTGTAGATCTGGATTTTCGCTTTTGCATGAAGACAAATGTCCCTCCATTGGACAGATACGTAAGGGCTGTGGGAACGAGAACCATTTTGTGACGGTGTGCAAAGAAAAGAGAGAAATAAGTGCGCCAAGGCGCGAAGACAAAATGGCTGCCAGAACGTTCCAGTAGCAAAGTTCACTGCGCACCCAAAAGGCCCAGCGGCGACTTCAGGTACAACAAACCGACACTGAATGAGTTTGATTGTGATCTAAATAATCATAAAACAGTTCATCTAGATCAGTATCAAGTGAAAGTGAAGAAGACAGTTGTGCCATGTCGATGATTGCTTCAGAAAAGTGTGCGCATGTTGGACTAGCCACATGTGCAGAAAAGTCAGTCAAAGAAAAGTCGACATGCCAAAGCACCAAAGTCATTCAAACACTGTCTGAAAATTACACTGAGAGTAAATGTTTGTTCAATACCGTTCATCATCGAAAGTGGTGCGTCGATAAACATCATGCCTGAGGAGGATGGGCCTGTCAAATATCATTATGGGAGTCACAAAATAGAATGCAGGATACACTGTGCAACCTTTTCGATTTTTACACAGTTTTATATAGCACAAACTTGACCCGAATTGGGTATCAGAGCGCTTTACATTGCACCAGTTGCATCACAAGAGGACACATTCATTTTTTTGTTAGGCACGGGGAGATTAGGTGATTTGCCCAGAATCACAGGATGTTCAGCATCATTGCTGAGACTTGAACGCAGTTCCTCAGATTCGAGGTCGACCGCCCTAGCCGTTAGGCCAACTCCTCTACCCTTCAATCATATGAACCAACTGGGGATAAAAAAAAGAGCTGGGGGAGAAGGAAGAGGGGAAAAATTATAAGGAAGGAGCAAAATCACAACAGTTCGAGTGCTCTGAGATTCATGAATAACCGGCTGCAGCATACAGAGTCAGTGCCCACACGTCACATCCCCAAGACAGAACTCAGTGAATCATGGGAGAGATCACGTGTGATGTTATGCAAGATTGTTGGGTTTGCGTTTACGGTGCTCGCCAGGCATGACACGGAGGGGTGGGAAAGGGGCAGATGGACTGTTGAAAATGGGCTGTATGGTCATGCGCACCGGGAGGTGGGCAAGTGCAGGGCATATGTCAGGGTGCCACAGGGGCAACGAGCATTGCAATGGGTGGAGTGCTGGCCCAGTCCTCTGATCGTCACACATTTGAGTGCCCTGGATGAGTGTGTGTGTTATGCCATGTGTTCAGGGTGGCAGGTCGTCAGTCTTGGCCATGACTGCTAGAAAGTAAGTCTCCAAGCATTTGCACCCTGCTCGAGATTCGCCCTTCATTCGGATTTGTCTACAAGTGTGTGCCTCGACTGTGGACCCTGTCAGCAGCATGTGGAGCCAGCCCCGGATCTCTGAGGGGTAGGGGATTTCCAAGCCATGACTATGCTGCGCTTAAACAGGACAAAGGCCGAGTCAATGAAGTGGTGCAAGTGCTTGTTGCCCTTTGCCTGGAGTTGCAGACCCAGTAAGAAAGATTTTGGGGTAGAGGTGAGAAGGTGTGTAGATAGATTTGCCACCACAGTGGTGGCTTCCATCCATCACTGTGCCAATGGTGCACATAGCCACACCATGTGGATGAAGTCGGCGTTCCTCAATTTACAATGGGTACATTCCAGTAACAGTCTCGGGATCATGCACTATATGCGAGCAGGGGAAAGATAAGTGTGGATATAATTGGACTGAGTGAAGCAAAACCATGGGTTGCGGGAAATGCTCTAAGCCATCTGCAAGGCTCAGGACCAGGCGGCGTCAGAGTTTGGGGAATGTAACACAGCGTTCGATCTGGCGCATGCTCTTGTGGCATAATCTTGTGGGGTGGTGTTGAGGGCCAGATGCAGGAGTATGACGGCATGCAGTGTGCTGGTGGCCGTCAACAGTGCGTTCAAGGCCTGGAATGTAGGCTGTTCGACCTCCCCAGTTACCCACGTCTTGTAGACCACTCGATGTATGGCAGAGTAAGTTAGGAACTGCCCAGATCTCAGTCCATAAGTCTCGATAATTCCATGGAACGTCATAAAGGTGCTCTCGTTGTATAGGTCCCCCATTTGCATGAGTGCCACATCGCTCCATGGGATTGAGGCAATGCACCACGGTGTCCAAGGCAGCAGTGGTAAATCCCAGATGGAAATTGAAGGAGAGTACGGAAGGAGTGGGTCCTTGGGGTGCAAGTATCTAAGCCAGCAGGAGTGGGCTACTGTCATTTTCTGAATTTCAAGTGTAGGATGAATGGTAGGATTGGATAATCATATGTAGACAGCCGCACCCAGCAGTGCTGCTCGCACCAGCAATGACTCTGGATGACGTGGGGCTCTCAGCCAGGCCATTAGCCATTGTAATTGCACCATGGCGTACTAAAGCTCTAAATTGAGTGCCCCCAGTCTGCCCTCAGTGAGTGGGCATTGCCCTACGTACAATGCCACCTATCGGCAGCCCGCGCTCCAGATCAGTTTCAGAAGCAGCGCATGGAGTTCAGGAAAGAAGATCCTGGGGAGCAAGATGGGCAGGACAGTGAAGAAATATAACAGGTGGGGAAATACAAGCATTTTAGAGATCGCAACCCAACCCGGGGGTGGGGTAGTGGAAGCGAGAGCCAGAAGGGGAGAAAGCAACGTATGGATCGTATGGCTTTATCTAGGTTACCCTCCTTGAGGTCACGTTAGTGTTGTATATCTGTACGCCAAGGTATTTGAAGGTGTCATAACTCCACTGCAACTGGGATTCAGGGGGTGTCCGCTGATCGTCAGTCGGAATGTGCAACAGCGGAAACACACACAACTTGGACCAGTTGACCAGCAGACCTGACAGCGCACCAAAGTCATCCAGTATTTACATGAATCCTTCGAGAGATGATCCCACATCCTGCAGGAACACCAGGGTATCGTCTACGCACAGTGAGATTATGTGGTGTATATCTCACTCATGAATGCCACATTCTGCTGTCGGCTGGCATAGTTGGCAGGCCAGAGATTTCCATGGCGAGAGCAAAGATGATGGGGGAAAAGTGGGGCAGCCCTGCCTCGTGCCTCTGTGGATAGGCAACTCAGCCGATATTCCCTGTCCATTCTTAACACGTGCCAAAGGGTCGGCATAAAGAGTGCGAACGCGACTCAGATATCTCAGGTCAAACCCCATGTTGGTGAAGGCGGAAAATAAATAGTCCCAACCCAGGGTATTTAATGCTTTCTCAATATCTAAGGATACTGCAACCCGGGCTCGGGTATCTGGTGGGGTGTTATGGAGGAGACTTAAGAGGTGACCACATTCAGGAATGTGCTGCGGCATGGGATGAACCTGGATTGATCTGCATGAACCAACGTTTGCATGTTTGGGAGAAGACGTTTTGCCAGGATCCTGTCCAGGATTTTGCAATCCAGATTAAGCAGGGACAGAGGTCGATAAGAGCGAACATCCAAGGGATCCCTGCTGGGTTTCAGCAAGACAACTATGAGGGCCCCTCGAAGATGCTGGGTGGTCTGGGCAAGGAAGGTGGCATAGTACTTGATGGGTAAACTATCAGTACCCAGAGTCTTGTAGCGGGCAATTTGGTGAATGGCTCTGCACACTTCATCGAGTTGTAGTGATTCTTTTAGCTCGCTCCATTGCAATGCATCCAGGCACTTCAGATGAAGAGCGGTAAAAAAGTCTGACGTCATGCTGGGAAGAGGTAGCTGGGGATGTATAGAGCTGACAATAGTAATCCCAATAGACCCCATTAATGTCCATCTGCGTAGTCAGCAACACTCTGTCTGCTGAATGAATCGTGCCGATGGGGGTGTGCTGTGTGTCTCTGTTCACTTACTACGCAAGCAGTTTTCCTGACCAATCCCCTTCGGTTTGCTGCAGGGCCATGTGACACCTGTAATCATATTTGCTCAAAGTCTGTTCAGCTTAACTCTGCTGCTTGCGCAGGTGATCCAGCGGTGTACCAACAACTGATACTCTACTACCATATACTCACCTGGGCCCATAAACACACAATTGAGTAGACCGCAGGGTTTAGTTTAAAGTTTCTATACTTTTCCACAATAATCAGGATTAGTTATTTGATACCCCCTTATTCATCTTAACCTAACCCTTCACTGATCAAAAGTTCTTTCCTTTGGTCGATGGACCATTAGATGACCTAGTTGACGGTGATAATTAACATAATTCTATCTTTTCTATACCTTGAAGTAAATAACCACAGACTCAGGGAAGTTTAAAATCTTTATCTAAATGAAATGTATGTGAACCACTTCAAAAATACATTGCAGTCACCATCATTCTTAGGAGAGAAAATTCAATTGATTAAACATCAAGCATATACTTCGGACTCACACAATAACTAATGCTCTGAAAGTGAGAGGACAGAGAGAAAAGAACATATGCAAATAACGTGAAATTATAGTTAGCAAGAATGGTGTGAAAGACCAACCCCCTGGCCAAAGGGCTTGTAAAGGTCTCACGGGATAGTTCAGGTGACAAAGACTTCAGGACAGTATTCAGGACAGGATAGTTGACCTCTCTAGAATACCGACGGATGCGCTGCACACCTCTCTGACACTCTCTTCCTCCTCGAGATTCTTCTGCAATCTTCTGATCTAACCCAATTATATTAGGATAGAAATTTCTGCTTCAAGTTCTGCATACGGCTCTTCATCAGCATCTCACAGCATCTCTCCTAGCAACAGCATCTCCCACTACATGGACAGCAGCCTAAGCTGTGCTAACTAACTAACTAAAGCTATCTTAATAATACCTTTCGTTCTTCATGTTCCACCCACTAAAGTTTCAAAATCGTAAAAATACGAAATATGATTGGTCAGGCAAGTGGGGAAACTCCATCACACCATGCTTACATGTCATCAAAACCAGTTCAACTATTGTTCGCAAACCCATCCCCTTAACTTTTATTCATAATTTTTAGTTACACTACGCATTAATAATTCTCTTGCTACAATTTCTTAACATTCTGAATGCAAGTCCTTATTGATGAACTCTTCGCCATCCATTCCCAGAGTATATCACTTGTGTCCTTGGCTCCGGTTCAACATCCAAGTCATCATTCTGAGTTAACTTTCAGTGGACATGTGCAGTCTTCTTATTACTCAGCTTTATTCAGTTATACATGAGAGGCCCAAATGTGCACTAGTAATAAAGTCAGAAAGACAATATATTAATTTCACAAATAAAGTGGTCGCACTGTATACCACGCACCTCTACTCTATTCCCCTTTACTTATTAATACTTTTTCCGCACTAGCGTTAGTAGAATAGCCTGTTTTTGTTTCAGCTAAGCAGATGCTATGCACGTGAGTCTTCAAGACTCCATTTTAGTGTCTTCTGCTCATGTGCAAGAATTTCCCTCCAAGCGATAGCTCGTCATCCTACGTAGATGTAGTTGACGCATGCGCGGTAAAGATTTCCCGTTTAAAGCAGTTTTAGTCCTTCATTCATGTTATCCGCGTTAGTAAACACATAAGCAAGCTTCACTAACCCACGTATTCATGTGATGCGCATTGGTTTAGCACAAAACATTTTAATAACTTGTTAGTGAGTTTAAAGAAGCGGATTGCTTCAGAGTGAGTATCTTTTCTACGAGTCCTTGCTCCATCAATCCCCTCTCTGATGGCATTTTGAGCCATCACAAAATTACCCATCCCTTCTCAGATGCCAACTTTCAGCATTTCTCATTCTCATTCTCCTCTTTTTCTTTCTTATTTTCATCTTCGTATTCCCTCTTTCTTTTCTTTCCCTTCCCATATTTTCTTCCTTTTCCTTTCTTTCTGCAACATTTACACCAAATCATTATAGCTAATATTAATATCATTATACCAACTGTAATATTGTTAATATACCCTCTGATTTCCCTACTTTTATCAGGAATGTAAGTGCAACAATGTTGAACTTTCAGCATTCTACAGACTCCACCCTCTTTTACTAATAAAATATCAAGCGCAAGTCGATTTTGTAAAACCATAGACCTAATCGCAACCATTTCTGTATTTATCATCAAGAAACCCTCAGCAGTATCAGTCGAGAGACGATCAACTACTGTCGACAATTTACAAATTTTATGTGAATTCAGAATGACTCCCACTGAAGGTATCAATGCACCAAATATATCCCCTACTATTTCTAAAAAACTAGCTCTCTTTCTCCGTGTTAGTCCATTAGTGTTTTCATTGTTTCCAGTGATTCTTTTCACATGATAAATTTAGGAAATACTATCCCAAAGTAGCAGCTTCCGTACCACTGTGCAGGCAACTTATAATAAGCATTATTCCCACACACGTAGTAAATACCAAGAAATACTGGATCAGTTCCCCCTTTTAGTCCCCAACCTCCCAAAATTAGGAAGTTATGTTCACATTCACTGGAACCAATAAACATGTTATTAAATCTCTTTTTAACCTTTGGAGGTAGGTTTTCCCTTCCTTTACAAAGTCCAGGGACATCGCAACATGAGCCTTGCCAGTTGTATAAATTCCCTCTTTCCCATCCGATGGTGGTACATGGGTTTTCTGTCCAGCAGCTTTCTTTTTAAAATCCTGTCTCCTTTCCTCAACTAAAGTTAAAAACACTTTCTCTTCTTCACGCAATATACATGATAATTATTCTTGTGTGCCTTTACTATATCTATTGATTTCATTGTTCAGAACAATTCACCCATGAACTGTGCATCTTGGCTACTAAGTACTGGATTCATATTCTTTCGAATAGGAAGCTTTGAAAATACTACATCTAAGTTTGAATAATAATACGGAAGTTTTCCGGTTTCATAAAACAGACTTGCTAGAACACTGCATTATATACCATATGTTAAAGGTAAAGGATACGTAACTCTCTCTGACACTGATGCTGGTAACTTTATACAGACATAACAATCACTAATTTCAATTGTATCTACATATTGAAATAACAACTTTGTAAAAACATTTAAAGGTGTGTCATTATCTGATACAGTGTGATGAAAATCTGTCTCATCTGCTGCTTCTAATTCTATTCTATCTTCCTTTATTGTAGCTGCTTTTTCATTAGTAACTGTATCATTCTCCTCATTTGTTATCGAAAATAAAGGTACCGCAACTGTTAGAAATAACCATACTGAGATCATAAATAAAATACTACATATGCAGGCTCTACAACATATTCGTTTTAAACTTCGTTTCGGTTGCTCAGTGACGTCATTTTTCACCATTTTAATCTGAGAAGAAATTTTTTTCACTTGGAAATTCAAACTCGTATTTTTTTAAGGTGGTCTCAATTTTCTTTCATTAATCTGTGTAGCATCTACTTCTTCTGATTCCTTACTTATGTCTAGATTCTCAAACTCTTCTAATATTACATAGGTCCACTCAGGAGACTTGTATTTTGAGTTTGACTAGTAACCTCATTCACTTGTTCTGATCTTTCTCTTGTTTTTCTCAGATAGTATCTCAATATTTTCACTCCACCTGGCCAGTTTTCGCCCTTTCTAACCCTTTTAACCTGAACTGCACTTTCACCCTCTCCGTCTTGTTCTAAAGTTCTTTTATTTTCAGTATGTCTAGGCCCAATCTGTTATTCTTCTGAATCACTCTCTGCCTGTTCCTGTTCAGGTCATATTGTTGTTATTTCATCCATCTGAACCTGTTCTTCTTCCTCTATCTGGTCCTGTTCAGGTCTTATTTCAAATTGATCTTCTTCTTCTGCCCGAACTTCTTCTTCTTCCCTTAACTGATCCTGTTCAGGTCTTACTAGGTCTTCTTCTGTTGCCTGAATGTGTTCTTCTTTTCCTGTATGTTCCTGCTCAGGTCTTTGGATAGTTCTGTTCACCTCTGCCTGAATATGTTCTTCTTTCCATGTCTGGTCCAGCTCAGGGTTTCGAGTAGCTTTATTCACTTCTACCTGAATGCGTTCTTCTACATCTATCTGATCCTCGCTACTTTCCTGTCTCTCTAATCTGATTCTTCTTCTTGTTTGAATAACAACTTCAGGTATGTCAATCACTGGTGTCCATCCCTCCTGACTTGTGCTCGGTTGTTCCTCGTCTATCACTTCAGAAACTATCACTCTAGATTCCCCGACTTCACAACCTTCAGCTGTTTCAACTGGTTCAATCAATTGCTGTTCTTCTTCAGTAGGGCCTGGAACTCTTTTGGTATGACTGGCATGAATCTAATTGGGTAAACCTGCACACTTCACTGCTGTGGTAGAGACCAGTATGACTTGACATGGTTTATCCCACCTGGGTGCTAGGCATGACTTTCTGGCGTGTTTCTTCACTACCACCCAGTCTCCAGGATTCAAGTCATGCGCCTGTGTTGGATGCCTGGCAACTGCGTCTTCTCCAACCTGGTGAGAGACAAAACGCACTAGGTCAGCTAATCCTTTGCAATAGTCCAATACCAGATCATCAGTTATATTCATCAGTATGAGTATTTCATGTGGACTCAATCCTGTTTTTCTGTCAGGAATACCTTGGAGTCCCAAAAACACAAGAGGCAACGCCTCTGGCCATTTCAGTGATGTGGATGCACACACTTTCTCTAACCTTGACTTGATTGTGCCATTTATTTGCTCAACCACTCCAGAAGGCTCCGGATGGTATGCACAGTGTAGTTTTTGTTCAATGTTGAATGCTTCACAGATTAATCGAATTATTTTATAATTAAAACGAGGTCCTCTATCTGATTCCAAAGTAACTGGAAAACCGAAACGAGGTATCAACTCCCTCAACAGTAATTTAGCAACTGTGAGACTGTCATTTATTCTTGTGGGGTATGCCTCTAGCCATCTCGAGAATAGGCACAATATGACAAGTACATACCTCAATCCATGGCACGGAGGCAACTCAATGAAGTCTAACTGCAATCTCGTGAATGGTCCTCCTGCCTTTCCAATTTTTCCCCAACTGACCACTGTCTTTCTGCCTGGATTTAACTGCTGACAAATTAAGCATCGTTGGCAAAGGCTTTCAGCGACTACCCTAAACTTTGGATTGTACCAACTCTGTCTGAATAATCTGATCATTGAATCCCTGCCAATATGTGTTCTCCCATGGCATACTCTTGCCATTTGAGAGAGTAGGCAGTCTGGCATGACTGGTCTGCCATCGGTGTATACCGATACACCATCTTCTGTCCTTCTTTCACAACCTGACTTTATCCAGATTTCCTTTTCTTTCATCTCAACTTCATCCTGCAACTGTCTAACCTCATCCCATGTTTCTAGAGCCGAGAAAAACATAAGTTGTTTCAATCTTTCTGTTAAGTGCCATGCTATTTCTTGCACAATATTGAACAATTTGGTCTGCATATCTGTTACCTGCCACCACATAGTCATTTCCTGACTGGTAAGCAGCACACTTGACCACTGCTATTTCATTTGACAATTGTATTGCATCCAACAACTCTTTCACCTTTTTGCCCTTTCTTATAGAAGATCCTGAAGAAGTCAGAAATCCCCTCTGCATCCAGAGCTGGCCAAAACCATGCACAACCACAAAACCATATTGACTGTCCATGAATATGGTTATCCTCCAATTTTTCCAAACTTTGCATGCCTTTGTTCAGGCCACCAATTCGGCTACTTGTGTAGATTTGACTCCCGGTAAACAGAATGCTTCAATGACCCCCGACCCTTACTTAATGGCGGCCACTTCGAGGACAGGCGAGCAAGACCACTGACTCGTTGTCAGTTAAATTGCTCTCCCTCCCTCACAGCTCCACTATTAATTGAGGCCTTCCCCCAAGCCCCTGCACTCTCGAGTGTTGGTGTTTGAGGCCCTCCTCCACCCGCAGGTCTCACCTGCGCCTCAACCCTGGTGGTCCAGTGGACCTCTGTCTCCATTCTCTTGCTCCGCTTTTTCTCTGCTTTTCACTCGTTTGTTCCCTCACTTCTATCTCCCCCCTTCACTCTCCTTCTGGGTCTTTCCTCCATTTTCTGTTGTTTTCACCTCATTACAAGCACCCCCCTTCACTCTCCTTCTGTGTCTTTCGTCCGTTTTTCACTCGCTTTTTACCCTCATCTCAATCTCCCCCTTTCACCCTCCTGTGTCCTCTGTGTATTTTCTCCACTCTTTCTTGCACTTTTTCTGTCGTTTTCCCCTCATTTCAAGCTCCCCCTTCACTCTCCTTCTGTGTCTTTCCTCTGTTTTTCACCCTCATCTCAATCTCCCCCTTTCACTCTCCTGTGTCCTCTGTGTCTTTCTTCCACTCTTTCTTGCACTTTTGCTGCCTTATTTGCACTTTTCTCTCTCTTTTTGCCTTTTCCCTTTTTCCTTTTTCATCCCGTTTTCCCCCGCCGCTGCTGCCCCCGCGGCCCCTCCCCCCAGCACGACCAGTGCGACCGGCCCACTCCAGCTCCCCTCCCTGCCTCCCAGCTGTCCAGCCCTCCCCGACCCCTACTTAATGGCGGCCGCTGCAGGGACAGGCAAGCAAGACCGCTGACTCATTGTCAGTGAAATTGCTCTCCCTCCCTCACAGCTCCACTATTAAGTGAGGCCTTCCCCCAGGCCCCTGCATTCTCGAGTGTTGGTGTTTGAGGCCCTCCTCCACCCGCAGGTTTCACCTGCGCCTTATCCCTGGTGGTCCAGTGGACCTCTGTCTCCATTCTCTAGCTCCGCTTTTTCTCTCCTTTTCACTCGTTTTTTCCCTCACTTTTTTATCCCCCTTCACTCTCCTTCTGGGTCTTTCCTCTATTTCCTGTCATTTTCCCCTCATTTCAAGCTCCCCCTTCACTCTCCTTCTGTGTCTTTCCTCCATTTTTCACTTGTTTTTTACCCTCATATCAATCTCCCCCTTTCACCCTCCTGTGTCCTCTGTGTCTTTCCTCCACTCTTTCCTGCACTTTTTCTTTCGTTTTCCCCTCATTTCAAGCTCCCCCCTTCACTCTCCTTCTGTGTCTTTCCTCCGTTTTTCACTAATTGTTTGCCCTCATCTCAATCTCCCCCTTTCACTCTCCTGTGTCCTCTGTGTCTTTCCTCCACTCTTTCTTGCACTTTTGCTGCCTTATTTGCACTTTTCTCTCTCTTTTTGCCTTTTTCCTTTTGCCTTTTTCAGCCTGTTTTTTCCTCGCCGCTGCTGCGTCCGCGGCCCCTCCCCCCTGAGGTTCTGGAGCGATCCGAACCCGTGTATTCGGTATCGTAGTACTGACACGATTTTGGTACCAATGAACCGTAAATGATCCATTTAATGCATGACAGTGTTTTCGCTGCGCTACGAGCATGAATTCACAGAAAAACAGGGCATTCTGTTGTAAAATCATGGCATCCATTTTAGATACGGTACCCATTTTGTTTCTTGCCCTCACATAGTCAATGGACGAGCGATGACCCCAGCAGAATCACCTTGTTAAGGACACGTAAGCTCAAGCCCGAGGAAGCTGACGCTGCGTGACTAGGCAGAATCAAGCTGCCTCCCCTGCCTGAGGCCAATCCTGCTATACTAGTTCTCGTGTCCATTGTCCTGATTGAGAGGCCGAATACGGTAGCCATGCCCGTTTACGATCCATAAACATCTCTTATCCTGCTTTTCTATCCCTTGCACCTGGCTCTGCTCCTCTCCTTCTGGGCTTTTACAATGGGGAGGATACGATTTTTATGATGGGGAGGATCGGTCAAAGAATGGAAAACTGACAAGGAGACGTGATCGAATACCGAAAACCTACAACTAATTATTGTTTGATGTCTGTTTATTGTCTGTTTGGGATACCGGATTAGGCATGAAAAATATTCGTGTAATGTTGCCTAAAGACATATTTCGTGTATTTAAGGAGCAACCCACTTCTTGCAATTTGAACAGTCTCGTAGATTCTGCCTTTGTGTGGTTCCTATGACTTCTGTGTCCCTGCAGTAAATAAATCTTGGTCTCTGACGCCACCATCGAGAAGCCCGCGTCTCTGTTTATTTGTGCACCGAGACAGGAAGGAACTCAGGGGTCTTTGGGTGTTGTTTCCCTGACACCTCTGGACTCTTAAAAGTCCGGAACCTCAAATTGGCGCCCAACATGGGGCGACGTCATCCGGTACCGGTCCAAAGCCTGAAAATTTCGAGGAGCTTCGTGTGAAGATTCCGGAGGGAGGTACCCCGCTTCATCGATCCCTGTATGTCGTAAAAGTGGCCCGACGATCTCTTCCACGAGGGTTCCCGTTTCTAGACGGCTACAGAGGACCGCTGCCCTGACTGTCGCCCTGTCTTGGACCCGAGGTGCAGAGCTTAGTACGGCGAGACGTAGACGGGTTCTCCTTGGTGACGTCTTCCACATTTCAGTTAAGTATTAAGTGGGTTGCGCTCAGTTTGGTTGTTCTTTGTTGCTCTTGTTCGGATAAAACCTTTTGTTCTCTGGATACGTTTGTTTTTGAATTCGTAGATTATCATTGGTTGCTCTTGTTAAGATAATCTTTGTTTTGGTATTGGTTCATTTGGTAGGCCTAAAGTTCTTTGCGCATTTTGGTTGGAATCTGTTCTTAGTTTATAATGACTAACAGTAGTAATTGTTTCCTGTCCTGGTTAAGTTGCAACGGGGATTCCCGGTTGGAGGATCCGTGTTCGGTTCCTCCGATTGGAACTCCTACATATGAGCTCTATTGTAAACACGGTGTAGGTCCTATCGCTTATAATGAAGTATGGGTCCGTTATACCAGAAAAGATGGTGTCCTTAGTTGGCCACCGCATGGTAGCTTTGAAATTGAAATTCTAGACAATCTAGAAATGAAGTTGTTTAAAAGGAAAGCCCGGCCGGCAATGTTTGATTCTTTTCGTGTGTGGCGTAAAGAAGCCAAACAGACAGAAATTAGGAAGACGAAGAAGGAACAGAAAGAGAAAGGGTTGACATTAATGGAGTCTGCTAGACAGTTGCATGTCAACGAGACTGAGAAAACAATAGAGATGGCGAATAGAAAACATAATTTGGCGATTGATAAATGCTACCCTGTCTTGCCATCTTGTCCTGCTAAGCCGATAGAGGACCCTGAAAAGGATCCTCTGTTGTCTTATCTGTTGAGATCACCCCCACCGTATGCACAGGGTATTATAGCACCACAGTTACTACCTGTTGTGCAGCCAGCTGCTGGTCAGCCTGGAATAGGTGCTCCACTTCCTTTGATTCAAGCTCCTGTCCTTCCTGTGGTTAATGTTCCCTCGGCACCCCCTCTTCCTGGGTCGCCTATTCCGCCTTTGCCTGCCGTTTCACAAACTGTTTTACCTGCCACTCCCACCCATACCATTTCATCTGCTCCAGCTTCCCTGTTCCCGAACTCTGTAAACATTCTGACTCCGCTTTCCGTTCGTCGGAAAATAACCGACTCTGTAACTAACATCTTAACTCCTCTCTACAGGTCTGTAATTGGGACCCCCGTTTCTGACTCTACACAGAGACGTAGCCAGTTTCCTGGTCCCCAGGAACGAGAAATATTAGATTCGACAGCTCTTAGGTGGATGTCGAAAGCTGCGAAGTATGATGCACGAAGAGTGTCAGATACATTTATGCAATGGAATGAACCAACTCAACGTTATGTCTTTGACGTGATGTGTTCTCTTGTGCGTGAGGAATGGGACGATGATGACTTAGATTCCGTCCCCTCTGATTTGATAAATGTTCAGCAAAAGTTCGCCGCAGGAATGGTGATAGGTTCAGAAGTAAGGGAAGCTATAGAACTGATTTTAGCTTATAGGGATGATTCTCCTCTTCGAGCACCAAGAGACTCTGATGGTTCACCGATTACTAGGAAAAGACGAGGTCAATATCCGATGAGGGAAGTTCCACCCATATGGCGCGATGCAGTCCAAGCTGATGCGGCTAATGGTATTGCAGCTGCTCCGGCACATTTCCATAGAGTGTGGATACACATCCCTTGGAAGCGGGCCGAAGTATTAGCAGTAAAACAGGCGTTGCCAGACCCGCGTAAAAATCCTGCTGGTTATTATAAAGAGTTAACCCAGACAGTTCAAGCGTGTGTCATGAATTTGGCAGACATCGAAATGCTATTTGGTAATGTAGTGCCACAACCCATATGGGCCAAGATTCGGCAAGAAAACCACCCAGTCGCCTTAGGAGGTGATTGGTCAGCTATTATAGCGGCAGACGCGCAACAAGTTGGTGGTGCTAAACCTGAGCCTCTGATTGCTGCTTTACCTGGCAGAATAATTAATTTGATGAAAACGCTGATGCCAGCGTTACGGGTCAATTGGGATAAACTATCAGCATGCAAGCAAAAGGACGAAAGCGTCTCTGACTTCTTCACTAGATTTGAAGAGACCTTCGTAGACCACAGCGGGCAAGATATGAGTACTGAGGGAGGTCAGAGGTTGTTTGTCGACAAGTTTGTGTTTAATTTACTGCCTGAGCTTAGTAACAAGTTAAAGGATTCTGAGAGTGCATGGGCAGTGTCGACGACAGCACAGATACTTGCAACTGCTCAGTATTACGAGAATAGAGAGAAAGAAGAGAAGGAAAAGTCAGAAAAGAAGACAAAAGATTTAAAAACTAAAGTTCTGGGGGCGTGGCTTGCAGCCGAGCAAGATGGCCGCAGCCTAGTTGGGCTCCGAGGGTGAGATCGGCTCCCCTGACATCCGTGTAATATCCGAGCGGTAATCCGGCTCCAAGGTCCCAGTATCGACGGCGGAACCGAAGCGGCACCGAACGATCCGACTCCGAAGTTTCTCCGCCGCCCTGGGTGCGAGCAGCGAGGTCCGAAGATCCGAGGCCTGCGCCGGCGCGGGAAGCCGGGGCCTCGAGTGACGGAGGTGCCCCGATCGGAGCCGGGCGGGCTCGGAGGCTGTCTCCGGGGCGGAGGCGGCGTGTTTGCGGCCCCGGGCGGACCAGCGCCTGAGCGACGGTGCGAGGCCCACGCGACGCTGCTGTGAGTGACCCTGCGGAGGTGGCGCAACCGCGCACCGCGATCCTGATCGACCCCTGCTGCACGGAAGGGCCGACGAAGTGGAACCGAGGTGCTGCCATCCTGCGCTGGTCGGGACTCGAGGCTGCCTGGCTGCCCTGCTACCACGGGCGGAGGCGGCGCGGCGCCGGCCGACCCTAGCCGGAGCTGCCCGGACGCCCAGGCCGTGCACAACGAGACCCGGTGAGTGGCGGCCTGCCTCGGCGCTGAAAGCCGGGGCCTTGAGTGAAGGAGATGCCCACGATGGAGGGCGGCCGTCTCTGAGGCGAAGGCGGGGTGTCAGCGGCCTCTGACCAGCCGTTACCCAAGTGGAGAGGTGAGGACAGTAATATATCGCAGCGAGTGGCCCTGCGGAACAGTACTAATCGGGCCCGGTGATCCTTGTTCGCCCCCGGCTGTGGGGCTCATCGTGTGTACCGGAGGGGGGGTGCTGCCTGCCCTGGCTGGCTGTAAAGGGGCAGTGCGCCCGCCTGTTGCCGAACTCCTCCGAGACCTGGGTGCTTCGTGGGGTTGCCTGAGCCGGACGCTCCCCAGTCGACGAGGGCCATTCACCTGCGCATCAGTGGCGAGCGAGAGGGAGAAGGCCACCGGCCGCGACTATGAGCGGGAAGGGGCCCAAGGGGAACTCGCAGGGCAGACTTGACAAGTTCGCCTATAATAAGGACTCCTCCGCGACGCCTGACCGTGGCGGGCGCAATGAGAAGATGGCGACGGACAAGGAGATGCCTAAAGTAACGCTGGAAGACATCATGGCTGCCCTGGCGCAAGTACAGACGACGGTGGGGTCCATCTCCACGGATGTGTCCCTTCTCCGAGCGGACTTCCACAAAATGTGTGCCAGGATTGCGGATGTTGAGCAGGTGACAGAGACGCTAACGAAAGACACGAGTTGTCTCCTACAGAAGGTATCCCAGCTGGAGGCGGACAACAAGCGCATGGCGGCCAGGCTGGATGATCAGGAGGGGCGTTCTCGCCGCAACAACGTGCGCATTACAGGGATCCCCGAAAGCGAAGGCCACCCAGCCATGGACCTCTATATTGAAGACTTGATCAAGTCCAAGTTGCAACCCAGGGGCCTATCCGCCTTCTTCTCGGTGGAGCGCGCCCACAGGGTGCCCGGCGGCCGACCGCGGGTGGGTGCGCCCCCGCGGCCCGTCCTGGCCCGCCTGTTCAATTTCCGCGACAGGGATGCCATTCTTCAGGCGGCGCGGGTGGCGCCACCCATCCGTCTCCAGAACTCCACAGTGTCCTTCTTCCCGGACTATACGGCGGCGGTGGCGGCCCAGCGCCGCAGTTTCCTGGAGGTCAAAAAGAAGCTGAGGGCCCGGGAACTTCCCTACGCCATGCTCTTCCCGGCGCGACTCCGTGTAGTGGCGGATGGCAAAACTGTATTTTTCAACACACCGGAGGGGGCCCATGACTGGCTGGAGGGCTGGCGCCCGGCTGCGGGTGGTGGCCGCTCGGCCCGCAGGGCGAGACGCATGGGGAGTGAGGAGGACTCTGAGGGCCACGACCGGCGTACGGAGGAGACTGAGGGGGAACCCGACGGCTGATGCCACAGCGGCGGCGTGAAGCCGGAGACCAATAACTGATGCCCGCGGATGCTGGACTGACCTACGCCCTGCTGCCAGAGGGTGTGAACGATGGGACCTGGGGACAGGGGATGCTATGGTCTTCCTCGGACCCCACGCTCTTTACAGCGCAAGTACTAGTTGGGGTTTTGGGAATGGAGCACTCTGCTGAGTTGGGGTGGCGGGCAGTTCTGAGTCCGTGTGGCAGGGAGGCAGGGAGGGGGGGGGGGAGTGGGGAATGTTATGTAGTTCTGTTTTTCTGTTGTGGTTCTGTAGGACACGGGCCTTTGATCTAAACGCATCACACCTTCACTGCATGGTACATGCATCACGCCCCGCTATCCGTACCATGCTCCGTCACTTTGCCCAACCACCGTAATGTCTGAGGCGCAGCGCGACCCCCCCCTTGCCGGCGCTCTGACTTCGGCGCCACCTCTCTCCTTACTCACATGGAACGTACGGGGCTTGGGAGATAAAATTAAGCGGGGCCTGGTCCTGCATAGCCTCAAAAGATGCTCCCCGACGGTGGCCTTGCTCCAGGAGACCCACCTTACTGGCTCCACCACTAAAGCGCTTGACAGATGGGGGTATAAGATGGTGGCGCACTCTGAATTCACCTCTGGGTCCCGGGGGGTTGGTATCCTGCTGCGGTGTCGGTCCCCCTTGATCGTGCTGAGTGTACACACAGACGGGGCTGGGCGTTTCGCTGCAGCGCACGTTCAATGGGAGGGCCGGCCCATCAACATAGTGTCTGTCTATATCCCGCCCGGACTGCACGCTTCGGCGCTCCCGGCACTCAGTGAATTCCTGCTAGCACTACCGGAGGGGGAGGTATTATTGGGTGGCGACTTCAACGCGGTAATGGACGACCTCACTGATCGGTCTCCACCTAGGAGGAGGGCCGGGGGAGTGTCCCGTCTCGCGGGCTTCGCGACGGCGATCGGGTTAACGGACATATGGCGGCTGCATCATCCGGCGGCACAGCATTACACGTACCACTCCGGGGTACATGACAGCCTTACCCGCATTGATTACTTCCTAGGTTCCCCTGGTTGTCTTCAGAATGTTGCCAACATAGACATTCAACCCAGAGGCATATCTGACCACTCCCCGATCCTCTTGCAATATGCCAGTCATCACCTACAGCGCCGCCGCGTTTACCCGCTACGCCCTAGCTACATTCGCCTACCAAAGATCAGTAAAACCATAGTGCAAGCGACCAAATTCTACTTCCAAGAAAATGCGACTTCGGTGGACTCCCCTGCGACTCTCTGGGAGGCGTACAAAACGGTGGTGCGGGGCCGGGCGATGGCGGCCATATCGGCGCACAAGCGCGAACAGGTGGCCGAACTGCACTCGCTTGAAACCGAACTCAGGGCGGCGGAGGCCCGCCAGGCCGCGGCTCCCTCCCGTGCGGCCTCGCACGACCTCTATGTGGCTCAGACGAAATACAAAGAGCACCTCGCTGAGCAAGTCCGGCAGCGCCTTGAGGCTTCGAGGCATACAGTTTATGATGTGGGGGACAAAACTGGCAGGTTACTGGCGTGGCTTGACAGGCGCGACGACGGCGCCAGGGGGATTGCGCAGTTGAGCACTGATGAGGGAATGACAGTCACGGACCCACGGGTGATAGTGCGCACTCTGGCGGGGTACTTCCGTGAGGTCTACTCCTCCAGCTCGACCATGACGGTGGAGACGGCACTGACCTACATCAAGGACCTGCAGATGCCCAAACTCTCCCCTGAGGCTCGAGAGACGCTCGAGGCTGAGCTCACGGTGGAGGAGCTCCAGGCGGCTATCGGCGCGCTGCAGCCCGGTAAGGCGCTCGGACCGAACGGCATACCAATTGAGCTTTACCAGCGACTCTCCGAGACGTTAACGCCGCACCTGCTGAATATGTTCACGCACTGCCTCGAGGTGGGGGAACTCCCTGACGACCAGCGGACGGCCACCATTGTGGTAATCCCGAAGCCGGGTAAGCCGAAGGACCAATGCACCTCATACCGTCCCATTTCACTGATCAACGCGGAGGCAAAGATCCTAGCGAAGGCGTTGGCCGCTCGGCTCACGCCTCACCTATCTGACATTGTACACCCGGATCAATCCGGTTTTATGCCTGGCAGGAGTACGTCTCACAATCTGAGGCGGCTGCATGGGGTGCTGGCCCGCGTGGGGCGGTTGCAGGAACCGGCTGTCATTCTTTCCCTTGACGCCCGCATGGCGTTCGACATGGTGGAGTGGCCCTTTCTCTTCGCGGTACTCCAACATCTGGGGTTCGGACCGAAATTTTGTGCCTGGGTCCAGCTCCTCTACACTAAGCCCCTAGCCCATGTCACGGCCAACGGGACACATGTCGGAGGACTTCCCATTGACGCGTGGCACGAGACAGGGCTGCCCTCTGTCACCTCTGCTCTTCGCCCTAGTGCTGGAGCCGTTGGCGGCCTGGATCCGTTGGGAGCCCATGATGCGAGGCCTCCGGTGGTCTGCCGACTGGGAGGACCGCGTCTCCCTTTACGCGGATGACATACTGCTATATCTGTCCTCCCCGAGGAGTTCCATCCTAACGCTACTGAACATCTGCGAGATTTTTGGCCGGGCGTCTGGGTACACGATCAACTGGTCGAAGTCGGTCCTCCTGGTACTACGGGGCCCACCTCCGCGGTTACCGTCGAGTTGCCCGCTCCGGGTGGCGGAGGAGTCTTTCAAATACCTGGGAATACATATCGCGCTGGATCAGACGGAGTTCTTCAAGCGCAATCTCAGCCCTCAGATAGACCGCCTTAAGCGGGACGTGCAGTACTGGGGAGCGCTGCCCCTGACCCTGGTCGGGAGAGCGGCGCTCTTCAAGATGATGGCTCTGCCGCGGTTTCTCTATATACTGGAGAATACCCCATTCCAGGTGCCTCCGGCCTACTTCCGTGCGATAGCGGCGCAGGTGTCCAGCCTGCTTTGGGGCAACAAGCCGGCGCGCATAGCGCAGTCTAAGCTGGTCTGTGGGTGGTATGATGGAGGAATTGCACTCCCGGATATCCAGCTGTATTACTGGGCGGCGCAGCTGAAGGTAATCAACCAGTGGCTCCACGCGCCTCAAACTGACCCGGCGTTCAAGGCGGATAGGGACGTACTGGGTGAGAGGGGTATGCTGTCCCCACTGTATGACACCCGATTGATATCGAGGATGGTCGGCCCTCTGCGACAGACTATATCAATCTGGCATGCCGCTCAGGCCAAGTTGGGATGGCGAGGAGTCCTGACTCAGTAGGAAGCTGGGACGTCTGAGAGACAGCAAGGGCTTCGACGCTTGGGATACCATTGGAATATCGACGATAGGCGATGTGTGGCACAAGGGGGAGGTTGTTCGGTTTGCGAGCTTACAGCAGCAGTACGAGCTGGCCCCCTCGGAATGGTTCCGCTACCTCCAAATGAAGCATGCCTTAATGACACAGTTGGCGCCTGGAGCGAAGGTTCCGGAGGCGTCCCCGCTGGAGGACAGGTTGCTGACGGAATATATGCCAAAGAGGGCCACCTCCTTCACGTACCGCAAGCTGGTCAACAATCTCCCGGACCCTATGGGGACCCTGCGGGAGCGGTGGGCTGACGAACTTGGCGACCTTGATGACCCAGAGTGGCGTGAGGCACTGGCCTCGCCGCGCGAGGCGGGTATACCCTCGAGGCTGCGACTGGTGCAACTTCGTATATTGCATCGCTCCTACTACACCAGATGCTTACTACACAAGCTGGGCAGGGCGCATCATCCCTTCTGCCTGCGGGGTTGCGGGGAGGAGGGCACCTTTTATCACACTATCTGGGACTGCCCATTCATTCAAGACTTCTGGAAACGAGTGCTGCGTACAATGTCACAGGCGTGTGGGATATCACTGCTACCGGAACCCAGACGCTGCTTGATAAATGTGTGGGAGCCCAACGACCTTAATCGTCAGACGCAGGGTTGGGTGACGCTGGGCATCATAACGGCCAAAAGAAATATAGCCCAAAAATGGGGTGCAGAGGAGGTGCCGCTGCTGTCCAAGTGGCGCAAAGACATGGATGCAGCCATGTTTGCGGAACGTTCTGTGTTCCTTAGACGGGGGTGTCCCCGCAAGTGGGCCAAGGTCTGGGGGGCATGGAACAAGTACAGGGGAGAAATATGCGAACCACCACCTCTCTCCGATGAGGACTCCTCTGACTCAGATGGCTAGGGGAACCTGGGGGGCGGTGGGGGGATGGGGCCTTAGGGTATTTCGAAATGCATTAGAACTTGGGTTGGTTGAGGGACTGTGCAAGGGGGTGATGCTCTTCTTATGGATATGTATACAAGGCTCGCTTCAATGTCCTACTGTTTTCACTGTTTTACAAAACAATAAAATTCTTTTTATAAAAAAAAAACAAAAAAAACTAAAGTTCTTTTGCAACAGGCGTACCCGCCTCGCTCAAATCAGTCAGATTCACAGCAGCGACCCCAGTTTCAGCAACAACCACAATTCCAGCAAGGGACGTCCCAAAGATTTAATTATGGTTTTCCCCGACAACAGTTAGCATGGAATCAGTGTGCCTATTGTAAAAAGGAGGGCCATTATAAGAACGAGTGTCCAGTACTGCACGCACAGACCAGTGGTGTCCCAGCTCAGAGAAGTAGTGGTGGGTTTATGCAAGCTCCTAGAGGTAGAGGACGTGGTACAATGACTCCACAGGCTGATCGCCTATCGAATTATTTCGATCAGCGAAATGTACAATCCACGCAACTCGGTAGATCTTCACAGTATCATGTTGAGGATTACTATGAAAATAATGAAGAGATTCATAAAAGCGAGTACTAGGACAGCCACAGGCAAAGAGAGGGAGTAGTATCAGTTCCAGTTGATCAGAGCGGACCTTATGTCGCAGTAGTTACATCAGGCGTGGTCGAACCGTTTCTGTTGGATACTGGTGCGGCAAAAAGTTCAATTATGCATGCGAAACTCCCTGGCGCACCTTTGTCTGGCTTAACGAACACTTCAGTAGGTTTCTCAGGCGCCCCTGTTCACACTCCTGTTTCTAGTCCTTTGTCAATTTCTGTTGGGCCATGCGAACTAGAAGCACCCCTTATTCTAACAACCGGTTGTAATGAGAATCTGCTTGGTTTAGATCTGTTGAAACGCCTGCATGCGACACTGTACTGTTCTCCTTCGGGAGTACAGCTCACATTGGGTAAGAGAGTTATTTCTCCAATGTACATGTCGATGGATAAGCTCCCACCGGAGCTGCGTTCTCTCCCTGATACTCTTTGGGCGACTGGTCCTAATGATGTAGGTCTTTTGGAAATTCCCCCTTATGTGGTAAGTCTGAAAGCGAATGTTAAATTCCCACGAATCCCACAGTATCGGATTTCGAATGAAGGTGAACATGCACTTTTACTGATCGTGAAAGACTTGATACAGAAAGATGTGATAGAGGAAACTAGAGGAAATGTCTGCAATAGTCCTGTTCTGCCGATTTTGAAACGCACTGACCCTTCCAAACCTCCAATCTACAGATTTGTGATTGACCTCAGAGAGGTTAACAAAATAGTGATTCCGCAGTTTCCTGTGGTCCCGGATATCACTGCATTATTGACGTTGATTCCTGCCTCAGCCTCATGGTTTACAGTGATAGACTTGAAGAATGCCTTCTTCAGCATCCCGATAGCCGAGGAAAGTAGAGACATTTTTGGTTTCTCCTTAGGTGGTCGCAGTTTCAGGGTCAAGCGCGCTCCACAAGGTTATTGTGAGAGCCCTTCAATTTACAGCCAAGCATTAAAAAGCCAATTAGATGCTCTTGTACTTCCTCCTGGTGTTGCTCTGATCCAATACGTAGATGATCTTTTAGTGGCTGCTGATGACAAGGAAACTTGCAAAACAGCTACAATTTCTTTATTACGTCATTTATCAGACTTACATCACAAGGTTTCACCTTCTAAACTGCAATATTGTTGCCAAGAAGTGACCTACTTAGGTCATCTTTTGTCAAAGGAGGGAAGAAGGTTGACCCCAGAGAGAATCAAAGCAATTTCGCAGATGACTGTACCAAGCACACAGAGAGAAGTGCGTGCGTTTTTGGGTATTACGTCATACTGCAGACAAGGGATCCCAAATTTTTCTCTCATGGCAAAACCATTGGTAGCCCTGACTGGAAAAGGTGTTCCGAGCCCTTTGCCATGGTCTGATGAATGTCAACAGAGCTTCTCCGACTTACGTGATGCGTTGTGTTCAGCTCCTGTGTTGGGTACTCCTGACTTCAGTAAGCCGTTTACTTTATATGTCCATGAAAGAGAAGGTTGTGCGTTGAGTGTTTTAACGCAACAATTTGGTGACAAACAACGGCCTTGTGCATATTTCTCATCCACATTAGATCCGGTAGCCAGAGCATTGCCAAGTTGTTTGAGAGCTACAGCAGCAGCTGCAGTGTCTATTCGACAGTTTGCTGGACTAGTCATGAACCACATGTTAGTAGTCATGGTTCCACATGCTGTGGATACACTCATGAATCGAACGAAAACTCAGCACCTCACCAATGCTAGACTATCAGGCTATGAGCTGACGCTTTTGGCAAGTCACATTCAGATCAAGCGATGCAACATATTGAATCCAGCAACGCTGTTGCCGACTACTCAAGAGTCGAGTGATTCAGAGCCCCATGATTGTTGTTTTAGAACTGAGGAAGAGACAAAAGGTAGGATTGATTTAAAAGATACTCCGTTACTAGATCCAGATGGCACTTTGTACGTCGATGGGTCATGTTTTAAACTACAGAATGGTGATGTGACGGCCGCATATGCAGTTACGACTCTGAGTACGATTGTTGAGACCGCAAGAGTAAGCCAGAATTCTGCCCAAGCTGCAGAATTAATTGCATTAACAAGAGCGTGTGTTTTAGCTGAGGGAAAGAGAGTGAATGTGTTTACTGATAGCCAATACGCCTTCGGCGTAGCACATAGTTTTGGACGTCTATGGAAAGAAAGAGGTTTTCTCACGTCCCATGGGACTAAGATCCAACATGGACAGTTAGTCAACGACCTGTTGGAATCTCTGACCCTACCGAATGAAGTTGCGATTGTGAAATGCAGTGCACATCGAAAGATTACGGATGATGTTGGCCGTGGAAATGCGTTTGCTGATGAGGTCGCCAAAGAAACGGCCAAGAACATGATGAGTCGAATGTACGTTGCAACGTCTGCAAGATGGATTGCTGAATCAGGAATGTGTGAGAATACGATTGAAAGTGTGAAAGCAATCCAGAACGAAGCAACTAAAAATGAGAAGAATGAATGGAAGGAGAAAACGGGTAAAATGGATTCAAGTGGATGTTGGGTTGATTTGTCTGAACAGCAGCGTTGGATGTTACCTGATGCGTATGTACTCGCGGTAGTCACGATGGCGCATGGAGCGGCGCACATTAGTTCGAAAGGGATCTGTAAAATGTTAGCTCCAGTATGGAAGAACGATGGAATTACTAAGTGTGCGGAAAGAGTGGTGAAAAATTGTATGATATGCCTGATGCATAATCCTGGCAAGGGAACCCCAACCCCAACTGGTCATTTTGCTCCCCCTTCTTGTCCCTTTGAAGTGATTCAGTTGGATTTTATCCACATGGACAGGTGTAATAATCTCAAATATGTCCTAGTGGTAGTCTGTGCTTTTTCAAGATGGATTGAGGCATATCCGTTAAAGGATATGTCTACTGCCAAAATCCTCCTCAAAGAGTACTTCCCCAGATATGGTATGCCACGGATTGTATGGTCGGACAATGGAAGTGAGTTTGTAGGGAAAGTTATGAAGAGTGTGTGTGCGGGTCTGGGAATTACCCAGAAATTCCACAGTGCGAACCACCCACAGTCAGCAGGTTTGGTTGAAGGGTGCAATGGTACCTTGAAGCTGAAACTTGCTAAAATTCAAGCTTCCACTGGTCTATCTTGGCCAGACGCACTGCCTTTAGCTTTACTGTCCACCAGAGCGACTGTACACTCTCGAGTAGGGCTTAGCCCATATGAGATTGTGTTTGGTCGTCCTGCTAATGTTTGCGGAGTCCCTAGGCCAAAGGAATTCAAACAGATCGAATATCCAATGTTGATTGATTACCTTTTTGACCTGACTGCTAAATTGAGCCTTATTCATCAACAGGTATTCGAATCCTTGCCTAAACTGCCAGAGAGTCCAGGCCACACGTTGAAACCCGGTGATCAAGTTGTGGTGCGGAATTTTGAACGAACCCGGAACCTCCAGCCAAGATTCGTGGGCCCGTTTCAAGTGCTCCTGGCCACAAGAACTGCTGTACGCCTAGCTGGAAGAAAGAATTGGGTGCATGCTAGCCATACAAAGCGTGTCCCTCTCCCACTCCCCTACGACAACTGGGTTAGACAGGGATTTGGTGTATCCGAGACAAAACCTGTTCCTAGACTCATCCCCTTCAGTGATGCAGAGTATATAACGGACAAACGAACTGAAACGCAGAACTCTGATACCCCACCAGGAACTGTGCCTTCGAACCCTGAACAGAGTGTTATACAAGGCGAACATTTGTTACCTGTGGACTCGAACATTACTGTACCTGTAGAACAATTGTTTCGAGATCAAACAAGACCCGGAAAGTACAGATATAACCTACGTTCTCACTCTATGAACCAATAACATTGCATAATTACCTTTCTATTTGAAAACTGTTTTGATCTTATCACATTCCATTCAGTCAGGAAGTTCGCTCTATAATTTTTATCTTTTTTTGTTTTTGTTGTTCTCTCACCTTGCCATCTGGGTTACCGTAGGGTCGTAACGTGTGCCTTGTTTTAACTTGCAGGGAACCAGACACAAGGTCGGTTTCTTCTGTTTATTTTGGGAACTCCCAGGGTAGACAGAGGCAATTTTTAACAGGTACAAACCATCCGTTGCGAACGGTTGTAGAAGATGGAGCTTCCTGAACTGCGACGGGCTAACGTCATAAATGCTCGCAAGACAAAACTGTATGAAATATTGTATAGCAAATGTTTCCTAATGCAATGTGCTCTGACATTTCTGATTGTTTCAATAACTCTGGTAGGCGGAATTATTTTTGGTATCCAACTGATCTTTGCACCTGTTACATCTACAGTATCTCCCCATGTTTCTGTTTCTCCGACTGTTGTTTCTTTTCATTCTTTCCATCCTTTTCCTGCACATGAGCAAGCTCGACACTCTGAGTTTATAAATAACACTTTCATTCAGCTCTTGCACCAACATCAACTAGTGGTAAACACAACGAACTGCTGGGTGTGTGGTTTGATACCACATACCATGGACAAGGGTATCCCTTATCTAGTTCTGCCCTTTAGTTATAATGGATCATTCTGGGCATTTCAGACCATGTTCGCTTATGCTCTAGAGACCTATCCCCCACGACCTCCGCGTTCCACTAGGTATAACTCCGCCAATAGAGCCTTGGTAAAAGGAATTACTGACATGGTTAGAGACGTCAATAACACTCCGTTTATTCCCAAGGATGAATTGCGAGTTTACATGGGTTGGAATGTTACGGAATATTGCATTACTTTGGGTGAGAACAAACGTAAAAGCTCGACTCCGATCTGGGTCGTACCCCACCAAGGTCAGGTCTGTTTGCAAGGAAATGGGAGGAATCCGAAAGCTCGACTAGGGAAGAGTGACTGTACCGAAACATACGTTTTCCCGTCACAGTCTTCCCCTGCATTCTTAGCTGCTAAGGGCACCTATTTTGTTTGCAAAGACAGAGCATATACATGGTTGCCTGCTGACTTTTCAGGCTCATGTTATATCGCCCAACTGTTGCCTCCGACATACACTGCTGCACCGGATTATCACAAAACTAGAGTTGTGAGAGGTGTTTTCAATAAGGAAGACACTGCTGGCCAAGAAGCAGGAGACTTCTTCAAAGGTTTCCTTCCGTTCTGGGGGCCTATGGCCAACAGTAGAAACTTACGTCAACTAACACGGGTAGTTGAATCCACTATTACCGAAACTGCGGGTGCCCTTAGTAACCTGACAGCTGAGCTTCAAGCGGATCGCCTCATGAAGTTACAGAATCGTATGGTCCTTGATGTATTACTTGCAGATCGAGGTGGGGTATGTAAGATGATCCAATCGAGTTGCTGTGTTTTTATCCCAGATAATGCGCCAACGGTATATAAGGCCATTTCTAAGTTACACAAAATCTCTGACTCTATTCATGTAGAGGAAGGTAACTGGTCACTAATGGGATGGTTCTAGAGTCTGTTAGCTGCATGGGGATGGAAGGTTCTGATAGTCACTGGTGTTGCGTTGGTATTTTTATTCTCATGCTGTCTCATTGTTCAGTGTGGTCCTGCCTTATGTGGCCTTTGTGTTTCAACATGCGTAAGAAGACCACCTGTTTTTGGAGATACGCCACAAGATAGAATAATGCTCCAGCAACATATCAGTGACCTGATGAACATAGAGATGGACTCTGACATAGAGTAAGTTATTGCCTATGTAAGGGCAAAAGGACGGTCTGAGGTTCTGGAGCGATCCGAACCCGTGTATTCGGTATCGTAGTACTGACACGATTTTGGTACCAATGAACCGTAAATGATCCATTTAATGCATGACAGTGTTTTCGCTGCGCTACGAGCATGAATTCACTGAAAAACAGGGCATTCTGTTGTAAAATCATGGCATCCATTTTAGATACGGTACCCATTTTGTTTCTTGCCCTAACATAGTCAATGGACGAGCGATGACCCCGGCAGAATCACCTTGTTAAGGACACGTAAGCTCAAGCCCGAGGAAGCTGACGCTGCGTGACTAGGCAGAATCAAGCTGCCTCCCCTGCCTGAGGCCAATCCTGCTATACTAGTTTTCGTGTCCATTGTCCTGATTGAGAGGCCGAATACGGTAGCCATGCCCGTTTACGATCCATAAACATCTCTTATCCTGCTTTTCTATCCCTTGCACCTGGCTCTGCTCCTCTCCTTCTGGGCTTTTACAATGGGGAGGATACGATTTTTATGATGGGGAGGATCGGTCAAAGAATGGAAAACTGACAAGGAGACGTGATCGAATACCGAAAACCTACAACTAATTATTGTTTGATGTCTGTTTATTGTCTGTTTGGGATACCGGATTGGGCATGAGAAATATTCGTGTAATGTTGCCTAAAGACATATTTCGTGTATTTAAGGAGCAACCCACTTCTTGCAATTTGAACAGTCTCGTAGATTCTGCCTTTGTGTGGTTCCTATGACTTCTGTGTTCCTGCAGTAAATAAATCTTGGTGTCTGACGCCACCATCGAGAAGCCCGCGTCTCTGTTTATTTGTGCACCGAGACAGGAAGGAACTCAGGGGTCTTTGGGTGTTGTTTCCCTGACACCTCTGGACTCTTAAAAGTCCGGAACCTCACCCCCAGCATGACCAGTGCGACCGGCCCAATCCAGCTCCCCTCCCTGCCTCCCAGCTGTCCAGCCCTCCCCGGCCCCTAGTTAATGGCGGCCGCTGCGAGGACAGGCGAGCAAGACCACCGACTCATTGTCAGTGAAATTGCTCTCACTCCCTCACAGCTCCTCTATTAAGTGAGGCCTTCCCCCAAGCCCCTGCACTCTCGAGTGTTGGTGTTTGAGGCCCTCCTCCACCCGCAGGTTTCACCTGCGCCTCATCTCTGGTGGTCCAGTGGACCTCTGTCTTCATTCTCTTGCTCCGCTTTTTCTCTCCTTTTCACTTGTTTTTTCCCTCACTTCTATCTCCCCCTTCACTCTCCTTCTGGGTCTTTCCTCCATTTTCTGTCGTTTTCCCCTCATTACAAGCTCCCCCTTCACTCTCCTTCTGTGTCTTTCCTCCGTTTTTCACTCGTTTTTTACCCTCATCTCACTTTCCCCCTTCACCCTCCCTTGTCTTCTGTGTCTTTCCTCCACTCTTTCTTGCACTTTTTCTGTTGTTTTCCCCTCATTTCAAGCTCCCCCCTTCACTCTCCTTTTATGTCTTTCCTCTGTTTTTCACCCTCATCTCAATTTCCCCTTTCACTCTCCTGTGTCCTCTGTGTCTTTCCTCCACTCTTTCTTGCACTTTTGCTGCCTTATTTGCAGTTTTCTCTCTCTTTTTGCCTATTACCTTTTGCCTTTTTCAGCCTGTTTTTCCCCGCCGCTGCTGTCCCCGCGGCCCCTCCCCCTAGCACGACATCTGCGACCGGCCTAATCCAGCTCCACTGCCCGCCTCCCAGCTGTCCAGCCCTCCCCGACCCCTACTTTATGGCGGCCGCTGCGAGGACAGGCAGGCAAGACCACTGACTCATTGTCAGTGAAATTGCTCTCCCTCCCTCACAGCTCCACTATTTAGTGAGGCCTTTCCCCAAGCCCCTGCACTCTCGAGTGTTGGTGTTTGAGGCCCTCCTCCACCCGCAGGTTTCACCTGCGCCTCATCCCTGGTAGTCAAGTGGACCTTTGTCTCCATTCTCTTGCTCCGCTTTTTCTCTCCTTTTCACTCGTTTTTTCACTCACTTCTATCTTCCCCCTTCACTCTCCTTCTGGGTCTTTCCTCCATTTTCTGTAGTTTTCCCCTCATTTCAAGCTCCCCCTTCACTCTCCTTCTGTGTCTTTCTTCTGTTTTTCACTCGTTTTTTACCCTCATCTCAATCTCCCCCTTTCACCCTCCTGTGTCCTCTGTGTCTTTCCTCCACTCTTTCTTGCACTTTTGCTGCCTTATTTGCACTTTTCTCTCTCTTGTTGCCTTTTTCCTTTTGCCTTTTTCATCCTGTTTTACCCCGCCGCTGCTGCCCCCACGGCCCCTCCCCCCAGCACGGCCCAATCCAGCTCCCCTCCCCACCTCCCAGCTGTCCAGCCCTCCCCGACCCCTACTTAATGGCGGCCGCTCCGCCGGGACTCCAAAGGTAAGCTCGTCCGTGACCCGACTGCGACCAGCACCAGGAACCCTGGATCTCTGCACCGCCAACGTTACGACCCAGCGGCACTCCATGCTCTCAACCCAGGCCGCAACAACAACTGCAAGCTAGCATCATTAACCGACACCCACGGACCCTTCAGCTGTCACCGCTGCCAGCACACCTGCAGCACCGCCAAGACCACTGACCCAGCGCAACCGCCCGCAAGAACACAACCGAACCGAAGACCCTGCAATGCATCCTCCTCAACGTCTGATCCCTCCACAAACACGCCCCTGACATCTGGGACCTCCTCGACAGCACTACCCCAGACGTAGCATTCTTTACCAAAACCTGGACCAACACCACCTCGGGACCGGACATCGCCATTGCCATTGCCCAAGGATACAAGATCTCCAGGAAGGACCACCCCACCCGACCGGGAGGAGGAATCGCCATCGTCCACAAATCCACCCTCTGCTTGAGCACACTCCCCGATGAGTCCACAGACCTGATGGAACACCTTCACTTCAAGATACTGGCCAGCCCACCTCCACCCTCCGAGGAACCCTAATCTACTGACCCCCTGGACCCCGTGGACTTTTTGCCAACACCATCACGGACATCATGTCACCGCATGCCATCGCGTCCACCAACTACACCCTACTGGGAGACCTCAACTTCCACCTCGACAACCAACTGGACCCCAGCACGACATCCCTCCAGGACAACCTCCACAACATTGGACTCTGCCAGATCGTGACCGAACCCACGCACTCAGCAGGACACACCCTCGACCCCCTCTTCACAAGAGGAAACCCCATCACCTTCAGCCACACCACCGAACTCCCATGGACTGACCATCGATGCGTCCACTTCACCTTCAGAACACCCCCCATCCACAGACACCAGCACCTGCTTCCACGAAGAAACTAGACCAGAATCACCGACGACCAGCTAACCTCATCACTCAGCAACTCCACCCCATCGTGGAAAACGACGACGCCAACACCGCAGCCCGAACCATGCACAGATGGATCTCCGACAGCGCCAACACCGTAGCCCCCCTCAAGAAAAACAATAACACCCACGCCAAGAAAGCTAGATGGTTCACCACCGAACTTCGAGAGTCCAGATGCACATCCCGCCGCCTCGAAAAGGCCTGGAGGGATACCAACCCAAGAAACCCTCAGCGGACCCCACCGACCTCAAAATCTACAGACCCATATCCCTGCTCCCATTCCCAGCGAAAGTCATCGAGAAAGCCACCAACAGCCAACTCGCCACATTTATCGAAGAGCACAACATCCTCGACTCCTCCCAATCCAGCTTCAGAAAAAACCACAGTAAGGAAACCGGCCTCCTCGCTGCAACAGACAACATCCGTATCTTACTGGACAACGGAGAAACAGCAGCCCTCATCCTCCTCGACCTCTCAGCGGCGTTCGACACAGTCTCTCACCGCACCCTAATATGCAGACTCCACGACGCAGGAATCCAAGACAAGGCCCTCGACTGGATCAGCTCCTTCCTCTCCGGCAGAACGCAGCGGGTCAGACTCCCCCCTTTCCTCTCGGACCCTACACCTACCACCTGCGGAGTCCCCCAGGGGTCCTCCCTCAGCCCTACACTCTTCAACGTCTACATGGCTCCGTTCGCCTCCATCGCCAGAACCTACGGACTCAACATTGTGTCATACGCAGACAACACCCAACTCATCCTCTCTCTATCCAACAAACCCAACACCGCCAGACACAAATTTCGAGAAGGCATGGAAGCCGTCGCCAAATGGATGAAAAAGAGCTGCCTACAACTAAACACCAACAAAACGGAAGTACTCATCATGGGCCCAAACCCAGACGCCTGGAACGACACCTGGTGGCCCCCCGCCCTCGGAAGCCCGCCCACCCCCACAGACCACGCACGCAACCTGGGAATCATCCTGGACTCAGAGCTCAAAATGGACTGCCAGATCAACTCCGTCTTGTCCTCCTGCTTCCACACCCTCTGCCTCCTACGTAAGACCTTCAAATGGATCCCCCTCGAACACAGAAACACCGTCACTCACGCCCTGGTCACCAGCAGGCTCGACTACGGCAACGTACTCTATGCCGGAATAAACAAAAACCTCACCCGCAAGCTACAGAACATCCAAAACGCCGCCGCAAGACTGGTCCTCAACCTGCCAAGACACTGCCACATCTCCCAGCACCTGAGCACACTCCACTGGCTCCCCATCGAAGCTAGAGTCACCTTCAAGATGCTAACCCCCGCTCACAAGGCCCTCAATGATACCGGACCAGCATACCTGAATAGCCGACTCAAATTCCACGCACCCCAAAGGACCCTACGATCAGCTCAGCTCTCCTACGCCATAGTCCCCCGCAACAGAAAGACCAGATCGGGAGGCCGCTCCTTCTCCTTCTACGCGGCCAGAGCCTGGAACGACCTTCCACTCCACCTCAGACAGATAACATCGCTCCCCATCTTCGCAAGAAACCTCAAAACCTGGCTCTTCGACAGACCCCCCTCCTTGATGGACTGGAACCTGCAAACCCCCCCCAGGGCCTTGAGACCCTTACGGGTAAGTAGTTGCGCTTAACAAACACCCGATTTGATTTGACTTGATATTTTACATACAGCGTAAGCTGCACTGAGTTCTCCTCCTTCTTTTCTCATGCATGACCCATCTACAAATAGTTCATGATCTGGCTCTTTCAAGGGCATGTCTTTTATATCTGGACAGGGATGTATGACGTTACAACGCACACTTTTACAACGCATGCACTTACAACGCATTTTTTACAACGCATAATCCATTACAACGCATGACATTACAACGCATGACACTACAACGCATTTTTAAAAAATACCTTTACAACGCATTGCCATTACAACGCATACTACCTTTACAACGCATACCATTACAACGCATTATATTAAATTACATTTAAGGTAAGTATTAGATAGTATAGGGGTAAAAATTACTATTATAACTCCAGGGGGTGCAACAGTAGGGTAAGTGTTGGATAGTATAGGGGTAAAAATTACTATTCTAACTCCAGGGGGTGCATCAGTAGGGTAAGTGTTGGATAGTATAGGGGTAAAAATTACTATTCTAACTCCAGGGGGTGCAACAGTAGGGTAAGTGTTGGATAGTGTAGGGGTAAAAATTACTATTCTAACTCCAGGGGGTGCAACAGTAGGGTAAGTGTTGGATAGTATAGGGGTAAAAATTACTATTCTAACTCCAGGGGGTGCATCAGTAGGGTAAGTGTTGGATAGTATAGGGGTAAAAATTACTATTCTAACTCCAGGGGGTGCATCAGTAGGGTAAGTGTTGGATAGTATAGGGGTAAAAATTACTATTCTAACTCCAGGGGGTGCATCAGTAGGGTAAGTGTTGGATAGTATAGGGGTAAAAATTACTATTCTAACTCCAGGGGGTGCATCAGTAGGGTAAGTGTTGGATAGTGTAGGGGTAAAAATTACTATTCTAACTCCAGGGGGTGCAACAGTAGGGTAAGTGTTGGATAGTATAGGGGTAAAAATTACTATTCTAACTCCAGGGGGTGCATCAGTAGGGTAAGTGTTGGATAGTATAGGGGTAAAAATTACTATTCTAACTCCAGGGGGTGCATCAGTAGGGTAAGTGTTGGATAGTATAGGGGTAAAAATTACTATTCTAACTCCAGGGGGTGCATCAGTAGGGTAAGTGTTGGATAGTATAGGGGTAAAAATTACTATTCTAACTCCAGGGGGTGCATCAGTAGGGTAAGTGTTGGATAGTATAGGGGTAAAAATTACTATTCTAACTCCAGGGGGTGCAACAGTAGAGTAAGTGTTGGATAGTGTAGTGTAATATTATGCGTTGTAATGGTATGCGTTGTAATGGTAGTATGCGTTGTAATGGAATGCGTTGTAAAGGTAGTTTTTAAAAATGCGTTGTAATGGTATGCGTTGTAATGTCATGCGTTGTAATGGATTATGCGTTGTAAAAAATGCGTTGTAAAGGTAGTGCGTTGTAAAAGTTGCGTTGTAAAGGTTGTTCCCCTCTGGACAGGGCTTGGTACACATCTCAGTCACATCCAGACAATCATGATCCACTTCGTCTTTCACTTCTTCACAGCATGGGTCTGGCAATAATGTGGTGGGATTCATTATTGTACATCTTATTACTGTCACATTTTCCGCTCCAAGAATCACTCTTTCATACTTAGTCATCTGACTAGGGGTAAGGTGCTCCGTTCAAGTTCTTGTTTAAAGAATCTCAACTGAATGTGGGACATAAACGTTAACTGGATGTCCCATCACAATCGATTCACTTTGCTCCAGACTCATAAAAGTAGCAGCTACTGCTTTTAAGCAGCCAGGTAAAGCTGAAGCCACAGGATCCAGAGTAGCAGAGAAATATGGTACAGGACCTCAGCTTTACCCATGCCTTTGAGTCAAAACTGAAAGTGCAAAACTTTCTCTCTCACAACACAACCGTGCAAATTCTTTCGTATAATCAGGCATACCCAATGCAGGGGCCTCACACAGACAATTTCGCAATTTCACAAATTCTTCCACGCACTCATCCTACCAGACAATCGGATCCTTTGCTCTTTTCCGAGTCAACTGAATCAATGGTTTTGCCAGCAGAGAAAACCTAATTATCCACTGCCTACAGTACCCAACTACTCCAAGAAACATTCTCATCTCCTTCTGTGTCTGAGGTAGTTGCATTTGCTTGATTATCTTTATTCTCTCAGGGGTAACTTTTCTAACTCCTCTTTCTATTTTGTGGCCTAAATATTTAACTTCTTTTTGACAAAACTGCAGTTTCTCTGGAGACACCTTGTGTCCTCCTTCAGCCAAATGGTTCAGTAATGCAATTGTATCAGAGACACAATCTTCTCGTGTCTTTGATGCCACCAATAGGTCATCAATGTACTGAACCAAAACTGAATTTCTGGGCATGACCAATGTTTCTAGACTCTTTTTCAGGATTTGATTAAAAATTGAGGGACTCCCTGTATACCGTTGAAGAATTTGGCACCATGCCAAGACACGGTCTTCGAACCTAATGGCGAACAAATTTTGGCTGTCTGGGTGTAAAGGAATAGAGGAAAAGGCTTGGCATAAATCAATTACTGTAAACCAGCCAACCTTCCAAGGTATCTGATAAAGGATCACTGCTGGATTTGGCACTACCGAACAACAAGGCACTACAATTTTGTTGATCTTTCTCAAGTCCTGCACTATCCTGTATTTTCTGCTAGGCTTTTTAAGTCCCATTATTGGCGAATTACAAGGACTACCCAATGCCTTGTTTAATCATTCGGTCAATCTGTGGAGCAACTCCTGCTTTCACTTCTGGACTAATTTTATACTGTTGTGTGTTTGGATAAACTGCACATTCTTTCACCATCACTTTCACTGGATCTACATTTGACATCAGGGGGAACAACCTTTACAACGCAACTTTTACAACGCACTACACTTACAACACATTTTTTACAACGCAAAATCCATTACAACGCATTGCATTACAACGCATGACACTACAACACATTTTTAAAAACTACCTTTACAACGCATTCCATTACAACGCATACTACCTTTACAACGCATACCATTACAACGCATAATATTACACTACACTATCCAACACTTACCCTACTGTTGCACCCCCTGGAGTTAGAATAGTAATTTTTACCCCTATACTATCCAACACTTACCCTACTGTTGCACCCCCTGGAGTTAGAATAGTAATTTTTACCCCTATACTATCCAACACTTACCCTACTGTTGCACCCCCTGGAGTTAGAATAGTAATTGTTACCCCTATACTATCCAACACTTACCCTACTGTTGCACCCCCTGGAGTTAGAATAGTAATTTTTACCCCTATACTATCCAACACTTACCCTACTGTTGCACCCCCTGGAGTTAGAATAGTAATTTTTACCCCTATACTATCCAACACTTACCCTACTGTTGCACCCCATGGAGTTAGAATAGCAATGTTTACCCCTATACTATCCAACACTTAACCTACTGTTGCACCCCCTGGAGTTAGAATAGTAATTTTTACCCATATACTATCCAACACTTACCCTACTGTTGCACCCTCTGGAGTTAGAATAGTAATTTTTACCCATATACTATCCAACACTTACCCTACTGTTGCACCCTCTGGAGTTAGAATAGTAATTTTTACCCCTATACTATCCAACACTTATTAAGTAATTTTTACCCCTATACTATCTAATACTTACCTTAAATGCAATTTAATATTATGCGTTGTAATGGTATGCGTTGTAAAGGTAGTATGCGTTGTAATGGAATGCGTTGTAAAGGTAGTTTTTAAAAATGCGTTGTAGTGTCATGCGTTGTAATGCAATGCGTTGTAATGGATTTTGCGTTGTAAAAAATGCGTTGTAAGTGCATGCGTTGTAAAAGTGTGCGTTGTAACGACATACATCCGACATCAGCCCAACATATTTTCCTGTAAAATCCCACACTTCTGGATTCACTGTGGTTCTAAACTCTTCTGGCAATTCACTTTCAGTTATCAATGAAAACATCTCATCTACTTCAGTACCTTGCTTAGATAGCTTACTTTTGTATACAACATCTTCATCAGGGGTTTGGAAAGCAACACCATCTGGTGTACAGTAGATCGTTCAATTCATTTTACACAATATATCTCTTCCCAACACATTTACTGAACTGGAATCGCAAACTACAAACCAATGCATTTCTTTAACATTTCCAATATGTACCTCCATTGGTTTTGTGATTGGGGTTCTAATCTGTTGATTTGACACTCCTACAACTTGGATAGATTCTCCAGAGAAGGGTAGGTTTGGGATGTCTGCTGTTCTCACAGTAGTCCGGGTAGCAGCAGTATCCAATAGAAAAGTGATATCACTACCTTCCACTTTCCCATCAATAAATGGACCTGACTGATCTACCAGCAAGGATGCGCCAATCACGCACTCCTCTTCCTCCCCCCTCAGGCACAGTCATTGCGCAAAGTCCATTTCGTCATTATCGTTCTGTAAAAAATATTGTTTAACCACAGAATTTTTCTTACCGTGAAATCCGGTGTTCGCACTGTATTTTTGAGTGTTCACAAAGTTTGGCATAGGAGCTGGTGGCACCTGATACTGTGGTGTAACTACCTGCTGCGGCTGATCCATAATCACTCATTCTGCATCTGTGGATTTAAATTTTGGTTTAGCCCATTATTATTCTGAATATTCTTACACTCGTTCTTCCAATGTCCAAGCTTTCCGCGAGCATGACAAGGAAACTTCTTCTTTGTTTCCTCTCTATTCATTCGTCTTCCTACTTTACCACCATTCGCCGCTTAATCATTCTGGGTCTGCTCTTTCACCTGATTATCAGTCTGGGTATTTAATTTATTTTCCTGCTGTTCTACCAATTTCACTTCTGCCCACATCATTTTTTCCTTTAGCTTTCTACGCCTTGCCTCAATGTCATCTCCACAATACTTAGCATACTTCAAAATTTCATCAATCGTCTTACTCTGCAAGCACAACATGTGCTGCTGGATCATGTGACTACTCTCTGGTTTCAGACCATACACAAACTGATACACAAAATGTCCCATATCCTTATCACCAATGTTCTCAAAACCACTGTATTGCTTAAACACTTGCAGTAACCGCTCATAATATGCATGTACAGACTCATTTGGCTCTTGAGTTGTTCTATGTATCTTTACCCAATCTGTTTCTTTAGGCGGAATTTCCCCTTTCAGAAAAGTAATTACTTGGTGATATTTCTTCACCTCCTCTGAGGGTGCTCCTGTTTTCGAGTCTCTAGCATACTCCTCACTTGACCAATCAACTGTGATCTTACACTCTGTCCATAAGTCAGCAGGTACCACAATATCAAACAAACCATTCAGATCCTTCAACAGAACCTTCAAAACTTTCACACATCTTTCAACCTGTTTATACCATTCAACGGGTTTCTCTCTCAACCTGGGGAAATCGTTTGTAAATGACAAAATATCTTGTCTGTTCCACGGAACATGAACATATCCACCACCAGGAACCTCTCTCATCGGACACAATCTCTCTTCTTTTTCTGATTCTTTTAGTAAGAATGCAGATGATGCTTCCTTTGCTTGTGCTTCCTCCTTCTTTCTTGTCCACCTAGTCCTCCACTTGTCAATTTCTCCCCACTTCTGCAAAATGTTAATTAACTCTTTTATCTGTAGTCTTTTACCAGACACATTCATATTCTCCAAATCCTTGTCAGTAAACTCCACTCAATATGGTTTCTGTAATAATTTTGATCTCCCTATATCTACTATAGCAACCTCTGTCAATCTCTCATGAAACAATTTTGCATTTCTGGTTATGCTCCAACATATAAACAGCAACTCCTCATCATTGTAATGGTTCAATCTTTCTATTCCCACATTTCCAGCTATCATCTCTTACAACTCCACCTTCAATCTGTAAATATCTAAGATCTTTGGTGCTGAGCTTTGTTTTTCTATTCCCTGTGCCCATCTTTCCAAATCTTCTGGAGTGACTGCTGTTGAGCCTCTAATTCCTACAGGTACCATAGACCCTCTTTTCTTTCGAATTTCCGGGCATAACTCTTTTCGGAGTTTCAATTAAAGGTTCCCTTATTGGAAGGTCCATTAATGAAATGACTGAATCGCACTCACTAGCCTGATCATCAGATATTACTACCTCTTTTCTGGGATTATTCAAAGGAATTGTTACAGCTTGAGGTTTTGGGCAACTCATTTTATCTCCATATAATGGGATAACAGGACCTATAGTCACTGGTACTGTCAAAGCTTCAGTATTTACATGTAATTGACTTATTTTCTGTACTGCTTCCTCCTTAGTTTTATTCAATGCTTCTCTTTCTTTATCTTGACGCACCCTATTAACTGATGTATCATGTAAAATTTGAGGAAATAAGGGTGTTTCCATAACTGGTAAATATATTGTTTTTCTTTTCAATATTTACCATCACTGGTGTACTTGGGGTGACTCTACTGGGTCCTTCTTCATACGGTGTAGGATTTTTAGTTAGAATTTCCTCCAACAATTCGTCATCTGATTCACCATATCCTGTCACATTCATTTTGTTTTCTCCCTACACTTGCTTCCCAACTGTTCCTCAGACCTTAACACTGGATATAAACCCTCTGATACTACAGCTCTTCTCCAACGCTTCATTTGATCTCTACTTGACTCATACGGATGTCTAGGCAAAAATCCTCTAAATCCCCGAGAACTTCTGAATTTTTCACGATCAAATGCTTCAATCTCCCATTCTTCCAAAGCTTCATACTGTGCCATTCTAGGATTTGGTTCCAACATATTCATTCTATCTCTCAAATTCTGAAGTATTTTGAAATTAAAAGTTCCATGATCCTGAAAAGCCAAAACACCATCACCTTTTGTATATTCCACCCAATTTTCCAACCATACACACGTGTGATATCCTTTCTCCAACATCATAAATGAAGCAGGCTTTTTAGGTGGCGGAATAGGAATTCCCTCTCTAGTCATTACAGGTTTGTCTTTCTTAAACACATTTTTAATTTTCTTCATTACGTCATTTTCTTTCGTCTTCCAAACATTTCAGATGGACGATATAGGAAAAAGTCTTCCGTATATCTTCTAGCTCTATTACCTACGTCTCGTCCTATGTCAGCACGACTCACATCTGCAGTCAAATCTGAACTCAACATACAATTATTTTCTCACCAATCCTAGCGCGGCTTCTATCTATCAACCAATCAGACTCAGACTCATACTCGTGGTCTGACCAATGCCAGCGCGGTCTTTTGTGACGTCAGTATTGCTCCTTACTACTGACCCCTCCTTTACAATCTGTTTCTGTCTCATGCCCGCTATTACAACCAATCCCAGCGGCTCTCTGTGACGTCAGTACAATTCCAGCGATTGACCCCCTCTTCACAAGGTAATATAACAACTTATTTCTTAATACTTCTCATTAATTTCTTCCTTAATAACAACATAAAAACATTCACTACTCTGTCTGTTCCACTAAACAAAGGATAGATTTTGACTTACTCTTGATTTTCAGAATTACTCCTCTTCTACTGTGAGGAGTAAAACCCCTGTTTACCCTTCATTCAAGCTCGGGAGAACCTGTTACTCCTTCAGTGTTACCCCTACTGGGAAATAAGACCAACGTTTCACCAGTGAACCCTCTGCTATCACTCACACTCAACTTGTATATGAAATAGTCCCTAGTTTAATACTGCCAGCCCTACGTAGCTTCTCAGTATTATTCCAACAGACGAGTAACCTCACTGCAGTGTGGCTTCTGTCACCACCCGCTATTAATTTTCTCGGGATTCTGGACAACATAAAACAAGACGCTAACTCTTTTGTTGAAATAATCAATATGTATCACCAATCTAGTCATTAATAACCATAACTCTGCTAGAAAGAAACAAGCAACAGGACATTTAAACAGAGAGTCCACGTAGGAACTTGTGGGTGGCGTGGCATCTGGACAGAAGTCTGGCACAGCCCTTGTGGTCATGTGGCAGTGTCCTCTGTTTCAGTAGCATGGGAACTGCATGCAAGATTACCTCACAATCCCAGGCCCTTTGCGCCTTACCTGGAGGCATTAGCGAGTGTCTTGAGAGGATCTCCTGGCCTAAGTCCATGCTCGTTGCCTCGGCCACATACTTACAGGTCATCAGCTGATTGTGGGGTGACCTTCGGTCCACACTGAACCCCAGTTGACGAGGAGTGAGAGTCACCCAAGTCCAATCCCGACTCCGAAGGGTGCCTGCCCTGGAGGGGGGCAAAAGAGTTCACATTGTGGAGCGAGGATCCCTTATTACAACTTATGACGTTGAAAACCAAAGTTTATACATGGGCTGCATTGACGCCCTTAAAAAAACCAAGGCTCATTTGTAGCAACAATGAAACACAACAAAATTAATGTTCAAGCACCCATCCATGTGCTTCAAGGAGCACTGTCAAGTGCCTGCTTACTCAGTTTTAGCACAGCTGCTGATAAAGGACTGATTTCCGTGAACTACAACATGAATGCTCACCTTGAAATAATAAGTCAGTTTCTTTCGTTGTTTCATGATTTGGGAAAGCTTAAGACTATGAAAGAAAGTAAAGTTGCATATGAATGAGGACGCCTGTCCAGTTGCACACAGACAGGCTAATTGCTTTTCATTTACAAGATGCTGTTGAAAAAGAACTGGATAACTACTTAAGCATGGAATCATTGTTCTATTGGTCAAACTCCATGGGTTTCTCCCATTGTGGTAGTGCCCAAAAAGGACTGTGAAAGAGCAGTATGAATATGCGTTGACATGCATCAGGCAAACAAGGCAACTGAACGAGAAAGACATCCAGGTCCACATGTTGCTGACATGATAATGCAACTAAATTGTGCAAAGGTCTTCTCTCACCGTGATATAAATAAAGATTTTCATCAGTTGGAACTCAAAAAAGATTGCAGGTACATTACAACTTTTCTATCCATGTTAGACTGGATTGATACAAAAGACTAAGAGGCTGATTTGTATTTGAGGGACAATTTCACACGCAAAGTCCGCAAACTAATCCCCGACCTATCACGATGCATGAAATTAAAATCTACAACCACTGCGGTCGGAAAGCTTGGCAATAGGTATTCAAATGCCAACAGCACTGAGGTCCAAGCGCTGAGGAGATTACAATGAGACAGATGTACTAGCGATTGGAATCTGCAGACACACCTCACCAATCGACCACCGTGCTACTGCTACTGCCAAACACCACAACTGTATCCATTGGAAGTAGCAAAAAAATGACACAGCTGATTGTAATTGCTCAGGTTGACATGTCCACATTTCAAAGCATAAAACACACCCCGTCCTTAACCATGATCCTTTGCCACTACACTGCAGTGTAGCAACACTTGGCAACCAAGTCTCTACTCAGCTTCACCTCGCAGGTAGGTAGCCATTTTACAAGTGTGGGCTGGGAACAGGAGTCAGGACTGCAACTACTGTTGGTCCCTGTTGTCTTTGCACCTAACAAGATGTACTACTCTCCTTTCCCCATAGCCACTTGGCAGCCATGTCACTACTCAGTTTTCCCTCACAGGTATGTAGCCATTTTACAAGTGTGGGCTAGGAGAGGGAGTCAGGACGGCAACTACCACCGGGCAATGTTGTGAGGCCACTGGTTCCACAGAAGCCCAGGCCAACATTGCCCGAGCCATCGGGGCATTTGAGGGCAACCAAAGGACAGATGGGCAAGGTACTCAAGTAAGTCTGGGAAATAAAACAGTTGCAGCAGTCCATAAACCACCGTTTGGATACCCAAAATGCCAATGGGGACAGCTCATTGAGATGCTGAGGGACATCCACACCACCCTTTGCAGGGCTTTTCCCCCAACATCTACCCATCCCTGTGGCCAACCCATATCTGGGACATCAGCGGCTGCCACAGGAAAGGAGACCCCGGCAAAGGATGAGGCCTCAGACACCTCAGAACCTGAAGCAAGCCTAAGTGGGGCCGCAAAAGAAATGCTGGATATTTGGGTGGCAGGGCACGGACCCAACCCAGGAAGAAGAGTCGCCCCTGATGTCTCCTTTGTGTGCAACACATTGACTTTGCTGACTATTCTTGTACACATTTCAGTTCTGATGGGAGGAGTTTGTAGGACTTGGACTTCAGACAATGTGGCTACAAGTAAAATGCTTTCCTCCACCACCACTCACAACTTTACCCCTGTGGATTCATCATTGCACTGTAAATGTTCTGTAAATAAATCACAAAATGCACTTCAATAAATACACTTTTTACACATGACTAAGGCCATTATGACTTGGACCAAGGCATCAGTGGTAAGACATTTCTTTATCTTCTTAAACCTGTAAAGTTGGAAAAAGCAGAAGGAAGTCACTGTATGTTATATTACTGCAGCTTGTAGAGCGCACTTTCATCAGGGGGTCTTTTGGTGCTAAGTAACTGAAGCAGCACGGCTCAGGATACTTATTCATGAGCTCGGAGTAAGAGCCAGGTCTTCAAAAAGTTTCAGATTTTTGCCTAATTGGAGGCGATCCTCAGTTCCAGAGGCTACAGGTTCCAAGCCTGGGGAGCAGTGATTAAGAACCTGATACCGCCTGTTTATTCCTCTTAAATTGAGGGATGACTAAATGATGTAAGTGAGTGGATCTCACATTTCAGGTAGGGGAATAATTAAGGATCTGAGATTTGATGAAGATTGGACTCTCCATGTGCAGGGCCTTGCAGACGGTCCAACATACTTAGACCATGAATATCTGTGCAACTGGGAGCCAATGGAGATCTTTTGTAACTTGAGGAATGTGACAATGTTTGGAAAGTTGGAAAATCAACTGAGTGGCCGATTTTTACATCTACTGAAGCCTGCGTGTAAGATATTTAGGAAGACTCAGATAGAGGGAATAGGCATAATGGATTCTTGACATCAACATCCAGTTGCTCTTGTTGAATCATTCACATCTGGCAAACAATGAAGTCAACACCTTGTGTATCACCAAATGTGAGTAGAGCCAAATTTTTAATGCATGGACTTGTCAAATTTGTGAAATGTCCACATGTGTATAACAAACATGGCAGCCAACACACACATAGAAGTGTACAGTCTCAACACATCTTTATTGCAGAGTTCAAACCTTAGGTGGTCATAATGTTGTCCACAGAGTAAATTGACACATCTGTGAAATGATCACTGTCAGTTATCACAAATGTGATGGTCAAACCTCAAAAACATGTTTGGACAGGATACATCAGACAATGCCAAAATCAGTAGTAAGGTTACAAATGCGTCAGGGAATCAGTTAGAGCCACATCGACTATCCCACAATGGTAATTCCACATCATGCATCACTAGAGGATCAACACAGTAACTGAGCACAGGTATAGTCCAAACAAGTGTAGCAGAAACTGGTGGAATGTCGCAAACATTTGCCAGTGGAGTCCAACAAGCTCTGTGGCATAAGATGATGACATACATGAACACCTACATCCAGCTATAGAAAATGAGAACCAAGCCAATGGGAAGATAGACTAACATGTTTTGCCCAAACAATCACATTGTATAGTTGAACATAATGTCACACATATTGCCAAAGGACCACCACAAGACAGGGCAGAAATCTTAAGGTGTAATAGCAACTTACCATCCTATCGCTGTGCAAGCTGCCTTGCTACAAGAAATGAGTACGAAGTTCCTCAGTGGGTCACAGAACACAGTATGAGAGTTTATGTGATATCACGTTGATAGGTTGTCCTCGAAGGCGGAGGGAATTACTCCTTCCGGAACTAGGGCTCTTTACCGGAGATCTTTTGTTCCTTGCCGTTTAGGTGCCATGGGTGTGAGGGGCCTAGTACGTGTAGATGTAATGGTGGATGTGCAAGATAAAACAGGGGAGGGAATCCTCTAAATAAACTTTATTCTGGAAGGGTCCCAGCCTCGTTAAAATAAGGATTAGGAGAGGCGACTATCTGGCTATAATGTGTCAAAAAAGCGCTCTACTCCTAGATGGTCGACATGTTTCTCGCCTAGTAGTCAAGAATGATCTGTGGCGATTCCTCAGGACCAAATGGAAAGAAAGCTATCTACACCTAATGGTGAGGTGAAAATCTACCTACCACTCAGTGGTCCTACGGGGACTGTACCCGCAGGTTTAGAGGCCAATCTGTGAAAGAGACAAATATATTTGAAAACATAATACATTAGTTTGACATTTGTGATCACACATAAGTTCACTCCATGACTTTAGACCTATATGCTGATCAAAAGTGACCCAATCAATACGTAGTGATACCTGTAGTTATCACTTATAAAAATTATAGGTATGTAGTGCTATTAAGGGGGTAATTTTAGCACACCTGTGACTCAATAAAAACAACAGTGATGATTAGGCTGTGACAAAGGCGGTGCTCAGAGTTATCTAAATCTCACCACGTCTTTCACACCAGAATCTAACAAAATAAAGAGGGTTATTAACAAACATTGGAGGATTCTAAACACAGGGGGCCCGATTCACAGAATTAACTTAAGACAAAATCCTAAACTTACTACTTTTGGTATTCACAGAAGTTAGGATTTTGTCTTAAGTTTGTCTTAAGACAAACTTAAGACAGACTTAAGACAGTCTTAAGACAGACTTAAGACAGTCTTAAGACTGACTTAAGACAAACTGAAGACAGACTTAAGACAGACTTAAGACAGACTTAAGACAGACTTAAGTTAGGATTTTGTCTTAAGTCTGTCTTAAGTCTGTCTTAAGTCTGTCTTAAGTCTGTCTTAAGTCTGTCTTAAGAATGTCTTAAGTCTGTCTTAAGACTGTCTTAAGTCTGTCTTAAGTTTGTCTTAAGACAAACTTAAGACAAAATCCTAACTTTTGTGAATACCAAAAGTAGTAAGTTTAGGATTTTGTCTGAAGTTAGTTCTGTGAATCGGCCCCAGGATCCCTAGAGATCCCTAGGACCCGTTTTGCATTTAAACGCACCAGAAATATTAAAGATATGCTCATTCACACCAGACAGAAACCAGCAAGTACCAATGAACAGAGATCACTATGGGACCATTTTTGGGAAATCCACTAGCCACATATACATACTTTTCACGGAACATGCACCAATCCATATCTCTCTTCCAGATGGAGACTGTAGGTGCCTGTGTTGCCCCCAATTTCTGAGCAATGTTGCGTTTCGCTATCATCAATCCCAGTGTAACCCAGGTGATACTTGTTTTGTTCAGGTCAGTGGGCTCCCACATGTTCAGGAGACATCTTCTGGCCTCCAAGGGGACCTCATGTGTTAACACCTCACCCATTACCTCATGTATCTTCTTCCAATACCTCTGTACCTGCGCGCATTCCCATAATATATGGAGGAATGTGCCTTCACTTCCACATCCCCTTCTACATTTACCATCTTCTGCTCCTACCATTTGCACCAAACATGGCCCCGTGGTAGATCCAGTGGAGGATTTTAAGTTGCACCAGCCTCAGCCTTGGTGCAATGGCCACCTCCCGTGGTGAAGTTACTGCTATTGCCCAGTCTTCATCATCAAGAATTATGCCATCCCTTTCCCACTTTTCCCGTCGTTTCAGAAGGGGTTCACCAGAGTGATTCACTAACTTTTTGTAGGTGAGTGAAATGGCCTTCGTTGGTAAGTAGCCATCCAGGAGTCTGTCCTCAAGGGGTGAGGAATCTGGGGGGTCTCTCTCTTCTGGAGACATGATTGCAAAGCGTACAGAACCTGCATATATCTAAAATATTCTGTGGAAGCCAAATCATATTCCTGTTGCAGGGCTGGAAATGACTTGACCTCACTCTTCTCCCATAGGTCACCGATTTTTGAAATACCTATGAGGTCCCACTTGTCAAAGCCTTTAGATGACCACAGATTGACAAGCCACTCCGAATCCCATAATGGAGTAGCCAGAGTTACACTACGGTCCCACCCCAGACTTCTGTTAGCCGCCTGCCAAACTTGCACTGAGTGTTTGGTTGGTCCCATCCTGTGGCGTTTTCTGGCTCTTGAATAGAGCGCTCGGTTGTAATTCCCTCCAGATAGTAACCAGTGATCCATTGCGTAGCCCGGATCATCTGCCTGTCTGTACGTGCCGTGATTAATGGCCGCCAGATGAGCTGCCCAGTAATATTTTTTAAGGTCAGGGAGGGCAATACCCCCATCGTACCAGGAGAGATTCAATTTAGGGAGTGCTATACGTGGCTTCCCATTCCAGAGCAAGCTTCGATGTAGGCTCTCTATTTCTTTGAAGTAACTCGCAGGGACGAAATCTAGTGAATTTTGCAGGGCTTAGAGAAACCGGGGTAAGGACATCATTTTGAATAAGGATGCTCTGCCCAGCAAAGAGAGCAGAAGGGTCTTCCAACGCTCCGAATCACTATTCAATCTCTGCTGGGGAGGGAGTAAATTATGAGCGAATCTACCTGCGGGATCAGCTGTGATATAAATGCCCAGGTATTTGAAGTCCAGTGTAGTGATCTGTATCGGGCAGTTCCTGGGAAGGCAAGTGAGGGGTCCCTTTAGGACATATAACACTGATTTGGCCCAATTAATTGAATACCCTGAGTACCTGCCAAAGATGGCAAAAATGTTCAGTACAGCTGTGAGCGAGGCCTTTGGGGATGTTAGGAACAATAGAATGTCATCTGCATACAATGAGATGCGGTCCTCCCACGAAATCAGCCCATTTAAAACCTTGTATCACCGGGTCCCTCTACACCCAGGAGGTCAAGGGTTCCAGGGCCAAGGCAAATAGGAGGGGAGAAAGAGGGCATCCCTGCCTGGTTCCGCTGCTGAGACTGAACACCTCTGACTTTTTGTCGTTTACGAATATCTGGGCTAGTGGTTTCGAATAGAGGAGCTGCACCCACTGGATAAATTGGGGCCCAAATCCCATTTTCTCGAGAACCGCAACTAGATACGGCCATTCAAGCATATCGAATGCCATGGAAGCATCCAGAGATACCAATATTGCCTCCTCCTGTATGGTTGTCGCCCTCCTCATTACCCCGTGTACTCTGCGTAAATTCAACACAGTGTTATGTTGGGGCATAAAGCCGGATTGGTCCGGGTGTGCTAAATTATTAATTAACTTAACCAGTCTATTGGCGAGAAGTTTAGCCAAGATCTTAGGCTCAGCATTCAATAGAGAGATTGGCCTGTAGAAGGAACAATCTGTTTGAATCTTACCTTCCTTGTGAATTGTCAATAAAGTCGCTATCCTTTGATTGCGAGGCAGCTCCCCTTGTTCTTTACTCTCCTCAAACATTTTACACAAGTGGGTGGCAAGAATGTCTGGTCTAAGTTTATATAGTTCAATCGGCAAACCATTAGGTCCCGATGCCTTCCCAGAGTTAAGCCCCCTGATTGCCTGTGCCACCTCATCCGTTGTGAGTGCCCCTTCCAGGTATTCCAATTCCGACGCTGAGAGTCTTGGTAGTGTTATATCAAGTAGGAGGTCCAGGGAGTCATGTAATGTGTAAGGGTTTTGGGAGAAATATATCTGTTCGAAGTGGGCCACAAATGTATTTTCAATTTCTTGGGGGTCCGTGATCGTGCGTTCTGCCTTGTCTTATAATTCAGGCACCAATCTGCTTGCCAGCTTTCGTTTGTCTAACCATGCAATCAATTTCCCGGCTTTATACCCTTGAACATATATTCTACCTAGCGTCTCTCTACCCAATTCCTTGACCCTGTTTGTCACTAAGGCTTTGTAGCTATCCCTCTTCAACTGTAGGACGTGTAGGGTCTCTGGGTTGGGTCCCTCTGCTATTTCCTCTTCCAAGCGGAGGATCTCTGCCTCCAATGCTTCCTCATCCCTAAACTTTTCTTTCCTCACACCCGCTATTTGGGAGAAAGCTTGGCCCCTGACTACTGTATTGAATGCTTCCCACAGTGTCCGATGAGAGCTCACTGACCCCACATTGTCTTGGAAGTATTGTTCAATCGCAGTTTGCAGTGCTTCATGAATTACTGGATTGCAGAGATGCCAAGGGTTGATGGGCGCTACCCTTCCCACTCTGTGTTGGCCACCACCAATTGGGCCCACAACGGGGAGTGATCGGATATACCCCTCGCCATGTGCCTAACTTCTCGTATGTGTGCCAATTGGTCTGGGGAAACCAGTAAGTAGTCTATTCTTGATTGGTTGTTGTGAGCACCCGAGTGGTAGGTGTATTGGGTGGTGTCAGGGTGAAATGATCGCCATGTATCCTGCAACCCCAGAGCCCCCAGAAAGTCTGATAGCCAGCGGTTAGAAGGGCGGAGCTCTCGTGGATGGTTTCTATCTTGGGCGCCGTTGACCACAGCATTCAGGATATACTACATTTCTTGTAGTATATCAGGGCACTTACTTTGGACCTTTCCAAAAGCCCACTGACCCTAATCGTTGATTGACAAGCTGCCTTGCTACCAGATTTTGTGCCAGACATTCCCAGGTATTTGAAAACACAACAGAAGCTGCTCCAAGTACAGTGACCGGAACTTAGGGAATACTAAGTTAAAGAGGGTGATGGCATCTCACAAAAAGTGAAGGACTGTCCTCACACACCACCAGGTGTCATGCTTCATCATCTGCAGTCCTCGCTCTCTAGAAACTTGGTTTGGTAGAGAGCGGCCTACACATGGAGACAGAGAGGCACTTCTAAAGCTAAGTGGGGGCCCGTGATGTGAGTGAGTTTAAAAATCAGTATAATCGCCAGAATATGTTTATTTAAATGGGGGATTATATGATATTAAAAATACAAGGACGGTGAGGTGTTTCTACCTAAGGGATGAAGGGCAGACACATCTAGAATCTCGGCGAGAGACGCACCTTGATGTAAGTTTGACTACATTGGTCTCTTCCACATTCTCCTCTCATGGGGTGTGTAGGAAGCTCGACCTGGGTTTCAGGAAATCAACTTAGGTAGAGTGTGACATAGGTCAACCTACCCAGTGGTATCATCTTACCAACTTTGGTGGTAAGTTAGGAGCACTCCTTTTACTTTTCTCGTCCTGATGAATGCCGCGGACCCTTTGGGCCACATAGGCAGAAACATGTCCACAAAATTAACCACTACGGTGATGGGGCAATAAGCCCCCCTTCCTCACCGTCCTTTATTTTTAATATCATCTAATCCCCCATTTGAATAAACGTATTCTGGTGATTATACTGATTTTTAAATTTACTCGCTTCACGGGCCCCCACTTAGGTTTAGAAGTGCCTCCCTGTCTCCAGGTGTAGGCCCGTTCTCAACCAAACCAAGTTTCCAGAGAGCGAGGACTGCCGATGATGAAGCATGACACCTGGTGGTGTGTGAGGAGACTCCTTCAATTTTTGTGAGATTCTATCACACTATTTTACTTAGTATTCCCTAAGTTACGGTCACTGGGCCCGATTCACAGAACTAACTTAAGACAAAATCCTAAACTTACTACCATTTTGGTATTCACAGAAGGCACTTACTCATTTTGGTATTCACAGAAGGCACTTACTCATTTCGGTATTCACAGAAGTTAGGAGTCCTAACTTTAGGACTCCTAAATGCCTTCTGTGAATACCGAAAGTCTTAAAATTAGGATTTTTCTCAGTTTAGTAGTAGTATAGTTAGGACTCCTAACTTTAGGACTCCTAAATGCCTTCTGTGAATACCGAAAGTCTTAAAATTAGGATTTTTCTCAATTTAGTAGTAGTAAAGTTAGGACTCCGAACTTTAGGACTCCTAAATGCCTTCTGTGAATACCGAAAGCCTTAAAATTAGGATTTTTCTCAGTTTAGTAGTAGTATAGTTAGGACTCCTAACTTTAGGATTCCTAAATGCCTTCTGTGAATACCGTAAGTCTTAAAATTAGGATTTTTCTCAATTTAGTAGTAGTAAAGTTAGGACTCCTAACTTTAGGACTCCTAAATGCCTTCTGTGAATACCGAAAGCCTTAAAATTAGGATTTTTCTCAGTTTAGGAGTAGTAAAGTTAGGACTCCTAACTTTAGGACTCCTAAACTGAGAAAAATCCTAACTTTAAGACTTTCGGTATTCACAGAAGGCATTTAGGAGTCCTAAAGTTAGGACTCCTAACTTCTGTGAATACCGAAATGAGTAAGTGCCTTCTGTGAATACCAAAATGAGTAAGTGCCTTCTGTGAATACCAAAATGGTAGTAAGTTTAGGATTTTGTCTTAAGTTAGTTCTGTGAATCAGGCCCACTGTACTTGGAGCAGCTTCTGTTGTGTTTTCATCTTCGGTAGGAGGCTAGCTTGCTCCGAGCACCCCGTGCCTCTAGTTCCCCCCACTGGACCTTCTAGGGTTAGTGTGTTACATTCCCAGGTATTTCCCATGTCCAATTTGCAATGCAGAAAGAATCTCACACCTGCTGATGCCACTACCCTGAAATGTCCAAATGACAATGAAAGGGCGAAAAGTCTGATATCAGGTATGCAAATCATACATGGGGCAACAACCCCAGTCTACATCTGCAGTACATGGAGAAAATAAAACTACACAGATCAAAATTGTGTACATTTGTCAAGAGCTGCCACACTGACAGATCAGCAGAGAATCACCCACAACTGTACACACCAAACAGTCAACCATCAACTACACTCTCACAGCTGCACAACCCCAGTAACAGTCACAGTCATGACATCTCACAGCATACATAAACTCAAGGAAAGAAGTTGTCGATGAGCTGTCAACGCATGTCAACTCCTTCCTCTTCGCCACTTTCAGTTTCAGTTTCACTTTCAGCAATTGTGTGTTCATGCACACTCATGTACAACACAGACGTATGATCATTTGAATAGGACTAGGAAAGGTATCACTCATCAGGTGACATAGTAATTGAAACGTTGTTTGGGAGACTCACTGTTGGATCCACATTGAATGTGATAATGAGGACTGAAGTGGTGGAGGCCTGTAGTAGTCATTCTATTGTACATATTAATTAGCTATTCATTAGCTATTCAGAAGTGACTATGTCACTGTCATGGAAATAGAATGTTATAATTTGAACTCCGAGGGGCACTTGTCAGTTGTTCCCTGGAAGCTGTGGAGCTGGACAGTCAATAAACAAGTCGTTCTCACACTTACCTGGTCCGGTGTGATTACTACAAAATTGGCGACGAGTTGGACTGTCCCTCTCTCCACCCACGTGTGCTGCCTTGCTGTTTGCTGTTTTCAAGTCTTCAATATCTTCCATTTATGTGCCAATCCTGCTGACATTCGTTTGGCTGGGATTGATTCTGTGGAGGTGTTTCCCCAGCGCCACGACGCCTCAGGGCAGCAGTGCGCTTTACAAGACTCATACATTTACATTTACATTACCTGCAGAGCTGTGCAGCAACTGGAAGGAGTTATTGGAATCTTGTTCCTTTTTGGTAGCTGAGGGCAGTATTTTTGAGAAATTTTCTCCGCTTTCTGTCTGCGCAGAGTTTTTGCTGTGTCCTGGTACAGATCTCCTGCAACTATTATCTGAGGCTGAGTCTGGGCTGCGTTCTTGAGTTACCAAGTAAAAAAATTGTAAGTTGACTGAGCGTTGTATGTGCTGTGTGGCGTACGGCTTAATCTTCTTACCAACTGTATTTTTCTGGAGCTGCAGACCTGCTTGCCAGTGTGCTGGGTGTTGAATGATGACGCAAAAGAATCTTCTGAGGGTATCTGTGATTCTTTAGAACGTAATTCCTGGATAACTCCCCCTTGCTCGCAGCAGTGTCAGGAAGCGTCAGGATACGTCAACTCTGGGTCCTCATTGTCTGGAAGCGTCAGGAAGTGTCAAGACAGCGTGCGCATTCTATTCATTTCTCGTCAGTTGCCGGCATTTGTGTCAGTGTCGATGCAGCGTCAGGAAGCCTAGAGTTTGTGCGGTTCACTGTCGAGCGAATTCAGGGTTCTGTGTGGAAATATCCTTTCTCTTCGTCAGTGAGTGAGTTATTTTCAGCGCACAAAATTGAGGTGAGAACTATTCATCTGAAGAGTGCCCATATTTCTTTGAAACTCAGCAACATCGTTTTCACCTACATCATCTGTTTTCCTATTTGAACTTCCACAGTCATCAGTGAAAGTTATTTGTTGTTCCTACACACAGTAAGAAGCACTTTTCTGAAAAACAATTTTTGCTAAGTGATGTAAAACGCTATTCTGCTTCATAGTGAAGCGTACTTCAAGGCTTAAAAGAGTAAGAGAAAACCGAAGAAGAAGGAAGTATTTTCCAGCAGGGTCGTTCAATAGTTTGTCTTCTTTGCATGTTTTCCTATCAAATCACTTTTCTTGTTGACCCCTATATTGCAAGGTTACAGCCTCTAGCAGTGTATTTAATCATTTTTTTTTTACAGGACTAGGTCCACCTGTTCACTGTGTTAGTATTATTGTGTTCTAAAGGACTTTGTCAAAATGCAGAATGTACAACCCCCGCCTCCTTTCTTACAGCTTCCAGGTGATCTGCCGATTAGGTGGAAAATATGGTACAGAGCATTTGAGAAGTATATAGGAGCTATGGGGGGTTCTTGGTTTAGTGCGGAGAGAAAAAAAACCATTTTAGAGCACAATTTAGGGTTTGAAGGACAAGCTGTACTAGAACACTTACCTCCTCTGGTTGTTGTTCAAGGTGAGGAGGCATTGAATGTATTTGATCAGGCAGTAAAAATGTTAGAAAAGCAACTTGACGTAGAAAGTAGTCTTTAGTGGTAGCTAGACACAAATTCTTTACTAGAGTACAAGTTATGGATGAGAGTATTATATCCTGTGTGGCAGCTTTGCCCATTCTAGCCTCGGAGTGCGAATTTGAGCACTTTTCTTCTTAGTTAATTCGTGATCAGATCGTGGTTCATTGTAAAGATAAAAAGGTTCAAGAAAAATCGTTAACTTTGAAAAATCCATCCTTGGATCAAATAATTACCAATGTTAAGAGTATTGAACTGTCCCAAAAAGCATCGATGGAGCTAAAACCCGAGAAAAGTATGGTAAATGTCGTCAAAGAGCGTAAAGATAAAGAAGACAAGATTCAGGCTGAGAAAGACAAGTCCCACACTGAGCAAAAAGGTAGTAGGAATAGTCCTGTTAGGTCAGAGAAAAAAGTAGGGTTTGGTAGAAATATGTGTACCAAATGTGGATTTCCCTCTCATTTTCCTAACTCACAGATCTGTCCTGCTAAGAATGCTTCTTGTCGGAAATGTGGCAGACAAGGACACTTTTCTAAGGTTTGTTCTTCCAAAAGTAAGGTTAATGTCGTTTATTCTGTAGAGAAAAATGATGACCCTGTGAGTGAGATTATAAGCTCGTTGACTGATTTTGTTGTGGTTGTTAAGGATGATTTGGAAAATTGTGTGGATCCAGTTGTTGAAATTTTGGTTGATGGAAAGCCTTTACAACTATTGGTGGATTCTGGTGCGCGTATGACTATGCTTACAGAAGAACTGTTTGAGAGTGTCTGGGGAAAAAAATCTCTCAATCCCCCGGACAGAAGTCCTGTCTCTAATGAGGGTAGGAGAATTGAGTTTAAGGTTTTTTTTTAAACTAGTCTTGTTTTCAAGGACAGACATATCAATGGAAAGGTTTATGTGGCAAAGAAAGGACTTAACATACTCAGGTGGTATCATCAAGTCTTGTTTGGCATAACCCTAAGACCTGGTACTACTGAACAAGTCTCGGTTGTTGATGATATTCCTCATAGTGAAAATTTGAGTGTGTGGCCCAATACATTTCCAAGTGTGTTTGCTGAGAATTTAGGATATATCAAGGGTTTCAAACATTTTATCAAGGTCAAGGAGCAAGCCATACCGGTTAAACACAAACTACATAATGTACCCTTCAGTACTAGGGATGATTTGTCAAGTGAGCTTAAAAGGATGTGTGAATCAGGTGTCATTGAAATCATTGAGTCCTCTCTTTGGTTGTCTCCCTTGGTGGTCGCTCGTACGAAGAATGGCAGCCTTAGGGTGTGCATTGACTTGCGCAGTCTTAACAAAGATATTTGGGTATATTCACATCCTCTTCCCCGTAGTGATGACATTTTATCTAAATTTGAAGGTGCGAAGTTGTTTTCAAAAATTGATCTAGCATCAGGTGGAATTAGATCCAGAGTGTAAGCATCTTACTGCTTTTGTCTCTCCTGTAGGGACTTTCCAGTTTAGAAGGATGTCTTCGGGCTAGCCTCGGCAGCCTCAGTATTTCAAGGGGTTATGGAGAAAATTTTGGAGGATGTTTCTGACACTGTCGTTTTTCAAGATGACATATTGGTTGCAGGAAAATGCAGGGAATCCCATGACAAGAATCTTTCTATTGTTTTGGAGAGATTAAGGAAAAAAAGGTATTGTTGCAAATAAACTTAAATGTGTTTTTGGTGTAGAGACAATTGAATATTTGGGTCATCGTATTTCTGGTGACGATATTGTACCCAGAGATGGTCTTATTGAGGCGATTGTGAATGCTAAGTGCCCCATTTCTAAAGAACAGGTTTCGTCTTTTTTGGATGTGTGAATTTTACACAAAGTTCATTTCTAATTTTGCAGCTAAAACTGCACATATGCATATTTTGCTTAAAAGAAAGGTCACTTTCATATGGGATAAACATTGTCAGGATGAGTTTAACAAGATAAAAAAAGAACTTGGTTCTTGCAAAATTCTTACGCCTTTTGATCCTCACTGCCAGCGTACTGTTACTGTGGATGCAAGTTTGGATGGTTTGGGCAGTATGATCTCTCAGTTCAAGCAGGCAAAAGAACACACGGTTGCGTTTGCCTCACGTGCTTTGCATCCTAGTGAGAAAAATTACTCGGTAATTGAACGTGAGCTGCTGGCATGCTGTTGGGCTGTTGAAAGGTTTAAAAGTTTTATATGGGGAAAGCCGTTCAAATTATTAACTGATCATAAACCACTTATCCCTATTCTCAATGGCAATATTGTTAAAGATCACACTCCTAGAATTGCTAGATTAAGTTCTAAATTGCTACAATATGACTTTGAAGCTGCGCAAATCCCAGGCGGAAGAAACACAAGGGCAGATTTTCTTTCAAGATTGCCGGTCCCTTTGGGAAAACATGATCTGTGTGTTGATGATGATGAAGAATGTTTAATTGCTGCAGTGGATGTATGCAGTCAGGGATATTTTACTGAACATGAGTGGTTTTGTGCCATGGAGTCTGATGATGTGCTCAAAAAAGTTAAAAGTTTCATAGTGCTGGTTGGCTCAAAGAGAAGCACTTAGATAGTGATCTCCATCCTTTCGCCAAAGTGGCTGATGAACTTTCTTTAGAAGGTGGAGAAATGGTTATCCGGAGTCTTTGAGGTCTCGCGTTGTCGAGTTTGGCCATGTGGGTCATCTAGGAAAGTCTAGCACGAAGAGGAGGATTTGTTCCGTTTACTGGTGGCCCTCCATGGATCGCATTGTCAATGATGTTGTGCAGGGATGTGTGACTTGTTGTACTAGTGACAAAGTCATCAAGGTCTCAGTTCCCCCATTACAAGAGGTGGATGTACCCAATGCTCCCTGGTTGAAGGTAGCTATAGATTTTGTTGGCCCTTTCAACGTCTTACCTGGGAAGTTCAAATTTGTTTTGGTCGTGGCTGATTATTTCAGCAAGTGGTGGGAGGTTCAATTCATGCCTGACCCAAATTCCCATGAAGTTATTAAGTTTTCGCAGTGTCTTTTTGCCAGAGAGGGCTTCCCAAAGGAGATTGTTTCTGATAATGGGGTGCAATTTACGTCCCAAAAAATGTCTGTGCTTTTGAGTCAATCCGGGATTTCACATCGTCATGTTGCTCTTTATCACCCACAGGCAAAGGGTTTTATTGAGCACACAAACCAGATTTTAGTGGAATGCATTCAATAGGCTGTTTCTTCTAAATTTGATATCAAAGAAGCAGTGCAGAGTATGTTGTGGGCTCATCGCACCACTCCTAGTCCCATCACAGGTTCTAGTCCCTTTGCTTTGCTTCGTGGAAGGGAAGCTTCTTTCCATATGTGTCCTGCATGGATGAAAAAATGGGGTACGCAAACTACACATGTTCAGACTGCGAGTACCAATCAAGTCCTTCCTGTTGTACATCATGAGGGTGGATTTAAGTCCAATATTCATGTAGAAGATTGGATAAGAATTAAATCTCCTATTAATGTGGCAAAAGGCCTGTCAAAGTTTGGTCCTCCTGTAAAGGTGGATGCCATGTCAGGCTTTGCTGTGAGGGTCAATGGGAAGAGTTGGTGGAATTTGTCTAGAATATACAATGTTCCAAGGAGAGTTGTGTTGCAACTGGGTTCGGAGTCTGGAAGTGATCCAGATCAGGTTCAACAAGGGGCGCTGCAAACATCTCGCTCTACCAAGCTGTCATTGGAGTATGTCACTCCACGCAGAAGTGAAAGGAGAATTATCACTCCCAAACATTTAGAGATTTAGTTTTCTATTTTCTCTTGTTTTCCTTTCTCTTTTTTGTTTTTACTGTTCAAGCCTATACATTTGTTTTCTTTCTCCTTTACATTTCTTATTCTTGTTATGTGGGAAAAAAGGAGATGTTGTAGTAGTCTTTCAATTGTACATATTAATTAGCTATTCATTAGCTATTCAGAACTGACTATGTCACTGTCATGAAAATAGAATGTTATAATTTGAACTCCGAGGGGCACTTGTCAATTGTTCCCTGGAAGCTGTGGAGATGGACAGTCAATAAACAAGTCGTTCTCACACTTACCTGGTCCTGTGTAATTACTACAAGGCCTCAGGTGACAAATGTGACTTACAGGATTGCCAATTGACGCTGGTTCCAAACCACGCAGTAGGCGGGCACATCTGCATCAGTCACAGCCATAGGCTCTCTTCACAAAATGTGGCCGCCGTTGTTCAAGGAATATGTCCGCCAGCAGAGGTGGCCGCCTATGTGGATACCAGACATCAAAAATGGGACAGCTTCCTTCGGCAACCGCCAGATGGTTTGAACCGCGCTGTAGGCATGTTCAGCTACACCGGTCACAGCCATAGGCTGCAATTGAAAAATGCGAACACCACGGGCCAATGTCTGTAGTCATGTACATCAAAGACCCCTTCTGTGGCCTATTTATACCTTTTGTTGTAGGAAACTTCTCACTTGCCACCGGACACTGCTTTTTGCTTCACCAACCCATCACCTGCTGCCGTTTGTCACCTCTGGGAGCAGTCATGATGCGCTGTAGGAGAGAGGGCCCATCCCTTCACTCCAGAAGAGCTGGAAACTCTGGTTGATGAGGTCCATTCCCTCTATGACAAGCTCAATGGCGCACCAGAGGTCTCGGTAACTGTCTTGAGTACTCATTGCACTCTTCTTGAGTACTCGTTGCACTCTGCTTGACTGGTTACCTTCTGTACACATTAGCTACATTGTGTCTCAGAGTGTAAGTAATATGCTTATTGCATAGTTTGCGTGGCCCTTACATGGGGCACACATGTGAAAGACTATGGGCCCCAGGGTTTTGTGGAGAGGAGGCCACCATTGAAATGTGTGAAGTGAAGTGAGTTACTTCCATATCTGTCACATGCACTGACTATAGGGCATGTTGCAAGGAACTAAGCAGTGGCCACTAAAACATGTTTCACTACTGTGGCAGATCCACATGGCAGCGTAATGTCTCTAGTTATCCTACATTGCAGCATGATGTAATGTGAATAAGTGGTCCTACACAGGCCACTTGTCATCCTTGTGTCTGCAGTTTAGCTGCCTCACTACTGTATCTTATGTGATGGTGTACCACATACTTATGGCATGGTATTTATTGTACTCTGTGTGCAGTGACTGTGTAACACATCCCCTTGGTATTTGGTAGTAGTAAGAATTGGCTAACATCACTTAAGCCAACTTCTTGGATGCCTACATGCAACCATGTGTACCTTTACATGTTATACTGTCACATGGTACCCCTGTGGCATACATGAACAGAGGGTATAGATGGGTCATTATCTGTATGCATCAGACATTTCTGTTTGTAAATGAACATATGATTGAAGGATGGCCATACAGAGTTTGGGAAAGCCAAAATTGTGATATGTTAGGATATGGGTAGATTAGTCACACATACCCAATGACATTGATGGTTGTCATCTTGCAGGTAAATGTGTTTATGAGATGACACACATGGTTTGGATGTTACATTCATCTCAGCTATTGCTTTTAAGCATGCCAGTGAAAAGGATCTATGCAGTATGCTAGGATGGGCAGGTGCATCAGTGATACATCAGTCTGTGGATGATGACATATATCTTGGAGTGATATGCTGACATGTTGGTGTGACGTGTGTATCAGAAGTCAGTGCTACATGGCTACATGTATCACAAATACATGAAATGTACTGTGAGTCCACTGCCCTTGTGGAGGCCAATGTAACATCTTCATTGACAGCCTCATTACAATGCCTCATGTACTTCCAGTTTCCTTATGGCATAGCTAATTTAAATGTGGAAACGTTCTGCTCACAAAAACTGATATTTAATGGGGATGTACCTGGGCAGAGTCAGGTACAATGGTCATTTGTACAGCTATCTCACACAGCTTGGTGCCTATATGTCTCCATACTACTGTTATGTACTACATGTGATACATAGCTAGCCTACTCATATACATCTGTCAACAGCATCATCTGGCAGTAGACAGCAACTTGGAAATGTAGCTGTGTGAAATGGGCACTTCCATGTCAATTGTTACTTCGGAATTTGATGTCACTTATCCCTAGTAGTTGCCCTGCAGTACTACCCATAGGAGGTTTTGGGACTCCTGACCTTTTGCTTGCTGCATGTCCTGTGTGGATAAGTGGTGATATATTCATGTAGACATTGCATTAGACAACTTAAGCTAACAATGTCATTGTACAAGGGCCTAGGTTGAGAGGGTGATGTTATCTCTCGCTACACAAATGTGGCTGAAATGATGACAGTCTCACAAAAGCAGTTGGACCTGGTAGTGGTTCGGACACCCCGATGATTGACTGCCCTCCAGGAGCATGACAACAAGCTGACCCAGGCTGTTGCCTGTCTGGACGGCATATACTCTGACATGGCACAGCTACAGAGATCTTTCCAGGTTCTGCCATCCACAATCACGGCAGCTTCCAAGTCTTCTGAGCTCCTACCACACCTCCTGCCCATTCTCCATCCACCATCCATAGCCCAAAACCTGCCCAACGCACACACACCTGAGCATGCATCAATATCACGTTCCGCACGCAGCACACTCCAACACAATGATAAGAAATGTAAACTCAGCACACGCACAGATAAGCAAGTCACCACCCTCACAACAACATCCACTGACATCCAGACAGACACCACACACCCAGAGTCTGCCACATCAACTCCCAAGGCCACACACCAACACACTACAAACACAACACCACCAACATAGACAACTGACATTACACAGCCAGACCACCATCCTCTGCCACAACTGACAGGACACACGCAGACAGCACAGCCACAACACCAGATGCAGACATATCACAAAATACCAAGCCCCAGAAACATTCAACATCAAAACACACATCAGGCACTATGAGACATGCCTGCACAGCTCACACATCCATGACTCACACCTCACATCACTCTATCTCCAATACCCAACCCATCGCCTCACCTCCTCTCCTCCAAAATCTCCCAGGACCCTTATCATGTTCGCCCCTGACCTCTTCCCTATCACAGCTGTCCCCCACTTCCCAAACGCAAAAGGTTTGGGTTCCCACCACTACCCTACCACTACCAAAACCACATTAACTAAACCTTCCTCCCTACTACTATGGTCCCTACCCTCCAAGGGAGTAAGAGGAGAAGAGCCACCTGCCCTGATATGCATTGGCAGTGGTAAATATGTTCAGCCCTTGGGGCAGGTAATGGAGTTACAGAGGAGGAGGCTCACATATCGGGGATGAGACACTATTGGAGCACACATTGCTTAGGCTGGTCTCTGCTATGGTAAGTATAGCATCTTGGTTTCAGCATTGCCCACGTCTTCTAGCTTGAAGTACTAGCCAATGTGTAGGGTATAAGGTTGTTTGATGTGTGCACAATAGGTCTTTTGTTACAGCAGACATGGGAGGTGTGGTCTTGTCAATGCAATGTGTTACTTTGGAGGCACATGTGAGCATTCCCATATGTGGTCTTTCAACCAAAATTAATTTGAAGTCAGGACAACGGCTGTTGCTGTGATGTAATTTAGGGAATTGCAATTACACATTAGCCACATGTGCATGCCACTTGGTAAACAGATAGGTTGTCCCCATTGTACACAATGTCACAAATCCTATGAGACATTTATGCAGTTACTATGTGCATTGTGGCCTTGGCCGCTTCTCTTCCTACAGCGTAAACTGACCAATATCATCAGGGATTAGTTACAGTGTGGCCGTCAAATGTCTGTGATTGTGGTTTGTTACTAACCCATTTGGCTGCCTTTCCATTTCCATGTTTGTGCTGTGTAAGCCCAGGACAGTGCATCAGCAGTGGTGGAAATGTGTTTTTCCTTGAGACATGCTTACTGATGTTTTATCGAGCTAACACCATGACATAGCTCATGAAGTGTTTGAGGCTGTCACAGGTGAGGTTTGCTTTGGAAATTCTGAAGAGGCGCAGTATGTTGACAATATTCATGGCACACAGCATTACACCAGCTTCTCAGATGTCCACACATGTAGGATTTGTAAGTGTGTGTCTATACATAGCCACTGAACTGGACCTAGGAGTAACCAAACAGATGTGCTGGAAACAGACTCTATGTGATGTTGAGTACAGAGATAAGCAAGATAGGTTTGTACCAGGGATCCAGCGGCCTTAACCTTGTCAACCGTGTTGTGGCTCCGATGGGGGAGGGGAGTTTGGTGTCTCCTCACCTTTATTGATTTTTACTGGGTGACAGAGTTGGTTACGAGTGCCTTCAGTCAGGTGACACACAGTGTCTGTAGATGTCCAACTGGGATGTTTGTGCTACCCACACTGACACATACACACACTGTCTTCTATGTTGTGGTGGATGTGTACAAGGTTGTGTATTTGTAGGTTGGGATCATGTTACACTTGTGCCCCTCAAGAGGACTTTGAGTGGACTTTAGGGGGTGGGCTCTCACTGGTGCCTGACTGATGTAAATGAGGGCCTAACTTCCACACGTGTCACCTGCACCTCTATGATTGGCATATTGTACCACACAGAGACATATATTGCTCCTTGTCGCAAAGCACTACATCGTGGTATCTGAGACTAAAACTTACTTTGCTGCAACAGGTGACAAGGACAGTTGCCTTTTCCCAATGGTTGTTAGTTGCATTAGTTGTTGAAGACCCTACTCTATCTTACTTCCAGGAACTTTTGGTGATGCTTCTGTTCTGACCTGCCAACAGTGGGAATGGACTGTTATGAGTGTGTTTGTTGTTCCATCAGTGGCAATAGAAGGTGGTACTGCTGCTGATTTAGGACAATTTTGCACCTTGAGTGTGTGGAAAATATGGAATGTGCGTTGGGTGGCTTATGGGCATCTGCACTGGCAACCTGCCGGGACTGACCACGGACTTTTCGCAGGACACTTCAAAGCATGCTACACAACTCAAAGCACTCACTCTTTTTTTAAGTCCCTTCAGGCCACCCAGGTCTTATAGTGGGTTTATACTAACTGGGAGAGAGCTGTGAGAGGGGCATGCCTTAAGTAATTGTGGCCGTGTCTTATGACACCTTTACTGCGCACCGGAGCTTATCCTAGTGTGGCACCTGACCTGCATTTTGAAGCTTCTGTCATTGCTACCAGATATCTGATACAACTGACCTCACACCTGGGCAATTCCAGGAATGTTGGCTTTGTGATGGGTTGTGAGTTGCATAGGCTCAATGGACAACAACTATGGCTTTGTTGTGTATTTCATAACAGCTTATGCTCTGAAATGATGAGACTGTAAGCATATTGTGATGAGTTTCTTTGGAGTGACATCACAGGTAATGCAGGGTAGTATTGCTGCTGACATCAGTTGTGTATTTGCGGATCCTGATGATAATGGCTACAATGGAGAGCCCGGTAGATACCGTGCGACACCACATTCTTTTTCATGTTACCGGTGCTCAGTACTGGCAGAACCGGGTGCACTGAAAGGTCTGAGGCCACCTCATGTCCATCTACACCACACATATTGCTCAATAACCCACAAACATGCAGACACGGGTGAGATCTTGCTTTTTGATGGCGGCCCATCAATTTGCTGTGGGTTCTCAGTGGAGGGGGATCAGTATGTCACTCACCGGCGATTGTGTCCACAGCATTGTCAATTTTCCTTGTCATTGAGCAGGCACAGGAGCAGCAGGACTTGGAAGGCAGAATCCATGTCGTCACAGGACGTGCACAGCTGTGTGGAGGTAGGTTTCAGCCTTATGTGCCTCAATTTCTACCAGCTCTGATGAGGTGATTGGATTGCCTCGGCCACCTCATTGGAAATGTGCATCATAATTGGGCAGCGGGTTTGACCACTGTTCCGCTCCACGATTCACTCCGATGGACCTTTCCGAAGCCCCCATAGTCATGATTTGTTGGCGGATTCGGAAGGACCGATGCGGTTGGATTTCCGTGTATTCAGGCGCATCGTAATACGTCAGTTGGAGTGATTGCTTCTGACGTGGCCGCGAAGGTCCGACTTCCTCCAACAGCACAGCAGAAGCTGGTCTGACATGCATCGTAATGAGGCCCTAGGTTTTGGTGTGTCATCTGCAGCTGAACTGTTTCAAGAGACATCACTCGACATATCATACAGCCTGTCATGAATGCATTCTATTACAGCAATGATATATTAGTTTTTGGAGCTACCCAAAAAGAACATGATAAAGCTCTTACATAAGTATGTTGTTTACTTGCTGAAGCAGGTTTGACTTTGAATACAGGCAAATGTGAGTTCCATAAGACAAAGCTAAAATTCTTTGGTCATATATTTTCTGATAGGGGTATGACACCGGATCCTGCTAAAGTATACGTACTGTCAAATGCACCAGCTGCCATTTTGTTTGCCCAGATTACCACTGCCACAAGCCACCATAGCGATGTGCCAAAGTTGAAAGATATAATTACACATCAGCCGTGGAAGCAGCACACTCGTTCTGTCACCAGTGAGGGTGAATATCAAAAATACAGAAATGTCAAAGATGAACTGTTCATAACTCAAGGGGAGTTATGTTGCGAGGGTCAAGAATCTTGATTCCGAAGTGGCCCATGAAGGACATAGAGGAATCGTTGCCACAAAACGAGATCTCCGAGACCTAGTTTGATTTCTATATCTCGACAAGCGAGTTGAGAACGAATTAAAGGCCTGTCATCTATGCAACTGCCTATCTACAAAAGTTACTCAACACACCCTAAACATGTGAGATCTCATGAAGCATGCCCGGGAGAGAATAGCCATTGACTTTTTCGGTCCACTCGACAACGAACATCACCTGATGGTGATTGCGGATGAATACTCACGATTTCCATTAATTGGGGATCTTTCATCCACCACTCAAGAATGAGTCATTGAGAACTAGATGGTATCTTTGTGATATGGGGTGTTCCAGCCTTACTAAAATCTGATAGTGGCCTGTCTTTTAATCATCTGGAGTTCAAAGACTTCTTAGAGCTTCTGAGTATAAAGCATCAAAAGAGCACTCCTCTATGTCTGCAGGCCAACAGATCGGATGAGAGATTTATGAGTATTCTAAAGAAAGCCATGCAGCATGCTACACTTGAAAAGCTCAATATAGAAAACTGTGTTAAATTCTATATTGCGAGTTTACCGTTCAACACCTCACTCGACTACCAGTGAAAGTTCGGCAACATTGATGTTCGGGAGAGCAATGACAACCAAGATACTCCTGTGGACCAATCAGAGAGGTAGAGATGAGAATTCAACTTGTATGAGGGACTTTGTTCAGAAACAAAAGTTGAAAACATATGCTGAACAAAGACGACATGCAAAAAAACATCATCTTCCAGAGAGGAGACAGAGTGCCCGCACAGCAGATGCGGAAAAGAAAATCTGATGCTCCCTTTGATGCAGAATCTTTTCAAGTGGTGTCAACCAAAGGATACATGGTGACTGCCCAGCAACCTTGTAAGTCTATTACCAGAGACTCTTCTCACTTTCAGCGTGTGATTCATAGTTCACCAGTTCTCCACTGATTCTGAAGCACCAGTGACTGCTGCTGCTTTTTCACCATCCCAGTATATCTTGGATCATGATGGTGGCAGGTCTCTTATTCGCACAAAACGGTCAGGTCGAACAATTATAGTGCCAAAGAGATTAATTGAAGTGATTTAAATGTATATGTGTATCCCTTTTGTAAAATTGGTACTTTTTCGTTTAAAAGAGGGGAAGATGTGGTGTCCTGAGAGTTAACAATGACGCAACCCTTTTGTCTCCTGATGAACTCCTTAGACCCAAGTCATAATGAATAGAGTACTTTGCAGTGAAGGCTGCTTTAGAACGTTGAGTTCACAGTTGCAAGCAGACAAATAAAGACGTGTGATACCAAGCTCCATCTGTGACATAGTCATTTGGGGATTCCCTAGCTGGGAAGACACTACAGATCAGATAAATGAATAAAAGCGATTTTGTTGTGACTGATTCTAATTAGAAATATTTTAGTTCTGAAAAGTTGAGACTGAATAAAACATCAGTAAGGTCTGTGGAAGTAGTGGCCTTTGGACAGTCTCAGACACTTCTGTTCTTGCGTTTGCACCACTTGCTTCTGCTGTTACTCACTTTGGCTGGGTTACTTGTACTCCGGTTCAGGGAGGACTTTGGATGAGAGTTCAGGCTGGACTGTTCTCACTGGAGCAGGGTCAAGGCTGATTTGCATATGGCTGGGACCAAACAGATGTGGCATAATGGGCAAAATAATGATGGGCTGGTATGCTACTTCAAATGATTGCCAGATGTTAGACTTATTGCAAGCATTACTCCCATTACTTCTTGTGTGTTTGATGTAACTCTCTAAGTGGTCAAGAGAATACTGAGATGTCGTTCCCATGCTCAGTATGCCACCGGAACCAAGCACTACTCGACTGAAGAGCCCCAATCTGTCATGATTACACAACATAGCGGTGTCAGGAGCTTTAGAGTTACAGCTAATAACACGTTTGAATGGTGTTTTCTGTATCAATCAATCAATCAGTGGTTTGTAAAGTGCAGCTTCTCACCCGCGAGGGTCTCAAGTCGCTAAGGGGGAGGAGGGCTCCGTAGCGTACTGGTGTCATCCGAAGAGCCAGGTCTTGGGGTCTTTCCTGAACTGAGGCAGTGTGAGGGTTTGCTGGATGCGGAGGGAGAGGTTGTTCCAGGCCTTGGCTGTAAGGTAGGAAAAGGACTTCCCTCCCGTTCTTGTAGATGCATTCTTGTAGATGCGTGGGATGGTGGCCAGAGAGAGGTTGGCTGATCAGAGGTGTCTCTTGGGTGCGTGGAAGCAGAGGCGGTCATTTAGGTATGCTGGCCTGATGTTGTTGAGGGCCTTGTAGGCGTGGGTGAGGAGCTTGAAAGTTATTCTTCTTTTGATGGGGAGCCACTGGAGATTGTGGGGTGTTGGGTGATGTGGTGGTATGTCTAGGACTCACCTGCCTGCGGCGTTCTGGATGGTCTGGAGCTTATGAAGTCGTTTCTTCTTGATTCCGGCGTAAAAAGCATTGCCGTGCATGACAGTTTTTCTGGATTCGGGAGGATCCATCTGTATGTTTTTTGGAGTATGCACAGGGTGTTGAAGCATGCCGAGGATACGGCATTGATCTGGCGGTGCATCGTGAGCCCTGAGTCTAGTATGATGCCGAGGTTTCGTGCATCGTCTGTTGGGGTGGGGGGTGCCGAGGGCGGTGGGCCACCAGGTGTTGCCACAGGTAGATGGGTTGAGGGCCAAGGATGAGGACTTCTGATTTCAGGCAGCTCCTATTTATCCAGGTGATGACAGCTTTCATCCCTTCTTGGAATTTGTGCCTGGTGATGTTGGGTTCTTTGGTGAGGGAGAGGATGAGCTGGGTGTCGTCGCCGTAGGAGACTATGTTGAGCCCATGGTTTATGATGATTGTTGCGAGGGGGGCCATGTAGTTGGTGGAGAGGGTGGGGCTGAGGGAGGTTTCCTGGGGTACTCCAAATCTGGTCTCTGTTGGTTCCAAGAGGAAAGGCGGGAGTCTGACTTGCTGAGTTCTGCCTGTGGGAAATGAACATATCCAGTCAATTGCCTTTCCGTGGATGCTGGCGTCGTGTAGTCTGGTGGCTAGTGAGCGATGGGAGACGACGTCAAAGATAGCTGAGAGGTCCAGGAGGATGAGGGCTGCTGTTTGGACCTGGTCGAGGAGGGAGCAGATGTCATCGGTGGCAGGGAGTCTCTGTGCTATGGTTGCTGTGGAATCCAGATTGGGAGATGTCTAGGTCGTTGTTAGCTTCCAGGAAGTTTGCTAGCTGGGTGTTGATGGCCTTTTCGATGACTTTGGCTGCAAATGGGAGCAGGGAGATGGGCCTGAAGTTTTTGAGGTCCACTGGGTCTGCAGAGGGTTTCTTCAGGAGGAGTTTGACTTTGGCGTGTTTCCAGTCGTTGGGGAATGTGGTGGTTTCGAGGAAGCAGTTGATTGTCGAGCGTAGCTCGGGTGCGATGGCCGTGGTGGCTTTGTGGAAGATGTGGGTGGGCAGGGGTCTGACGGTGCTGAAGAATGGATGCACTTCAAGGTTTTTAAGGTGTCTTCTGTCATGAGAGGGGTCCATGTGAGCAGGGTCTGTGGGTGGCGTCATTTGGGGTGGGAGCTGGGGCGGTGCAGAGGGCTTGGTTGTCGAAGTTTTCATAGATCATCTTAATCTTGAGGCGAAAGAAGGTGCTGAGTTGGTTGCAGAAGTCTTGGGAGGGGTGATATGTCTGTTGTTTCACTGCCGATTTAGCAAATTCCTTGATGATGGAGAAGAGTCCTTTGGAGTTGTGGGTATTGGTGAGGATTCTGTCTTGAAGGAAGTACTTTTTTGTGGCTTTGATGAGGTGGTGATGTGCTGTGGTGACTTCTCTATAGGCAGTGCTTATTTTGGGGGTTTTGTTGTTCCTCCATGTCTTTTCGAGTCATCGGCAGGAGCTCTTGGATTCTTGGAGTGCAGGTGTGAACCGGCTTGCATTCTTGATGTGTCACCCTCTGGCTTTCCTGAGGGGGACGAGGGAGACAGCGCAGTTCGTGATCCAGCTGTGGAGGTTTTGTGACACGGTGTTGGCCTTGGGCATTGTCGGTGGTGGGGTGCTAGTGAGGGCAGAGGTGAGCTTGTCTTCAGTGACTTTGTTCCAACTTCTACTGGGCGGCAGTGAGCGTGCTTGTGTATGGTTGGTTTTCTGAAGGAGAAGTCGATGCCTCGATGGTCTGTCCAGAGGAGTTCTGTGGTGTGGCTGTAGGAGACGCTGTTTCCTTCTGCGAAGACGGGGTTGAGTGTGAGTCCTGCTGTGTGCGTGGGGGCAGTGATGAGTTGCTTCAGTCCTATCTTGGCGAGGGTCTCTAGGAGGGCGGTAATGTTGGGGTCATTGTGATTGTCCAGGTGGAGGTTTACATCTCTGGGTAGTATGCAGTCTGTGTAGGTGAGGGCGTGGGGTACGATGAGGTCAGCGATGGTGTTGGTGAATGGAGCGCGGGGCAGGCGGCCTGTAGACGAGGGTTCCGCAGAGAGTAGTTTTGGGATTGGACTGGATCTGGAAGTGGAAATGATCCATGAGGGTCGTAGCGTCGTCGGGTCGGTGGTTGTCATGCGGAGGGAGCTTTTGTGGATAATGGCGATGCCTCCTCCTGGGTGGGTAGGGCAGTCTTTTCTGAGGATCTTGTATCCGTCGGGAATGGCGGTTGTGCTGTTGGGCACAGAGTTGGCGTTAGTCCAGGTTTCGACGTCGGGCAGTGGGTGTTGAGGAGCTCCCAGATTTTTATGGTGTGCTTGTGTAGGGAGCGCACATTGAGGATGCAGTTCAGTGGTTTGTGTGCAGTGATGTCCAGTAGGCTGGGGACTGCTGCTGGGTTCCGCAGGTGGGTGAAGGTACAGCGGCAGTGTTGGCAGGAGATCGGGCCTTGGGTGTTGCTTGGCGTCGAGCGCTGGCAGTTGTTGCTATGTGTCGGAGGACCAAGGTCCCTGGTGCTGGTCATGGCCGGGTCGCGGATGGGCGCAATTACAGAAATTAGAGTGCTAGATAATATGATTATCCGGATCTGAGGAAAGGTGTTGTGCTCAGCTGTGAACAAGCAACATAACAAAATTAACTTGAATTTCAGAGGAAGTTGAGTTTTGGAATCGGAGACTATCTTGGATGATAGAATGGAGTCTAAGTCTTGTCACTTTCCAAAGCAGTCTGTGGTTGGCAGTCATCAGAGGATCATTGAAGAGCCAGTAACTTGGAGTAGGAGCCATGACCATCTTTTTTTTCATTATCTTGTACATTCAGATCATACTTATGATTGGTTATGATTTCATGACCTTGTATATTTGTATAAGTATTTGCCTGCTCCATTTTTATCACTATTTTGGGGGTTTGGGGCACATTCCTATTTTGCAATTGGTGTCTCTCCTGCTTACAGTGTTGCCATTGTACATATTGTAATTGTACCGGATTTTCAAAAATGAACTAGTTTGGCCTCCTGTGCAGTGAATTCTAGTAAGTTTGCATAGTCATACATGAAAACCACACCACATGGATTCCAAAGGACAAAAGTTATAATTGTTTTTCTACATTTCAGTGAGAGAATTGCATCTAAGTTTAGAGAAGAAAGGGATATGTCTGATGACTTGTTACTTAAGGTAATTAGTTAGAAGGAGTGTATATTATACTGACGATACAAGGCTCTTTTCTTTTTTCGATATTGTTTTTTACAGACTTCCATAGCACTCCGGTGTTGTGTGCAGATTTAGATTCCGTATTTAGGTTTCCCGATTTATGCCCTTATATAGGTACAATTCATATTGTCCTTATTTAGGCATAGAAAATCCAGCCCTTATTTAGGCATTGTCCATGCTACCCAAATACAGGCATGGTCTCCTACATTCGACAATCCACGTCACAACGAGTTCTTGGAAAACCAGACTCTTAAGCCTTTCGGAATTTCCCTTGCTTGGATATTGATTTCTCCAAGAACTCATTATTATGCATGAACATCTATTCCTTAGGGGTTCATTCATGACGTTCCGATGCCCGACTTTTACGTCAATACAGGCATTCCTAAACACCTTCAAGGTATAAATATACCTGCACTTGCCCTGGCAAACCACGGTTCCGGTACGGTCCAGTTCGACTGCAGACTTGCGGTTCGCTACGACAAGTTCGGAAGGAGATCGAGTTCCCGCCCGATGCACTGACCAGATGTTGTCATCTTCTTCGCAGAGAATCCTGCTCCAGTGTTTCTGACTCCCCTTGCGGGGTGTTAGATATCGAGTCCCGGAAAGAGATTCCAACCTCATACATTCTAAAGGTATGGAGCAGAATAGAACTTAGAGAAACTTTTGGCATCTCTTGGCAAAACGAAAACTATAGCTATAGTTAGCTATACTTTAGAAAACAGCACCTACTTCTTACCTCGTACTACACGTAGTTTAGGTACACTGGGGTAGAACTATTTAGAAGCATCAGATGAGTATTCACATTTTTAGCCTGTGTTATTTATGTATGTATTTTACTTAATATATGTCATAGCTACAAACCATGCTATTGCAGTATTATTTTATCTTACTGCTAACTCTGTACATATTGTACTTCGCAGCCTGTCTTACGATTGTAGCAGTTCATATCTCTTGCATGAGAAATAAGACTGTTCAAGAAACCCTTTTTATTAAAACGCCCGTCTCTCTAATTCTGTGCAACTCTGTAGAAACTAAGCATGCACTATTGACTGAGTGAAACTGTTATCTATTGTTTCCACGATTCTGAGATTGTTCCGACTCTAAAAACAAAGTTGTCATGTTTATGCGGTTGTAAGAAACTAATCCCTTCTTGTTTATTCGAGAAGTTTCTAGTGACCTTTGAGTTAGCTGGCACACACTAGTAATTAAGTTTAATGTGCTCGATAGAGACATACTGACCTCAGTCCTATGTGAAATCTATAGTGTATATTATTCCAATGCGCAGAGCCTATCAGGGATATAGGAACTACACTACATGGTGCCCAACGGTTTGGTAAGGCACTAATTTAACGCTAGATACTGAAGTAAGTCAGTCGTGCTTTTCTCAGAGACCCTCTACTCATAATACTCCATGAGACGTCTGGAGTGGGTAGGGATAATATTCTCCATAGCTGAGTAGGACAAAAATCCTATGTATTAGCTGTTTGGTGTGTTCAACATTGAAGGATACAGTGTTCCAAAATATTGTGGACCTTATCTTCGTTCCCTTGAAGCTTGCTCTGAAACTTTCATTAAACAATGACCGAAAACGGCACAAACACCGATACTGGTGGAGCTGCGGCTGACCAAGTCACAGCAGCTTTTAATCGTACAGGTTTTCAAGATGCCGACGAGGATGCTATAATCATCCATCCAAATTTAAGGAGAGCCATCACTCTAAAACTTATAAAACATGGCCTAACACCAAGAGGTGGTAGAGCAGTTTTTGTGATAGAGGCACATGAATCTCACCAGACAGAGGTATTCTATTTACGGATAGTATTCCCAGAATCAAATCCAGTAACACACTTGTTTCACTTCTACAAAGAAGATGATCCACCTGAGGAATATATTCCTTTCGAGGATATTGAAATTCCACTCACATACCAGGAGCATGAGCTCTGGTTTAAAGGCGCCCTAAAACATTACAATCACATTACCAGGCTCAGTCCACTAGGTAGACCAGGAGCAACATGACTGATTTTAGCCGGCTACACACCTCATCCAGACATTGAAGAAATGTCTTATGTAGAATTACTAGCTCAACTAAAGGAGCTAATTAAAATTGATAGACAATTGGTTCAATATGTCATGCGGACCTTCACAGTCCAACCACCCAAAATCCATCCCCTAAAAATCCATACACTAAAAATCACTCCATAAACTTTACACACAGTCATGGGTAAAATGCCCACAAAACATGAACAAATTCCATTCTGGATAGCTAAAAAAATTACTCAAATCGAAGCAGTATTTGATAATCCTAGCCCTTATGAGATCACACCACACATCTGCAAGACTGCACCGCTTGGGGCACAGTCTTTACTGCTATCTACACAAAAACACATGATGTTCCGTCTATGGCGGTAATACCTGATGTCCTGAAACAGATTCAAAATGAATACGGGGAAGAGCCTGCTCTGAATTTAGGTACTTAAAAACTTCGACCAGGTTTCAACAATAATATTCTCTAATATTAAAGGAGAAGCAGCATCAGTGGCAATCCACCAGAAATTAAGGGAATTTGATGTAACAGAACAACCACAAGAACTAGCCAAATAATTGAAAAATCCTATGAAGAATTAGGCAGAGAAAGTTTGGGGGGGAAACCTGTTAAACCACAACTGTCTGAAAGGTTGTTTTTAGGAAAGACCTGATAAGGTCTTTCCTAAAAACAATCCTACCTCTTCTAAAAAGAAGAGGGAAAATAGCAAACAGCATTCCAAAGAGGAGCGTTCTCAATCCCGAGGTGGGTCTCCTCAAAAGGAGCCTTCTGAAAGGAGGTACAACCTCAGGAATAGGGATAATTTGAGAAAACCTGACAGATATCAAGATACTGATACACGTTCCTCTCGTACCTTTCAGATATCATCACAGACATCCGAAAGAAGAGGACGGTCAGAGAACAAAGAAGAACGCGTGAAGTCCAAAGACGATCAACATGTTCAGAAAAACAAACAAAAACTTCAATTCTCCAAAAAGAAGATAGCAGGTCTGAAGATCAGACATGCCAAGGATTCTGAGAACACAACTCAAGAACGGAGAATGGGCTCAGACAATGTTGGACAGTGCAGCAGAAGTTACAGTAGCTCACCAGAACCTGAAGAGACTCCTAGAGACAGTGGGCTTGAATGAGGACATTCAAGTTGAAACTGCAGATACCAGGGTTAGTTCTCCGCATAGGTTATATGAAATAACACTCCGGATGGAGGGGGGCATTCCAAGAAAAGTGAAAGCACTCTTTTGGGAGCATCTTTCAAGGGGTTATGATATACTTCTAGCAGAACGGGACTGGCCATCAGAATTTGTCAGGGAGTGCCCACATGGCGAAGACATCATTATGCCAGCCTTCTCCAACCATGTTCCAGTACATTTGAAATATACTTATGCTAGGAAATGGGCAGTGGCCCAGGCCCCAGCATTATACAAGAATCATGTAGGATGGAATGAGGACTCACCTCACCACAAAATCCAGTTAAAAAATCAACTAACTGCACAAAGGCAGTACCCGGTTAAGCAAGAAGCTAAAAAACAAGTCAGGGAGATCTTAGATCAACTTGAATACCAGGGGGTGATTTAAACATGCACCTCATCAATGAACAATCCTTTGTTTCCTGTCTCCAAACCAGACAATACGTATCGTCTAGTTTTGGATTACAGACACTTAAACTCATGTTGTAAAACATTTGCAGTGCAAAATGCACACAGCACAGCATTAATGAATAACATTGTGCGTAAAAAGTGCAAAACCACATTAAACATTTCAAATGGTTTCTTTTGTCAAAATATTGCACCTGAAAGTAGATATTTGACCGCTTTCTCAATAATGGGGACTCAGCGTCAATTTTGTCGACTCCCACAGGGGTTCGGAAACAGCCCAGGGTTATTCTCAGCAAGAGTAACAGAGTTACTACAAATTTATGATGACGAGGCATTGTCATATGCCAATGATATATATTTGACAGACGATGACCTGGACAGACACTTGAACAGGGTGAACACCATTATATTGGGCTTCGTCTCTGAGGGTTACAAATTCAACTTTAAAAAGTCCAGATTTGCCCATCTCAACGTCCTTTTCCTAGGATATGAACTTGCAAGTGAAGGCAAAAGCCTGGCAGCCAACTTTTTAGAAAAGTGTGCGCTGCTCCAACCTCCAAAAACGCTGAAAAACTTACCGTTGATTCTAGGTCTCCTGTATTTTGGAAGAACGTACATTCTAAACTACGCAGAGAGGGTTAAACCTCTCTACGAATTAATCAAACCTGATTTCAAAACCTCAACTTGGACACAAGAACACACAGAAATTCTGCGTTCACTTCAAACAGACATGTTAGCAACAAAACATTTGCAAACGCGTAAACGTATGCAACTTAGTGATCCGAATCATTCCGGGTCAATGCGGATTCACCTACTTAACTTTTAACAAAGGTGAAAAAGTACCAATTGCATACAAATCACACTTGTATACTGTTAGAATCCGGGTTCTCTGGTTGGCACAGGTAGGTACTTCTGTCAAGCAGGGAACCTTTCCTCTAGTCAGGGTAGGGGGGGTACACTCCAACAATAACCCCTGCTCACCCTCTAGGTAGCTTGGCGCGAGCAGACAAGGCCTATCTCAGAGCGTTCAGGTTAAGCATTTGTGAAAACACACACAGTAACTCAGTGACAAACCCACAAATGGACTCCACACTGGGATATAGAAAAATAATACTTTATATATGTAGTTTAGGCTTAGCACAAGACCAGATGACGTAAAAACAGCCCACAATACTGATTAGACAAAGAGTTCTTGGTTTTAGCGTACTTTTAGAGTTCTGTGCGCTTCGTTCCTGTCCGTATGCTTCGTACGCGGTAAAAACTGCTTGGGAACGCGTCTCACACGCACTGTAGGCGCTTCGGGATGAAGCGTACACCCTACGGTGCGAACAGGCACAGTACCTTTACTTGGGAGTTCGTCACGGATGCTGCGCTGACATCAAGCGCGATGTACGGTGCGTTGTCCTCGTGGTGCTATGCGTACTATGGTACATTAGACCTTGGGCATGCAGGGCTTCAGGGGACGGTGCGTAGGTACGGTGCGTTCAAAGTTCGTTGCGGCGTTCGTGCCGTACCATGAGATCGGCAACCTTGATTCGAAGCACTGGATACATGCGAACAGTACGCTCCGCACAGGGGAGACGTACGCGACTACCGTACGCACCGTAGCCTTTCCAAAACCGGGGCAAGGAGCATACGCCGGCAGTACGGTTCGTAGGGGATAGTAGTAAGTACGGTTCGCAGTCCTTCCGTTACGGTGCGAGTTACGGCTCGTAGGGGCCTGTTAGTCGCGTTGCTCAGGCCGGACGATACCTTCCTTTGCTGTGCGAGCTACGGCTCGTAGAGGGGCCTTAGTCACGTTGTTTGGGCCGGACAGCGGGATACCAGCTTTCAGGGGGTACGCTGCGATCAGCGAGACATACGCAGCAGTTCGAGTCGAAGATGTGGGGAAAATGGTCCGTTTTCCAAGGCGATCTCGTGGCGGTGAAGTCCACTGGTCCTGGGACTTTGTTCAGGGGGCAAGCTCACTCACAAGCCCTTGGAGATCTCTCAGCACAAGTCAAATAAAAGTTTTTTGAGTCTTTTCTTCCTCTTCTTCAGCAGCAAGGCAACCACTGCAGGCCAATACCCCAGGTCAGGGACAGTACTCCTCCATGCAGCTTTTCCAGTTCCTTCAGGTCGGACAGAGGTTTCTTCTTGGCAGGACAGGATCTAGTTTCTTAGGAGCAGAGCTCCTACATTTATACCCCAAATCCTTTGTTCTCTCAGGCCAGGGGTGTCCTTGCCTAGTTCGGTCCAGTTCTGGAGCACTTTGTTGATGCGATGCAGGCTTCTTCTTTCAGGGTGCAGGGCAGAGCTATCAGATGCTCCACAGGGGGCTGAGCCAGCATTGTGGTGGCAGAGCACAGCTCTATTCAGAGTCCAGGTGTACTCCTCCCACCTATCTATCTGTCAATCTTCCTATTCACCACCAGGCTACCTAGCCCTGCCCATCTGGGTTTCCCCAGCCCTGTCACTCACACAAGCCAGACAGCAGATACACATCACGCAGAGGCGGGCTGAAATGGTTAAGCAAGCAAAGGCCAACTTTCTAAAAGTGGCATTTGCAAACGCAGAATATTAAAATAAACCTTACTAAAAGATGTATTTTATTATTCTGAGTTCAGGCATACTAAACTCGATTTTCTACCATGTTCCCTGGGTGTGTTAGGATCATAGGATGTAACAATCTTAACAGCCCATTCTGGCCTATGAGAACAGGGTAGCCTTACAATAGTGAAAAACGAAAATTGCTGTAATTCACTATTAGGACATGCCACACACACCAGGGCTTGTCCCACCTTATGCGACAATGCACCCTGCCCTTGGGCCTACCATTGGAGTGACTAACATGAAGTTAAGGGAAGGTTTAGGGACTGGCAAGTGGGTGCACTTGCCAGTGAGCATGTCAGTACCAGACTGCACGCAGGTTCTGCAATGGCAGACCTAGACACATTTTACCAGGCCGCTTCTGTGGGTGGCACAACCAGTGCTGCAAGCCCACCAGCGGCATTTGTATTTACATGCCCTGGCACTCCGGGTGCACTTTACTGGGGTCTGATAGTAAACCAAATAAGCCAATCATGGAATCCAACCAACATATACATTTTACATAGGGAGAGCATATGCACTTTAGAACTGAATAGCAGTGGTAAAGTGCCCAGAGTCATAAAACAGCCAACAACAGGTCAGAAAAAATGCAGGAGGAAGGCAAAAAGTTTAGGGATGACCCTGCAAAAAGGGCCAAGTCCAACACTACCCCCTTCCAGCCAAAACGCAGGGCAGACCAATCACCACTGTGATGGTCTTCCCTGCTTGGGGCGATAGAACAAGGACCTGGCCCGCAACTGCAGGGGCAGACTCCAGTTCTACGCCAATCTGAACCTAATGGAATCCCTCTGTCCATACTCTCAGGGCCCACCAAGCCAATCCATGGGGAACCCTTCTCCTCACCTGTGGACACCACCTGTGCAGCACCTAACCTTAACTGGCTCACAGGTGCGTCCCAACAGACAGACAGCAAAATGCCACAGTGGCTACTGACAGTAGTGCGGGATGAGACCCAGGCCTTATGCCTCTCAGGGCTCTCAAACCTCTGCGGCGCCAGGGAGCGGGGGGCAGTAGCCCCAGGTGCTTGGCAACCTTTGCCCATTCTCCCTCCTGTCAGGTCAGGTATGACATCCTAGCACTGACCCACCAGCCCCAGGCCTGTACCCGGCGGCTGGACCAAAGACTGAGGTGGCCTCTCCCACACCCGGTCCTCCTCCTTGGGGCTCTGTACCCTCCCACTTGGAGTGGTACCCCCTTCCAGAATTGCCAGGGCACCTGTGGCAGGTGTCCTGCGCAATTCGCCCATCGTGATGAGTACAGGCCCCAGCTAGGCCCGCAGAATACAAGGGTTCGCTCTCCTGTAACAAAAGCTAGAAGGAAGTTGGCACGGAAACTGCAAATACAAAGACAGAGTTTATTAACCCTTAAGGGTGGTCCTACAACCTACACAACACTCTTCAGTATTGCATAGAGTAGCACAAAGAACTTGCGTACGTGGTCCCCTTTTATACAGAACAGAGGGGCTCATAAGTGGGTGGATACAACATAGAGCAAAAATTCATTACCATTTATGGACATTTTCGATACAGGATCAATATGTGGGCGGAGTTAACAATTTCCTGAGCCCGCGAAAACATGGTCAAACAAGGACTAACTGATAACAGATGTGGTCAAGTCTGGACATGCGCCAGACGGACAAAGGAGCTATTTATAGACTGTTACTAGGCAGATTACAAGAGCAACTAGCGAAAAGGTAGGACTCTTCTCGTGCAAAGCACGTGGAGACATGACAATACAAAATGGAGTCCGGACATTAGTCAACATAAGACAAGAAGCACATTTTGACTCTAGAGAATTCATGTCTTAAGTGAATGCTTAATCATATCGCTGTTTTAGTTTTCAACAATCGGTTCAGGGGTTCTATCCTGCAACTGGATGTCCAGGTCAGGGGGGACACCCTGAACCTGGCCCACCAACCTAGGGTCTAAACCCTCAGGCTGCACCGGGGTCAGAGGCGAGGACTCTCTCCCTCTGCACCCCCTTCCAGAGTACTGCACACTCCCAACTGGAGTGGTACCCCATGAAGCAACATGGGTCAGGACACTTATTACAGTTGTCCCACCCTCGAGGTCAGACAACACCTGAGTAAACACAGAGGTCATCTCGGGTCTAAGAAGGTAGTGAACACAAAAGACCAAGGCAGGTGAATTGAATCCCCACAGGGATAATCCCGAAAGAGGACTGGAGCCCTCACTCACCAAGAGGTGACATGCTTCATCATCGGGTTCGTTCCTCCAGTGGAAAAACCTAGTTCCAAAGGGGGCTACAACCCCCTCACTAAGAGGGAGGAGTCCAGGGATTTTGTTCAGCGAGGATGAGGCTGTATGTACAAGGAGTAGTGTTCCTTATGCTGTGAGTGAGGTAAAAGAGAGCAGTGCTAGAGAATCAGTGGTGAGAAAACTAATGGTGGGAAAACTAGTGGTGAAGTTAAAACTGGCTAGTGAATACCAAAAAAGACTTTACTGTGTAGGTTTCACTGTCAGGATTAAAAAAGTGCATAAGGTAGAGTAGTGGAGATTCAACACTACTCTTCGCAATAGGTCGACATGTTTCAGCCCTTGGGATCTATACAAGGATCTGGGCTTTCTTCAGGACCGGGTGAAAGATAAAGCTACTGCTGTGGGGTGCTCAAATTGAACAAAATAATATTAATAATACTACACCGATGATCCAGGTGTTCAGTATTTATTGAGTCCATCTGAGGGTGATAAAAAAAAAAAACTCCCCTGGTCAGAAAGGGTCACTACATATATACAGTTCTAGTAATGCAGGTAATATATTTATAAAACATAAAAAATGCTAACCCCAAAAGTATGGGTCCTGCACTTACCCAAATAGTTTGGATGACACCCTCACCTCAACCTGGATACAACTCAGGGAAGGGGGCCCCGCTCTATAATAAACAAAATGTATGATGTCAGAGTGTACAGACAGATCTCTGATCATATGGTTTACTATGAACACAACCACCCACCTAGTCACAACTACAGCATGGCATAAAAAGAAGAACTCAGGACAGGATTCAGTCATTTTAAAATTTGAAAAAAAGGAAACATTTTTATAAATTATTTTGGTAAACAAATAGAGAAACTGTTAGCTCTGTTAATGTAAGGAGAGAGTATCTAAATTCCAAGCGCAAAGCTTACCTGTCCGTCGGTACCCCGGGGCGGTCAATGAGTTGAGACCGGAGGTACCGAACGGCTGGCCAGCTCTGCGCTTATATAGTGAGTGGAAGACAGTGAATTGTTGCCACCTGTGTCAGTCAGGACCCTGAGGTGGCCAAGTATATCGCCTGGCTTAATGAATGAGGCCCTGTCATGACTGAGCATGCTCAGTAAAGGAGACACTTATTCATAGCGCGGTGAGTGGGCATGCTCAGTGAAGGAGACACTTATTCATAGCGCGATGAGTGAGCATGCTTAGTGAAGGACATACTTATTCAAAGCCTGAAGAAAAAAACTCAAAATTGAAATAAATTAAATAGAATGAAATTAAATGGCAATGATGGAGTAAGGCATTGCTTAAATTAAGGCGGATAGTTCCACAGTGTGAACGATCAAAGAAACGATCAAAAAAAGGTTCTGCTGTAGTGTTGCGCATGTGCAGTGTCAAAGACACTAATCATAGCCCAAGAAGCAGATTAACAATAGAATCATCTCCAAAAGATGTTATATTAAGCACAACCTTGTGTAAATTTGAGGAATGATTAAGTGGTGCGCCTCAGAGTAGGGTGCGGATACAAAGCATTGGTAGAGGAGAATCAACCACTGGAAATCATGTGTGCTGTATCTTATGTTGTGATGTAACAGATCAGTAGTATGATACATCTACAATAGAAGCCAGGGTATGTCATCATTCAGTCCATTGGCATCAGTACGTAGTTTGTGTACCCATTGTTGTTCTCTGATCAGTAAGAATTGATGAATGTCACTGATATGAGGGGGAATAGTTGGTTTCTCTAGTACCACCCAACTAATGTCATTCTCAGTGTGTCCTTGTGTAATGAAGTGATTGGTCATCTTAGTTGAACTTTTCTTGCATCTCACATTGCTTTTATGTTCCAGAATTCTTGTCTTCACCTATCTCGTTGTCATGCCTATGTACCGCATCAGGTAAGGGCATGTGATCATGTAGATCAGTTTGTCACTATTGCAATTAGTGTGTTTCATGAGAGACCATGGTCTGTTGGTGCCTATGTCAATTTCTGTAGTCCGTTTTGTTTGTGGGCACGCGGCACAAGAACCACATGGGAAATGCCCTTTAACTGCATGCAGGCTCCATAAGGACAACTGGTTCTGTGTCTGTTTGGGCTGGGGTCTGGTGTGCATCAGCATGTCTTTTATGTTCCCCATACGTTTGAAAGCAAATAGTGGTGGTGGCAGTGATGTGGGTCCGATGTTCAAGATGCGCCAGTGTTTGAGGATGGTTTTCTTGATTTGGTTGGAGAAACCACAGAATGTGTTTACACATGTCAAGCGCTGTTGTGTTTCTCTTGGTGGTGCTACCTCAATAAGGGCTTCTCTGTGATTGTTGAGTGCTCTCTTCCTGCATTTGCGTATGATGCTGTGGGGATATTGCCTGTCTTTCAGTTGTGTGGACAGTGATCTAGCGTGTTCTTCATATTGCTCCACACTAGAGCAGTTGCGCCTCACACGTAAGAATTGTCCAAAGGGCAAATTATCCCGAAGGGCTTTGGGATGAAAGCTGTGGTAGGACAATAGTGAGTTCCTTGCCATGGGCTTGCGGTACAGTTCAGTAGACAAAATCCCATTATCAGGATAGATTCTCACATCTAGGAATGGAAGACTGGTGTGTGAGAACTCATAGGAAAAGCACAGAAATTCATTTCTTGTATTCAGCCTGCTATGGAAATCCACGACGGTCTCGGGTAACCCTCGCCAAACCACAAAAATATCGTCGATGTACCTCTTCCATACTATTATGTGATCTCTGTAGGGATTAGTCGGATGAAGCACTTCAGTTTGTTCGAACCGGTGTACATAGAGGTTCGCCAGGCTATGGGCAAAAACACTGCCCATAGATGTACCTGATATTTGTAGGAACAACCCATCTTCGAATTTGAAGAAATTCTCCTTCATTGCAATAGTTGCACAAGACATGATAAAATCCAACGGAGTGATGGAGTCTAGGTGCTCGCCCTCTAGCAGAGACCTGATGGTAGTCAGTGTCTCGTCTTGAGGGATGCACGTGTATAGCGACTCTACATCAAAAGACACCAAGAGTTCTTCTCCTTGGTTGAACGGCATATCATGTAGTAGGCGTAGTAGATCCTTAGTGTCTTGCACAAATGTTGGCATCTTCTGTACGATAGGTTTGAGAAACACATCAACAAAGGTGGATAGGGGTTCAAGTAGGGAGCCTATCCCGGAGATAATGGGTCTACCGGGCGGCGGTATTCTTCCTTTGTGTATTTTGGGTAACACGTAAAAGTACAGTGTAACAGGATGTTCTGTAACCAGGTAGGTGGCCTCATGGTTGGTTATCCATCCAGCTTCCTTGGCTTCGTTGACAAGGTCCTTGATGGTGGTAGTGAGCCTATTCCTTGAAGATAAGACTTTCCTGAAAGACTGGTCCCTCATTGCCTGGCGCTGCACGAGGGATTGGCTTATCTTAATTATCACTACAGCCAAAAGAATAGCAGACTCAATATTAGTTGAAATTCAGATCCTTGAATCACAAATCAAATCTGCTATAGTCACAACGGTCTACAATAAGCAGGCCAAAGAAACAGACAAAACTAACAAAGACTACAGAGATGCAGTCTTAACTAGCAAGATCACCAAATTTAAGAAAGACTTGGCCAAATTCTCTCTTGAGAGGGTTTACCCTTACACCAGCGAGTCCTACAAACCTCCACAGTTTAACCAAAGAGGCAAACGCTATGGCTCTAATTACTCAACCTCTGCCAGTGAAGATGGTTCATCTGATTCCGATACGACCAACTATGACAATCAGGGAGGCAGATACCAAGGTAGACGCAATAGAGGTCCAAGGAGAGGCAGAGGTGCTTTCTACGGGCCGGCACCCCTACAATGGTGGCCCCCGGGACCCTTTGGTTACCAACAACCGCCTTTTCAACAACCCATGTTCCCCTTCCAACCATACAATAACACAATGCCCAATCAGCCTTTTTTAGGGCAAGGCCAAAACAGATCGAGAGGACGCAGCAGAAATCAACAGGCCAATGTTCACTGGAGCCCCCCACCGGCCTCAAGGACACGGAGCAATCTGAAAACACCAACGGGACCAGGGACGAGCAGCGATCCTCAATAGTTGTGAATCTCAGGCAAACGGGAGCTGACTGAGATCGAATATTCGGCATTGGAGAAAGGATTGGGCTTTGTTCCCACTGCCAGGGGTGATCCTTTCACTATTAGACAAGAATTGGCAGGTTTTTTTCCGCAAAATTAGACTACAGGCCTTCTTCAAAGGCCACCCTGAACCAAGGGATGACGCTAACACCAACACTGGGCTCAGACCAAAGTCCACCTTTAATCCATCTAACCAGATGACTCCACCGGAGATTATCGCTTTTGAGAAAGCGGTCCAACATGACACAGAAACCATCATGAATACCAACACAAGACAATTTCAGAACCTCCCCAGAGCGGAACGGATGGCTTTACAGACATTAGCCAAAGAGGATTGCATCGTTATCAAACCCGCAGACAAAGGCGGAGCAACTGTCATCCTTGACACTGAAGTCTATAGAAGAGAATGCATACGCCAGCTTGAAGACAGACGATATTACCGACCCCTCAAGATGGATCCCACGAAAAGGCTCACTACCACCATCAAGGACCTTGTCAATGAAGCCAAGGAATCTGGATGGATAACCAACCATGAGGCCACCTACCTGGTTACAGAACATCCGGTTACACCGTACTTTTACGTGTTACCCAAAATACACAAAGGAAGAATACCGCCGCCCGGTAGACCCATTATCTCCGGGATAGGCTCCCTACTTGAACCCCTATCCACCTTTGTTGATGTGTTTCTCAAACCTATCGTACAGAAGATGCCAACATTTGTGCCGTTCAACCAAGAAGAAGAACTCTTGGTGTCTTTTGATGTAGAGTCGCTATACACGAGCATCCCTCAAGACGAGACACTGACTACCATCAGGTCTCTGCTAGAGGGCGAGCACCTAGACTCCATCACTCCGTTGGATTTCATCATGTCTTGTGCAACTATTGCAATGAAGGAGAATTTCTTCAAATTCGAAGATGGGTTGTTCCTACAAATATCAGGTACATCTATGGGCAGTGTTTTCGCCCCTAGCCTGGCGAACCTCTATGTACACCGGTTCGAACAAACTGAAGTGCTTCATCCGACTAATCCCTACAGAGATCACATAATAGTATGGAAGAGGTACATCAACGATATTTTTGTGGGCTGGTGAGGGACACCCGAGACCGTCGTGGATTTTCATAGCTGGCTGAATATAAGAAATTAATTTCTGCACTTTAGCTATGAGTTCTCTCACACCAGTCTTCCATTCCTAGATGTGAGAATCTATCCTGATAATGGGATTTTGTCTACTGAACTGTACCGCAAGCCCATGGCAAGAAACTCACTATTGTCCTACCACAGCTTTCATCCCAAAGCCCTTCGGGATAATCTGCCCTTTGGACAATTCTTACGTGTGAGGCGCAACTGCTCTAGTGTGGAGAAATATGAAGGACACGCTAGATCACTGTCCAGACAACTGAAAGACAGGCAATATCCCCACAGCATCATACGCAAATGCAGGAAGAGAGCACTCAACAATCACAGAGAAGCCCTTATTGAGGTAGCACCACCTAGAGAAACACAACAGCGCTTGACATGTGTAAACACATTCTGTGGTTTCTCCAACCAAATCAAGAAAACCATCCTCAAACACTGTCGCATCTTGAACATCGGACCCACATCACTGCCACCGCCACTATTTGCTTTCAAACGTATGGGGAACATAAAAGACATGCTGGTGCACACCAGACCCCAGCCCAAACAGACACAGAACCAGTTGTCCTTATGGGGCCTGCCTGCAATTAAAGGGCATTTCCCATGTGGTTCTTTTGCCGCGTGCCCACAAACAAAACAGACTACAGAAATTGACATAGGCACCAACAGACCATGGTCTCTCATGAAACACACTAATTGCAATAGTGACAAACTGATCTACATGATCACATGCCCTTGCCTGATGCGGTACATAGGCATGACAACGAGAAAGGTGAAGACAAGAATTCTGGAACATGAAAGCAATGTGAGATGCAAGAAAAGTTCAACTAAGATGACCAATCACTTCATTACACTAGGACACACTGAGAATGGCATTAGTTGGGTGGTACTAGAGAAACCAACTATTCCCCCTCATATCAGTGACATTCATCAATTCTTACTGATCAGAGAACAACGATGGGTACACAAACTACGTACTGATGCCAATGGACTGAATGATGACATACCCTGGCTTCTATTGTAGATGTATCATACTACTGATCTGTTACATCACAACATAAGATACAGCACACATGATTTCCAGTGGTTGATTCTCCTCTACCAATGCTTTGTATCCGCACCCTACTCTGAGGTGCACCACTCAATCATTCCTCAAATTTACACAAGGTTGTGCTTAATATAACATCTTTTGGAGATGATTCTATTGTTAATCTGCTTCTTGGGCTATGATTAGTGTCTCTGACACTGCACATGCGCAACACTACAGCAGAACCTTTTTTTGATCGTTTCTTTGATCGTTCACACTGTGGAACTATCCCCCTCTCTTTAAGCAATGCCTTACTCCATCATTGCCATTTAATTTTATTCTATTTAATTTAATTTAATTTATTTTAATTTTGAGTATTTTTCTTCAGGCTTTGAATAAGTATGTTCTTCACTAAGCATGCTCACTCATCGCGCTATGAATAAGTGTCTCCTTTACTGAGCATGCTCAGTCATGACAGGGCCTCATTCGTTAAGCCAGGCGATATACTTGGCCACCTCAGGGTCCTGACTGACACAGGTGGCAACAATTCACTGTCTTCCACTCACTATATAAGCGCAGAGCTGGCCAGCCGTTCTGTACCTCCGGTCTCAACTCATTGACCGCCCGGGGTACTGACGGACAGGTAAGCTTTGCACTTGGAATTTAGATACTCTCTCCTTACATTAACAGAGCTAACAGTTTCTCTATTTGTTTACCAAAATATTTATTATTTATAAAAAAATATCCTTTTTTTCAAATTTTAAATTGACTGAATCCTGTCCTGAGTTCTTCTTTTTATGCCATACTGTAGTTGTGACTAGGTGGGTGGTTGTGTTCATAGTAAACCATATGATCAGAGATCTGTCTGTACACTCTGACATCACTCATTTTGTTTATTATAGAGCGGGGCCCCCTTCCCTGAGTTGTATCCAGGTTGAGGTGAGGGTGTCATCCAAACTATTTGGGTAAGTGCAGGACCCATACTTTTGGGGTTAGCATTTTTTATGTTTTATAAATATATTACTTGCATTACTAGAACTGTATATATGTAGTGACCCTTTCTGACCAGGGCAGTTTTTTTTTTTTTATCTCCCTCAGATGGACCCAATAAATACTGAACACCTGGATCATCGGTGTAGTATTATTACTATTATTTTGTTCAATTTGAGCACACTACAGCAGTAGCTTTATCTTTCACCCGGTCCTGAAGAAAGCCCAGATCCTTGTATACATCCCAAGGGCTGAAACATGTCGACCTATTGCGAAGAGTAGTGCCGAATCTCCACTACTCTACCTTATGCGCTTTTTAAATCCTGACAGTGAAACCTACACAGTAAAGTCTTTTTTGGTATTCACTAGCCAGTTTTAACTTCACCACTAGTTTTCTCACCACTGATTCTCTAGCACTGCTCTCTTTTACCTCACTCACAGTATAAGGAACACTAATCCTTGTACATACAGCCTCATCCTCGCTGAACAAAATCCCTGGACTCCTCCCTCTTAGTGAGGGGGTTGTAGCCCCCTTTGGAACTAGGTTTTTCCACTGGAGGAACGAACCCGATGATGAAGCATGTCACCTCTTGGTGAGTGAGGGCTCCAGTCCTCTTTCGGGATTATCCCTGTGGGGATTCAATTCACCTGCCTTGGTCTTTTGTGTTCACTACCTTCTTAGACCCGAGATGACCTCTGTGTTTACTTAGTATATGCGGAAACTTCATCTTGCTGGTCTATAAACGTTTTCCCTTTGACCCCCCTAATTCCTGTTGTTTATATATCAGACAACACCTGAGCCTGGCTTCCCAACCCTGGGACCAACACATGCGGTTGAACCCTCGCCTGGCGCACACCAGGACTTCCCGGGGAGCACGCATGCCCCCCTGAGGGTGACACTTAACTCATGTGTTGTGTGACAGTCTGCCTGGCGCAGATCTCCCCACCCCTGTCCATCTGACAGTGCGCAAAGGTCCCCCAGGACAGAAGTGGTGTCACCATGGTCATTCACTGGGGACGCAGCCCTTCTGGCTGGCCCCTGACCTACTGGTTCTTCCCCTGGGGACTCTTTCCACCTCTCACCCCTCACTCTGCACCCTCTCAACTGGAGCCGTACTGCCATACACCAGAACTGATGGAGGCCTGCTTACAGACACTCCCCGTTCACCAGACACTGGGGGATCCCGCACAATGGGCAGCCCCTCAGGACAGACTAGGCTCCCCACCTGGTGTTCCCTTAAAGAACCATCCAGGCTCTGAGACTGAGGTTGGGCACTACCGGGACATAACCCATTCTCACTCCTTCCCCTTACAGACAGGACGTGAGGCCCTACACCCCTCTCACTACTACAGGACCTCGTTGGGCTACTCTGAGCCACTTCCACCACACTGGGTTTGAAGATACCTGAACCACTACTCTTGGGATCACTCCCCAATGTCTTTCCAGACCCTCGGGACTCCACCAAAAGGTCTGCCTCCAATGGGAGCTCCCTGCGGTCAGAGAACTCACTCTCCCACAGGTGTTGGCATAGCGCTGGAAAACAGGGACTTACAATATGCTCTCCCACAATTGGATCACACAGCCCCCTAGCAGGGTTAACCAAACTATCCTTCACCTCACCATCCAGTGCCTCACACACGTACTCCACACCACTCTCCTGAGACTGGCAAGACAGTATCTGACTGTCTCTGTCACACAACCCACACTCTCCTGGGCGGTCTTCACACTCACATACCAGGACTTCAATTTTGGGGAAACCCCTCTCCCCGCACCTCTCATCTAGAGTCAGTAGAGTGTCCCTCCCACCACTAGGACCATGAACCCCTGCGCCAGTTACCCTATTCCTCTCAGGGACACTGCGCACTACTGGAGCTACCTCATGTCCTTGAACCTCCTGGTGTATGTTAACCCCCTCCTTCAAGTCAGGTGCCATGGTGTGTGTACTACTCTCTCAGCACTAGAAAATTCAATATTGCTGCCACCATCTGAGCTGGATTCCTCCTCCCACTCAGCAAAGCTCAATCTCTGAGCTACACACATTTCTTGTTGCTGGACTGAGACACTCATGGTCTCAAGCCTCTCGATCTCTAAGTTAAGCTTCCTTATTATCAAGTCATGCTCCATTTGCATTTTCTTTTCTTCCAGAGCCAGCTTTTTGCTTTCCAGCTCCAGTTGCCCATTTAGTTTCGTCATCTCTATCTCATGAGCTCTGGTTTCCTTCCTGTCGGCCAACTCCTCTGGCAACAGGCCTCTGCCCAAGCTAGTGATGCTCTCTGCTTGCTCAATTTCCTCCACCTCATCAGAGTCTTTTCTTGACTCCATTCAGGCCCTCAGCGCCTTGCAAAGATCTACTTTGAGCTTACATCCAACAGTGGGGACTTTGAATTTTCTGCAGAAGCCCTTCAGCTGGGCCTTGGTGTAGCTCTCTAATCTCTCTTCTTCCCATTCCACGTCTTCAGTTTCAGAGATGAAGGATGCTGCCCTTTCCACAAAAACTGAACCAGGCATGATTTCTTTAACAACTGGCGGTTTCCAAAAAAATGCGAATTAAAAGTAAGTGGTTGCACTATTGGTCTGCCTTCACTATTTGGCGTTCACCAATCACTGTGTATGTATCACAAATGCAAATTCGTAATCCTCACCACTGACCACCAATGTTAGAATCCGGGTTCTCTGGTTGGCACAGGTAGGTACTTGTGTCAAGCAGGGAAACTTTCCTCTAGTCAGGGTAGGGGGGTACACTCCAACAATAACACCCTGCTCACCCTATAGGCAGCTTAGCGCGAGCAGACAAGGCCTATCTCAGAGCGTTCAGGTTAAGCATTTGTGAACACACACACAGTAACTCAGTGACAACCCCACAAATGGACTCCACACTGGGATATAGAAAAATAATACTTTATATATGTAGTTTAGGCTTAGCACAAGACCAGATAACGTAAAAACAGCCCACAATACTTATTAGACAAAGAGTTCTTGGTTTTAGCGTAGTTTTAAAGTTCTGTGCGCTTCGTTCCTGTCCGTACGCTTCGTACGCGTTGCTCAGGCCGGACGATACCTTCCTTTGCGGTGCGAGCTACGGCTTAGTCACGTTGTTCGGGCCGGACAGCAGGATACCAGCTTTCAGGGGGTACGCTGCGATCAGCGAGACGTACGCAGCAGTTCGAGTCAAAGATGCGGGGAAAACGGTCGGTTTTCCATGGCGATCTCACGGCGGTGAAGTCCACTGGTCCTGGGACTTCGTTCAGGGGGCAAGCTCACTCACAAGCCCTTGGAGATCTCTCAGCACAAGTCAAATAAAAGTTTCTTGAGTCTTTTCTTCCTCTTCTTCAGCAGCAAGGCAACCACTGCAGGCCAATCCCCCAGGTCAGGGACAGTACTCCTCCATGCAGCTTTTCCAGTTCCTTCAGGTCGGACAGCGGTTTGTTCTTGGCAGGACAGGATCTAGTTTCTTAGGAGCAGGGCTCCTACATTTATACCCCAAATCCTTTGTTCTCTCAGGCCAGGGGGGCCCTTGCCTAGTTCAGTCCAGTTCTGGAGCACTTTGTTGATGCGATGCAGGCTTCTTCTTTCAGGGTGCAGGGCAGAGCTATCAGACGCTCCACAGGGGGCGGAGCCAGCATTGTGGTGGCAGAGCACAGCCCTATTCAGAGTCCAGGTGTACTCCTCCCACCCATCTACTTGTCAATCTTCCTATTCACCACCAGGCTACCTAGCCCTGTCCATCTGGGTTTCCCCAGCCCTGTCACTCACACAAGCCAGACAGCAGATACACATCACGCAGAGGCGGGCTGAAATGGTTAAACAAGCAAAGGCCAACTTTCTAAAAGTGGGGGGCGCTAGTGAGCCCGCAGCAAGATGGCCGCATGTTAGTGCTGCTCTACTGGTCGGGGCATTAATCCGATCATAATCCTTAACTCCTCCTGGCAATCTACGTTGGAGGGACAGCGCGCTGGACACTACCTCACCTGCAGTGCTGATTGCGGTCCTTTTCTCAAGCTGCTGTGCAGGGGGATGGCTGGGATCGGCCGTCGCGGCCCGCGGGACAAAATGGCGGCCTCCAGACCCTGAACTTGCTGTTTTGCTTCCTGGCCCGCAGCGTGGTAATTGGGACGGAGGTCGCTGCTGTGGATGAGGAGAACGGGCTGGCCGCTGTGAGGGTCGGGCCGATCCCGTGTGCACCGATTGACTCCTGGCTGCTCCGGGGACAGTGTCGCTGAGGAGGTCGGGTGCTGCCGGCCATTGCTGTGGGCCTCCTCTGCGGTTGGCGCGGTCTGGGCTGCTGCGGTTCTGGGGGAGCTTTGGATTTGGTTGCTCCGCTGTGCCGCTTCTGCGGGGGCTGCCCCGATCTGTGGAGGCGGGTGCTGTGCGGCTGGATCAGCGGCGGAGTGGTGCGTTTGCTCTTGGCCTGGAGGCGGAGCTTCGCGCCTGACTTGAGCCCCGGAGGCCGGAGGACATCCCTTGCTATCCCTGGAGGAGGCGCACATCTATTCTTAAGGTGTGTGCTGTTCTCTGGGGCCTCTTCGTTCCGCCTGCTGTCCCCCTGCTGGGAGTGTGATTTTGCGGGGGCGCCACTCTGGCGGTCTGGCGCTCCGTGACGGAGCTTGAATCTGCTGAGGCTTTCACTCTGCCTCTCCGCCTTATGAGCTAACAGGGGCGTGGATCTCCATGTGCGTTCTCCTTCAGATTGTAGATGGCAGCCTAGAATACCTCTTCTGGCTCTGTGTGGACTGTATATACTTCGGCCCTTGAGGAGTGTGCGGGCTGCCTGGTGGAGATGGTGCTGCCTCGCCATATGGAGTGCTGATGGGCTAGCCCCTGCGTGTGTGATTCCACGCGGCAGGTTTTGTGCGGGGGACATTTGGGACGAGCTGCTGCACTAGCGCTATGGATGGACTGTCAGTGCTGTAGTACTGTGTTGCGACTTCGTGTTGCCCGCGCTGCGGGGGCTGGCCGCCTGCTCTGTGGTAGGTCCTGGTGAAACGCGGCCATTCAGCGGTGGAGTGCCAGTTCAGGGTACAGCCGTAATGCGATTCCTGGTTCACTGGTGACTGCTTCTGGGTCTGTGTCTGACAGTGGAATGATCGGTAAGCCTGACAAGCATTTCCAATCTACGCTCTCCTTTGAATCTAAACGTTCAAAGAAAGCGCAATCACAAGCATCGTCTGAGCCTGATTTGGATATGGACTCTGGTAGTACTACCAAGTTAGAACAATTGATGCTGGCAATGCAGCAGAGTCTCCAAACTATTGATGGTAAAATAGATAGTTTAAACTTGTGTATGGACACTATGTCTGCGAAGCTGGATGGGCATGGCACCCGCCTAACGGAGGCTGAGCAGCGAATTTCTAATGCAGAGGATAAGGTAGAGCACATCACGAAGTCCTGCATGGAGGTGGAGAGGCTTCTGGAGGTTATAAAGGCCAAGAATGAGGATTTGTAGGCGCGGTTGCGGCGTAACAACTTGCGCATTACGGGTGTGCCTGAATCGTCCAATACAGGTAAACTGGAACTTTACGTGGAAGACATGCTCAAGACTATGCTGGGTGCGGAGCATTTTTCCAACGTGTTGGTGGTGGAACGTGCACACCGGTCCCTTGCTCCGCGTCCTGTCCCGGGTGCGCCTCCACGCCCGATTATTGCGAGGCTTCTTAATTATCGCGACAGGGACGTCGCCCTTCGCCTCGCGAGAAAGATGGGCACTACAAGATATCAGGGGTTGGAGGTGGCGCTCTTCCCGGACTTCACGGTGGCGGTGCAGCAGGCCCGCCGCGAGTTCCAACCTGTGAAGAAAAAGCTGCAGGACATGAAAATCTCCTATGCCATGCTTTATGCTGCACGTCTCAAGGTGATGTGTGGAAGTAAACCACGTATCTGCATGACTCCCAAAGACGCTATGCAGGTTGTTAAGCAACTGGAGAGGCGCCATAAAGCTGGCTTGTCTGGTGCTGAAGTGGAGTCTGAAGACTAGGGTGCCACTGCTGGCACACGTTGCATCTGCTCCATGTGGTAGTGTGCAGCCATAACTTTGTTGCTTGGTGCTTCCTTTGGGTAGCTGCGTGGACAGGCTGGCATCTGCCGAGTGCACCGAATGTGGAACAGTATTGTGACATATCCCTTTGAGAATAGGTGTTGGGTGGGGCATACTGGTTCTGTTGTCATGCCTTGTATTGTTTATACCAATGCCTTTATAGTTCCACGTGGGGTGCTGCCTGATGTATTGCTCTGCATGCACCTGACATAATAGCCTAGGTATGTGGTGTGTGGTGAGTGGCGTGGGCTCATGGACAGGAGTCTGGCTGTTTGCTAATGTGGTCATGCTTGTTCGTCCTTCTGGTTTCGGCGCTCGAGGGAGTGACTCTGATATTTTACTGGATTGTTGTTACGTGTCCTGCAGTGCTCTATCGGTTGATGGTTCTGGAACTGTCCTTGGATGCCTCATCTTTAGTTTGCATCCTGGGTCTTATACTGCCGGTTTTCGACTGGGGCGTACACTGAGTAGATATGCTGGGGGTAAGATAGACATGCCCGAACCCCCCTGGTACCAACATGGGGGTCGATGGGTGGCTGGTGTCCCTCCTGAGGTAATAACCCACACAGTTTCTAATGGGGATGGGGAACGGTGAATGGTTTTTCTGTTCACGGCAGGGTGGGTGGAAGTTTTTGTTGGGGATTTCATGTGTTTTGGGGTACCTTGGCATGATTGGGATGCTTCAGTGGGTGGTGGGAGTGGTTGGGGGTTGCTATTGCGTGCTTGGGGGGCTGGGGTGGGTGGGGTGTTCTCTTGCAGGGGTGTTTTTATGGGCAGCTGTTCGGTTCTGGATGCGCTATTGCTACTACGTTTTTCCTATGTGCCACATGGGGGGATACGATTGTCTCATATTATGTCTCCATAGACTTTAGTGATGGCAGGGACTGGGCAGCTTAATTGGCTTACTTGGAACGTCAGGGGTCTAAACAACCCCAAAAAAACTAGGCAGGTCTTGGCGTATCTAGATCGTCATCACGTGCATGTCGCGTTGATGCAGGAGACACATCTTGGTGGGCATGCCGCATCTACTGTGGCCCGCAGGTGGGCTGGCGCACGTTTTGCCTCTACATACTCCACATATGCACGGGGGTGATGGTGCTAATAAATAAACGCATCTCCTTTGTTTGTAGTCATGAAGATATTGACAGCCATGGCCGATATGTTATAGTGCAGGGTAAGCTATGTGGTGTCTTGATCACGATTGTGAATGTGTATGGACCAAATGTTGACGATCCAGAGTTCTTTAAGTTGTTGTGGAGCAAGCTGCTTAGGCTACCACCTTCTGCCATTATCTGTGGGGGGGATTTTAATGTTGTGTTGCATCAGGCGATGGATAGACACTCTCCTGTGACTCCTGTTCCTAAAAAAGCTGCGCAGGCGGTTCGTGACGGTATGCATGATCTCTTTCTTCAGGATGTTTGGAGATTACGCTATCCTGGGGTGCGGGAGGGAACGTGCTATTCCTATACTCATAATACTTGGTCGCAATTGGATTATTGGCTTACCACAAATGACATCAATGCCTGGACCTCGTGGGTGGTACATTTACCGCGAACGTTATCTGATCATGCACTGGTTTTGCTCACTATGCAGATCCCTTCCTACACATCTGCCCCATTTCAATGGAAACTACAGCCGTCGGCGCTGCTAGACCCCGTCTTCAGAGAGGGGGTAGGCGATGCCATAGAGCAGTATTTTACTGATAATGTGGGCTCGGTCCAGTGTCAGTGTACTATCTGGGAGGCTTTCAAGGTGACTATACATGGGGCGTGTATCGGCTTGCAGGCAGGAGTGCTCAAATCCTTGCACGATTCAATGGGCAGGATTGAACGTGACCTGATGAGCTTGGAGCGGCGGTGTGAGAGTGCTCCGGACAATGTTACATTGGCGGCTATACGTTCGCGGGTCACTGAGTACAATGATCTGGCTGAGCGGGAGGTGCCGTTTCTCTCAAGGCGCTCTATAGCTAGGTACTATAGTGAGGGTGGCAGGCCTGGGCGTGCGCTGGCTGCTAAACTTGCGGAGCCTTGGGCACGGCATTATACAGTGCAGGCGATTTCGGAGGGTGACGCATCATATTCTGATACAGCTGGTATTCTTGGTCACTTTGTTAAGCATTATAGAGACCTATATGGGAGTAGGTCTACCGCTGGTGAAGATGAAATGGCGCATTATTTAGATGACGTTGCTCTGGTCTGGCTGTCGAAGGGACAACAGGATTTCCTTATGCATCCGCTGACGGTTGAGGAACTCAGGGATGCCATTAAAAGTCTCCCCTGTGGAAAGGCGAAGGGCACTGATGGTCTCCCTGCGGAGTTTTATAAAGAATACATTGATGTTTTGCTCCCTCATCTAGTCGGTATGTACGATGAGGCCTTTGAGCGACGACGGTTGCCTGCCACACTCAGGGAGGCCCTGATTGTCACTCTGTTGAAACTAGGTAAGCCATCAGATAGGTGCGACTCATATAGGCCGTTGTCGCTTATGAATACTGATGTGAAGATTCTCGCTAAAGTTTTGGCGACGTGGTTGAATTTGTTGCTATCAGTGATGGTGCTACCAGATCAGTCAGGGTTCATCCTCACCCGTTCCACGGCTCACAATCTCCGTACATTGTTTGCTGTAATGTATTTACTGAATCCTAAACTGCCAGCTGCTGCGGTCCTCCTGGATGCCGCAAAGGCGTTCGATTCCATCGCCTGGACTTATATATTTACGGTGTTGAATCGAATGGGTGTGCCGTATTTCTTCACCAATTGGATCCGTTTACTGTACACGGACCCGGTGGCCCGTGTCCGTGTGAACGGCCATACATCTGACGCTTTCCCCATCAGCCGAGGCACTCGGCATGGCTGTCCGTTATCGCCCCTATTGTTCGCGGTTGTTCTGGAACCTCTAGCCTGTGTGTTGCGACAGAGACATGCAGGGACGCCATTGCGTTTCTTGCAGCGTCCATTGGCCATATCCATGTACGCAGACGATATGGTCTTATATGTGAGGGAACCTGCGCAGCATTTAGAGCAAGTGATTCGCGAATATATTCGATTTGAGTGGTATTCTGGCCTAGCCATAAATTGGAACAAGTCCACCATTCTTTCGCTTACAGAGTGCACTGAGCGATTTGACCTTAATTATCCCCTGGAGTGGGCTACTGACCCTGTTAAATACCTCGGAGTTTGGGTTCACAGGGATCAGCAAGAAGTCATCAGATCCAATTACGGTACAGCGGTATCCAAGCTGGAAGATCAGGTGGCTCGATGGATACGGTTACCCTAGTCGTTTGCCGACAGAGTCGCCCTGATTGAAATGGTAGTGCTACCGAAATTTTTGTACCTGTTTGTGAATGTCCCTATTGTTCTGACGCAACATTTCTTTGCTCAATTACGATCCTTGCTGATCACGCTTACATGGGGGGGTAAGAAGTCGCGAGTAAGTTGGGAAACCTTAACTAAGTCTTACGGGATGGGTGGGTTTGCAGTGCCTGATATGTCCCTTTATTATTTGTGTGCGCAGGCGCAATACGCCTATTATTGGCACAATGCACCGCCGTTCACACCGCATGTTGCAGTTGAAGCTGGGGCTGTGCACCCGATCCCCCTAAAAGCAATGATTGTGAATACGCATACGGTGTTTGAACCGGATGAGATAGACACAGTCCAATGCACAGCTCGCGCATGGCACTCTCTGGGGAAACGTGCTCAGAGGCTTCCACTCTATGCACCAGCTATGCCGCTATTGCACCATTCAGCACTTTCCGTGAAAGGTGAGTCTGGCCCTCTCCGTGAGCTGCAGGGTGCCGGCTTGCGAACTATGGGGGAGGTCTTTCCCCATTTATTACCTTGCAGGACTTCTTGAAAGAGGCGGTGAACGTCACAATGTTGACGTTTGTTTACGCAAGGCTGCGGTCTGCCATGCGTGCCTTATACTCCAGTTTTCCTGATGCACCTGTTGCGCTGGGCGCTTTGCAGCTCATTTACACTGCGCAGTCTATGCATAAAATTATCTCGCGTTTGTACTCAGCTTCGCAGCTGGATGAAGGCGCAGCTGCGCCGTGCTCTAGGGATCGATGGAATGCCATTCTTCCGCAGTCACTTACGGATGATGAGTGGACAACATGTTGTGGTTTGACTGATCGTTTCGCGATTAATGGTAATTTCAAGCTCATACATTATAAATTCGTCCATCAAATGTATTATACACCAGCGCAGCTATATAAATATGGCTTGCGGGATTCGTCCTGCTGCAGGCGGTGTGGTGCTGAGAGTGCTGATTTTCTTCACTTAGGCTGGCGCAGTGGTTGCATGATCTCGCCTATTGTCGTGACCAACTTACCTGCTACGCAGAGGAGCTCCCAAGTGCCTCCAGACCACGGGATGTGTGTGGTTCGTTCACGGCGTACATGCTTGCTCATGTTACTACCTGACGTATTTCATTATGTAAATAATGTTGACACTGATGGAGTGTGCTGCCTCTCTGCTCTGGTATTGTAAATTGTATATGTCCCGCCATCCCTACTTATTGTCCTTTATGTGGCATGGATTGTATTCACTCTGAACAGCTGTCGTATGTTTTCTTTTCTTCTGTTTGAAAATGCATAAATAAAAACATTTTTTTTTTAATCTTTCTAAAAGTGGCATTTGCAAACGCAGAATATTAAAATAAACCTTACTAAAAGATGTACCTTATTATTCTGAGTTCAGGCATACTAAACTCGATTTTCCACCATGTTCCCTGGGTCTGTTCGGATCATAGGATGTAACAATCTTAACAGCCCATTCTGGCCTATGAGAACAGGGTAGCCTTACAATAGTGAAAAACGAAAATGGCTGTAATTCACTATTAGGACATGCCACACACACCAGGGCTTGTCCTACCTTATGCGACAATGCACCCTGCCCTTGGGCCTACCATAGGGGTGACTAACATGAAGTGAAGGGAAGGTTTAGGGACTGGCAAGTGGGTGCACTTGCCAGTCAGCATGTCAGTACCAGACTGCACGCAGGTTCTGCAATGGCAGACCTAGACACATTTTACCAGGCCGCTTCTGTGGGTGGCACAACCAGTGCTGCAAGCCCACCAGCGGCATATGTATTTACACGCCCTGGCACTCCGGGTGCACTTTACTGGGGTCTGATAGTAAACCAAATAAGCCAATCATGGAATTCAACCAACATATACATTTTACATAGGGAGAGCATATGCACTTTAGCACTGAACAGCAGTGGTAAAGTGGTAAAGTGCCCAGAGTCATAAAACAGCCAACAACAGGTCAGAAAAAATGCAGGAGGAAGGCAAAAAGTTTAGGGATGACCCTGCAAAAAGGGCCAAGTCCAACATATACACAAGCAGAAATTAAATTCACTTCTACAGAAAAGATTCTGACAGCAGTTCAAACCGCTGTAGCAAAAGAGAAAGCCCTAGCACAGGAGAAACGCATTATGGTCATGACTCCTGTACCAGCCTTAGAGGCAGTTACTAAAGCTAGCATTCCGAATGCAAAAGCTTTACATCCAAGATGGATAAAATGGTTTAATTCTCTTGCTGCAACTGATGTTGAATATGTTTTTGATCCTTATTTAAAAACACAAGCATTCCTGCAATACGAACACAAATGTCCTCTGCCTACTGAAATTCTCCCTCTTGATCAGTACGAATTTATAATTTATACTGATGGGTCTGCACAACCCGCTACGAGGAGTTAACAAGCTTACAGTGCAGCATGCGCGATCGTTAAAGGTCGTATGCACGATGGCAAATTCAGACCAATGATCACAAAAACGCTATCTCTAGGAGATTGTACAGCTCAGCGAGCTGAACTACAAGCATTCAAGATGGCACTTGAAAACACGGATCGCGAATTCCCCACACTCATAGTGTGCGATTCTTTTTACTGTGTCCAATCTCATTATGAATATTTACAGAATTGGCTTAAAAATGGTTTCAAGGATGCAAAAGGTGGCACAATCCAGCATAAAACACTTTGGGAACAAGTAGTTCAGTTGTGAAACGGACTACAAAACACTCATGTGATACAGACACTGAGTCATCAACGTGATGGCGTTCACGTTGAAGGGAATTCATTGGCTGATGAAGCCGCGAACTGGGCTGTGCAAACGGCTTCCGTAGCTGCAATCACTCGTTCAAAAACAAAAATAGACAGTGAAATAAAATAATGCCGGCTGTCAATGCTTCAAGCAAAGGCAGCGGTGCAGCGTTACCTAAAAAAATTCCACTCAAATACTCATATATAATTGATGCGAACAGCGTTCCGTTTGCTCGAATCCCTGGAGTGGGGGATAGGGTAATACCAAACATGGAACGAAGAGCAGCTTTGATTTACAAAGCACATCTGGGAGAGGGTCTGACACATCAGGGGATCTCTAAAACAATTTTAGAACTAAAAGAGATGTACTTTTGGCCAGGAATGAATACACTGATTCACACTTTTATCAATAAATGCATAGACTGCAATAGAGTTCGCAGTACAGAACGCCACCAGATACCTGACTACAACATAGCCAGCCCAGTTCAGACACCATTATTAGACAGCATTAGACTATCTACGTGCAGGCGTCCTATTGGACATATGCAGTCCCACAAACACTAAATCAAGGTTCCTATGGATGTGGCCTCAGCGCTCGGCTGATGCTCGATCTGTTATAAAAGATTTGAGAGTCTTTATCGGCACATATGCAATTGGCACACTACATTCTGACCAGGGTCCTGCGTTTAGCTCTCGAGCTTACAAAGAAGCCATGGCCAGTTTGGGCGTAGCATTGCGGTATTCTTCTCCATTCCATCCTGAGGGAAATTATGTTGTGGAAAGAAAAAACCGGGACATAAAGCAGTCTATAACATCTAGGGTATTAGGTTTGGGTGATGTGTGGGTCAAACACCTTTATGGGGTCCAGCGCGCACTTAACAACTTGCCAAGATATTCTCTAGGGGGTGTCACTCCATATGAAGTTCTATTTGGAACTAGGATGTTGGTAACGGAACTTGATTTGCAAGGCACAGTGATGGAAAAAAAGAAATTTGATATCATACATTGTTTGGCTGTTTTACAGGACTTAAATGAACTAAGAACGAAACAAAGCAACGTGCTCCTGAAGCCAACCATCACTGGGAAAAAACGCCGTCCCAGCAAGGCCTGTCTGGATCCCAAAGCTTGATGATCTAGTCAGAAAAGATCGCGGACAAGAAGGAATTTGGGCCTTCTTACAGACAAACAGTACCTGTCCTAGCAATCCACGGATCAAGAACAGTACTTTTGCCGCTCATTGCTGGTAAAAAGGAGAAAAGAGTTGTGTCCATCGACCTGATCAAACCACACTATGTGGCCGGTACTAAGCAGTAAGCCAAGTGGACTCCGCCAATGTAGCAGACGCACTCCTCTAGCACAATCCAAGCGGTTCAAACTGAAAGACTCATCACATTTGAAGATTCTGCAGTGAGAAATGAAGGACTAAGCAACAGAGCTATGGAACTTGTCCCTCTTGAAACCCAAATAACAGTTCGTCCTGATATACCTGTCTACAATGAAGTAACAAGGGATCAACTGGTTCCAACGAATTCAACAAATCCTGATGCAATTCCAACCATTGACAGAACTGCCTCTGGCTATTTCATGAACTTTGGTACGTTTTCTGAGGATCCCAGCGAACCTGAAACGACGCCAGCACAAAGAACTTTCAAAGGACAAGCAACAGACTTTTTTCATCTCCTGAAGAAGACTTATCTGGTTTCACCATGGATTGAACTATGGATTGTTTTAGGAATATTCTTCTTTCTTCTATGGTTAGCTCTGGTAATAACTCTGGGTATGCTGATAAGTAGAAGATATATTCAAATGGACACAGCAAGTAAAAGAGTGAACTTACTTCTCCAGCCACACAAATCATCCCATTGTGAAGCAAGAGACTTGTCAGTAGTGAACATCACAGCCGTTCCTATACATGATAGTATAGTTTGGGACCAAACTGAATATGACATTTTTGGCCCGTCGGAGCTTTTGAAGATTCCACATTTATTTAAGATTTCATTAAGTGACTTTATTACCTCTAGTACCTTTTCTGATGATTGGGACTTCGAGACTGTTAATAACATGATGTCTGATCTAGAGATGTCTACAGTATTCACAAATCATGAATATTTAGAGAGTTCATCAGACTATGAACAAATGTATTGTTAGAACCACTATGGTCATCATTTCTTGCATAAATCTGCAACACCTAGAAATGCATTTATGTATAACCAAAGGGAACATTGTCCTACACCTCCAAAGGGTAGTTCGAAAACTTTTGCAATGAAGTTTCCATATTTTTCAGGCTACAATTTGTCTAATCCAGAAACGTTTTATTTCAAGAATGTGAACAAGACAGGAATGAAAAATATGTTAAAAAATACGATTTTTTTTTTATTCTGCAGCCTTTATTGCCCAACTGTCTAGACAGGGTTTCGACTTTTGGAAAGACAACATTGAGACAAAATCTGTCTGGGGTACAAAAGATTGGCAAGTACAGAGGGTAGAAGCTTTGTTTAGAGCCTGTATCATCCCTGAGCAAATTATGTTTTTTAATGACACTGTCCAGCAAATGTCTTGCCTTGGGTTAGCCAAGATCAAAGACATGAACACACCGACCATACCAATACCTGCAAGTAATAGTACCACACGGGGGGAGGTCGACGTACATAATATTTTGCATCACAACAGATCAGATCCAGAATGGAAAAAATGGTTGCTCTGGCCCACAGACACGAATAACTGTCAAGATCGATTCCTGAACAAAACACAGGGTTTCACTGTTAATAGGCCAGACCCACACTATGTTCAAAGACAGCATCCAGGGGTAGTAACAACATACAGTGTAGGAAAACTTTGCTTTGATTGGCTACAGAAAGCTACACTGAAGGATGTAAAACAACACTTAACTTTACTTCAAGAAGGCGCAGCCCTTAGGGAATTCTTGCTAGGACCAAGAAAACCGCGTCAAAAACGTTTCATATATGCCGGTGCTGAAGTTTCTCAACATGTGCGGCTGTGGTGTTCTCGCGTGGGAGTTGATTTGTATAGTTATGTGTGACGACAAAGGTGGTTGCCATTGCAAGAAAATTATAGACAATCTGAAATGCAGAGATATGCGGGGGGAGGCGGGGGACAGGGGCGGGAGGAAGGGACGACGGGGTGCTAACACTGGTCTGCGTAGAGTTGGTTAGTTGTTTTTCTTAAAATTGTTATTGTTCTACATGGTCTGTGCTGAAACCCATACTGAATGCACTGAAAGACTGTACTTGCGGGACTATCGTCACTGACCAAGCACGGACTTATGACACATAGCACTAAGGCGAGGAGCAGTAAATTGCGTTTGTAATCAATCTGGAGCGGCGCATGAGCCATGTATGTTGGAGAGTTCAGCTGACATGCAACGAACACAGGATTGAATGCTTGGTAGATGGCAACATGCATGTATAACGTGTGAATGCTTCTCTCTGTATGTAACTAAAAATTCAATAAAACAGTTTTGAACAAAAAAAAAAAAAGTTTCATATATGCCGGTATCTACGTTGCTTATAATGAAGCATCGAAGGTTACCCAAGCAGAGACTGCAGAACGAATACGAGAAATTGATCGTATTAATTTAGAGAAAACTCTCTCTGTAGTAGACAATGGGTTAACGACTCTGTCGTCCAGAATATATTCATTGGACAGCATTGTGTCTTCTGTTATAGACATCATGGAACAAGACTTGGTCATGTTGCAACATGGTCAGTCTCAGCTACGTTCTATCATGCTATTGGGCTGGACGCTACAAAACTTGCGTGCAGGCTATGTGCCTTGGCATTTAATGAATGCTACATCACTGTTTTCAGAATTCAATCTCACTGATAAACAGATCAAACTGGCACACAGGGGAGCAGACTACACTATGCTGAGCATTGAAAAACTGGACAAATGACCATTCACGGTGGCAGATAAACCAGCTACTGAGTGGGTCATGCATGGTAAAATTACTCTGCCTGTTACAACTTTCCATTTTCAATATTGCCTAAAACATATACCAGTTGGCAAATATTTAAGGCTGGGTAAAGAATACATCAAGACATCCTGGGATTTACCTTACACATATAGATGTTGGAGTGGGGAACATGAAGTGTTTCTTAGCGGTGAAAACTGTGAACACACACTAAGCGGTTCTCTCCTTTGTCAGGGTATTAACTTACACGAGGCCTGTGATGGTTCCACTACAAACGTACCCTGTCACCTGCAAGGTTCACCGGCTGCAGTGATCAATCAAATTTTTGGCCAACTTTCTAATGGGAGATACATTATGTTGAATGATCACAGCTGCTGTGGCATGTTGCCAGGTATTCCATATCTAGTTACGGTTACATCCATGGTCACTTGCTGTATGTAAGTCTTGTTTCCACAAATACAGAAAGTCAGGGAGTCACCTTTTTGGCCTTCACTGAACATCTCTTCTATACGAATTGATACTCTAAGCAGAATGAAAGCCATTCTTTTACAAAAAACAGTGCCTCTGACCTCGGCCAGAGAAACCTATGATCTCCAAGTCGCAAGGACTTCTGCAGAGATACATACCCTTTTGTATACAAACTGCCCAGTGCATTTCTCAGAAATGTTAGATCATATCTTAAACATGTCTGATACGAGCGGTTTTATACATGTATTTAAGAACGTGTGTGCAGGACTGTTAGCACATTTTCAAGCAGTCCTCGGAATTTTTCAAAACTTCGTGCACTCTGTGTTTGGCGGACTGCCGTTTCTTTTAGCACTTGTTGCAGGGATCCTATTTTTGCTCCTACTGCTACGATATTGCAAGCCTCATCACCAGCGTCACTCCAGGCACCATAGAGAGAGCTCTATTGGAGATGAAGTGTCGTGAGCGCATCGTCCAAATTTTGGGTTTACCTCGTCTACGAGAATTAAACACCACATGGTTTCTGTCATTCAGACCAATCTGGCAAGATTGCATCTTACCTGTTCTAAGCTGCCTGCTCTGCGGTGAAGAATGCGTGCTAGACATCTGTCTAACACTCCCATCAGTCATGCCTACGGATATCGATACTCTGCTGGACCCAGTAACGGCCCATTCTCTGTGTTGTCCCCAGCGGCTACCAATCCTGATGACGGCACTGCGAGGTATGTGAGGAAACGACAGGCACGCAGGTAACATCCGATTCAAACAGTGCTGATGCAACCAATGCTGAAGGTGATAGTTCACATCTATGTGCAGTTAATCTTCTAAACGAGGTATTCCAACTTTCACCTACAACAGCAGATTACTTTTTGTCTACAGGATTAGAAGATTTCATGTTTTCTCCAGGCCCACACACTGACTTTTGATTCAGGCACACAGTGTTCCGATGAGACTCTGAATTTGGCCTTCATTCTTTTCAGACAAGGGACTATCTTTGGAACTATTTTCCTATGATTCATTTTTTTTCTCCAAATTTGTATTTTTTCATTTTTTGGCACAGTAATCTGCTTATAGCAGAACTAGTCATAGAGAACAGAATTCTTTGAAAATCTTCCAGGGACGTTATGCCACCTTGTCACATCAACAATTGATTTGTGTTAACCTGATATGAAATGGTTTCGGCCCTTTTTCTTCTGTATTAACGAGCCATTTCATCATATGAATGTATTTCTGGTTCATTCTTGTTGGCATTTTCAATGCACGTATATACTTAGAATGAAACATTGCTTTTAATATGTACAGCACCTTATGCATAGCAATGGGTTTGTAATGCATTTTTAGGACATATGTTTTTAGATATGTTTTAGCATGTTTCCGATTATCATGCAATATTCTCTTTTAGACATGTTTAGTATGTTTAGGGTTTAGTAATGTCGTTCATACGAAACTGGAGTGGGTGTTGTGTGTAGATTGATTCCGTATATAGGTTTCCCGATTTATGCCCTTATATAGGTACAATTCATATTGCGCTTATTTAGGCATAGAAAATCCACCCCTTATTTAGGCATTGTCCATGCTACCCACATATGGGCATGGTCTCCTACATCTGACAATACACGTCACAGCGAGTTCATGGAAAACCAGACTCTTAAGCCTTTCGGAATTTCCCTTGCTTGGATATTGATTTCTCCAAGAACTCATTATTATGCATGAACATCTATTCCTTAGGGGTTCATTCATGACGTTCCGATCCCCAACTTTTACGTCAATACAGGCATTTCTAAACACCTTCAAGGTATAAATATACCTGCACTTGCTCTGGCAAACCACAGTTCCGGTACGGTCCAGTTCGACTGCCTACTTGCGGTTCGCCACGACAAGTTCGGAAGGAGATCGAGTTCCTGCCTGATGCACTGACCAGACGCTGTCATCCTCTTCGCAAAGAATCCAGCTCCATTGTTTCTGACTCCCCTTGCGGGGTGTTAGATATCGAGTCCCAGAAAGAGATTCCATCCTCGCACATTCTAAAGGTATGCAGCAGACTAGAACTTAGAGAAACTTTTGGCAACTCTTGGCAAAACTAAAACTATAGCTATAGTTAGCAATACTTTAGAAAACAGCACCTACTTCTTACCTCGTACTACACGTAGGTTAGGTACACTGGGGTAGAACTATTTAGAAGCATCAGATGAGTATTCACATTTTTAGCCTGTGTTATTTATGTATGTATTTTAATTAATATATGTCATAGCTACAAACTATGCTATTGCAGTATTATTTTATCTTACTGCTAACTCTGTACATATTGTACTTCGCAGCCTGTCTTACGATTGTAGCAGTTCCATTTCTCTTGCATGAGAAATAAGACTGTTCAATAAACCCTTTTTATTAAAACGCCCATCTCTCTATTTCTGTGCAACTCTGTAGAAACGAAGCATGCACAATTGACTAAGTGAAACTGTTATCTATTGTTTCTACGATTCTGAGATTGTTCCGACTCTAAGGGAAACAAAGTTGTCATGTTTATGCGGTTGTCAGAAACTAATCCCTTCTTGTTTATTCGAGAAGTTTCTAGTGACCTCTGAGTTAGCTGGCACACACAAGTAATTAAGTTTAATGTACTCGATAGAGACATACTGACCTCAGCCCTATGTAAAATCTATAGTGTATATTATTCCAATGCGCAGAGCCTATCAGGGTTATAGGAACTACACTACACAGGGAGGCAGTGTGATGAGCCTTGCATCAATGTTTTCCTTTTCTTCCCCTTCACCTTTTTCCCTCTGTATGAACTGCTGTGATTTCTGGTACAATTAGAAGTCATGGTCTCTCTGTGTAGGTAAATAGGACTAGCTTTCAGGCATTCCTGCAGATTGGCAAATCGAAATCTGTGAACCATGAAAGGATCAGGGCGAAACCGGTATTGAGTTGCTTGTGTTTCAGCTCAGGGAGGACCTGGCTGTTCTTGTTGGAACAGGAACAATACTGATTTGCATATAGCTGGGTACAAACTGAGGTGGCATGGTGGGCAACAGAACAATGGTTTGGAATACTATCCAAGTGGTTACCAGCGGGTAGACTTATTGCAAGGATTCCTCCCATAACCTTGTATGTGTTTGATTTAATGGCCCTATGCTCACTGTGTCACTGGAACCAAGCTACACCTGACTGAAGAGCCGCAATCAGGGCAAAACCAGTCTTGGATTGCTTGTGTTCCGGTTCTAGGAGGACCTGGCCTGGCAGATCGGGCTGGACTTTTCCTATTGGAGTAGGTTCATGATTGATTTGCATATGGCTGGGTCCAAACTGAAGTGGCATTGTGTGCATAAGAACAATGGGATGGACTGCTGCCCTGATTGATTGCCAGTGGTTTGATGCATTGAAAGCATTCTCCCCCTGCTTTCGTGTTTGATTACTCACTCTGTTAAACAATTATCCCTATTTTCCCCCCCACATCTATCTGAACTCCTCCATCTGCATATCTCACACATTCCCACAATTGCCATTTACACATATAGGAATATTGCTCTGTACGCTCTATAGAAAGGCGAAGGATTGGGGGGCATATTTGTCATAGGGTTGTGCTGCTTTCGTGACATGCAACAGGGTGCAAAAGCGACACAACCCTTAAGTTTGATCTATAAAGCCACTCAAGGCCACCTTGCATGGCCCTAAATGGTTTGATAGATCCAGAGTAACGCAACGCAGTGCAACTTCTTTGTGCTACACTGCTATGGAAGGGCGTTCCATGGGTGGACCATGGGTATTCCCACGCATGGATTCTTAAGCATTCACAGATTTACCATTCTGCAGCACACATAGAAAGAGGAAAATGCCTCAGGTGATTTTTGTGTGCAGGAAGGTGTCCCTTCCCGCACAAAAACAATCCTGCTTACAGTGCTCTTTTCCTGTCATGCAGCGCAGCAAGGTGACTTGATGCGCTGAGCTGTATGACTTTTTGATAAATATGCCTGTGGATGTGCATGTAATCTGCACACTTTTATGACTGCACTGCTATCTGATTCAACTTCAGAATTTTCAGTTGTGTGCCGTCATAAACAGGCACCCACGACCTGAACTCACTCAGACATCTTGAAGCAACTTAGTTAATGTTAAACACTACAAAAATGTCATGTGGTGCATGAAAAAAACTACAGAAACGCAATATCTTGGAAAAATGCAATACTCATAGGAGATGCAAGTTAAAATAAAACATGAAATGTAAGCAAGGGTTGCATCGCAGACGCGTACTACCTTTAGGATTTTTAAAGTCATTGCTGCAAAATCAGATGGTCTTTTTGGCATTAAATGTAAAGAGCATGACTAAAGAGCCCACTATGGACTCGATTCAAAGTCGTTTTTTAAATACTGGTCCAGGTTATGGCCCACTTAAAGTCCTAGGGTTTTACATCTTTTTTTTTAAATAACACAAAGACTAGTGGCCCCTCTGCCAAGTGACGGGAGCCCTTTCACGAGCAATCAAAGTCTGATTCCAAACATTTTTAAGACAGTGAAGTAATTCTCCAGTGGGTTGAAGGTGCCACATTCAAGAGATATGAGGGTCATTTGATTCAAATCTATTCTGATTACTCACAGTGTGCACCGACAGAGAAATTATTTTGATGCATAAAACTTAAGCTCCAAGAAAGCAAGCTTATATAAAAATAAAAAATAAGCAAAATGGAAAGTAATCAAGGACAGGTGCTCACTTTTCTTTAACTCGCTGGAAATAGATTGGGACTGGGATGAAGGGTGGTAAAGGAAACGTAGTGTGATAAAAGGCAGATGCCTACAGATTTATAGCGGTGTTAGCGTTTTTCTTCCTGCAAACTCTGGACCCAAAAAGCGATATCTTATTAATCAAAATTCACAACTGAGGCTGGTCAACAAAACAATACATTCACTAAATGCAAAGCACATTAGTCTCCAGAAGAAAGACAGAGAATGATTACGTTTTCAACCCATAAAGGTTTATTAAAGGTTAAAGGTTTACAGAAGCCAAAAAATCATCAAGTTAGAGACCAATCAATATTCAAAATATGAATGCATTAATTAATATGAAGATCAGATAAAATCAGTCATATAAGTGTGGAAGCCTATTTTATTTTGTATAGAGTCCATCTTGTATTGTTCACGTCCAGTGATATTCTATGATGACAGGGCCAGCTAAATGCGCTCAAAAATCTAATAATAATAATAATAATAACCGCAGATACCAACGTACCCGGCTGAATATCTTGTAACACAGGGCTTGCTCATGGACACCTCCTGTGACATGCATTAACTTGTTAACCCAGCAACAGCCATCCCGAGCATTCTTAGCAATGACCATATACATAGTAGACAAACACAAGGAGATGGTGGACGGAGCACTGAAACTTTTCAGACACTCACCCCCAGTCACAGATCTGGGTTGAATCTATCATCAGTTTCAACGCTCTGTCCATCATCTCCTTGTGTTTGCTTTGTTCGTCCTACGTTAGCAGGGTATGCCCAGACATGGGTCCCTTGCACATTTTGCCGCTGGATTCAAGCTAGCCTGGCTGATGAGGGGTCTTAGCCCCAAACCGGTCCCAGGATGCTTGTTTCCAGTCCAGGAAAGACCTGGCTTGGCAGTTCGGGCTGGACTGTTCTAATGAGGCACAGGGTCAATACTGCTTTGCATATGGCTGGGTCTGAACTGGGGTGGTGTGAGAAGTTGGCCTGGTATATGATGTCCACTAATTAAAGTGGGCACCTTGCACCAGTCCAAAGAACCCTTATGGTGATTTAAGAGGTCAAAGACAACCTTACAGAGCTATCCAAGTGGTAGCAGTGGAGAGCAGCCTTCAGGCTTAGTCTTGAATGAATGTTAAGCAGCTTGTTTTCAATCAACAAAAGAAGGGACTATAAGGGTTTTTATAGAGGTCTAGCATAGATGCCCTGTCAAGTGCTAATACCTAAAAGATATGCAGTTCCTCTTTTCTCAGTGTCAGAGAGACAAAAATTCAAAAACATCAATAAGTCAGGGCACCCATGTATGTGAGTACAAACTGGGTGGCTCCGAGGTTAAGAGAGAGAGAAAGGAGGGGGGAATCCTTCTTGTTGGAACTAGGGTCCTCACACACCCAGCGAGCTAGGTGTCATGCATCAGCTGGAGCTGCTCCTCGTCGGGTCGGCGCTGCAATACCTGACGGGCACCCATGAAGGGGCTCTTTTGCTGAGATCTTTTGTTCCTCGCCGTATGATGCAGTGGGGGTGAGGGATCTAGAGTGTGTAGATGTAGGAAAAAGGTGACTAAAAAAGGTAGGATAGTCCAAATAAAACTTTTATTCTGGCTGGCTATCCACCTCATTAAAAACAAACCGAGTGGCAGCTTTCTGACATGATGGTTTAGTTAAGCTATGCTCAACTCTAGAGGTCAACATGTTTCATGCCTGCTGGTCAGTATGATCCGTGGCAATTCTTCAGGACCTAGTGAGTGAATCTATCTACACAAAGTGGTGGAGGTGGGTTCTACCTACCACGTGTTCACACAACGGGTCAAGTTTCCCGTAGTGTCATGCAGTGGCCTAAAAGGAGGAGATATAGAATGGGAACACAACTGTATCAAAGGTATTGAGGTCACAATGTATCCACAGCTCTCTCTCCATAACCCCTGTTTAATAACATGGGGGGTGTGTTATAAAATTTGGGGCACATGGTAATACATTGAGCATTGATTAATCACCCACCAAGGGACAATTAATTCAACTAGTTAAAAAACGAAGACTGAACTCATTAAAGGTAATCAACCAAGGGAATTAGCGAATCGCTCATTCACAGCATATCACTTGTGCAGCTTGTTTTACCAGAATGCAACCTTATTCTATTGGTTAAATAAAATGAGAACCACACAGTAATGATAAAAATATGTATTTATTATTATTATTATTATTATTATTATTATAACACACCTTAAATACCTCACAGTATTTGCTACACGCAGATAAACCCAAAGGACACAATACTGTAGCACAGAACAATCGTAAGTAGCAGTAATACACAGTGGGCTCCAGGGGGAGACCAAACCATATACTAAAATAGTTGTATAAGAACCACTACTCGAGTCAAGATAGTGTCTAGAGGATGTAGAATTGTTGGGACCCCAAGGAACCACCCAAGGTGAGTAAGTAGGGACCCGGCGGAGGACGGGTGCAGTGTGAGAGCACGACTGCGTGCTACGTACAATTCAATGGGAGAGTCGCGGTTGCAGTTTTACAGTTTAAGGACCCTTCCCAGTGGATTACGAAGAAACCTTTTGGATCATAGGAGGTTCGAGAGCCACCCCACCCGTGGATACCGTAGTATCAGAGTTACCTGTCCCAGGGAAGCCTTGTGCATAGGGCTGAAGTGGTGTCGGAAACCGCTGTCGATCTTAATGGAGGACTTCAAGGGAATGCCACTGCGGGAAAGAAGAAAAGTGTCCGTCGGAATCCAAAGGTGGATTTGGATTGAAGAGTACCCGAAAGCAGAGAGGACAGCGTCAGGGTCATTCAGGAGTGACCAGGGGCTCGGTAGATGAATGCCCACCGATGTCGGGTGCTTCAGGTGTGATGATGGAGACCTTGACTCAACAGCTGCAGGGACCAGGAGACGTCGAGGACATCCAGTAGCTGTCACACAAAGGATGTCGAGTGCTGAGGGGTCGGTGTCCAGCGAAAGCACCAACAAGTTTTGGCAGCAGCAACCCATGAAGAAGGTTGAGTAAGGGTAATGTCTAGTCCAGCAAGCACCAGGAGAATCACCACCGCAAGGGTAGTCAGGGCAGGCCTGGAGCAACCAAGATAGCCCAAGAAAAGCAGTGTTGTCCCTCAAATGGACCCAGAGGCCGAAGGCACAGGAGTCATGAGGGGACCGCTTGCAGTTTCACAAAGTAACAGCTTGCATGGCACAGAGTGTGAGGAGGCCAAAGTCCTTTGTATGAAATGTGCGCAGAGGTTGGGGATATCGATAGCCCAATGCACTTCGTTGGGGAATGTCAACAAGCATATGCATTTACAAAACTGTGCGGTGCACAAGGGTTCGGGTTATGCAGTCCCTATGAGGGATACTGGCCTCAGACTGGTGAGAGCGCAGCTCAATCTCAGCAAACATAAGAACCTACCTCCTGTGTTGCTGGAGCCTTCCGAGTCTGCAGGAGCTCAGGATCAGAAGACTGGTCAGGTGACTGCGAATGCAGAGGAGTGACTCCTTCACCCTAAGGGAGATAATTTCAGTTGTCCTTGATGCTCCACAGGTCCTGCACGGAGCCTGTATGGTGCGCCGGTGCAGATGATGCTTTGGACGGAGGGGGGGGGGGAGTCGGCCCCAGTCGAAGTCCAGCGAAGTCCAGAGTATCCAGACGGTAGAAGGTCAGTGGTTTCTTGATCAGAATCTTGTCCACATCGAATCTAGGGTTCTACAGCCAGGTAAGCCCTTTTGTACCCACGGGAGAGGGTTGGACAGATTCAGGGGACCCGCCCATGGTAGGGTGAGGACAGTGGGGAGGTTACTCCCATGTTCTTTGTCCATTTTCATGCCAGAGCAGGAGCCATTGGCTCCCAGGACTGGTTTGAACTGGACTATGCACAGGAACACCAAATATGCCCCTCGTGCAGACTTTCAGGCACTTTGGAAGTGCATCCACCCAGCCCCAATACACTAAATCCTGTCTGGGAGGTGGTCACACCTCCCTGTGACAGGATGCCTATTGTCCCGTCTTTCCCTGCTCGAGCTTGGCTCAGCAGCAGGAGAGCAGAAGTGTGTCTCTGGTCCTCTACCTATATGTCTGGCAGCGTCACCGACAACCCGGGAGAATGGTCTCCGAAGGCTGCAAGGGTGCTCTGCTCATGTATGGGCAACCTCTCACGTAAAACCCAGCACCCTGCCTTCAGGATTGTCAAGGCCTGCTAGAGGGGTGCCTGATAGGGTTATTAAGTGTAGTCGCCTATAGATATAGTAAACCTATAGCTAAAGTAAGTGGTGCATGCACCATCTTATACAGGATGCAATGGCAGACCTGTAGTTCATTTTGCATGGCCTCTCATAGGTGGCATAATACATGCTTCAGCCCATCGGAGGCCTCTGGGGTACCTATGCCCTGGGTATAGGTGTACCATATACTCAGGACTGACAAGGGTACCCCAGTATCCAATCTGGAGTGTACCTAAGTACGTGGCATAACATTTTAGGGAGGAAGCAGATAGACTGGGGTTCTGATTAGCAGGATCCCAGTCAGACTAGTCAAAAACAGTGTAACATCAAACAAAAAGTGGGGGTAACCATAAGAAGCAGATCCTACTTTACTACAGGTGGCGAAGTGAGCTAAAGAATGATGATGGATTAAACCCAGATCTGTGACTGGGGTTGAGTGTCTGAAAAGTTTCAGCGCTCCGTCCATCTTCTCCTTGTGTTCGCATATATATAGTAGGACCCAGTGTCTGCATTTGACTAGACAGGCATTGTGCAAATTCTGTCTACAGACACACAAGCAGTTGGCATGTGGAAATCACACGACGCCATACTGTATCATGCCTGTGGCATGTATCACCTCTCTTCTCTGATTGGTTACATGCCTAATGCTTGTGTAATTTTCTCCTGTCTGATCAACAAAGGACGATATATTTATTCATGACAATGAAGAAATCACCTTGTTACTGTATTCTGATTGAAAGTGTGTTTAATCCGCCTTTTGTGGTTTTCGAGCATAAAAGACCGGGTGAAATTCTGTACTGTAGACATCTCGCTATTTTAGCTTTGGCCTCTGTGTTCACAGATAAATAGCTATCTATGAAAAGTGGCAAGTTGTCTGTGTTTCTTTTATTTAGCTTTTCACATTTGGTGAAGAATGGTGTCCTTGGTGTGGTGACCAGCTCGAACATTGACCCTACGGTAAGCTTCTCTTCTCTTTTGCCTGCCTTTGCTTTGGACCAGTGGACGGAAGACACTCCTGAGCTCTGCCTCCCCTCCCTACATGTGGCATAATGATAGCTGTTGGCCCTTCTCTCCACTTATCCACTGCGACCAATGAGTATCAGTGTTGCCCCTGCACATCCACCCTAGCCCTCTGGCAGTTTCATGCTGTTGCTGTCACGCTTTATTTTGACAATACACTTTCTTACACAGCTGTTTTTCAGGATATCCCTTAATTCTGTGATTTCCTGGGGGATTTTATTTTGGTACAGTGCCCATCTTCTCTCACAACCTGGTGGCTGGCCTCTGGCCGATGCTCTGGGTTCCAGGCGCCTGGTGCCTGGGTGGCCCCGAAGTGATTGAGGAGTTTGTGTCGGGTGGTCCCGACATAGATGCGTTAGTCCTTTCATGTTTTTGGCATCCTTTTTTCAATTGCCTTAACTCTGGTGAAAACAAGGTTTTTTTTTCCGAGGTAGCACTCCTCCTGGACCTGAGCACCACTTTTGATGTGGTCTCCCACTCTCTCCTTCTTCGTTGACTGGAAGAAGTGGCCAGCTATTAGTCAAGTGTTAAAAAGTAGCATGACTCCAATAGATATTCCAAATGCTGCTTTATTGCCAATAGCACCACCAACAGACAAACGATGTTGCCCCTCCGTGTTTGCCCATCCAACTGCCACCCCCCGCATTCCCAAGGAACACCGAACACTCATAGCGCGCATCTGTTCCAACATGGAACAGAATGTGCACGAGATTATAACATCAAGCTCTGCCTCCAGAATATCAAATATGTCAAATTGACAGACCTGAAAGAAAAGGTGGGAGGGGGGGGGGGACTGCCTCCCAGAATAATTATTTGGAGCGACAATAGCTGGTCAAAACCAGGGGGCATATTTACAACAACTTGCGATAAATATCGCAAAGCACGCTTAGCGCTATTTCTTTTATCGCCGGCTACCACTGGATTTCAACGCAGAGATAGCGCATTATTATTCTCCGAGGCGATATGAAATCCAGCAATAGCGGCGAAAAGCGCCAATATCGCTTGAAAACCAGAGTTAAATTGAGGGAGATAATGAAATCCTTGCTGATACGCCCCTGTGACCTTAACCCTGCAATCCACCTCCCATTATGTAGATGGCTTAGTCAACTTTTAAGCAGGTGTTAGAATCCTGCGATAAGGGAGCTTAGCGCAATTATTCTTGTCGCTAAGCGAGTCTGCTGCAGGCTTGTAAATACCCAAAGCCTTGTTAACGACTATTTCCATGTAGTTTTGCTCCGGAACGCCTACTTTGCATTAGCGATGGCATGCAGGGCGATAAAAAATGGGAGCAAACTCACGGAAACTAACGCTAACAAGTCTTAGCATGAGCTTGTTAATAGTGCAATGTAAATATCACCGATTTTCTGGCTTTTAAAGCCAGAAAAGCGGCGATATGGCCCTTAACAATATGCCCCTTAATTGCGAAAAGTGAAGGCAGATTCTTAGGGGATCTAAACCAGACCTTTGCAAGCAGCCTAAGATCACGAATTGAATATGCTACTTACCAGTATGCATCTGTTCTTGGCATGTAGGGCTGCTGACATTCATATCTGTGCATAGATCGCCGCCTAGTGTTGGGTCCGGATGTTTGCACGTTGTTGTCCTGGAAGAGTCTTCGAAGTATCCTTGGATAGGTGACTCCTCCCCTGGACTACAGTGCGCATGGGCATCCTCTCCATCCTCAGATTGTTTTTCGCCATTGTGGCAGTGATGGAGTAGATACAGAAAGTGATGACCATGCTTGCAGTAATTCTGAGAGCTGCAGCTGCGACAGGCGCCGGGGAGGAGGGAGGGCGATATGAATGTCAGCAGCCCTACATGCCAAGAACAGATGCATACTGGTAAGTAGCATATTCAGTTCGAGGCATGTGGGCTGCTGAATTCATATCTGTGCATAGAATACATAGCAGTGCCCTCTATTAGCGGCGGCTACCCGTGCCAGCTGCAGCGGTCTGAAAAAGTGTCTTGAGAACAGCCTGTCCTACAGCTGCCTGCTGTTTTGACTGCACATCTACACAATAGTGTTTTGTAAATGTGTGTGTAGTGGACCATGTGGCTGCTCTGCATATATCATGCAGGGGAATATTTCCTAGGAAGGCCATGGAAGCCCCCAACTTACGTGTTGAGTGGGCTCGTGGTGGAATAGTTAATGTGCGTTTTGCCTTTTGATAACAGATTTGAATACACTTAACTATCCATCTGGCTATCCCTGCTTTGGAGATGGCGTTACCTTTGTGGTGTGGGGCAAAGGCAACGAACAGTTGTTTTGTCTTCCTGAATGGTTTAGTCCTGTCGATGTAGTACATGAGGGCCCTCCGTACATCTAGTGTATGTAGTGCCCTTTCTGCAACAGTTTGTGGGTTTTGGAAGAAAACGGGCAGTTCAATAGTCTGATTCATGTGGAACTGCGATATTACCTTGGGCATGAATTTGGGGTTGGTACGTAGTACGACCCTGTTGGCGTGAACCTGAATAAATGGCTCTTGAACGGTTAGTGCCTGGAGTTCACTAACTCTTCTTAGGGAAGTGATCGCTACTAGGAAGGCCACTTTCCAGGTAAGGAATTGAATCTCGCATGAGTGTAGAGGTTCAAAGGGTGGACCCATTAGGCGTGTGAGGACCAAGTTGAGGTTCCACATTGGAGCCGGTGGGTGACTAGGTGGAATGACTCGTTTGAGCCCTTCCAAGAATGCTTTGATGGCAGGCACTCTGAATAGAGAGAGGTGCTGCCGGGTTTGCAGATAGGCTGATATTGCGGTCAAATGGACACGTATAGAGGTGTACGCCAGATTGCATCGGTATAGGTGTAAGAGGTAACAGATGATGTTGTGGATGGATGCGTCCAGCGGGTTGATGTCATTATTACCGCAATAAATGACGAACCTTTTCCATTTGGCTGCATAGCAAGCCCTGGTAGTGGGTCTCCTGGCCTCCTTGATGATGTCCATACAGTCAGGTGGCAGGTTGAGATAGCCAAACTCTAGGACTTCAGGAGCCAGATCGCCAGGTTCAGCTGTTGCGGATCTGGGTGCTGAACCTCTCCATGGTTCTGCGTCAAATGCGCGGGTTTGATCCGCAGCCTTTGATGCGGCACCACGGAAAGTTCGAGGAAGGTGGTGTACCACGGCTGGCGTGCCCACGTGGGAGCAACTAGGACGAGTGTCAGGGAGTGTTGTCGTAGTTTGCGAGCCACCAGCGGTATCAACGGCGCTGGGGGAAAAGCGTACGCAAATCTGCCGGACCAGTTCATCCATATCGCATTGCCCTGCGACTGCGGATGTGGGAATCTGGCGGCGAAGCTTTGGCATTTTGCGTTTTCGCTTGTCGCGAATAGGTCTATCTCTGGATGACCCCACTGCTGGAAGTACGGTTGGAGTACTGATGGGTGTAACTCCCACTCGTGCATCTGGTGGCTGTGTCTGCTGAGCAGATCCGCCATCTGGTTGTCCTTGCCAGGGAGGTGTTCCGCCATGAGGAACATGTTCCTTTGAATTGCCCACTTCCACATGCTCTGAGCCAGATGAGACAACTGTGGAGAGTGTGTTCCTCCCTGCTTCTGTATGTAGTACATGGCAGTCATGTTGTCCGTCCGGATCAATACGACTTTGTTGCACAGATGTACTTTGAATGCCTTCATGGCCAGGAAGATTGCCATCAGTTCCAGAAGGTTGATGTGCATCTTCTTCTGTTGTGTCGTCCATAGTCCCTGCACTGTGTAGTGGAGTACATGAGCTCCCCATCCCTGGAGAGACGCGTCCGCTGTCAGTACTATTTGTGGAACAGGCTCTTGGAACGGTCGGCCCTTGCAAAGGTTTTGTGGATTCCACCAATGCAGAGAGTTGTATGCCCGACCGCTCACCAACACTAGGTCTTTCAACTGTACTTGAGCCTGATTCCACTGACGTGCTAGGCACTCCTGAAGTGGGCGCATATGTAACCTCGCGTGCGGGACTATGAAGATGCAGGAGGCCATCATGCCTATCAACTGCATAAACACTCGCGCTGGAAGCGAGTGATTGGGTTTGAACTTGGAGATCAGCAGTTGTATGCTGTTGATCCTCACTAAATTTGGCTGAGCTGTGGCCGCCAGAGTGTCTATAGTCGCACCTAGGTACTGTTGTACGTGTGCGGGCTGGAAATGGGACTTTGGGTAATTTAGTGAGAATCCCAGACTGTGAAGAAGGTGAATGGTGCGGGACATGTGGCTTGCACATTGCTGGGCTGACTTCGCTTGAACGAGCCAGTCGTCTAGGTAGGGGTAGACGTGTATATGCTGCCTCCGTAAATGTGCTGCCACAGTAGCTAGGCACTTCGTGAAAACCCTGGGCGCTGTTGTCACGCCGAAGGGAAGGACTTTGAACTGATAGTGCTGCCCCTGAACAGTGAACCTGAGGTATTTTTTGTGTGAGGGGTGGATGGGTATGTGAAAGTACGCATCCTTGAGGTCCAGTGAGGCTAGGAAGTCTCCCTGCTTGAGAAGCGGAAGGACTTGCTGTAGGGTGAGCATGTGAAAGTGCTCTGAAAGAATGTACTGGTTCAGGGGTCTCAGGTCTAATATAGGCCTGAGCGACCCGTACTTCTTTGGAATTAAAAAGTAGAGGGAGTAAACCCCCGTACCCTGCTCGTGGATGGGTACGACCTCTATAGCGCCTTTTAGAAGCATACTTTGCACCTCTTGCTGTAAGAGCGTTAAGTGCTCTGAGGACATAGGACGGTTTCTTGGTGGTATTGTGGGTGGAGTGGAGGTTAACTCCAGACAGTAACCGTATTTTACAATATCTTTGACCCACCTGTCCGTGGTGATGGAGTTCCACGTGGACAGGAACCTTTGTAGTCTTCCCCCGACAGGTGTTATGTGGTCGGGAGGAAGGGAGAGGGCGTCACTGCTTGTTCTTGGGGGAGGACCTGGTGTTGCCGTAGCCACGTCCTCTGCCCTTTGTACTGGAGCCACGATATCCACCTCGGGTGTTTTTATCGTAGGTGGTCTGTGTATTGCCTTTGTTATACGTTTGTTGTGACCCCTGTCCTCTACCTGCCCCCTTGTTTCCGGGGCGACGAAAGGAGCCGCTCCGAAAGGACTGAGTTTGGAGGGCGCCCATGGACTTTGCAGTGTCCGTGTCCTTTTTTATCTTTTCGAGGGTGGTGTCAACCTCTGGGCCGAATAAATAGTCGGGGTTGACGGGCTGGTTCAGTATGTTGTTTTGTACCTCAGGCTTGAATCCTGAGATTCGTAGCCAGGCATGTCGTCGCAGCATGACGCTTGTGTTTATGGCCCTGGCAGCCGTGTCTGCAGCATCTAGGGCACATTTGATGGAAGCATTTGTGAGTAGCTGTCCCTCTCTGATAAGAATTTCTGCACCTTCTTTGAACTGGTCAGGGAGATGTTGGAGTAGTTGCTCCAATGTGTCATAGTGCGCTCTATCGTAGCGAGCGAGGAGCGCTTGAGTGTTGGCTATGCGCCATATGTTGGCAGCCTGGGCGGCAACTCGCTTGCCGGAGGTCTCTAGCACCTTGGACTCTTTGTCCGGGGGAGGAGCGTCACCTGTCGTTTGCGAGTGTGCCCTCTTGCGAGCATTCGCTACGACGATGGAGTCGAGTGGTAACTGTCCTTTGATGTAAGTAGGATCCCCAGGTGCTGATCTGTATTTTTTATCAATCCTGGGGTTTATCACTCGTGCCCTGGTGGGTTCCTTGAAAATGTCCTTAGCTGGTTTGAGGACCCCCTTCAGCATTGGCAGAGTTTTTACATGTCTTTCTGAGGATGCAAAAGTGTCCATTAGAAAGTCATCCTCGATGGTATCTGAGTGAAGCTGTACCCCATGGTTATTTGCAGCACGTTCAATAAGAGCGTTGAACGCCGCAGTATCCTCCGTGGGAGATGTTTTTGCCCCATAGAGTTGTGGGTCCTGTGTATCGAGAGGTGCACTGGGGTCTGCAGGGTCGCCCCAAGTTTGATCAGGGTCCTGCTGGTCATCAGGGTCTGTGTCTACATGGTAGGGTGCTTGGTCATCCATGTAGTCCTCCAATGCATCCGTGTCGGAGCGTGTGGGGGAGAACCGGTGTGGATCCTGGTAGGAGGAATGGAACGGTTCGTAAAGGAGAGGTTCTGATTCCACAGGCAGCTTCCTTTTTAGTGGGATCCTGAAAGGGTCCAATGGCGGTTCCGAAGTTATTCTTCGGTCGTGGAGAATCATCCTGCCAGTGTCGGCGTCGATGACACGTGACGGAGACGTCCCGTCCGGTGGAACCGGAGTCTGGGTAACCCGTGTCCTGAGTTGGAACATCTTCGGGATTGTTGACGGAGGCAAGCCGAAGGTAATGTTGGCTGGCCCCGTAGAGGTTGCTGGAGCTCCGATCGGGCCGGAACCCGACGGGTCTTTGAGGGCCGCCGTGGTTTTGTTGCTTTGCGTCGCAGCAGGCCGCACTTGGGGCGTCTTTGAGGCTTTGGCACCGGGCAGGTTCGTAGAGCCGGGCGTGGATTTTTTCGGTGCCGGCGGGTCCTCGAGTCGAGGTGTGGAGATCACCGTCGACGTCCTCGATACGTGAGGCTTCGGCGTCGTCGAGGGAGCGACGCGAGGCGAAGCAGGCGGTATTGCCCTCGGTGTCGTTGGCGTCGGTAGCCGAGTAGGTTTCTCGGTGCCGATGGCCTTTTTCCGTTTGTCGACTCCGATGTCGCCCGACTCCAGTTCGGCACCGAAGTCCCTCTTGGTGCGGTCGGTGCCGACGCGTTGCGCTGGCGTCGAGGGCGTGGAAGGCCTCGATCCGACCAGCGCCACTTTCAGTTTCGGTTTCGGATGAACCGGAGCAGCTTTCGGTTTCGGTTTTGTGGTAGGGAAACCAGCTGGCTTATGCAGCAATGGCTGCCGCTGAACGTCCGAGGCCGGGCCCGAGGGCGGGGCCGAAGAACTACGGGATGGGTCTCGGGTAAGGCCCGAAGGCGATCCCTCGACCGGAGCCAAAGGCTGTTGCGCTGGTGTTTCTTCGGTTTGAACAGGTAGGCCTTGTTCATCATTGGAGCTACTCTCTTCGGCCCCTAAGGCCTCCTCGTCGTCTCCTACCTCGGTGTCGTCTTCACCTCTGTGGAAGAGTGACTCGTCGCCCTCGTCCGATCCGGGGTCGTGTTCGGAAACGGGACTGGAGGGTATGACTTCTAATTCTTCGACGTCGGCTTCGTCGAAGATGTCTGTTGGGGCCGGTGCCGCGTGCCGCGCCTCGAGTCTCGCCGCTCTTCGGTTCCTTAGAGTCTTCTTGGAACGGAACCGGGCACAGGCCATGCATGTCGATTCGTCGTGGTCCGGCGAAAGGCATTTGTTGCACACCGGATGGACGTCGATGTGTGGGTACTTCGCATTGCATACCGGACACCTTTTGAATGGCGTCCTGGATTCCATCGTCGAAGTAGTCGATGGACTGGTAAATGCGAAAGAAGTCGGTGCTGAAAGTTAGTAAACTAACAAAATTCTATCGAAACCCGATCGATAAACAGTACCGACGCGAACTAAAGGCCTTTTGGCCTCGACCAAATATTTTCCTAACTTGAGCTAAGATAGCACATCCGAACCCAATGGCGGAAAAAAACAATCTGAGGATGGAGAGGATGCCCATGCGCACTGTAGTCCAGGGGAGGAGTCACCTATCCAAGGATACTTCGAAGACTCTTCCAGGACAACAACGTGCAAACATCCGGACCCAACACTAGGCGGCGATCTATGCACAGATATGAATTCAGCAGCCCACATGCCTCGAACGCAAAGATTACTGATTGGATAAAAAACTCACTGGACCATATCTACATCATTCCTATAAAAAAGCTCACAGCGCATACCAGCAACAAATATGCTCCTTGGTACACACTTTATCTCCTGAAATTGAAAAATGCAATCCATCCATCCATTTGAATATTTTTATTTAGCATATTTAACCATAAAAAATTACACTTTACAAATACTTAATACATGATTTGTCCCAAGGTTTTACCATAAAACAGTATACTACACAATAAAAGCCTTCTAAAATATATCATAAAAGGCTCACGTATAAGGGCACTTAGTTCATCACCAAGGCAGCAAGGGGTTGCTTATACATTAGCTATACATTTATACAAAATCTCGCATAGACCCCAGATCATAGGTAAGACTGAATTTTCAACCTATGCCATTTCACTCATTGACTCCTGTATAGCAATTAAAAATCTTCCTATTACACTTGCCACATTTAAAAACCTCGTATTTGTCAGTAAACTAAGTGCTTAGTCTCTACTGAAGCTTTCATAAACAATAAAAATAGGTTTTTAAAAAAAAATCCGTTCTTCTAAAAAGCGCAAACAGTTCAGCAAAATATGTTTGCTACTGCATTTTACTTGTAGGCCACATGAGCACAGGCCTTGGTCGTTCGACATAAGTAATTTTATCTTCCCATTAATGTTACTTGGGTTCAGGCCGACTCTAAATTTCAATATTGCATTTCTGAGCTTTGGGTTAGGCATAGCTTCTCTATAGGGGAACATATCGTCATTGATCCATCCATTTAACAAAAACTGGGCCGAAGATTTGCTCTTCAAGTAGCATAAGTCTTCTTCTTGTACCTCCGCGTTAACAATAGCCTGTAACTCCCGCTTAGGGATCTGCTGCATTGATTTCCAAAGATCTTGCTCTAGAGTAAGTTTAACACATAACTTATCTAATTTATTCCTTGCTTGGACCGCCCAAGTAAGATCGCTATTCTCTATTTCTTTCTTACAGAGATATGCTATTTTGGGGGGGCCTTCTCCATTCAATCTTTTCCAAAAATTAAATGTCGCTTGCATTCCCCGATAGTTCCAGGCTGTGAGATAACATTCTACTCGCACAGCCTGTAACATAGTTGAAGATGGGAGGGCGAGAAGCTGTTTCACACATTTTCCCTCCTCTTGGTTCCAATCTGATTTACCCCCCATAAATAAAACCTCGACACCATATAAAAATTGTGATTGGACCGATGCAGTAAAGGCTGTGAGTATTGGTCGCAGTGATGGGCCTCCATACTTCTGTTTAAATTGTTTAAGACCCCAGACTGTGTAAAGGGACCTCGCTTTTAAGGTCTGAATGTGGTCTTTCCAATTTAATCTACTATCAAACCACATGCCCAGATATTTATATTTATCTACTATACCATTTCTAACATCCCCAAGTCTCAAGTAGAAGGAACTTTTTCTTTTTCCAAATACCATTATTTTGGTCTTTTCTAGATTAACCGTGAGGCTTTTCTTATTACAGTATTCTAAAAAGGTATCTAGTTTCTTTTGTAAACCTAACTCTGTCATGTCTGTTATCACTAAGTCATCCGCGTATAGCAGACATGAAATATGGGTTCCCCCCATCTTAGGGCTTCAATGTAGTTGGTAGGTCAGATAAAAACAGGGAAAATAACAAAGGGGCTAAAACACAGCCCTGCCTCAGGCCGTTCAATATTGGAATCTTCATAGATAATGTCCCAAGATCATCCAGGATTACTCTAGCCCAATTCTTAGAGTGCATATCCTGGATTAATGAAAGAACTGCTTTGTTGATTCCGAGCTTTACCAACATACTCCACAATATATTGCGATCTACCAAGTCAAATGCGGCTCGGAAATCAACAAAACAGCAAAACAAGCTACCACGCACTTCTATTGCCTTTCTTGCTAATGCCCATAAACTGAGGCAGTGATCAATGGTTGAATGCTCTTCTTTAAACCCCCCCCTGTTCTATGAGTATCAGGTCATGCTGTTCTGCCCAGGCATTCACTACCCCTAATAATATTTTGGAGAAGACCTTCTCTCCCACATCCAGCAAGCTTATGAGGCGATAGTTCTGGGGCAGCATAGCATCATCCTTTTTATAGATTGGTCTCATAATTGCTCCCTTCCAACTTTCTGGGAAAGACCCCACCGCAAGAATTTGTTGGAAGGTTGTTTTTAAGAAGCTCGCCCACCAATCTGCATTATTTTTCAAAATAATAGCGGGAAGATTGTCTGGTCCTGAAGCTTTTGTTAGCTTTAAAGATTGAATTGTTTTTTTTATATTTTGAAAGGAAAAGTGTTGTTTTAATTGTTCTAGCTCCTCAGGCTTTACTTCCAGGGTATTCTTCAAAACTTTACCCCTATATAGGTTGCTCAGATGGGTAACCCAATCATCCTCACCCACCAAGCATCGCATTTCCCCTTGTACCTTGCCCTCTTTTACCAAATGCCAGACGGCTCTTATATTGTTTGTGTTTATCACTTCTAACATTGTTTGCCAATTTTTTTATTTATCTTCTAGTTTCCTTTCTCTCATTTTATTTTTAGATTCCGATTTTGCCACTCGAAGGCTCTCCATTGTCTCCTTATCTGGCTTTTTCTTTAACTGTCTTTCCCATTTCCGTACCCTAAGTTTCAAATTTCTGCACTCGTTATTAAACCAGTTCTTTAAATTTCCGTTGTTGTTATGGGTGGGCTCTTTTTTAACTTTTATTTTTAGGCAATTTACCACCTGCTCGAAAGTCCGCTTGTACCATATTAGAATTTTTCCTTTATGTGGTACATTACCAACAGCAGTATAATCAATGAACAAATTATTAACCAATTGCAGGCTTTCCTCGGTTATATGGGTGGTTATGCGTCTGGGGTATTCAATCTGCAAGGGGATCACTCTTTCTCTTTCTGGATCCTCTTCCATCTTGATTAACAATTCTAAGGGCCAATGGTCACTACCCTCACTCTGCAGTACCTCAAATTGTTCCACATCCTTAAAGTGCCATGCATCAACGAAAGCATAATCAATTGGGCAGTTCTGATTCCCTGAATGGAAAGTCTTCTTTGCCGGGCAATCCAAAGTCGTCCGTCCATTGGCACAGAATAGTCCTATTGATCCAAGGAACTGTAATGCAATCTAAAAAGAATGAAAGGAAATGGAGAAGAATCAAGAAAATCTGAATATGGAGAAGTCATGAGGACTTACCACTCTGAAATAAAAAACAACGTCTTAGGCAGCATAATACAAGGCAAGGATCAACCTCGCCTCCAATGCTCCAGGCGAAATGTTCCAGATTGTAAAAACACTGATGGAATCCACACACTATAGCCCCACCCTGGAGACATATGCAGCATGTTATAATGACCTCGCAAGCTTTTTTTAAAAAAAAAAGATCACGGATATCTATCTCACATTTCCCTAGCCTTGCAAGGACCTTATTCCCATTCCAACTAATCCCATTCCTTATTTCCACAGTTGGAACTGTGGAAAAAAGCATCCTAGTGGATTTTTCCTGATAGTTTCACACTTTCATTTAGCAAAGTCAAATCAGGGTCTCCACTTGACCTAGTGCTCCCTCACATTCTCGCTAAAGCGGCTGAACTCACCTTCCCAACGATTCTGGAATTTGCCAAAATATATATAGCAACAGGGTAAGTGCCTCCCTCGTGGTAACTTGCGATGGTCAGGGTCCTGCTTAAAAAACACAACCTGGACCCTCTCTGCTGATTTAACTACAGACCCATTTCCTTACTACCTGGTCTGAGTAAAGTGGTAGAGAAACATGAAAACAAACACCTCTTGCAGTTTTTTTAATCAAACAGCCTCCTGCATACCACACAGACAGAGTTTCGCCCTTAGCATGGCACGGAGACCACCCTTCTGGCGGTAGTAGAAGAGTAAACAAGCATTGGCATAGCCAATAGGTCTCGCATTTTGGACCTTATAAGTGTTTAGCCATGTAACAGTTGATGTTGTTGCACCAAGGATATTGTGCTGCATAACTAAATACCTATAAGGTCCCAAAGGAGAGACCTATTGCCTATGCCAATGCTTGTTTTTTTTTTTACTTTCAGCAATGCTGCACAGCAGCTCCGCTGCTGTACAACATGGCTAAGCAAAACAGTGACAAAAATCAACAGCTCTTGCTTAGACAAGGCCTGTAGGCTTGGCTAATGCTTGTTTTCACTGAGTGGGGTAGTGGTTAGCATTAGACGAGGAGTGCCCAACGTAAGCCCAAGAAGGCCAGCGATTGAGAATATTCACATAAGATCCATTCATATACAATAAATCTAACTGTTTCAACATAAATCACCATTATTCTCAAAAGGTGTCATGGATCCAGCCTCTCTGGACCATTGTTGGACACCTGTTTCAGATAGTCTGTGGGATTGGAGAGGGGACATTACTGGCGGTGGTGATGCATGGCTGCCCATGGGACACATTCTTCTGTCTATAGAAGACAGATAAGATTGTTATCATCACCCAGGCCTTCAGTTTCCAATGATTTGGCCTTCGGTGCGCATCACTCTCCATTAATTATTTGGAAGCTTTCTTCCTTTGTGGGAGGAAAAGGAGTCCTTGATGCGCCTGTGCCATATGTTACACAGTCTGCGACATTCTGCAAGTGCTGTGAAACGCTGACACTGAAGCGCTCAGCAATAAATCAAACCTCTTTAGAGCGTATCTAAGCTCCTAATGATCGACCACTCGAAAGGGGGTGCCATCAAAATTAAATTGTATAAACAATACATCATTTGGCAATTCATCTGAGGTGTTTTTCAGAGAACAAGTTTACTGTCAGCTAAACAATAATAAAATGCTTTTCCGCAATGCAGGTTTTACTGAAGCTAATTGGGGAATGGCTGCCTGGAAGCAGCGTGGTTACACCTTACGCCAAGAAATATCACTTCCTTGAGAGAAATACAAAGCAGACTGTGTAAAAATAGACTCTCGTCCTCACTTAACTGACACCACAAGCACATTTTATAAATAGAGATAACTTCAAATTCCAAGTTAGTCCAATTTTCCATACGAGGCCAGCGGCTTGATGCAATTAACCCAGGCACGCGTTCGGCAAAGGTCAGTGTGGTAGCCTCACTCTGGGATGCTGTCAGGCGGAGAACGGACGAGCGGGAGCCTGTTCCATTTATGCAAATATGTCACTACGGGGAGGGGTAGGAGTCAGGGCGTGCCTGGTAGCTGAAGCCCGTGGGAATATTCACGGGAGACTCCTTGGGCCTTGCGTTTGTTGTCTGCCTGCATTAACAGTGCGCAGCACTCCTGATAGTACGGCGGTCTCTCTCGGGGATTCCTTGCTTGCCTGTCAGTGAAAATGAGTGGTAAGGACAAGGCTGCAGGTTTCTCAGGCCCAGTGCTTCCTTTGTAAAAAAAAGTAAAATAAACACACGGAAACAAAGATATACAATCTAGAGAAAGCAAGGAGGAGTGCGGATAAAAGAGGAAAAAGACAGGACGGGACAATCTAGGGAAGACCAATTGCGAACTGGGAGAGGGCAGCATGGCCTCAAAGGACCAGTACTGTTGGAAAGAGGGTTTTCTTTACAATATACGGCCAATTAGAAGAAGCGCGAGTGTTCCTGCCTCAAAACAAATGAACAACAAGTGAGAGGGGTGGGGGGAGTGCACGGAATAGAAGAGACGCCCTGGGAATGCTTACGAAGCAGCAGCTGTTTGCCCTTTTTGGAAGCACATACTCGTGCTTGTGGCGCTTCCATGTGCGCTCCCGCAAGGTGGATGCCGCAACAAGCACGAGTATGTGCTTCCATAAAACAGCAGAACGACAGCTAAAAGTCCTCCTAGGCAGCGCAAGCGCACTGCGTAGGCGAGACCTAAAAATGCTGCTTGACAGATGAGGTATGGCAGCTATTATCATCCTCGATCTCAGACAGCATTCGACAATGTGAACCATGAAACCCTCATTAATAGAACTTGCGGTGCAGGCATCAATGTACTGGTCACTGAATTGTCTCACCTCTTTCTTGAGAGATAGGTCCTTCCAGGTCTTTGACAGATCCTGTTCCTCGAACATCTTTCCCCTTAGGTGCAAATTCCTCAACACTTTCAACCTATATATTCGCAGACATAGTACAGTCATTTGGAATATCCTTGGTGTCATATGCAGATGACACCTAACTGCTGTTCCCTTCAAACCAATAAGATGACTCCCATTCTCCAACATAAGGACCTTGCCTTGACAGAGTAGCTACGTGGATTGCAGACTACTGCCTCAAATGAAATGGAGAGAAAACAAAACTCATGGTGGGTAATAACCTCAGTACCCACCTCAACTTGGGTAGGTCTGATTGCTTAGGTGCCCTTCTTTCTCCCAAGGCAGTTATTAAAAGCCTGAGGGTATGGTTGGACAAGACATTAGTCATGCAGGCCAGGCTACATAAGTTTCTGTATGCTGTTACGGCATTCTTAGAATGCTTTGTAAAATATTGCACATACTCCCCGTACATTCCAAACTTGTGGACCAGGCACTTGTTCTTTCTCGTCTGGACTATGGGAGCTCTCTTTATCTGGGAGCTCCAAAATCTGTCATCCAAAAACTCCAAGTGGTGCAGAATGCATCTGCTCAAGTTCTGATGAACATTCCCAAACACAATTCTGCCCTGCAGGCCTTAGCCACCCTTCACTGGCTGCTGATCAAACAAAGGGTCAAATTCAAAGCCCTTTAAATAGCTCACAGGGCACTCCAATCAAAATGCCCCACTATCCTCAGACCTTTGGTATGCCATCACATGCCCACAGAGCCCTCTGCTCCACCAATGCCTGGCTGCTCACTGTTCCACTTCCAAAAAGAGCGAGAAATGGTGGGGGCGCTAGAGAGCCCATTGCAGGATGGCTGCACTCTAGGGCAGCTCCACCGGCCCAGAGAATTAATCCTCAATTTATCCTTGGAAACAACTGTTATCCAGAGGAACAAAGCAGGACATGCGATCCCTAAGTGTGGCAGGGGCTAAATCAGCTGATTAGCCCCACTTACTTCCGTCACAGAACAGAGAAAATCGGCACGGACGAGCTCAGACAGATTGCCTAACAAAATGGTGATGACCTACCATCAGTGCCCAAACTGAAGCGGAGGGACGGGTGCCCGCCTGGCTATTGCTGACCTACATCAGTGCAGGACATCCCGTACACCTGTGGTAAGTTTATAGCTGCTGGGGGCAGTAACGGCAGGGCATGAAGACCGCACTGCTCTGGAGGAAAACGGCGAGTAGATAGTCGAGGTTTGGCCTGTGACAAAGAGGCGAGTGCGGCACCTACCTGAGGTAGTTGGAGGAGACGGCGCCTCTCAAGCGGGAGCTGCTGGACTGCTAGGACCCGCACGGCTCGCAAAATCTTGCACAGAGACGACAGCGAGACAAGTTATAAAAAGAGGTGAGCTACCCACAGCACGTTCAGAGGCCGGATTAACGGACAATGGCGGCGGTGCATTACGGTAACTGAGGGGGATCGAGCACAGCTATCTCGGAGGCCTCAGCTGTGAGACGAGGTACACGTACTACCAGACACTTGATCCATAAATAGTTGTAGGATGCGCGCAATGAATTAGAGAGCTACAGCAGGAAAATAAGGTGGAGACTCAGCACAGCTGAACGCTGGAGCTTGAGAAAGAACGCAAGAGCACGAGAGCCATAGGCTGCACACTAAGGGCCTCATGTAGGTAGCCAAATACCGGTCGGTAACGGCCGATTTTCGGTAAATATGCCGTTACCGACCGGTATTCAGACAAGTGAGATGTAGGAGTCCAAAAACGACTTTTCGGTAAATATGAGGCGGTAAATACCGAATCATATTTACCGAATTCTAAAATACCGAATCAGATTTACCGAATACATACTTAACGAATCGGTAAATATGAAGTGGTAAATATGAAGTGGTAAAAATGAAAATGACATGTAGGAGCACTCGGTAATTAAGAAATCCAAGAAAATCGGTAAATAAGAGTCGGTAATTAACACGGATTGAAAGCAGGTGGTAACCATCAACAGTGCATATAAGCAATCCCAAAATGCAACAGCGTGGACAACATGGCCGCTATGTATGTCATTGCAAGGCGCCTACGTCTACAGGCAGCAGGACTGAGGGCTTGGCGACGGGAGGAACGCATCTACAGACAGCGCATCACACTATTCCACCTGACTGATGCAGTGATACATGAGAGGTACAGGCTACACCCCGAAACCATCATGGACTTAATCAGGGACCTTCACCCACTCCTGGACCAGCCAATAAGAAGGGCGCACGCCATACCCCCACATGTGCAGGTGCTCTGCAGCCTACATCTGCTGGCATCCGGCAGTTATCAGGTGGTGATAGCTGCGGTGGGTGGTGTATCCCAGAGTTGCCTGTCACGTTTCTTCAGGAAGTTCCTGGATGCCATGATGCAGAGAATGCACCACTACATCAGCTTCCCCAACACACAGGCTGCACTGCAGAAAACAAAAACAGACTTTTATCACATGGCACAGTTCCCCCATGTCATCGGCTGTATTGATGGTACACACATCCCAATCTGTCCACCAGCTGACACAGAGCACATCTACAGGAACAGGAAGTCCACCCACTCCATCAATGTGCATACCGATTTGAATGATTTTGTTAAGGGTCCTGTGGGTGGCAGAACCAAAAGGTGGGCGTATGCTATTTACAACGAAGTCTGGAAGTTGTCACAGATTGAGGCGGCTTCCAGATTGAGAGCTATTGATCAAGCAAACATGGAGAAGGTTTTAGCCGTTATAGATAATAGCATTAGCACTCTCTCTTCTAGGATTCATACATTAGACAATATTGTTTCTTCGGTTGTTGATATTGTGCATGATGATATGTCTGTGTTATATCATGGTCAAAAACAGTTGCGTTCTGTTATGCAGTTTGCATGGACGTTGCAGACGTTAAAGGCAGGGAGGGTCCCTTGGGACTATCTGACCACTACATCGTTATTCCTTCCCTACAACCTTACTGACAAGCAGCGATTTATGTCCATGAAGGATGCTACATATTCATTGTTACAGATTGAAAAGTTAGAACCGTTGCCTTTCTCTGTAGCGGAGATCAATTCAGCTACGTGGTTAGTACACGGATTGATAACTCTCCCTTTCGCGCTTTTTAAGTTTGCGTCTTGTATGAAACATTATGCTTTGGGTAGGTATGAACCGCTGGGCACCGCTTTCATGCATGAGGTTTGGTCCCTCCCCTTTACGTATAGATGTACTAGGGACGGAACTGAGGTTTATTTGAAAGGCGAGGAATGTACCACTACACCAGACCATTCCTTGGTATGTAGGCACATTCAATTACACGGCGCATGCAATGTACAAGCCCCGAATTTGGCGTGCGTCCTACGAGGTATCCCAGTGCCTGTGATTACACCTTCTTTCACGCTGCTTGCAAACGGTAGTTATTTAATTTTGAATAATGAAGCTTGCTGCGGGATGTTAGTGGGAATCCCGTACATAGTAACTGTCTCGCAGAAAGTTGTCTGCTGCAATAATGTTCTTTTTCCACCCCCGCATGGGCGGCTGGATGTTTCCATCTGGCCTTCGATTCCAACCTTGAAAGCAGAGTTCAACAAGTTGAGCAGAATAAGAGCGCTATTGTCCCAAAAAGAGGTGCCTTTGACTTCCTCTCGTGAAACATTTGTCCTTCACGTTGCTAATACGCGCACTGAGGTACAGGCGCTTCTGAATACTGACCTCCCCCTGCATTTCGGCTCTTTGATCCAAACTATTTTCAATGCCTCGTCCACGACCGGCCTGGCTCATTTTTTTATACTTGTGGGCTCGGGTCTCGTGACCTCTTTCCAAACTATTTTTGGTGTGATTCCGGCATTTTTTCATTCACTTTTCTCGAGCATCTTTGGAGGTGTCCCGCTGCTTCTGGCGCTAGTGGCAGGTGTGCTGCTTTTCCTTTTTATACTCCGGAATGGCTGCTCCTTCTGTGCCACACGAGCACCTGTCCCGTCTGCATCTTCTTCGTGATAGGATGCTTGACTTTTATGGTACTTTGCCATTGGCGACTTTGAGCCTGGCTTATGGATTATCCTTCAGGTATTCCTACTTCACCTGCGTACAACCTGTATTTCACTGCCTGGATTGTCCCTTTGAATGGCCTCTGGATTTGTGCTTGACCAACATGGTGTCTCCGGTGCCGGATTTCGATCGACTGATGAGGCCCTTAGTGTCTCACGAGTTGGCCTGTTCTGGTGTCCGGATTATGGCCTGTGGTGCGGCGCATGGTATCCTGGGTAATTGGGACATCTCTGCGGCCGCCTACGACTTCTTGGCTATGAGCTATTTGGAGGAACATTCCGGGTGCCCTCTGATTGTGCTAGAGGCTCCGATGGTTGGAGAACACGTATGTTCCTTTTCTTTACTTAATTGGATGGCTGAGACTTTCAGTGGCCCTGCAAACGATTTTTTGTTGGAAGCAGTGGCCACATATGCTGCCTATACATTCATGGATTAACTGGACTGTCGTCCATTGCGCCTGTGCTACTGGACAGCACCCTGGCGCAACATTTATTTCTTTTATTTCTCTTTTTTCTCTTCCTGATGGTCGTTTTGAGTTTTTTTATCTACTTGCATTTTTTTTAGAATTCTATGCTGCTATTTTTTGTAGTTTCGGACTTTGGCGCAGCATTGGTTACGCCTTGTTCTGCTCTGACGAAACTGAACTCTGCGTTCTCTCTTTTCTTGCCTATTAAATAGTGCTTCGATCAAGGGGGCGTGTAGTGAGTTCTCCCTGAATACGTACATACATTGTTAAGTTCGCATAACCACGTTAAATGTTAGACAGCCATCTTTTTGTCTTTGCACACGACACTGCGTTTACATGTTATTTCTTAAATAAACTGCTGACTCGAGACTTGCTTCACACGAGAGCAATCTGTTGTTCCCATCCCAAGCTCTGCGCAGCGACCTTGGTCTGTACATGGTGTGACAAACAGTCTGGAATATTACACAATGCATGTTTTCCACTCTAGGTTGATCGACCCACCATTTAGCCATGACACACGCGCAGCTGCAAATACCTGGAAGTTGGTGCTTTTAATATCACAGACATCATGTTTATTATTCAGACCGAAGACGAGCCTTCCTGCGAGAAGACTCCTGATGCTCCTGTGATGTGATTTCACTAAGCTGATCTTTGAGGTATGGGGTCCCCTATTCAAGCCTAAGAGACCTTCTATTAGCATAATAATAATATTAGCTTCTTAGTAAAGGGAAGGTGGTAGTATCCTCGGTATTTTCCGATTCGGTAAATACCACCTCGGTATTTACCGATTCGGTAACTACCACCTCGGTATTTTCCGATTCGGTAAATACCACCTCGGTATTTACCGAATCGGTAAATACCACCTCGGTATTTACCGATTCGGTGAATTCCGATTCGTGATTACCGAATGTTACCGAATCGGTAACTGTTACCGAATTTTTACCTACATACAACTTTCCGATTCTAATTTACCGATTCGGTACGGCTCGGTATTTAAGAAACGGTAAAATTTATTTACCTACATGAGGCCCTAAGTGAGCAGGAGACACCTGAAAATAGAACAAAAAAGGTGTCTCTAGGGCCAGAAGCATGCAATCTTCAACACCAGCCTGCAAGTAAGTAGCACCTAAGACATCTAGTGGCACGTGGTTATTATAGCCTTAGCAAAATAAAGCATGGGAGACACAACTGCCTCACTTAAAGGACAATTGTGCAATGGAAGCCACCCCATTTGAACCCCTGCAAGGAGGCAAAGCGTCTGAGGGCAAACAGGGTAATGCTGTCCACTAACTGTCAGTCATAAGATCCAGGAGGGCTCGAACACTGAAGCGTGACCACACCACTCTGCTAGTACCCAGAGTGCAAGCCTGTACTAGGCATTGGGGAAAACGGAAAAAACACATTCCCGACTCTCATTTGAGATGAAAAAAACCACAAAAACACACTAGCATGAACTGTCTGACTCGGAGCAGGAGCCCCATCCACAAGGAACCACGATGCTGGAAACTACGAGGCTCACTATGATCTCATAACGATCGTAACGTGAAATACCCCCGGCCATATTGTCCATCCGCCATTTTTCCGCTGGTCGGCCGGGCGGTACTGGGCCAGTAATATGGTGGCGGTGCCTAGCAGGCACCGCCAGCCATATTACAATGTGGGTGGTATACAGGCCCTTCCATGGTGGCGATACTGCCATGGAAGGGTTGGCGGGGATTGGCTTTGGGGGCCCGTTGTGGGCCTCCTGGTGGGTGGGGGATGTGGGGGTGCACTTGGAGGGGAAACCATGGTACCCCCTTGCAGTTACTTGCACCAAGTGGCAGGCACCGCATGGTGCCTGCCACCTGGTGCAGTCAAATGCCAGGCATGCGATATTGTAATTGTGGCGGGTGCTGCTGTAAGCAGCACCCGCGACAATGTTAAAATGCGGAATGCGACCTAATTTGCGGTGCAGGACTGCCTGTCTGGCGGCCAGTCTCAACACCGCGAGGATGGCGGGCGCACTCAGGTCCGCCCACCATCCTATTAGGCCCCTTCGTTACTAGCAAATGCAGCAAAGTCTGAACTCAATTGATGGGAAAACCGATGCACTAAACATACGCATGGACAATATGGCAACTAAACTAGACAAACAAGGTGCAAGAATTGGGGGGCAGAGCAGTGCTTGTCAGCAACGGAAGACGGCCTACAAACACAAGCCACAAAAACCTTGAACATGGAAAAACTTCTAGCTGTTATACAGGCCAAAAATGAGGATTTAGAGGTGCGCACATGCCGCAATAACCTGCGCATAACCGGAATACCGGAATAAATGAATACTGGCAAGATGGAGGTGTATGTTGAAAAAATGCTGTAAGAAATTTTGGGAGCTGAACATCTGTCTAAAGTCTTGATTATCGAGAGGGCACATAGAACTACAATGGCGACACGCACGCCCCATTGTGGCCAAATTGGTAAACTATTGAGACAGTGACTTCATTTTAAGACTGACAAGAGGGAAGCAAACTATATATCAAGGAAATAACATTGCTTTCTTCCCAGACTTCACAGCAACAGTCCAGGCAGCACGCAAAATATTCATGGAGGTGATTAGGGAGCTACAGGCAGAGAAAATACCTTATGCTATGTTATATCCGGCGCGTCTGCACATAGAGCTGGGAGACAAATAAAGAATCTTTACAACTCCCAAAGCTGCGATGGACTATATCAAAACGCAAGAAAGCAAACGCAGTACACGGCACAAACCAGGAAATGTGCAAGAAGCCAGCAGCATATAAGGTCATGACATCGCACCAAACATGGATCTGTGAGAAGGGGAACTAGGACTAAATGCTGCCACCTGATCTGTGAAGGCGATTGCTCCACAGACTATCACATGCAATAAGAAGATGAAAGAATTCAAGGGCTCCAGCTCTGAAACAACAGGCACATATCTAAGGGGGCAAAGTATATCCTTTTTGTATATTGGAATGTATAAAGGGTGCATGCAGAAAGGGATTAAAAGGGCCCCTATAGGTGCCGCTCGTTATAATGTGCAATGCACATACTGGAACTCGGCCACCTTCAAACACCAGGAGGGGAACACGGCCTCTAGCGACCCCTAGAGGGAACACCTGACTGTTAATGGAAAACTGTGGGATTATATGGGATAAGTGGGAAGGCTTTAACATGATTGGGGTGCTAAGTGGGTGGGGGCAGGGAGGAGGGTTTGTAGATGTTTGTGGCAGGGACAGTACAACACAATATCAAATCGAGGTGCTTCTCTTTTTCCACTGGACAATACACCTGCCCAACCACAACGGATACAAAACCAGGTTTGGGGATGCGACAATTGAACCAGATTAGACTCCGAACTTGGAATGTGCAAGGCTTTACCAACCCTAAGAAAACCAGAAACGTCCTGGCGTACATAGACAGAAACAAGATACAAATAGCGCTATAGCAAGAGACACACCTGCTGATATAGTCAGTGCTCTAAATAGGGGCTAGATGGGCAGTAGAGAGAGTAGCTTCATCCTACTCCACTTATTCAAGGGGAGTGCTAATACTCATAAAGAGATGCATTCCCTGTGTACTCATACACTCAGGGGAGGTTTGCTTTAATTCAGGGATGTCTGGGGGCTTTTCAGTGACGATAGTAAATACATATGGCCCCAATGTTGATGAGCCTGAATTCCATGCAAACCTTTGGCCACGTCTAATCATCCTAAATGTGGGGGGCTGCTGTGGGGGGGATCTTAACATGTACATTGATCTTGACTTAGACAGATCGGCAACCACAGACTGGCAGGGAAAGCAGGCAGCCAAGGTAATGCAGGATAGCGTGGTTGAATTTGGGTGTGGAGAACACGTAACCCAGGCAGTAACGAAGGGACATACATATCAGCAGTACATAATACATGGTCCCGCCTAGATTATTGGCTAGTGTCACAGGAAATGGGTGCATGGACAGTAGAGGTTACTCACATGGCTGGAACATTGTCGGATCATGCCGCAGTTTTACTAGAACTTTGAATACCCACAGACAGGCGGCTGCCATTCCAGTGGAGGTTGCAGGCCGCGTCCTTGCTAGACCAGGTGTTCAGAGACAGCATAGGAGAGGCGATTGTACGCTACTTCAAGGAAAATTAAGGATCCATGACAGAGGCAGGTACATTGTGGGAGGCTTTCAAAGCTACTATAAGTGGTGAATGCATAGGTGCGCAGGCAGGTGTAGTGAAGTCATTATGAAATTGGCTAGAAAACATAGAGAATAGACTGAAAACACCAGAACAACTGTATGTGCAGAACCCAGATCGCAGGCTGTTGGCGAAAATGTGAGGATTACACACAGAATATACCAGACACAGCTGAGCAGGAAGTGCTGCATATGTCTAGGAGATGGGAAGCAAGATCATATGGGGAGGGCGGGAGACCGGGGCGCTCCCTAGCTTTAAAGATAGCCAAATCCATATCGCAAAAGCAGGTCATAGAAACAGAGACCCCAGATGGAATTGACTGTAAAAGGTCAATCCCATTACTGAGAGGTGCGACCGGCCCATTGAATAAATCAGTTCACAGCACTGCTCTGTTAGTCGCAAATACATTAAAAGAAGTGCGTACATGTGAACTGTTAACAAAAAATAAAATGCCATTTCATGATTGGACATGGTTTCCAGCAACCCTTGCAAATATGTCTTTACGTGATGATGACTGAAGTTTGCCTGCCGCAAGTGAAAACGATATACAATTGAGAATATGTTCTTGGCATGTGCACCGGTTATCCCATTTGCTGGCCGACCCTGATACACTCTAATTTTTCAATGCTTTTGAATTTTTAATGTTTCAAAAAGCATGGAGAGAGCAAGACTCGCCATTGCTTAGCTTTAATGAATTTACTCTTCCAGCCACACGTACAAATAAACAAGGATGAGCAAAGGGCAGTCTCTCATTTTATACTGCAACTGAATTAAGTCTAACAGTTGAAGCAATTGATTTACAGTTGGCATGGATACAAGGGGTTTTATTACAGTACAACTGCTATATGATGATAATATTGAATTTTTATCTAAATATGAGGAAAAATAAGTTGACCCAGTTGTTTATCTTGTTGGACCTTAGAAGATCATTAGCACTTCGGTGCCCAAACATTGGTCTGATTATTTCCAGCAATCTTAATATACAACGGTCGAGTAATGGTATTGCCAACATGTGTTGCGACAATCTGCAACAACCTGGATTAACCTTGTTAAAAGAAAAATACTTGTGTAAATCAAGGGCAGTTCCATCTTTTAAACATTCCAAGTATGGTTCAATAATTGATTACACTTTTGTTTCAGATCAACTGGGTTAAAAAATTGTTGAATATAAGGTGATTCCCCGACTCAAAAGTGACCATAACCCTCAGATTTTAACACTACAATTGCCAATAAGCCGTAACCCCAAATCCAATGAGCTCCAAAACATTGTTCATTCTTGATATAATTTGAAAAACCTGGTATAGCGTTCTCAAAAACAAGCTGAAATAATTAAGTATGCTGAAGTTTTAATAAAGGATAGTGATCAGGGTCTGGCCGAAGTAGGATCAATGATAAACAGGTGGAATTATATCCCCTCATCTTTGGTTGGAAATTTTTCAGCACGAAATCAAGCACAGGCGAATCCATCATTAAACCTCTGTAATAAATGGTATTCACCTAAGTTTCTCAAATTAAAACAGTCACTTAATAGAGCTACACCGGAAGTTTTTTCTCATTGATTTCAGCAATCTTATTACACTATGAAGGATAAACGGTGAACAGACAGAATATTGAGTTTTTTATTTCGAAGTACAAGAATACTGAGTTGTAAATATCGAGGTACAAAAATATCGACAGCAAGAATATCGTGGACCAGAATATCGACTGTAAGGTAAGAAATATTGTTTTTTTAAATATCGAAGACAGTACTATCGTTTGTAAAAATATTGTTATTAATAATATCGATGTTTATATTAGTGTTATGTATTTTAGTATGTATTTTAAATGTATGTATTCTATATTTTTTTTTAAGTATTGTATGTATTTTTAAATATATGAATCACATTTTTAGACGTTATTAATTTTTTTTAAAGTAAATTTTGTGTTTTAGTTCCGTAGCGGGAGGTGGGTTTATAGGGGAATAGGGTGGGAAGTAAAATTTAATTATAATAAATGTAATAATAATTTTGAGAAGTTAAATAATTTTTTTAAATTAAATTTTCCATTTTTATTCCGAAGCGATTGTAGGCTTATAGGGGAATAGAGTGGGAAGCAATTTAATTATAATTGATTAATTAATCAATAATATTAATAATTATCTTTTATATATTTAATATGTTATATTGTAATTGTGGTAATTAATTTATTTATATCAATTAGTTATTAATTAGTTCTTAATTATTATTAATTATTTGTTAAATACATTAATTGTGTTATTTTTTTATGCATGGGTTGTGAGTTTATAGGTGAATAGGGTGGGAAGTAATTTAATTATATTGAATTAATTAATATTATTTATCAATTAATATTTATATATTTTATCTTTTATATTGTTAATCGTGGTAATTAATTTTTTATCAATTAATTATTAATTGGTTGTAAATTATTATTAATTATTTGTTAAATAAATTAATTATGCTATTTTTTTAGGAGCGGGTTGTGGGTTTATAGGGGAATAGGGTAGGAAGTAATTTATTATAATTAAGTAATTAATCATTTTTTTCATTAATAATTAGCTATTTATGATTCTATATTGCTAAATGTGGTAAATAATGTATTATTAATTGGTGTTTGTTTGTTAATTATTAATAATTAGTTGGTAAATCTGTAAATTGTTTTATTTTTTTAGGAGTGTGTTGTGGGTTTATAGGGGAGTAGGGTGGGAAGCAATTTAATAATAATTAATTTATGTATATTTTTAATGATTTGAAATTTATGTATTTTAAATTTTATATTGAAAATTGTGGTAAATAATATCTTGTTAATTATTTGATATTTTGTTATTCATCATCATTAATCTTTATTTCGGCAATATTTCAGCCATAAAAGATGCAAGTAAAATCGTGATTACAATAAGATAATAAAACATTAAAACAGTGCATACAGATTCAAAATCCAGTGTAAAAGCCACAGGCGCTAGCCACTATTCGTTATTAAAAAACTCCTTTTAGACCACATGGCAAGCAGAAACTTCGATAGGGCAAACACAATATATCCTGCAGTATCAGATTTAAAAATTCTTAATGCAGCTGAACATTTCTGAAAGCCCAGGTTTTTACAGATTGGTACAATCCAGAACTTCCGAGCTCTACTATAAGCAGGGCAAAAGAATAAAATATGGCATTCATTCTCCTTTTCAGCTCCACAGCCTGGGCATTGGGTGACCCTAGACGATGACCAGTTGCTTGTGAGACACCCTATTGGGAGTGAACCAAACCTCCATTGTATATATAGCTTCCTGGCCGCAACAGGGTGGATAACATTCAAAAATTCTTCAAAGGCAAATACAGATTTAATTTCTAAAAATGATTTTACCATAGTGCCATTCCGAGAGTCGTGCAGCCATGTACTGCTGCAACGTGACCTATAGCACTCCGTTAATTATTTCCCTGAGATCTCCCTACAGGCCTTAGCTGGATTATGCCACAGGGCTGAGAGACCCATTGTCAATAGTTCTGGTTTAACAAAGGTAAGCCATGAAATGTTCGCTGCCTTGCTTGAGCTCAATACTTCTTGCAATTCATTTCTATACTGCGAGAGTTCGGGGGTTATCCATAACCTCCTCCAAAACCTAAGGGGTTTAATAGATAATTCCTTCTGAATAGGGAGTAAATCCAAGTCGAGCCTTAGTGGTAGAAGGGGTGTACTTTGGGGAAGCAGCAGCAGCTGCCGCAGAAATCTATTCTCCACTTTGGAGATTTCAGGCCTGGAAGCATGCCCCCAAAGTTCCCCCCATACAATGCCGCTGCTCTCGCCCTAGCTTTGTATATTTCAAGCACAGGACTTATAGGCCTATATGTTGAGGCATTTGTCATTTTTAGAATACCCCCCACAATTTGAGACAATTTAAGTTGGGACTTGGCATGTTGAGGGCCCCATGAGAGGTTTTCACTTAGCGTGACGCCTAGGTATTGGAATGTCTGAACCCTCTCCAGTCTGACTGATTCCAATATTGGTGCTGGTCGAGTGTGTGAGGGGGGATTAAATATCATAAATTTAGTCTTGTCTACGTTAATCTGTAATCCGTGGGCACAACAAAAATCATTGAAACCATTCAATATACGTTGCATCCCCATAGGGGACTTGGAGAGTAGGAGAGTATCATCGGCAAACATTATTGCCGAAACTTTCCTGCCTGCCAATCTAGGTGCATCATTATTTGGCACTGCATCCAAGTGTGAGATCATTCCATTCACATACAAGCAAAACAGGGTTGGGGCCAGGATGCACCCTTGCCTGACCCCCCTATTTACCGGAATCCTAGCAGACAGTATTCCTCCTCTCGCACACCTAACCTGTGCAAAATTCTGAATGTGCAGCCTCACTAAAACCCCCAGCAGTGCTTGCGGAACTCCCAAGTCCCGAAGCACAGCCCAAAGTTTCCCCCTGGGAACAGTATCAAAGGCGGATCGGAGGTCTACAAACACCATGTAGAGGCTGCCACCCTCTATTAATACCGTCTACGGAAGATCTGGTCCATGGTGGATGTATTCCTCCTGAAGTCGGCCTGATATGGGGAAAGAATTTCATTCTCATTGATCCACTCCTGCAAACGATCTAAAATGAGTCGTGAGAAGATTTTTTGGGGGACGTCAATGAGGCTGATGGGCCTGTAATTGACTGGGAGCAGAGGGGAGCCCTTTTTATAAATTGGTATAATCTCTGCTCCCAGCCAAGTACCCGGCACCTCCATACCACGCAAAATAGAGTTAAATAAAGCACAAAAATATGGCGCCCAAATCTTCGGTTGGTCTTTAAACAAGTCCCCAGGGAGTTTATCTATACCTGGTGCTTTGCCCATCGCCAATTTCCCTAAGGCAATAAAAACATCCTCAGGGGTAAATTCCAGTGCCTCCACATCCCCAGGTTTAGGTGTGTGCAATGGCATCAAATCTAGGTTAATAATGACTAATTATTAACTAATTATGTTATTCGTGTCATCTTTTTTAGAGTGGGTTGTGTGTTGATTGGGGAGTAGGCTGGGAAGTAATTTAATTTCAATATATTTTTTAAAAAAACGTATTATAAAATGTATTTTAAGTTGTTTTATATTGTTAATTGTGTGAATTACATTATTATTTATTGTTTTTAAATTGCTTGTTAATTTTAATTATATAATTATTAATTAATTATGTAAATAGTGTTATTTTTACGAAACATTAGGGGTGTCATTTATAGGGGACTACGGTGGGAGGCAAAAAACTCAAATAATTATTAATTGTTTGTTTATTAATTTTAAATATTTTGCTTGAGTGGGAATAGAAAATTATTTCCCTATGCAATCCAACACTTTTCCTACTGTTGCACTCACTTGAGTGGGAATAGTAATTTTTACCCCTACGCTATCCAACACTTTCCCTATGGTTACACTCACTGGAGTGGGAATAGTAAATTATTCCCCTCCGCTATCCAACACTTTCCATACTGTTGCACTTGCTGGAGTGGGAATAGTAATTGTTACCCCTCCGCTATCCAACACTTTCCCTATGGTTGCACTTGGTGGAGTGGGAATAGTAGTTGCTACCCCTCCGCTATCCAACACTTTCCCTACTGTTACACTCATTGGAGTGGGAATAGTAAATTATTCCCCTCCGCTATCCACCACTTTCCATACTGTTGCACTTGCTGAAGTAGGAATAGTAAATTATTCCTCTCCGCTATCCAACACTTTCCCTACTGTTGCACTTGTTGGAGTGGGAATAGGAAATTATTCCCCTCTGCTATCTAACACTTTCTCTACTGTTGCACTTGCTGGAGTGGGAATAGCAATTGTCACCCCTCCGATATCCAACACGTTCTCTATTGTTGCTCTCCTTGGAGTGGGAATAGTAAATTATTCCCCTCCGCTATCCAAAATTGTCCCTACTGTTACGCCCGCTGGAGTGGGAGTAGTAATTGTTACCCCTCCTCTATCCAACACTTTCTCTACTCTTGCACTCGCTGGAGTGGGAATAGTAATTTTTACCCCTACGCTAGCCAACACTTTCCCTACTGTTGTACTCACTGGAGTGGGAATAGTAAATTATTCCCCTACGCTAGCCAACACTTTCCCTACTGTTGCACTCACTGGAGTGGGAATTGTAAATTATTCTGCTCCGCTATCCAATACTTTCCCTACTGTTGTACTTTGTGGAGTGGGAATAGTAATGTTATCCCCTCCACTATCCAATATTTTCCTACTGTTGCACTCGCTGGAGTGGGAATAGTAATTTTTACCCCTATGCTATCCATCACTTTCCCTACTGTTGCACTCAATGGAGTGGGAATAGTAAATTATTCCCCTCCGCTATCCAACACTTTCAGTACTGTTGCACTTTGTGGAGTTGGAATAGAAATTGTTACCCCTCCGCTATCCAACACTATCCCTACTGTTGTATTTGCTGGAGTGGGAATAGTAAATTATTGCCCTCCGCTATCCAACAATTTCCCTACTGTTGTACTTGCTGGAGTGGGAATAGTAAATTATTCCACTTCAAAATCCCAAACTTTCCCTAATGTTGCACTCGCTGGAGTGAGAATAGTAATTTTTACCTCTCTGCTATCCAACACTTTCCCTACTGTTGCACTCCCTGGAGTGGGAATAGTAATTTTATCCCCTCTGCTATCCATTATTTTCCCTACTATTGCTGTTAATGAAGTGTAAAATGTAATTGTAAAAGAATACAAATATCTTATTATTTTAATTTATTAATTTATTATATATATATTTTATTCTTATTTTCATTTTACTGATATATATATCGCCAGTAGATAGTTATAGTTAGGACCGAGTTCCCATAGGAAATCTGAAAATTCTATTTTGAATAACTTTGGCGCCGGTTGACTAATCTTCGTGAAATTTTCAAAACTAATGGGGCGCTCCGCCCAGCTCCTACCCTGAAAGTCTCGGGGTGATTCATCAAGCGGGGGCTGAGAAAAAAGGGGGGTTCCAAAAAGCGTTTTCCCCATGCATTTTCCCATAGGACCTTTAGTCGAAGGTACAGCCCGAACGGCTGAACAGAATTACTTGAAATGTGGCAAAGAGGTAGTCCTCAGGTCAGGGATGTGCCTTTTGCATATATGGTGTCAATCTGTTCAGTAGTTCCTGAGAAAATTGCAGTTAAAAGTACATAAATATCTATATGCGCGCACGGTGCTGTTCGCGAGCGTAATTCTGATTGGTGGTTAGATGTCTGTCAACATTCAAATCGGTCGAAATCAGGAAGTGTCGGACGCCATTTTGTGTGTGGCAGTGAAAAAAAAGGTGGAGAACGTGAAAAGGGGGCAGGGTAGAGAGTTCCTGACCCCCTAGCCTTTGTCAGGGGGTCCCTGAAGGACCCCTAAGGGTGAAAAAAAGTTTTTTTTTTTTTTTTAAATCGCTGGGTGCGCGCACGGTGCGCGCACCATGCATGCACGGTGAAAAACCCTTAAAAAAAAAAACATTTTAAACGAGCCATTCCATATTACACAGGATACAGTCAATCTATAACTATATACATAGGTAGTTTATTGTAAAATAAATATATAAAAAATATAATAATACATACATAAATTAGCATTTAAAAAAACCTTACAAATTCACTAAAAAACCATAGGTTTCACACACGTTATAGTTAGAAATTAGCATTTAAAAAACCTTGCAAATTCACTTAAAAAACCATAGGTTTCACACACGTTATAGTTAGGAATTCGCTTTTTAAAAACATTGCAAAATTCACTGAAAAAAACCATAGGTTTCCCACATGTTATAGTTAGCTGGACATTTCACTCGTAAAAAACCATTGAAATTCCCCCGTTATAGTTGGTTCAGCTAAATATAACTCGCGCGACCGCAATCCACTGCTGAGGATGTCACAAATTACATCACTGTATTCACTAAGATACTGTTAATAAGTCAGTTATACAATTTATTTTACAAAAAAACCCATCCATTTAGACACTTATTTACCCATTTATTCTTCCATTAACCTTTAGATATACATATATAAAAAATATTTATTTTTCAGAAAGACACATATTCACTGGATGATGTCATCAGTGATGTCATTTGAGATGTCATCAGTGATGTCATGAGTGATGTCACTGACCATGTCATGAGTGATGTAATATGTGAGGTCATCAGCAGTGGATTGAGGTCGCGCGAGTTATATTTAGCTGAACTAACTATAACGGGGGAATTTCAATGGTTTTTTACGAGTGAAATGTCCAGCTAACTATAACATGTGTGAAACCTATGTTTTTTTCAGTGAATTTGCAAGGTTTTTAAAATGCTAATTCCTAAATATAACGTGTGTGAAACCTATGTTTTTTTTAGTGAATATATATATATATTCACTGAAAAAACCATAGGTTTCATGCACGTTATAGTTAGGAATTGGCATTTAAAAAACCTTAGAAATTCACTGAAAAAACCAAAGGTTTCAGGGGCGTTATAGTTAGGAATTGGCATTTAAAAAACCTTAGAAATTCACTGATAAAACCATAGGTTTCAGGGGTGTTATAGTTAGCTGGACATTTCCCTCGTACAAAACCCTAGAAATTCCCCTGTTATAGTTAGTTCAGCTAACTATAACTCGCGCCCCCGCAATGCACTGCTGATGACGTCACATATTACATCACTCATGACATGGTCAGTGACATCACTGATGACATCTCAACTTAATTTTTTTATTAACATAAATATAAACAATAAACTAATAAACAAAATGTAACAACAATAATACAAAACAACAAAGCGGAACACTCCTGTGGGAACCACGGATGTCGACGACAGACCTGGAAAATCAAAAAGATTGTTAAAAAAAACACAACATGGTATTCTCAACAAAATACCACAAGAAACAAATCACAGATATATAAAATGTATACAGCTAACAAAATTGTATAAGTTTAACTTACAAAAACTGTAAATGTTGCCACTTTAAAATATTTACTGAATCTGAGGAATTTTTTTGCAGAAGGCACCACACCCACAACGTTTTTCCTAAGTGGTGAAGACATTTTTAACTTTTTCCAAGGGGCAAACAAAGACCAATGCCACCTTCTTCATTCGCAAGATTTGCCAAAGAGTTCTGTTACGAGGGGATCTAACAAAAATACTCGTGCGGCACAGCAAGTATGATGAAACACCTAAGGACCCTTCATCCAAACAATCTTGCACGAGAAGAGTGCAAACAGATGAGAAACACTCCTGTTCTGTATCTGTAAAAAAGAATCACAAATAAATGTATATTAATAACTTTCAAATGTATACTATTCCATTACTGTACAAACACATTTTATATAAAAACTGACTAAGAAACTATAGCCCTGAACCACAAGTGTTAAAACACTACATGCATAGTGCATACTACTTTGAAGCAGTTCATGCCCTAAAGCCTACCTCACTAAAAGACTACATGCTAACTGACTAAATGATTACAGTACCATAAGGAGACACACTGGGTGAGTAACAGGGTGTTTGCTAGAAGAGTACTAACTAGGGAATTGAAGGTGTGAAACACAACCGTGTAGGTGATTAGAGGACTGCATCAATACTGCATAGGCATTTAAAGCAGTCCATGTGCTAAGGCCTGGCTCACTGCATGACTACTTGGGTACTGACTGAATGATTAGAGTACGGCAAGGAGAGTGCCTAGGTGAATTTATAAGTGCTAGGCTTTTCGTACAGGGAATGGATTAGTACTTGGTACTGAATGAGTCACTAGAGGAGTGCAAAGGCAGTCACAAGTGCTGGACTGTATGGATACTGACTAGGAAATTGAAAGTGTGAAAGACAAGTGTCTAGGTGGTTAGAAGACTGCATGCATAGTGCATAGGGGTTTGAAGCAGTCCATGTGCTAAGGCCTGGCTCAGTGTATGAATACTTAGGCACTGACTGAATGATTAGAGTACTGCAAAGATAGTATCTTGGTGAATTTATAAGTGTTTGGGTTTTAGCACAGTGAATGGATTAGTACATGGTGCTGAATGGGTCACTAGAGGACTGCAAAGGGAGTGACAGGGTATTTCCTGGAAGTGTATGGATACTGACTAGGGAATTGAAGGTGAGAAAGACAATTGTGTAGGTGGTTAGAGGACTGCATGCATAGTGGATAAGGGTTTGAAGCAGTCCATATACTAAGGCCTGGGTCACTGGATATGTACTTGGGTACTGACTGAATGATTAGAGTACTGCAAGGAGAGTGCCTGAGTGAATATATTAGGGTTTGGCGCAGTGAATGGATTAGTACATGATGCTGAATGGGTCACTAGAGGAGTGCAAATGGAGAGACAGGGTGTTTGCTGGAAGTGTACGGATACTGACTGGGGAATTGAAGGTGTGAAAGACAAGTGGGTAGGTGCTTAGAGGACTGCCTGCATAGGGGATAGGGATTTGAAGAAGTCCATATGCTAAGACCTGGCTCTGTGCATGAATACTTAGGCAGTGACTGAATGATTAGAGTACTGGAAAGAGAGTGTCTTGGTGAATTTATAAGTGTTTGGGTTTTGGCACAGTGAATGGATTAGTACATGCCGTTGAATGGGTCTCTAGAGGACTGCAAAGGAAGTGACAGGATATTTCCTGGAAGTGTATGGATACTGACTAGGGAATTGAAGGTGTAAAAGACAAGTGTATAGTATGTTAGAACACTACATGCATACTGCATAGACATTTGAAGCAGTCTATTTGATACTTAGAAACTGACTAAATAATCAGACTACTTCTAGGACAGTGCTTAGGTAAAACTTTTAAATTTTCAGTTCTGCCACAGTGAACAGAATAGTACATGGTACTGCACCTTAGTGTCAAACTTGACTCATTTTATCAATGCATAAGCAAAGACTAGCTTCTAATGCTACTAAAACTTGACAACACGAGAGGTTTTAAATTAGTTATCTGTCAGCAAATACACGATGTTACCAAATGCTTCTCTCACAGTGGTTCCCAAATGCACACAGACTCACAGTGTGATTCTAGACAACAACTACTATACTTAGGAGTTTACCAAAAATCATTCACTACTGTGGAAGTGGTAAGCGAACTGCACACAATCTTCATATTTCAGGACTGCACTTTTATGTCAAAGCCTGACTCATATAATCAAAGCATAAGCAAAGACTGGCTTCTAATGCTACTAAAACTTCACAATATGACCGGTTTTAAAAAAGGTATATGTCAGCAAATACACGATGTTACCAAATGCTTCTATCACAATCCTTACCCAAATGCACACAGACTCACAGTGTGATTCTAGACAAGCACCACTATCCCTATGAGTTTACCAAAACTCATTCACTACAGTGCAAGTGGTAAGGGAACTGCACACAATCTACATATTTCACAACTGCAATTTACTGTCAATGCCTGACTCATATAATGAAAGCATAAGCCATAACTGTCTTCTAATGCTACTAAAACTTGACAACATGACATGTTTTACAACACTTATCTGTCAGCAAATACACGATGTTACCAAACACTTCTCTCACAGTGGCTCCCAAATGCACACAGACTCACAGTGTGATTCTAGACAAACAACACTATCCCTAGGAGTTTACCAAAACTCATTCACTACAGTGGAAGTGGTAAAGGAACTGGACACAATCTACATATTTCACGACTACACTTTAATGTGAATGCCTGACTAATTTAATCAACGCATAAGCAAAGACTGGCTTCTAATGCTACTAAAACTTGACAACATGACAGGTTTAAAACAGTTATCTGTCAGTAAATACACAATGTTACCAAATGCTTCTCTCACAGTGTGATTTTAGACAATCAACACTATCCTAGGACTTTACCAAAACTCATTCACTACTGTGGAAGGGGTAAGGGGGCTGCACACAATATACTTATTTAAGTACAGCACATCAGTGTCAAGGCATGACTCATTTAATCAACATATAAGCAAAGACTAGATTCTAATGCTACTAAAACATCACAACATAACAGATTTTAAAACAGTTATCTGTCCGCAAATACATGATGTTACCAAATGATTCTCTCACACTGATCCCAAATACACACTAACTCACAGTGTGATTCTAGACAAGCACCACTATCCCCATGAGTTTACCAAAACTCATTCACTACAGTGCAAGTGGTAAGGGAACTGCACACAATCTACATATTTCAGGACTGCACTTTTGTGTCAAAGCCTGACTCATTTAATCAAGGCATAAACAAAGACTGGCTTCTAATGCTACTAAAACTTGACAACATGACCGGTTTTAAAACAGTTATCTGTCAGCAAATACACGATATTACCAAATGTTTCTCTCACAATCCTTACCCAAATGCACACAGACTCACAGTGTGATTTTAGACAATCAACACTCTCCTAGGAGTTTGCCAACACTCATTCACTAGTCTAGAAGAGTTAATGGTACTGAACACAATCTACATATTTAAGTATAGCACATCAGTGTCAAAGCATAACTCATTTAATCAATGCATAACCAACGACTGGATTCTAATGCTACTAAAACTTCACAACATGACAGGTTTTTAAAAAATTATCTGTAAGCAAATACATGATATCACCAAATGCTTCTCTCACACTGATCCCAAATACACACTAACTCACACTGTGATTCTAGACATGCACCACTATCCCTAGGAGTTTACCAAAACTCATTCACTACAGTGCAACTGGTAAGGGAACTGCACTACATATTTCAGGACTGCACTTTTATGTCAAAGCCTGACTCATTTAATCAAATCATAAGCCATAACTGTCTTCTAATGCCACTAAAACTTCACAACATGACAAGTTAAAACAGTTATCTGTCAGCAAATACACGATGTTACCAAATTCTTCTCTCACAGTGATTCCCAAATGTACACAGACTCACTGTGTGATTCTAGACAAACAACACTATCCCTTGCACTATACCAAAACACATTTCTTCATCTAGAAGTAGTACTACATTTTAGTAAAGAAACATAACATAACTCATTTCACAAATTCATAAACAATGACTGGTTTCTAATTCTACCAAAATATAAAAACTGCACAGTTATCTGTTTACACACACATGAAAAACAAAAATGCTTATCACAGAATGGTTTCTACATTCACACACATTGTAGAGAAAAAAAGTACTCCCTACACGTTAGCAGGAAAAATACAGTAGTCTGATTAAAATCAAAATAGTCTACATACATCCCCTCACAATTAAATAACTCATCTTTCAAGTTCTTTTGTAGATTAAGAAGTATATCAATCACTCACCATATTTTCTTTTACAGAATCTCTGCACTGTGCACCTCTCAGCAAAAGCAAAGAATGAAAAAGTTTCCCTTCCATTTTCCACACATATACATGTAAACATCAAATCACAATCCTTCGCACATCAACTCAAAAGCAAACACACATTTCTATTGGTTAAACATTTCAACCCTTTCCAACTGAAATACATTTCAACCCTTCCCTCAATCTGCCTTCTGCCTGTTACCATAGAAACAGGTCATGGAACACTGCACTGAGCTCACAGGTCAAAAGTTCAGCACACAATGTTCCTACACAAGACAGGAAGTGTGCTTGACTTTTCAACATCTCAGCTTATCATACAAAATGTTCCTTACAATCTGTTTTTGTTAACCAATAACAATCATACCTTTAAAAAACAGAAATATACACCCTACCTTTTAGTGTAGAAAGTTGTCATACAACCAATGATTTCTTGTCATTTTTCAAAAAACGTTGCTGTGGATCCGCGCACCCACCGCAAGAGAATCCGTGCATCCAATGCGATAGGATGCGCTCACCGTGCGCGCATTTCCCCGTTTTTTTTTTTAAAGGGGGCCCCAGTGGGTCCTTCTGGGACCCCCTAAGCACCTCTAGAGGGTCAGAGTATTTCCACTCTGCCCCCTTTATATGTTTTACACACTTATTCCCCTTGCTTCTTCAGCCTCGCTTCTACCGAGGCAGAAAATGGCCGCCAACAATTCCTGGTTTCGAATGTAGAGAGACACTCGACAGCCAATTAGCATTCAGCGCGTGATCGTGAGGGTGCGCACTCGGTTCGGGGAGGGTGCACGCTCGGTTCGGGGAGGGTGCGCTTACGGCGCGGGTACGGTCCGCGGATCCTCCGCAGCCATAGATATCACTAACTTTTTTACCCTCATTTTCTCAGGAACTACTGAACAGATTCACACCATATATGCAAAAGGCACGAGTCCGAACTGAGGACTACCTCTTTGCCAAATTTGGTGTCATTCCGTTCAGCGGTTCAGGCTGTAGCTGCGACAACAGATCCTATGGGAAATTGCATGGGGAAAAGGCGTTTTGGACACCCCTTTTTTCTCGGCCCCCGCTTGACGGATCACCGCACAACTTTCAGGGTAGGAGCGGAGCGGAGCTGGCCAAACGTTTGGAAAATTTCACGAGGATTCGTCAACCGGCGCCAATGTTATTCCAAATGGAATGTTGCGGATTTCCTATGGAAAATAGGTCCTAACTATAACTATCTACTGGCGACCGCCAGTAGATAATATACATTTATATATATATATATATATATATATATATATATATTACCTACTGGCGGTCGCCAGTAGGTAGTTATAGTTAGGACCACGTTTCCATAGGAAAACCTCAACATTCTATTTTGAATAACTTTGGCGCCGGTCGACGAATCCTCGCGAATTTCTCAAAATAGGTGGGGCGCTACGGTCCGCTCCTACCCTGAAAGTCTCGGGGGGATCCGTCAAGCGGGGGCTGAGATAAAAGGGGGGTCCCAAAACGCGTTTTTCCCATGCATTTTTCCATAGGACCTTTAGAACGACCTACAGCCCGAACGGCTGAACAGAATTACTAGAAATTTGGCAGAGAGGTAGTCCGTAGGTCAAGGAAGTGCCTTTTGTAGGTTTGGTGTAAATCAGTTCAGTAGATTTTGAGAAAATAGCCTTTAAATCAATATATATATCTGAGCCAGCTTACGGTACGCTTACCGTACGCTTACGGTAAGCGTACGGTGGCGTGCGCGAGCGCGATTCTGATTGGCTCTTAGATCTTAGTAAACATTCGAATCGGCCGAAACCAGGAAGCGGCGGCCGCCATTTTGTGTATTTCACTCTGAAAAAAAAGAGTGAAAACAAGGAAAGGGGGCAATGAGGAGAGTTACAGACCCCCTAACAATTGTAAGGGGATCAAAGAAGGACAGAAAAGTACAAAAAAAACATTTATTGATTTTAAAAAAAATCACGGGGTACGCTTACGGTACGCTTACGGTGCGCTTACGGCAAAAAGTACGCGTGCGCGTAAAAAAGACACGCGCTTGCGCGCATGCGCATAACAGTCATTTCCCGGCACTTCCGCGTAACGTGCGCGTGTTGCGTAAGCGCGCACGCGTCCCACGCGCAGTACGCGCGCTACGCAAAGTACGTAACTATACGCAAGCAGCGTAGATAGATTACGGACGTTGCGTAAACCGTACGCTTACCGTGAGCTTACGGTACGCGTACTATAAAAAAAAAAAAATTTAAAAAAAAAATAATCTAGAAATACATTTTACTTGTTTATTTTAAAAAATTTATATAAAATAAATATTTAATGATTTTAAAAAATTAAGCATAGTCTTTATAAAAGGTAAAAAATTAAATTAAAAATATGTTTGAAAAAAATGAAGAAAAAAAAAAAAAAATTAGCATTTAAAAAACCTTGCAAATTCACTGAAAAAACCATAGGTTTCACACACGTTATAGTTAGGAATTAGCATTTAAAAAACCTTAGAAATTCAGTGAAAAAACCATAGGTTTCACACACGTTATAGTTAGGAATTAGCATTTAAAAAACCTTAGAAATTCAGTGAAAAAACCATAGGTTTCACACATGTTATAGTTAGCTGGACATTTTACTCGTAAAAAACCAATGAAATTGCCCCGTTATAGTTAGTTCAGCTAACTATAACTCGCGCGCCCGCAATGCACTGCTGATGACGTCACATATTACATCACTCATGACATGGTCAGTGACATCACTCATGACATCACTGATGACATCTCAAATGACATCACTGATGACATCATCCAGTGAATGTGGGTTTTTCTGAAAATTAAATATGTTTTATATATGTATATCTCAAGGTCGATGGAAGAATAAATGGGTATATAAGTGTCTAAATGGATGATTTGTTTTTGAAAAATTGATTGTGTAACTGACTGATTAAGTGTATCTCTCACTTTGTGTATAAGTGGCTGCATGGGTTGGTGAGTAGCTACATGGGTGTCTATATAGGTTATTAGTTGTTTTTTTGAGTATCAGTCTGAGTGTCTGCATGGTACGGTGGGGGGTATTACGTAGTGCATAGATGCATGAATGAGTGACTCACTGTTTGTATGTGTTGAAGACAGCATGTGTGCAGGACTGTATGGGTGGATGAGTGTGTGTATGGGTGTGTTAGTGAGTGAATGACTGTCTCAATAGTGTCTTCAGGAGTAACTACATATGTTTTAAACTAGTATATGTGAGTATTGGTGTATATATGTGAGTATATGTGAGAGGGAGAGATTGAAAGAGTTCCTGTATGAATAAGTATGTGTTTCTATAAGTGATTGTTTAAAAGACTAAGTATGTGTAAGTTTCCGTAGAAGTAAGTGTGGTGGTGTGTGTATTACTGTATATGCAAGTAAATGTATGTTTTATTCTTTTTTAGCATGAGTGACTATGTGTGTGAGTAACTCTATGGATGAGTGGCATTGTGTAACAGGATGTATAGATGTATGAGTACATATGATGAGTGAGTACATGTATGAGTGACTGTGTAGGACTGTTGGTGAATGAGTGGATGTGTATGTGGATCTTTGAATTACTGATGAGGTTGTTGTAACTGGTATTGGTATGTCCATTGTTTTGAAATTTTTAGTCTCTATTTTTGAATGTGTGTATCAAAGATTATATTAAGGTGAGAGGAGGTCTGCCACTCTATCACAAGGATGATGTCATCAGTGATGTCATCAGTGATGTCATTTGAGATGTCATCAGTGATGTCATGAGTGATGTCACTGACCATGTCATGAGTGATGTAATATGTGACGTCATCAGCAGTGCATTGCGGGCGCGCGAGTTATAGTTAGCTGAACTAACTATAACGGGGCAATTTCATTGGTTTTTTACGAGTAAAATGTCCAGCTAACTATAACATGTGTGAAACCTATGGTTTTTTCACTGAATTTCTAAGGTTTTTTAAATGCTAATTCCTAACTATAACGTGTGTGAAACCTATGGTTTTTTCACTGAATATATATATATATATATATATATATACACAAAACTCCTCCTGAAGTGCTGGGACCCTTAGGAGGTTGGTGTACATGCCGGCGGAGCGTGCCGGCAAGCGTAATCCAAAGCAACAAAATAAGTATTGTACGCTCTCAGGATAAGTGGCAGGACAATAGTTTAATTAATCCAAGTTTAATCCACAACGCGTTTCGACTGCTGACAGTCTTGATAACGTGAAATTAACACACCAAAAAAAGGTAGCTACTAAAGTTATGCACGAGTACAAAACATCAACATAGATATAGGACATGTCAGTATCGTTGGCGGCCATGTTGTAACGATCTAAGAATCAATATTAAGTGCATAAAAGGCTAATGTACACAGATAATATCCATATCATGATCAGCCAGATAAAATAATCTTGTAAATGATACATTATTGGACGTAATAGTGCAAATCACGATTGCGTTGTGTTGTACATAGCGTAGAGCGAAGGGCACATGACTGAATCATATCGACAATCTTAAAAGGACAAATTCGTACCGATGGTGGCCATGTAAAGGTAAACATTGTCTTTGCTGAATAAGTAAATATGTACAAATAATTGCAATGCGTAAGTATTCTAAAGATAGCCTAATTATACTGATAATATCGATTCAGCATTACAGAATACCAGATTAAATCTATCTAGTACATGGAGCACACCAAGTTGAAAATTATTATCTATCTCCCACAAGGTGTGTACACGAGAAAAACAATAAATGTAAAAATACAGATGCCCAATTACTTAAATTAAAGCATAATAAACAACCATGCTGTCACATGCAGCATGATTGTGCTATGCATCCATTCAGAGCTAAACGCTAGGGGCTAAATAGTGTCTCAGAGGGCTGCAATAAAATACATCACTCTTGTCACAGTGACAGTACTATCCACTAAATAAGTCATAATATCCTGGAATGTATACATAAGGCTGTAAGAAAACAGCTACTATATCAAAAACTGTTGTACCACGAGGAAACGGAAACCCATGTCAAATGCAGAGGCAAAGTTTAACTCAACAGGTCGCATATAAGACCTGTACTCATGGACTCTAATGGCCAGTGCCCGTAACCATTTCCCCCATGTAAAACATATCATAAATAATAATATTAGGATAATGTGTACAACAGTCATAACATATATTCAGCCCTAGTTGATATACCGGGCCACACACAGTACAATAGATAGAATCAAAATGTCTTGTGTTTACAATATTCAAATGCTACCAAATAAAAGCTACTTAAGTGAAATTCCAAAGGTGCAGGTTAAGGGGCCAGATAAGCAAACGGTGAAAAGGGTAGGTTGCCCGTGTAAGTGAATACCAGTGAATGGGCCCCTTCCTTTTCATCTGCAAAAGAGAAAAAGAGAGAAAAAGAAGAAGATTAAAAACAAGTGTTAACAGCATATAACACAGTGTCTAACAGGACTCACAGAGTGAGTCTAAGCATCATCTCTGAAACCCCACAGGCGGGGAAGAATACGGAAAACTAATTTAAGAAAAATTATAAAAATATAAAAATTCAGTAGCCTAAAGATACTAAAGGGAGCAAAACATTCTTTTAGCAGGAGAAAACAGAAAAGCAGACAAAACACTAGGCAATTAGCATCTTCCCCTTAAGTGTATTGCTAGTTCTTCATCCATGTTCAGCCCACCCGGATGTTTTGTTTGGAACTCAATAATGTATTTTGATTCCCACTCTCTAAGTGTGAGCACCCTGTCTCCTCCCCTCGGATTCTTAGGATTATGTTCAAGGATCATGTAGTTTAATTCTGCTATGTTGGAGAAATGCTTGTCATGAAAATGGCGTGCCACCGGATATTTGGGATCATTATTATTGATCGCCCTCAGATGTTCCAAAATCCTTTTCTTCGCCGCACACGTGGTGCTTCCAATGTACCAAAGTTTGCAACTGCATTCAATAGCATATATCACATAGGTAGTACTGCATGTGAGGAATTGGGTGATTTTCCTTGTAACTCCCTCATACTCAATACTACCCCTGAACTTGCTCTGCCTGCATGCTTTACAGTGGCCGCATGGAAAAAAGCCTGTGAGGCCAAGACTTGCAGTATTAGGGTAGTTAGTGATATCATTCTTAACTACCAGATCTCGGATGTTTCTGTCCCGCCGATATATTACATTGGGTCTCTCTGTCATGCTGTTACCTATGGTACCATCACTTTTAAGAATGTCCCAGTACCTAGCTAGGATACATTTGACGTTTTGTGAATCAGAGTTGTATGTTAGAATTAACCGTGTGTTATCCATTCCAGATCCAGCCTCTGTAACTGTTTTATCCTGTAAGGTCTGGGTTCTCAACTCCCGCCGCCCTCTCCTTGGCTTTCTTCAAGACCCAATTCGGATAACCTCTTGTTTTGAACCTACTAATGATGACCTCACTTTCTTTCACATAGGCAGCAGCGTTGTTACAGTTCCTTTTGGCCCTCAGCAGTTCTCCGTACGGTATACTCCATTTGAGCGCCTCTGGGTGGCTGCTGAGGGCATGTCGGACACTGTTGCCTGCCGTTGTCTTACAAAAAAGAGAAGTACATACTTTCCCTTCTTTAATAGTAAGGCAAACATCAAGATATTCTACTTTAGTAGATTCAATATTGCCCGAGAGGAAAATGTTGTACTTATTAGTATTCAACTTTTTGATGAAGTCTTCAGCCACATCTCTGGATCCCCTCCAGATGATAAAAAGGTTATCAATGTAGAGTAGCCACATGATGACTTTCTCGCGGTCATTCTCAAGAGTCCTGCTAGCAAAGATCTCCTCCTCCCAGTAACCCATAAAGAGATTGGCAAAACTGGGAGCGAAGCAAGAACCCATTGCGGTACCTGTAGTCTGCCTATAGAGGGCGTCATTAAAGGCAAAGATGTTATTCTTGAGGCACAATTCGGTCCTTTCCATGATCATTATGCTATGTTCACGGTACCTTAATGATCTTTTCTGTAAAAAATGATCACAAGCATCAAGTCTTTGCTGATGGTCAATAATAGTATAGAGGGACTGGACATCTAGAACAATAATCAAATATCATGATTCCAGGTTAGGTTTTCAATACGACACAAGAAATCTTTTGTGTCCCTTATATAGCTCGGTAATTGCATTACAAAGTCCCTCAAAAAATGATCGACATATTTGGAAATATGTTCAGTGACGCTCCCTATTGAGGACACAATGGGGCGCCCTGGTGGTCTCACCGCATCTTTATGGAGTTTGGGTAGAAGGTATAGGATAGGAAGTATGGGAACGAATGATAATCTTTGCTAGCAGGACTCTTGAGAATGACCTCGAGAAAGTCATCATGTGGCTACGCTACATTGATAACCTTTTTATCATCTGAAGGGGATCCAGAGATGAGGCTGAAGACTTCATCAAAAAGTTGAATACTAATAAGTACAACATTTTCCTCTGAGGCAATATTGAATCTACTAAAGTAGAATATCTTGATGTTTGCCTTACTATTAAAGAAGGGAAAGTATGTACTTCTCTTTTTTGTAAGGCAACGGCAGGCAACAGTGTCCTACATGCCCTCAGCAGCCACCCAGAAGCACTCAAATGGAGTATACTGTACGGAGAACTGCTGAGGGCCAAAAGGAACTGTAACAACGCTGCTGCCTATGTGAAAGAAAGTGAGGTCATCATTAGTAGGTTCAACACAAGAGGTTATCCGAATTGGGTCTTGAAGAAAGCGAAGGAGAGGGCGGCGGGAGTTGAGAGAACCCAGACCTTACAGGATAAAACAGTTACAGAGGCTGAATCTGGAATGGATAACACACGGTTAATTCTAACATACAACTCTGATTCACAAAATGTCAAATGTATCCTAGCTAGGTACTGGGACATTCTTAAAAGTGATGGTACCATAGGTAACAGCATGACAGAGAGACCCAATGTAACATATCAGCGGGACAGGAACATCCAAGATCTGGAAGTTAAGAATGATATCACTAACTACCCTAATACTGCAAGTCTTGGCCTCGCAGGCTTTTTTCCATGCGGCCACTGTAAAGCATGCAGGCAGAGCAAGTTCAGGGGTAGTATTGAGTATGGGGGAGTTACAAGGAAAATCACCCAATTCCTCACATGCAGTACTACCTATGTGATATATGCTATTGAATGTAGTTGCAAACTTTGGAACATTGGAAGCACCACGTGTGCGGCGAAGAAAAGGATTTTGGAACATCTGAGGGCGATCAATAAAATGATCCCAAATATCCGGTGGCACGCCATTTTCATGACAAGCATTTCTCCAACATAGCAGAATTAAGCTACATGATCCTTGAACATATTCCTAAGAATCCGAGGGGAGGAGACAGAGTGCTCACACTTAAATAGCGGGAATCGAAATACATTATTGAGTTCCAAACTAAACATCCGGGTGGGCTGAACATGGACGAAGAACTAGCAATACACTTGAAGGGGAAGATGCTAATTGCCTAGTGTTTTGTCTGCTTTTCTGTTTTCTCCTGCTAAAAGAATGTTTTGCTCCCTTTATTATCTTTAGGCTACTGAATTTTTATATTTTTATATTTCTTCTAAAATTAGTTTTCCGTTTTCTCCCCCGCCTGTGGGGTTTCAGAGATGATGCTTAGACTCACTCTGTGAGTCCTGTTAGACACTGTGTTATATGCTGTTAACACTTGTTTTTAATCTTCTTCTTTTTCTCTCTTTTTATCTTTTGCAGATGAAAAGGAAGGGGCCCATTCACTGGTAATTCACCCACATGGGCAACCTACCCTTTTCACCATTTGCTTATCCGGCACCTTACCCTGCACCTTTGGAATTTCACTTAAGTAGCTTTTTTGTGGTAGCATTTGAATATTGTAAACACAAGACATTTTGATTCTATCTATTGTACTGTGTGTGGTCCGGTATATCAACTAGGGCTGAATATATGTTAAGACTGTTGTACACATTATCCTAATATTATTATTTATGAGAAATGGTTAAGGGCACTGGCCATTAGAGTCCATGAGTACAGGTCTTATATGCGACCTGTTAAGTTAAACTTTGTCTATGCATTTGACATGGGTTTCCGTTTCCTCGTGGTACAACAGTTTTTGATATATTAGCTGTTTTCTTACAGCCTTATGTATACATTCCAGGATATTATGACTTATTTAGTGGATAGTACTGTCACTGTGACAAGAGTGATGTATTTGATTTCAGCCCTCTGAGACACTGTTTAGCCCCTAGCGTTTAGCTCTGAATGGATGCATAGCACAATCATGCTGCATGTGACAGCATGGTTGTTTATTATGCTTTAATTTACGTAATTGGGCATCTGTATTTTTCTCTCTCTCTCTTTAAAAGTCTTTATTGCGATTATTCATCTTAAAAGGCAGGAGTAATAGAAAAAAGAAGACACATCCAAAAATACAAGAAATGAAAAATAAGGAAAACTTTTAAAAGCAGTATTAAATATATCATTCGCAAAGACTTTTACATATGTACATACATCTATCTAGCTCATTACAGTTCAAGCCTAAAAAATGTCCTTAACTGGAAATCATAACCCTCCATCTCTTTCACGAATTGCCCAGGACCAACTCAGAAACTGGGCAACCCCTATTATAATAATGACATTGCCCCCACTTTTCAGTAGTCTTTTGGCAAACATTGCAGAGTTCGTACCCAAGTTTCTGCATAGGGGTTTTAGCCACATGCTTCTCGGTAAACGGTAGGCAGGGCAAACCTATAGTAGATGGTCAATAGTTTCAACGAATTCTGGGCAGAATGGACACTTGTCACCCTTACCGGTTATCCAGTTACGAGTGCATTTCCTAAGCGAAAGAGTTTCTACTCGGAACTGGTGGAACAGCCTACGATCTCTAGGTTTCGTGATTAGGTCCCAGTAGCCTTCCCGCTGGGGATTATCTTTAAAATCCAAAAAAGCTCTTGACAGTGAAGAGCCTCCCGTGCTAGTATACCTCTGGTTATTGATTAAATCCCAGTAGGCTGCTCTAAATGATACTTTTGATGGAAATACAGCCGACTCTGGAGACACCCATAAATCCCTCATCCCCATCTCGGTGAGTAAAGCTTTGATTCTGGAAAGCCATAAGATCTTATTTGAGCGATCCAGACCCCTTATTTCGGCTAAAGCATTAGCAAATGGGATTAGTTCTGGTACAGTCCAGAGCCTTCTCCAGAAAGCCAGCATTCTGAACTGGGCAATGTCCTCAATTGTATTGCAACCTAGGTCGAGAAGGAGGGAGATACGGGGGGTCGAACTGGGGAGGCCCACTATAGATCTTAGGAACTTATTTTGGGCCTTTGTTAGATCTGATAAATTGCTACAACCCAAGATCTCGGCACCGTAGAGTATAGCCGGGATAATTTTCAGAGTGTAAATTTTAACAACTGGGGCTATTGGCTTAGTCTGGGAGAGCCTATGTTCCTTTATCAGTGCCCCTGCTAGCTGGGAATGTTTCAGTGCAAGTAACTTCACATGGGGCAACCAACTCAACTTTTCGCCTAGGGTGATACCCAGGTAAGAGAATACATTGGCATGTTCCAAGAGCTTCCCGCTCATGAAAACTCTTGCAGAAACGGGCCTTGCCCCATGGAGAACCATAAATTTTGTTGTTCCCACATTGACAGCCAGCTCGTGATCTCTACAAAACTCCTCAAAATGGGACAGTGCCAACTGAAGGCCCTGCCTCGTTTTTGAGAGAATCAGGGTGTCATCGGCGAACATGAGCAATGGTACCCTTTGGCCTGCCAGCATGGGCGCGTCTGTTGGAAAATTATCAAAGTACTGAACCACCCCATTAATAAAGAGTGAAAAAAGAGTTGGGGCCAGGACGCACCCCTGGCGAACGCCCTTCCCAACACTAAATTTCTCAGTGACCTCGCCTGGTTTCACCCACCGAACCTGGGCATAGTTAGAATTGTGGAGTTTAACCACAAAGTCCACCAGTTCCTTGGGCATCCCAAGTTCCAACAGGACGTCCCACAATTTGGATCTAGGAACAAGGTCGAACGCAGATTTTAGATCTACAAAAGCTGCGAATATCAGACCCTTGCCTAGAAGGACCTCCTTCCAGTAGAGCATAACAAATCTAAAAACTTGGTCAAGTGTCCCCATATGAGCCCGAAACCCTACTTGCAAGGTGGATAGGATGTTCTCTTTAGTCATCCAGCTTTGGATCCTTCCCAAAAGGACCCGAGCAGTAATTTTTTGTAGGGCATCAATAAGGCTAATAGGCCTATAGTTGGCCAGAGCGGAACGATCCCTCTTCTTGTAAATCGGGATGATTTCCGCCCCGGACCAAGAGGTTGAGAATGGTGTTCCCCCGGCAGTGAATTAATCAGGGTCGTGATGTAAGGAACCCAGAGGTCGCTGTTCTGTTTGAATAGATCTGGGGGTATACAATCAGGCCCTGGTGCCTTACCGCTCGGAATGTTCCTTAGTACCACCTCAACCTCCTTGCTACTAACCGTCATGGGTGAATCAACACTTATAAGCGGAACAGTCGTTTCACTCTCCATACCCTGGTGATATTGGGCTTCGAAGAAGGCAACCCAGTGGAGTGGATCCACATTGTTATTTGGGGTAATCAACCTTTGCCCGTTCCCCCATTTTATTAGGTCCCAGAACCGGGTCATGTTCCTCCCATTACAAGCCAACAACAGATCCTTCCATCGTTCCTCATCCCAGTCTCTTTTAGCATCTCTTAAACTGGATTTATAGTGTGCCCTAGACTGTTGGATGGTAGTGTGGTTCCTAGATTTGATGGCTTTCACAAGGGCTTTATGAGAGGACCTACAGCGGTCGTTATACCATGAGATGGGTTCTGACTTACATTTCACTCTTATCGGGTTAGAATTTATAAAGAACCTTTTCAATCTACAAAAGAGCTCTTTGTGGATTACTGGCAGTTTAGCATTGAGTGTCTCCTGCGAACCGCAATCGTTGATTTCCCCCAATGATCCTAAGACTAATGCCCTGATTTCTAGCATGTTCTTTTCGTCAAGGGCCACCTTGTCCCAATGGACCCTTCTCAGATCGTTACCCAGTATTACGTGGTTAGGGCTACAATCCGACTCCATAATTGCTGTTGGGCCAAAACTCAAACCATTCAATGTAAGCACCAAGGGGTTATGGTCGCTTTCGGGGTGGAGATGTACTTCCATGTCTAAGACATGATGCCAAAATTCTACTTTTACTAGGATATAATCTATCCTACTTTTGTGGCGCCCATTATCAAAGGTCGCCACCCCTATTGCATCAGACTTCGTCCTGCCGTTGACTGCCCTGAGGCCCCATTCCAGACACAACCCTTTAACCTGAAGTGCTACCTCGGTCCATTTTTTAATAGGTTGGAGATCCAACTGTGGCACACCCCAAAGAGCATCCACCTCCTCGCTAAGCCTACCATCATCTAAATCCAGTGGCTCAAAACATGTGTTAAAATCTCCTGTGATGATCAAATTGGTGTTATGGACGCTCTTGGCTAAAAGGGTCTCAAGGGTTGCTATAACCTTAGAGCTCCTGCCCCCCTGTTGCCCTCTGGCGTAAACATTAAACAGATGTAGATCGAGACCTCCTGAGGATCTTACTCTTATGGCGAGAATGTCGGGATTGTCAAGAGGTATCTCATCCACAGTTATCCCCTCATTTTGCCTGACCCAACATGTTAGACCTCCAACCGGCCTCCCCCTCAAACCCTTGATTGCCGGTTTCGAAAAGTTTAAATAACCAATATGGAATACATTGACCACAGACCAGGTTTCTTGGAATGCTCAGATATCTACTCCGTTAATAAAGGATGACCAATCGGCTGACCCAACTTTAGATTCCAAGCCCGCTATATTCCACGAGGAAATGATCATAGATTCTTCCTGTGAGATAGAGGGCAGGGACCCAATAGCAGCTTCTGGGGCCATGGGGCAGCAATCCAGGGTCGTTATAGCCATGGTGGCTGTGGTAGAGGCCGGGGTTAGGACCGTAAGATCAGCTGGAATAGAATGGCTGGTAGTGGATGACACTCCTCCTAACCCAAGAACATCGGTCAATGCTCCCCCTAGGGTGCCCGCCCACTGTCAATCTATTTCTTCAAGTGAAGAAAGAGCATCGAAGCGATTGTTAAGCTGAATAGAAAAGTCAGGCCTAGGATGGTTATGTCATACTATATGGGCATCCCGGTGACTCCGGGGCGGGTGCTGTTGGTAAAAGAAACGAAGGGGGAGAATGGCAATGGAGGCCCCATCAACTATTTTGTAGCTGGCTCCCTCTAGAATGTGATGGACAAAACCCGGGGACCTAAAGCTTAGTACTACACAGTCCCCTTTTAAAGATTTGGCAGATTGCCCAACCCATTCAATCCGTCTGGCCATTTTGAATTCCTCAAATTGGCCGTCCCCAAGATCAGTCATTTTATTCAAGTAGTGTAGGGCCTTGTTTTTAAGGGAAGACCAATGTTCTTCTGTGCCCTGGGGAAGGGTGGGAACATTCGCCAGGATGATCATGTAGGGGGACGCTTCGGGGGGCAGATGAAGGTAGGGATACCTCAATTGACGACCAACATTGCTGTTATTGTTCAACCTCCAAGGGCTCTTTGGCGCCGATATCCTTTGGTTGGAAGTTGTCTCGACATTGCTGGACCCACTTGACTGGATGGTCCTTGTGCTTCCAACTATATCTGCCCCAACCTTGTGTAAATTAGCTTGTACCATAGCACCACGCTGGTCCTTATGAATGTCCCCCACCACAGCTAAAGTGTTACTGGTAGTGGCGCCCTTAGGGTACTGAGCCTGGCCCTCTTGTGATAGGCATGCCAAAACGTCCTCAATCCTTGCTAGCCTGGTGTTAACAGAGTCAAATCTTTTGATGAGCGGCTCAAGTAGGACAGCTAGTTGCTCCTTTAAAGCAGAGGAAATTTCACTTCTACTCATAGGGTGGTTAGAATCAGTAGAAACTTTAAAAGAGTTATCACTGGGTGCTGAGGGTGCAACACTTGAGCTACCAAAAACAAATACCCCTTTCGTAGCAGTAGATGGCAAAAGAGGTTTTTGTTTCATGGTACTGCGTCCCTTCCTTACTTTTTTCGGTGGCATTTTATTGTTTTTCCCTACCACTTTCATCCATCTTGTAGTAACACCTGCGGGGGTGCACGAAGATCTCGGAGTAGGCGGCGGGTGGTGCTCAGGGCTGATTGTAACTCGACTGGGCGTCCTGGTCCGGGAGCGGACATTGGAACCATCCGCTTCAGGTGTTAACTGAGTGGCATTTGAAGGTGCACAAGGCAGGGACCTCCCCCCTAATGTCCTGGGGTCTAATGAGAGTCTTCGCTCGGTGCCTCTATTTCATGGATTAAAACAGATTCCGCTCTTTTTAGGAAAGGGTCCAAAGTACCAACCACCCTGCCAGCCGTTTTCCGTTTTTTCATTGTAGCACTGCTATAATATGAACGCGACCCACGTTCGCACTTACTACCACAAGGAAGAGGAACAATATAACTACTGAAGTAATGTTAAACAGACCTGCTCCAGGTGCCAGGGGGACGGTGGGTTGCACTGAACAATAAGGTGGCCCAGCCCGGCCTCCTCCGGCCTTGGATGGCCGCAGACGGCCCTGCCCTTGTCCCGGCCTTCTCCCGACGCGTCCCGTGCGCGTCCTCGCGGGGCGAGGGACTAGGCGGACCTTTAAGCGCCTCCTGGCGCGTGCTGCACTGGCGTCCTGGCCCAAGGGATCCTGGGTGCTGTAGTTGTCCAGGGCCAGCGGAGCCAAGCCCGGCCGGACCTTGTTACTGACAAGGGGGGCGGAGCCGAGCCCGTCCACAGGAACGGCAGGGCAACAGAGAGCAAACAGGTAAAGAATGTCCTCGCAACGGTTGCAGGTGAGCGCCCAAGGGAAACAAGGGCTCCGCACTAGGGGGACCTTTAAGCGCCTCCTGGCGCGTGCTGCACTGGCGTCCTGGCCCAAGGGATCCTGGGTGCTGTAGTTGTCCAGGGCCGGCGGAGCCAAGCCCGGCCGGACCTTCGTTACTGACAAAGGGGGCGTAGCCGAGCCCTGCCACAGGAATTGCAGGGCAACAGAGAGCAAACAGGTGAAGAATGTCCTCGCAACGGTTGCAGGTGAGCGCCCAAGGGAAATTTTTACATTTATTGTTTTTCTCGTGTACACACCATGTGGGAGATAGATAATAATTTTCAACTCGGTGTGCTCCATGCACTAGATAGATTGAATCTGGTATGTTGTAATGCTGAATCGATATTATCAGTATAATTAGGCTATCTTTAGCATATTTACGCATTGCAATTATTTGTACATATTTACTTATTCAGCACAGACAATGTTTACCTTTACATGGCCACCATCGGTACGAATTTGTCCTTTTAAAATTGACGATATGATTCAGTCATTTGCCCTTCGCTCTACGCTATGTACAACACAGCGCAATCGTGATTTGCACTATTACGTCCAATAATGTTTCATTTACAAGATTATTTTATCTGGCTGATCATGATGTGGATATTATCTGTGTACATTAGCCTTTTATGCACTTATATTGATTCTTAGATCGTTACAACATGGCCGCCAACGATACTGACATGTCCTATTTCTATGTTGATGTTTTGTACTCGTGCATAACTTTATTAGCTACCTTTTTTGGTGTGTTCATTTCACGTGATCAAGACTGTCAGCAGTCGAAACGCGTTGTGGATTAAACTTGGATTAATTACACTATTGTCCTGCCTCTTATCCTGAGAGCGTACGATACTTATTTTGTTGCTTTGGATATATATATTATCTACTGGCGGTCGCCAGTAGATAGTTATAGTTAGGACCGTGTTTCCATAGGAAATCTCAAAATTCTATTTTGAATAACTTTGGCGCCGGCTGACGAATCTTCGCGAAATTTTCAAAACTAATGGGGCGCTCCGCTCAGCTCCTACCCTGAAAGTCTCGGAGGGATTCGTCAAGCGGGGGCCGAGAAAAAAGGGGGGGTCCCAAAACGCGTTTTCCCCGTGCATTTTCCCATAGGACCTTTATTCGAAGGTACAGCCCGAACGGCTGAACAGAATTACTTGAAATTTGGCAGAGAGGTAGTCCTCAGGTCAGGCATGTGCCTTTTGGATATATGGTGTCAATCTGTTCAGTAGTTCCTGAGAAAATTGCAGTTAAAAGCACATACATATCTATAGCCGCGCACAGTGCGCGCACCGCGCGCGCACCCTAACGTGCGCAAGCGTAATTCTGATTGGTTGTTACATGTCAGTCAACGTTCGAATCGGTCGAAATCAGGAAGTGTCGGCCGCCATTTTGTTTGTTTTCAGTGCGAGAGTGGAAAAGGAAGGTGGCGAACGTGAAAAGGGGGCAGGGTAGAGAGTTCCTGACCCCCTAGCCTTTGTCAGGGGGTCCCTGAAGGACCCCGAAGGCAGAAAAAAACATTTACATTTTTTTTTTTGTAAATCGCGGGGGTGCAAAACATTTTTAATACGTAGTTTATTGAAAAATAAATATGTAAAAAAAATAATAATACATACATAACTTAGCATTTAAAAAACCGTACAAATTCACTGAAAAAACCATAGGTTTCACACACGTTATAGTTAGGAATTAGCATTTTAAAAACTTTGCAAATTCACTTAAAAAACCATAGGTTTCACACATGTTATAGTTAGGTGGATATTTCACTCGTAAAAAACCAATGAAATTCCCCCGTCATAGTTAGTTCAGATAACTATGACTCGCGCGACCGCCACTCTATCACAAGGATGATGTCATTAGTGATGTCAAGAGTGATGCCACTGCACATGTCATGAGTGATGTAATATGTGACGTCATGAGCAGAGGATTGCGGGCGCGCGAGTTATAGTTATCTGAACTAACTATAACGGGGGAATTTCATTGGTTTTTTACGAGTGAAATATCCACCTAACTATAACATGTGTGAAACCTATGGTTTTTTAAGTTTATAAGTTGCTCTTCCATATTCTAATATATATATGGGACATCTGAGAAGGGTAAATAATCCACTTCCAACTTCTGCTCATAAGATTATTAAGAATTCCACTCTTTTTTCAAGACTATCAAATATGGAGGACTCCTTGGTTGCTCTTCATAAAGGCAGACCCTCTTCTGGGTCTAATAGTATTCTTGCTCCATCTACTGCTGGGAAGGCCACCACTAAACGCCTAAAAAAGGATTCTCCCTCTCCTACAAAATCTGCTTCACCTGTTTCAATGGAACTTTTGCTGGAGGGAGGAAATATGTGCCTGAAGACCATTTATGGAAGAAACTAATTCTAAAGTGCAGGTTCTCGCCCATAAGTGGTCCCAAATGGAGGAAAGGTTGAATACAGCGGAGCTGAGCATTACCTCTCTTGGCTCTGCTGTAGGTAAGATTCAATCTCTTCAAACCAAAATCTCTTCCCTCCATCAACAAGTCGAAAATTTGGAAAATAAAAGCTGACAGAACAACCTACACCTTTATGGTTTTCCTGAGGGGTCGGAAGGCTCTGATCCTGTCTCTTCTTTAAGTCCTTTCTTCCCAAGCTTTTACTTTAAGCCCTTTCTTCCCAAGCTTTTAAATATGCCTGAAGACTCATCTTCATATTCAAAGGGCCCATAGACTGGGATATCAGTCAGCATATGTCTCTCATGCATGTAAACCACGAGGAGTCATCACATACTCTCTTGAATACACTGACCTACTCAAAGTTCTAGCAGCTGTTAAATCTTTGAAACGTATTTCTTGGCCAGGTAACCCTGTATTTTTCTCCCAGGACTATGCCAAATCTACGTCTGATAGACGCAAAGATAACCTCAATTTAAGGTCTGATCTTTGTTTTCTTGGTGCTCGATTTGGCCTGATACATCCTTGCCAATTTAAAGTTGCTAACAAAAATAAGACTACTACATATGAGGATCCGGTCAAGTTGAAGAGTTTTATTAATGCACATACAATCGAAAACATGGACACTTCAGGTCCATTTTCCGCTCCTTAAGCCGTGTTCTTTTCATGTTATCTTCTTACCTTCATTATTTTCTTATTCAGAATTCGGAATGTTACTTAAATGTTGATAATAATATGTTCCAACTCTTGTTACTTCTATAGATTGCTCAGGGGCCTTGTCTTTTTTATTTCTTATAATTTTCATTATAAGTTAATATTGATTATTAATTTTTTATTTGCTTCCCTGCAGGTATATTATTCGTGTTTGTGTCTGTCCCCTTATCTTGTAATACGTCCTGTGCTCCTCTCATGCTCATCCTATTGATCCCTAATGTGCCATCTGTTCCATGTGGCCTCATCCCCCTCCAACCTTTCCTTGGATCCTACTTCTCATAGGTATGTTTTAGCGGTTTTCCTTTTTGTTAATATTGTACTATTTTCTATTATATGGATTTCTTTCTCTTTTTTGTTATCTTTATTACTTAATTTCTTATTTCTAGTCTCCTCTTTCTCTCTCTTTCTCACATCTAATTCTTGTTTTTCTGTATCTCATTTTTTTGTATACATATGTCATGATAAGGTCTATAATGTCCTTCTTTCTTGTTTGGTATGAATTGTTGTATTTTTTATTTTTCAAAAGTTGTTTATGTCTCTGAAAATCGTTTCTTGCAATGTCAGGGGTTTAAACTCTCCTATTAAAAGACAGCATGTTTTGTCCAATTTGGCGCATCTGGGTGGGTGCTAGTATGGCTCTGATTCAGGAGTCGCACCTCACAGAGCATGGATCTTTAAAACTTAGAAGTGGATGGGTGGGTGAAGTTTTCTTTTCTCCTGGTGATGGTAAAAGGAATGGAATTGTCACGTTGTACCACAAATCGTTATGTGCTAAGCTGATTTCCCAAACTTCTGATGATGTTGGGAGATGGTTGTATACTTACATTGTTGATCGGAGGGGTTCCAGTCTCTTTGTTAAATATTTTTTCCCCCACGATTAGTGACTCTCATTTTTGGTCTGATCTGAATCAGGCTCTTGCTAGCCATCCTGATGAAAATGTTATCCTAGCTGGAGATTGTAACCAGGCATTTGATCCTTTTGTTGATCGTAATTCCAAGGTCACTTTTGTACCAAACAGCACCCACAAGCTTTGTGTCCAAACTGTTAAGCAATGGAAGCTAGTAGACACGTGGCGTCTCTGCAATCCTTCCCTAAGAGAATATACTTATTTCTCCCCGTCCATCAAACCCAATCCCGAATTGATTATTTTTTGTCTCACATATTATTTTGCAGTCTCTATGTTCTGCTGACATCGGATCAATTTTCATTTCGGATCATGCTCCTGTTTCCCTTCAATTGGATTTACCTCTACATTCCTGTGCCCCTGGCAGATGGCGCTTTAACAATTCACTCCTCCTGGATCCTAATTTTACCCCTTCCTTTGAAGGTTTTTTTTCATGATTATTTTCTTCTTAACCAAACAGACAACCTGCCCTTTCATATCATTTGGGATGCTTTTAAAGCAACAGTACGAGATTTTATTATCTCATATGCTAAGAAGCAAAAAGCATCACATGCTTATACGTCTGACCTTTTGACCCAGATAAAGAGACTGCAACACTCCTTTTATACTTCCAAATCAAAAGAATGTCTATCTGAACTTATTCGGGCTAAACTCCAGTTTAACAAAGAGTCCACAGAAAATGCATTGCTGTTCTTGTTAAAATCCAGTGCAAAATTTGATGGTGGTCAGAATAAGATGGATAAGTTATTGGCAAATTACCTTAAAGTTAAGTATTGATTCCAATATTGATGCTGACCAGGTGCCGAGATATTTGGACTCGGAATGAATTCGCTCAATATTATAAGTCTTTATATACATCTGAAAATGTGACGTCTGACTTGGATATTTCTAAATTTCTTTCTTCTACTCATAGACCTGCTGACAAATATATTGACCTCTCACTGTTAGAAAATGATATCTCACAGTCAGAATACCACATTGCACTAAATACACTAAAAAAAGATAAGGTCCCAGGCCCAGACAGCTTAACCACTGAGTTTTATTCACATTTTGCTAAATTACTTCTTCCCAAATTGTTAATTTTGGTAGCCTCCTTTATTTCTTCTGGCTCTTCTTCTGGCTCCTTTTTAGATGCTTTGATCTGCCTTATCCCTAAGGAAGGTTGAGACCCTCATTTCTGCAAAAATGATGGGCCAATATCACTGGTTAATGTTGATTATAAATTATTTTCTAAGGCTTTAGTCCTGAGACTTCACTCCTATCTTCCTTATTTGATTGGTAAAGAACAATGATGTTTTGTCATGGGAAGATATCTTTCAGACAACACCCGTCTTGTCGGATGGATGAAACAGTATCTGGTGACACAAATATGACTGCTCTGGGAGGCGCGGGACAAGATTGTTAGCCGAGGACCCAGTGCAAAGAGCACGCTGAGAATGACACAGAAGGGAATATAGTGCCACAGGAATGCTTATTAAAAAATGGGCGTACTACTGGAAATAGTCATAATCGTTTTATGGTGAAAGGGGCACAATTCTATGTAAATAAGATTACACTTATAAGAGGAAACAGTAAAAGGGTGCAAGGCGTGGGTATAGAGAGGACAGTGTCAAACCTCACGAAATAGAAGATTTAATGGAGCTATCTAATGTGCTGGGAGTGAGACTGGATATAATGTTATAATGATGGATATAATGGAGCTATCAAATGTGCTGTGAGTGAGACTGGATATAAATGCCCCTTAATTTGATTGCACTTTTTAAAAAAAAAAGAAAAAAGTCCAGTGAATCCAAACAGTGTACATTTTAGTTTAGAAAAATCATACAACATAAAAAGGACCACATTTGAGACTTCCTGTTAGGCTTGCTTAGCATGTTAGTCATAAACATGCCCCAATGCAAGACAAACAGTACAATGTATTCCCGCAAGTAGTTTGGCAGCAATACAGTTTAAAAATTGTATACGCTGGCACAAGGAACAGTGCATAGTTCGTTGAACTGATATAGTTTTTAATGGTGAATATATTGACTTTGGGTATACAGAAGCTTCAAGAACTTTATGAAAGCATCAACATTGGAATTGCATATACTGAAATGCCAAAGGTAAACACCTTAGTAAATTCTACCTGAATCACAGGGCTATATCTGCTGATTTTACAAGAAAGCCTCATCCACGAATTCAAAAGCACTGATGCACTAGCCAAGCGTCCTGCATTGGTTCCACCCGCTGTCCAGCTCTTCAGTTTTGGCAGAAAACTACGTAGGTAGACCCCGAGCTCAAAGCCTTTGATAAAAACAACTAAGCAAACCATTCCAAAATGTTTCCAAGTGTACAGTTCTCATACCTGTTTGCATCAGTATGAGGCACAAATTGTGCACGAGGTCTCGAGTGCTGAAACGAAACCTCTTGAGAGGTGTTGTGAGTAGCAGTCTGTAGGGCACAAGACTCGATGTTTGGCATGCCGATCGCTCTCCCCTTGCCCAGCCTACGCACAATTAGAGACATCAAGCTACCTAAAATCATATTTCAACCGATCTGTAGCCAATCAAGGGGCGTATTAACAAGGGCTTTATCTCCGCTTTTTTGGCTTTAAAAGCCAATGAAGCGGAGATAAAAATATCGCCCTATCAACAACAGGGTGCTAACATGCAAAATCGCATGTTAGCACCCTTTTTCACTACGCTTCCCTTTGCATCTCTAATGAGATGCAAAGTGGGCGTTCCAGAGCAAAATAATAGGAGAAATGTCGCTAAACGACATTTCTCCTATTATCAAGCTTCACATTAACCCTCTTAGAGACAAAAAAAGCAGCGCTAACCACGGTTAACGCTGCTTTTTTACGTCTGCTAATTTTCAGACTTAGCCATTTAATCCAATGGGAGGTGGATTACATGGCTAAGTCCACCATGGGCTATCAACAAGGATATCCCCATCCTTGTAGTTTTATCGCTGCATTACCAGCGATAACCTCCCAAAATGCCGCTATCGCTGGATTTTTTATCGCCTAGGCGGTTAGCGTTGTTAATAACGTGATAACCAGGCAATATTATCCAGCGATAGTGGGCGTTAAAAAAATTAACACTAAGCGCCCTTAGCGTTAATTTTCCCTGTTCCTTGTTAATATGCCCCCAAATTTTTAAAGCAAAGCTCAGCAAAGCCATAATAAGATGCTAAGGCACTGATGCATGAACACTGGGCGACGTTTGGTAAGGAGACACAAAACCACTTTACATATAACCAGCTTGATGGCGAAACATACATATTTTAAACTGGGAGTGGGTACTGAAAAGGAAATTCAGACAAGAAGATTAAAAAAAAGTGAAACCCAGCACAGAAAAAAAATAGATTGTGCTATCCGCTGCGATTGTGGGTGATATGTACTAAAAGTAAAGAAATAGCCTGGCCTCCACTTAGAATACCAATAATCGATCACAGTGAGGAAGGTAAGTGTAGTTGCAGAATGCAGGTGGGGAAACACAAGCACGTCTGAAATCAATACAGACAACATACCTCAAAAACAGAAAAGGTCCACTGACAACAGAGAATCGCAGAATATGACAAACCCTGCTTGCCCTATGTAGAAGCATAAGTTTGATGTGTTTCAAGGCTTGTACACCATGTTAGTCTGTGGCACCAATATTTATGGATCTTATTTTTATTGCTGATTATTTTTAAATATGCATACGGTTGAAGATTCTACTATGATGCCTACCGTAGGAGTGCTGTGTCTGTGCAGACAGGGCCCGGGATTGTGCTACGGGTGTGCAGACAGGCCTATGAACAGGCACAGCTGTGCATGGCTCCAGCAGAGAGGATACGGAAAGCGTGCGGGCTGTGCAGACAGAGTGTGGAGGTGGAAATGGCTGTGCAGACTATGAAGTGCATGGGCCATGCAGGCGAGGCCACGGAGGGTGCATGCCTGCACGGTGTAGTGCAGACAGTGTATGGAGGTCTACAGTAAGGGCTGTGCAGTGTATGAGGCTGGATGGGGCCGTGCAGACACTGACAGAAAATGAAGGTGGGAGGGGCTCTGACGGTAGGAAAGTGCACAAGACTGTGCTGTGCAGGCACGGTATGAAGGTGCAACGGGCTGTGCAGGCAGGGTCTGATGGCGCACGGGTTTATGCAAGCAGGGTATGAAGGTGCACAGGGTCTTGAAGGCAGTGCTGTGCAAGGTACACAAGGCTGTGCAGGTAGTATACGAAGGCGAAAGTGTGGTGTGTGAAAGCAGGGGGTGCACCACACGGGACTATGGACACCATGTATAAGTACACATTAAACCTTCTCGGGTGGGTGCTGGACCATTCAATGCTTGGCCTCTCTGCTGAAGCTACCAACTAACCTGGCATGCTTGTGGCATCTGGTATTGTGTGCGTGAAGCAAGCATCTACATTATCAGATAACCGGGCCGGACCACCAGCTTTTGACTCTGATCTAGAGGTCCCATGCTCTACAAATCTAGTGCAAAATAACCCCAGAATGCAGTGCACACATTGAAATTCAAGCAGTTGGATGATGTAGCGCTTTTTCACATCGCTAAGAAGGCGGGAAGCAGCTTTTCATTACAAATAACACTTATTTTGTGGTTTTAGTTGTACATAAGAGTTGCAGCATTTTACATCCATGCAGAGAAGGCGCAGCTAACCTCTTAAAATGAACAAAACCCACTGTTTTACAGGGGGATCCCGAAATAGTAAAGCGAGCCAGCCCCGAGCAACTGTCTGGGGACCATTCTAGGCATGTGCAGAACGAGATGGGCTCTGTTGCTGTTAATTCTTAGAATGGAGATCCCCTTATTAGTAGTTTGTTTGCCTCTCTCACGCTCGAGATTCATAATAGATTTGAAATCTCAGAGTTGAATCAGAGAGAAATAAAGTCTGCCTGCGAAGTTTTTGAGAAAAAGATAGATGACTTAAGTGGAAGGACTCTAGCTTTAGGAGTGGAAGCGAGTGATCTTAAAGCAATGGCGCAAGTAAACAGAAATGAGATAGAAAATCTGAAAGTAAGGGTAAGAGATCAGGATGAAAAGGTGGAGAGGTTGGAGAATTTCCAAAGGAGAACCAACCTAAAAATCTTAAGACTTCCTGAGGGCAAGGAAGGAAGTGATATCAAGAGTTTTGTGGTACAATTGTTCAAAAAGGAGCTTCAGCTGGAGGAATCATAAGATGAAATTGCTAGAGACATCGAAAGGGTTCACAGAGACCGTTTAGGTTAAATGTAAACAGGGCTAAACCTAGGAGAATTCTAGTTAATTTCCTCTCGTACTCCTTAAAAGAAAAAATCCTGGCCAAGGCTCTGAAGAATAAATCGCTAGATCTGGATGGGGTTAAAATTGAAATAAGATCAGACCTCTCAGTTGCAACATCTAATAGGCAATGGGAGTTGGGGAAAAGAATGGAGCCCTTGAGAAAGTTGGGGGCTTCGGTTCAATTGAAATTTCCAGCTTTACTTAAGGTGATGTTAAACAACAAAATGCATTCGTTCCGATTTGTGGAGGAGGTCGACAAATTTATTGAGGAGCTTCAATCGGACGTCTAGCAAAAAGATCCTGCTTAATTTGCTCTACTCTGTATATATTTGTATGTATTTGATTAGAATCCGTTGGCACGCCCTGGGCTTTCATTGGCCATGGGAAGATGGTTAGGGTTTTCCAAGGGTGGGGAGGTGGTGTGGGGGGAGCACAGGGTGGGGAACATAAGGGGAAAAAAAAATACCTCAAATGTCTTGTTCTACACCAAATCAGTCAGCAATGCTAGCCTTTTCTTTTTTTTTTTATCTTAGGGGATGTCTAGAAATAGGGTTAACGAAATACATTTTTTAGCATGGAACGTAAATGGGCTTCCGGTAAAGAGCAGAAGAGACAGGATAATGTTGTATGTATAAGAATGCCTAGCACAAGTTATTATCCTGCTAGAGACACAACAGAAGAAGAAAGTAGGGAGTTCTTTAAATCGCAGAGGTGGGTTGCACATGCTGTAGATACGAATAAGACATTGGTTACAAAGGGGGTAGTATTATTGGTTAAGCAAGGAACAAATATCTCAGTAGAAAGAAGTGTCTCTAATAGTGCAGGAAGGTGGCTTGTAGCAAAGTTAAATATTTTTGGTCAGAATTATACTTTGGTTGGTTATTATGGGTCGAAACAGGATGAAACAGGTCCATTAGATGAGCTGGCAAATGAGGTTTCCCAGATCAGATTATAATGGCAGGAGATTTTAATACCGTTTTAGACCATAAAATGGATAGATCACAGCACAGTAGAGCGGCGTGTAATCCTAAAATGTCGTCTAGAGTTCGGATGCTGATGGCCCAGTGGGGTCTTTGTGACATATGGAGGTGCATGGCAGGGCCGCAACTAGGCCTGGGCGAAGCACTACGCTACGCTCGCGTAGTTTGCGAAGTTCGCGCTACTTCGCGCTACGCGAACTGCACGTAGCACAGTGCGAACACGCGTAGCGTAGTGTTGCGTAGTGCTGCGGTCATTTTTTGCTTGCTCGCGGTCCTCAACGTCAAGTTGGCGACCGCGAGCAAGCAAAATGACATCCTGGCGAGACTTTTTCCTTGTTCGCGATCGCGAGCATGGAAAATAAACCTCCCGGCAAGATTCCCAACGCGAGAAGGTCAGGTTTCTCATTGCGAGGGGTCGCGTATGCTCGCGACCGCTCGCGATGAGAAACTACCAGTTCGCGTTGAGAAAGCTGCAGCTCGAGTAAAAATCTACTCGAGCAGCAGAAAACTACAGCTCGCACTGTGCAAGATGCCATTTTCAATGATTGCACAGTGCCGGTTGCTTGTCCGCACTGTGCAATCATTGAAAACAACATCTTGCACAGTGCGAACATGTTACTTCGCAGTTCGCGAAGTGCTACGCGTAGCTCGCGTAGTGCGAACTTCACTTTGCGTAGCTTCGCGAAGTGCTACTTCGCGAACTACGCCCACCCTTAGCCGCAACTTGGTTTTACCTAATACAACAAGAAGTATAAACATAAATCTTGTATTGATTACTTTTTGATCGACAGGGTACTAAAGGACGCGGTAGTCGAAGTCAAACACATTGGTGCACACCTGTCTGATCATTCACCTATTCTCCTTCATTTGAGGTTAGGAGAAAGGAGTGTATGTTCTAGGTGGATGCTAGATCGTACAATTTTATTGGAGGAGGAGGTTATCGAGATTTTAAGAGTGGAGACCGAAGAATGTTTTGAAAGTAATTTAGGTTCAGCTACGATTGGGACAGTCTGGGATGCTTATAAAGCTTATTTAAGTGGAAGACTAGGTACTTTAGCGGCAAATAATAGGCGAGCTTACTATGGAAAAGTTCTGGGACTAGAAGAGCAGATCCAGAAGTTAGAGGGGGTTTTGAATAACCTAGGTGGACTGGAGGAAGGCGAGAGGGAGCTGGCCGAAATCTCGAAGCTTAGGGCCGATTTGTCAGGAGTTATAAGTGATCGTGTTAGAAAGAGGTGGGAGGCCAGCCAGTTGGCCCATTTTGAGTACAGCGAAGGATGCAGTAAATTATCAGCATGGAAGGCGCAGAGTGATCGGGTTAGAAACTTTATAAAAGAGATTATTTGTGAAGATTCAGGGGCAGTGTTGAGTGATAGCCAAGGGATTAGTATGGCTTTTTTTAGACAATTTGGGAGAGTATACAAAGAAGATCTGGTTATAAATGAGGTGGTTGTGTTGCCCTGGCTGGAGCATTTAGAGCCTCTTCCTGAGGAGGCAATGGATGCCCTAGATGATGAGATCACAGTGGAGGAGCTTGAAGAGGCGATAAGGGGGGAAGCGTGGGAAGGCTCCAGAGCCAGACGGCCTCCCTCTTGAGGTCTACAAAGCTTTGGCCGGTACTATAATTCCTATTTTAAGCCTACTTTTTAACACGATATTTCAGACAGACACTGCCTCTCCCGATTCTTGGAAGGAAGCCATTATAACCTTAATTCCAAAACCTGGGAAATCCCCTGAAAAAAAGTGGATTCGTATAGGCCCAACTCTCTGCTAAATGCAGATTATAAGGTATTTGCAAAGGTTATGGCGGTAAGGCTGAATGGTTTTATGCCTCGGATGGTAACTGAAGCTCAAAAGGGGTTTATAAGAGGAAGAGCGCTGAAAGAGTTGATGTTCTCATTGGTTGGCTCTATTGACATGGCAACTGCTTTTGGCCTCCCCCTGGCAGTAATAGCGTTAGACGCAGCTAAGGCGTTTGACCGTGTCAACTGGGCCTATCTGCAGAATGTGGTTAAACATTTTAATCTAGGTCCCGACTTCGGCAGAGTTTTAAAAAGTATTTGCGCCGCTCTGGAAGCCAGTGTTAGTTAATGGGGCACTGACTCCTCCAGTAAAGATCATGAGAGGTACTAGGCAGGGGTGCCCCCTTTCACCGCTATTGTTTGACCTCTACATTGAGTCACTGGCCAGGAAACTTAGGAGTTGTAATAATATTTTGCCCTTTGAGTTTAACGGTTGGACAGAGAAGGTTGGGCTGTACACAGATGATATCTTAATTTTTACAAACCTTGCAAAAACCATGAGGTCTGTGATGGAATTAACAACTGAGTTTGGCTGGTTACATTAACGAAGACAAGGCAGAAGTGTTCAAGCCAGGCGGCAACAGTAGGGTTTAGTACGTGCAAAGTCACACTTTAGATTAAAATATATGTGGATGTATGCCCTTTCACAAAGATTAATCAAGTGACTAGCTCATCTAAAAAAACTACCCAAGGTCTTCAGGGAACTATGCATGCAATCCATCTAATCAGGAGATCCTAAAGCCGCGGCCGGCATGCTCATGGGAGGGAGGGGGGAGCGTGGGTAAAATAAAAATAAGCAAATAATAAAACGTTACCAATCAGAGCGGGGGTCCCCGCTGGTGCCCGCCCGGACGCTGCTTCAGGTTCAGCCGGTTCCCATCACCCGTGGTGGTAGCAGTGAACACGAGGTGTGTCTGCCTCCACGAGGAGGCTCTGACGTCACGCTCGTTCCTGGCTGGCTACTGCCTACGTCTTAGCCAATCCAGAGCTGCTCCAGCATTGGTTTGAGCAGTAGTGCGCATGTTCTGTTTAGCGCTTAAAAATGTTTGCAACATGCCTGAATATGCGCACTAGGCTGCTCATTAGAAGAGCTGCATGGTACAATCCTCACTCTTCTAATGAGCAGCCTAGTGGGCGCATGTTCGGGCTGGTCACAAAATTTTTAAGCCCTACACAGAACATGCGCACTCTTGCTGTGTGCTCCGCCGACCACCTGATACATATTATTGTCGATGTCATGATGAACTTGCACTGAACTCCTACTGCCCCGCCTCCTTCTGAGCCGACTGCCTCCGGCAGCCTGGGATTGGAAATGTGAGTGACTCAGAGTCTAGAGACTGAGAGTGACGGCAACGCTTGTTATTCATCATGTGGCAACGCTTGTTCCTCAAATTAATTAGTGGGGCAACGCCCAAGCGCCCTAATGGAAGACCGCCACTGCTGGATCATTCCAGTACACGGTGTCCAGCGCTGGTAGGATGTCGCAACCTATGTTCAGCATGGTGCTACGTGATGTCCTGTCTGCTATGATGATATACAAGGACAGTAATATCCATTTTCCCAGGAGACATGAATTGGCGGGTGTGAAGGGTGATTTTTTGTTGGTGCCATTGACTGCACACATGTTGGACTTGTTCCACCACAGGCACGTGAGCACATCTACAGGACCAGGAAACAGTTCCATTCCAACAATGTGCAAGTGCTGTGCCAGGTGGATATGATCATCTCACATGTCTATGCCAAATTCCCTGGCTCGGCCCATGACTCGTACATCATGCGTAACAGCATTGTGCCACAGCTGATGGCTACTCTGCTTCCGGAGCGTGCATGGATTGTGGGTGAGTACGCGGGGCCAAGTATCGTGCTGTGTGTGTGACATGCTGTCCTCTGCCACAGTTATCTTACAAAGTTGGTCTGTGTATCTCACACCTAGGTGATTCTGCATATCCCAACCGCCCTTGGTTGCTGAGCCCACTGCGGAATCCCAGGACCCCAAATGAAGTCCGCTGCAATGATGCCCATGGGAGGATTCGTCGTGTGGTAGAGCGTACTTTCGGTCTCCTGAAGTCACGTTTTCTCTGCCTTGACAAGAGCGGAGGTGCACTGATGTACTCGCCCAAAAAGGTGTGTCAGATTGTAGTTGCATGCTGCATGCTCCAGAACCTGGCCTTGCAAAAGGAGATCCCCCTGCTCCCGGATTCTGATGAGCAGTCGAGGCCCCTGCCTGCAAACCAACCCATGTCCAGTGACGAGGATAGTGGAGAGGAGGAAGGTGTCGACCTGCGTCAACAGCTCATCAACCGCTACTTCACTTGAAGGTGAGTGACAATGTACAACGGGGCCCTTGTCTGCTGATGTCGTTCTTGGTGAAAAGGTCTATGTGAGCTTTGTGACTGCAGCCTGTTGTTGACTCAGTGCTGGCTGCCAATGTTTCTGGTACAGGGTAGTTTGGCACAGATACAGGATGTCTATGTCGGTACAGTTGCTCATAGTAATGTGTGCAGATTGGAGTACCTTGATGACATGTGTTGTGTGATGGCTGTGATGCCACCGCTTGACTAGTGAATATTGTTCTGTTGTGTTTTCATAGGTCCCTTCAGCCTCTCCTTGCCTACAAACAATCCATGCTCCTGGCACATTATAATCATGGTGAACATTGCACATCCTGTGATAAACACTGAGCAGACACAACGACATAGATGTGTGAGGAGTGTTTATTTACAATGGGAACATGTGAGAGGGGAGTGAATATTTATAAAAGGGTGAATTGTGAAGCATTGAGTTGTCAGTGAGGGTAGATGAAACAATCGAGTAGTCACCACACTGATGTGGTGACCCAGTCCAACAGACGGATGCCATTAACAAGGACGTGTGGGGAAGGACAGTCAACAAAGTCAATGCAATAGTGAAGAGGGTTGCCATCATGGCTGGCTCTTTGATTGGCATTTGGCAGGTGCTTTGCCACGGGTTCCTCCCTTGGATTTCTTCGGACGGCCCTTTGGTCATTTGGCAGTGGGGCCTCTGCTGCGGGCCAGTGGGGTCTGAGGTGTCCCCCCTCTCCGTGGCTGCAGGGGAGGATGTGGAACGGTCATCCGGCAGGCCACCGGAGGGAGGTGGAAGTGTTGGTTGTACCGCAGGCCTGTCCTTCAGAACCGCCACTAGGTGGCCCAAGAGGTCCACGATTTGGCCCATGCGGGTGACTATGGACCTCAGCAGCAGGAGGAGCTCACGGGCATCTTCCTGAGCCTGGCCCGTTTGTCTCTGGACCCGTTCATAGGGCCCAAGGACTCTGGTGATGTTGTCCAGGGTTTCGGTCCCAGTGTCCTGTTGGCTTAGACTCCCCCTTGCCCTCCCACCTGCCCTGCTGTCACGCACCTGTGGCCTCACCACTGTAGGCACCTGACTACTCTCCCTGCCCTCCTCAGTTGGTGGGGTGGGGTGGTCATCCTCTGGGACGGGGAAAGTGTTGCAGGCAGCACTGGTGGTGGTGGAGGCCGCACAGGTCGTTCCAGCAGGGGTCAGCGTTGTTGTTGTTGATGTGGTGGTGGGGGGGATAGTGGGGTCCAGGGACCTGTTGCGACCAGGCATACCAGATGGACTGTCTTCAGCCTCCGCATCCTCAAATTCCAGGGAGTCCTCATGAGAGAGTCCATGTTCTGGGGGTGGAGACTGGCTCTGCAGGTTGATGTTGTCGTCCTCTGCAGTCAGTTGTTGGTCACCTGTGGGACAGAGGGGAAATAGTCATTGACGTGCACCCCTCAAGCTTGGTGTTCGATGTATCTTATTTGCAGGTTATGCAACATACAGTTAACTATTCCACACATTGTATGTCTGCACAGTAATGTGCATCATGACATGATGTGGAGGTACATACATTACTTGTCCATGGGGTGATATATCAATGGATACCATGCCCCACGTGAAGATTTTGTGATTACAATGAAAGGTTGTCATCTGACAACTGGCGGCAGTACAACTTGATGTGAAGCATCTTTGCTGATTACTCTGCCTGGCAGGAGTTACATCTGCGCATGAACTAGCCATTGTCATCTCATGCATACCTTTGTCATGTCCTGTGCTTTGATTCATTTGTTCGAAAGACCATGCTTATTTTGTTTTCATATGGTCTTTGCAGCTCAGCCCCCATAGAAGTTACAGATAGCATTCAGTGCTGTGCTGTGCATGTGTGTGCCCTGATTTGCTTCAACATGGGATTCTGTGACAGTTACATACGCTTAGCTGTCGGCGCACTGTAAATTGATATTGCATCTGTGTAAATTTTGGTGTAATGTGAGGGCTTGTGTTGTCATATGGCTCCATGTTTTTTTAGAGAAATGGTGGGGTGCATGCACTGTCTACTTACCTATTCTGTTGTCACACTGGGGTGGACTTTCTGGCACATGCAGGTGTGTGTTTGAGTGTTCCATCATGCTCAGGGGTGGGACAGGGCTGCCTGGTGGGAGTTGTAGTGCAGGACTCCCACCCCCAAACAGCCCTCCCTGGGAAGTTGGCTACCTACCTGTTAGGTGAGGCTGAACAATACAATGGCTGACATATGCTTCTTTGTGGGAGAGAGTGCTCCATCCTGCTCAGGGGTGGGACAGGGCTGCCTGGTGGGAGTTGTAGTGCAGGCCTCCCACCCACAGACACCCCTCCCTGTGAAGATGGCTACCTACCTGTTAGATGAAGGTGAACAATGCAATGGCTGACACATGCTCTTGGGGGGGGAGTGCTCCATCCTGCTCAGGGGTGGGACAAGGGGGCCTGATGGGAGTTTTAGTGCTGCCTTGCCACCCCCAAACACCCCTCCTTGTAAAAATGGCTACCTACCTTTTAGGTAAAGGTGAACAATGCAATGGCTGACACATGCTTCTGGGTGGGGGGAATGCTCCATCCTGCTCAGGGTAGGACAAGTGGGCCTGTTGGGAGTTGTAGTGCTGCCTTGCCACCCCCAAACAGCCCTTCCTGGGAAGATGGCTACCTACCTGTTAGGTGAGGCTGAACAATACAATGGCTGACACATGCTTCTTTGCAGGAGGGAGTGATCCATCCTGCTCAGGGGTGGGACTGGGCTGTCTGGTGGGAGTTGTAGTGCAGGCCTCCCACGCACAAACACCCCTCCTTGTGAAAATGGCTACCTACCTGTTAGGTGAAGGTGAACAATGCAATGGCTGACACATGCTTCTGGGTGGGAGGGTGTGCTCCATCCTGCTCAGGGGTGGGACAGGGCTGCCTTTTGGGAGTTGTAGTGCAGACCTACCACCCCCAAACAGCCCTCGCTGGGAAGATGGCTACCTACCTGTTAGGTGAAGGTTAACAATGCAGTGGCTGACACATGCTTCTGGGTGGGAGGGAGTGCTCCATTCTGCTCAGGGGTGGGACAGGGCTTCCTGGTGGGAGTTGTAGTGCAGGCCTCCCACCCACAGACATCCCTCCCTGTGAAGATGGCTACCTACCTGTTAGATGAAGGTGAACAATGCAATGGCTGACACATGCTCTTGGGGGGGGGAGTGCTCCATCCTGCTCAGGGGTGGGACAAGGGGGCCTGATGGGAGTTTTAGTGCTGCCTTGCCACCCCCAAACACCCCTCCTTGTAAAAATGGCTACCTACCTTTTAGGTAAAGGTGAACAATGCAATGGCTGACACATGCTTCTGGGTAGGGGGGAATGCTCCATCCTGCTCGGGGTAGGACAAGTGGGCCTGTTGGGAGTTGTAGTGCTGCCTTGCCACCCCCAAACAGCCCTTCCTGGGAAGATGGCTACCTACCTGTTAGGTGAGGCTGAACAATACAATGGCTGACACATGCTTCTTTGCAGGAGGGAGTGCTCCATCCTGCTCAGGGGTGGGACTGGGCTGTCTGGTGGGAGTTGTAGTGCAGGCCTGCCACGCACAAACACCCCTCCTTGTGAAAATGGCTACCTACCTGTTAGGTGAAGGTGAACAATGCAATGGCTGACACATGCTTCTGGGTGGGAGGGTGTGCTCCATCCTGCTCAGGGGTGGGACAGGGCTGCCTTTTGGGAGTTGTAGTGCAGACCTACCACCCCCAAACAGCCCTCGCTGGGAAGATGGCTACCTACCTGTTAGGTGAAGGTGAACAATGCAGTGGCTGACACATGCTTCTGGGTGGGAGGGAGTGCTCCATCCTGCTCAGGGGTGGGACAGCGCTGCCTGTTGTGAGTTGTATTGCAGGCCTCCCACCCACAGACACCCCTCACTGTGAAGATGGCTACCTACCTGTTAGATGAAGGTGAACAATGCAATGGCTGACACATGCTTCTGGGTGGGAGGGAGTGCTCCATCCTGCTCAGTGGTGGGACAGGGCTGCCTGGTGGGAGTTGTAGTGCAGGCCTCCCACCCACAGACACCCCTCCCTGTGAAGATGGCTACCTACCTGTTAGATGAAGGTGAACAATGCAATGGCTGACACATGCTTGTGGGTGGGAGGGAGTGCTCCATCCTGCTCAGGGGTGGGACAGGGCTGCCTTTTGGGAGTTGTAGTGCAGACCTACCACCCCCAAACAGCCCTCCCTTGGAAGATAACTACCTACCAGTTAGATGAAGGTGAACATTGCAATGGCTGCCACATGGTACTGGGAGCGGGGGAGTTCTCCATCCTGCTCAGGGGTGGGACAGGGCTGTCTGGTGAGAGTTGTAGTGCTGGCTGCCTGTACACTTGCAACCCTGGGAATGTTGCAGGCTACCTTTGGGATGATTTAGATGGAGTGGATGTTACATCTGTGAGACCTGTGTTTGGTATAGTGGGGCATATGAATGGACTTGGGCCTAGGAGGTGTAGCTTTGTAGTTGTGCAAGACAGTACATGGCAGTGTAATGGTTACATTTGTTTGTCCTCACCAGCCTGCACTCCCCCGGCTATTCCTGCGAGACTCTCTGGATGCAGTATGGCGAGCACCTTCTCCCCCCATGCAGTGAATGTTTTTGGTGGGCTGGGAGGGCCACCGCCAGTCCTCTGAGCCAGCTCACGGTTCTTGTTCTTCTTTTGTTTCACAACTCTCTTCAGGCCATGCCACCGCTTCATGATTTCATGCTTGGAGCGCGGGGTGGTCCCTACGGCATTGACCTTGTTGACTATCCTAGCCCACATTTGTGCTCTTGTGGCTAATGGTGTCATTGGACCAGGGTACCAAACACTTGTGGTTTTACTCTGATTATCTCATCTACCATGACTGACAACTCACTCTCTGTGAATTTGGGCATTTTCTGTGGTGCCATGGTGTGTGATGTGCTAATGTTTTGAGGTGCAGTTGTGAGGGTGGTGGGGTGGTGTATGTGGTGTGTGTGTATGTGTTGCAGTGCGGGTGAGATTTGTGGTGTTTTGCCTATCCAATGAGCTGCAGGGTTTGGTTCCTTCAGTGGTGGAGTTGTGCAAAGTGTTCTGGTCAGGGAAGGGGCTGGATTTATACTCAGCTATGTGGGTGTGTCAAAATGGTGTATTGCTGTCAGATGTGTTGTGTGGGTTGTCCCGGGATTTGTATTTTTGAAGTTGCTATGGGGGTGTGTCCTTGGGGTGTGTTAGGTGTTTTTGGGGGCAGGGTTAGTTTGCTGTGTGCACTTGGTGGCCTTGTTGTGAGTTTTTTTTGTTGACTGCCATATTTGTCACAGAGCGTCCGCAGCGATGGCTATGCTAAAGCACTCCGCCGGCTCTCCCATTCATCTCTGTTTGCGACCGCGGCAGTCGGAAACAGAGGAACGTCCCGCTGTCACATTGGGGGAACCCTAATTTTCCATGCGGTCACTCCGCTGGCCTGGTGTGTTACCGCCACGAAACCGACCGCCGCGGACAGATTTCCACCATCTCTGCCCGCTATGGGCGGTCTTTCGTGGCCTCGTTCCACCGCGGTCTGATTTTTTGGGCAGTTGATCCTAATCGGACTGCCGGTTTTGCCGCGGTACCGGCGGACTGTTGATTTACGCTACCATTACCATCCTTAATGAGGACAATCCCTTCCATGAGTCAATCAGACTTTGGAAGGAATATATTGATGACATTCTAGTGGTTAGTGGTATGGCGAGGAAATTTGGAGTCAGTTGTACTTTTTCAGGGATATCTTTCCTAGATCTATCCATTTTTGTGACAGAAACTGGTTTAGCGAGTGAACTCTATCGCAAGCCTATGGCCCGTAACTCCCTGCTTAGATATGACAGTCAACATCCTAAGTCCCTATGTGATAATTTGCCGTTTGGCCAATTTTTACGACTGAGATGTAACTGTTCAACTCTGGATTTATATAAACAACATGCCAGTGATTTATCAACTAACAGATAAACTATATCCTAAAAAACGTATCAGGAATGCGTCTAAACGTGCCACTAATAATCATAGAGATGCGCTGTTAGAAGAAAAGAGCGAGAAACCATCTCTGGGGCGCTTGACCTTTGTCAATACTTTCAGTACACTTACGAATGGCATCCAGAAATGCATTCGAAAAAATTGGCGACTCTTGATTCCAATGCCCCTTTTTGCCTTCAAAAGAGGTCCAAATCTTCATGATAAGCTGGTGCATACACGTATAAGAGAGCAAGAACCAAAGAAAGTGGGTACTCTATGGGACTTAACGTATGTTCAGGGTCACTTTCCTTGCGGGACATGTGCTATTTGCCCACAAACAAAACGATCCAAAACTATTGACATAGGCACTACCAGGCCATGGATACAAAAGTCCTTTTCTAATTGTAACAGTGATAACTTAATTTACTTACTGCAATGGCCTTGCCGATTTCAGTATGTGGGTATGACAACCCGAAAGGTGAAATTGAGGATGTTAGAACACAAGAGCACTTTTAGATGCAAAAAGACTAACACCAGACTGACAAAACACTTTGTCGAAACCAACCACCAAGCAGATGACTTCACATGGACGGTATTGGAGAAACCATTCATACAATCATATATCAGTGACAAGTTGAAATTCCTATTCAATAAAGAACAACGATGGGTCTTTAAATTGAAGACTGATAAAAAGGGCTTAAATGATTCGATCCCTTGGACGTCCTTATAATAGTCCTTATAAGAGCACAGATCGTTTGTTACTGTTGTAAAATTCACTGAATACCCATACAATCCAGATCGAAAACTTAATATAAGCTCTCTCTTCGTTCACCTTTTTTCTGAGTAAAAAACTTTTTTTGCAAGATAACAGATATGAAAAGAGATTGCAACCATGAGTAGATGATATATAGCTAGTTGAAATTTACAAAATATTAACATCTGCTATATCATAGACGATAAAATGAGGGTGCCAAACAATTGTTCCCTATTTATGGTTAAGTAACAGACTAGCCCATGAATATACATCCTTCATAATATTCCTACACCAGTGAAGTATAGCGGTTTGAGAAAATAATTTTTAAAGAATTTTTCTTATTTTTCTCTATATTTGTACTTTTTTCTAATTTTACCCTCCAATGCTTCTGTTTCTTGCTCCAATGCGTGTTTATTTAACTGTAAAGGTGTCGATAAAGCTGTTTCAAATCACGGAAGCTATCATATTAAAAACTACTGCTTCCCGCTTTCATGACGTCATCTTGAGGTTCAAAATGACAGCATTCAGAGGCGCCGCAAAACACGCAGCACGCGTTTAAAAGACATGACTAGTCGGAGCCTCAGTACCTCCCACAAACTTAGGAGAGTCCGAGGCACCGACGGATAGGTAAGCGGCAGAATTATACGCCAGTTGTTGTATTCGATTTAGTTTGCACACATGCTACCGCTACGTAAAGAGCATATTTTGCTCTTTAGAAGCTGGATAATATTCTTCGCGATAAGCTGCAAACAAACGATCATGAGTCGCTTTGCCTATCACAGCATTGATAGTGTTTAGCCTCAGAGTTTTCAGCCACATGTTAAGGATTTTTTAATGCTTAAGTTTGCTAATTTACAACTATTTTGATACTCTAAAGGAGGCAAAGTCTGTCTAAACAAGATGAAACATTCTCGATTTTTTAACGATATTAGACGCACTAACAACAGCTAAATTATCAAGCATTATACATCGGCAGATATAGCTTTGTTTTTATATGGGCGAGCTGGGAGTTTAGCATACCCAGATAAGTATAGCTCTATCATGGCTCCATTAAGGTTAATTCCTTACACAAGTAATTACAAGTCGATAATAAGCCCTTTACACGAATGTATTCGTACCAAAACACGTTGCCACTTCGTATTCAAACTGAAATTCATTTTTGGCAATAGATAAATTGAGTGAGTCGAATTATCACTCAAATAACAGAAAGTTAGTCCAGCCATTTCATAACTACGAGGTTGTCTGTGAACTTTTGTTTTTCCGTTTGTTCTAAATGTTAATAGAAGCGTCTGTCTGACACGATAAGGTCAATATGACAGAGATAGACAAAAGATGTGTATTCTCAACACTTCTATTGATCCGCTATATATAATTAATTTCTTTTAGGGCGTGGTCTCCTAAACCTGAGTTAGTTACCGGGTGAGGTGAGGTCTGAATCTCACACAAGACAGGTGAGTGCACTGTTTTTCAATTTTGATTCAACAGTGCGGTATCTTAATGTGCATAGAAAAGAGCCGATAGATATTGTTATTCTGAGATACATTAAATTGTAAGGAACACTGTAAACTATTATTCTGATCACACAAAAAGACTATATATGTTTATATTTTACAGGACTGAAGAGTACCCAGCTTGTTCAGAGATCTCATCACACAAGGTTGTACTTTATGACAACTCTTAGAGCACTTTTTACTATTATTTTTCAATTTCACACATTTTGCAGTAGCTGTTTAATTTTTGGGTCCTGAAGAAAGCCGGGAACAAGGTCCCCTTAGGCTGAAACTAGTTGACCAATTTGTGAAGCAACCTATTTGTTAAAAGTTGCTTGAACACGTTTTTAATAGGTTAGGCAGAGAGATGTGTATTAAAGTCTTTTTTTCTCTCCCTACTCCTTTTTAACTTTCACGTATATGCACTACACTATAATTTTCATCACACAAGAGATGATTTACTACGTTTGTTAAATCATGACCTTATCGGTCATTTTCTGTCTCTTAAGGTATTCTTTTCTGGCTTTATCTTTATCGCCCAGTTGCAATCTTTGCTACATATTATCCCTCGATGTTTTGAGGAGTAGTAGCAAGAGAGAAGGATAACCAAGTGATGACACTGGCCTCCCTTGGCAGTTGATGGAAATCCTATCAATTTGCTTTAACTTCTTTTTCTTTCCTTCTCTTCTTTCACCTACATCTCAGCTCCAGAGTGACTGTCTTAGATAGTATAGTCTATTTAGGTGTAAAGATATAGGTTCTTTTGTTCCTTACATAAGTTCTTTTGACCACCAGTTTCTTCTGTAGGTTTTTCAAATTGTATTGGGGATTGGAACTGTAGTCTGGTCGTTAAACTCTTCCCTAGGACCCTCCTTCTCCCTTCTGGGAGATGTTCTGGATGTGGTTTTCCGACCGCCATCCCAATAGACCCCTAAGTATCTTGGTTTGTGGTTTACCCCCTCTATCTCCTTCTCAGTCTTTATAAATCTAGAGAAATGCGTACACAAACAAACCACTTTAATCACCAGATAGCATCCACTTCATCTCTCTTGGTGGGGTTGATTGGATACCATTAAAATTATGCTGAGTCCCATTGTATTGTTCATTATATCTAATCTCCTGGTGTTCACACCTCTTAAACATTTTAAAAAGATTAACTTGATTCTCATCTCATTTCTTTGGAATCACAAAAAATCTTGTACGTCTTTACTCAAATAACTCGTCCAAAGTCAGAGGGAGGGGGTCAAATTCACGATTTTCCCAATTAACACAAGGCCTTTCTATTGCGTCAATCATCTAGATGGCTTTCTGACCCCACGATTCCAGGTCCACTATGGATGGACCTTCTCTATCAAACAATATTTATCTTTCTCTCGCCTATCCTTAAACACTCATGTAAGTTATTGGATTTGACTCTTCATACCAATTCCTTGGATATTGATACATTCCTTAGCTCTACTATATGGCATAACAAAATTATACTTGTTAACAATAAACCCATTTACTGGAAAAATTAGAGAAACAAGTGTTTAAACTTTTTGAGCATGATACCTTCTTGTCATTCTCCCAAGCCTCTTGGCTATTCGATTTGCCCTCAATATTTGAGAACAAATATAATGTGTAGTATAATGCCCTTTGCGCTGCTTACGAACAAAGACAACTTTTCGTATCTTCAACATTTTCTACTGATTACCTCTGGTCCACTCTGTTGCTTTCTTACCCAAGAGCGTCTACTATTTATTCCCACTTGTTTATCTCTGGTTCTAATAGACCCAAAACAAAGGTGGAGTTGGCCTGGGACTCTGACTTTGAGGTTGATTGGTCAATTTCTTTCTGGGCTGAAATCTGGAATAAATCAGATAATCTTCTAGGGCAGCAAATACCACACAGTCCCTTTTCTTCATACATAACAGACTATGACTGACTCCTACTCTTATGCATGCAATGCACCCAGCTAAGGCAGACATTTGTTGGACATGTTCCTTACCAGAGGCAGATTTAAAAAAACTTTTTATATGCCCCCCGTGATGAGCTTTTGGTTGCAGATATGGGCTCAAATTAATTCAATTTTTTAAACTGTAGTTACTTTTTCTATTTCTAATCTTTTTTTGGGTAGTATATCTGAAGCTTGGACTTGAATATCCTATCACACTCGTATTTTGGATTTATTGTTGGCAGCAGCTTTTCAACAAATCACAAAACATTTGGAGGACTTCACTGAGCTATAATTTCAAGCTTGGTGGAATGTGGTTTGCTATAATCACAGACTGGACACTAACTATGTCTCCCCCATGTCTATAGCTCTGAAATTCCAGATCTTGTGGACCCCAGTTACTAGATGACAGTGCACAGTGCTCCTTGGCGCGCACACCAGCCCAACAGGAAGTCCTTAAGCCCCACTGACTTCCCTTCTATCCTCACTTAACATAATTAAACATATTGTTTGACAATTCATCGTTGTATATAACTTTATATGATATGTTTGTATTACCAAACTTTTTTGGTTTCACTTGACCTTATTTCATGTCTTTTCGTTATATGATGATTGTATTATTTGGTATTGCATAATGTATGGATTATTTATTGTTAAGTATTGTTCTTTACCCCTATGCTTTATTATGCTTTAAGTAAACTTATTTTTAAAAACTCAAAAAATTAACTCACTTAATGTGGCTAAGGCAGCTCTAGTGGCAAAAAAACAAGGTTTGTCTGTGATTAACTCTCTTCAGTCCTTCCAAATTCAGCCCTAATTGAAGGCCTATCTCAGCTTCTATGAAGGAAACGTTTTTAAAATTAAGACTCGGCATAAACTCATCTAAGGAGGGCACGCCATCCTGGATACAACAATGGCCAACTTCAGAATGTAGATTGTGTGGTGGGCACATGAAACCTTATTACATATCGTGTGCGTATGACCCAAACTGCTTAAAACACATTGTGCGCTATTAAAACTCTATTCCTTAAGGCTGGGGTAAGATCAGCCCTGCAGGCTCTTATTCTATGTTTATCGGGTGAATTGTTTCCATTGTTATGCCAAATGAGAAAAAAAATAACAATTGCTGAAAAACTGTTGGTGTCTGTGGTTTAAATCTACTTGTGTGTAATTATTGTCAATGGACATCCTAACTGGTTCAGAAAATATATGGTTGTTGTTTTTAGGTTAGTGGCACTTTGAATGTCCTTGCAGCTTGACCTAATGATTCTGTATTTAGGTAACTTCTGTAATTAGGCTCTAAAGAATATAGGAAAGCATAGAGGCACTTTATTGTTTATTTGCACGATGGTACATAATGTTTACAGCCCTCATACTTAGGGACTTTATAGCTTATATGCACTAGGTTATGTAATGTCTATAGCTTTTAATGTAGATTTCTGGGACCTTGACCATTGTATGTTATTTGTTTATGATTAATGATGGTACATAATGTTTATAATGTTTACAGCTATGGCACTTAGGCACTTTATAGCTTATTTGCACCATGATACTTAATGTCATTAGTTTTTAATGTATATTTCTGGGAACTTGACCATTACATGTTATTTGTTTTATGATCAATGTGCAACTGCAATAAAATATGTTAATATGTGGTATCAATATTCTAGTGCTGCATGTAACCATAGAACCATTTCTTTTTGTGTATGCAGAGTTGTATATTAATCAGCGTATTTGGGAATTGTTTATATCCATGGTATTAATGTTTTAATTGCAATGATTTTTGTTAATTAAGCAATAAAGAATTATAATACTTTCCTCAAATTGGGTTTTTCGGCTGATCTTCTTTAAATCAGGCTGAAATAGTCGTTATAAGATCAGCTGTGCGATGGCTAGCTTGTGCACAAATACACTTTTACAATGATGGGATTGATGGGAATACACACTGGGGAAACAGCATCATTACTATTGTGCTGAAAGCACCTCATATAAGCTGTTCCGTGCATCATATTTATTGTGTGAACAATGCTACTTTAAAGTTAATTTATAAAGACATATACGAATAAAACTAGTCTAAAAAACACAGTTGCAACCTTAAAGGACAACCTAATTGTTTTAAAAAAAGATTAGAAGTCTATAACATGTTTAAAAGAGGCAGAGTTTATATATAACTTTGTATGGTTTGCATAGCATCCAGCATATCAAAACAGTAATTTATACAAGGGTGATGGTTTCTAAGTAGAATTGGGGAAGTCAATATATTGAATGTCATAAGGCGGATCTTAAATGTGTTTCCCTCAAATTACATCCTAACGTTAGTGCCTATACTTTATTCCAAGAGAAGAAATGTTGTTATTGTAATTTAATCTTGTTGCTAAATACAAGATTAAAACAAATTTGACAGTTAAACATTGATTAGTGAATTTGTAAACAAAGCTTGTCAATTAATTAAGGATGTGTGTTGTCAACAGGTGACTCTATTCAGTAATCACAGGAAGTTCGAAGTGATATCTATCAGTGTGCAACACCTCTAAGGGAGTGGTTAGCACGGTTGATTAGGAACCATCAAATACAAAATTTTGCAAAGTTCCAGAAAAATGTTCACCCAAATTTAAAAAACATAAGAAATAAGAAAAGGTTGCTTGAAAATGTTGAACAGAAATATCGAATGTCATCATATATGTGGCCAAATCCAACATCGAAATGTTCATCTCATCTGATCATCGATGCTGGAAAGAATTAATTAAACCTAGCAATTAATAAGCTAAGAGAGATCTAGTGGCCTGAGAAGCAAGACAACTGAATTTACCTTTACAAATGTTCCTCTCTTGTAGATTCTCCTTAAGCCTGCCAGCTCACAAAACTGCACTTTAAAAATTGCACACTACTCAGTCTTCAAGAATGGCAGGAGAATGTAGAAATGATTAAAAGTAGTCTGCAGATTGAGATTTTTGAGTTGCATCAACAACAGCACCAATACTTCTTTACTCTCTAAGGACCAGAAGTACTAATATTAGCAATTTCCTAATAGCTATTTTCTTTGAATCGCAACTAGGAAATCGCTATTTCTAATGTATGAATCTTTTATTTTTAAAATAGTAATTCATAGTGGGTCCCAAATTGACCTACCTCATGAATATTAATGAGGTAGGTCTCAGTTTGTGGCCCATTAGGAATGCCAATCATCACGGGATGGGGGCCTTCTGGGGTCAGCAGACCATCATGTCTAAGTAGAACAATCTCTTTTTCTTTGACACACAACTCATTTTCCTATCAAGGAAAACGGGGTGCTTTCCAAAAGAAAATAATAAAATATTTAAGTTAAATTTTTTAAGAGTAGCACCTTTTCCACGTTCAGATCATATATTTTCTAGCAGTGAAGCACCATGTGATGATTTCAAAATAGAATCCAACAACGGGGCCTGTATCACAACCAAAGCCTTTATTTCAATGATCGAATAATCTACTGTGCACTTTTAATATGTAACTCTAAATAAGTATTTCAGACTAACCACATTCACTCGCTGTTTGTGTCTTTTCACTTCAATTGTGTCATGTCTGTACAATTTATTCTCCTGCACTATGCTCCAAATGGAAAATGCACAAGTTATAAACTATCAGCTGAGAAACTCTCTGTTCAAGAATTCCATTTACTGTTGACGTGCAACTCAGATCTGTTGCCCATGCATTTGGCATCTACTTCAAGAAACACAGTTTCCAAATTAAAAGCATATCTCAGTGGGTTTTTATTTTTCAATGACATGTTTAGTGTAGTGTACACCCAATTAATTTGGCCATTTCCTAGGTCCTCTCCACTAGGTTTGAAAAAATCGTCTTTCCTTGAGTTCAACGCCTCTTGCAGAACCATGAATTGAAGAAAGGCAATCTTCAGTAATTGTATTGAGTTTATATAATTACTACTTCTTGCAAGCATAATGGGGTGTCTTATAGAACAAGGCCTTGAACTGGGAAACAGTTAACTTTGCAGGATTGATAAACTGGATATAGATAAACTGTAACTGCTCCCATTGATAAAAGTACCAAAATAACATAGACAAAACAAACCCTAAATGGAATAGCAGCAATGTCATTGATGAGGATCTCTCTCCATTTCAAAATATTATAGATGATGTGTAACATCCATCCTCAGAAAGCTTTACATAAAGTTGAACTATGAGCTCTTCTTTAGGATGACTAAATGGGAAAACAAGACTAGAAATATATTGTTAGAATGATTCCGGTGGAAGCAAAATGATTCTGTAAAAAAGATCACTTAAGAAAGTGGAGATCCAGCCAAAGCTGTAACTACACTTGTTGGATCAATTATTCTATACAGTTTCAAATTCGCAGATGTCTACTTATTTCCTGAAAAGCACATTTTACTTTTCATACTTTTCCTTATGGCTATGCTAGAAATCATGTGGAGCTATCAAATATTTTAAAAAACTGTTTATATTTATAATCATTGCTCTTTGCCTTTACTTGTTCTGATCAAGCGGCAGTCCTCCTCTGGATGAAACAAGCTTTACCAATGTTGCATCATCAACAACTGTGGCGTCAGAAGAAAGGGGGAACAACCTTTACTTGCCTGGATGGCTTAAGGCTCCAGAAACCAAGAGTCAGTGCAAAGTGTACCTCTTTGCATCATAACTCAATTGTCAATTACCAATTTTCTTCAGTTGGTGCCCAGATACAAGAGCATAGGTGACAGATGCATTCCTTCAGGATTGGTCTCGGTTCTAAGGATATGCATTTCCTCCTTTCATAAAGATCATTTTAATGACTCAGTTGTGGAAGGCACAACCATGGTTCCCAAAGGTTCTGGAGCTGATGTGTGCCCTTCTGCGAAGATCCCAGTTTGTAAGACTTATTGGTGGACCCAGTGGGCCATTCTCATTCATTGATCTTATCAGGACAACTCACGTTAATGGCGTGGAAAGTTTCAGGGAGAGATGGATTTTGCCAGGCAATTTTGCAGCAAGCTACTTACTACATCAAACAAGCCTGGGCTGCAAGCACTCATAAACGCTATGCTTCGGCATGGAGGAGATAGTGTGATTGGCGTAACAAATTAAGTGCTGATCCAGTAGGGGCAGATTCCTGCCTGATAATTAACTTCTTATCTGCCTTGACAACCTTCAGGTTGGCTTACAGATGGAAAAACAACTTCAGATCAGCAATTTCTGCAGGGCACCTTTCAGTCAAAGAAAAAACGATTGGTGAAGACCCCTTGATATGCAAAACCATGAGAGGCATTAGACTGTCAAAACCACTGAAGCATAGGTACTCCACTTTGTGGTATGTAAATATAGTTCTCAGATTTTTAAAACAAATACTTATCTCGCAAGCAGATATTGGCTAAACTCAGGGTGTTGACTGTGTGCAAGGGAGTATCGGGTGTCCGTGCTCTGGACCTCTCCGGTACAGTATTCTCCCCAAAAGAAGTTTCATTTTCTATTACTAAACGTACAAAGTCTAATTTCAGATCGATTTCTTATTAAGCATTTCCGAATATTGCAAAATTGTGTGTGGTGTAATGTAGGAAGAAGTACGAAGCATGTGATAGCAAATTGAGACAAGACCCAAGGGGACAATTGCTTGTTGCTTTACCCAAGCCTCATAAACCTTTGTCATTGGCTACATTAGCCAGTTGGATGCATTGGCTCTCAGAAGAAGCATGTATAGATGTATCTACATTTGGTTCTCACTCGGCTAGAAGAGCAATCTCATTCAAGTCATATGCCTAATGTTCCTGACTAATTAACGTTATGAGGGTGGCAGATTGGTCCTCCGAATACACCTTCAAAACATTCTACTACAACCGATTCTGAAAGTTGCGTCAGTTGTGGTAGCACAGCTTTAAACACGCATAATATGAGCCTCTGGTTCCAGACATAGAACAATACATTTTCTAGCTTACGCTTCAGGAATTTTCAATTCTATTAAAGACATGGATTCACGGAATATCCCACCTTGTCATGGTTACTTATGGAAGTAATTTGGTTATGATGTTACAGGAGACCATAATTTGTTATGTTTTTATCCACCCTATATTGTGAAATTACTTGAGTATTCATCTCAAGAGAGCAGGGATGGATTATGGCTCTCTGTTTCTCATTTGCAGGAAACAATCAGAAGCACAACTGAAAAAGGAGTTCTCAGTGAACATGCAGGTTGAAGGCGGCGAGCCAGAGGTTAAGTCTATTCCTGGTCAACCGGCCCGTGGCCTCGCATATGGGAGGAGGAACCCTTCCTGATACACATGGATGTTGTCCCATTCGATGTTGGGATGAGTTGGTACTGGTTGGAATTTGGAAACTTGGTTCAGTTGAGTTAAATAATGGGTCAATGTTTCCAGAAGATGTCGTAATATCAGTTATAAATACAAACAAAGAGGTATAAAAATTGGATTGGAGCATGTTACGTATTATGTAATTATACTGTTCATGGGAAATGTAGTGTTAAGTTTTCTTGGTTTTAATTGGTTGCTGTGAAAATATGCAGTAAAGACAGAGAAGCATAATCCTCACCTCCGTTTCTTCATGCAATTGAAAATTCTTGACATGTAAGCTAGAATTTTTTTATTGTACTCAGGAAACAAGACATAAGTTGTCTGGTGTGCATAACAATGCAAAGACATGGTAGATTGCAATAACGTATTCACTGGGGGTCTTGCATGTGAATGGTGTGTCACGTGATGACGCAATCTGCTAAACAGCGCAAGGAAGTGGTAGTGAGAGAACTTGTTCATCTGGGCCTCACAGGTGAATTGCCCAGTGTTGGACCTGGCCGTTTTTGCAGGGTTATTCCCAAACCTTTTGCCTTCCTCCTCCTATATTTTTTTCCTTCTTTTTGTCGGCTTTAGGACTCTGGGCAATTTACCACTGCTAACCAGAGCTAAAGTGCATGCGCTCTCTCCTCTAAAACAAGGTATCAGTGGTTTACACCAGTTTGGCATATTTAAAAACACGTAAATCCCTTCACACACCTCTAATTATTTTTTGCAAGACAGTATGGACCTTATTCAGACTACAGAAAACATGGACCTTCATACTGACACTAAACATGGGCTCTGAGGGCTGGTAGTGGGTGTGGGGAGTGTACTGTGGTAATCCGAGTGTCCTCCTACATCTAACACTAAAATTCAGTTTGAAGCAGGTACTGCACCCACAACAAACTCAGAGCTAGAAGTCAGGAAAAACAGAAGCTGAGTTTTTGAACAGCCAGCAGTGGATACACAAGAACTGTTTCGTCATCTGATTCTCGTCCGATGAAGTGTTATATATAAAGCGCCAGAAGACCTGCCAAGCAAGTTTTGCCACTCCTGCAGGATTTGATGCTGCAATGTCGAAAAGAGGCCCACTGTGATAGGCGTGTGCCTGGCTGATGGGGACAAAGGAAGGGGGAAGGTCTGCGTGTTAGCTACTTTTGCTTGACAGGGTCGGCCTCTTTGAAGTTAATCATGTTCCTGGGCCTAGCCCGCAGCCATCATGTCAAGGGCACAACAACCACTCCCCTCACCCAAACCCTTTGTCTCAACTCTGGTAGCAAGTTCACAACTCATCAAGGGGGCTATTCTAATGATAATTACTAGCTGGCAGAAGTGGCAGAGCAAAATGCAGAATAGCTTTCAGGAACTCGAGACAGGGAAAAGTTATTTTTCTAAAAGCTTCTTTTCCTTAATATTTAGCTAAACTCTGACCTCATTATTGAATTGGATTTTCAATAACTGCTAAAATAGTCATTGAACATTTCTCTAGCTAGTCCTATTCCTGAGATACAAAATTAGTATTTTGCATCCTTGTGTTATCCTAAGAAAAACTAACCCTGCTAGAGTGAAAATAGCTCTTGAGGACTGTTGAAGATCAAAACTGCATTCAGTGGGTGGTTTCAGAAGCATTTCTCCTAAAAAGAGATGTCCAGGTTTTATTTTTGGGTCTTGGGTAACCTGGTGTCTGGCCACCAGGAAACAAATGTAGCCTGCCACTGGGAACTCACACTCACAGCTGGGACATTCCTTTAGAATGTCTCTATTGTGCCAGTGAGAGCTGTTTCTATTACATTTGTTCATGTGGAAAGGTTATTGGTTGCGCAAACCGTTAGTACCTTAACGTAGGGCTCCAATTATCCTCAGGTGCTGAAAGGAGAAGGAACGAACGCTGACACCAACTTTTGTGAGGACAAACCGTCCTCAGCTTTAACAAATATGAAAATTCTCCTGAGTAACCAAATATTTCAAAAAGTCAATACAAGATAAGTCGTTCTTTCTTTGTCTTTTATTGTTTCTTCTTCACATATGTTAAAATGTCTTCAATCAATTCAATTCAAATCAATTACACACTAAGAATACATATATTAAATATATGCTTAAAGCACAAATCCCAGTGGCTAACACATCTATCAGGTGTACATGCATTCTAAAAGAAAAGAGAATTCACTCCGAGATACCAGACCTAAAACCAGTCTATAGGTCAACAAGTGTCCATATCCAAATCCACACAATTGTGTGTTTCATTAGTTTATATGGATTAGTGGAAAAGAAAGGAAGGGGCAAAACATAGTCCTGATGTAGCGGAAACCGCATTTTATTTGTAGGGGTGCATCATATTCACAGGTGTAGAGCGCGTGTAGAGCGTGTGGAGCGCACCCGCATATAATCTTTGTTGTCTTAACGTGAAGTGTTAGACTTTCGAAATGTAATAACATAAAACATGATGTATTTAGGCCATTTAAAGTAACATGAAGAATTAATGAGGAAAGTGGATGTAACTTGTGGAAAACATTAACGTGAATAACTCGTGTTGTATAAATGACCACCATTCATTTATTAAATGTGTTTATTAATGTGTCATTTTACATGTAGATAAATGTATTAATTGAATGTGCCTTATTTCCCATGCAATTTCGTGAAGCTCACATGCCATTTCTTTATCTTACCCGAATCTTGTAGGCCTGAAATGCATTTGCCCTGGAAGCTCTCGCTTTAGAATTAAGAAGTTGAATTTCATGTGTGCCGTGGAATTTGTTCTTTCTCACATTTTGTGTTGCAGGTGAAAGAAGCTCTCTTGTTAGCTAGAAAAATTTCTATGTTTTACTAGTCAGGCAAGGAGAGAAAAAGTTAAATTTGTTGTCTGAATTGATAATGGAAGGCCATTGTCCTTCACACAGGAGAAGGCTTGGGAACCAAGGACAGAGTGGTGAGAAGAAGAACACTGCAGTCCGTAGGGAAATTACCTTTAAGATGATACCCAGAGCAGATGGTGTGACCCTTAAGGACTCTTGGGAAAGATACCTGTCATAATGCAATGTTTAAAGTAGGGAAAGTCCCCACTTCTCCTCTGCCTTCTGGGAGAGAGCATCTTAGAACAAGCTCTTTCTTAATTGCTTTATGCTATTTGACCCATCAATGGTGGAGAGACTTCTTAGGAAGACTCCACATGCTGACACCTTTTGTTTCTTGTTCCTGAAGATGCTTAAGTAGGGATGTCACCTTACCGTTAGTGTAGGGATAGATTAATGCTTTATTTTCATCAACCCTTGATGCAGTGAAAATTGGACTCATGCTTTTGATCCTCTGCATTCTGCTTCTTCAATTAATTGTTCTGTGTATGTTGCACCGCTTAACCTTGATACATAGGTTTGGCTTTATGCTGATTCCGATGTATTTCTATTCTCTAGTTTTGAGGTATCTTTATGACCAGTTATTCTTGGCTTTTTAATAAATTAACCAACTTTAAATAGTTGTTTGTGGTTACTATTTCTCCAGAGAATTTCCAGTTGAATTATTGGCATAAATAACAACTTTCTCCCCACTGCGCTTAGTTGCTGCTAAAAAGAGCCATCAAATTGTGATTCTAGAGTAGACCCAGAACTTATAGGCACGGCCCTTTCAGTCCCATCACATGTGTTGATACGCATGCTGTACTTATATTTATGGAATGTTAGTATGAATTCAAAAGATATTTTTCAAAACAAAAATAATCTCTCCTTATGTAATGAGGCACATGTCATGCTATTATTTACAATCACACCTTAGTGCCACCTTATAGCCTGTATGTCTATTTCCATACATAAGTCCACTTACTTTAGCTTACCTGTAGGTAAACCTTCAAACTGTAATATTCTATGGTCCTGTAACCTTTGAAATTTCCTAATATCGCTGTAAACCTAATTATGAACAAACAGTTATCATCAACATCATATCGTAAAATGACCCACATCCATTTCTAAAATATAGTAAATCCTATGTCTCACCAATATAGAACTAGTTTTCAATTCTCCTCTTCATTTGTATATTAAGCTCCAATATTAGGTAGGGATAACCATCATCTTGTAATCCAAAACGACAACATTGTAAATTTAAAATGTGTCCAAATGAATTATGCCTTCTAAATTATATTATACCACATTACGTAAGATATTCAATCACACCCAAGTGTAGTAAAAAAACACCAAACGGGCACATCCAGAGTCCTCATCATGGATCCCCGCAAACCACGAAGTAAAATTACCATGCATATGACTGCAAATTGCTAAAAGCAAGGTCTCTGTGAAAAATAACACACTGTATATATTCAGTTATCAAAAACGTTACGTCTTCGGTGTAAGATCAATAACGCATGCTGAGAAAAGGCACGTACAAAGTTCTCAACAAACTGGTCTCCGTAAAGAAAACACACTGTATATTGATCTTAAAGCAGTTGCATCTCCGGTATAAGAATCAAAAGCGCTTGTTGAGAAAGGACAAGAATCGAACTGTTCACAATATGCCCAAAATCTAAAAATCGCTATTAAAGAATAGAAATCAATAATGTATACAGCATGCTAATGCGTATATGCCCAACCGCAACCAAAATACCCGTCGTCCCCGTAGTCATCCGAAGGAGAGTACTCCTACCGTGTGCACGAACCGGCGTACAGGTCCGGTGCCATCTTATGTCGGGGATGCATAACCTACGCAGGCACGCAATGCCCATAGGGTTCAAAGGGCTACAGCCCTCCCCCCGTTCGTGTGTGTCAGCCCAGGCTGAGACACCATCCCGGGCACACACTTGAGTACTGCACAGGTCTTTAAAAGAACTTTTACTTGTTAATGAGGCTTTGTTGTTTTTTTCACCCCTTCTTAGAACCCACGCATCTCCACTCTGCCTATTGCTGGAAGAATTAGCCCCCCCAAAAAAGTTTATTCCCCCCCCCCTCCCCCCCCCCCGAAATTTGGCTCTAGTTGCGCCTCTGACCCTACGAGTACCTGACTGCTTGGATAAGACTCACCATAAGGATAAATAACGAGCTGTTTCTATGTTTGCATGGGTGTGCTGAGTCTGAAGATGTGGGGGAGAAGGACCTTATGATGTTGTGAGGCCAGGTTCAGTCAGGGAAGGATGCTTCACATATGATTTATTTGTCCCAGCAGAGAGATTCTTTACTTCCGACAATGATCGCTGGAACCCCTGATCTTGGTGAATTCTGATGCTTGTGTGCACATTAGAGGTCTGCGCCTCCATCACTTTAAAGAGCCCGAATGGGTCAATTCAGTGAAACCAAAAGAAAACAAGCATTGGCATAGCCAATAGGTCTCGCCTTTGGGGCGTTGTAAGTGTTTAGACATGCAGCATATTACCCTGCGTATGTGTTTAGCATTAAGCATATTACCCTGGCTGCTGTGCCATCATATATCTGGATGCAGCAACAAAAACAGCAAGTCGGGCGGCACCCTATGCTAAGCAATGATTTTTAGCTTACGTGTTTTTAAGCCACGTGGTGTAGCTTCTGGTATTTATCTGTTTCCATGGACTTTATTGCTTGATTTTACTCACGAGAAAGTGTCACTCCAAGTGTCACACATTGTTCATTGAATTTCACTCATAAATACACCGAAACTATAAATATGACACACATTAGCAATCGCAAACTTTGGCAGCTACACGTGAACTGAAATGAGAAAACGATTTGAAACACCAGCAGTGACCCGAGGAAAACAGTTATAACAACCAGCCCACTTGTGCAACATGCCTTTACGAAATATTTGTACATTGCTCAACATTACTGAATGGAAAATGGATGAACGTGTTACCTGTAAATGGAGAAACAGCCAATTCCAAAATAATGCAGAGGTACAGAAACCCAGCCATCTTCCAGCCGCACTGCACGTCTTCTGAAACCAGGAAGTGGCCGGCGTTCTACACAGTTCAGTGACAGTCACATGATACTCTAACAAGCAAGCTGTCAGTTGTTGTCGTTCCCTGTCTAAACGCATCCCGTGAATAATACGAAGGAAGGCATACAAACAAGCATTAGCATAGCTGGTAGGACTGGGTTTAATGCGCTACCACATGCAGCACTGGAGCAAAACTTAAGAGTGAGACAGTCCTGGTGTTGCTCAATTCTTGTAGCCCCCTAAAAAACTGTTTTCGGAGATGAAACTCTGCCCGAGCAGCAGCGTCAGGCCGAAGCAGCGGATATTTTCTCGGGGTGGGTTAGGGGATACGATTCAAGGGTAAGCCATACTCAACTCCGGGTTTAAATTACCTGACACTATTGCATTTGTTGTACTGCAGCGGGTTACTGCGGCACGAGTACAGACAGGCAGAAAAGAGCGCTTAATGCAAAGAATAATAACACATGAAATAAAGGGCAAATAAATTAATGCATACACACAGAGCAAGCAAGGAAAATATTTGATGGAGGAAATGAAATCATATAATGAAATAAACACAAGGGGAAGAGATTGAAAGAGAAGGGAAACAATGGCAGGGGTTATAATAGAAACAAAAGCAAGCGCGGCAGCGCGGCGACCTCAACCGCGCTAATTGGAACCATGATTCCGAACAGATGGTGCCGCTGCTCGCTCTCGCAAGCAGTAGGCCGTGGGCGGATACATCTACTGGGAAAGGTGGGACATGCACCCGCCTTTGCCCAATTGCGTGCTGTTTTTTTGGAATGACTCACGCAAAGCCCAATTGAAATAATGCCGGAAAAAAAGTCACATGCACGAGCGTGTGAAAAGTCCAGATAGATTCCAAGAGGCCCTCTCCTAGCGCAGCGAATGCGCACTGCGCTAGGCTCGACCTAAAAAGGGGTACATGACTTTCTCCAAAACCACCACTCTTTTCAGAGAGCTTATGAGAACTTCTATGAATATTATGAAAGTTCCTTTACAAAGCCAGTAGGCATTTGCTAATAGTGAACACCCTTTGTTAAAGCCAAAAGCAGTGGCTTATAGTTAAAACCCTCTATCTAAGTGTTTTTTTTAAGTCTGTTTATTGTGTAAAAATGTTTACATTGTGTTTTCTCTCTGTTTGTTTTGATTTAGGTGTGTAATATTTAGGCACTGTGTGAGTCATACGGTGTAGAAACCTCAGAAAAATTAGGCTCAATGGCCTGTGCTTCTTTAGGGTGAACCAAAGAATTACATGGCTTCTAATGAGCGTGCAAATATGTGTTCTTATGAGGCACTGAGAAACTAAAAAGGTGATGGGTGAAATGCTTGCAAAAGTCTCTTCGACTGGCAATGTCCTGTGCTGTCTGTAACACCTAAGGAGAAAAAGAGGCTGGGTTAGACCCCATGTATGCCTCTAGTACAACATCAAAAACACAAAGTGATGTAACCTGTGTTGGAGCATTTAAGAATTTTTTATGCTTCTCTGAGGATTCTGTCAACCTACTACTACTTTCCTACTCTAAATCCTGGCAATTCCAAGAATTGGGCAAAGTGGCTCATTCACGTAATGTGACATGCTTCATCATCAGCCACCTCGTCCCGCACTGGTAAGATGAGCCTACCTGGGCAGACTCAACCTCAAGTTGGACTGTTTTGAGGGAGTTGTTAGAAATTATTTTTTTCTCCATAGATACCTGGGATCCAGTTATTGCTGTTCAAAATACCTTAGAGTAAACCACAAAGTGTCCTTTATTAGGTGGTGCCCTTGGTAGATATAATTACTATAGAGTATAATCAGAGGATGTTGGTGGGTGCTATGGCGCTTACATACCTCTGAAACATGTCACATTGTGTAAGTGAGCCCACCTGTCCAATTCTTGGAATTGCCTGGGTTTCGAGTAGGAAAGTAGAAGTAGGGAGACAGAATCCTCAGAGAAGCATTAAACAAATTCTTAAATGCTCCCACACAGGTTACCATTTCTTTTTGTATTTTTAATGTCCTGATCTGCACTCCGATCCGTAATTTTTCACTCACTGTACAACTTCAAATGGAGTCAAACCTTAAGAAAATCAGACTTGTGCCTGTTACAATAGCAAAAGTCCAATAGACTTGCCCATCCAGGAACCCTCTGAAAAGGAATACAAGCAACTTCAGGTTATTTTCAATGTTGCTGAACTTTATCAGCAAAGTGCCATGTAAGTCCTGTGACACACCTAGCATGAGACCCAGGTCTGGGCATACGTGTCTCACTGAGGAATTCAGAAAGGCGATTGGTGGAATACATGCAACATTCTTCCCCACTGGCAGACCCAGAGGCTGCATTCCAGTCTATTATTTTTCCTGCACTGTACTGCTTCACAACAGGGAGCAACCTTATGCAGATTAGGTGTGTCTTCTTGTAGAAACAGTCAAACCCAAACTCTTATGCCAGAGCCCCTTTAAATTGGAACACAAACAACCCCAGACTGGCCTCAGCCTGTTTTTAGACCATGTCAGTGAGGTGCAGCTTGGTTTCAGTAGCAACGTAGGCACAGAACCACAAATGGCCATACCCGTTGCACTGAGGACATCACATGGTAAGTAAGTAAGTAATAGTTTATTAGCATAGTTAATTAAAACCATTGCAATTCATCCTTTTAAAAAAAAAATAATAATAATAAAAAACACTAATGTGTGGAGGAAAAAACATGGTGTTGGATGGAATGCTTGCAAAAGTCTCAGTCATTATCAGTCTCTCAAGCCGTATTCCAGTCCACTGTTTTACACCCACCAAGCCACTTCAGAGAGGGTCGAACAATATTCAAATCAAACTTGGTTATGATTAGGGCTCCCGGTTTTATGGTATTTATTTTGGGGACATTTCCATCTGTATTTATCCATATTTATTTTTTGCTAATTTTATCTCTATTCATCCATATTTATTTTGGATTTTGTGAAAAAATGAAGGTGAATCTGGTATATTTCCACATTTATTTAACTGATAAATATGCACTCATGCTTGAATGCCTGCCAGGTTTCAGTGATATGAACACCCGCAGAAGATAAATCAAAAGCACTTATATGAAAAAATAGGCAAATTTCATTATCAACCTTGTACATATCTATTGCTGTTTGAGATTCTTTACTAAAATGTCTTTCTTTTTAACCCCCTTACCAATCAATCTACACAACTATTGGCCTGGCATTCATGGCAGAGGGAATTTAAAATCACTCAAAAAACAACTCAATTTCTGTTTTTATCCACATTTAAAAATAAATACAGGCAAAAAAAGAAAAATAAATATCTGTATTTATCTGTAAGAATCAGTAAAAACGGAAAACAGGTAGCCTTACTTATGATACAATAAAAGGAGTCAGCAGTTTGGATTAGGTGATTTATATATGGTTGCAATCTGTCTGAAATGGTGCAGCGGGCTAAAGCGATGGATTAGAATGCAATACGAGTGATTGGCAATGGGTAAAACAATCAATCAGTAGATTTGTAGAGCGTTACTTGTCACCTGTGAGGGTATACAGGTGGTGGCAGAGGTCAGTTGATTTGCTGAATAGCCAGGTCTCCAGGGACTTTCAGAACTCTGAAGGAGATGGGGAGCTCTGCAGATGAAAGGGTAGCTCGTTTCATGTTTCCACAACTAGGTGGGAAAAGGAGTGACCACTGCTTCTGCTACGTCGGGTTCAGGGGTGACAGTTAGAGAAGGGGACGCAGAGCGGAAGTGTCTGGTGGGCTGATGGAAGCTCAGGTGGAAGTTCAAGTAGGTGGGTCCGCAGTTGTGTAGGGCCTTGTATGCATGGGTCAGGAGCATGGACTGGCAATTTTCCGTACAGGGAGTCAGTGGAGTTCCCTGAGGTAGGGGGTGATGTGGATTTGTCTAGGGAAATCCAGGACGAATCTGGCTGTGGCTCTCTGCATGGTCTGTAGTCGTCGGAGGAGGTGAGCTGCGATGCCTGTATGGGGAACTAACAATGGCTGAGACTTTTGTTAACATGCCACCCATTACTTTTGTTATTCTCATGTTATGCCCGGAGTGTGACAAGTGAGCCCAGGCGTGGGTCCTGTGCTCACTGTGCCAATAGTGTCCAAGCTACACTTCACTGTTGATGCACAACAAGGCTGAAACATGTCTGGGGTTGCTTGTATTTCCATGAAGGGACAGAGCAGTTGTGGGCTGTACCTTTCCATTCGAGTGGGACCAAGATTGATTAGCACGTGGTTGCTCCCTGCCTGGAGGGGTCAGCTGGTAAAAAATGGTTCACTGTTTGCTCCTTGGAATCACAACATAAACTTTCTGCACCTCAACAGGGTATGAAAATAAGTGAGGATAGGAGGATGCAGACTCTGGTCGGGCCGGTTGCAGACTCCACAGAGCTTTTGCAAGGAAATGATTCAGGCATGTAGCAGTCCAGAGTTTCACTGCAGAAAATGTCCACTAGTTAGCCAGGGAGCTGGTGCCGTAGGTATGCTGAGGTCCAAGTGGGCCAAAGTGAATCTGAAGTACTTGTCACAACGTAGTTCGCGAGAGCCGGGGGTGGGTGGGGTAAGGAATCCCCACAGATTCAGATACATTCATCAAGATGAAGCATATTTCTTATAAACCTCCCAGGAAGGAGGTAATGCATAATGATAAAAGAGGGAGCAGAGGGCACTTATGAAGCAGTGCATATATGACGTGATTTCCGGGATATTGGTTTATACAAGAGAACTAGTGTCGAGGTAGAAGCAACAAAGAGCTGGACACAGCGAGCAGTAGATTTGGTTGATTTAGTAGATGGTGGCCTAGCACAACAAAAAGCAATTATGGGGCACTGCAGGGGTGACTTTTCAAATTGCTCATTTCACAACAGTAGAAAACAGTTCACAAATTTCCTGGCTTACAATGTGATTTTGGATCCAAAAATTATAGGGGCAGCAATGAATTGCAGCCGCCTTGTTACAGTATAGAAGACATGACACTAAAAGCATGCACATTAGTAAGTTAAAACAAACAAAGCCTATCGGTAAAACCAGTTTAGCACAGCCTGCATTAAGTCCACATTGACTCAGTTATGGATTGATCTGCTGGAAATATGTAATTCTGCAGCCACAGCGTTTTTTGCAGGAATATATATTTACTACATCTTCTATATAGTGCACATGCTGCTTCCATTTGTAGATTTCAACAGAAAAAAAGTTTGTAGCTGTGAAACACACCATCAGTTATGAGGAAAAAAAGGCACCAAACGCGGTGCCATGCAGTTATGGGCCCTTTGCAGGGGTTATCTTGACACGGTTAAGTGATTGCCTCATCCAGTTTTTAAAACTGGGAAAACATTTGCCCAGACACAATAAATGTGTTTTGAATTGAAAAAATAGTGAATTAGCACTGCCACAGAATTTACCACCTTATGCCACATAATTAGGTGCCACATGTACTATTTACTAGGTGTAAAATGTTGGTTGCAATATGTGACCAAGATTTTTGTTAACAGTAAAGATTTTCAAGAGCCATCCTATGTACTAATAGTTAGAATCTCAAAACTCCAAATCGTAGTGGGTCAGAATCCAACCCATCTCATGCATATTAATGAGGTAGGTAGCTAAGTGCGACCCACTATGATTTGTTGCTATCACAGAGATGATGGTGTGTTGGAGTCAGCAGGTCATCATGTCTGTGATTGCTTTTAAATAAAGCAATCATTGTTTCTCAATGCAGCTTTCTTAAAGGAAATGGGCCGAGTTAAAAACACAAAATATTACTACAAGTTTTGAAAACATTTTTTAAAAGCAGTGGCCTACTGCTAAAAAATGTTTCTTTGACCATTCAAAAAGCGGAAGGAGTCCCTTGGGGACCCCTTCCTGTTAGAGAATGGGTTACCATTAACTTTCAATAGTCTGTGACATATTAATTTTTAGCGACCGGATTTTTGTTGCAAAACATTAACACACACCATTAGGAATCTGTGTGTGGAAGGGACACCCTAAACAGGCCCCCCTAATACCGATTTGGTATAGTTTCCAAAACTTATTTAGCAATTTAGTAACCTGTTACCGAATCACTAAATGGTTTTAGTACATTCCAAATACACATTTACTGTTCTCAAACCATGCGAATTCCCGGTTTGCAGGGTTTGCAACAAGTAAATGAATTTATACATCTGCCCCAGTGTTTTGCCACCATAATAAGTTCACAAAATATTGAACAGGTACAGACTGGTAACACATTTGCAAAAGGGAAATTTGCTATCGCTTTTTGAGGATAGGTATTTTATACCTTGAAAACAAGGAGAGGGGGCTCTCAAATCCAAAAGGTTGGAGCACCCAGATATACAAGTATAAAAATATATGTACCTTTTGGAAACTGTTCTAGAATTGTTACTTCATTCACCACAAATATTCACATCCATACTTATTCAACCCCACCTCTCGCAGAATATGTTTGAAGCACTTATCATGAAACCAATTTGTATCAAATATATCTGTTTTTTAATAGTCAATACAAATTCATATAAAACATAAATCGTCAGGAATAAAAACAATATAAATAAAAACACATAAATTTCCACATAGAGTCAATTACGTATCCAGAAAGGAGAACACTAAACGACAGACAATGTGTCATACATATGTTAATTTGGATGCACAGTAGACGATGTCAGGCATAAATCTCCAATCCCTGTCTATAGCTGACTAAACCAAATTTAACTTAAAACAAAAAACAGGCGTCCTTAGGCGAACTTAAAAGTTCCACGACCAGATGTAAATTTCGGGACGAAAAAGTGATTCTGATTACCGATGACCCAGGGAGACGATAGATTGAATATCGCCCCTAGATGCAACAAGGAAACGAGGGATATTGTTTTTAAACTCAGAAAGATTGCGTGGGACCCCTGACAGAAAAGAGAACGAGACTGAATCCGGCCACCATAATTATTGATGAAAGAAAAAGAAAGAAAATACCATTAACGCTTCACTTGTTAATAAGTAAGCAACATTTCAGCTTCCCTTGAAGCACTATAGATGTACTCCCAATGAGAGGAGATATCCTTACCGCAGTGCTGCAGCACCGGTGAAAGTGGTGCCATATTTGAAAATACACTTTAAGGAGAAAAAATCTTGGGTCCTGAAGAAGGTGGTCCTATATGGATTTCTGCCACCGAAACGCGTCGATGCCTGTTTTTTGTTTTAAGTTAAATTTGGTTTAGTCAGCTATAGACAGGGATTGGAGATTTATGCCTGACACCGTCTACTGTGCATCCAAATTAACATATGTATGACACATTGTCTGTCTTTTAGTGTTCTTCTTTCTGGATACGTAATTGACTCTATGTGGAAATGTATGTGTTTTTATCAACATTGTTTTTATTCCTGACGATTTATGTTTTATATGAATTTGTATTGACTATTAAAAAACAGATATATTTGATACAAATTGGTTTCATGATAAGTGCTTCAAACATATTCTGCGAGAGGTGGGGTTGAATAAGTATGGATGTGAATATTTGTGGTGAATGAAGTAACAATTCTAGAACAGTTTCCAAAAGGTACATATATTTTTATACATATAGGTATCTTATACGTCAGGTCCTATAGCTATTTGGAAGGGATGGCCCAAACATGCCCCTTCCAAATGGCCATTTGTTATCGTTTTCTAAACCATTCTGTTACCAGTTCTCAAGATGGGTTTAGTGACTAGGAAATAGTTATTTTGCAGACGCAAATCCTGTGATTTTGAGAATCGTCGGCTTTGTGACCGCAAAATTGCTTTGAACATCAGTCCCGATATTGCTTGTACCACGGGAGATACTCTTCGGATGCAGAGGGTCGGACGACTCTGGGGTGTCAGGGGGTAAAGCCTCTTTTTGAAGGGACTCGCTTTCACCTTTTCTTGTGTATTGCTTTGTTCTCTTACGTTTTCAGTTTACGTCTCCTTTTTATACACTTCAGTGAGGTCTTGGAGTTTATGAGCTTCTCTGTGACAGGGTTGCCGAGTACCTACCCGCGATTTCAGGTTTCGCGTTCTGTTTTTCTGATGATTGTGCGCGGAAAGGAGCACGTCGCTCCTGTCTAAGCAGCATGGTGTGGAGCAGCCGGGCACACACCACACCCGCTTCCTGCACAGCGGTCTTCATGCCCTCTGCACCTGTCCCCTCACAGGGAACATGCTCCATGTGGGCTGTTTACCTTGATGGTATGCGCCCCCCTTTTCTTTTGTTTTCCTCTCCCAGTTTCCTTCCTTATGAACCGCTTCCATCGTTTCCCCTCCCGTTACACGCAAGCACATTCCCGATCCTTTTTTCTGGTATTCAACCCATTTCCTTTTTTCGTCTTTTCTTTACGTTTCCCTTCTTTCTGATTCTTCATTGGGTGATTGGTGTATCTTTCTTTATGCGCCTATTCCGCTTGTTCCTTTACTTCTGCTCTTTTCTCACATCTTAGCTTATCCCGCGTTTCTTGCACTCTTTCCTTAACAGTTTTTCTTGTTCATTTCTTTCTTAACTCGTCATTTTCCCTTTTTTCTCGCTCTGTCGCCGATTTTCCATAAACTTCTCGTCTCTCGGTAATGATTAGTTTTCATTTTTAACTTGTGCTTTTCTTTAGCCCATCTCTGCATTGTTCTCATGCTATCCTATCTGCTTTCTCATTTTAATTCCTTTTGCTTATTTTTCTCTCTTTCGTCAATCGTCCGTTTATTTTTTAGGGTGGGTTTTATGTCTTATGTTCTCGTTTACCGTTTCTTTTTTGTGCTGCTTTCTTTTTAATTTTTCTTCTTTACTTTTCCCCTTTCCTTTCCTCCGTACTTTCTTTCTCATTCCCCTTTTAATTCTATTTTCTTTCTAACTCTAAATGTAATTAATTGTCGTTTTCAATCAATTTTCCCCACGTGTAGTCATCTGCGATTTTCCATTCTTACTTTCTTTCTCTCCAGTTGATCCCTTTGTTGGTTCGAATTTTTTCCACTCTTTTTACTTTTCATTCTCTTTAATATACCTTTTCTTTATTTTCTTCCTTTCAGCTGCACTCTCTCCGTTTTCTTTCTTCTCTTTTCCGCATTTTTAACTGTCTTCATTCCGCACATTTTCTATCCTACTTTCACTTGTGTGTTTTACATTGTCGTCTTCGCGTTCCTTCTTTCTGCATTTCTTTCCTCTCTCACGTCATTTATTTTGTTGTTTTCTTCCACATAATTAAAAATAAATCGTATTCCATTCCACGCAAATGTCGACTTTACTTTGAACACGATGTTCTTTTATTTGTAAAGAATGTGTTCTCTGTAGGTATACAATAGTTGTTAGTGTCAAGAATACTTGTTATCGATCAGAGTTGACAAACGCTCCGCTTAAATCGTTTTACTGTTTCACGAATGTTAGATTTTTTGTGCACCAGCGCCTACCAACCATTCGTTCCGCACTCGTATAGGGTTTTATTTTGTTAATCGAGTGTTTTGAAAAATCGTGTGTAGCGCCAAAGCGTCGTCTTTCATTCACTTCGCAGCGCTTCGATAGACCACGACTCAGGGTGGTTGTAATGTGCTCTCACATTACTTAGATGTTTTGACTCCATCAACGACTTCCCGTTTCTTCAAAGTATGAATGTGCCTTCAATTGTGTAACTGTGTAATTTCCTGATGTGTTTAATTCGTTTTCTTTACATTCTTCTGTGCGCGGTCTGTATTGAACCACAGGAGTCATGGTCCCATATCAAGAAGAGAAAGGCAGAGCTCGTCCACGGTTTATATCTATGTAAATAAGAGTACCTCGTGTCTCATAGCGCCAGGATACCCGTTGGTTGGCAGATAGCGCTCTACAAGAGTTTATACAATACAATACAGTACAATACAAATAAAACCACTTGTCAAGGGCCCTTTGTTTCCATTTCTGTGTGACACGCCATTGTCTTTTTATGGGTTTGACATCCGAGGTTGTACCTTGCACATTTGAAGTGTCCACAGTAACAGTCTTCACTGCATCTGCCCCACTTCACTCGGACTGCGACCCCAGCAATGAGAGCACTTCACTACGGGAACTTAAAAATATCACCGATGCAAACGCAACTTGGAACGTACTGTGAATTCATAAACTGGTTTCACCGAACCTTATGCAAAGAGACAAGCAGCGATAGACAGGATGGGTCGCAGAGAAAAGCGATCGATGTTTGAGTTTAAAAAAGACTGGTGCGAGTTGCAAATCTCCAGTTTGAACCAAAGAACGACTAAAGGGCACCACTTAAAGATCGACATAATACATTTCGGTGAACTGCGTACCTGCGTTTTGTAGCGTCAGCTGTTTGCAGTGGGCAGAAGCGGAAAAACTGCGAAAGGAAGCATTCTTTATAAGACAAATGGAATGTTTTTTCCCCCGTAGATTCTATGTAGCGCGAACTCGACCCACCGCCAGTTACATTACACAAGGACACATTATGTGGTGAGCACAGGAAGATTAACTGATATGCCCAGAATCAAAGGATATTGAGCCGACGCCGAGAATCGAATCTAGTTTCCCAGCTGTAAAATTGGAAGTTCTGGCCGTTAGGCCACATCCTCTATTAAAAAAACCTCTACAGGGACTATGGAGGGAATAGTCTTGTATTGTGCTTAAAGATGTTTCACCACAGTGTATCGCTGGAGCGATTTCCAGGGGTGTTCCCTCCTGAAATTGGACTAATTTTTTGTTGTTGAAAGCGAGCTTTCTCTTTCGGTGGCCCCTCCGCCAAAACCTTTCTTTGTTGTGACTCACAGGTTGTTTGCTCATAAGCACCACCATCCAAAGAATGTACTTAAAATATCAGCAATGTGCACGGACATGTAAGCTTTCTGTGGTCTCAATGTTTTGCTTAAAGTGGCATGTGTCACTTTTTTGTAGGAGAGGGGACACTTGAGACAGCCTGAATCTCATGCCTGGAATGTACATAGGGTGACAGAAGATTGTCAAGTCTGCAGAAATATTAAACTGCATCTTCTCAGGATTTACCTGCTTTTCACGCTATCTGTTTACGAACTTCCTCCCTTGCTTGATATCTTCCCTGATCGGATAGGACTAGGACACACACGCCTAAAGCTGCTCTAAAGGAGCACAGACATTTAAATAGGGAATTAATGGAAAAGAAGAATTTTGAGAAGAAGGATTCATCAAATTGAACCCAGACATTTAAAAGGGTAATGAATGGAAAAGAAGAATTTTGAGAACAAGAATAAATCAAATTGCCCTGATGAAGTCTCATTAAGGGATAACACACATTGGCTGGGTCTGTTTTAAGAGTGATGGAAATGGATACTTAATAAAAAATAACTTTATGGAAAAGTACACCAACGTCTGGAAATTAATTGAAAAACAAGTTATGGAAAGAAATTGAAAACAAAAGAGCGATTACAGATGCATGCAATTTGGATTGAAAAGTTCAATGTGAACGAGGAAATTAGGTTGTTCTATGAAAAAAGGGGTGAAAAAGGTCCCGATCACTTACTGGCCGTATAATGAGCAACTTGTTGTGATGCCTTCAACAGGAAGACTTTTGCATTACGCCCAATATTTAAGAGCCCTATATGAGACAGTTCAGTAACCGTTGACAGAGACGGATCCATCGGAATTAATTATAATACGCCCTGAGGAAGCCCCAGGCCGGATGGCCATGTAAAGGGGTGAAACACGTGTTGGCTATTCTTTAACTCACTCTAATGATAGAGTGACAACACCATTAATTATAAATACCTTACAAAGTGAACCATTGTGTGACTGGAATTATTCCCTAAAGAATATAGGAAGCATATCTTGCCCTGACAACCTTGTTGAAGGAAATTAGGTTGCCCTCCAAATATTGTGAAAGCATCTTCCCTGTCCTGTTCACAGCACTTCGCCATGACCTGTATAGCGCCTTGAGATGGGTTACTTTGGACTGTGGGTTAGACATCAGCAAATCAACAAAAAAAAAAAAGGGGCTTATTTACAAACCCCTTGCATCTCTGCTGCTTCACTTTTAATATGGGGAAAAATTACTTACTGGCAGTGCAATGGGCTTGTAAATAAGCCCACAAGAGTCACTCACCTGGCCACAATGAAAATCACGTTAGTTCGATAGCTCAGTGGACTATTGCATCTGTTACAGGGATATACGAGTAGCCTAAAAGGTTACATATTAGAATCCTAGCGAGTCATCCCAGCCTTTTTTCAAATACACCAATGCGATTGAGCTTGACGAATTTTCATGAAATTTTCAAAATTACTCTGCATCTCACTTCAGCTGCTGTATGGAATGATAATGTTTAAAATACCTTTTTAAGACATTCAAGTTCATTAAAGAGAAGAGTAGAAGAAGCAGTGTACAAGCATAAAATGCATGTAAATCGTAAGATAGAGGAAGCTTGCAGCATAATATCAATAAGATTCAGTAAGCTAAAACCCTAAAGTTTTAGCATTTAAATTGCGGCAAAAGCTAGTAGTAACAGGCTATATATTCCCTTTATTTGCATATATGTATGTGTGTATATATATATATACATTCAATGAAAAAACCATAGGTTTCACACATGTTATAGTTAGCTGGACATTTTACTGATAAAAAACCAATGAAATTCCCCCGTTATAGTTAGTGCAGGCAACTATAACTCACGCGACCGCAATCCTCTGCTGATGCTAATACTGTATTTAGACACTTATTTGCCCATGTCTTCTTCCATTAAATTTTAGCTATACATATATTACAAATATTTTTTTTTCATAAAGACACATATGTCATCAGCAGACTTTGGGGGAACTGTGGGGACCCATTAATCAAGGCTAGGTGGTAAGGAGCTGTCTAAACAGTCCCTTTACATGTTTTTTGCCTTTGTTTTTCCTCTCCGCTTAAGAGTGCGAGAGAGAAAATGGCGGCCGCCGCTTCCTGGTTTCGACCGTTTACTAAGATCTAACAGCCAATCAGAATCGCGCTCGCGCACGTCACCGTACGCGTACGGTAAGCGCACCGTAAGCGCACCGTAAGCTGGCTCAGATATATATATTGATTTAAAGGCTATTTTCTCAGAATCTACTGAACAGAATTACACCAAACCTACAAAAGGCACTTCCTTGACCTGTAGACTACCTCTCTGCCAAATTTCAAGGAACTCTGTTCAGCCGTTCGGGCTGTAGCTGTGTCTAAAGGTCCTATGGAAAAATGCATGGGAAAAACGCGTTTTGGGACCCCCCTTTTTTCTCAGCCCCCGCTTGACGAATCCCCCCGAGACTTTCAGGGTAGGAGCGGAGCATAGCGCCCCACCTATTTTGAAAATTTCGCGAGGATTCGTCGACCGGCGCCAAAGTTATTCCAAATAGAATGTTGCGGATTTCCTATGGAAACGTGGTCCTAACTATAACTATCTACTGGCGACCGCCAGTAGATAATATATATATATATATATATATATATATATATATATATATATATATATATATACACATTATCTACTGGCGGTCGCCAGTAGATAGTTATAGTTAGGACCGTGTTTCCATAGGAAATCCGCAATATTCTATTTTGAATAACTTTGGCGCCGTTTGACGAATCCTCGCGAAATCTTCAAAATAGGTGGGGCGCTCCGCTCCGCTCCTTCCCTGAAAGTCTCGGGGGGATTCGTCAAGCGGGGGCTGAGAAAAAGGGGGGGTCCCAAAACGCGTTTTCCCCATGCATTTTTCCATAGGACCTTTAGTCCAAGCTGCAGCCCGAACGGCTGAACAGAATTACTTGAAATTTGGCAGAGAGGTAGTCCTCAGGTCAGGGATGTGCCTTTTGCAGGTCTGGTGTAAATCTGTTCAGTATTTCCTGAGAAAATAGCATTTAAATCAATATATATATCTATAGGCGCGCTCCGAGCGCGTACCGTAAGCTTACCGTACGCGCACGCTGCCGTGCGCGAGCGCGATTCTGATTGGTTGTTAGATCTTAGTAAACATTCGAATTGGTCGAAACCAGGAAGTGTCGGCCGCCATTTTGTCTCTCGCAGTCTGAGGGGGTGAAAAACAAAGGTGGATAACGTGAAAAGGGGGCAAGCTGGACAGTTCCTGACCCCCTAGCCTTGGTCAGGGGGTCCCAGAAGGACCCCCAAGGGCAAAAATGTATTTTAATTTTTTTACGAAAAATCGCGGAGTGCGCGTAGCGTACGCGCACGGTAGAAACGGAAAAATTCCTTGAACTAAGTAACGTGGGCGCGCAGTGCGCGAAGCGCACCGTGCGCGCACGGTACGCGCACTGTGAAAAAACTTTAAAATAAATAAATACATACATAACTTAGCATTTAAAAAAACGTACAAATTCACTGAAAAAACCATAGGTTTCACACACGTTATAGTTAGGAATTAGCATTTAAAAAACCTTGCAAATTCACTTAAAAAACCATAGGTTTCACCCATGTTAGAGTTAGCTGGGCATTTCACTCGTGAAAAACCATTGAAATTTCCACGTTATAGTTAGTGCAGGCAACTATAACTCACGCGACCGCAATCCTCTGTTGATGCTAATACTGTATTTAGACACTTATTTACCCATGTCTTCTTCCATTAATTTTTAGCTATACATATATTACAAATATTTTTTTTTCAGAAAAACACATATGTCATCAGTGATGTAATATCTGACGTCATCAGCAGAGGATTGGGGTCGCGTGAGTTACAGTTGCCTGCACTAACTATAACGTGGAAATTTCAATGGTTTTTCACGAGTGAAATGCCCAGCTAACTATAACATTTGTGAAACCTATGGTTTTGTTAAGTGAATATATATATATATATATTCACTGAAAACTAATAGATTTTACAGACGTTATAGTTAGGAATCAGTGATGTCATTTGAGATGTTATCAGTGATGTCATGAGTGATGTCACTGACCATGTCATGAGTGATGTAATATGTGACGTCATCACCAGTGCATTGCAGGCGCGCAAGTTATAGTTAGCTCAACTAACTATAACGGGCGAATTTCTCTGGGTTTAAATGAGTGAAATGTCCTACTAACTATGACGTCCCTGAAACCTATGGTTTTTTCAGTGAATTTCTAAGGTTTTTTAAATGCTAATTCCTAACTATAACGTCTGTAAAACCTATGTTTTTTTCAGTGAATTTCAAAGGTTTTTTAAATGCTAATTCCTAACTATAACGTCTATAAAACCTATGTTTTTTTCAGTGAATTTCAAAGGTTTTTTTAAATGCTAATTCCTAACTATAACATCTATAAAACCTTTGGTTTTTTCAGTGAATTTCAAAGGTTTTAAAATGTTAATTTCATATTTTAATATTCATAAAACCTATATTTTTTCTCTTTTTTAAAAAATATTTTGGAACTCTATTATCCTTTTTTGTTTTTAATTTGAAAAATATGTAATGTTTTATATCTTCAAAAAAAAGTATGTATATCGGTTTTTTTTTGGGAGAAAACTGAAGTCCCGTACCAGTAGTGTACCAAGCTCCATCTGCACATCAATCCTATCTGCCATATTGCTAAACTTGTAAAGGATGCGCATTTCGTATCGGACAGGTTCGTGGTACAGCGTCCTGCGTAAAATCATATACGTATATGGTCGCGCCAGCTGCTACTTTGGTATGCGACAGGTACACAGTACCAAGCCATGCCTTACGTCATGTACGTATGGGGTCACGCCCGCTGCACGTTGCATATGCGACGAGTACACGCTGCCAGGCCCTTGGGTACGTCATAGACGTATGCTGTCGCGCCGGGAACGCAATTCCCTCATTTTTTTTCCGACTCAAAACTATATCTAAATAAGTTTAAAGTGTACATGAGAACAAGCGATGATCTAAAATATTTTAAACATTTATATATCTCTAACTGTAATAAACTTCTATTATAGTAATATTTTCTCAAAATCGCATCGGGTGCGGCCTCCTTGCGCGCTCGCTGAGCGATTGCCATGTGACCTTAAAGAAAAGCATATGATTGGTTCATAACATTTCCCATTGCAACAGTTGGAGGATCCCACCCATTTTTGCCATTCTCTCTACAGCGTTTGATGAAACTCCTCTTCTGCTTACAGAGCTTTTTTGAAAACCTTTTGCTATGTACACATATCTGACAGTACACACAACATGCAACCATCATCTCCATCAATATTCATGCTCTGTAAAGTAGCCTTCCACCTGTGATAGCCATGCATCTAAAAGCTACATAACAGAACTTTTCCCCACTGCCAGAGGTAACATGGTTGCATATGCTGTCCACAGCACAATGTAATGTGGTACGGCCCAGGGGCAGTATCATGCATACATAATGAACACACGGACACAGATAGTGGAGGTGGGTACGGGCACGTGCGCTCAACTCCTTTTTATTACCAGGGTTACATATCCAGTGACGTCTGTGCTGGATGCATGCGGGGTGAGTGTAAAGCAGCCCTCAGGGAATGGTTGCTGCTAGCATCAACTACAACAGTAATCATTGGATCACTCACAGAGATTCAATAATAAAAGGGTCAATAGTTTGTGCTGTAGTAAGGTAGGGACACTAGATGTGAACTAATACAGAAAAGATTCTATCGTAAAACAACCATAACTTGTGGTATAATAAGATACAGGCAGTAGATCTGAAATAATACACAAAAAGATTGTATCATAAAGGGTCCATCAGGTCTAGTGCACTTAGATAGCCACATCAAAAGCATTCAGCATGTGCACAGCCAGCGATGATGCGTGCTGCGGGCGGGCCGTACTAGGAGCAATGTCTGTTGCCTACAACACTACATCATCTGCAATAGCGCCTCGATCTGAATTGTAAACACTGCTGTCTGCAATGTAGGCCAGAGAGTGGTCAGCAAGGGCTCACAGCCACGTGGCATTGACTTGAGCTGCCCAGTTTGCCGTACGCGAAGCAACAAAAAACGTGTGCGGATCCTGTGATGATGCATATGCGTGGTGCGGACAGAGTGCACTGGAGCAATGTCTTTTGCCTACAGGACTGCGTCATCTACAATAGCGACTCGATCTCAATTGTGAACACTGCAGTCTGCAGTGTAAATTGAAGGCAGTAGGGCAGTAGTGAGCACAGTCTTCCATGACTACTTTTTCTCACATCTTCTTCACAAAATACAACAACATAAATTACACAAAACTCTGCAATAAATAAATCAAAACAGTTCGAATTGCGATCTCTGCTGTCCACTGTCTACACTGTTATTCAGTGTTCTTTACCACTACCAAGAAGAATTTGGTCATTGTACTAGACCTATAAGTCATCTTAAAAAACATCTTCAAGCAAGTATACTAAAAGGCTATTGTGTATATTTTAATAGACGTTGTAGTTAGTTGCCTACTAGATTCTGTAATTAAACAATCACCACTCCATCTGAATTCTGAGCCCTGCTGACCTCAGTGTAGGCCAGAGGCAGTGGTCATTAACGCCTCACAACCACGTTCCGTTGCATTCGGAAGCACAAAGTTGATTTCACCTGATCGGAGTGGGTAAACAGAAATCATCACAAACTTTAACTTCTGACATCCTCAATCACAGAATCAAGACCCCGTTTCACTGTTCCCACCTGCTGTACCACGGTGTACTCCACCGACTGCAGTCAACCAAGCCCAATAATCATGTGCAGCAGTAAGCTAAAGAAGCACAGAGTCTGATGCACCTCAACGGAGGGAGTTCTGTCAAAACCAAGCAGCAAGTAATATCGGACATCGTCCATTTTGGGCTCAAGACACCGTTCCACTGTTGGGACCTAGAGTTGCTTGCATCTGGTTGAAGGGACTACCTTTATCTCCACTCTCAGATACAGTTCTAACATCGTCCATTGTGGGACCAAGACACCGTTCCACTGTTGGGACCTAGAGTTGCTTGCACCTGGTCGCAGGGAGTACCTTCATCTCCACTCTCAGATACAGTTCTAACATCGTCCATTGTGGGATCAAGACCCCGTTTCACTGTTCGGACCTGCTGTACCGCGGTGAACTCCACTGACTGCAGTCAACCAACCCCAATAATCATGTGCAGCAATTAGCTAAAGAAGCACAGAGTCTGATGCACCTCAACGGAGGGAGTTCTGTCAAAACCAAGCAGCAAGTAATATCGGACATCGTCCATTTTGGGCTCAAGACACCGTTCCACTGTTGGGACCTAGAGTTGCTTGCATCTGGTTGAAGGGACTACCTTCATCTCCACTCTCAGATACAGTTCTAACATCGTCCATTGTGGGACCAAGACACCGTTCCACTGTGGGGACCTAGAGTTGCTTGCACCTGGTCGCAGGGAGTACCTTCATCTCCACTCTCAGATACAGTTCTAACATCGTCCATTGTGGGATCAAGACCCCGTTCCACTGTTTGGACCTGCTGTACCGCGGTGAACTCCACTGACTGCAGTCACCCAACCCCAATAATCATGTGCAGCAATTAGCTATGGAAGCACAGAGTCTGATGCACCTCAACGGAGGGAGTTCTGTGAAAACCAAGCAGCACGTAGTATCGGACATCGTCCATTCTGGGATCAAGACACCGTTCCACTGTTGGGACCTAGAGTTGGTTACACCTGGTTGAAGGGAGTACCTTCATCTGCACTCTCCGATGCAGTTCTAACATCGTCCATTTTTGGATCAAGACCCTGTTCCACTGTTCGGACCTGCTGTACCGCGGTGTACTCCACCGACTGGTGTCAACCAAGCATAATAATCATGTGCAGCACTTAGCTACGGAAGCACAGAGTTTGATGCACGTCAACACAGGGACTTCTGTGAAAATTCACAAGCAGCAGGTAATATTGGGCATCGTCCATTGTGGGATCAAGACACCGTTTCACTGTTGGGACCTAGAGTTGGTTACAGCTGGTCAAAAGGAGCACCTTCATCTGCACTCTCAGATGCAGTTCTAACATCGTCCATTGTGGGATCAAGACACCGTTCCACTGTTGGTACCTCTTCGACTACTGTGTTAGTAGTATACAGAGCACTTCACGGTGCTGGGCCTCAGGCTGGGCGCTGTCTGCCTTTGTCGCAGTAGCCAGCGTTGATCTCAGGAGCCTTCCCAGCTCGCAGACCTCGGCCCAAAAGCTTCCCCCGGCACGTGGTGGGCCCTCTTTCACATACGACGGTGTCGAAAAGTGAACTGTGGGGCATATGTGCGTCGCAGCGGCCATGACGGTTTCTGAGTAGCAGCAGGCTGAGAGCATTATTCCCGCAGCCACCCTCGCTCACAGCGTCAGCCTCGTGGCGGTTTAAGCTGCGCAGACCTGACAGACATGTTCGCCATTCCGGAAGAGAACCACACCCAGAGAAACGTGCCTTTTATTCATACCCTTACGCTAGCCTTGCATACGCCGACCCAGCCCACTACGCTAAAGATTTTGGAGAGGGAGGGGGCACATACGCGCTATGTTTTCGTAATCTTCCCTACTGACTGTACTATCATGGTTGCGTCCACTGTCGGCTTCACTCAATAGTAGGCCTGGGCTGTAAATTCCGTTCCGTTCGCGGAATTTGGGTAATTTCGCGTTCCGCGGAGACCGCGAAATTGCCCAAAAATCTGCGTTCCGCGACTTCGCGAAATTTTTTGCTTGTTCGCGTTCTCAGTATGCGTGTTCGCGAGATATTTCACCCCGAGCACGCAAACAGCGATCGCGAACAGGAAAAAAGTATCGCGAACATGCAATTCTGCGTGTTCGCGGAATTTCTGCGTGTTCGCGGAGATTTTTTACCGTTTCGCGGAGATTTGCGTAACGCGATTACGCGAATTCCGCCCACCCCTACTCAATAGACCATCAGTGTATGTTGACATGTAAATGTCTGTGCTCTGCATACTCAAGTCTCTTCAGCACATCCCCTCAACACTTTGCATTGCATACTTTTATAATCGAGAATAACTTGCCACCTTCGCACATACTTTGCTCCCATCTCTCCCTGCATTCTGCATTGTGTGGCAGAGGTGCCATGCCAAGTTTGGTGTGTGTACATGACTAGCCACGGTTCCCACAGTACGTAGTGTCGTTGTGTCTGCTAGGTGTACCTGTTGTTTATCATGTTGTATGTGATTATATAAGGTAGCGCGTTTATTTACGAGCAGTGGTTTCTTCCATTTCATATCGCTGTCTTAAAGAGGATACAGAAGTTTTTCTCACAGGTGAAATGTGCGACCACAATGGCAGTCATTCATTACTATGCAAGAATGTCCAACTGCACGACGCTTCTAAGCTTACAGCCCCCAATCTTGCGTGCTTTCTTAAAAGCACGCCAACTCCCACAATCAGACCAACAGTCACACAGCTTTTTAACGGCAGTTATCTGTTTCTTAATAACATGGACTGCTATGCAATGTGAGCTGGCATACCGTATGTCCTAACTGTTTCAAACCGGATAACTTCCTCTGGCAATCTTTATTCCCACCCACACAAAATAACTCCCAAAGTTCAACTTGGCCTCCAATACCTACTTTGAAAACAGATTTTATTAAACAGAGCAGTGTCCCTCACTTCTCCAAAAGTAATTTATCGACTGCAGATAGCACGAACTTCAAGTAAAATACACTCCCTTTTAAATACGAACCTCCCATTACACTTTGTGAATTGTTACGCAATTTTCAACACATCTGACATTTAAGGTCTGGCACACTTTTTTAACATTGTCTCCTCTGGCCTTCTCACAGGCTTTCAAACTGTTTTTAGTCTAATACTAGACTTCATTCATTCGATCATCTCTGGAATAACAGCAACAGTGCCCATAATTCTCGCTATGTTTGCGGCCATCCTACTACTATTTTAGCTTATTAAAAATGGCTACGCTCCCTGTGGTAACAAGCATGTCCGACAGAATACGCCTCTACGCGAAGCTACATCAATACCGTGAAAAAATGGAACAACTTTTCGGCTGCCTGCCTCTATCTATTATCGGAGCAAGCTACAACATGACATTTATTTACACATATACAATCTGCGTGCAACCATCCTTTTATTGCAAAACTTGCCCAATTGACTGGCGAATGGATCCATGCCTTGTCAACATCCCAGCAAACGCTCCCAATATCCAGCAGGTAATGGAGTATCTTGAAAACCATGAACTTGATTGTTCGGGCAGTGTAGCAATGGTGGATGCAACGCAAAAAAGTATCCTGGCGGAATGGGATTTCTGTGCAGCTGAGAAAGATCTCCTGCAATGTGCGACCTTTGACAGCATCGCAGATTGCCAGCCAATTCAAACTGCCGCTCCAACATTCGAGGAACATTACGGTCCCTTCGAGGATATGAATTGGATCGCTTCTCTTTTCTCACACAATGGCAACAATCGCCTCTTGCAACATTACGCATCTCAAGCCGCTGAAGAACTTCCAAACTGCAATCTCCAAGACTTGTAAGAAATTCACTTTATTCTTGGATTGATTTTTTCCAACTTTTTTTACTTTTTTCTATTACATTTTTTAATACACTTCAATTGAATTATTTTCATATAATAACTTTCTAAGTATGCTTAGGCATTTGAACTCTGTTTTCATTATTGGCCCTTACCTCTCCACACTAACCAGGGATGGATGATGTATGGCCTATGCAAATACGCTATTTACTTGCTAAATTAGCCTAAACCCGACGTCCATTTTGAAACCATATCTATTCTTTGTACACACATCCCTCTGCCTGCCTCTTATCCACGAAGCCCTTTCATACAAATTAGCTCATCCTCAGCCTCTGCTCATGAACTGGCGATCAAGATAAAAAAAACACGCCATTGTTTAGGAACTGGTTTGCACAGTGTGGTAATCGTATCCTACCTTTATTTTCATTCTACAATTTACAGTCATTCATGTCTAATAGGTATTGTTTATGTCACATGGAACTGTAACATGTAATGTGGAATTGACTGATGCAGGAGCTTAGGTTTGAATACAGCAGAAGTGGTTGGAGTTTGCCTCAGCTGGATGCCTTAGCTCTTGCACCAGTGGTTCCATTGATGGCACTTACATAAAGACACTTTTTATATAACTTGCAGACTCCATCGCTTTATCCCACACAGCCACTTTCTTAAACACACCTGATTTCACCATTTGTCTTCTGTGTCATTGCAACATGCTGCATTATATTCTTCACGATTATTTCTTTATTCCTGCTTGCTAAACCACTCCATTTGAGTCTTCAGACCGGTAGGGGTGAGTAGTTTGCTTCCCACTCCCGCTATAGTCTAAACCCATGCTAACACCACTTGCACAGCTATGCTACAGCGGCCAGTATGCTACAGTGCCAGGAGCACATCAGTTTACAGCAATCAGCTCACGGTTTCATCCCCGAGTGTACTGGCACCTCACCTCAGCACCTTCTCACTCTGGTCAAAACAGCACTTTCACACCGCTAGGGGTGAATACTTCACTTCACACTCCCTGTATAGCACACCCTAACCACCCTAACCACCCCACAGAGCTCACACCGTTATTCTCTAAACCCCATAATAGCACCACTTGCACAGCTATGCTACAGCAGCCAGTATCCTACAGCACCCAGAGCACATCAGTTTACAGCAATCAGCTCACTGTTTCATCCCCGAGTGTACCGGCACCTCACCTCATCACCATCTCACTCTGGGCAAAACAGCACTTTCACACAGGTAGGGGTGAAGACATCGCTTCACACTCCCTGTATAGCACACCCTAGACACCCCACAGACCTCACAGCGTTCCTACCCTCCTCTTTCCTACTCTTTTTGCCCTTTTTTCCCCTTACTTGCTTCAACGGAATCACAAAATGGAGGCCAACACTTCCTAGTTGCAACCACTCGCAGCGCTCACAACCAATAAGCAGCAAGCTCGTGCTCGTAACGCCTCAGCCAATCAGATGGCAGAATTCCCAAATATTGATATCTGTAAATTTTGATATTTCTCAAAAACTACTGAAAGGATATACACCAAACAAACAAAAGCGTGTCTTCTGGACCAAGACCCTTCTCCCTGCCAAATTTGGGGTAATACCGTTCACCCGTTCGACCTGTAGCCTTGTCTAAAGTTTCCTATGGAAATTAACATGGAGAAAACACGTTTTGGGACCCCCCTTTTTTCTCGGCCCCCTTGACGAATCACCCCCACACTTCCCACATAGGAGCTGATATGAACAAAGAATTAGTTTGGAACATTTCATGAAGATTCATCAAACAACGCCAAAGTTATAAGCAAAACAAAAAATGTTCTTCCTATGGAAACTTGGTCCTAACTATAACTACCTACTGGCGACCGCCAGTAGGTAATATATATATATATATATATATATATATATATATACACATCAGAGATTTTATCCGACTCGTAAAATTTGTATGTCCTAAAAAATTGCCTGAACCTATATATTTATATGGAAGGCAGTTAACAAAGATTCAGAGCTTCTTCAGTAAAAACAAATGGCCCAACAGTGTCATTATGCATCTACATGGTTGACATACAAGTATACTGGAAGATGCAAGCTAAAGTGCTAAGGAAAGATTAAAAAGCAAAATGTAATAAATATTTGAACACCAATTGATCACTAAAAATGCTGTGCAAATTACATCTTAAACTGAATAACAAGAATTGGGAGGATAGGTAGTGGTTTTTATGGGTCCAAATCATTGCCACATGTCGACCCAGATTAAAATAACTGTGATTGCCTAGCAGCCTCCCTTTTATCCCTGTTCATTATTCAAGCTTTTACTATACAGTGAGCGAGGAACTGTTGTCTGGAAAGTTTTGGGGTGATTCATCAAGCGGGGGCCGAAAGAAAAGGGAGAGTCCCAAAACATGTTTTCCCCATGCAATTTCCCATTGGGGTTTCAGACACGACTACAGCCCAAACCGCTGAATGGAATTACATCAAATTTGGCAGAAAGCTAGATCTTGGTCCAGAAAGAGTGCTTTTTGTAATTTGGTTTAATTCTGTTCAGTAGTTTTGGAGTCATTAAAGAAGAAATATGTATATCTAGAGATGCCATTCCATTGCAGTGGATCCACGGATCCACACACCACCAGCAATGCCGCGATTGGCTGCCACCACTTCTTGGGTTGAATATTTTGACACCCAAGCACTTGGGGTCAAAAACATTTATAAAAAAAGAAATTGCAGCAAGTTTACAGAGGATGTGTTGAAAAAAGAAACAAGTGTGGTCTGCCACACTTTTTATTTTAGGCCCCCAGGTGGACCAGGTCCCAAGGAGAACATTGATATATTTTTGGGAGAAGGGGGCCTACATGGGCGACCCAGGCTGATTTCAGCCCCTGGAACCCCATCCCCAGGGGGCCTGACATTATGAAAAAAGTAGAACGGCATGCGCCCCCCCCTCCTGGCCTGATTTCGTACCCTGGAAACCCCCCCAGAGGCCAGGCTGCAGTGATAAAGAGGTGGTGCCATGAAGCCCCCCTCCAGGTTAACATTCGGGGACCGGCCCTTTATGAAATTGGAAGGAAGTCTTTGCGTCCCTCCCTTCCAGGGCCTAGTTTAGCACCAGGGACCCCATCCCCCGGGACCAAGCCACATATATGCAGGGGAGGGGTGTCGCTCAGCCCCCCTTCCTGAGCCATTAATGACCCTGGGGACCCCATCCCAGGCAGGAAAATCTGTGTTTGCTATCACTTAGCAGGAGCAATTTCAAAACTCCTGCCAAGCTGCAGCAAACACCAAGACAGCTGCCAGCAGGTGGGAGCATGAAAAATGCTCCAACCCACTGGGAGCGAACATTTCCTCTGTTTACCTGTTCGCACTGAAATGGGCAGGAAAACAGTTGAAAAGATGACTCCTGCCCGCCGGCAGCTGCATTTTTAGCTGCTCCCTGTTGGTGAGAGCAATGCTGACTCCGCAGGTGCAGGGTGGGCACCAGAGTACACACCCTTTGTTGGCCATGCCCCAGGGAATGGGGTCCCAGAGGTTGAAATTGGTCCTGGGAGGGGGACTTTCAGCCTACCTACCGCTTTGGACTTGGAATGGACCCAGGGGATGGGGTCCCCAGTGCTGAAATTGGCCTAGGGAGGGGGCTACGTGCCCCCCTTCCCGGTAAATAAAGTGGTGAGCCCTGGGGGACGGGTTCCCCGGGGTCAAAATCGGCCGAGAGAGGTGGATATATGCCCCCCTCCACCACAAAATGTACTGGGCCCCAGGGGATGGGATCCTTGGGGCCATAATGTGCCTGGGGAAAGGGTCCATGTGCCCCACTCCTCCTGAAATATGTTATGTTATGTTAATAACACTTATATAGCCACCAGTCTCTAGGCGCTTATCAAAGGGTTATGATACCATATTGCAAGAGAATTATTAAAATGAAAAATCAATTAATCTCTACCAAAGGCATGTTCAAATAGAAACGTTTTCAATCTCTTACAAAATGAAATGTTGCTGGGCCTGTGGGATGGGACCCAGAAAGGGGGTTCCCATGCACCCTTCCCCCTAAAAAATGCATCAGGCCTCAGGAGTTTGGGTCCCCAGGACCGAAAGCTGCCCAGGGAGAGGGCCCACTTGTTGGCTGGCATTGGGAGGTCGGCTACAGGGCCAAGCCGTGCCCAGTGTGGGGTTAGCTGCATGCATGGGGTTTGCCAAAGGACCTGGCCCTTCACTCCAAAATTCACTGAAAGAACCAAAGGGTACAGGGCATTATAGTTAGGGCCAGGGCACCCAGAGAGCCGTGGCTGGGTCCCGGAGATGGGGTTCCTAGGGCCAAAATAGGCCCCGGGAGGAGTGTCCACCTGGCCCTCCTCCCCCATTGAATTGGGGGGCGTGGCCCAGCTTTCCACATGGGATTTTAGCCAGGCCTTGGGATATGGGGACCCTGGGCTGGGGAGGTGGACTGCGCTGCCCTCCTCCCCTTGTAAAAAAACATAAAAAGAGAGACCATGGGACTCCCATGTAATTACCCTAAGTATTCAAATGTCCAAAATCATGTGCAAGCTCCGCCTCTTTGACAACACCGCATTTTCCTTAGTAGTATCAGTTGTGGCCGGTGCAGGTAAGAGCGGTGAGGCAGGGCGAAGTCGACAGATGACGGCAAGGGAAAATAAAATGTAAAAAAAGAAAACTTACCTTGCGCGCGATGAGGCGAGCGCAAGGTAAGTGGCTTTCTTTTTTAAATTGTATTTTCCCTCGCCATTGTCTGTTGCTTCCCCACTGCCTCGCCTGCCACACAGCTCTTACCTACACCAGCCGTGACTGATTAGTATGCTAAGGTCTTCCCACCTTTTCCCACGTTCATAGACAGCTAACCAAAAGGCCCCCAAGCTTGTTTCCCCACTGAATTTGGTGACGCATTGTTGATGCAGAGGAATACAAGGACATCTCCACCAAACAAAAAAGCCCTCGCTTCATATAGTTAAGAATAAGTGCCCCTGTTTGGTCTAGATTCACCTCTGTGTAGTCTTATCATCTTCTCTTGACCAGGATTCATGTTATCACAGATTTGTGGATGAAGACTGTGCAAGGAATGATCACGGGGCAAAATTACATGCACAGATGGTCACTGGTTACATTACCTCATGGTCCTTTACACAGCTTTAGAGTAGAACATGCACTAGACAGTTACCCATTGAAGTAGCAACTACAAAGTAACCAGTAGCAAGTACTCCAGTTGGGTGGACATTTTCGGCACAACTAGAGATGTCATCAGTGATGTCACTGACCATGTCATGAATGATGTAATATGTGACATCATCAGCAGTGCATTGCGGGCGCGCGAGTTATAGTTAGCAGAACTAACTATAACGGAGGAATTTCTATGGTTTTGTACGAGTGATATGTCCAGCTAACTATTACACCCCTGAAACCTATGGTTTTATCAGTGAATGTCGAAGGGTTTTTTAAAAGCTAATTCCTAACTATAACGTGTCTGAAACCTATGGTTTTTTTCTGTGAATTTCAAAGGTTTTTTTAAATGCTAATTTTTTATTATAAAAGTAGTTATACCTATGTTTTTTGTACACAATTTGAAGATTTTTTTTAAACTGTTAATATGTTAATATATTATTTAATAAACAATATTATATACTTTTTTGAAAATTGTTTTAAACAAAATTTCGAAAAAATTTAAAAATGAAATATACTGTAATTATTATTATTATCTTAATTTGAATATATATATATATATATGCAGTGTCCCGGGGGTAGGCCCCCCGGGACACTGCAGGAGGCAGCCCTTGGGGGTGGTGGTCCCCAGGGCCATCGAGGGCTCCAGGAGTGGGGCCGCGCGGGCCCCCTCGAAACAATTACAGCGCCCCGGGGGTGGCAGTCACCTGGGCTTCAGGGGGGGCTTGGATGCCCCCTATCTTAATAATGAATGCCCCGGGGGTGGCGGTCCCCGGGGCAGCGGGGGGGCCATGTGCCCCCAAAAATATTTAAATAAAAGCCCTGGGGTGGTGGTCCCTGGGGCTTGAGGGGGGGCTTGGATGCCCTCTCAACTTAAAAATCAATGCCCTGGGGGTGGCGGTCCCTGGGGCAATGTGGGGGGGATTGGGCCCCCCCACACTTTTTGCTTTTCCGCCCCCGGGACCTGGCCCACCCGGGGGCTTTATTTAAATGAAGCGCGGGAGCTCGTGCTTCGTTTTTTTCATTTTCGCGGCTGGATCCGCGCACACTGCGCGCATCGCAGCGTTTAAAAAAAAAAAAAAAATCTTTGTTTAGCCCTGGAAATTCCTTGTACGACCCCCTAAGCAGACCTATGGGGTCAGGGTGTTTCGACACAGGGTGCGCGGATCCTAATCTAAACAGTGCACGGATCCTAATCTGCAGGGTGCGCGGATCCTCCGCGGCCATAGATATCGAAACTTTTTTGATTTTGATTTTCTCAGCAACTACTGAACGAATTTACACCATTTAACAAAAAGGGATCTCTTTGAACCAAGGGCTACCTTTTTGCCAAATTTGATGTAATTCCGGTCAGCAGTTCGGGCTGTAGCCGTGTCTAAAGTTTCCTATGGAAAATTGCATGGGGAAAACACGTTTTGGGACCCCCCTTTTTTCTCGGCCCCTGCTTGCCGAATCACCCCGAAACTTTCAAGATAGGAGCGGACCGGAGTGCCCCCCGAGTTTTGAAAATTTCGCGAAGATACGTCGGCCGGCACCAAAGTTATTGGGAATAGAATGTTGCGAATTTCCTATGGAAAATAGGTATATATATATATATATATACCTATTTCCTATGGAAAAGAGGTATATATATATATATACCTATTTTCCATAGGAAATTCGCAACATTCTATTCCCAATAACTTTGGTGCCGGCCGACGTATCTTCGCGAAATTTTCAAAACTCGGGGGGCACTCCGGTCCGCTCCTATCTTGAAAGTTTCGGGGTGATTCGGCAAGCGGGGGCAGAGAAAAAAGGGGGGTCCCAAAACGTGTTTTCCCCATGCAATTTTCCATAGGAAACTTTAGACACGGCTACAGCCCTAACTGCTGACCGGAATTACATCAAATTTGGCAAAAAGGTAGCCCTTGGTTCAAAGAGATCCCTTTTTGTTAAATGGTGTATGTATATATATATATATATATATATATATATATATAATAATAATGATGTGCAGTACGCAGGTCAAGTTTTTGGAAGCAACTATTGTTTACACTCTTCTCCAAGGTACAATTCTAGGTTATTTTGCAGGAGTATCCCTCCATGAGAATGATGTTACAGAACCTTCAATAGAGCAACAAAGAACAATGAAGAAGCTGAGCACAGATCTTGTATTTCCCAGAGAGAGAGAGAGAAAGGTGAATATCATTGCTGAATGTATATTATGTTGAGTTCTGATATTTTATATAGCGTCAACATACAGCCTTGTGGCCGTTTCTGGGCGCTTTAAAGTTCTGAAAACACGCAGAAGAGCCAAAGCAAATCAGAATTCGGCTAACGCCTGGAGGAACCTTATCTGGGAGACAATGGTCTTGCCCTATTTGCCCCTGAATCCTCCAAGTGACCCTGGAAATCCCTGAAGGGACTATAAAGGTCAACGTCTTCTTCATCATATGTTGGCTGACTGCCTGTGATTACTAGGGACACATTATAATGAGGTTTGAGAATCCTCTGAGCGCAAATGCCTGACCTGTGACTGTAGTCAATGCCGATTGGTGGAACGGGGCAGGGTCGACTAGGAAACAAATAGGCCCGGGCGCTGAAATAAAAGTGGTCTCCATTAACTAACCAAATAGCCAATAAAGTGGCCCGCATTTTCAAATCAGGCTAGTTTGAGCATGTAAAAAAACACAATCTGTATGGGTATTTTGGAAGGTATGGGAGACTGCTTGTGTTTGTGTTTGCCACAGGTAATGCTCATGGTAATATCAGGGAAATCAGCAGTAAAAACAGGCCCACCTTACCATAAAACGAGGCCACAAACTGCTAAAAACCATCCCACACACTGATCTGGCCCATGCACTTGAAAAAAAATACTCACTGAAAAATGGAGGTGCGGGAGCCACTGAAAGCTCGTTTGGCTCTTGCTGAGCTCTAGATCATATGGGAACCTCGAGCCCAAAACAAGCGGAGCCTTCATGTTGCTTCAGCCGGATGCCCACTGTGTAACATCCTGCACCAAGAATGAAAGGCAAAGCACTAAACAGTGATTTAAACAGGAAAACGTTTCTAAATTCATGTTTACAAACTATTGCTTTTAATAAATACTCCTCAATACAGTGTGATATAAACTGATGTACTAAGAGGAAATGCTGCTAAGTGTTGCTGTAATTCAGTCTTTTAACATTTTGCAGCAATTTCATCATAGTTTTGTTTGCCGTTTGGTGCATTCATTTAGAAGGCAAACATTTTCAGGGCTCCGCTCGTGCACGGGCTCTTAAACAGGAACATCTTAAGGATTTTGGGGGCCCTGGGCCAAACACATTTTTGGGACCCCGTTTGGAACAGCTTTGAATTTATGATCCAATTTCTGCTCTTTCATTCCCCCTTTGACCAGGTCAGTGACAGTGCACAGGCGCACTTGTTCAAATTCTAAATGTGTCCTAATATTCAAGGATAATGACAGTGTGATTTTAATATTGTAACACAGCAGCAGCTCACTAATATTATTGCAAATAATATCTGTGAAACTCTCCCATCTCTCATATAGGAGGACCTGTTCTGATCTAAAAGAATTTTTTTATGGATATTGCACGAAATAGAAACACAACATTTCTCTACAAAATGTCTGTACTGGACTCTCACACATCACCCACATTAAAATATATTTAAGGAAAATTGTATTTAAAACAATCAGTTTAAGAATTAGTCAATGTCACCAGGGTAAGACTCTCTGCAGAACAGAGCTGGCTCTTTCAAAGGGCCCCTGAAAGGCTGAAGCCCCGACCAGATCCCACGTTGGCCATGCCTTAAAACGCCTCAGTCTTAGAGCCCAGCCAGACCCCTGGCTCGGCCCTCTGTGACAATTTGTTGGATCTCCCACCTCTACTGAAATAGAGCCACAATATGACCTTTAGAGTATGTAGTTGATACTTCTGCTCACTGAGAGGCCTGGTCTTCTTGCCACACGATTAGGGCCCCTGTGTGCTGATAAACAGGTAGCTTAGGGCCATGCAAGGATGAGTGAGAGAGTGAAATTATTCCGAACTTGCTTATATACGTGATATTTGTACTACATTCATGTCATGAGCGTAGTATTTCTAAGGGGGGGGGTTATTTGTGGTGGTACACCCCGCACTAAAAATTTATTCTGTAGTAAATAATTGGGTACAACTGCTTTCAGTCCGGTAATGTGAAGTGTCTGTCAGATTTCACCTGTGATTTTTCCATGTCCACCTTGACAAAAACACACACACTCTCTCTCTCATCTGTTTTGAGGGCCTTTAAAAATGTTGATTAGTTTAAAAAAAAATGGCATTTTAAGTATCCTTAACAATCCACACTCCTCTCCCTTTCTACTGCCCCTTAAGCCCCACCTCATGCTCTGCTTCTCATATTGTGTTTTTTTACAAGATGACACAGCGCGAGTGATTGCCTGGAAGATCTGAAGCTCGCACCACTCAATCATACTGACCAAGTTATGCTCCTGCATGTCATCGCCCTATTTTGAGACTGGTGGTTGCTAAGGACAACTTAAAATGTCAAATTATTTTTAAATTAGTGTGCGCAGACAAGAGGCGCGTCAAGGTGAGTAGCCCCATATTGAAATGTAATTTTACAACAGGTCAGTGCTAAAGGAATGTAATTAGCCAGCAAGTTCAGCGGCCGCAAATTTCGGCACGCGGGAAGGGGGCGGGGCTTGGGGGAGATACCGAACAGCAAGGGGCTCGCTTCAAAGGCGGCCCTCCAGAGCCACAGTCAACCGTAATCAAAGAAGAACATCTTTCTTGCATTACAGACAGATAATAATCCGGGAGGGGTGGGCGAGCCCCTCCCAGCACGAACCTCAACAAATATGCACGGGGCGGGGGGGATGTATTTCTTAATTGAATTTCCTTGGCTTTGCTAGAAACTCGCCGTCGGTCTGGATTCCATTAAAAGGACAGCTTTGCAAAACGGAGGCCGGACGCGACCAAACTTCCGCCGGAGCTTTTATTGCTCACAAGATTATTTACCTTTACAGTTTCAGCTCTAATTCGTTTAGTGGAAAGAATAAGAGTTGGATTCGAGAGGATATCTTAAGCTTCTGCAATCATTTGTCTTTATTAAGGTTATTAGACGGGTACACCAGCAGACAGGGCACAAGACCTATAAAAAGAAGTGGGGGGATTGATCAAGTTTGGCAGTATGCAAGTGACATCATGACGCGTGGCCAACACAGCACATGACGTCATGACGCGTGGCACCCCACATGGCATCACAGGAAGTGACCTCGCTGGAGGACTGTGCATTAGGATGAGTAGCGCTATAAAATAAATAAAATAGTGCTATTTGTATTGTTATTTGTGTAAATACTGGGACAGACCATCCCATCTGATATTCTTACAGTGTGTGCACTTACATACAGGTACTGAAAAAAGTAAAAAGCATGCATCTGTTAAGTATCTGTGACGAGATAAGCTGTGTGCTTTTGTTTCCTCTCCTGTCAGGCTGCCGCCCCTCTGATACTCGATCAAAAGGAGGAATGATGGCCCCTTAACTTCTGCCTTTATCTTTCACACAGCTGGGGGTGTAAAAAAAGCCCCCTAACTGCATGCACCTTGCTGCAGAGAATGAAAAGCAGACAACCTGCAGGAGCTGCTGAACAAGTCCCGGTGTCTGAAAATGACACTGGGACAAGTTCAGCATAGTTCTGTGGGGAATAACTTCTTGGCAGGGGGGACAGCGTCCACCCTGTGAAAATAGTGGGCGGACGCCGTGTACCCCCAACTCGTGCCCTGCCTGCAGAGCAGAGACAAAGGTACTGATAACAAGTAAAGGTGCTATTTATTGCACCTGTTAAATAACTATACCATGGGGTTCAATATTTATTGGGTGCACCTATTACAAGTTATTGGGGAATAACAAGCGGATTTTGGTGTTTAATGCACCAAAAGTCGCATGGTACGGTAAATACCCTACACATTTCCCCTGTTACATTTCGGCAGGCTTGACCTGTCGAAATTTAACGAATGTTGGGTAATTTAATGCTTTTGATAAAACCAAACTCATAAATCCATCTTACGCACTAGACGGAATTAACCGTCCAACTTGTAATTAGGGCCAAAGTACATTAACATTTCAAATTAAGTGAGGCCTAGGGAAACAAGCTGAAATTAAAGGAGATTTCATGTGAAGTAAGCAAGCCTGAATTATGGGATGGCAATGTCCCATGCATGGCTCAGAGAAGCGTGCACTTCGACCATGACTTCAGGGTGATGGAGTGGAAGATTTGTACCCTACGGGTGGTATTCTTTTAGAGTGCAGTGTAATCTTTTGCAGAACACACTCACATATTATTCAATGTTATGAAACAATTGGATGTTAGAAGAAATGTGAACCCATTAACATGTTCCTATGAAAGTTAATGGGATCTAATGTAAGGCTCAGTACTTAATGCTCAGAATGTGTATGGACCACTGTAATCAACGGGCCTCGTCTTCTAGGCCTGATTAGTTAAGTAAATATGATTTAGTAATATATTTTTTTTGGATAAATGTTTCTTAGGCTAATGGCTTAGATGCAAGATGTGAATTAATGTAGTTAAGACAGTTGCTCCTATCGAATGTTAACAGTTGATGTAATTCCTAACCTACACAGTATGGTGAATTTATTATTTAAGCTTGAGCCATAGGCCTGAATTGTAGTGTATTTGGAGTTCCTTCATTTCTGAAAGTAATAATCAGTTTCTTATGTGAGTCTCGATGAATTCTTTCTATCTCACGTTTGCGTTGCAGGTGGACAACGTCTACTAGGGAAGAGTAGGGGTATTGTTCCATTAGACAAGGTTACGGAATGAAGTAGTTACAGTTAGCTTGATTGCAGGAGATAAGGTGGAGGGAGGTGTTTTCACAATATCGATGGAGAGAAGACAAAGGACGAGTTGCTACAGAGAGGTGTGTGTGGAGAAGACCGGGAGGGGAGTCGACGTCATGGAAAAGTGTGTGGCTGAGCCTATTGTAAAGCCTATGAGGAGAAAAGCGTTATGGGACATCTGTGGAACACTACTTTGAGTATATGATGCTTTGTAGAGATGGACAGACACCCTACTCCTGCATGTCCTCCTGACAGAGAGCACCTGCGCCTTATGTGCTTTTTTTCCTTTGCTTCTGGCTTCATGCCCAAGACCCACCCTATTGCGATGTGACTTCTTAGGAAGGCTTTGGTAGCTGACAACGTTTCTCTTTATCATCCTTTGCTTATACCCTAACTTAGGGATCAGTGGCGGCTGGCATGGATCGGGATGTCAGGGCGAAGGGGGGGCGAGGAGGTTGATGGGGGTAAAAATTTAAAAAAACATACCTTACCTCCTCACTGCTACTCGTCATCCCTCATTTGCGTCCCTCCATCCAACAGGAACCAAGAAGCACTCCCAGGCTCTCCTGACCAATCACATGATTGGTAAGCACCCAGGACCCTCTGTGATTGGTCTGAGCACCGTGGTTCAGCGCTCAGCCAGGAAATGAGGGCCTGGGCATATCTCCATGCAGGCTGTAATGCAGCCTGCATGGAGAACTTGCAAAGTGCCCATGAGTGTTTTGCCGGCCCAATAGGGCCAGCCAAACAATCAGTGCACACTTAGGAAGGGTGTCACTACTCCTCCCCTGCTCCAAGAGCAGAGCAGACCCACTCTACCCCCAAGCCGCGGCAGGAACAAATAAAATGATAATAACAACCAGTTATTATAATTTTATTTTTCCTGAATTTCCACTGCCAAAAGCAGTGGGGCGACGCTCCTCAGCCTTACAGGTGATGGAGCGGGTAGTGCAAAATTTTGTATACCTCCTCTATTTTGCATGACAATACTAAATAAATAATTAATTAACTATAATATTATTAAAACGAGTTTGCATGTTTATTAACCAACATTATTAACATTCGAATTACATGTGGGATTTGCATTTGCATGGCCAAAATAACCTGTATAATTAAAATCAGTATGCATATTAACAATAGTAAATGTGGTAATTAGAATACTGCATGATATATGTTGCTTTTGTAATGTTGCCCAAGAGGAGGACCGAAAAGGTGAATATAATGGCTTTAAATGTTGCTATACGCTAGATAAATACAAGCACATAGAGGGATTAGTAAGGGGTTAACATTAAATTCATTATTTCGATGTATTAATTACTCTTTTGTGTTTGTTTCGCTTAAGTTAGCATTTGGGCCTAAATCCAAAATGGCTGCTGACACAACACGATGATGTAGCCACAGTTCTACGAGGCGCGGAGTGAGCTGCACATGCGCGAGAAATCTCCTAAACCTCATCACGACCTCTATACACCATGTACCCGAACAAGGACAGAGTGGGATACCAGCCAAGACTAGAGAACAATCAACCTTACAGTAAAACTGGAACAAACCGACTTTGGTCAATCTCATGACCTCACCCCTTGAACTGAACTAAAAACTTAAATTTAACATCGGACGATCTCAACCAGCCAATCACGACTGTCCTAAATTATTATATTGTATCTTCTTGACTTCATTTTATTATAAAAGAAGTAGTAGAATAGAGAGGGTAGAACTCGTGGTGTTCGTGTCGCTCTTACCTTTGGGTCACGTCGCCTTGCTTCGTTTTGCGCAATCTCCTGAATCCTTGAAGGTCTGGATGCTGCCCGATTATCTGATGACTGCGAACTTTTCCTAAATCTACTGGCAATAACAGATGCTTGCACGTCTCTGGTCCTTTGCCGATCTGTGGGACTGTAGCGTGCTGAGCAAAGAACTTTGAGTTTTGGCTTGCTTTTGGACGATTCATGACAAAATTATGCAGAGCCAATTAATTTGAGGACTACAAATAGCCAGATTAGGTAAATATGATGTTCTGCAATTTACTCAAAATTTGATATAAACTTTCTAAACTTTGACGAGACAAATGCAAATTTAAATCATTATGAAATATTAGATAAACAATTATTGATTACCGAAAATTCATGAGTTATGAGTTTCATTTAAGAAATAGACTCTGAAGTCTTAAAATGTGTTTTAGCTGGTTCTAAATCACCATCAACCAATCCAACTAATTTGGTCCATTGACCGAAGTGGGAGGAGTGCTTTGATGTTTTAGGATTAAGGATCTGTAGGTGAAAGGGTGTTAATGTATATTTTGTAAATGACTTTTCCTTCCCTATAGGCTATAAGGTGTTCCCCCACATGTCCGGCGCTTGAATCACTCATCCCTCCTGTGTGTGCAGACCGGTGTGGAAGTAACGTGTGAATGTTGGTGTTATGGGCCCCACCAATGACTGCATGTGTGAGTTAGTGTGATGTCGGGCCTGTGACGTAGGGAGGATACCGGTACGGGTTGTCTCCCCGTTGCTAGGGTTTTTGTGCTGGATCAGTTTTTCTGGTAGAAGAGTTATGTTTTTTATTGTTTTGGTTTGGTGATTATTGCTTGTAAATTGCTTATTGATTATTGATTGTGGATAAGAATTGGTGTATGTATTAACACTCTATGTTGAGTTGCGTCGAGTTCTATGTTGTTTGACGGCTTCTGGGATGTAGGAAGTCGGAAGTTTGTAACGGTTCCGTAGTAGAGCAGAGGTAAGCACTACTCTCGGGAAAGACGGAATTGTTGTTGCCCTGTAGGTACACGGGGAAAACGTGTGACAATTGGAGTTGCACGACGCATTGTCTGGGTTTGATTCGGTAACATCGTCGTGTGTTGCCATTAGGGACATTTTCTGTATGAGAGAAATGTATGGTAGCGAAAGTCACCTGTGAAATTTTGGTCTTAGGTACCAGGAGTCCAAAAGGCACTCTGATTACGCTTATCACTGGAAAGGTAATAGGTGTTCCCTAAGCTTGCTAGAAGGATAAAGTAGAGGGAAGTGCTACTTTATTAACATGTGTCATAATTCTGTAGTAGAACAGACTGTTCGCTGTTCTCGGGAAAGACAGAATTCTGTGTGATTGAACTACATTTTCCGTATGAAAGTGTGTAAATGAAATAGCATTCAAGTTAATTGTGAAACTCTGGTTTTATTTCTCAGGAGCATTGGGTCTTAATTCTGGAGAAACAGTTAGCTAATGCTTGCTAGTAGGGTAAAGTAGAGGGATGTGCTACTTTATCAATGGAAGTAACGATTCCGTAGTAGGGCAGAGGTAAGCGCTGCTCTCGGGAAAGACGGAATTCTTGTAAAAAAGGTCATTAACTATTCTTTGGTTAGCGAAACAGATAATGCTGGCGTTTTTATGTCGTTACTAACAGATTTGTAAGTTTTAAAGAACGCAAAAAAGCTCACCGAGAATATTTTGTAAAGGAGGGGTCCGCAGAAGCAGGAGTAGCGAGAAAAGCTGACGTCAGAAAAACCGTGCTGGTATTGGCTAGTCAGTAAGAAAGTAACCGCTCCTGATTGGTGTGTTAGTGTGAGTCGTGCTAGGAGTGGAGAATTACCGAAGTGACATAGACGCTCCTGATTGGTGCATTAGTGTGAGTCGCACTACGATTGGTTAAAACAACAGAATAGTCGTAAGGAAAGTCTAGCGATACACAGAAGACAGAATGATGTATTACGATCCACCAGAAAAAGAGAAAAAGTCCTGGTTTGGAAAAATCAAGAGTTTATTTAAAAAGGACAAATCGATTAAGACTAGAGAGGGACAGTTGCTTCCTCCACCAAAATCGCCTGCATCCTTTAAGGTTGCGAAATATGGATATCATACTTGTATTTGTTTGAACAATTGGGCAAAGTATACAAAAGATGATGGAGTTTTGGCATTTCCAGAACACGGTTCATTTAATTTAGCGGTTTTGAGGAATTTGAGAGAAAGAATGATGAATCTAGAACCGAGACCTAGACCAACACAGTTTGAAGCATTGACTGAATGGGAAGATGAAATGCATGACAGGGAACGACAGAGGAGTGGCGGAAGGTATAGATACATGTTTGGTAGATCACATGGACAGGAGAATCATGACAGAATGAGGAGATGGCAAAGTGCAAGTATGGCTGATGGTTTGTTTCCTGTGAGACATGCTGAAGAGATTAGCGGAAGAAAATGTACAGAAAAGAGACATAATATTGAATCGGGAGGGTATGGAGTGCATGAATCGGAGGATGATGTTCTTGACGACATGTTTTATAAAAATCCACCCCTGTATCAACCAGATTCTGACATGTTGACACCAAGTGCCCCAATGATAGAGACTTTGCGAAACATAAAAGTTGAATCAGTACCCCAAGAGATAGGGAGAAATAATTCTTTCAGAGAGACAGAGAGAAAACAGGATGGTAAAATAAGTAATGACAATTCGGCAGAATTAGCGAAAACCACTTTAGAGCTAACTGAAAAGATTAGGGAATTGACTAAAAACTTAGAAGCCGTGACTGTTCCCATAACTATAGGTCCTGTAATGCCTATTTTTGATAAACAGAAAGATAATGAGCATTGGCTAATGGTCCCTTATAACAGTAATAGACAGATTGAGAAGCCAAGAAAAGGTTTAGACGAGAACCCATGGAGACAAACAGTAAGCACAACAGAACAAAGTACGCCTAAAAATTTGACAGCAAATCCAGGTTTAGTGGAAAGACTAATAATGACTACAGAATCTGTATCAGAAACTCCAAGAGACCTAGAACGAGGTAATGAGGAAAAACCAGTAGGTCCTACTACAGAAGAATTAAGTGAATGGTTGAAGAGTTTACAGAGAAAAGACAGAGAATCCCAATCTATAGATGTGGCCAAGCTAAGGATGGTTTTGGAAGAATTAATAGTAGGGACTATCCCCACAGAAAAGCTAAAAAATTATCAGGATGAAGAATTACTATTTATATGCAAAAGCATAACATGGCGAGCAAAGAGTCTACATGAAAGACTAGAAGAAGTGGCAAATGAAATGGGTATAGACATGGAAGAAGTGAAAGTCTTACAAAAACCATGCAGAGTAGATTTTTCTGAAAAGGTTATTGAAAATCTGAACACCACAGGAAGAATAACTTAGATTAAAGACATGATCATTTTGTTGAGAAAATGGCGAGATGTAGATAAATGGAAAAGCAGATGGTTTAGAAAACGAGATAATGCCTCAGATAAAACATTTGCAGCTTTCCCTGTAAGAGAAAAAGAAAAGGTAGTGACAGAATGTCCCATGAGAGAAATTCCAGGAGGAGGATATGTACATGTTCCTTTGACTAGGCAAGATATTTTGCATTTACAAATGATTTCCCTCGGCTACGCGAAACACCAGTCGAGTGGTATTGGCAAGTGGATAGATTTGTAAAATTATCGAAAGTTTTGTGGATTGATCTAAATAGTCTATTTGACATAATAGTACCAGCAGATCTGTGGACAGAGTGCATATTGATGATCAATTGGCCTACACAAGAATACCCTAGGGATCCAAAAATGGGAGCCCCTGACCCAGAAGTCATGAAAAAATATGAACAAGTAATTGTTTTCCTGAAAAACAAGGTACCTCCCAAAGAAACTGATTGGGTAAAAATTGATCAAACTCATCAAGAGACTAAGGAGTCAGTACACGCATACTATGAGAGGTTGATCCTTGCCTTTAAGCAGTTTAGTGGTAATGAAAATTTAAGTGAGAAGGATTTAAGTCATTTTGTATACAGATTTGTATATGGTTTACGTCCAGAAATCAGTGAATTGATTAAACAGCACACAGTGGATTGGTAAAATAAGAAAATAGATGAAGTACTAAGTGATGCTAAATATTTTAGTGATGAAATTGAAGCCAAGCAGCGAAAATTGAAAGAGAAGGCTATGTGGGCGCAGGTAAAGGTAGCAGAGAGACAGGAAGCTCAGTTGGTTGAACAAGCAAATAGTGCAGGACCAAGACCTAAATTTAATGTTGGAAAAGGAAAGGGACAATTCAATATAGAAGAAGCCAAAAAGAAATGGCCATGTCACAATTGCGGAAGAATAGGACACTGGAAATCCGAGTGTAAATTTCCCCCGAATACTAACAGTGATAATGCATCATTGAATCCGCAGGTGCAGAAAGAGGTGAGTTGTCAACCGCAGCGACAGCAGCAGGTTGTTGCCCAACAGAATCAGGCGCCAAAACCGCCTTTTCCACAAAGCGTAAATTCACAGAAATACAGTAATGAGACAGTTTCGCAGTATTGGCTACAACGCGATGAGAGTGAGTCAAAAGAAGGTTATTGACGGTGTCGAAGGGAGGAAGAAGAGTGCGTACTTGGCGCAACTCTAGAAGTAGACCAGACAGGCCCTTTTGTAGACGGAAAGGTAAATGATGAAAATATTACTTTCCTAGTAGATACTGGTGCTACTCGATCAACTGTTAGGTCAGCTGATGTTAAGAATCTTCCTCTCTCGGACGAAACAATCCAAGTGGTTGGAGTATCCAACAGACAGATTAAAACGTATCTGACAGAACCAGTAAATGTCAATAAAGGGAAATTTGCCAAAATGCACTGCTTTGTTGTGTGCGATTCAAGTCCTGTAAATTTGTTAGGGAGGGACTTACTGTGCAAAATGAATTGCACCATATTTTGTACCCACGATGGTATAGCATTTGAAACCCCTGATGAAGATGTACTGTATAAAATGACTATGGCTAATATGGAAACTGAGATTACTGAAGCCTTTGCTGTATTCAACCCTGATGAACTACCAAATGAATTGAAACAGACAGTAAAAGCAGAAGTCTGGGATTTCACAGGAGAAGATGTAGGATTAATGAAAAATGTGGATCCTGTAAAAATAACAGTGAAAGAAGGAATAAGCTACCCAAATGTTCCTCAATATAAATTGACACTCGAGATAATTGAAGGAGGTACTCCTATAATTGAGAAAATGGTTAAACAAGGTATTTTGAGAGAGATAATGAATAGTCCATGTAATTCGCCAATTATGGGATTGAAAAAGCCTAATGGAAAGTTCAGAATAGTTCAAGATTTGAGAAAGATAAACAAAATGGTTGTGTCATGTTGTCCTATTGTACCAAATCCATCTGTGATTTTGTATCAGATTCCACATGATGCAGAATGGTACACAGTGATTGATCTGTGTCATGATTTCTTTTCCATCCCGTTGCATCATGATAGCCAGCAAATTTTTGTGTTCCGTTTTGGCGAACGTATTTTGCCATGGTGCCGAATCCCACAGGGGTGTACAGAAAGCCCCTCGATATTTAATCAGATATTGAAAAAGTCCTTAGAAGACCTAGAGATGCCCGAAAATTCAGTGCTAGTTCAATATATTGACGACCTATTTGTGGCGTCAAAGACTCAAGAAGCTTGTGTAATGGACACCATAGCATTGCTAAACCATTTGGCAGATGGAGGACTTAAGGTATCCCCATCGAAATCACAATTTTGTCAGAATGAAGTACAATATCTAGGCCACAAAATTGAAAAGGGACTAAGGAAAATAACTACAGACAGAATCAAGATAATAAAAGGAATGAGAGCTCCAATGACGCAAAGAGAAGTGGGAATGTTTCTTGGAATGGTATGATATTATCGTCAGTGGATAAGTAACTTTTCCCTGATTACAAAACCTTTGGTACGCCCGACGAGAAGAGATGTAAAAGACCCCATTGACTTAAATATGGAAGAACTAGCAGCTTTTAAACAATTGAGAGACAGTTTGTGTGAAGCACCAGCATTAGGAATGCCAGACTATGATAAAGAATTTGAATTATACTGCAGTGAGAGGAATGGATGTGCACTCTCTGTACTAATACAGAAACATGGAAAATTGAGAAGACCAATTGCATATTTTTCAGCTATGTTAGACCCTGTAGCTGTAGCATTGCCATGTTGTTTGAAAGCAGTAGCTGCTACTTGTAAGAGTCTGGAACAGAGTGAAGGAATTGTGATGGGATATCCTGTGCGAGTGTTTGTACCTCATGATGTTGCAATCCTTTTAACAAGGAGTCACACTCACTGCATGACACATAGTCGGCTGACTAAATATGAGAAAGTCATATTAGGTGCAACAAATGTGAGCCTTGTGAGATGCTTGAATGTGAATCCTTCAACGTTACTGCCTGATGCTGGGAATGTAGAAGTCAGAGATGAAGTGGATCATGATTGTTTGGGCGTACTCGATTTCTGTACCAAACCACGTCCAGATATAAAAGATGTACCATTGTCAGAAAGTGACTTTGTGATGTTTGTGGACGGGTCATGCTTGAGAACAGACGAAGGAATTCTAAGTGCAGTATATGCAGTATGCACAGTTGCAGCAGTAATGGAAGCATCTTACCTGAAGGGAGTAAAATCAGCCCAGGTTGCTGAACTTGTAGCCTTAACTAGAGCATGCAAGTTGGGAAAGAATGTAAGAGTGACTGTGATAAATGATGGTCAGTATGGCTTTGGTGTTGTGTATGATTTCCGTCAGATATGGCTGCAGAGAGGATTTCTGACTTCAAGTGGAACTCATATAAAGAATGCTGAAGTGGTTGGGAAGTTGCTTGAGGCGATACAGCTGCCTAAGCAATTGGCCGTTGTGAAGTGTGCTGCCCACGTTCAGACGGGAGATTATGTCGCAGTTGGTAATAAGTACGCCAACGATATGGCTCAATATTGTGCACGCAACCAAAATTCGATTAACAGGGCGAAAGAAAGGGAAATTAATTCTTGCCCCCTACTGTTTACTAACATTGTGAGTACCTGGGAAGAAGTGAGGCAGTTGCAGGAAGAACCAGGAGATGAGGAAATGAGACAATGGGTAAAGGCAGGATGTGAACCAAGGGAAACAGATCATGTGTGGGTTTATCGAGATGGAAGACCAGTCATGCCTGATAGCATGGTGTTTGCCATGGCATGGATGTGTCATGGACAAGGACACATAGGGACAGACGCGATGATTAGGTCCTTTAAACAAATTTGGTATAATGCAAAATTCAGACTTGTAGCTGAGAGCCTTTGTCAAAGATGCCTTATATGTCAGCAGTTCAATCCTGGAAGGAAAACAGTGGTAAGCCTAGGAACGATAAGTCGAGAAGGAGGGCCTTTCACCAGAATACAGATTGATTTCATTGAAATGCCTCCCTGTAACAGGTTGAGGTATGTTCTAGTGATCGTCTGTTTGTTTTCTAGATGGGTAGTAGCATATCCTACAAGAAGAAGTGATGGAATCACAGTAGCAAAATTTGCTTTTGAGGGAATTCATCCCTAGATTTGGGTTCCCAGTCACAATTGAATCAGGTAGAGGAAAGCATTTTCATAATGAGATCATGAAATTGATTTGTGCAGCATTGAATGTACAACAGAAACTACATGGTGCCTATTGCCCAGAGGCTTCTGGTGTGGTGGAACAAAGGAATGGCACCATTAAAAACCGATTGGGAAAAATGTTTTTAGCCACAGGTTTGAAATGGCCTGATGTCATGCCTCTAGTACTCATGACTATTAGATCTATTCCAGATAGGAACACAGGTCTGAGTCCCCATGAAATTGTCATGGGAAGAGCAATGCAACATGTTTTCATACCAGTCAACAAGCTGTTGCCTATAACTGATGACTTGGTGTTGGATTACTGTAAGGGGCTGGCTGACGCAGTTCATTCTGTGTTTCATCAGGTTGGATCGGATGCCACCACCCTTGAAAAGAAGCAAGCTCATGATCTGAGACTGGGTGAGAATTAAAGTACACAGGAACTGTCTGGTCCCACGTTGGGGAAAACCACGACAAGTGATTTTGACCACAACAACAGCTGTGAAGTGTGCTGGAATAAAGAACTGGATACATGCTAGTCACACATTGAGAATCCCAAATCCAGTGGATAACAAGGAAGGAGAATATTTTGAAGAGTCAGAGACTAGTTCTGAATCGGATACTGAGGAAACAAGAACAAGAGAAAACCCTGAAAGGGGGGAAACAGAACCAAATTGTATTGTTGCACCAGAAAATATTCCCTTGAGAAGAAAATTACAGATTTCTGATACCAGCTCAGACTCAGAGACTGAACAAGAACAGGTACATTGGAGAAAAGAGAAAAGCAGTGAAGAAACAATCAAAGAAATTGTTGATAAGGAAGTTCCTGATGGGAAGCTGAGAGAAATTCCACCTAAAATAACAAAAGTAGATGAACAGGTGCCAGATACAGAAAGCGAGGGAAAGATTCTTGCGGAAGATCCCCGAGGAGTTGTAGGGAATTCGAACATCCAGTTAGAAGAAGGGTCAGTTAGTCAGCAGGAAGATTGTGTGCAAGAACCACGAGGAGGGAAAGAAGTAGGGGAAATAAAAGAAGTGGTGGGAAGAAGAACAGCTGAAAGCAAAAAGCAAGTTGAAACCGAGTCAGAGGATAGTGATGAAGAAATACCAGAAGGTCGAGTCCTGAGGAAAAGAGCATGGAGAGCTGAAAAGAATGATAAAGGAAATAAATCGAAAAGACCAGCAAGAGATGAAATTTGGCCAAACAAAATAAAGAGATTGAGATACCGACTGACACGAGTGAATTCACCAAGAGTAGAACAAAGGAATGAAGTATCTAGTCAAGAAAAATCGAAAAATTAGAAAATAACTACAGCAGAGGAAAACAAAAGAGCGAGAAAACCTAACCAGAAGTATAAGTCGCCGGAATGGTCGCATGTGGCCCTGCCTGAAATTAAAGAAGATACAAAAGGGGGTGGTGATGGACGGAGCATCAGAACCAATCAAACACTCAAACCCAGTCAACAGATCCGGGTTTGATCAATCACCGTTCTTTAGCCCACTCTGCCACCCCAGTTCAGATATGGCCATATGCAAATCAGTCTGACCCTGTGCCTCATGGGAACAGTCCAGCCCGAACTGCCAAGCCATGCCTTCCCTGGTCCGGAAACAAGCTTGCTAGGACAGGTTTCTGGCATTTCAGCCGTCTTCAGCCAGGCTTGCTTGAATCCAGTGGCAAAGTGAGCAAGGGACTCACGTCTGAGCATACCCTGCCAACTTATGGCAAACAAAGCGGTACAAAAGGGGGTGGTGATGGACGGAGCATCAGAACCAATCAAACACTCAAACCCAGTCAACAGATCCGGGTTTGATCCATCACTGTTCTTTAGCCCACTCTGCCACCCCAGTTCAGACATGGCCATATGCAAATCAGTCTGACCCTGTGCCTCATGGGAACAGTCCAGCCCGAACTGCCAAGCCATGCCTTCCCTGGTCCGGAAACAAGCTTCCTAGGAACGGTTTCTGGCATTTCAGCCGTCTTCAGCCAGGCTTGCTTGAATCCAGTGGCAAAGTGAGCAAAGGGACTCACGTCTGAGCATACCCTGCCAACTTATGGCGAACAAAGCGGTACAAAAGGGGGTGGTGATGGACGGAGCATCAGAACCAATCAAACACTCAAACCCAGTCAACAGATCCGGGTTTGATCCATCACCGTTCTTTAGCCCACTCTGCCACCCCAGTTCAGACATGGCCATATGCAAATCAGTCTGACCCTGTGCCTCATGGGAACAGTCCAGCCCGAACTGCCAAGCCATGCCTTCCCTGGTCCGGAAACAAGCTTCCTAGGACCGGTTTCTGGCATTTCAGCCGTCTTCAGCCAGGCTTGCTTGAATCCAGTGGCAAAGTGAGCAAAGGGACTCACGTCTGAGCATACCCTGCCAACTTATGGCGAACAAAGCGGTACAAAAGGGGGTGGTGATGGACGGAGCATCAGAACCAATCAAACACTCACACCCAGTCAACAGATCTGGGTTTGATCCATCACCGTTCTTTAGCCCACTCTGCCACCCCAGTTCAGACATGGCCATATGCAAATCAGTCTGACCATGTGCCTCATGGGAACAGTCCAGCACGAACTGCCAAGCCATGCCTTCCCTGGACCGGAAACAAGCTTCCTAGGACCGGTTTCTGGCATTTCAGCTGTCTTCAGCCAGACTTGCTTGAATCCAGTGGCAAAGTGAGCAAGGGACTCACGTCTGAGCATACCCTGCCAACTTATGGCAAACAAAGCGGTACAAAATGGGGTGGTGATGGACGGAGCATCAGAACCAATCAAACACTCAAACCCAGTCAACAGATCCGGGTTTGATCCATCACCGTTCTTTAGCCCATTCTGCCACCCCAGTTCAGAAATGGCCATATGCAAATCAGTCTGACCCTGTGCCTCATGGGAACAGTCCAGCCCGAACTGCCAAGCCATGCCTTCCCTGGTCCGGAAACAAGCTTCCTAGGACCGGTTTCTGGCATTTCAGCCGTCTTTAGTCAGGCTTGCTTGAATCCAGTGGCAAAGTGAGCAAGGGACTCACGTCTGAGCATACCCTGCCAACTAATGGCGAACAAAGCGGTACAAAAGGGGGTGGTGATGGACGGAGCATCAGAACCAATCAAACACTCAAACCCAGTCAACAGATCCGGGTTTGATCCATCACCGTTCTTTAGCCCACTCTGCCACCCCAGTTCAGACATGGCCATATGCAAATCAGTCTGACCCTGTGCCTCATGGGAACAGTCCAGCCCGAACTGCCAAGCCATGCCTTCCCTGGTCCGGAAACAAGCTTCCTAGGACCGGTTTCTGGCATTTCAGCCGTCTTCAGCCAGGCTTGCTTGAATCCAGTGGCAAAGTGAGCAAAGGGACTCACGTCTGAGCATACCCTGCCAACTTATGGCGACCAAAGCGGTACAAAAGGGGGTGGTGATGGACGGAGCATCAGAACCAATCAAACACTCACACCCAGTCAACAGATCTGGGTTTGATCCATCACCGTTCTTTAGCCCACTCTGCCACCCCAGTTCAGACATGGCCATATGCAAATCAGTCTGACCATGTGCCTCATGGGAACAGTCCAGCCCGAACTGCCAAGCCATGCCTTCCCTGGACCGGAAACAAGCTTCCTAGGACCGGTTTCTGGCATTTCAGCTGTCTTCAGCCAGGCTTGCTTGAATCCAGTGGCAAAGTGAGCAAGGGACTCACGTCTGAGCATACCCTGCCAACTTATGGCAAACAAAGCGGTACAAAATGGGGTGGTGATGGCCGGAGCATCAGAACCAATCAAACACTCAAACCCAGTCAACAGATCCGGGTTTGATCCATCACCGTTCTTTAGCCCACTCTGCCACCCCAGTTCAGATATGGCCATATGCAAATCAGTCTGACCCTGTGCCTCATGGGAACAGTCCAGCCCGAACTGCCAAGCCATGCCTTCCCTGGTCCGGAAACAAGCTTGCTAGGACAGGTTTCTGGCATTTCAGCCGTCTTCAGCCAGGCTTGCTTGAATCCAGTGGCAAAGTGAGCAAGGGACTCACGTCTGAGCATACCCTGCCAACTTATGGCGAACAAAGCGGTACAAAAGGGGGTGGTGATGGACGGAGCATCAGAACCAATCAAACACTCAAACCCAGTCAACAGATCCGGGTTTAATCCATCACCGTTCTTTAGCCCACTCTGCCACCCCAGTTCAGACATGGCCATATGTAAATCAGTCTGACCCTGTGCCTCATGGGAACAGTCCAGCCCGAACTGCCAAGCCATGCCTTCCCTGGTCCGGAAACAAGCTTCCTAGGACCGGTTTCTGGCATTTCAGCCGTCTTCAGCCAGGCTTGCTTGAATCCAGTGGCAAAGTGAGCAAGGGACTCACGTCTGAGCATACCCTGCCAACTTATGGCGAACAAAGCGGTACAAAAGGGGGTGGTGATGGACGGAGCATCAGAACCAATCAAACACTCAAACCCAGTCAACAGATCCGGGTTTGATCCATCACCGTTCTTTAGCCCACTCTGCCACCCCAGTTCAGACATGGCCATATGCAAATCAGTCTGACCCTGTGCCTCATGGAAACAGTCCAGCCCGAACTGCCAAGCCATGCCTTCCCTGGTCCGGAAACAAGCTTCCTAGGACCGGTTTCTGGCATTTCAGCCGTCTTCAACCAGGTTTGCTTGAATCCAGTGGCAAAGTGAGCAAAGGGACTCACATCTGAGCATACCCTGCCAACTTATGGCGAACAAAGCGGTACAAAAGGGGGTGGTGATGGACGGAGCATCAGAACCAATCAAACACTCACACCCAGTCAACAGATCTGGGTTTGATCCATCACCGTTCTTTAGCCCACTCTGCCACCCCAGTTCAGACATGGCCATATGCAAATCAGTCTGACCATGTGCCTCGTGGGAACAGTCCAGCCCGAAATGCCAAGCCATGCCTTCCTTGGACCGGAAACAAGCTTCCTAGGACCGGTTTCTGGCATTTCAGCTGTCTTCAGCCAGGCTTGCTTGAATCCAGTGGCAAAGTGAGCAAGGGACTCACGTCTGAGCATACCCTGCCAACTTATGGCAAACAAAGCGGTACAAAATGGGGTGGTGATGGACCGAGCATCAGAACCAATCAAACATTCAAACCCAGTCAACAGATCCGGGTTTGATCCATCACCGTTCTTTAGCCCACTCTGCCACCCCAGTTCAGACATGGCCATATGCAAATGAGTCTGACCCTGTGCCTCATGGGAACAGTCCAGCCCGAACTGCCAAGCCATGCCTTCCCTGGTCCGGAAACAAGCTTCCTAGGACCGGTTTCTGGCATTTCAGCTGTCTTCAGCCAGGCTTGCTTGAATCCAGTGGCAAAGTGAGCAAGGGACTCACATCTGAGCATACCCTGCCAACTTATGGCGAACAAAGCGGTACAAAAGGGGGTGGTGATGGACGGAGCATCAGAACCAATCAAACACTCAAACCCAGTCAACAGATCCGGGTTTGATCCATCACCGTTCTTTAGCCCACTCTGCCACCCCAGTTCAGATATGGCCATATGCAAATCAGTCTGACCCTGTGCCTCATGGGAACAGTCCAGCACGAACTGCCAAGTCATGCCTTCCCTGGTCCGGAAACAAGCTTCCTAGGACCGGTTTCTGGCATTTCAGCCGTCTTCAGCCAGGCTTGCTTGAATCCAGTGGCAAAGTGAACAAGGGACTCACGTCTAAGCATACCCTGCCAACTTATGGCGAACAAAGCGGTACAAAAGGGGGTGGTGATGGACGGAGCATCAGAACCAATCAAACACTCAAACCCAGTCAACAGATCCGGGTTTAATCCATCACCGTTCTTTAGCCCACTCTGCCACCCCAGTTCAGACATGGCCATATGTAAATCAGTCTGACCCTGTGCCTCATGGGAACAGTCCAGCCGGAACTGCCAAGCCATGCCTTCCCTGGTCCGGAAACAAGCTTCCTAGGACCGGTTTATGGCATTTCAGCTGTCTTCAGCCAGGCTTGCTTGAATCCAGTGGCAAAGTGAGCAAGGGACTCACGTCTGAGCATACCCTGCCAACTTATGGCGAACAAAGCGGTACAAAAGGGGGTGGTGATGGACGGAGCATCAGAACCAATCAAACACTCAAACCCAGTCAACAGATCCGGGTTTGATCCATCACCGTTCTTTAGCCCACTCTGCCACCCCAGTTCAGACATGGCCATTTGCAAATCAGTCTGACCCTGTGCCTCATGGGAACAGTCCAGCCCGAACTGCCAAGCCATGCCTTCCCTGGTCCGGAAACAAGCTTCCTAGGACCGGTTTCTGGCATTTCAGCCGTCTTCAGCCAGGCTTGCTTGAATCCAGTGGCAAAGTGAGCAAGGGACTCACGTCTGAGCATACCCTGCCAACTTATGGCGAACAAAGCGGTACAAAAGGGGGTGGTGATGGACGGAGCATCAGGACCAATCAAACACTCAAACCCAGTCAACAGATCCGGGTTTGATCCATCACCGTTCTTTAGCCCACTCTGCACCCCAGTTCAGACATGGCCATATGCAAATCAGTCTGACCCTGTGCCTCATGGGAACAGTCCAGACGCGAGTCCCTTGCTCACTTTGCCACTGGATTCAAGCAAGCCTGGCTGAAGACGGCTGAAATGCCAGAAACCGGTCCTAGGAAGCTTGTTTCTGGTCAAGGGAAGGCATGGCTTGGCAGTTCGGGCTGGACTGTTCCCATGAGGCACAGGGTCAGACTGATTTGCATATGGCCATGTCTGAACTGGGGTGGCAGAGTGGGCTAAAGAACGGTGATGGATCAAACCCAGATCTGTTGACTGGGTGTGAGTGTTTGATTGGTTCTGATGCTCCGTCCATCACCACCCCCTTTTGTACCGCTTTGTTCGCCATAAGTTGGCAGGGTATGCTCAGACGTGAGTCCCTTGCTCACTTTGCCAGTGGATTCAAGCAAGCCTGGCTGAAGACGGCTGAAATGCCAGAAACCGGTCCTAGGAAGCTTGTTTCCGGTCAAGGGAAGGCATGGCTTGGCAGTTCGGGCTGGACTGTTCCCATGAGGCACAGGGTCAGACTGATTTGCATATGGCCATGTCTGAACTGGGGTGGCAGAGTGGGCTAAAGAACGGTGATGGATCAAACCCAGATCTGTTGACTGGGTGTGAGTGCTTGATTGGTTCTGATGCTCCGTCCATCACCACCCCCTTTTGTACCGCTTTGTTCGCCATAAGTTGGCAGGGTATGCTCAGACGTGAGTCCCTTGCTCACTTTGCCACTGGATTCAAGCAAGCCTTGCTGAAGACGGCTGAAATGCCAGAAACCGGTCCTAGGAAGCTTGTTTCCAGTCCAGGGAAGGCATGGCTTGGCAGTTCGGGCTGGACTGTTCCCATGAGGCACAGGGTCAGACTGATTTGCATATGGCCATGTCTGAACTGGGGTGGCAGAGTGGGCTAAAGATCGGTGATGGATCAAACCCAGATCTGTTGACTGGGTGTGAGTGTTTGATTGGTTCTGATGCTCCGTCCATCACCACCCCCTTTTGTACCGCTTTGTTCGCCATAAGTTGGCAGGGTATGCTCAGACGTGAGTCCCTTGCTCACTTTGCCACTGGATTCAAGCAAGCCTGGCTGAAGACGGCTGAAATGCCAGAAACCGGTCCTAGGAAGCTTGTTTCCAGTCCAGGGAAGGCATGGCTTGGCAGTTTGGGCTGGACTGTTCCCATGAGGCACAGGGTCAGACTGATTTGCATATGGCCATGTCTGAACTGGGGTGGCAGAGTGGGCTAAAGAACGGTGATGGATCAAACCCAGATCTGTTGACTGGGTGTGAGTGTTTGATTGGTTCTGATGCTCCGTCCATCACCACCCCCTTTTGTACCGCTTTGTTCGCCATAAGTTGGCAGGGTATGCTCAGACGTGAGTCCCTTGATCACTTTGCCACTGGATTCAAGCAAGCCTGGCTGAAGACGGCTGAAATGCCAGAAACCGGTCCTAGGAAGCTTGTTTGCGGTCCAGGGAAGGCATGGCTTGGCAGTTCGGGCTGGACTGTTCCGATGAGGCACAGGGTCAGACTGATTTGCATATGGCCATGTCTGAACTGGGGTGGCAGAGTGGGCTAAAGAACGGTGATGGACCAAACCCAGATCTGTTGACTGGGTGTGAGTGTTTGATTGGTTCTGATGCTCCGTCCATCACCACCCCCTTTTGTCCCGCTTTGTTCGCCATAAGTTGGCAGGGTATGCTCAGACGTGAGTCCCTTGCTCACTTTGCCACTGGATTCAAGCAAGCCTGGCTGAAGACGGCTGAAATGCCAGAAACCGGTCCTAGGAAGCTTGTTTCCGGTCCAGGGAAGGCATGGCTTGGCAGTTTGGGCTGGACTGTTCCCATGAGGCACAGGGTCAGACTGATTTGCATATGGCCATGTCTGAACTGGGGTGGCAGAGTGGGCGAAAGAACGGTGATGGATCAAACCCAGATCTGTTGACTGGGTGTGAGTGTTTGATTGGTTCTGATGCTCCGTCCATCACCACCCCCTTTTGTACCACTTTGAAATTAAAGAAGAGGAGGATAGCCAAGAAAATCCAGAGGTGACTGTACAAGAAGTGGTTGAGGAAGACGAAGAATCGGAAATCCTGAGAGTTATCTTGTCCGATATTGGAGAAGAAACGGATGTTCAGGAAGTTCTGTATCAAGATTACGAGTGAAAAGTGAAAGACGATCAAATGCCAAACTGAATAAGACAAAATGCTGCTAATGGAAAGACAATAAAATTACTGGAAAAAGATATAACTAAAAGAACCAAGTAGGTGCTTAGAGCCTTGGGTTAGACAAAACTAGTTGTGAAGTAGAAGAGGCTAAGTCAAAAGACACTGATCATTTTAACGAAAATGGCAAACACAGAAAGTAGAAAAGCTAAATGTACGTTTCTTAGAAGGTGGTTTAAAATGTGTTGTTGTTGTACATGATTACTAATGCTTCTTTGGAGTGTATTGGCTTTGATGATATCATTTAAAGTTACGCTAGAAACAATAGAAGGACATAGTGAAAATAAAACTAATATAGAAAAGATTCAGAAAGTATATCCGACTAAAGTAGATAGAAATTATCTTCATAAAGACAGGTCTATAAATGATTTCTCTAACAATGTATTTTCCAAACTACTGTATGAATATGTAAAGACAATGGATGTGAGGGATTGTTATGTCTGTATGCAGTTACCTGCATCTGTATCGGAGGGAGTGACATACCATCACCTTCCAGTAACCTATGGAATAACATGTAGTGTGATAGCTAGTTTGGTTTACAAAATAGGGAAATTAGAATATTATTTTTCAGATGTAGATAACATATTTTCACAAGTACCTGCAGTTAACAAACTGAACAAAGTAAAGCCTGCAAAAGTGTTAGGTGAATTGTTCTTAGAAACTAAAGAACTAACATTAGAATATATATTTAGAAATAATTTGACTTGCAGTTTAAAGAAAGAAGAAAAGACCTTTTTAGATATGGTTGAAGAAAGGAGATTGAAAATGCAAAAGAAAGTATCTGAGGGAAGAGAAGAGAAGACAGTCTGGGATGTTGAAATGGAAAAACATTTGAAGGGAGACGCTAGTCCAACGATGGCTTTAGGTTGGCCTCAGAAAGGGAAGTTGTGTATTAGAAGGACTCAAACTGCATATGATAATTACTTTGTAGGTAACAGTGAATGCCATGATACATACCGAATCATGGGAGAATGGGGATTTAAAGGAGGAAATGATCCAGTTTTTCCTGGGTTATATTTTATCTGCGGGAACAAGGCATATTATCGGTTGCCAGACCATTGGTATGGCACATGTTATGTAGGTCTGGTTTTCCCAAAGATATTCCACATGGGAAGAGGAGAAGATGGTGTACATAATTTAGGTAGTCTATCAACACGTAGGAAAAGAGAATCTTGGTCAGAAATTGTAGGAGACATTTTTGGAGCATTGATACCAGCAGTGGGAATATCTCTGAATGCACATAAAATTAGAAAGCTATCAACAGTAGTGGACTGTTTGTCAACAAGCACCGCTGGAGGATTCTTATTAGTAAATACTGAAATGGTTGTCATGCGTGCCATGGTAATGCAAAATCAACTTGCCCTTGATATATTATTGGCAAAAGAGGGTGGAGTCTGTGGAATGCTGAAAGTCCAACATTGTTGTACTTACATTCCAGACGAAAGTAAAGATCTGAAGATCTGCATTAAAAATATAACTGAATTGCATGAGGAAATTGCACCACTGGAGGTTGAAAGTGTTTGGGAAAAGATTGGAAAGAAACTTTCTTCCATGAAAAATTTCTTATTAAACTTAGGTGGTACATTTATAGGTAGGATCTTATTTCCATTAACATGTGTGATTTTTCTCGTATTAATTTTAAGACTAGGATGTTTATGTTATAAAAGAAAGAAAATACAGACAAGGATAAAAAGAGAAAATTGGAAAAGAAGACAGAATAAGAGACAAGAGAGGGAATTTAAAGAAGTAGAATTAGAAGAGATGAAAGATAATATGTATAAAACAGCAAGTAGAGAAGAATTTGGTGAAACTGTAATGTGAACCAAACTAAAGAATTCATTTCGCTTTATATGACAAATTGATACAAAATTTTAATGGTGTGGTGATAAAATCACCAAAGGGGGGATTGATGGAGCGGGTAGTGCAAAATTTTGTATACCTCCTCTATTTTGCATGAAAATACTAATTAAATAATTAATTAACTATAATATTATTAAAACGAGTTTGCATGTTTATTAACCAACATTATTAACATTCAAATTACATGTGGGATTTGCATTTGCATGGCCAAAATAACCTGTATAATTAAAATCAGTATGCATATTAACAATAGTATATGTGGTAATTAGAATACTGCATGATATATGTTGCTTTTGTAATATTGCCCAAGAGGAGGATCGAAAAGGTGAATATAATGGCTTTAAATGTTGCTATACGCTAGATAAATACAAGCACATAGAGGGATTAGTAAGGGGTTAACATTAAATTCATTATTTCTATGTATTAATTACTCTTTTGTGTTTGTTTCGCTTAAGTTAACATTTGGGCCTAAATCCAAAATGGCCGCTGACACCACACGACGATGTAGTCACAGTTCCACGAGGCGCGGAGTGAGCTGCACAGGCGCGAGAAAGCTCCTAAACCTCATCACGACCTCTATACACCATGTACCCGAACAAGGACAGAGTGGGATACCAGCCAAGACTAAAGAAAAATCAACCTTACAGTAAAACAGGAACAAGCCGACTTTGGTCAATCTCATGACCTCACCCCTTGAACTGAACTAAAAACTTAAATTTGACATCAGACGAGCTCAACCAGCCAATCACTAACTTATTATATTGTATCTTCTTGACTTCATTTTATTATAAAAGAAGTAGTAGAATAGAGAGGGTAGAACTCGTGGTGTTTGTGTCGCTCTTACCTTTGGGTCACGTCACCTTGCTTCGTTTTGCGCAGTCTCCTGAATCCTTGAAGGTCTGGATGCTGCCCGATTATTTGATGGCTGCGAACTTTTCCTAAATCTACGGGCACTGACAGATGCTTGCACGTCGCTGGTCCTTTGCCGATCTGTGAGACTGTAGCGTGCTGAGCCAAGAACTTTGAGTTTTGGCTTGCTTTTGGACGATTCATGACAAAATTATGCAGAGCCAATTAATTTGAGGACTACAAATAACCAGATTAGGTAAATATGATGTTCTGCAATTTACTCAAAATTTGATATAAACTTTCTAAACTTTGACGAGACAAATGCAAATTTAAATCATTATGAAATATTAGATAAACAATTATTGATTAATGAAAATTTATGAGTTATGAGTTTCATTTAAGAAATAGATTTTGAAGTCTTAAAATGTGTTTTAGCTGGTTCCAAATCACCATCAACCAATCCAACTAATTTAGTCCATTGACCGAAGTGGGAGGAGTGCCTTGATGTTTTAGGATTAAGGATCTGTAGGTGAAAGGGTGTTAATGTATATTTTGTAAATTACTTTTCCTTCCCTATAGGTTATAAGGTGTTCCCCCCACATGTCCGGCGCTTGAATCACTCATCTCTCCTGTGTGTGCAGACCGGTGTGGAAGTAACGTGTGAATGTTGGTATTATGGACCCCACCAATGACTGCATGTGTGAATGAGTTAGTGTGACGTCAGGTCTGTGACATAGGGAGGATACCGGTACGGGTTGCTTCCCCGTTGCTAGGGTTTTTGCGCTGGATCACAGGAGGAGCAGCCACTGTTAGGGATGCCATTTTAGAGTTAGAGTAGGGATAGTTAGAAATAAATGCTCTATAAAGAAGAATTGCCGAAACAAGGAGACTTGAACTTTTGTTTTCTCATCGCATGCATAATTGTCATTGAACTTATTGTTCTTTTCACACTCCATCGGGTGAACCCATATAGAAGGTTTGGCTTCCTTCTATTTCTCTTGTACTTCTACACTTTCATGTGAAGATTTGTGTATGTTCAACAATTTTTGAATTTGTAATAAAACTGACTAACCTACAACCAGTTGTCGATTTGGGTTCTTTTGCAGACGTTTGTGTTACACTGTATTTTAAGTGCCTCATGACTTTTTCTCACCTCTACGCATTCATGCTTCTAAAAAGGACTATCGGAGGTCTGACATTGGACTGAACTGAGCAAATGCTCTGATAGCAGAGTTGGATGGTTAGCACATTAAGCAAGGGGAGAATCTAGAACCCGAATCTAGAATAGTCTAGAACCCTGACCTAAATGTCCCCAGGTAGAGCCCTAATGATAGAGAATCGGAGAGGACTAAGTTTGGCGACACGTGGCGAGAGCAGCAGCGAATGAAGGATTGAATATTAATGGGGTATGTGTGGATTGTGTTAGACTGCAGTGATGGTTTGATTGTGTAATGTCTTGCGGATTTGTCACAAGGATTGAATAAATGTGGTGGTTGGGTCCAATGTGATCCAGGGTTTTGATGTATGGTTATCGGTCCCCGAAGTGGCCTAAGATCCCGGAATATTTCAAGGTGTGGAAGACGCCAAGATAGTGATTATCAGACCGAAGAGTTGAGGGGTTGTCATGAGACATCGTCGGCAGCTTCACCTAAGACAGAGAACTTTGTGTGAATGGGACAGTTGTGAATCGTGTAGTGGATCTTTTATGGGGGTAAACTGTACTGATTCAGGTGAATACCCGATGGCCGAGGTTTCACAGCTAGTGTGTACATCTGTGTGAGTGTGTCTCTATTTATTCCTTTTAGAAAGGCAGACAATTACAGATATAAGATGATTGTGTGAGTCAATGCGTATGTAGAAGCTGTGAAGGAGAGCGAGCTGCTGCGAGGGACGAAGGTGTCAGATTGTGCCTCACTGGGATAGGGTGGCTGGTGTAGCACTGCGCTGGGATTGGGTGATGACTGTTTATTACATCTGGGGTGTTTGAGGTTGTATTGTCACCTTATCTGATTTAAATTGAACCTGGATTCACCCAGAACGAGCGTACATTTGAATTGAAGGATAACACTAATGGTAACAGTTCAGATGTTATATATGTTATCATATGGCCATGTGACTTATTGTACGTTGTGCAGACCCGCCAGAGGGTAAAACCACAAATTTTACAACACTGTTGTCGAGTAAGATGCAATGCACAAGGCGTACCCTTAGTGGAACACTTTCACGCACTCCAACATTCCGTTGATAGCCTGAAATAGTTAGTTTTGGAAAAGGTGGTACTTGGCCCCCGAGGGGGGGGGGGGTCATGACAGAACTACTAAATGTACTAGAGTGCAAATGGATGCACATCTTGGACACTGTGAAATCAGGTTTGAATGAACATGAGGAGATATCGAGACAACTATCTCTCCTCACCACAGGTTGGCATTGTCTTTCAACCCCTACTTGTTCACGCTTGAGGTATCTGGTATTTCACCTTGCTGAAATAGACCGTTAATTATTCAGGGTCGTTTAAGGTCCGACATAATTATGTGTGCGATTTTCCAACTTACTTTTACTATATCTATTATGATTGTCTGCATTAACACCAATCAAATATGAAGAGGTCCACATAGGAGTCATATGCTGACCGACTGTCAGAACCTACTTATCACCTTCCAACTGGGTCATCCTGCATTGTTATATACAAAAAAATGTTTCAATAGCCATTGACTGCTTGCCTCAAATTAAACAACTGTTTAATGAATTTTTGTATTAATGGATTCACATTGTTATATTTATATAAATGTTTCAATAGCCATTGACTGCTTGCCCCATCATATATATTTCTAATTGTGACATCATGTTCCTGTGAACTATTTTGACATAGATATGTTTTGTATCCTAAATATCATGTATTTCGTCAACCACACATGGCGCGTCGTCCCAAGAATCAAATCTAACAGACCAGGCACCATCAACTTAGAATAGACATAGTTTTGTGTCCCCAATAGCACTTACATTTATGCCTTGAACCTACTCGACGGACAAGCCCCTTGAGCCTGGAGTAGACATGGTAACGTGCCCAGCATTCAGCGGCTGCGCTCCCGATGTGAGCAGAGCCGCATGCACGTTAACTGCTTTTGACAGGATAAAACTACAGAGCCTCTCGTTCACTCGCAAAACTGCGAGTCAACTGCTGGAGACGGTCCAAGTAAGTACTGCCGGGCCTGTTTTTTTCTTTTAAGGATCACTCATACCAGGTTGAGCGTTAACGCGCCCTCGTGTCTTGTTGTTGCTTTTTCAGATTAAATTGCCTGATTCAATCTACCTTCAGTTTTTAACAAAATAACGAGGATAACATTGTAGCCAGTGTGCTCTGAGACTCTCGAAGCAAGATAAATTTTACGGCAGTCTCCTTTTACTAATTTTGATTGGTGATACAGATTCTAATCATTTTATAAACCTTATTACTATTGTCTTTGACCATAAACATTTTTTGCTTCAAGAGTTGAGTTCTACTCGCAACGATCACCCGAGGGAATTATTCTTCAGTTAAATTCATGGGTGAGTACCTTGGCACTCATGGGTTTTTAGTTTGACTAAATGCATCATAAATAGCTTGCACTTTGCTCCCTTTTCAGTACATCGATATGTTTACGGATCCATATTGGACCTTGTAAGCGATCTCCTGCGACTTCCCTTCATAGGAGCCCCTTGGCCCTTCAAGTCACTGCATCGATCTTTGCACAGTGCCGTAAAGGTGAACCTTTTGACCACTACTTCCATACCCAAGCATTTCCTCAACATCTATTAGACAATTCATTATTTCCTTTGACTGTCTCCTGAGTTGCTCCCTTCACCGTCCTGAAAAAGACCCCTTTTAAGGAACGATTGGCCCTTATCCCACATCTGGGGTCGAAACGTCGACATAATTACCATATTCATCTGTAATGGAACTGTATCCCATGTTTTGAATACAATGACATTTTTTTAACACAATGAGTATGTTAGACCTGGTACCATTGGCGCGAGTCTCCCTTCCATTTTTCTGCTGTTGTTTCCTTTGTTTTGGATATGTTTTGCTGGTTTAGATGCTTTGGGCACTGTGCCACTGCTATTCAGTGCCACAGTGCAAGTGCTCCCTATTGTAAATTCATGTGTTGATTAGTGACTCCATGATTGGATTATTTGATTTACCTGTCAGACCTTAGTATAGTGCACCATGTGTGCCCAGGGCCTGTAGTTCAAATACTGCTGGTGGGCTTGCAGCACTTATTGTGTCACCCACAGAAGCAGCTTGTAAACTGTGTCTCAGGCCTGCCATTGCAGAGCCTGTGTGCAGTCTAGTACTGCCATGTCGACTTGGTAAGTGCACCCACTTGCCAGTCCCTAAACCTTCCCTTTTCTACATATCAGAGACCCCTAAGGTAGGCCCTAGGGCAGGGTGCATTGTATGTAAAAGGAAGGTCATGCCCTGATGTGTGTGGCATGACCAGTTAGTGAATTACAGCCTGTTTCGTTTTTCACTATTGCAAGGCTACCTGTCCCCATAGGCCAGAATTGGCAGTTTGATTATAACATATTATAATCCTAACTGACCCAGGGAACATGGTAGAAAAACGAATTTAGTATGCCTGAACTCAGGATGATAAAATAAATCTTTTAGTGAAGCTGGTTTTAACGTTCTGTGTTTGAAAATACCACTTTTAGAAAGTAGGTATTTTCTTGCCTAACCATCTACGCCTGTCTCTGCTAGGTTGTGAATTCCTTGTCTGGTTTGTGAGTGACAGGGGCTGGGGTGGCTCCAGGAGACAGGGTGAGTCAGCACAAGGCTGAATAGACCTATCTTCATGTAGAGTGGTGGGAGAAGTAGCACCTGGGCCTGAATAGGACAGTGCCTGCCTTCCACAATGCTGGCTCCACCGCCTGTGGTGTGTCTGAGGACCCTGGCCCACACTGACCAAGGAAGAAGGTGTACACTGGCAGAATGTACCCAGAACTGGTTTGGACTAGGTACAGGACCCTCTGCCTTCAGAGAACAAAGAGAATAGTAGTATGAATGTGGGGGCCCAGACCCCAAGACTTCAGATCACTTCTGGGAAAACAAGACAAACCTTTGCCAAGGAGAAGAACCAAGGAAGCTGCAGGAGTTTGGACTGCCCCTCTGCCAGTGTGCTGTTTGCTGGGTTGGCCTGCAGTGGTTTCTTTATTGCCAAGGAAAGGAGAAGGAACTTTTAAGAAACTTTCATCATCTTGCAGAATATTTCTCCAAGGGCTTGAACTTGTGCTTGCCTCCTGCTGAAGTCTCAGAGCTACAAGACTTCACCACCAGCTCTCCCCTGAATTTCCTTGCTAGGAATTCTGTCTGCAGAAGCCTGCGTGTCGCTGGGAGCTGGAAGCATGACTCAACAAGAAGAAGGGTGTCGCAGCTTTTGCCGCCGCATCACTGGAGAAGCGTGTCGACACCGCAGAGGCCGCCGCCGCATCACCAGAGAAGCGTGTCTTCGTTGCAGCTCTTTGCCGTCGCATCACCGGAGAAGCGTGTCGCCACCGCAAGGGTCGCCGTCGCATCACCGGAGAAGCGTGTCGCAGGGCCTGTCGCGGCTCCAAAGTTACAGAGTTCGCCACACGGCCGTCGGGCGTGCACGCATCGTCTTCACGTCATCACATTGCATCAAGGGCGCCATGTTATCGCATCTCACCGCATTGTCGCTTCGCATCAAGGCGCCATCTTGCCGCATCGTAACCGGAACGCAGTACGAGAATCAACGCATCACCTCCTCTCTGGTAAGGAACAAGACGCATCCCCTACTCTGTGCAAGCATTGTGGAGCGACGCATCGCCTCCCCCGAAGTACGGAACCGACTCATCACCCTCCCTGCGAACCTTTTGTTTGTTTTGCGTTACGCATCCAGGTACTTTTGTGAGAAACGTGCCGCATTTATCATCAACTTGAACTAAGTTACTTCTACCATCTTTAAGTCTATTTTGAGTACAGTATAGTGTTTTTTTGTCATTTGTGGTCTTGTGTTAAGTCTATATAAAGAAAACTTATTTTTATACAACCTGTGTGGTGTCCATTTGTAGTGTTTTCACTGTATTACTGTATGTGTTCACAAATGCTTAACACACTGCCTCTGAGATAAGCGTGACTGCTCGTGCCAAGCTACCAAGGGGGTGAGCAGGGGCTATCCAGGAGTGTAATCCCCTTTCCCAGACTAGAAGCAAGGGTCCAGATTTGGACAAAGGTGTATTCCATTGCCAACTAGAGACCCCCAGTTCTAAAAGTGTACTATAGGATGTGTAAAAAATTTACAGACAGGTTGCATAATTGTTTTCTTAAAACAGTTTCTAATTGTTTCACTCAATTTTCCATATCTAACTCACAAGCACTTTATTCACTACCTTCCCCTTACATCCCCTTTGAGCAAACTACTTGAAATTGTTCTTCATTAAATGCATTCGCAGCTTACATGAAATTCATGTATCTACCGATTACCAAATTGCCCAAAAATATTTAATTTTTTTGTTTTTTCTTGGGTTTAAAATAATTATATTTCACCTAAATTGTTTAGCATTTATTCTCTTGAAGAATTGTCCTTTCCATTTGGACCACTTGTGTCTCTTTACAAATGTTTTGCATTGCGCCAGGTGCTGCTGGTTGCAGCACGCGGCGCAATGCAAAAAGGGGACAATTTACATATCCCTGGACTACGTAGCAGGCACCATGCGGTGCCTGGTACATGGTGCAGGAATATGTAAGGGGGCACCATAGGTGCCCCCCAAAACCTACAGCTTAGGGCCTGGGGCAAGGGGGGCCTGCTATGGGTCCCCAAAGTCCCATTCCACCTGCCCTTCCATGGCGAGTTAACCACCATGAAAAGGTGGCCGGAAAGGGACATCATCATCCCTACTGTGGTGCCTGGCAAGGCACCACCACTATTGTAGGGATTGGATCTTCCTCCGATGCACCGGCGAGCTCAAGGAGCCCGTCGGATGCCTGGCGGTCGGTATTTCCGACCGCCAACCATCCACGCGCCATGGTAATATGGCAGGCGGAATACATGGTTCTGATGGCAGTGGGACCGCCACCAGCAGACGGTCGGTGGCGGTCTCACCGTCATCCTAATCAGCCCCATAGTTTGGTATTCTAATTATAATGATAATATTTTTATTCATTCAACATATGTATTAAAGATTGTAATAAATATGTAATTTGATTATTTTTTAAATAAAATTATATATATATTTTTCTTTTTAAATATTTAAACATCTTCTTAATAATGTTTTTAAAATTGTTTATTTTTTTTTACAGTGAATTACTGTGTGTGTAATGTTACATAGAATGCAGTGGCACTAGATAATTTTACCCCTCCGCAATCCAACACTTTTCCTGCAGTTGTAATGTGTAGAGTGGGAATAGTAAATTTAACCCTTCCAAAATCTAAAACTTTCCACACTGTTGCACTGACTGGAGTGGGAATAGTAAATTTTACCCCTACGTAATTTAAAACTTTCCATAGGGAAATGTATTTATTACAGTGGGAATAATACATTTTACCCCTCCCCTTTCCCTACTTTTGCACTGAGTGGAGTGCAAATGCTAAATTTTACCGCTCCGCAATCCAACACTTTCCCTACGGTTGCACTGAGTGCAGTGGGAATAGTATATTTTACCCCTGTGCAATTCTACGTTTTCCCTACTGTTTCATTTATTGTAGTGGGAATAATAATTTGTACTTTTTCTGAGTTACAATTTTTGTGTCAACGTTGTTGCGAGCCCTTGGCCACCCACACAAATGATGCACTTTTTTTCTCAGGAGACTGAGGCTGGTTGGTAGGAAATTTGTGCCTGCCTGCATATTTCAAGATTTTCCCTCACAGAAATGCAAGGAACATTTTTAGGCAAAGTGTGAGCTTCACACAGGATTGTGGTTAAAAAAAACCTGGTGAGGATCATGCAAGTCACCCCACCCTGGACTCCCCCCGGGTGTCTAGTTTTTTAAAAACGTGCTGGTTTGTAAATTTCTCTAGGTGCCAGCTGAGTGGTGTCCAAAAATCCACAGCTACCCACATTACAATGCAAAAACAACAGTTGCTGGACAGAATGCAAAACAATGTCATACATTCACCCCAGTACAGAGTTCTGTGCCTAAATCCATCGTTGTTTTGCTCACTATGCCATTCCAGTTTGAACCCAGTCATATGCAAATCAGTCTTGACCCTGTGCCTCATGGGAACAGTCCAGCCCGAACTGCCAAGCCAGGTCCTCCCTGGACTGGAACCAAGCAGCCTAGGACCGGTTTCAGGGTTTCACCCCTCTTCAGCCAGGACAGCTTGATTCCAGTGGCATGGAGAGCACGGGACTCACGTCTGAGCATACCCGTCCCACTCGGGGTAACAAATGCAAAAACAACAGTTGATGGACAGAATGCAGAACAATGTCATACATTCACCCCAGTACAGAGATATGGGCCTAAATCCATTGTTTCTTTGCTCATCATGCCATTCCAGTTTGAACCCAGCCATATGCAAATCAGTCTTGACACTGTGCCTCATGAGAACAGTCCAGCCCGAACTGCCAAGCCAGGTCCTACCTGGACTGGAACCAAGCATCCTTGCACCGATTTCGGGGTTTCACCCCTCTTCAGCCAGGATAGCTTGATTCCACATTGCAATGAACACATCATTTTTCACAGGAAAAAAGTGATGTGTCTACTTTGTGTTTGGTGCCCTTTCCTGTTGCATGTACCTGGCCCACTCACACAAGTGAGGTACTGTTTTTTCTGGAGACCGGTGAATGCTGAGTGGTAGGAATTTTGTGGTTCCATGCAGACTTCAGCAATTTTCTTCACAGAAATGCAAGGAAAATGTGGTTTTCAGGCAAAGTTTGAGTTTTGCACAGGATTCTGGGAAAAAAACCTGTGATGTATCTACGCTGTGTTTCACGCCCTTTCCTGTTGCAGGCATTCAGCCCTCTCACACAAGTGAGGCACAGTTTTTCCACTGCTACCCACATTGCAAAAAGGCATAGTTTTTCAGTGGGAAATGTGATGTATGTATGCTGCGTTTTGTGCCCTTTACTGTCGTGGGCATTTGACCTACCCACAAAATTGAGGCACCATTTTTCTCAGTAGACTTGGGAAATGCTGGGTGGTAGGAAATTTGGGGGTCCCTGCAGATTCAAAGAGATGTTCTCCCATAAATGCATGGAAAATGTGTTTTTTAGGGAAGGTTTGAGATTTGGAAGGGGCCAGGGGTAAAAAAAACTTGGTGAGAGGCACGCACATCACCCCATCCTAGACTCCCACAGGGGTTTAGCTTTCAAAGATGTGCTGGGGCCTAAAAACCACAGCTACCGAATAGCAAAAAAACACACAGTTTTTCACTGTAAAAAAGTAATGTGTCTATGTTGCGTGTGGCATCCTTTCCTGTCGCTGGCACTTTGCTTACCCACACATGTGAGGAACCTTTTTTCTTGGGAGTCTTGGGGAAACACTGGATGGTAGGAAATGTGTGACTGCCTGCAGATTCCAGGACTTTTCACACAGAAATACAACAAAAATGTGCTTTTAGGCAAAGTTTGTTCTTTGCACAGGACTCTGGATAATAAAACCTGGAGGAAGCTATGCAAGTCACCCTACCCTGTACTCTCCCAGGTGTCTGGTTTCTAAAAACGTGCCAGTTTGGTAGGTTTACCTCGGTGCCGGCTGATCTGTGGCCCAGGAGCCACAGCTACCCACATTGCAAAAATGCATTGTTTTTCAGTGGAAAAATAGGATGTGTCTATGTTACATATTGCACCCTTTCCTTTCACAGGCACTTGACGTACCTACACAAGTCGGTACACAATGAAAAACCATTGTAAGGTGCAGCTCTGGGTACCTCTGGTTCTTGGAGAACCTACACACCCTTAATATCCCAGCAACCAGAAGGGTCCAGCAGACGTAATGGTATATTGCTTTTGAAAATATGCTATAGTAAAAAGAAATTACAGATGAAAACATAGGCACAAATGACTTTTTTTTCAACTAAATTTCAATCTTTACAAGATAATTACACTATATGTCTTTTGCACAAGAGTAATATGAATCAAAGATCCAAGGTCTATTCTGATCATCCCATCTGATTTAATAAGGCATCTACTTCCTCCGGCTCACGGATATTGTACATTTTATTCTGCCACATAATCCTCAGCATGGCATGAAATTTCATTTGCACTTACGCACCCCTTGCACGGAGATCATTCATTTTTGAGCCTAAAAGCCACTGCCGCTCAGCTGTTCTTTTACCCATATCGGAGCGTATCAAATATGCGGAGTCTCCGTAGGTTAACGACCGTTCTTTTAATGCCCGGGTCAAGACAAGCTCCTTGATGGAATAGGTAAGAAAATAAATTAAGATCTTCCTCTGGGGTTTCCTCCCTGTTTGTAACCTGTATGGATCTCTGTGCACTCTTTGGAGCTCTTTTCCCCAGTCTATGACTGTTCTATCCGGAAACAGCTCCCCAAGCAACCTGCAGACAAAGGCCTTTATATCCGCCCCTTCTGCGTTTTCATTAATTCCCAGAAGGCGAATATTATTTCGTCTGGCCTGAAGCTCAAGTCTTTCCAGATCCTGCTGCAATACCTTATTCCCTTGTTTGAGCCTCTGAATTTCACTGAAATTACTGGCAGTGGCCTCTCCTAAAATCTTCACCTCTTCCTCCAAACTCTCCGTGCGTTTAACTAGACCATCTATCTTCTGTTCAAGTGTTTCCCCTTTATTTTGAATGTCCTTTTGATTGCTTTCGGAAGTCTCAAATTTAGCTAAGATCTCCTGTCTCAACGTATTTATCTTCCCAAACAGAATTCAATGATTCAAGGCTGGAGCATCATTCAAAATTTCTCCATTTGTATAATTGGTGTCATTTGTATCGTTGATTTCCAACCTCATATCATTCTGAGGTAACTCGAGTTGACTTTCGTGAGCCTCTGTCAGCGGAGAATAACGATTCTCAAGCCTCAGTGGAATGCTCTGCGATAAAGAAGATGCTGTTTTCTCTGCTAGATTTTGTAGACTCTCACTTTCGCCCACAACTGACTGAGAGCCTGCGACCTGCTCCATTATTTTAAAATATGACCTAAGGGAAGACAGTGGTTTAGGTAAAGATCGAACCTCTTTTGACCTGCACTTTTTAGGTCTCGCTGAGACAGCGCTTTAGCGCTGCTCTCGCGAGAGCTTTTGTAAAAGGGGGATCTGGAAGTGCAAACTAGTGCTTTTCAGGCCTCCAAATACAGTGCATGTGCGCCGGGCGCGCGCACCATTTGGCAGCCTGAAAGCACTAGTTTGCACTTTCAAATCCCCCGTTTACAAAAGCTCATTTCGCAGCCGCTTTGATGTTCTCAGTGAGCCGCGTGGCCACTGAGAACATCAAAGCCGCCGCGAAAGTGCTCACCATTTGCCACCCCCTCCCTTATCCCACTTCCTGCCTGTTGTGACTTGCTGCATAAATGATGACGCCAATAACAACGGAGATAACAACAAATCAGCACACGAAGGGGTGGAGCCGATGCGGAGATACGAACCCAGTCCCCAGGTCAAAAGTTGGCAGTTTTGTTTCTTCCGTACTCCCTTTCAGTATTTGTATAATATTGGGAGGCGCAAACAAATGCTAAACATAACAATGTTGTTTGGGTATGACCGTCCCTTCCAGGGTAAATGCAGTCCAGTGCAAAACTCCTGAATAAACCATGAGATAAGGACATAGTGCAATGGTTTGTGGGGTTTCATAGCATACTTTCAGACTGGTGTTTGGTGAGAGGGTTTGATATGTAAAGATATCTCTCTTGTCTTCGGTCAGCCGCTCCTACGATGCGCAGCACACAGGAGTTTCACTCGCAGGCTGCACTGTTTACTGAGCATGATTACAAGGAGACCTCATTAAATCTCTGTTGAGTGAAGAAAGAGGCGTGCCTGTATGCCCCAGATAAAGCTCTTCTTTTCTTGTGACTGATAGCACCACCAAAGGCCTTTCAGCAAGACTCGGGGGCAGCAGGGCGTCCTTTGCAAAAGCTTTAAAACGGTGCAATGTGCTTGAAAGACTTTCCATTCCGTGTACCAAGCAGGCATGTGTTCCCAAATCACACTGCCTAACCCAGTGACAGGAACTGTAGAGCCATCTACTCAATCCCTGGTGTTGTTTCTTTCCTCTCTTTTCTTTCAACTCGTGCTCCATAATCTCAAGGTAACGCTCGCAAATTATAATATAAATAAGAAAGGAAGACACACTCCTTTCACGTGCTGTAAAGTGAAGTGAACCAACAATAGTGCTTGACACATAGATTGACAGCTTGAGTCCTGTGTTGTGCACATCAGAGTGACAATGTGGAAAGAAAGCACGCTGGCTGGCTCCATAGTCTGCAGAGATCTTACCATGCACAGGAAATGGGCTCTAAACACTGTCAATTGCCCCAAATGACCATGCTCTGCCCAGAAGAGAAACATTTTAATTTCAAACTAATTGGCCCAATACTGCTCTATTCACTTTAATTCAAAATTGGAAATCGTGCTTGCTTATAATATTGTATGTGTGAAAACAAACGAAATAGATATGTTCCTGAAATGCAGGGCATACATAAATGAAATACATTTAATTTTAAGTCGTTCGTTAAGGATAAAAGCATATTTTGGAATTGATTTGCAAGAGTGCCTGTGTCAAACAGGAAGACTTCATTACAAATGGCGGCATTTTCAGAACTTCACCGAGTACATGACTTGCTAATGATAAGAATGTATTTTTGATGAGTGCTTGAGTTCATGTTTTGTGTTATGGAGCTAACACACACAAATATAGTCAGGCACAAATGAAATGCAAGCATCAAAGTGTTTGTACCCGAAAGTCCGATCGTTTGCCTTCAACAGTGCATGTTATGAGTGTCACTTGGCCGTGTGACAGTTTGTGGTTCATGAATCGCAGCAAACAGCTGTGTTAAGAGATATATTGTTTGCATTAAATATTATATTATGTGCAACTACTGATTACAAATATGCAACCATCCTTATGTTTGGTCTGTGTACATATAGCATATTTAGTTTTAAAAGCTACCATATTTTTTGCATTTTACAGTGGCTGTGAGTTGCACATCAAGTAGGGTTTGCCATTCTGCTAACACTGCCCTAGCCCTTCCAGTCTTTACAACTCATAATCCCAGTCTGCATAATTCCAGTACACTCAAACCAACATAATTAATATCCACATAATTCCACTGCACACCATGCCACATAATTCCACTACACACATCCACTCTACACTACAAAATTCCACAACAAACAATTCCAATCCAACCCACATAATTCCCCTCCTCACCACATACATCCACTCTACTCCATAACACATGGGTAAAAGACATTTTCACTTACAATGCCAATAGCTCTAACTCTCGCAAAAGCATGACCAATTGGCATTGCACAAAATAAATTCAACTTCTCAACATGCCACATAATTCCACACCATAAAATACTACTTCACACCATGCCACATAATACCACTCTAAACCATCCCACATAATGCCACACAATACCAAATAATTAAATGCCACACAATTCTACACCATACATCATTACATTCCACAAAATACCACTCATTGCAGCATAATCAAACTCCACATAATAATACCTTACTCAATACAACATAAATGCACCCCACATCTGGGTGCCTCTCCCACTCATCCCTCTGTCTTTCTCTCTCTCTCTCCTACCCCTCTCTCTCTGACACACTTATCCTGTATCTCTCATGTGGTTAACTTCAGGTGTTCAAGCACAAATTCTTTCCCTTGCCTTTTCAAGGTTTCCGTCCCTCAAACCCACGCTCTCCTACACTTCTTGACGTGTCTTCTGCATACACAGGCTCTTTATGCGTTTGTGGCCTGCTCTCCCTTTCTTTCTCTCACACTCCTTCTACTCCTTGTTTCACTAGCTGTTCAAAATACATTAGGAGGGCGGGCATGGAGTCAGAGCGCAGCTTATAAAACGACCCCAGCCTCTGCGCCGAAGTGATTGCTGCTGGACGCCATGCTCTGCGAGGGGCAGGGCTTTGAACGCCTAGGCGTTTTTTTCTTCTATTATTTTTAAGTTACAGACTTGAAGCTCTGTTTGCCGGTGATAAGAGCCTCCCATCTAAATTCGGATACCGCTTTCGTGCGCACACTAACTCTTTCCATGGCAGCGGCAGCGCTCTGAGCCCCCCCCCTCCTCCCCCCCGAAACTTGTACCCCAGAGAGTCCGCCGCAAATTCCAGTCGGCATTTCATCACTTAAAAGACTACATACATCTTGTTGCCCCATAGTAGATGGTGTAACCAGGCGATGGCTGAGCTTCAGTTCATCTCACATCGACCGCCGACACCTCGAGTACGCTAACTGCGCTTGTGAATAACTTGTGTGAACAGTGAGTCTCTCTCACTGCCCGGTCATGGGGCTCCCAGAAGATCACGCACTCGCTCTAAACCCGGAGCTCGTGACCGCGAACGGAGCCTGCAGAGAGGGTGCAAAGCGTAAAGTCTTCTCCCGCAGCACTTAAATGCCATCCTCTCACACTCACCCATGCATGCTGCTGCATTACACACTGCTGCACGCCGCACCTACTGCTGCACGCCGCACACTGCTGCACGCCGCACACTGCTGCACGCCGCACACTGCTGCACGCCACATACTGCTGCACGCCACATACTGCTGCACGCCGCACACTGCTGCATGCCACACACTGCTGCACACTGCTGCATTACTCACTGCTGCATGCTGCACGACACTGCTGCATGCAGCACACTGCTGCATGCCGCTGCACGCCACACGGTGCTGCATGCCTCACACTGCTACACGAAACACTGCTGCACGCCTCACACTGCTGCACGCCTCACACTGCTGCACGCCACACACTGCTGCACGCCGCACAATTCTACACGAAACACTGCTGCACGCCACACACTGCTGCATGCCTCACACTGCTACACAAAACACTGCTGCACGCCTCACAATGCTGCACGCCGCACACTGCTACACGAAACACTGCTGCACGCCACACACTGCTGCACGCCGCACAATGCTACACGAAACACTGCTGCACGCCACACACTGCTGCACGGCACACACTGCTGCACGCCGCACACTGCTGCACGCCACACACTGCTGCACACTGCTGCATTACTCACTGCGGCATGCTGCATGACACTGCTGCATGCAGCACACTGCTTTTATGCAAGTTTATGCTACTGACATTGTAAATGACAATGCCTTTTATTTGTTTTAAAACCAAAACATAAATAAAAGGCATTGTAATTTTACAATGCCAATAGCTCAAACTCTTATAAATGCGAGACCTATTGCATTGCAAATGCTTGTTAATTTTGGCTTTTTTCGAATTTTTCTTGACAGGGGTTTTAGGAGTCACCACTAAAGAGGGTTTATCGGTTCTGCCTCACCTGTCCTCTTCCTTACAGGGGCCGATCTGAGCTTATATCTATTCCTTTCTGACAAGGAGCTCCCCTCTTTAATATTAATGTTGATGTTCTCACACTGTGAAGTCAACCCCTCTGGAGAAACGTGATCCGGTATGAATGCCCTGACCCCCCCCTTCACTTAAAGTTATGGGGTGATGTGCTTTAGGAGTCAGGGCATGAGGGTGGAACTCCCTCGCCATCCACTCCTTCCCCGCTTTTATGTGCATGTTAACTGCGTGCCAATATTGTGTAGAGGTGCAGAAAGGGAAAGTTGTCCTCAAAAGATTGATGGAAAACAGATTAGAAATGTCAACCTCAATGGTTCCACTTTTATAGGCTTTATTTCTTTCTCGCTTATATGCGATATGAATCCTGCCCCCAGATAGAAGGAAAGCACTCTTACCGATATGGAGGTTTTTCTCAGCTACGCGGAATCTCCTCCAACACTCCATCGCTCGACTCCAACCCATCGAAGGGGCGGTGCCACTTCTTTCGGCGGTAGAGAAATTGGTATTCAAGCCAATGTGAGACCTTACCGGGTCGCGTTTTAGCTATATCAGCATCGCGGTAACAGTCTGCCAAACTATACAGAACTGCAGAACTGCAAAAACTGCGAACCCGCACAAAGCCGTTATTTCAACCCCGTGCTCCTCCCTTTTCCCGGTCGCAGTCAACTCGGTCTGCACGGTCCCGCCAGAGCTTTATCAAATACTTGCGCGGCTGCACCACCTGCTCCAAGACGTACAGTAGACAACACTACTCAGTCCACAGTCACTCTGCGCCGTTTCCTGCTTTCATCCGCTGGTGTCAACCAGCCACCATGTTCCCCGACCACATGAAGCTTGTCCTCCTACACTTTACATTAGGATACACCTACATCTTATATACATTTTTTTGTTTTTTATAATGACAAAACTACTTATGTTTCAGGATTATGTTGCGTAATGTAGCTTTGGGATATCTGGATTTGTCTCGCTAGCACAGAGGTATCTCAAAAAGGCGCTCGCGCCCCAAGAGATAGATAGGGGGGTTCCCCGGGGTGGGTGGGGGAAGGGGTCACAGGGTGTTGGGAGCATATGGGAGAAAAAAGAAAAAATTGGTGTCCTCAATCTTCCATATATTAGCTTTTTTTTTTTGGACTAAATATTCGCTAATTTTGGCCGTTCCCATTAAAGTCGAGTTAATGAACCTTAAACATCTTAGAGTAGGAAGGAGGGGGGTTTCCATATCTAATAAATTTGTAAAAATTTGGTGCATCTCACCTCATGGAATGTGAATGGGGTGAGATCTATGAGAAAACTGGCCCGTATCCTGGAATTTATTAGGAAATCTGAGGCAAACGTAATTCTCCTACAGGAGACCCACTTAGAAAATAGCGAATGCTCAAGTATGTTTAAAAGATGGCTCTGGGTCCAGGACGTTGTCTCTCCCAATCAGAGAGGGAGTACAAGAGGGGTAGCTATAATTATAAGATCAGGTAGTGGTATTAAATTGGAAAGTTACCATACAGACACATCGGGGAGGTGGATATTGGCTAATATCAAGATACAGAATAAGGCATTAACGTGTGTCAGTTATTATGGTCCAAACCAGGATAACCCAGATGCATTAAGTAAATTGGAGGCCACCCTTGTGCCAATTAATAGCCCAGTGTTTATCGGTGGCGATTTTAATTTAGTTCAAAGACCTGGCTTGGATAGAACATCTAAAGTAAAGTATGTCACTCCTTCAAACTCAATGGCAATAATCAAAACTATGTTTAAGGAACTAAATTTAGTGGATGTTTGGAGACTTAAGATGGGGGATAAGAAGGAATATACCTTTTTTAGCAAGAAATATGGACACCACTCCCCTATTGATTATTTTTTAATAGATCAATCATTACTTGAGGGAGTCAAAAAGGTTAAATATCTCCCTGCCATCCTCTCTGATCACTCTGCGGTCTGTCTCTCCCTGAAAATTCAGGAAAAGAGGACCATAATAAGATGGACCCTTGATAGGACAATTTTATTAGACGAGGATGTTCAATCTAAGATGCGTGAGGAGGTCTCGACCTTTTTTAATGATAATATTGAGTCTGCAAAAATCCAGGTAATTTGGGCGGCCTTTAAGGCTTTTTTGAGAACCATAGGTATTTCTATTATGGTAGGGAAAAATTGTAGTTCCAGGCAGAGAGAGAATAATCTTTTGAAAGATATCCAAACACAGGAGTTGGAACTTTCAAAGGCCTCTTTAGAATATTGTAGTAAAGTTCCCTGTCTCACTAAAGAGTTAGAACACCTCCAACAAGAATATCAGGGTCTCTTGGATAACATTTTATTAAATAGATGGAGGGTTAGTAAACTTCAGAATTTTTCATATGGTGAGAAGAGTGGTAGGCTTCTAGCTGGGAAAGCTAAAACTGATAAAGCCAGAAACCAAATAAGTAGCTTAAAGGAGAGTGTAACAGGTCATATAGTTGATACTAATACAAAAATAGGGGCTGAAGTCTGTAGTTATATGGCCAAGTTATATAAAGACGATATTACGCCAGGGTTGGAAAATATACAGCAAGTTTTGGACAATGTGGAACTTCCCTCTCTGAATGCACATCAAAGAGATTCTCTTGCTTCTGAGATAAGTGAAAAGGAGATTCGGATACAAATGAGACGGATGGCAAGAGGGAAGGCCGTCGGGCCAGACGGCCTCCCAATAGAAATATACTCGTCTCTCGAAGATAGTATAGTATCTGTATTTAAAAAGCTCTTTAACACTATCTTGAGGGAGGGGGAGGATCCCCCGACATCTTGGGCTGAGGCAACGATAGTCTTAATCTTAAAACCAAATAAGGAGCCGTTGCTTGCGGAGTCTTATAGGCCTATCTCCCTGTTGATCATGGATTATAAAGTGTTCACAGGGATATTAGCAGCCAGGGTCGCAAAGACTATCAAGAGTGTAGTTCATTGTGATTAGACGGGCTTTGTTCCTGGAAGGCAACTCAATGAACTAACTTTTACAATGCTCAGCGTAATTGATTTGGCTGAAACTTTTAATCTTCCTATGACAGCGGTGGCAGTTGACGCCGCTAAGGCGTTTGACCAGGTTCATTGGCCTTATCTTTGGGAGACTCTAAGAACCTTTGGATTCCCTAAGAATCTAATTAAAGTAGTCCAGTCATTATATAGTGCACCTAGAGCTAGTGTCTTAGTTAATAGCGAGCTTACGGATTGGTTTAACATTAGGCGAGGAACTAGACAGGGATGCCCATTGTCCCCCTTCTTATTTAATATCTATATTGAACCTTTTGCAGCTCTAATCAGACAGGATATTTCTATTCTTCCGTTTAGATACAAAGACTTCGAGGTTAAATTAGCTTTATATGCAGATGACCTTATTTTGTATACCCTTAATCCTAAGGAGGCTATCCCCAGTTTGATGACTAAGGTAGAAGTATTTGGGAAGGTTTCGGGCTATAGTGTAAATAACGACAAAACTGAAATCATGGAGTGGAACCAACCCTCTCAGACCACTGGGATAAAAAAACAAATGAGATATTTGGGTATTATAATCACCCAGAAGTTACATGATGTCCCTATGGTTAACTGGAGGAGGATTAGTCAGAGGTAGGGAAATAATTGATCAGATGGGCAAATCTCCCTCTTAATCTATATGGCAGGGTCAACCTGATCAAAATGATCGTACTTCCTAAACTTTCCTTCCTTTTTAATACTGTACCCCTTTTATTTGATAAGGGCGAAGTAGAAAAATTACAGGGTAAGATTGGCAGTTTTATTTGGACTTCGAAGGGTTCCCGTATATCCTGGAAAAGGTTAAGGAGAAAGCTGGAGAAGGGGGGATTGGCTCTTCCCGACTTGTGGCTATATCTGCATGTTTTCCACTTTAAGAACTTTCGGATGTTGTTAAATAGATCAGATGATTCTGCATTAGGTATCTTATATGGGGCAATGCTTAGCGATCTAGGGGATGAACAAGGGCACTTCCTTTTTAAGTTTGGGGACCCAAAATGTTTAAAAAAAAGTTAGATTGAAGATTGTATTGCAGGCAATGAAGAATTGGGTCTATATCCGGAAAAAACTTGGAATATCTTATTATTCGGATCATGCTCCAATTGGGGGTTCCCCTGGCACTCCTGCTTGTTTGGATGATATGCTCAGTTTACCATTGAAGCAAGCAGGTATCTCACGATGGGGAGATCTGAGAATAGGTACGGAACTAGTTACTTGGGAAACTTTGACATTATGCACACGGGGACAACTAACCAGATTTAAATTTTATCAACTCTCTGCCTGGTGGGATAGAAAAAGTTAGGTGGAACGGATGGACGACTCTTGGCTAATACAAGCGATGAAACCTGGTGGTTTAAAAAAGAAATTACCTTGTGGTATCGAATCCTTATTGAAGCGGAAGATGATATAGATCAGTATATACAAAAGATCTGGAGTGATGATATTACTAATATTAACCTGAGTAAGGCTTGGATGGTTTCATTTGCACTGCTTCGAGAGATAGTCAAACCTGCTTTTTTAAAACGAAACCATCTTTTCACTTTATATCGAGTATATTGGTCCCCAGTAAAACTAACAAAAGTCACCGGAACTCAGTATGTTTGTTCAAGGTGCCAAGATCCCCTAGCATATGATTACCATATGTTTTAACTTGCCCAGAGATTACTAAATATTGGTTGGACATAAGTGAATTTTTGTCGGACGTAACTGTAATTCAGATAGAAGTAACCCCCTTACTCATATTTTTGGGAATACGCCAAGAGAATATTGTTTCTCCAAACAAGAGAGTTGCAAGATTAATATTTTATGCTATTTTATTGGGAAGACGAGAGATCTGTAGAGCTTGGAAATCAGCAACTCCACCCCTTTTCTCTGAGTGTAAAAACAATATCATACATATTAGCCAACAGGACATGGCATGCAATCCAGGAAGTCGGAAGAAAGTTTGGGCTATGTTGGTTGATTGGTGTCAGAGGAATGGGGTCCAATGATTAAGCCAATAAACAGCTGTTGGTCCTGGCCCCCTTCTCCTCTATGTCATGCTTGAGAAGGGTTGGAGTGGAAGCAGCTAGATTTCTTTGGTGGAACGACTCTACTCCCTTTCCTCGCCAAGGGAAAGGGAGTATTGACAACAAGTTAATGGGCAGAATGAGGACCAGTAAAAAATAATAATAATAAATTTCAATCTTTTTTTATATTTCAACTGTTACTAGCCATAGGAAAACCTTGAAGGATTCACATTAATGACCACTTGTTGAATTTAGAATGTTGTCTAGTTTTCAGAAATGCATAGATTTCCAGAACCCACCATGGGTTTCAGGTCCATTTCCACCATAAACTGGTAGGAGGTTGAGAGCCGAAAAATGGGAAAAAGGGGTATTTCCAGGTAAATTTCCAAACTGTAGAAAAAAAAACTTTTTCTGACCTAAGTCTGCCTGTTCCTGGATGCTGGGAAGATGGTGATTTTAGCACTAAAAACCTTTTATCGATGCAATTTGCAGGAAAAAACCACACGCTTTCTTCGGCAGCACTTTAAAAAAAAACTAAATTTAGTAACATTTTGGCTAATTTCTTGGTCCCCTCAAGGGGAATCCACAAGCCCTGGGTACCACTGAAATTCCAGGGAAGCTGGTAAAAAAAGGGTGCCAAATTGGTGTTTATATCATATGTGTAAAAAAGTTATCGAGGCCTAATCGCAAACTATCTCTAATAGACAAAAAAGGCATAACACGAAAGGACTGGAAGCCTAGCAGCGAAAAGGTTAGTACATAAGTATACACGTACCCAAATAGAGAGCAAAAAAGTAAATCTAATGACGACAACCTCTACAAACTACTAACAAATGAACATTTAAAACAACACTTTTTTTTATCCAACAGAAAGCCACACCACATCCGAACACCCCCCATTGGTAGAGCTGAACAACTGTGTTAAACATCTAAACAGAACATACATGTAAGTATACAAAACAGAAGTAGCTGCATATTTTTACATGTAAATAACAAAAGTCCAATTTTTTAAATATTCTATATATTGATACTATTACACTACTTTCAGATACAATGACAGAAGCTGCAAAATATATCACTTTGCAGAAAGGAAAGAAGTTACTATTGCCCATGTGCAACACCTACAGGCAAGAAAGTGCATTAACAGAAACTATAAACTGGAAATGTACTAAATATTATTCTAATGCATGCGATGGGAGGGCCACTACAAAAAATCATGTTGTAATTCATGTCAGAGAGCACAACCATCCCCAAGTGTAACAGAAATAGAAGTAAGGAAGATATTGCAGGAAAAATGAGATAGGCTAGCACTCGCTCCCAGGAATCCACAAGCAAAATCCTTCAAGATATACTACCTAAAGTCTACAAACACATCACAGACCAACTACCACCTATCCCAACTTTAAAAACGTTTTAATTGCACAATTGTGAAAAAACCACCACATCTGAGCTGGCATAAAGGGAGGGATATAAGGCCCAAACTCACGTATACTCACCTCTATTTGTTCTGTGCCGTCATGGAGCTCATCATACATGTCCTGCCACTGCTGTACCTGCTTGATCATGTCTAAAACAAATACAGTCGCCGAAGCAGCTGACGGTAAGTTATACTCCTACCTGTTTCCATTGACTACTCTGAAAATCGATGTCCCACCTTGGACCTGGAAAAGGGGTTGGGGTCCCTTGGTCAAACATATTTTGTGGGACCCAGTTTGGGATTGTTTTAAATGTATAACCCAAATACATGTGTATGATGTCAGCCTTGGCCAAGTCACTGACACTGCACAGGCACACTGTACACAAATGGAAATTGTGTCACATAACAGCACCTCCTCATCAATATCCCACTAATTAATATCTGGAACACCCTCACATTACACAAATCCCGGGTTCTCTTGTGATATTAAATATACATTTGTTTGGATGTGCCATTAAACTGAAACACACCTTCTCTGCAACAACTCTGTATTGAACTCTCACCCATCACCCACATTAAAAGGTAATGTCAGTAAATGGGATTACAAATAATCAGTGTGAGAAGCATTCAAAGGGCACAATGTAAACACTCTCTGTAGAATAGGTAGGATAGGGGTAACCTTGAAAGGCTGGGGCCAGGGGCCCAGTCCATTAGGCACATGCCTGACAACCTCAATGTGCACAGGACCTGTGGAATGAAGTATATTAGGGACAACCAATAGCATAACCAAGTGCCATGCATGTGTAGGTAATGTGAAAGTGCAAGTCATGAAAGCAAACACAGCACTAACAGCATTTGTCACAAGTGTAGATAAAGTAGGTGTAAGCTATATACAGGAAAATGGACACTTGTCTATACAAATGTCCGCAAAGGTATGACAATTTAACACCCTTTTTTTTTTTTTTGAAACACTTTATTTTTCCAATATCGCATGGAAGTGACAGAACATTGCAATGAAGTACAAAGGAGGAAAAAAAAAGAAACAAAACAATAAAAAGCAATTCTGGCAGGTCCTGACAGTGTTAATACCAAAAGAGAGTCTGTGATGCAAACGGCCAAAGCATTATGCAAACCCAACAGTACAGCCATCCCCCACAAGTTGCCGTGCCCTAGCAGAGAATACGAATAAGCATGCACATTTTCCCTGCCAGCGAGCACTTTATGTAAGGAATAGTGCTCTAACCAATGAGAGCAGTTGTCACTTTCCGCACCCAAACCAACCCCATAGTCCATCCATTCCCGCCCATCCTCCCCTCGTCCCGCCACTGAAGTACTCTACCGTCAGTGCCCCCCCCAAACCGACCCCACCCCACCTCCCAACACCTCCATGTGCAGTTATCCATGATTGAAGGTGTACCACTAAACGTTCTAAAAGTAACCTCTCAACCCACACCCTCAGGCACTATACCATTATCTGGCTGAGAGTTGGGGGCCTGCTTAAGCTTTTCCAAATAGGCTCTCAGAGGACCCCATATATCCTTGGGTCGGGACGTCAGAGGCATTAAACTGGAATATATCTCCGAATTAGTATTGCAGTATACTAAACTCCTTAGCCAACTCTGTAGGCTGGGAACCGTCTTCCTGCCCCAATGGATGGCGACTTCCCTTTTCGCTAGGAGGAGTCCCAATGCAGTGAATTTCCTAACCTTCAGGGGGATCTGCACTGTATATCCCAACAGCGCGATTTCAGGGAGTGGCGCCAGTGGCAGTTCTATCATCCTCCCCAAGGTGTCGTGGATCGCCTTCCAATAGGGCTGCAGATGGGGGCAGGACCATGCCAAGTGGAAAAAATCTGCATGCGGGGTCGCGCATCTCGCACAGCTATGCGGCCTGCTGGTGTCTATCTTGTGTGCCATGGCCGGTGTAAAGTATGCCCGCCGCAGAAACCTGAAATGCAGCAATTTATGGCGGCTATTAAGTGAAACGTCCTTAGTGACCTCGCAACATTTTTGCCATTGCTCATCTGTTATAGTGTGACCCGTGTCCACTTCCCACGCCTCCCTCACCCTGGAGTCGTCAACCGGCAATGCTTTAGCGGCGGCCTTATACATTTTGGAGATGAGGCGCGCACCATCCTGGGACCCCAACACCAAGTCAAGCGGGGGGAAGGATTCGGGCTCAATCGGGTATGTAGGAAGCGCCGCCCGCAGCGCCGACTTCAATCGGCTCAATAGAAACCGAGTCATGAAATCGCACTCCGTGAACCTGGGGTCCTCATCTAGCGAAAATATGTGACCCCCGGGAAAGAAATCGCCCACCTTCACAATATCCAGTGCGGCCAGTGTGCGTTGCACCAGTCTTTCCCCGGTAATGGGGAGCCATCGAGCATTGGGTAAGGGCAACGCAGACGAGTATAGGTGCGCTGCACCCGTACGCTTCCGCAATTTGTGCCACGCCCAAGAGGTTGTGGACACAGTCTGTATGTCCTGCCTGTCCCTCGGGAAGCCACTCGGGAGGACCTCGCACAACCGGCCAGGGAGCACAAGATCCGTCTCAGGGCGTAAATATGGGATACGGGCGTCCGGGTGGAACCATGCCGACGCATATCGACACTGTGCCACCAAATAGTATAGCTGAAAGTCCGGGACATTGAACCCACCTCTCTCGTACGGCAAAGTAAGCGTTGACCAGCGTATGCGCGGCCTCCTGTCCCCCCATATCAAACGTATCAGGGGTACGCGTAACCTACGGAAAAAATGGTCCACGAGGGGGATCGGAATGTTGTTGAACAAATATAAAAATTTCGGTAGGACCACCATTTTCAAAATGGCCATCCGGCCTGCAAGTGAAAGGGGCAGACGCAGCCACCTCGTAACCTGTTCCTCCAGGCCCGCAACGGCCCGCCCATAATTCAGTCGAATGATATGCGCGGGGTCTAAATGGATGTGTATACCCAGGTATTTCACCGAATCGACACACCACTCCAGAGGAAATTCGCAGTCCCACCTGGCCGTGCCCGCCGTAAGCGGGAAGATGGTCGATTTATGCCAATTGATCCCCAGACCGGAAAAGCCGCCAAAACGAATATTTTCGTGAATGAGGAGCGGCAGGTTGACGCGTGGCTCCCGTACGTATAGAATAGTGTCGTCTGCATAGAGGGAGGCCAGGAGCGGGCCAGAGGCAAACTGAATACCTCTATGTAGATGGCGTTCCTGGAGGTGCCTGACCAACGGGTCCATGGCCAGAATGAACAGAAGTGGGGACAAGGGGCATCCCTGTCTGGTCCCCCTGTATAGACGAAACGGGCGGGACAGAGAGCCATTTATGCGAAGTCTGGCCGATGGTTGGCTGTAGAGCAAGGAGACCGTGGCGATGAAACCAAGAGGCATCCCCATACGTCTCATCACCTCCACAAGAAATGGCCATTCCAAAGAATCAAACGCCTTTTCCGCGTCCAACAAGACAGCCGCCGCTGGGATGTCAGGTTGTATTCTGTGGAGTACCGCAAAAAGCGTGCGGAGATTCAAGGATGTCGAACGATGGGGCACAAAGCCAGACTGCATCGGTGAAATAATGTACTCCATCAGCTGTGACAGTCTATTGGCAAGCGCCTTAGCCAGGATTTTGTAGTCGAGATTTAATAAAGACAGCGGCCGGTAGGAACCACATAGTGTGTGGTCTTTGCCCGGCTTTGGGAGAAATATGATAACAGCCTAGCGTAATGTGGGGGGGAGGCATTGCTTCTCCAAGGCCTCTGCGTAAACCTCCAGTAGTTGAGGTGCCAGCACGTCCTTGAACTCTTTGTAAAAATCCCCTGTAAAGCCATCTAGGCCCGGGGCAGACGTGCCCCGCAGGGTATCGATGGCGTGCTCAACGTCGGTTAGAGTTATGGAATTAGCCATAAACTCCAGCATGTCTTTCTCCAAATACACCAGAGCGACCTCGTCAAGATATGCCGTCTGGGCTGTGCCGTCCGGTTCTGCCCTGGATGAGTACAGCTTGGTGTAGTAGTCCAGGAACTCATCTCGAATCGCGGCCGTCGAGGTCAGGGAGGCACCCGACTCAGACTGTAGCACTGTGATGAAAGCGCTGTTGTACGGTGGTCGCAGCATTTGTGCCAAAACCCTGCCAGGGCGATCCCCCTCCCCGTACCTGCGCGCTGTATGATATTTACCCAGGTATAATATTTCCCTATCGGCAACGTCCTTGTATTCAACCAAAAGGGCCAGTCTCGCCGCCTGGAGCTCCCCGGAGGGGTCACATGCAAGGCGGGAGCCCAACTGGGAAATGTCGCGTTCAATACGGGAAAGAGTGTGCCGGAGGTCTCTGAGTACCCCAGCCCGCTTGGATATGCATACCCCCCGTAGAGTGGCCTTGAACCCCTCCCACAGGACCGCCGCGGACTCGACCGAACCCGTGTTGTTATCAAAATAATCCTCTATGGCCTCCCGAATCTCTGACTTGAACACTTCGTCCTGCAGGGCTTTGCCCGGAAACCGCCACCGCCTCTCATACCCCTCCGGACGCGGGATCAACAGCCGCAAAGTTACCGGCGAGTGGTCGGAGTACGTGCTGGGGAGCGTGGTGAGGGAAGCAAACCAGTCCACAAGTCCGGGCGAGATCAGCCAGTAGTCTAACCTGGTCCAGGTACCGTGCGGACTAGAATAATGAGTGTACTTGGTAAGGGTGGGGTTGTGATGTCGCCAAATATCCAGTAGGGCGTATTGGGCACAGAGCTCTTTCAGGGCCCGTCGCGCCCGCGGCTTAGGATCTGGGGCTCTAGAGGTGCTGTCTAGTACCGGGCAAAGGGTAAGATTGAAATCACCCCCCACTATGAGTGCCTGGGGGTCATGCCTAGCCAACCGGGTATTTAGATCATGGAAGAATTCCGGGGTGTCCACATTGGGGGCATATACATTAACCAGAGTGACCCTATAGCCGTGCAGCTGACCTGTGACCAGTACATACCTCCCCAAAGGATCCTGGGTTATGTCAATAGGAGTGAAGGCGACCCTCCTGTGTATCAATATTGCTGTGCCTCTGGCATAGTTGCTATAGTTGGCAAAATATCTATGTGTGCCCCAGCTGGAGCCAAAGCGAGCCTGATCTGTGGGAGGAAGGTGTGTTTCCTGCAGGAATGCTATGTCGACCGCATGCCGGAGCAGGTAATGTATCACCTGCCGTCTTTTACGTGTGTTATTGAGGCCCCTCACATTCCAAGACATCAGGGTTATGGCTGAAGGGCCCAGAGTATTACCTAATCGTGTCATCGAAACCCAACTTGTGATGTGTACTGTCAGGATTGCGTTGTAACTGTAACTTCCAAGACAATGCTAACCTAAAACAAGCAAAACAATATACGCCAAATGTGTACCTTTCCCCTACCCACCACCCCCCACCCAGCCACCTGCGAACCCCAAGGCGGCCCTCCCCCTGCAAGCTAATCCGCCCAGCCATCCTAGTGATCACCAGGCGTGCGAGTAAGGACCACTACCTGGGCCTCCAAGTAGAATGCACAAACTCCGCGGTTACACCTAGGGGGGGTGGCGCCCGAAAACTCACCGAACAGTTGGAATCATCATAATTAACAAACCCAATTAAGAACCGGGTATTGTGATAACATTGCAATTTCCCCGAAATAAATCATCCTGAGATACAATATGACAAAATGCATGCAGCATCAACCCGCACCGGAATTTGAAAATAGGTCCACGCTGGCATCCGAGCCGCTGCGGGGCGGGGAGGCTGTCACACTCCCCGCAGCATTCAGTGAGGCCCGAGTCTTGTACGTGCGGCAGAACTCCTGAGCCTCCGCTGGTGAATCAAAGATGCGTGATCTACCACCCACATCCACCCTGAGCCTAGCGGGATATAGCATGCCATAGCGGAGTCCCAGATTGCGCAACGCAGCTTTGACTCCCTGAAACTTCCGACGCGCCTCCTGAACCATTGGCGTGAAATCTGGGTAAAGTGACAGTTTGGAACCTTGCCACTCCACTGACCCACGTTCTCGGGCCAAGCGAAGCGCGGTGTCCCGGTCTCTGAAGTTCAGGAGCCGCGCAACAATCAGCCTAGGGGGAAGGCCAGGATTAGGTCTGGGGCCCAGTGATCTGTGGGCTCTTTCCACCACAAAGCCAGTGGTGAAGGGCTCGCTGCAGAACAAGTCCGTGAGAGGCTTTTCCACAAACAAGTCCATGCGGCCAGTTGACGTGGTCTCCGGGACCCCCATTATGCGAATGATGTTGCGGCGCCCGCGCGCCTCCAAATCCTCATTCTTAATGGCAACCTCCTTAAGCAGGCGCTCAGCCCGTTCCAGCCGCTTCAGTGACTGAGCTGTCCCGTCCTCTAGATCGGAAACCCGGGCCTCCGCCACATCCATACGCCGCTCCTGCGCCTGCACTTTGGCGCCCAAGTTGGCGATGGTCAGATCCAGGGTATCAAAACGAGAGTCCAGTGCCTTGAAACCCGCTCTCATTTCAAGGAGCAGAGCGGCCACGGAAGCCCCGGAGGAGTCGGGTGGAGCTCCCCCCGACGCCGCGTCCGCCATGCCCGCGGGGAGTGAGGCCGCACCGCCAGCCACCTTTTCAAATGGGAGGGTCCTCTGTCGGGGGTCTTTTCGTCCCATCCCGTGGGGGCCCAAGCAGCGCAGGACACTTACCCAGCCCCCACGTGGGTGTATGTATGTTGTGCTGTAGTCCCAATCAGAGCTCCCTCAAGATAACAGGCAGGCCCTGGAACGATGCCCGTGCAGCCGCGGAGCGCCCACCCTGGACGGGCTGCGCACCCCCGCTCCAGCAAGCAGACTGTGGGCCCAGGCACACGGCCTTAGCACTGGCCAGGAGATGCGCCACGCCGCACTCTCGCACTCCAAGTCGGCTCCCGGAATGTATCTCCACACAGCAGGATGAGCGCGGGGTCTCTGCAGCTCTTTAAGAGGCCCACCGGGCGCCGCATGCTGCACCGGGGAACCGAGCGCTAGGAGGGCGCGCCCCCGCCCCCACCGTGACCGCCAGCGTGACAAGCCCGCGACCCCCCCCGCCGGACCCGCCCCGCGGGCCCTGTCCCCGCGCACAGCGAGCCGCTACGGGGAGGGACCACCAGCCCGACCACCGCCCGCAGCCCCGGTGTGTAATGGGCAGAAAGCGCAGCCCCCGCTGCCCGACTCACCCGGTGCGCTCCCAGCCGTCCCAGGGTGCCATCCGCCGGTCCGCTGAGTCGCTCCTCGCGGGGCCGCTCAAGTGCCGCGATCCACTGCAGCCTTCTCCCGGGCTCCGCCGCCGCTCGGCGCCACAGCCAGATGAGGGGGGGTCAAGCGCCGACAGGCCGCGCGCCGGCCGCAGTGCCGCTTCCGCAGTCTGGGTCGCGGTCCGCAGCCCCGGGACGGGGTAGGATCATCGGGGAAATTGCCGCTGGGCCCGGTGAGTCGTCGGAGCTTCGTTAGCTGGCGGCCATCTTAGCTGCCGGCTCGGCCACGCCCCCACAATTTAACACCCTTCATGTGTGGATAAACAAATATCTAACTTGAACACATCAAACACATATCCAACCTACATTATAGGAAGAAGTGCTACCTAAATGATGTTGACAGGGGCTAGCCCAGGCTGAAATACTTAACTTATATTATAAGGCCCATTGCAATGTCAACCTCATTTGGTTTTCATCTCAAAATGATTCTTATCCTCTGCACACGCACATATCTAGTATAGAATTAGCAAGTTATCGTTATACAAACAGTAAAGAAAGTAATTCATTATGATTTTTTTTTTCTTTAAGCTGAATCGGCCAGTAAACACGTGTTTCATTGATAGGGGAAGACCCCACGACTTTTTCAGGGCTGAAACAATATGATAATAACTATCTCAAAATATATTCACATGTAAACATATAAGATATGCTGAACACATTTCACCACTGAGTGGAAACCCAAAAGGATAAATGTGAAAAGGCAAAACTCAATTTAGTGTATCTTCAAACATCATCTACACTCATGCAGCAGTTCCTCTATTGTTAACAGGGTGACATCAACTTGTGCAGAACACACTCCAGAGTATATGACGTATATAGTGTTGTCCTCAAATAAGGCATTTAATAATGTGGTACCCCTGTCCCTGATCTGAATTGTGATGTATTTAGGCAACCCTATGCTATTAAGCCACAGCTCCTATCCAGTTAGTAGCGTTGTATCCAAACAGGAGAGTGTCTTCTCACACACCTGTGCAAAGAAGCGTTAAGTAATCTACACCATGCCACATCGTGTCTAAGATACAAATATTCACCCAAGTCATCATGAAGGCTTCCTACCTGTCAGGCACTCTTATTTCTTATTACTTTGTCCTAGGAGTGGGATTGAAAGTGCCCAATATTATTGATGAGACAATGATTTTACATCATCATAATAGCTTGACAATACTAGACTTATGCATATTATGTTGTGTCCCTCACCTCTCTGCCAGTTCTACTTCCGACCCAGCTGGTCGGTCTAATGTATATACATTTCTCCTTTTTGAGTAAACCTATTTTCTTTCAAGCAATACCTGTTAAGCACAAGACTATAATTATCAAAGAACTATCTTTCAAACCCCAACCATGTATCTAGAGATCCTACACAAACCCTTTTGTCTCACCTTTGGTAAGGACTGTTGTTTCACCCGACTGTATAAGGCAGTGTTCTTCAATCTGTGGGGCGCGCCCCCCAGGGGGGGCGCGCCACCATTCCAGGGGGGGCGCGCACTCCACACGAAAACCTGATGGCTGATATTCGGCCGTAACGGAGGTTTTGAAAACAGCGGGATGGCAACCCTCACACCTTCAGCCCTTGATGAGCTGTTAAGAGGTGTTTGAAGGTGACTGAGAGGGAGGGGCTGCAGCTTCAGGCGCAGGGGCATCTATTCAGATGCAAACAGCCCTGAATGCGTCTCTGCAATTTAGAGGGGCCTCACACATTCCCTTTCTGCCCAGGGGACCAAACATCCTAGAACCGGACCTGATTACCCCGAGGCAGCACGTGGTTCTCTTCACAGAGCTTAATTACTGTCACTAAATTGTAAGCAAACCTCGGTTCTGCAAACATGCAGTCTATAATTGGAATAAAATAAAGAAATGGCACAATCGCACCCACACTGATTAAACAAAGTATGGAGGACAATCAGTTAAATCAGTTATCTTGGAGTATCTCCTTTAAGTACTGTACATCACAGTGGGGGATGGCAAAACTAACATTTTGGAAAGAGAGCCTGTCTTCTCGTTGTCTTGTCCAGGAGAGGGTGAGGAGCCCTACCCCTCCCTGGAATACTTGAAAACTGCATGCCCACCCCTGTGCCCACCCTGGTGGATCCTGTCCAAGTCCTGGAATGGCTCCTGCAGCGAGGGTGAAGTTCTTGATGGGCCTCTTCTCAAAAAGGCTCAGCTCAAAATTAATATGAAAAGGTGGGCGAGTGAGCAAGTGAAGGGATGGGTGGATGGCTGGATGAATTAGTGAAAGGGTGAATGGATGAATGAAAGATTGAATAGATGGAGAATGAGAGAGGATGGATGGATTGATGAGTGAGTGGAAGGATGGATGAGAGAAAAGGTAAATAGCTGAATGTATGGGTGGAAGGGTAGCTGGATGGGTAAAAGGGTAGCTGGATGGGTAAAAGGGTGGATGGATGAGTGAAAGGATGGATGAGTGAAAGGATGGATGAGTGAAAGGATGGATGAGTGAAAGGATGGATGAGTGAAAGGATGGATGAGTGAAAGGATGGATGAGTGAAAAGGTGGATGGATTGATGAATTGATAACTGCAAGGGTGAATGGATGAAAGGATGAGTGAAAGGGTGGATGTAAGGATGGATGAGTAAGTGAAAGGGAGGGTAGATGGACAAAAGGATGAATAGGTGAGTGAAGGAGTGAAAGGATAGATGGATGAGAGAAAGGATGGATGAGTGATAGGGTCAATGGATGGATTAATGAGTGGATGAGTAGATGGATGGATGGGTGGGTGGATGGATGGATGGATGGAAGGAAGGATGGCTAAGTGAAAGGGTCGATGGAGAGGGAAAGGGAGGATGGATGGATGACTGAAAGGGTGGATGGGTGGAAGGATGAGTGACTGGGTGGATGGATGAGTAAGTGAAAGGATGGCTGGATGGGTGAAAGGGTAAATGGCTGGATGGATGAGTGAATGGATGGGTAGAAGAGTGAATGGATGAGTGTACAGATGGATAGGGTGAAAGGGTGGATGGATGCATGATGGAGGAGTGAAAGGATGGATGAAGGAATGGTTGAGTGAAATGATAGATGGAAGGATACGTGATGGATAGGTTTGCAAATGGTTGAATATGTTTGGATTTGGCTGGGCTTACTTATATACTATGGCGTGACCTCCTCTGATGTGTCTGTAAAACGTACCTATTGTCCTGAAGTTTTGTCCTGAATTTTGACCTTCTGTCCTGAATTTGTGTTCTGAATTTCGACCCTTTGTCCTGAATTTTTACACTCACCGTTGGCAGTAGCAAAAATCCATCCACAGATTGACCGTCTCTGTGGTGAAAACAGGCACACCCGTCACATTAATGTTGGTGGTGTTATTATCAATCTGTCATGTGTAAAACAAAGCATCCTAGTAAAAACAATTTGCGCACATTTTATCTTGGAACATTTTGTTTGTTTTGAGCTGTGTAATAAGCCTGTCGTTAACCACACCCACTCACAAATCTACAGTTCACTAAACTCCCATTGCGTTGAACATTATTTGCCGGATATGGCCCGGGATATGCCGGTGGCAGTCAATTATGTAGTGTACAAGATTCCAGAAATTTCTGTCAGGTGGTGGGGGGGCCCGACATTTCAAAAAATTCAGGTGGGGGGGCTCAACCTACAAAAGTTTGAAGACCTCTGGTATAAGGTCTAGGCAAGAGACGCTGTGCGTGGTCCGTATCAGTCCTTATCTGTCATGTCAAATAATAAAAACTCTATGTAAGTAAAGTCCCCGTAAATACTACCTTCCACCCAAAGAAAATGCCTGGCATGTCATGTAAGATTACCTTCAAGCAAGTACGCTGATGAGTAATGGTGGAATCCGCGCAGTGTTCATATCTTGAACCGGAAGTGGAAGAGCATGACTCGGCCCCGGTATTTAACTCATCCGACTCCTCAAAACACTAGAGCAGTAACGTTCTCTACTCTTCCTCGTAAGTCCCTTTTCACCTCTCCCAGGCATATCCTATATTGTGGTACAAATAAGCAACGTTATATATGATTGTGAGCGCTTCAGTACGAATAAATGTTTTCCTGATATGTGACTCATATTACTTGGCATGATACAAGCAGGCACCTTCATATATTTAAAATAAAATGTGCAATATCCCACAGTATCCTTAGCGAACTCAAGCGCCATAGATGGGTGTCATATCCCATATACGATTGTAGGTGCTTCGGTACAAGTACACATTCTCCCAATATGTGACTTTTATTTTTTTAAACGGTCTAAAAAGGAACCCTCCTGTGTTTAAAACCAAATGTACAATATTACAAGTACACATTCTCCCAATATGTGACTTTTATTTTTTTAAACAGTATAAAAAGGAACCCTCCTGTGTTTAAAACCAAATGTACAATATTACACGGTATCTTTTTTGAACTCAAGTAAGATGGGCGGGTATCATATTCAAAAGATCATAAATCATTCGAGTCATACAGAACTTCTATTTGTTGACATTATATAAACAGGAACCCTCATGTGTTAGAAATCAAATGTAATTCAGTTCATCCTAAGTACACAGTTACAACCGTTATATATTTCCGCTTATATGCTTATTAATCGACAGAAACATATTGGGAAGTTCTCCCAATCCCATTATGACCACAAACATATTTCAGTAACATTCTTGCTGTGTGTAAATCTCAGTTTTAATCCCCAAGAAAATATTGTAGCTCACGGTTAGTATTAAGACCTTGTTGGACAGTTTTAGGATGCATTATCCATACTGCTTCCCCAAATCTAAGTCTCAATTCCCTATTGCCACCTCTAGGGTTCTGTGCCACTAGGTTAATTCCCTAGAAAGCAAACTGTTTATGAGGAGCTTGTGCCCCACATTCTGTGGCATGTATTGCCATAGGATATCTCTCATCCTGTAGTTTTAACACTCTGACAATATTTGTATCTTAGACACGATGTTGCATGTTGTGGATTACTTAACGTTTGTTTGAACAGGTGGGTGAGAAGACAGTCCCCTGTTTGGATACAACGCTACTAACTGGATAGGAGCTGTGGCTTAATAGCATAGGGTTGCCTAAATAAATCACAATTGGGATCAGGGACAGGGATACCATGTCATTAAATGCCTTATTTGAGGACACCACTATATACGTCATATACTCTGGAGTGTGTTCCGTACGAGTTGATGTCACGCTGTTAGCAAAATAGAAACTGCTGCACGAGTGTAGATGATGTTGAAGATACACTGAATTGAGTTTTGCGTTTTCACATTTATCCTTTTGGGTTTCCTCTCAGTGGTGAAATGTGTTCACCATATCTTATATGGAAGTTGTAGGGTCTTCCCCTATCGACGAAACACGTGTTGGCTGGGCGATTTGGATTAAAGACAAAGACAAAATCATAACAAATTACTCTCTTTACTGTTTGTATAATGATAACTTGCTAATTCTACACTAGATATGTGCATGTGCAGAGGATAAGAATCATTTTAAGAAAGACCTCAGGGTTGGAATATTATAGGGTATAGGGTGTTTTCCCTCGCCTTTAGCACCCCTGGAATTACTATTTTTTCTTACGGACACAAATTTAGGGGCGCCAAGTATATCCTAGAATTAATGACACCCCAATAGTACATTAAATGGTTTTCATCTAACATAGCCATCCATTCAACATTTCCCTTTATCCTGTGTAACTGCAGCACTGGTCCCAAGGTCAGATCTTACTAACCACTTCAACTGGATCAGCAATCAGGAATAAAACAAACACAACTGTAGTCAACATTACTAACTATACAATAACATCAAATGATTAGAAGAGTAATGGCAAGACCAATGTCTTCAAAGCTATGAAAAGCTTTAATGAATGTAGGATAATCAAAAAGTCCAACAAAGGCCAATGACCAGTCCATTGTGAAATCATGTGTCACAACACAATGCTGTGCCACCAAATTTATCGTAACTGACACTGCCAATGAACCCCATCACAAAGGGGCATCTATTGGGCATAGAAGGCACCTTGATGATGATACTTGGGGGGGGGGGGGGCTGCAGTTTAGGGAGGGGTGGGTTTGGCTTTGAGAGGGGTTTTCTTGGGCTGTTTGGTGGTAGGGCTGAGTTTAGTGGAATGGGGATCAGTTAGGTTTCCCAGGAGTGGATTGGGATGTGGAAGGGATGGGTTGGTCTTTGGGAGAGGCTTTCTTGGGCTTTTTGGTGGTAGGGCTGGTTTTAGGGGGGTGGGATCAGGTTTCTCAGGGGTGGAGTGGGATGAGGAAGGGATGGGGTGGGATTTGGGAGGGGTTTTCTTGGGCTTTTCTTGGGGTTTTTGGTGGTAGGGTGAGTTTAGTGGGGTGGGGATCAGGTTTCTTAGGGGTGGATTGGGATGTGGAAGGGATAGGATGGTCTGTTGGATGGGTTTTGTGGGCTTTGTGGTGGTAGGGCTGGGTTTAGTGAGGTGGTGATCAGGTTTCTTAGGGGTCAATTGGGATGTGGAAGAGATGTGTTGGGCTTTGGTAGAAGTATTAGGGACTTTGGCGAGGGGAGTCGGTTTTCACAGGGATAAGGGCAAGGGCAAACCAGACATCTTCACGGGGAAAAAGGGTAGGATGTTTGGAATGAAGTTGGGTTTGGGAGGGAGAGTGAGTGCAAGTGAAAGGTGTGTGTGCTGTATCAATGGTGTGCTGTGTCGGTGTCTGTTGTGAAGGTGACTGTGAGAGCTTTATGTTTCTTTGTTCTGTGTGATGTGGAAATGCTGGGTGTTGTGGATGGGTCTTTGGGTGTTGGTGTGGTGTCTGGGGGTACGGTTGTGGTGGGATGGTGAGGTGACGTAGATGCGTGTCTGGTGAGTGGTTGCATGCCTGTGTTTTTTTGTTTTTTGCTTGTGTGCGGTGCTTGGGTCTGATGAAGTGTATGTATGCGTGTGTGTGTGTGCTTGGGACACGCATGGGAATAAGGAATTTGAATTGGGAAGAGGCAAAAGGTGGGGGAAAGGTTGGAATGGGTGCAGGGCTGCTTCGAGGGAGGAGGCCAGAGCCTGAAAAGACCTCCGTAGACCAGACATTGCGCTGTGAATGCCTTTAAGGTAGGCCACTATCTGTGTCAGCTGATTGCCTTGCTACTGGATGGCACCTAGGACTGCAGTCTGACCCACATAGCTGTTCCTCACCCGGCATCAGGGGTAACAGGGGCAGGGGCCGAGGTACCTGGGTTGAAGGAGACGGCTTCCCTCAAAGGAAAGCAGGCCTGGATAACTGGTTGGAGGACAACACGGGAGGATGGTGATTGAACTGGGGTTGGACTGGCAAGGATGAAGGTGGTACTAATCCTGTGAGGTCCACCACCACTTGGCAGTGCCCACTGGAGGATGACTCTGAAGATGATGATGTTGAGATGCTGTCCTCTGTGGCACTGTACACACCCTCCTGGTCACTGGGTCCCTCCGTGTCTGAGGTGTCACGTCTGGAACCACTGTGACCATCTGTGTCCCCAACAACTTTGGCACCTTTTGCTTCGCCTGCTCCGGATGAATGTGAAATGACATTTAAAATGGGTTCATTGCAACTGCTTTTCTACACTTGACCCTCAAAAATCAACAAAAACCATTTATTAAGTGCACATATCACACCAGCTTCATGGTTGACTCTATAGGCTTCAAATTTAGCATGAGCACATGCATACATGCCACATAACTTGCAAACAGTTGATTCCACTTATTTCAAATCTCCAGACAGCTCCAAATGCATTGATGGGCTTGTCTACACGCCATCTTTATTTCCATACTATGATAGTTGTTCACTTTGCATACTTTGGCACTTATAGTATACCATAGTAAAATGATGTTACCAAATGGGATGGATGCAATTTTTAAATGTTTACACTGTTCACACAAGGCCCAGATTTCAACAGATCTTCCTTTGCCTCATAGCACATCATGATGCCATGAAGGTCAAGTTAAAGACCAATATGTCATTAATATGTGTTGTGGCAGAAATCATGTTGGATGCAAATGCTCATTGCACACTGATGAGGAAATATTTATTGTGCATTTAATTATCACCATTACAAACAAACTCCAATTTACACAGTTTCAAGCTAAATAAAGAGAGGACAACAAATTACAAAAGTGTTATAGTAGTTAATCGCTAAAATACTACTTGTTCAGAGTAAGAATGAATGAATGAATACTTTATTTGTGCGGTTAGTCAAAACTATTACAAAACGCAACATATGTTAAAAAGGAAGAAAACCACTTTTAGAAGTATAAAACAATAAATATTTGTTTGAAAGATTGTTAAAAACCCCAATTGTTTATGTTTATAAAATAAGACAGTGATTTGAAAAAACCTTTATGGGCAAAGCAAATAAAAGTTCAGTGTTGTCCAAACATCCACAACCCAGGCCCTCCTTTCTAAAGAACTCCAGAGGGTACGCCTCACTCGGCGTGTGAAGAGTTGCCCTTCAATAATGTGCGGGTGTGGTAAACCAATTTTCCAAAGCTGGTCATGTGCTTTACAATATCCAAAGTATAAATTTGTTGGACGGCCTCTTTTTCTGTACGGGTGCCCAATTGAAGGAGGATCGGTCTAAGATAGATTCTACGAGCTGGATGAAGGGCTGGACAGCAGAATAGAAGGTGGGCCAAGGATTCTAGTTTGTAATTGCAGAAGCGTCACTGCCTAATGCCCGGGCTTGTGTTCACAGTTGGATATAGTTCTTTTAGAGGGAGAGGGTGTAATCTGGCAGCTAAAATCCTGTGTATGGCTTACCTCCGCACGGCCTGCCTAAGGTGAGGTTTCTGACTGGACTGTGTATGTGGGAGACTTTGGGTCTCATGAAAGCCTCTTGCTGTCAGGTATTCCATGTCCACAGTGCGAGAGCGTAGCCACAATTGCTTTTTTATTGTTGCCTTGATAGTAGCATAGTTGGTTAAGCTAGGGTCCCAATTCTCTGTAGCAAGCTGCAGAAGTTCTTTGGCTAAAGCAAGACAGGCAGACCATGGGTTGCTGGATTGTAGGAAAATCGATTTTAAAACAGCCTTCATAGAGTTTGTGGAGGCCGCTGTTGTTAAGAAGTATTTCGAGAGAGTCGCCAGCTCTTCTAGCTTTTGTTGGTTGAGGTCAAATTCCAAATGAATTAAGGTGTTCCTGGTGCAAGCTGGTAAACGGAATATCTTTTGTAGGGGGTGCAATGTATTTTTTCCAGGTCTTGCACAAATTTCCCTGGGAATGCCTGTTGCGTGTAATTGAGGGATGGTAAGAGTTTGCCCTCAGGACTCTTTGTATGGCCATTGTTGATGGGCTATCCAAAGTCACGTATAATTTGCAAAGTGCATAGGTGACCATTTTCCCCTTCTGCTGCAGTTTGTGAAGGTGCACCCGTGGGCAGCCTGATTCGCTGAGCCAGACCCCAAGGTAATTGTAGGATTGGACACAGTCCAGAGTAAGCGTACCCAACCGCCACTTTGCCACCTTTTTTCCGGATAGTGGCCAAAAATTACTATTTTGGACTTGGTTGAATTAGCGACCAGCTTGTTCTCAGCGTTGTATACTGAAAGGGCCGTTAGCGCTTTTTGAAGGCCTATTTTAGTGTGGTCGAGGAGAACGAGGTCATCCGCATACTGCAACAGCTGTATCTTTGTGAGGCCGATCCTGGGCGTGGCTAAAGAGGCTCCATATAATGCCCGGCCCATATCCGCAGTATACAGATTGAAGAGCATCGGGGCCAGGACACATCCCTGCTTTAGCCCCCGGTCTGTGGTAATTTTCTTTGTAGTGGACTGACTGGTAAGTTTGACCCTTACCAAAGTACGCGAATATAGTGATTTAATGGCTTTGAATAAGGGTGGACTGATGTTCCAACGTGCCAGTTTCTGCCAAAGGATGGAACCGTCTACACTGTTGAAGGCTGAAGAGTAATCGATGAAGCAGGCAAAAAGCGGCATGGTGCAATAGGACACCGCTTGATGGGCTAGATATGACAGGGCAACAATGTTATCCACAGTTGAGCCCCCTGGTCTAAACCGGGTCTGATAAAAGGGCAGAAGACCTTCCAACTTGACCCAGTCCGCTAATTCCGCCAAAAGTGAGCTTGCATAGGCCTTGCCCTCGATGTCCAGCTGGGCGATCATTCGGTAGTTCCTAGGGTCAGTGTTTGGCCCTTTTTTGTATATTGGTTGCAGCAGTGAACCCCTCCAAGAGTCTGGGACGTCTCCCAGTAGCCTACATTCCACGTATAATTGTGCCAAGGTGTCTGACCAGAAGTCTGTATTGTCCCTAAAGAGGGAGCCTGGTAGACCACTTGGGCCAGGGGCTCCGTTCTGTCGTATCTTTTTTAGGATTAAATGGACCTCGCCTTTGCTTGGGAGAGTTGAAGTGGCTGGAGGAACAGCAGGCTCTGCTAGGGTGTTTCCATGTCCCTCCCCGGATGTTGAGGCACTGTTCTGCGGAGTGCCGTTCGGGTCATCGGTATACAGTCTTTTAACATGGGCTACCCATGTTGCTGCGTTGAGAGGATTCTCTCTGTTGGAGGTCCCGTGAATTAGATGGTTTAGATATTGCCAGAATTCTTGGAATTTACTCGGCGCCAACAGGTAAAAAAAAATCTGCCATTCTGCCTCTGTGAGTTCACGTTTTGCCTTCCAAACCTGTTGTGAATGGCTTTTAGCGGCTAGTTTGAGTTCCTTTTTGGCGGTCTCTGACCTAGTTTTTTGATAGGCCCTTCGTTTAGCCTTTAAATGTTTAGCACATTGCTTTATCGCTAGAACTTGACCCGGTGCGTATGTTGAATATTGGGGGATGCTGTATGTGGTGTTCCCCCGCAACAGTGTGTCTAATGCATATGCAAGTTTGTCCCATTCACCTATACGACCACAATTATTAGGGCCGGTCTACTTGTTCAGAGTACAAAGTGAAAACTATTAAAACATGTGGTTAGTAATTTATTAGCTTCAAATATGCCTGAAGGCTAGCCCAAAACCTCCTCTATCGAAGTCTCTTATACCGCAGAGGGTGTTGGGTGGGGAATAAAGTGCCATGCGCGCAAATTGCTAAGAGCCTTAGCCAGGCGACCTGAGGGCAGTGGCAGCGATTTCATTACTCAATGCCCATGTGGGGTTATACTGGACTTAAGAGCAGTTAGACAGATCTATGTACGCAAAATTGCCTTGCAGATGTGTAGACAAGAGAGTCAGGGCATAGTTAAAGTTCGTACTTAGATGCTTGATTTACATATATTTCTAGGGTTAGTCATCTTGGCAAACTCGGGCATGGGCTAAGAAGTAGAAAGTACTTAATTCCAAAATCATCCTTGAGGGAGGGTGCGGTGTATCAAAGGTTGGCACTTAGGACTAAGCGCAAAATGCAAAGTGTGCTTAGATCACAGATATTTCTAGACACAGAGCTCCTTCCCAGAGTAGGCCTGGCAAGGACTAAGAAATAAAGAGTGCTTATTACGAGAGAGGGCGTTAGCTGTTGTTACGGAGCAACAGGGGTTAGCCCCCCAGAGTGATTTGAGCTTGCTGGGTCTCCATTTCGGACAGGCTAGTTATTAGAACCTGTGGTACAAGGGGGTGGCATGAGATAACCCACCGCATGATCTTAAGCTATCCTTGTTTCGGTCCATCAAATGTTCAAAACACGTAATACTGAAAAACACTCATTAAAACAGGGTAATTTTAGGGACACGGCCATTGCCTCTTCAGATGTAGTAACTTGGAGAAATGCTGTTTACTAAGGGCCAATTTTACATCTTGGCCCTTTTTCCTCCGGATTGCTTTGACCTCCTAGAGTATAAGAAAAATGTTCTGAGTACCGACGCTGTGCTTCCTATTTCTTCGCTGAGGCGTTCAGGAACTTTTCTCCGTGTGGGTCATGAAGGTATGTTCTCCTCTGCATCCGTACTCCTATCTTCTTGAAATTCTTTTTATTTTTTGAGGCGAGCTTCGGCGGCTGCTAGGAATTTTACCGTACGACAGCTCAGTTGGATGTCGTCACCGCAAAAGCATGCCAGCACCGCTTGCCTGCAAGACCGTATCAGTTTTCTGTTGAAAAGCGGTCTCAGGAGGTCCCATCGTTCTAGTAGTAGTTCCCTGCAAATAGTTATCAGATGCACTATGTTTTCTTCACCTTCACCACAAAGACGACACTTTGCTGGTGTCTGAGCACATAGCCAAGGGGGTAGATGATCTGCCGAGGGCAGTTGCACTAGGCGCAATTTCAAAAACTTCTCTTTCGTTTTTTTAGAAGCCAGTCTGGAGGTATCCTTGGGGCAAGGGTACAATATAGGATTGTACAGTGAGCCAGCCATGTGCCAGCTCTACCAGGGTGTCTCTATCCTGCCAGAGTGATTCTTAACTGACAGTCTTGTTAACTACTTTTTTGCAGCCTGCCGAGGCCAATGGGAGTTCCCAAAGCTGTTGTAGCCCCAGCTGGTTGATGGCGGCCTCCAGATAAAGCCTTGCAGGGCAAGTTTTTTGAGTTTGTAGCTCCTTCCACAGGAGAGCATTTAGCGTTTTCGCTTCTCCCCTGCATATCTTGTGCCAGCTTTTTATGAATGATCCTTTGCATGCCAGCTCTTCTCTTGGGAGCCTGAATTCAAGCCTCATCTGTGTGGGAGATATGTACCTTGGCAAGCTGAAGATCATGCGCAGTGCTCTTGCTACGGTGCCGTCAACTATAGCAGCATCCCTCCCTCTCATAGCCTCGCTGCCATAAGTAATGGCTGGAATTAATTTTGCTTGGATCACCTTAATAAGAGGGAGGAGGCTTGGGCCAGTGATCTTGTTTTTTAAGTTGCTTAAAGCTACTGCAGTCATTAGACCTCTCTTTTTTATGGCATTGCATTGTGGCTTGAAACACTGAGGAGACTTTTGACTCCATACTTTAGCATATGTCCACTACCTGAAAAGTCTAATGAAAGCTGTACTGAAGTAGTTTAGCTATGTATCACGTGCACCTTAGAAAGTTGCCTTGAAACATTGAGGTCCAAGGTTTTGGAGGGTAGATACTTAAATTCACACAGCACAAGACTTCATATAGTCATATAAACATCCTCAATTATTCTTGGTAGCAGAGATAACACCTTTCATAGATTTTACTCCTACAAACCAATATATATTTGAAGGTTGTTGGGTGTCGGTGAATATCTATGACATGAAGATGTGGGATCACTAGAGTCCCAATGGGGTGGCACATCACAGCACTCTTTGGTATTGCAAACTCAGAATGCCTTGTAAGGATGAGTGCAGACACTCACATATGATTTCTCTACAGTTCTACACCTCACTCCCCGATGCATGTAACCAATCAGTGAATGAAAAACTATTGCAAATGAACTACCAACAGGCAAATGTACATTGGGCAACATGTAGGCACTAATGTAGATGGCACCAGTGATGTTTGCATACTCATGTCACTGTTGAAGCACAACTTACCAATGGGAAATGTTGTACAGTCACTGCATAAACTGTGCACTATATGCCATGTCACATGATTAGGGCAACTATCATACGAGAGACAGTAATGAGGGAAAATCCCTCCTTACACAAGGAAGACAAGTGGCCTATGTGGTACAATTGTCACCCAGAACGACTAAGAACATGCGATGATGTATCACTTCACTCAGTCAGGTGTCTGCTAAAAAATGAAAATTGATAGTTAACTGGACTCAGCTGTGTTCCTGGTCATGAAGACAATAGGCACAGCAGCTTGCACCTACTACCAGACCTACACAAACAATGACTCATCTTGTGTGTGGCCCATGGGCCACCCCCAAGATTGATGGGGAAATGCCTGCCTGTAACATACCTATTTGGCAATGTAACATGTATGACTCTGGCCAGGTTTCACCCCCTTGTAGCTGCTGCTGGGCCCTCAACTGCCCATCAAGCTCTGAGAAGGCCTCCGCAAGAATGAAGGCTATTAGGGGGGGCCCACGGTCCAGAGGTCCAGGACTTTCCCAGCTGGACCTCCACGATCTTCCTGGTCCAGCGCCTCAGGTCCTCCCACATCTTCCTTCAATGGATGCTACGCTGTTTAAAGACCCCCAGGTTCTGTATCTTTGATGGCTCTCCAAAGGGCTTTCTTCTGATGAGCGTTGACCTGCTTGGATAAAATAGATTCAAAAACAGTTTTTAACTGCAAGTTTTTTGATATCTGTTTGTTTGATACACATTTTGTAGACGCCTAGAACATGCATTCATCAATAGTCAACACATTACCTGTGTAAATGTCATCTGCTAAGCACTACAAATGCACGAATAAACACTTTTGTGATCATCTGCTGACTGTCCTCAACCCTGGTCATGACCCTCACTGACAGACCCAGCCCACTAACATAATGTAGCCCATGGCCGTCCTACATGTATTGTGATCAGAGGTACTATGACACACAGCACACCACTGAGACCTTCTGAAGAGTGAACTACTTGTGCATGACTGTACAGACACCCTTACAGCCATGCCCAGTGACTTGATGTATAAGGTCCATAAAGCCTGGTTACTTAGTATAGACTTCATCCTGAGACTTAGGTCACAAGGTAAGGGCTGGTATGTGTGTCACTGAGAGCTTCCTCTCTGGGGATGTGTGGACATTTGGAATTGGATATCAAACTACGTCAGATGTGCAATAGGCCTATATAGTGGACGCATGATTATGGAAAAGTGACAACAGACCTTTGAGAGTAAGGAGACAGTTGTAAGTAAAATACATACATTGACAATGTGGGTCAATAAAAAGAAGCATTAGGTCAGGGGGGTTACCTCAGTCACCCTTTCAAATAAAGTCCATGTAAAAGCATAAAAGCAATAAGGGCTACCATTGCTTGATAAAATTAATTTTGGAAATATCTATGGATCTGCAGGTCTACAAGGAGATTACTCTGTGCATCACTTGTCTTGCTACAGTAACTCTGCCCAAGTCTGGGCCATGGCCCAGACAGGCTACAAGTCATTTCCAGGACTTGCTCTCTTCAGGCTGTGCCTACTGATCCCACATCCCCATCATAATTCCACCAATTCAATACATTAGAGTGAATCTTCTGGCTATCAAATAAGTGACCTCAAGGATGAACGGAACTCTGTAGGGGTCTGTGAGATATAGCCAGAAAACAATTTTGCAAAGCCTGATGTGGGCGGGGTGATCTGTGGGACTGTACACATGGCTAACATCATCCTCAACTGCTTCTTACAGGATACAGACACAGCTCATGCTGTAAAGCTGATACATTTCTGTGCAAATATACTATGATCTGATTTGGTAACTTATCATAAGTACCATGAAATGTAAACAGGCATAGATATGTGCACGCAACACAAGTAGGACCTAGGGTTTATCACACATTACAATGCTGATGTTCACTCCACAAATCACAGTGCCTCATAATCCATTACATGAATGTCCTGTTTAGGGACCACTCAATTTCACTACAAAATAGCATGGTTTCACTCTGAGACTCAGAGGCACGTTGTAGCCAGTGGGAATTGAAAGGATGAAGTTGAACAGAGTACAAAATGTATTTGAAATAGTTACCTGCTCCTTTGGTGAGCCATAGAGCTGGCCATATAGGGGAAGGACCTCTTCAACCAGGGTCTCCAGCTCCTCTCGAGAGAAGGGAGGGGCCCTCTCACCTGCTTGGCCTGGCATGATTGATCTCAGAGGTGGCAAACAGCAGATAAAGTGCAGGAGTTGTTGACAGCAGCAGTGTCAGGAGGCAAGTGAGTTTTTTTTTCAGAACTGCAGCGTACATGTACGCGATGTACAAGGTCATCAGCGTAGATGCACACAGACATTGGACCATGACCATCACAATCATCAACGTTAGCCTTTGGCTGTATCCGCCACAAAAGCAACCGCCCACTGTACAGTCGACTTCCACCGGCGGCGGTCTTTCTAAATGTCCCATATGCGAAGTCAGGCATCTGCCATTTTAGCAGGTTGGAACTAAAGTATAGGTGATTGTTAAGTGCATCACCACGACAACAAATAAGGGCTAACGTTTACATTTGAAAAACTCCCTTCCTATGTAATATCCAGTACAAAAATCACCTGTGTGGTGCATTACTGTGCATAAAGGCAAAATGTGCGCGGTGCACTTTTCAGCACGGTTGGCGGCGTTCAAACTAAAATGTGATGAATCCTTAGTTTTGTGAAAATTTTACTTTTCAGAATTGGTGATGTGCACATTTCTGTTTCAGACATGAGAAGGCCACATTAGGGATTATTGGTGGATGCTGAACAGTAGACAATTATAATGTGAATTATATGTAATGCTTTATGAAGCAGTTATGTTATGTCACATGCATTTTGGCTTACTTTTCATACATGTTATAGGTTTGAGCGGTGAACTCCACTCTGTTTATGGGGTTTATTCCTCACTTATGCTCACCAACGTTAAGTTGGCGAGCGCGACCGAAGAAAATCCAACGGTAGACTACCTCCAGCAATATTTCTCAATGCGGCTGGTCGTGGAGGGTCGCATCCGCTTGCGCTGAGAAACTATCCATTTGCGTTGAAGTAGCTGCCGCTTGAATAGAATATCTATGTGAGTGGCAGAAAGAAGCAGTGCCCTCTTGCTGTTCGCACTGATTTTCCAGTACAGGGCAAACACCCGGCACTAAAAATCAACGCGAACGGCGAGACTAACACACTCCACGGCCTGCTGAACTTCGCTTAGCGCAGCAGAGTTTTTTGGTCACTTTGCGGATTTCCGTTTAGCCGACTCCACAAACTCTGCCTAGGCATAATATGTTACTCTTGACACAATGACCAATGTACAAAATCATGTTCACTCTTCACATAGGTACCCTGGGAGAGGGAGGAGACAACAGTCTCCAGTGTACTGCTCATTTCCCGACCTTCAGACCATCGAAGAAAAAACATGTGATCAAGAAATTTTGTTTGAATAGGCAAACAATACATGATTTATGTCATCAGTTGGAGTCTGACCTCCTTCCTCAAATCACTTATTCTACATCTCTCACACCAATTTTGAAACTTATGTCAGTATTGCATTTTCTGGCCACATGTTTCTTGCAATTCACTGTGGCTATTTCAGGTAGTATGTCACAACCAGTGTCACGTGGAGAAGTGTGGCTCGATGGTTAAAGCGGCAGACCTCGATGCAGAGCACTGGTCCGGGACCAGGGTTCGATTCCCGTTGCGGCAGGGTCTCGGGCTATAAATTCCGCGGACCGGATATTCTCGCCTCAGTGCCTATTCTAATCATGGGTCCCATGCTGCAACTCTGGGCAATAGCTTGCTTAATCTCCACAACGGCCCCAACAGCGCTGGGATGCCTGGCCTCACCATGGGGGTGCCCAGGAGTGGACACCTCACATGGAAAGCCAGGAAGGGTTCCTTCAGCGGTATGAGTACAGCGCTGAGATACCCGTAGTGGTGATTGGCGCTATATAAATACCTATACATTTACGTTGTGTTTTACGAGATGTGCTTTCAGCAATGATGAGACACATGGACAGCTACATCCGGTTTCCCAGACAGGAGGATTTTGCCAATGTGAAGGGTGATTTCTATATCTTTGGCTGCACACCACATGTGGTTGGAACCATTGATGGCACCCATATTGCCTTAGTACCACCGCAAGCAAGGGAGCACGTGTACTGTAACAGGAAGCACTTCCGTTCTATCAACTAGCAAGTTGTCTGCTCTCGGGATTTGTACATCTCAAACATCTGTGCCCGGTTCTCAGGATCTGCACGAGTCTTTCATACTGAGGTACAGCACTATACACAGCTGATGTCACAACTGCTACCGGAGAGGGCCATGCTTGTTGGTAAGTTTGATCTTTCCTAACTTTGTGTGGATAATGTCAGCTAGAATAATCTGGAAGTGTATAACTCATTGCTGCACTTTTGTCTGTCTCCTATATAGGAGACTCAGTGTATCCCAACTGGCCATGGTTACCTGACATGCGTATAATACTGTATAACATGGATATGTGCCATGATGCGGAATGTAAACAACTTTTTGATATGGCAATAAAAATCATATTAAAAAAAAAAAGGCCATGGTTATTGGCACCACTGAGGAATCCTACTACGCCAGGGGAAGTCTGCTTCACTGCGGCCAATGGAAGAACACAGTGGCCAGTGGAGCGGTCTTTCGGGCTCCTAAAACACAGATTCAGATGTTGTGACAAAACTGGGGGAGCCCTCCCCTACTGACCCGGGAAGGTGTGTAAAATCACTGCAGCCTACTGCATGCTCCCCAACATTGCCCTGCAATGAAACGTCCATTATATCGCAGAGGATGACGACCATGAAGAGCCACCGGGTGCGGAGCCTAAAAAGCCAAATGATGATGATAGTGGTGAAGAGGAAGGAGCAGACTTGCGTCAAGATCTCATTGAAAAACTCTGCTCATAAGTGTAAATATGGTGTGAGCTATAATGACTTGACTATTATAGTAACTCTTGCTGTGATGATGTGAGGAGGGTGTTTATGCAAAATACTGGGAATATAAGGGCTCTGGCAAAAACTGGTGAAAGGTGTTTGTTTTGTTAGTGTAGCTTTGTTTTGCTTTCACATTTTGGGGCCATTATGATGTCAGGCGGATTGCCACCGCTTCACCGCCGGTGGCGATCTACCCGACAACTTTCTCCGCCCACCCTACAATTACCCCCGCCATATTACAATGGCGGGGAGGACAGCGCCGGACAGAAAGACCTTCTGCCGCTTTTCCGTAGGCAGGCAATTATTACGATTGCCTGCCGTGCGGTCCTGGCCCATAACATGGTGGCGGTACCTAGCAGGCACCGCCCGCTATATATGATGTGGGCAGATTAGGGCCTTTCCGCCACAATGGAAAGGCATGTGGTCTTTTGCATTGGGGGTCCGTTGCGAGCCCCTGGGGTGTTGGGGGTGCACTTGGGGGGTACCCATTGTACCCCCCCTACATTAGCATGCACAAGTTGGCAGGCACCGCGCGGTGCCTGTCACGTTGTGCATGTCAATGCACAACATGCCACTTTTACAATGCGGCAGGTGCTGATTACAGCACCGCCCGCCCCAATGCAAAAGATGTGGGATGCGACCGCCAGGGTGGTGGTCGCATCCTGAATGCCCCCATGGGACTGCTGCACCTCTGGCGGTCGGTCCCGTTTTCCGTAACGATGGCGGGCAGTCAAAGTCCGCCCGCCATCGTAATGGGGCCCTTTGTTTGGACTGTGTTCTCTAGAAGTTGACTATATGACTTGTGCCATATGTATGGTTTCATAGCTAATCTCTTTGTTTTGGTCTGTTTTTGACACCTTTACCATGGCATCTTCATTTGGACATTTCAGAGTTGTGACATAAGGAGGTATATGATGTTGTTTGGACGCATGAAGAGGACATGGATTGTTCCTTTGAATGTCTGTCACAGACTTTGGGTGTACAAAACCTTTACCAAGACAGCTTGCATAGTGATAGGATGGACGTTACGAGCGTTCCATTGGACTTGTTCCTTGTGGTGTGGTGGTCCTAATGCAATATGAGTGCCATTATGTGCTCCAACACAATGTTGTGCTGGGCCCAAATCATGCTATTCTGCCTTCACATTGGCTAAATCCTCATTGTGTATGAACTGTATGTAGCTGTTGATTTGTCTCCTCATTGTAGGTAAAGGGCTTGTGGCATATCACTTACATTATTTGTGACATTCCACCTGATGCAGCAACACTGGAATTGAATGACCCTCTGCTCAGAAACGATTGTACTGTCATGTGTCTGTTTCTTGGTTTAATTGGGGTTAGATTCCTTCTGTGCGGTAGGCAATATGGCTCTAGCTAATGAGGTAGACCTATTTTTATGTTGCCTGTAGTATAGGATATTTTCTGATGTGTCCCCTTATTCTATGTTGCTAATGTCTGCAACTAAATCTGTGATCACTGAAACAAGATATTTGAGTCATGTCTTATTTGCTGTTTCTGACGTCAGGCCAGTCTGTGACTGTAATAATGCAATAAAGATGTTATAAGACCAGACACTTGTATGTATGTTTTGGTGTGACATGGTTGTGATCCTGAGTTAAACATTGTTTACATTTACCATATTCATGCTTATACAAGTACCCTGTTTTGCCATTCTAAAGTTCACATGGGAGTACATATACATTGGTAGATGTGAGAGATACTAAAGGAGACAATGGGCATCATTAGGATGGCGGACGGACTTTGTTCGCCCGCCATCCCGACTTAAAAAGGGACCACCCGCCTTAGATGCGGTGGTCCCATTGGAGAGATTAGGATGCGCCCGGCACATTGGTGGGCACATCCTGCATTTTTGACATTGCGGCAGGCGGTGCTTTCAGCACCACCCGCCGCAATGCCAAAAATGTATGATGTGCATTTGCATGCAGAACGTGGCAGGCACGGCGCAGTGCCTGCCATGTTGTGCATGCAAATGCAGGGGGGTACCATAGGTAACCCCATGTCCACCCACCAACCCCCAAAATTTCTGGGGGCCTGCTACAGGCCCCCAATGGCAAGGACCGCATGCCTTTCCGTGGTGGCAAAAGGCAAATCCCCGCATGTATCGTAATATGGATGGCGACGCCGCCACCATATTAAAACCTTTTTCGATAAGTTGACCGGGCAGAAAACCGGCGGACTGTCTTTCCGTCCGTCGGGGTCCCCCCCGCCATAGTAATATGGCGGGGGGAAATGGCATGCGGGCAGGAGAGAATGTCGGGTAGACCGCCATGCGGGCGGTGGCGATCTGCCCGACATTCTAATTAACCCCAATTAATTGGTGACTAGTGTATTTACTGCATTGAACAAGGACACAATTAAAAATGTTAAAAAAAAACAGGGAAAACCAAAAGTGAAGAAGTCAGTTTTGGTGGACTAAACCATTGCTGTAGATGCCACATTGCCTGAAGCCCAAAGTCCAACATACTACTCCTATCAGAAATGGGAAAGTGTTCAGGAATAGTCCACAAAGTACATGTGTGGTACAAACAGGAGGGAATTAGATGACAGGCGTCTTACTGGAGGTGGTGGGTGTCTTGCCATTGCCACCTTCTGCTGTTTTGGGTGGATGCCTTTTTGTAGGGGGATCTGCTGCTACTGAGACAGGGGTATCTGCAGACAGTGCAGAGACAGAATACCGAATACAAAATATCGAGTTGCACAAAAATATCGAGTCATCAATATTGTGGGTCAGGAATATCGACAGCAAGAATAAAGTGGTCAAGAATATCGACTTAAGATAAGAAATATAGTTTTTAAAAATATAGAAGTGTTTAATATCATTTGCAAAAATATAATTGTTAAAAATATCATTTTTTATTATTGTTATGTATTTTAGTATATATTTCATATGTATGTGATGTATTTTTTTGTATAATATTTGTTTGTATTTATAATATATGTGTTACATTTTTAATGGTTATTAATTATTTTTATTAGAATTTTGTGCTTTTAGTACCGTAGCGGGTTGTGGGTTTATAGAAGAATAGGTTGGGAAGTAATTTAATTATATTAAGGTGCCGATTCCAATCCGTTAAAAAAATTTACCGGCCGACTCGTATCTGTATTTTTTCACGCACGAATCGTACAGGTACCGTACAAACTGCGAAGTAGGGTTCGTACGTGAAAAATACATACGAATTGCGTTGGGAAAATGGTCCGAGAGGGAGCCGTAAATTTTTACGTCCGAATAGCGTCGGGAAAAGTGTCCGATAGGGAGCCGGACATTTTTACGTGCAAATCGTAAAACAGAAGTCCGAGCGCGCAAGTACGATCCGTACCGCCCCTCCGAATACACAACCGCATGTAAAAGGCCCCGTACGGAGCGAACGCTGTAGCCTACATGTACACGGGTAAACTTGTGCCCGAATACGAATCGTACAGCCCCCCTCACCCCGCACATGTCAGCACCGTACCCCCGTATGTCAGCACCGTACCACCCCCTCCGCACCGTACCCCAACACTGTAGCACAGCCACGCACCTGTACGCACCGTACCCCAACACCGTAGCCCAGCCCCGTACCTGTACGCACCGTACCCCAACACCGTAGCACAGCCCCGCACCTGTACGCACCGTACCCCAACACCGTAGCCCAGGCCCGTACCTGTACGCACTGTACCCCAACACCGTAGCACAGCCCGTACCTGTACGCACCGTACCCCAAAACCGTAGCCCAGCCCCGTACCTGTACGCACCATACCACAACACCGTAGCACAGCCCCATACCTGTACGCACCGTACCCCAACACCGTAGCACAACCCGCACCTGTACGCGCCGCACCCCAACACCGTAGCACAGCCCGCACCTGTACGTGCCGCACCCCAACACCGTAGCACAGCTGCGCACCTGTACGCGCCGCACCCCAACACGTAGCACAGCCCCATACCTGTACGCACCGTACCCCAACACCGTAGCACAGCCCCGCACCTGTACGCACCGTACCCCAACACCGTAGCCCAGGCCCGTACCTGTACGCACTGTACCCCAACACCGTAGCACAGCCCGTACCTGTACGCACCGTACCCCAAAACCGTAGCCCAGCCCCGTACTTGTACGCACCATACCACAACACCGTAGCACAGCCCCATACCTGTACGCACCGTACCCCAACACCGTAGCACAACCCGCACCTGTACGCGCCGCACCCCAACACCGTAGCACAGCCCGCATCTGTACGTGCCGCACCCCAACACCGTAGCACAGCTGCGCACCTGTACGCGCCGCACCCCAACACCTAGCACAGCCCCATACCTGTACGCACCGTACCCCAACACCGTAGCCCAGCCCGTACCTGTACGCACCGTACCCCAACACCGTAGCACAGTCCGCACCTGTACGCACCGCACCCCAACACCGTAGCACAGCCCGCACCTGTACGCGCCGCACCCCAACACCATAGCAAAGCCCCGCACCTGTACACGCTGCACCCCAACACCGTAGCACAGCCCCGTACCTGTACGCACCGTACCCCAACACCGTAGCACAGCCCGCACCTGTACGCGCCGCACCCCAACACCGTAGCACAGCCCCGCACCTGTACACGCCGCACCCCAACACCGTAGCACAGCCCCGTACCTGTACGCACCGTACCCCAACACCGTAGCACAGCCCGCACATGTACGCGCCGCACCCCAACACCGTAGCAGAGCCCGCACCTGTACGCGATGCACCCCAACACCGTAGCACAGCCCTGCACCTGTACGCACCTGTACGCACCGTACCCCAACACCGTACCCCAGCACCCTCACCCAGCATCGCGTATGTATGGACCGTACCTACGTGAAAAAGACTCGTACAGAACCAGGACACTGTAAAACAGCACAAGGAGGGTCAATTCGACTCGCACAACACTACAAAACATGTCAACATGACAAAATACATCTCTATGACTGACCTGCCACATCCAAACAGGCAAACAGAGGACCAAACCACAACCACCTCTTATAACACACCCACCACAAATTCAAACACAGCCACACCCACAAATGGACCAATAAAAAGGGCCCACACACACAACCCATGAGCCATTGCAACAGACCCACTGCTCACAGACACCACAGACAAACAACTGCACCTTACTCACACCTTAACTACACCTTCACTTACACACCTTCACACAACCTCCTTCACAAACACCCCCTCTTCACCTTCACACACACACTGTCACATTCACACCCACACACCCACAACCATCCACACCCACACCCCACACCATGCCCACTGACAAGAATCCAAAGTTCTCAATGGCGGAGCTGGAGCTCCTTGTCAACAAAGTCATCAGAGTCGAGCCACAGCTAATTGGAACATTGGTCAGACAGACCAGCATAGCCCAAAAAAACAGCCTGTGGCAGAGGATCGTCGATAAGGTGAATGCTGTTGCGCCCATCCGAAGGACCAGGCATGAATGCCAAGCCAGGTGGTACGATCTGCGCAGGGCAGTCAAGAGGAAAATGAACGAGGAATACGCCCAGAGTAACATCACTGGAGGCGGGCTGCCCCGCAGACCCGTACATTACCATCCCTGGGAGGAGAAGGTGATGGCCACGCTTCCGCCGGTGGGAGTACACGGAGTCGAAGGAGTCGCAGAGCCTGGTGAGTACACAAACAACTCACGTAACATGGGGGGAATGGCATCCACACCCCAACTACAACAAATGCACTCACCTACCCCAAGCCCTCACCGCACACAACCACACCTTAAAAACCACGCTCATGCCACTAACGTCTCCATGCCCCATTCACAAATAAAGGCAATGCCATGTCCCAGGCCACACCAACCACAAACCCAAGACTGGATGTCCGGGATGCTGGGAGGGTGGGCTCACACAACACATTGTGCAACTCAGAACCAGACAGCAATGCCCACAGCCCATATGGCCTAGGTACATACCCATGCACCATTCCCAATGCACAGGGACTGGCAAAGTAATGACAAGGTAGCTGACACTTGGCCCTGCTGTAGGCAGCACAAGGCCCTCCTGTGACCACTGTACACTCAAACAACAACTCCACTAGCTCACATACCCAGCACAGGAACTCACACACACTGTCATGCCAGCATGCTCCATGAGGGGACAGACACATCACCTGGGAGACCCAATCACAAATCACACTACACACAACAGCAGGCCTGGTCACACACCCCCCTCACACAAGCACACACCCCCGGGGCAGGCAACAGATTTACCCACTCTCACAATGGACATGTGACACAACAAGGCCAATCCATAGCCAAATAAGCATCCCAGCCAAAAATCTACTGCCAAACACTCAGGAGCACATATCAATCTGTCCCCCGCAACATACCCATCCCCAAGTGTACATTGAGAGGAATGCTAGGCACATCCAACCACCTGGAGGAACTGTGACTACTTGAATATGTATGAAACATGGATGTGGCATGAAACAGCATTAACATTGTCTCTCTCTCACACACAGAGCAACGTCATCGGCCTCCCACCAACAATGGGGGGGAACAATCACAGTCCCAGGCTCAGCGTGATGATGATCCCACCGGCAGCGATGACTCTCACCACTCCGTGGATGACCCCGACCAATCTGGCCCCTCTGGTGCCCAAGCCTCTGCAGCACCTGCGTCAGGTACATCTGTGCCAACCCCCACCCCCATTCCTGCCACATCCCAGGAGACACCCAGGAGCCCTGCTCGCACCGAACAACACAGCCAGTCTGACCAGGAGGGACAAGGTTCTCCGGGCACCCAGGAGGAGGCAGACGACCACGCTAATGCCATCCCTCAGCGGTCCCGTAGACCCGATGTGCCCACAACGGCAGGCCAGGCTCATGTGGGCAGGGGTGGTGGGAGTGGAGGCAGGCGGAGGTGAGAACCTGACCAGCCAGCTGAGGGAACCGGTGTGGCACACATGCACCACATCCTGGACACATACCGGCGTGACACCAGGGGCATCAGCCAGGTTGTGTCGAGCCTCACAGACATCAAGGGGACCCTCGACGAGATGAAGAACCTGCAGGCCGAGCAACATGCCAGTCAACAACAACACCAAGGACGGATGGAGGCAAGACTGGCTGAGCTCCTGCCGGTGCAAACGAACATGAGCCGTTCACTCCGTCGGATTGCTGACAACATGGGCAACCCTCCCTGTGACACCAGGTGAAGACCAGCACCAGCCACAGGGAGGGAGGAGGAGGAGGAGGATTCGTCCGACGGAGCATCACAGACATCGTCAAGGCCTGCATCTGAGGGTCCCCGGAGGAAGGTGGGTCATCCACGGAAAAGACTGTGAGAGTCAGCGGACCATCCACATCTCCCAGGTCACCTGGCCTGGCACCTGGCCCTCTGGTGCAACAGCACCACCTCACCCAATTACATTCTCTGCCACATGGACTTGCTAGTCACAGTCTGACCAATGATGACCAACACGGTGGTCTGGACTCTGATGACTCCAACTGACAAGGATGCCATCTCCCCCTGTGAACTTTGGATTCAATGCACCCGGTAGAGCACCTTACTTCATCCACCAAAAGACTTACCCCACCAAAAATAAATACTTAATTTTGTCATGAGATGTTGCTGTCATTTGGCATTATTCACCAACATATGTGTGTGTAAATGTCAAACTATGCCTGAGTGTTGAACTAACTCCACACATCCATACCCTGGGATCGGAGTCTGGTACAGGACACACATGGGTCACAATGTATCATTCAATGCAGACATGGAGCAAGGGAAACTGTGAGGACACACCGATTTGGAAGAGTAACATTAAGGCGTAGAGGTCATGCCTCATTTGGAGGTTCCCGGGGAGGGAGTCCCAGGTATGTGTTCCCAGGTGGGAGAACCATGTCCTGCATGCAGGAGTACGGTGGATCAGAAGAATGGTGGCCAGGTTAAGGTTGGATGCACGGAGATGGCACTACGGGGTCTCGGATGACAGTGGTACAAGGTTGGTTTTGGGTCAGGGTTGTGGCCTGCCTCCTGAGTGTGGGTGAGGAGTCTGAAGGTCATCCTGCAGCACACAGTGATCCATTGCAGCTATCTCTGCTGGACGGTGATGTGGCTGGGGCACGGGATGTTGACGCTGAGGTGTGCAGATACAGCCTGGATGTGGACAAGTGTCCCTGGATTTTGGATGTGGCTGCTCCGTAGAGGGCAGGGCAGTATTTGACACGGATGTTGTTGTGGACCTGGGGGATGGTCCGTCTTACCTTGGAGTGGATCTATCTGGGGATCATGTGCATAATGCTGAGGGTGTTTCAGTGTGAGGTACAGATGCTGGTGATTACCATGGCAAATTAGAGCAAGCAATCCATGATGCACAACATCTTGTGTGCGTGGACACTGGGTGCCTGTGCGGGGCTTCTGTGGGTGGGACACAAGCAGTTGAGCCAGCTGTAAGGGGACAATCCTCAGATCTGTACAAGTCCAGCCTCAGGTGGCTGCTGTTCTGCCATTCATCTATGGATCCCATGCAATCTTGAATATTCGAACTAGAAATGTCTGCGTCCTTGGTGAGGGTGAGGATTGCGCCTGGCTGTCAATGGCATACGAGTTGATGATGAGGTCGTGTGCGCATGTGATGGTGGATAGGGGGTCCTGGACACATTGTAGATTGACACGCTGAAAGATGATACCTGTGCCATGTGCCTCACAACGAAAGCATACTACATGCAGAAGCCTTGAGTCCCACTCCCATGGCCTTGCAGGGGTACAGATCCGGTGGGGAGTAGGAGGGACATGACCTGGTGGGTGTGACAGGTCCTGGAAGGTGTGGCAGTGCTGTGTAGGCAGTCAGAGCTGCACACTCATCATGCAAAGGTGTTGTGTGTGCGCTCAGTGCATGCCTGAGAGCAGGCAGGAGATGTGTGGATGGACCTTGCTTGGAGGGTGGCTGCAACATCACACTGTAGTGTGATGTGGGTCATGCAAGGACCTGAGGCTCGTGCAATGTGCACGTTGCATGTGCAGACGGTCCAGCCTTTGGTACCGCGTGGCCGCAACTGTGGCACAGACAAGCCGAAGACAGCCAAATGAATGTGTTGAGGGAGGAAGGGAGGAGCACCTTTGATGTGTGTGTGTTGCCAAATCTGGAAACTACGTGTGCCCTTGCTGCAGTGGCTGCAACAGCAGGCGGCATGTCCTGGGAATTATGCCACAATATCCACACAAAGACTAGGATGTCGGAAAGGACTACTGCAACAGGTGTATGTCAAGGAAGGAGATACCGGTTTGCAATGGCACACCAAGAGACAATGGATGCACAATCACCAAAGATGACTGACACCGGATCATGAAACTGAAGGCCGAGCTGAACACAGGAAACACACCCCAGAAGGTAAACAAAGTAGGTCGCACACTGCTCGTCATACCAGCAAATAGCCCCATAGAACTCTGGATAATGTAGTAGCAACGGTGAGTACGCCTATGCCACGAGTATGTCACTATAATGCCATCCCTGGACACGTGTTTCGAGGTAATTGCCTCTCGTCAGCAGGGAGCAGGTAAGTATGTGGGGTGCCAAGTAGACTGCCAAAATATTAAAGGTAAAATACCTCTCACGGCGCGCAGGTGCGGAACCAAGGCTCGTCAGCCCAAATCGCTCGAGGGAGCTTAAATACATAAACAAAGTAGGTCGCACACTGCTCGTCATACCAGCAAATAGCCCCATAGAACTCTGGATAATGTAGTAGCAACGGTGAGTATGCCTATGCCACGAGTATGTCACTATAATGCCATCCCTGGACACGTGTTTCGAGGTAATTGCCTCTCGTCAGCAGGGAGCAGGTAAGTATGTGGGGTGCCAAGTAGACTGCCAAAATATTAAAGGTAAAATACCTCTCACGGCGCGCAGGTGCGGAACCAAGGCTCGTCAGCCCAAATCGCTGGAGGGAGCTTAAATACATAAACAAAGTAGGTCGCACACTGCTCGTCATACCAGCAAATAGCCCCATAGAACTCTGGATAATGTAGTAGCAACGGTGAGTACGCCTATGCCACGAGTATGTCACTATAATGCCATCCCTGGACACGTGTTTCGAGGTAATTGCCTCTCGTCAGCAGGGATCAGGTAAGTATGTGGGGTGCCAAGTAGACTGCCAAAATATTAAAGGTAAAATACCTCTCACGGCGCGCAGGTGCGGAACCAAGGCTCGTCAGCCCAAATCGCTCGAGGGAGCTTAAATACATAAACAAAGTAGGTCGCACACTGCTCGTCATACCAGCAAATAGCCCCATAGAACTCTGGATAATGTAGTAGCAACGGTGAGTACGCCTATGCCACGAGTATGTCACTATAATGCCATCCCTGGACACGTGTTTCGAGGTAATTGCCTCTCGTCAGCAGAGAGCAGGTAAGTATGTGGGGTGCCAAGTAGACTGCCAAAATATTAAAGGTAAAATACCTCTCTCGGCGCGCAGGTGCGGAACCAAGGCTCGTCAGCCCAAATCGCTCGAGGGAGCTTAAATACATAAACAAAGTAGGTCGCACACTGCTCGTCATACCAGCAAATAGCCCCATAGAACTCTGGATAATGTAGTAGCAACGGTGATTACGCCTATACCACGAGTATGTCACTATAATGCCATCCCTGGACACGTGTTTCGAGGTAATTGCCTCTCGTCAGCAGGGAGCAGGTAAGTATGTGGGGTGCCAAGTAGACTGCCAAAATATTAAAGGTAAAATACCTCTCACGGCGCGCAGGTGCGGAACCAAGGCTCGTCAGCCCAAATCGCTCGAGGGAGCTTAAATACATAAACAAAGTAGGTCGCACACTGCTCGTCATACCAGCAAATAGCCCCATAGAACTCTGGATAATGTAGTAGCAACGGTGCGTATTAATTATTTAGTGGCTCTTTGAGCCGGGGAGTCGACGGACTCAGGTTACGCACCTGCGTTGCTACGAGAGGTACTTTACCTGATAATGATTTTAGCAGCTTACACAGCAACCCTACACTCTTTCCTACTCCCTGCTGACGAGAGGCAACTACCTCGAAACACGTGTCCAGGGATGGCTAACGCTATTCACACTTGCACTCACGACACGAGCATAGGTGTATCCGCCGACGCTGACTACAGGGACCACAGTTCTTTGGGGTAACACGCTGGTAGGTCAGCAGTGTGCGACCATTTGGATTTAATTATTTAGTGGCTCTTTGAGCCGGGGAGTCGACGGACTCAGGTTACGCACCTGCATTGCTACGAGAGGTACTTTACCTGATAATGGTTTTAGCAGCTTACACAGCAACCCTACACTCTTTCCTACTCCCTGCTGACGAGAGGCAACTACCTCGAAACACGTGTCCAGGGATGGCTAACGCTATTCACACTTGCACTCACGACACGAGCATAGGTGTATCCGCCGACGCTGACTACAGGGACCACAGTTCTTTGGGGTAACACGCTGGTAGGTCAGCAGTGTGCGACCATTTGGATTTAATTTTCACACCCCAGAAGGTGTTGACAGCCCGTGGGGGGGAATAACATGCCAAAACACATACACAACCATGGACATCATGCACAATAGAGAATCAAATACATGAAGAACAGCATGCAGGTTGCTAATCTACACATAGACTCATATGCACAATCCTTTACAACCATGCCAGAGATGCCGCATGCACAGTGGCAAGAGACCTGCATTTACAGAGATGAGGCACCTTGGAGGCTGATGAACACCTTTATTACTCAGACTCACACAAATGCAAAAGCATCAACATTAACAGACTCACAGGTCTATTGGATTAACATGTGGGACCTACACCGGACACCCCCTTTGCACCACAGATGCTGTAAATCCATTGTACTGGCAAACAAGTGAAGGGGTTGAGCCAAACATCCCCTGCTGCACACAGAGAGGCTGCAATTCCCCATTGAGCATCATATGGGGATGTCCCGCAATATGTCCACCCGTAGCCTCCCGTATGTTTCAGAGGGAAGTTGTACACACATTGATGCCTTCATCACAAACCACAATCCCATAACAGATGACTGTCACGAAGTGTGACTATCAATTCATGTGAGTCATGCCACATGTCATGTGCCCCATGGTGAGTCGACATGTATGCATAGTAACATAACCTGCATAGGAGCAGTGCCCTCACATTACAAACAACTACCACACCCAAAAAGCCCTGCTGCAATCCTTACCCAAAGGAGAATTTTCACCATGTCCGTGCATGTAACGCTGATTCAGCACACGTTGCATTACTCATGAGGAATAGCAGGAGCACAAGGATGCCACGAGCAGACAGCATGCGCAACTACCTGGGGATGAGAGACACACAAGAAGTCAGGAAAAACATAGTCATCCGCATGCATGGTCATGTACTCTACATGAATAAGGTTGACAATATGCCAGTTGTCAATTGAGTGTGTCAGCTAAAATATGTGGAATGACATCAGCACTCAAGTGACACATCAGCACACACCTCAAAGTCACTTAGCATACAGTCAGCTGGACACACACATTGCAACACATGCCACACAAGGCTCAAAGCGTGCACACTCAGACCCAGGGACTCACCATTATGAGAAGAAGTTGCGTATGAGCTGACTCCAGATGTCCTCCTCCTCCTCCTCCTCCTCCTCCTCACTTGCCTCGTGACCAATGCCGTCATCCTCCACGGGTGGATGTTCCTGCTCATCGGGATCCAGGATGAGTGGCACAGCTTTCTCCACTGCCATGTTGTGCAGCATGCAGCACACGAGGAAGATTTTGCAGACCTTCACCGGTGCATACAGGAGGGACCCGCCGGTCTTGTGGAGGCACCGGAATCGGCTCTTCAGGAGGCCAAACGACCTCTCAATCACTCGCCTGGTCTGCCCATGGGCGTTGTTGTAACGGTGATCTGCAGCTGTTCTCGGGTTGCGGAGAGGCGTCACCAGCCATGGCATGTTGGGATAGCCAGAGTCCCCTACATGGAAACATCATGTAAAGAAGTGGGTCAGGAGATGCCGTCACATACTAAGATACCACAGAATACTGGACAAACAGAGTCTACTCACCAACAAGACATGCTCGTTCGTTGTGCAGCTGCACCATCATTTCTGGCACCCTGCTATGCCTCATGATGTAGGCATCGTGTGCTGACCCTGGAAAACGTGCACAGACATGGGAAATCACCATGTTAGCAAGACATACCACAAGGACATTAATGGAGTGGTAATGTTTACGGGTACGGAAGTCTACCTCCTGTGCCTGTGGTGGTACCAAAGCCACATGTGTCCCATCAATGGACCCAATTACATGGGGCATCCCTCCCAGGGCATAGAACTCACCCTTGATACCTGTCAAGTGCTCACGAGTTGGAAAATGGATGAATTCATCCAGGTGCTCCAACATGGCTTCTAAAACATCATGCAGGACACGGCTGAACATGGCCTGAGACATGCCACCCACATCAGCTATGGTCAATTGAAACGTACCGGTGGCAAAGAAATGTAGGGCTGCCATCACCTTCATCTTGGGGGTCAGCGCAGTCGGATAACTGTGTCGCGGTTGGAGGTGTGGTGCCAGCCTGTTTGTGAGGTCCACAATTAACCGTTGGGGGAATCGGTAGTGGCGTATGCAGTCACGTTCCCTCATGGCAGCCAAGTCTGGCATTGGTCGGGGGAGAGGCGGTGCCCTGCAGAAAATTGGAAGGAATAACGAAGATTGAGTACATTACTACACCAATGTCAATGAACTGAGCACATGTTCAACAGCTAATACACATATGCCACATACAGAGTCTGGTCTGTGCAATACATCCTGCACACGTATGCCAGCCAGGTGATACTCCTACCAAGAGCCAGCTACAAACATGGATTGTCAAGGTCTACATGACATGCCATGAAAGTAGCTGTGGGCCAGTGTGAGTGAACAGCCAGACACATTACAGGAGTGACATACATCCACATATGTGCATTTGAAGGATGTCATCTCATACAGACAGCTGCCGGCAAGCTAGGCGCACAGGTCACATGTCATGGAAAAAGGACAGACCACACACCTTGCCATGAAGGGGTACATGTCAAATATGATCACACAGACATTGAGACTACACAGATAAGTCCTAAGCTCGCAAATCCCTGTTAGATGCATACAGACACACGTCAAGTGTTATTCCACATGTGTCCTGGTGTGCGTAATAGTGTGACATGGGCATCTACACACAGACACATGTTGGATGCAGCTACAGCAGATGCCATTGACGGGACACCACAGCAAGATCATGGGAACACTTGACACACACAGGACATTGTCACATCGTGGCACGCTGGTAGTGAGATGTCAGGTGTCATCATCCGTGTACCTGGCATCAGGGGACATTTGCGGGTGTTGGGGACTGTGAAATGCCAGTGATGCAGTGCTTTACAAGTTTGAAATACATGCACACATGTAAAAGGTGTGAAGGGGAAGTGCGCCACATGGTGCCCCATCACACATGACATGTGTACACAGGTCATCACACAACTATTGGGTTAAAACATGAGGAGACATGTACCAGCTCACTGCCTGACACACCTAGGCCCTACACATGATGCACTGACAATGACTTGATGTCCATCCTTGTGCGAGTCATACACCTCCATTCCTTTCCTGTGCGCCTCCTATCACCAGTGTAAGCTGTAAAACGCACCATACACACGCTCTGAGGGCGTGTGTACGGTCGTATCACAATATGGGGTTTGGGTAGGAGTACGCGTGTGTGCAAGGACCGTACATACGTACGTGTACACACTGGTCCTATCCCCATGGTAGTGTTGGCGCAGGCGTACGCCATAGAGATACGGCTCGTACCCGCGTATGTACGGCCCGTAGCACTATGGCGTACGCCTACGGCAACACTACCATAGTGCTACGGGCCCTACACACGCGGGTACGGCCCGTAGCACTAGGGTAGTGTTGGCGTAGGTGTACGCCATAGAGATAAGGAAAACAAAGGGGGGAGTTGAGAGGTACCACTCAACCTGAGTGGTGGAGGTGGATACGTCCTCCCAAGATTCAATCAATAAACATAGTGATCCACCCACAGATGTATATGTATGTCAGAATTTCCCCGGACAAGGTGTAGATCCCCACGATGGTGGAGAGTACACACTAGTTGTTAAAATACCCCTCACACACCAAAAGGGCCCTTGGTGTCATGCTTCACCATAGGGGTCTTCCCGCCCCTCTACGGGACGGGGCGTGCTACGACCTACGTGTACGTGGGAGCACTGTTATTATGAGACAACTATGTGTATTGTGAGGGTGTGAGAGGAAGGGTCAGGGGTGAATGGAGAAAGTGAGATAAAAAATACCTGGCTCGTCGGTCTAAAAGACTTTAATATACCTATGAGCTGGTATTAATAAAAGGTGGGGGGAGGAGGTGTGTATGCCTCAATGAGCTGTGCCTCCTATGTCTGCCGACATGTTTCGAAGCTCCCCAAGCTTCTTCTTCAGGACCATAAGGATCCTTCCCTAAACTCACAGTGGCGTGTAATAACGTGAAAGAATTATCGTGTAAAGAAAAAATGTTCTTATAAGTGTTAAGTATATGCTGCCTCAATGGGTCTTTACGGCCAATATACCTGGAAAGAAACACATAAATGGGGAAAGAATAAAGACATATGTCCTCTGCTAGATGTACATTCCATCGTGAGCATTCAGTGACCTGAAAAAAAGTGATAAAATAGTCTGCTTTTATCATTAATCAGCTTGCGTGACGTGTCTTAGTGCGACGTGGGGCAAACAGTAGTACACTGACAAAGAACAAAAACACACATAAAACATAAAGCACACACTCTAGAAAATAGGACAGCACACCAATAATTATTTATGTCCAATATCTATATGCTGACCATTAGTTGGTGGTAGGGCAACAAAGGTAGACATACTTGATTTCTGTAAATTTTAGAGCGTCATGAGCCTGATGCACGGGTGGTTGGAGTGCCTGATAGGCTATCTATAAAAAGAAAAAGTAAAGTACATCCCTCTAGGATTGATCAAAGGTGGCAAACAAAGTTCTCCTGATTGGGAAGTCTTCTAATCTCGGCTGTGCCGTACTTACGACTCCCGGGATCACTGCCCTCCTGAATCCGACCTCACCGTGTGGCTCCGTAGGACAAGTGAGTCCGTGGTGGAGGTCAGTTTAAATACCGCAATCCGCCGGTATTGTTAATTGGTACTGGCGCGAAAGCAGATTAGTGGAGCTTGCAGGCAGGGCTCCGCTCGTTCTGCCATGAATGACCCGGAACCGGAAGTGTCCGGGTCCGCATAAAAAAGTAAACATAGGGAATAGCCCATTACGGGAGAGCGCCGTAATCATCTATACGGCGCTTAGAAGTCGGAAGGGAAATGATCTTATTGTCACCCAAACGGCTGTAGGTATGAGCCCAAAACCGGGAATACTCCGGTTCTGTCAATGTGCGGTCGGGGGGTCTAATGTGGGAAAAAGGAAAGAAAAGAACAATAAGGTTTGGCAAAACACTCAGGGGGGTGTTACCCTGGGGCGGAGGCAAAGGTCTAATATGCGTCAATAAGCACAAGTTCAATCATTACGTGGTTCAGCCCATAAGGGGAGGAGAAAGGCGTTGTAGAAGCGCCAGAGCCATACAATGATCTATGTATATTTCTAGACATGCGTATGGGATCAAAAAAAAATTTATATTCAGGGAAAGGGAAAAGGATAGCTTGCTCCATAATATATGGGGGTGCTGGTGTTTCCAGGATGCGCCCGAAAACACTAACAAGATTAGTCATTCTCACATGAAAGGTGCATGTATTCCCTAAGTTATATTCTGGGGATAATTCGACCCAGGGGGAATTAATTTTGGACATATGAACTAAGAAACTCATCGCACAAGAGGTCATACAATCAAAATAGGTGGCAGGCTGACAGAGGCTCTCAATTATATCGGATTACTCTTGTCTTTGTTCCCAAAGTGCGCAAAAAATACTTGCGTAGGGAAGTCATTGGTATATACATACCCTTAGGTTTAGTCTGTGGAACATTCAATCCTGGAAGTATCAATGGGGACATATGGACTCATGTCCTCATAGTCTACACCGGAGGTCAGCCATCCATGCAACATAGATGGCAAGTTGAATGAAATAGTATTGTTCCAGTGGCTCGAGTATATTCTGTTGTTCATCGGTGGAATTGGTTCCATGGGATCTCATCGTTAAGTCCCTGGATGTGTGTTCCCAGACGGAACACCCAAAGTTGTTCCTTCTCAAAAAGGCCGTTTTCTCCTTCCAGTCGCTCTATCACTGTCCATTGTAGGTCTTCCACTCCGTGTGTTGTGGTTAGGTAATGGTTGGACATCTTTGTTGTGCTTCTCCCACATCTGATGTTACTTCTATGTTCCCCAATGCGTATTTTTACCGGTCTAGTAGTCATACCTACATATTCTAATCCACAGGGGCAGGTGATTAGGTATACTACATTTTTGCTATTACAATTGGTGAAACTCCTCTGGTCCCATTCACTGCCATTCCTGAACTTGATATGTGTACTCCTGTTTGTAAGATGGCATGTACTGCAATTTCCGCATGGGTAATGTCCCTGTACAGGGGGTAGTGTCCGTTCAGGTATGGTCCTCGGTATTAGCCTTGGTCTTGTCCAGACGAGCATATCTTTCAAATTTTTACCCCTCCTGTGCGCGAACATTGGTTTCGCGATGTTGAGATCGCAACTATTCAGGAGGCGCCAGTGTTTATTCACTATTTTTGTGATCTGGTTGGAGTGAGTGTTATACGTGGTAACACATATAGGCCTTTCTTCAATTGATGTTTCCACTCTGTCTTCCAAAAGGGCTTCCCTATTGTTATTTTTTGCCCTCTTCATTGCTTTGTCAACTATTTTTCCAGGGTAGTTGCGTTGTATTAACTTACTACGTAAATCAGTGGCCTGTTACTTGAAATCTCGTAGTTCGGTACAATTCCTCCGCAAGCGGAGGAATTGTCCGTAAGGTAGATTCTCCCTCAGATGTCGGGGTGAAAGCTGTTAAATAGTAGAAGACAGTTTTTGGACGTTACTTTAAAATGTGTAGTTGTCTTCAGTGTACCTTCCTCCGGGTAGATGTTCAGATCCAAAAACACCAAGTTCTCACAAGATATTGTGTGTGTGAATTTGAGAAATGCATTCTGTTGGTTGAGCCATACTAAGGCCTAGAGGCCCATAGGAATGAATGGGAGGACTTTCTCAATTTGCTAATCTCAATTAGAGAATCGCAAATTGCTCATGCTATTTCAAGGGTGCCAAAAAGACACCCTGTTGCACCCCTGAAATCTGCATATGAATACATCTTGCACACACACATGCCCCAAGGGCATGTGTGTGTGTAAAATGGAACTTTGAAAAATGCACTTTAGTGCATTTTTCAAAGTTTTTGCAAATTACCATGAAGTTCAACTTCATGGTAATTTGCTCCCCCTATTAGCGAAATCGCTAATTTTTAAACTTTCATGCATTGCATTTAAGGAATCTCAATTTGGGATTCCTTAAATGCAATCGCAATTTAAGGAATCGCTATTTAGAGATTCCTTAAATAGCGATTTTTGCATTTGGGATGATGCATCCCAAAGGCAAAAATACCGGTCGCAAAGGGGCAGATTCTGCTAATCTGCCCGTTTGCGAGCAGTTTTCACGTTGATGCATGTGGCCCATGGTTCCTGATCATCCATTTTTGGCAACGGTGTGTGGTCCAGATGCTGTGCTCGACTGTCCACAGACACTAGCTTCTCTGTACAATTCGATATCAAGTTCTTTGCTGTTGTGTCATGCTCTCCATTGTTTCAAAGTAGCATGGTGGGTCAACCAACTGTGTAGTGCAGGGCCTACATATGTGCGTAGTATTGTAGATGTTACTCATGATGCTTTTCATGCTATGCACTGTGACCTATGTAGTTTGGACTCATGTGTCATATGTATAAAGGTGTCTGATTATTTCCTGTCTCTACACCTTTCCCACAGCATTGTCAGGGGACACCGAGGGAGACACCGGCACGGATGTGGAGGAGGGATCCAGCACCGGTGCCACCAGTGCTGGGGAGTCTGGCGCAGCAAGTGGCACGGAGGGCGAGGGGAGTCAGGCGGAGGACCTGTCCAGTCCCAACACCGACTATGACGCTGACGGGTCCGAGGCTGAGCTCCCAGAGGGGGCGGAGGCTGCTCCCACAGCTGAAAGCAGCAGTACATCTCTCGCCGCCTCCTCCATTCCCATCACCGCCTTCCCACTTGCTCGGGTCCCTTCTGTCCGTGCTAGGCGACCACATGTCTCCTTCGTGCCAGGCACCGCACCCCTGCCCCTGTCTCCCCTGCTGCCCTCAATGCTGAGTCTGTGGACATCCTGCGGCAGTTGCAGGTTGGTCAGACACCGCTGCTTAATGTCCTCCATGGCCACACCAGACTGCTGACACAGATGGTGTCGTACATGGAGGGCATGTCAGCAGCGTTGTCTGACCAACGGATGTTGCTGAGGTCCATGGACTCGTCACTGACGGCAGCAGTGGGTCTCCTGCAGTGCTCCGTCCCCCCCTACCCCTGCACCATCCACACTTCCCACTCCCATGCCTGTCCGAAGCACACCCAGACATCCCCATGCACGCACCCCACCAGACACAGGTTGCACACCAACAGGGAAGGCCAAGCGCACACCTCCAGTCACGCACACACAGGGGGAAGTAGGCACACCCACTGGGTCGGGGGGCAAACGGCAGCCATGCAGCCACAGTGGGAGTCCGCAGTCCTCACGACCCACTTCCTCCAAAACCACTCCCCTTAGCTCCCCTGCCCAACAGTCGGACAAAGTCTGTCCCTCAGCCCCAGTGTGACACCACCCCGCAAGCGGTCGAGGAACTCCCCAGGCAGGGGAGTTGAGTCCCCCCCCTGTCCACACCCTCCCCCAGTAGCGCTGCAACCCATCCCTCCGACCCCCCCCATCCTTGGGGCCTGTGGTTTCTTCGGGTGCAGGGGAGACGCTGGCAGACCTTGCAACCATGTGCAGCGCCATCCTAACCACCACCTTTGCTGCTGCCCCACCCCCTGTGGTGGAGTCATCCGTCCCTGCACCCACAACACCTACCCTTGCCCCTCCTGTCCATGCGGTGCCTGGTCCTTCCCCCCATATGATGCCCCCCCCCCCGGTGGATGGAAAGGAACTCTGAACTGTGCAGGCAAGCTAGGGGAGACGCGTCCCAATGTGTCCCCCCGGAATTCGCATATGGACTGGCCTATGGGCATTTTATATAGTATACATTTCAAATCCAATCTTTTTTTATGCTGAATAAAGCATTTTGTTTTTCATTTGCACACTAATGCTTTTCTGGTATTGCTGTTGGTGCTGCTGCTCCCTGAGTTGGGGTGGTGATAATGTGTTAGGTGTCTGGGAAATGTTGTAGTGTGCTGCTCATGGGGAGGACCCTGGTATCTGCGTGCCATCACAACGTCTCTGCAAATAATCTTCGGTCATGTAAGCTCTTACTGTATGGTGACATTGTCCCAAGGAGTGTTCCTTCCTCTGTGGCACCTGACTTCTTCCTTGCAGGGTGTTTCCCAATTGTTGTGCTGACCTGTGTCTACATTTCCTTGCTGTGTGAGGGATCCCTTCAACTTTCCCCTTGCCTGCTCAGCAATGTCTCCGCCTGCATCGTCTGTGCCATCCTTGGTAGTCACTGTACTTGTGTATGGAGTATGTTGCCATGGCTTAATTTGGACATGGTGCCTTTTCCGCACTATGCATGTGTGTACTCCCAGCCTAGCACACATGTGTTACTTGTTCTGCAGGATATTTGGGCACCTGACTGACAATTGTGGGCATTGTATCTGTGGGTACTCCACCCTTTTCCTTCCATGGGAGGCAACAACTTGTTGGCTGCCCCAGCACCTGTACATTCCTATCAGTCATGGAATGTGGGTGACAGTGTGTGTTCCCTTAGGCTCTCTTAGTTTAGTGGGGTTTCACATGAGGATACAGTCTTGTTGTATGATCTCAGTGTGTGTATTGTGCTGCCACCGCCAGGGGTGGGTATGCATGTGTAATTTGTCATCACACCCACATGTGGTGTGTCATGCAGTGGGGGATGGACATCCATCCTCATGGGAGTGGGGCACTGCTGTCAGTGATGTGTTGTCATGGCACTATCAACATAGTCGCACATTGTGGATGCCTTCATGCACCCATGGAGTTTTGCTAATAGGAGGATGATGTACACACCCCCATGTCTCTGTCCACTGCTGGGGGTCCTCTGCACCCACCCCTCATATGTCTGGGCACTGCTGGGGGTCCTCTGCACCCACCCCTCATATGTTTGGGCACTGCTGGGAGTGATAGGCACACACCCCTCATATGTCTGGGCACTGCTGGGAGTGATAGGCACACACCCCTCATATGTCTGGGCACTGCTGGGAGTCCTCTGCACCCACCCCTCATATGTCTGGGCACTGCTGGGAGTCCTCTGCACCCACCCCTCATATGTCTGGGCACTGCTGGGAGTGATAGGCACCCACCCCTCATATGTCTGGGCACTGCTGGGAGTCCTCTGCACCCACCCCTCATATGTCTGGGCACTGCTGGGAGTGATAGGCACCCACCCCCCATATGTCTGGGCACTGCTAGGAGTGATAGGCACCCACCCCTCATATGTCTGGGCACTGCTGGGAGTGATAGGCACACACCCCTCATATGTCTGGGCACTGCTGAGAGTCCTCTGCACCCACCCCTCATATGTCTGGGCACTGCTGGGAGTCCTCTGCACCCACCCCTCATATGTCTGGGCACTGCTGGGAGTGATAGGCACCCACCCCTCATATGTCTGGGCACTGTTGGGAGTCCTCTGCACCCACCCCTCATATGTCTGGGCACAGCTGGGAGTGATAGGCACCCACCCCTCATATGTCTGGGCACTGCTGGGAGTCCTCTGCACCCACCCCTCATATGTCTGGGCACTGCTGGGAGTGATAGGCACCCACCCCTCATATGTCTGGGCACTGCTGGGAGTGATAGGCACACACCCCTCATATGTCTGGGCACTGCTGGGAGTCCTCTGCACCCACCCCTCATATGTCTGGGCACTGCTGGGAGTCCTCTGCACCTACCCCTCATATGTCTGGCACTGCTGGGGGTCCTCTGCACCCACCCCTCATATGTCTGGGCACTGCTGGAAGTCCTCTGCACCCACCCCTTATATGTCTGGGCACTGCTGGGAGTGATAGGCACACACCCCTCATATGTCTGGGCACTGCTGGGAGTCCTCTGCACCCACCCCTCATATGTCTGGGCACTGCTGGGAGTCCTCTGCACCCACCCCTCATATGTCTGGGCACTGCTGGGGGTCCTCTGCACCCACCCCTCATGCGTCTGGGCACTGCTGGGAGTCATAGGCACCCACCCCTCATATGTCTGGGCACTGCTGGGAGTGATAGGCACCCATCCCTCATATGTCTGGGCACTGCTGGGAGTCCTCTGCACCCACCCCTCATATGTCTGGGCACTGCTGGTGGTCCTCTGTACCCACCCCTCATGTGTCTGGGCACTGCTGGGAGTGATAGGCACCCACCCCTCATATGTCTGGGGACTGCTGGGAGTGATAGGCACCCACCATGTGTCTGGGCACTGCTGGGAGTGATAGGCACCCACCCCTCATATGTCTGGGCACTGCTGGGAGTGATAGGCACCCACCACTCATATGTCTGGGCACTGCTGGGAGTCCTCTGCACCCACCCCTCATATGTCTGGGCACTGCTGGGGGTCCTCTGCACCCACCCCTCATATGTCTGGGCACTGCTGGGAGTCCTCGGCACCCACCCCTCATATGTCTGGGCACTGCTGGGAGTGATAGGCACCCACCCCTCATATGTCTGAGTACTGCTGGGAGTCCTCTTCATCCACCCCTCATATGTCTGGGCACTGCTGGGGGTCCTCTGCACCCACCCCTCATGTTTCTGGGCACTGCTGGGAGTGATAGGCACACACCCCTCATATGTCTGGGCACTGCTGGGAGTCCTCTGCACCCACCCCTCATATGTCTGGGCACTGCTGGGAGTCCTCTGCACCCACCCCTCATATGTCTGGGCACTGCTGGGGGTCCTCTGCACCCACACCTCATATGTCTGGGCACTGCTGGGAGTCCTCGGCACCCACCCCTCATATGTCTGGGCACTGCTGGGAGTGATAGGCACCCACCCCTCATATGTCTGAGTACTGCTGGGAGTCCTCTTCATCCACCCCTCATATGTCTGGGCACTGCTGGGGGTCCTCTGCACCCACCCCTCATGTTTCTGGGCACTGCTGGGAGTGATAGGCACACACCCCTCATATGTCTGGGCACTGCTGGGAGTCCTCTGCACCCACCCCTCATATGTCTGGGCACTGCTGGGAGTCCTCTGCACCCACCCCTCATATGTCTGGGCACTGCTGGGAGTGATAGGCACACACCCCTCATATGTCTGGGCACTGCTGGGAGTGATAGGCACCCACCCCTCATATGTCTGGGCACTGCTGGGAGTGATAGGCACCCACCCCAATGTCTCTGTCCACTGATGTGGATCGTAGCATGACACCCACCCACCCGCCCACACACTCTTCAGACCTGGGTACGGGCCGTACCCCAAATGTTGGGGTGCCTTAGGGGTACGGCCCATACCCAGGCCTTCAGAGCGTGGGTACGTTTCGTACCAAGCGTACCCCTACGTCACCCCAACATTGGGGGTACGACCCGTACCCAGGCCTACAGAACGTGGGTACGGGCCGTACCACCATTGTTGGTTGACGTAGGGGTACGGCCCGTACCCAGGCCTTAAGAGCGTGGGTACGGGTCGTACCACGCCTACCCCTATGTCACCCCAACAATGGTGGTACGGCCCGTACCTACGTTCTGTAGGCCTGGGTATGGGCCGTACCCCTACGGCACCCCAAGAATGGTGATACGGGCCGTACCCACGCTCTTCAAGCCTGGGTACGGGCTGTACCACCATTCTTGGGGTGACATAGGGGTACGCGTGGTGCGACCCGTACCCACGCTCTTCAGGCCTGGGTACAGGCCGCACCACCATTGTTGGGGTGACGTAGGGGTACGGCCCGTACCCAGGCCTTCAGAGCATGGGTATGGGTCGTACCACGCATACCCCTACGTCACCCCAACATTGGGGGTACGACCCGTACCCAGGCCTGAAGAGCGTTGGTACGGGTCGCACCACGAGTACCCCTACGTCACCCCAAGAATGGTGGTACGGCCCGTACCCAGTATACTGGAAAGAGAATAAGCACCAGGCTCAGTGCAAAGATAAAAGTAATACAAGGCGTGGTAACTTCAGAGACAAAACAAAAATCAATACAAGTATAGCTAGAATTATTACAAATCACTATTTTTATTTTTATTAAAGGTTCTTTTTTATATTCATTATTTATTTCATATGCATGTTAAATATTTTTGTAAACATGATCAATAATGTTCAATGATATTAAATCCAAGAATAAATTTTGCTGTGAAAAACATAATTATACATCTTTTAGTTCTGTTCAATTTACATGGAAGTATGATACCAACACATGAATAGTTCTAAAACACTGACCAAGCATACAAAAAGTGTGAAGTTGACGCGTTTCGGCAAAGCCTTCTTCAGAATGTTCTTGTCAGTGGTTACTATAAAAGGTAAACAACAATATATATTTCTTTAAATTACAATAATACAAAAAGAAAAAACAATCAATTCAATTTAAAACCAATTGATGTACATCAATTCACTCTGAAGTTACTCGGCTCTATTAACAACCAATAAACAATTATTTCACTCCGAACTGAGGGATTGTTAATGATAAAAATAGTAACAAGCACTGAAAAAGTCCATAACCCCAATAGTGTCATGAAACTAAATGGGTGAATCTCTTAACAAATGATGTACAAAACTAACATTCATGTCTCTTATGGGTGAGAAAGAATTATGCAAAATAAAATAATTTACAGGAAAGAATCTAAAACAAATCGCTGAAAAAATTTCTAGAAAGATATAACATAACTCATACCTATAGCATGATGAATTTTTCCGATCGCGGGGAATTACTTGATCAAGGGGCCAACGAGTGAAAAATTATCTTAAAAGGAAAGTGAAAAAAGTATAGTTGTGAATGAACTTTACTCTATATTCTAAATTCTCTGAATTCTAATGCACATAGGTTAGAGAGTTGCTAACAGCTTATAACAAAGGATGAAACAGGTGTCTCACTAGATCTTACCTAATTGGGATAAATTGCGGCAAAGCTCGTAAGCTGATATGATTGCACTGTCGTGTGGCTCTCATTCAGTTTGGATGAGGTTCTACAAAAATAGAGAACACATCCTTTTTAATGTAATCACTCTTATGTTCCTGTCGCCACACGTCCTATAGGGTAAATTTAGACTCAAAGCTATTTAATAAAATTGTGCCTGGCTGATCATACATACCAAAAATGCAAGCGGATGAGATTGAATGATAAATCAATCTTGCGTTATATATGGTGAACTCCCCAACGTTTCCCGAAAGGTTGAAGCAATAAATTTCACATCCTAGGAGTTAATGATGCTTTTGGAATCTTGTCTCAATGGCGAGATCAGTGGATATGCAATTTTTTAGACCTCCGCCGATATTCTGGGATTCGGGTAGAAATCACAATCACTTCTGCAATTAAAATAATAAATTCAGAAGTAAAAACTAAAAATATATATATATATATAAATCCGCATTTTCCATGATGTGATTGACCAGAATGAGTACAGACCTATGTCTAACGTGTATTATAGAAAGATTTTATACATGAGGTATAAACTTATCTCGATGATTGGTACGTTTTGTCTAAAATAATCCTCCTGAGATGTTAACACTACAAATGACTGGAGGCTGGCATAGATATAGATAGAGCCAAAACGTATGTTCTGAAAGGGCCCTCAATTATTGCCCTCTTTCGCTACATGCTGACTTTCCCCAAAAGATTTTGCACTTAAGGCATGAAATTAATTAAGTACCTAATGTGAATTCTCTGAAGGACTAATCAGCAGATGTTAACACTGAACATAACACAAAAAGATGTATGGATATGGATTCTACCTAAACCTGTGTTGAGTCCTCTACTAATACCTCCTTCCCAACATCCTGTCTCTGCTTGAATGCAGGCTCCTATGCATATTGACTCGCTGAATGAGAGTCTAGCAAACCCCGCTGTTACGCTGTTACATACCGAAGTTTCGGCACGCGTCCACAGATCTGCTTCCTTGATGTCGTGCTGCTAAACGAAAACAAACGCCATGCGCAGTCCTATATACGCTCAAGATAATCCGAAACACCCTTGTGATGACGTATTTAGAAAGCGCGTATTATCTAACAGAGATTTTACGAGTAAAGTAACGCGGCCATCTTTGGTAAAGGTAAATAACTAATACAAAACTCTAAATCACCTGTTAGGAGGACTGGCATATAGTTGTATGTTAGTTAATTTACTTAATCGCCTGATCCCATGGTATATCCATGTTCAGACCCCAGGGAAGTGTACTGGATTTTCATAACAGGTGATTTAGATTTTTGTATTAGTTATTTATCTTTACCAAAGATGGCCTCGTTACTTTACTCGTAAAATCTCTGTTAGATAATACCCGATAATACCCGACCCCTAGCTAGGTCCATAACGCTCTCATGTGGCAGTGACTGCATCAGAAAAGAAGCCGGAAAGCTGTAAAACGTACCGATTACCCTATCGCATGGAGCGGCTGCTCTGTATGACTGTGGTCTCGCTCTCGGCAAATTCAGCAAAGGAACACGCTCAGAGCGGGTGGCGAGGCACAACGCGCTTTACAGCAGCCTCCCAAACAGCGAGTCGGGTGGCTCAGGCATCCTCGTTTCACTCAGCCCTGCGGCGGCACCCGACGCTGTCATGTCTCAAGGCAGCGCTATCGGCGATCTACAATGCTCTGACGGCCTCACAAGACACAAAGAAGAGAGGCAGCTACTGTTGCTGGATTCAACGGAGGATACACTATGTCCAGAGTTCACTGAGAAAGCAGGAAAGACAAGTAAGGATGGCGGGGCGCGCAGGAAAAAGCATGAAAGCCAAAGGCAGTCAGCCATTAGCTGCCTTGTCAACTGACTCAGCGCAGCTTTTCCGCCCAGAAATCCCACCATGTCGCCCAGAAATACGGGGGCTGAGAAGTAAAGATCAAGAGGAGAGAATTAATCCAGAAGATAGGAGTGAACGAGGGGCCAAGCAAATTAAGCAAAGTAAAAAACTTCAAGGAAAAAACATTAACACTACTGCCCAAATCTCTAACTCTCAACCGCTAATCTTTAATATGTTTGGCCCAGCAGATGTGGGGAAAGTGCAAAATGAGTTAGTGGAACCTGCATTGGAAGATCAGCTCACCCTAACCGCTACAGGGGTACCCTGTGCCAGCGCCAATGATCCTGGGGCCTCTTCTTCAGACACTCCAGCAATACCGGCTGCAAGTTTCCCCACACCAACGGTTAATGCAGGAACAGCTGGGGAAGCAGGGGCAAATGTCGGTAACTCGCAGTTAAAAACTGCCCAGTCTGAGACTCTACCGTCTCCATCACTCCCTGACTCAAGAATCTCTGGGACAGAGTCCTTCACCAATGCGGTGGTATCAGATGTAATCACCGCAAACAGAAGAGCCATGCACCTTGTGAATTTGCCAACACCAGCAAATCCAATAAACACTCAGCCAGACATCTTTGATAACCCCGGTAACCCTGATAAGACAGATGCCATTGGAAAAACCTATCCGGTTACAGATGAGTCAGAGCTATATGAGACCGGCATTTCTACATCTAGTGAAGGCGAAGACAATGGTAAGAAGCAATATTGGGGAACTAGTACTGATTCAGGGACCTCAGGGTAGATCGTTGTGCAAAAGAAGAAGCCGGGAATGAGACTGAAAAAAAAGCAAACTGGAAACACAAAAGCAGGGAGACTGCGGAACATGGAAGCAGTGCTGAGCTTAGATGGGATTATTCCTCCTCCCAGTTTGAGTCTCCATCAGATTGCACTAGTCTTTCAGGCGGTAACCTCTCGGCTATGGGAGATTTGGGCAGCGAGTATTCTGGAATCCTAAGAAGTAAAGAAGAAGAACCCACCCTCACTGAAGTCCTACAGTCAATCAAGGGCTTCCAAGAAGAGGTAAAGCTGGCCGATCGTAAAAACCGACAAGCTACACAGAAACTGCAGGGTGCAATTAGGAAAGTGGGTCGTACTTGCACTGAAATCGCTGACAGAATGTCGTCTGTCAAAGTGCGCACTGAGAATCTGGAGAAAGATGTCTCTTCACTAAAAGTACAAGGAGATGCACATGATTGTATAGTCAAGGATCTAATGGCAAAGGTTGAGGAGCAGGAGAATAGATTGCGACAGAATAATCTTCGCATTCTTGGTGTCCCAGAAGGAGTGGAGGGGAGCGATCCCAGGGCCTATGTAATCTCACTCTTCAAAGGAGCATTTCCCGAGTTGCAATCCTGGGACTGAGACAAGGAAATTCAACGGGCTCACCGCTTCCCGCTAACACTTTCTAAACGGTCTCCGTCTCCAGCGCAATACCTCCGCGCATTGCTAGTATATTTTGGTAACTTTCTTTTACGCCAGGCACTTTTTGACTTAGCAAGACCTACAAGTAAGAGGAAGTTTAATGGCGTTACTTTTTTCAGCAGGCCCGACTTTGCCCATGTCACAGTGAAGCGAAGATGGAGGCTGAGGCAGCTATTTACTCCTTTTCAACAAATAGGGGCAACGGTCTATCTGCAGAACCCAGCGTGCTTAAAAATCATTCTTAATGGAGTTACACGCAGATTCTTTTCTGATGTGCAAGCTCAAGCCTATTTGAAAGAAGTTACAGAAACAAGAAGAGATAGAACCAAGGTTTAAATATTTAGACATTTATGGACATTTATGGGCATAAAGGTTGTGTTTACACAAATGAATATTGGTTAAATTGGTTATTATAATTTGCAATCACACTGCTAGGGTGGTTGGTCTAGGGAAGGGGCTGGTCCGGAGAGGGGAACAGGGTTCTGATGGCTCAGATGTCCACACCCTGGTTCTCGGTGAACCAGGTTGCCCATATAGGTGGTAGTGGGCAGGGGGAGGGATCCATCTGAGTTGTGGTAGGGCGGGGTAAGGGGTTGGCAATGAGAGAGTTGACTCGAGTTCTTGTGTTTTACTATTTGTTTAATTTGCATAGGAGGAGTTTGTTAACTGTTAATTTACTTATAGCAACAATTAATGTTTGTTGACTCAATGATCCCAAGAAACAACGATATACCGCAGTAGCTCTTCGGCTACTTAAAGCCGATATTCTATGTTTACAAGAAACGCACATCGAGAGAACACAGATCAATCTTTTAGATTCACTTGGTTATACAGTAGGAGGGGCTACAACACAAGGTGCTAGGGTTCGGGGGGTGGCAGTATTAACTGCAAAGCGCTCAATTCAATTTAAACGGACATTAGTTGATCAACATGGGAGGTGGGTTATTGTTGAATGTCAAAGGGAAAATGGGGATTTACTTACGATATGTTCTTTATATGGAAGTACGGCAGATGACCCAGCAATTTTTGATTTCATGAATAATGAGTTGGCTAACTGGCCACTTCCATCAATCCTTTGTGGCGACCTCAATATAAATTTGCCTGCTAAAAGGAACATAGCTCTAGATAAAGATTGGATTTATTGTGGGCGAAAACCGAAGGTTTTTAAAGCCTTGAGGACATCATGTTACGAACAGGCACTGACCGATATTTGGCACGTACAACACCCTACCGACGCCGGCCATACTTTTTATTCTTTTACGCATAATAGGCTGGTAAGATTAGATTTTGTGTTTTCATTTTACTCAATTCTCAATTCTCCAATCATGCTCAATCGAAAAGACCCCACATATAATTTCAGATCACAATCCTCTAGTGGTGGAAATAAAGGGGGTCATAGGTGGTATCAGAGAACTGTCTAACTGGACTTTTGAATGACCCCTTCTCTTAAATGATGATTACTGTAAACGTATGAAGCATTGGATCCCACAATTTATCAAGGATAATTTAGGTAGCACAGGGATCGAAATGGTATGGGACGCATTAAAAGCTGCAATCAGGGGAGAAAAATTAAGTTTTTCTCTTACCCTAAATAGGGATAATCGTCAGCTCCTGGACAACTTGCAATCCCTACTGGCAGTTTCAGGGGAGAATTTAATCATTTCTATTAGAGATGGTAAGGAGACAGCAGAAGCACTTGCCAAAATAATGTCGGCATAATCATCTGTGCTAAAGCAAATCGCCAAAAAAGCTGCAGATAGATCATCAACCTAGGGGAAGGAAGCATATGAATGCAGCGAGCAGGTCGGGCACCACCTCGCGGTTAGAGCGAGGCAAAAAACCACCAGGAATATTATTATAGAAATCAAAGACATCACTCATAAAACAATTGCAGATCCCGAGGGTATTCGGAATGTATTCCTTACTTATTATCAAAATTTATATCATGAAACTAACACGGCACAGCTGCAGGACATTAATATATACCTCAACCAAATTCCAGCGGTACAGTTAGTGCAAGAAGACCAGACGCTACTTGATGAACTTCCTCAATGGATAGACACCTTATTATGTATTAATAGCCTTCCCAATGGTAAAGCTACTGGGCTGGACAATATTCCTGTGGAATTCTATAAAAAGTTCTCTACTGAACTAAAAGAGGTTATGCACCATTTGCTCATTCATGTATTTAAGGGGGGGAAGCCACCAGAATCATGGTCTCAAGCTAAAATGATCATTCTTCTGAAAAAGTATAAATCTCCTTTAGAACCAGCCTCCTATTGCCCAATTATGCTAATTAATGCAGACAGCAAAATTTATTCTAAAATGTTAGCGGTTCATCTAGCTGGGGTTATACATAAAGTAATATCACCATGGCAACATGGTTTCATCCCTGGCCGTGGCACCACGGACCACATTAGGAGAGCTATAGCATTGTTTGATGCTGCCCATATAAAGACCCAATAGCACTTATTCTATTGGATGCGGAAAAGGCCTTTGACAGGGTTTCCTGGTCCTTTCTGTGGGAGACCCTGTCAAGGGCTGGGATTGGGCAGGGATTTATACAGGCTTTCAAAATGCTGTACGTTGAGCCTACTGCAAAACTACTTATAAATGGCATGTTGACGGATACGTTTAAAATCACCAGAGGTACCCGTCAGGGTTGCCCGAACTCACCACTTTTGTTTGCTTTATATATAGATACCTTTTTACGATTGCTTGAAATTAATCAATAAATTAGCCCCATTATTTGTCATGGCTGGGAAACGAAAGCTCTGGCCAATGCCGATGACATAGCTCTAGTATCAACTAATCCCAGAATATCGATGGTTGAGCTAGAAAAAGAGGCAGAAAGATTTGGAATCTTATCAGGATATTCTCTTAATAGATCAAAAACCCAGATTATAACATCAGGGTGGGCAATGATATATGCCAGGTAGAAAAGGCTACGTATCTGGGAGTGGACATCTTGGCCAACGTTGATCGGATAGTTGAGTGCAATATAGGCCCCTTGATTTATAAAATCAAATCTGAATTAATCCGACTACACAACTTGCATCTCTCAATAATTGGTAGATGCAATTTAATTAAGATGCTCTTTTTTCCTAAATTCTTGTATTTCATAAGAGCTTTTCCGTTAGAATTTAGCACCACCTGTTTGAAAAGGATCGAAGACCTATTCTCTCGATTTATATGGGCGTATGAGAAGCCCCGGAGAGCTTATAGGTTTCTTTCCCTACCAAGGGAAAGGGCACTCCCAAATATAAAACTTTATTATTGGGCAACAACTATTCTGTATAATCTAACTCTTTTCTTCAACAAGTCTACAGATAACTGCTTGGGAGATACACCCACCCCAATAGAACTTATAATAGGCAGAGATGCATGGGGATGGATCTGGAGATTTCTGAACGATTCTCACTACAAGAAAGTCCGCTTTAAGACGCTCATCGCTGGGTTTAAAACTACGAAGTCGATCCATAAAATGTTAGGACTAGGTCGTCTGAACTATTATACTCTAATTTATTATAATCCTAATTTGCCAGAAATTTTTAATGACTTAATAATAAAAAAATGGCACGATAAAGGCCTGTTGAAACTCGGTGACTTCTATTCCCTATCGGAGATAGCTTCATTTGAAAATCTCAAAGAAAGATACGAATTGGACTGGAGAGATTTCTATAAGTATTTACAAATACGCGATTTTTTGAGGAAAAAATGTGGCGGCCCAGCAGGATTTATAAGCAATAACTTAATAGATAATTTGGGAAAGAAACATCTAACTATTGGATTTCTATATAATTCTCTCAACTTACTAATGCCGGATGATTTGATACTGCGTGCTAGGAAGTGGGAAGAGGAAATTGACATTTCAGAAGACTTATTTTTCCACTCAACCGAATTAGCACAAAGTCTGTTAATCCCGGCGCGGCTACAAGCCCAGTATTATAAATCCTGCTTTTCGGTGCATTACACTCCGAAAAGGACTGCGAAATGGGGGACAGGGAAGGGGACCCTCTGCCCTCGATGACCTTGTATTAGGCAGATCTTAGTCACATGTTTGCTTCATGTAGTAAATTAAGTAGCTTGAAACGAGAGATCGCACATTTTATAAAAGAAGTGCTTGGGAGGGACCTTGATCTCTCATCATCCCTGATCTGCCTTGGGGTGGATAAGGAGACCCGTGGGAAACCGGGAGAGCAATTGGTCTTTATTTGCAAGGCAATATATCGGCTCTGTCTAGCTTCAGCTTGGTTAGATCCATCCCCACCATGATTTCATCAATGGTTAGTACGACTAGTATCAAACTATAACTGTGAGAAGGCTATTTACTGGAATAGAGGGATGCATGCTCGAAGGAAAGGCTGAAGGATATGGGAACCACTGGGTAAATGGCTCGAGTCAGACCTGTTATTGTTAACTATATGTAATTTCATGTTCAACCCCGGGGAAGGGCGGGTAGGGAGGGGGGGGGGTAAAATTAATTAAAAATTGTGCATGTTGTATAGCGTGAGATCTAATTTATATTTACTGTACTAATATATGTTCTAATGTATATATGCCTGCATGTATGTAATACAGTATTCTAATAGAAATCATGCACTAATAAAAAGATTTAAAAAAATAAAATAAAGGGGAAAAGGGTGGGTATTAAATAAAATGTTATTTAATTACGAGTTGTTAACAGTAATAGTTTTTCTTTAAAAAATAATATATAATTGTGTTTTATTATGTTATAGTTTAATGTAGGTGTGCGTTGTGGATGTTAGAGTGTTAAAGTTTGTGTACTCAATTAATGTTTTTTTTCTATTAATTAGATGTTTTCAATTTTTTATTAATTATGTTAATTATGGAAATAAATGTAATTAAAAATGTTGAAGTGTTTTGTTATTGGTGTGGTGTTATAGGGTATGAAATAAAATACATACATTTATGTTTTACATAATCTGTTAATATTTGCTACATATTTATTGTTTATAAATGTATGTATTAATTGATTTTATATATTATTTGTAGGTTTTTGTTATATGTATTTATTAATATATGTGTTCTTTTTATACGTGTAATATATAAACCTTAATATTTGTAAAATATTGTTTTTTTATTTTTATGATTAAAAAAATAATAACTTATGTTTTTTTTAAACTGTTGAAGTATTATTAATGTATAACCCTCCGCTATCCAACATTTTCCCTACTTCTGCACTTACTGGAGTGGGAATCAAAAGTTTTACCCCTCCGGTATCCAACAGTTTCTCTACTGTTGCATTCTTTGGAGTGGGAATAGTAATTTTTACCCCTCGGCTAGCCAATACTTTCCCCACTATTGCACTCACTGGAGGAAGAATAGTCGTTTTTGCCCCTCTGCTATCCAACAATTTCCATACTGTTGCACTCTTTGGAGTGGGAATACTAATTTTTACCCTTTCGCTTTCCAACATTTTCCCTACTGTTGCACTCATTGGAGCTGGAATATTAAATGTAATCCCCCGCTATCCAACACTTACCCTACTTTTCCACTCTTTGGAGTGGGAACAGTAATTTTTACCGCTCCCCTATCCAACACTTTCCCTACTGTTGCTCTCTTTGGAGTGGGAATAGCAATTTTTTTCCCTCCGCAATCCAACACTTTCCCTACTGTTGCTATCACTGAAGTGGGAATAGTAAATTTTACCCCTCCGCTACCCAACACTTTCCCTACTGTGGTACTCACTGGAGTTGGAATAGTAAATTTCACTATTCTGCTATCTAACACTTTCCCTACTGTTGCACTTATTGTATTGGGAAATGTTAGTTTAAATATTTTTAAATAGTATAATATTTTACTTTATCATAGAATTGTTTTATTTTAAATTATTGATATATATTTTTTTAATTTTTATATAATTTTAAAGTTTAAAAATTAAATAAAGATAATAGTTAAATTATTTTTAGATAAATATATGTATATGTATAAATTATTATGTTTGTATGTTTATATATTATTTGTTATATCTAGTTAAAATGTACATTAAAGTGCCGATTCCGATCCGTCAAAAAAAATTACCGTGGACTCGCATCCATATTTTTTTACGTACGAATCGTACAAGTCCCGTACAAACGGCGAAGTACGATTCATACGTGAAAAATCCATACGAATGACTTCGGGAAAAGTCTATGAGACGTTCCCGGACATTTTTACAGACAAATTGTAAAAGTGAAGTCCGAGCGCGCAAGTACGATCCGTACCGGCCGTCTGAAAACACAAGCGCATGGGAAAGGCTCCGTACGGATTGAACGCCGTACCACTCGTGACCGGGTAAACTTGTGCCCGGGATACGAGTCGTACAGACCCCTCCCTCCCCCCCACATGTCTGCCTCATACACCCCCCATGTCCGCACTGTACCCCAGCCCCGTACGTGTACGCACCGTACCCCAGCACCGTACCCCAGACCCATACCCCAGCCCCATACATGTACGCACCGTACCCCACCATCCTACCCCAGCCCCTAACTTGTACGCACCATACCCCACCACCGTCCCCCAGCCCCTTACTTGTATGCACCGTACCCCGCCACTGTACCCCAGCCGCGTACTTGGATGCACGTACTCCACCACCGTACCCCACCACCATACCCCAGCCCCGTACATGTATGCACCGTACCCCACCACCCTACCCCATCCCTTACTTGTACGCACCGTACCCCACCACCTTACCCCAGCCCCTTACTTGTACGCACCATACCCCAACACCGTCCCCCAGTCCCATACTTATACGCACCGTACCCCACCACCATACCCCAGTCGCTGGGTTTAAAACTACGAAGTCGATCCATAAAATGTTAGGACTAGGTCGTCTGAACTATTATACTCTAATTTATTATAATCCTAATTTGCCAGAAATTTTTAATGACTTAATAATAAAAAAATGGCACGATAAAGGCCTGTTGAAACTCGGTGACTTCTATTCCCTATCGGAGATAGCTTCATTTGAAAATCTCAAAGAAAGATACGAATTGGACTGGAGAGATTTCTATAAGTATTTACAAATACGCGATTTTTTGAGGAAAAAATGTGGCGGCCCAGCAGGATTTATAAGCAATAACTTAATAGATAATTTGGGAAAGAAACATCTAACTATTGGATTTCTATATAATTCTCTCAACTTACTAATGCCGGATGATTTGATACTGCGTGCTAGGAAGTGGGAAGAGGAAATTGACATTTCAGAAGACTTATTTTTCCACTCAACCGAATTAGCACAAAGTCTGTTAATCCCGGCGCGGCTACAAGCCCAGTATTATAAATCCTGCTTTTCGGTGCATTACACTCCGAAAAGGACTGCGAAATGGGGGACAGGGAAGGGGACCCTCTGCCCTCGATGACCTTGTATTAGGCAGATCTTAGTCACATGTTTGCTTCATGTAGTAAATTAAGTAGCTTGAAACGAGAGATCGCACATTTTATAAAAGAAGTGCTTGGGAGGGACCTTGATCTCTCATCATCCCTGATCTGCCTTGGGGTGGATAAGGAGACCCGTGGGAAACCGGGAGAGCAATTGGTCTTTATTTGCAAGGCAATATATCGGCTCTGTCTAGCTTCAGCTTGGTTAGATCCATCCCCACCATGATTTCATCAATGGTTAGTACGACTAGTATCAAACTATAACTGTGAGAAGGCTATTTACTGGAATAGAGGGATACATGCTCGAAGGAAAGGCTGAAGGATATGGGAACCACTGGGTAAATGGCTCGAGTCAGACCTGTTATTGTTAACTATATGTAATTTCATGTTCAACCCCGGGGAAGGGCGGGTAGGGAGGGGGGGGGGGTAAAATTAATTAAAAATTGTGCATGTTGTATAGCGTGAGATCTAATTTATATTTACTGTACTAATATATGTTCTAATGTATATATGCCTGCATGTATGTAATACAGTATTCTAATAGAAATCATGCACTAATAAAAAGATTTAAAAAAATAAAATAAAGGGGAAAAGGGTGGGTATTAAATAAAATGTTATTTAATTACGAGTTGTTAACAGTAATAGTTTTTCTTTAAAAAATAATATATAATTGTGTTTTATTATGTTATAGTTTAATGTAGGTGTGCGTTGTGGATGTTAGAGTGTTAAAGTTTGTGTACTCAATTAATGTTTTTTTTCTATTAATTAGATGTTTTCAATTTTTTATTAATTATGTTAATTATGGAAATAAATGTAATTAAAAATGTTGAAGTGTTTTGTTATTGGTGTGGTGTTATAGGGTATGAAATAAAATACATACATTTATGTTTTACATAATCTGTTTGTTAATATTTGCTACATATTTATTGTTTATAAATGTATGTATTAATTGATTTTATATATTATTTGTAGGTTTTTGTTATATGTATTTATTAATATATGTGTTCTTTTTATACGTGTAATATATAAACCTTAATATTTGTAAAATATTGTTTTTTTATTTTTATGATTAAAAAAATAATAACTTATGTTTTTTTTAAACTGTTGAAGTATTATTAATGTATAACCCTCCGCTATCCAACATTTTCCCTACTTCTGCACTTACTGGAGTGGGAATCAAAAGTTTTACCCCTCCGGTATCCAACAGTTTCTCTACTGTTGCATTCTTTGGAGTGGGAATAGTAATTTTTACCCCTCGGCTAGCCAATACTTTCCCCACTATTGCACTCACTGGAGGAAGAATAGTCGTTTTTGCCCCTCTGCTATCCAACAATTTCCATACTGTTGCACTCTTTGGAGTGGGAATACTAATTTTTACCCTTTCGCTTTCCAACATTTTCCCTACTGTTGCACTCATTGGAGCTGGAATATTAAATGTAATCCCCCGCTATCCAACACTTACCCTACTTTTCCACTCTTTGGAGTGGGAACAGTAATTTTTACCGCTCCCCTATCCAACACTTTCCCTACTGTTGCTCTCTTTGGAGTGGGAATAGCAATTTTTTTCCCTCCGCAATCCAACACTTTCCCTACTGTTGCTATCACTGAAGTGGTAATAGTAAATTTTACCCCTCCGCTACCCAACACTTTCCCTACTGTGGTACTCACTGGAGTTGGAATAGTAAATTTCACTATTCTGCTATCTAACTCTTTCCCTACTGTTGCACTTATTGTATTGGGAAATGTTAGTTTAAATATTTTTAAATAGTATAATATTTTACTTTATCATAGAATTGTTTTATTTTAAATTATTGATATATATTTTTTTAATTTTTATATAATTTTAAAGTTTAAAAATTAAATAAAGATAATAGTTAAATTATTTTTAGATAAATATATGTATATGTATAAATTATTATGTTTGTATGTTTATATATTATTTGTTATATCTAGTTAAAATGTACATTAAAGTGCCGATTCCGATCCGTCAAAAAAAATTACCGTGGACTCGCATCCATATTTTTTTACGTACGAATCGTACAAGTCCCGTACAAACGGCGAAGTACGATTCATACGTGAAAAATCCATACGAATGACTTCGGGAAAAGTCTATGAGACGTTCCCGGACATTTTTACAGACAAATTGTAAAAGTGAAGTCCGAGCGCGCAAGTACGATCCGTACCGGCCGTCTGAAAACACAAGCGCATGGGAAAGGCTCCGTACGGATTGAACGCCGTACCACTCGTGACCGGGTAAACTTGTGCCCGGGATACGAGTCGTACAGACCCCTCCCTCCCCCCCACATGTCTGCCTCATACCCCCCCCATGTCCGCACTGTACCCCAGCCCCGTACGTGTACGCACCGTACCCCAGCACCGTACCCCAGACCCATACCCCAGCCCCATACATGTACGCACCGTACCCCACCATCCTACCCCAGCCCCTAACTTGTACGCACCATACCCCACCACCGTCCCCCAGCCCCTTACTTGTATGCACCGTACCCCGCCACTGTACCCCAGCCGCGTACTTGGATGCACGTACTCCACCACCGTACCCCACCACCATACCCCAGCCCCGTACATGTATGCACCGTACCCCACCACCCTACCCCATCCCTTACTTGTACGCACCGTACCCCACCACCTTACCCCAGCCCCTTACTTGTACGCACCATACCCCAACACCGTCCCCCAGTCCCATACTTATACGCACCGTACCCCACCACCATACCCCAGTCGCGTACTTGGACGCACCGTACCCCACCACCGTACCCCACCACCGTACCCCAGCCGCGTTCTTGGATGCACCGTACCCCACCACCGTACCCCAGCCGCGTACTTGGACGCACCGTACCCCACCACCATACCCCAGCATCCCATATGTACGAACCGTACAACAACATTGCATATGTGAGCACTGTACAACAACATCGCGTATGTACGCACGTTACATACACTAAAACAACTCGTACAGAATCAGGACACTGCAAAACAGCACAAGGAGGGTCAATTCGAATCGCACAACACCACAAAACACATCTACAGTACTAAAAACATCTAAAAGGCTGACCTGGCACATCCAAACAGGCAAACCGAGGCTCAAACTCACAACCACCTCTTATAACACACCCACCAAAATTTCGAACCCAGCCACACCCACAAATGGAGCAATAAAAAGGGCCCACACTCACAAACCATGAGCCTTTGCAACAGACTCACTGCTGACAGACACCACACACAAACAACAGCACCCATACACCTTAACTTACACACCATCACACAACCTCCTTCACACATACCCCCTCTACACATTCACACACACACCTACACATTCACACCCACACACCCACAACCATCCACACCCACACCCCACACCATGCTCACAGACAAGAATCCAAAGTTCAAAAGGGAGGAGCTGGACATCCTTGTCAACGAAGTCATCAGAGTCGAGCCACAGCTCTTTGGAACATTGGTCAGACAGACCAGCATAGCTGAAAAATCACGCCTGTGGCAGAGGATCGTCGATCGGGTGAATGCTGTTGCGTCCATCAGACGGACCAGGAATGAATGCAAGCCAGGTGGTACGATCTGCGCTGGGCAGTCAAGCGCAAAATGAACGAGTACTACGCCCAGAGTAACATCACAGGAGGTAGGCTGCCCCGCAGACCGGTACATTACCATCCCTGGGAGGAGAAGGTGATGGCCCTGCTTCCGCCGGTGGGAGTACACGGAGTCGAAGGAGTTGCCGAGCCTGGTGAGTACACAAACAACTTACGTAACATGGGGGTAATGGCATCCACACCCCAACTACAACAAATGCACACATCTACCCCCAAGCCCTTCCCGGACACAACCACACTCAAAAACAACGCTCATGCCACTAACATGTGTATGCCCCATTCACAAAGCAAGGCCATGCCATGTCCCAGCCTACACAAACCACAAACCAAAGACTGGATGTCCGGGATGCTGGGAGGGTGGGGATCACTAAACATATTGTACAACTCAGAAACAGACACCATTGCCCTCAGCCCATATGGCCCAGGTACATACCCATGCACCATGCGCAATGCACAGGGACTGGCAAAGTACTGACAAGGTAGCTGACAATTGCCCCTGCTGTAGGCAGCACAAGGCCCTCCTGTGACAACTGCAAAATCTAACACAAACACAACCAGCTCAGATATCTAGGACAGGAACTCACACTCACTGACATGGCAGCATGCTCCATGGGGGGACAGATACATCACCTGGGAGACCCACTGCCAAATCACACTACACCCACCAGCAGGCACCGTCAATCAATCAACAATCAATCAGGGTACTTGTAAGGCGCGCTACTTACCTGTGAGGGTCTCAAGGTGCTGAGGAGGGGGTTCCACTACTGCTCGAAGAGCCAGGTCTTGAGGAGTCATCTGAAGGCAAGTAGGTCTTGGGTCAGTCGTGGATGGGTTAGGAGGGTGTTCCAGGTCTTGGCGGCGAGGTAGGAGAAGGATCTCTCGCAGGCGGTCGTACGTTGGATGCGGGGGATAGCTGCGAGGGCGAGGCTGCCGGAGCGGAGCTGGCGGGTGGGGTTGTAGAAGCTGAGTCTGATGTTCAGGTAGGTTTGTCCGGCGTTGTGGAGTGCCTTGTGTGAGTGGGTGAGGAGCTTGAAGGTGACCCTCTTGTCGATGTGGAGCCAGTGCAGGTCACTCAGGAGGGGGGTGATGTGGCTGTGGCAGGGGGCATTGTCGATCAGTCGTGCGGAGTCTTTTTGGAAGCGTTGTATCCGCCGTTGGTGTTTGGATGGGAGTGCTGCGTAGAGTGCATTGCCGTAGTCCAGTCAGCTGCTGACGACGGCCTGTGTCACTGTTCTACTTGTTTCGGTCGGGATCCACCAGTCGATCCGGCGGAGCGTGCGTAGGGTGTCATAGCAGGAGGAGGAGACGGCGTTGACATGCTTGGACATGGAGAGGGAGGATGCGAGGATCAATCCTAGATTGCGTGCGTGGTGGGTGGGTGTCGGTGCTGTCCCCAGAGCGATCGGCCACCAGGAGTCGTCCCAGGCTGAGGGTGTGTGTCCAAGGATGAGGACCCCCATCTTGTCCGAGTTTGGTTGCAGATGGCCACTCCGCATCCAGTCGGCGATGGACCTCAGCCCTTGTGGATGATTTTTTGGGCGGTGTGAGGGTCCTTGGTGAGGGAGAGGATGAGCTGGGTGTCGTTGGCATAGGGGATGGTTTTGAGGTGGTGGGGGCGGGCCACTTGTGTGAGGGGGGCCATGTGGATGTTGAACAGCGTCGGGCTGAGGGATGATCACTCACCCCTTACACAAGCACACACCCCCGGGGCAGCCAATGGAGTTACCCACTCTCACAATGGACATGTGACACAACAAGATCAAGCCACAGCCAAAGAAGCATCCAAGGCCAAATTCGACATGTCAAACACCGTGGAGAACATTTCAATCAGTCCCCTGCAACATACCCATCCACAAGTGAACATTGATGTGAATGCTAGGCACATACAACTACCTTGAGGAACTGTGGCAAATAGAATATGTGTGAAACATGGATGTCGCATTAAACAGCATTAACATTGTCTCTCTCTCACACACAGGGCAACGTCATGGATCTCCCCCCAACAATGGGGGAGAAGAACCACAGTCCCAGGCTCGGGAGGAACCTGATCCCACCGGCAGCGACACCTCACAACACTCGGCGGATGACCCCAACCCACCTGGCCCCTCTGGTGTCCAAGCCCCTGCAGCACCTGCTTCAGGTACATCTGTGCCAACCACCACCAACATTCCTGCCACATCCCAGGAGACACCCAGGAGCCCTGCCCACACTGAACAACTGAGCCAGTCTGACCTGGAAGGACAAGGTTCGCCGGACACCCAGGAGGAGGCAGACAACACCGACATCGCCATCCCTCAGGGGTCCCGTAGACCTGATGTGCCCACAACGGCAGGCCAGGCCCGTGTGGGCAGGGGTGGTGGGAGTGGAGGCAGGTGGAGGCGAGAACCTGACCAGCCAGCTGAAGGGACCGGTATGTCACACATCCGCAACATCATGGAGGCATACCGGCGTGACACCAGGGCCATCAGTCAGGTAGTGGCGACCCTCACAGACATTAAGAATCAGCAGGCCGAGCGACACGCCAGTCAACAACAACACCAAGGATGGATGGAGACAAGACTGGCTGAGCTCGTGGCGGTGCAAAGGGACATAAGCCATTCACTCCATCGGATCGCCGACAACATGGGCAACCCTCCCTGTGACACCAGGCGCAGACCAGCACCAGCCACAGGGAGGGAGGAGGAGGAGGAGGATTCGTCCGACGGAGCGTCCCAAACATCGTCAAGGCCTGCATCTGAGGGTCCCCGGAGGAAGGTGGGTCGTCCAAGGAAAAGACCGTGAGAGGCAGCGGACCATCCACATCTCCCAGGTCACCTGGCCTGGCACCTGGCCTTCATGCGCAACAGCAGCACATCATTCACTGATATTCTCTGCCACATGGACTTGCTGGTCACAGTCTGACCAATGATGACCAACACTGTGGTCTTGACTCTGATGCCTTCAAATGCCAAGGATAGCATCTCCCCCTGTGAACTTTGGATTCTATGCACCCGTTAGAGCAGCTTATGTCATCTACCAAAACACGCACCCCAACGGGAATAAAACTATTTTTTTGTCATGAGATGTTGCCGTCATTTTGCATTAGTCCACAACATTTGTGTGTATTAATGTCAAACTATGCCTCAGTGTTGAACCAACTCCAGCCATCCATACCCTGGGATCTGAGTCCAGTACAGGACACACATGGGTCACAATGTATCATCCAATACAGCCTGGGAGCCCAATACTCACCCGTGATGTCCTCAAGCTGCTGAGGGGGGGCTTGAAGTACTGTGCGCACACACCAATCAGGAAGACGATGATGAAGGCCTACACATCATGGCTCATGTGGAGGTTCCCGGGGAGTGAGTCCCAGGTATGTTTGGCCAGGTGGGAGAAGCATCTCCTTCATGCTGGAGTGTTGTGGATGTGAAGAATGGTGACCAGGCCAAGTTTGGATGCATTGGGTTGGGCCAACGGGGTCTTGGATGACAGAAGTACAAGGTTGGTATTGGGCTCTGGGGTTGTTGACTGCCTCCTGAGTGTGTGTGAGGAGTGTGAAGGTCATCCTGCAGCACACAGTGATCCCTTGCAGCTATCACAGGTGGACGGTGATGTTGATGGGGTGCGGAATGTTGAAGCTGAGTTGTGCAGATGCACCCTGGATGTGGACAATTTTCCTGTGAGTTAGGATGTACTTGCTCCGTAGAGGGCGGGGCAGTAGTTGACACGGCTGGTGTCGTGGACCTGGGGGATGGTCTGTCTTTCCTTGGAGTGGATCTATCAGAGGATCATGTGCATCATGCAGAGGGTGCTGCAGCATGAGGTACAGATGATGGTGATTTGCATGGCAAATGTGAGTGACAAATCCATGATGCACAACATCTTGTGTGCATGGCCACTGGGTGCTTGTGTAGGGCCCCTGCGGGTGGGACACAAGGAGTTGAGCCAGCTGTAAGGGGACAATCCTCCGATGCTTACCTCAGTCCCGTACAAGTTCAGCCTCAGGTGGCTGATGTTCAGCCATTCATCCACAGACCTCATGCCTTCTTGAATGTTGGAACTGGCAATGGCTGGGTCTTTGGTGAGGGTGAGGAGCACCTGGGTGTCAATGGCATACAACATGATGATGAGGTTGTGTGCGCATGTGATGGTGGAGAGGGGGGTCCTGGACACATTGAAGATTGACACGCTGAGAGATGAGCCCTGGGCCATGTGCCAGATGACGCACTATACCACATGCTGAAGGCCTGAGTCCCACTCCCATGGCCTTGTTGGTGTACGGAGCCGGTGTGGAGCAGGAGGGACATGATCTGGTTGGTGTGACAGGGCCTGGAAGGAGAGGCAGCGCTGTTTAGGCATTTGGAGTTGCACACTCAGCATGCAAAGGTGTCATGTGTGCGCTTAGGGTATGGCTGAGAGCAGGCGGTTGAGTTTCGGATAGACATTGCTTAGAGGGTGGCTACAACCTCAGACTGTAGTGTGATGTGGGTAATGCAAGGACATGAGGGTCGTGAAATGTGCACGTTGCATGTGCTGACGGTCCTGCCTTTGGCACCGCGTGTACCCAACAGTGGCACAGACAAGGTGATGACAGACAAGTGAATGGCTGGAGGTAGGCAGGGAGGAGCATCTTTGAGGCATGTGTGTTGCCGAATCCCGCCACTTTGTGGGCCCTTGCTGCAGGGGCCGCAGCAGCAGGTGGTATGTCCTTGAAACTATGCCAAAAGTAGCACACAAAGACAAGGATGTCAGAAAGGACAAATGCAACAGGTGTAAGTAAAGGAAGGAGTGTCCGGTTACCCATGGAACACCCAGAGAAAATGGATTCACAATCACCAAAGATGACTGACACAGGATCAGGAAACAGAAGGCCGAGCCGCGCACAGGAGACACACCCTCAGCAGGCGTTGACGGCCCGTCGTGGGGACCAACATGCCCATATACATACACAACCATGGACTTCATGCACAATAGAGATTCTGACCCATGAAGACCTGCATGCATGTAGCCAAACTACACATAGCCTCATATGCACAATCTTTGACAACTATGCCAGAGATGCCGCATGCAAAGTGGCAAGAGACCTGCATTGACAGAGATGAGGCACCTTGGAGCGTGAGGAACCCCTTTATTACTCAGGCTCACACTAAGGGAAAAGCATCAATATGAACAGGCACACAGGTCATTTGGCTGAACATGTGGGACCTACACTGGACACCCCCTTCACAACACAGATGTAGTAAATCCTAATGGCCTGGCACACAAGTTAAGGAGATGCGCCAAATACCCCCTTCTGCACACGGAGAGGCTGCAATTCCCCATTGAGCCTGTTATGGGATGTCCCACACCATGTCCACCCGTAGCATCCCGTATGTTTCTGAGGGAAGTTATACACACATTGATGCCTTCATCAGAATCCACTAACCATTAGAGATGACTGTCACGAAGGTAGACTATCAATTCATGGGAGTCATGCTACATGTCATGTGCCCCATGGTGAGTCGACATGTATGCATGGTAACCCAACATGCACAGGAGCAGTCCCCACACATTCCAAACACCTAACAACCCCAAAATGCCTTGCTGCAATCCGCACCCAAAATGACTTTTCCACATGTCCGTGCATGGAATGCTGATTCAGCACACGTTGCAATACTCATGAGGAATAGCAGGAGGCCAATGATGACACGACCAGACAACATTAAACCAGATTGGTCGCACACTGCTACACCTACCAGGCGTGTTCCCCCAATGAAAATGGTCCCTGAAGGTCAGCGTCGGCGGATACACCTATGCTCGAGTGTGAATGCAAGTATGCGTGGTGTGTGCCATCCCTGGACACGTGTTTCGAGGTAGTTGCCTCTCGTCAGCAGGGAGTAGGAAAATGTGTGGGGTTGCTGTGTAAGCTGCTAAAATCGTTATCAGGTCTAGTACCTCTCGTAGCGCGCAGGTGCGTAACCATGAGTCCGTCGACTCCACCGGCTCAAGGGAGCCTGAATATAAAGTTAAACCAGATTGGTCGCACACTGCTACACCTACCAGGCGTGTTCCCCCAATGAAAATGGTCCCTGAAGGTCAGCGTCGGCGGATACACCTATGCTCGAGTGTGAATGCAAGTATGCGTGGTGTGTGCCATCCCTGGACACGTGTTTCGAGGTAGTTGCCTCTCGTCAGCAGGGAGTAGGAAAATGTGTGGGGTTGCTGTGTAAGCTGCTAAAATCGTTATCAGGTCTAGTACCTCTCGTAGCGCGCAGGTGCGTAACCATGAGTCCGTCGACTCCACCGGCTCAAGGGAGCCTGAATATAAAGTTAAACCAGATTGGTCGCACACTGCTACACCTACCAGGCGTGTTCCCCCAATGAAAATGGTCCCTGAAGGTCAGCGTCGGCGGATACACCTATGCTCGAGTGTGAATGCAAGTATGCGTGGTGTGTGCCATCCCTGGACACGTGTTTCGAGGTAGTTGCCTCTCGTCAGCAGGGAGTAGGAAAATGTGTGGGGTTGCTGTGTAAGCTGCTAAAATCGTTATCAGGTCTAGTACCTCTCGTAGCGCGCAGGTGCGTAACCATGAGTCCGTCGACTCCACCGGCTCAAGGGAGCCTGAATATAAAGTTAAACCAGATTGGTCGCACACTGCTACACAACAGTGGCACAGACAAGGTGATGACAGACAAGTGAATGGCTGGAGGTAGGCAGGGAGGAGCATCTTTGAGGCATGTGTGTTGCCGAATCCCGCCACTTTGTGGGCCCTTGCTGCAGGGGCCGCAGCAGCAGGTGGTATGTCCTTGAAACTATGCCAAAAGTAGCACACAAAGACAAGGATGTCAGAAAGGACAAATGCAACAGGTGTAAGTAAAGGAAGGAGTGTCCGGTTACCCATGGAACACCCAGAGAAAATGGATTCACAATCACCAAAGATGACTGACACAGGATCAGGAAACAGAAGGCCGAGCCGCGCACAGGAGACACACCCTCAGCAGGCGTTGACGGCCCGTCGTGGGGACCAACATGCCCATATACATACACAACCATGGACTTCATGCACAATAGAGATTCTGACCCATGAAGACCTGCATGCATGTAGCCAAACTACACATAGCCTCATATGCACAATCTTTGACAACTATGCCAGAGATGCCGCATGCAAAGTGGCAAGAGACCTGCATTGACAGAGATGAGGCACCTTGGAGCGTGAGGAACCCCTTTATTACTCAGGCTCACACTAAGGGAAAAGCATCAATATGAACAGGCACACAGGTCATTTGGCTGAACATGTGGGACCTACACTGGACACCCCCTTCACAACACAGATGTAGTAAATCCTAATGGCCTGGCACACAAGTTAAGGAGATGCGCCAAATACCCCCTTCTGCACACGGAGAGGCTGCAATTCCCCATTGAGCCTGTTATGGGATGTCCCACACCATGTCCACCCGTAGCATCCCGTATGTTTCTGAGGGAAGTTATACACACATTGATGCCTTCATCAGAATCCACTAACCATTAGAGATGACTGTCACGAAGGTAGACTATCAATTCATGGGAGTCATGCTACATGTCATGTGCCCCATGGTGAGTCGACATGTATGCATGGTAACCCAACATGCACAGGAGCAGTCCCCACACATTCCAAACACCTAACAACCCCAAAATGCCTTGCTGCAATCCGCACCCAAAATGACTTTTCCACATGTCCGTGCATGGAATGCTGATTCAGCACACGTTGCAATACTCATGAGGAATAGCAGGAGGCCAATGATGACACGACCAGACAACATGCGCAAGAACCTGTGGATGACAGACACACAAGCAGTCAGCTAAAAGATTGTTATCCGCATACATGGTCATTTACTCTACAGGAATAATGTTATCACCGTGCGATCATAAAAATTAGGGTCACAGCTAAAATGATTGGAATTACATCATCACTCGAGTGACACATCAGAACCCACATCTAAGTCACTTAGCATACAGTCAGCTGGACACACACATTGCAACACATGCCGCACAAGGCTCCAAGCTTGCACACTCAGACCCAGTGACTCACCATTATGAGAAGAAGTTGCGTATGAGCTGACTCCGGATATCCTCCTCCTCCTCCTCCTCTTCCTCCTCCTCCTCACTTGCCTCGTGACCAAGCCCTTCATCCTCCACGGGTGGATGTTCCTGCTCATGCTGCTCCAGGATGAGTGGCACTGCCTTCTCCACTGCCATGTTGTGCAGCATGCAGCACACGAGGAAGATTTTGCAGACCTTCACCGGTGCATTTGGGAGGGACCCGCCTGTCTTGTGAAGGCACTGGAATCGGCTCTTCAGGAGTCCAAACGTCCTCTCAATCACTCGCCTGGTCTGCCCGTGTGCATCGTTGTAACGGTGATCTGCAGCTGATCTGGGGTTGCGGAGGGGCGTCATCAGCCATGGCATGTTGGGATAGCCAGAGTCCCCTACATGGAAACATCATATAAAAAAGTGGGTCAGGAGATGCCGTAAGATACAAAGATACCGCAAAACACAGGACAAACAGAGTATACCCACCAACAAGACATGCTCGTTCGTTGTGCAGCCGCAGCATCATTTCTGGCACCCTGCTACGCCTCATGATGTAGGCATTGTGTGCTGACCCTGGAAAACGTGCACAGACATGGGAAATCAGCATGTTAGCAAGACACACCACAAGGGCATTTATAGAGTGGTAATGTTTAGGGTTGCGATAGGCGACCTCCTGTGCCTGTGGTGGTACAAAAGCCATATGTGTCCCATCAAGGGACCCAATGACATGGGGCATCCCTCCCAGGGCATAGAAATAACCCTTGACACCTGTCAATTCCTCAGGAGTCGGAAAATGGATGAATTCATTCAGGTGCTCCAACATGGCTGCCAAAACATCATGCAGGACACGGCTGAACATCATCTGGGACATGCCACCAAAATCAGCTATGGTGAATTGAAACGTACCTGTGGCAAAAAAATGTAGGGCTGCCATCACCTTCATCTTGGGGGTCAGCGCAGTAGGATAACTGTGTCGCGGTTGGAGGTGTGGTGCCAGCCTGTTTGTCAGGTCCATAATCAACTGTTGGGTGAATCTGTAACGGCGTATGCAGTCACGTTCCCTCAGGGCACCCAAGTCTGGCATTGGTCTGGGGACAGGCGGTGCCCTGCAGAAATTGTGAATAAATAACGAAGAGTTAGAACATAACAACATCAATGTCAATGAACTGAGCACATGCTCAACTGCTAATACACATCTGCTAAATACAGAGTCTGGTCTGTGCAATACATCCAGGACACGTATGCCAGCCAGGTGATACTCCTACGAAAAGCCAGCTACACCCATTGATTGGCAAGTGTACATGACATGCCCTAAAATGAGCTGTGGGCCAGTGTCAGTGAATAGCCAGAGAAATCACAAGAGTGACATACATCCACATTTCAGCATTTTAAGGATGTCATCTCATACAGACAGCTGACGGCAAGCTAGACGCACAGATCACATGGAAGGTCAAATGAACAGATCACACACATTGCGATGAAGGGGTACGCGTGAAAACAGAAAACACAGACATTAAGACGATGCAGATATGTCCTTATGTCAAAATATCAAGTTTGATGCATACAGACACACGTTATGTGGAAATCCACATGTGGCATGGTGTGCGTAGATGTGTGCCATGCCCATCTAGACACAGACACATGTTGGATGCAGGAACAGTAGATGCAGTGGACGGGACACCAACAGCAAGCTCATGGGAACACATGACACACACATGACATAGTCACATCGGTGCACGCTGGTCGTTAAATGTAAGTTGTCAGTGTCCCTGTCCCTGGCATCAGGGGACAGTTGCGGGTGGTGGTGACTGTGCCATACCAGTGATGCTGTGTGTGACATGTTTGTACTACATGCACACATGTGCAAAGTGTGAAGGGGAAGTGTGCCACATAGTGCCCCATCACACATGACATGTGTACACAGGTCATCACACATCAATTGTGCAAATACATGAGGAGACATGTGCAATATCACTGCCTGACACACCTAGGCCCTGCACATGTAGGACAGCAATGACAATGACTTGATGTACATCCTTCTGCGGGTCTGAGACCTCCATTCCTTTTGTGTGGGCATCCTATCAACAGTGTAAGCATGTGAAACGCACCGTACACATGCTCTGAGGGCATGTGTACGGTCCATATCACTAGAGTTGTGTGCCCGTAGGAGCACTCGTGGTACGGACCGTATACACGTACGTGTACTACCAGTGCCTACACGTACGTGTAGGCACTGTGAGTACACATATGTGTAGGCACTGGTAGTACACGTACGGGTACGTGTACTACCATTGCGGACACGTACGTGTAGGCACTGGTAGTACACATACCCGTACGTGTACTACCATTGTACTACCAGTGCCTACACGTACGTGTCAAAGGCGCTGTGCAACTGGTGCCATAGGGGTACGTGTGAAACGCACCGTACCTGTGTGTGGATTTGAAAATTACATAGGGGACACATAAGGGATAAGTATTAGGCACTAGATGCATGCTGGTTGTCATGGGTACAGAGTTTTCTGTTCAAATTTTCCATCAGGTGGCCTGGAAAAGTCAGTTGGCCACAAAATACTATGTTTCAAAGTGGTTGTTGACTTGACATGATTCTGATTTTTTGAACGATTCAAATGCTGTCACTGGTGTATGTGGAAAGGGATTGGAGTAAACGTAAGATGCGAATGAATCTGACCAATCACTATGTACTCCTCCAAATGAATGCCCCTCAGCAAGACAGATATAAGTCAGCCAGAACCCATGAGAGGGCACTTGCCTGCACAAGTTTCCTGTCGACAACACTGCTGCTGTCCGTGCTTCCTCTGGCACCATGTCAAGGTCTGTGGAGAGGGCCCAGCCATTCACACAGGAGGAGATTGCTGGATGTCATCCTCTCACAGTACCCCAGCCTGTATGGGAGACCAGGGGAGCAGGTGAGTGCTGACTCCACTAGCTTTGACTGTGCACCTTTTTTGTGACTGTCACTTCTGGCATTGTGTCAATGTGTGACAGACATGCAATGTTGTTTAGAGTGGGTCCCAGGGGGGGAATGGCTTATGTCTCCCATTCAGAGAATGATGTAGTTCATGTGTGCACTCCTCACTTGCATTGTGCTTACTGTGACATTCACTGCATAGTGCATAACACATTCAGCCTGGCTAATCCTTTGTGGCATTTTTTGTCTATTGTCCTGAGGTCATTCAGTGGTCCCCCTGGTGTGACAGGTGACTGTTCCCACAGATGTGTGTGAGTTGAGTGGAGCTGTGGTGAGAGTGTCCAAGTGATGTGTACGCCCCCTGGACATTGATGTGTGTGAATGTTCCTTGTCATGTTGGTGAGTGTCTATGTGAAGTGTTGCACCACAGCTGCATGGAGGAGGCAACAGCTCTACCCATCTGATGTGAGAAGTAAGCTGTGCTGTGTGTCTGACTTGCTGAGCTAGCCCCACACCTGTGACACCCCACAGGCAAGTGGCACATGTGCAGAGTGAGGTTTGTATCCACTGTTGCCAATGGCATGTGATTGATCTGTGCCTGTGTGTGTCTGTGTACTCTGCTGAGGTTGCGTCAGTGGCCTGGGGCATGTAACTGCTTGGAGGTGCTGTCCATCAGCCTGGTGTCTCTTGTGATGCACAGTGTGTGCCCTGTTCATGGAGTGTGTCGCACCCCTCATGCCACCTGTGTACTTTACATGCCATGTAGTGCATTGAGGCTTCCACAGAGGCCAATGTCCATATGACTAAGATGCAATTCCTTGGCAGCATCCTATGCCCTGTTCAACATTTCAAAGATGTTCAAATGTGTGTCTCTCTGACATGGAGCAGGTGTAGTGATGTTGTCTCACTTTGTCATCCGCATAGGTAACTGCCTACGCCAAGGGGGAGATCTGGAAGCAGGCCGTCAGGGCCGTGAGATCGGTGGAGGGTCGCAGTCGGCTCCAAGCACAAGTGAGAAAACGGTGGCAGGACATCCGGTGCTGGACCCGGAGGATCGCCCGAGTCCTGCTGGAGGACTCACCTCCACGCCGCCACGGCGGGCGCCGACGCCTGACCCACCAGATGAAGCGTGTCCTGGCGGTGGTCTTCCCTGAGATGGATGGGTGGTTACAGGAGAAACAGCAGCAGCAGCAAGGGGGTAGATACATGTGTGTTTGTTGTGTGTCACCAGCTTTTGGAAGTGCTCAGTTGCCTGGATACCCTGCCAGGGTTTATATGTGCAGTGCATATCCTTTTCCCCCAAGTCAACCGGTGCTGTTCTTCCTCTCTTCCCCTCCTTGACATGTGTTCCCTGGTCTGTGTGTAAACACTATTGCACATGGTCATCTAGGCTGCCAGTTAATCCACGTGCACATTGCTTTCTGCATCATGTGTGGGGGTGGTCTGTGACATGTGTTGGTACCTTGCCTGTGCCCTGTCCTGTTCAGTCATTTGGGGGTCCATATTTGTTGGCACTGAGGCTGAGTCTCAACATAGGAGTGTGAGGATTCAAATTAACAGACTTGCAGCATGCAGGACCGATGTTGTGGCCTCAGACATGATGTGCATGAGTGGGAGATATGCATAGTGCCGGGACGTTTGCTCATGTTACAGTCAGATCATTCCAGGACCATGGAGCAGTGTGCCCACTACAGTCCCCTGAGACACCCTTGCCTCTGATTCATGTGTGTCATCCAACACTGTGCCCATTCTCTGTGTGTTCAGCATAGGTTGGCCTCTGTGGCATTGTTCCCTGGACTCATTTGAATTAATGTAAAGTGTGCTACATGTGTCCACTGGACAGGGTGACCCCATTTGGCTTGTGCATCCTCACACTGGGCAGTGCCTGTGTGTCTATGTACAACTATCTGTTGATGGTTGTTTGTCACAAATATGTGTTAGCAGCCTCACGAGGTGATGTGGAGTACATTTGGGATTTCTTGATGCACCTTTTAGTAAACCCAGATTAAGAGGTGTAACTTCTTGATCTGTCTCAATCACATTGTGTCAGGTATGGGGGGTTTGTGCGGCAAGGTCTACATGTCCAAACCTTATGGCTCCTTGCCAGGTCTGACCTGTGTGTGATAATTGTCTGGACAGACATTCAACATGCAGTGACCCAGTCATGTTGTGCAGGGTTTAATTTTAGTGATTTGCTGCATGTGTCAAAAGTTAAAATACATGATTCCTGCTCTTCCATTTTTGGCACCAGTGTGTGGTCCAGATGCTACGTAGTTCGTTCTTTGTGTGGTTACATCTGTGTGGACATTCTTGCTTGCCATGAGTGTGTCTCCTCAGTGCAGGTGCTCCTTATTCCGACACAATTGCAGGCCCATTATCTTATGCATTGTCCTGTGTTTGGACATGTGTGCCACTCCACATGACAGACAGTGGGTCAGATGTGTTGCCAACTGTGTCATCATGGTACGGATGGCCATGTGACAGGTGGCATGATTAAAGTTGTTAGTCAAGAAGTCTTGTACCCTGGCACTCACTACACTTGTCAACATGTCTTCATGTTTTCAATGCTTGACTTTGATGTTTTGTTGTGTAGGACAATAATGTGCCTGCATGACAGATGTCTCCCACAGAAGTGCACAAGAAACCACCTTTACACTTTCAGGGGACACGCTGGCACATATTAAAGAAAGGCACAGTTCGAATAACACTTTTTTAAAGGTAATACATATCCATATTCCCACAGTGTGGTGGCATTTGGGTAAGTCCTTGGTTGTTGCTGATACCACCTTACGAGTGTCAAGTCATCCAGACTGCCGTGGGGCCATGTATATGTACTTACTGAAACCCCATTTCTTTTTAACAGTGGCTTGTTTGAATAAGGCTGGCAGCTCATACAATGACTGTGTAAATGTAGTTTTGTGTGCACCTCCTTGTGTGACTTCTTTTATACAGGCACATGTGTGTTCTGTTCACAAAGTGGCACATTCACACATTCTAAACATGTAGATTGTGTAAAGCGTTGTGACGCAACGGATCGACTTTGCGAAAGTCCCAGTCCTTCCGAGCTGCAACACATGTGATTACTTACCACTATGCGGCCGGGGGCCACGGAAGCAATCTCAGACCAACTTCAATGCCTGCCTCATTAATTGCAGATCTCTAGTTAAGCATGCCACGGAAATGTGGTCCCTTCTAAGTGACGGGTCCTGGGATGCCAGGTTTCTTACTGAGACCTGGCTTTCCCCGGACACAGTGACATCTATCTCTTGCCATTCCATCTGGTTTTAAGATGTGCCACATTAACCATGAGGGGGGCAAGAGGGAGGGCGGTGTGGCCATTATCCTGAGAGACACTTGGGATTTGGTGTCCTCCTCCCCTTCGTTTGGGGACGGCATTGAAGGTCTTTTTTTCTGCATTCAGTTAAATCCCTCTTTCTCTCTGGCGGGCACCCTTATTTACAGACCTCCTGACTGCTCGGCAACGACTCTCCAGAATTTATGTAGCCTTATTGTTCAACTGTCTGTCAAATACACAAACTTTATGGTATTAGGCGATTTCAATTTACATGTGGATGACGGTAGCTGCTCACAAGCCGCTCACTTGGTATCCTCCTTAGAAGGTGCCAACCTTATTCAACTGGTGTCTGCTCCCACACATACAGCAGGTCACACGTTGGACCTTGTTTTCACCACCCTTGCCAATGTTGCGATAGCGCCTCCCTCCCCTCTAATCTGGTCCGATCATTATCTGATCCCTCTTAGTTTTCCATTGCCTGTCCTTAAACAAACTAAAGGCCCTCACTTCATCTATAAGAGAAATTTGAAAAATTTAAACGTTGCAGAATTATGCGATACCATACAGGCTACCCCTCCCAGCCTGTCTTCAGACCCAAATGCCGATGCTATTTCAGGGCATAAATGGATTGCAACGGCAGTGGACTCCGTTGCCCCGGCAAGAATTGTTAAATCCGCAAGACTATCTCCCACGGCCCCCTGGTTCTCACTCTCCCTCAAAAAATCCAGGAGCGAATGCAAGAAACTTGAACGCGTGTGGAGAGTATCTATGATGACCAAACCAAGACATCTTACAAAAAGGCCTTAAAAGCCTTCCATAGGGACATTAAAATCGCTAAGAGAGACTACTTTGCTAACCGTATCTTAAATGCTGACCACTCTGGCTGCGAGGTGTTTAAAGTAGTGAAGTCTTTTTTCAATCCCACGGCAATAGAGTCCAAGCTGTCTCCCTCTCCCACCGTATGTAATTCTATTGCTCACCACTTTGACAGCAAAATTCTAAAGGTCTATGACTCTTTTGTCCCGCAGACATCAACCGTAAAATCAGATTCTCCCCTTTCAAAGTCCATGGTTCCAACCTTTAGTCATTTTTCACCTATAACCTCCAAGGAAGCACTAACAACGATTCATAATTGCCATTCTGGAGCTCCAGACGACCCGTGCCCGCCCATACTGTGGAAAAGTCTCTCTGCTCCCCTAACGGACACGCTTCTCCAGCTATGGAATTCCTCGCTGTCTTCAGGCATTTTCCCCGACCTATGGAAACATGCCACACTCCTTCCTCTAAAAAAGAAACCTAATGGGGACCCGGACGACCTTGGCAACCTTAGACCCATCTCCCTTCTCCCCGCTCCGGGTAAAATGCTTGGGAAATTAGTTCAGCGACAAATGACCACTTTTATTGAGCATAGCGGAGCTCTTCATGACACACAATCAGGCTTTAGGGCAGGCTTCAGCACAGAGACTGCCCTTCTTGAAGTTGCTGAGTCAATAAGATGGTCGCTGGATTCAGGAGCCTCTTCTTTACTTGTGCTCCTGGATCTGTCAGCGGCCTTCGATACAGTGGACCACTCCATTATGGTCAAGAGATTACAGGGTGCTGGATTTGATGGTAAGGCGCTGGCCTGGGTTTCCTCCTTCCTGTGTGGTCACACGCAGAAGGTCGCCCTCAGGCCTTTCGAGTCGTCACCCCTTCCGCTGTGGTGCGGAGTTCCTCAGGGCTCTGCCCTGAGCCCACTACTTTTTAATCTCTATTTGGCCCGACTCTTCTCATTAATCAACAACTGGGGTGTGAAGGTGATCTCCTACGCTGATGACACCCAGCTGTTCTTCTCTTTTATGGAGCAGTCCGTTGAGGCTTTCAAAAATTTCAAAGGCTGCCTGCGTGATATAGCCATCTGGATGAACACCAACAAATTAAATCTTAACGCAGGAAAGACCGAAGTTATGTTCTTCGGTGCGGGTTATACCCCTGATGCGGACCTATGGTGGCCGGAGGAGATGGGTCCGCCTCCCTCCCCCGCCAATTGCATTCGTAATTTGGGTGTAAGATGGGAGCCGGATCTTTCTCTCCTGGCTCAAATTCAGCAGGTTTCCGCTACCTGTTTTAGATATCTAAAAAACTTACGGAAAATTTTGCACCTCCTCCTGGAGGACTGTAGGAAAATAGATGTCCATGCCACAGTCACGTCCAGATTGGACTATGCAAATGGCCTCTACTTGGGCCTCCCTAAATATGCCATCCAACGCCTGCAGTCGGTTCAGAATGCGGCTGCGAGACTGGTCCGACGGATTCCTTTCCGACAACATGTCTCTCCGCACCTCCGACTGCTCCATTGGCTGCCGGTGGAAAAAAGAATCATCTTCAAGGCACTGACCGTGGCCTACAGGGCCCTGCATGGAAACTTTCCACGTTATCTGAAGGACAGATTATGTCCCTACAAGCAGGAGCGGTCGTTACGCTCCAACTCGCTCAACTTACTTCATCCATCCCGGTTTAGAAAATCACGACGGGGTGGAAGATCTTTCACGGTCAATACAACCTCACTCTGGAACCACCTGCCCAGCCATCTACGACTGGCAACTTCAGAATCTTGTTTTCGGCAAGCTCTGAAAACTTGGCTCTTTGGCGCAGCTTAACTGGTTTCCTTTGGAGGCCGGCCATCTCACCTTGGTATGCTATCTAGCTCCCTTTACTGTCAGCGCCGGGACACCCCTGTTTGGGGTAGCTGTCGCGCTCTACAAGCTCCAATATTATTATTATACCCAAGGGATCACAATGTATTTCGTTTGGGTTTCCAAAGTACTCACAGGTCTCTGATTGTGGGGACACCTTCAGCATTGCGGTCTGTTATTTAGCCTTGGGTGAACTAATACTGTTTCGTTCACAGTAAACAAGAGGTGGCATGCCTTCATAGTATTGCTGTGCTCAACTGTTCCCAGACACTAGCTTCTCAGTATAATTCGATATCAAGTCATTTGCTGTTGTGTCCTAAGTGGCATGGTGGGTCAACCAACTGGGGAGTGCAGGGCTTACATATGTGCGGAGTAATGTAGATGTTACTCATGATGCTTTTCCTGATATGCACTGTGACCTGTTTTGTTTGGACTCATGTGTCAGATGTATACAGGTGATTGATTATTTTCTGTATCTTCACCTTGCCCACAGCATCATCGGAGGACACCGAGGGAGACACCTGCACGGACCTTGAGGAGGGATCCAGCACCGGTGCCACCACTGCTGGCGAGTCTGCGGGAGCAAGTGGCACGGAGGGCGAGGGGAGTCAGGCGGAGGACCTGTCTGGTGGCGACACCGACTACGATGCTGACGGGTCTGAGGCTAAACTCCTCGAGGGGGAGGAGGCTGCTACAACACCTAGCAGCAGCACAACATCTGTCACCGCCTCCTCCATTCCCATCACTGCCCTCCCAATTGCTCCGGTCCCTTCTGTCCGTGCAGGGCACCACCGTGTCTCCTTCTTCGCGTGCCCCTGTCCCTCCTGCTGCCCTCACTGCAGAGTCTGTGGACATTCAGCAGCAGTTGCAGGTTGGCCATCGATGCTGAATGTCCTCCATGGCCACACCAGACTGCTGACACAGATGGTGTCGTTCATGGAGGGCATGTCAGCCGCGATGTCTGACCAACGGATGCCGCTGAGGTCCATGGACTCTTCACTGACGGCAGCAGAGAGTCTCCTGCAGTGCTTCGTCCCCCCCTACCCCTGCACCATCCACACTTCCCACTCCCATGCCTGTCCCATGCACACCCAGACATTCCCAAGCACGCACCCCACCAGACACAGGCAAGCACACACCTCCTGGCACGCACACTCAGGGGGATAAAGGCACACCCACTGGGTCTGGGGCACACAGGCATACACGCAGCCACAGTCTGAGTCCGCATGCCTTACTACCCAGTCCCTCCAAAGACACTCCCCTTGGCTCCCCTGCCACACAGTCAGACAAGGAGAGCTACTTGGCTGTGCTGGGCCTCAGCCCCACTGGCTCACCAGCCCGCAAACGGGCAAGGCGCTCCCCGGTTAGGGGAGTTGATCCCCCCCCCTGTCCACCCCCTCCCCCAGTAGCGCTGCACCCCATCCCTCTGACCCCACCCCCTCCTTTGTGCCTGTGGTTTCTTCCGGTGCAGGGGATACTCTGGACGACCTGGCAGAAGTGTGCAGCACCGAGCTCACCTCCACCTTTGGCGCTGCCCCACCCCCTGTGGTGGAGGCGTCCAGCCCTGCACTCACCACACCTACCATTCCACCTTCTGTCCCTGCGGTGCCTGGTCCTTCCCCACATGATGCCCCCCCCAGTTGACGAACCTGAGGGTTCTAATGTGCAGGCAAGCTAGGGGAGACACGTGCCCATGTGTCCCCCAAAGTACTTCGATTCTGGACTGGCCATTGGCCTTTGTATATAGTGTTGTTGATACAATTTTTATCTTATGCTGATTAAAGCATTTTCTTTTGACTTTGCACACTATTGCATTTCAGGTATTGTTGTTGGTGCTGATGCTCCAGGAGTTGGGGTTGTGGTAATGTGCTATGTTTCGGGCAAAGGTTTGAGTCTGATGGTCAGCAGGTGGCCCATGGGATCTGCGTGCCATCACAAGGTCTCTGCAAAGGATCTTTGGTTGTGTGTTACTTGTTTTTTGAGACATTGTACCAAGGTGTGTCCCTTCCTCCGTGGCACCTGACACCTTCCCTGCAGAGAGTTGCACAATTGTTGTGCTGACCTGTTTATACATTCCCTTTGTTGGTGACGGATCCCTTCAACTATGGCCATGCCTGCTCAGCAATGTCTCCGGCTGCATCGTCTGTGCCATCCTTGCTAGTCGCTGTACTTGTGTATTGAGTATGTTGCCATGCCTTCAGGGAGTAATTCTCCCTTTTCCGCACTATGCATGTGTGTAATCCCAGCCTAGCACACATATGGTACTTGTTCTGCAGGGTATTTGGGCACCTGACTGACAATTGTGGCCATTGTATCTGTGGGAACTCCACCCTATTCCTTCCATGAGAGACAACATCTTGGTGGCTGTCCCAGCACCTGTACATTCCTATCAGTCCTGGGATGTGCGTGACAGTGTGTGTTCCCTTTGGCTCTCTTAGTTTAATAGGCATTGACATGACTATACAGTCTTGTGGCATGATCTCTGTGTGTGTATTGTGCTGCATCCGCCAGGGGTGGGTATGCATGTGTCATTTGTCCTCACACCCACATGTGGTGTGTCATGCAGTGGGGGAAGGACATCTATCCTCATGGGAGTGGGACACTGCTGTCAGTGATGTGTTGTTATGGCACTTTCGACATAGTCGCAAATTAGGGATGCGTACATTCACCCATGGAGTTGTGGTCATCTGATATTGATGTACACACCCCATGTCTCTGTCCACTGCTGGGAGTGATAGGCACCCACCCCTCACATGTCTCTGTCCATTGCTGGGAGTGATAGGCACCCACTGCTCACATGTCTCTGTCCACTGCTGGGAGTGATAGGCACCCACCCACATGTCTCTGTCCACTGCTGGGAGTCCTCTGCACCCACCCCCATGTCTCTGTCCACTGCTGGGAGTCCTCTGCACCCACCCCACACATGTCTCTGTCCACTGTTGGCATTCCTCTGCACCCGCACCTCACATGTCTCTGTCCACTGATGGGAGTGATAGGCACCCACCACTCACATGTCTCTGTCCACTGCTGGTATTCCTCTGCAACCACACCTCACATGTCTTTGTCCACTGCTGGGAATCCTAGGCAACCACCCATCCACCCACCCGCACCCTTGGTGCAGTACACTGCTGTCCTGGCCATACACCCCCACCAATGTACTGGTTATATGCTGCACCAGGCCCTAAACCAACATTCGTGGCGTGTGTACGCCTTGTCTCACAAATGTACTGGTGCCCTAGGGGTACGGGTGATGCGGTCCATACCCCCGCATTCATCGGTTGGGTACGGTCCGTACCACGCGTACCCCTACATCACCACTGCAATGGTGGTACGGACCGTACCCACGCTCTGAGGGCGTGGGTACGGTCCGTACCACACGTACCCCTACATCACCACTACAATGGTGGTACGGACCGTACCCACGCTCTGAGGGTGGGTACGGTCCGTACCACCATTGTAGTGGTGATGTAGGGGTACACGTGGTACGGACTGTACCCACGCTCTGAGGCCGTGGGTACGGTCTGTACCACCATTGTAGTGGTGATGTTGGGGTACGCATGGTACTGACCGTACCCACGCTCGTACGGTCCGTACCACGCGTACCCCTACATCACCACTACAATGGTGGTACGGACAGTACCCACGCTCTGAGGCCGTGGGTATGGTCCGTACCACCATTGTAGTGGTGATGTAGGGGTACGCGTGGTACGGACCGTACCCACGCTATGAGGGCGTGGGTACGGTCCGTACCACACGTACCCCTACATCACCATTGCAATGGTGGTACGGACCGTACCCACGCTCTGAGGGCGTGGGTACGGTCTGTACCACGCGTACCACTACATCACCACTGCAATGGTGGTACGGACCGTACCCACGCTCTGAGGGCGTGGGTACGGTCCGTACCACGCGTACCCCTACATCACCACTACAATGGTGGTACGGACCGTACCCACGCCCTCAGCGCATGGGTACAGTCTGTCCCACCATTGTAGTGGTGACGGGTACACGTAGACGTCCACTTCCGTTGTGGCGGTACGCAAGGATTGGTGGACACGCTCCCCGAAGTGACCAGAGCCTGGAGGTAATGTATGTACAGAATATAGTTTTTTAAAATTGGGTAGGGGTTATGTTTCCTGCCCCTCGCCCCCCCCCTTTGCCCCTGGGTGTTGTTCTGACCTTCTGCGGTGTGCGCGGCGGTTTTGGTGCACCAGGTCGTAGGCTAGGAGGGCCGGGATGACACGTAGGATGGGGTCCATGGCTGTCCGTCGCGTACCGGTGCTCCTTCTTCGCGTCGTACTCAATTTCCCGTGAGTTTTTGGCTGCCGTAAAATATTAGCCGTGCGGAGTGACGTAGGCACGAATCGTACTTGCTGGTCCGTAAAACGCTGCCTGACTCTGTCCGGGCGTCACGTACGCGATGTCCCGGATCGGAATTGTGGGTATTTTTTCACCGCACATAGTTTTTTGCGATTCGTACGGAAATGGTATTTCTGTAAGAATCGTACTTGCTGCTTTGTAAGGAGGATTTTCCGGGTACGAGTCGTATGGAGAATACGCTCCGTACGACCATTCGTACCCGGGTTTTACAGGATCGGAATCGGCACCTAAATGTAATTTATTTTGTGAAAAATAATCTTAGTATTTAATATATTTGAAATATATTATTTATATATATTTTTAAATCGATATTTTTTACATCTATATTTTTTACCTCAATATTTTGGAGTTGATATTTTTGGACTTACCTGTTAAAGTATGGGAGTCGATATTTTGCAGTCTATATTTTTTTCTCGATATTTAGAACATCGATGTTTGTGACATCGATATTCTGTCAGTGAACCTCTGCAGACATGCCTCCCTCTGAAAGGGCCTCTCTTCCTGTGGCTGAAACAGATCTTGATGGGCTGTATGTACGTGGAGCACAGGGAGGGGTAGATGCAGGTGGAAAGGCCCTGCAGAGGGTGGTGTTGATGCCCTGCAGCCCCATAACCAGGGAAGCGATGTTGGTGTTGATGCTGCCACCTCTTAGTATATGTCCCTCTGCAGCTGCTTCATCTCTAGATTTCTTTAAGTACCTGGCCCATCCTGTCCTGAGAGTCCTGATAGGCTCCCAAGAATTGGGTGATGGTGGCCTAGGTGACAGTGGCGTCAATCAGCAGCCCATAGTCACTCTCTCACAAACCCTACCCACACAGGCCTGTGCCCTTGACGCAGGCTGCACCCTCCCACTGATTCCTGGTTCCTCAGTGACTGTTTTGGTGATTGACACCTCAGAAACCAATAATGGGGGCACAAGATGTTGCTGACTGTGCTAGGTACACAGGTTGGGGAGGCAGTGGTTGGCTGTGTTATTGCAGCTGGTGTGTTGTTGTGGGCTTAGTGAGCCCAATGTATGCCGTCCACCCAGGTTGACCAGATGGGCCAAGAAGGATATCCACATCCACCTATCCAGGAGTGTTGTCAGATCTGAAGGCTTGATCCTGGAGTGGAGTTGAAGTCTGTTCAGTGGCCAAGCTCTACCCGGGTGATCTGCCAGATAGACCTGTTGAGAAATAGAGAACATTGTTATTGGTGGAAGTGTTGCATTGTTTGTGTCACAGTAAGTAGAGAAATAGGATTAAACCAAATAGGTAGAGATTACTATTGTGATCTATTTGGGTGGTGTTGAAGTTGTTCACCAGACATTTGGAGACATTCACTACATGTAGTAGAATTGAGCAGCTAATTAGATGTGCTGAGATGTTGCATTTCGGATTTAGGGATAAACATGACATCTCCTAAACATTTAAGTGAACACAGTGTAGACGTAACATGTGAATTTGACCATTCCAAGGAAGAGCTGTGTAGAATACAGGCATACACACAACTTTGTTGTATGTGTTGTATTATACATCAAGTGAGCAGTGTAGAGTCAATAGGTCACCTGCCACTTGTAATGACTGAGTCATCTTCATGTCTTGCATATTGTTTAGATACACACTTAGGGGTCGATTCCGATCCGGGTCGGACAGACCTCGGAGAGCTGTTCGAAGCCTTACATTGCGACCGACACGTTCCAGGAGCCGGTCTGTCCGGGCAATGAAGTACGATGCGCATAACTGACACAATTCCGACCGACACGTAGGCTGCGATTCCAGCAGCATTTCCCGTTTGAGCCGTACCTCTGATCGCCGATCTGAGTCGCCCGGAAGCAGTTCCCACAGCAGTTTCCGGCCGGACAAGTACGATGCGCAAATCATAAGCGCCGAACGGGTCGCCACGTACAGCATGTCACAGCATCCGGGAAAGCAGCATATCAGGTACGATTTGCGCCAGAACACAATCCACGGCGATGAGACGGACCAGCTAGCAACGGGTACGAGACGGAGTAACAAGCAGCGTTTACGAGACAAACACATCATGAATCCCATCGCACAGGTCATTCCAGTACTGTCCATCTATGACCGGATCAGGAACAGACGCGGACGGCGCAGACGGTAAGTCAGACACCCACCACACAAACAAACGACACATACCCGCCAAATGTCACACACACACAGGGGATCCATATCCTGTCCACTAGCAACAGGCCACCATAGGGGTTGCATGGCCATCACCACTACCAGCCCCACTCATAGGGGACTTGTTGCCTATCACTACTGCCTCCCCCACTCACAGGGGACCTGTTGCCCATCACTACTGCCACCCCCACCCATAGGGGGTATGTTGCCTATCACTACTGCCACCTCCACTCATAGGGGACTTGTTGCCTATCACTACTGCCACCCCCACTCATAGGGGACTTGTTGCCTATCACTACTGCCACCCCCACTCATAGGGGACCTGTTGCTCATCACTACTGACACCCCTACTCATAGTGGACTTGTTGCCTATCACTACTGCCACCCCCAATCATAGGGGACCTGTTGCCCATCACTACTGCAACACCCACTCATAGGGTGCTGTGTGACTATCAATATCAACACCCACTCACATAGGATATGTGATGCGCCACACATCCATCATACACCAACATTAGGTATGTCAGCAAAATACATCCCCCCTAACATCATGACAAGAGTGTGTAGTCTGTGACAAATGCCCACAACAGTGAATATGACTTCGAACATACAATGTAACTCCCATCACATGTGTGACCAAACACTGAGTGTGGGCCACACAAGTCAAGCATCACAATAGCACTGTGTCAATGTGCATTAACCCCCCCCCCCTCACTGTGTAGAACAAAAGTTAAGTGTGGGGTTCCAAACTGCAGCAAATGTTGAGCATTGTGGTAATGGGGTCTAAACCCCCCATCATCACAGTGACCAAAAGGTAAGTGTCACCATGGTAAAAGCTGCAAATACCAAACAGCGTGTATGATTCTTGGTCCCAACACATGAAACACTTTTGTGGCAAAGTAGTGGTTGTGCCCCATACCCACAGAGATGTGGTGAGGCTAACAGGGCTGTGAAAATAAAACATACTCTCGGCCATGTGCAGACAAGCACCACCCATAGGGACTGACATTACATACAGTGTACAATGACACAAAAGCAGAAGTGACCATCATAATGCGTACACACATCTCGAAAATAGACACACAAATCAATACATCCTATGTAGACTGTAGGTGTCAGGTCACAAACTCCCATTCCAAGGCAGCAATGGGACCTAACAACCAGGATGAATGTGCAGAATGATGAGATATGACTCACAGGGACAGCAGGGAAAATCACCCAAACAACATCCAGCCAATGGCCCACAACAGCAATACCAATGCACTGGTGCAGATGCACAAACACAAACAGGCAACCTCACACTGCTCATCTGACACAACATGTGTGTTTGTGTCTCAGTATCCCCAGGCAACTACACAACACATGAGGGGGGATGAACTAACCCTGGGCGTCGTGCTCCGCTTCGCCCACGGAGTGCACGTAGCGCTGCCTGCTTCGCCGTTTACTAAGTAGGCGAAGCAGGCAGCACTACGCACACACCATAGCGAAGCAGAGCTGCCCGCCACCCGCCACCCACCTCCCGCCCGCCCTAATTTTAAAATAATTTAAAGAAGGTTAAAGGTAAATAAACTACCTTACCTTCAGCGCAGCGTCCAGGGGCTCCCTCTTCTTGCTGACGGTAACTTCTTCATGCAAATGCGCATGCGCGGGCGTCCGCGCATGCGCATTTGCATGAAGAAGTTACCGTCAGCATGTAGAGGGAGCTCCGGGATGCCGCGCTGAAGGTAAGGCGGTTTATATATACTTTTAACCTTCTTTTAATTATTTTAAAATTAGGGCGGGCGGGAGGCGGGCAGCGCGTAGTGGGGCTACGCGGAGCGCGTGAGTGTGCGTAGAGTTTGCAACACTACGCGCTGCTCCACGTAGCCCCACTACGCCCACTACGCCCAGGCTTGGGCTGAACCACAATGACACAGATGTGGACACAGTGCCATACAAAAGTAACCCATTAATTGGGCACCCCTTAGTGGGCAATCAGGCATTGTGAGATGAGAGGGATCCCAACAGACACGTGACACAAGCTGGAATGAACAGCAACTAAAACAGCAAGAGACTGACCCACAAGAGCACTACCCCCAGGGACCATACATTGGGGTGACACAAGCCTCCATGATACGTCCACTGTGATGACAAAGGTAGATGTCGTTCAAACTGTGAAACTCAGACATGTGTCCTGTGCCACAAATGTACATCACACCTACACAAACACAAATCACTCAGCATGGCCCGTCATCCAGGGACAAAAGGGAGGTAGGGGCCGAGCCATGCAAACATTCACATCTGTCCACTCTCAACACCACATACCCTGAACTGCACCAATGTGCATCAGTGAAGCCCACATAGACATGTGACATTGCATATGCACCCATGACAAACACAGTAATGTTGGGAGGATCTAAGGTGCAGAAACTCATCACACAAGGACAGTCTACAACCCTGGTGAATGACAGACATACTGCACAGTATGCGGTACATGGCCATGACGTCAAAGCTCCTGTAACCTTCGGAATCCCTGCCACAGTCCCAGGACAATGCAGAAGCCTAGGAGAACCACAAGGCACACATGCCGACACCCACCAACAATGAACCTCTGAATCTGACGAGTGGGAGCAGTCTCAATCACTGAAAGGTACCACCTAGGGACAACTACATGATATTGCGAACAAACAAGTGCCATGGGGACCCCTGACTGTGTCCCATCTGCGTCTGACCACATCATCACCAATGATGACACACCAATGAACAGTAGTGTGTCATGCACCCACATATCTGGAAGCCCAGGACAAAGATGTGGGATGAACACAGGACATCTCAGCAAGCATCACCAACAGGAACATATCTAGGGAACACAGCTTGTGTAGAAAAAGGGTTGTGGACACACACACACACATGCTCACACAACACACACCATGGGCCCAGGCAATGTCACAGAACAACACACTTACTTGAGGGGACTCAACTCCTGTGGAAGCTCAGCTGTGCCAAACATAGACCCAGCAGGTTTCAGTCATGTCAGCATAACACTTAGTCAGTCAGCCATCAGTTACCACTCAATGAAGGCTCTGGTCACATCAGCCTGGGTACGGGAGTATCTCTTAAGTCATCTGCACATACTCAATACATATGTCTAGCAAGTTGCACAGAGGACACAGTTGCTCCTACACCAATGATGCCCACACCTGCATGTCCAGTGGAGATGGGCCCACAGTCAGGGAAATAGACAAATTGGACAATGGGAAGCACATCATATGTGCATGGGTGCAAGCCACAGATATGACCATGCAAATGAAATGTTTACGTCTATGTGCAAAAATTGTTAATCATGACACACCCAGTTTGCTGCAAAGGATGACATGGATACCGACCAGAATAGGATACATATCTCATGGACCACATGGAGTACATGACATCAACACCTCAGTATTCAACAATGAAAATTCAGTATTATAACAGCAAGGTCATGGTAAACATCATCAACATAATATACAGCTAAATCAAATTCACAAGGATAACTACAAATGCTTTATTCTGCAAATTTGAAATTCAAATGCAAAGTTCATGCAAAACAAATGCCAATGGTCAGTTCATATCTAAAGTCCAAATAGGGTGTGAGTGACAACTGTCACACGTTGCTTGCCTGCACTGCTAAGGACAGGGGACATCCACTCGGGCGGGCATACATGGGGGCAGGCCAGGCACCGCAGGGACAGGATCAGGGCTCAGCAGAAGGAGGCAGTGAAGGGGTGGTGGGTGCAGGAGAGTCACTGGCAACTGCAGTGGAGGTGTCTGACATAGTGTGTGCAGTCACAACTGTGGGGCACAAGTCAGATGAATGGGTGTCGGCACATCTGCAGTGGGCAGGTCAGATGGAGTGGACTAGGGTCCCCACTGCAGTGGCCAAGTCAGACGGGGTGGTCGTGGACTCCACTGCAGTGCCTAACTCCATGGGAGCGGAATGGGGTTCAGGTGAGGTCAGCAGGACCGAGGGGGGGCCACAGTCCCCACACCAGTGGCACAAACAGGCTGACCGGGGGTGGGGTTGGAAGAGCAAGTGTTAGGGGGAGGGCCTGAGCATTTTGGGGATGGTGCATCTGTGGGTGGGGGAACCTGGGGCAGGATGTGGCGGGGGAACCTGTGGAGTGGTGGCCTGGGGGATGGAGGACGGAGACTGTGTCGTGGAGCTGCGGGGGTGGGGTCTTGCTTTTCCGTGTCTGGGGGGACTTTCGGGTGGGGGCCTCAGTCTGCCTGCGCCTGGGCGAGGGTGTCCAGGTGTGAGGGGCACTCCCCACTGTGTGTGGGGACTTCCTCTTCCCCTTGTACGCTGGATCTGCTGGATCGGTGGGGAAGAGGCCAAGGTCACAGAGGAAGAGATTCTTGGGAGATGGGGTTGCAGGTGAAGCAAGGGAAGGGGTCTTGGAGGGAGAGGTATCGGAGGACTGCGGAGTGGTTGTGGATGCCTGTGTGTGTGTTTGCAAACCATCCCCTGTGAGTGTGGTATCAGTTCCCTGAGGTTGTTTGCGTGCACGTCTAGACATTGGTTTGGGTTTTGTGTGCTGCCCGTGTCTGTGAGTTTGGGTGAATGTGCTGGTGTGTGTGTGCTTGGGACAGGTAGGGTGCTAGGAATTGTGGATGGGGCAAGGGTAGGGACTGTTGGAGGAGGGACACTGCTGCCGTCAGGGAGGAGGCCATGGACTGATAGGTCCTCTGTAGGGCAGACATGCCCGATGACATGCCCTTCATGAACAACATCAGTTGTGTCAACAGACTGGTGTGTGCATGGAGGACACTCAGCATTAATGTCTACCCTACATGGATCTGTTGAAGCAAGTCCACATAATCCACACTCAGGGAGGCAGGGGACACAGGAGAAGGGGGTGCAGTGCCTGGCACAAAGGAGACATGCTCCCGAACACGGGAGCCGCCACGGACCTCTGGGATGGGAGCCGATGGGAGGGTTGTCATGGTGGTGGTGTTGGTAGTGGCGGGGAGAGCCTCAATAGCTGGGGTTTGTTGGCTGCTGACACCCGCCTCCAGAAGGGAGTCATCCTCCGAGCTGCTGTGGTCCTCAGCTGGGGTGGATGGTGCGGAGGACTCCTCGGTGTGGCTCCACTCGCTCTCCGTGCCACTGGGTCTCTCCAACTCCTCACATGCTGTCCCAGTCTGGCTCTGCGGCTCCTCCTGGTCCGTGGCGCTGTCCCTTCCTATGGCCGTGAATGTATCTGGATAGAATTAGGAAAACCAGACCAACATCAGTCACCTGCACTGACTGCACACACCACAGTGAGTACAGCACATCACAGGGCAAGCACTGGCATCATCATCTGAACACTGCTCAACGTGCTCTCACTGTTTTGAATAAGCCAATTGTCAGTCTGACCATCAACCATGGCACTCATATCCCTCCTGGACTTGCACCCATACGTCTGTTGCATGTTGGATGCTAATACTCCAATTTGCAGACATGCACCACCTACACAGTTGTTGGACATGCAAGTGAACATGTAGAAGTTTGTCACTACACACACATCACATCTCTTGCCACTGACTCAGTACAGGTGTCAGGAAGAAGGGATGGCCAGAGTCTCATTTCACATGCTTGTGATGCATACCAGCAGCACATACATTGATGTTCTCATGTCCTGGTAGTCAGTGCCACAATGGGGTGCATGGAGCACATTTGACTCCAATGCAGGATCACTCATAGCAAGTTAAATGCCATAGCACAGGCATGCCTGGAAGGTCAGTCATCACTGTCTCCTGTCACAGGGGCAGGGCATCCAGACACCAACAGCCTGCACTGTGTCACAATCATAGGTCATGGGTAAAGCAAACTCTGCAGCTGACAAGTGCACTTGTCCATCCCCTGCAAACAACATATTCCGGACTCCGATGACCCCACATCATACAAATCAGACATATGAGTGACTGCGAACACAACTCCCTGAACATGAGCACCTCACAGTCTTCTGTGCATGAAACACAGCTGCCTGAACTTCACAGTTGCATACACCATTGTGCACTGTTAAGTGATCACACACCTATATGTCACACAGGTCTCGTTTCCTATAGTCACATCTTAGATGTACTGCTGACCCTCAAACTCATGAACACCCCAGTTGTCCTGAAAAGGAAGCCACACCACAATCACACAGAGGCAGACATCTGAAGGCACATGTCACTAAGCACAATCTGTAAGTTGATATACGGGAGTGGGAGTACAGAGTGTTTTTAAATGCCCTGGAGTAGGCATGACTTCCCAGGTCTACGTGAAGCAGTGTATAGCCCTGGACAGTAGGCAGGTGGCTAAGCAAGTGTGACACACTTAATATACAGACTCCTGAGGCCCCACATTTGGAGTCACCTGCTGCATGGGTGTGTTTGAAATACCCCAGGCACATGTGGCGAGTCAGACCAGCAATTGAAACACATATCAAAGGCACACACAGATCACATGTCAGATCTCAGGCATTGTGTAAACAATTGACCCACCCAAGAAGCACACATCAGAGTCCTGGTAACAGATGCTGACCAGAACCTTAAGCATAGCTGACTGCAGGGACACAGTGCCCTAGTGAAACAAGTCACAGACTGTAGAGGTCACACATGTGGATCAGATGAGTAGGGTGCATTACACAATTGAGGGACATGAGTCCTGGACTACAAGACCGACGTAATGTGGAAGTGTAACTAGGCCAAAGACTGCAAATAGCATATCAGACATAGTTCACAGATTAGGCATGGACATAGCCCCTCCTTGCTGCTGTCTGGCCTTCAGCTGCCCATCCAGGTCTGGGTCCGGGGTCCGCCCCTCCTGCGAGGAGGCGACAGCTTCAGCTGGACCCTTGCGATCCTCCGGGTCCAGCCCGAAGGTCCTGCCACCTCTTCTGGCAGTTGCGGATCCGGTGCTTGTAGACCCCCACTGATCTAACTGCCTGGGCAATGGTCAGCCAGATCTCGTGCTTCTGGTGGGCATCAACCTATGAGGATGACAAAGTGAAAAGGCCATTTCCACACATGCCACATATTTGTGCTGCACACAGTTGGATATACATGTAGTCATCACAAAGGTAAATGAGGTACACATGTAGTGCATCCTTGGAATTGGACAATTGCCCTGCATGTTTGACATGTTAACATTGCCTGGGAAGTTAAAGCTTGCACAAATGCACTTTTGATGCAGAACACCTGTTCATCACATGTACTTACACACTTTGGGGGTTGAAAGTACGCTTGCCACTGGTGTACACACTGCTAGTCAGACAACAAGCACAATTAGGAAGGCAGTGGACTGCACACTCACCTGCTCCCCTGGTTCCCCATACATCTTGAAGTACTGTGGAAGGAGCCCGTCCAGCAGGGCCTGGTTCTCCTCCTCTGTGAAGGCTGGGGCTCTCTCCAGAGTGCGTGCCATAGCAGTAGCCAGAGGATGCAAAGACAGCAGCAGTGGTAGCAGAGATGCGGTCCAGTAGCATGTAGTGCAGGCAAGTGAGCTCCCTGGGGACCAGCCAGCCTTATATCTGTGCTGCAGAGGCAGAATCTGTGCCATGTGCCCTAAGTGATAGGTCCAACACGGTTGCATCCTATGAATCTGGCCAATCCATGGAATTGTACGGCTCGTACACGTCTTTCGCATCGTTCAAAATTTCACCTTCATGACACCCTAGGAATTGCAACAATGTTGTAGACAGCCAACTGAATTTCCAGCGCACGACTCGTACAAGTTTTGAATCCGCGTCCGTCTCCATGACAGTCCATAGCCAAGGAGTGCGCACGGCTCGGTCAACTAACTGTACAACGCGTAGTTTGAAAATCCACACTCACCCATCTCCATACGATTCAATAGGCTATGCGAGCGCACGGCTCGGTCCAAGCCTGCAAAACGCTTATGCATAAAAGTCACCCGCGTCGGTTCATATTGCAGTCACTGGCCAAGGCGTGCGCACGGCTCGGTCCATGCCTGCACGACGCATATGCATAAAAGTCACCGGCGTCGGTTCACACTGCAGTCACTGGCCAAGGCGTGCGCACGGCTCGGTCCATGCCTGCACGACGAGTATGCATAAATGTCACCCGCATCTGTTCACATTGCAGTCACTGGCCAAGGCGTGCGCATGGCTTGATCCACAACTGTGCGATGCGTCTCTGTAGAAGTCACCCGCGTCGGTTTACATTGCTGTGACTTGTTAACGGATTCCACACACAATTACTTGCCAGGGACTCAGGTGCACACCTACCACACCACAGCATGTGCCACACTTTATCCCATGGCATATAAGGCTGCATTACCTGTGTGTGTAGGGGGGCAACATTTGGTTTGTTGTGTGGCACTTTGGTGCAGCCACTCCCAGGCTGTGCACAGGTTCATGGGGACAGAATCCTTTGTGTGTTGTACACATTACCACTGTGATGTGCAACTGTACAGTTATGGGCATGAGTCATGGACACAGTTGCAGGTTGGATATGTTTATGACATGTCACATATACCCTGAGACCTGGGTGGGATGGTATTTATGTCACTGTGAGACCCATAGCCACAATTCTGATGTACACCCACAGTCTGTGTGCATGTTGTGTCTCAGATGTGTCTGATCCCATGTGCCCAATGGGAGGCAGTCTCCACATCCATGTGGTTTGTGCATCAACATTGATGTTGTGTGTGTGTCTCAGAGACATCCATGTATGACCTGCTGAGACAACAGGAGCCACTACCTGTGGGACTCATGGTTGTTTTGTGGCGTGTACATGATACGCCATGTCATGCCAGTGTCCATGTGGCAATACAGGGACCCTGGGCATCTGCCTGTCAAAGAGCTGTGATGCCTGGGAGACATCAGTCTTCACTTGTCACTGTGGTGTGTGTTTGGAACGTGACAGCAGTACATAGGTACTGTAACACAGACTAATGATTTGCCATTGCACTACATGGAACTTATGTAGACATGTGGACTTGAGATGTGAGATGATGGGCATATAGGTGACATATGTGTCCATACCCAACAGCACACACCTCAGTACATTGTGTATTGTCATGATGTATCATGTAATATTTTGCTTAGTCATAGCCACATGGGTGGATGAATCGACAATCTTCCTTTGTTTATCTCTGTTCTGCAGGGCACCAGCTGTCCATAGACCTTTCCCAGACCTTGAAAACATGGTGGAACGCGACTGCATCCGACGGTACCACTTCACCAGGCCACTGATTGAGGAGTTGGCGGAGCAGTTGGCGCCACATCTGCTACCTGGCCGGACATACCCTACGGCACTGACCCCAGAGGTGAAGGTGATGGCAGCCCTGCACTTCTTTGCTACCAGTACCTTACAGTACACTGTGGTGGCTACTGCTGGTGGTATGTCGCAAACTATGTCAAGTTGTGTGCTACACGATGTCTTGGAGGGTATGTTGCATTTCCTTGAGCTGTACATCAAGTTTCCTAGCCCATGTCAAATCACTGACATAAAGGCTGCTTTTTACACACTGGGGAGGATGCCGAACGTCATCGGATCTATTGATGGTACACAAGTGGCCCTGGTACCACCACGGGCACATGAGCAGACATACCGGAACAGGAAACATTTCCACTCCATCAATGCTCTGGTGGTATGTCTAGTGGACATGTGTATCACACATGTGTGTGCATGTTTCCCCAGTTCTGTGCACGATGCCTACATCATGAGGAGTAGTCGCATTGCAAAGATGATGTCACAGATGCCAAACCAGCATGCCTAGCTTGTTGGTGTGTACTGACTGTTTACCATTATGTGTGTTTGGCAATGTTGTATTCCTCCCTCTTTCAAAACTCAGCTGATTGTTCAATTGTTTGTATGTAGGTGACTCCGGATACCCCAACATGCCGTGGTTGCTGACACCCCTCAGGAACCCTGTGACACCAGCCAAGATGCGCTACAATGAGGCACATGGTCGGACCAGGAGGGTGATCGAGCGGACATTTGGTCTCCTGAAAAGCCGCTTCCGCTGCCTGGACAAGACCGGAGGGGCCCTCCCATATGACCCTGCAAAGGTGTGCAAAATTATCATTGTATGCTGCATGCTACACAACATGGCAGTGCGGAAGAAGTTGCCTCTCATCCAGGATGACAATGACCTACATCCGTCACCTGTGGACGATCCAGGCCTGGGCCACGATGCCAGTGATGATGATGATGAGGATGACGTCCGCACACAGCTCATAAACAACTTTTTCACATGAATGTGAGTTTACAGGGTTTTTATGTCAATGTATTGAGTTAGCCTGAAATGTGTTGGTGCTGCTCTGTTGCTGTTTGAGTGTGTCTGTGTGCTACTTGACTGGATGCATGCAGTGATGTCAGGTAGTCTGTACTCCACAATAGTGTCGACATGCTAACTTGTTTCTATGTAGGTTTCTTGTGACATGTTTTGTGCATGTGTATTGCATTTCTATCCTGTTCTGCTGTGCTTTTGACTATGTCTTATGTCTGTCCATCCCAGGGTACTTTGCCTGTTGTTTGGTCTACTCTGACCCCCAACACCCAGAATCCAGTCCCAGGGTGGAAGTTGTCGATTCCCATCAAGTGATGTACCACACACCCCTGGACTTCAATACTTCGACACTTGGTGACCGTGTATCCACTGTCACGTAGAATTACCTTCCAACTGTTGTGGAATAAACATGTTGCTGATGTGTAATGAACCTGTGCTACACTTTGTTATGTGCGTTGCCTGTCTTCCCACATCTGACTGACATTTGCTTACCTCACCTGTGGGCTTGTTACCACTGACTGTGGATAGGTGTGGTGTCTGTGCATTCCACTGTATTTCTGGTCAACATCATTGTAAGCGATGAGTTACATGGCCATGGTGAGTATGTGTTGTGGTGCCCTAGTGGTGTGTCTCCCTCACATGTGTCACATCACCATGACTCACATAACGGTGATCACATTGCTGTAGTAGTTAGCATGCACTGTGTTCTTTAGCAGATCATCATCTCCATGACACATACAAAGTTGGAATCACAACAGAGGCAAGTATAGTGTAATAGTGAGTTTATTTACAAACATGTGTGAGGATAGTACACAGGATGGTGGGTGCTGTACTTTGGGTTTTGAATCCAAAGTTCACAGATGAGTTGGAAGTGTTGGTAGCTGAAATGTCCAGAGTAAAGTCCACAGTCATCTGCTACATTAGACCAACATAAACCCTCCATGTCATGTTGTCGAGTTGGGTTATATACAACAAGGTGAACGGTTTGCACACAAAGAACATTTTCCAGAACAGGTTTTGTGTCCCTGCGGGATGTGCATGGCCATCTGCGTCTCACTTGTCCATCTTCGCGCGACCCCTCTTCTTCAGGGAGGGGATCCTCAGGTGCAGGCGTCTGCAGCGCAGAGGAGTCTCCACCAGAGTCATCCTCCCTCCCTGTGGCATTAGCAGATCTAGCGGCAACAGATGTTGTGGGCACACAGGGAGGTGTGGACATGTTGGTGCTTATCTGGCAGAGGCATGTCAGTATGTCCCTATGCACTGCAGTAAGTGCATCCCACTTGGACACCATGCGATCCTTGAGGATCCCCACTACCTGGCCGAATCCTCTGGTGCTATCCTGATACGCACCTCTGATGCGTGCCAGTTGGGGATCATCATGCAGGCCAGACCCCTCTGCCTACCACCCCTCCCACTACCCCATGCCACATGGGCAGGACCTGCAGTGGCACGCACATGTGACCCTGGGCCCCTTTGGGTGTTGGTACTGGTGGTGTTGTCCATAGCTTCCTGGGTGGCCTGTGTCCCTGTGCTGTCGGAATTATGTGTCCTTGGTCTGTCCGTGTTGGCGGGGGTGCTCTGTCTGTTGCCAGATGTTGGAAGCATGGGTGCAGGGGGTGCAGATGTTTGTACTGCTGGTGCTGCATGATGATTCACACCGGAGGTGCCAGGTTGTTCTTCCTCATCCGAAGAGGACGGAGACTGATCCACACCAGAGAGCTGAGGGTCCACCGGAGTCTGGGACAGGGACCCCTCTTCGTTTGCTGCTGTGTCCCCAGCACCACCTGTGTTTGGAAGAGACACACAATGTAAGTTATGTTTCTACAGGAATCAATGGTTCACATACATGACATTTGCAACTGTACGTCAGGATGTGTGCCTGTACACTGCATTGTCCAAAGTTGTCAGGGATAGAGATTGATATTGTTGTAGCACATTGTCCAGCCAACATGAAGCATTTCAATGTGCATGTCGAAGTGTGTGCATGACCAGCTCATGTATAGATTTCACTGTACATGGCCATTGTTACTGAAGGGCCATCACATGGCTGACACAGGTGTGTCATCCCTGTACACATTTGACCTTTAACGAGGACATACATGCAATTCCGCTTAGGATATATTGCAAGATTGGGGCATGTGTGGTAGCAGTTTTTGCTAGTCTTTGTGCGTCACATTGGTGTGTTGGTACGACATGGTCACAGTCCGGTATGCCTGTGATCTCTTGGGAGAATGTGTTTTTTTTCCTGTGTTCCTAGTTCCCATCTCATTTCATACAAGTGATGATGTCACCGTAGCTAATGAGGTTGGTGCTGAGTTTAGTACGTGCAGAAGTGATTTAACTTGTCAATGTTCTCCATGGTGATATGGATTGAGCAAGGCAGCTCTCTGGTTTTTCCATGCTCATGACAGTGATAGCCATTGATGTGTGTGTTGCGGTTTTGCTGCTGTGAGTAGCATGTCTTCTCCAATGAAGTCCAGGTTAGACCTTGTGTCTAAAGTATCTGTGACAGTGAGTGGTGTGTTGTGTGAAGGATGCATATGTTGCAGACCGATGTAGGAGTGGAATGCAGTTCACAACAGCACCTAGTGTGAATGAGGCCATGCTACGGTGTCAGCTATATTGGTGTGTCCATTCCATTCACTGTCAGATGTCCCCTGTTAATGATGTATATGTGAGTTCCTGTGTGTTTTGTGCAATGTACTATATATGGATCTCCACACTTGTCATCTGCAGGACACACCTCCACAGCCAGGCCAGAGGGCACCTCTGGACATTGCATCCCCAGACAGTGAGTTTGAACATACGGTTGCAATGGCTGTGTGTGCGAACGTGTTTGGGATGGCCAGTGCATATGTGTGATTTGCAGCCACATCAATTATCAGGCCCATGTCAGCCATCTTGCCCAGGCATTTACTTTGTAAGTGACTGGTACCACGTGTGCAATGTGTTTTAGCAGAGAAGGTGTGTGTATGGCCAGCATCGGTGTTATTTGTTTTCAAGCCAGGACCTCCTTCTCCCCCAGGCCAGTTATCCCATCATGAAGCGTGCCACCATTGTAGTGGGTGCAGGTTAACTTTCAGTATGTCAGTCAGTGCAGTCCTGTTGTTTGTTGTTGCCCAGTTCCCAGCAGGGCCTTGTCCTCCCCACAACAGAGCTCAGTATCAGACATCTTGTCAGTCCATTTCCACTCCCTGTGAGGTGAGCATGTTCCAGTGTGAGCTTGCTGGGCCATGCAGGTGGGTGGGGATTGTCTGTGACTGCATCTCCCATCATGCTCTTGGCTACACCCCCCTTCCCAGCATGCCCATGCTTCCTTCCTTTTGACTCTGCTTCCCTGTGAGGGAGTGTGATAGCAATGGCAAGATGGCTGACAGTGCACTCGTGTTGATTGTTGGTGCCCAGTTCCCAGCAGGGCTTTGTGCTCCCCACAACAGAGCCCAGTGTCAGACATCTTGTCAGTCCATTTCCACTCCCTGTGAGGTGAGCATGGTTCTGTGTGAGCTTGCTGGGCCATGTAGGTGGGTGGGGATTGTCTGTGACGGCAACTCCCATCATGCTCTTGGCTACACCCCCCTTCCCAGCATGCCCATGCTTCCTTTCTTTTGACTCTGCTTCCCTGTGAGGGAGTGACAGCAATGGCAAGATGGCTGACAGTGCAGTCCTGTTGTTTGTTGGTGCACAGTTCCCAGCAGGGCCTTGTGCTCCCCACAACAGAGCCCAGTGTCAGACATCTTGTCAGTCCATTTCCACTCCCTGTGAGGTGAGCATGGTTCAGTGTAAGCTTGCTGGGCCATGTATGTGGGTGGGGATTGTCTGTGACTGCAACTCCCATCATGATCTTGGCTACACCCCCCTTCCCAGCATGCCTATGCTTCTTTCCTTTTGACTCTGCTTCCCTGTGAGGGAGTGTGACAGCAATGGCAAGATGGCTGACAGTGCAGTCCTGTTGTTTGTTGGTGCACAGTTCCCAGCAGGGCCTTGTGCTCCCCACAACAGAGCCCAGTGTCAGACATCTTGTCAGTCCATTTCCACTCCCTGTGAGGTGAGCATGGTTCAGTGTGAGCTTGCTGGGCCATGTAGGTGGGTGGGGGTTGTCTGTGACTGCAACTCCCATCATGCTCTTGGCTACACCTCCCTTCCCAGCATGCCCATTCTTCCTTTCTTTTGACTCTGCTTCCCTGTGAGGGAGTATGACAGCAATGGCAATATGGCTGACAGTGCAGTCCTGGTGTTTGTTTGGCTACAAGTCCCAAAAGAGCCCCTGTGCTTCACACAGCAGAACCCAGTATGGTGTCTCTTTGGGTGATACTTCAATATAGTGTGAGTCAATGCATTATCCCAGGTGAGTTGTGTGGAGTTTGTGTTGAGGGGTGTGTGTGACGAAACATGCTGGTAAGTATGGTCAGAGCTGTCGGTCCTCCTTCCCACCCAGCCAGACATCCCACCATGAAACGTGCTTACGTTGCAGGGCATGGAAGTTGGCTTTCAGGATGCCAGGCAGTGGTGTCCTGCTTCTGATTTGAGCACAACCCCTACCAGGGCCTTGTGCTCCCCACAGCAGGACCCAGTGTCAGCCATCTTGTCAGTTATTTTCCACTCCCTGTGATGTGAACATGGTTCAGAGAGGTCTTGATGGGCCAATTGGGAGGGGGAGCATTATCTGTGACTACAAACCCCATCATGCACTCACTTCACCAGCATACCCACTATTCCTTCCTATCAGTCAGCTTCACTGTGAGGTAGTGTGTTTGTGTTGGCAAAATATCTGACAGTGTTTATTTAGATTTGTGCCACTGCCTTGCTCTATTTGTTGGTAGGTGTGTACATGTCATGACACAGTTACATGTCACTATGAGATAGCAGGTATTGTGTTTGTCTGACTAGCATACACATCTTGGGATGATTTTCTATTATTTACTGTGGCTTTGCTAATGGTGCATGGTTTCACGGTCCCCTTGACAGTGATGTGTGTGTATTGCCACACAATATAGAGTATATTGGTTCTGTACTCACCAGGCTCTGGTATGTCTGATAGACCATTGACACTCTCTGGTGGTAGGATGTCCCGCACCTTCTCCTCCCAGGACCTGAAGTATACTGGTTTGGCAGGAGGGCCATCACCAGTGCGCTTACTCAAGGCGTGATCCTTCTTGATGAGCTTCCTGACCCTCCTGCGCTCATCATACCACCTGTTTTGGATGTCAACCTTTGTGCGCAACATTGGTGATTGTGCGTTGACCTTGTCCACAATCCTCGCCCACATCTTTGTTTTCTGTGATATGGGGGTCCTTTGGACCAATGTACAAGACATATGTGGCTCTACTCTGATGATTTAATCTACCAGGACTTCTAACTCACTATCTGTGAACTTTGGATTCTTCTTTGGGGGCATGGTGATGGGTGGTGGTGGTGAGTGATGTGTGTGTGAGGGTGCAAGTGAGGGTGGGTGAGTGTCAGGTTTGCTAGGTGTATGTGTGAATGCTTTTGGAGAGGTGCTAATGGTGTGAAGGTTGTGTGATGGGTGAGTTGTGAGTGTGTCTGTGGTTGCTGTCTGATGGCGTTCTCTGCTGGCTGTTCTCTGGAATTTGCAAAGGATCATGGTAGTGATTTGTGGCCTTTATATAGGTGGAGTTGTGGGTGAGTCTTTGTTCCGAGTTTTTTTTAAATATTTATTGACTTTGTCATTGCTTGTTTGGTCCTTTTTTTTGTATTTTTTCCTTTGGGTTTTTTAGGCATGAATGAGACGTTGTTCTGACCGAGACAGACGCTGATGTTGGCCCGTGCGGGCTTCTCTGGGTCTTTCACGCTGATTTTTTTCTGTGTTTCATACGCATCGGTCGCGGAGATCTCTATTGCTTCAGGTCCCTGTTTTCTGTGCGTGTCGGTCATGCGGCTTGGGCTCCATGCGAGTCGGTCTGGTTTTACACGCATTGCATCGTTCTGCACGGGTCGGACATCGCGGGTACGTGTCGGTCGGGTTCATTCCTGGTGCATGTCAGTCGATGCGAATCGCGTCCTGTTTCCGGGCGGATTACTGGTTTCCCTTCGGCTCGGTCGTACAGCTTGTATTCCGTACGTGTCGGTTGTAATTCACACGCGTTCCATCGTACTGCATGGGTCATACGGCACCGGTCCGTGTCGGCCGGTCTCCGTTCCCGGTCCGTGTCAGTCGGTATGTTTTACGGCCGGAATCGGAATCGCCCCCTTAGTACGGTGTCTCACGTCATCAACAGTTTCAGTTGAGGAGACCAGGACATCGTCAATCAAAGTAGCCAGACTTGTCCTTGAGTAGAGCATTGTATGTACATTGTACAGTTCATGTAAGGTGAAAATCAGTTGTAACATTAAAGACAAGTGAGAAGGGGCAAAAAGACTATTGCATCTTAGGGGCTCATTAGGATGGCGGGCTGATCTGAGTCCTCCCGCCATCCCCACGGTGTTGGGTCCAGCTGCCAGACATGCGGCGGTCTCGCACCGCAAATTAGGATGTGACCGCCACCATGGCGGTCGCATTCTGCAATTTGACAGCAGCACCCGCCGCGATGTTAAAATCGCATGTCTGCCATTTCACTGCACCACATGGCAGGCACCATACGGTGCCTGCCACCTGGTGCAGCGATGGTACCCCCCAAGTGCACCCCACCTCCCCCAGACACAAGGGGGGCCCGCAACGGGCCACCAAAACCTATCCCCGCCAGCCTTTCCATGGCAGCGATGCTGCCATGGACAGGCCTTTCAGTCCCCACATCCTAATATGGCGGACAATTCCTGCCAGGCACCACCACCATATTAGTGGCCCTGCTCCGCCCGCCAGGCAATCATTACGATTGCCACCGGCGGTAAAGCTGGGGACAGACTTTGCGTCCACCGCGATACCCACTGCCATCCTAATATGGCGGTGGGTAAATCTCATTGCGATGGCAGAACGATCACCACTGCCCGCCCGGTGGTGGCGATCGTTCCGCCATTGTAATGAGCCCTCAAGTTAGAGTTACAGTCACAGGGCCTGATGGTAGTTGTAGTCATTTCTAACTTGACTTACCAACACTTGACAAATGGTAACCTGCATAATTGAACATCAGTTGTAACATGGCAGACAAGTGAGAAGGGGCTAAAGGGCTCTTGCATCTTGGTTAGAGTTACAGTCAATGGCCCTGATGGTAGTTGTAGTCATTTCTAACTCAACTTACTGAAACTTGACAAATGGTTAATGTACGGATACTATTCCAACATGTGGCATGTAATGGAGATTGATATATGTGATCTTCTATGCAACAATACACATTAACACTGACAAACCAACATCTCTGATACTTTGAGGATTGCATGTTAGGAAAGTAGATAGACAACACAATAGCAACAAGCATTGGCATAGCCAATAGGTCTCACCTTTGGGACCTTATAAAATATTATTAAGAAGATGTCCTTGCCTGTACTTAAAGATGTTGTTTAAGTGTTAACACATTTAAAATTGCCTATTGGCTTTGGGAGTGGTGATTGAAGCAATGGTGGCAGTAATTGTGGTTGCAATAATGGTGTTGATAGTAATGCTAACAGTGATGGTACTGGTAATAGTGGATGTGATGGTGGTGGCAGTGAAGTTGTTGTTGGTAGTGGTATATGTAATGTTGCTGGTGAAGGTGGCTGTGGTGTTAATGATGACAATGGCAAGGATGTAAGAATGGAGTTGATAGTAGTGGTATTGGTGGTGTAGTAGTGGTGGTTGTAAGGGTGATGGTGGCAGAGGCAGAGATAGTGATGGTAATAATAGTAATGGTGCTGGTAAAGGTTGAGGTGAAATTAATGACGGTGGTAGTAATAGTGGTTGTAATAACGGTGTTGATAGTAGTACAGATGGGCGTGGTATTAGCGGTAATAGTGGTGGTAGTAGTAGTGGTGGTAAGGGTGATGGTGGCAGTAATATTGATGATGGTAATCGTAAGGGTGATATTAAAGGTTGTGGTGGAATAAATGTGGGTAGTGGTAATGGCGGTTGAAATAATGATGATAACAGTAGAACTTACGATGGTGGTGGTGGTAAGGGTGGCATTGATAGTGATGGTGGTCATCGTAAGGGAGCTTGTAAAGGTTGTGGTGGAATTAATGAAGGTAGTGGTAATGGGGGCTGAAATAATGGTTTTAATACTGGAGCTTTTGGTGGTGGTATAGGTGGTAATGATTGTGTTGGTATGGATGTGGTGGCAGTAGCATTGATAGTGATGGTGCTAATCATAATGGTGCTGGTAAATGTTGAGGTAGAATGAATGATGGTAGTGGCAATAGTGTTAATAGTAGTGCTAATAGTAGTGGTATTAGTGGTAATATTGGTTGAAATAGTGGCGGTGGTAAGGGTGATGGTGGTAATAGTAATGGTGCTGGTAAAGGTTGTAGTGGTGTTATAATTATAGAGGTAATGATGTAAGATGATGGTGATAGTAGTGCTTATGGTGGTGGTATTTGTGATAATAGTGGTGGTAGTAGTGGTGGTGGTGATAGTGATGGTGTAATATCTTTATTGTAAAGGTTGTGGTGCTGTTATTGAGGGTAGAGGTGGTTGAAATAATGGTGTTGATAGTAGTGCTTATGGTGGTAGTATTAGTGGTGGTAGTAGTAGTTGTGGTGATGATTATGACAGTGAAGGTGGCAGTGATGGTCATATTAATAATGCCAGTAAAACTGGTGGTGGTGTTATTGATTATAGTGATAAACTTAAGTGAAGTAATACATAAACAAAAGCCTCTCTGTGAAGGAGAAGAGGGAGCTACAATTAAATTCCCAGAAGCCGGGGAAAACTGGGAAAGAGTGCAGCCAGGTAGGCCGGAGCTCTGAGAAGAGAGTAGCCAAACCCTTCACTTCTGCCAGACCGAGCCGCTGTATGCTCCCAAAAGCTATGGATGGCAGCGAGAGCGGAGGAGAAGGATAGAGTAGAGGAGGGGAGAGAAAAGTGGTGCTAAGGGGAGAGGAGGGGAAATTGGTGGTGCAGGCAAGGAAGTCGATAGCAAATTGATAGGAGGAGGGAGGAGAAGTTGGCAAGAAGAAGTTGTTTTTTCATGTTGGGCACACCTGGACCTGAGTCAACTGTTCAAAGTCTCGAGATTTGGGAACAGCCATCCTGGGGAAAGATATCCCAATCTGCATTAGGGTGTCCATTGAAAATGCAAATGTCCTCAAAAATATTTAAGAAACAGGACTGCTGCTTCAGAAAAAATATCAAAAAGAGTTTTTTGCAGGTATTGCATACAAGATTTAATGCATGATGACTGACTGTAAAATAGTTCTGCATGCATTGCAGTGCAAGCCTTTGATAGAATGCAGAATGGTACACCAAACAGACAATATCACGAGGAGAAACAGTAATACTCCTGTGGGTGGGCCCACAATACCCCTGTAAGCATATGTTTTAGATTTACTAACAAATCATTTGTTAGATAGCATAAACTGTCCGTTGTCAGATTTAGAAATTTGGGGCATAGCACTTTAGAACACTATTTTGTATGCAAATTAAACACAGTAAATTCTGCTACAGGTGGGACTGATCCAGAATGCTGCCTGCATTGCCACCTGGGTGCGCACAACTAGGCCTGTCCTCACTTATTGGAAAGATACGGTTAGTAGTGGGCTGGATTCCTTTTTTTTTTTACAACTGTGCCAAAAGACACTCTGGTGCCGATCACGATCCGTTAAAAACCGCGTACGAACCGTCGGACGGAGCATATTCTCCGTCCGACGCGTACCCGGTCGTCAAAATATACAAACATGGAATTACGATTCGCACGGGTACACCATTACCGTACGAATCGCAAAAAAGACCGACCGAACAAAAAACACCTACCAATGCGATCCGGGAAAGCGCCGACCTGACGTCGGGACGCACGCAGCCAGCCATTCACGACCCAGGAATCACGATTCGCACCGACGTCACCCCGCGCGGTGAATATTTTGCGGCACCCAAAAACTGCCGGGAAATCAGGACGACGCGAACAAGGACCACCAGTACGCGACGGACAGACGGCGACGCGAACAAGGAGGACCAGTACGTGACGGACACACAGGACGACGCCACCAAGGAGGACCCGTACGCGACAGGACGACGCGATCAAGGAGGACCCGTACGCGACAGGACGACGCGAGCAAGGAGTACCAGTACGCGACGGACAGACATGGACCCGAACCTACGAGTCATCCCTGCCCTCATAGCAGTACACCTCCTCTACAGGTTACGACGCAGACGCCGCAGAAGGTCAGAATAACTAAGGGAGGGGGGAAAGTGGGGTGGGGTGGGGGTGGCACTACCAGGGCAGGCCACAAAACAACCACATGAGTGACACACTACACATGGCCTGGACATACCTGACTCCCATGCCCTGGTCACCACGAGGGGGTGGGGGCGTGTCCTGATAATCCAGCGACCGCCACAACGGAAGTCCGTCACCACGCGAACCGGCAACACAACCAGACAGGTACGTCCCGTACCCACGCCTGAAGAGCGTGGGTACGAGTCGGACCACGCCCACACACGTCACCCCAACAATGGCGGGACGGATCGCACCCACGTGGCAAAGGCCTGGGTACGGGCCGCACAAACATCACATAGCGTGGGGACGGATATGTACGGACCCTACCCCCACCCCGTATGCAAGGAGCGTACCCCCCTGCCCAACAGTGTAAGTACGACCCGTACCCACACCCGCGGACGTACGGAGCGTACCCCCAGCCCAACAGTGTAAGTACGACCCGTACCCCCACCCGCGAATGCAAGGAGCGGACCCCCCTGCCCAACAGTGTAAGTACGACCCGTACCCCCACCCGCGTATGCATGGAGCGTACCCCCCATGCCAACAGTGTAAGTACGACTCGAACCCCCACCCACGAATGCAAGGAGCGTACCCCCCTGCCCAACAGTGTAAGTACGACCCGTACCCACACCCGCGGACGTACGGAGCGTACCCCCAGCCCAACAGTGTAAGTACGACCCGTACCCCCACCCGCGGACGTACGGAGCGTACCCCCAGCCCAACAGTGTAAGTACGACCCGTACCCCCACCCGCGGACGTACGGAGCGTACCCCCAGCCCAACAGTGTAAGTACGACCCGTACCCCCACCCGCGGACGTACGGAGCGTACCCCCAGCCCAACAGTGTAAGTACGACCCGTACCCCCACCCGCGGACGTACGGAGCGTACCCCCAGCCCAACAGTGTAAGTACGACCCGTACCCCCACCCGCGAATGCAAGGAGCGGACCCCCCTGCCCAACAGTGTAAGTACGACCCGTACCCCCACCCGCGAATGCAAGGAGCGGACCCCCCTGCCCAACAGTGTAAGTACGACCCGTACCCCCACCCGCGTATGCATGGAGCGTACCCCCCATGCCAACAGTGTAAGTACGACTCGAACCCCCACCCACGAATGCAAGGAGCGTACCCCCCTGCCCAACAGTGTAAGTACGACCCGTACCCACACCCGCGGACGTACGGAGCGTACCCCCACCACACCAGTGTCAGTAGACACGTACCCTCACCTCTAATGCAGTGTGCGTAACCCCACCGTGTATGTGCCAAGCGCACATATCCAGAAATCGGAGGTGTGTGTGCAGAGTCCACCCAGCAGTGCCCTGAGACAGGAGGGGTGGGTGCAGAGTCCTCCCAGCAGTGTCCAGACCCAGGAGGGGTGGGTGGTGAGTCCTCCCAGCAGTGCCCAGAGACAGGAGGGGTGGGTGCAGAGACCTCCCAGCAGTGCCCTGAGACAGGAGGGGTGTGTGCAGAGTCCTCCCAGCAGTGTCCAGACCCAGGAGGGGTGGGTGGTGAGTCCTCCCAGCAGTGCCCAGAGACAGGAGGGGTGGGTGCAGAGTCCTCCCAGCAGTGTCCAGACCCAGGAGGGGTGGGTGCAGACACCTCCCAGCAGTGCCCAGAGACAGGAGGGGTGTGTGCAGAGTCCTCCCAGCAGTGTCCAGACCCAGGAGGGGTGGGTGCAGAGTCCTCCCAGCAGTGTCCACACCCAGGAGGGGTGTAACACATGTGTGTGATGCCACAATTACCCACATCCATACTGCCTACAAGGGAACATGTCCCCATGAACTCATGTCAACTGACTCCACACACAAGTACAGTGATCACCAAGGATGCCACGATTGTTGCAGGTGGAGACATGGCCATGCATGCATGGCCAAAGTAGAAGGGCTCCGTCACACGCACAGCTCATGTAGACACAGCTCTGCGCTAAACATTGGGATCACCCTGCAGGGAAGAAAGCTGGGTACACAGAGGAAGGAATACACCCTGGGACAAGTGCACCATGCAGTAACTGCTTACATGAACAAAGAAAGTTAGCCAACACCTTGTGATGGCACACAGATCCTAGGGTGGCCCCAAAGAGCAGAACACTACTACAAATCCCACACACCCAAAGCCTTAAACACCACCCAAAACAATGTAGCAGCCCCACCAACACCAATACCACCATAGCAGGAGTGTGATAATGAAAAAAAAAATAAGCTTTAATCAGCATGAGCACAATGTCCGTGGATCAACGGCAGTTCAAAGTCAACAAAGGCCATAGGGCAGTCAATTATTCCCAGCTGCATGGGGGACACAGTGGGATGTGTGTCCCCTACCTTGCCTGCACAGTCAAATGCCATCGTCTTCCATACTGGTGAGGGCATCAGGGGGGGGGGAAGCAACAGGCACCGCAGGGACATCAGGGCAAAGGGGCGGCGTTGTGGGTGCAGGGATGGAGGACTCAACCACAGGGGGTGTGTCATGGCCAAAGGCGGAGGCCAGGATGGCACTACACACCTTAGCAAGGTCCTCCAGGGAGTCCCCTGCACCCGAAGTGACCTCAGGCCCCAAGGAGGGGGGGGGTTCAGAGGGATGGGTTGCAGCGCCACCGGGGGAGGGTGGAGACAGGGGGGGAGACTCAACCACCCTGACCGAGGACTTCCTTGACCGCTTGCGTGGTGGCGTCACTGTGGGGCTCAGGGACAGAGCGGCCATGAAGGAGTCCTTGGGGGAGATGTGGCCAGGAGAGCTGAGGGGAGGGGATTTGGAGGGAGTGGATTGTGTGGAATGCGGACTCCCACTCTGGCTGCGTGTCACACGTTTGCCCCCCGACCCAGTGGGTGTGCCTATCTCACCCTGTGTGTGCGTGTCAGGAGGAGTGCGGTGGACCTTCCCTGCTGGTGTGGTGCCTGTGTCTGTTGTGGTGGGTGCATGCCGACGTCTGGGTGTACGTGGGACAGGCATGGAAGTGGGAAGTGTGGATGGGGCAGGGGTAGGTGGGGGGAGGTCGCGCTGCAGGAGACCCACTGCTGCAGTCAGTGTGGAGTCTAGGGACCTCAGCAAGTTGCGTTGGTCAGCCTGCAAAGAATGAATGCCCTCCAAGAATGCCTCGATGTTGCTGAGGGTTTTCCCGTGGGAATGGAGGACATTCAGGATCGCAGCCTGACCAACCTGCATTTGCCGCTGGATGTCCATAGACTCAGCATTGGCGGCAGCAGTGGAGACAGGGGCAGGGGGTGCGGTGCCTGGCAGGAAGGAGACATGCGGTGACCGGGCACGCTGGGAAGGGACACGAGCAAGTGGGAGGCGGTTGGTGGGAACTGAGGGGGCGGTGGCAGGTGTTGTTCCACTGTCAGCTGCTGGTGCAGCCTCCGCCAACCCTGAGACATCCTCCTCGGACCTGTCAGCTTCGTAGTCTGATGTGCCAGTCGACAGGTCCTCGGCCACACTATCCTCCGCCTCTGTCCCACTCGATGTGCCAGCCCCGATGTCACGGCTGCCACTGGTGCTCGGTCCCTCCGCCTGGTCCGTGTCCATGTCTCCCTCTGTGTCCCCCGACGATGCTGTGGGCAGGGTGGAGAGACAGAAATTAATCAGACACCTGTACACATCTGTCACATGAGTCCAATCTACATAGTCAACATTGCATAGCCTGAAGAGGCAGATCCCTAACATCTGCAAAACAAGGTACCGATGTAGGGCATGAAACACAGTTGGTTGAGCCACTATGCCACTGAAATACCATGGAGAGCATGAGACAATAGCTGATGACAGGAAACGGAGTCTGACATAGCACCCAGGCCCTGGGGACAATCCTGCACTGCCTCTGCACCACACAGCGTTTGTGAAAATACCTATGACCAGGGACAATATCCATGAACTTGAGACACATGCTGCATAGGTAATGCTGCAAACATGCCCAACATAACTCGGTCACTGCACCTTGCGTGTGTGTCCAGTAACATCACACACTGTCCAGACCCAGCAATTAGGAATCAGGATTTGACACATAGGCATTGCCCGCCCCAAGCAACCCCCACACGATGCTAATTGCTGAGACACAGGTGGCACCAACATCTCATAGTCTGGGTGATAAACACAGTGGCAGGCAAAAGGCTAGATTGGACGCAAAACAGCAAAGGTGCGCCTGTACAAATAATGAGGTACCAGTGCCCATCCTCAGATGAGTATAACAAGACACACAGGCACTGGCAACTGTGAGTATGAAGAGGGACAATCAGGTCAGGCTGCACAGTGGACACCTGTACATAATAGCACGTCTATATACATGGTGACAGGGGACAATGGCACAGAGCACAACCTACGCTGTAGACAGTGAGAGTGTCCACGTTGATGATGACACAAACAACACTGAGGATAAGGTGCCCCAGGGGACAGTATTGGGCACGCAACTACATGCTACTGAATGGCTGAATGGGAATGACTGCTACACACGTCACCATCCCTGCACTATGCGTAGCGCACACTCATGCACATCATGTCACAGGCCACTACATAGGACATGCGCGCTGTAAGGCATGACACATGAGAGACCAACTCCCATGTCTGGAGCCAGCATCAGTGCCAACTGACATGGAACCCACATGCAGTGAACTTGACAGTTCACAGGCAAGGTCCCACAACCTGTTACCCACCACCACCACCCATGATGCTACAGTCATTGTTCTCGTGGACAAAGCGCCAGCCTACATTACCTTGTGAAGGAGTGACTACACACAGACCAGGGAACACATTGCAAGGAGGGGAAGGGTGGCAGGGGCGCAGCGCTACACTTGGGCAAACTGGATGGGCACAGCACCTTTAAACCCTGCCAGTGAATTAATGCCACTGTGCCCTTACAAATGCAGGTGACACACAACAAACGCACATGTACCTACCCCCTTCCGCCTGCTGCATCGCCTGTAAGCGCCTCTCCAGGTCTGGAAAGACCACCGGCAGCACACGCCTGTGGAGGTGGCTCAGACGGCGGCGGCCGCGGTTCTTGTGGCTCTCAGGTGAGTCCCCCAGCAGGAGCCGTGCAATCCTCCGCGTCCAGCACCGGATATCCTGCCAGCGTTTCCTCACCTGGGACAGGCTCCGCCTCCGACCATCCACACGCCTCACGGCACTGACGGCGGTCAGCCAGATCTGCTCCTTGGCAGAGGCGCCTACCTGTGAGGAAGTACAAGTGACACCACATCAATACACCAGCCACATGTCACAGAGAGACATATGTGAACATAATAGCTGGTTACTACATGGCATGTAATGCAGACAACGCATTGCACCTCTGTCATAGGGACATCATCCTCTGGTGAGGGAAAAGGCAGTACGTGCCATAGTGGGTACTCAGGTGGAATGATGGCAATGTCACAATCAATGATCAAGGCTCACACTGTGCATCACACCCACCCCTCCTGTCTCAGGGCACTGCTGGGAGGACTCCACACCCACCCCTCCTGTCTCAGGGCACTGCTGTTAGTGATAGGTCCCCACCCCTCCTGTCTCAGGGCACTGCTGGGAGGACTCTGCACACACCCCTCCTGTCTCAGGGCACTGCTGGGAGACATCAGGCACCCCCCCCCTGGTACCCCCCCGACAGTACATGGCATGTGTGTCACACCGGGTCACAATGCCTGAAGACACAGTCACAACATAGGGACAGTCTGTGGCAGTGGCCTATGCACTCACCTGATACCCTGGTCGCCCATACAGCATGGGGTACTGTGGGAGGATCACATCCAGCAGAGCCATGTTCTCCTCCAGGGTGAATGGCTGTGTCCTCTCCACAGCCCTTGACATGGTTCCAGGGAATCAGTAGCAGCAGCTTGGTCGACAAATGCAAAGATGTGCAGGCAAGTAATCCCTCATGGGACCTGGCTGCCTTATATGTGGCCTTCTGCCCAGTCTCATGCACAGGAGTACAGAGTGATTGGTCACTCACATTTGCATCCTATGTTTCCACCAATCCCTTCAAACCTAGCAGTCTGTGGGTTCTCTATCGGTTTCATTCTCCTGCATGATGTCAGCCCCACAAACACATTGCAACAAAGTAGAAGAATTCCAACTGACTTCTGCTGTGCACCTTCCAGAACAAAATCGAAATTTGAACCTGGTCGCCATGACAACCAGCATGCATGTAGGCCTTAATACTTGTCCCCTATGTAATTAGGAGAATCACACACAGGTACGGTGCGTTTCCGGGCCCTAGGGCACCCCAAATGCATGGCAACGGCCCGTACATGCATGCCGACGTTCAAAATCACTATGGGTCTGCACGCGTATGCGTACACGTAGTGGTACGGACCGTACACACGCATGTACGCTCACTATCACTATGGGTCTGCACGCGTATGCGTACACGTAGTGGTACGGACCGTACAAATGCCTGTACGCTCACTATCACTATGGGTCTGCACGCGTATGCGTACTCGTCGTGGTACGGACCGTACAAATGCCTGTACGCTCACTATCACTATGGGTCTGTGTACCCGTAGTGATAGTGAGCGTACATGCGAGTGTACGGTCCGTACCACAACGAGTACGCATACGCGTGCAGACCCATAGTGATAGTGAGCGCACAGGCATTTGTACGGTCCGTACCACTACGTGTACGCATACGCGTGCAGACCCATAGTGATAGTGAGCGCACAGGCATTTGTACGGTCCGTACCACTACGTGTACGCATACGCGTGCAGACCCATAGTGATAGTGAGCGTAGATGCGAGTGTACGGTCCGTACCACAACGAGTACGCATACGCGTGCAGAACCATAGTGATAGTGAGCGTACAGGCATTTGTACGGTCCGTACCACAACGAGTACGCATACGCGTGCAGACCCATAGTGAGAGGGCCGTACACTCGCATGTACGCTCACTATCACTATGGGTCTGCACGCGTATGCGTACTCGTTGTGGTACGGACCGTACACTCGCATCTACGCTCACTATCACTATGGGTCTGCACGCGTATGCGTACACGTAGTGGTACGGACCGTACAAATGCCTGTACGCTCACTATCACTATGGGTCTGCACGCGTATGCGTACTCGTTGTGGTACGGACCGTACAAATGCCTGTACGCTCGCCATCACGATGGGTACACATACGGCAGCACTCCCACAGTGATTGGGGAACATACACAGGCCCTCTTAGCAGCAGTACGCCGGTTTGTACACATCACTGTGGTGATAGTCGACACACAGGTAGGAATAGGGCGGACATACTTGTCCATGGATGGACATACTTGTCCAGGAATGGACATCAAGGCATCGTCTGTGCATTACTACATGTGTGGGGCACAGGTGTGACAGGCTGTGATGTGGAACATGCCTCCTGAGTGGAGGAGGCACCAGATGTATGATGAGATGTGTACAGGTGTACTGTGTGAGGGTGCAATGTGTGCCAGGCATGCCCTTGACTCCTTTGACATGTGTGCATGTCGTACTGCGCACTTGGGGTGAGCGTCACTGGCATGGCACGGACACCAACACACGGAAGTGTCCCATGATGCCCGGTACAGGGGTCATGACACCTGACTTGTCACTACCCACAGTGCACAATGTGACTATGTCATTTATGTGTCCGGGATTTACATCAGGTTGATGTTGTAGCACCCTCAAAAGCTGCAGCCGTTGCAGCAACCAACATGTGGCTGTGTGTAGATTGTCATTGCACACTGTTCCGCACACCATGCCACATGTGGTATCTGATGTGAGCTGCACATGTATGCATGGGACACGGAGTAGCGTGACAAGGCCATGTCAGCATCCTCACAAGGAATGTGTGGTGAGTCATGACATGTGCACCTTCATGGCAAGGTGTGTGGGCAGGCCTAGTGTAATGTCATGTGACCTGTGGCTCCGGTGTTCCGCTACCAGTCTCTACAATCGGCATCCTACTTCTGCTGATGTGTGTGTGTATGTCACTTCTGTCTTGCGTCGGGCTGTTCACTTGCACTGGGACACAGCTATTCCCATGGCGTGGCATGGGGAGGTTCTCAATCACCGTGTGTAGCTGGGTCTTGGAAGGAGTGTCACCTTGCATCCATACGTGTCCTGGGCATGTAGCACATGCCTGACTCCCTATGTGGCATGTGTGTATTGGCAGATTTACATGTGCTCAGTAGACATGAGTTGTTCTCGTAGTGCACTCACTCTTCCTTGTCACTTCCAAATTACTGCAGAGCGCCTCCTGTTGCCCGAAGAATTCCAGACTTGGCCACCATGCAGGAGAATGACAGGATCCGGCTCTACCGCTTCACCCAACCGTTGATTCTGGAGCTGACGGCGAGACTGGCACCACACCTGCAACCGCAGCACAGGTATCCTACGGCACTGACACCCCAGCTGAAGGTAATGGCTGCCCTACATTTCCTTGCCACGGGTACCTTCCAATATACCATAGCCCATGTTGGTGGCATGTCCCAGAGCATGTTCAGCGGTGTGCTGCATGATTTCTTGGAGGCCATGTTGATTCACCTGGATGACTTCATCAAGTTCCCAACCCCTGAACAGATGACTGAGGTCAAACGTGGTTTCTATGCCCTGGGAGGGATGCCCCATGTCATTGGGTCCATAGATGGGACACATGTAGGTTTGGTACCACCACACGCACGGGAGGTGGCGTACCGCAATCGGAAGCACTACCACTCCATCAATGCCCTTGTGGTGTGTCTGTCCAACATGGTGATTTCACATGTCTGTGCTCGTTTTCCAGGATCAGCACACGATGCCTACATCATGAGGCGTAGCGGGATGCCTGATATGATGATGCAGCTGCGCAACGAACGTGCATGTGTTGTTGGTGGGTACAGTCTGTCTGTCCTGTATTCTGTTTGGCCGAGCAGCACTACCGCTTCGCCAGTTCTAACGATATCCATGTGCTTTCCATTTAGGGGACGCTGGCTATCCCAACATGCCTTGGCTGCTGACACCTCTCCGCAACCCCATCACGCCGGCCCAGCTCCGCTACAACACCGCCCATGGCCGGACAAGGCGAGTGATAGAGAGGACGTTTGGCATGCTGAAGAGCCGATTCCGGTGCCTCCACAAGACCGGCGGCGCACTCCCATATGCCCCGGCGAAGGTCTGCAAGATCTTCATGGTCTGCTGCATGCTGCACAACATGGCAGTTGAAAGAGCTGTGCCCCTCATCCTGGATCAAGATGACGAGGACCATCCACCCGTGGAGGACGAAGGGCTTGGCAATGGGGCTAGTGATGTGGAGGATGTGGAGCCTCAAGAGGACATCCGGACTCGGCTCATACGCGACTTCTTTGCTTAGTGGTGAGTACCAGGGTCTGAGTGTGCACGCATTGGTCCACGTGTGGCATGCGTTGTGATGTGTGTCTCCACCTGCATGTATGGCACGTGGGTCAGAGGTGTGTGTGGGTGTGTCACTGGAGTGATGGTGGCAGTGATGGTAGTATTTCCCCAGACATAATTGTGACCTAGCATGTTGTCATACATACATGTGTCGAGTACATGCACATGCAAGTGGCTGTGCTTCTTGTGGCTGACTTCTTGTGTGTCTCTCTTCCCCAGGTACCTGCGCATGCCGTTTGCTGGTTGCATTGTTGTGGCACTGCTATTCCTCATGGACATGGCATCGTGGGCTGACTCAGCGTTACAGGCACGGACACGTTTGGAAGTCTCCATGGGGTAAGGGATGCATCTGGGGTGTATTGGGTGTGGCAGTTGTTCACGATGTGTGCACACTGCCCCGGTCGGGGTTTGGGTCCTCTGCAGACATGTGGCATCCCCATGGGACACGACATGCAGCTGGGTACACCTGAATAGATGGGCTGCCTGGTTGTCAGTCATCAGTGATGGGATGGTGGATTGTGATGAAGGCATCAATGTGTGTGACACTGCCCTCGGACACATACGGTTAACATTGTCTTGACTTGGCGTGGGACTTCCACATCAGCGGATGTATGGTGTATGGCAGGCTCTCCGTGAGCAGCTGTGGGTATTTAGCTATTATCCGACACTTGTGTGCCAGTTCCATGGCTATCACGCATTTGTGCTGCAGAGTGGGGTGCCAGTGTTGGAGCCACATGTTACTCCACATGATGTGTTCATGTGTACTTCAAGTTGCCTCTGCAATCCCAAACACATGACTATTAAAGATGTCCCTATGCCTCCAAGGTGCCTCTTCTCAGTCAATGCTGGTGTGTTGGCACGGTGCATCCTGCATGTCTGGCATGGTATTCCCTGATTGTGGCTATGTGTCAATGTGTCGAGTGGCAAGATGCAAGCTGTGTGTGTGTGCTGAGACTGTGTAATGGGCATGATGTCCATGACTGTGTGGGTATTGTGACATGTGCCATCCCCATGCATCCAACGTTGTCCATGACCCCATTCTCTGCATCCACCGGACTCAAGCTTGCAGGACATGGTTCTGCCACCTGTCTACACGTACCTGGGTGCCCCCCAGGACACGGGCCAGGATCCCTGACCTCTGCGCATGACTGTTGCTGTACTCAATGTGTCTGTCAGCACGGTTGTTCGGCCACCCCCTCAGCTGGTTCTGACCATCACGGGTGTGTATGGTGCTCCATGTCTGTCTTGCCTAGAAAACTGTGACCCATGTGTCCTGTGCCAGACTCAGGCCCCAGGGTGTGGATGGTTGAAGTGAACAGATGACTCAGGCATGTTTAGACTGTACAAGACACATGTTAGGTAATAATGCTACCAGCAGGCATCAACTCATAATAGTGTGATTTATTATTGGGGGGGGGGCCAAGTGAGGGCCTTTCCGGGATTAGGGAATCCAAAGTTCAGTAGGGGAGTTGGTGTCCTTGCCATTGGAAATCCTCAGAGTCCATGCCACAGTCTTTGTCAACATTGGTCAGCCAGTGACCAGCAGGGCCATGTGGCAGAGAATGTCTCTTGATGCTGTGATGCTGTTGCTCCAGTGGGCCAGGTGCCAGGCCAGGTGTCCTGGGAGATGGTGATGTAGCAGCCACCCTCACGGTCCTTTCCGTGGACGACCCGGCTTCCTGCGGGGAACCTCAGCAGCAGGCCGTGACGACGTCTGGGATGCTCCGTCGGATGTTTCCTCCTCCTCCTCATGATCCCTCCCTGTGGGTGGTGATGTTCTCCGCCTTCTGGCACAGGGAGGGTCGGCCATGGTGTCGGCCATCCGACGGAGTTCAGCGTGAATCCCCTGGGACGCCGTCACTTGCTCAGCCTGTCTGTCCTCCATCCTCCGTTGGTGTAGCTGTAGACAGGCTATTAGCTCCGCATGTTGCTGGGCCTGCTGGACCTTGATCCCCTCGAGGACGGACACAACCTGGGCCATGCCCGTGGTGTCCTGCCGGTATGAGTCCAGGATGTTACGGACATGTGAAAATACCGGATCCCCAGCCAACTGGTCAGGCTCGCGCCTCCGCCGCTCTCCACTCCCACCACCCCTGCCCACTTGCGTCTGGCCTGCACTTGTGGGCACATGGGGTCTCCGGGACCCCTGAGGGGTGGCATTGGCGTTGTCGCCTGCCTCCTCCTGGGTGCCCGGGACACCGTGTCCCTCCTGGCGAGCCTGGCTGCATTGTGGTGTTGGGGCAGGGATCCTGGGTGTCTCCTGGGATGTGGCAGGAGTGGGGGTGGTGGTTGGCACGGTTGTACCTGACGCAGGTGCTGCAGGTGGTTGGACACCAGAGGGGCCAGGTCGGTCGGGGTCGTCCGCAGAGTGGTGAGAGTGGTCGCTGCCGGTGGGATCGGTCTCCTGCAGATCCGGGTCCTGTGAGTGTTCCCCCCCAGTGTTGGGGGGTGCAGCACGACGTTGACCTGTGTGTGAGAGAGACAATGTTACTTTGGATCCATGCAACATCCATGTTGCATCCGTTACAAAGTTGGCACATTTCCTCTTGGAATTAGGATCTGTCTTGCATTCCACTCACAGTGCACTTGTGCATGTGTGTGTCCCTTGGGCACCAATTTGGCCCCTTTAACTATGTGTGGCACAGTCTTACTTGCTGCGTCAAGTGTGACTGCAGTCAGCAGTGGAGTGTGCATGTGTGCCGAGCTATGCGTTTGCGCCTTCCTTGTAGCACTGTACATGTGCACATGGAGTGGATCCACACACTCATATGATGCAGGTGGCTGTCCTTGTGCTCGTGTACAGGTTGTGACATGGCCCTGCGTTTTGCCATGATGAGGAGGGGGGGTTCTGGCACTGGGCACCCTTGTCTACATGCACGCAGTCCACCTGCTGACGAGCAGACATTCCCACACACCAAAGGACTGATTTGCTCTCCCTGTGTCTCCCTCCTTCTCTGTCCCCCTCTCCCTCCCTCTCTGTCCCCCTCTCCCTCCCTCTGTGTCCCCCTCTCCCTCCCTCTGTGTCCCCCTCTCCCTCCCTCTCTGTCCCCCTCTCCCTCCCTCTGTGTGTCAGCCTCCTCCCTCTGTCCATCTTCCTGTGTCTCCCTCCCTCTCTGTCCCCCTCTCCCTCCCTCTGTGTCCCCCTCTCCCTCCCTCCGTGTGTCACCCTCTGTCACCTTGGCCCAGCTTCCTGGGCACACACTGTTAGCAGATCTTTGAGTGGCCCTTGGCCTGTTGATGTGAGTTTGTTTCTGATCTCCAGGCACCCATTTTGTCTGCTGTGTGTCTGTGCGCTGCTGCTGTGGTGGTGTGTGCTGCCACTCTTTCACACTGTTGGCTGTTCATTAGCTGCTGGCATGTGCAAAACAGTGCCTTCACCCCCATGTGTTGATGCAAGGCATCCGCCATTTGCTGGCAAGTCATTCCTGTGTTGGGACACAGTGTTTGTCTGGCTGTGACCTAGGCCATATGGGCAGAGGGCATTGTTGTCTGCTTTGGAGTCGCACTATGTGATTCTTGGTGCCCAGCCTCCCGCCATCCGGGTTACCGTGTCATGTGTTGTTGTCTTCTGTGGCCTGTGACTTGACATTGTCCAGCTGGGTGCATGGGGCATGGTGGCAGCAGTGGCATGTGCCTGCTCATGGAGTGTGGTTGAGTAATGCGATGGCTTGTGGTGTTTGCGTGCCTGTTATTAATTTTGGTTGTGGTTGCAGTTCCCCCCATGTGAGGTGCGTTGTTTGTGTACTCACCCGGGTCTCGGAGTCCTTCTACTCCTTCAACTGCCTCCACCGGCAGTATGGCCATCACCCTCTCCTCCCAGGGATGGTACTGTACGGGTCTGCGGGAGGGCCCTCCTCCGGTGGCGTTGGCCTGGTCGTGTTCCTCCTGTCTCTTGGCTCTGACCCTCCTCCGCAGATCGTACCACCTGTTCTGGCAATCCTGCTTGGTCCTCCTGGTGTCCGCAACAGCATTCACAGCATCGACGATGGTCTGCCACATGGCTGTTTTGGCTGCCTGGCTGGTGCTTCTGACCAATGTTCCAAAGATCTGTGGCTCGACTCTGAGGATTTGATCAACAAGGACCTCCAACTCTCGGTGACTGAACTTTGGATTCTTGGTAGTGGGCATGGTGAGGGGTGTGGGTGGGGATGGTGTGGGTGTGGGGGGTGTGTGGATGTTGGGGGGGGGTGTGGATGGTTGTGTGTGTGTGTGAATGTGATGAGAGGGTGTTTGTGAGGGTGGTCGTGTGAAGGTGTGCAAGTGTAAGATGTGGTGTCGCTTGTAGTCTGGTTCTGTGGTGTCTGGCAGCAGTGGGTCTGTTGCAAAGGCTCATGGTTTGTGTGTGTGGGCCCTTTTTATTGGTCCATGGGTGGGTGTGGCAGTGTTTGAATTTTGGGTGGGTGTGTTATAAGGAGTGGTGGTGTATTGGGCCTCTGTTTGTTTTTGACAGTTGCAGGTCAGTGATTGTGTTATTTTAGTGGTTGTTGGCCATGTTTAGTGGCTGTGTGCCTTGCGAATGGTGTATTGTTGAGTTGTTTTGTTTTGTCCTTGTTGTGTACGTGCGTTTTGAGCGTGTGTACGGTGTGTACATGGGCCATTTGGTTGTACGATTTGGTCCTTGTGTGTGGCTTTGTACGACTCGTACATGCGGTTGTGATGTTGGGGCATGGGGTGCGCTCCGTACTTAGAAGGTTGTGTTGGGGGTGCGCCAGGAACGTACTGGGGTGGGGGTACGACTGGAACGTACTGGGGTGTACATGGGCGGTGGTACGACACGTACAGGGGTGGGGGGGTGTACATAGACGGTGGTACGACACGTACAGGGGTGGGGGGTGTACATAGACGGTGGTACGACACGTACTGGGGTGGGGGTACGACTGGAACGTACTGGGGTGTACATGGGCGGTGGTTCGACACGTACAGGGGTGGGGGGGTGTACATAGACGGTGGTACGACACGTACTGGGGTGGGGGTACGACTGGAACGTACTGGGGTGTACATGGGCGGTGGTACGACACGTACAGGGGTGGGGGGGTGTACATAGACGGTGGTACGACACGTACAGGGGTGGGGGGTGTACATAGACGGTGGTACGACACGTACTGGGGTGGGGGTACGACTGGAACGTACTGGGGTGTACATGGGCGGTGGTTCGACACGTACAGGGGTGGGGGGGTGTACATAGACGGTGGTACGACACGTACAGGGGTGGGGGGTGTACATTGACGGTGGTACGACACGTACAGGGGTGGGGGGTGTACATTGACGGTGGTACGACACGTACTGGGGTGGGGGTACGACTGGAACGTACTGGGGTGTACATGGGCGGTGGTACGACACGTACAGGGGTGGGGGGGTGTACATAGACGGTGGTACGACACGTACAGGGGTGGGGGGTGTACATAGACGGTGGTACGACACGTACTGGGGTGGGGGTACGACTGGAACGTACTGGGGTGTACATGGGCGGTGGTTCGACACGTACAGGGGTGGGGGGGTGTACATAGACGGTGGTACGACACGTACAGGGGTGGGGGGTGTACATTGACGGTGGTACGACACGTACTGGGGTGGGGGTACGACTGGAACGTACTGGGGTGTACATGGGCGGTGGTACGACACGTACAGGGGTGGGGGGGTGTACATAGACGGTGGTACGACACGTACAGGGGTGGGGGGTGTACATTGACGGTGGTACGACACGTACTGGGGTGGGGGTACGACTGGAACGTACTGGGGTGTACATGGGCGGTGGTACGACACGTACAGGGGTGGGGGGGTGTACATAGACGGTGGTACGACACGTACAGGGGTGGGGGGTGTACATTGACGGTGGTACGACACGTACTGGGGTGGGGGTACGACTGGAACGTACTGGGGTGTACATGGGCGGTGGTACGACACGTACAGGGGTGGGGGGGTGTACATAGACGGTGGTACGACACGTACAGGGGTGGGGGGTGTACATAGACGGTGGTACGACACGTACTGGGGTGGGGGTACGACTGGAACGTACTGGGGTGTACATGGGCGGTGGTTCGACACGTACAGGGGTGGGGGGGTGTACATAGACGGTGGTACGACACGTACAGGGGTGGGGGGTGTACATTGACGGTGGTACGACACGTACTGGGGTGGGGGTACGACTGGAACGTACTGGGGTGTACATGGGCGGTGGTACGACACGTACAGGGGTGGGGGGGTGTACATAGACGGTGGTACGACACGTACAGGGGTGGGGGGTGTACATTGACGGTGGTACGACACGTACAGGGGTGGGGGGTGTACATTGACGGTGGTACGACACGTACTGGGGTGGGGGTACGACTGGAACGTACTGGGGTGTACATGGGCGGTGGTACGACACGTACAGGGGTGGGGGGGTGTACATAGACGGTGGTACGACACGTACAGGGGTGGGGGGTGTACATTGACGGTGGTACGACACGTACTGGGGTGGGGGTACGACTGGAACGTACTGGGGTGTACATGGGCGGTGGTTCGACACGTACAGGGGTGGGGGGGTGTACATAGACGGTGGTACGACACGTACTGGGGTGGGGGTACGACTGGAACGTACTGGGGTGTACATGGGCGGTGGTACGACACGTACAGGGGTGGGGGGGTGTACATGGGCGGTGGTACGACACGTACTGGGGTGGGGGTACGACTGGAACGTACTGGGGTGTACATGGACGGGTGGGGGTATACATATACGGGGGGTACGTGTCGGACGTACGGGGGCTGGGGGGAGTGTTGGGCGCGTATGCGGGCACATGTCTCCATGGTTGCTATTGGTGTTCGGTGCGGACGGTGTTTTTTCCATACGGTTGTAGGCTCGGACGCACGGGATGGATCGTGATTCCTCGGTCGGACTTGGATTTTTACGTTTGTAAGGTAAATCGTCCGAGGACGTGTCGGACACATTTTCCGTCCCGAGGACGTGTGGGGATTGATTCCCGGTGCGGGTCGTATGGACTTTTTACCATGCGAATCGTGATTGCCAGTTCGTACGGCACTTGGACGATTCGTACGGTAAAAAGACCCGATACGAGTCGCACGGGGGAATTTTTTACCGGATCGTGATCGGCACCTCTGTTTCCTGTTTTGTTGCTAAGAGGAGTTGGGAGGAAAAGGGTTGGGCAGTAACGAAAACAACTTTAGGGCTATAGAAGGGGTATGCAGGGGAATCAGTGGACAGCTATGACACAAAGGATTTACATTTTATCATAATGGAACACCTCTCTTACAGCTCTATTTCAAGGAACTTAAACTAAAAATGCACCATTAATATTGAGTCTTGAAATGGAAAACCCTTGTGAACAAAGAAAACTTCTGTATGCCCTAAAATGCTCCTGCTTAGAATAATAAGCACTGAGCAGAAATGCTATGCTGACTCTTACCTTCTTCCATGTTCGTCATCACATGCACACACTATTGCTGCATACATCACCAAATACATAAGTCAAAGTCACGAGCCACATACTCCATCACATACAAATAAATGCACACTTCAAAATGCATACGTGACCATTAATGTACATCATTACATGCACAAGTCACAGCCGAACACAGCATAACGCATACAAAATACTGCCACAAATTTAATCACAAACATGTCATACTGCCACGTAACCACCACATGCACGAGTCACCACCAAAACAATATCACATGCACACATCACCATGAAAAGGAAAGAAAATACATTTCACTGCATTAACACAGGAACACTAAACTGCAGCATTTTATGGGTTCTCAAGAGGGAAGGGGGAGGGGAGGAGATAGTGGGAGGGAGAGAGAGGAAGAGTGAAGGGGGCGGCCGGGCAGCCAGTGAAAGGGCAGGTAGACAGGAAAGATGGATCACTGACAGAATATCAAGGAGGAGAATATTGAGCTACCACAATATTGAGGTAAAAATATCGAGTGACAGAATATCGACTTCCTATCTACAAACAGGTAAGTACAAAAATATCAAATCCTATATATCGTTAATTATATAGTTTGCTAAAATATCGACTTTTTTAAATGTCTTAGAAGTAATATAAAATTAATGAAATAATAAATATAATTAAGTAAAACATACTTAAAAATAATTTTAAAAGATTACAATTAATAAATAATAAATGAAATGTAAAAAATAAATAAATATGCATTTTTCTATATATATTAACTTAATAATATTAAAGAATAATCAATATTTTGAATTATAAAATATTAAAAACATAATTTAAAATATAATTACATATATATAAATAAACCTATAATATAAATATAAAAATACATTATTTATTATAAGTTAAAACATTAAAATAAATATTTTTACAAAAAATAATATTTTAGACTCCATTAAATATAACAATACTGAAAACGTTGCATAGCGTAGGGGATAAAATTACTATTCCCACTCCAGCGAGTGGAACAGTAGGGAAAATGTTGGATAGCGGGTGGGTAAAAATTACTATTCCCACTCAAGCAAGTGCAACAGTAGGGAAAGTGTTGGATAGCAGGTGGGTAAAAATTAATATTCTCACTCCAGTGAGTGGAACAGTAGGGAAAGTGTTCGATAGCGGGTGGGAATTTTTCAAAATTAATTTACCTCCCACGATTTTCCCCTATAAACGTCACCTATAATATTGTAAAATATTAATAAATTAATATATTTAATTAACACTTAATTAATTAACTAATAACAATTAACAATAAAATGAATAACCATCAAATCTAAATTAATTCACACAATTAACACTATAAAATAACTCTTAATAAATATTATATAAAATAATTACATTCAAATTAAAGTATTTCCCACCCTACTCCTCTATCAACCCTCAACCCGCTCATAAAAAAGTACACAATTAACATATTTACAAATTAATTATTAATGAATAATATCTAATTAATTACTAATTAATTAAAACAAATTAACACAATTTACATAATTACCAATTAATTATTTGTTATTGATCGATTTATAATTAATTAATAATAAAAAAATAACTTAATTAACAATATACATTATTAAATACTAAATTATTTATTAATTAATGAATTTCAATTAAATTACTTCCCACCCTATTCCCCTATAAACCCACAACCCGCTACAGAATTAAATTACGCAAAAAGTAATTAACATATAATTAATTAATTCTAAATAATTCTTTAAAAATATATTATAATTACATTGCTTCCTGCCCTATTCCCCTATAAACCCACAACCCGCTACGGAATTAAATTACGCAAAAATTAAATAACATAAAATTCATGACTTTAAAAAAAATTCAAACACACATTACAAAATATATACATACTTTTAACACAAATATTAACATACAATACACACACAAAAAATCGATATTTTGACAATCGATATTACTAACTTCGATATTATTAAAATCGATATTTCTTACCTGCATGTCGATATTCTTAACCACTATATTTTTGTAAGTCGATATCCTGTCCACTCGAGATTAAAAACTCGATATTTTGTCCATTCTATATTTTTAATTCGATATTATGACTAGTTACCAGGAAAGAGAGATAAGAAAGAGTGAAAAAAACAGTAGAGAGGCATAAAAAGTTAAGTATCCTACAGAGTTTGTTTTTTAAATAGCATGGATGCTGGTTTTGCATATTTTTAACATGACACTAACTAAAATGCACGTTTACATGTTATCATGGTGCGCTCCTTTCCATATCTGCGGTGATCAAAAGGCCCCTGCATCTTGCAGCTTTCACCTGGAGCCCTGTAGGGCAATCTGCTGACAGTAATCACAGCAGAGCAGAGGGGGGAGGCTGGGATGGGCCAAGCTTCCCGAAGAGAGCAGCGCACCCAAGTTCGGCTGGTGTGCGCTGGCAAAGCTGCCCCGTTCCCCCCTGCATGCCTCCCATGCCTGCCGTCTGATGCCCAAGTAGTAACAAAATAAAGCATTGAAAAATATAGGGGGCCCATGCGGAAGCTGTGTTCATGGCACAGGACCAATTTAGTGAAAAGAAGAGTGCAGCAAACAAACGAAAAATACAATCAGAGTGTAAGTGGACATGTAACACGGGTAGTCACCACAAAGTGAAAAACAAACCCACGCTCACAAGGCCCTCCATGACCAGCATACCTGAATAGCCGACTCAAATTCCACGCACCCCAAAGGACGCTACGATCAGCCCAGCTCTCCTACGCCGTGGTCCCTCGCACCAGAAATACCAGATCGGGAGGCCACTCCTTCTCCTTCCGCACAGCCAGAGCCTGGAACAACCTTTTGCTCCACCTCAGACATTTAACACCGCTCCCCATCTTCGCAAGAAACCTCAAAACCTGGCTCTTCGACAGACCCCCTCCATGACAGACTGGAACCTCCGAACCTCCCCCACACACCCCCAAGCACCTTGAGACTCGTACGGTTGAGTAGCCATGCTTAACAAACACCTGATTTGATTGCAAAGGTAGGCCAAAGAGCGACGTTTTATCAACAAGAAGAAAGGAATTCAGCAAGGCACCAGAAGGAACAAATGGAAAGTTGTGAGCGTGGACTGAGCACCCTGACATTCTTGCAGAGCAGCACATGCGCACTGCTAGGCTCGACCTAAAAACAGAGTTGAGTGCAAACAGGACATTGAGGTATTGCGACAGTTAGTGAAGTGTAACTGCCCCAGGTATTCCTGTCATGCCCTCAGAATGCAGGATGGCAAAGATCTTTTCCTCCCAGGGAAAGAGTTGTAATGGGACACTGGATGGCCGCCACCAGTCCTCTGGGCCTTCAGGTGGAGCTTGGAGGCCACGGTATGCACCTTCAACCTCAGGTCGTGCCACCTCTTCCAAATTTCCAGCTTTGTGCACAGGGTGGTACCAACAGCATTCAGTTTGTCGACCATCATGCTACACAATTCCATTTTCCTACTGGGAGGAATATGTTGGCCTTGGGCTCCAACAATTTGTGGCTCCACTCTAATGATTTCATCCACTATGACTGACAACTTAGCCTCTGTGAAATGAAGATTTTTGGGGCGATTCTTGACTATATAATAATGTGAGTGACAAAAGAAAGCCAGAGATTTTAGTGAATAGGCTAAAACAAAAAGGGCGTAGAGAGTGATAAAATGAGAAGATGAAAAAAGGCTGCCTTCGCTCAAAATGCACACAACGGTGGATCCTGTCTTGTGGGCTGCAGTTGAGAAGCAAAGGATCATGGTAAGTGATGGTGTGTGTTTTATAGAGTGATTTTCAGGCATGTCCACTCGGACAAAGGACATGAGCTGTGTAGTTTTTTAATCCATCCAATGGGCACTGTTGTTGTGCTTTGCTGCGAGCGTACCGCAAGGGTCTACTGCTGATGAGGAATTGCTGCCAGGGGACTACCAGTACCACTGTGTTGTCGTAATAGGCTTGGCGGGAAGCTGCAGCCCTGGCGGTGTCGGAGTACAAATTACCAACATAGCAGATCGCCGCGGCCCACGCAGGAACTACGTTGTCGACGCGGTCAGCATTTCAGGCTGCATGACCCTTAAATCAATGAGTGGGGGACTGCTGGCACTTCAGCCTTCGATGGACCGGTGGTCTGGCGGTTGGATTGCCAAACTAATAATCAGGACCTAAGGGTAGAATAGTCTACATACAGACAATTTGGCTTTGAAATGGAAAAAATATATAGCACTAGCCTATGTCCCTGTCACAGAGATGGCCAAACACAACAATTTACTGATAGAAAGCCCTTTCTACCAATACAATGAAGACCAACTTAGCCCCCTAATGGACTATTTCAAAGACACTTGGGTTGGCCGACTGCATCGCTCAGGACACAGACTCCAACCCAAATTCAAAATACCATAGTGGAATGTCTATGACAGTAACTTGGTACAGGAAACCAAAACAAACAATGCAGTGGAAGGATGGCACATTACCTTCCACGTCACATTAGGCAGAACCCAACCTTGCTTTACAAATTTAAAGAAGCATTAAAAAAAGAGCAAGGCTACCAACAACTAAGAATGGACCAATCTGTTACCTAAGTTGCCCCTAAACTTAGCAAACAGACCAAAAGAATGTAGAACATGCTACAATTTTAAGTCAAACTCTTCATGAATAACAAAGAAGAAATGATATCCAAAAGCATATTATAAAATAAATAGTAACCTACCAAAGTCTTCAAAAAGTATGACAAATTCTAAACCTACATACCAAATATTTGTTATTTTAAATGATAAATATATTTTATTACATCAGTCAAAAAATTTATTAAAATTACAATGTAAATGAAGACATATAAAAAAGCTATTTAAAAATTATTTAAAATAAAATGTAACCATCGTCAACCAAGAAAGTAAAAAACTAACTCAATCCATCACATAAATTAATTTCAACACATAAACAAAGAATTTCACAGAACAATTGGATAGTATTTACACACAAATTATAAAATTACATTTCCCGCCCAAAAGACCATTAAAATAAATAACAGCTTACTAGTCTGTAGCTGCAGATCTTTAACTGTATCCAAGTAATAAAAGTCATCCACTAAAAATAGGAAACATATTGTCCAAAAAAATTAAAAAATGCAAAGATTATATTAATCCCATAAGAAATCTCTTACAGCAATCCACAATCCGTAGGAACCATAAAAAACCTAAAGAGGTATCTAAAAAAAAGTAAAACCTCAAGGAAAATCACAAAAGAAAATCAAATTAAAAAGCATTGGTTTATGATAAACGAAAAATGATTTCCTTTAAAAGAGCAAAAAATGATAACTCCCAATACCGGTAGCACACGTTCGTAGACAAAAACCTGTAATGTAAATTAAATAAAAAACCCACAAAACACATTATACTTCCAAAAATACATATGCATAACTGCTATTCATCAAAATATAGACAACAGAACTACTTTTAACATGACGATACATTGCTAAAATAGTGCACGGAAACGCAACTCTAGAAACTAGTGAAAAACAATGACAGTAATACATCTAAATATTCAAAAAGAAACCACCAATAACACTATACCTACACTCTAGACCCCCTCAAACTCCCCCCAAATCCAGAAAGAATTCTTAAAAAGAGACTTACCTGCTCTGATGAACAGCAGCACCTTGCAGCGACCTGCCTCCAGGAAAATAGACTAAAAATAACACAAATAGATTACAGAATAGAAGGTAGCAGTAAAAATAAATGACTGCTAAATGAAACAAAAAAAGACTACTCCAATAGAAGTGAATTGGAAATATTGTAGAAATGTTGAATAAATGTATAAAGAAAAGCAAAAAAATCAAACATGTCAAAAATATTGTGATACAATGTTAAAAATGTATATATTAAAAATTAGTATAAAATATATACAAGTATTTAATATATATTGAAAAAAACATGTTAATGGTGCTAAATATATGTATATAAAAACATTTCAAAAATGTTTGAAGAAAATTGTATATAAAAGCTGAAAATGTACAAATAACAATATAAGTAAATATAATTTACATGCATTTGTATTAATAAAAAATTAAAAAGAAATGTTTTATTTACTTCGCTCTATAGAAATCTTTGTTTTTGAGATAAAATATAGGCAATTTAAAATGTCAAAATATAGAATTAATAAACTTCAAAAAACATAAATAAAATGTGAAAATGTGCGACGTGTCGCTCTTATATAAAACAATGTAATTAACAATATTATTGTTTACAAACATACACTATTTTCTATTATATTTAGATCACCAGTAATATTTAGAAAATACCACAAAGTATTTCTACTACATTCAAATAAAAGTAAAATGAAAAATGTATTAATAAAATTATAAAAATTAAATAATCACTTTCCAACATAAAATAGTCAGACACTACAGGGGTGACATTTACTATTCCCACTCCCATCTACACCAATTTCGGGAAGGAGTTTGACACTAAAGGGGTGACATTTACCATTCCCACGCCAATCCAACCATATTAGGAGAAGGTGTTGGACACTTAAGAGGTGAAATTTACTATTCTCACTCCAATCTATACCAATTTAGCGAAGGTGTTTAACACTAAAGGTATGACATTTACAATTCCCACTCCAATCCAACCATATTGAGAGAAGGTGTTGGACAATAGAAGGGTGACATTAATTATTCCCACTAGAATTCCAGCCATAGTTGGGGATCAACAACAATACTAACAAAATAACACTTAGGGCCTGATTAAGATGTCAGGAGGACTTGTGTCTGCCTGAAACTGTCTCCGTCCTGGGACCAGCTAATTACAATGTGACTGAACATTGTTCAGTTGCATATTCCCATTTCCCAATGGGAGCTTGTGTTATGGTCGTAAACCAGCCGTAACACCAGCTCTCATTGAGAAATGGGAGGTGCTGTTCATCCCTGCACCCGGGGGTGCAGGGATCGAAAGGGGGGCCCCATAGGCGACCCCTCGGCCCACAACCGGAGGCCGCACACCTAAGGGGGCCCTGCTGTGGGTCCCTAAACACGCTTTCCAACATGATTTCCATGTCTGACAGGCTGGCATGGAAACCATGCCGGAAACCGTCCATCATAATCACAAGGGTGGAAAGGCCCGTCCTTTAGGATTACCAGCCAGTTCCAACTGGCTGACGGGCTCCTTAAGTCTATTGGAAGCCAGCCTGAAAAACCGGCTGGTTTACTTTCCAACCGCCAGCATTATAATGCGGAGATCGGAGAGTAAACTGAGAGGCCAATTACGATGCAGCCCAGAAGGCTCCAACCATTGGCCCCAAAGAATTTCTACTAAATACAAATTAAAGTAAAATAAAAAATGACAGAATAAAATTATAAAATTAAATAATCAATCTCCAACATAAATCATTTAAAAGACATTGGGCCTTATTACCATGCCGGTCGGACCGCACACCGACAGCCCTTTGGTCAAACCGCTGGATTACAATGCCAGCAGTCGGACCAACAACAGTTGGGGGAAGACCGCTGCCTCCGCCAGGATCAGTGATCCTGACGGGGCAGCGGTCAGAATTGTATTCCTGAATTGGGGCGGTGCCGAGGCAGGGTTTGCTGTCAGAAGTACGATATCCTTTTCTGACATCCTTTTCATGTCGGGAAGATCGCCATAAAAAGGCTGTTGGAAATGAAATTTGGTGGACCCAAACAGGGCCCCCGTCATTCACGGGCAACTGTAAAGTGGCCCTGGGAGCACATGTAGTCCCCCACTCACCTTCACGCACTGTGTGCCATGCACCACATGGTGCATGGCACACGTTGCATGGATGTGCAGGAGGTGCTCCAAACCACGGTGGCTTGTGCTGCGGCTCTCTTCCTCGGGAGCAGCACAAGCTGCAGTGGTATGGAGCACCTTCTGACTACCAGCACGGCGATCAAATCGTAATGCGGCGGTTGGACAGCTGCATGATTGTAGGGCGGTGCCCTGACTGCCACAATAGCGGTCAGAGGTCCAATTTGGGACAGGTGTTGGACATTAAAGGGGTGACATTAACTATTCCCACTCCAATCTATATTAATTTTGTTGAAGATGTTGAACTCTAAAGGGGAGATAATTACTATTCCCACTCCAATCTATACCAATTTAGGGAACGTGTTGGACACAAAAGGGAGCCATTTACTATTACCACTCCAATTTAAACCAATTTTGGGAAGGTGTTGGACACGAAAGGGGTGACATTTACAATTCCCACTCAAATATAAAGCAATTTGGGGAAGGCGTTAGATACTAAAGGGGTAACACTAACTATTTCCACTCCAATCCAACCATTTTAGGAGAAGGTGTTGGACACTTAAGGGGTGACATTCACTATTCTCACTCCAGTGTATACCAATTTGGGGTGACATTTGTTATTCTCACTTTAATTCAAACCAATTTGGGGAAGGTGATTTACAAGAAAGAGGCCTAGACTCTCGATGCCGCACTCACCAAAATATAGGGTTTAATATATGAAAGCGGTGCTCAGATCAGGGGATGACAGCCTCCTGGGTTCCCATCAGCAGATACAATCCACACATTTATATACAAAGAAAGATCAGCACCCACTATATGTCAATATTCTCAAGATGATCTAATCTGTTTCAACATCAAAGTACAATATAGCACTAGTTCTGGATTTTTGTTCAAATTGCCAAATTTACTTCAAAATTTCTCATATTCATTAAGATTGCTTCAAACATGTCATGTGCTCAAAATTCTTTATTGATGGTATATAAAAAAGTTCACTTCAATATAGCCAACACGTTTTGACTCTTTTCACGAGACTTCTTCAGGGCTTTGTCCTTCTAGAGATGCATTTCGCAAAGCATCTGTTTTTGTTGGTTTACACAGAAAGAACCTTGATTGTTAAGATAAGTGTCTTAGTTTTACGACAGGAAAGTTCAGAAACCAAAATATCAAGAGTTTCTTATGTGGATCATGAAGTCATTTAAGCCTAGTCAATACTAAGGGGCCGATTCCGGCCACAAAACATACCGACCGACACGGACCCGGAACGGAGACCGACCGACATGGACCGGCGCCATACGACCCGTGCAGTACGATGCAACGCGTGTGAATTACAACCGACACGTACGGAATACAAGCCGTATGACCGAGCCGTAGGGAAAACAATGATTCGCCCGGAAAACGGACGCCATTTGCACTGACTGACACGCACCAGGAATTAACCCGACCGACACGTACCCGCGATGTCCGATCCGCGCAGTACAATGCAATGCGTGTAAACCCAGACCGACTCGCACGGAGCCCAAGCCGCATGACCGACACGCACAGAAAACAGGGACCTCAAGCAATAGAGATCTCCGCGACTGACGCGTATGAAACACAGAAGAAAGTTAGCATGAAAGACCCGGAGAAGACCCCACGAGCCAACATCAGTGTCCGTCTCGGTCAGAAGAACGTCTCCTTCATGCCTAGAAAACCCAAAGGACAAAATACAAAAAAAGAACCAAACAAGCAATGACAAAGCCAATAAATATATTTTTTTTAAACTTGGAACAAAGACACACCCACAACTGCACCTATATAAAGGGCGTCAATCACTACCATGATCTGTTGCAAATAGGAGACAACGGCCAGCAGAAAACACCATCACACAGCAACTACAGACACAGTCACAACTCACCCATCACACAACTTTCACACCATTAGCACCTCACCAAAAGCACCCACACATACAGCTGGTAAAATCAACACTATCCCACCCTCACTTGCCCCCTCACACACACATCACTCACCACCACCACCCATCACCATGCCCCCAAAGAAGAATCCAAAGTTCACAGATAGTGAGTTAGAAGTGCTGGTAGACAAGATCATCAGAGTAGAGCCACATTTGTTTGGTACATTGGTCCAAAGGACTCCCATGTCACAGAAAACAAAGATGTGGGCGGGGATTGTGGACAAGGTGAACGCACAAGCACCAACGTTGTGCACAAAGGACGATATCCAGAACAGGTGGTATGACGTGCGCAGGAGAGTCAAGAAACTCATCGAGAAAGATCACGCCTTGAGTCAGCGCACTGGCGGTGGCCCTCCTGCCAAACCAGTATACTTCAGGACCTGGGAGGAGAAGGTGCAGGACATCCTACCACCAGAGAGCGTCCATGGTCTAGCAGACATACCAGAGCCTGGTGAGCACACAACCATCATACTCAATATTGTGTGGCAAGGGGACAGTGAAAACATGCACCGTTAGCAAAGCCACAGTAACCAATAGATAATCATCCCAAGATGTTTATGCTAGTCAGACAAACACAATACCTGCCATCTCATAGTGACTTGGAACTGTGTCATGACATTTACAAACCTACAAACAAATAGAGCAAGGCAGTGGTACAAAGCCAAATAAACACTGTCAGACAGTTTGCCACCACAAACACACTACCTCACAGTGCAGCTGACTGACAGGAATGAATAGTGGGTATGCAGGTGAAGTGAGTGTATCCAAAAGCATGATAGGGTTTGTAGTCACAGATAATGCTCCCCCTGCAAATTGGCCCATCAAGACCTCTCTGAACCATGCCCACATCACAGGGAGTGGAAAATGACTGACAAGATGGCTGACACTGGGTCCTGCTGTGGGGAGCACAAGGCCCTGGTATTGGTTGTGCGACAATCAGAAGCAGGACACTATGGACTGAAATCCTGAAAGACAACTTGCATACCCTCCAATGGAAGGACGTTTCATGGTGGGATGTCTAGCCGGGTGGGAAGGAGGACTGACAGCTCTGACCATACTTACCAGCATGTGGAGACACACACACCCCTCAACACAAACTCCACACAACTTACCGGGTAGAATGCATTGACTCACACCATAGTAAAATATCATCCAAAGATACACCGTACTGGGTGCTGCTGTGTGAAGCACAGGGGCTCTCTTTGGACTTGTAGCCAAACAAACACAAGGACTTCACAGTCAGCCATCTTGCCATTGCAGTCACAACCCCTCACAGGGAAGCAGAGTCAAAAGGAAGGAAGTATGGGCATGCTGGGAAGGGGGGTGTAGCCAAGAGCATGATGGGAGTTGCAGTCACAGGCAATCCCTACCCACCCACATGGCCCATCAAGCTCACACTGAACCATACTCGCCTCACAGGGAGTGGGAATGGACTGACAAGATGTCTGACACTGGGCTCTGTTGTGGGGAGCACAAGGCCATGCTGGGAACTGGGCAATAACAAACACCAGGACTGCACTGACTGACATCCTGAAAATTAACCTGCACCCACTGCAATGGTGGCACGCTTCATGATGGGTTAACTGGCCTGGTGGAGAAGGAGGCCCTGACTTGTAAACAAATAACACCGATGCTGGCCATACACACACCTTCTATACTATAACACATTGCACACGTGGTACCAGTCACTCACAAAGATGATGCCCGGGCAAGATGTCTGACATGTGGGCCTGAGAAATGATGTGGCTGAAAATCACAAATATGCACTGGACAAAAAACAAAACACGGTCGCACATACAGCCATTGCAACCATATGTTCAAAATCATTGTCTGGGGATGCAGTGTCCAGGGGTGCCCCCTGGCCTGGCTGGGGAGGTGTGTCTTGCAGATGACAAGTGTGGATATCCATATATGCTACGTTGCACAAAACACACAGGAACTCACATATACATCATTGGCAGGGGACATCTGACAGTGAATGGAATGGACGCACCAATATAGCTGACAACATAGCATAGTCTCATTCACCCTAATGGCTGTTGTGAGCTGCATTCCACTCCTACATCGTGCTGCAACATATGCATCCTTGACACAACACACCACTCACTGACATAGACACTGTAGACACTAGGTCTAACCTGGACTGCATTGGAGGAGACATGCTACTCAAAGCAGCCAAACTGCAACACACACACCACTGGCCCTCAATGTCATGAGCATTGAAAAGCCAGAGTGCTACCTTCCCCAATCCATGTCACCATGGAGAACATTGACAAGTCAAATCACATATGCACGTACAAAACTCAGCACCAGACTCATTAACGATGGTGACATCATCACTTGTATGAAATGAGATGGGAACTGGGAACACTGTAAAAAAACACTTTCTCCAAATAGATCACAGGCATACCGGACTGTGACCATGTCGTACCAATACACCAATGTGGCACACAAAGACTAGCAAAATCTGCTACCACAAATGCCCCAATCTTACAACATATCCTCAGTGGAATTGCACATATGTCCTTGTTAAAGCTCCCATGTGTACAGGGATGACACACCTGTGTCAGCAACGTGATGGCCCTTGAGTAGTAATGGTCATGTACAGACAAATCTATACATGAGCTGGGCATGCACACACTTCGACATGCACATTGAAATGTTTCATTTTGGCTGGGCAATGTGCCACAACAATATCAATCTCTGTCCGTGACAACCTTGGACAATGCAGTGTACAGGCACGCATCCGAACGCACAGTAGAAAATGTCATGTATGTGAACCATTGATGCCTACAGAAACATAAATTACATTGTGTGTCTCTTCCAAACACAGGTGGTGCTGGGGACGCAGCACCAAATGAAGAGGAGTCCCTGTCCCAGACTCTGGAGGACCCTCATCTTCCTTGTGTGGATCCGTCTCTGTCCTCTTCGGATGATGACAAACAACCTGGCCCCTCCGGTGTGAGTCATCATGCAGCACCAGCAGTACCAACATCTGCACCCCCTGTACCCACTCCTCCAGCATCTGGAAACGGACAGGGCACCCCCGGCAACACGGATGGACCAAGGCCACAGAACACCAACAGCACAGGAACACAGGACCCCCAGGAAGCTACGGACAACACCACCAGCAACAACACCCAAGGGTTCCCAGTGTCACCTGTGCGTGCCGCCGCAGGTCCTGCCCGTGTGGATAGGGGTGCTGGGCGGGGTGGTAGGCAGAGGGCATGCCTTGCAGAGGGGTCTGGACTGCATGATGACCCCCAACTGGAATGCATCATCGATGCGTACCAGGATAGTACCGGAGGATTTGGCCAGGTAGTTTGGATCCTCAAGGACATTCAGCAGGAGCAGGCTGCCCACCATGCCTGCATGGAGGCAAAGTGGGATGCACTTACTGCTGTGCATCGGGACATACTCCTATGACTCCGCCAGATCAGCACAAACATGTCCACACCTCCCTGTGTGGCCACAACATCTGTTGCCACACCATCTGCCAGTGTCACAGGGAGGGAGGATGACATTGGCGGAGAGTCCCCTGCACCGCAGACGCCTGCACCTGAGGATCCCCCCCTGAAGAAGAAGAGGGGTCATCTGAAGAAGGACAATTGAGACGCATATGTCCCTGCACATCCCCCAGGGCCTCTAAACCTGTTCAGGACAATGTTTTTTGTGCACAACCCGTTCACTTTGTCGTATCTGACACAACTCGCCTACATGACATGGAGGGTTCATGTTGGTCCAATGTAGCAGATGACTGTGGACTTTACTCTGGACATTTCATCTACCAACACTTCCAACTCTACTGTGAACTTTGGATTGAAAAACCCAATGTACAGCACCTACCATCCTGTGCACTATCCTCACACATGTTTGTAAATAAACTAACCAGTACACCATACTTGCCTCTGTTGGGATTCCAACTTGTCATGTGTCATGGAGATTTTGATCTGGTAAACAACACAGTGCATGCCAAATACTACAACAATGTGACCACCGTTATGTGAGTCATGGTGATGTGACACATGTGAGGGAGACACACCACAACACATACTCACCATGTCCATGTAACTCATCTCACACAATGATGTTGACCTGAAATACATTGGTATGCACGGACACAACACCTATCCACAGTCAGTGGTAACAAGTTCACAGGTGCGGTAAGTAAATGTCAGTCAGATGTGGGAAGACAGACAACGCACCGAACAAAGCGTAGCACAGGTTCATTACACATCAGCAACATGTTTATCCCACAATAGTAGCAAGGTAATTATACGTTACAGTGGACACACGGTCACAAAGTGTCGGAGAATTGAAGTCCAGGGGTGTGTGGCACATCACTTGACGGGAATTGACAACTTCCACACTGGTGTTGGATTCTGGGTGTTGGGGGTCAGTGTTGACCAAACAGCAGGCAAAGTACCCTGGGAAGGACAGACACAAGACACAGTCAAACGCACAGCAGAACAGGAGAGAAATACAATGCACATGCACAAAACATGTAAAAAGAGATCTACACAGAAACAAGTTAGCAGTTCGACACTATTGTGGAGTACAGACCACCTGAAAGGACACATCACTGCACGCATTAAGTCAAGTGGCACACAGACACATTCAAATAGCAACAGAGCAGCCACAACACATTTCTGGCTTACTCCATACATTGACATAACAACCCTGTATGCTCACATTCAGGTGAAGAAGTTGTTGATGAGCTGTGGGCGGACGTCACCCTCATCATCATCATCACTGGCATCGTGGCCCAGGCCTGGATCCTCCACAGGTGGTAGAGGTAGGTCATCGTCATCCTGGATGAGAGGCAACTTCTTCCGCACTGCCATGTTGTGTAGCATGCAGCATACAAGGATAATTTTGCACACCTTTGCAGGCTCATATGGGAGGGCCCCTCCAGTCTTGTCCAGGTAGCGGAAGCGACTTTTCAGGAGACCAAAGGTCCGCTCAATCACCCTTCTACTCCGACCATGTGCCTCATTGTAGCACATCTCGGCTGGTGTCACAGGGTTCTTGAGGGGTGTCAGCAACCACGGCATGTTGGGAGGTGGAATACAACATTGCCAAACACACACAATGGTAAACTGTCAGTACACACCGAAAAGCCAGGCACGCTGGTCTGGCATCTGTGACATCAGCGTTGCAATGCGACTACTCCTCATGATGTAGGCATCATGCGCAGAACCGGGGAAACGTGCACACACATGTGTGATACACATGTCTGCAAGACATACCACCAGAGCATTGATGGAGTGGAAATGTTTTCTAATCCGGTTTGCCTGCTCATGTGCCTGTGGTGGTACCAGGGCCACATGTGTAAAATCAATAGATCCAATGACGTTCGGCATCCTCCCCAGTGTATAAAAAGCATCCTTTTTTTCAGTGAGTTGACCTGGGCTAGGAAACTTGATGTACAGGTCAAGGAAATGCAACATCCCCTCCAAGACATCGCGTAGCACACGACTAAACATAGTTTGCGACATACCACCAGCAGTAGCTACAGTGTACTGGAAGGTACCAGTAGCAAAGAAGTGCAGGGCTGCCATCACCTTCACCTCTGGGGTCAGTGCTGTAGGGTATGTCTGGCCAGGTAGCAGATATGGTGCCAACTGCTCTGCCAACTCCTCAATCAGTGGCCTGGTGAAGCGGTACCGTTGGATGCAGTCGTGTTCCTGCATGGTTTCAAGGTCTGGGAACGGTCTATGGACAGCTGGTGCCCTGCAGAACAGAGATGAACAAAGGAAGAGTGTTGATTCATCTACCCATGTGGCTATGACCAAGCAAAATATCACATGATACATCATGACAATACACAATGTACTGAGGTGTGTGCTGTTGGGCATGGACACATATGTCACCTACATTCCCATCACCTCACATCTCAAGCCCACATGTCCACATAAGTCCCATGTAGTGCAATGGCCAATCATTGGGCTGTGTCACACTACCTATGTACTGCTGTGATGTTACAAACACACACCACAGTGACAAGTGAGGCCTGATGTCTCCCAGGCATCACAGATCTTTGCCATGCAGATACCCAGGGTCCCTATATTGCCACATGGACACTGGCATGACATGGCGTATCATTTACAAGCCACAAGGCAACCGTGAGTCCCACAGGTAGTGGCCACTGTTGTCTCTGCAGGCCCTACATGTACGTCTCTTAGACACACACACAACATCAATGTTGATGCACAAACCACATGGATGTGGAGACTGTCTCCCATTGGGCACATTTGATCAGCCACATCTGAGACACAACATGCACACAGACTGTGGGTGTACATCAGAATTGTGGCTATAGGTCTCACTGTGACGTACATACCATCACCCCCAGGACTCAGGGTGTATGTGACATGTCAAAAAATATCCAACCTGAAACTGTGTCCATGACTCATGCTCATAACTGTACAGTTGCACATCACAGTGGTAATGTGTACAACACACAAAGGATTCTGTCCCCATGAACACATGCACAGCCTGGGAGTGGCTGCACAAAAGTGCCACACAACAACCAAATGTTGCCCCCCCCCAAACACACAGGTAATGCAGCCTTACATGCCATGGGACACTGTGTGGCCAATGTTGTATTGTGGTAGGTGTGCACCTGAGTCCCTGGCAAGTAATTGTGTGTTGAAGCCATCAAATAGTCACACCAATGAGGACCGACACGGGTGACTATGCGTTTGCATTGCACAGGTCAGGACCGAGCCGTGCATACGCTTAGCCATTGACTGCAATGATGTCAGACGCGGGTGTCTATGCGTACGCATTGCACAGTTCAGGACCGAGCCATGCGTACGCTTAGCCATTGACTGCAATGAGGTCCGACGCGGCTGACTATGCGTACGCATTGCACAGTTCAGGACCGAGCCGTGCGTACGCTTAGCCATTGACTGCAATGAGGTCCGACGCGGGTGACTATGCGTATGCATTGCACAGTTCAGGACCGAGCCGTGCGTACACTCAGCCATTGATTGCAATGAGGTCAGACGCAGGTGGCTTTGCATATGTATTGCACAGTTCAGGACCGAACCGTGCGTACGCTTAGCCATTGACTGCAATGAGGTCCGACACGGGTGACTATCATGCATACACGTCGGGCAGGCATGGTCCGAGACCGGCGTACGCATTGTCCGTTGAATCGTATGGAGACGGGTGCATGTGTATTTTCAAACTGCGCACTGTACAGTCAGTTGACCGAGCCAGGCGCACTCATTGGCTCTGGACTGTCATGGAGACGGATGCAGATTCAAAACTTGTACGAGTCGTGTGCTGGAAATTCAGTTGGATGCCTACAACAATGTTGCAATTCCTAGGGTTTTATGAAGGTGAAGATTTGAACGATGCGGAAGACGTGTACGAGTCGTACATTTCCATGGATTGGCCAGATTCATAGAATGAAACCGTGTTGGACCTATCACTTGGGACACATGGCCCAGATTCTGCCTCTGCAGCACAGATATAAGGCTGGCTGGTTCCCAGGGAGCTCACTTGCCTGCACTACATGCTACTGGACCACATCCCTGCTACCACTGCTGCTGTCTCTGCATCCTCTGGCTACTGCTTTGGCACGTACTCTGGAGAGGGCCCCAGCCTTCACTGAGGAGGAGAACCAGGCCCTGTTGGACGGGCTCCTTCCACAGTACAGCAAGCTGTATGGGAAACCAGGGGAGCAAGTGAGTGTGCATTCCACTGCCTTCCTAATTGTGCATGTTGTCTGACTAGCAGTACTAGCAGTGTGTACACCAGTGGCAAGCATACTCACTGAGTACTTTCACCCCCCAAAGTGTGTAGGTACATGTAATGAACAGGTGTTCTGCAGCTAAAGTGCATTTCTGCAAGCGTAAACTTCCCAGGCATTGTTAACATGTCAGACATGCTGGGCATTTGTCCTTTTCCATGGGTGCACTACCTGTGTAACTCATTTTCCTTTGTGATGACGACATGTATATCCAACTGTGTGCAGCACAAATATGGGCCATGTTTGTTAATGGACTTTTAACTTTATCATCCTCACAGGTTGATGCCCAACAGATGTAGGAGATATGGCTGACCATCGCCCGGGCAATTCGATCAGTGGGGGTCTACAAGCGACAGATCCGCAACTGCCAGAAGAGGTGGCAGGACCTTCGGGCTGGACCCGGAGGATCGTAAGGGTCCAGCTGAAGCTGTCACCTCCTCGTAGGAGGGGCGGACACCGGACTCTGACCCCCCACATGCACAGGATCCTGGCGGTGGTCTTCCCGGACCTGGATGGGCAGCTGAAGGCCAGACAGCAGCAAGGAGGGGGTGAGTCCATGCCTAATCTGTGTACTATGTCTGACATGCTAGTTGCAGTCTTTTGGCCAGGTCACACTTCCACATTACGTAGGTCTTGTAGTCCAATTCTCAGGTCCCTCAATTGTGTGATGCACCCTCCTCATCTGATCCACAGGTGTGTACCCTACAGTCTGTTGCTTGTGTCACTAGAGTACTGCGTCCCTGGAGTCAGCTATGCTTCAGCTTCCGGACAGCATCTGTTACTGTGAGTCTGTTGTGTGTTTCATGGGTGGGTGAATTGTTTACACAATGCCTGAGATCTGACATGTGATCTGAGTGTGCCCTTGATATGTGTTACAATTGCTGGTCTGACTCGCCGCATGTGGCTGGGGTATTTCAAACAAACACATGCAGCAGGGGACTCCAATTTGTGTGCCTCAGGAGTATGTATATCAAGTGTGTCACACTTGCTTAGCCACCTGATTACTGTCCAGGGCTAAACACTGTTTCACGTAGACCTGGGCAGTCATGCCGACTCAAGGGCATTTAGAAACACTGTGTAATCCCACTCCTGTGTATCAACTTACAGGTTGTGCTTAGTGACATGTGCCTTCAGGTGTCTGACTCTGTGTCATTGTGGTGTGGCTTCCTTTTCTGTACAATTGTGGTGTTCCTGAGTTTGAGGGTCAGCAGGACATCTGAGATGTGACTATGAGAGACAATACCTGTGTGACATATAGGTGTGTGATCACTTGACAGTGCACAATGGTGTATGCAACTGTGAAGTTCAGGCAGCTGTGTTACATGCACAGCAGAATGTGATGTGCTAATGTACAGGGAGTTGTGTTCGCCGAGACTCATATGTCTGTTTTGTATGATGTGGGGTCTTCTGGGTCCGGGATATGTTGTTTGCAGGGGATGGGCAAGTGCACTTGATAGCTGCAGAGTTTGCTTTACCCATGAGCCATGATTGTGACACAGTGCATGCTGTTGTCTGGATGCCCTGCCCCTGTGACAGGAGACAGTGTTGACTGACTTACCAGGCATGCCAGTGCCATGGCATTTAACTTGCTACGAGTGAATTGTGTTCAAATGTTCTCCATGCACCCCATTGTGGCATTGACTATCAGGACATGAGAACATCATAGTGTGTGTTGCTGGCATGCATCACAAGCATGTGAAATGAGACTGCCCATCCCTTCATCCGGACACCTGTACTGAGTCAGTGGCAAGAGATTAACCGTGGGTGTAGTTCGCGTAGTCGCGCTTCGCGAAGCTACGAGAAGATGTACTTGCACTACGCGAGCTACGCGTAGCTTCGCGAGCTTGCGTAGTTGCTTGGGGCACCCTTTCGTGATGGCTTTTTCTTGTTCGGGAGCGCGGTGAGCGTGTTCGGGGAGCTGTTTGCATGCTCGGGGGATATATCTCGCGATCTTACCCATGCGGTCACCAATGGGCGCGGCCATATTGTTTTGCACTCTATGCTATGGTTCTGGGCCTACTTTTCTATCCTCCCTTTATCTTTGTAATCCTTTCTATTTAATGCATTTTTTCTGACTTTTTTTTAGTTATCAACTATCTCTCTCTTTGCCTAAGTTTATATTTTGCATTTTATTTCTACTTTTACTGTGTTTTTTTTACTTTTATAAAGTTCTTTCTTTCTTCTTCGCCCTAACTTTTTTTTCCCCTTCTAACTTTTCTTCTCCGCCTCCCACCCACCCCAGAACCATGGCCAAGGGCACAGCTAGTGCCAAGGGCAAGGGACCTGCAGGAGCAGACAAGGGCCGCCTGGCTTGCGGCAGAATGCGTCCTGCAGGGGTGCAGGCCCGGCAACTGTTTGGGGAGGAGGAGGTGTTTTTCATTCAGCGCCACCTCCCCTTGACCTTGGCAGCAGGCGTCAGGCCCGGCTCCGGGTATGCTACCCAGGAGCGGCACCGTCGGTGGGCAAAGGTGCGCCGGGCAGTGTTCCGGTGCTCTGGGGTCCGGCGCACCCATAATCAGCTGGCTCACCGGTGGTCCGACATCCTGGACCGGGAGCAGGACCTGTTGGACCTGCTAGGTGTCAAGGTTGTCGGGCTTGGTGAGTAACTTATTGTGTATAAATTAAATTTGACGTACAACAAGATTACTGCTGCGTGCTACGCGTTGCTGGTAAATTACGTTCCAAAAAGCAAAATCTTTGATTTAAGGACCCAGGTGCTCTGTGGTACTCTTACTTGTTTGCAACTTAGTTTGCGCTAGCTTGTTCAGATTATGTAAGTTTATATTAGAGAACTGAAGTTAGGTAATGCGATTTGCTAGAGAGACTCGAGTCCTTCCATTGTCCTACTGTGAAATAGTGATGGATGGATATTGGATACTAGGTTTAGTTTGTTAGTATTAGTTAATAATTGTTTTATGCGGTCTGCGTGACGCCTCCTCTGTCACTGAGTGCTGCTTACCCCAGTCCTCCGTAGAACCTTTTGTACTTTGTTTAGTGAGTGGTAGGCTTAGCATGGTCAGTCAGTAGCAGAACTAGATCAGAATCATGCAACCAACCCACAATTTGTTGTATGTATGTATGCACAAATGTATGCATGTGTCCTCTATCTCATCTATGCATTTGATGGCTGAAAAAAAAGGAAATGCAGACTTAGTGAACAATTGGCCCATCTGGAATAGGTGGTGTAGGTCAGGTGGTACTTACTAGGCTTCGTTAGTATTTGTAATCAGAATGATTATGGAACACTGGAGTGTTCATAAATAAGTAGACAATCTGTGAATGCAGGAAGAAGCCAGTAGTCGATCCATCTGATTAGATAGGTTAATTTTATTGCAATTGTTGTTTCCTAAAATGTTGTTTGACTTATTTTTCCAAATGATTTATTATTATTTATTTCACAGCACTCCTTAATGTTTGTCTCTTTCTTTATTATATTTTACATGATCATCAGCACCACCCAGGGGCAAGAAGACGGGGTCGGATTCGGCGAGGGAACCACAGGTCCGCTCCTCTACCGAGGCTCCTGCTGCTGGCCCCAGTAAGTCCTCCAGTGGTTATATTGACATTTATATTTCCCTAACTTTTACTGCATCTTTTTTTTCCGAACTATAAATTATGGTTCCACTTTCTAATTCTATTTTTTACAAAAGCTTCTTTGACCATGACTATCTGTTTCCAAATTCTGTTTATCCCTGCCTCTAACTAAGTTCCTTCTAACTGCCTCTGCTATGACTCTCTGTACTACTACTACTACTACTATTACTATTACTCTGTCTGTAGCGAAGCTTGCACAGTTGCCCACTCTTTATTGAAGGTTTTCTTTGGAATAATAAAACTCTGATTGACCAATAGCTCTAGCCACTTTGTCCTGTCCTTCTCAGTGTTGAGGCTTTGACAATTACCACAAACAAAATGGCCAACAAGATATTTGACTAGTATTTTGGATCTGATAGTACATGATACTACTATTGTTGTAGTGATTCTGCAGAGCCACATACAGAACTATGCACAACAAAATAGGATGTTGGTGATGGGAGGTTGGACCTTACTGATCACACCTCAGTCCGAAGAACCCACGATCCCCTGACCGACTAGCTATAGTGTCTCACATTAGGGTCCCACTCCCGACCCCCCCCCCCACGAAGAAGATACACAATGTTGATGATGACTCAAACAGACAACCCAGAACATAATAACACCATTTTGCTCACTCGTGTAAGTCCACCCCACGACACCAAATATCACAGAGTCTATGTGTAAGTTCAAAAGGTTTATTTGAAACAAGTAACAAACTCTGTACATCGTTAATTTGAAATTTAATTTACTACAGCCATCGTCAATAAGCCAGCAAAAAGCCTAAGATTAAAACAGTAACATTTACAAGTGCATGACAACAAGAACAAGAGACAAGATCTTTTGAATTCTGGAAGACCCCTCACCGTAGAACATAGAAATACTGGTTACATCATGCATCATAACTTCATAAGCTCTGTAAATCTCTGGTTTGTAGAAGGGAATCTTCAGCCTATTATATGAGAAAAATGCTGCGCGTTAGCCGTTAGATTGTATATTGGTGAATAAAAGCATTTTGCAGTCATGGCAAAAAGTGTAACATGTATGTGATGGCTAAGCAATACGGACTATCCAAACTCAATAAGTGGGTTGTTTTTCGACCTCTTCACTTGTACGCAACAGTCAAGTGGCCTCAAAGGCGTCTACTACTGCACATGTCAATAAGCTGGCAGGTATAATTAAATATGCGCCAAAAGAGTAGTAGTCGACATGATGAATCTAAAAGGGTTACACATGGCTCAGGCTAACTTTCAAAAGAATAGAGTTGGACTAAATGACCCTAGGAACCATATCACTACTAGTGTCTGTCTACTGACTGTACTTACTGTCTAGTGCTGATGTATGTTGTATTAACTTTTTTTTCAATGTTCCAAGTGAACACTGATAAAATAGGGGGAGGTTTCCAGGCATCTAAAAATGTGTGATGTTTTTTTCTAGGCACACTACCATCCACCAGTGCCGGCGGGGCCAGCGGCGATGCGGCCATTCCGGAGGGGGCAGTAGAACTGGCGGCACCTGCAGGAGAGACAGGGGGGGAGCCAGCAGCAGTGGCCGGCGGCAGTAAGTTATATTCATTACTTCTTGACATTACTACTAGATGGAAGTGTGTTCACTATTTCACTGTACTGTGCGACTTATTAAGTTGTAGTGAACATTGTACAACGGTTGAAGAAGACACCCTTTACTTAGCATTAGCAGCGTGAGTTGAGTAACCAATGGCCTCTTCTATTTGACTCCAAAATCAGCTGGGAAGACAAACTCAGATCAGATGACCTTGATGGATGTGTTGAACAAAGAGGGAAAGAAGGGTGGAAGGACGGGCGAGATAAATAATATGACTGAGTGGCAGAGAAGGATATGTTGTTGGAAGCATGCATAGGTGGCTGATAGTAATCAGATCAGATGCATGGGTTGTTGAAGGATGGGTGGAAGGTGAAAGAGAATGCCTGCCTGGGTGGGTGGGTGACACAGTATGGGTGGATAGTGCTAGATAGGAAGAATCAGTGGTGTTTGGCTCAAACTCAAAGCCAAGGCAGGCAAGGAAGGAGCGGAAGCTTGGGTGGTTGTTGGTGAAACCAACTAAGTATGAGATATATAAAAAAAGAAGGATAAACGTTTACTTTAATGGATTTATGGCCGGATGTACTATCATCAATAGACAGTATAGGTGAAAAGTGTCACTGGAGAGTCTTACTTTGAAGAAAATGTAAAAGAAACTGTGCCACAGTAGCAAAGCGTAGGGGAATATAGGTAGTATTATCAGAATACAGTTGACTCGCAGTAGTTTGCAAGCACGTCATATATATATATATATATATAAATATATATATGTATATATATTCACTGAAAAAACCATAGGTTTCACACATGTTCTAGTTAGCTGGACATTTTACTCGTAAAAAACCAATGAAATTCCCCCGTTATACTTAGTTCAGCTAACTATAACTTGTGTGCCCGCAATCCACTGCTGATGACGTCACATATTACATCACTCATGACATGGTCAGTGATATCACTCATGACATCACTGATGACATCTCAAATGACATCACTGATGACATCACTGATGATGTCATCCATGTGAAAAATTAGCACATCTTCTCACACCCTAATATAACTTTTGATACACCAACTCAAAATTTAAGAGTTCAAATGTCAAAACTATACATACTGCAATACCAATAACTACATACCCACTTATTAACTCTTAGGTCTACATACACTTCCAATCATTCAGCTGTACAGTCACTCATACTTACAGTCACTCCATACAAAACTATCTTATGCATTTATACACCTATATAGACACTCACACACCACCAATGATCCATAGAGGTACTCTCACACCTAGTCAGTCATGCAAATAATCACACTCCCATTTACTCAGCTATGCGGTTATACACACTCAAGTTCACTTAGTCATAAAAATAGTACCCCATTCTTACCCTCTTATAGAATCATTCATACAAGCACACACTCATCCATACAGTCACTTTCACAATCACACACTCTCATATCTACTCACTTATATACTCTTACATGCACATATACTGCCTTTCACATATGTAGTTATTCACAAATGTACTATTGAGATATACATTCAATCCATAACACACCCATACATACACTCACTCAACCATACAGTCCTTCACAGATGCACTCTTAAAACCATGCACCCATAGAATCACCCACTCACACATTTATGCATAGAGTCACACACACCCTACCCACACAAACACTCAGGAACCCATACAGATACTGAGACAAGCAATCAATAACTCATATACACACTTATATAGGTATTCACAAAACCATGCCGCCACTTATACACCAACATACAGACACATACAGACATTCACACAGTTTAGGCACTAGTCTGCAGTAAGATACATTTAATGACTCACTTATAGAGTCAGTCACACACCTAGAAAATCATCCATTCACACACGTATACACCCACTCATTCTTCAACAGGCCTTTCCCTATATATATTAAACATATTAAAATTGTTCAGAAACACATACTCAATGGATGACGTCATCAGTGATGTCATCAGTGATGCCACTTGAGATGTCATCAGTGATGTCATGAGTGATGTCACTGACCATGTCATGAGTGATGTAATATGTGACGTCATCAGCAGTGGATGGCGGGCGCGCGAGTTATAGTTAGCTGAACTAACTATAACGGGGGAATTTCATTGGTTTTTTACGAGTAAAATGTCCAGCTAACTATAACATGTGTGAAACCTATGGTTTTTTCAGTGAATTTATAAGGTTTTTTAAATGCTATTTCCTAACTATAACGTGTGTAAAACCTATGGTTTTTTCAGTGAATATATATATATGTGAGCAAGGCAGTTGTGCCGAAACGCGTAGCAAGAAGACGAATAAAACCCTAGCCGGATGGCTAAAAGCATCTCCTGTGTCGGTGTCCGATTTTATGGAAGTCGGGTTTGGTTGTGATATATATATATATATATATATATATATATATATTATCTACTGGCGGTCGCCAGTAGATAGTTATAGTTAGGACCGTGTTTTCATAGGAAATCTCAAAATTCTGTTTTGAATAACTTTGGCGCCCGCAATCCACTGCTGATGACATCACATATTACATCACTCATGACATGGTCAGTGACATCACTCATTACATCACTGATGACATCTCAAATGACATCACTGATGACATCACTGATGATGTCATCCATGTGAAAAATTAGCACATCTTCTCACACCCTAATATAACTTTTGATACACCAACTCAAAATTTAAGAGTTCAAATGTCAAAACTATACATACTGCAATACCAATAACTACGGGCCCGATTCATAGAACTAACTTAAGACAAAATCCTAAACTTACTACCGTTTTGGTATTCACAGAAGGCACTTACTCATTTTGGTATTCACAGAAGGCACTTACTCATTTCGGTATTCACAGAAGTTAGGAGTCCTAACTTTAGGACTCCTAAATGCTTTCTGTGAATACCGAAAGTCTTAAAATTAGGATTTTTCTCAGTTTAGTAGTAGTATAGTTAGCTCTTTTTAGAGCCACCTAATATCTAATCACTTAAACTTGATTTTTACTTCTATTTTTTTTTCTGTTTTTTTATCGGGTGCGCGCATAGTGCGCGCACCTAGCGATGTTTTTAAAAAAAATTAAAATCTTTTTTTTTCCCTTCGTGGTCCTACTGTGACCCGCTGACAATGGCTAGGGGGTCAAGAACTCCCTACTCTGCCCCGTATTCACGTTCTCCACCTTTCCTTTTCAGTGCGACAGACAGAATGGCGGCGGACACTTCCTGATTTCGACCGATTCGAATGTTTACTGACATCTAACAACCAATCAGAATTACGCTCGCGCACGGCAGGGTGCGTGCACAGGGCTTGCACAGTGCGCGCACCCTGCGCGCGTATAGATATTGTTATGCTTTTAAATGCTATTTTCTCAGGAAATACTGAACAGATTTACACCAGACCTGCAAAAGGCACTTCCTTGACCTTATGGCTACCTCTCTGCCAAATTTCAAGTAATTCTGTTCAGCCGTTCGGGCTGTAGCTGTGTCTAAAGGTCCTATGGAAAAATGCATGGGGAAAACGCGTTTTGGGACCCCCCTTTTTTCTCGGCCCCCACTTGACGAATCACCCCAAGACTTTCAGGGTAGGAGCTGAGCGGAGTGCCCCATTAGTTTTGAAAATTTTGCGAGGATTCGTCAACCGGCGCCAAAGTTATTCAAAATAGAATTTTGAGATTTCCTATGGAAACACTGTCCTAACTATAACTATCTACTGGCGACCGCCAGTAGATAATAGATATATATATATATAACACCCTGGAATCTGTAACTCAGATCCCGGAGGGTACGAATTTGGACTCCACGAGAGGCTTAGATACTGTAAGATCGATCACTACACCCTTTAAGGGGAAGTCTAAATATAGACCACAAACCCCTAAAGATAACATTGATTTATTCCATGAAATGGTTAACCAAGATATTGAACATCTTTTGAAGAAACCTGCCACTAACACTAACCTCAGTAAATCACAGAGGAATGCTTTAAGGAGCCTACAGGATGATAATAGTGTAGTTATTAAGCCATCTGATAAAGGGGGACAAAAAAAGCTATATGCAACGAAGCTATGAAGCAACTGAATAATGCAACATGCTATGTTAAGGTTGACAGGTCATATACTAACAAACTACAAGATACCCTCTTCACTCTCCTTGATAAGTGGGCAGATGAGAAACTGCTGAGTTGGGACGAATTGAAATTTCTAAAGAACGAGACACCCACTATTCCCACCTTCTATTTGCTCCCGAAAGTACATAAAAACTCCACGCAACCCCCAGGCAGACCTATTGTCTCATCTAAGAATAGTCTATTTGAGAATGTCTCTATTTATGTAGATTTTTTCTTGTCTGATTATGTTAAGGATTTAACTTCACACATTAGAGACACAAAAGATTTTCTACAGAAGATTGAGAATTTGCACTGGAACAATAACTATTGGCTTGTCTGTTTAGACGTGGAGAGTCTTAATACGAGCATTAGGCATAGAGATGGGCTGAAAGCTTGTGAATATTTTTTGAACTCTAGGGGTAAACATCTCTTGAGTCACACATCCATGCTATTGCAATTGATAGAACTGTGCCTTGTGGAAAATGTTTTTACCTTTAACGGGGCACTATACAAACAAATACAAGGCACTTCGATGGGCACCTGCTTCGCTCCCAGCTATGCCAATCTTATGGTCGGCTGGTGGGAGAAGCAGGTGCTCGGAAGTGAAGTGATGGAACAATGGACAGACAGGGTCAGTATCTGGCTAAGATTCATTGACGACATTTTCTTTGTGTGGGAAGGTGGAGAACGAGAACTGTTGGCATTTGTTAATGTATTGAATGAAAATGCTGTAAATTTAAAATTCACTATGCAATACAGCCAAGAAACAGTTGATTTTCTGGATATTAGAGTAACAGCAAAACATAACAAATTAGAAACAGAAGTCTTCAGAAAAACCACCGCAGGGAACTCAGTCTTACATTCCAGCAGTTGCCACCCTCCCAATTTTAGATGGAGTATACCATTTGGTGAATTCCTCCGGGCTAAGAGAAACTGCAGCACAGAGGAAGCATATGAAAGGAACAAAAAAGAAATGTCAGAAAGGTTTCTTGCTAGAGGGTACCCACAGGGAATGATTAAAAGAGCAGAGAAAAAAGCAGATGACATTAAGAGAGAAGAGGCGCTGTACAAAGCACCCAAGATCAAACAAACTGAGACTGATTCTCCAATCAGACTCATCACTACTTTTAATTCCCAGTCGCATCAATTTCACCAAATAGTCAAGAAGAGATGGGATGTTTTGATCCAAGATAAGGTTTTAAAAGAAAAACTTGGCCCCCACCCTGCAATCACGTATAGAAAAGGAACCTCAATTAAAGACATGATTGTCAAGAGTCATTTTTGTAACCAGCAACCTACTTGGCAGGAGAAAATAGGAGGTTTCAATCGTTGTGGAAAGTGCAAAGCATGCAGCCACAGCGAGAGTGTGAAACATGTGATCCTTGAGAGAACTCAAAGAAAATGGTATATTCGCAAGAATATTCAGTGCACTACAGACTATGCTGTTTATGTAATCACTTGCCCTTGTGGCAAGTGGTACATAGGGTCAACTATCTTCCCAGTGAAAAAGAGGATTCTAGAACACTGGCGGGCTATTACTAATAAGGATTTTAGTTATAGCACAGCCAGACATTTCTGCAAAGAACATGATGGCGATTGGACAAAGGCTAAATTCTTTGCCCTTGACACCGTCATTAAGAACCCTAGAGGAGGGGACAGAAACCAAGCTTTACGTAGGTTGGAATCAAAATTTATTTTACAAGCCGGTTGTGTAGCTCCTTTTGGGATGAATAATGATGAAGAAATGCATGTACACCTTTAATCCCCCAAACTGAAATTGGTTGAGATCGGTGCAGCACTTTCCTTTCTGCCTTTAGGAACTCCAGTTTTTTCCTTCTGATTTTTTGAGTTTAGCCTTGATGTTGCTTGTATGCATAGTGATTGAAACCATGTATAAATTAACTATAGTAAAACTTTTTCTTTTTATTGATGGTGATTATAGTCACAATATCAACATGCAGAACCAATGATAAAGAACTGAATTATTTGATCTGTACCCTATTTTTTACCTTATGTCTCTGTTTTTGTCTCTCCCTCTTAGAACGGACCCATGAAACCGACATGCAACACTGTTATTGATAAATAATACGAGCACGGAGATTCAGAGGGTTGTCCTTACCACCTTCTCCTTCTCTCTTTGGTTTATATAGAACCCTGGGCCACTGTAATATGAAATTGAAATTAAGTGCACTCCAAGATTGACACTAGCAGAGGAATTAGAGACTAGTTATGGAGACAATAATGGTACTATACCATAATCTCTTTTTTGAGTATGTTTACACTTTGGGTACACACATTTTCTTTGCCTTGTAAAACTACGACTTGATCGTTTGGTATATGTATAAAGAAATGTAAAGAATGAATTGTGAAATGATTTTGATCTATGCGTTAAAAACAAGCTTATATTTTTGTGAAATAATGACATGTAGTAATTCTTTCGTGTGAAAGTCTTTTGTTTATGTCTTCTGAGGCTCTATAAAATGACTGAACTCTGAACCTAAGGTCATGTGACCAAGAGCTTGTTTGCTCGAAACGCGTCTTTGCCCTGTGAAATAAACAAGGATTTCAGGAAACTGGATTCGTGTGGCTCTTTTCTCGCACCAGAAGGAGATTTTGCGAGTTGACTGGGAATATATATATATATATATATATATATATATATATATATATATATATATATATATATATATATATATATATTATCAAGCGGAAGCCCCTTCCTCCGACTCTGGAGACCACTCCCAACCTATTAATGTATTTTCAATTGGGTCAGCCAGCCTGCAAAGGGTGGCCTATCTGTTGTTTATGGTTACACAATCAATGAAAGCAGAGTACCCTCTGAAGCAGCGGTTGGTGGTGGGAGTGCTGGTGGGTGGTGACATGGGGAGGGGCAGGGTGGGTGGCACTGGCAAGTAAACTATGTATTACGGCCAAATACAGGTAATCAACATAAAAATAAATAAAATTATTTTCATTGTGCGCATTGCACCGCCGAATGCGATGCAGTGCGTGCAACAATTTTTAAAAAATTTTTTTAATGTATTGTTTAATTACCTGGGATTGTCCTTAATCCATAGTTTACTATCCCCACCCTGCACCTTCCCACGTCACCGCCCGGCAGCACTCCCACCACCGACCGCTACTGACCTGATGTCGTATTACCATCTATAATATGAATATAAGCAATGATCATTGGATCAGATACATAATCAGCCTTTTTGTAGTACCCAGGGCAGGGTGTAAGTGAAATTGTTCATTTGCCCTAATGTAACAGACAGAGTATGGCCAGTGCCACCGGCCGTAAGGCGTCATACAAAAATATGAGCTTCCCACCTGCAGACAGTAGTAGTAAATAAAACTAACGTGAGTCTGCATCATGTGGCTCATATCTGTTTCTCTTGGGTGCAAGCTTAGCTGACTGAGCTGGCATGCCGGCTACAACAAGGTTATATAATTGCGCTAAACTAGAGATAAGAACAACACGACTGGTGCACCGGAGTACATAGTACGATTATAATGTCGGAAACTCCCACAAATGTTAGAGTCCAAGGAAGTAGGAGTAGAGATACTTACCACCAAATCACAAATGTTATGAACTGTGCTTGCTAGTGATACTGTGACACTATGTGTTGAATGATTTTAGTGTTTCTGTTTTGCTAAGAGTATTGGCTACAACATGTTCTTTTTCTTTCTTGATATAGATACTCCTTCCACATCCACACCAAAACCATCTAGGAAGGAGTTGGCCGCCAGGGCCCGGCGCCATAAACTGGAGGCCATTTGCAAAGAATATCGCCGGCTGGTGGCTCAGGCGGAGGAGGAGGCGGCTGCAGCTGCAGCCTCCTCCAATGCCCCGGGCCCCAGTCAGGCCCTGCCTTCAGTTTCACGGCGCCGTGGTCCGGCAACCGCCCGCCGCCGCGCCTCCATCTCAACCCCTGCTGCCCCCCACCCTGCATGTAACTGCAGGGCATTTCGCCGCCAGCTGCTCCGCCGGATGGCCCGCTTAGAGGAGAACCTAGGGGAGCGGGTAAAAATCCTGGTGGACAAACACCTGAAGGCCCGCCGGCTATAGAGGACCTTGTCATTTGCCCCTTTTTTAATTCCTTTTGTTGGTGGGTGGGTTTTTGGGTGTTGGGGATTCATTCGAACATTGGGACTTGGACTTTCATTTAGTTGTGGACATTGGTTGGGGTTAGGGAGGGGGGTGGGTTAGGTCAGAGTGGGATAGTTTATTTTTGTTAGGGGATATTAAATTTTATGCTATTTACTTATACGATGTTAATGTTTTGTGGTGGGTTACTGTTTTCCGAATTCAATCTAAGTTACATGGTTTGTTACTTTGTTTCTGTGCTGCTGCATGCCCACAGCCAGTGTTTGATTTAAAAGATCTGCCGATTTTGTAACACACAAACCGATAGATGCAGTACCCCTCACTGAGTTATTTTTAATTGTCATAATAGCACTGTCAGTCTCTCCTCCTAGTCCATACCTCCCACCAAACTTATCTTACCTGTGATTGATGATGAAGTTCGGCACACTGATGGCTGCATGGTTGGTTTCCCAAATGAACGGAGATGATGCCATTATTGTGGTGGTAGTAGTAGACACTGGCAATAGCATTTGAAAAAAGAAAGAGAAAGTCACTTGACGGAGAGACTGTGGGAGGAGTAGTAGAACAAAGTAAACTACAGCATGGGTGGGCAAGCAGAAGAAGATCTTTGCCCTGCCTTAGTTGAAATTCAATTAGTATTGCTTTCACCACATCTGCCCCAGCAACCGTGTGATCAATTGTTGGTGTACATTTAATGTAGTCACATCACACCTTAATATAAATCACACAGCCCGGGGGAAGAGGGTTAGGGATTGATGAATGGATGAGAAGTGGGGTTTTGGGAAAGGTTTGAGAAAGAAAAACAGACAGTATGCATGGACACAACAAAAGTAAAACACAATCTTGTAAGACGACCATGATCCATTATCAAAGAAATCAAAGTATAAAGTGAGAACAAGGAAATGCATGCATGCTGAGGAAGAGAACGTGATGGTTAATGATAATGAGTTGTACTTACTAACTACTACTACCCAATGAGACAGCACAGGTAAGAAATTATTAATATGAAATTTGCCTTGCCTGTCTGCCACCCTCAGAGCTCAGACCGAACCAAATTACATGCTGTACCGGGCTTACTTTTATTTTTCAAGCTATCAAAGGAAATGAAAAAATAGTTGTAGGGATCAATTACCAAACAAACCACAACACACAAACGTAATGATTGAAGAGAAAAAAGGAATAAAATAAATTTAAAGACAGATGATGAATGATACTAAAGTTACTGTATTACCCTGGTCCAAATGTGGAGGTGCATCATTCTCGTCATTCCTCTTGGTCCTTCCTTCCATGGACACTCCGCACATCAATCTTGGGTACCACTGCCTGCCTGATGCGGATTGGTAAGGTAAGTGTGAGTTGTTTCCCCCACTTTAGCACAGGTTAAAGGCCGGCCTGTAAGTGTAGATGGAAAAACAAACAGGGTATTGAAAAATTACTGCATTTAAAACAATAAACTCAATTACAGTGGGGTGCAAGAAGAGAAGACAAGACTCTGGAGAGAACACTTTCAGACTGAGGCAGCTTGGATAGGATACATAGTGTCTACTCTACAGCATTAAGCTACAACAACAACGGGACAGGACTCAGGAGCCAGCACAGCCACAGAACAGGAGAACCGCGGCACAGGCCAGGTACCCTATCCCTTACTTACATTTTGACCGAGCCAGACAAATGTCATATGCACTGCAGCAACCTAGCATTTTCCAAATATAGTGACTAAATCAATGCGCCACTGTCCCTCATACCACTACACTCTACTCCAGTCCACACCACTACACGGACATCTAGCCTAGGTCTGCTGTGGTTCTTGTTCAAACTGTTTACCTTTTAAGTCAGCTCATGAAACACAGTTATTCCATCAATTATCTCCGATCCAACTGACTGACTGTGTGCAAAGATAGTATGCTCAGCAGCATCATGATGATGACCGTGTGGTAAGTGTTCTCCAACATCAACTCAGTCTGTAGTGACTGATTAAGTTTATAATATATTCCATATTACAAAATTGCAACGGATATTGGCCGGCACCTGCAGTGGTAGGAGTACATTGTGGTTATTAAACAACAAGGAAACATTAACTGTCACCTGACCTGAGTCACTTTTACTTTGGCAATAAACTAGTATAGTTCTACTTCATGCACATTCATTCGTAGTCAGCAAGCATCCAATGCAATGCATGCCATCATTCACAATAATCACTCATTACCTGTCTTGCTGTTCTCTTTGGCTGTCAGATCTGATGCCTGCCTAGCCTTCTGACAGTCAGTGATGAGTTTCTTTCGGCTTGGAAACAAAACGGAATATAGCTGGAGTCACGTTTCACTTCTTATGGAGGGACTGTTAGAGGCAACATGTATTGCACTATTCTCCATCTCCATCCAATGTCTGGCTTGCTTGAAATGTATTTAGGGAGAGTAAGGAAGATGGAGCAGGACCCTGAGGAGTGGAGTGGACAGTTATGCACAGACATGCAACTCAAATAGGGAAATAAAAAGAGGATACTGTTAATGGATTTGTTGTGATTAGATTTTGAACCAGAAAAACAGATACACAGTCACACACAAATAAAGGAAGGGAGAACAATTTGAAAGCCTAGTTGTCAGGGAAGAGGAGCTTGTCCTCAAACTCTGGTGGTTCGGACAGAAGTACGTCTAACAACCCACTACTTATGTCATCGAAGTCGCTCTCCTCTTCTTGCTGTGATTCACGTTTTTTGTACTCTAGTGGTATAAAGTGTTGATTCATTTTGATCATGGTTAACCTCTCCACGCTTTTGGGCGAGAGACTGGTCCTTTTCACAGTAACAATGGCACCAGCAGCACTGAAAACACGCTCTGAAGAGACACTTGCAACAGGGCAAGCCACATACTTTATCGCCAGCCTGCTGAGCACTGGCCATTGGCTTCTTTTACCATACCAATACACCAATGGGCTTTGCTCCATGAAGACCTCTATGTGTCATCTAGATAGGCCTGAACCATCTGCTCAATGTTCAGGGGTGCTCCGATTTGCTTGGCCTCTTTTGCCTTTGCATCAGTCATGGACGTACAAAACCCTTTCCGTAGAAACCAATCACCTGCCATTTTTTTAAATGTGGCTGATGATCCTGTTGGCGCTATTGAAATTATTGCTGGCAGAGTGTTGTTGACTGCTGGGAGGCAAACGCACTGCTCTCGGCCTCTGAAGTAGAACTTTACTCTGGGTGCCCTGCAGTACTTTTTCTGCCCTGGGGTGGCGGGCCTCTAATTAAGATCCGTTCATTTTCAAAGTCAGTGGCTTCCTCAGCTATCAATGTTTTGTACTTGGCAACATCCACTTCTGAAAAAGGAATTACTTCATTACTGTGCAGCAATAATTTGTAACGTGGATCCAAAATTGAGGCAGTAATGTAATGTGGATGTGACACAATGTTATTTTGAATCCTTGTATTGTCAGATAAGCAAGCGACTAAGGTGTCTGTCAAATAATATGCGTCTACTTTGTCATCCACACCTGCGTACATTTCTGACACCTCCTTCAGCTCTTGCTCTAGCATGTGCAACAATGGGATAGCTTGGCCCATAGCACAGTCCTCCCTGCTCACTTCACGTGTGAAGACCTCAAAAGGAAGTAGCATCTCTGTCAGTCATTTGACGAGGTCCCATTGGGCCATCTCAACGGTCATGCCTTTCACAGTAGGATCTCCTGACCTTTTCATGACAAAAGCATTAAGTGGTATGTGCTGCTCAAACAGACGCTCAAGCATGTAATACGTTGAGTTCCAACGTGTTGGCACCTCCTGGATGAGTGCTTTGACTCGCATTTTATGCTCACGTTGAATGACCCTCAGCTGCTTCCGGGCTTTATAAGAATGGTTGAAATGTGTGCATATTCTTCTACAGGTGGTCAGTAAGCTGCTGACTTTGCTTTCATTTTTCAGAAAGTCTTGAACAACAATGTTAATGCAGTGTGCCAAACATGGGACCCTGAAAAAGCCACCATCTTTCATGGCCCTAACTACATTACTGCCATTGTCCGTGGCAACAAAACCAATGGTAAGCCCTCTTGGTCGCAGCCACTCAAACACCTTGCTGTTAAACTCATCCAAAATGTTTGCAGCAGTATGAGATTTCTCCATAGCAAATATGGCTACAGTTGCATGTTTGCGAGTGTCTTTAAAAATCTCAGCGGTGTCAACAACACCGTCAGATATCTTATCTTTAACACCCGAAAAAGACCCAGTGTGCAGTGATGCACATCTAATCAGTGGCTTGGCAACTGGTCCACATGTCTGTTGTCAGGTGTATACTCTGAACAGCACTCTGTTTTAAGGCTTTTCCAAGCAATTCTAGCACGTCGTGGAATAGCAACTCTTGCGAAATAGTAGCGGCTGGGAACTTTCAATTTTGGGCAGATGGTGGTCACAAATTCAAGAAAACCCACCCCTTCAACAAAAGAAAAAGGGAGAAGGTCCAGTGCTAACATTTTAGCCAGCTTCGCATTGTACAAACGTGCTATTGTGTGGTTGCGTTCGTACTGCCCCTCCGTCCTAGTAAACATGCTAAAAATGGTAGGCTGCATGGTATTCCTTCCTGTGCTCAACGTCGCCCTTTTTTGGCAAGCAGTACTCCTCGGTGTCTCAGGCTGACTCTTACTCTTGTGCCAATGAGATGTGGCTGAGGATGTGGGCGTTAACACTGCAGTGCTGGGGACAGGGCTACTTTGTTTACCACTACCACAGAGAATGTCTCCCTCTTCTTCCTGTTCCACCGTGAGCGGACTTTCTACTCGTTTATGCCCAACAGCAATGGTTTCAGTTTTTATGTAACTACGTTGCTCCTCCCACTGGATTGCGTGGTGTTTTTTCAGATGGGTCATTTGGCCTCCGGTACCATAGTTTGTACCAAGCTTACCACGACTAACAGAGGTATGACAAACGGAGCATATAGCAATGTTCTCCTCCTTTCTGCTAACCGTAAAGAAGTCCCACACAGGGGAGCTTAACTTTTCTCTCCTGCTGGAGGTGCCACTTCCAATGCCGGATGAACTGGAGGGTGTGTGTTGAATTTGACTCTGTGTAGTACCACTACCTACTTCTACTGAGGTGGTGCTTGTGCTGGATGTAGGATGCTGCCAGCCCTTTGCTAATGTAAATATGGAAGCTGGAGGTCGTGTTGGTGTTACCTGTGTAGGAGGTATGCATGCTACATCCCTCGCAGCCATTTTGGATAGTGTAAAAATGTTGGTCTCCATCTCCTCAGGCCCGGGAGTGATGTTCGTGATGACTGGCTCATCTTCATCATCATCATCATCCTGCTCTTCTACATCAACCTCCATAAGTGTAAGACTTTCTGGAACCTTCCTTTTCCCATGCCTGCTCTTATGACGTGTTTCCCTCTCAGACTCAGTTTGTGGCTTCCAAGTGGCATCTAGATCATCAGAAGGGGGACTTGGTGAAGAACTTCATGTACTAACCCTCCTTTTCCATGCTGGGGATTTGGAAGCCAATGCAACTTTAAAGGAGTGGCTTCCTCTTCTTCCTCTGCATGAGGCTCAATTTCCTGAACTGCCCCTACTTCGGGAGGAACTACAGCTACTATTGCGGGCGGTGGTTGCGGCTGTTGACCACTTATCTGCTGTGTTCCCTCCTGCGTTGATTGTGTACTACTTTGTGATAGCGAGACGTTTAGTTCAGGCTCAGCATCACTGCTTTCCACCATAAGGCTGGCTACCTCTTCCACACTCATCTGCTTGGGCCTGGGTTGGTGGGTTGGGCCCACCGATGTGGAGGTGCTGCCCCCAGCTTGGCCCCCGACACCACTGCTGCAGGCATCATTTTTGGTGTCCCAAAAAAAGTTTTGGGAGGCACACCAGACTTCCTTCTTCTTCTGTTCCTTCTTCTCCATGGCAACTTTCTTGGTACCGGAGGACCTGCTACCTGCTTTCTTTGGGGGCATCAGATGTCAAAACAGCACTCAGTTGCACAAGTTGCAGAGATACCTGGTCAGGTCACTCACACGTCACGTCGTGTATAGCAGCAGGACGTCGGTCTGGCACCACAACGGTCGATGATGATGACACACCTCCTCCGTCGTTTGTGCACCTAAAAGCAAAAAAGCCAGAAGAACACTAGTCAAAAGATCAATAATACAATATAACTTCTTAGTGTCTGGTGGGTAGTCACAATTATTACATTTTATGAAGTCAGTGAACAACAAAAGTATAGCCATTTATGAGACTGACAAGGCCAGGGCTCCTGGTGTACTTGTACTGTGTACACTCAGGAAGAAGAATAGCAAAGAACAAAAACATAAATGTAGTGTAGCCTGTTTGCTCTAAATAAAAATTTGTGCATCTTATGGGATGGATGCAGCATCAGGGAGCAACAACAATGAACATATACACATAAAAACTAAAGGCATTTATTTACAACACCCAAAAAGTGAAATGTACCCCCGAAAAAAAGCAAAGCCCACATTTTACAATTCAATCCAAAGCCATACATGATGTTGAAATTTAACGCACAACACAAAAACAGTTGTTTAAATTCCATGCACCCGTGATGATTGATGAGTAGTACCCCTGGGCCTACTGTACGACTAAGCCACAAGCTTGGACGCCTATGGAAAAAGCACAGTGGCTGGTACCACAAAATGGCCGCCACCACATGGCCAGGCCACTCACAAAAACAAGAAAAGGTCAGGAATACAAGACAGACAATGCAGGCCTATTCCAAAAGCACAATGCCTGCCTCCACAAACTGGCCGCCACACATGCTCAGGCCACCCACCACAATAATAACAAAAAAGTGATTACAAAGGACATGAACAGGAAGTTGTAGTCTCTGTGGGACTTACTTCCTCTCCTAAAAATATTTTTTTTTAAATAAAAGTGACTGTGCTCCAAAACTACAGCAGAATGACAACCTGAGGAGTTTTCTTAGCAAAATGCAAAAAATCAGCGTTTTCGAGAAGGATTTATGTTGCTTGCGAGATATTGTTTGCCAGATTGCAAATGCTGCATGTTCGGGATCGCGAACTGTACAAAAAGGCTTTATAGCGTGCGCAAACCCGCATATTGAGAGCGCGAAAATGACAAAAACTGTAAGTCCGTGTTGTCGCGCTGTGCAGAGTTACCGAAAGTACGCGAGCTGAATCCCTAGGGCTACCTACTGGCTGAAAAGCCCTATTTATTTAACACACCCAAAAACTTCTATTCCACCCCAAAAAACAATTTTTGCAATTCAATCCAAAGCCATCCATGGTGTAAAAAAAAATAATTCAACAGACAACACAAACTGTAAATTTAAATAATGCACCAAAGATTTGAGGATGACTACCTCTGGGCCTACTGGCAGACTAGGCCACAAGTTTGGAACAGAATGACAAAAGCAAGCACACTACTTGGATGGCTCCACAAAATGGCCACTACACACCCACAACAACAATAAATGGAAAACAGACAATGTAAGCCTATGGCAAAAAAGCACAATGCCTGCCTTCACAAAATGGCCGCCACACACGTGCTCAGGCCACCCACCACAATAATAACAAAAAAGTGATTACAAAGGACAGGAACAGGAAGTTGTAGTCTCTGTGGGACTTACTTCCTCTCCTAAAAATATTTTTTTTTAAATAAAAGTGCCTCCGTGCTCCAAAACTACAGCAGAATGACAACCTGAGGAGTTTTTTTTAGCAAAATGCACAAAATCAGCATTTTCGAGAAGGATTTATGTTGTTCGCGAGATATTGTTTGCCAGATTGCAAATGCTGCCTGTTCCGGATCGCAAACTGTACAAAAAGGCTTTATCGCGTGCGCGAACACGCATATTGAGAGCGCGAAAACGACAAAAACTGTAAGTCCGCGTTGTCGCGCTGTGCAGAGTTACCGAAAGTACGCAAGCTGAATCCCTAGGGTTACCTACTGGCTGAAAAGCCCTATTTATTTAACACATACCCAAAAACTGCTATTCCACCCCAAAAAACACCTTTTGCAATTCAATCCAAAGCCATCCATGGTGTAAAAAAAAAAATTCAACAAACACAAACTAAATTTAAATAATGCACCAAAGATTTGAGGATGACTACCTCTGGACCTACTGGCAGACTAGGCCACAAGCTTGGAACAGAATGGCAAAAGCAAGCACACTGCTTGGATGGCTCCACAAAATGGCCGCTACACACCCACAACAGCAAGAAATGGAAGACAGAGGGCCCGATTCACAGATCTAACTTAAGACAAAATCCTAAACTTACTACCATTTTGATATTCACAGAAGGCACTTACTCATTTTGGTATTCACAGAAGGCACTTACTCATTTCGGTATTCACAGAAGTTAGGAGTCCTAACTTTAGGACTCCTAAATGCCTTCTGTGAATACCGAAAGTCTTAAAGTTAGGATTTTTCTCACTTTAGGAGTCCTAAAGTTAGGAGTCCTAACTTTACTACTCCTAAACTGAGAAAAATCCTAATTTTAAGGCTTTTGGTATTCACAGAAGGCATTTAGGAGTCCTAAACTTAGGAGTCCTAACTTTACTACTACTAAATTGAGAAAAATCCTAATTTTAAGACTTTCGGTATTCACAGAAGGCATTTAGGAGTCCTAAAGTTAGGAGTCCTAACCATACTACTACTAAACTGAGAGAAATCCTAATTTTAAGGCTTTCGGTATTCACAGAAGGCATTTAGGAGTCCTAAAGTTAGGAGTCCTAACTTTACTACTACTAAATTGAGAAAAAGCCTAATTTTAAGACTTTCGGTATTCACAGAAGGCATTTAGGAGTCCTAAAGTTAGGAGTCCTAACTATACTACTACTAAACTGAGAAAAATCCTAATTTTAAGACTTTCGGTATTCACAGAAGGCATTTAGGAGTCCTAAAGTTAGGACTCCTAACTTCTGTGAATACCGAAATGAGTAAGTGCTTTCTGTGAATACCAAAATGAGTAAGTGCCTTCTGTGAATACCAAAATGGTAGTAGGTTTAGGATTTTGTCTTAAGTTAGTTCTGTGAATCGGGCCCAGACAATGTAAGCCTATGGCAAAAGCACAATGCCTGCCTTCACAAAATGGCCGCCACACACATGGCCAGGACACAACAACAACAAGCATAAGCCAAGGGAAACAAAGAAAAGAAATGCAGGCCTTTAAGGAAAAAGAAGCACACACTACTAAACTACCACCACAAAATTGCCACAAGCCACATGCCCACTCACAGTCACAACAGGCCATGGAAAACAATGAACTGAAGCAGTCTATAAATGGACAAAGGAGGCCTGCTAAACAACACAGCTTTAATACAAAAATGAAAATCAACAGGGCTAGGAAAGGATTGGAAAGAAGTTACACATCAAGCACACACATCCAACAAAGGTATTTCACACACACACACACAAACAGTGAAATACACCACAGCCACATTTAGCATTTCAATCCTATGCCATCCATGCCCTACATGATGTTGAAATTCAACAAACACCACGAAACATGGACCCATGGGTACCCTACTGGCTGAAATTGCAGAGAAAAACAACTAGGCCCCTATTTGAAAGTACAGCTCACCCACAACAATAATTTTTTTCTAAAAATGAAAATCCCAGAAAAATGTAGGTACACTACAAACAAGCCCCAATGAAACAAACACACCAATTCTCCAACTTACTTGTAGTAAATTAAATCTCAAATCAAAAAGTCCTCAAATATATCCAATCCAATGGTATATGATGCAGCAGACAGACACAAAAAGTGATCTTTCCAGCTCCAAATCCAAATGAAAGTGAACAGCACATGGACAAAGCACTGGGAGGAGCCTGCTGGACAGGAACAGGAAGTTGAAGACTCAGGGGCACTTCCTTCCTCTTGAAAAAAAGAGTAAGAAAAATTAAAGGACTCCTTACACAAAAGACTACAGCAAAATCACAATCTGAGGAGTTTTTCTGAGCAAAATGATCATTTTAGAGAAGGTTTTATGAAGCTCGAGAGATATTCTTCGCCAGATTGTAGTTTTTGCATGTTCGGGATCGCGATCTTACCAAGACAGCCGCCGGAAGTCAGATCGCGCGCCTGAACAACATGTCCGCGTTCGCACACTCTCGCGGGCTTGGGCAGCCATATTACAAATCTCGTGGCGCACGCGAACGGACAGAAAAGGAAGTTGGCGAACGCAGAATCACGGTAAGACGTTACCGAGCGCGCAAGAATTAATATTGAGCGCGCGAGTAAGCAAAAACACTACGCTACGCGCTAGATTGCGAAGCAATCTGCAACTTCGCACTCTACGCGAATCGCAAAGTTGCCTAAACTTCGCAAGCTCCGCGAATGAGCGTAGTTCAATGCCCAGGCTTACAAGAGATGTGATGTGTGTATAGTGACATACTCCTACATTTTCACTTGCATGTCCAACAAATGTGTAGGTGGTGCATGTCGACACATTGGAGTATTAGCATCCAACATGCAACAGACATATGGGTGCAAGTCCAGGAGGGATATGAGTGCCATGGTTGATGGTGAGACTGACAATTGGGTTATTCTAAACAATGTGAGCACTTTGGGCAGTGTTCAGCTGATGATGCCAGGGCTTGCCCTGTGATGTGATGTACTCACTGTGGTGTGTGCAGTCAGTGCAGGTGACTGATGTTGTTCTCTTTTTTCTAATTTTATCCAGATACATCCATGGCCACAGGAGGGGACAGCTCCACGGACCAGGAGGAGCCACAGAGCCTGACTGGGACAGAAGGCGAAGAGTCGGAGGGACCCAGTGGCACGGAGAGCGAGTGGAGCCACACCGAGGAGTCCTCAGCACCATCCACCCCAGCTGAGGGCCACAGCAGCAGCAGCTGGGAGGATGACTCCCTTGTGGAGGCGGGTGTCAGCAGCCACCAAACCCCAGCTAGTGAGGCTGTCCCCGCCACCGCCCCACCACCACCATCACCACCCTCCCATCAGCTCCCATCCCAGAGGTCCGTGGAGGCATGTCCCCTTTGTGCCAGGCACCGCACCCTCTGCCCCTGTTGCCCTGAGTGAGGAGCCTGTGGACTTGCTTCGACAGATCCATGTAGGGCAGACATCAATGCTGAGTGTCCTCCATGCACACACCAGTCTGTTGACACAAATGGTGTCGTTCATGGAGGGCATTTCATCGGGCATGTCTACCCTACAGAGGACCAATCAGTCCATGGCCTCCTCCCTGACGGAAGCAGTGTCCCTCCTCCAACAGTCCCGCACCCCTCCTACCCCTGCACCACCCACGATTTCTAGCACCCTACCTGTCCCAAGCACACACACACCTGCACATTCTCACAAAACCACAGACACGGGCAGCACACAAACACCCAAACCAAGGGCTAGACATGCACACAAGCAAGAGCAGGGGACTGATACCACACTCACAGGGGATGGTTTGCAGACACACACACAGTCATCCACAACCACTCTGCAGTCCTCCGATACCTCTCCCTCCCAGCCCCCTTCCCTCACCTGCAACCCCATCTCCACAGAAGCTCTTCCTCTGTGACCTTGGCCTCTTCCCCACTGACCCAGCAGATCCAGCTTACAAGGGGAAGAGGAAATCCCCACACACAGAGGGTAGTGCCCCTCACACCCGGACACCCTCCTCCAGGCACAGTCAGTCTGAGGCCCCCACCTGCAAGTCCCCCCGGAGCTGGAAGAGCAAAACCCCACCCCCACCCTGCAGCTCCACGATGAAGTCTCCATCCTCCATCCCCCAGGCCACCACTCCACAGGTTCCCCTGCCACACCCTGCCCCAGGTTCCCCCACCCACAGATACACCATCCCCAAAATGCTGAGGCCCTCCCCCCCTACCGCTTGCTCTTCCACCCCCGGTCAGACAGTTTGTGCCACTGATGTGGGGACCGTGTCCCCCTCCCCTGTCCTGCCGACCTCACCTGAACCCCATTCCTCTTCCATTGAGTTAGGCACAGTGTGGAGTCCACGACCACCCCGTCTGACTTGGGCACTGCAGTGGGGACCCAGTCCACTCCATCTGACCTGCCCACTGCAGTTGTGCCGGCACCCACCCCATCTGACTTGTGCCCCACAGTTGTGACTGCACCCACTAGTTCAGTCAGCTCCACTGCAGTTGCCAGGGACTCTCTTGCATCCACCACCCCTTCACTGCCTCCTTCTGCTGCGCCCTGATCCTGTCCCTGCGGTGCCTGGCCTGCCCCCATGTATGCCCCTCCGAGGGGATGTCCCCTGTCCTTTCCATCACAGGCAAGTAACGAGTGACAGTTGTCACTCAAGTTAACTTTTTGTAATTTGGATATGGACTGTTTTGAAAGGACTTTGCATTTTAAAATTGCTGAATAAAGCATTTTTCTTTATCCTTGTGAATTTGATTTAGCTGTACATTATGTTGATGATATTTAGCATGACCTTGCAGTTGTAATGCTCGATTTCCAATGTTGAAAACTGAGGTGTTGATGTGAGGTACTCCATGTGGTCCATGAGATATGTATCATATTCTGGTCGTTATCGATATCATCATTTGCAGCTAACTTGGTGTGTCATGATTAACAATTTGTGAACATCTCTGTAAACATTTCATTTGCATGGTCACATCTGTGGCTTGCACATACACATTGTCCAATTTGTCTATTTTCCTGACTGTGGGCGCATCTCCACTGGACATGTAAGTGTGGGCATCATTCGTGTAGGAGCAACTGGGTCCTCTGTGCAACTTGCTGGACATATGTATTGAGTATGTGCAGATGACTTAAGGGACACTCCCGTACACAGGCTATTGTGACCAGAGCCTTCATTGTGTGGTAACTAATGGCTAACTGACCAAGTGTTCTGCTGACATGATTGAGACCTGCTGGGACTATGTTTGGCACAGCTGAGCTTCCAGAGGAGTTGAGTCCCCTCAAGTAAGTGTGTTGTTCCGTGACATTGCCTGGGCCCATGGTGTGTGTTGTGTGAGCATGTGTGTGTGAGTCCACATCCCTTTTCATACACAGGCAGTGTTCCCTTGATATGTTCCTGTTGTTGATGCTTGCTGAGTTGTACTGTGTTCATCCCACAACTTTGCCATGGGCTATCAGATGTGGGGGTGCATGACACACTACTGTTAATTGGTGGTTCATCATTGGGATTTGTCAGTTCTGAGTGGTGATGATGTGGTCAGACGCAGATGGGACAAAATCAGGGGCCCCTAAGGCACTTGTTTGTTCGCAATATCATGTAGTTGTCCCTAGGTGGTACCTTTCAGTGATTGAGACATGTGTATGTGTGTGTGACTGCTCCCACTTGTCCGGTTCAGGGCTGCAATGTTTGCAGGTGTCAGCATGTGTGCCTTGTGGTTCTCCTTGGCTTTTGCATTGTCCTGGGACTGTGGCAGGTATTCCGAAGGTTACGGGAGCTTTGATGTCATGGCCATGTACCGCATACTGTGCAGTATGTCTGTCATTCACCAGGGCTGTAAACTGTCCTTGTGTGATGAGTCTGTGCACCTTAGTTCCTCCCAACATTACTGTGTTTGTCATGGGTGCATGTGCAATGTCACCTGTCCATGTGGGCTTCACAGATGCACATTGGTGCAGTTCAGGGTGTGTGGTGTTGAGGGTGGACTGATGTAACGGTTTGCATGGATGGGCCCCTAGCTCCCGTTTGTCCATGGATGACGGGCCATGCTGAGTGATTGTGTTTGTGGAGGTGTGATGTACGTTTGTGGCACAGGACACATGGGTTTCACAGTTTCTACGACATCTACCTTTGTCAGCACAGTGGACGTATCATGCATGCTTGTGTCACCCCAATGTCTGGTCCCTGGGGGTAGTGCTGTTATGTGTCAGTCTCTTGCTGTGTTAGTTGCTGTTCATTCCAGCTTGTGTCACATGTGTCTGTTGTGCTCCCTCTCATCTCACAATGCCTGATTGCCCACTAAGGGGGGCCCATTGATGGTTTACTTTTGTATGGCACTGTGTCCACATCTGTCTCACTGTGGTTCAGCCACCCTCATGTGTTGTGTAGTTGCCTGGGGATACTGAGACACACACACACACACACACACACACACACATTGTGTCAGATGTGCAGTGTGAGGTTGCCTGTTTGTGTTTGTGCATCTGCACCAGTGCATTGGTATTGCTGTTGTGGGCCATTGTCTGGATGTTGTTTTTGTGATTTACCCTGCTGTCCCTGTGAGTCATATCACATAATTCTGCACATTCATCCTGGTTGTTAGGTCCCATTGCTGGCATGCAATGGGAGTTTGTGACCTGACACCTACAGTCTACACAGGTTGTTTTGATTTGTGTGTCTATTTTCGAGATGTATGTATGCTTTGTGATGGTCACTTCTGCTTTTGTGTCATTGTACACCGTACGCATTGTCAGCCCCCATGGGTGGTGCTTGTCTGCACATGCCCGAGAGTATGTTAGGTTTTTACAGCACTGTTAGCCTCACCATATCTCTGTGGGTATGGGACACAACCACTACTTTGCCCCAAAAGGGTTTCATGTGTTGGAAGCAGGAATCATACATGCTGTTTGGCATTTGCAGCTTTGACCATGATGACCCTTACCTTTTGGTCACTGTGATGAGGGGGGTTTTGGAGCCCATCACCACAATGCTCAATATTTGCTGCAGTTTGGAACCACAGACTTAACTTTTGTTCAACACAGTGAGGGGGTGTTAGTTTTACATTGACACAGTGCTATAGTGATGCTTGCCTTGTGTAGGCCACACTCAGTTTTTGGTCACACATGTGATGGTAGTTACATTGTATGTTTGAAGTCATAATCACTGTTGTGGGCATTTGACACAGACCACACACTGTTGTCATGATGTTAGGGGGATGTATTTTGCCAACATACCTAATGTTGGTGTATGATGGATGTGTGGTGTATCACCTATCCTATGGGTGGGGGTGGCAGGAGTGATGGGCAGCAGGTCCCCTATGGGTGGGGGTGGCAGGAGTGCTGGGCAACAGGTCCCCTATGGGTGGGGGTGGCAGTAGTGATGGGCAACATAAGCCCTATGGGTGGCGGTGGCAGGAGTGCTGGGCAATAAGTAAATAAGTATCGTATGAGTGGGGGTGGCAGGAGTGCTGGGCAACAAGTCCCCTATGAGTGGGGGTGGCAGTAGTGATGGGCAACATAAGCCCTATGGGTGGGGGTGGCAGGAATGCTGGGCAACAGGTCCCCTACGGGTGGGGGTGGCAGTAGTGACGGGCAATATGGGCCCTATGGGTGGGGGCGGCAGGAGTGATGGACAACATAAGCCCTATGGGTGGGGGTGGCAGGAGTGCTGGGCAACAGGTCCCCTATGGGTGGGGGTGGCAGTAGTAATGGGCAACATAAGCCCTATGGGTGGGGGTGGAAGGAGTGATGGGCAACATAAGCCCTGTGGTTGGGGGTGGCAGGAGTGATGGGCAACAGGTCCCATATGGGTGGGGGTGGCAGGAGTGCTGGGCAACATAAGCCCTATGGGTGGGGGTGGCAGGAGTGCTGGGCAACAGGTCCCCTATGGGTGGGGGGGGCAGTAGTGATGGGTAACATAAGCCCTATGGGTGGGGGTGGCAGGAGTGATGGGCAACATAAGCCCTATGGTTGGGGGTGGCAAGAGTGATGGGCAACAGGTCCCATATGGGTGGGGGTGGCAGGAGTGCTGGGCAACAGGTCCCCTATGGGTGGGGGTGGCAGTAGTGATGGGCAACATAAGCCCTATGGGTGTGGGTGGCAGGAGTGCTGGGCAACAGGTCCCCTATGAGTGGGGGTGGCAGGAGTGCTGGCCAACAGGTCCCCTATGAGTGGGGGTGGCAGTAGTGATGGGCAACATAAGCCCTATGGGTGGGGTGGCAGGAGTGCTGGGCAACAGGTCCCCTACGGGTGGGGGTGGCAGTAGTGATGGGCAACATAGGCCCTATGGGTGGGGTGGAAGGAGTGATGGGCAATATAGGCCCTATGGGTGGGGGTGGCAGGAGTGATGGGTAACATAAGCCTTATGGGTGGGGGTGACAGGAGTGATGGGCAACATAAGCCCTATGGGTGGGGGTGGAAGGAGTGATGGGCAACAGGTCCCTTATGGGTGGGGGTGGCAGGAGTGCTGGGCAACAGGTCCCCTTTGAGTGGGGGTGGCAGTAGTGGTGGGCAACATAAGCCCTAAGGGTGGGGGCGGCAGGAGTGCTGGGCAACAGGTCCCCTATGGGTGGGGGTGGCAGTAGTGATGGGCAACATAAGCCCTATGGGTGGGGGAGGCAGGAGTGATGGGCAACATAAGCCCTATGGGTGGGGGTGGAAGGAGTGATGAGCTACAGGTCCCCTATGGGTGGGGTGGCAGGAGTGATTGGCAACAGGTCCCCTATGGGTGGGGGTGGTAGTAGTGATGGGCAACATAAGCCCTATGGGTGGGGGTGGCAGGAGTGATGGGCAACATAAGCCCTATGGGTGGAGGTGGCAGGAGTGATGGGCAACAGGTCCCCTATGGGTGGGGGTGGCAGGAGTGCTGGGCAACAGGTCCCCTATGGGTGGGGTTTGCAGTTGTGATGGGCAACATATGCCCTATGTGTGGGGTGGCAGGAGTGCTGGGCAACAGGTCCCCTATGGGTGGGGGTGGCAGGAGTGCTGGGCAACAGGCCCCCTATGGGTGGGGTGGCAGGAGTGCTGGGCAACAGGTCCCCTATGAGTGGGGGTGGCAGTAGTGATGGGCAACATAGTCCCTATGGGTGGGGATTGCAGGAGTGCTGGGCAACAGGTCCCCTATGGGTGTGGGTGGCAGTAGTGATGGGCAACATAGTCCCTATGGGTGGGGGTGGCAGGAGTGCTGGGCAACCTAAACCCGATGAGTGGGGGTGGCAAGAATGATGGGCAACATAAGCCCTATGGGTGGGGGTGGCAGGAGTGCTGGGCAACAGGTCCCCTATGGGTGGGGGTGGCAGGAGTGCTGGACAACAGGTCCCCTATGGGTGGGGGTGGCAGTAGTTTTGGGCAACATAAGCCCTATGGGTGGGGGTGGCAAGAGTGCTGGGCAACAGGTCCCCTATGGGTGGGGGTGGCAGGAGTGCTGGGCAACAGATCCCCTTTGAGTGGGGGTGGCAGGATTGCTGGGCAACAGGTCCCCTATGGGTGGGGGTGGCAGGAGTGATGGACAACATAAGCCCTATGGGTGGGGGTGGCAGGAGTGATGGGCAACATAAGCCCTATGGGTGGGGGTGGCAGGAGTGATGGGCAACAGGTCCCCCTATGGGTGGGGGTGGCAGGAGTGAGGGGCAACAGGTCCCCTGTGGGTGGGGGTGGCAGTAATGATGGGCAACATAAGCCCTATGGGTGGGGGTGGCAGGAGTGCTGGGCAACAGGTCCCCTATGGGTGGGGGTGGCAGGAGTTCTGGGCAACAGGTCCCCTATGAGTGGGGGTGGCAGTAGTGATGGGTAACATAAGCCCTATTGGTGGGGGTGGCAGGAGTGCTGGGCAACAGGTCCCCTATGTGTGGGGGTGGCAGTAGTGAATGGCAACATAAGCCCTATGGGTGGGAGTGGCAGTAGTGATGAGCAACATAAGTCCTATGGGTGGGAGTGGCAGTAGTGATGGGCAACATAAGCCCTATGAGTGGGGGTGGTAGTGGTGCTAGCCATGCAACCCCTATGGTGGCCTTTTGCTAGTGGCCAGGATATGGATCCTCTGGGTGTGTGTGACATTTGGTGGGTACGTGTCATTTGTTTGTGTGGTGGGTGTCTGACTTACCGTCTGCGCCGTCGGTTCCTGATCCGGTCATAGATGTACAGTACTGGTATGACCTGCGCAATGGGATTCATGATGTGTTCGTCTCGTACATGCTGCTTGTTGCTCCGTCTCATACCCGTTGCAAGCTGGTCCTTCTCGTAGCCGTGGATTGTGTTCTGGCGTGAATCGTACCTGATATGCTTCTTTTCCGGATGCTGTCACGTGCCGTACATGGCGACCCGTCTGGTGCGTATGATTTGCGCATCGTACTTGTCTGGCCGGAAACTGCTATGGATACTGCTTCCGGGCGACTTGGTTCGGCGTTCGGAGGTACGGCTCGGACGAAGAATGAAGCTTGAATCACAGCCTACGTGTCGGTCGGATTTTTGTCAGTTATGCGCATCGTACTGCATCGCCTGGACGGACCGGCTCCGGGTACGAGTTGGTCGCAAGGTAAGGCTACGGAGACCCAGATCGGAATCGACCCCTAAGTGGTGTATGGACACCACCTCCGGGTTAAGAGTCCAGACACTTAAGGGGTGGAATTTACTATTCTCACTCCAATCTATACCAATGTGGGGAAGGTGTTGGATGCTAAAGGGGTGACATTTAATAATCCCACTCCAATCTAAGGCTATTTGAACAAGGTAATGGACGCTAAAGAGGTGAAATTTACAATATCCACTTCAATATAAAACATTTTACACAAGGTAATAAATATAAACAATTTAAATACACAATCAATACTGCAAACTCATACACATTTTTTTACTATAAAATTTAAAAAAATCTAAATACAAACTACCCTAAACTACAAACCTATATATGCAAATTAAAATATTAAAATATAAAAATAATCTTTTATTACTATTAATGGTTACAAACTTTTTGAATTTGTTTCTAACATTCCTAAACTTTAAACATTAAAATAAAAAACAAGGTATAATTCCAAAATTAATCATAAAATATAAAATTAATTCAGTAACTTTCATATTTTAGAAATGTAAAATATAGGAGGTCATTACAATGGCAGTGAATCCGCCACCGACAGGCTGTCGGTGGTGAATTCACCGCCATCGTGAGGCTATTTCCCGCCCACCATATTATAATGGCGGGCGGCTCCGTGGCGGTCGAAAAATCCGACCACCATGCGTCGGACGGGCTCCTTGAGCCCGCCGGTGCGGCGGATGCCTTCCCATCCCAAAAATGGTGGCAGTGCCTACCAGGCACCGCCGTTGGGATTAAGATGTGCCTCCCTGCCAGCCTTTCCATGGCTGAATTAAATAGAAAACTAAAATGTATTGCAAATATTAATGGGAGAAAATACATTAAAACAAATTATCATTTTACATATCTTCAAAATTATTAACATACTTTTTAATTTGAAATATTAATCTCCCCACACTTATCCCCATAAACCAAATATACTGCTACTAAAAAAATTTTAAAAAAATATTTCTATAAATTAATACAACTAAATATATACATTTCAACAATTTCATAACTGAAAAATAATCTTACTAAAATGCTAATAAAAATAAACAAAAACAATAAAATACAGTACAATAAACTACATATTAATCACCAATTACAAACGATATTTCATATAACTATATTTTCTACATCAATATTTTTTACAACAATAGTAAAAATGTAACTAAAATTCTATTTTTACCTTTGATATTCCTGTCGATGATATTTTTGATGTTTCAATATTCTTGACACATTATTTTTGTATCACGGTATTTATTTCCCGATATTCTGTCCAAACACCGTTGAGGCACATAAAGGCTGGTTTAAGAACAGCATTTTGAACTTATCTTGAAGAATTAACACATTTAAGATGTGATACTATAGCCTTATAGCCCGCCGTAGCTGGCTATACCGGCTATTAAAGGCCCGCTCCAGCGTTAAAGGCCCGATCCGAAGGTGAGAGACTTTAACAAGGGAGCGGGACTTTAATAGCCAGTTTAGCCCAGCTACGAAGGGCTATAAGACATTTAGAACATTCTGTCACTAGAGAGCAGAATGTTCAAACAAATACAACAAAGGCCTCTCAGAGTTCGAGGGGTTTAAATTCCCTCGGGCTCCGAGATGCTTTTGAAAACATCATTGGAATGTTGCTTTGCGGGCCTTTACAGGATAGTAAAAGCATGGAGCACTCCATTGTCTTCAATGGAGCTCCCAACATTCCAATGTTCTAATACAGGGAGTAGTTTAAGAACAGCATTTTGAACTTGTTTTGAAGAATTAATAAATGTAAGCAGTGATAATCCTGTGTCTGAGACTCTACATTCTTGCGCACCAAGAAGTAAATGGAGAAGAAATCCATGGTTCTTTCTTCAAAGGGCACCATTTCTATGGCGCGTTTGTTCAACAGAGCAGAAACTTCTGTCTCTAGATTTCACACATCTGCTTAGAAGCATACCCTGGGAGAAGGAGGGTGGTCCAGAAGAGAAGATAGAAAGGGAAGGGTGTAGTCCTTGTTGATGAACCAGATTATGCAGTGAACCATTGTGACTGTCTCTCAATTAGTGAAGAACTGGCTCTTGAAGGTCATGGTTTTATGGCAGCAGGACCAGTGTAAGATTGCAGGGATGGAAGGTACTGCTGTTGTTGGTGAAGATGTCCTTTAGATCCACCCCTGCCAATAAAGGAGCTGTACAATGTTTAGGGTGTTTGGATTGGCTGCAAAGGTTGTCAATGACAGGATTGTTGTGAACTGAAGAAGCTCTGAAACATTTGGTACTGCTGGTGAAATTGTTTGCCAAGGAGGTTAGGCCCAGCAGGCACAGTGTCGCCTTGCTGTTTTTGAAGCGCTCCAGATAGAGTTCGTCTTCACTCCAAATAGCCAGTCACCATCAAAGGACATGTCCATGAAGGTCACTTGGAAATTTCTGGAGAATCCAGGGGGATGCATCAGCGCGTGGCATCATACAGTGACCATGGCACAAGCTATAGGGGTCTACTACAATGTCGGGTGGATCGCCACCGCCCGCATGGTGGTGCCGATCCACCCAACATTATCCCCCACCCACCTCCCATTTCCCCCCCGCCATATTATGATGGCGGGGGTACCGTGGCGGACGGGAAAACCGTCTGCCGCTTTTCCGCCTGGTCGACGAGTCTACCGGGCGGAAAAGGGTTGAATATGGTGGCGGTGTCTGTTAGACACCGCCATCCATATTACAATGTCTGCGGGAAGCAGCCCAATGCCACCACGGAAAGGCATGCGGTTTTCTCAGTTGAGGGCCTGTTGCGGGCCCCCAGGATGTTGGTGGGGTGGGGGCATATGGGGGGTACCTATAGTACCCCCCTGCATTTGCATGCACGACGTGGCAGGCACCGCACACTGCCTGCCATGTTGTGCATACAAATGCACAAATGCCTTTTTTGCATTGCGGCGGGTGCTGTTGACAGCACTGCCCACCGCAATGCAAAAAATGCAGGATGCGCCCGCCAGTGTGGCGGGCACATCCTAATTGTGTATGCAGGACCGCCACACACATGGCGGGCGGTCCCATTTCACGATGCCATGGTATCGTAATAGACCCCATAGTGTCTGAAGAATCCAGACCACGCTTCATGATGTGTTTGGAGGTGTCCAGACTATTGTCCCAGAGTTCAAATTTCCAAACACCAACTGAAGAGTCATACATAGGGTGGTTCTCCAATGAGGATCTTCATGGCAAGCATGAAATCTGTACTGGGCAAGACTTCACTTGTCTGCTCTGCCTAAAATGTCTGCTGATCACATGAGATTAGGCCATCCCATGACATTTGGAGTGGGAGACCTATATCGAATGAGATCTGCAGTCCCAACTACTACAGGACGTGCCTCACTCCTTGGTGAGCTAACACTTGGATTCGCTGGACCTAAAGGACCCTGACAGAAGGAGAGGGCAAGTCTTGAAGCTGACTGTTGACTAGCATATTGGACCTCTAAACCCAAGGAAGACATGACAATTGGCAATACTGTGATCTCTAGAACTACTAAAGTCACACATGCATCTAGATCCAAATTTCTGGGGGATTAACACTTAGAAAAACAGGGGTTGAGTCACCTTCAGAGCTAAATTAAAATTACGTGTGGGGGCTCCCTTCACTCTTCTGGTACAGTACCATGATATGGGGTGTCATTATTCTCAAAGATATACAGCCAATGATGCCTTTTAAGTGCACTGGCAAGTATTGTTGGTCTCAGTATAAGAAGACTTAACAATGTTTACAGTGGTTGCAGGGTTCTTCCTCAAGGAATTTTAGCAACATTCATATTTTTGTGTCATACATTACGTCAATAGTCCTGGTAGGATGCAGAATTGCAGTTCCTACTCCACTGAGCCACCGGAAGAAGGATTCCATCAATGGGGCAAACACGGGGCTCAGCCAACAGAGCCTCTCATCTCTAAATAATGCGGAGAGACCAAAGATTTGGCAGGAAGGATATTCAGCTCTGTCATGTTTGTAACATAGTACTGTTGTGCCACCAAAATTTAAAACAACCCCGCAATACTTGAATCAACGTTCTTACAGTCAAGGGGAAGAATGTCTCTTGTATTGGGTTGGTAACATACCAAGGGCCGTATTACGATGTTGGTCGGAGTTGCCTCTGACCAAAACCGTCTCGGATTCGGGATAGACCGACCTGAGGTCGGGGGTTCCGACTGCCTGATTACAATGTGACCGAACACTGTGCGGGCGCATACTCACTTTTCTCTATGGGAGCTTATGTCATGGCCGTACACCGGCCGTAATACAGGTTCCTATAGAGAAAAGAAGGTGGGTGTAAAACCATGCCCCATGTGGCAGGGCCGCCTTGGGGCCTGCCACACAGTGCAGGGTTTTACAGGGAGGTACCCTAGGTACCCCCTCGACCACCAACTGTAGGCCGCGGAGGCAAGAGGGCCCTGCTAGGGTTCGACTATTCAAAGGCTTAGATGCTCTCTCAAAATCTGCACGACCTCTGTCACATGCAGCATGCCTTCAACATTTACAGTGCATTTAGAAAGTGGTGCAGACTGGACGTTGCCACATGTCATCAAATACAGAAAGCTTCAAATCCAGGACATCTGGTCTTGCAACATAGGATTGTGGGCTGTGGGAGGTGGTGATATTCACAGAGTTTGAAGGCTCGAGTTGGAGGTCCCGCACATATGTAAAGATTTACATAGAAGACATCCTTGTGCTTTTGCTTTAAACATCGCTCATTTGGGATTCTCTGAACATTCCAGTATTGATTCTACACAGTTAAATTTCAGTTCCACATTGGCAGGGTTTAGCAATGATAGTTATTCAAGGTTTTCTATATTATTCTAATTGACATGCTAATACTTCATCTTTTCCAGAACCAATCAGCAATATTGAAAGCTGCATTGGTTCCATATCAGATGTGTAAATGTAGTGCAGTTGCTCTCTCATGATCTTGTAGGAATGCAGCTGAAGCTGCATCTTCATCACCTCAAGTGTACAAAAAGCACACTTGCACCCCGCTCACTAGAGATGCATTCAAGCATGAATTTTGGATAACTGAGATCTGTCATTTTCAGAGTGCATTTCCAACAAAAACACTTTTAAAAACTGTTCTGGAAATCTTACCATGACCCCCTTTTGATGTGGCATCCTGGAAAAAAGATCACTCTGCAGTTGTTATTTTGCTGGTCCTTTTGGCCATGGATGGAAACATGTTGTCAATGCCTATCTGCATATTAGCATAAAATGCTCAAGGAAGTCTTTACTGAGGGTAATCAGTGGGCTACTTTGCACCCCACCTAAGGAAAAAATATGTCAGTGCATTAGTGTTTACTTTATACAGAACTGCCACATTTGCAGCTCTGTGTCTTGGTTAGATGATTTTCACAGTGGGTGAATGTCCAGACCTCAGTGAAAGCACACCTGGAGAAAGGGACATGAAGTTTAAATCAATATATCTATGCAAACATGCAACCGATTTAGATGCAGCACCCAGTTATGGACTCAGCGTGGCCTCTCTTAGTTACCTCTCCTCAGATATTTCCACTCCAATAGATGGAAATGAGGGTGATGTTAAAGCTCTAGAGGGTTATTGGAACAGGATCTGGTTTCCCTGCAGTGCTACCCCTTCCCCAGGGCCCTGAGTAATAGAGACAGATGTAGGTGTTTTCTCTGTACAGCATCTTGGTGATGCTGTGTCCTGGAGCAGCATAGACTTTAGAACTACAACATCTTCCACAGGTTCTCATTTAGCTAGGCTATTCAGCTCTTTCTGGGGAGGTTCTTCTCTCTGAGCTGTAGTCCATGAACCGCCTTCAGAAACATACAGGGATCTTCATGAAAGGCTTCAAAAAAGATTCTTGTTCCATACTCAGTCCACAGTTTCACAGAAGGGCGGTATTCAGGAAGACTCTAACCTTGAATCACAGTTCCTCTAAAGTGTACCCACTCTTCCATACATATCCTAATCATTTCTTGGGTCACACAGTCTCCAACCATGGGTGAATCCCCTAAACCCATAAATGAATAGGATGTCTTGATTGTCTTGTGTAAGAGCATCTCTGCTCGAGTGCACCCTGTAAGAATGCTGCCTGTTGATTTTCATTGGGTTATGTCCTTTTGTAACCCAGGCTACCAACCTACACATACTCACCAGGCACATCAGGGATAGCTCAGCCTCAGTCACAATAACAAGTAATGATGGTACGTATAGTACTGTAGTGGAAGTGTAGGCAAATGTGGTTCTGTTTCCTGCATCTTTCTCCTTCATGCCATTGTTAAGCAAAGCCACATGTTTAGTACCACATGTTTGGAGCAAGCTTCTGAACCTCACACACAACCCCAAATTACTTCCAACATAGACCACAATACAAAACACACACTCTACCAGACATGCATTCCAAGTAGATGGTTACTTGCTCATCCCAAAAGCACTATGAGGAATCATTAGAGGTAGAAAAGTGGTATACAAATTATATAGTGTGACATATGACTCTACAAAGCTATTACCAAAGCAAATTCTGCAGCTATGGTTATCCAATTAATATATTATGGCTTTGCATAAATGAAATGGTAGGAAGTCCACTTCATTAACTGTCTGGCACATAGAAACTGAGTCTAAACAAATGTACATTTATTCTAAAGAGTGTACAATGGGACAAACTAGGGTAGATTCATTCTAACCAAACAACACATTTTGAGACCGAACATCTGTGTACAATGCAAGACTTAACTTTACTTATCATTGCCATTCGCTTAATACAAAGTTTCTATTAAGCGTCAGTCATGGTTTGTGGATTATTGTTGTCACAGGCAAACATGTGTTGTGGCTCTGGACTCTCAAAACGTTTTATTATAATAGAAAAGAGAGGCAACAAACAAACATGTGAATGTAGACAATCAGTTCAAACCACAACTAGTAGGTCCTTGTCATATGTACAATTTTTCTTTATTCAGGTTTTTCATCCAAAAACACAAAAGCTCAGCCAACACGTTTCACCTTAAGAAAAGTCTTCCTCAGGGCAGTTTTATACATCCACAGGTTTCCTCCAAAATTCGTAAAGCGCAATCAAAGGACAACGGTCTAAGACATATGAACATAGGTCCTTACGGCAATGTTTAGGTGAAATTCAGCTAATACAATCCTCCTAGAATTCATAGACGTTGTGAAGTCAGACAAAGCAGTGAGCCGCAACTTCACAGTCAATCATTCCAACTCGTAGCAACTCTATACGCCGTTCATCCTGAAAGTACCTCCTACAGTTAATACACATAGTGAAGTCTGGAGGAGCCTCACTCCGAGGCTTAGAGGTCATACAGTTCAGCTGCATACTGCACAAACAGAGTCAAGTCCTACTATCTTCCAAAGTCAAATAGGATGCATTTGCAGCTTCCTGCTGCAATATGGGACTCCTTGATACCTATACGTGGTAGTGCAATTAAGGTCCATTTGAATAAACTCATTGTTGGACAGGCCACACAGAGGGCTGGCTCCCCCCCCGCACGACAGGGCCCGAGCTCCGGCCCACCCGGCATACCCCCGTGACAAGCCCCTGTACTCCGTCTCCCGACGGACCCTCTGCCCTCGGACCCCTACTCATCACGGGGTCCAGCCCCACCGGCTTCCCCGGCCAGGTCAAGCCGCCATCTTGGGCCCTGCACCACGCGGCCGCGTGGCCTCACCTCGACCCTAACCCCGGGCCTGGCCGGCCCCGACATCCCGGCACCACCATCCACCCAGGAGGTGAGCGGACCACTTGGCAGGTCAATGGGAGAACGAAGCGTCAAGAGCTCTTCCCCCGCCAGGTGCCGATCGCCTCCAGCAGCCCCCAGGCGCTGGCTCCACCCCCTGCTGGGTGTCTGGACACCTTCATCCCGGACCCTCCGACCTCCAAGTGCGAGGGTCCGGACATCAAAGGGCACCAGCCCTATAACTAAGACAGCTCCGGAGCAGGAAGGCAGTTGTATCCTGGAGTCGAGAGACACCGAGTGAACTCAACCCTGACGGTCTACTGGCGCTGCCGTAGCCCGCTCTTGTGAACCATCGTCCTGCCTGCTGGCGCTGCCGCGGCCTTCTGCTACCTTCATCTTCCTGGGACCTGCTGGCGCTGCCGCGGCCCGTTGTAACGACCCTCCTCACCGGGACCTGCTGGCGCTGCCGCGGACCGTCATCTTCCTGGGACCTGCTGGCGCTGCCGCGGCCCGTTGTAACGACCATCCTCACCGGGACCTGCTGGCGCTGCCGCGGACCGTACATCTTCCGGGGACCTGCTGGCGCTGCCGCGGCCCGTTGTATCAACCATCCTTACCGGGACCTGCTGGCGCTGCCGCGGACCGTACCACCTAAACACCAAGCTCGAGGATTGTGAGCTCATCATCATCTCATCCGAACTACCTGATTGGTAAATAGACTGACCCGCTACCCCCTTCCCTACCTTACGAGACTCTAATCGAGGGGACCCCGGCGTCCAGACCTCCTTGTACCATTCTACCGTATCATAACTAAGTACCTATAAAGAACACTGAACCTTATCCGTGTGTGATTCCTGTCTGTGGGGGGGAAGTTACTTGTCTGTACGATCGCTGGAGACGGCTCTCCCCGGAGACCTCTCCCCCTGACCCCGGCCGGCCCTCCCGGTCCGTCTACCTTTTCTAACATTGGTGGCCAGCGGCGCGATCCGAATCAACGCGTAAGCGTACAGAGAGTAGCTCACCCCACGACAAAAACACGATGTCGACCAAAGATAGCAGCTCCACCGAGAAATTCCAAATGGAGAAATTAGAAGAATACAACCACCGCGAACTGAGACAATTTTGCATAGAACTTGGCATTGCTACCACCGGCCTGAGCACCAAGGATGATCTAAAGCACGCTCTGGAGTCATGGACAGAAACGGGGGTCACAGGACCCTCCGACCAAAGCAGCGTCACCCCAGACCAAACCAGCATCACACCAGAGGGGAACGCCACGGCTCCCGAGGAGCGGGGAACGGGCCTTCCGCAAGAGGAGATCCGAGAAAGAGACAGAGTCAGATTACACGAGTTGGAGATGGCACGACTCAAGATGGATGGGGAACTCAAGTTAGCTGAACAGAAACTTAACCTCGAGCATATGCGGCTTCGAGAGGAACGAGAAGAAAAGCAGAGACAGAGAGAGCTGGAAGAGAAAAAAATAACGCTCGAGCACGAGCGCCGACTAGCGGAAATAGAACTGCGCAAACAGAATAAGGAACTGGGGGTGCCTGAGCGACCACACACCCCGGGGCCAAGTGAGAAAAAAGTTCACATCCCCAAGGATGTTGTCCGCGAATATGTCCGAGAAGACGACATACAACAGTGGTTTAAAGCCTATGAGATCGCAATGACCTCCCACCGAATCGACCGGAGTGATTGGGGAGCCGGACTTTGGGGGAGATTTATCAACGAGGGTCACGATGCCCTGCTGCAGCTCCCCGATCACCAAATGTCGTCCTACGACCACATGAAGGCTGCCCTCCTCACCCGCTACGGCCTCACGCCCGAGATGTACCGCCAGAGGTTCAGAGATTGCACCAGGATCCCAGGTACAACGTGGGTAGAATACGTGAACTATTTCAGCCGGGCATTCGAAGGGTGGATCAAGGGAAGTCAGGTCACCACTTACGAACAACTCTTCAACCTTATGGTATGGGAGCACCTGTCAAACAACTGTTTCGTCGAGCTCCGGCAGCACCTACTCGACAGTAAGCTGACCGACCCCCGGCAGCTCGCCGCCGAAGCTGACCGGTGGGAAAGCACCCGAGTGGGCCGGAGAGGGCCCCACGACCAGAACAGAGGCAACCAAGGCCAGCACCGTCCTCGGGGAGGAGGAGGGGGCCAGGGGCGAGGGAGAGACGCCTTACCAACAACACCCGTGGCCAGCACCCCGCCTCCGGCCGGCCGGGGCAACCCCCCGTTGCGGCCTGGGTACCGAGCCAACGTCACGTGCCACCGGTGCCAGCGACTAGGCCACTACGCCAATGACCCGAACTGCCCGCTAAATCAAACGCCCAAGCCCCGCCAGGTAGCGGCCGCTGCCCTAGGGGAAGAGCAATCCTCGGAGGGACCCGAAGAGTACGAGCCGGCCCAGCAAGGATGGGAACCGGCCGCCATGGTCCTGGCATGCCTAGGGGGAAGAGACATGGTTCCGCGGGCTCCCCTACCCGCCAACACCAGAAAATACGGTCAGTGGGTGACCATTAATGGACAGAGAGCCGAGGCCTTGCGTGACACCGGCGCCAGCGTGACGGCCGTCCGCTGTCATCTGGTGAAGCCCGAGCAGATCCTGCCGAACATTCTCTGCCCCGTCCGCTCGGCAGATAACTCTGAGAGTATGTGTAAGATGGCCTGCGTCCCGTTTGAATGGGGAGGGGTCTCCGGCCTACTGAAGGTGACGGTCCGGGACGATGCCCCCGTGGACTGCCTCCTGGGGAATGACCTCGAGAGTTCCCCGTGGGCCACCGTCGAGAAAAGAGAGCACCTGGGGATGCTGGGCCTCCCGGACTGGGCCTGCATAACCACCCGATCCATGGCCGCCCGGGCCACCCCCCGATCAGAAGAAACCGAATGGCCGGCACCTCCGCCCCCGGTTGCCCCCGTCGAGGACAACAGCGAGGCCGACCTCCCGGACCCGACTATCGAAGCAGACGCACAACACCAGGACCTTCCGGATCTGGCTCAGTGGCGTCAAGAGGGGGGGCCCACCCAAGAACAGTTCCGCCAGGAACAAAAGACCTGTCCCTCCCTCGAGGGACTCCGCCAACAAGCCGATACCCAAAACGCAGGGGACACCACCGGAACCCACTGGGTCTACTGGGACAACGACCTGCTCTACAGCGAGCAAAGAATCGCCGAGCTGGGGGCCGGTCGAGTTCTGGTGGTACCGCTCCGCTTCCGAGACTTTCTGCTCAACCTGGCCCACGATGTCCCCCTGGCTGGACACCTGGGCCAGGACAAAACATACAGTCGCCTGGTGACCCACTTTTTCTGGCCAAAAATGAGGAATGACGTCCTGAACCACTGCCGATCTTGCCCCACGTGCCAAGCCAGCGGGAAGAGTGGTCGGAAGCTGAAGGCCCCTCTGCAACCCTTCCCGGTGGTCACCACCCCGTTCGAGAGGGTGGGGATAGACATTGTGGGGCCTCTGGACCCCCGCACGGCACAAGGACACAGGTTCATCTTGGTACTAGTGGACCATGCCACCCGCTACCCCGAGGCGGTGCCCCTACGGACAGTGACAGCTCCGGTGGTTGGCCGGGCCCTGATGGGGATCTTCTCCAGGGTAGGCTTCCCCCGAGAAGTCGTCAGCGACCGAGGTACGAATTTCATATCTAAATACATGAAGTCCCTCTGGCAACAATGCGGGGTCACCTACAGATTCACGACCCCCTATCACCCCCAAGGGAACGGACTAGTGGAGCGTTTTAACCGCACTCTCAAGGGGATGATTGGGGGATTGGAAGAGCCTCTCCGTCGCCAGTGGGATGTGCTGCTCCCGTGCCTCCTCTTCGCCTACCGAGAAGTCCCCCAGAAGTCCCTCGGCTTTAGCCCTTTCGAACTCTTGTACGGGCACCCTGTGCGAGGGCCCCTCAGCCTAGTCAAGGAAGGTTGGGAGATGGCCCCCTTAACGACCCCTCCCGACGTCTTCAAATACATCCTGGCCCTACGAAACCAGACCCGGCGCTTCAGGGAGATGGCCAAGGCGAACCTCGAGGCCAGTCAGGAGGACATGAAAAGGTGGTATGATCACAATGCCTCCTCCGTTGAGTTCGAGCCTGGGCAGCAAGTATGGGTGATGTCCCCCACCGAACCATGTGCCCTGCAAGACAAGTGGACGGGGCCCTTCAAAGTGGTCGAGCGTAAAAGCCCCGTCACTTACCTCATCGACATGGGGTCCACCCGGAACCCCCTGCGGGTCCTCCACACCAACCGGCTCAAACCACACTTTGTGCGCTCCGAACTAAGCCTCCTGATGGCGACCGACAGTGGTACAGAAGAAGACTCCGAGCCCCTCCCGGATCTCTTAAAGACTCAGGAGAAGGACGGCTCCGTGGATGGGGTCCGGCTCTCCGACGCCCTCACTTCGGAGCAACGCCATGACTGCCGGGACCTCCTGCTGCAGTTCGCTGCCCTGTTCTCACTCACCCCCGGGGTCACCCCTTGGTGTTTGCACGACGTAGACACCGGGGACAGTCCCCCTGTCCGGCACCGGGCCTACCGCGTACCAGATCGGGTACGGGCCTGCATACAGGAGGAAGTGGCCAAGATGCTCACGATCGGGGTCATCGAGCCCTCGGACAGTCCCTGGGCCAGTCCGGTTGTATTAGTTCCCAAGGCCGCTGCCCCCGGCACCGCCCCTGAACTGAGATTCTGCGTCGACTACCGGGGCTTGAACGCTGTCACCCGGACCGACGCTCATCCCATCCCCCGAGCAGACGAGCTGATCGACCGGCTGGGGGCCGCCCGCTACCTTAGTATCTTCGACCTAACGGCGGGCTACTGGCAGATCGGCCTCACACCCAGGGCTCAGGAACGGTCAGCCTTCTCCACCCCCGATGGCCACTATCAATTTAAGGTCATGCCCTTTGGCATGAAGAATGCCCCCGCCACATTCCAACGTCTTGTGAACCAGGTCTTGGCAGGGCTCGAAGAATTCAGCGCTGCCTACCTGGACGATATCGCTGTATACAGCCGCCACTGGTCCGACCACCTCCGGCACCTCCAAGAGGTCCTCCAAGCCCTCCAGCGGGCCGGCCTCACCATTAAAGCCGGCAAGTGCCAAATTGGCCAAGGGTCTGTGACCTACCTTGGGCACCAAGTGGGAAGCGGGCTGGTGGCCCCACTACAACTTAAGATTGCTGCCATCCAGTCCTGGCAGCCCCCCGTCACCCAGACCGAGGTCCGAGCCTTCTTGGGGCTCACCGGCTACTACCGGCGGTTCGTGAAGGACTACGGCAGCATCGTGGGGCCCCTCACGGGACTCACATCCAAGAATCAACCGAAGCGGGTCCACTGGACTCCTGATTGTCAAGCGGCCTTCGAGGAGCTGAAGGCCGCCCTGTGCACCGCCCCGGTGCTCCAGGCCCCCGATTACAGTCGGGAATTTGTAGTGCAGACCGACGCCTCCGACCACGGCATCGGGGCCGTCCTCTCTCAGATGAACCCCGAAGGTCATGACCAGCCGGTGGCCTTCATCAGTCGACGTCTCCTGGCCCGAGAACAGCGTTGGAGCACAATCGAGAGGGAGGCATTTGCAGTAGTGTGGGCCCTCAAAAAGCTCCGACCCTATCTCTTCGGTACCCACTTCCGGGTACAAACCGACCATCGACCCCTGCAATGGCTGATGCAGATGCGGGGGGAGAACCCAAAACTCTTGCGCTGGTCCATTTCCCTGCAGGGAATGGACTTCACTGTGGAGCACCGGCCAGGCCAAGACCACGCCAACGCGGACGGCCTGTCCCGCTTTTTCCGCCTCGACGAAGAGAGTCCCCAAGGAGATGGGTGACTCTCCCCGCCTTCAGCTGGGGGGGACGCATGTTGGACAGGCCACACAGAGGGCTGGCTCCCCCCCCGCACGACAGGGCCCGAGCTCCGGCCCACCCGGCATACCCCCGTGACAAGCCCCTGTACTCCGTCTCCCGACGGACCCTCTGCCCTCGGACCCCTACTCATCACGGGGTCCAGCCCCACCGGCTTCCCCGGCCAGGTCAAGCCGCCATCTTGGGCCCTGCACCACGCGGCCGCGTGGCCTCACCTCGACCCTAACCCCGGGCCTGGCCGGCCCCGACATCCCGGCACCACCATCCACCCAGGAGGTGAGCGGACCACTTGGCAGGTCAATGGGAGAACGAAGCGTCAAGAGCTCTTCCCCCGCCAGGTGCCGATCGCCTCCAGCAGCCCCCAGGCGCTGGCTCCACCCCCTGCTGGGTGTCTGGACACCTTCATCCCGGACCCTCCGACCTCCAAGTGCGAGGGTCCGGACATCAAAGGGCACCAGCCCTATAACTAAGACAGCTCCGGAGCAGGAAGGCAGTTGTATCCTGGAGTCGAGAGACACCGAGTGAACTCAACCCTGACGGTCTACTGGCGCTGCCGTAGCCCGCTCTTGTGAACCATCGTCCTGCCTGCTGGCGCTGCCGCGGCCTTCTGCTACCTTCATCTTCCTGGGACCTGCTGGCGCTGCCGCGGCCCGTTGTAACGACCCTCCTCACCGGGACCTGCTGGCGCTGCCGCGGACCGTCATCTTCCTGGGACCTGCTGGCGCTGCCGCGGCCCGTTGTAACGACCATCCTCACCGGGACCTGCTGGCGCTGCCGCGGACCGTACATCTTCCGGGGACCTGCTGGCGCTGCCGCGGCCCGTTGTATCAACCATCCTTACCGGGACCTGCTGGCGCTGCCGCGGACCGTACCACCTAAACACCAAGCTCGAGGATTGTGAGCTCATCATCATCTCATCCGAACTACCTGATTGGTAAATAGACTGACCCGCTACCCCCTTCCCTACCTTACGAGACTCTAATCGAGGGGACCCCGGCGTCCAGACCTCCTTGTACCATTCTACCGTATCATAACTAAGTACCTATAAAGAACACTGAACCTTATCCGTGTGTGATTCCTGTCTGTGGGGGGGAAGTTACTTGTCTGTACGATCGCTGGAGACGGCTCTCCCCGGAGACCTCTCCCCCTGACCCCGGCCGGCCCTCCCGGTCCGTCTACCTTTTCTAACACTCATTATAGTGAATACTCACAACAAATAACATGCCTTCATGCATTGTATAGGAATAGTTATGACTAGTACAGCACTGTTTTTTAACATTTTAAAAACACTTTAAAATGTGTTTCAGTACTTTTTAAACGTATTCATCTCATAATTTATCCTGTAGCCGTTGTAACATTAAGGGCCTGATTACGATGCCGGTGGGCCCGACACAGATGGCTTGTTAGTGTCAGACCTACCATCTGCCCCTGAAGTCCACTTGCCGCATTACGATGCAGTGGGTGGAGGGGCTGTCCGTGGCGCTTCCGACGGGCTCAAGGAGCTCTTCGGTGCCTCAGAGGGTCAGTAATCCCTACAATAAGGGAGGGCTATGCCTGCTCAGGCACAACTGTAGGTATTACAATGCTACTTTCTGCTTGCCCTTTCATGGCGGTTCACCAGCGATGAAAAGACAGGAGGAAGTGACTTTGGGGACCCCTAGTGCCCCCCCCTTTTCCCCTGGCCCTCCACTATGGGTCCCTAAACATCCCTGCACAGGATGCAGGAATATTTTAAATGTGTATATTTTCTATTTCAGATTGTTCTGCAGCACACACCGCAAAAGAAAATATACACATTGCGACCACTGTGAAGGCGGTCGCATTGTAATCAAGGCAGGGGACCGCCGACTTCTAGTCGGGCAGTCCTGCTTCAGCCGCGGTCCGTGCAGGTAACAGAGGTGGGGCGGTGGGACTGGGAAGGGGGGATTTCGAGGGACGATGCAGAGGGAAAATTAAATAAATAATTAATTTCCCTTCCGCATCGTCCCTCAAAATCCCCCCTTACCCTGCCCCACCGCTGTTACCTACACGGACCGCGGCTCTCCTGCTTGCTCAATGGTGCCGGTTGGATGAGAGCCCGACAGGCATCGTAATGATGCCCTTACTTTCATTAACATTGCTTTTTGACTCAACAAATGTACTTTATTGGATTTCACTTGCATGTATATAGTGCTTACTACCCCTATGAGGCATTAAAGAGTTTTACTGTGAATTGCACAGTCCTACCGAAAAACAAAGTTGGTGGTTAGTCAAGTACATTATTAGTTATTAGATTTAGCTTTGTGCTTTCAAGAGAGTAATTCCATTCACTCTCTTCTGCTTCTGTGAGATAAATCAAAAAGGAATTTGATGACAGTAGAAGCTTTGCATCATGAAGGTTATTCAAGCGATGAAGAGAGGGGCTAGAATGTATTAGGAATTATTGGATTTCAGAGTGAGGAGGGTTGTGATCTATTGAATGGGGTGTACCTAACACCTTACTTTGATGTTTTCTGTAATGCAGATTTCACGATTAGGCAGCAAGATCAGGAGCAGCAAGGGGGAGCGGGAAGACAACAAAGATTTGATGTGTTATAAACTAGCAGGTCAAAGCAGCGCCATCAGCACGATGGTACTTGACATTCATTAACATATGTGTTACATTTAAATGAATCAATAGAGTATATGCATTACAAACACTACAGCTATATGAGGGTATCAAGTTAATACATTGACTACTGTAACCATGTCATCCATATTCACATTTACCATTTATTATTGTCCTCACTTTACATGTACTTTATATTGTAACCCGCATCCATTTTGATTCTGAAAAGCTTAACTTGAAGTGAGGCCTCGGTTGAAAATGCTTTCTTTACTTTGCCACCATGTTAACTTTTCCTTCGGCAGGTGCGTTATCATGCTTCCAGTTAGCTAGGTAACAGCTTATTGATTGCATTAAATGACTGCTAGTTATGCCCGGATGGAGGAAGATGACAACAAGAAACTCAGAGAAATAATGGTCAAAGAAGGTCTTTTGCTTAGTGAGTTCCAGGAGAATGCCCAGGCGCCCCCCGCGCCTAGGGGAGGGGCGCCCTTAGTAGCGCCACGGGACTGAGCTCCCAAGGTGGGCTTGGTGATGAGGGGGACTGACCAGTGACGTAGGGTTGGGATGGTCTCTCTCAGAATCGAAAGTGAATCCCAAGCCCGGGGGTATTTAAGGAGGTGTCGGAGGGGTCTCGTCCTCTTTGTCTCCCTGGACACCTGAAGCTGCAGGAGCGTCAGCAAGGAAGCGAAGCTGGCCTACGCCTGAAGAGTGTAGCGAGGTGGGTTCAGGGGGGCCTGGCGTAGAGGGATGTATCGGGTCTCACTTCGAAAGTATTTATGTGCGGCAGAAGAGTATATAATTAACGTGATCATTATCATTATCATTATCCTACACTATTAAAGGTGCAAAGCGGCGGTGGCAGCGCAAATAATGCCGAGATAGGGGCCGTGGTCGGAGGGGTAGCTCGCACTTACTAGGTTCCTTTGCTGCCCGCACCACACAAATTCAAGCAGGGAATCCGTCGTCCGCCCGAGGGGAAATGGCTATGACGGATCACGAGTGCTGGGTGGGCGGGCCTCCAATCCCACTTTCACGGATGGCGCGGGGCACCGGGGAATACCGGCCCCCGGGTACAACATGGCCCCGCAAAAGATAGATTCTTCATGCTGGAGTTTCTCTTTGGCTGCAGTATGAATTGCGGCTGCCGTGTGCAACGCGTTAGGCTAATGGATAGCCTTGGGCCCCTTAAAACCTTATGGGGGGGTCCGACCTTTCTGTATTACGCGGCGGAGGCATCACACTGGGTGGGAGTAATAGGTGCCAGAAGAGTTGCCTATGTCGTAAACCGTGGGTCTTGTCTGCTTTCTGCAAGTTTATTTACATTGCTCACTGCTAGGGCAGTCATCTCTGCGAAAAGTGTGAGGTGTCTCGCGCGAGCCTCAGCTTCTCACGTGACTACAGCGCTCTGTGCACGAGGCTGCACGGCTCATAAGGCAGACAGTCTCCGTCGCAAACAGCGGATGGACGGCCAACTAATTGCCCTTATCAGTGGAAGCCTTGGGCACGTCTGTCAGTGTTGATGCGTGCAAGAAAAGTTAATGGCAGTGCAATGACCAGTAGCAAGCTTAATTGTTCTTGTAGCCTATGTAGGCACAGAGGCAGGTACGGATATGTTTACTAATCACGGTTTCGAGATATCTTGGTAACTAGGCCTGCTAGGGGATGGACTATTTGGCCATTTTAGATTCATAGCACATGGGGCATTATTGACCTCCCCCCAAATTTTTTTTTGTTTTTTTAAATGTATGGGAATATATATGGGTGTGTGTTATACATATATATATGTCAATAATGATGATGGCACATTGAACAATGATCCGGGAGCGGTGTTATTATGGCTATGTGGACTAGGTAGCCCTGGAGTACCGGCGTTGTAAAGGTGGGGGTACTGAGGATGATATCCAGCTAGTGGGCGGGGGGGGGGCGGTCATTGTTTGGGGAGGCTGGTGTATAACTTGTTTGCTTTTGTTTTCTGGTAGCAGGTGGAGCATGGCGCCTAAGCGCGCACGCCCAAATTCCGGGAAGTCCGCGACCTCGGAGGATTTCCATGCCCTCAATGAGCTTTGGAAGGCGGCAAGCCGGCATGGCCTGGAGGCGGTGTTGCAGAAGCTGGCTGGAGAGCCAGAACGACAGCCAGACGGCAGGACACCAAAACGACAGAGGAAAGTCCCAGTCCGCTTTAGGGAGGGGCAGAGTGACAAGCAGAGTACTCAGCCTGGAACAGCGGCCACTGTTGGGGGTGAGTCAATGGATCAAGGCAAGGCCGCTCACAGCGCGGACCAGTCGGTGCAGGGGCCGGTGCTTAACGTAACGGTGGGAGCGGTGGGGCAGAGCGTAATGACGATCGCCACAACTACTGCATCTGTTGGGGTACCACAGGTGGGGGGAGCGCCAGTAGTGACGCAAGCAGCAGGTGGCGCCGTTGTGCTGCAGCCCCCAGGGAGCATGACAGGGGGGATACTTCAGCCGATACAGGGAATGGGAGCCCCGGAAGGAACCCTAGGGGGATTGCGAACGACTGGGACTTCGGGGGGATTACAGGCCCGGTAGTTTTTGGGGGGTTTCCGGTTCCATCACCACCTGTGTCAGTGGCAGGAATGCAAGGAGGGATCGCAGCTCAAGTGTGGGCACAGTCTAGCGGGTCACAGGCGACAGTAGGGTTGGGAGGAGCACAGCCTCCTACGGCACTGGCAGCGGGGGGGGCGAAGGTGGTCCAATCGCCTCCAGCGATGACCCCACTGATTTTTGGGTCTACATCCCTGGTACTAGCTCCCTCGTCCGCTATTTCATGGCACGTTCCATTAGCGACTAGGGAAAAAATTCACAGGGGGGAATATGTGAATGTTTTTGATTTGATAAATGCGGGGGTGGTTCCAGGTAGGCCTAGAACAACTAAAGAGGGGGAGGCCAAATCCAAAACAGTGTGGGTTGAATGGTCATTGAAGAATTGGGTAACAGGGTTTGCAATTTATGCGGCTATTCTCACGGAGAAGACACCATCGTTGGCACCACAGTTGTTTGGGTACATGTCTCTTATTCACGGAGCGGCATCCGAGTTTCAAGGGTAGGCAAATGAAAGCAGTCAGACCGGAGATAGCATGGGACCAGAGGGAGATCAATATTTGGCATGCGGAGTTCAACATGTCCTCTGCACCGGGGAGGGCGGTTCAGTCCTTTCGATTCAGTAAAACGTTGGGAGACAGAAAACTGGCCTGCTGGCAGTACAACAAGAAGGAGTGTACCAAAGGAGCAGCCTGTAGGTTTAGACACAATTGCGCGTTTTGCGGAGTTCCGGGACACCCAGAGTTCAAGTGTTTCAAAAACAAGGCAAGCAGCAGGAGCAGGCACCCGTTAAGAGCGTATGGCCCAAGCAATAATGGCAAGCGCCCGTCCCCAATTCGCATGCATGTCCTCATGCACCTGCTCAGTAAATACAATAATGACAAGGAGGCTTACATGCTGTATCACGGTTTCAAGGAGGGGTTCCGCATTCCTTCTCACGCAACACCTTCAGCGGTACCACCAAAGAATCAACAGTCAGTTTTGCAACAACGGGAGCTGGTTAGGGAAAATATCTTGCGAGAAGTACACGCGGGGAGGGTGGCAGGTCCTTTTAGTTTTCCACCATGCGAGTCCTTGGTGTGTTCCCCATTGGGGTTGGTACCAAAGAAAGAACCGGGTAAATTTCGTTTAATTCACAACCTATCTTACCCCGCGGGATCTTCAGTAAATGAAGGGTTGGACCAAGCGTTGTGCACAGTGCGGTACACCACCTTTGACGAAGCGGTTAAGAAATTGCAGAGTTTCGGTAGGGGGGCCCTAATGGCCAAGTCGGACATAGAGTCCGCTTTCCGCCTTCTTCCCGTTCACCCGGAGGATACGCGCTTGTTGGGTTTCACTTTTGAGGGTCAATATTTCCTTAACTTGTGTATGCCCATGGGATGTTCCATCGCCTGCTCAGTTTTTGAGACATTCAGCAGATTCCTGGAATGGGCAGTGAAGGATTTAGTGTCATCAGATGATGTGGTGCATTACCTTGATGACTTTCTTTTCATGGGTCCCCCAGGCGACCAGGCGTGCGGCCGAGCACTGCAAGGGTTCCGACAGCTTGCGCAGGCGTTGGGTGTCCCGTTAGCGGAGGAGAAAACGGAAGGACCTACGACCTGTTTGTGTTTCTTGGGGATTGAGATTGATTCGGTGGCTGGAGAGTGTAGGCTGCCACAGGAGAAGGTGAGGGCATTTAGGGGGGCGGTTAACGCCTGCTTAGCGGCCAAAAAGGTTACTCTCCATCAACTGCAGGAGAGTAATTCCCATAGGAAGAGTTTTTTCACGAAACATAGCCTGGCCTCCGGGCCAAACACCACCACACGAGGTTGTCAGCAGAGGTCAGGGAGGACTTGGAGACATGGAGACGGTTCTTGAACAATTTCAATGGGACTCTTTTATGGCTAGCCCTTTATACTGACGCAGCAGGCAGTATTGGTTTTTGAGCAGTGTTGGGTTCTAGGTGGTGCATGAAGTGTTGGCCTGGGGAGTGGGTGGCGTCTGGGCTGACACGCAACGTTATATTTCTGGAATTGTTTCCTATCATAGTCGCCATGCACATTTGGGGGGCGGCACTAGCAAATTCCAGAGTGATATTTTGGTCAGACAGTATGTCTGCCGTTATGGCCATCAATAATCAAAGGGCAAAATGTGGTATGGTGCAAAGATTACTCAAGACCCTTGTCCGTTTGTGTATCTTGCATAACGTGCATTTTTCTGCCAAACATGTACCCGGGGTGGATAATGCAGTGGCTGACGCTTTGTCTCGATCTAAGTTGACAGAGTTCAGGGCGCGGTGGCCGCAAGCAGACGAAATGATGGCGGAATTCCCAGAGGAGCTGTGGAGGCTTGGTGCCCCATTGCCGCAGACCTAATTGCAGCAGCGCTGTCACCACACACAAAATGTATGTACAAGAGGGCTTGGGAGGTGTACAGCGCAACGTTCAGCTCTGGCACGGAACAACACAGATTCACACTGGAGGGTGTATTGGGTTTCGTGGTGGGACAGAGAGCCCAGGGAAAGTCACTGTATTTGGTGCGCAGGCAATTGTCGGCCATTGCCTTCTTCGCTGGGTTACGTGGAGTGAGTGACCCCACTAAAGACTTTAGGGTGCGTAAGGCCATCAGAGGTTGGGAACGCTTGGTACCGGGGGTGCAAGACTCTAGACGACCCATTAATGTGCAGAGGTTGCATAGTCTTCTGGGGGCCCTACATCAGGTGTGCCGGTCTCATTATGAGGTAACCCTATTTAGCTTTGCATACGTGCTTGCGTTCTTTGGGGCTTTGCGTATTTCAGAGCTGGTGCCCTCGTCAAAAAAAGGTGAAGGGGGGTTAGGCCTGGCGGATGTCCTATTGGAAGGGAGGCCAATTCATCTTAAAATCCGGCGGTCAAAAACAGACCCGCTAGGGAAGGGCACATGGGTGAAATTGCATGCGGCGCAAGATGCCGCATGTTGTCCGGTAGAACTAGCGAGAGTGTTCCTTTCTGGATGCCCTACGGTGGCCTCATCTAGGCTTCTAGTACATGAGGATGGGATACCAATGACAATATATCAGTTCACGCAGGTGTGTAGGAGGGCACTGGCCTACCTGGGGGAGGATTCTATGCAGTTTAGCTCCCATTCTTTTCGTATAGGGGCAGCCACCACAGCATCGGCAATGGGGCTGCCAGCAGAAGCTATAAAACGGGTGGGGCGTTGGCAGTCGGCATGTTTTGAACGGTATGTGCGGCCAAACCTCGTTTAGGGGGCAGTTGTTTGGCCGGAGGGTGAGGGGCTCAGCCCTGGTGTTAATAGCCATTCTTTCTCTATTTCAGCGAACCACGGCAAACCTGTGCATGTATATTGGTGTGGGCATTCCTTGATTTGCGCCGTGGAGCAGCAATTCCGTGGTTCAAGTTTGGAGACAGCGCAAGGGGCAGCTGGTTTTGTGCACCATTGGATTGGAGTGCAAGGGCTAACATTGCAGGAGCTGTTTGGTAGGCTTCAGCAAGCAATAGATTCCGAATCAGTGCCTCGCCCAGTCATGTTAGTTATTCACGCAGGGGGCAACGACATGCCGCAGTTAGGCAGGAGAGGTGTGAAAGAGGCATTGTTTGAGGTCATGTCTAAAATTCGGAAATACCTACCGTCCACATCTATTTTATGGTCCGAGTTGTTACCACGGTCGGTATGGGTGGGAGGGGCTTCAGTGAAGGGCATGAATGAATCTGTACGGAAGCTGAATGGCTCAATTCATAGGATATTGCGGGACTCCACAATGGTTACAAATCGACACAAGTTGCTGCATTTAGGGAGGCCAGAGTTGTTTCATCATGATGGGGTACAGCTGTCGGCAGAAGGAATAGAGATTTTTCTGCACGCTATACTAGGGGCCATTCAAGATCTCAGTCAGCGTCGGGGGGGGGAGGGCGAGTGCGCCGGTGAGCTTCTCACCCTGTGGCGGAGAACTGACCGTTAACAGCAAAGGAGATGGCACAGCAATGGAGCTTCAGTGACTAGAGGGACCCCAGGAGGGGGTAGGATTGCGGGCAATAGATTTGGCAGGGTGGACGGACTGGCCCGCCGGTGGCCCTCGGCTCCACTGCCATAATATAATCTTCCACCTATGGACTGAGGTGATTCTTGGGGCGATTGCCTGTGTTCAGGTACCCTGGAGGACCGGCGCTATGCGGTGCCCTGGATTTCAAGTTGATTTTCAAGTTATGTATCTGTTTGCTGGGGCACGTTGGGGCCTGCCGGCGCAATGTGATGACCAGCTGGACGTTTATCTGTTGCTGTAGTGCGTTGGGGCCTGCCGGCGCAACGTGTGCAGCGGAGTATTATCGGTTGGCTGTAGCGCATTGGGGCCTGCCGGCGCAATGGGCACAGCTGGGCGTTCAAGTGTATGGTCTCCTTGACGCAATGCTGAATGGTAATGCCAATGTTAATTTCTTACTGCCCAACATGTGAGTGCTGATAAGACGATGTGAAGTCATGTATAATCTGATGTGTGTACATATATATATCCAAGTAGGATATCTATACTCTTGTAGTGTATTATGGTGAAATTACCTGATTTGGAGTGAATAAATTCTACGCCTTGGACAACATACCCTGACCATGTGAATTCTTGGACATATCTGAGCATGGCAGGGATTGGGCGGGGATCGATGTGTGGAGGGGGTTGAGAGAGAATGTCACGTTGTGCGCGCACTATGCCCAGGCACCCCCCGCGCCTAGAGGAGGGGCGCCCTTAGTAGCGCCACGGGACTGAGCTCCCAAGGTGGGCTTGGTGATGAGGGGGACTGACCAGTGACGTAGGGTTGGGATGGTCTCTCTCGGAATTGAAAGTGAATCCCAAGCCCGGGGGTATTTAAGGAGGTGTCGGAGGGGTCTCGTCCTCTTTGTCTCCCTGGACACCTGAAGCTGCAGGAGCGTCAGCAACCACCCTCCCACCCGGTAATATAAATAAAGCGGAGAACTGACCGTTAACAGCAAAGGAGATGGCACAGCAATGGAGCTTCAGTGACTAGAGGGACCCCAGGAGGGGGTAGGATTGCGGGCAATAGATTTCGGTGGGGTGGACGGACTGGCCCGCCGGTGGCCCTCGGCTCCACTGCCATAATATAATCTTCCACCTATGGACTGAGGTGATTCTTGGGGAGATTGCCTGTGTTCAGGTACCCTGGAGGGCCAGCGCTATGCGATGCCCTGGATTTCAAGTTGATTTTCAAGTTATGTATCTGTTTGCTGGGGCACGTTGGGGCCTGCCGGCGCAATGTGATGACCAGCTGGACGTTTATCTGTTGCTGTAGTGCGTTGGGGCCTGCCGGCGCAACGTGTGCAGCGGAGTATTATCGGTTGGCTGTAGCGCATTGGGGCCTGCCGGCGCAATGGGCACAGCTGGGTGTTCAAGTGTATGGTCTCCTTGACGCAATGCTGAATGGTAACGCCAATGTTAATTTCTTACTGCCCAACATGTGAGTGCTGATAAGACGATGTGAAGTCATGTATAATCTGATGTGTGTACATATGTATATCCAAGTAGGATATCTATACTCTTGTAGTGTATTATGGTGAAATTACCTGATTTGGAGTGAATAAATTCTACGCTTTGGACAACATACCCTGACCATGTGAATTCTTGGACATATCTGAGCATGGCAGGGATTGGGCAGGGATCGATGTGTGGAGGGGGTTGAGAGAGAATGTCACGTTGTGCGCGCACTATGTGGTGTTCAAGCTTGACAGCTGCAGACCCAGTTTAAAGGAGATGCGAACTTGGGGAGTATGAATGAATTGTTATTTATATTGCACAGTTACTTAAAACCATTTGCAATATGACTTGCGCAAACATTTATAAGAAAATTAGAATACCAATTGTTTAAAAACATTTGTACAAAATGGGTTTACGTACAGCATTATCAAAACCGAATAAAAAGATATGTTATATACATTACTAAAACGGCGAGAGATTGCCAGTTCAGCCTTATTGCAAATTTGTTGCAGGTACTAAGGTTGGTAGTTAAAACAGCGTCATCATGAGCTGATTGCTGGAGACTGATCGTTTAACAAACCAGGTTGCCTTTTGTATTGCCTGGCCCCTCCTCTTCCATAAGCCTAAGACGCAGCTTGGCCATGTATCTCTCAAATTTGGCCAAGTCTGACGTTAGGGTGCAGGAAAAGAGAACCGAGGCTGCTTCTTTCACTGTCCGGACCCCATTATGCTGCCATATGTGTTTTAAAAGGTTCTGACGGGGCAGTAGCATACCGGGACAACAACAAATCAAGAGTAGCAGAGATTTAGATTTAAAGTTGCAGATTCTACATCTGGTTTTGTGTTCAAGGGACTTCCACCCAGGATTTAATTCTTTAATTGGGAGGGGCACTAATCTGGCTCATACAATGTTTTTTAGTGCTTTCTTTCCCAGTGCTTGGCTGAGATAGGGCTGTATTTTATGCCCTGCATATGATGTTATCGGACCTGGTGGACCTCTTCCTGTTACATATTCTGCTAGGTCATTTTTATGTGACAGATGGTAGCATTGTTTATTAATTGAGTTTGTAATGGCCAGATAATTAATCGTTTCTTGGTCCCAGTTTTCAATTGCTAAACCCAACTTTTTCACTGCTTCCTCCATATAACATTGCCACGGGTTAATTGAACCCCCCCACCCTAGATCGGCTTCAGCATGTTTTTTAAGCTTCCGGCTGGGGCTGTTAGTACTTGATAGTAGTATTTCGCATGCATTCCCAAACATTCTTTACTCTGTTGCAAGTGTATTTAGGCAATTTGAAAATTTGATTATAGGCCTGGCATTGTGCTTTGTCTAACATTGATTCCATTTTACCCAGGAATGCCTGCTGTGCATACCCTGCAGTTGCCCTGATTTTGGCTTGTATTACTTTTCTAATAGGAGCTGTCGTTGGACTTTGAATTAGCTCATTTAGTTGACATAAGGCATAGGTTGTTGACTGAGCTTTGGCCTTCATTTTACGCAGATGTAGAGTTGCTTTACCCGTTTCAATTATCCAGCACCCAAGGTAATTGTAGGATTTCGCAATAGACATGATTTCTTTGTCCACATGCCATTTCAATAGAGCTTTTTTTGGGAAATGTCCAAAAATTACTACTTTCGTTTTTAGAGCATTTATTATAAGCTCATTTCTTTCGTTATAATTGTTAAGGGCATCTAGGCCCCTTTGTAGCCCGATTTTTATTTGTCCATTACCACTAAATCATCTGCGTATTGTAATATTTGCAGTTTGTTGATTCCAATTTTCGGAGTTACGAGACTGGCATTGTGAAGCTTCTTCCCCAGATCAGCGGTGTACAAGTTACACAATGTGGGAGCAAGTACAAATCCCTGTTTTAATCCACGATTTGTCAAGCACTTCTTCTTTGTGGTGTTGTCTACTAGCTTCACTTTGCTCCAAGTGTTACTGTACAATGAGATAATGGCGTTGAGAAGACCTGCTGGGATATGCCAGTTACGCAATTTGTCACAAAGCTTGTGTCGAGGCACCCCATCAAAGGCAGCTGAGTAGTCTACGAAGCATGCAAAGACTGGTTTATTATTTTAACCGTTTGCTTGCTGGCTTAGATATGACATGGTCACGATGTTATCAGTTGTGGATCAACCTTTACAAAATCTGGTCTGGTAGGGGGGGGAGGATTTCGTTCTCTTTAACCCATCTATTTAATTCATTCAATAAGGTGCTGGCGTAGGCTTTTCCTTCAATGTCCAAGAGGGCGATTAGTCTATAATTAAAATTTTTGGCTCTTTGTTATCTCCTCTCTTGAAAATTGGATGTAAAAATGACCCTCGCCATGAATCGGCAACCTTTGCTTTCAATCGACATTCAATAAACAGATTGGATAAGATTTTTCCCCAATATACTGGATCTTCTCTAAAGATAGCTCCTGGAAGACCATTGGGCCTGGGTGCCCCGTCTTTTCTTATCTTTTGCATTACTTTTTCGACAGTGGTACAGTCTTGTTCTTTGCCCATGAATTCCACTGAGACCGCCTCGTCTGTATTTGCGCTAGCCAAGGGGCGAACCCCGGAGCTTCCAGGGTCAATGGAGCCTTCCTTTTCAATATCAATTGTAGCGACATGTCTCCGCCATGCATCTGCGTGTACAGAGTTGACTTAGGGAGCATGTTGACTCTCTTCACGTTCAGCAGCTTGGTTAGCTCTTGGTGACTGGTGAAAAAGAGATATGGATGTTTTTGAAGCTACTGTTATATTAAATTGGTGTTTCCTTATCTAGGCAGACCTTCCCTTGACACCAGGAGGGAACCAATCTCTCATTACTGGGCTTTCACTGAGTGTAAAGCTTCATGCTGAACACTTCTTCTATTTTCTTGAACTTATACAGACATCCTGTTCTATACCTACACCTTCCGTGCTCCCCGGCTGGAAATCCGTATTAGCAAATCCTCTTCTCAACCTATGTTTAGAATAGAAAAGTGAGGTTTCTTTATAGAACATCTTGTTGTGACAATGTGATTTATTTGGGTTGTAGCCATTACTATTCTCTATCTTATATCATTACGACTTGACACATTTCAGCTTTCAAACTATATTGCTGTATCGCATGAATTAATTTTTACTTTACATATATACTGGATGGATTATTATCCTAAAACAAATCAATGTAAGGTTATTGTGGAATTAAATTAGCTTCACAAATTGGAAATGTACTTCTGATGTCAACCACCTTACAGCGCTTTGAGTCAACTGACAAAGGTCCATACGACCAATGGGGAAATATATTTGATGATTTTACTAAGAGGCTGCGGTGTGCATATCAGACGCCTATCAGATGGTAGCAAGTTGGATGGTTAGTCACTGAAGCGATATGGAAGCAGAATACCCCTATACTAGATCTAGAATAGTCCAAGCTCTAAATCCATGTCCCAGTTTGGAAGATCTACGGTGTTCCAGCGGTTCGGAAAAGATTTGTAGTAGTGAAGGAGAGTGAGTATTAATAGGGTCACGCATTACAATTGTGTATCTCTAGCTTGCAGTTATGTGGTATAATGTGATGCTGTTTTAAATTGCTGTATACATTTAAATGCACTTAGTGTGTGTATTTGAAGCTGTTATCGGGCTAGTCATGGTTTAAGATCCCAGGATATATAAGAGTATATTGTGTTGTTATTTGTTTGCTACGTTTTGTGGTGACGGTCCTGAGGTAATATCGACGGCAAAATCGAGAAAGGACTAGAACTTAATTGTGAGAGTACTAATAATGATTGGTGCTAGTGGATCCTATTGCACAAAGCAGAAACTGCATTAGTCAGGGTGATTTACCTTTGCCATAATTTCATCCGTGTATGTGTGAGTAAGTCGGAAAGCGTTACTCTGGACTATTTCTTGTATGACTAAATACTTTGAATTCTTTAGTGGAGCAGATAAAGTTTCATTTATAGTGCTTGCTTAGTATTGCAAAAAAGTGAGCTTGATAAAATGATAAGGGAGGTTGAAAACCCCTGCGAGGAGTTAAGATAACGCCTTTTTTCTGCCACGCTGGGATTAAACGGTTGGTGTAGGTGTACTGGTTGCTATATCACAGGAAATTGGGTTGCAATCGCATAGAGCAGAAGGTATTGCACTAAGGTTGGCTACTTTTGTCAGGCAAAATTAATTGTGGTTAAGAGAAGAATTATCCAGAGATGCCAGGACTTTATTAAGCCATCTAGGTACTGACTTGAGGCCAAAGGACATCACCGGCAACTGGAAGTGAGAAGAACCAACTCTGAAGCACAGGAACTATTGATGCTGCTTGTATATAGGGACATGGAGATAAGCGTCCTGTAAATGTATTGTGGAGAGGTAGTTGCATTCTGACACCAAAGGGGTAACCTGTTGTAACAAAAGCATATTGTAGTGAATGGTTTTCACCCAGCGATTCACTCCTCTTAAGTCGAGTACTAACAGCTACTTCCCATTGGCCTTCTGCACAAAAAGAAGGATGGAGTAGACTTGTTTGCCGCTTTATGCAGGTAGAACTGCCATAATGGCGATTTTCTCTGAAGAAAACCTCAGAGGACGACCCCTTGAATGGAAGCATGTACTTCTGTCCTTAAAAAACTTTGTGGAGATTGCGTCCAACTGGTCACCAAAAAGTTTTTTCCCTTCGATGGGTATCTTCAAGATGGAAGCCTTCTCTGAATAATCGGTTTTACAGTCCTGCATCCATAAGTTTCGGGCAGCTTGGATAGAAGCACTAGTATTCAGCAATGATTACCTAATGTCATTAGATGACACCTCTACCACCAGTTTTGCCTCCTTGCCCCATCTGTAGAAGAGGAACAGACAATCTACATTCTCCTGGATTGCTGAAGAAAGAGACTCAAACTCCTTGACCAGAGACTACTCTGTATATGCAGCATAAGTTCCCGCCTTAATGGAGATGGAGCTGGCAGTAAAGGGCTTCTTGATTGTATGCTTCACCTTCTGATCAACGACATCAGAAGGCAAGAAATCATCAGGATTTAATCTTCATCCTGATAATCAAACGTGCCAGGGTAGAATCCAACTTATTCCTTTCAAGAAAAACTTCTTCCCCCTCAGTCAAGGCATACATTTTCTTTGGGAATCCGGGCATGTTAGACTGATCTACCTCCTTTCAGTGCCTGAAGGTCAGTTCCGTAACATTCTTATGAAAAGGCAAAGCTACCACCGATGGTTTCGCATTTTGAGGAAAGAGCCCCTCCTTCTCTGGCTTGTCTGATGCCACCACAAACCCAAAATTGCTTCTGACATGGTCCTTAATTTGTGTAAGATCCTCTCTGGAAATGCGCTTCCAAGTTAATGAAGTACTTGCATCCTCTCACATAGAATCCAATAAAGTGTCAGGCGAATCATCCTTGCCTTGGAGAACTTAGACTTCTTGAATTTAGACTTATACTTGGCTGCCAAAGCCATAGCAACTGCCTCCTCAATCATGGACTGACTTTAAAATTCAGTCAAAAAGATTCCACTGCCAGACTGCTCACTGGGTTTCTTAGGTCTCTGACCTCCCAGGTAAATTCCTTCAGAATCAGAAGAAGATGCGTGCAAATGCCTCATCTGGGTACTCGTCTTACTCCAAATAATCTCAGAACATTCACTCACACCTAGAACAGTTGAAAAACAAGTAACACCTGGCAGGCTGCTAAGTTAAAAAAAATAGCAAATTAAATCTGTACATGTGCTTCATTAACTTATTATTAGTCAAACCCTTTATAACACAGGGCACAGGTAATTGACCCTTAGGTATAAACATGGTAATTGAATAACCAGGACTTGAACCTTAAACTTCAGAGTGAAAGTCTAGGACCTTAATATCACAGCTCAAATGACTCCAATTAATCCTTAACAAGGGGCATAATGAGCAACAGGGACGTAACCACGTAGGCACCAAAAACCAAACCCTTAATCTTCTGAGTGAGAGTCTGAGTCCTAAATCACTAGGCCTCCGTCTTTAATTGATTCCTTGCAAAACTGACAGCCAGGCTGCTACACGAACACCTGTTCTCCATAGCCTTCATTGACATCCCCTGCAGGCACTTTGCAGCCACGGGGACTCCCGCCTCTCAGCTATCCCCCGCCACCCCAGCAAGTCAGGAACTCAGGTGTGCAGCATTGCCAGAAGGAACATGGTCGATTGGTGACCCCAGAGACACTCTGAAGCCTCGGGCTGCCTGCCGCTCACAACTTAGCCCACCACTGCTGCAGAACTGGGATTCAGACGTACAACATTGTGAACTCAGATTGACAATCTTGCTGTTTGCCAACAAAATGACCTGATCTGAGATCTTCAACATAGCAGAAGACCTCGTACCCCATGCCTGTTGAAGTATCACTTGGTCATGTTTTTGTATATCCTGATGAGAACATTTTGGTCCACCAGAAGATGAGCAAACACCAGAATTGCCAGGTGAATCGCTTCCAACACTCTACAGTTGAAGGACCTCAGTTGTTGGTGCTTGAACTCTACCCAGGCCCCTATACCTTTGCACTAGCATCGGCCGTCAATATGAGAGGCTGCTGAGACGGCATCTAGACTGCTCTCAGGATGTTTGATGACTGCAACCACCATAAACTTCTTTTCTCATGTCCAATGTTATAGAAATTGCTAAAGACAAGTCCAGGGATGACTGAAACAATGGGCAAGAATTTGTCTCATACTCTTGTTCAAGTGAAACCTGGCCCATGGCACTACAAAGAAGGGCACTGCTTGGCTGCCTTGCATGTGAAGCAATGCTGCTGTTATTTGATTCTCCAGAGGTCTGATCTCCTTCAAATGAGTGTGGTTCTTTGTGATTCTTTTCTCTCTCAGAGAGACTAAACCTATATTGGTTAGAAATCTTGTGCCAATGAAAGTCTGGTCCTGGGCTGGCATCAGATGAGACTTCTTAAGGTTCACTAGAAATCCATGATGTTTTAGTACTGCAAGCACTCTTACGACCTGTGTGTCCGTGGTCTCAAGGGATGAAGAAATCACTAGGCAGTTGGTCGGAAGAGTGGCAATGCCCTCCTGTTATATTTCTGATTTATGCCCATGTAGCGAGGCAGCTTATTCCTTACATTGTCCTAGAAAATAACATTTCAGCTTGACCTTTTGCACACATTTGCATGCATGACAATGTTGGATTTGTTTCTCTGAAACTACTTTGTTTATCCATCCAGCTTTGCACAACATTATCACGATGCCTTGAACACCATTTACTAGGCCTCTTTACGCACTAGGTACAAAAGTCGTCCTATCTTCATCACTGGAGGGACAGCACTATCCACATATCCATACATCACTAATCTAGCACGCACATCGCAAAGGCTGCATTTATTATAAATAATAGGCATCCCAATAGATTGGTAGAGGAGATACTTCTGCTGACACCGAAGGGCCCTGCATGCTGAGAAATCACCACGCACCAGTCTGACATTCTGTGAGGGGTGTCCAACTCGAGACCAAGATGGGGGCCTTCACTCTCTCCCATCAGTTAATGGGGTTGGATCGTTCCTTAGGAGGATTCTTGGCTCTACACCCATATACACTCTAGGTGCATGCAGAGTACGGTCCGCATTGTAGGAGTACGTTAGATTACCATTCTGCATATATGCCTGCATATATTCATTGCATCGGCACCATGGTAGAAATGTATCAACTGTTTACTCTTTTAGTGCTTGTAATCTCCTTTATTTGCTTCTGTCTCCTAACTATTGCAGCACATGTATTTTATACAAGAGTAACGTTGATTAAATAAATATATTGAAAAAGTCCCACTGTGTATTTTGTATACTTCTCTGAGAGAAAATTAGCACAAGTGACTCAGCAAAATATTCTGTACTGTTTCCCCGATCCCGGAGTACTTAGGGTTGTCATGTTTAGTGGTTGCCAGAAACTGCTCGCTTCCTGGTAGGTTAGAGGGGATTACAGTGGCACTGTGAGCTAGCAGGTCAAGAGGCCAACATATCCTGTGGGGGTGTCCGGAAACAGTATTGCCACCAAGCCCTTAGTTTATTTTGTCCAAACAATGCATAGATCCTACGAATTGGTAGGAACTACACGACATGGCACCCAAAGTTATTTAGGCACTTATTTAACTGTCAAATCTGAGTATTTCATTTGGGCTTTCTCAGAGACCCCTACTCACATTAAACTGGAGACATCTGTAGTGGGAAAGGGAATCCGCCTCAGCTGAGTAGGTACTTTCTATGTAGGTTTTATCAAGCTTGGAGGAAAAAAGAAGATTTCCACATTGTACAAACCATATCTCAATAAAATGTATTTTATAGACAAATATCTTTTTATTTTTAATAATGTCCGAACATGGAGAGGACGTTGAAGTACAAGCAGCTACTTTAAATATTTCAGAAAATTGAAGACAGGCAGTTACTATGAAATATTACAATATGTCCTCCCGGCAATAGGTGGAGATGTTACCTTTGCGGTTGAGACACACGAAGCTTTCAGGACAGAGTTATTTTGGCCCTACGCCAATGCCTGAGGGAACTCTCTCCTTTACAACAGGAGAGGGAGTTACCTAAGATTATCTCAGAAACATACGCTTCCCTGAGAAGAGATAATCTGGGAGCCAGACCTGGGAAACCAGTGATTAAGGATACTTCTGAAAAGTATTACTCTAAGCAAACACCCGATTCTTCCAAGAAGAAATGGGACAATGAACAAAAAAACAAACAAAATAAACAAGAATCACGGAGTGGGTCTCCTCGACAGGAGCACACTGAAAAGAGATACAATCTCAGAAACCGTGATAACATTAGAAAACCTGACAGGTATCAGGATAATGATACACATTCCTCTCATTCCTTTCAGGATCAATCTGAGAAACGCTTGGAGAGAGGAGGACGGTCAGAGCAAAGAGCCGAAGAGCGAGTGAAGCCGAAATGGGAGACACATCGCACTTCAGACTACATCATCAAATAAGAAGATACACAGAAATTGACAAAACCTAAATTTAAAAATAAATAGGTTCCAGGGATTAGTATAAGAAAAGCCCATGCTGCTGAGGACTCTGCTTCTGAAAGGGGAATGGGTAGTGACAACGCTGAACAGCGCAGCAGGAGTCCCAATAGCTTGCCAGAACATGATGGATTGTCTTGAAGTAGTAGCGCTGAGTGAGTATATCACGGTGGGAACACCGGATACGAGAGTAAGTTTCCCACATCGTTTACACAATATAACGCTTCAATTAGAGGGTGACATACAAAGACAGGTGACGGGTCTTTTTTGGGAGGACCTAACACATGGTTGCAACATTCTTTTGGCTGAAAAGGATTGGCCACCTGAGTTCGTATTAGATTGCCCAATGGGGAAAGAAGTAATTTTACCTGCTTTCTCTGACCTCGTAGCAGAATCAGTTAAAAAAATATTCGCACAGGAGTGGGCATCAGCTGTAGTGTCTGCTCTATACCGCAATCATGTTGCATGGGATGATGAGTCTCCTCATCACGTGATCCCATTAGGAACGATTCCTCAACCGCAGAGACAATACCAAATTAAACATGAAGCAAAGACACAAGTCAGGGAGATCTTAGAACAACTTCAGTACCAGGGTGTAATAGAAAATTGCACCTCATCTATGAATGATCCTTTGTTTACCGTAATGAAATCTGACAATTCATATCATTTAGTCTTAGATTGCAGACATTTGAATGTATTGACACGCACATTTGCAGTATAGAATGCACACAGTGCCGCACTTATGAATAACATTGTGTGGACGAAAGACAAACAACGCTAGATATCTCAATTAGATTTTTCTGCCAGACAATAGCACCTGGATGTCGATATTTGACCGCTTCTTTTGCGCTAGGGTCCCAGGGACAATTTTGTCATCTGCCACAAGGGTATAAGAATAGCCCTGGGCTGTTTTCAGCCAGTGTAACAGAGTTGCTTCAAAGTATTGATGAGGACACCGTGTCCTATGTAGATGATATTTATCTGACGGATAATGAATTAATGGAAAATTTGGCTAGAGTGAATAACATAATTGTGGGGTTTGCTAACCTGGGCTTCAAATTTAACTTCAAAACAATCAAATATATCCCACCTCAGTGTCTTGTTTCTGGGATACAAGTAATAAAGCGAAGGAAAAAGCCTGGCAACATATTTTTTGGAAAAATGTGCATTGTTCCTACATCCGGCAACTCTGAAAGGACTACAATCCATTTTAGGATTTTTGAAATTTTGGCAGAACCTACATTTTGGATTACGCAGAGAGGGTAAAACCTTTCTACGACTTAATTAGACCTGATTTTTCAGTGCAACACTGGACACAGGAACACTCTGATATTTTACGTTCCATACAATCTGACATGTTAGATTCTAGGCATTTACATACATGTGCCAACACAACTAACCTGGTGATCCGCGTAGTAGCTGGACCAACCGGGTACACCTACATCACTTTCAATGTAGAAGATAAAGTAACTATTGCATACAAATCACATCTGTAGACAAATGCTGAAATGCGTTTTTCACCCCTTGAGAAAATTCTCACGGCTGTACAGACTGCTGTAATGAGAGAGAGAGAGCCCTGGCTCAGAGAAAACGCATAATTGGCGTTACCTCAGTACCAACCTTAGAGGCTGCTACAAAAACAAGCATTCTAAATGCAAAAACGTTGCATCCAAGATGGAGTCAATGGGCTAACTCCCTCACTGCAACGGATGTAGATTACAGATTTGACTCTACATTACAAACACAAGCATTCCTGCAGTTCGAGAAATAATATCCTCTGCCAAATTAAATTATGCCTCTAGATCGATATAAATGTATCATTTATACTGATGGATATGCTCAACCTGCCATAGGCTCGAAACAGCAATATTCTGCGGCATGAGCAATAGTAAAAGGGCAAATGCGAGGCTGAAGGTTCCTTCCCGCAATAACAAACACAAAGTCCCTAGGAGACTCTACAACGCAGCTAGCAGAACTAAAAGCCCTGATACTGGCACTACAAAAAAACGATTGCGAATTCCTCACACTTATCGTGTGTGATTCATTTTACTGTGTCCAGGCTTAAAATGAATACCTTCACTATTGGGGCCAAAACAGGTTTTGAGATTTAAAGGGTTGTACAATCAAGCACAAGATGCTTTGGGAACAAGTAGCAAAGCTGAAAGAAGCCCTGCCACGGGCTCATGTTATTAATTCATACATTGAGTCATCAGCGTATTGGCATTCACGTTGAAGGGAGTTCAATGGCGGGTGAAGCTGCCAAGGTAACAATTCGCATTGCAGCTGTTGCTGCAATTACTCATTCTAGAACGAAATTAGAAGGAACAACTATAATAGCTGTTAATGCCATGCACAAAAGCTCAGGACCACCTAATTGCTTTCCACTCAAGTATTCCTACAAGTTAGATGCACAAAATATTGTGTATGCTCAAATTCCGGGAGCAGGGGATAGAGTAATACCAAACACGGATTGCAGATTGGGATTGATGCTAGCTGCACATAAGAGACTGGGCTCAGCTCATGCTGGGATTACTGCTACAGTTTCATTACTGAAGCAGCACTACAGGTGGCCAGGTTTCACTAAACAGACCAGGGACTTTGTCCTCAAATGAAACATCTGCCAACAGATTAAAGGCTCAACGTAGCATGTCTACCGCAAACACCTTTATTGATCTCAGACAAACCTCTTGCATGTGTCTATTTGGATCACTGCAACCCCTTACACTCTGACGGGGCCTATAAGTACATTTTGGTTGCAGTGGATTCATGCTCCAGATTCTTATGGGTTTGGCACCAGCGCTAACCTGACGCCCGAACTGTTATAAAGGATTTGAGAGTCTTTACCAGGACATACGCAATTAGCACACTATATTCTGAGCAGGTTCCAGCGTTTAGCTCTCAGGCTTGCAAAGAAGCCATGGAAAGTTTGGGTGTGGCTTTGCGGTACTCCTCCCCTGCCCACCCAAGGGAAATTCAGTTGTTAAGAGGAAGAACTGGGACTTAAGGTAATCCTTAACAGCTAGGGTACTAGGCTCAGGAGGCAGTTGGATCAATCACCTATACCGGTCCTTAATAATGTGCCAAGAAAACCCTTGGGGTCATACACCCTAATAAATCCTGTTTGGGTTGAGAATGTGGGTACCAGACCTCAATAGTGTCAGCACAGTGGCAGCTGAATCTCCATTTGACCTCAAAGATTGTTGGGATGTTTTACAGGACCTAAAGGAATACAGAGCTTTACAAAGCAACGTTCAAGTGAAACACACCTCCACTGGAGAAGTAAAAGCATTATCGGCAAGACCTGTCTGTGTCCTGAAGATTATGGACCTGGTCAGAGAAAAAATAGTGGACAAGAAAGAATTCGGGCCATCCTACAGAGCGCCTGTACCTTTGCTGGCTGTTGAAGGTTCCAGAACTGTACTTCTTCCGCCTCTTGCTGGTCGCCGAAACAAAATGTTTATCTCCATTGATCTGATCAAACCACACTATGGGGCCGATTCTCAACAGTAGGCTGTGAGGGCTTCTGGGTAGCCGCAGATCTCCTCTCGCTACCGTGCAGGAAGTTCAGATGGAAGCTTTAGTATCAAATAAAGACTCCGCTTTCCAAAGAGAAGCAGTACATAACAATGAAATACTTCTCCCGATTGAAACAACTACAACTGTAAAGTCAACATGTACAGAAATTAAAATTTGAAACATTGACAACGTCTATGTCAACATGCCAAAGATTGAGTAATCTCCCAGTTCTACGAACCCTGCTGAGCTGCCAAAAATAGATCGGACAGCGTCTGGCTGCTTTGTGTATTATGACGATTTTCCATCGGATACCAGTGAACCTTAACTGCCAACACCACCACCCTCTTTCAAGCTACGAATTTATTCTCTCTATCTTTGGCTGATAAAGACATACCTTGTTGCTCCCTGGATACATCTCTGGGTTACAATTGGATTTTTTTTCCTGGTACTCTGGATTGGTTTGGTGACTGTATTTTTTCAACTTCTGAATGAACATTATCTCCCAAAATGCCCTGCAGTCCAACATGGGAACTTGGTACTGAAACCACATGCATCATTGCACCGTGAACTGAGGGACCTGTCCTGATCGAATAGTTTCGAACAGAGTATCTATCATATGATGTGTATGGTCCTACTAAACTTTTGCAAATTGCTTATTTGTTTAAAATGCCCTTAAATTATATCATCACCTCTAGTAAATCTTCTTATGATTGAGACATTGAAGCTGTGTATAATTTGCTTTCAGATCTAGAGCAGCATTTTCTAATGATGAATTGTATGATGGCACAAGTAATTTTGGAGACATGTTCTGTTATCAAGATTATGATCACCATTTTTTACTCAAAGCTAGTATCCCATGTGCTGTGTACAACTACATCCAATGGGACCACTGCCCAACACCACCACCAAAAGGTAGTAGTTCAAAACAAAAATTCACAGAAGGTTGCATATTGTTATGGTTTTGACACATCAGACACAGCCTCTTTTTACTATAGGCGTGCACCTACACCTGCAAAGAAGAATAGGCTCATAAACACCAAGCTGATTTACTCTGCTTCCTTTATTCCCAACTGTCTGTACAAAGTTTCGACTGTTGGAGAGACACAATAGACATAAAACCTGTCTGAGGAACAAAAGATTGGCAGGTTCAGGGAAAAGATGCGCTATTTAGAGCATGCCTCATACCACATCAAATGATTTCCCTGAATGAAACAGTGCAACAGACTTACTGTCTTGATTTAGCTGAGGCAAAAGATTTGAACATACCGCGCATTCCTACATTTGTACGCTTTGGCAACAATACACAAAGGACAGTGAGGATAAGCTAGATGCCATGCTCCATAATGGATCATACAACGCATCAGACCACAATCAGCAGGGTTGGTTGGTTTGGCCTCTAGAGACGGAAAAATGTCAGTCTAGATTCTTGGGTAACACAGGAGAGTTTAAGATCAACAAGCCTGACCTACGCTATGTACAAAAAGAACACGCACGGGTGGTGACATAATATAGTGTTGGGAAGTTATGCTTAGATTGGCTAAAGACCTCAACACTTTCTCAGGTGAAACAACACTTGTCCCTTCTGTCTGATGACCTGGATCTCAGGGATTTTTTACTAGGTCACATAAACCCATGTCAAAAGCGCTTTTTGTATGGAACATACAATGACCTATGGAAGATTTCTCAACAGGAAGCTGCAGAGAGATTGCGCAAGATCGACAGGGTAAATATGGAAAAGGCTTTGGCTGTGGTATGACAACTTTATCATCCAGAATTTATTTACTGGGCAACATTGTGACATAATACTGTAGGACATGTCTATTTTACAACTTGGTACTGAAACCACATGCATCATTGCACCATCAACTGAGGGACCTGTCCTGATGGAATAGTTTGGGACAGGGTATCTATCATATGATATGTATGGTCCTTCTGAACTTTAGCAAATTCCATATTTGTTTAAAATTTCTTTAAATGATATCATCACCTTTAGTACGTTTTCTGATGATTGAGACATTGAAACTGTGTATAATTTGCTTTCAGATCTAGAGCAGCATTTTCTAATGATGAATTGTATGATGGCACAAGTAATTTTGGAGACATGTTCTGTTATCAACATTATGTTCACCATTTTTTACTCTAAGCTAGTATCCCAGGGTAAATATGGAAAAGGCTTTGGCTGTGGTTGACAACGGTATGACCACTCTATCATCCAAAATGTATTTACTGAGCAACATTGTGTCTTCTGCAATTGACATAATACTGCAGGACATGTCTATTTTACAACATGTTCAGTCATAATTACGTTCTATCGTATGCTGAGCTGGGCGTTGCAAACACTACATTATGGCCAGGTGCCCTGGTGTCACCTCAATACTACCAGACTGTTTTCTGTATATGATCTAATGGAAAGACAGATAACAATGGCACGCAGAGATGCGAAATCCACCATGTTGCACACTGAAAAATTAGACCAAACACCTTTTACTGTGGCAGAGACACCATCCATTCACTTGATTACCCATGGTTCTATCACCCTACCAGTCACACCTTTCCATTTCCAATATTGCCTCCAATACCAGCAGGTAGGCAGATACGAAGCACATGGGGAGGGTTATGTGCATGAGTATTGGGAATTGCCTTTCAGGTTTAAATGCAGGAAAGTTGACACAGGGAAGGATTTTCGCTCAGTCTGAGTCGGAAAATCTGCTACGAAAGGAGAAATGTCCTTTCTTAAGTCCCCTCACTCACCAGGGTTTCGCCACGGTGACATGCTTCATAATAGGGGCCATCTCAACCCGCTGCGGGTTGAGGCGCGTTGCGACTCCCGAAGTTATGTAGGAGCACTGTATGGTGAGGACTATGTGTAGTGCAATGGTGTTGTGGAGTGGAGTGAGTTAAAAGTACCTAACCTGTGAGCGAAGTAACTTTATTCTGGCTCCTAGTTGGTATAATAAAAACGGGGTGGGTCTCTAGGGTGCCTAGCTTTAATGAGTCAGGGATCCCTAGTGAACGTCAACAAGTTTCAAGCTTCCCCAATGCTCTTCTTCAGGACAAACACAGGGTCCAGCCCTGTGTGTGCCACTCCTAAAGTGACCTAAAGTGAGGTAAAGTGAATCCAATTATGCTGCAACTAATAAGCATGCGTTATTAATACATACGATAATTTTAGTCACGTAGTATTCGTTAGAAAACAACACTGTGCTTCATGGTCTTGAGGGGCTGAGAGGGTTCGTACTCGAACGTTGTGAGAAACTCCTCTTGGGCGAATTACCTATTTGTGTCCCTCGAGTATGCGGTCTCGAGTAGTGCACTTTTTTAAATGCATCGGCTCTGGACTGGTTAGCACCTTTCAGACAAGCGTCGGTGTTATTCCATCATTCGCACACTCTGTGCTGGGAAGCATTTTTTGGAGGGCTCCCGCTTGTCCTGCTACTTTTGGCAGGAATCCTGATTTTAATTTTTCTGCTCCGCAATGGAAGTCCCAGTTTGTTTTGGAATAGAGACAGCACTGCTTGTGCTATGATGCCGTGAGCACATTGTTCACACGTTTGGCACACTTCGACTTCAAGAACTGGATGAGCACTGGCTCTTGTCCTTCAGGCCTGTCTGGCTTAACTGCATATAACCTGTATTCTATTGCCTGCTTTGCGGCCACGAATGCATATTAGACATAGGCCTAGGATCAAATCTGGTTGCGCCTTTGGACATTGATGTACTACTGGACCCGTTAATGGCCCACGGGTATTGTAGTCCCCAGCATCTTCCATTGCTTATTAATGCCTTTCTTGAGCCACCTTGGGATGCTTTAGCTCCTAGTGACTTGGGCAACGGCTCCACAATATGCATTCAGGATGCAGTTTCTCCCAGTGGGCGCTGCTGTGGGAACCGGATGGAAACACCTTTGCTCCATAAATCTGCTACGAGGTGCGCCTCTGGGATCCTCATCTGCGGTTTTTGACAACAACAATGTTGTGTCTACCACGTGTAACTCATGAAATAATTGGCCTTTTCCGTGTGGGAACAACTCCGCTTATTTTACCAAAACAACTTGATGCAAAACAGTTTTGTTTATATTTTTCTAGCCATGAGTGCTTTCGGAGTGCTTAGGATTTCCCACAGTATAATCACTTTAAGGCTTTTATGAATATTTTAAAGGATAGCTTGCTTTTAGATAATGTTAAGAGTAGGTTTTACCTTTTTATTTCATTTTATGATATGCTGATAAACAGGCTTTTTAGATAGATTTAATATATTGACTCTTAGGCTGAGGAGTGGGTGTTAGGCCCATTAGTGAGGCAGCTTATTCCTTACATTGTTCTAGAAAATAACATTTCAGCTTAACTTTTTACACACATTTGCATGCATGACAATGTTGGATTTGTTTCTCTGAAACTACTTTGTTTATCCATCCAGCTTTGCACAACATGATCACGATGCCTTGAACACCATTTACTAGGCCTCTCTATGCACTAGGTACAAAAGTCGTCCTATCTTCATCACTGGAGGGACAGCACTATCCACATATCCATACATTACTAATCTAGCAAGCACATTGCAAAGGCTGCTCTTATTATAAATAATAGGCATCCCAATAGATTGGTAGAGGGAGCACTTCTCCTGACACCAAAGGTTCCTGCATGCTGTGAAATCACCACGCACCGGTCTGACATTCTGTGAGGGATGTCCAACTCAAGACCAAGACAGGGTCCTTCACTGTCTCCCATCAGGTAATGGGAGCTGGATCGCCTATTGGGAGGGTTCTTGGTTCCACACCCATATACACTATAGGTACACACAGAGTAGGGTCTGCATAGTAGGAGTATGTTAGATTACCATTTTGCATAAATGCCTGCATATATTCATTGCTTCAGTTCAATGGTAGAAACGTATCTACTGTTTACTATTTTGGTGCTTGTAATTTCCTTTATTTGCTTCTGTCTCCTAACTATAGCAGCACATGTTTTTTATACAAGAATAACCTTGGTTCAATAAATATATTGAACATTTCCCAGTGTGCCGGATATTAAAATGTACTGGGAAACAATCATGAACACAATAACACGGGTCAGTGGGGCGCCAGAACCACCAGAACCAAAACAATGTTACGTGAACATATGGGAAGCCACCGACCTCACTCACAAGGCTCAAGATTGGGTGACAGTGGGTATGATGATAGCAAAATGCAACATCGCCAAACACAGGGGAGGGCAGAATGCACCAACATATGTGGAATGGTTCAATGACATGGACTGGGTTATGGTGGCCGACAAAGCAGTCTATGTAAATACAGGGTGTCCCAAAAAGTGGGAGCGGGTGTGGGGAGGGTAGAATAAATTTAGAGGAAATATCTGTACACTGCCGTCGGGTGGACTCTCGCCTGAGGATAGCTAATGTTATACTATGCTAGATACTGGAGGAACCAACGGTGGAGACGTCTTTGAAAATGTACATAGTCCCTAGAGCAATAGGTTGTGGCGCAGGAACCTGAATTTTCAGGCACATGTATATCACTTTATGTGGAGATGATGCTTTTCAAGTCATGCATTCAATAAAAAGAGTTTAAAAGTATGTATTCTGTATACTTCTCTGAGAGAAAGTAAGCACGAGTGACAGAGCAAAAGATTCTGTACTGTTTCCACCATCCCTGAGTACTCAGGGTTGTCACGTTCAGTGGTTGCCAGAAACTGTTAGCTTCCTGGTAGGTTAGGGGGGCTGACAGTGGCACTGTGAGCTAGCTGGCCTAAAGGGCAACATATCGTGCGTGGGTGTCCGGAATCATTCTTGACACCAAGCCCTTAGTTTATGTGATCCACACCATGCACAGATCCTACAGATCACTAGCAACTACACAACACTCCTGAGGCAGCACACCTACCAGACGTGCCTGGAGTTTCGTAAACACCCTAGGTGATGACTTGAGCCCAAAGGACATCACCCGGAACTGGAAGGGAGGAGAACCAACACTTAAACATTGGACCTACAGATGCTGCTTATATACAGAAGTGAAGCAGTGCAATTTTAGCTCCAATTCTAAATACAGCTACATTTTGTTTATGGGGGGGAAATGGAAAGAAAGTGCTGCAAATGAAAGAATCTGTTTTTTTCCCTACAAATGGTATCAATAAAGGGTTTGTGGGGCTGAAATCACAATTTTCCCAGCTTTTAGGGACTGACAGACTTTTGTCAGAAAACCAACATTTTTTTACACAGTTTTGGCATTTTACTGGGATATAGCTTATTTTTGTTATTTTTTGTGCTTTCAACCTTCTTCCAGTTAATGGAAAAATGGGAAAATGGGAAAGACAGCAATAATGGATCCTGGAAAACTATACATTTTAGAAAAGTAGACACAATTCTGAATTCAGCTAGAAGTGATTGTGTAGACCCTTCAAGGTTTCTTTATAGAAACTAACAGTTGAATATAGGAAAAATGTTAAAGTAGTTGGAAAAAACAGCCATTTGTGCCAACGTTTTTACCTGTAACTTCTTCAAATTGTGACAGCTGTTTGAAAGCGCTATACCGTTACATGCGCTGGACCTTTCTGGTTGTGGGGATATATAGGACTTGTAGGCTCACCAAGAACCCAACAAACCCAGAGTCAATAACTGAGCAGCGTCTTGCAATGGTTTTTTAATATGTACGGGTATATAGCAATTAATTTGGGAAAATATATGCATGTAACAATCGGGCCCGACAGGCAAGGGCCCAAAACCTACTGAGGCGACATCAAAATTACCTATCACAAAACAACCTGGTTTTGAAAAGGGGGTCCCATGAGTTTTTAGCCCCGGGCTAGGCAGCCATCTAGGGAAACCTACCAAACCCACACATTTCTGAAAACTAGACACCTGGGGGAGTCCAGCGAGGTATGGCTTGCGTGGGTCCCCCAAAATTTCCCACCCAGAATCCCATGCAAACCTCAAATTTAGCTGAAAAAATAACTTTTTTCTCAAATTTCTGTGTGGGAAAGTTCTGGACTCTGCGTGGATCCACAAATTTCCTACCAGCATTACCCCAGGTCTCCTGATAAAAATGGTACCTCACTTGCATGGTTGGGTCAAGTACCCGCGACAGGCAAGGGTCCAAAACCTATTGAGGCTACATCAAAATTAGCGATCACAAAAGAACCTGGTTTGGCAATGAGTTTCTGGCCCCGGGCTCGGCGGTCATCTAGGGAAACCTACCAAATCTCCACATTTCTGAAAACTAGACACCCGCCAAGAAAGACCTCAACCACCTCCGATGCATCCTACTGAACACCCGCTCCGCACGCAAACATGCCGTCGAGCTCTGGGACCTGCTCAACACATCATCCCTGGGCATCGCCTTCCTAACAGAGACCTAAATGAATGACTCCTCCGCACCCGACATCGCCGTAGCCATCCCAGACGGCTACAAGATCACCCGCAGAGACCGCACTAACAGAGTCGGAGGAGGAATCGCCATCGTCCACAAGAACAGCATCAGGGTCTCGACCAGCACCGACGACATGCTCCGCACCGCCGAACACATGCATTTCCAGATCCACACAGACCCAACTCCATCCTCCAATACGTTTTGGGCCCTTCCCTGCCGCGGGCACTTGGCCCACCACACAAGTGAGGTACCATTTCTATTGGGATAGTTGCAGCAATGCTGGGTGGTAGGAAATATGTTGTTTCTTTCTGAAGCGTGAACATTTTGGCACAATAATGCAAGGAAAATGTGAGAGTCAAATTTTGAGGTTTGCAGGACATTGTGGGTAAGATAACCTGTTGGGATCCACAAGAGAGACATCCCCATGTATTCCCATGGATGTTCAGTTTACAACAATATCTAAAGTTGGAAGGTTTTTCTTAGATGGAATGTCCCACTTGGCAGAGAGACAAAAAAGACAAATACTACTGCACAGCTATCTATTCCTCAAGCACACACACATACTGGTTGGATTTGGCACGAGTGCGAGTGATGGTTCAGTATATATTATTTTATTAACTAGAGATTTCACAAAAATGACATGCACTGTCATAATTGAAAGGACAAAAAACTGAACCACTGAGTCACAGCTCGTGAGCACTAAAGCCGCGTCAAGGCCCCAACCGCTTTACAGGCCATTCACACACCTATCATACATGATACACACAAGACCATTGACACCACCAGGCACGAAACCAACACATTACAACATTCACAAAAAGGGACAAGGTACACCCTGCTTGAGAAAGCCAGAAAAGACAAATATTCCAACACAACCACCTATTTCCCAAGCACACATACATACCGGTTGGATTTGGCACGAGGGTGAATGATGGTTCAGTATATACAATTGTATTAACAAGAGATTTTACAAAAATGAAATGCACTGTTAATAATTGAAAGGACAAGAAACTGAACCATTGACTCACAGCTCGTGAGCTGTAAAGCCACAACAAGGCCATTCATACACCTTTCATACGTGCGACACATACAAAACCATTCACACCGCCAGCCGCAGGTCTATCACATTACAACACTCACACCAGCAGACAGCACCATTCAAGGGCCCATCACTTTCACACGCCCACATTCCTGACACAGCAGCCACACCAGCTAACGGATTGCGCGGACTGGCGTTTGGCTAGCAGTGTGTGTAGTGACCAGCAGCAAGTCACTAGTCACACATCCCAGCAAAGTGCCAGTCCACGCACACCACCAGCCAAGTGTCAGTATACGCACACTGCCAGCCAAGCGCCAGTCCACACACACCGCTAGCCAAACTCCAGCCCACCCACACTGCCAGCCCACACATACCACCAGCCAAGCGCCAGCCCACGCACGCTGCCAGCCAAGCGCCAGCCCACACACACTGCCAGCCAAGCACCAGCCCATGCACACCGCCAGCCAAGCGCCAGTCCACGGACACCGTCATTACATTTTTTTAACAAGAAAGAAAACACAAACCAATTGCAACTAGATACAAAGCTATAACTACAAAAACAACAGCAGTAACTAAAGACATCATTCTAATGCCAACCATGAAACTGAACAACAACTATATAAAACCATACAGACCAGGCAGTACACTATTAGACTCACGGTTGCTCCCGAAAACTCTTTTGAGTGTGATGCAATCTGAAACATGTGGGCACACACAGCCCAGGATTAGAAGGACAATCGGCACAGTGCATACGACTCTCCTTCCGCATACCTCTTCGGAAGCAGACTCTATATCTATTACAGAGATTGATTTTTAGGGCATGGGAGACAAATATTACTGCACAGCCATCTATTCCTCAAGCACACACACATACTGGTTGGATTTGGCACGAGTGCGAGTGATGGTTCAGTATATATTATTTTATTAACTAGAGATTTCACAAAAATGACATGCACTGTCATAATTGAAAGGACAAAAAACTGAACCAGTGAGTCACAGCTCATGAGCACTAAAGCCGCGTCAAGGCCCCAACCGCTTTACAGGCCATTCACACACCTATCATACGTGATACACACAAGACCATTGACACCACCAGGCACGAAACCAACACATTACAACATTCACAAAAAGGGACAAGGTACACCCTCCTTGAGAAAGCCAGAAAAGACAAATATTCCAACACAACCACCTATTTCCCAAGCACACATAAATACCGGTTGGATTTGGCACGAGGGTGAATGATGGTTCAGTATATACAAGTGTATTAACAAGAGATTTCACAAAAATGAAATGCACTGTTAATAATTGAAAGGACAAGAAACTGAACCATTGACTCACAGCTCGTGAGCTGTAAAGCCACAACAAGGCCATTCATACACCTTTCATACGTGCGACACATACAAAACCATTCACACCGCCAGCCGCAGGTCTATCACATTACAACACTCACACCAGCAGACAGCACCATTCAAGGGCCCATCACTTTCACACGCCCACATTCCTGACACAGCAGCCACACCAGCTAACGGATTGCGCGGACTGGCATTTGGCTAGCAGTGTGTGTAGTGACCAGCAGCAAGTCACTAGTCACACATCCCAGCAAAGTGCCAGTCCACGCACACCACCAGCCAAGTGTCAGTAAACGCACACTGCCAGCCAAGCGCCAGCCCACACACACCGCTAGCCAAACTCCAGCCCACCCACACTGCCAGCCCACACATACCACCAGCCAAGCGCCAGCCCACGCACGCTGCCAGCCAAGCGCCAGCCCACACACACTGCCAGCCAAGCACCAGCCCATGCACACCGCCAGCCAAGCGCCAGTCCACGGACACCGTCATTACATTTTTTTAACAAGAAAGAAAACACAAACCAATTGCAACTAGATACAAAGCTATAACTACAAAAACAACAGCAGTAACTAAAGACATCATTCTAATGCCAACCATGAAACTGAACAACAACTATATAAAACCATACAGACCAGGCAGTACACTATTAGACTCACGGTTGCTCCCGAAAACTCTTTTGAGTGTGATGCAATCTGAAACATGTGGGCACACACAGCCCAGGATTAGAAGGACAATCGGCACAATGCATACGACTCTCCTTCCGCATACCTCTTCGGAAGCAGACTCTATATCTATTACAGAGATTGATTTTTGGGGCATGGGAGGATTTAAATCAGGAGAGTGGCGATTTTTCAATCTAATCATACATGGGCGGGTTGCACTCCGATTTTTCTGAACATGTAACACACATTTAAACCACACAATTCACCTTATGTCGTGCTCGTTGGTGACGTGCCAAGCCCGAACAGCACGTATAGAACTAAACACCGTCATATTGAGGCTATTTTTTGCCCCAAAACCAGTGGCGACAGCCTTTACTGCAGTTTTCAATCTAGCCACATCCTCCACCACTCCAACTCTAGGAATACATGCCTGTTCCACTAAAACAAGGCAGCTTATCACAGAATCCTGAAACTGAACAAAAGTCATCTTTGATGCAAGAGAACCCTCCTTGAACACAACAAAAGCATTAAAAGTTGCTAAATTGAAGAGATGGATGGCCAACTTCTTATACCAAATGTAAGCCTTACGAACAGCAGTGTAAGGTTCCAACCTCTGATCTACTCTATCAACACGACTCATGTGCCTATTGTAGTCTATAATGCACACAGGTTTGCGCACTTCATCAACCTGACCCCAAACAGTCACAGGTGAAGTACTCTCATCATGGATAGTAGTCAGCATGTACACATCCCTCCGGTCCACAAATTTCACAGCTAGCAGCTCCTCACTACGCAAGGCACTACACTGTCCCCTCTGAAGCTAAGCATTTTGCAAACAAGCTCTTTTGGGTAACCTTTACGATTAGAGCGGATTGTGCCACAAGCAAAAGTGTCCACTGTGAACAATTCCTTAAACAATTGCACAGCAGTGTAGAAGTTATCAAGGTACGAATGGTGACCTCTGTTAAACAGTCCTCTAGCAAGATCCACACAATTTTCTCTGAAACACTAAAAGTGGATGGACAACCAGGGGGAGTCAACAGTGGAATCCCTACCAGTGTACACCCAAAAATTAAATACATAGCCTGTCCTACTCTCAGACAACATATACATCTTAATTCCATAACCTGCCCTCTTGCTAGGAAGGTACTGCCTAAAAACCAAACGGCCCTTGAACAGGACCAAAGACTCATCGACAGCTATTTCTTTCCCTGGAGTATAGATCTCTGAAAATCTATCTACTAAGTGATCAAGAACAGGCTGAATCTTAAAAAGACACAGTCAGGGTGCTCTAGTGGCAACGTCAAAACATTATCAACAAAATGCAGCATCCGAAGCGAAAGTAAGTACTGATCACGACTCATAATTGCAGGAAATATGGCTGCAGCCATGAAGGGACTGGTAGGCCAATATGAAGCCAGGGACGGCTTCCTTATCAAGCCCATCTAAAAAAGTAAAACCCCAAAACTTCTTCATTTCATGCAGATTTGCGGGAGTCCACAGGGTAGCTCTAGAGCGGGACCTACGTCAGGCACTGGTGTCCCTCAAAAACTGTTCAGCATACAAATGAGTCTGCTCAAAAATCTCAGCCAAAAATACATCATCCATAAACAACTGAAAAAACTGTATAGGCAAAACAAATTCACAATTCACTCTCCACCCTGCATCCCCACTAGAGGCAGGCAACATTGGCTGCACCATGTTTGGATCAACCCAGAGTCCAGCAATTCCAGGAGGAAGCCTCGCAGCCTCAGGCTGCAATACCAATGTCTCTTGCTCCACCATCAGCACAGTAGTGTCCTCCTCTAAAACAGGCACTTCATCCGCACTGAGAGTAGCTTCATCCGCACTGAGAGTAGCTTCATCATCAGGTTATTCCTCGTGAACAGAAAACTCACTGCCAGAATCTTGCACTCCCTCCTCTCCCTCAGACGCACTGTCAGTCTCATAATCCTGCTCAGAGGAACATTCAAAAAGCATACCAACCACCTGCTGGCCAGTAATTCTACGGCTCACCATAATGCTTACTAATAAAGGTAACTTGTCAAACAAATCAACAACAACAAACGCTTTGTAAAATAAGTAATAAACAAAATGTGGCTTTATCACAAAGACCTATATACTCTAACACTATACCACTCACTTGCTAGAAGCAGCTAGACTCACCACCACCTACTCTGCACAGACACAGTAAGGACCAACAGTATCCCACTAAAAAAGAAAACGAAAATTACACATAAGACAAAGCAAGACACATCGCAAAGAATTTCATTCACAAAACACTAACTAAATATGCTGCTATTATGACACCACTTACAAATAACACATTCATGCATGACAATAATACTCATTTGGAGAAAACACAACAAAATGTTTTTCTTACCAAATCAATGCAACTATGCAAAACTGCAGAACAACCACTGCCGAAGCCGCAAACAAGAATAAAAAACTTTACACTAGAATGAAAAGGAGAAGAAAACATTACAATCATATATGCAAATAATGCACCAGTCCACACACAATCCACCAGCCAAGCTAAGGGATAGGTGGCCCTAGGAGTATATATAAAATATTCAACCCAGTAAAAGGGGAGCAACCCTTGCCCTTAAGGCCACTCCCTAACATAAAAATCATCCTCCCTTAAAGGGGAGCGACCCTTCTCCAAGGGGTCACTCCCCAACATCAAAACAAAAAATCCCCGGTGGCCTAGTGGCTATACAAAAACAATCAGATGATCTGGCCCCCAGGGGGGCAGGAATGGCCAAATAAATGTTCCTCAAAGGGGAGCGACCCTTGCCCAAGGGGCCACTCCCCACAAACAAATCCCTGTTGGTCTAGTGGCCCGATTGTTTTTAAAAAAAGGTGAAATCTGCCCCCCTGGGGAGCAGACACAGCCAAAAAGATTGCCTCCAAAGGGGAGCGACCATTGTCCAAGGGACCACTTCCCGCAAATAAATCCCTGGTGGCCTAGTGGCCATACAAAAAAATCAGCCGATCTGCCACCCAGTGGGGCTGAAACAGCACAATTAATGCTCCCCAAAGGGGAGCGACCCTTGCCCAAGGGTCCACTCCCTACTAACAAATCCCTAGTGGTCTATTGGGCTAAATTCTTTTTTTAAATGGCGAGATCTGCCCCCCTTGGGGACAGACACAGCCACAAACATTGCCCCCTAAGGACAGCGACCCTTGCCCAAGGGGCCACTCCCCACAAATTAGTTCCTGGTGGTCCAGTGGGCTACTTTTTTTAAAAAAATAGCAAAATCTGCCCCCAGGGGGCAGACACAACAAAAGAACATTTACCCCAAAAGGGGAGTGACCCTTGCCTAAGGGGTCCCTCCCCGCAAACAGTAAATCCTATTTCCAATTTTAAAAAAAAATCCCTGGTGTCTAGTGGGCATTCCTGCTGCACGATCGTGCAGCAGGAGTGCTCAAAAGAGGCATCATGGGTAAGGAAAACTCTTTCCTTTCCCCCGATGCCTCTTTTGTTTAAATGCCCCCCTCCCCCGAGGAGAAACTTAACTCCTCTCTTGCAGACACGCTGGAAGCAAATGGCTTCCAGTGTGTTGGGAATCCTCTAATGACGTCAGCGCTGTTGTCATTAGATGATGTGGAGGGGAGGCGGGGGAGGCAGGGGAAGGGCTTCCCCTGCCTTCCCCGGTGGGGAACCTTAAAGTGCGGCCATCAGACGCACACGCCCACCATAACGTCGGACGGCTCCCGGCCGTCTGACGCACGGAAAAGGTTAACGATAAGTGAATTCAAATGTATTACTGAAATGCTTTTACTGTAAAAAATTAGATTCATACTAATGTTTAGCCTAACTATGAAGAAACATAGTTCTCATACATATTTACACTTATGTCTCAAGTTATGTCACATTTATTTCAAAGGTTATTGCAAAACATAACCATGGCTCATTTACTTAAGCTGCATTTATGTTGTTGCATTTATTCTGAAGTTATACGTGCACATATAATCATGCAGCTGAAGTTCACAATTAAGGGGCTAATTACGATGTAAGTCCGCCCGACACCGTCACAGGTACGGGTCCGATTGACCACCGGTCAGTGGTCCTGACCGCCTACTTACAATGCGACCGCACATGGTGCGGTCACATACTCACATTTCCCTATGGGAACATGTGTGACTGCTGTAAGCCAGCTGTAGCATAAGCTCCCATATGGAAATGGGTGGTTGTGTTCTTCCCTGCACGGCGCGGCAGGCACCTCACGGGGCCTCCCACGCAGTGCAGGGATCAAGCCCTCTCTGCCCTCAACCGGAGGCCGCAAATAGAAGGAGGCCCTGCTAGGGGCTCCAAAACTCACTTTCTGGCAGGCTTTCCATCTTGGAAAACCCAGCATGGAAAGCCTGCCGGAAACCGAGCATCGTAATCCGGATGGTGTAAAACGCCGTCCATATGGATTACGGGCAGTCTCTGACTGGCGACGGGCTCCCGAGCCCGCCACAATCCAGCCGAGAATGACCAGCCGGTTTCACTTCCAACCGCCTAAATTGCAATTAGTGAAGTGAAACCGACGATTTCGGTCGGAAAGCCTCCAACTTAAGGCCAGAAGCTTTCTGACCGAGATCTTAATCGGCCCCTTAGTGTTAAACCAAGCTAATATAGCTAAGCCGAAATCTGAAATCCATTTGGTTGCCTGGAATGTTCTCTGCTCTACAGATGCAGTTTCAAGACTTCATTACTGAGAGAAAAGCGTAATAGGTATTAAAAATAGTGAGACCTGAGAAGAAACTCTTAGCAGAGACGTGAAGAGCTGACAAACATGAAGAAGCCTTTTATTCATCATGTATCAGTAAAGGTTGTGTGAATGTCCAGGTTTATGCGGGGTGAGGAGATCTAGAAATATTGGCACTGTGCACGTGAAGTGCAAAGCAATTGGTCCCTGGAAATGTGGTCTGAGGATCGGATGTTGAGAATCTATCATCTATATGCTTTAATTAATGTATACACTCTTAGAGTTGTAGAGATCCTCTGGGACTTTGAGAGGTACAGACCTCTCTGCTTGCCCTATTCTTGAGAGTGTAAAGCTATATGATAAACACTTGTTCTCTAGACACCTTCCTGCTTCTTATTCTGAGATTTTCATTCTGCACCATCGCTAATCTGGACTTAGAGCTCTGATTAGATGAGTTTCTTTAAGGAACATCAACTTTTGACTTGCGCCATTGAAACGTATATGGCTGCGCTTGTCGCATATCTGATGCTATCCAACTGAATTAACTTCATTGACTATCACTTCCTTTTCAAATTCTGTATCTGAATGACACTTTATTTGCATTGATTTCAATTGCTTTAATGTGTAATAAACCCACTTAACTTTAGTTACCAATACCTGGTCCTTATTATGTGGTCAAATGAGCGACACTAACTTTAAATTGTTTTATTGTATGCTAACTTCTTGGCCTCTCAGTCAACCACAAAGGTCCCTCGAGTAATAATTGGCACAGAGTGCCAAAGTGCTGTCAGGATGGTAGCAGAGGACGGTTACTTACTGAGGTAAAGAGAGTTAGGGTATCCCTCTCTGAATTTGCCCAAACGCAGTCTGAGTCCCTAAAGCCCATGTCATGCGTCAATGGATTGGTACAGTTCGGGAGACATTTGTTACTGCGGAGGTGTGAGTATTAATAGGGTTGCGCATTGCATTTGTTTAAGTCTAGCTTGTAGTGTTATACAGAAATTGTGTGGCGTGATGCTGTAATGTTTTGAGCTGTTATGTGAGTATAGTGTTTGGTGTAAAGAACTTGAAGTTGCTATTAGGCTCGACGTAGCCTAAGATCCAGGGATTCTATTATAAAGCGTAGAAGAAAATTTATTGTAATTGTCTGCTAAGTTTTGTGGTGCTTGTCATGAGACATTGTTGATGGTACAATTGAGATGGGGACATTTATCTTAGGTGTGGTTGGTATGGTGGATCCTAGTGCACGAGGAGAAGCTATATCAATCTGGGTGATTTGTGCTGGTCAGGGTTTCATTTGAATGTGTATCTGAGTAGGTTGGAAAGTGTCACGCCAAACCACTTTTTGTGTGATTGAATACTATTGATTTCCTTAGTGGATTATACATAGCTATTTGTTGAAGTTGCGTTGCGTTTTATTTTGCATGCTTATTGCTGAGAAGAGTGTGTGTGTGGAAAACTGTAAGGGAGGGTGAACTCCTGTGAGGAGTGAGGTTGAAGTCACAGTGTGTCGTGCTGAGATTGGTTGGTTGGTTTTGAGCCGCACTGTTATTGGGTGACTGCATCATAGAGTGCCGTGCTGTCATTTGTAGTTGATTCTGATTGAGAACTGTGGGTAAAGAAATTGTTTTTCGGTTTGAGACTAAAAGATTTACAGCAATTGTTGATCCTTTTGTTAAAAAATGAATTTCTTTAAGGCTGTAGGAGATATGTTTAAGAGAGATGATGTCAGACAACCTATTAAAGAGGGAGAAGAGGCACCACTAGAAGATACGCCAGGTCATTTTATGACTATAAACATAGGCCTTCACGCATGAGTTTGGCTTAACCAAAGGCATAAAATCACTGAGAAAGAAGGTGCATTGATGTTTCAACACTTTGGCACATTTGAGAAGAATAGTATCAGAAGGAAGCCACCTCCTACACCCACACAGTATGAAGCACTTAATCCTTGGGACCAACCAGCTCATGATAGGCAGAAGGAAAGCTATCAGGGAAGTGCCAGAAAGGCAGTGCATACTTATGCGACTGGCAGGTGGGATGCAGAACAAAAGATGTGGGGAACTGACATGACAGAGCGAGCTAAACTGTATCCTGTACTGACACGCAAAGAAACAGATAAAGTAAAGGAAGAGAAGAGGAAGTAAAAAGGGGAAAAGAAAGAAAATGCAGAGAGTGAGGACGAAATCTGTAATAGCGATTCTAGTGATGATCTTTTGAGCACGCTGTTGTCAGAGCGCCCACCTTCATACAATGAGTGGTGCAGGTACCAGTGGAAACCTGGGAGTAGCTACCACAACAGTGAACACAAGTCCAATTCATATGTGAAAGAGTACATGGATTAATACTCCTACTAACCCTATTGTTTTGAATGCCCCAGATGTACTTACTGTAGCAACAACAACCTCCAGCAAGTTCTCTATATCTCAAACTGTTACCCTCAGAACCTCTGGCAGGTTCTCTCCACACTATGACCTAAGTGATTTCCTAACTATAACAACTACCCTTACCGAAGTTGAATACTACATTTAGTGGTTAACCTGTCTTTTTATAGCATTCAAAGACTATTTTATGCCAATTTTAGTATTCAATAGTGTTCATTTTGGGAAGGCTAGTGCATGAAGACTACTGATATGTGAGTGGTACTTCTTGAACACTAACAGAATACTAAGCAAATACTTATTTGTAGTCGCATAGTCTTCATTTACAATGCAGAACATTTAGTGAATACAAACAATTTGAATACTACTGGACTTTACCCAGACTACTATTAACATTCTATTCAAGCTGCATGCTGAATGGTAGATCGGTGCCTTATTTTGTGGTGTTTGAGTAGTGTAGGGTAGTGTTTTAGGGTTAAGGGTAGTGTTGTGGTGTTTGTGTAGTGTAGGGTAGTGTTTTAGGGTTTAGGGTAGTGCTGGGGGATCGTGCAGGGTAGTGATTGAGTGTAGGGACCGGACTGGGGGTCGGGGGAAGGTCGTGCTGGGGGTAGTGTTTTAGGGTTTGGTAGTATTGTGGTGTTTGTGTAGTGTATGGTAGTGTTTAAGGTTTTAGGGTAGTGCTCGGGGGTCGTGCAGTGTAGTGTTTGAATGTGGGGACCGGACTGGAGGGGTTCGTGCTGGGGGTAGTGTTTTAGGGTTTAGGGTAGTGTTGTGGTGTTTTTGTAGTGTAGGGTAGTGTTTTAGGGTTTAGTGTAGTGCTGGGGGATCGTGCAGGGTAGTGATTGAGTATAGGGACCGGACTGGGGGTCGGGGGAAGGTCGTGCTGGGGGTAGTGTTTTAGGGTTTAGGGTAGTGCTCGGGGGTCGTACAGTGTAGTGTTTGAGTGTGGGGACCGGACTGGAGGTCTGGGGAGGGTCGTGCTGGGGTAGTGTTTTAGGGGTTTAGGGTAGTGTTGTGGTGTTTGTGTGGAGCAGGGTAGTGTTTTAGGGTTTAGGGTAGTGCTGGGGGGTCGTGCAGGGTAGTGTTTGAGTGTAGGGACCAGATCGGGGTCGGGTCGTGCTGGGGGTAGTGTTTTAGGGTTTAGGGTAGTGTTGTGGTGGGTCGTGCCGGGTAGTGTTTGAGTTTAAGGACCGGACTGTGGGTCGGGGGAGGGTCGTGCTGAGGGTAATGTTTTAGGGTTTAGGGTAGTGTTGTAGTGTTTGTGTAGTGTAGGGTAGTGTTTTAGTGTTTAGGATAGTGCTGGGGGGTTGTGCAGGGTAGTGTTTGAGTGTAGGGACCGGACTGGAGGTCGGGGGGGTCGTGCTGGGGGTAGTGTTTTAAGGTTTATGGTAGTGTTGTAGTGTTTGTGTAATGTAGGGTAGTGTTTTAGGGCTTAGGGTAATGCTGGGGGGTCCTGCAGGGTAGTTTGAGTGTAGGGACCGGACTGGGGATCGGGGAAGGGTCGTGCTGGGGGTAGTGTTTTAGGGTTTATGGCAGTGTTGTGGTGTTTGTGTAGTATAGGGTAGTGTTTTAGGGTTTAGGGTAGTGCTGGGGGTCGTGCAGGGTAGTGTTTGAGTGTAGGGACCGGACTGGTGGTTGGGGGGATGTGCTAGGGGTAGTATTTTAGGGTTTAGGGTAGTGTTGTGGTGTTTGTGAAGTGTAGGGTAGTGTTTTAGGGTAGTGCTGGGGTAGTGTTTTAGGGTTTAGGGTAGTGTTTTAGAGTTTAGGGTAGTGTTGTGGTGTTTGTGTAGTGTAGGGTAGTGTTTTAGGGTTTAGGGTAGTGCTGGGGGGTCGTGCAGGGTAGTTTGAGTGTGGGGACCGGACTGGGGGTCAGGGGGGTCGTGCTGGGGGTAGTGTTTTAGGGTTTTGGGTAGTGTTGTGGTGTTTGTGTAGTGTAGGGTAGTGTTTTAGGGTTTAGGGTAGTGCTGGGGGGTCGTGCAGGGTGGTGTTTGAGTGTGGGGACCGGACTGGGGGTCGGGGGGTCATGCTGGGGCTAGTGTTGTGGTGTTTGTGTAGTGTAGTGTTTTAGGGTAGTGTTGATACATTATAGATAAGCTGTATACATTTATGTACTGATGCTTTTTTAAACACATGGGCCCACAAGTGTTGGGCACATTTGTATACATGTATCATTAGATTTGGTTTATGATAAATCAATTTTAGTTAAATCGTCAGTTTGATAAGACTTTTAATGTTCCCCACTACCAAGTCTGTGGTCATTTGCTATGATGAAGACTGTGCTTTCTATACACTTGAATATGGCTCTATTCTATTCTAATTCTATTTCTATTTTGGTCATTTCTTTTGATTTCGTTTTTATTCACATTTGTTGCAAATTTGACTGGTTTTATTTTATTTTATTTCATTTTTTACAAATTGCGCATAGTTTCCTTGTCTTTCTTCCGGTACATATTGAATTACCGCATTTTACATTAGGAAAATTCCTGCCTTTGGTATGCGTGTAGCGTAGTATGTTTTCTAACTCCATGAATGGAGCGATCACGTGACTCACTCCGGAGTTTACTTTCAACGCCCGGATGTTGAGTTGTGCTCTGCCGCGGATCGTTCTGTCACAGCATTCAGGGCTTGGCGGAATCCAGAACTAACAGGAACCGATCTTCAAATACCGGTAAGCGCAGTTCAGCCCTTCTTAGTTCCAGCTGTACGCTCCAGGATTAAATATAACCTATTTAGCCGCATTCGGCGGACTTTTCTCCCCACAGAATACGACGGTGTCTTTTCCCGCCTTTACCATGGCCGGCTTGTTTGGAAAAAAGGTTTCTGGCTGACGATGATTCCGGACTTTGCAGTACGGGAAAGCCCCCGTCTTCCACTTCCTCTTTTTGGCAACGAAGGGCACATAGTTGGTGGAAGGGTTTGACATAATGTAGGGTAGTGGATGAGTCTCCCATTTGCTTTGTTTTCCCTAATAGCACACAAAAACTCTTCGAAGGCAAATCATTCCCTTCGGTTTTTCCACGCCCAACTAAAGAGTTCCGAGGTATTATTGTAATCTGCTTTTATCCCACAGTGATTTTCAGACAACTGCTTGCTGGCGCTCTCAGACACAGTTTCAGGATGTTTTTCCTGCATTGTGAAAGGCATCAAAATGTTCTCCAAAACAGGCTCAAGCAGTAGTCACAGTAATACTTGAGATAAATGTGTGACAATCTAGAAGTGTATAGGAAAAAGACTCACTTTTAAGACAGTTTTATAATCAAATGTCAGAAATGAAGACAATAGAGATATTTCTTATAGAAAAAACAGATATAAAAAATTAAATGCCACCCTTGCTTGACATCTCACAAAAAGAGATAAGAGAAGGCATTCAAAACTTCAACAAGTAACACTTCCGGTTTAACATTTTAAAACACAATATAATGTAGCTTCATAGCCCGGTTTCCCAAAGTCTCTTCATCAGCAGCACCGAGAGAGATTCAGGAGCTGAGGAGAATGGCGGGCTAGAGTGTTAAGGCTGAGTGTACACCATTTGGCAGTCTCTCTGCGTTTAAATTTTATGTGCGTGCTGTAAGTCACAATTTCTTGCTGTTCCGTTAGTTTTTTCATGCATTTGGAGTAAATCTACGACGGTAGAACATGTCTATGGTTTTAGAAGGCTGCAGAGGTCCTGCTCATGAAACAAGCTGATTTGCTGGGCCTTCTATGATAAAGCTATTTTGGTGTAAAGACACACATGCACAGCTACCCATCTGGACACGCTTATGCTGTGAAGGTGTCTATAACCAGCCAAGAAAACCCCAAAACCTGCCACCAACAGTAAAGGATGCTACAGCGCATGTGGCGATTAACACACTTTTCTAACAGAAAACGTTAGTCTGGTAGCTTAGTGGGCTAATGTGTCCACTGTAGGGGCCTGTGTTCAACCTCATGGTCACAGGTTCAAATCCCAATGGGTCCACTCAGACTTTCATCCTACTGAGTTTGATAAAATGAGTACCATAGAGTTTGGTAACAATAAACATCTGTTATTCAGCGCCAAGATACCCTTGGGTGAATATGCTCTTTACAAATACACATGTTATGTTATGTAGCATCGCAAAAATGCACATTGCACTTAGGGCGTGGCTCACTACAATAATAAACACTAAGAAATAACATAAACAAACTTCCAAAACAACAAAATAGGACTCTTCACACATATTCAACACTGAACAAATATGCCACAAAGCCGGCCATTATCACACTCACGACAGCACATGGCATGTCACACACTAGCATCAAACATGATATTGGTCTGACCTCCTGTCGCTCGCCCAGCGTGAATCAAGTGCCCACTGTAGTCAACAATTATAGTACTCATCAGCACCCACTGCTGTGAAATACTGCTCATTGGGCAATAGGCATCTCAGTCACCCTAGAACTGGCAAAGTCTTCTGGCCGCAAACCTTAATACACCCACATTCCAATAAACGTGGCATTTCTGACTAACCGACAAAGTAGCAAAAGCAAAACACTCATAAGTGGTAAATCAGACTCTAGTCTCAGATGTGGAAAGTCACTGTGCTGCCAAAAGCACTACTAGGACCCTGCCTCTCCTTCCACAGCTCCTGTGACACTGAACTACTGGATGACAGATGACTCACTGTGTGCCCTTGTCCAGAACCTTTGCCTCTCTCTTTCCCTTGCTTAGCCCACATAGGCTGGGGAGAGACAGGGGACAGAGTTAGTCAGAGGGTGTAGATTTCAACATTGGAAAGTTGAGAGCAACAGGGCTATGCCAATGTTTGTAGCGACGGATGTCTTAATGGAGCTCTCAACATTCCAATATTTGAATTTGTGAGAAATAGTTCAGCCCTCTATACAAATTAATTCATTGGTAATCCAGTGCGCAATTTTACATTTAGAAATACAGACAGAGGTGAGTATTGGTAAAACCAGAACGCATAATTACCAAAACACCATTAGAAATGTTTGACGGAATGGGGAATAACATCACACAAGTTCAACTTTTCATTCACTTATTTTTGGCATTTTCCAAGGCAAAACATTCTGCAGATGTGGCACAGCGATATTCGCCCCTGATAACACCTCTGCCATGTGAAGTCAACTGTAATTCTCAATTTGGAAGCAAATTCACGACTCGGAAATTAAGGGCTGCTTTAAACATTTTAACTTTATGCTACCCACCTTTGCTATGTTTTTAATATAATATTTTACAAACTAAAATGAAAGTGTAAAAAAAGAATATGGAGAAATTCAAAATAAAACTGAACCAGAGTGTGAAAATATCAATAATGAAAACTATTTGATACATTAAAAGTATTTCCTTTGTCAAAAAAGAAATACAACATGACAGCTGGCCAAAAGTGCTCAATGAATTGCAGACGGAGGGTGACAGACGGAGGGTGACAGACGGAGGGTGGGTGACAGACTGACTGAGAGAGGGTGGGTGACAGACTGACTGAGGGAGGGTGGGTGACAGACTGGGGGAGGGAGGGTGACTGACAGAGGGAGGGAGGGTGACAGACTGACAGAGGGAGGGAGGGTGACAGACTGACAGAGGGAGGGAGGGTGACAGAGGGAGGGTGACTGACAGAGGGAGGGAGGGTGACTGACAGAGGGAGGGAGACTGACTGAGGGAGGGAGACTGACTGAGGGAGGGAGGGAAACTGACTGAGGGAACGAGGGAAACTGACTGACAGAGGGAGGGAGACAGACAGACGGAGGGAGGGAGACAGACAGACGGACGGAGGGAGACAGACAGACGGAGGGAGACAGACAGACGGAGGGAGACAGACCGACGGAGACAGACAGACAGACAGACGGAGGGAGGGAGACAGACAGACGGAGGGAGACAGACAGACGGAGAGAGAGAGACAGACAGACAGACGGAGGGAGACAGACAGATAGACAGAGGGAGGGAGGCAGGGAGACAGAGGGAGGGAGGGAGACGGAGGGAGGGAGGGAGACAGACAGAGGGAGACAGAGGGAGGGAGGGGGAGGGAGGGAAACGGAGGGAGACAGCGAGAGAGGGAGACAGCGGGAGAGGGAGACAGCGGGAGAGGGAGACAGCGGGAGGGGGAGACAGCGGGAGGGGGAGACAGCGGGAGGGGAGACAGTGGGAGGGGGAGACAGCGGGAGGGGGAGACAGAGGGAGGAGGAGAGAGAGGGTGAGAGCGGGAGAGAGAGAGAGGGAGGAAAAGGGAGACAGAGGGCGACAGACGGAGGGAGGGCGACAGACGGAGGGAGGGCGACAGACGGAGGGAGGGAGACAGACGGAGGGAAGGAGACAGATGGAGGGAAGGAGACAGATGGAGGGAAGGAGACAGACGGAGGGAAGAAGACAGACGGAGGGAGGGAGACAGACAGAGGGAGGGCGACAGACGGAGGGAGGGCGACAGACGGAGGGCGACAAACGGAGGGAGGGCGACAGACGGAGGGAGGGCGACAGACGGAGGGAGGGTGACAGACGGAGGGAGGGAGACAGACGGAGGGAAGAAGACAGACGGAGGGAGGGAGGGAGACAGACGGAGGGAGGGAGACAGACGGAGGGAAGAAGACAGACAGAGGGAGGGAGACAGACGGAGGGAAGAATACAGACGGAGGGAGGGAGACAGAAGGAGGGAGGGAGACAGACAGAGGGAAGAAGACAGACAGAGGGAGGGAGACAGACAGAGGGAGGGAGACGGAGGGAGACAGACAGACAGAGGGAGTCCGGGGAGACAGAGAGAGGGAGACAGAGAGGGAGACTCATATCTATGGTATTCAACAAACCCGAATTGGCACACAGCAAAGGAATTGGTCAAAGAAAGCATTCAAAGGATAGAGGCTTGAATGAAGAGAAGGTTTCTGCTTGCAGAGGTATGTATGGATGTATTTTATATTTGAACTAGTTAACCTTGGTGTATTTCTTCTTTTTTTTATCCATTGAAGTGTTAAAAGGATACTTTCCAAAAGCAAAGTCCTGTGTGTACTCCGCAATAACCCCCACCACTGAGGGGGCCCGTAAGGCATCAATAAGAGAAACCCTCTTCAAGCAATCAAATCAATCACATTACTATAAATTAATCGGAGTGAATGTGACTAGTGTTCAATTAACATTCACTTTAAATTCTGCTAGTCTTACTTTGGTCTTCACAATTATTGCCGTTAGTATTCAGATATTGCTCACAAAGAATACCACTAGTCTTCAAACAGTGGTCACAATCAATGAGACTAGCCTTCATTTTGCTCTTGAAAGTAGCACAAGAGCTGCAAATAAACCCTAACAGAATACTACTAAGCTTCAAATACTATTCTTCTAGAATACTACTAGTCTTCTTTTAGCAATCAATTGAAGTGTTCTTCATGTATTTGAAGGGTAGGTGAGTAGAACTAGTATTCCCTCATTTGCATATTTCGGCTTGTGGGCATACTACTTAGTCTTCATGCATACTAAATGAATACTACATTTTAATAGTAAATGGATACCACTGTAAACACTGAAATCGCGCTAAATGAAGAGCTTCCATTTCGGCGAGGGTATGACTAGGAGCAACCAGAGCACATCTCCCCCCCGCCCCCCCAAGAAAGGAATATCAACAACTGTGGAAATGTACCTTTTTAGAGGTACACTGGTGCAGGGTCACTGTAGGAGAGTAGGATCTGCACTTATGTTGCCCCCACTTGTTTTCTGATGTTAACACTGGTTTCTGGCTATAGTCTGGCGGGGTCCCTGCTAATCAGGGCCCCAGTCTCTCTGTTCTCTCTAAACAACTTGGACTGCATATTAGATGCACTAGTGATTGGATACTGTGGTACCTTATGAGCCCCTAGTATATGGTACCTTAGGTAACAAGGGCATAGGTACTTCACAGGCCTACCAGAGGCTGAAGCATGTATTATGCCGCCCCTGGGAAGCAGACTAAATCTGACACCACAGGCCTGCTACTGCAGCCTGGGTGAGGTAGTGTTAGCACTCCTCACTGAGGTATAGGTTCCTATATCTCACCTTACACACATATAAACCTATCAGTCACCCCTAAGGAAGGCCCTATCAATCCTGAGGGCAGGGTGCTTGGTTTACAATGTGAGGGGGTGCCTCTGCATGAGCAGGGCCTCTCTGCAGCTGGCAGAGTGTATTCTCTGTGGCTGTTTGTGGATGCGGTTAAACCATATACTCGTAAGTGCATTATAACCTACCGGTAAATGCTAACTTTGGAATGACTGCATCAAAACATGTCGTATTTGGTGTCAAACAACTTGGAATCATCCCCCATACCAGTAACTGGTGTGGGAGTATGACCCCACCCTTCTAGAGGGGACAACATGTACCTACTGTGGAAACACAGTAGAAATCTGAAAGAGCCCTGGCATCACAAAATGGATGCCACCAGCACAGACGCTGGGCTGCCCTCCTGCTGCTGACTGAAACTCGCAGTGGAGGAGGCCCAACAATAGGCATCCTGTCACAGGGAGGTGTAACCACCTTCCAGACAGGATTTAGTGTATTGGGGCTGGGTGGATGCACTCCTAGAGTGCTTTGAAGTCCTGCACTGGGGGAGAAGTAGGTTCCTCTGTGCATATGCCAGCTCAAACCGGTTCAGGGGCTACCTGCCCCTGCTCTGGCATGAAACTGGACAAAGGGAAGTGGATGTAACCACCCACTCCCCTGACCCTCCCAGAGGAGTGGTCATAGAGCTAGTCCCTCCCTTTCTTTTGGTGTATAAGTTAGGGAAACCTTGCCATTGCAAATCAGATATCCCTGGACGACACTCTACAAGAAGAATCCTGGCCCTTCGACGTTCCACTACCTTTGGAAGACAGAAGAATCTCGCTTGGAGTCAAGAAGTGACTCCCCTGCTTGGCAGGCACCAAAAACTTGAATCAACGGTCGCAAACTTTCCTGCTTACGCTGGAGTCCGAAGTCCCTGCAGCCCTGGAAGTGGATTTCCTGACTTCTCGACGGCCATTGTGAGTCCCCAGCAGAGCTGAGGCGAGTAGATCCCACGAGTGACGAGGAACAGCAATACCCGGGTACCGTGCACTATTGTTGAGTGCAACCCCTTCAAGACGTTCTACGAACTTGTGCATTGGACCACGTGTGGTCCAAGCCTCCAGTAGGCTTTCCCTCATAAATCAGAGGCCTACCTTGTCCCGAGTGACCGTGGGCTCCTGTGAAGTGAATCCTCACGAGGCATATTTGCGATCCCTTGCCCGTTGGCTTTTGGGTCCCCTGAAGACTTTCTCATCAAACCAAAGGGCTCTTCCGGTTGCGCCAGGCCTGCCCTCACTTACCCTCGCTGGGTGAGTCCCTCAGACCTTGCTGGTCTGCACCGCTGACTTTCTTCAATTTCCACAAGACTTGCTGTTGCCAAGGCTTGTTGGCTCCAATCCGGTTGCCGACACCTCAGTAAGCTGCAGACTTTGTGGGACACACCGAATCCAGCTCCTGGTTGTCCTCGACACCTCCTGGACCTCGTGGCTGAAGAGTCAAAACACCCTTGATCACCTAAAATCACTCGACATCCCTGGGCATCCATCTTCCTGGCCCCGGGTCACTGGCAAGTGATTGTGAACACTGTCCCTTCTGCTTTCAGGTCTTCTTCATCTTGAATCCAGCCTTGGATTCCACCGGACACTTCTCCAGTCTTCACAAGCAGCAAAACTTCTTCGGCTTCCATAGAAAACGACAACACGACCCGATGCCAAAAGACACCTATGCAACCAGCTTCCCTGGGTGAGGTAACTCGTGCACTTCGGTGCTCCTGTGGGTGTTGGCCCTCGAACTATTTACCTTGTAAGTGACTTGCTTGTAGACTCTCTAGAAGTACCCTTAAACTTTAAAAATCCAACCGTGACTTGCTCCATTGAAATCAATAGGGAACCCGCTGCTGTGTTCTCACACTGCAACCGTCTCCCGTGGGTCTCTTACTTACCTACTTTGGGTGGATTAGTGAAGCGACAGCGATTCTACAGGCCCTAGGCCTTGTCCCCTTGCAAGTCGACTTTCCTAAACCTCTTTTTTAGTATATGGTCTGGTACGCCCCTAGGGCCCCAGCCATATTTGTGCTTAACTTATTGTGAAAGGTTGATATTTGCATATGTTCCTGACTTCTAATCTCATAAAGATATTAGTAGAGTGTGTCTAGTAATAAATACATATATATTTGATATATATACCTGTGTGGCGTCCTTTCATTTGGTAATTCAAGAGATTATAAGGTAAAACAAGCTTCTTTACATTCCTTTGAGACTTAGCCTGAAGGCTGCTCTCCACAGCTACCACTAGGATAGCTTTCTTTAAAAGGTTGTCCTAAACCTATCTACCATAAGAGTCGAATTGGACTGGTGCAAGGTGGCCACTATAACTAGTGACCAGCATATGCCAGGCCAACTTCTCACAGTCACCATTTTGTCCACGGGTTCAAAGACCAAAAAAGTAGAGACCAGCACTGGAGTAGGAAATAAATAACAAGTTTATTAATCACTCATGAGTGGGACCACATTCACACAGCACTCTCAAGTGCTGCCTGAGGTAGTACACTGAAGTCACAGAACACAGGGCTTTTATATAGGTTTTCTGCACTGTAAGTATGTGAACAGAAATAGGGAGAACAAGTTTTAGAAATAGTTTTGAGCAAACAAGGGCAGATGAATAACCACTTGGTCAGCAAAGTGGGAGGGGGGCAGGAGTGCTTATGGCAGCAGTAAATGACAGTTAACATCTGAGACCAGGTGCTCTGGCAGCTACAAGCTCTCAGCACGTACATTGCTTTTAGCTGAGTCAGGAAGTCAACTAAAATAGATAGCACAAGCAGAGGGAAAAGACGAAACAATTACAAAGGAAACTTAAATGGACACCACAGCCAAAATGGCTGTCACTTATGCCAAGTAAAATATTACACTTTTTCCACAGACGGTCCTTTTGGCATAAGCTAAGACATTTTCTTATGCTTAAAAAAGGGGTACGATAAATATCATGTATATCAATCAGCATCATATCGTTGACTTCTCGGTCTATTGCTAAACGGGCATTTACATTTTTGACATTTGTTTTAGATGGTAGACAAGTTGTACAAGTGGAAATACAGAGAGAACAAAGCATTGGCCTGCATTGGATACATAAACAACATGAGAAGAGAATTGCAATAATTATCAATAAGGCCGAAAATATTTTTAAGCCCCATACAAGCTACGGAACCATCCAGCCCAAATCCATGTTCCTGATTCTTGATGTATCTCAGTGGCTATTTTATGCATTTTGGAAATGGCATCATAAACAGAAGGGGCATGGTCAGGGATAAAGACACAACAACTACTACCGATAATGGGACATGCTCCACCACGATCAGCTAGAAACACGTCTAGCACCATTCGATTTTGAAAAGTCACAATTCTCGTAACTTGGAGTTGTTCTGCAATATTTCCAAGCGCCATTGCTGTCTGATTAGTCATAGCCTCTACTACACGGGTCAAGCGCCTGATTTTCCTGCTATTCAAAGCCGCACCAACAAAGAAAAAGAGTGCCAAATTAAAGTCAACATATTGCTGTAATGCAGTGTCAGTTTGATCCACTTCATCATTATTTATAGTTCTTTTGAATCCGTTCAAGGAAATGTCATTAAACAGTTTTTGATCTTTATGATAAGATGCAGGTGCTAGGAACACAGGAGGAAGCAAGAAGGACACGTAGCATGTTCCGGACCATACGATTGGTAGATGATAGTAGTCTTTACCCCCACAAATGAAATAAGTGTTGTGCGAGGATAGAAAACTGCTATTGTTCATTCCAGTAATGTTCAATACTGTGGTACAGTCACTTTTTCCCACTGGGATACTATCAAAACTGCTCACACAAAGATTTGCTTGGGCTCTAGTAACAGCGATGACAAAAGGCCCGTTACCCTTGGCCGTTCGAGTGTTGGGGAAAACATAACGTGCGGAGGAATTTTCACTGCGATACTCCTCCATTTCTTATACAGTTCCTTTGGCTTGTGGAGCCCCTTCCTCATCAGGGTAACAAACTTTATTAAGCTTTGCATTAAGTCCTCCTACATCAGCTACAGTGATATTAGCAATTTCAAAGGCCCACAACAGTGTGAACCAGGCTCTACAGGAGCCATTATGCGAGAATGGCAAGGGAATGAAAGGTGTTCCTACCTTCTTCTGATGTGCTGGCATCATTCCGCATACCCAGCAATTGGTAGTGGTCGTAGCATTATGAGTATGATGCAACATTTGTATGAAAGTGTTATTGAGGTACGACATTCGGTGCTTTCTTTCATGATAGGGAAGAGTGAAATAATAATATTTGATGGGAACAGGAGTAGTAGCAGTCAGTACGTTTCGAGCCGGAGCTACTTCCTCTACAACCCTCATTATGACAGCAATGATGACAACAGACAAAGTTAGTCCAATAGCGAGTATCATGTTTTTACTACAAACTTTTGCAGCATTCGATTTCTTCTCCTCCGGCATGTTTATTTTGTCGGTAAACAACAAAACAGATGGTGCCCTAAGGTCCTGGGCAGGCGTTGGTTTCTTCACTAACGTTGAGACGAGTAGTCACTAATAAGCTACCCCCTTTGTGGTCAGTCTTTAACCACCCAGGACAGTGGCTCAAACAGTCTCTTTCTGCGATGAAATGTCTTTCTTTCTGGATCGAAGCAGATATCTAGATGTACCAGGGATCGTGTGGTCTGGTAAGACTTCCTCAGGTCTTTCAGGTGACACAGCTCGTCCTTTCTCGGTGACCAGGATGTCGGGATGACCTGTCAGCACAGTAGGGCTCACGAAGGAAGAGCTTCCTGCACCTGCTGATAAATAGAAGACAAGCTGTCAGTTAACTGGGACAAATAGTCACTCATCAACATGTCTGGGGTACCTAATACTGGTGCAGAACAAAGGGCTTGGCGTAAATTTTGGAAGGCGCTCTGGCACTCAGCAGTCCATGGGAGGAGCATCAGAGTGTCTTTAGTCAAAAGGGCCAACAAAGGTTTAATAATGTCGGAAATAAAACTGCCTACAAAAAAAGAAGTGAGGCCAATCAGTGCACGAACATCTTTCTGAGTGCGGGGTACACGAGTATCTAAAATGGTCTGAATGCGATCTGGTGTAAGTGCACGTCCCTCCTTAGACAGAAGGTGACCTAAATAGGTAACCTGCTGTCTACAAAATTGCAATTTCTTTCGCAAGACTTAGTGATTGTGAGAGGCAAGAAATGATAAAAATAACAGTGTTCCTTCTTCACACTGCTCAGGGGTATCTGCAGCTAACAAGATGTCATCGACGTATTGGATAAGGGCCACCCCTTTGGGTACAGGAAAAGAATCAAGCTGCCTTTTCAATGCCTGACTGTAAATGCCGGGACTCTCTGTATAGCCCTGTGGAGCTCTACAGAACCGATATGATCTATTTTTCAGGGTGAACCCGAACAAATAACGGCTGTCAGGGTGAATGGGTATCAAGAAGAAAGCATTTTTCAAATCGATCACTGAAAATGTAGTGTCAGTAGGAGGGACCATAGTGAGAAGTGTAGTGATGTCAGAAACCACCGGATATTGGGGCACAACAATTTTATTAACCTCTCGCAAATCAATAATGAATCTGTAGATTTTAGTATCAGTAACTTTTTTCACAATAGGAAAGATAGGGCTATTGCAAGTGTTATAGGGAACTCTTCCACTACCCCCACTTTAATCAAATCTTGAACAATATGTGGTAATGCTTCTTCACCTTCTCGGGATATTTTGTATTGGGGCAGTCGAGGCAATGAGACACCCTCCTTTACTTGAATATGTACAGGTGGAATAACCATTTGACCCACATCAGTATATGATTTAGCACACAAAGTAAGGATGCCAGAGAAACATCCTCATTGATAAAACAAGACCTCACAACCAATGGATAATTGTCATTCAAAATAACACGCACAGCTTCCGGACAACAACGTATTGTGGCACGAAAATATTTAAGCATATCGATACACACAATATTGTCAGGTGTGGTCGGGGAAAGCAAAAATGGACATGCTGCAGTGAATTTATCAAGTCTGAATTTATGTGGCTGTGAAAGTGGGCTAGGTGTAGGTGTTCTATCGATACCTATCGATGTTATCATTGTGCCAGACAGGAGAGCCCTAAGAACCAATTTTTTAGACAGAGCACTACGGGGAGCCCCTGTATCAACCAGAAACCGATCAGTAGATCCCAAGACGCGTGCGTCAACATAAGGCCCCATTTGATCTACTGGCACCTCAACCGGTTCCTTACCCCGTCCTAGGCGTACCTATGCGTAATCAGAATCTGCAATGGCATCAGCAGAATAATCAGACATTTGATATTGTCTATCAAAAGTATTAGAATAATTTGATCCTTGTTCAACTGCTTCAAATCTAGGGTGAGCTCCTCTACCTCCCCTGTTTCCTGGATTCCCTAGGCGTCCTCTCAAACTTCCCCTTCCCCGCTGATACTGCTGACCTCACAAAAGGGGGCACTCAGAACGCCAATGCCCAGTCTCTTTACAATAAGCACACTGATCAGGGGACAAATTTGCTTGAGGGAGCGGGGGGTACTCCAGATGTATACATTGTACGTCCGCCTCTTCCACCTCTCCTAAATGGTGGACCATATATTTGAGCCAACATAACTTTTGTCTTTAAGTCCTTAACCTTCTTATCCTCCCTGCTTTTTGCTTCCTGTTCCTGCCGCTCATAATATTGGGCCATAGTCAAAAGGGAAACAGGGAAAGATGTGGTCCAAGAACTCTCTCTGGCCTTTAAGTGACTAGCTATTTAAGGTAACATATTAGCGACAAATTTATCAACAAACAAATGCTTACCCGTATCATCTGCCAATGACTGACCACTAAAATCATGGAATGTTTCCTCAAACCTTGAAAAGAAGTCAGAAACGGACTCATCTGTTTTCTGTTTACAGGATGCTAACGTAGTCCAATCTATTTTCTTAGGGGGTATGAGAGTTTTTAACTTAGTCACGATAGTTTTTTTTTTGTTTTTGATTTTTCAAAAACCTTTATTGAAAAAAATTGCACAGCAGTTACAAGATTCCACAGTGATATTGCAGTATGCACAGAAATACAATACATCAGAGCAAAGGCTACCTCAAGCTTGTGCCACTTGGAGACTATGTCAGGGAGAGATATCGTGGAGCTGTTAAGAAGGGAAGAGAACAACAGTGAGAGGTACCATGAGTAGAGGAAGGAGGCAGATGGAGCAAAGGGGAGCAATAACGAGAAGGGAACAGCACATTGACCTTCACCGGCAGCCGCCCCGGGCAGGGCGCTGGCGGGGAGCGCGGGAGAGGCTGTACAGCGCTGGGAATTATGACTTGAGAGGTAGGTCACAAGTGGACCCCATTTGTCAATTGGGCGAGACCTGGCTGGTAGAAGGTCCCAGAACTTGGACAGGAGGGTCTGGCAGCGGGAGGCATCCTCGAGCAGAGGGCAACCTTAGGCGCAGGCCTATGACCCCAACACATGGAGACCCTGTGCCACATGAGGAACAGCAAACAACTGTAAAGGGTTTGGACCCTAATCAGTGAGGCTGAGCCCCAATATCTCAAAAACAAAACAAGTGCCAACACTGATCTGTTATTCTCCTTTCAAAAATGGAACATCGAAACAACAATGTAGCCACGGAAAATCAATTTCCATCTGAATTAATCAAAAGTTTATTTTTCCATCATAGACAAAAATACATGCAAAATGCACCATCACATCCTTTAAACCCTTTTGAAAAAATACCTCATTGTCATCTCACACACATACCATTTTTCTTCCTTACATTCCCGCAAGTTTAACATTCCCATCATTTTCAACACCCATTCAACCCACTTGTACCACACCAATTGCGCAATGATCTCAATCACACTTCCCTGACTTAAAAACAACCCAAAAACCCAGCCCACTTTCCCAAAACAATTTTCAAAAGTTGTCACAATTCAATCACAAAAACAATCAAAAAACAGGGCCAAAGATCAAACATGTTTAAAACTGTTCATAACTTTTTGATTCTCTAAATGCCATGCACTAAACAATTGGCCACAAAACAAAGGTCGACGTGTTTCGAACCCTTCCAACTACAGGGTTCTCTTCAGGACCAGAAAACTGTAGAAAGAAAAAACAAATGACACATTTCTTTAATATCTGAATCATCGCATAACTCCCGTCTACCTCTATGCCTCACCCTGCGAGGGTGTACCTCTTACCTTGCGTTATTATATCTGCCGGATCAGCCGATCCATGCCTCAAAAGCACTTTTAAACATGTTTGATCTTCAAAAGGTTTTAAAGGATGTGATGGTGTATTTTTCATGTATTTTAGTCTATGATGGAAAAATAAACTTTTGATTAATTCAGATGGAAATTGATTTTCCGTGGCTACGTTGTTGTTTCGATGTTCCATTTTTGAAAGGAGAATAAAAGATCAGTGTTGGCACTTGTTTTGTTTTTGAGACATGAGTACCAGCAGCATGACAGTCAATCAGCGGGAGGCGTCCGGGCAAAATTTAACAAAGCCTAAGAGGCAGAGCAGAGGGTCGGGTTGGACCAGTGACAAGGTGATTTCAGAAATAGCAGCGCAGACCTCGCGCCAGTATGCGGAGACCTGGAGGCACAGCCAGGCTAGATAGGAGAAGTCAGCCGCGGGCGCAGAGCAGTGAAGGCATCTGTCACTTGCGATTAGTCCTAATTTATGCAGTTGGGCTGGAGTCCAATATAGCCTATGTATGTACTTAAAGTGAATAAGGAGCAAACGATAATTAGGGGAGAGACGTTTGATCTGCTTACAGCAATACAGCCAGTCGGCTTGTGAAATTTCGACTCCTAGGTCCTCGCGCCATGCAATGCGCGCCCGGTCAGTGGAGGTGGAAGATGCTGCCAGCGTGTAAGCATAGATTTTAGTGACCAGTTTCTTAGGAGAAGGGGATGCGTAGAGAAGATCGACAGTGGCCATCGAGGGGGGGCTGGGGAAACGAGGGGTGCAGCTTCCTACAGACCGCCCTGAGTTGGTAATAAAGCAAGGTGTCCATGGGGCCACAGTCGGCAGCCAGCGAGAAGAAAGTGTTCCCAGGGTAAAGGTCGGACACTGTGGAGAGCCCCAGGCGAGTGGGTTTGTTTAACTATCCCAAAAGACTGGAGAGGAGGAAAAGCCGTGTGATGTGCGATTGGCATAGTGTTTGCGGAAAGCATATCGGATCCTGTAAATTTGCGTAGCCCGTCCCAGGCCCAACGCAAGATCTCGACTGTGTCAATTTCAGTGCATAGGAGCTTTGCCGGACAAATAGGGTGGTCGTGAGCAGCTACGGGGTGGCGAGGTCGGCCTCCACCGCAACGTGAGGCAGGAACGGAGTAGGGTGAAGCCAGAAGTGTAGGAAACTTGCCTGAGCACTAAGGGCATAGAGCTTGCAATCCAAGGTGCCGAGCCCGCCACGTGACATCGGGAGAGTAAGGATGCAATAAGCGATCCTGGGTTGCCGGCCGGCCCAAATTAGGGTGACTAGCAGAGAGCGGATCTTGCGGAAGAAGTGGGCAGTGAGAGGGATGGGGATATTGATGAATAAATATAAAAACTTCGGGAGTACCACCATTTTGGCGATGGCTATGTGCCCGGCCAGAGGCAGCCGGTTCCAGAGCGGGATCTTGGACTCAAACCAGTCCACTGCGCGGGCAAAGTTAACTCTCCATAGTTCATCCACATTCCTGCTCGGCCATATGCCCAAGTATCTAGTGGGCTCTGAAGCCCACATAAAGGGATAGTCTGGAACAAAGGGCGTCGTGGCGTCTGTGAGAGGAAATAATACAGACTTATTCCAGTTGACTTGAATTCCGGAATAACCACCGAAGCGTATCACCTTACGAACCAGTGGGCTGAGATTCTCCTGGGGGTTGCGAACATACAGAGTGATATCGTCCGCATACATGGAAACTAATAAAGCGCAAGCCGCAAAGCCAATGCCTCTCTGAGTATGATGTTGTCGGAGACGAGCTGCGAGGGGATCCATTGCAATGGCAAATAACATGGGGGACAGCGGACAACCCTGCCGGGTGCCGCGCCCGATGGAGATGGGCTCAGAGATCTGGCTGTTGATGTGGAGACGAGCTGTGAAAAGGGTGTAAAGGAGTGACACTTTGCGTATAAGGACCGGGCTGAAACCCAAGCGGGGAAGAAGATAAAACAGGAAAGGCCCTCTAAAGTATCAAAGGCCTTAGTGGCATCAAGCAGGGCGGCCACTGCCAGAAGCGCTGGGTTTATTTGATGACGAACAGAGAAAATGGTTCGGAGGTTATGGGAGGTCGCGTGACCAGGAATAAAACCGGACGGGCGGGCGATGAGCGGCATGAGAGGAAGAAGACGGGAAGCGAGTAGTTTGGCGAAAATGTTATTGTCCAAATTGATGAGGGATTAGAGACGATAGGAATCTCGCAGCTCGGGAGGTTTGTCCGGCTTTAGGAGTAGAGTAAGTAACGCTTGGCGTAGCGACAGGGTGAACAGACCTGTCTCAAAGGACTCATTATACATGGCGGCTAAATGAGGGACCAATAGCGGGGCAAAGGCCTTGTAGAAGGATGCCGGGAGGCCGTCCGAGCTGGGGGCCTTGTCACCGGGCATACTGTTAATTGCTGCTAGGATTTCTTCTTTAGATAAAGGTTCGTCTAGGAATTCCCGATGGGAATTGCCGAGCCAAAGGAGTTTGTAGGGTATCAAAGTATTAGTCGAGAACCTCACGCGGAGGAACCGATGCGGCCGTATAGAGTTGTGTGTAGAATGTAGTGAAGCGCGCTTTTATTTCCTCAGGGGAGGTAGTATGGGCAGGACCGGCATCTTGAAAGGCGGTGATTTAGGACGCAGCCCAAGGCTGATGGAGGAGATTAGCAAGGGTTATGCCCGGGCAGTCGCCCTCACCAAAGTAGCGCGCCCGTGCTTCTCTACCGAGAAACGCAAGTTCTCTGTTGGCCTCGTCAGCCAAGTCAGTAAGTTTCCCGCAAATCTGGGCAAGAGTCTTAGGGTTTGGGTCCCGGGCGTGAGAAGAGTCGAGAACCTTGATCTCCCCTTCCAATTTGTCTAGAGTGCCACGGATAGAGCGTAGGACACCAGACTGCTTGGAAGCACATTCTCCGTGAATGGCTTTAAACCCTTCCCAGAGCGTAGATGGGGAGTCGACCGAACCCTCGTTAAGCTCGAAGTAGTTTGTGATTGCGGTTTGTATCTTATCACAGAAGACCGAGTCATGCAGCGCATTGGGGGGGAGCCGCCAGGAGAATGCACGGCGGGGGGAATGTGGGAGGTGAAGACATAGGCGAACGGGAGCATGATCTGAGAGAGTGCGCGCCATATGATCAACGGTGGTGAGCCAGACTAAGGCAAACGGAGTGGTGATCCAAAAGTCCAGGCGGGACCAGCAGCCACGAGAGCCAGTGACACAGGTGCCCTCCCGCTCAACAGGATGAGCATGGCGCCACACATCGTTCAGGGAGTTGTCAGCGAGAATGGAGCTGAGCAGTAAAGTTGCACGCGGGTGAGGGACATGAGGGCCAGACTGGTCTAAAGTGGCGGACAGTGTTACATTAAAATCCCCCCCCAGAGGAGCATAGCAGGGCCAAGGGCTGAGATGTGGTGCCTAACTTGCATGAAGAAGTCCGGGTCGTTGCAATTAGGGCCGTACAAGGCAGCAAGTGTCAGGGGCTGGGCCAGCAGGGTGCCATGGAGAATCACAAAGCACCCCCCAGGGTCAGTGATTACCTGAGAAGTCTGCCATGGGAGCCCTTTGCGTAGCAGGATGGACACCTCCCGGGAGTAATTTGAGTAAAAGGAAGAGTGAATTTCGCCCCAATGTCAGGAAAGGAGTCTGGAGGAGGTGGCCGGTAACAGATGGGTCTCTTGTAAGAAACAAATGTCCACCTTGTGTCGAATGAGGTGGGCATGGACCAGTCGTGCCTTGCGGTGGCAGACATTCCAGGTCCAGAGAGTGGTGTCAGTCATGGTGCCGAGTCAAGGGATATAGTGCCAATAGAGGGGAAGAGGGAAGCAGAAACTGCGTACAGATGTATGGAGCAGCGCAGTGGGTAGTGGAGAAATAAGACAGTGCAGCAAACTGTGAGATCACAATGAAATATCAAAATCAAAGACTTAACTAAATCCTCATAAGGAGGCAACAGAACAAACAATACAATCCCCCCCCCCCCCGTGGGAGTGTGGACAGCAGGAACGAGGAGACATGTCATGAAATAGTCAGGGGAATAAGCCTGTGCTAGCAAGAACAACAAGGCCTCATAGGGAGGCAGCCAAGCCCAGGAGCCCCGAACCCACCCCCAAAATAAAACCCAGAAAAAAACCCACACCCACACCAACCCCCCAATCAGGCTGAGATACCACCCATATCCACCCTGGGGACCCACAACTAGGAGGGGGAAAGTCTGTGTCCATGATGGGAATTATCCCATGGGGGCATGGCTGCGCTCAGCATACTCCCCTGCCAAAAAGACAGGGTGGCCAAGCCATAAGTAATAGCAGACAACAAGAGTTGAACATCAAGAAGTGGATAGCACCATTCGAAGAGTAGAGGTACGAACTGGGATGGCCTGGGAGGCAGCGTTAACCAATAGGCCTTGAGACAAATTGGGAGCCTGAGTGGCAGAAAGTACAAATAGCAGATTGGCAGTGCTGAGCAGCAGTTCAGTCATTATCACTGAGATTGGCATCAGCGGCAGCTTGGGAGTTGGCAGGCGAAGAACGATGTGACCTGTCCAGTTATTTGGCAAACGCCAGCCTCTCTGGGATCTGGGAAAGTGAGTGTCTTGGAGCCTTGTTTGACACGCAGTTTAGCAGGATATGCCAATGAGTAGGATATCTCATGATTTTGAATGAGCCGTTTTGCCTGTAGAAATTCACAGCGAGTCACCTGGACCGCAGTAGTGTAATCAGGGTAGAACGACAGGGAGTTGCCCTGGTCACGGATTTTGCCCTTTTCCCTGGCCGTCCGAAGTATGGCGTCACGGTCCCTAAAGTTCAGGATTTTGGCTATGATGGGCGGGCCGGCAAGCCAGGGCCAGGGCGAGGGCCGAGGGAGCGATGAGCCCGCTCGACAATGAAGACTGGTGAGAGGATGTCGCCAAAGAGTTCACGGACCAACTGTTCCACACAGTACTCCATTCGGGAGATGTTGGTGGATTCGGGTACTCCAGTGATGCGGAGATTGCTCCTGCGGGAGCTCGCCTCCAAATCCTCGTTTTTATCCCGGATGAGATTCAGTATCTTGTCCATCTGCAGCAATTCCTGGCAATCTTGGGTGGCGGCATCCTCCACGTCGGACACCCTAGTCTCTACATGTAGAAGGCGTGCATCATGTGAGTCAACCCGGGCCTTTACTGTGTCCAGGCGGGCTGACGGTTGATCTAGCTGAGCCGCTATGCCGGTGACAGTGGATTGGACGGCCAACATGATTGCCATTAGGTCATCCTCGCGTGTCGGAGCCATAACCAATAGGGCAGAAGTGTCTCTGCTATCAGCACCAGCGCCCTCCTGGTGCCTCTGGCGGCGCTGATCGAAGGTAATTTTTGGATGCCCATGTCCCGGGAAGAGGCAGGAGGGAGTCGCAATCTGACAGCAGAAGAGAGGCTACGGTGTGAGGAGAGGACAGATGTGCCCAAGGGTGGCAAGGCAGCGCCGTCGAACAGAAGGAGACAGAGGCACAGAGCCAGCAGGCGGTATGACTGATGCGTGGTGGCTAGGCACAAACAGGCCAGTGGCAGAAGTGGCATGACAGCCGCAAACAACAATCCAGCAACGGTGGGGCGAAGCTGATGACCACCAGACCAACCGGTCTGAAGGAGAAGTGGAGAGGCCTAGTGCATGTATGATGAGCCAGACCGGCGTGGCGGTGGGTAGGATGAATGAGGTTCGGTGCCACCTTAGAAGCAGAAGACGCAGCCGCGCCAGCCCAGTTGCAGATGTCGCCAGAAGGACGTAGGCAGAGAGCAGGCCAAGGTGTGTAACGCTCAGGAGACGGACCACCCCAGCGCAGTGTCTGGGTTTGAGACTGCGACCCAGTACAAGCACCACCGGCCCTAGGCCTCGGTAGCAACGTGGTACAGCGGGAGGCGAGGTGTCAGTGTGGCCCCAGTGGGCCAATCACAGGTCTGGTGCAGAGAGAGTAGGCCACCGCAGCCGCGTCTAGGGAGCAGTAGTCCAGGTGTCCAGTGTCCCCAGGGAGCATCTCCAGCTGGCTCAGGCCTGACACGAGGAGCAGGCAGGCGCCGATTGCAGCAGTTGGCGCCTGCAGGCAGTGAGGGTGAGCGGCAGACGGAGAATCACAAGGCGGCCGCCCGGAGCGTCTGTGGCGGCAGGAAGACTACCCCTTGCAGCAGACAGGCCCTGGAGGAGCAGGGGCCGAAAAACCCACAAGGCCGATCGTGTAGCCGCAGCAGGATGTCTCGAGGAGCCGGGGCCACGGCGGGAAGAGGGCCGCACATAGCGGGGAGCCATGGGGAGCGTGCCGCCCGCGTCGCCCGGCCCGCTGGGGAAAAGCTTGAGCGGCGGGCGCCACTAACTGGAGAGTGGCGCCCGAGTGAGAGGAGGCTGGGCGGTACGACACGCGCGCTCCCAACCCCACCACAGTACGCCCCTCCAGCAGTGGCACTTACCGACTCCGATGGAGGAGTTGTGGATACGACGTGCAGGGCGATGGTCAAAAGCCAAGAGGCCGCCAGCAATCAGCTCCGGGAAGGCCGGGCCGCACCAGCCACGGAGCCCAGGACCAGGGTACACACTTCGGCAGAGCTTGGCATGTCGATGTCACAGGAGGGCAGGAGTGGGATCAATCTGCGCTCCAAGGCCGGGTAAGTAGCAATGGCACGGTTTCAGGCAGCGATAGGCGATTTGTCTGGAGGATATTTAGCGAGTTTAGGCTTGGCCGGCAGAGCCCACTCAGAGTGCGGCCATCTTGCAGCCGGCTAAGCCACGACCCCCTCTAGTCACAATAGCTTTAGGAAGATCTAATATCTCCTTCTGAGGTTTCTACGCAGGCTCCCTTTCCGCATCAATTTGTTCTAAATGTTCCCAGGTATCACCATGTGCTACATTATCATTGATTTTACGTATTGTTCTTCACATATGAGGGGGCAAAATAAGTCCAAAGAACATATCAATAGCTGGCAAGGTCATAGTGCAGGAACTAATGGCTCCTTACAGAAGGCGGCAGGATTTTTCCAAGGGCAAAGCAGCTTTAAGAGCCATCACATCTATTCTACTCCATGGAGTGTAAACCCAATTATATATAAAATATCCCTTTGGCTCTAATGGCTGAAAAATGTGTCTATAATCAAATATTACCTCCCAAACAAATTTTTCTACAAAATTAAATTGCTCGGCGCTGTTCCACTGTTAAACCATAGTTACAATGAGCGATGTCACGTGCTCCCTAGCAGCGTTTTTTAAGGTATACTTTTCTGCTTTCGTAAAAGTAGAGCGAGTCTGTCGCCCATCTTGTTTATCTTCTTCTTTGCCATCTGAAGACAAATGCTCATCATCAGAAACCTCAACAGGGGCACTTGGAGTGGGAAAGTTATCCGAGGGTGGGGGGGCGTTCTAATAGGATGCAGTCATCCTGAGGTTTATAAAGTATGGGATAAAGAGGGCGCCTAATAGGGTACTGGCCATTTACCTCTAATCGACGTTCCCTATCTTTTTTTCTATTTTTTCCTTTTTTCTTTATTTTTTAATTCTAGCACTTTTTGACATATTGTTTTTTGTTGTTCTTTTTCTGCTATAACTTTTGCTCTTTTCACTCTCTCTCGTACTTCTTTCTCCCACATACGCACACAATCAAACATATGCTGTCTACTTTTTCTTTTAAATAAACAGTGCTCTACATATTGAACCTTTTTTTAAATCAAATGACCCATTCACTGGCCATTGTAGATCAGAATCTTTTTTTTGTGTGTATTTGTTCCACAGTGGACCGTACATTTTGGAAGAAATACCATATTTGACATACTTGTCTCTTATTAGGTGTACCCTTTGGGGGAGCCGGCTGACTTTTTTCTAAACTTTGTTTGGTACCACCAGAGCAGCAACACCACCTACGGAGTGTGCTGAGAGCAGGCATGTTCTACAAATATTATTAAAATATTGCTACTCCAAATATTTCAAAAGGAGAAAAATCTCCACATTACCTGCCTTCAAGCTTTGCAAAGATTGAAATTCAAAACAAAAAGCCCAGGCTTAACAAATCAAGAGTGCCGCTTTAGCGACCTTACCAAACAGAAGACTCCAACTCCCACCTGCTGATCTCTGGTCGACCTAATGGTCACTGCAAAATTGCGCCAAATAAAACCCCAGTTGAGACCGGCCATCACCTGGAGGGTCAAATCGGGAAAACCAGAAAATTCACGTTGGCCTGCAAAGACAAAGGTCTCCTCGTGCAGTGCGCTTCCTCAGTAAGATTTCAATTCTCCGTCAAGACCACTCCTTAGGACGGCCGCGTCTCCAATGGGGCCCCACGAGTCGGGCGCCAACTGTGAAAATGTACCTTTTTAGGGGTACACTGGTGCAGGGTCACCCTTTTGTCCACGGGTTCAAAGACCAACAAAGTAGAGATCAGCACTGGAGTAGGAAATAAATAACAAGTTTATTAATCACTCATGATTGGGACCACGTCCACACAGCTCTCTCAAGTGCTGCCTGAGGTAGTACACTGAAGTCACAGAACACAGGGCTTTTATATAGGTTTTCTGCACTGTAAGCATTTGAACAGAAATAGGGAGAACAAGTTCTAGAAATAGATTCCAGCAAACAAGGGCAGATGAATAACCACTTGGTCAGCAAAGTGAGAGGGGGAGCAGTAGTGCTTATGGCAGCAGTAAATGATTGACAGTTAACATCTGAGATAAGGTGCTCTGGCAGCTACAAACTCTCAGCACGTACATTGCTTTTAGCTGAATCAGGAAGTCAACTAAAATAGATAGCACAGGCAGAGTGAAAAGATGAAAGAATTACGAAGGAAACTTAAATGGACACCAAAGCCAAAATGGCTGTCGCTTATGCCAAGTAAAATATTACACGTTTTAAACACAACAATAATTGAAATAAATTCAGCAGTATAGAAAAACATAAAATGCACAGGCAGACAAAGTATAATATATACATCACCAATTTTACAATATCCAAATCAGCTACCTAATATTCTTATTATAATTGTTTTCCCTATAATTTCCCAACAAAAAGTGTTTCATGGTTGTAAGAAAAGATTTGTCTATAAACAGCATATATGAAATATCATACTTTGTTAATTTTCAATTTTCGTTTTTACAAATCTGGACATATTCCAAATATCTCCCGAGTCCAGAATGGCCACATTTCTTTTTACCTTCTGGATGATAAATGGACCCATGAACTTTGAAATACCCTTCCTGACCAATCCTATTATTTTCACCAACACAGCCTCCCGCACATTTCAGACCACCGCTTTTGCACAAGTCACCTCATCAAATCTGGCCTTGTATTTTTTTGGGGTAGTCTTTGCGTCTTCTGATTATGTCTCCCTCAGAGAGATTTATCCTTCTCTCCCCTACTCGCTTTGCTTCCAACCAAAGAGGATTGAGTTTCAATCCAGGCGACCTGCCCTTGAGCAAGGAAAAGGGTGACTCTCACATGACAGAATTCAGTGTTATTCTATGGGCTCTCCATTTTCCCCTCAGGATCTCTGACAAAGACCCATTTGTTTTCATCACACTGGTCACAAAATCCTTAACCACCCCGTTTATTCTTTCTACTAGACCATTTGACTGTGGGGAACAGAGAGCTGTCTTTAAATGAGTGATTTACAATCCTTTGAGAAATTCACACATCTTATTAGAACAAAACTGGACATAATTAATAGATACTAGGTACTGAGGCAAACCTTCCCTAGCAAATTCTTCCTTCAGGAACTCAATCACTGTTGTGGTGGTTACAGAACTCACACACTTGGTAACCACCCATTTCGAGGTATCATCCACCACTAACAAGGCATACCGCTCCTGAGGTGAAAAACTATGCAATGAACCCACAATGTCCAATCCCAACTGAGTCCATAGTTTTTTAGGACTCTTCACTGGGGCTAGTGGAGCAGATCTTGTCATTTTAATCTTGTTACTTCTGCCACACATCATGCAATCCTTCACCACTCCCTCAACCTAATGATCAACACCTGGCCACCAATACCATTGGTGCAGGTTGGATTTTGTTAAATTCCTACCCAAATGCCCCAAGTGGGCTAGGTTAATTATCTTTTCTTGTAAACTTAAAGGTGGAACAATTTTAGAACCTCCACAAACTTTTTCATCAATGAAACACAACTCATCATGGGCATTCCAGTATCCCTTCAAGGTCTCTGATAAGTCCTTATACTCAGGCCAACCCTTAATCACACATTGTGACATAGCCTTGTGCACATTATCCTTATCACTCGACTAGTCCCATTCCTCCTTATCTTTGGCACACTCTTTTACCCATGCTATACCACACGGTTCCTCCTCCACTTTCCCTTCTTTCACGGGGAAAGTTACCAGAGTTTCCTCCACCATAGGTAACCTTGATAAGCAATCCACTGCTTTGCTCGAGGCTCTTGCTACATACTTCACATGAAAATTATATTTTGTTAATCCTTCACTCCACCTTTTTATCCTGGGTGTTAAGTGCGCACCTTCCCTGCAAGAATATATTTGGTCTAAACTGAACTTTCTTTTACTTATGCTGAGTATCTCCAAGGACCTGACATCGAGCTGGCCTCCTGTTCTGAAGTCTCAGGGACTGCAAAGACTTCACCAACCTCTGGGTACAGCTTTGAGAACCGCTTTTTCAGTTGCCACAGAGAAGGGAACCGCAACCGACTACGTCACCGACTCCGTCGCTGGCTCAGCATCCTGACGGCACCACAGACTGCACCGTCCGTATCTCACACCACAACCAACCCATGTCTCACCGATGACGACGACTGACGCCGCCGCCTCCGAGCCTCTGCTTGCACAATGACCTGTGGGCACCGCAGTCCGCACTGCCACGTTTCACTTCGCCATCCTTGTCTCACCAAAGCTGTCGCTGCTGCTGACTCAACACCCGTGACTGCATCGTGGTTAGGGGCACCGCTCGCAAAGTTTCACGACCCACTGCCTCGTCCCACACAGCCATCTTGGCTGACCGACGCCAGCTCCCGCAAACCGTCTCTGTCGCCTGCACCGCAACCAGTCAGCACCGCATCAAGCACTGTCTCGCCCTACACCGTAAGCCTTGGTCTGACTGCGCCGTCTGGACGATCGTCACTGAGACGCTGTCGGCACCGCATCGAGGGGACACCGCTCCCTGCACCGCTTCCATTTTGCAACGCAACCACGATGGTTGCCACGACTGGCTCGCACCCCTGTGTAAGCCGCAACGGCAAAGGTACTCTTACGGAGTCTGTTCGCGCTCTTGCTGGCCCATTTCGATGTGGTCAGCTGGAACTGTTAGACTCTGTTGTTTTCAGCACCCCGGTAGCCCCGGACGGAGCTACCGACTCATACGAACTGTGTTTTTGAGGTATTTCTGCAGTTTAGAAGACACTTTGCAAAGTATCTATTTTTCAAGTACTCTATTGTGGATTCTTTATCGTTTTTGGTCTTGTCTTAAGTATATAAAAATATTAGATATTTTTCTAAACTGGTGTGGTGTCCTTTTGTAGTGCTTACACTGTATTACTGTTGGTTATGTGCAAATGCTTTACACACTGCCTCTAAAATAAGCCTGGCTGCTCGTGCCAAGCTGCCAAGGGGGTGAGCAGGGGTTATTTTAGGAGCGTAACTCCCTTATCCTGACTAGGAAGAAATTCTAACTATCCCCACTGCTCCCTTGAGACTGGTGAACCATTCACTTTTAAGGAGGTGCGAGCCGTTCTGACTGGCCTTGTCACAGGAAAGGCACCTGGCTTAGATGGACTTCCGGGCGACTTGTTTAAGCAGGAGCCAGACGTTTGGACCCCCTATCTTGCGACCCTCTATAACGCCATCTTAGCAGATATGGCTATTCCGGGTACTTGGCTGGGGGCGGAGATTGTACCAATTTTTTAAAAGGGTTCCCCTCTGCTCCCTGCCAATTACAGACCCATCAGCTTAATAGATGTACCGCAGAAGATTTTTGGCAGGCTCATTTTAAATCGCCTCCAGGACTGGATCGAAGAAATGGCGATTATGAGCCCCTACCAAGCAGGTTTCCAGCGAGGCATCTCCACCACCGACCAAATCTTCCGTTTAAACCTTTTATATTGGAAGACGGTGCTGATTGAGGGCGGCAGCCTTTACACAGTCTTTGTGGACCTTCGTGCCACCTTCGATCTGGTACCCAGAGACAAGTTATGGTTGGTGCTAACAAAGATGGGGGTCCCCGGGGATATTCTCTCAATTTTGAGAAGGTTGCACCAGGGGAACTATGCTAGAGTAAGATGTGGAAGGGATGGTACACTGTCTGATGCTTTCCCGGTCGATAGGGGGGTTAGGCAGGGATGTGTCCTCGCCCCGACTCTCTTTTGTCTATTCGTTAACGGGGTCGTAGATCATCTTTGCACCCTGAACGATATTGATGCCCCTAAGTTGGATGGCAGCAGGGTTCCCGCAATTATGTTTGCGGATGATACCCTGCTGCTCTCCAAATCCCCTATGGGACTCCAACGGGTTTTGGATGGCTTTGTGGGCTTCTGCGAGGAGCGTGGGTTGGAGATCAATGCTGCTAAAACTAAATTTATGATCTTCAACCCACCCCCGACCACACGACCGTCGCCCAGTATAGGATCCTCTAGGCTGGAGAGGGTTTTTACCTTTGAATATCTGGGTATACTTATTAATGAGCGCATGACCTGGGAGTCACACAAACTAAGAGCGAATATGAAATTGACCCAGTCTGTGGGCGGCATCGCCAGGATGACAAAGGGCCTTACATATAGACCCCTAGGCCCACGCATACAAATATATAAGGTCCAGGCCCGGGGGGCCATTATTTATGGTGCAGAAATTTGGGGACATACGCCTGTGCAGAAGCTTCAGGTAACCGAGAATACTTTTCTCAGGCAGCTGACAGCTCTACCTGTCAGTACACCTCTTCTGCCACTTAGATTAGATCTGGGCTTAAGACCGCTTTCAGAGGAGTTGGGCTTAAAACCCCTAACCCTATGGTGTAAAATATGGTCGTCCCCAGAACTTTCCAAATACAGAGCAGAGCTGCAAGAGATCTTGCGCCTTCGTAACAACATACAAATACCATGGTTAAGTTACATAAAGCTTACCTGTGAGACACTGGGTAGACCTGACTTGTGGTATGATCCAGAGGTTGCATGTACCAGGGATTCCCGCAAACTTATCACGAAGATATTTCGTGAGCACCACTTACAAGGTGCTATAAGGACAGCGAGGGAGGGCTCCCATATTGCCCACTTCTTGGTTTTCAAAGATTTTTACCATTTAGAGTCAACTTATAATGATATGGGTCCCACACTCACAAGAAAGCTTTACATGCAATGGAGCTATAACACTCTTCCTCTGAGGGCATACACTGCTCTATGGTCACACTCAGCACATACGGCCCTTTGCCCCCTTTGCAAGCAGACACAAGAGACAGACCTACATGTCTTATTCTTCTGTCCGGTGTACAGCAGAGCAAGGAAGTATTGGCTCTGCCCATTGCTTAGAAACATGGGTTTCAAACAACACCTCCCAGCTTTTAGAATACTTAAATCTGACATCTCGCCCCCAATTGCCTTTGCGGTTGCCAAGTTTTTAACGTCTATGTGGTTCACACGCTCACGTCTTCTTAAAACCATATCAAGTAATGACGTTGGACTGAGTTAATATTTTTATCATAACTGTGCAATGTTTTAATACTGTTATGTTTTTATTGTATTATGATGCTTTCTTTTATGGTCTTAACGACCGAAATAAAGATACTTTGATGATGATGACTAGGAAGAAGGGTCCCTATTTGGACAAAGGTGCCTACCTCTGCTAACTAGAGACCCCCATTTCTAACAGTTGCTTTTCACCTGAAGTAAGTCTGCTGCTGGTGGATTCTCTAGAGTCCTGATCTCCATCAAATGACTATGGGTATTTGCTATTCGTTTCTCTGTCAGAGAGACTGAGCCTATATTGGTAACAAATCTTGCGCCAATGAAAGTGTGGTCTTGACCTGTCATCAGATAAAACTTCTACATGTTCACCTGAAATCATTATGTTTAAGTACTTCAAGCACTCTAACAACTATTATCTGTGGACTTATGGGATGAAGAGATCACTAGACAGTTGTTCATGTAAGGAAGAATGGCCTGGCCCTCTTGAGGCAGACAATCTACCAGAGGTGCCAAAAATGTTGTAAACGCCCTTTGTGCTGACTTTTGGCCGAAGGGCATCACCCAGAACTAGAAGTGAGAAGAACCAATGCTTAAACACAGGAAATACTGGTGCAGTTTGTATACAGGGGCATGGATATAAGCGTCCTGTAAGTGTATGGTGGAGAGGAAGTTGCATTCTGACAACAAAGGGATAACCTGTTGCAACAAAAGCATCTTGGGATGAATGGTCTTCATCCAGACATTCACTCCTCTTAAGTCCAGTACCTGCCTGAACTTCCCATTGGCCTTCTGCCCAAGAGAAAAGGTGGCCTTTTGCCTCTTTCTGCAGGTGGAACTGCCACAATTGTAATTTTCTCTGCAACTGCCTGAACTGCGGGCACTAAACATTTCATTGACAGGATTTTTGGGGATAGACATAGTGATGGTCCTGTAGTCTAAAGGTTTCCTGACAAATTCTATTACATATCAAAGGGCTGGGTTCCATAAATTCTGGATTTATTCTAGAGACACCATCCAATGGTTCTTTTTAGTAGTGTGTAAGCATAGAGGAGAGAGAACCCATTATTTTTGCCAATCAATTTAATAGAAAATAAACATAAAGACACCTCAATATAAGGGTATAGAGATACACTGGAAGTAGCAAAAAGCCAAATATGAGTATCCAATTTAGACGATGTAGTATAAAAAAACAATTAGTTCAAAAACAGGATGCAGAGGATCAGAAATCATGAGTCCAAGTTTCCCTGATTTGAGGGCTGATGAATAAAAAGCATTAATCTGTCCCTACACTAACACTAAAATGGCATCCCAGCTTAGATATACCCGAGAAAATAATAAAAGGTGTCAGCATGTGGAGTCTTCCAAAGAAGTCTCTCAACCATCAATGAGTCATGTAGCATAAAGCTACCGAGACAGAGCTTGCTCTAAGATGCTCTCTCTCTGAAGTCAGAAGGAGAAGTCAGCACTTTCCCTACTCCCAACAGCACATTATTGCAGGTATTCTTCCCAAGATTCATTTCGGGTCACGTCATCTGCTCTGGGTACAGTCCTAAAGGTAGTTTTCCACGAGACAACTATGTTCTCCTCTCACAACACTTTGCCCTTGGTTCCCAGGCCTTTTCCTGTATGAAGCACAATGACCTTCCTTTATCGACTCAACCAACATGATTGTAACTTCTTCTCTCCTTGCCTGACTAGTAAAATAGAGACATTATTCTAGCTAACAAGAACACTTCTTTCATCTGTAACATAAAAAGTGAGAAAGAACAAATTCCACAGCACACATGAAATTCAGCTGTTAATTCTAAAGCAAGAGTTTTAGGGAACAGCGTTTCAGGCCTACAGAGTTCAGCTAACATAAGAAAACATTGCCGAACCTTTTACGAATTGCATAGGAAATAAGGCATACTCAATTAATGCATTTAACTACATTTAAAATTACAGAACTAATAAACAAATTTAGTACATGAATAATTGTCAGTTCACAACACGAGTTTTTCACGTTAATATTTACTGCTAGGTTACATTCACTTGCTACGTTAATTCTCCATGTTGCTTTTCTATGAGCTAAACACCACGTTTTGAGTTAATACATTTCAAAATTCTAACACTCCACATTAATTAGGCAAAGGATTATATGTGGGTGCACTCTACATGTGTGATTATAATGCACCCCTACAAGTAAAATTAAATTCCTGCTACATCGCATATTCTCCTATGACTAAACTGAGTACCCATTGATCCCGGATGAATTCCTCCAAACGTCTCAAAAATCCATCTGCCTTCCTCCAATTGGATCATCCACAGCTGGAACACCTGTTCTCCAAAGCCTTCATCGGCATCCCCTGCAGGTCTGTGTAGCTTCGCAGAGGCCCGCTGCTTGCCTCGCATTCCCTTCCCCCCACGAATTCTGGGACTCAGGTGCATAGCATTACCAGAAAGAATATGGTTGATTGGTTTCCCCCGCAGGTGCTCTGCAGCCTCTGAGATTCCCACCGCTTGCCTCCTAGCCAGATGCCCCAACAAGGCAGGGATTCGGAGGCACAGCATTGTGCACTCTTTGGCTACTAAAATGAGTTGGAATGCTCTGCAAATGCTGTAAGAGGGCCCTCGCACGCCGCCATACACACACGGAGCAAACAACAAGTAAATCCATTGTAAAAATATAGAAATAAATAATTCTGCTAGATTCGCCACTAGGCAGCGAACCTTTAGGTGTTTGCACAGATACCACTAAAACAGAAAGTACTGTTTTGTTTTAAGGGTTGTGCCTCTGAGGCGCAGTGGCCTCAATATGTAATTAATTATAGTGAAAACACTACAAGGAGGTAATGCAATGACACAGCCACCGATGTCCTCCAATCAATGGCACAACATGTGCCGTTTAACCAGGGCTGTGTCAGGCCCTTTACACCCCAATTATGGGTGCATTTTACACCCCAACTGGGGGTAGGAGTCTTTGCTTCCATTAGGGTCCATGTGCCACCCTTGCTTCGCACACCCATGCATTAAGTCCCATTCTCTTGCAGTCATGTCCCATGTCCTCCTCTTCAGCCTCATCACCCTTGATTTCTTCACCCTCTGCATTCCATTGCCCTCCCTGGCACCTGCATGTTCATCTGATGCCCTCTATCCCCTTTAGCCCAGGGTGGGACTGGCCTGTGGGACAATCAGGCAGTGCCCGAGCTGATCTGACAGATCAGAGTGTTGGCCACATTTTTTTAGCAGTTTATGGGTCTGAATTATGGCCAGATGAGCCAGTATTTACTGTTGACTCCCCTAATATTACCAAAAGTATTGCCTGCATCAAACACAAATGCATGCAGTCCCCATTCCTTGTAAAAAATATCCCATGTTAGTTCAAAGTTCAAAACTGGCATGAATTGCAAATGTGGGCCACTTTTTTAGTTCTCTGCTTCGCGAATGGGGCCACTGTTACTTTGGTGCCCGATCCTATTTAGTGTCCCTGTGCGAGCCTAGCCCTTCATATAAATTCTATCCGTGCCACATTGCGCAGGCAGGCTCCTCCCAGACTATTTACACCACCTAAGAGTAGCCTCCACGCCACTTCTCTCCCGCCTTACCTCCCGTCTGCTCCTCAGCCCACGGCGGGGGCTGGCTCCCGTTTGATCCGCCGGGCTGGCGCCTCGCCCCGCATAGCTAGTCTGCTTATTAAAGGCAGCGCCTGAACTGTGCGACCGCTGGCGGAGAGAAAGGGGAGAGGGGGCGCTGAAGCTGGAGCCAGCCATGAGCCCCCCCCCCCCCTCCCCGCCACCACCAAATTAGCAATTACTCCGATCAGCCTGAGATCTCGTGCCATTGAGCGGGAAACACAGTGGTGGTGGGCACAGGGAGTTTTGGGGAAAAAACACCCCAAAAAATCCTAAAACTGGAGCAATTAAAATGCACTTAAAAACTGCCTTTCTTTTCACGGGAGTACGCGTCTTGAAGAGTCAAGTTATATAAATATTAACCACAGTCAGGGCTACGGTGAGAGGGCACCATTTCTATAGTTACGTTTTTATCCCAACATCATCTATATGGAGGAGAAGGACCTCTTTTGTTCTACTACCAATCATTTAGGCAGTAATTGCGAGGGATTTCTTTTCCCAAAGAGCTGCCCTACTGTGTAAATGACCCTGAGATGGCTGTGCTGGCTCTGGGTTCAGTGGACAGACCAGCGCCAGCAGGATGACTGTGATTAACTGCTCATTTCAACCCAAATCAGCCCTGGTGCCTTTCAGGAACAGGGGGAAGGGGGTTAGGAGGGGCTAGGGAGGGCGTGTATTCGTCCTCTGATGTCATGGGGTAGCCTGCTCTCCCATTGGCCGACGGGGACATGAAAGGGCACTGGGCAGAAGTTTAATAGCTGTTGATAGGACTCCGGGGGCAGTGACACGAGTGAGAGAAGTATTGAGTAGCCAGTGGGTCAGCAGGTAATCCTGTCCTCCAGTCTGCAGAAGCCACTGGAACCGGAGCAGCTCTCTCCCCAGACTGCATACTGGCCAGGATCAGACCCCAGTCTGCAGGCGCCGTCAAATTACAGGTTCTACTCCCCTCCAGTTTTACAGAAGCAACTGGAACAGGCGCTTCAACTCTCCTTCAGCCTGTAGGAGCCACTGGGTGACTGTTTCTATTCCACTCCGGTTTGCAGGAGCATCAGGGACAGCGACGGCTTCCACTCTCCTCCAGCAGCAGGAACATTGGATCAGTGACCGTATCAACTTTCGTCCAGCTTGCAAGAACTATGGCTCGGCGACAGTGTCTACTCCCCTCCAGCCTGCAGAGGCCACTGAGTCATAAATAGTTTCTACTCTCCAGCCTGCAGGAGCCACTGAGTTATTATAGTTTCCGCTTCTCCTGCCTGCAGGAACACTGAGTCATTGACAGCTCCTACTCTTCTCCAGCCTGCAGGAACACTGAGTCATAAATAGTTTCTTCTCCCCTCCAGCCTGCAGGAACACTGAGTCATAAATAGTTTCTACTGTCCTCCAGCCTGCAGGAGCCAGTGAGTTATTAATAGTTTCTACTCTCCTCCAGCCTGCAGGAACTCAGAGTCATTGACAGTTCCTACTCCCCTTCAGCCTGCAGGACCATTGGCCAGGACCATCTCCTACTCTTACCCGCATGCGAGAATCATTTGGTCAGGAAGCAGCAACAGCTCTCATAAAGTTTGCAGGAGCCTCCGGGTCAGCAGTTCATACTCTCCCCGAGCCTGCTCGGGCCCCTGGGTAGTTCCAACACTCCTGCAGGGCCCTGGAGGGCCCCGGCACGAATTGGGGGACTGTGCGACAGGGGACCTTTATGGCCCCCTCTTCTCTCACCATGAATTTTTCTCAGGGGCCTTTCCTCGGTCCACGTGGCAGGGAAGAGGAGCGGGAGTCCTCCCCGCTGACCAAGCACAAAACCCCGACTGCCAGCCTCTCTTTCAGCGTGGAATCCCTGATCTCAGACAGGAAGCCCCGCAGGACTCAGCCAGAGGCCGAGGAGCCCCTGCACGCGCCCGCGGGGACGCGGTGTACTGAAGAACGTGCGCCTCGCGCAGAGAGAGACGACCCGGACGCGGAAACCCCGGAGTTACAGGACAAGCCCTCCTGGCCCCAAAAGCCGTCGTACGAATCCTCTGCAAGTAAGTACCTCAGAATGAAAGCTGTCTCTTCCTGGCACCTCCAACACCCCGCACGCCCCTCCCTCCCCCAACAACGACCCACCGAAGGGAAGGGGGCAGGTGAGCAGCGTGCTGTCGAATACTCGGGAAAGAACCGACGTGCAGGCGAATGAATTGTAGTTACTTGTGTGAAACCATGTTGAACGTCATCATAGACAGACGTAATGAAAGCAATACACACATGTTTTCGTGTTAAACAGTCAAATTGAGCGCAATGCGTCACCACATCGGGAAAGTGCAAGCTTTCCATCGGCGACCGCTTGCTTTTTTCAACCTATGCAATATATATTTTTGAACTAGTTTTTAATGTCAGTTTAACCGACCCCCAAATCCTACTGCTCGGTTTCGAATAAGGTACATTTAAATTATTAGTCGGCGGGCCAATATCGGTCTAAACGTCGGTTCATTGGTTATAATGTATATAGCTATACAGTCAGCCGTGTGCTTCTACTCTCACTTGAAAACAGCGCTCTTAAAGTTCATAATAACTCCATGGGGAGCTGGTGTCATCCACGAACATGGGGGAGGGGTGTTAACTGAAAGATCCTTAGGAGCGTCGGGTCTCAAGCCCCTACAGAGTGAGGGTACTCGACTCTGTACCTGTAACTACACCTGGAACGCAAGGAGTGGTAGATGTACGCATGAAGCAGCCTCGCACCTGTCCCAGTCCGCATATTTGTAACAAACCTTCAAATGGCCTAGTCCCTTCTCTCTCCAGGGACACGGCACCGGTAAGCCTGCACCTGTAGCCCCCCAGGTGCCCAAGCCTTCTACACCTGTACCCATGCTAAGGTCCTACACGTGTAATCCGCCTCCCACCCTCCAGACACCGTACGTGGCGTAGTCTCCGACTCCCGCAACACCAACAACTTTCAAATGTGATGTAACGAACGCCCTCGCTTCCCGTGGCTTTCGTCTGCCTCGGGATGAATTGTGTTGTGTGTGGTGCACCCGGCCCCCCCCCCCCCCCGAGCACAGGCGGATGCGCCCCCAGACCACGACGGCACTTCCTTCAGTTTTATAAGCTTGAACTAGACCCGGAGGTATCGGGGCGCCACATTCTCTCCCACTTTGCTCTTAGCCTACAAGTACACACTGCTACTGGCTACGTCCAAAGGAGCTTTAAGGATGCATCCAGTAGGTACGGCGCACGTGCCTCGGTGTACATGGATATAGCACGCATGCCATGCATGTGCATTCACCAGATATGTGTGGCACTTTACATCGTGTTTATACTGACGCCCGCCACTTCAGAATACTTACAGAGAAGAAAGGGGGCATAGCTGTAATTAACGGAGCGGAGAGAGCGAAAACCGAGCACAGGAATGTGAGAAGCCCAGTGCACTTCGTGTTATTATATTTAAAAAAAAAATCATGCTTACCTTATATACTACTCACCAAACCGGGGTGAAAGGAGACCCCTGTTCCTTGTGTGCAGTAGGGTCCAACGTCAGTGGGAGGGAGATGGTTGAGAGGTTAGAAGAGAACACGGGTCTGCGGGTGCGCCAAAATAAGGAACGGGCCTTCTGTCCATGTTTACAGCCACAATAGGTGTGCAGTGGGCTCCTAATGCCGAAGGCGCCATGCCATTGCACCTGTTGCTGTAGTGTTATCAACTACGCCCCTGGATTGGGAAAAGGAGGTTGTCGCCTGTCATCAGAAGGTGCTTTTCGGGTCAGTAGCACCGTGTGGGGGGTCTCTGTCTGTAGGCACCAAACTTGTGGGCTTGCAGTGTTTAGGAGGCCGACGCAGCCTCTAGTGCTAGGAAGGTCGAGAGCGAGGGCACGCTTTCTTGAGGGAGCAGGCAAGTCATCCATTTTAGGCACTGTGCGCCAAGCGCGGGTTCTTTGATTCCAAGTAGTGTTTCAGCAGCCGCCAGAGCACAGTTTTCATTACCTGGGAGATGACTTCTCACCACTCCAAGCGACGACGAGGTAGAGACGCTGTAAACGTCTATGACATTTTATAAACAAAAAATATATGCGCAGGATGGGTTTAGAAATGAATAGTTCATTAACGGTTTCTCACCCTCTGCATTTAGGTTACGTTTGTACTTAGGGATTTGATTTAAGGGAAATGCACAATGTAAGAGCCTCCAATGTTGAGAAAACCATAATCACGTGGTCGTGAGAAGGCCTGCATAAAACGAGTGTTTTTGGTTGGCCCTTTTGATTGCCTTCCTGTGGTGCATGCAACAATGAAGGTAGGGTACAAGAATATCATTTGACATAAATAATGTGTCCTAAATATCATTTACGAAATGTCGCCCTATTATAGTTAATGATAGACAATGCACATCCAAAGGGACGATATTTTTGCTAATTATAGGGCACACTTTTTGTCAGATGGCATATCTACAAATACAAGGCCATGGTCGTCTCTTTTTGTGTAGGTCTTTGGACAACGTAACCTCTTTTTTCCCTTAATTTTGCTATTTATAGTATCTTTGTTCTCTAAAAATATTGGAAATAAATAAAGTAATAACCTATTTGTGTTTGTTAGTCACATGAAATGAGAAATGTTGCTCAGTCCAATGTATCAATACCAAAAACATGCACTTACTTCTATGCTCATTTTCAGGCTACCAGACCTCTGTGCGATTTTGATAGCATTCAGATGCTTAGCCCGGGGTCTTAAATCTGGAATAATATCCACTTTCTGCCAGTACTATTTGCCCAAGCCCAGGGTAGGTCCAAGTATTTGTTTACACCTTCTAAAAAAGGAATATTTTCCTGTTTTTGTACCACTAACTGTTCTCGATGTGGAACAGGCGATCTGAAAAGTACATTTAGTGGGAACCCTCGTTGACAATTTATCAAAAGGTATGTAGTGCTTCCATTGCGGCATTGGGGATCTTGGACATCTATTTATAAACTGGGCCTAGGTGGGTGGCAGAAAAAAATACAGAAAATGATAACAAGTAAAGAAAACTACTAGCCAAAGCTAAAACTCACTCAAACATCACTTAGAAACCATCTCACTTAACTGGAAAATCCACCCCAGACATTATCCCTCACTTAGGTGCATTGTGACTGCTCGGCAATCCTTGACACCACCAAGGTTGCCCTGGGCCTTTTGAGGTGCATCCAGAATCCTTAGAAATGTCTCTAGATATCCAGACAAGAACAACCTTGTGATTGTTAAGAGCCAGTCTCTGATAGCAGCCCTTATTCTGACAAAAGACAAGCAACCCACAAGATCACCTTCACCCACAGAATGTTCAATGTTTAAACCTGAAGAGAAGACTGGCTGGTTATTTTTCATTGATGACATGTCTCCAAGCTTCTCCTAGTAGAAATCAAAAGACCCCCTAGGTTCCAATCGCTTCTTCTGGAAGAATCACCCCTTATTGTCACCTTTATCAATGGTATTTTTTAGGACAAGGGTTTCAACAGAAATACTGACACACAAGATTGGGTCAGCTTTATTGAAGACATTACAGAAGTCAACAGAAACGCTGGATACCTATAACTGGCAACATTTGTTAGTCCTCTCTGCTGCTTCTGGCATATCTGAAGCGTCCCCTTAGGGGTGCACACACCTGTGACACCTCTCAGGTCTTTGGTGGGGCAGTCTATCATCTGCTCTGAGACTGGCCTAAGACCTAGGTTAGACATAATTAAACTCAGTGAGGAGAACTAGACCTCAAGCCCATCTGATCGAGAGTAATGGCACCCCAGTTTGCTCAAATTTTACGTGTGTCGAGATGGAAAATGCTGAACTGTCCTGCTTCTGCCAGGGTCATCCACCTGACCTGATGCCAGCTGTGGGTGGGGGAGGGGATCTCATTAGAAGAAATGGCCTTTCTAAGAATAAACTATAATATGGGCCCATCCCCTCTTTATTGATGTGTGTGTGTGTGTATCCCTTCCTGTCTACGATATTTGCCAAATTCCGCCTCCATATTCACAATAGGATGCAATTACAAAGCCTGCTTTTTTTGTACCATGTCTCCTTTGGGCGTTCCTACTGCTGGCATCTGCCTTCAGGGCTCGTCTCCAGCTGTGGTGGGGGTGGTGGACTGCCACCACCAAGAGACTAGTTAAGGAGAATAGTGTGGTTTTTGCAGAAAGGGAGACAGGCATTACCAAAGTGCTCAGCTAGATTAAAGTTACAAACTTTCACCATGCCTCCTTTTCTGACCTGCGGCTTGCTCGGTGTCATGGAAACATGTTGCCTCCGTTGCTATTTTCGAGGCTTGAGAGAGATTTGTTTTCATACTCTTTTTCTGCGTGTAGAAAAGAAATATTCTGTTTTTTTTAAAGGTAGGATAATATCTACTTCTCCTAGGACACACCTGTGGTTTTATCTGTGTCACAGTCTCTTATTTCTTGTGTGTGGTCATCCCGTCTGTATTTGGTGAGCATTTGCCTGTGACTTGTGCTTCCGAGCATGGTAAAATAAAATCTGCAGCCTGAAGTCTTGGCAAACAGTCTGCATCATTTCAGCTGCTTGTACTGCCCCTGAGTTTCTAGGGCCAAGTTTCGGTTCCTAGAAGATACACCTTCCCTTCTGGTGCATCCCGCACCATTATACTAGAAGGTGGGTAACTAGGGAGTGTCCACATAGGATTGTGGCAGCTCTAGACAATTATCGGAGGAACTTAATATCTGTTGTAATAGGGGCTTGTAGGCAGGATGTTCGAGTGAGCTACCACCTGCAGATATTAAGCAGTAGAGATATGAATGAATTTTATATGGAATACACACAGCTTGGATACCCCCCACCCCACCCCACGGAACGAATAGATCTCTTGGCTCGCAGCTGCAATGCAGCCCTCTTGCTGACCCTCCTGGTTGAGCTGTGAGGCAGCTGCCTTACATCGTATTATGGAAATAAAGCTCTCCAACTCCCCAGGGACACGTTGACTATAGCAACGCGCACACATAGCCAAAAGGGACGTACTGACTCCCAGCAGAGCACAGTTGCATACTTGTTTATATCAGCCACGCGTTGGGCAGGCTCTGTGCACACTTGAAGCCCTAATCAGCGGTTCCTATGCTCTGCAACCCAGAAAGCGCTTTAGGCCTGGCATGGGGCAGGGGGAGGGCCACGACAGAACACGTGCGGATCAACACCCGTTTACAAAACTGGGAGTCGGGAGTTGAAAGTTTTTTTTATTCCATCCTCTGTAGTCCCTGTTTGAGAATCGATCCTATTGTAGCACTGGCGAGAGGACAGTTTCAGGGAGTTGTAGAAACCGCTTTACTTGTGAATTGAATATCACGCATATCATTTCACAAGCTTATTTTTTTTTTTAAAGAAAAAAGAAGTTAGATACTCACTTCCGCCCCGAAACACGTTTTTTCAAATTCGTACAAACGCGTTTTTCGTTTTTTTTTTAAACCACGTTCACTTTATTGTTAATCAGATTCAAAGTTCTGTACCAAGGTTTAGTTCGCGTTTTGTTTCCTTAGTCGAAAATGACGGTGCACAAAGGCTTTTAGGAGCCACAGGTGGGAGACGCTTGCAAGAGCGGTTTGTATGAAATCTACTGCAATGCAATCGAACAAACCTTTATACCGCGGCTCCTGCAGCGGCCGGACGCGGGTTCGAATTCTGGAGGCGCAGAAGCCAAAAGGCCGCTGTGGTGATTCATTAAATATAATAAACCGAGTCAGAGCGAACGAAATAAACACATCCGGGTGGTGGCACTGCCTCGACGGTTTATAGCACGCATAATAACAATAAAAAGCAATGAACGGAAATAAACACATTTCATTTGAGGGCGCAGGGACAGGTGCAGGGCGGAGAAATGTGAATGAAAAGATCACATTACCAATGAGTTGTGGATTCCACAAGAAATACAACATGGCACCTGCCAGAATTTGCACTGATGGGATTTGCGGCAGTAATATAAATATTGATAACCGTGCTCTGGCACATTAGTGCATAAATAGAGACCGAGTATTTCTTTCATTGTAGAACTCAAGTTCACGTGTTTTTTCATTTAGTATCAAGGTATTCGAACCAAAATTCATCTCGGTTATTTATTTCTTGCTGTACTGACAAATCTTCGTTTTCGGGTAGGGTAATCTCAGGAGTGGCTTAATGCAGTTTTGCATTTTGCAGCGAACTATTGAAGGCTTTATAGCAGACAAAACATTTTTGGGGTAAACATTCCCTGCCATCCGGTGCCCTTTCAGCTTTCTTTAACCTCATGGGAAGCGAAGTCTAAAAAAGTTTTAGATCCAGCCCCATCATTTAGAAAACTGGCTCCTGCGCGGATAAAGAATCGATCCGTTTCCAAACGTCACACCACCGAGCGGGTTTATTTAAAGGAAGTTCTTTTTCGCAGGTAGTCCGTTTAAATGTACGGACTCGTTCTTTATTCAGCCGGATGATGGGAAAGAGCGCGCCCTCCCTGCTTGCGCCGCTGAAATAACCCGTAACGATCCATTACTTTAGGAACAGTCTGGCATTATGCACTGGTCCAACTTTCAAGGATAAAAAAAAGTGATAACACCCCCTCTTTCTGGTGAGAACGAAAAGTAAGGAGAAAAACGCACGTGAAAGGAACATGCGGGATTCAATCTACCGGAAGCACAAAGTTTAAGTTGAAATAGACATACTCAGTGTAAAAAATCACCACACCGTTGAAATGAGACAGTGCCCGAACGGTGGTTAAATCCTCAAAAAAATGGCTGCAGGTGGCTCTGTGGAGTTTCACCGTAAATTATTAACATTTGTTGCATTGGTTTTCTTTTCTATCTTTCCTTCCACCGACTTTTAGTTTTGAATGTAGCTTTTTAGTTAGTGTTTTAATTCTATTTAAAACGTTGTGCCTTCGTTAATGTTTCTAAAATATTTTTTATGCATTTTCATAAACAATTTTAAACTTGAGTCAAGCAATAATAAAATACACATACGATCGGAAAACAACCGGAAAACCGGTTTCTAAAACTGTTAAGGCTTAACCTGTAGCTTTAAAAAAAAAAAAAAGGGGGCGGGGCAGTGTGGTGTGAACCCGTGTGAGCGAGAGTTTTTATGGCTAGTTCCTATATACCTTAGAGCTTTTTAGAGGCTGGTGTTTGGGAAACTACTGGGCACGGGAACCAACACATTAAACGAAAATAATGGCACCTTCTATGCCAGTGCCAAGAATCACCTATGTCAAAGTTGGGCGCTTGTTTTGTACGCTCCTAGCGGTGCGCGCCAACCTTGACCAGGCAGTAAACACATGTGGCCACCTTGGCCGTTTCGAAGCGCTAGTTACACAGTCTTAGGCAGTGGGCGTGTGCTTAGACCGAGAGGGCATACCAGGGTATTCAATTTCAGGCTATGCAAATACCAGTCGCATAACAAAATATTAATGCTCCGTTTGATTTACGCCACAGAATATGTCGAAACTGTGAGCCCCCTACTAAAGGTAGGGCGAATTAACTGTGTGTAGGATGCTAACATCTTTCGAAAGTGGAACGGAGCGTTAAAAACGTATACAAATGCATGTTAAGAGTGTGTAAACCAGTGCTCCCGAAGTTTCCTCTTAGCTACTTACTCGAGCTTTTGAGAACTGGCCCTAAAAACATCTAAAATATGAATGCAATTGGAATATTCTGTGGATATGATTGTACAAACGGAAAGGACTGTGCCCCTTTTGCACTTTTACTAATATGCTGTTAGACATTTCCGCGTCAATTCACCAAGGCATATAGAATTACCAAACGATGGTCCAACTACCTGGACTCATAAATCCCTTTCTGATTCGGCCCAAAATTTGGAATCTCAGCTCGTAAAAGGATGGCTGGGGGTCTGTGTGGAGACGGTTATTCAGAGATTTCAGGTGTTCACGAGGTGCAGCCATCAAATACCTCACCGACAAGAGGCCTTTCTATGTTTTCCTTTGTACGGGAGTGTAACTAACGCAAGTGCTTCGGTGCTGGACCAAGAGTCGCGAGGGGAGCATTCCACCCCATTTATTGCTCTCGTTGCCTAACCTGCAGCAAGAGTCTATGTTCCTTCTTGCATTCGGGCCCATGGCACCATTGCTACACTACTGTTTGTCTCGTTTTTTATGAATTGTAAACAATGATCTGTCTTCTTTATTCGCCTGCAGGAGGTATTTGCTTTATCTATCAAAGCGCCAAAATAAATCATTGTCAGTCGCAGTGCTGCTTTCAGTCTTGTTTTATGTTGCTTTCTTTCTTGAGCTGATCTAACCTAGGGTGGGGGGGGGGAGGGGGGGTGTTTAAAGGAGTGGTTCACATAAAGCGGGGGACTGGTGCGATTTACGGGTGACTGAAAACTGGATTACAGGAGCATAGGAAAATGTTTACAAAAGCCAGAGGTGTGTCTGTTGCACCACAATGGCAGGTATACAGGGAACACAAAGTGCAATGCTTAGTAAGAGTAAAAAATACAATTTTAGAATTTTTATATATAGGATTTATCAAGTATTGTCAGTTTCTTTATTTTAATTGCATATTCCATGAGGTGGTACTGTGAGAAAAGCAGGACCTTGAGTTTCTTTCTTTTGTTTTACTGTTATCAAATGCTATATAATTGTATATAGGATAGATAGTGGATAATCGTTTCGGTCTACAATGCAAGAGCGGTTTCAAGGGACTCCATAGACATGAGCCTGAATGCAATTGCCACCAGAAACCTGTTGAATCATAATGCACAGTAGCCATTTATGTATTATTCAAATCTATAATTGTAGGAATTCCTGCATTTCCACAAACTGCGGGAAATAACTTAAGGTGATGATATATATACAAGATGAAACAATGGCTGTGTGTAACGACAATCGGCGCACACACACACAAACACACACATACTCTCTCTCTCTTTCTCTACACACAATATTTCCAAGTGAAGGACAGTAACATATTTGATACACAGAAGAATGAAAGAACAGCAATGAAACCACAGGACTTGTGAATGATGTTGCTGTTTTCACATGACCTTTGATATTTTGTTAGTGTTGGTGTATCCTTTAAATCATTGTACAGTATCACTCTTATACACATTATTTTGCCTCTCTCCTCTCCACTCAGGAAATCCCAGCCCTCCACCCTGCACTCTGAGGAAGCACAAGAACAACCGTAAGCCACGGACTCCATTTACCACCTCACAGCTCCTAGCCCTCGAAAGAAAATTCCGCCAGAAGCAGTATCTGTCCATCGCAGAGCGGGCCGAGTTCTCCAGCTCCCTCAGCCTCACAGAGACTCAGGTGAAGATTTGGTTCCAGAACCGCCGTGCAAAGGCCAAGCGACTGCAGGAAGCGGAGCTGGAGAAACTAAAGCTGGCCACCAAGCCCTTGCTGCCCTCCTTTTCCCTGCCCTTCCCCCTGGGCACCCACCTGGGTTCTGCCTCAATATATGGCCCATCCAGCTCCTTCCATAGAACCTCGTTGCCCCTGCCAGGACTTTTTGCATCCCCAGTTACATACGGCATGTACTACTTATCTTAGTGCCCAACCAACCCCTTCCCCCCATTTCCATGTAAATGGATGAAATGTTTCATGAAAATAACTATTTAAGTGCGAAGGATTGAAGAAGTCGATTGTTCAGGGCATTAAGATTATGTCCTCGGCACTAGAGGAGCAGCAGTGATGAAAGCAGATGTAGCAGCTAAAGCACTTACCACAACCTTTGAAAACTGAAATTACCTATTTGTTGCTAAACTCTTACTGCTTCTTATCTGAGCCCATTTATCAGCCCTATCAAAGAGCAGCTTGATTGCTGTTTTTTTTATTGAACACAAATGGATGCACTTCTCATTCTCTGTCAACCCCGCAATTGAAACTTGTACATTCTGAAGCTATTCTCCAGATCGTCACATACTGTGTCTTGGCAGACACACATACATTCAAACACAAAGCCACACACATGCATACACAGACACATACACAGATAATGCAAACGCCATTCCTCCAGAGTGATAGGTCAGCAATGCAGCAGCTGGATGTGAAGGTGTGAGAAAGGGCGGCCATACTGACTATGGTGAAGTTATGGAAACGTAAAGTGCTTGTTATACCTCAAGCAAGCAGAAAATAAGAATGTAAAAGCAAGTCTGCAGAGTATGATACTTCTGCAGGTTTTTGCATCACCACAGACTACTTTGCTCCCTACAATATTTTTGGGGACATTTAATCCTTTCAGGTGTAATGCCTGCATTAAAATGTACAGCCCAATGGGTCAAAGGGACAAACTACCTTCAGAATGTAAGCAAACTTGTTTTCTTAGAACTTAGCCAACCCTGTGAGAACATTTACACATCAGCATAGAAAAATATGTTGATGTTATGCATCTGTGTTTCTCCTGACCTGTGTATTTAGAATATTGTTCCAACTGCTCAGAGAGCGACGCTAAGAGTTGCTGTCAGTCATGGCATCTCTTGCAGATATTTGCAAGTTCCTTTTCCGCTGATAAATTTGAACCAGCAATGGTTTCCCATGTGGTTGGAGGGGGGGGGGGGGCAGGAAAATGCCAATCAATCCCACATATAGACTTCGTTGTTAAATATTTCTGAACATACACCACACATACAGTGTTGCTGGTCAGTGTATAACTTAAATGTCCACTTCTAAAAACTGGTCATAATTAACCTGCATGTGGCAAAGGTTTTCTGCCGCAATGTGAGTATTTTAATATAGACCTGCCACATTATTGTGGTGAAAATGCCCACTACCACAATATCATGAAGGTAAGTATACCTTGGTACATATAGATTTACGAAACTAAACGCCACATATATGTATCATGAGTATATATATGTATCTTCAAGGTAGCTAGAGAAGGAGTTAAGAATAGTAAATTTGCAAGCTTATATATACTTACCTACAGGATATAGTAGTAGTCCCAGTATTGTGAAGTTATTATTTTTTCCTCTCTATTTTGACTTACAACCTTTGGGCAGCATGTAAAGGCAAAATGAAAAAAATGAATTCCTCGCTCTTTTTTCAGGTAGAGGAATGCAGTTTGCATAGAATTTAAGCCTCTATTTTGACTTTCCCTCAAAAGCACTTATCTAAAGTTAACTTTGTGAACATCTGTGAAGGTACCGCACTTGCTTCAAGCACTCTGGTTATCATTGTCATACCACTGTGGGCGCACACACTGATCTCTTGTGTAATTTTATTTTTTATTTTCTATGAGTGCATAATAAGGATAAATGGTGAAACACGTTTCTGCATTCAACAGAGGGACAGCCCCAGTATGTGTTTCCTTAATTGATTATCTGCAGTAATAAGTTAAGTGGGAGAATTGCTTTAAAAAGTGCACGCAATTAGAATATTACATTACATTCAGAACTAATAATGATCCATGAAATAGACCGAAATCCCCTCCCATAATTTCCTTTCTGGGAACTGCTGAAAGGATATCAGTACTTCCGGGTTAAAGATGTTTACAGCTGCGGGACCCCCGCTGAGATAGCGGGTCTTCTGAAACCCGAGTCAGGCATAAACAGCTTGCAGCACGGAATCCTTTGGTATAAAATGATCATTCAGGGAAGACCATCTGCTGCTCTGAATCCCTTTAAAGAAATAGCCTTGCAGGGCATGGCCAGTCGATTGTCTTGTTGAGATCTTCAATGCTGAGTGCTAACATGTTTCTAAGCTTTTCCCGTGCTAGCAGGTAGGATCCGTGAAGCTCAGGAAGAAAACCAGATTTTTTGTTCAGGGTCACAATATTTCATGTTAGTTTCCTAAAAGCAGGACAACAAACTTCGACTGAAAGTACTGTTTTCCTCGCGCTGAGTGTAATAAGCTAAAATTTGAGATAGTATGCAACCTACGGTGCAGATGGAGAAAATCACTCGGTCTTGCCTCTGAAGACTGGTCGTGTTGGGACAGAAACGGTGACATGTGGCGGAAGTCCCTAGAAGTCAGGGTTGTGACTACTATTGGTGCAACAGGTGCATTGGCACCGGGGCCATAGCCTTTGGTGGACCGTTGAACCCTGACAATTGCTATATTTTACTATACAGTTGTTTGTCAGGCGTTCCTCTGAAAATCTAGAGGGGAAGGGACAGAGTTGGGGCAGTCTCCGCCCCACTTCTCCAACATTTCAAATTCACACGCATGTAGATACTGCTCGCGATTCCAATATTGACAATGACAAATATACCTCTGCTGGGTGAAAAATAAAATATGAAACTGCCGTATCAGCGATGAGATGCATAAGTCAGCAATCGTATTGGTTTTATGTAGTAGTTTTGAAAAATTGTGTATCACCAGGATTGTGCGAAGTTGCTATTTTTATCGCGAACTCCCAGTAAGTTTTGCAGATACTTCGATTTCTACCGTTAGTTCCCAGTTTTTCTGCATCTAGGCCTCTATTTTAAAATAGAGACTTTTACGCCCATTTAAAATTGTTTCAAGAGAAAGACCCCGGGCATCCGCCCATTTTCGAAGCCGTGCAGAGAATGTTTTGAAAGTGGATTGTTGAAAATGGTCCATACGTTCTCAGTCCATGCACTCATAAGGAAAATAGAGAAAGTTTGCCTTGAAGAACTACCTGTGTGCAGAAGCGGTAGGGACATGAGTGGCAGGGGGTAACAAACGCCCCTGCGGTGAGGCCCCCCGCACCCCCCAGACTTACCTGACTGGACGGGGGCCCTCTACCCCATCTGATGTGAGTGTGAGGGGCCCCTTCAGCCCATCTTGCAGGGGGGGCCCTCACGTTTTGTTACGCCACTGATGAGTGGATACTTGCCACACCACATTGTACTGCCCGAAAGACCCGCTCATGCGCCATACCTTTTTGTTAGGGTATGTTTCCTTTCCTTGAAGGATTTGGATCCCTGTCGCTGATTATTTCTTATCGTTCTCTTAAGGTTGTAAGTGCCCTTATTTCCTGGACCACCCATTATCAGCACACCTCTAACACAAGGTGTACTGTGTTTAAAACATAATTAAAAAGCAGGAACAGAAGAGACTGTTCCCATTGCACTGTGTAATCCTAAATCACTAGGGCGTGATCACTGAAACAACAGCCCCTCCCCCAATCGGATCCAGGATTCCATCCATGCATTTTTTTTATGCGCGCCAGCACGCGCGTGTGTGTGTATGAAATTCAGAAATGGAACAAGAAATGAAGGATTGTATTGAGGATTTCATTCAAAGAGGGCTTGAGCTGCACAAGGATATAAATAGTGTGTTACACTCATAAAAGAGCTGTCAGAATAGCCAATGCTTAATTTGAGCCAGTGGTACCAAAATGCACCTCATGTTTCCTCCTCAGACCAAATTCTAGTGAAAAAGAGGGAAAGCACAAAAGATGGAAGAAGAGAAAGATGCAAAAATAGGGACAGAGGGAGACAGCAGGCGTGAACAAGAACCTGCAAGAGTTAGATAAAGAGGTGGTGGATCATCCATCCACCGTGAATGAAGGAAGCATGAGAGGGGAATCAACACTAGGCCACCTTAGTATTCAGCACACTGACCTTTGAGAGCACGGCCTGCAGGCCTCTTGGCAAAACTTTGGGCCCCAGCACTTCTTGTTTTACAATTTAAGCACTGAGCTAATTGAGTGCTTTGAGCACAAATTTGGAGCCCGGCACATATTGCTTTACAAATTAAGCACTGATAGTTCATTGTAAAATAAGGCTTTACATAGTAGCGCAGGCAGGGCCTGATTTGGGGTGGGCAGTAAAGGACATCTGCCATTTTGGTGGTGGAATTGTCCGGTCTCCTTTGGCTTTCCTTGCTTTATTTAGAGCGCAGAGGATGGTGGTTTTTCAGAGTATTTTCCTGGCCTGATCGCCATTGTTGGCCCATGTGGCCTCCGCACACAGAAAAAAGCTCCCAGCATCTAAGGCAACTAATTTATGTTTTTACCAAAGACAGATCCCAACTTTGGGAAAAATCTTAAGTAGTGGCAAATCTTAAGAAGTGACAAGTCCACCATGCCAAAATAATGCTTAGAAATAAGTGCACCTGTCAAATCTTCTAATAGAAGACAATTTACGATTTCTAACTTCAGTCCTAGAAGAACTGTGGAAAAGTGTTACTCAATGCACCTTTCACTAGCCTTTTTGAGGTTAGCTTTTTTTAACAATTTCTTGTTTAGATATTTTTAGTATGCTATCATTAGAGCTTAGTGGTGCAGCTTAGCCCTCACCTCCTTTAGGTGTGCACATCTATAAATCAAAAATGTTTTAATTATGCAGTGAAACTAAAGAGGCTTGTTCAGGTCTGGGTACACAGCATTGAACTGGGCAGGGGTGGGGGGGCCTGCTTCCTAACATGCACGTCGAGCATGTGCAAAAAACCCATAATGCAAGCCTGATGTTGCCTTCTTACAGTGTACATATTTTTATTTGCGTCCCAGGAAATCTTTGTTTGTTCTGCACAGAGAAATCAAATACAATCTTTCCAAGTTAACAGAGATTTTTTTTAAATATGCTTCCACTTATTTCATTGCAAATATTGAGACAATAGCTATCAGTAGCGGTCTGTGGAGGGAGTTCGGTGGGGCAGTGAGGCGGGGCAGGGGAGGGGCAGGGTGGGGAAATGTAAACACCGGAATATGGATGAACGGAGGTAAGTACATATTTAAATAAATAAAACAAATTCCTTTGCGCGCCCTGCTTCGCAAAATGCCTCACTGCCCCACCGAACTCCCTCCACGAACCGCTACTGATAGCTATATATATATATAGAGAGAGAGAGATACATAACAGAACACCACATAATATGGTCCAATTTTGCAATCGGAGGGCTCTGGTGACATTGTTAACCAAATTGTTTGTAAATGTCAGTGGAACTCCAAGATGGCAATATATTACACATATTACAGGTTATGTATTGTTTGTATTATATGCTAATTATGGGGTAGTTTTTTTGAAAAATGCATTTTCTTCAAGTTACAGCTAACAATGCGTAATGATTAGAATATTTAGGTTTACCTTTCATAAATACACTTCTGATAATACAAAGGCTGCAGATTTACCACACAATTATGGATTGACTGTATTTGCAACAACATTTTCTGTATAATATGCAATATGTGCTTATTTCTCAGATCCCGTTCTAGCTAAAATGCATGAAAATAATGTTCCCAGAGAATGAGCCCATAATTATGAAAACCTTGCTGCATAACACAGTACTCTGCACGTAACCCTAGTAGCCCAGACAGTGTTAAAGCTCTGCAGAGTGGTTTTAGAGGTGTCATTATGATGAAGAAAGATGTATTTCACAGGGAACCACGAAATATGGGTTTTGATACCATTGCATTTACAAAATGCACCAAAACATGATTGATATATATATATATATATATATGTGCATATCATCATCTTTTTAGTAACATATGATCTGTTTACACCTAGAAACAATATTTATTGTTAAAATCTGAAGATTATGCAGCAGATGATGGACTATTTTATAAATACTTTGGTACAGGAGTTTTCAATAGGGTATGATAAGATGTCTGTCGGATTTCACTTGGGATTTTTAAATACTCAGACAAAAACACAGACACATACACACTCTTCTCTGTTTTTAAGGTCTTAAAACATGGTTATTTTTTTACAAAATACTGTGTTTACAGCACCTTTTACAATGCACACTCCTTTCCCTTTCCACCACCTCTTAAGCCCCCCTCATGCGCTGCTTCTCATTTAGTGATTAAGATGATAGCCCCCCTAGTCTTACTGGATCTACCTTACTGGATCTACGTACTGTCAGAATGGCTCTTTTACAATGTTTCTTATCGAAATCTTATTGCTAATGTTGAATGTGGGGAGCAATTATGCCTCACGAGAGGCGAAACCGGGAGTGGGTCATTATGTCACTGTGCCCCTTCAATAAATGTAATAAATAGGATATTGCTGTCAACAATGTCAACCTATAGGCATTTACAGAAAACCACAACATGAAAGTCTTAATTCCATGTGTTGAGATAAAGTGTGATTAAACAGTAGAGGTGCTACTTCGCTTCAGCGTAATTTCGTGAATTTTTGGGAAATGTATGTGAAATTTTGCAAAGTTCAAATCCAATATATTTTGAAATGCATTATTGTGTCAATTTTTGAAGCAAGGACGAATTTGATTTAAAAATAGGTTGAAAAATACAATTATTGGGAACAACAGCCACTTGTGTTCTGGTTGTTTGCGTTGTTCCTGCATTTCCATGCTATAAATGTGCAGCGATGCGCTGCGTAATTTCATGACCTGGTGTAATAGCATAATTTAGTTAATTTCGCTTAGCAAGTGCAATGGTATGTTCCTGAAATTATGCAAAGTAGGCCACCGACATTTCAATTTTGTTCATGCCTATTTAATAGGCTATATGTGTAATTCTTTTCTAATGTAAACTGATTGTAACTTGGAGTCTGCTTGAGTAACAAGCTGTGATTTCGCAAATTATTCTTATTGTGGTTTTTTACCATGAAATTTGAGCTATGCACTGAAAGAATACGCGTGATTGTGTGTTTACCAGTAAAGCTGCTTCTAATTACTAGTTTTATTGGTCCCTATATATCTTCACTTGAATGGCATAAGCAGCAGCGGCCCGCGAAGGTAAGAGTGCTGGGTCCGGGTTGTGGGAGATTCAACAGACGATCGTGAGGGAAAATTAAATAAATAATTACATTTCCCTCGTGGTCAGTCGAAATCGCCCCCCACCCGGCCCCGCCGCTCTTACCTGCACGGGCCACGGCTGGGCATAAGTATGTGTTGTGTGTATTTGCATACCATCATCATCTTTCTTTATTTCGACATTTGTCATAAAAGAGTCATACATTTACGCATTATAGAAAAAATAAAAATGATTACAAATATACATAAAACAATTATTACATCAGAAAGAAAATAACAATGCCCGTGTGACATCCCAATAATGATAATCGATACATTAAGCCTCCATACAGTCTACTCTTTAGAGGACCTCCTCATGGCAACTATGAAACTATAAAGGAAGGATGTAGTTTCAGGCAAAGTTTTCACAGAGCCTTCTTTTCCTCCACATAGCTGCCAGAAATGATGAAACAGCAAAAACTATTACAGTAGTTAAGTCTGTTTTTAAAATTTGATTGCATACAGTGCGTAAACCCCACATTTTTACAAAGGGGAACAATCCAGCACCTTCTATACTTTTGATAAATAGGGCAAAAAAATAGTATATGCAGTTCATTTTCCTGGTCGAAAGCACAACCCGGGCAATTTTTTGGAGAGAGCGGGGGCCATTTACTCGTAAAAGCTCTAATAGGTAGGGTGCCATATCTCCACTGCAAGTACAGTTTTCTCGCTACAGATGGGCTGATATCATTTAAAACATGCTCAAAATAGTAACAATCTTTAACCATTGTAAAAGTTCGTATTAAAGTAGCAGATTGAGAATTCTGTATTGAAGCAGTTAGTTTGGTTTCATAGTACAAATTAGCCAGATGCTTGCGTGAGACACTAGTGCATGCTGTCACCGGGTCAGACCACAACAGCGGGAGACCTATTCTCCCCAATTCCTCTTTCACATACCTCAACCAAGGATGTTTCCCCACATTAGGGAGCCCTAAAACGTCCAGGAGTTCTTTCCTATAGTCCTGGAGCTCGGGGGTAATCCATATTCTCCGCCAAAATGTTAGGGGTTTAAGACCCAATTCCTCGTCTATAGATCTGAGGCCCAAATCAAGCCTCAGTGGCAATAAAGGAGTACTAGGGGGGAGGGCCAACATCTGCCTTAAAAATGTATTTTCTGTTACTATGATCTCTGGACGACAGTGCAAGCCCCAGAGCTCACCACCATAGATTACTCCCCCCCCTTGCCTGTAATTTATATATTTCAAGAGGTGGGCCGATTGGTTTGGCACATGATTTATTTAGAAGTCTTAGAATACCCCCTGCTGATTGGGCTAGCTTGAGTTGAGATTTAATTTGTTGTGGGACCCAAGTCATAGTTTCATTTAAAGTGAGCCACAAGTACTCACAGGTCTGAACCCTATCTAGGCTAACTCTCCCTATACTCGGGTTTGGGCGTGTCGTTGGTGGTGGATTAAAAATCATGTATTTTGTTTTGAGAGTATTTATTTCTAAGCCCCGTTTGAGGCAAAATGTCTCAAAACCATCCAGCACTCGTTGAATGCCCAACGGGGACTTTGAAAGTAATATGGTGTCATCTGGAACATAATCGCAGGGACCCGACATCCAGCGAGCTTAGGGGCATCACTATTAACGACCTCATTCAGATGTGTAAATACTCCGTTGACATAGAGGCAGAACAGGGTGGGTGCCAAAACACAACCCTGTCTGACTCCCCTGTCAACGGGAAATCTGGATGATAAAGCACCGTTTTTCCCGCACCTAACCTGTGCGATATTCCCCCATGCAATCGAATTATCATTTTCAATAGGGGGACAGGAATGCCTAGTTGTAAATGGACGAACCATAATTTAGCCCGGGGGACCAGGTCAAAGGCCGCACGGAGGTCCACAAAAACAGTATATAATGACCCACCCTCGACTTTAACAGTTTTCCAAAATAACAGGATCAGTCGAAAAATCTGGTCCGTAGTAGACACATTCTTCCTAAACCCTGCCTGGTAGGGGCTTAGAATGGAGCGCTCTTCTATCCAGTCCCAAAGGCGATCTAAGATCAGCCTAGCAAAGATTTTTTGAGGTGTACTAGGTACCGCCATACCCCTCTGGACTGCATTAAATAAAGCCGTTAGATAAGGGGCCCAAACCTTAGGTTCGTGTTTGAAGAGGTCACCTGGAAGTTTATCCAGCCCAGGCGCTTTACCGGCTGGAAGTTTGGTTGATGCAGCAAGAACCTCTTCTTCCATAAACTCGACCTCATATAAATCGGCAGTAGAGTTAAGCAATAATCCCCCCTGCTCCATATCATGAGTAGAATACTCCCCACCATAAAGGCTGGAGAAATAATCTTCCCACACATTAGCAGCGATATTAGGTACAATCGCCGGTAAAGGATCAGTCGACCTCGTGTTAACAATTTGCCAAAACTTTTGGGCATCTCTTAATTTTAATGCAGATGTTAAATTGGCCCAGTTATCATTGTCCCACTCCATCTTGGCATGATGTATTAACTGCTTATATTCTAGTAGTTTTTCTCTTATTAGCGCCTTTCTTATTATTATTGATCTTCACAGCCCTGAGAAGTTCTGTTTTTAGCTTCCTACAGGCGGTGTTATACCATGTAGGTCTATTACCTCTCCTTCTCTCTTTGGACACTATAGGATTGAAAACATCAGCCAAAATAGCATTACGTTCCAAATTTAGATCCCCAAATTTTTGATATATTTCGGGAGTGGGATGCTCCAGCATTAAGGCACCTGTAGCTTCCAGTACCGGAATTACCTGCGCATAAAGTTCTGCCACCAACGCTGGATAGGCGACTAATTTTTCCCACCTGACCCTACGCCTATTACTGGATAGGAGGAACCTGGCATCTAGGCCATTGTTTGGGTTACATGAGCCTTCGGGGTTGCCCGGGGATAGAAATTCTAGGATCAACGGATTATGATCACTATCAACCCTGATTTCAACCCTAAAATCAATGACCTTATCCCAAGCACAGCTTTCAACAAGTATATAATCCAAGCGTGACTCATGCCCGGGCTTGTTGAAAGTACATTTAGAGGGGATATCTGATTTTGTGCGGCCATTACAAGCCCTGATCGAATGCTTTAAAGTTAGGGCCATAATTTGGACAGCCAATGGCGCCCATGCCCTAGGTGAGGGGCCCACTACTGAAGGTATTTTCCAGTATTCATCCTCCTCCAAAATAGCACTATCCGTCAAACCCATAAGCGGCTCAAAATGGCAGTTAAAATCGCCGCCTAACAGAAGAGTGGTACCGTGAGGAATCGTATTTAAAAATACAGAGAGCTCTTCAATGGTTCCAGACTCAGATGAGATATTCACAGGTCTTGAATAAACATTGACCAAAGCAAGCCTGAAATCATTCGGCCATTCTAAGATCACGCATTGGAGATCCGCTGATGACATATTCAAAACCCTGGCTCCACATCCCAAATGGGAACGCACCCAAATTATTAAGCCCCCTGATGGTCTACCCTTCCCCCCCCAAATTATTAAGCCCCCTGATGGTCTACCCTTCCCCCCCACCTTGCCGGGACTGAGAATTAGACAAAACCACTCCTGTAATGTTCCTCCCTGGCCCAAGTTTCCTGAAAGAGGCATATGTCATACCTGTCTATGAACAAGCCCCACTCGGGAGACACTATTTTATTACCTATTCCTGCTAGATTCCAAGACAAAATTGTCAGAGGACCAGCAATAGGTGTAACTTCCAAAGTTGGTGCACCATATCCCTCACTAATCGTTGCAATTGCCACCAGGCGACCTTCCGCTAAAACCCCGCTCTGGCAATCGGGGATACTAGAGCCCCGAGGAGCCCCTAACTGGGCACTCTCAACACTATCTACTCCCCCCACCCCTTCCCTATTCATACATGTGACTGAACGTCCGAGCAGAATAGAATTATTAGTAATGATATCGCTCGCCCTCAAATAACTCCCCAAATTGGAGTTCCCGTGTAGTCAGTCCACCTCATCCAAGCAGCTAAACCGATTGTGATCCAAACATAGAGATGTCCGATTAGAGTAATGTGGGTTATTCCTGTTCCCTCTGGAGTGGCTTCTAGATCCCATCCTTGACCAACCCTCTTCTAATCCCATATCAAAAGAGCTAGGATGGGGGGAGGAGCTTCGCGCGCATCCAAGATGGTCGCGTGAGCACAGGGCTCCCCGGACCCTTGCCGCTCCTCGCAACTTATCCTGACATTATCCTGGATTTGTGGACGGATTCTGGAAGATGAATCTTGGCTGAATCCATAACTCTTTTCAGAACGTAAATCGGACCGGGGAGACCTGAAATACAGCGTCTTGCATTTTGGAGGCCCACCTGGAAGCTGTGCCTGGTCCTTTGGTGAACCGTGGGGCCGGGGAGTAGTTGAACAACAACGGCATCGGAGCCTTGCCAATGACCGCGCCCCCACTTTCAGTTTCGCTTTTGCACTTCTGCATGTCCTGATCGAGGAGCTACTTCGCGCGGCTGGGGCGTCCTCCGGCCTTGGTACTGGACTGATTTGTGCCTTTTTTTCAACTCTCCCGAGCGGGCTCTCGGACAGTCTGTGTCTGATCTGCTGGTGCCCCTTTGCTATCGGTCCGGGCGGACCCCACCGGTGAGCATCGCTCAACATGGGGGGCAAGGGGGATCCCGAGAAACGGAAGACCAAGACATCCCAGCGTGGGGGACCAGTCCAGAGTAACATCATGGATCGCTATACCCAGGGTAAAGGAACCCCGGGCCAGCAAGTGCCGTCATGGAGGACTCCGGTGGGGGCCCGTCCATCCCCACGGAATTGTCGCTGCAGGACGTTATGGGCGCCATCAACGGCATAAGGGAGACCATCGCCCAGCAGTACGAGGCTCTGGCCCGTAAAATTGACACGGTTGCCAATGATGTTACATTAATCCGGGCGGACCTCTCTAAGACTAACGAGAGGGTTCAATCGCTGGACTTGAGGACATCCACTCTTGTTACGGATGTATCAGACCTCCAGGCAACTCTTGGCGATCTAAAGTCTGCAAACGACGCGATGTCCCGGCGGCTGGAGGATTTCGAAGGTCGGGCACGACGCAATAATATCCGTGTCATAGGTGTACCGGAGACTTCCAACAATCGTCCGGTGGACCTCATGGTCGAAGATCTCATCCTCAATCATCTTGCTCCTTCAGGCCTGAGCAAGTTCTTCGCCGTGGAGCGTGCCCATCGTGTCCCGGGCGGTAGGCCTCGACCAGGCGCTCCCCCGAGGCCTATCATTGCAAAACGTTTTCATTACAGAGACCGGGATGCGATCCTGCAGGCCTCGAGGGTGCACGGCCCAGTTAAATATGAGAATTCCTTCGTTAACCTCTTCCCAGACTTCACCCAACTCGTTCAGAAACAGAGAATGAGCTTTCAGGGGGTGAAGCGCCGTCTTCGAGATCTGGACATCAAATACTCTATGCTTTTCCCTGCCAGGCTTCGTGTGGAATATGAAGATCGGACTCTCTTTTTTGAACGCCCTGACACAGTGAGTGACTGGTTGGATTCCCTGCCGGAACGGGGAGACCGGACTGGGCGTACTGGCGGTGCCGAAGGCGGTGGGCCTCTGCAGGAATGATTCTTGGTCCTCCACTTTGACATTTCCTTCTGTGCTCAGCCAGGTTCTACTTCAACTTTATACTTTGTCTATTAATGTTTCGTCTGGGTGCGGGCGGGGACGGATCCCTTTCCTCCTCTAGGGTCTTTTTGTAGCATGGGATTGTTAGGGCGACAGGCACACTGCAAGTTGGGGGGGCTGTATAGTCCGCAGGGGTGCAGGGTGGGGGGAGTTGCACTGGTGTGGGGGTGGGAGGGTGGCAGTGGTTATTGGGTTGTGTGTTTTTTCCTTTCAAGGCGGTGTGTTTGTTCCCTTTCAGTTTCAGGTGTCTGGCTGCGTGCCCGGGGACTCCAGCTTCTTGTGTTGGGATGGGGGGGGACGGGTTGAAACTGATGTCTTGGAACGTCAACGGATTGGGGGACCGTATCATACGTGGGGTTGTGTTGCAATATTTGCGTCGATTAGCCCCTGATGTGGTATTTCTTCAAGAGACGCACTTGGTGGGCAATGTATGTCATTCTATGAACAGGGGGGGGCTACCGGCTGGTTGCGCACTCTGGCTTCACCACTGGATCCAGAGGGGTGGGCATCTTGCTGCGCATTTCCCTCCCGCTTGAGATTGACAAAGTTACTCTTGATGATAGAGGGCGCTATGCGTCCCTGACTGGACGGTGGGAGGGGTAGACTCTTTCATTGGTTTCGGTCTATGTTCCCCCGGGCCTCCAGACCTCCACTTTCTCTGATGTGGGTCGTATGTTACTTGAACTTCCTGATGGTCTCCTGCTTGTGGGTGGGGATTTTAATTCCGTGATTTCTGGCGAGTTAGATTGTTACCCTCCCAGAGCCCTCTCTGCCGCCCAGGAGTGGCTCGGCGGGTTCTTGGACACTTTCGGTCTGGTGGACTGCTGGAGGTTGATACATCCGACACAGAGTCAGTACACATTCCACTCCGGGGCCCACGGGAGTCTCTCCAGACTAGATTATTTCCTTATGCCCGCGGCCCAGACCGCCCGGGTCCGGGAGGTTAAGCACCTGGCCCGGGGCATTTCCGATCATTCCCCATTGTGGCTCCTCTTCGACACCGGGATGCGATCCGCTGGGCGGATCGCCCACATTAACCCCTGGTACTTGCGTGACCCCAAGATTCGCAAGGGTCTCGTTAAGTCGCTTGATCAGTATTTTCTTGAGAATGATGGGTCCGTTTTGTCATCAGTGTCCCTGTGGGAGGCTTTCAAAACGGTTCTCCGAGGACACGCCCTATCCTTGATCGTGGAGGCCAAGAAAGCTAAGAACGGGGAGGTGGTTGCGTTGGAGGCTGAGATATCGGGGTTGGAGGCTGCCTTGGAGACGGGTGTCACTCAGGAAGGGCTCCACGCCCTCAGCCTGAAGCAGTTTGAATATAAGTCCCTTGTCACGGATGCTGCTCGGACAATGTATAGGGAACAGCAGGGTAGACTGTATGATGCTGGGGATAAGGCGGGTAAATTGATTGCTTGGCTTGATAAGAAGGAGAGAGTGAATCGAGTGGTCCCCGTTCTTCAGACGTCGGAGGGAGTGAGTGTGACTGACCCTGATGAGATTGTGGAGTGTTTTGCGGACTACTTCTGTGCTGTGTACTCCCCGGTGTCTGCTAGAGATGAGGTTGACTCTCGTCACTTGTTGAAGGATATTGCCTTGCCCTGCTTGTCGGTGGATGAGCGTGAGCAGATGGATGCCCCACTATCGGTCGACGAGATTGCTACCGCGATTCGTTCCCTTCGCTCAGGCAAGGCTATGGGCCCCAACGGACTCCCGATTGAACTCTATAAACTGCAACCGGATAAAATTGCGCCATTTCTCCGTCGTATGTTCTCGGAGTCGCTTGAACTCGGTTCTCTCCCTGATGACCAACGTCTGACCACTATAGTCGTGATTCCCAAGGACGGTAAGCCTCGGGACCGTTGCGCCTCGTACAGGCCTATTTCTCTGTTGAACGCAGAGCCGAAAATCCTTGCCAAGGTTCTTGCGAACTGCCTGCTTACTGTTATTTGCGATCTGGTGCATCCGGACCAATCCGGTTTTATCCTGCACCGGAATACGGCCCTTAACTTGCGGCGCCTACATGGCGTACTTGCAAGGGCGGAATATCTTTCAGAGCCGGCCATCTTGGTTTCCTTGGACGCCACGATGGCCTTTGATACGATAGAATGGCCGTATCTCTGGGCCACCGTGGCAAAGTTTGGCTTCGGGGCGGGATTTATTAGTTGGGTTAAACTCTTATAGGCTGCCCCGCTGGCACAGGTGGTCGTTAACGGGAGGGTTTCCCGGCCTTTCGTTCTTGGGAGGGGCACTAGGCAGGGGTGTCCGTTGTCTCCCTTGCTCTTTGCGTTGGCTTTGGAACCGCTCGCTGCTTGGCTTCGTTGGCAACCGTCGATAAGAGGGATCCAGTGGGCCCCTGGCTTCGAGGATCGTGTTTCGTTGTACGCGGACGACATTCTCTTGTACCTCACCTCACCACGTAAGTCACTCAATGTGCTCTTTGACATCCTCACTTCCTTCGGCAAGAACTCTGGTTTGATCATCAACTGGTCCAAATATTGTGTCTATGCTCTATCCGGTGGCTTTCCTCTCTTGCCTTCTCGTTTTCCCATTAAGGCGTCCAACTCCGGCTTTACGTACCTGGGAGTGTACGTCTCATTGGATCCGGCTGTCCGCTACGAGCATAATCTCCTCTCTCCACTTCGGAGATTGAGGTTAGACGTGGCCCGTTGGCGTAAGCTTCCCTTGTCTCCCCTCGGTCGTGCGGCACTTTTTAAAATGATGTCTCTTCCCCGATTCCTTTACACACTTCAGAACTCCTTTGATATTATTCCGGCGGCCTACTTCCGGGAAGTGGAGAGCTTACAAAGGAGACTTGTTTGGGACGGTCGTGCACGTATTGCTCTTGCAAAACTGACTCTCCCCTGGTACGACGGGGGCATCGCGCTCCCGGACATCAGGAGGTACTATTGGGCTTCCCAGCTATCTGCTATTAACCATGCAACGTACGCACCTGGCTTTTGAAATGGATAGATTCTTGTTGCCTGGCGGCAACTTTAACAGAGCGCTTTACTCTCGATCGGCTGGGCGGACCTTAACCGGTCCCACTAAGATTGCAGTACGCTTGTGGAAGGCTGCGAATGTGGCCATGGGCTGGAATGATCGCTTGACGGGCGCGACCCCCTTGTTTGCGTCTGAAAGATTGGGAAGCCTTTGGACGACGAAGGGATTCGAGCGTTGGGACACGATTTTCATCAGCAGAGTAGGTGACCTTTGGGTGAAGGGTGCGGTTAAATCCTTCGCTGCGCTGCAGAGTGAGTACGAATTGAGTGAGAGGGAGTTCTTTCGGTACGTTCAGGTTCGGCACGCTTTGCTCTCGGCCATCGGGGCTGAGACTGCAGTCCCTGTGTCTTCACCACTCGAGGACCGCATACTCGACGGTCACTTGCCCGACAGTACTATTTCCCTTATCTATAAAAAACGAATAAACGTTCGGGCGGATCTCCTCGTGCGTCTTCGGGAGGCGTGGATCGGGGATGGGGTGGAACTGGACGACGAGGACTGGCAGTCTGCGCTGTCCTCCCCTAAGGAGGTGGCCATACCCGCGCGTCTCCGTCTTGTCCAGCTTAAAATTCTTCACCGTGTTTACGTGACGGGCCCTCGTTTAGTTTTGATGGGTTTTTCTGAAGACGGGCTCTGTAGGCGCGGCTGTGGGCTCAGCGCCACTTTTCTCCATGTTCTCTGGGAGTGCGGTGAGGTGGCGGAGTACTGGCGCCGGGTGCATGCTGTCATGGAATGTGTCACTGGGGTCGCCCTGTTACCTGAAGTTCGCCGATGTTTGCTGAACGTGTGGGAGCCTAATGACTATAACGCGGCTCAGACTCGGTGGGCGGCTCTTGGGAACATGATTGCTAAGAGGGACATCGCACAGCTTTGGGGTTCCCGGCGGACTCCCACCATGTCAGTATGGAAGGAGAACATGGATTGGTGCATGTGCAGAGAGAAGACGGTGTATGTGGCGCGGGGTAAGCCGGGGGCGTGGGGTAGAATTTGGGGCCAGTGGAACACGTATCGAGGGAACATCTGCACACCCCCATCTGCACACCCCCCCTCGTGGACACATCTAATGCTGCCCTGTCCCTCTGATCCTGAGGTTCCCGGACTATTACATTTCACCTGTAGATGGTTGTGGCTCTCCCGTCGCCCCCACCTCCCCTTTGATCATCCTCATTGACCACCCGAGGGTGGAGTAGGTACTGTGTGGTCCCCCGGCCGTGGTTAGACGCCCCCTTTTTCGATGGTTTCCGCCTTGCTTTTTGGTGTTATTTTCTTTTCTTTTTGTTTGTATCTTTAAAAATTATGTATCCTGATAACCTCTGAGGTGCACTCAGTATTTTGTTAATTCGGCCAAGCCCCAGGGGGCCTATTGCTTCCTTGATGTTGTTAAACATGTATATATTAGCGGACGGCCCTGGTGGTTGTAGGCCCATGTTTGTATTGATTTTTATGTGCAATAAAGGTTTTCGCAAAAAAAAAAAAAGAGCTAGGATGAGGTGGATAAAAAAAGGACAAGGGAAGGGTCTGAATTGTGGACTCCTCCTTGGTAGACGGCCTCTTAAGAATGTGGGCGACTGTCCCTGGGTCCCTAAAGTTAACCATGATGCAATCGCCACTAATGTTTTTCTTAGTTGATCCCAACCATGAGACCCTTCTGACCATCAAAATTTCGCTAAAAATGTGAGGGGGAAGGGATCTATGCTTGTTTAGCCAACTTGCTACATTATTTTTTAATGAGGCAAATGATTCTACTCTTGTGTTGGTAAGTTCCGGAACTCCTGCTAAGACCACTACCAGGGGGGCAGCTTCCGGGGGTACATTTACTATCAGTTTCTTTCTCATTCTATTGCCCTCTAGATTTCCTTGCTCAATGCTTACCAAAGGTTTTTCCGCCATTAACCCGGGGCAGGAGGGAAGGGAGGAATTAGTGTTCCTTTTTAGGATATCCTGTACGGGAGAGGAGGGATTTACCAAGACTGGAAGAATTGTTGAAGAAGGGGTATTGACTAAATGCACACCCCTTGCATTAACATCCCTCTTCCCTACAGTGGTTTCCACAGTTTGTAAGTGGTCTACCATAGACCCAGTGGCCCTTTCTATGTTTGCCAACCTAAGATCAATTTGGTCAAGTCTAGCGATCAAAGGGTCCAACAAAGGTTTCAGGATACTTCCCAGGCCTGAAGTCTGATAGTCAGCCCAAGCCTGGATGTTATCACCAATATTCAAGGTGGTAGGCTGTGCTACAAAGGGACTCAGGACTGGGGAGTTTATAGGATCACTGACTACTGGAGGGATCGCCTTAACTTTTGCCCGGCCTTTAGAATTAATATGGGTTAAGGAGTTAGATAACCTTGCCTTCTTTCCACCCCCTCTCTGTGTGCCTCGCTTTCTTTTTGGGACAGCCCCCTCCTTATTGCCTCGTAACTGAAGAGTATTAACCTCAGACCCACTACCAGGCGTCATGGTAGCAGAAGGATGGGACACAGAGCTAGGTTCAATAATAGACGATATAGAAACTCTTTTCGATCCAGAGCAGCGTCCGGAGTCGGGCGGGATAGTTACTACCAGATGGTTACTACTAATTAAGGGGTTAGGCGATGAAGTACACCTATCAGGTTTTCTGGCATTAGCTATGTGACCCAGCGACGATCTTTTCATGTTATCTATACCCTGGGAGAGGCGACGTTCTAAAATAGTAATTTCATTTGAAATTAAGGAATTGGCTCGTATCAGAAAACTGTCCAAGGTGCCCGCCATCAAAGTACTGGAATACAGTGCTTTACTTCTTGTCTCTCTACCCGCCATTGTCCTATGTCTACAGCAATACTATGTCCCTTCGATGACAAAGTCCTGGACAAATACCTCAATTAGACAGGAAACCAAGAGGAATGGCCCGGTCCGGTCTCACGCGGTCTGTAACGGGCTAGAATGGGCCAGCCCTTGGCCCAGGCTTCGCCCGCGCGCGTCCCGCGTTGCGTTTGTGAGATGACGTTATATCCGTCCAGGCAAGGGGCGGGAGCGTGAGGGGAGAGGCTGCAGCTGTTCAGAACTGGGCTGCTGGTCCTCGCAGTCCTTCACGAATTCTCAGCCCCATGCACAGCAACAAGGCATCCATGAGCGGCTCCCGCAAAGTGGGGGCCGCGAGCCGTAATCAAGTGTCCAGGCAAGGGGCGGGAGCGTGAGGGGAGAGGCTGCAGCTGTTCAGAACTGGGCTGTTGGTCCTCGCAGTCCTTCACGAATTCTCAGCCCCAAGAACAGCAACAAGGCATCCACGAGCGGCTCCCGCGAAGCGGGGGCCGCGAGCCATAATCAAGTGTCCAGGCAAGGGGCGGGAGCGTGAGGGAAGAGGCTGCAGCTGTTCAGAACTGGGCTGCTGGTCCTCGCAGTCCTTCACGAATTCTCAGCCCTAAGAACAGCAACAAGGCATCCACGAGCGGCTCCCGCGAAGCGGGGGCTGCGAGCCGTAATCAAGTGTCCAGGCAAGGGGCGGGAGCGTGAGGGGAGAGGCTGCAGCTGTTCAGAACTGGGCTGCTGGTCCTCGCAGTCCTTCACGAATTCTCAGCCCCAAGAACAGCAACAAGGCATCCACGAGCGGCTCCCGCGAGCAGTAATCAAGTGTCCAGGCAAGGGGCGGGAGCGTGAGGGAAGAGGCTGCAGCTGTTCAGAACTGGGCTGCTGGTCCTCGCAGTCCATCACGAATTCTCAGCCCCAAGAACAGCAACAAGGCATTCACGAGTGGCCCCCGCGAAGCGGGGGCCGCGAGCCGTAATCAAGTGTCCAGGCAAGGGGTGGGAGCGTGAGGGAAGAGGCTGCAGCTGTTCAGAACTGGGCTGCTGGTCCTCGCAGTCCTTCACAAATTCTCAGCCCCAAGAACAGCAACAAGGCATCCACGAGCGGCACCATTTATTACCATTTAAAGCGACTTGTACTGTCAGAACTGTGGCTCTGCAGTACCTGTTGACATTGTATTTGGAATTGTTATGCATTGATTAGAGCAGAGATTTATTGGACAGTGACCAGCTACCTCCTGATATGGGTTAGGGTGGACCATTATGTGCATGACTGCATGTGTTAAAGGACATTGCTATTCGTCACACTCTTCTGGTGCCCTTGCCATGCACTGTATATCACTTCACATATTACGTCACTCATGACATATTCTATCACATTATTCATAACATCAACACAACATCCCAAATTACATTATTGACGACAACGCTGTGCATACCGAGGGCACGAGTTATAGTTACTTAAAATGACTATAACTCGGGAATTTCAATGTTTTTAAAATGTAAAATGTCACTTTTCAACTGACATGTTTACCTAACTATAACGTCAGTTTAACCAGCTTTTTTCATTATAAAAAAAATCTATATATGTGTGTATATACACATAAATATATGCACACATACACACACATGAAAGATGCAGCCCCAAAAGTGCAATTTCCCATTTTAATTTCCATAGGATATTTTTCTCGTCAAAACATAAAAAGTTACTGAACAGATACATAACATTTGGTATGAAGGTGAAGTTTTACTGAAGGTGTAAATCCATGTATTCGTTTTCAAGATATTTGTGTTTAAAAAGGTGCTCAATAACTGAACCATTCATTTACAGATCCTCATCAGATTCACGAATTTAGGGAGGATTCTTCACTCTATTAAAAAAAAAATGCACTTCATTCGGCTTAATTTGTGAATTGCAGGTACACAAATCCAGCTCTAGATTAATAAATCAGCCTTATTCCGATTGGCTGACTGGCAAATGTTTTGTTGCGGCTTCCATTATCCAACATGGTGCCCTGAAATTAGAAAGAAATAAGGCATAAAGGGACAGAGTGAACCTAGACTGACGACCAGCTCTATATGGAGTGGGGACCCAAAGGGACCGCCAGTATTAAAATAATAAAATATAATTTGTATTCCGGGATTTGTGGATCCTATAATGAAATCATGGATCTCAAATATCCTCTGTGTCCCGTGGACCCTCTCAGGCCTCTGGATTCATAAATCCAGCATAGGGTCCATGAATACTGTAATTTAAAAAAAATAATAAAGAATTTAGAGTACTCACGCTGTGCTTTGCCAATAGGCAAATGTGGGGGTAGGCCACACTTGTCAGAGTGGGAGCCAGGGACCATACACTGGGCCTGACCCTTGCTGGCGGTGCACAGCAGATATTCGCCGTCAAGAGCATTGGGTGTAGGGCACGGCAACCCCTGCTGCACATTCACATAGTCCATGCACAGTGGGAGCTGGCTGTCTGCCGAGAGTTAGGTGCAGGGACTGTCTGGAGGCAAGGCCTTTCACTTAACCTTACTGCAGAGGTCAAAAGGATGTGTGCAGCTAGGTTTGGCTGACTGCTGAGGATTGGACACACGATTTGGCCAGAGGCCAGGCCCTGTAGAAACAGCCCATCTTGAACTGCCAAGCAAGGTCTCCCTTGAACCGGAGTCTCAGCCTAGTTGGGCCTCTTCAGTTGGGTACAGCTGGTTTCAGTGGCACAGTGAGCACCTGAACTATGTCTGGGCATACCTCTGGCCACATAGGGTGTTGCATAAACCACACAAAAGGTGATGGGTGCAATACTTGAAAAAAGTAAAACCACTGACAATCGCATGGGGTAGCATTCCAATCCGTTGTTCTTTTACCCTCTAAGCCAACCAAGATTAGACCCAGCCATATGCACATCAGTCTTGGTTCTGCTCCAGTGGGAAAGTCAAGCCCAAACTGTCAAGTCAGGCCCTCACTGAACTGGAATACAAGCAACCCAATAAGTCTTGATCTAGCTGGGCCTCTTCAGTCAGGTGCAGCTCAGTTCCTGTGATACAGCGAGCATGGGACCCATGTCTTCGCACACCCCTGACCACATAGGGTGCTACATTAAACACGCAAAAGGTGATTGGTATAATCTTTACAAATATCTAACAACTAGTAATTGCTTTGGATAGCATTCCAACCTATGATTCTTTTGTCCACTATGCCCCTTCACATTAAATCCAGCCATATGCAAATCAGGCTTGAACCTGTTCCAATAGGTATAGTCCAGCCTAAACTGCCTCTACGTGTCCACCTTAAACTGGAACACAAGCAACTAAAGACCATTCTTGGCCTATCTGGGCCTCTTCAGTCAGTTGCAGCTTGGTTCTAGTAGCACAGTGAGCATGGGATCCACATGTGTGCATATTCATGACCAGACAGGGAAATATATCAAACACGCAAAAGATTGTGGGAGAAATGTTTGCAAATAGTCTAACACCTTGACAAGCGCTCAGAGTATCATTACAACTCATTGTTCTTTTGCGTACTATGATACCTCTGTTTAGACCCAGCCATATACTCATCAGAGTTGGGACTGCTCCAATAGAAACAGCCTGCTCATTATGCAACCTCAAATTACACCTAGCCATTACCTGTGCAACAGGTATACCCAAAAATGCGTTTTGTGTTCACTGTTCCATTGGAACCAAGCTACACCGACTGAATGACCAGGACAAAACTGGTTTTGGGTTGCTTATGTTTCGGTTTAAGGAGAACCTGGCTTGGAAGTTCAGGATGGACTTCTCCTTTTGGAGCAGGGTGAACATTGAGTTACATATGGCTGGGTCTCAACTGATGTGGCGCTGCATGCAAAATAACGATGGAACTGGGATGTGGCTCATGTAATTACCAGTGGCTGAGATTAATTCAGAGCATTTCACCATCACTTTTTTGTATACTTCAGTGCAAACTCCTGCTGCTCACAGTTGAAGACCATGCAATGTGGTTGTTGGCAGCCCACTGATAGTTGGGCACAGTGGTTAGCTGGAAGCAAGCCCTGCAGTCAACCTCACTGCAAATGACTGAAGGCTGTGATCAGTGGTAGTTTGCGCTTGTAGTGGTACGGATGCAGTACCTGGCTGCAGGTCAGGAACTGCAGCCAACCCCACATATGTGTAGACTGGTAGGCTGCCCTCGGATAGTAGGTACACAGGCTGGCCAGATGTCAAGGCCTACTGCCAACACCACATTGCACATGGCTGAAGGCAACCAACCACTGGAGTGCTGGGTGCTGTGTCTGACTGGTACTTAAATCCAGGGGTAACACCCAATACACCCTTGAGGGCTTGGGCAAATGTAATTGTAATAGTAGAATGCCAACAAGGGATTTTGTTTTAGGAAGGTTCAATTTCTTTGTGCAAAGCAAAAAACTTTTTATATGAGCTCAAGACTGATACTCAACCAAACGTTATTCAATTAAATTCAGTCAAAGATATATAACAACACACACGGGGTATTTTTTGAAGTGAAAAAATCACTGGCTTTTTATATAGAAACAATTGATAAAAAGGAGTACAGAAAACAGATAAATGTATAATGTGACATGAAGGGAAAAAAAACAACCAAATATTATCCACAATTCATGACATTACAAATATCCAATCCAATGAAATAAACAGAGATCTATCTCATATTTAGAGAACAATCAACTGTGCATGCATGCTGTGGAAATGGATAATACAGTCGACGTTTCGGTCTGTTAGGGCGTCAATCAGTCAGACCATCTTCAGGACAGTTGAAAAATTCAAATGAAGACTCCTGCATAAATATAGTACCAATTAATTACAAAAAATAGAACATAAAATTCTCTTCATAATAGATAGAGAAGGCAGAGGAATAGCCCGTGTGTGAGAAAGCAATCTTGTTTAAGGAAATCCTTGTGGAAGAAACACCTTATACCGAAGATTATGGCAGCATTGTAGCATTACCGTATATTTCAGTGAAAGGGTGAGAAGAGTATGTTGTTATTAGTGGTAGCTCAATGAGACTGACAAAGAGATGCTGCGCTTACTCATGAGTTGTTGTTCAAATAGAGGAGTTATCACTTCCTCATTGATGATTGATTATACTTCATCTATAAGGCAGAAAACAATTATAAAGTGGTCATGGTTGGGCCTTTAAATAAAAAACGAATGTTTATGTTAATTTATATTGTTGAGACATACCCGGTCTTAGTTAGGTAAGTATATACCATATGAATGCCTGTAACGAGATGGGCAACAATGGAAGTCAGTTTTCTGATTATTCTGATCTTGTGTGACAAGGAAGGCCAGTTGGTCCTTCGTTGACAGGTGTCTTGATTCAGAGAGATCTACAAAACGAAGATTCAACATGCTGTTAGGTAAATAGAGCAAACCAATAATAGGTTGTCTTGCATAGTAAGGGAATTTAGTCGTAAGGGGCTTCGAAGACAGATTGCGAAACAGAGGCACATCGTGTGCATTAGACTACCCACATTTAAAGATATGCTCGCGAGGGAATTCAGCTTATCTAAATGCTAGAGGGTAGCGTGTTATTAGTAAAACACAGCCAGTTATCATGACAAAGCGCCCAGCATTGGTTGTACTATCAAAACCACGACTGAGATTAAAACTACGTGGTAAACCGAGGAATGCTGTGTGAATTACTCACGATTTTGTCAGACCTGTTGCAGATTCAGGTACCGTCCGTCGATAGGAACTCGAGCACAATGCAGAGTTCATCGGCGTTTATTTAAAGGCGTTTAAGTGGCCACAGCTGTTTGTAATTAAAGCACGGACCGGATAAGGCAAAACTGCCGTGAATATAGCGGACATCTTGTAAGAGGTTTTTTTACAAGATAAGGGTTTCTGTTAAACATTTTCACGTATTACCGTGAGGTTAAGGCCTTCATGGGATGTTAGGACTACAATAAAATGTACTATGGTTGACGGTGACAGTGTCAACGAAATGTTGAATAATTGCCGAAAACGGCGGACATCTTGGAAAGGTGATTCGTGTCACATCTCAAGGTTGTTTTAATGAATTTGTATAGCTTAGAATGACTGAATAAACAGATGTGCGCTTATTTTAAGTTTTCATGATTACATTAAAACACAGTGAAAAGCAAAAGAAATCGTGAGTAAAGAAAGAGAGAAAAATCAAAATAGACATTATTAACATCACATATCAATTCTTATACATGGTGCCAGTAATATTGCTGACCTAATATACAACAATGTGTGGCAAGTGGAGCATAGAGATGCTACAGATGAAACATCTTGTATTACAACCGATTGACAAATCTTAAAAAAGAAAATCTAACTTACTATACATTGATGTACAACATGTCAATTAGAAGATACATGATACTACAGCAAATTCAAACGTCTCATGGACAAGCATCTAAAGTAGTCAATAAGAAGGTTATCTATCAAAACAGAAAAGACATTTCAAAGAACATTCATTGTTTGTATATGTCATTTAATAGTTGAATTCAGAGTTGCTAGACACTAGTCTGTTGTACACATCATGTATAAATAAGAACATACAATTCTTTACAAACTACCACGATTCGGGTTCAGTTAAGGTTATAGTGTTTACAGAAAGGAATCATAAGGAATGGAGTTTAACGGCTGCAAGAGTGAAGATTTAAGTGAGGCAAGCCAGCGTATGCCACTCAGTTGCCGTGTTCAAACCCTTTTTGATATTGTCAGTTTTGCAAATCCATTGGTTCTCTTTGATCGTCAATATGCGATCAACATTGGCCTGTCTGATTGTGGGTTTTACCACTTCTATGATCCACCACACCATCTCTTTCTCCGTATGTCGAAATCGTGTGTAGTGATCAACAAGTGGGGCATTTTCAACTTTACATCTAATTCTAGATTGATGTTGTAAGATGCGTGTTTTGGCCATCTGGGTTGTCTTTCCTATGTAGTTAAAACCACATGGGCATTGGATGCAATAAACCACGTTTCTGGTGTTGCAGTTAGAGAAAGATTTGAGTGCTACAGTATATCCATTGAGATCAAAGGATTTCAATTTGATGGTACTAGGGCATGCTGCACAGTTGCCACATTTATGGTGTCCCACTAAAGGTATTATTTGTTGCATACCATCAACAAGCTGTTGTTGTGGTGTTTTGTACGCGTGAACCAGTCGGTCTTTGATATTGGGCCCTCTTTTAAACGAAAAGAGTGGTTGGTCTGACAACTCAGGTAAGGATGCCAGAAGCGTCCAATGTTTTTTTACAATTTTTTTTATTTTGTTTGTGGCAGTCCCGAAGGTGGTAACACAAACTAACATTGGATCTGGTGTCTTTTGTTTGACTTCAAGCAGGGCATTACGGTCATTGTACCAGGCTCTCTTTAGAGATTTCTTAAGTAGTTTGTTTGGGTACCCTCGTGAGTGCAGTTTTTCTTTAAGTTTCTTAGCCTCAAGAAAGTAATCTTCTCTTTTGGAGCAGTTTCTCCGTAACCGGAGAAACTGTCCAAATGGGAGTCCATCCTTCAATGACTGTGGGTGGTGACTGTCATATTTTAAAAGAGTGTTGCGTGCCGTTGGCTTAGTGAATAAGGTGGTGTAAAGCGTGTTGTCTTCCCCTACCTTAATTGAGATGTCGAGAAAATTCATACATTGATTGTTAGAATCAAGTGTGAATTGCAGGTTTGGATTTCTAGAATTGATCCATTCATGGAATTCGGTAAGTAGCTGTTTGCTGCCTTTCCAGATTAAAAAAACATCATCTATATATCATAACCAACTGGTTATGTTGGCTGCAAAGGGATTGAGTGGATCGTAGATGTGTCTTTGTTCGAAATCAGAGACATAGATGTTAGCTATGTCGGGGGCATAAACTGCCCCCATCGCGACACCTTTAAGTTGTTGGTAGAATGTACGCTCGTAAAGAAAGAAATTTTCACACAGTGAAATTCTGATACATTCGACAATAAATTCAGTTGGTACCGCATGTGGTCTGGGTCTGTTGTTTAATAAGTCTTCAATGATCTCTAAGATCTCTATCTGTGGGATGTTTGTATACAAACTCTCGATATCCATGGATACCAAGAGCTCGCATTTAGGATCAAAGCTATGTTTATCTACTACATTGATGACTGCTGTAGTGTCCCTGATATATGTGTTTGTTTCTGTGGCAAAAGGTCGAATGAAGAAGTCAGCATACTGAGCTAAGGGTTTTAAAATTGAATTACAGCCCGATACAATTGGTCTACCGGGGGGTGTCGAGGTATTCTTGTGGATCTTTGGTAATATATAAATTACCGGAACCGTGGGGGATTTGTTTATCAAGAATGCTGCTTCCTTTTCACTAAGCCAACCTCCTTCCAGACCCATTTTGCTTAGTTCTGTAATTGTTTTCTCAAGTCGAGGAGTGGGGTTGCTGGACAGTTTTTTGTAGTGAGCCTCAACCGAAAGTTGTTTAGTTATTTCGGTGTTATATGCTACAGAGTCCCATAGGACAATGCCACCACCTTTATCGGCCGGTTTTATGATCGTTTCAGGCAGTGCCTGGAGATTCTTAAGTGCCAAATGTTCATCTTTGGTGAGATTGTATTTAACACGAGCTGGTGTATTGAAGAGGTTGTCAATTTCTGTGAGGATAGCATTTTCGAAGGTGATAATTTCTTTAGCTATCATTGTATTGGGAGGGAAGAAGGTGGACCGATTATGTAGTCCAGTTGTGTCAGAGTTGCGTGGTATATTTTTGTTAGCAAAAAAATTCTTTAATCTTACTGAGCGAAAGAATTTAAATAGCTCTAGTTTAGTTTGGAAGAGATTGTTTTTGTTCGTGGGGACAAAAGAGAGTCCTGCTGAGAGAACTGATATTTGTACCTCCGATAGTTGGTGTTTAGATAAATTGAAAATGGGTATTGTTTGAGTGGGATTTACCACTCGTAAAATTGATTCCGGGTTTGACGATAACCTGGTGTATACTGGTTCCGGAACCATCCTCTCCTGGTGGCTCGTGTCCTCCGTGGGTAAGGAGATCCTCTCCGATCCTGTCCTAAAAAAGGCTGTCGTGATGTGGAGGGTTGTTGATCATAAGAATGTCTATGGGTGTTATCTGATGCCTGATCACTATCGGTATCAGAAGTAGTATCAGAGAAAGTCACTTTCTTACGTTGTTGGTTTTTAGGACCTTGATTAGACCCCTGTGTTTGATAAAAGTCTTTGTTTAAGTAGGGATAAGTTCTTTCCTTACTGTATTTCCTTATATCTTTTTGTAGTTTATCTGTTTTTTTATGTGAGTTGAATTCTTCAAAGTCTTTTATGGTTAAGGCAATTTTATCAAGTAATGCTTTCGCATTAGTGATGCTGGAGTCGGTGTTGATCTTATTCTCCAAGCTTTCTATTTCCTTAGTTAGTAATTTGATATGTTTGATTGCCGTTTCTATGCTGAGCACCATCCAAGTGCGAGAGCATTTGTTGGATGCAAAGCTGAAACCTATTTTAAAATCTTCATCTTCAATGAAGATAATAGGGATGTTTTTGATCTGAAGTCCCGTTGGAATTATATTCGCATTTAGGCAGTCGGTGAGGAACTTAGCATGTAGTTCAGTACGAACTAATTTCTTTTTCAATCGTTCCAAGTGATTGAGATCTTAGAGGTCATTGAAGACTTATTAAACAACAGACCCAGACCACATGCGGTACCAACTGAATTTATTGTCGAATGTATCAGAATTTCACTGTGTGAAAATTTCTTTCTTTACGAGCGTACATTCTACCAACAACTTAAAGGTGTCGCGATGGGGGCAGTTTATGCCCCCGACATAGCTAACATCTATGTCTCTGATTTCGAACAAAGACACATCTACGATCCACTCAATCCCTTTGCAGCCAACATAACCAGTTGGTTACGATATATAGATGATGTTTTTTTAATCTGGAAAGGCAGTAAACAGCTACTTACCGAATTCCATGAATGGATCAATTCTAGAAATCCAAACCTGCAATTCACACTTGATTCTAACAATCAATGTATGAATTTTCTCGACATCTCAATTAAGGTAGGGGAAGACAACACGCTTTACACCACCTTATTCACTAAGCCAACGGCACGCAACACTCTTTTAAAATATGACAGTCACCACCCACAGTCATTGAAGGATGGACTCCCATTTGGACAGTTTCTCCGGTTACGGAGAAACTGCTCCAAAAGAGAAGATTACTTTCTTGAGGCTAAGAAACTTAAAGAAAAACTGCACTCACGAGGGTACCCAAACAAACTACTTAAGAAGTCTCTAAAGAGAGCCTGGTACAATGACCGTAATGCCCTGCTTGAAGTCAAACAAAAGACACCAGATCCAATGTTAGTTTGTGTTACCACCTTCGGGACTGCCACAAACAAAATAAAAAAAATTGTAAAAAAACATTGGACGCTTCTGGCATCCTTACCTGAGTTGTCAGACCAACCACTCTTTTCGTTTAAAAGAGGGCCCAATATCAAAGACCGACTGGTTCACGCGTACAAAACACCACAACAACAGCTTGTTGATGGTATGCAACAAATAATACCTTTAGTGGGACACCATAAATGTGGCAACTGTGCAGCATGCCCTAGTACCATCAAATTGAAATCCTTTGATCTCAATGGATATACTGTAGCACTCAAATCTTTCTCTAACTGCAACACCAGAAACGTGGTTTATTGCATCCAATGCCCATGTGGTTTTAACTACATAGGAAAGACAACCCAGATGGCCAAAACACGCATCTTACAACATCAATCTAGAATTAGATGTAAAGTTGAAAATGCCCCACTTGTTGATCACTACACACGATTTCGACATACGGAGAAAGAGATGGTGTGGTGGATCATAGAAGTGGTAAAACCCACAATCAGACAGGCCAATGTTGATCGCATATTGACGATCAAAGAGAACCAATGGATTTGCAAAACTGACAATATCAAAAAGGGTTTGAACACGGCAACTGAGTGGCATACGCTGGCTTGCCTCACTTAAATCTTCACTCTTGCAGCCGTTAAACTCCATTCCTTATGATTCCTTTCTGTAAACACTATAACCTTAACTGAACCCGAATCGTGGTAGTTTGTAAAGAATTCTATGTTCTTATTTATACATGATGTGTACAACAGACTAGTGTCTAGCAACTCTGAATTCAACTATTAGATGACATATACAAACAATGAATGTTCTTTGAAATGTCTTTTCTGTTTTGATAGATAACCTTCTTATTGACTACTTTAGATGCTTGTCCATGAGACGTTTGAATTTGCTGTAGTATCATGTATCTTCTAATTGACATGTTGTACATCAATGTATAGTAAGTTAGATTTTCTTTTTTAAGATTTGTCAATCGGTTGTAATACAAGATGTTTCATCTGTAGCATCTCTATGCTCCACTTGCCACACATTGTTGTATATTAGGTCAGCAATATTACTGGCACCATGTATAAGAATTGATATGTGATGTTAATAATGTCTATTTTGATTTTTCTCTCTTTCTTTACTCACGATTTCTTTTGCTTTTCACTGTGTTTTAATGTAATCATGAAAACTTTAAATAAGCGCACATCTGTTTATTCAGTCATTCTAAGCTATACAAATTCATTAAAACAACCTTGAGATGTGACACGAATCACCTTTCCAAGATGTCCGCCGTTTTCGGCAATTATTCAACATTTCATTGACACTGTCACCGTCAACCATAGTACATTTTATTGTAGTCCTAACATCCCATGAAGGCCTTAACCTCACGGTAATACGTGAAAATGTTTAACAGAAACCCTTATCTTGTAAAAAAACCTCTTACAAGATGTCCGCTATATTCACGGCAGTTTTGCCTTATCCGGTCCGTGCTTTAATTACGAACAGCTGTGGCCACTTAAACGCCTTTAAATAAACGCCGATGAACTCTGCATTGTGCTCGAGTTCCTATCGACGGACGGTACCTGAATCTGCAACAGGTCTGACAAAATCGTGAGTAATTCACACAGCATTCCTCGGTTTACCACGTAGTTTTAATCTCAGTCGTGGTTTTGATAGTACAACCAATGCTGGGCGCTTTGTCATGATAACTGGCTGTGTTTTACTAATAACACGCTACCCTCTAGCATTTAGATAAGCTGAATTCCCTCGCGAGCATATCTTTAAATGTGGGTAGTCTAATGCACACGATGTGCCTCTGTTTCGCAATCTGTCTTCGAAGCCCCTTACGACTAAATTCCCTTACTATGCAAGACAACCTATTATTGGTTTGCTCTATTTACCTAACAGCATGTTGAATCTTCGTTTTGTAGATCTCTCTGAATCAAGACACCTGTCAACGAAGGACCAACTGGCCTTCCTTGTCACACAAGATCAGAATAATCAGAAAACTGACTTCCATTGTTGCCCATCTCGTTACAGGCATTCATATGGTATATACTTACCTAACTAAGACCGGGTATGTCTCAACAATATAAATTAACATAAACATTCGTTTGTTATTTAAAGGCCCAACCATGACCACTTTATAATTGTTTTCTGCCTTATAGATGAAGTATAATCAATCATCAATGAGGAAGTGATAACTCCTCTATTTGAACAACAACTCATGAGTAAGCGCAGCATCTCTTTGTCAGTCTCATTGAGCTACCACTAATAACAACATACTCTTCTCACCCTTTCACTGAAATATACGGTAATTCTACAATGCTGCCATAATCTTCGGTATAAGGTGTTTCTTCCACAAGGATTTCCTTAAACAAGATTGCTTTCTCACACACGGGCTATTCCTCTGCCTTCTCTATCTATTATGAAGAGAATTTTATGTTCTATTTTTTGTAATTAATTGGTACTATATTTATGCAGGAGTCTTCATTTGAATTTTTCAACTGTCCTGAAGATGGTCTGACTGATTGACGCCCTAACAGACCGAAACGTCGACTGTATTATCCATTTCCACAGCATGCATGCACAGTTGATTGTTCTCTAAATATGAGATAGATCTCTGTTTATTTCATTGGATTGGATATTTGTAATGTCATGAATTGTGGATAATATTTGGTTGTTTTTTTTCCCTTCATGTCACATTATACATTTATCTGTTTTCTGTACTCCTTTTTATCAATTGTTTCTATATAAAAAGCCAGTGATTTTTTCACTTAAAAAAATACCCCGTGTGTGTTGTTATATATCTTTGACTGAATTTAATTGAATAACGTTTGGTTGAGTATCAGTCTTGAGCTCATATAAAAAGTTTTTTGCTTTGCACAAAGAAATTGAACCTTCCTAAAACAAAATCCCTTGTTGGCATTCTACTATTACAAGTGTCTGACTGGTGGCACATATCCCAAGGTGTGGGTGTTGTCCAACAATGGAGAGTTGGGCTCAAGGCTTATTGAAGGCTGGACCCTGCTGCCAACCCCACTGCACCCGGACCAGTGCAGCGGGAATGGCTGCCCATGAAGTATTGGGTGCAAGGTCTGGACAGAGGCCAGACTCCGCTGCAACCCTCACTGAGTGTGGCCAAGGACCATGCACTGCTGATGTTGGCTGCCCACGGACAGTTTGGCCCTGGGGATGGTGCCGGAGATAGACCCCTCATCTCACCATCTGCTGCACAGTGTCAAAGGTCAAGGGCAGTGGAGATCGGCCACCTAAGGAGGATTGGGTGCAGGACCTTGCCAGAGCCCAAAATCTGTGTCTAACCCTGTGATGCAGTCCCAAAGTCCCTGCGCTGCGAGTGTTGGCCAGATGTGCCCAATCCAACAATCCAATAAGGGGAATAGGATTTATGAATTTATAAAGTTTTTAGTAAAAATAGCACCAAAAACACTAAGCGCCACTGATAGTCTATGGAAAAGGTAGTTCAGAGCATAGGTGCGATTTCAGGCGGACCGAGAGAGAGCGCTGGTCGGATACCCCATGCGGGTTCATCCCAGTCAAAGATTTTAATGTTGTCTTTTTTGGGGTTACAATCCTCCAACAATGCAAACCTGAAGCTGTATCCAAGGAAGGTGCATTAAAAGCAAACACCTTAGCAGCATTGTTCCTCTGATGTCTCCTGAGGTCTTGGAAGCCCAAATATTTTCTATGTTCCCACTTTTCAGTGATTCTGTATTAGCTCTAATGCCTCGCTTCTAAGTCTCCCAGGACCTCAGGGACCTCACCCCAGACATGGCCACCAGCTAGGTCCAGTTCAGGTCCAGTCAGTACTGGTCACTTAAGAGAAAAGGCCCTGTAGCCACACAGGAGGTCAGCCAACTGAGCCTTGGAGTTCAATTCTTTGTCCTGGGTAAAAGAGGAAGCAGGTCCAATCCTTCAAGGCTCCTCTTAGGCCATACAGCAGGTCCAGCCCTATTCTGATCTTCTACAGGTACAGAAGATGTTCTCAGGAGGGTTCTTTGTGTTTCCACATTTATAGTGTGCACTAGCAAATGTTGTAATTTTTTAAACTCATTATCATTTGATTAAAAAATGTTGAATAAAGAATTACGATCCCAAAAAAAACTAGCATTGGCAAAACCAGAATGTCTGGCATTACTGTGCTAATGCTTGCAAACTGAATTTGTGCATACATAATTTCAATAAATTATCACTCTAAAGTCAGACCTGTTGCCTTTGCCAATACTTGCTTTGTTGTGTTTTAAACAACAGGATTGTTGGCCTTATTCAGGTATGTGTGAATGTAAAAATATATGAACGTGTGTATGCACACAAGTCATAACTAAAACGATGATGAAAAAAGCCTGCTACAGTGAAAAAAAAAAGAAAGAATTGCTTTCGCTATACAATGCTCGTATGAAATAAAAATATAACGTGGGATAATTCAATCTACTATTCAGCTTTTAAACAGTCCATTCTGCATTTCAATGTAAGCATTCCATAGGAGGCAGAAAGATACATCAAATCGCCTATAATATGAGGTTAAAGACAATCGCTTCTCCGGGATGAGCCAAAGCAAAGTCTGTGTATTTTAGAAAATGTATACCAGTACGTCAGTGTAGTGATCAGCCGATCAGCATTCTAGTGTTTCCCCCTGCTGTACCACACACTGAACACCCACCCACCACAGACGTCACCAGTCAGGTGACCCTGAGAATAAAAGGGGCCGAGCGCACGTGCTCTGGGCCAGTTATACACCCATACTATATGTGTCTGTATGCTTCCTTTTACGAGTATGTGGGCCTAGCTCCCGCCAGCTCCACAGTCAGCAGATTCTGTGCTGCAAAGCTAGACTTAAAAAGCCCGAGACAAGGGGAGTCTGGAGTGGTGGACATGAATCTGGGAGATATTTTCATTTAGTCACTGCGTGCTTTCGAACATTGTTATTTTTAAATTAGAAAGCCATTAAAGTATTTAAAAAATGAACATAAAAGTAATGCGCCAATTTGGTAAGTAAGTGGTGGTGGCACGGCGAGTGGGGAGATCTTTAATTTGGGTTGAGATTTTTGTAAAGAATCAGCCACTCAAGTGCAGACGAAGTGCATTCCTAAGATGAGGCTTCTATTCAGAGCCCCCATACATACCGGAGAAAAGGCATGTACCTGGTAATGGCGGGTCTTGAGGCGAAGTTGGTGCATTCGCCCATAGTTCTTGTTTAGTTAACTGATCTCCCTTTTTTAAATATGTATGTGTACATATCAATTTTTATAGTGATTTGTAGGGCGCTACAAGTAGGGTGACCAGATTTTTAAAACCAAAAAATGGGACATTTATCAACAATAGAAGGACTACAATTTTACATCAACCGAGTGCACAGAACGACAGCGCACATCAGCATATAGAATTACAGAAGAGACACTAAGAAAATAAATAAAATGCTATTTTTAAAGCCAGTATCATGCCTGTAAAATAAATTGCTTTCTTATAACATCTGCTAACTATCTCTGCTTTAGAAAATAGAAAAACCCTCCTCCCACTTTTTTGAGTCGACCCTCTCTAAAAACCAGGATATGATCTAAATTTGCCGGGACAGCTGGTGAAAAACTGGGACTGTCCCGGCAAATCCAGGACACCTGGTCACCCTAGCTACAAGCCCCTGCGAATGTTGCAGAGCACGTACAAAGGCGCAGCCGCACCATTGTGGTATGGAATGGAGGATTTACAAAGCTACAAGGACTCTTTTTGTGCCCTCAGGGGCGTAGCTTCAGGGAATCGTTTGGGGTGTTATCCCCCCTAATAAATGTATTATTTAATAAATAGTTGGGTTCATGTTCAGTATGGTAAGGTGTCTGTCAGATTTCTCATGGGATTTTTTTAAAAACTCAGACAAAAAAACACACACACACACACTCTCGTCTCTATTTTGAAGGTCTTAAAACATGGTTATGTTAAGAAAATGCTGTGCTTTAAGTCCCATGTCACAATTCACACTACTTTGCCTTTCTACTGGCCCTTAAGCCCCCCATAGGTTCTGTTTCTCATATAATGATAAACATGATATGCCAGCATGATTGTTGGAAAATCTCATGCTCACACCCCCCAGCCTTACCGACCAAGCGTCGCCTCTGTGAGCCCCAGGCCGTGGGACTGACTCACAGTGGACACAGGAAACAACCTCTCCAAGGATACTGTAATAGAAGGGATTGCATTGCATGCTATTTCTAAGCTTAGAATGGAAGAGGACAGAAGGAAATACATGAAAATATGACTGATGGGCTTCAGTTGTGTTTTTTTTAGTGCTTGTACAATTAATTGTTTAGGGCCCGATTCACAAAGTTAAAGTGAAACGAAAGTCTAAATTTACAACTTTCAGTATTCACAAATCACATTTACTACTTGTAAATGCCCTTTGGGAATACTGAAAGTCCTAAAGTTCGCATTCCGGTATTCGCGAAGGGGATTTAGGAGTAGTAAATGCCCTTTGTGAACACCGAAAGTCTTTCAGTTAGACTTTCGTCTAACTTTAACTTTGTGAATCGGGCCCTTAGAGTGTAGACCGATAAAGAAACATATTGGTACCCACTGGCTAGAGGGCCACTACATAAATGATTTGTGAGCAACAATGTTAAAATAGGTCAATGAATTGCTGCATCCACTGCAGAAATCAGCACGTTGCCGGCAGTGCTTAATTTGTAAAGAGTGGGCACTGGTGCCCAAAGAACGGCTCAGGCACCCAGTGGTGCTGGACAATTTTCAGAGTAGGGGTGCTGCAATCAAAATTACATCATTGAAGTCCTAGGGACTGTGAAAAGTCAAAGTTTTGCACAAAGAACAAATGCAGCAAATGAGTCGCGCCTATTCATCAAGAGAGAGGTAAGGTTGCAGTATGTAGCTGGTGGTAAATTATGAAGGATTACACTGTTGAAAATATATTTCTAAAACATGATATGGTAACTCATTATCGTTTACAGACAGCACATTTTTCATGGAATGGGCACTAATTTTGCACACATTGTTACTGATAAAACTATTTAGCCAAAAATAATATGTGGAAATCAGATTTCAGCAAATATTTGTCATTTGAGCATCGCCAAATGAAGTGTCTTGAATTGCTTTTATTCTATTAATATCTTTTCTTGCATCACACTTTCGTGATACCCAAAACGTTTTTCATTTGTGCTTTTCTACCTGCTGACATATTTTGACATATTTGTACAGTTCATTTATAGGCATTTAGATTTTGTTGTGTTAGGGAAAAAACGGCATCCTTCAGCCTTTCCTTTGTCACCAGGAAGACTGCTGTATTATTCACTTTACAAAACCCTCTCACTCTGCAATCAGAGAAAGAAAAGTAAATGCCTGTCTCCACAGAATAGAAGAGTAAGCAGTAATTTGTCAGAAGACATAGTCTGAGGTTTGAACTCTGTCTTTGAACACACAAATGAGACACCATAAAAGCAAAATTTAAAGGCTTTTGGGGCCTTGGGCAAGATCTATTTTTGAGCCTCCTCTCTAGTCGTTCAGGCAGTCCGGAAGTCATGCATTGGCAAATGGACCAGTGTGAAAGGATGTGTGTGTGGTCTGGTTATGTCAAGCCTACCAGACAACACAAGCTATCTTGTTGCAAAAGATCTACTGTGTGTTTACCAGAAATGTTCCTGGGTCATGACAGACCACCTATTGCTTACCATTGTTGGCTTTATTGTCACTTTCATGTGCTTGCTTCTTATTCAATTGCTTTCCTTATCCAAGTTGTGTTTGCCGGCCCCTCTCTTGGAGCATAACCTCTTTGCCATATCTTTAATTTACTTTTGTCCTTTCACTGCTCACTTTTAAGGAACGACGTTTTTTGTTTTTGCATAAGCACTCCCAGAGATTGTGTTTTCCTCTCCCTAGTATGTTTCCATCCACCAAAGATCCGCTCCCCCTGTGCTTAGTGTTGTTGTCTCCCTCGAGCGGTTCCCTCTCACTTGTGTACTTCTCCCTCGCAAAACTGACTCTCCAGTGCTCTGTGTAGCTTTCTCGCTTGTGTGATTCTCCCTGTGTTGCTCACACTTGTGTGCTGCATTATCCACCGACACATTCCTGCTCCTTCCCACACCTGCTCTTCTGTTAACCCCACATCCACTGTCTTTCTTTTTTTTTAAAAAAAATGTTTTTTGGGGGGGGGGGGGGGGGGGGCAGGGGGGTGAGGACCAGGCTGAAAATTGCTACTGGTCTATCCACCTTAAAAAAGGCACTTTTGAGCTACTTCTTTTAAATTGTTTTTATTTACCAATACGTCTCAGATCGGTAAATAAAAAAAATGAATCCTTCATCATTTTGTAAGTGCCCAAGTGTAATGACGCATGCATGTACTTACATAATGACTCAGCCGCTGCGAAAGTGTCAACGTGCCATTTTTTTGTTCATGCTGCATGTCAACTTGCCAATACGTTATAGTATGGACAAAAGGAACAGGCAAAGTCAACAGGTCCCAAGAGCGAGGCCTATTAGCTTTGAATATACTCGTGCTTTTTGGTCCCATCATGGCCCATGGTACCAAAAAAATAAACCCCACTGGATCTTTCAAGTTGGTCCAACTGCCAGACTGCCCTAAAGGTCAGTGCAAAATTGCCCCCCAATTTGGTACAACTTTGACTATATTAGTAATTATCAGCTAATTGAAGGCCTTATAATGTCATACAATACTAAATTATAAGTCAAACTTTCAGACACAGGGGCGGGCAAAAACATCAGAAAGCCAAAGCTGCCCAATGACCACCAGACAAATGGAACTAAAAGAAAGGTGGAACGAGCATTGGTAAAGTAATTTATTTGCTAGGATCTAAACTATTTTTGCTTAGTGGCAGCAATATTTTATGTGGAATTCAGTGTCTAACCAGTCTTTGTATGATAGTTTGCATTGTTACTTCTAGTGTTGTATTTATTCATTATGTGGTACAGAAGCTGTGCTGCTGACATTTCTCCTGTACTTATTTTTGGTGTGGACGCGTGTATTGCTGCTACCCATATTATAACCATGTAGTGTGATGGTGAATCTTGATAGAAAAGTTTCACTATATATATTCTAAAACAATTGGCATTTTCAATGCTTGTCAAAATGATTCTTTAAATTCACAATGCAAATGAAAGTGTGGACTCATAAAATAAGTGAACAGAGTTTACAGTTGGTTTTGAATTTGGGAACTAGCAATTTTCAAAATGGACTAAACCACCAAAAATGTAAACGTTGCAGCCAAGTAGCTCTTTGCCTTATTTGACATCTTCAGTCATACTGACTTTTAGCCAACATCACTTTGCATCAGTAGTGGCTGCTACTGAGCGGGTATGGTGGGGTGGAGAAGGGAAATAAAAAATAAAATAAAAAGAGCCGCCTCCACTCCTCCGATGTTTTCTCCGTGCCGCAACTGGAAGCACACAGCCTCCCCAAATCCCCTGGCCAATGACAACGCTGCAATGCATAAAATGTAATGTGCTGTTCGTTGAAAAATCAGGACTGACTGACTGCATCTCATGTAATTGAGCCATGTACAGCCTTGAAAAAAGGCAACAAAAAAAATTCAGATTGTGATTTTCTGCATTTTTCTTGGAGTAAGCTAAAGACTGAAGAGTAAAGTGGGGAAGCGTTACGAAATGGATTTTCAAATGTCGATATCCAACGAGTAATAGGCAGACATTAACATCCCTCTAAAACAAAGGTGCTTGCTAAAAATACCTGATGAGCCAGAACAACGGAAGCCCTATTTATGCTCAGCAGCTCAGGAAGTCACCTTGCTGCACTGCTTTGCGTGATAGGGAAAGGGCAGAACTGTGCTGTATTTAAGGCAAAACGTGCATTCCTGCCTTTTTCCCTGCGCTGGTGCCCTTTTGGTTGCCTAGCGCCAATGCAAGCAACCTTGCATCTTAGTTAAAGGCAGCCTGCGGTGCAGGCTGGATTTGTTTTCCGGTAGGACGAGCTCCTTCCTGCACAAAAACAATCTTGGGAGGCATATTGCTCTTTTTATGTGGCTGAAGTCCACATAGAAAGTAGAAGAAACGTTGAGAAATTGAGATATTTCTCCTCATTACAACTCCCCTGGGAAGGTCTAAGATTTTGGCACATTCCCAGGTTTACAATCTCTTGTAAATCTGGTAAGAAACCATGGGAGTTACACATGAACACCCATGCAGCGTCCATGGAATGCCTTCACAGGGCAGAGTAATGCAACGCAGGGATTTGTGCTGTGTTGACGTTACTCCATATTTTTAGAGGCACTCAAAGCCATGCAAAGTGGCTTTGCGTGGCTTAAAAAAATCTGTTTTATGGTTTGCGTCGCTCTTGCACCATGTTGCAGGGTGCAAGAGTGGCACAAACAGCCTCTTCTGTTATTGGGCTGTTGAAGAAATAGCAGCTGAATGTGTCTTAAGAAGTACAAATGAAACAAAATACTGCCTCGTGCAGCATAAAGTTCAGTGAGCGTTGCCTGCTGCACCAGCAACACCTCGGTGATAGGCACACTACCTTCCAACATGTGTTGCAGGTGCTGTACTGCAATGGCTTTGGGTTATTTACAGTGCTACTGAGCCACAAGGGTGTAGTGGCATACCTCTTTTTTTAAAAAAAATACAGATATGCATCACATCACTTGCCCAGGATCACAGATCTGTCACAATGAACACAAGCTTACTTTTGCATCAGAAAGGCCTTCTTTTCAAGCTGTACAGATAGTCATTGCATTAAAGTGCATTAATTAATAAACAACTGTTCTGATCTCTAAACGACATACAGTGCCACCATGTGGCAGACTGTCATAAGTACCAGTGATGACAATTAAATGCAGATACAAGCACCAGAAACCACCAGCTCATATTAAGCATTATAACCAGCAATGATATTTAACTACTAGGCCTTACAAAAGATAAACCCCTGTGGTTAAGAAGGCAAAAGGAGAAAGACCCCTACACCTGGTACGTATTGTTTACACAGAAGGCTCTGTATGTGAAGGTGCTGCTGCCAGGACATCAACAACCATATGCTTCCGTGAGCCCATTTCCAGTGAATAGCTCCTTTGCCCTCATTTTTCAATCACAGATGTTTTTCCCAGGTCGGATGAAAAATAACTATTTTGTCACAAATTTGTGGTTTTTAAAATAATAGTTTCATACAGATGAGGGATTGTCACAAAGATGAAACTAAGTTCCAGCAGCCTTGCTAAAAAACAGACAGTACGGACTGATATTGGGCAAGGGTTCGTAGACTCTCAGAGCTTTGAATTGTGTCAGCTGTGCAAACTGTAAAAACGATTCAAGGTGCATGATTTGAGAACCTTTCTAACATTAGAGTAATTGTTACATATTTTATTTGCTCCTAAAAAAGTTACAATTAATTGTCAGCCACTGCCCCGTAAGGACAGTTAAGTGGCTCGCCACCAGTGTATGGGGATAGGAAGATGGTCACTGCGCTGCGGAAAATGGAAGTAGCTGTGGGTCACATTGTACCCTCACAGCAGAAGGAAAAACACATGTATCACACGTGGTGAAAGTGCCCATATCAAATGGACGATTCTTAGGAAAAACGTTTGAGAGAGCAGTGTTTACTCGACTCTTGAATTTTACTGAACATTATGGCTTACTGTAAGAACAACAGTCCGGTTTCAGACCAAACATAGGCACAGAGGCAGCCATTATATCCATTTGGGATGATCTACAACTCGCAGTGGACTAAAACGGATTAGCTTGCTTATTACGTCTGGGTTTATTGGCTGCATTTGACTATGTCCACCCATACACCCTACTGCAAAGACTTCAAAATATCGAAATCCATGAAAATGCTTTAACATGGATAGCTTTTTATCTCACAGAGAGACTGTGTAGCCTACCTATCCCCTTTCACTTCACCTCCTCACACCAACACATTGGTGTTCCTCAAAGGGGTCCATCATATCCCCCTGTTTTTCAACATTTACCTAACCCTCCTTAGCAAATCTAATTAAATCTTACCACGTCACTGGCTTTAACTATGCTGATGACACCCAAATCATTTTAAAATAGATAGCCCAAAGACCTCTACACTTCAAAACTTCATGACTGCCATCTAGCCATAAGCACATGGATGATGAAAAACCATCTAAAGCTCAACACCGCAAAAAAGAGATTATAACAGGCGGACGATGGGAAAGCTACCAGCCTACTGCCATATGGCCTAAGGAACTGATGCCCCTCCAACAACATCAAAAGAAGTTAGAAACTACGGATTCAGACTTATCCTTGGTACCTTATGCTAACAACATCACAAAGAGTGACTTCTACACAATGAAAACACTACGTCGCATCTCCCCATACATTACATATCAACATAAACTGCTAGCCATCCTCATGCTCTCAATCTCCAAGCTTGACTATGCCGATAGCCTATACCTTGGTACACCTGCTTTAATTATACGTAAAATATAACTCATCCAAAATCTCCGCCTTCACCAAAGTGAATACAGGACACCAGTCCTGTGATCACTTCACTGGTTACCTATAACTAGAAGGGCAATCTTCAAGGCACTCTGCAATGTCCTTAAAACCTCCCAAGGAAACGGACTGCTAATTTTACAACTTAAATTCAAGCAATACAAACCATATAGAATACTGTGCTCCAGGCTTACACCACTTATAATCATACTACCTTGGCATAGGAAATCTATAGAGGCACTGCGTCCTCAGTACAAGCTGCCAGTCAGCATCAGAAGCACACAGGACCATATACACCTCCGAAGACAGTTGAAAACTTGGCAATTTCCTAGATAAATGCACCACCTGCATCCAGGAATCAGAACCCAAAAAACAGTAGCGCCCTCAAGCACAGTCCTCAGCCTACAACCCACATGTTGCAAACAACTCTACCAGCGAACTGCTTTCACTATACAGTTAGGCAAAAAAAGGGAGGACCAATGGATTCCATAACATTATATAGTTTTCTACATCCATGCATAACTGTTACGGTCCACTATAATGCCAAAACCATAATACGCAGCAGTCAGCAATAAATTGCAATTTATACCTATTAAATTCACATAATACATATTTGCTATGAGAGTTGTCCATCGCTAGCACTGTACAGCCAAAAACAAAATATTACCAAATGAGCAGTCACGGAATAACTGAAGAGATCTGTCACAGAATAATAGACAGATTTGGAAGACTTTAATTTAGTTGCAGGTCCCAAATATCTATACAATCTGATCACTTGTTTTTACTTCTCACATAAGCACTCAGATATGGGATGATGATAAAAATGCCCATCCAAACAGATCTCTCCACTTCTCTCTCCCTCCAACCATGCCAGCTCAGGACCACAACTATACACAAAATCTCAGATTGGACACCCAGTGCAGTAACCAGCTAAGCAGACTATATCATTATTTAATACCATAAAGGGACCTGCAGAGCTGTTCAAAGCAACCAGCCTACTGAAAACCATAAAAGTGTCTGTCTGTCTCTTACACTTCATCATCCAACACACTGCTGCTCGCTGCTTCCCATAACACCATAATTACACCTCTACGGTCATCATGCATGACATGGAAACACTCTCAACATAGAACCAAAACAAAAACAATATCCTTCCAACCACACACCCTACACGGCGTAGTGTTCTACTCATGTAGGCAAGCGCTTCAGAGCCCCACATAGGGTTAGGAAGTACTATATAAATGCTGCATACAATACAATGATATATTCAAACAACAGCGAGAAACTGGTAAACCGTAAGGGTACTGTGTATGTACACATATAGCTATACGTGGTCCCCAATGGAGTTACTTAACTCTAGTTAAAAGTTATTCAGTTAAACACAAAATTAAAAGTAAGTACTTCATTGAATGGTACATGCAGATGCCTGAAGTGTAATCATATAGAAACAAATTTATTTTCAACAGCTATCCATTATATTGGTATAATCAAAATGATGACGATTAGTAAACAAATACATCAATGAACAACGGCACAGTGACCACTGAGATAAGTGAGCAATGCAAACTAAATAACTAATCTCAATAGTACAGATAACAGGTGGCCATAAAATTCACAGTCATACTATGTAGCCAGTAGAGATCATAGCGTCAACCTTTTGACCCCCCCTGGCATAGTAGCCTAGCAAGGGAGGGCGGCACGAGTTTTTGGCATCTCTCTTACCCACCGTTTTGGAGTGGCAATTGCCAGCACCCCCCTTCCCCCGCTCTTCAATGCGGGGTGGCAATCATAGTAATCTGGCCAGCACACACACCCCCTGCTCTTCAATGCGGGACGGCAAACGAAGGGACTGCCAAGGGTGGCCTGAGAGCTACCTACACTGCTGCCCCAGTGTCAAACTTGGGATGGGGTCATCATTCAAATTTGCAGATGAGGCTTCTGACAAAGGTACCCATTGGAAGAAAAAAAAAACAGTCCAAAAAGAAATACGGTGTCTAGCAACTAATAAGAAGATGCAATAGGAGTCTCTATCGCTGGGGAATCATCTGCATAAATGCCAAAGACAGAGAACAAAAACACAAACAACTAGTCGCTCTACAGAGACTTCAAACTTCTAAATGGTGAGTACGTAGCACTCATATGCAAGCCATTCTCCTCACACTGAATGAGTGAATCCATCTTGTACAGGTGTTTTCCAGAATAAAAGCTACAGAAGCTACATAATAACAAAGAAAAAAGCTGTATAACAACAAAGGACTTACTTTAAATATGATATGTAACTACAAATGTATAATAAATAAATCTAAGATTTGTGAAGTGTTAATTATCAAAAAATAGTTCTTTTTGAGAAGAAAATGATAATGAAAAATACAAACCACATGCCATTTGCGCAAAACTAACAAAGCTGGTAAATAAGAGATAACCCTCACTTTATACATAAAGCAATCAGTAGTATTTGGGTAACATGCACAAAGTGTTGTTTTTTTATTATGAAGAAGATACCGTCTGCAGCCACAAAACAATCCATCTCGGCTGATGAAAATATTATACCTCATGCATTGCAATGCAAGCATTCCCCAAAGGAGGAATGACACAGCAAATGGTAAAAAGTGAGACACGTTTACTAGCCTGAGGCCTGCTATCACTATGCATATATCTATCATGAGTAGTGAATTTTAAGTCAGTGGTATGAATGAAGACCTTACTTCACCACTATGCCTCGCAATGCTTCTAAGCCATCACCCTCTGCCTCATCAACTGTTGCTGGTAAACGTGTCAAGAAAGACCCTCCTTCTCCTTCCAACTCTCCAACATCAATATCTATGGAATTAATTCTGGAAGAAATACGTGCTCTTAAACCTTACATGGAGGAAACAAATATCCGTCTTCAAAGTCTTGAGGATAAATGGTCACATTTAGAACAAAATGTTAATCACTTGGAATGACGAGTTGACTCCGTTCAAGCTGTTACCAACCAAGGGCCTTCTTTACATCTGGAGATTTCACATCTTAAACAACAAGTGGAAAATTTGGAAAATCGTAACAAGCGTAATAATTTACGCATTTATGGCCTTGCGGAAAATCTTGAAGGCTCAGATCCTCTTTCCTTTTTTCAGTCATTTCTACCACAGCTTCTGGGTTTTCCCGAGAGTCCAAAATTGAATATTCAAAGAGCTCATCGTTTGGGATAAAATCTACGATCATCATCTTCTTCAACCAAACCAAGAGGCGTTATTTTATATTTTTTGGAATATACCGATTTGCTTAAGGTCTTACAAGCTGCCAAACATAAAGGAAAAATATCCTGGCAAGGATTCAACCTCTTCTTCGCTCAGGACTATGCCAAAGCGATAGCAGACCGACGGAAATTCTTTTTGGACATGAGACCTGCTCTTCAAAGTTTGAACACTAGATATGGTCTGTTCCATCCTTGCCTTATGAAGGTGACTTATAACAATAAAACCAACACTTATAAGGATCCTGCTCGCCTACAACGTTTCTTGGATACTTGCAGAGAAGAAACCATGGATGTTCCTGGTTCATCGATGATATGACTGTTCCCTTGTTGTTTGTTATTATCTGCACTCTATTTATATTGTTGTACTTTTTGATGTGTTGTTTTACTGTATCTCTTATAACCATTTTCTTTTCTACTGTCAGGTGCGGTTTATCGTGGTCTTCTGATATGTGACCCCTTTTCCCGCCTGGATGACGTTTCCTTTTCCCGTCTTCATCCTGGAGTTCCCCGCTTGATTTTGCCGTCTTACTTATGTGGCTACACCATCCCCATGTTCATTATATGTTTGTGGTATGTCTTCTTGTTTTTCTTTTATTTTCTCTTTGTTCTGTCCTTTTTCATAGTATCTCTCCTATCACTTTTTTCTTATTTGTTCAGCTTTTTCATTGATTCATACATATTTTAAATTCTTCCTTCTATTCCTCTTTCTTTTTCTGCTCCTCTTCTTGGTCTCCCTTTTTCCTTTTCATTATTGCTCATTTCTTGCTCTTTTGTAGATATTTTTCCTACTTTTTATCATTTTTTATCTATTATGTTGCTCTATTGGGTTCCTCTTGCTGTGGAGTTTATCATATTGTATTATTATATTTTGCTAATTGCAGTTTTTTATTTCAAGCTTTCTTAACTGTTTTGTACACTTAGATACCGTTAAAAGTTATATCTTGGAATGTTAAAGGTTTGGGATCTCCCATTAAACGTCAACGGGTTTTATCACACATTGCTGAGTTGAAAGGTGATATAGTTTTATTGCAAGAAATTCATGTGACAAGTAAAGAGATATCCAAACTTCAGCAGCAATGGGTGGGTCATGTTTTTGCATCCCCTGGTTCTGGGAAAAGAAATTGGGTAGCTATTCTTTGTCATAAACGTTTGGATATCCAACTTATACATCAAGACACTGATTCTGAAGGTAGATGGGTTTCAGTTTCATTAATAGTCAATAAATTCCTTTGACCATTTTTAATTTATATGCACCCACTAATCCTGATAAGCTTTTTGGCATCAGATTTTATCCAAATTAATGACATATGCTGATGATTATCTAATACTTGGTGGAGATTTTAACATGGTTGTTGATCCCTTTATAGCTAGACTTTCTAATTCTAAATTCACTCCCTCTCTCTCAATTCACATCAACTATAGCTAAAGATCCCTCGTTGATGCTTGGAGATTATGTCACCCCACTCTCCAAGAATACACTAATTTCTCTCCGGTTCATTCCTCTCAATCTCGTATAGACTATTTATTTTTTTCTAAAGCTCTTACCCAACATATTTCCCATTCTGACATAGGCTCTATATTAATTTCTGATCACGCTCCTGTTTCCTTAAATCTAGATTTACTCCCTCCCATTGAAGGAACTAAGAGATGGAGATTTAATAACTCCCTTCTATTGGACCCTAAGTTTACAAACGCTTTTCAGAAATTTGCAGACACTTTTTTTTATAGAAAATGAATCTCCTCATTCTTCTCAACTTATTTGGGACACTTTTAAAGCTTCATCTAGAGACTTCATTATTTTATTTGTAGCCCAGAAACTGAGATCTTCCTCTCAAACCATACATTTGCTTAATTCGCGTATTAATCAATTGGAGCATTCCTATTGTTCTACAAAGGCCCAATCTGATTTGAATGAACTTATCAAGGCCAAATTTAATTTCAATAAACTTTCAACTGAATCCGCTAACCTATATCTACTTAGATCTAATGCCAAATATTATAGTGCACAAAATAAAGCTGCCAAACTTCTTGCCAAATATCTCAAGATTAAAAAAGAGCGCACTAAAATTGAATACATTTTAACTTCGGGCAAAACTACAGGTCATAAGAATGAGGAAATTCTTTTGGAATTTACAAACTTTTATCAAAACCTCTATACTCCTGAATCTCCTCCTCAAAAGACTAATAGTCTTCTTTTATCCTCTATTCCTCCACCTTCATCACTTGATGTGGACTTCTCTTCCTTAGAGGATGATATTCAAATCAAGGACATTCTTACTATTAATCTATTAAAAAAGGGAAAGCTCCAGGACCTGATGGTTTCACCATCAAGTTCTACGCACATTTCTCCAGGCTCCCTCTTCCCAAATTACACCAATTATATTTATATTTTATCTCAGCTATGAAATCAGAAGGATCCTTTCAGGAAGCTTTAATTTGTCTTCTCCCTAAAGAACATAAAGATCACACATTGTGTAAAAACTATAGACCCATTTCTTTAATTTGGATTATAAAATATTTGCAAAAATTCTTGCTCTTCGTTTGGATTGTATATTGCCCCAAATGATTGGAAAAGAACAATGTGGCTTCATCAAGGGTCGGCATTTGTCGGATAATACCTGAATGTTTTTTAATGTCTTAAGTAAATCTAACTCTTATAAAAAATCGTTAGCAGCAATTTCACTAGACGCCAAAAAAGCGTTTGATAGAGTCAGTTAGCCTTTTATTTTCTCAACACTTACTTGGTTTGGTTTTGGTCCTAAATTTATCAATTATGTCTCTTTGCTTTATTCCTCTCCCAGGTCTTTTATTCTAGCTAACAGACTTGTATCTCCCTCATTTCCTCTTCATAGAGGGGTTCAACAAGGTTGCTCATTATCGCCTCTTTTTTTATCCTAGCCCTAGAACCTATTTTAATAAAAATTCGATTGAATACAGACATCACCGGTTTCTCGTATGGTGTCAATCAGTTGAAACTCTCGGTATATGCAGATGACATCTTATTATTTATTTTAAACCCACACATTTCCTTGCCAGCTTTTCTATTGGAGGTTAATATTTTTGCTTTTGTTTCAGGTTATAAACTTAATGCTGACAAATGCAAAATTCTTCCACTAAAAAAACTGTTTTCATGCCGATTTTTCATCTTCTTCTTTCCATTGGAATTCAATTAAAATTAAATATCATTGGCTATGGTTCACTCCTTCCATTAAAGATACGGTTGCTTTAAATCTAAAACAATTACAATCAACTTTAACCACTTCCACATCACGTTGGCACCCTTTATTTTTATCCTGGTGGGGTAGACACTACCCTGTGTTGCAGGTGCCGTGAGGGGAACGGCTGCACTTTGCCCTTAAGCGGAGCCGTGAGGTGAACGGCGGCACCGCTTTCAACGTTGCCGTGAGGGTAACGGCTTGCTGACCTGCGGACTACATCCCCAAGAAGGCCTCACAGTTTCATGGCATCACTGGAGGGCGTCAGGAGCCCTTAAAGCATCGCTGGGGCTAACGCAGCGCGGGACGCGTTTACCTGTGTTGCAGGCGCCGTGAGGGGAACGGCTGCACTTTGCCCTTAAGCGGAGCCGTGAGGTGAACGGCGGCACCGCTTTCAACGTTGCCGTGAGGGGAACGGCTTGCTGACCTGCGGACTACATCCCCCAGAAGACCTCACAGTTTCACGGCGTCACTGGAGGGCATCAGGAGCCCTTAAAGCATCGCGGGGGCTAACGCAGCGCGGGACGCACTTACCTGTGTTGCAGGCGCCATGAGGGGAACTGCTGCACTTTGCCCTTAAGCGGAGCCGTGAGGTGAACGGCGGCACCGCTTTCAATGTTGCCGTGAAGGGAACGGCTTGCTGACCTGCGGACTACATCCCCCAGAAGGCCTCACAGTTTCACGGCATCACTGGAGGGTGTCAGGAGCCCTTAAAGCATCGCGGGGGCTAACGCAGCGCGGGACGCGCTTACCTGTGTTGCAGGCGCCGTGAGGGGAACGGCTGCACTTTGCCCTTAAGCGGAGCCGTGAGGTGAACGACGGCACCGCTTTCAACATTGCCGTGAGGGGAACGGCTTGCTGACCTGCGGACTACATCCCCCAGAAGGCCTCACAGTTTCACGGCATCACTGGAGGGAGTCAGGAGCCCTTAAAGCATCGCGGGGGCTAACGCAGTGCGGGACGCGCCCGGGCAAAGCCCGGGCCAAGGGCGGGCCTGCCCGCGCCCCTCAGAGGCCGGAGGAGGCCGGGTCGGGCCACCCCCCTAACGCTCTACAATGGGTAAGCGCAAACAAGCAGCATCACTGGAGGGGAGCGGGAAGAAAGCGAAGGTCCCCAGAAAATCGGACTGTATAATTTCATACTTGTCTTCTGCTGTGGGGGTGTTATCTAAAGAAATCGCTAACGCAGAACAGGAACTTGGCCTGGTACCCCCTATTTTGCTCTGTGATCCTAGCGATCCTAGTGACTGTGTGGTTGTACCCAGTATCCCTCTGGATCCATTAGTGGTTGTCTCCAATCCACCCACAGTAAGGGATCCTGTTACTTTTACCGAGGGAGTGGTAGATCAACTAGAGCAACAGGCCCATGGCACTGCAGGAGCCACGAGGAACTGTAAGAAGAAGAGTTCGAAACGGCCCAAACCCCCAAAAGCTGTGTTGACTTCTGAGGGGCAATTAGGGACCCCTACGGTGGACCTGTTAGAAAACTTAGTTTCCTCACGATTGGAACCTTTATTGGTGGGCATCGCTAAAGATATTGTTGAGACTCTGAATGCCTGCGTGGCCGACCTGCTTAAAAAATGCTCTAGTTTGGTAGCCTCCATTAAAGAGCTTAGTTTACATCAAGTGGGGGCTAGTCAGGCTATGTATAGCCAACCTAGGTCAGAGAGGGGCACGGGAGTTTCTTCTGGGCCAATGATTCAATCACGCTCCCCAAGGTCGGGTAACACCCCTGGTAGGGAGCTGAGCTTGGACCCTCCTCCTCCCATTGTACAGCCGCTATTAGCCAACCATACCTATAGTAATATGCCGTGTGTGGCCAGCAATGTTGTTCCCCAGCCCGTAGGCCGGAGCTTGAAACAGGATAGGGGTAGCCAGGCTATACTTGACCTTCCCCCGGAATCAGCTCCCTTGGTGGCTGTTTTTGTCGGGGTACCCCCACTCCGTGAGGGTGTGATGGAACCTACGCATGACCTATTGAGGTTAACTAGATCTTGGTGCACAGCCTTTAGCTGTGGCGGCTTGGATATTTCCCCTAATATCATTATGGCTAGAAGGGTGGGGTGGGTTGGGCAACGACCGAAGCGGCTGGTGGGTGATTGTGTAATTGTTAATTTCAATAGACCAAATATTGTAGATAGATTGTTTTGGGATGGGTCTAAGGTAAGGCAGGGGGGAATGAGAGCAGTCCCCCTAGGGTTTTTCTACCCACCTGCTTTCAAACCTTTTTCCAGTTTACACAGTCATCGGGTTGAAGCCCGTAATGTTAAATACACTCCCCCCCCCACCATTGAAGCACTATCCTCTGTCTAGATTGCCTTATTCGGCGGGGCGTCAAAACTCTGGGGTACCACTAATGCCTGGAGTTCGTCAGCCTCCTAATAATGTTTTGCTGCCACATCCCTCTAATTTGATTCTGAATAATTATTATTCCCCACTGTCAGACTTGGCAGATAATGATTGACTGACAGATTCGGCTCAGATAGCTGATCCTCGTATTGACAATTCTGATGGTGGGGCTAGTTGTAAACTAATTAGCTGAAATGTGGCTGGGTCCAGTTCTAAAAGAGCGGACCCATCCTGGCTCAATTTCTTAGGCAACCATGATATTATTGCCATGCAGGAAACTTGGGACCCTTCTAGTAACTTTTGTCTGGATGGTTATTCTAGTTTTGTGGTTCCGGCAGTCATGGGTGGGGCTGGACGTGCCAAAGGCGGTTTAATGTTTCTTTTTTCACTTCATTTGGTGGGCACTTTCACCCGTTTGGCCTCTGGGTCAAACAATTTCCTCTGTGTTGAATGGCTTGTTTCCCACACCCTGAAAATTGTATTAATTAATTTTTATAATGCAAGAGACGGCGTTGACCTTACTCAATATGTGGTCGCCTTGCAATCTTTTATGCTAGATTACAGTCAAAAACAAAACACCGGTTTCGAGATCGTCCTTATGGGCGATTTTAATATTTATCCTTGTGTTGGTGAGTGTTATGTGAGGCCCCATGAAGCCCATGAGGGGCCTGTAGGCGCTGTGGCTCCTCATTTTGAGCACACAAAGCAGGGGGAGGCCCTTGAGGTTTTCCTTGCCACCACCAACATTTTTGAGTCTAATCTTATAGAGGCTGGGGGTAGGGCTATTACGTTTAAAGGTTCTACCTTGGGCTCAGTAATAGATTATATTTTTTTGTCCTCTGGTGTTTTAGCTAGGGTTTTAGCCCACACAGTTGTTCCATCTGCCCATAGTGATCATAACCCGGTATTTATGGAGTTGGTTTTGCCGAAGAGCCTGGGTGGTTTGCGCCCTGCTTGTCAAAGAGATCTTCCCCTCATTGTGAAAGATCAGGGTCGTAGGGTCAAATGGGCCAAGGTGGCCCCTGCATCCTTTTTGGAGGAGCTTTGCGCTAAAATGGATGGGCCCTGGGCCACCTGTCTGAATGATCACTCGACTCCAGAGGAGGTGGTAGGGGCCTTCGAGGCTATTTGCTCACAGATCTCCAGGGATTTGACTTCCACCAATACTCGCCGAGGTAGTAACCCCCCTAGATGGTTTGATGGGAGCTGCTCTAGGGCCCATAGGTTTTTGTTTGAGGCGTTAAAAAAGAGCCCTAGGGATGGGGGGCAATTTCACATGCGAGAAGGGCCTATAAAGAGGCAATTGCCAAAAGGAAAAAGGCAATAAAATTAGAAGCTTGGGACAACCTTTTATCTATCGATGTCCTTCGGGACAGTGGAAAGTTCTGGGCTACAATTAATAATCCTTTTTTTATCGGATATCGAGGGCACCACCCAGGACTGTGTTATTCAGGATGAGCTATGGTACGACCACTTTAGTAAAATCTACGGGGCATGTGGCCTTTAGTCCCGCTAGTAGCACCACCCCTTTAGCACTCCATTCCATGCCCTGTTTATTTTTTGAGCAGCTGGATGTGGAGAGAGCCATTAAGGATTCTGCTAGTAACAAGGCGCCGGGCCCTGACGGAGTGCCAGCAGACCTATATGGCTTCTCTCCTAGTCTATGGGCAAAGATTTTAGTTAATGTTTTTAACGCTGTTTCGAGCTACAGGTTCCCTGCTTCGTGGGCTACTGCACTAATTATACCAATCTTTAAAAAGGGCCAACGTGATGATCCCTCCTGCTATAGACCCATTTCCCTGTTAGACTCTGCGGTTAAGATATTGGGCAGGGTCTTACTCGTTAAACTCAGGGATGCTCTAGATAGTCGGGGCATTCTATCTAACCTCCAATATGGGTTTAGAGCAAATAGGGGGACTCTGGATCAATGTCTAAATCTTCAGCTTTTAATTAGTAAATATACGGTGGCGAAGGACGGGTCCCTTTTTATGGCTTTCATGGACCTGTCCTCTGCCTTCGATTTAGTGAATCGGTCCAAGCTATGGTCCATCATGCTGGAATTAGGTATTGACCCTCCTTTAGTAAGTTTTCTTGCAGCACTGGATCAGGACCTCTCTGCATCAGTGAGGGTCACTCAGGATGGGAAATGCACTAAGCACTTTAAGTCAGAGAGAGGGGTGAGGCAGGGGTGCATCCTTGCCCCACTCCTCTTTACTATCTATATTAACGGCCTGGAAGGGTCTCTGGGGGTCCCGAGAGCGGATGTGCTGCGTTTGGGGGAACTGGTTGTACCAGTTCTTCTGTACGCGGACGACGCTGTCCTGTTGGCTCGCACTGCTGTGGGGCTCCAGAGATTGTTGGATGCCTTTGGTACCTTTATGGCTGCTCTAGATCTTAAGGTGAATATAAAGAAATCCCATTTTATGGTGGTGGGGAAACAGAGTAAAAAGTCTAACTCTAGATCTTTATTTTGTAATGGGGAAGAGATTACCAGGGTAAAGGTTTTTTGCTATTTGGGAGTTCTTTTCAATGAGAATGGCTCCTGGGTCCCGCAAATCAAGCTTAAACGTAACTCTGTAGCCAGGTCTACCTCAGCACTGCTGAGTTTTGCTAAGAAGCTGGGGGCAAGACCAATGAAGGTCCAGCTGAAAGTTTATACCTCAAAAAGCCTGGCTATTGCCTCCTATGGCGCGGCTCTGTGGGGTTATGTTACGCAGGATATGATCCAAGTAGTGGAAAATAGATTCCTGCGACATTTGCTTTCAGTTCCCCAATCAACCCCTGTTTTTTCCATTCATGCGGAGGTTGGTTTAGGTTATGTTACAGATAAACTGAAGATGGCCCCATTGTTATTCTGGGTGAAAACCTGGTTAAACCAGGAAATCACTCTCAACCATCGGATCCTGAATGACATTCTAGCCTTAGATTATGCTAAAAGAATACCCAGGCTGGAGTATGTCAGAGCGGCGTTCTCTCGCATTGGGCGCCCTGAGCTTTTTTCGTCCCCATCACTTATAGTCAAGGCAGTAATTGCTTGGATTAAGCAGTCTTTTTTAGATAGGGTCACATTGGATCGCGAGGAGAGTGATCTTTTAAAACCTAGTGTGAGAGCGCATTTTTTGCTTCTCTTATCTCCTTCGTTGGAACCCTATTTAAGTATTGTTTCCAATCCATTTCATAGATTTTTATTGCTGAGATTTAGATTTAATTTGATCCACTACTCACTTCGTTTTTATCCGTCCTGGGGTAGGCCCGAATGTAGCATGCCATGCCATTGTGATGATTTTTCATCCCAAGATACTTTGCATTTTATTATGATTTGCGAGTTCTACACTATAAGCCGTAAAAAATATCTGCTCCCAATTTTGAAGGAAGCTGGCTTCTTACAAGTTAGACCTGCACTGTTATTTCTCCAACAGCTGAGTAGTACTCGTATCATATTTAGTGTGGCAAATTTCTTGGTGGCAGCTATGCGCTGCAAAGCGAAAACTTTACCCAACCTGTGCAATCAATGAGCAAGTTTTAATGTATGCTTTTTATGTATGTTTGTATGTTGCTTTCATTTCTGTGGACGTATTGTAATTACATTGGCACAGTATATGTCCTGGATTGCTCTTTTTGTATGAATTTTGTACTTTTATGATTTTAATTATTCGAATAAAGTGTTTTGACTGACTAGACACTATAAAAATGATGCTTCTTCCAGTAATATTGTTTAATTTGTCTAATATTCCGATTAATATCGCTAAATCTTTTTATAAAAGCATCTATAGTACTCTTTCAAAATTTGTATGGCATAATAAAAAAACTAGAATGTCTCTCTGTAAACTTAAAAAGCCTAAACAAATGGGTGGAGTTAATTTTCCGGATTTTCATTCCTATCACACCTCTTTTTTTCTTAAACAGTCTTCCTTTTTATTATCTGATAATGGAAAAGATTCTAATCTTTACCCTTTGTGGGTCGATATTGAAAAATTCTCTTTTCATCCTTTTTCCTTTGAAGAATATCTTTCTCTTTCTCATGCTCCATTATCGCTCTCTCTTCCTATCCTTAAAAATGCTCGTAAAATCTTCCAACCACTTTTCTCATTAACTCAAGATGATCGTACAAGATTTTTAAATTCATCAATTTGGTATAATAAACATTTCAAACTTAACAATAGGTTTATTTTCTGGAAAGACTGGTTATCTCACTGCCTTAAATGGACTCACCAGCTTTTTCAGAATGGTATATGTATTCCCTTTTCAATAATGCAATCCCGCTTTTCTCTTCCCTCTTCATATCAATCAAATATATGTCTTTAATTGCAGTTGCTCAACTCTCTTAAGACTCGTTAGTTTCTTATCATGCACCTTCATCTTCATCTCCTATCACAAGATCGTTTTTATGTAACTTCCAGTCCACATCTCAAATTTATAAAAATGTAATGGATGTTCCCGTTACTTGTGATAAATCAGCTGTGGAATTTAGTTGGTAATCTGATTTGGGAGAATCTTTTCCTATTCCAATATGGAATATAATCTGGACTAAAATACGGAAGTCTTCTAGAGTAGCAAATACTACTCAAACTTTATTTTTTATTTACAATAGGCTTTTGATTACTCCAGCTAAACTACATAATATTGCTCCCACTATCACTTCTACCTGTTGGACTTGTACAGCCTCATCAGCTGATCTTAAACATACGTTATTTCAATGTCCAGTCATTCATACCTTTTGGGACCGAGTGTGGCAACAAATTAATACTATTTGTCACACTTATATTCCTTTCTCTCTTTCACATATTTTTCTAGGTAGCATTTCCGAAGTCTGGTCCTCTCCTGTTGCAGATTTTCGTATTATTGATTTACTCATAGCTGTTGAATTTCAACAAATCACTAAGTCATGGAAAGATACCTCTGCTGTATCCTTTCAGGCATGGTGGTATGGCGTATGCTACAACCATAGATTAGATAGAGCCTATGTACACCCAATCACCCTTGCTATTAAGAGAGACATACTCTGGTTACCTGTTACTGATTTCTTAAATGTAACAGCTAAAATGGCAACTTCACATAACCCTTTCACTGAAGAAGTGTGTAAACCTTCTTGACTTTATAGTTACTGCTGTTTTGAATACGTTTATCCTGTGGTTATAGAATATTTGAATATACTAGGAATTTTTATGTATAATTGCTTTGTTTGTTGCTTATAATATTTAACATGGAGTTTACATTCCTTCCACCTTTTCTATCTTTCTGTCCTCCTCTCTTTTCTCCCTTTCCTTTCGTTTTTCCCTTTCTTTTTACTTTCTCCCTATAAGAATTAGTATTATTATTCTATACTTATGTAATATGCTTTTGATTATTGTATTGTGTTTTATCTTTGCGGCAATAAAATCCTTTAAACTTAAAAAAAGTCTTTGCCAATGTCATCTTCCTCAAAGAAGGGCCACTAAGAAATTCCACATTTATTACTATTGTCATTTACAACCACACTGTTCATCAAACACATTTCAATAGTAGATTTTGACGCCACTTTGATGTACTGGAATTGGGAACACCAGATATAGTCCAGTTCTGGGTGTTTATCTTATCCTTTTGTGACAGAACTGGTCAGTCAGGGATTGTATGCAGACTGCTGTAGGATGAAGCGTATCCTTCCTGGCCTTTGGTTAAGATTGGGGGAGAGGGAGGGTCAAAAGAAAAAAGCCCCCCCCACCTACTGGGCAAAGCTATGGGGACCGGAACTGAACATTTCTCCAAAGTCCCTATGGCAGGTGCGTAAGATATTTGTTTATGAGGGAGTCTTCGTATTCAGCTCTCCTGTTATGATGTTGGTTTTGTGTTCAATATTTCAAATGTTCAGGAGCATCAGAACTTTAAAAAAAGCATGTGGATAAGTTTCCTCGGAAAATATCTTGCCACACCAATGATATCCTATTAGACTGGTGTAACATGATCCATTGATGATAGACCAAACATTTATTTTGTTGTCTCTACACTGACCTGTGAGCATCTTCCTGATCAGATGTGAAGAATACACAATGGCTACTCTCCAAAAAAAGACAGCGAGATTCCAGCCTATCAGTTCTAGTAATTTTGAAGAACATTAGAAAAAATCAGCAAATCAGATAGCTTCTTTGTTTTTTAATGTTCCCAATGTTCTCAATCAGGTTATCTAATGTATCTGTATGTCATGCATGTGGATTGTATTACTACATATTTGGGCTTTTCTAACAAATGCCTGAATCAAAATTTACTAATCCTGGAAAATGCACTGAATGAGTCTGAGTAGTGTTTGATTTCTAAAAGTGGTAGCTTTTTGTTTAGCTGTTTGTGAGTTTTTGCATGTTTTGTTTGTTATTTAAATTTCCAGTATAACGTTTCAATCCATGTTTTTGGACCCTAATCAAAACTTTGGCTTCCTAGAATAAACTTGACCAAATGTGTCATTATCAATACCAGTCTCTTTTATCTCTTTTTGTGCACTATTTTGTGTAGATTGGATGGGGACGTGGCTGGTGGGGGTCCATATTTAATAGCAATGCTAGCAGAAGTCTTCACATGGAATATTGTGTCAACCTAGAGGAGTGAATCCTGCATCTGTAATAATTATAGATGTATTCACTACAAAAAATGTATGTTAATGAACCAAAAAAACACTGAAAATCTTACAACTAAGAAAGTGCTGTTTAGAGACTAATATTGGAACTGGCTAAATAATATGCAACCCTCCCCCCTAAACAAAACAGCAGTTATGGAAACATTGTTTTTGCGAACCAAATAGTAAAAATCTATAAAATTCCCAGGGCTACAAAAACATAGCTCCCCTTCCCCGTTCACTGATTATGATATATATGACATCTCAAGGGGAATAATCACTTACATTTCTGGTGATATATATATATATATATATATATATATATATATATATATATATATATATATATATTCCAAAATCCACAGCTGGGCGATGGCAGTTCCTTCCCCACCGTTTCAACAGCATACGAGGACACGGACTGCGAATATGTGCAAATTCTTTGTTTATTGTTTGTAAAATGCCGCCATAACGTTTCGGCTCCTCCGAGCCTTGATCACATGACAATGTGACATTGGCAATCCACAGTTTTTAAAGTGACAGTGCTTGTTTTAAAATCAATCATGTGACAGAACCAGTAATAGATATAGTAGACATAGTATGGCACTGAAATGTCCTCAACACTTATAAGTGCATGATCAACCTGATATTTTCTAAGTACGTTATGGTCCGCTTCAATATTTATCCAAATATTAAAATATTGTTAATAAATATGTGCAAATTTCGCAAGTGTGTAAAAGCAACAGTAATTGTGCCTGGAATGCATTGTGGATATGCGCATATTATGATAACAATGTAGACCATATATATTTTTGCTAAATTGCATATTTTGCTAGATTAGACTCCTCACTGAATAAAAGTACATAATTCGTGGTGTCATGAACATTAAGGGATCCATCAGTGCAACCATAATACAAATGACGTTAATATGCAGCATATCATACTTAATAATATACATTGCGTTAAATTGTGATCATAAATTATAACGAGCGGTACCATCGCTTATGGTCATTTAGTAATCATACACATCTTATGCACTCTATATAGGTCCAATTGTACTAAAAGTACCTGTGTCAGGGATGAAGTGTGAGGATAGTGTGCCCTTCATCTTGGTTTTCAATTCTGAATTATGCTGCCACCTATAGGTCAGTCACGATTACATAACGACACGGTATGCTGAATCAACTACATGTTTTCAATTTTCAATTAATTATTATATATTAATATATATATTAGATATAGATATAGATATATATAGATATGTATAGATATATATATATATATATATAGATAATATCAATCAAAAGGGTGCTGTAGCATTGACCACTAATAGTTCTTCTTTCACTCTTATATAGTAGCCATGAAGTGTAAATGAACAGAGGTATTCATGAAGGTAATATAGAGATGAAGCACTGGTGAACATTATGAGATTTCCCCATGGATATTTTATTTATAAAAGCCAGACTACATGTATTGAATTGTGTAACCTGTGACCGATTGTAACTGAAGTCGCCTGCCAATGAATATCTGCTGTATGACTGTCGAATTGGTTTAATAAAAAGAATTACAAAAAAATAAATAAAAGCCAGACTAGAGTATCGCCGAAAGTTACAAATGCTCCCAGGATTGTTCTAAATTTCAGAAGCCAAGACTCAATGCCACCGTTGTTTACTAGATCTCATCCTCTTTGTTTAAATAGAAAAGCATGCTGGCAGTAGCATGGACTATTACTAGATGGTCTAAAAGACATTAACAAATAATAACGGGAAATTAGATTACATGATATAAAGATCGATTGAAAGTGGGGTCTGATGTACATAGATTACATTTGCAAAAAGGGTTTTCAAATTGTGCGAATGCAATCTGATTTTGCAACCGACCATGTACAAGTAGGCCCTCCTCGCCTCAGTTTTCTATGACAAAGTTGCATGCAATCGGTGTTGCTGTGGGTGTTTCCATGCAACACCCATTGCTTTTTGACATTGGCGCGGAGATACAAGGATTTGTAGATCTGAGGCAAGACCAAAGACTAACGCCTTTGACAAGGAGGCGTTAGAGTGGTGCAACAAGGTGAAAAACTTTTATTGCGCCTGGTTTCTTGCTCTTTTTATACTTGTGCTGAATTCTGCAGCCCACATAGAAGGAGCAAAACACCATTAATGATTGTTTTTGTGCTGGAAGGTGTCCCTTCCTGCTCAAATGCAATCATCCCTGCAATGCAGGCACCCATGTACCAATGGTGCATGGGTACCTGCGCTGGTGCTAGGCTGCTTTTTTAGTGCCGTCACAAGGGAAAACACAGGGGTGTGCCAGATTCTTGTAACTACTGCACATCTCTGTGTCTTTGAAATGACATAGGGTGACGCAGCTGAATTGCTTGCAGCGCTGCGATGCATCATTTCTTTGACTATGGCTATGTCCTGCAGTTGGTATCCCTATCGAAAAGCCAGCTTGGCCTGAATTGTGCCTTTACGTCACACACTATGCCCGGTTCCATACATCAAATGCACTCTGTGCACAACTCAGCACTGAGGGTACCTAACCTATAGGTAAAACTATGAACACGCTCTTGCAGTGATTTGAGATGAGAAGCAGGCAGTAATGTATGAGGCTCTTTCAATTATGTCTCACCCAGGATAGGCATTTGGTGCTGTTCCTTTGTTTTGATGTTATTATTGTGATAATGCATTTTATTGGGAATCATTCATGTGAGCATGCAATGGACCCAGGCTTCTAGGTCATGGAAAGCGCCACTGTGCTTTTTTCCCCCGAATAATTAATGTTTTGCAACATTTGCCACAGAATCCATTATCTGTTGCATAATCTGCAAATTTTCATAACATTTTTTTTTCTAACTCAGCAGATCAAAAGTTACTAAACACGTGGGGACATGCGCATGGTTGCAGGCCCTTCACAAAGGTTTACTGGTCAACTTTAAGCTCCTTATTTCTGTATTTGTTTGTTAAACTGATACTAATGGGGTGAACTCTTTACCCAGACATTATAGCCTTGTGTAAAAATCACAAATTAATCAAGTGATACTATCAAAAATGTACAGCATTATGCCGTATAATTTACCTTTTCTTGCCACATAATTTAATCATATCCTGACGCACAATTTGGCGCTCCCCTGTCGTATAATTCCAGTGCCCGTGGTCATAGTGCTAGCGAGGGGAGGCAGTCTTTTTGTAAATAGAAGCAGACTGTGTGAGAAAAACCCTAAGAATATATAAATATTGATGAAGCAGTATAAAATTCCTTTGGCTGAATGAATACGGACAGCACATTGGACAGATGTGAATGGAGTGAATGATGACTCAATGATCTGTCTGAGCTTGGCAATCATGAGTTACCATGTATAAAAATAGTAGGAGTATCAATATAGCCAGGTATAAATCCTTCAGTATGGGCAACATTTCTTCAAAGAAGGTTAGGTGCCAGTTCCATCCTAATTACAACTCCAGAGTTGACCTACTTGGAATGTGATGCTAAAGAAATAGCGATGGGCTAAGCTATTAGGGGGCATATGTATCAACATCTCCATTTGCGATTCTCAAATAGCGATTTTTAAAGAATCGCTATTTGAGAATTGCAAAACAAGATGTATTTAAAAAATCGCAAAACTTTTGCGATTTCTTAAAATTCCTTAATTGCGATTAGCAAATTGCGAAATCGCAATTAAGGAATACCTTCCCATTCATTCCTATGGGCCAGGAGACCCATAGGAATGAATGGGAAGTAATTCTCAAATTGCGAATCGCAATTTGCTAATCGCAATTTGAGAATAATTTCAAAGGTGCAAGGGTGTCAAGATGACACCCTGATACACCCCTGAAATTAGCATGTGTGGTCATATGGCGCACATACATGCCCTAAGGGCATGTATGTGCGTCACGTGGCACTTTGTAAAATTACAAAACGTGCATTTTTAAAAGAAATTGCAAATTAACACCAACTAGTAGTTGGTGGTAATTTGCGATTTCTTAAGGATTAATCGCAATCCTTTGGTGAGTGTTACATTTCATTTAAGAAATCGCAATTTGCGATTTCTTAAATGCTTACGCAAACTTAAGAAATCGCTAAATTAGCGATTCCTTAATTTTGCGGTGGGAATTTGCCTAATACATCCCGTTTTGCGAATTTTTAATCGCAAACGCTGTATTTTGCGAATCGCAGCGTTTGCGATTAAAAATTCGCTTGATACATATGCCCCTAGATTAATTGTTGCAAAAAGGAACCCGCTCAATTGAATATTTAAGGAATGTTATCTGGAAATGTACTACCAGGCTTGTGGAAGTCTGTGATTCTGCGGGTGAAAGGTTTTCTGCATAATTACAGATACTGCACATACCACATAATTTGCAGTCTACTGCAGCATTTGCAGGTGTCAACAAAAATATACTTTATTCCTACCTCAGACTGATTAAAAGTTACCAAAATGTGTGCCAGTTGCTGATTGCTGTATGCAGAAGTAAAACTGGTACTAAAGAGGTTCCAAAGAAGTGAAACTTTTGCCGAAGGTGTTTTAAAGTATACTACAATATCAAAATAGGGTAATAATAATGCCACTTAATGTACTGCATTATGGCACATACATTTGTTTTTTTGTCACATAATTAGTCTACTCTGCAGCATTATCTAGTTTTGCAAAGATCTTTTTCTCTCTCTCCTTTTCTATTCTCCCTCTCTGATCGCTTTCTCTTTACTCACCCCACACACTCTTTCCCTCTCTCTCTCTTCATACCTCTCCTTGCCTGCTGCAAGTAACCTTGAGGGGCTGTGTCTGGGGTTTCAAAACCACCCCCAAGGACTGATAACGAGCAAGTCTACCCTTAACCCATGTTAAAGAATAAAAATGTGTTGCCAGAGATAGCAGAGCTAGTTGCTGGTTTACTCTTTTTAACCCCTTGCATGCCCGCCCCTTTCCCCGCCCAGTGCCGCGCCTTTCATTAGCGGGCGGAGTTCATGACGAGCTGGACTCGTCATGGGCACAGCGCCACCGCAGCCCATGACGAGTCCAGCTCGTCATGGGCACTGAAGGGGTTAATCAAGCATTGACAATGCCAATAGGTCTAGCTTTAAATGAATGTTGTATGGTAATGTGAAACATTACAAGTAAATAGCATTGGAATAGATATGTATTTGGGTGGAAGCAAAGAACTGTAGAATAATATTGGGTAAGGTAAAAAAGGTCAGGTCAGAGTTTAGCTTTCAAGCCAGACCTAAACTTCCTTGTAGGCTAATGAGTGCCCAACTCCCATCTGTGCTGCTGTCGGAGAAAAATACCAAAGTTTTATAGTTATCTAAGACACATTGAAAGCTTTACATGCAGCTGGACAAATAAAAAAAATGATCACAGCTGGGTGGAAGGCAGGCATTTATTTCAAGCACACAACTTCTGCCCAATCAAAACGTACTCCTTGTTCCGAACATGTGGTTGGAGTCAAAGCCACTCTCTGGTGTTCCTCACATATTGTCAGACGACAGCTGCACTGTCAAGCCAGACCATAAAAAAGTGCAGCATTTTAATTGACTGATTGTTGAAAATCTCTATTCATAAAAAAGAATTTGGAAATAACAATTTCTAGGAGTACAAAATAAGCTTTATCTGATAAATAATTCACAGCCTCCACTAGAGGAGCTGATACAGGATCCAAACCCCTCTCAACACACCAACCACACCATTTCCTCCAAGCTGAACTATAGACCCTTGTTGTTCCTGAAGCCCACGAACTCGTGATGAGTTCAAAAGCATCCTTTGATAATCCATGCACTTGCCAAACTCTCCTGAAATCTGCCAAGCTATAAGCCTCAACTGGCCTCTCATCCCCATCTTGTGCACGTTCCCCTGTGCATCCAACAGAACCTTCGGGAAAATCAGCAACAAAACAGGATCCTCCATCAACAAACTCATCACACGTGGGAACCACACTTGGGCCTGCCAAAACGATGTTATCAGAACCAACTCTGCCCTCTCTCTCCTTACCTTCGTAAACACTCTCTGAATAATGGAGAATGGCGGAAAGGCTAAAGCCTCCCCACCTCCACTCCTGAAGGAAAGCATCTATCACCTTCACGTCTGGATACGGCCTCCAACTGAAAAAATAGACCACTGCACATACAGTCTGTCCGCAAATAAATCCACCTGCAGAGGACCCCACCTCTGCAATAACTTTTGGAAAACTTCCCTTTCTAATCTCCAATTACTCATATCCTTGAGATACCTTGAATACCAATCCGCTTCTGTGTTGCTCAACCCCGGAATATACTGAGCCTGCACCATAATCGCTTTTCCAAATAGAACTTCCAAAACTGCTTTGCTAATTTTGCTAGTCCCCTTGACCGAGGACCCCCCAGCTTGTTCACATATTGCACTGCCGAAATGTTGTCCATCTTTAGCAGAACACAACATTTTACTTGATCCTTCATGAAACTCTTGACCGCAAACGATCCTGCCAGGAGCTCCAGACCATTTATGTGAAGCTCCCTCTCCTTCTTGGACCACTGTCCCCTCGTTGACAGTGTCCCACACCTTGCTCCTCAACCAAACAGACTCGCATCCAACTCTATCTCCACCTCTGGAAACTCTCCAAATATTGCTCCTCCATTCCACGCTCATCAATCACCAATCCAACTCCTCCTGAGTCTTCTGATTCATACTCTCTGCTTCTGAATACTTCGCACCCTGCCTCAAATGAAAAGCCTTCAACCTCTGCAATGCTCTGTAATGAAGGGGAGCCGGAAAAACTGTTTGAATAGATGCTGAAAGTAAACCCAGCAATTTCGCCAACTGACTCAACGTGATCCATTCTGCACTCTTCACTCTCTTTACCTCCTTCCGAATCTTTTTCACCTTCTCCATTGGTAATTTCAATACACATTCCAATGTCTGAATCTGAAAACCTAAAAACAGCATCACCTGTGCCAGCTCCACACATGACTTCTCCCTGTTTGCAACAAAACCTAAATCCATCCAGAACCCTCATCGCAAACTCCGTTTGCTCTTTCGCCAAAGTTTTCTCCTCGGCCATAAGAAGAATGTCGTCCAGATAAACAATCAGTCGAATTCACCTGGACCTCAACCATGCTAATACCGTCCTCATTACTTTGGTAAAGCACCAAGGAGCTGACGTCAACTCAAATGGGAGACTTTTGAACCTCCAATGAACTCCTTTCCCCCGAACTGTAGGAAATTCCTGTGCTCCACACACACCGAAACTGTCAGATAAGCATCCTTCAAATCCAGATGTGTCATCCAATCCCCTTTTCTCAAGAAATCCCTCAACATCTGGATTCCCTCCATATTGAAATGATTGTAACACAGACAATCGTTCTCTGAGGTTTATTACTAGTCTCATGCCCTTGTCCTTTTTTTCCACCAAAAATATATTTCTCACGAAACAACCTGCCACCTTCTTTGCAAATTCTATTGCCCCTTTCTGTGCCAATGCCTCTACCTACTTTGTAACTAGATCCTCCAGTTCCTTTGAGAATCTTAATACAGCGGGACATCTTTCCTGAACTGGAATCTCCATAAAATCTATATGATATCCTGCCACTGTTTCAAAGACCCACGGGTCCTGAGTTATTTCCTTCCACCATGAAACAAACTGGGCTAGTCTGCCACCCAATTTTACATGGATAGAAATAGGGTCTATGAAACATCTTACCTGATGAACCTCTTGTTCTTCTCTCCGCCCGCATTCCACGAGTCCTTGACCTTTGCCTCTAGAAACTACTCTGATCCGTTCTTGAGAAACCATATCCGAATCCTGATCCATAGGGCCTAAAACCTCAACCAAATGATCCTCTGGTAATTTCTTGACCACGGCTGGGGAATCGACCCCGCATTCTCCCTGCCGTACCAAAAACCTTTTGAATATCTTTCGGAGCTTTTTGCAAAGAAATAAAGGTACCAACATACCTAGACATATCCTTCACAAACCTCTCACAGAAGAGCATTCCTTCGCTTTGCTCCCTGAATTCCTTGTTTGCCAGATCCGCCAACTTAGGGTCAATCTTTAACAAGATGCTCTTACAACTCTCAACACATAAGGCTGCATTAGAATTACAGTGAAGGCAAATTGCCCTTTGCACCCATTGACGTAACTCCTGTACATCCACTCCGGTATTATTTGTATGTGCTTCCTCACATAGATCAAAAACGTTTGTGAGTGGACCAAGAACATCAAACAACCTATCCTGGCATCCTTTCAGACCCTTATCTAGGCCCCTTCTCGGGTCTCTTCCTGTCTTATTTAAAAACTCATCATTTTAGGGTCCAATTCAGGTGTATATGCCACCTTGCACTCCAAACTAAGTCTCGGACACTCAGACCTTAACCTTGTCTGCACCTCCTTTGGTATCTCCCTCCTAATACAGTATCTTACATACTTTGCTACATGCTCTGCAGGAGTCCATTGAGGAGACAGAGGATGTTGAATTAGAAGTGGATCAAACATTTCCTCACCCTGAGGATCCACAAAATCTCCAATCTCCAGTTTTTTCCTCTCTGCCACTTTCCTCCTTTTATAGGGAACCTCTTCCTCATCAGAGTCATCAAAACTTGTAAAGCTAGCCAACTCTACATCTCCACTGGCAGAGGACAAGTCTCATGCCACCACACTATGGCCTCTCTTTTGCGCCTTTATATCACCACTCTTTGCCTTTATAGCACCATCAAACGCTTGAAACTCACGTTCAGCAACCTTATGCTTTTTCTTTCTCTCTACATTATTTCGTTTTTGCAACCTTTTGAATTCTTGTCCTGAACAACCAGCAACAACCTCCACTTCTTCTGTTGTCCAAAAACTTTCATCCTCCCCACACCTCTTTCTAGAGTCTTTAGCCTGCAAACCTTTCTCTACACTACTCTCCATCATCCTATCAATAGAAGCTGACATCTCCCCAAACATTATTTCCATATACTGCTTCATCCTTTCCTCAAATCCTGATCCTTCACTTTTTTCCATCTTATTTCTATTAATTAAACCTTACCACACTATCTCTCTGATAAATATAATCCACATAAAACAATTAAACAGATTAACACACACTAACTATCTCTCTTAAAAATATAATTCACTTAAATAAGTTTAATCAGCTTCCTAAAGACAAATACCATAATTTTTTGCCAGCGCTCAAAAATACCTCCACATGAACTCGTGTCCAACTCTTACTGAAACTGACAAGCGTTAGTCAGCTTCCGATCGACATAATTGCCCAAAATATGTCCAACTACATATCAATTCACTTCTACACAAATAGCCCAATCCTTCAAGATGGCCGCCGTACGTTGCATGTGTATGGCGGCCTCCTGTTGCCAAAAGGAAACTCAGTAATGCATCCCTCGCGCTACACAATAAGAGAGACGTGAGCCGATGCAGCCACGTTTGAGCGCCAGCAAAAGAATGCTAGTGACCGCTCCAATGCCCTCAAAGCACCGCGCCGGCCTCGCACACGGCAACCACTCCACGTGCTCAAGAGCGGGCTGCCATTTCACAATAACCGGAATGCAACGGTAAAATTACAAATATCACTCTAATTTTCAAACACCTTAATATGCGCTGACTTGCTCACCATACTTAAACAAAGAAACACGTTATGATTAGAAATCATACACACAACCTATTTAAATGCTGCTCAATTTTGTTACATAAATAAACATCAGTCAAAATACCATAAAAACGTAAATAAACTCTATCAAAAGTGTTTCACACATATCCCAATATGAATTAACTCTCATATTTATGTCAATATTCACACCAAACCATACCACAAACATTATCAAAGTTCATTAGATATCAACGTACTTATCTGTGCTTGAGCAGCAACAAAAGAGGAAGATGGCTGACTGTTCTGATGTTATATGCATATTCATTGTTCTAGAGTTCTATTGCGTTCTATTGTAGTTTTTGATGTTGCTGCTGTGTTTGAGAGCAACAAAGGATCATGCCAAATATTGGCCTTAGGGCCTTGCCATAAAATCAGTTGTATTTTAATATGTTTTTCTTTATTTAAAAAAAGAAGACACCAATACAGAGGGACAGAAGATCTCATGACTTCCTGTTTCTCTTTCAATTGTTGTTCAAATTTACTGTAAGTCATTTTAGAGGGTAAACTATTCTCTAATGCAATATGGTCATTATATCTTCTTCTGTGGTATCTACCAGAGAATGCTTAGAGCTGCAAATCCATCTTTTCTCTCATTCCCCTCCCTCACGAAGGTACAACCCATTGCCTACATTTGTGTCATGACAGGCATATGGCCTGGTCCCCTTTCCTCCGTGCAGGTGCTTGTAGTTGCAGGTAAGAAAACACGGGAAACGTAGTTCTTTATGTGATCATAGTAAATTCCACTATTCACCTTAAGTTTTGTCTTACAAGTGCTTCCTTTGATTGTGTTGACACCATGGCAATATGTAGAGCTCACCCATCAGACTGCGCAATTTCTCTGATTGTGAAAAACCTTTTGTGGGCTTACCAAAAACTTACATTGGGCTTACAGCTCACCAATTGTTTACCATTTAATGGATTTATTGTTGCTTTCCTTTGCTTGCTTGTTATTGGAGAGCTTGTCTTCCTGTTTATGTGTTTGTCCCTCCCCTGCAGCTCAGCCTCTTTACCATCTTTTTGATTGGCTGACTTGTTTCCTTCCGCTGCTCACTTTTAGTGAACTACTTTTATCATTTTGGGTAAGCGCTTCATGCAAATACATGTGTTTTCCGGCCCTCCTCCTCATGTGCTCCACCTCCCGACCAATGCCTGTCCCGCTCTGTGTTGGTCTCTCCCTCATGTATGGCTCTCTCTCTGTCTTTTGTGCATTTATCCTCTCATCAAACTCCATCCCCTCCCTATGTTTTGCTCATTCCCCTGTGCGCTTCTAACCCTATTCCCATGTTGTTCCTCATGTGCTGCTTTTTCCATTCTCCCCTCCACCCAGCTTTATTTTAATTTTATTAGCCCTGCTGACTCCATGTTGCTTTCCCCACACCTGCTCCTTCATTGCCCCTCCATCACTGCAGTCTTCTTTTTTTGTATTTAAATGTTTGGGGAGGTACGTGCAGCAATTGCTACTAGCCCCTCACAAAAAAAAGCACTTTCTCACTAGAGAAATTAGATTTTTTTAAAACAATTTACAGATCTATTTGGATCAGTAAAAAAAGGGCACCTGTATGAATTCATAGGTTCACACATGCGTGGTGCTGCACGGCAAAAATGTTTTGGGCGATGTTGCACACCATCAGAAAACGGCATTGGCAAAGCCAATAGGTTCAAAAGGCAAGACTTTATAAATGCTTGTTTTTAAATATTATTATGGAAAATTCGGCAATTTTTGTGTTTTATTAAATATATTTAATTTTCAATCATTATTTTATGAAACCATTTTGTATGAATCACAACACTTCCGATTCATTACATTTTCATTTTGCCACTAAACTGAGAACTCCTGTCTAATTCTGAAAGAGTATGTTGTTTAACGTACTAACATCAGAGTCACTGGAATTATGTGGCAATGAAAGGCCCACTGATTTGTTGGGGTTGAATAAATTGCATGGCAGGAAAAAGAAAATGATTCGGCACACTGCAACAAATTCTGTGATAGTAATCACTCACCTCTCATAGCCCCCATCCTACCCTCGCAGACCCTCAGTCAGCCCATAACAATCTACAGCCAAGTCCCAGAGACCCCAAGCAAGCTCTCAACCAACCATAAGCTAGTTCTTAGCCAACCTTAGTCTGTACTACTGAGACAGCCTCAGCCAGCGTTTATACAGTCCACAGGGACCAATAATCACCCAGCTGAAACACTCAGGTGACAATTAGCCTTCATTGGCCCTCACTCACTCTCATGTTACCTTTTGGTCTACTCTGTCTGCTTTCAGACCTACTCTGAAAAAGCTTGGTCTATCATGCCACTTCTACCTGTCTAGTGCCACTTAAACCTGCCATCAGCCCACATCTGGTCACCCCATGTTGGACGTCTGGACAACGCACAAGACCATTAGCTAATCCAGACAAATGCTTGGTTGGCACTCACTTTCTCTAAGGCAGACCCTCGGTGGCCCCTCCCAGACTTAGCTGTATTCACACTCAGCCAGTTCTCACAGACTCTTAAACAAATCCTGCTAGTCATCAGAGCTCATGAGGCTTTTTTCTAAAGGTCTCAGATTCAGTCACATTCTATAATGTGCACCACACCAGTGATTTATATGTGTCAGTGGTTGCCACTGGCACTTATTTTTCATGATCTGATATTTTCCGAGAGCAAGAGATGGAAAAACACTCAAAGGGAAAGATGGAGGAAGAGAAAGATGAAAAAAGTCACAAATGGTGAATGTAGGTACCTGCAAGAGTGAGATAAAAGGGCAGGGAGTGTTGGATGGTGGATTAAACAGGCATGAGGTGGATTTAAGACTATCAGAATTGGTATTCGGCCCACTGGTGCTGGCAGCGGGCTTCTGAGCAGAGGTTCGGGCACTGGTACACATTATTTTGCACGTAAGCACTGCACTTTAGCTGGCCGTTAGGCCCTCTCACCTGTCTCTCGGTATTCTGAATACATATTTACTAGCTCCAAGTGATCAATTTGCAGTATGAGAAACTTGCTGGCCTTCCTTGTGGCCCTCAGGGCACTTGACACACTCTCCACTATTCCACAGAACCTCTTTACTGGTCAGCACACATCATGTAATTCCCTCCCAGCCCATCCCAAGTGCCTGAGCACCCAGGGAACTTTTCTCATGGCACAGCAAGACCATGCATTGATCTGCTGCTCCTGAAGAACCACCTCTGCTCCATGCAAAATGTGAACTATAAGACCTGGCCATTCACACATGACATCTGTATGTGTGCACACTGATTTACTTTGTGATTTTTATAGGCCATTTGTTACCAGGTAGCAGTGTTTATTTGTCTTCGGCATAGTACTGCGTTTAAATTGCAGGACACATATATTAGGATAGTTCAGGTTGTTACGTTACGTTGTGAGCCTGCAGCAACCGCCTGCATGTGACATTTGTAGTATAGGTTTACATACTTGCAGAACTTCATTATTCTGACATTTAAGAAAGTAAATTTTGTGGAGCACTAATATTTCAAAGTGCCAAAAACAGTTCTGTTTTGTGCCGTGTGCTTTATGAAAGGTTGTAATTAATTTTATTATGAATGTTACTTTACTTGAATTGAACTAATGATCACTTGTTGAAGTATCAGTCCTCTTTTCATCGGGTATCATTAACTTTCTCAGACATCTTACCAAGTAAAAAGGTATTCCATCTATAAATTCTAGGCAAAATTGTAAAGTCAAGAGGCATGTCAATCTTGTTTCCCTTGATGGACTATATAGTTACACATTAAAAGGGCCATCCAGTGAAGAGAAACACAATTTCATTACAAGACTGGAGGCTACCATTTTGCATACTCTTTTATTGCCACTTCAGACAGCAGCACCTTTAAAGAACTTTTCCAAACAAGAACACTCCAGAATTAGAACTCCACAATCCATAAATGTCACTGCCATAGAACACTCTTCCTCTTTTAATTGCTGCTTCTGATCAGATAAGTACCTTAACTATCTATTATATAATATATGAAAGGGCTGCAAGCTGATTTAGTGTGAGTTTGAGAGGAAAGAATGTGTAAGAAGGGCATTTAATTTATGGAAGCTGGTGTGTGATTAATTAGATGGAAAACCTTTTATATAAAGGACAACGTTTTAAAAATAGGTTTTGATCGCTTAGGTGTTGAGCGTTTTTCTTAATTCTAGTGTATGTCGTTTGGTCTTCATCCGATTTTAATGAGTATTGGAGGAAGGCTAATTTGGGCTATTGTGAGCAACATGAAGCAAGTGCGTGCTTAATAGCTTAGCAGAAGGAGGTTTGGCACATTTGGCAGAGCTTGTGAGGCTGCAAAGGACCATTAAAGAGGGAGCGGAAGTCAGCACAAGGTAGGAGAGCACTCCCATTCAAAAGATTACATGGCAGCAGGACGGTTTAGGATTTCTAACCACACGCAGTTAAGAATATCAGAAAAGGTGCAGGGATTGGTTCCCGCGATCTTGCAGGAGCCATCTTGGATTGGGCAACAAAGTATTAAAATAGAAAAGAACATGCTGATGCTGCATGGAGAGCTCCATGACAATCAGAGAGAGTAACACATTAATCACGATCAGCTGATCGGAGGTGCAAGGAAAGAGAGGAAGAGATAAGAGAATAATTTAAATAGGCATATAAGAATTATATAAAGATAACATTTGGAGATTAATATTTACTTTGATAAAATAGATCAGAGGAGAGATTTGCAAAGAATAAGGAGCAATGTCCACAGCAGGAAATAGTGGTGACAGAATATGGTGGAAGGAAGGGTGAGTGAAGAAGTTTACAGAGACTAATTCAAACTGAAGTAAAGGCTTCCATAAGAACGGTTGTGGAATTGGTTATGGAAAGGAAAAAGAAAGAAAAAGAAGAAAAGAAGGAGTTTTAGTCAATGTCAGAGGAAGAGAAGAGTAGGATAGGTAGTAAGAAGGGCAAGAAGCTTAGGAAAACTAAGTATATGAATAAGAGAAGTAAAGACGGATTAAACTCCATGAACTAGGTGGGTGTCCGAAGAGGCATGAAGGGCAAAGGTGTCCTTAGCGACACACAAGAAATAGCAGCTGAGGAGAAGACAACAGAATCAGATGATAATGTCATGCAAGGAATGGGTCAAATGTATGATGAATACATTTTTTATGTAAATCAAGATGATGAGTTAAACGATGATATTAAGTGTGATGCATCCTCTTTCGGTAAATGCAGTGATAAAAGACCCTACGGGTGAAGAGATGTTCAGTCCTAACACTATACATCATCAAAGAAGTGCAGACTTGTGGCCTTTGGAACACGTGAGTAGAAGGCCTTTGAAAAGAAAGGTGAGAAATGTCTTAAAAGCGAAATGCTCAAGGCCCCAGATTTAGCATAAGGTATGCTATACACCCAATCTGGATCCATGGGTAGAGATCCACGTAAGGGTCTAGAAAGATCACTAAAGCGATGCCAGGATCATTTACTGGATGTTTTGGCTCCACTGGCTAAAATTATGGATTTGGCAGGGGAGGTACATTTAAATTGTGAACATGTAGATGTAGAGTTATTGCGAGGGTAGAGCCAAAGGGCTAAGGTGTTGTGATGGAATGCCAATTCTGGATTTATGGCAGAAAGTAGGAAGTCTGTTCTAATGAAAATTAATCCTAAATTAGGAGATATGGCTAATAAGGAGGCCAGCACCAATGCGAAAGGGTTGCTCTTTAGTGATGGCATGGTAAAAGGTTTAGGGAAACATAGTCACATTCACGGCGCTAGACAAGGCGCAGAATAATCTGAGAAAGGTTTTTGGAGGTGTTTTTTAAATGGTCAGTAGGCAAGGTCCTTTTGCTGGCCGGGGATTTCAAAAGTCCTAATATAATTACATCACCAGAGAGGAGGGTTTGCAAGATCTAGAAGTGTCCGGGGAAGAGGGCAGGTAACCTCTGGTACCCGCGGTGAATACGGAAATCTATTTTGGTTCTTCCCAAAAAAGAGTAGGGGGACGGTTGTGAGATTATGTCAAGGAATGGGAACGTATAACAAATGATCAATGGATCTTGAATACAATTCAAGGTTTCAAAATAGATTTTGAAGAGGTACCAAGTCAGGAAAAGGAACCAAAGGAGTTAAGTCTAAATCAGAGCAAGTGAAAATAGTAGTTTTAGAAATAAATGCAATGTTAGAAAAAGGAGCAATTTGTTTAGTAGGAGATCACTTAAAAGGATTTGTAAGCATGTTATTTTTAGTGGAAAAAAAGTACAAAGGATGGAGACCGGTAATAAACCTGAAAATTTTAAACTGATCTATTGTTTACAGGCATTTCAAGATGGAGGGGATCCATCTGCTAAGGGATATGCTTCAGGGACGAGACTGGTTGGTAAAATTAGACCTGAGGGATGCATATTTCACAGTTCCTATGGAGGAAAACAGTCAGAGATACCTTCAGTTCAGATGGAGAAATCAGTTACATCAGTTTCAATGCCTGCCATTTGGTCTTTCATCTGCACCTTGGTGCTTTACGAAGGTGATGCGTGCTGTAGTCGCCTATTTGACATACTTTCGATGTTGCAGGATGTGGAAGTGTTAGTAACTCAATTGAAGGATGCAATTCAACTGTTGGAAAATTTGGGTTTTATCATAAATGAGGAGAAATCCATTATGATTCTGTCTCAGAGTTTTGAATTCTTAGGTTTCGGGATAGACACAATTGGGGAGTTGATGTTATCAGAAAAGAAACTAAAGTTGATAAAGAAGGAGGTTTCATGTGTTGTAAAGAAAGACAATTTGACTTTGAGCGATTTGGCAAGAATATAAGGATTATTTTCATCCAAGCTATATTTGCAGGCCCTTTGCAATATCAAGCTTTGCAGAGGGTAAAAGCAGAGGTTTTGAGAGAAGGCTTATGGTACAGAGACAAAGTTGTTTTAAATCAGTAAGCAAAGGAAGAGCTGGATTGACTTGGAATAGAAGATCAATTTTTGGATGTGTACCAGAGGTTATTCTGGAGACGGATGATAGTTTGATTGGTTGGGGTGCTTGTTTGGGAGAGAAGGAGACAGGTGGTGCATGGTCAGGTCAAGAGAAAGATCATCATACAAATTGTCTGGAATTACCAGTGGGATTATATGCCCTGAGCAGTTTCAGGATCATGTTACAGTGTCAGACAGTTTTGATGAAGATGGACAATGTTTCAGCGGTATCGGACATAAACCGCTTAGGAGGCTGCAGATCTAAAAATCTATCAGAAATAGCGAAGGAACTTTGGTTATTCTGTTTGGAACACAAGATAAGCTTAAGAGCGGAATATCTTCCAGAGGTAAGGAATTTGGTGACAGATTGGATTCAAGAAATGTGGAGGATTTCAGCTACTGGAAACTGGGTTTAAAGTTTTTCAGGAGGATAGAACAGGTTTTGGTTCCTTTGTAAGCGGATCTCTTTGCAACCAGATTGGCTTTTAAGATTCACAGGTATTTCAGTTAGTTATCAGATCCAGCTGCTACAGCGGTAGATGCATTCCAACAGAAATAGATAAATATTAAGGAGTATGCATTCCCACCTTTTGCAATGATTCAGAGGGTTCTTCTGAAGGTGAGGAAGGAAGGTGTTAGAACTGGTACCTCATTTTGGGTGTCACAGGCTTGGTTTTCAACAGTTCTGGAGTTGGCTTGCGAGATTCCCTCATTAATTATGGTGGACGAACAAAGAAGGAAATGAGCATCCTTTGGTGTTGAGAAGAGTGTTGAATTTTTTTGTTTAGAAGATGTCTGGAGATCTGGAGCATTCAAGGGTCTTTTGAGAGGGGAGCTGAATTGCTCGAGGCCTCTTGGGCACCAAGTATGAGACGTAGATACAAAGGAATATGGAGGATTTGGGAGTGTGGATCCTGTGGAGGCATCTGTGGTAGAAGATGTACATTTTTTGGTGGAACAATTTGAAAAGGGATTGAGTTACAGGACGTTATATTGTTAGGAATCAGCAGTTTCTGCAGGTCATGTTTTAGTTGGTGGTAAATCAGTTGGTAGTAATGTTCTGGTTTGTAGGATTATGAAGAGCATGAGATTAAAGAGACCTCCAAAAGCAAGGTATGATTTGTTGTGGGATATGAATATGATTTTGAAATTATTTCCCTCATGGCCGTTAAACAAATATTTGAATACAAAAAAACCTTTCCGTTAAAGTGGCAACGCTTTTGTGTTTGGTGTCTTGCAGACGAGTGTTGGATGTTAAATGAATAGAGGTTAATAACAGGATGTTTAGTCCAGAAGGAGTATTTTTTTTAATTTGGAAGAGGGCAAATACTATGTCTACGTCGATGTTTTATCCAAAGTATGATGAAAATCTAAAATTATGTGTGGTTGACTGTTTGAGGGTATATGAGTATTAGAGAATAGAAGGGATGGTGAACATGAATAATTAATCTCTTATGTGAGACCATTTAGAGCGCTAAGTAATGCAACAATTTCTAGATGGATCAAAATTGCAATGAACAAACAGGGGTAAATGTGGAAGGGTATAAAGCCCATTCTATAAGAGGTGCGATGGCCAGTAAAGCTTGTTGGTCTGGAGGTCTTGTAATGAAATGGTGATTCTCAGATTAACATGAATAGTGAATCAGGATTTAATTAAAGACACGGATGCTAACATTATCTCTCCCACCACTCCTACAAGGATTTGAAATGATAAGGATACTAAAATATATAAAAGGATTTTTTTTTTAAGAAGACAAGAAAATAAGGAAGTGTAATTTTATGGTGCTTTCTTTTTAGAACAAGATGTTATGACATGTTTTGTTTATTCAGATTTACAGTTTTAAGAATATTGGAACATGGACGTTTCAGATTGAAGGAAGGTGTTAGACTTGGCAACATTGGCGTGGGTCTCCCTTCCATTTTGTGCTGTTGCCTCATCTGTTTTTGCTGGTCTAGATGCTTTGGGCACTTTTGCCACTGCTATTCAGTGCCAAAGTGCAAGTGCTCCCTGTTGTAAATTGATATGATGGATTAGTGATTCCATGATTGGCTGATTTGATTTACTTGTCAGACCCCAGTACAGTGCACCATGTGGCCTGTAGATAAAATGCCGCTGGTGGGCTTGCAAAAATAAGCAACAATGTCTCAACCGGATTCAATGAGGAATCCAAATACACATGTAAGTACACAACATTACAGAAAGGAAAGAGGGAGACTCCTGGTAGTTTGGTTAAAGGTGCTCATGGCATCATATATTTGAAATCGCAGTTTATACAGAACAGTTGTATCAGCACTGTGAGCATAAATTGCAAAGGCAACCCATAAGGACTTGGTGCACGTTGTGCTCATGACATAAAAAGTGACGGCGCAAGTAAGTGAAAAAACAGCGAAAGGCACAAGGGGACAAAGTGATGAAGCATATATACAAGAATCAATGGTTCAGCAAAAATGGTTATTTACAGTGATTGAGCACGGTTTTAGACTTTTTATAAACCAAAGTTGAATGTGCGATGTGAGTTGCGCTGATAAATTGGTCGACTGCGTTTCGATCCTATTGATCTAGGACCATCTTCAGGACGGGGTTGCCACTTTTTGAAGTGCTATATAGGGGAGGAAAGGGAGAGTTCAGGGTGGGGACTAGGGGAAAGGGGGCACAAGAGCTGGAGTGAGCCAGAGATGGGGGGAGGTCAGCCAACCTGGGGGTGGACAGGCGCAAGTAACAGGGGTCAGACAGGTTTGCCCCGTGATGAGTCAAGGTACCGGCGTGAGTGATAGGAATCACTGGTATGGCGCAAAGTGAGGAAGCGTCTGCGTGAATTCAGAATTTAGTAGGACTTGCCTAGGAATGGGAGAAATAGAGTTAGCTGACAGAAGTAATGGGTGGTGCAAACTAATGTGCAGGTGAGTAGACAAACTCACCTAAGGGGACAAGGTTCTGGCATGAGTAAGGGAACCACGGGTGAGGCGCGACATGAAGAGGCGTCTGTGTGGAGACAGGTAAGTTGGGATTGTCCTGGGGGTGAAAGAGATGGGAGTAACTGACAGCTGTAAGAAGTAGGGTAGTCAGTAGCGCTGGTTGAAAAGGCACACTCACCAATTGGCCACCAGTAGAATACTAGATTGGGTGAGTAACAGGGTCGGATCCCCGATCCACTGTGTAGGCCTGGAAATGAATGCCTGGGAGTGGAAAAGAGGGGAAGGGGGAGGGTTTTTTTTGGTTACTGTGGAGACCGAGGCAACAAGACAAGGTAAAACAAACATACCAGGTCCGGTAGGGCCAAAGTCAGCAATACGGGCTTACTGTTGTTTTGAGACATTCAAGGAGGGGAATGAATGAATGAATCAATCAATCACATAATTTGTAAAGCGCACTACATACCCGTGAGGGTTTCAAGGTGCTGGGGGGGGCTGCTAACACGAGAAGCGATGAGATCAGCGCCAGGCCGCCACGTTCATGTGCGGTGTCCACCGATGTCTCGAGTTACCGACGGTTTCGTGTAGGTATGATAAACTCTGCGCCTCCGGAAATGGGGCATAAGCGTGTCATGTGACCGCAACTAGACGTAGCGATGTCACAGGTGGGAGGGGTGTAGTCAAGGACGCTAGTTAGTGGTGATGTGTGCACGAGAGGAACGTGCAGAAGGGGAGGGTAGCGGAAAGGGAAAACAGACTATTCAACATTTCAGCATCATCCTAGTTGGGGGTATGAGTAAATCTGAAGCAATATAACATACAAAACTGGCATGAAAAGGATGATAGTGCTAAATTTGCTTAGTTAAAACAAGAGTTGAGAAATTATTTAGAAAGGAATTATATATGCATTTAAATCCAGTACAGTGCCAAAATTACATTACAAAAACATTTTAATTAATTGGCATAGTCAAATCAAAAGCAGAGCGGCCACCTAGGATTGGAATATATTCAGGCGGGATGTGACATTCAGATTTAGAGCAGAAGTGGAGTCAAGGAGCAATTGCTAAGTAAGGTGTGTATTCAGGGGGGATGTGACATACAGATTAGAGCAGAAGTGGAATGAAAGAAATGTGTCTTAGTGTTGCAAGGAGAATAGGTATGCTGACTAAATTCAGGAAGACAGGTTACCGCTATAGGACAAGGTGGTTTGCAACTAAGCAGGGTCATATTTGTACAGTACTGTTCCATTCATCAATGGTGTTCAGGCCCTGGTCCACTGAATTACAACGTGTAATCCATTTGCATTCGCTCCTATTAAGTAGAGTTTGGAGGTTGCCGCCCCTGATGGGTAGTAAAGGTTGGTCGATCACCTGCCAGGTAATGTCTGCTTCACTGCGATTCTTCTCAAGGCAATGTGTCGCCAAGGGGACAGTCTTAACTTTGCAATGGATTCTGCTTTTCTGTTGTATTAATCTCTGCTTTACCATTTGGGTCGTCTGGCCGATGTATAAGAGGCTGCAAGGGCATCGAATTGCATAGATCACATTTTGGGACCGGCAGTTGGTGAAGGTTTTGAGTGTGTAGGTCCTGTTATTGACCTTAAATTCTTTGGTGTAAGATCACACACAACGCAGGACTGGCATCTGTAATGTCCAATCAAAGGTGGTAGACCCCAAGCGGCGGTGATGGAGGTCTGTTGCACAGGTTTTGTAGGCCAAGTGATGGCATGGACAAGATGACTGGCCAGATTATCCCCTCGTTGTTAGGAGAAGAGTGGAGGTTCTTAGGGTCCAATTGTGTCTGAAGATCTTCTTAATTTGGTTGCTGCACGGACTGAATTTAGTCACAAAGGGGATTCTGGTATTATTTTTTTTTTGCCTGGGGTGTAAGGAGGTGGTCTCGATGGCAGTACCATGCTCTTTTGCGGGCACGTGAGATCAGGCGTGGCGGGTAACCTCTGGAGATCAATTTGTTGCAAATGATGTCTGATTCTCTGAAGTAGTCTTTGCGCCATTTACAATTTTTGCGAATGCGCAAGAATTGGCCATAGGGTAGGTCATCTCTAAGGCCACGTGGGTGGTAGCTAGAGTAATGCCATAATGTATTGCGCTACGTGGGTTTACGATACAAAGTGGTTCCAATTTTGCCATCTTCTGCATGGATAGTGACATCTAGGAAAGGTAAGTCGTTAGATCTGTAGTCTGATGTGAATTCTAAGTGAGTTTGTGATTGATTCAGCCAATGGACAAAAGAGTTCAATAAGTCAGAGGGGCCCTTCCTTAGCAGCAGAATGTCATCTATGTAGCGCCACCATAGGGAAATCTGTGTGAGGAATGGATTATTGGGGGTGAGTATGTGTGTCATTTTGAGGTTATATACAAAAAGAATAACAAAATTGGGGGCGAAACAAGTGCCCATGGAGACACCCTTGATTTGCAAATAAAATGTGTCCTGGTAAAGGAAGTAGTTATTCTCCAGGGCGATGTGTAGTAGATCCATGATAAAGTCAGTGGGGAACAGGGTGGGTCTGGGTCTACTCTCGAGTAGTTCTTCAATGACTGAAAGGCCCTCGTCATGGGGGATGTTGGTGTAAAGTGACTCTATGTCGAGTCCCACCATGAGTTCAGTGTTGATATCAAAGGGTCTGTCCTCGATTGTCTTGATGAGGTCCATGGTGTCATGTATGAAAGTTTCGGTCAGCGGAACAAATTCTTTGATGACGGCGTCAATATATGTGCCCAATGGCTCAAGGATAGAGCCACACCCTGATACCATGGGTCTACCAGGTGGGTTGTTGCTGTCCTTGTGGTCCTTGGGTAATACATAAACCACTGGTACATGGGGATGTAGGTTGTTCAAGAATGCAAACTCCTTTTGAGAGATGATGTTCCTGGATCTTGCTTGGCTGGTAACTTGCTGAATCTTGGTTTTCAGCTCTGGTAATGGGTCTTTGGTGAGTTTGCGATAGTGTAGAGTGTTGGACAGTTGTCTCTTTATTTCGAGGTCATACTTGTCGCTATCTATGACCACGATTCCACCACCCTTGTCTGCAGGTTTGATGATTAGATCAGTTCTCTCCTTGAGGCTGAGGAGCGCTTGTTTTCTCTACCAAGGGGAGGTTGTAGGGAACATATTCAAATTGTTTTTGGAGATCCATTACTTCACGTAGGACAAGTCATTCAAATGAGAGTATCTCTGGGGGCATTGCAGATGAAGGTGGGTTGAAGGTGGAGGGGAGATGGAATCGGGCCTGGCAGTGTAGGTAGATTCGGGTTTGTCCACAAAGAATTGCTGTAGTCTGATGCGTCTGAAGAACTGAAGCAGTTGGGTTTTGGAGTTCAAAGAACTTGCTCTGTTCCGTCGGTACGAAGCTGCGGCCCCTGCTCCGGAATTTGGTTTCTTCAATGGACAGAGTGTGAGTGGAAAGGTTGAATATGGGTATTAATTGTTGATCCAGATTGTTGTTAGTAGTTGTAGAGTTCAAAATGAGGGTAGTGCTGATATTAGGATGAGCAGTTACTGTTGCGGGCCCAATTGGTAAAACTTGCTTCTGGTAATCTATCTCCGGAGTATTGATATTGGCGGTTGTTGCGTGTCCGTGTTTGGATTTGGCCGTGCCCACGGCCCTGTTCTAAAAAACCAGGTGGTAGTAGGGGGCCCAGTCTGTTTGTGTTTCTGGAGGTGCTTGTTCCTTCACTGGTGTCTGAGTCTTCTAAAGATGTATTGGAGAAATCAGAGAAAGTGATTTGTTGATTGTTGCGAAACCTACCCCAGTTGCGGGTTCTAGGAGGATTGTACGGTGTGTTGTAAAACTTGTCACGAAGATAAGAATAGGTCTTTTCAATGTTGTAATATTTTATATCTTTCTGGATTTTGGTAATTTTTTTGTTCAGTTCAAAAGTGTTGAAAGTGGCAATGGTGGTGTTGATTTTATCTAGGAAATTTTTGGCATCCAGTATAGAGCTGTCCTCCAGTATTAGTTTTTCGATTTCGGCAATTTCTTCAAGTTCCTTCTGGCTATGTTCTATAGCGGTGTCAATTCCCAGCACCATCCAGTGCCGGGAGCAAGTTGTGGCCAGGTGACTGAAGCCTGTCCAGAATTTGGGGTCTTGGGTGAAGATGGCAGGTGTGTTGCGAATCTGTAAGCCTAGGGGGATGATTTAAGATATTCTGTCAGCATGCGTGCGTGGAGGTTCGTTCTGATTTGTTTTTTCTTAAGCTTCTCGAGTTTATCAAGGAGGACCTTGGAGGTATTGGTAGCTGGGGTGACGGAAGTAGAGGAACCAGGTGTAGAGAGCTGGGAGGGAATGAATACGTTGACACGAGAAGCGCTGAGATCAGTGAATGGAACAGTACTGTACAAATATGACCCTGCTTAGTCGCTAACCACCTTGTCCTATAGCGGTAACCTGTCTTCCTGAATTTACTCAGCATACCTATGCTCCTTGCAACACTAAGGCACATTTCTTTCACTACACTTCTGCTCTAATCTGTATGTCACATCCCCCCTGAATACACACCTTACTTAACAATTGCTCCTTGACTCCACTTATGCCCTAAATCTGAGTGTCACATCCCGCCTGAATATATTCCAATCCTAGGTGGCCGCTCTGCTTTTGATTTGACAATGCCAATTAATGAAAATGTTTTTGTTATGTAATTTTGGCACTGTACTGGATTTAAATGCATATATAAAGTTGCAAGTTGTGTATGTTATATTGCTTCAGATTTATTCATACCCCCAACTAGGATGATGCTGAAATGTTGAATAGTCTGTATTCCCTTTCCGCCACCCTCCCATCCTGCACGTTCCTCTTGCGCGCACTTCACCACTAATTAGCGTCCTTGACTACACCCCTCCCACCTGTGACATCGCTACGTCTAGTTGCGGTCACATGACATGCTGATGCCCCGTTTCTGGAAGCGCAGCGTTTATCATATCTACACGACACCGTCGGTAACTCGAGGCATCGGTGGACACCGCACACGAATGTGGCGGCACCGCGCTGATCTCAGTGCTTCTCGTGTCAGCGGATTCATTCCTCTCCTTGAATTTCTCAAAACAACAGTAAGCCCGTATTGCTGACTTTGTGGACAATTGGTGAGTGTGCCCTTTCAACCAGCGTTAGTGACTACACTACTTCTTACAGCTGTAAGTTACTCTCATCTCTTTCACCCCGAGGACAATCCCAATTTACCTGTCTCCACGCAGATGCCTCTTCACGCTGCGCCTCACCCGTGGTTCCCTTACTCACGCTGGAACCTTGTCCCTTTAGGTGAGTTTGCCTACTCACTTGCACATTAGTTTGCACCACCCATTACTTCTGTCAGCTAACCCTATTTCTCCCATTCCTAGGCAACCCCTACTACATTCTGAATTCACGCAGACGCTTCCTCATGTTGCGCCATACCAGTGATTCCTATCACTCGCGCCAGTACTTTGACTCATCACGGGACAAACCTGTCTGCCCCCTGTTACTTGCGCCTCTCGACCTCCAGGTAGGCTGACCTCCCCCCACCTCTGGCTCACTCCAGCTCTTGCGCCTGCTTTCCCCTAGTCCCACCCTGAACTTTCCCTTTCCTCCCCTATACAGCACTTCAAAAAGAGGCAACCCAGTCCTGAAGATGGTCCTAAATCAATAGGATCGAAACGCCGTCGATCAATTTATCAGTGCAACTCACGGCGCACATTCAACTTTGGTTCATAAAAAGTCTAAAACTGTGCTCAATCGCTGTAAATAACCATTTTTGCTGAACCATTGATCCTTCTATATATTCTTCATCCCTTTGTCACCTTGCGCCTTTCGCTGCTTGTTTCACTTGTCACTTGCGTGGTCTCTTTTTACGTCACAAGCACAACGTGCACCAAGTCCTTATGGGTTGCCTTTGTAATTTATGCTCACAGTGCTGATACAACTGTGCTATATAAACTGCGATTTCAAATATATGATGCCATGAGCACCTTTAAACAAACTACCAGGAGTCTCCCTCTTTCCTTTCTCTAATGTCGTGTACATACATGTATATTTACCTTCCTCATTGAATCCGGTTGAGACATTGTTGCTTTATTTTTGCTTACTTACCCAGATCTCAACCTGGTCTATGGGTTATAGTCCTGTTGTCATTTACTGCTGGTGGGCTTGCAGCTCTGATTGTGCCACCCATAGAAGCAGCTTGTAAAATATGGCTCAGGCCTGCCATCGCAGAGCCTGTGTGCAGTCTGGGACTGCCATATTGACGTGGCCAGTGCACACACTTGCCCGTCCCCAAACCTTCCCTTCTCTGCACGTTAGTCACTCCTAAGAGAGGGTGCTGTGTATGTGAAAGGTAGGACATGTCTGATGTGCGTGGCATGTCATGATAGTGAAATACTGCCTATTTCGTGTTTCCCTATTGCAAGGATACCTGTTCCCATTGGCCAGAATGGGTAGTTTGCTTATAACATCTTATAAACGTAACTGACCCGGGGAACAAGATCAAAAGAAAAAGTTTAATATGCCTTAACTCAGAATAATAAATCGCATCTTTTAGTGAAGATGGTTTTCCCGTTCTGTGTTTGAAAACACCACTTTTAGAAAGTAGGTATTTTGTTGCCTAGCCATACAGCGTGTCTCTGCTAGGGTTGTGCATTGCATGTCTGGCTTGTGGATGACAGGTGGCTGGAGAGGGCTGTGGCTCCAGAAGTCTGATGGGTCCAGGATGGGTTGAATAGGCCGGGGATGCACTGAGAGCAGTGGGAGGAGATTTCCTTACCACCTGAAGGACCCAGTCTGCCTTTAACACAGCCGTCTCCACCTCTTGCAGGAAGCTGCACCGGTGACTGGTTTTGGCTAGGTACAGACACTCTCAGCCTTCAGGGAACAAAGGAATTTGTGTGTATAAAAAGGGGGACCCAGACCCCAGAATTTTAGATCACTTCTGGGAACTCAAGAGGAAACCTTTGTCGAGGAGAAGAGCTGGAGAAGCTGAGGAGGAATACTGCCCCTGTGCTGTTTGCTGCCTGGAGTTGGCCTGCAGTGGCTGCTTGCTGCCAAGGAAAGGAGAAGAAGGACTTTGCCATTGCTTTGTCACCTGCTTGAAGAAGAAGATCTCCAAGGGCTTTAAACTGAGCTTGCCTCCTGTCTGAAGTCTCAGGAACACAAAGACTTCACCCCTTCTGTCTGCTGCATCTGTGTTAGAACCGGGATCCCGGGTCGGCTAAGGTAGGTACCTTAGGCCACGTAGGGACCCTCGCTTCTACGTCAAGGAAAGGAAGGACACCTTCTCAGATAGCCCCCGCTCACCCCCTCGGTAGCTTGGCTTATCTTCAAGGGAAGTGTGTAAAGTATTTGCAACCACGCTCCCTGTGACCCAATGATGACACCACAAATGGACTCCCCACGGGTTTCATATAAAAACAGGTATACGTTTATCTAAAAAGTGATACAATGAGACCACACAATAAAAATCCAACATATGCGTACTTGTAATAATTCACCTTGCTGGTTATAAGGCCAGCATGCCCTTGTAGGTTCTGATGGTATTAATGAGCAATTCCAGATGATCCAATGCAATCCTAATGCAATGCTATGCAGTTCGTAATGCAAACATCAGGTAATTCGTTATGCAAGAATAATGCAATGCGTAATGCAATAATCAAGCAGTTTGTAATGCAAACTAATGTAAATGCGTAATGCAACAATCAGGCAGTTTGTGATGCAAACTAATGCGATGCATAACGCAACAATCAGGCAGTTCGATATGCGAACACAATGCAATGCGCAATGTACCAATCAGGTAGTTCGTAATGCAGAAACAATGCAATGCGCAATGCACTCCTGCACCGATCACGGTGCTTTAGATGGTCTCTCTGCCACTCGAGCTGACTCGTGGTCAGCTTCTGTCAAAATATGCCCCCAACACGGGTATGATGTAAACCAAAGTACAGCTCCCCACTCCGGCCCCGATACTGCCACTCCTTGGCACATACGGGCCGCGATACGAGCTGAAACGGAGGCTCGCCCTGACAGAAGTGGAGAGGCCCAGAGCGTCTCCGAGCCGGCACCCCGCCCCAGGCACCCACACACATTACCTGGGGGCTGCGACCTCGCTCTCCTCTCCGCCTCTCGTGACTTGGGCCTCCGATGCAACTTGATTGATTCCGGGCCGATGACAATAACGAAGATCTCAGGCTGCACGAAGCACATGCACACAGTGCTGCTGAGACTCTCCTGAGCCTCGGGTATGCACGGTCACAGGGCAATCCTCACGAAAGTCTCAGGCTGCACAAAGAACACGCACCCAGCATCGCTAAGACACACTTGAACTTCTGGTGCCCACGATCACAGGGCAAATCTTCCGAGGGTCTCAGGCTGCAAAAAGCACACGCACACAGCGTCGCTGAGACACTCTTGAACTTCTGGTGCCCACGATCATAGGGCAAATCTTCCGAGGGTCTCATGCTGCAACAAGCACACGCAATCAGGCGTCGCTGAGACAATCTTGAACTTCCGGTGCCCACGATCACATGGCAAATCTTCCGAAGGTCTCAGGCTGCAAAAAGCACACACACACATCATTGTTGATGCCCTCTTGAACTTCTGGTGTGCACAGTCACAGGGCAATTCTCACAAAGGACTCCGGCTGCACGAAGCACACGCACACAGCGTCGCTGAGACTCACTCAGACTCCAGGTGCACACGATCACAGAACAATCCTCACGAAGGTCTCAGACTGCAAAAAGCACACACAGCGTTGCTGAGACACTTCTGGAAACATTTGTGTTCCTGAGTTTCCACAACAGAGAGCCAGCTCTCCTCAGGCCCTTGGGGTTAAGATACAGGACACAGCAAAGTCCTTTCAAGCAGGGGGACACAGCACACAGCAAAGTCCCTTTAGCCTCTCCTTGGTTAAAGCAGCAAACTGCAGGCCAGCGTCAGAACACACAGCAAGGGTCAGTCCATTCCTTCAGTCTCTTTAGCTGTTTCTTCCTTGGCAGAGGTTCCTCTTGACCACAAAGTAGTTTCAGTCTTGTTCAGTCTTGAACAATCCAATTCCAAAGTCCAGGGGTTTCAGCTCTCATAGTTATACCCCTAAATGTCTTTGAAGTCTTTGTGTTCAGGGGGGCACTGGTCCCTGTCTAAACCAGTTCTGGGTGTCTCCCTACCAATGACACCTTATTCCTTTGATAGTGGGGGTCTGGATCCTCAATCACTCAGCAGGGGACAGAGCCATTGGTTTATGGCTGCAGCCCAGAACTCTTCACCTCCAGGGGCTACTCCTCCCCCCTACACTTCAGATGCAGGTCAGCCTGTTGCTGTCTTACCTCCTCCCCTGGGTCAAGACATTCCCCGGATCCTATCACTGTCAGATCAAGACAGTCAATCCACAACCAGGCAGAGACACACAGAAATGTCAGAGCAGAAAAACCCATCCACTTCTAAAAGAGTGGTTTCTAAACACACAATGCAAAAAACACCTTTACAAAAAGATATGTTATTGAATTCTGAGTTCAGGCATACTAAACTTCACCTCTCCATCTTAAGCCTTTGGGGAGATAGGCTGGAAACATATTACACAGCCTTTCCCATTCTGTCCTATGGGCAAGATGCCTTTCAACAGTGAAAAACGAAATGGAGAGTATTTCACTGTCAGGACATGGTACACACCTCAGTACATCTCCTACCTTTCACATACACTGCACCCTGCCCAGGGGGTATCTTGGGCCTACCATAGGGGTGTCTGATGTGCATAGAAAGAGAAGGGTAAGGTCTGGCAAGTGGGTGCACTTGTCAGAACAACATGGCAGTTTAACAAACTGCACGGAGGCACTGCAGTGGCAGGTTTGAGTTCTCTCTTTAAGGCTACTTGTGTGGGTGGCACACTTAGTGCTGCAGGCTCACTGGTAGCATTTGCATTACCAGCCCTGGCACACATAGTGCACTTTACTAGGAACTTTACTAGTAAGGCAAACATACCAATCATGGACAACCAATTACCATTACACTTTACACAGTGAGCACTTGCACTTTGACACTGATCAGCAGTGGCAAAGTGCCTAAAGCATCAAAGTTGGCAATACCATGACAGAAAAAAGTTCTAGGGGATACCAAAAAGTATAAGAAACTTTAGCCAAAAAGGGCCAAGTCCAACAATCGGGAACTGCTGTTTCAGCTGCCTCAGAAGGAAATTGCAACACCGACGCGGCGAGCGACGCCGTAACCTGCATCGAAGCCGTAGGCACCGTTCGTGAAGAGCACAACGCACCACCCAGACTTGCACCGTAGGCCCTACGCCTGCTACCACCATGCCTCATCAGCTCGGAAGCCGCCAATGAGGACGCTTCCTGCACCGGAGCCAAGAACACCGCTCGTGACGTCCACGACGCATCATCCCGACTCACACCGCAGCCCCAACTTCACCGACGCGGTGCTTAATCAATATTGAGCCAATCCTCGACGTGGGTGACTCCTGAATCCATCAACACCACACCATCGTAAGGAACCGATGCCTCGCTGCCATTCGTGACGTCACCTCCCCAACACAGTAAGGAACCGACGTCTCACCTCCCCTGCACTGCAGTAATGAACCGAGGCATCACCTTCCCTGGGGTCGTAAGGAACAGACGCCGCCTGCGCCACTGAAGCATCACCTCCCCGACGCCGTGCACCGTCTTTGCTTTCATTGAATTCCAGGTACTGTTCTTTGTGGGTCAACTTGACTCCGGGCCCGACGCTGCGCAACTTGCTTGTCGGCGCCGTACTTTGGGATTTTCATCTGTCACTACATCATAATAGCTCCAGGTGGAGTTATTTGTTGCTAGAGACTGCATTTAAGTGAAGAACCTATTTTTAAGGATATTTTGAATACTGTATTGTGGATTTTTGTTGTTTGGTCTTGTGATAAGTCTAGATAAAGATTACATATTTTTCTAAACTGGTGTGGTGTCCATTTCTAATGTTTTCACTGTGTTACTGTATGTGTTCACAAATGCTTTACACACTGCCTCTGAGAGAAGCCTGTCTGCCCCTGCCAAGGGGGGTAAGCAGGGGTTATTTTAGGAGTGTATCCCCATTTCCCTGACTAGAAGCAAGGATCCCTATTTGGACAAAGGTGCCAACCATTGCCAACTAGAGACCCCTATTTCTAAAAGAAGGATTTTGATTTCCTCACAGTTTTGCATTTAAAATACGAAAAGTGTTCTATTACAGTGACATTTAAGGATTGTGGAGTTCTAATTCTGGATTGTTCTTGTTTGGAAAAGTTCTGTAATGGTGCAACTGTCTGAAGTGGCAACGAAAGAGTATGCATAATGTTATCCTCCATATCTTTATTTAAATCCTGTTTCTCTATTTATGTTAATCTGAGTATCGCCAATCTCTTCACCCAGTCCTGCATCACTAACAGTCACCAATTATAAACAGTTTAGAATGTTCCTTTGTATGATTACGTCTGCTTTGGCTTTGAAACATATTGTGGCCTAATTCCCCAGATACCACCCGTAAGACTGACTGCTCTGCTAATTCCTGTTCCCTTCTGCACACCTGGTCCCCCAGAGCTCCCAATAACACAGGCACTGGCAACTAAACGAGAAGGAGGGTAGAATTACTCCTAATATTCTTTACCTTTGTTCTGGTGCTATTTTCTTGTGCCTTTTTTCCCCTTACCCTTCCCTTTTCCTGTTTTTTTTCTTCTTTATTGACAAATTTCCTTTGAGAACAACGGTTTTCCTCATTTTGGAAATTCACCAAAATTAAGTTAATCAGCCTGGAGAAGTCAGGCTGGTGTTCAGACTGGAATTTCTCCAAAATGAGGGGCAGCCTGAGAAATACAGTGTAATATTGGACAATCTTAAGTGACAACTACCACGTGTTACCAGGCCGACTCCAGCAAGGACAACCTTTTTTTATGGGATTGTTTTACAGTATACAGTGAATGAAACCCTCATCCTTGTCGGCCATCGGAGGTGTTATAACTCAATGAAAATCCCACGACACTCTCAAAGACAAGCCAGTCACCAATTATAAAGTGACAAATGAGACTGAGATATCATCTTTGCTGTTTGATATGTATATATATTACCTACTGGCGGTCGCCAGTAGGTAGATATAGTTAGGACCTATTTTCCATAGGAAATCCGCAACATTCTATTTGGAATAACTTTGGCGCCGATTGACGAATCTTCGCGAAAATATCAAAACTTTTGTCCAGCACCGTTCCGCTCCTATCCTGAAAGTTTCACGGTGATTCGTCAAGCGGGGACTGAGAAAAAAGGGGGGTCCCAAAACACGTCTTCCCCATGCAATTTCCCATAGGACCTTTAGCCGCAGCTACAGCCCGAACTGCTGAACGGAATTACACCAAATTTGGCAAAGAGGTAGTCCTTAGTTCATACTCGTGCCTTTTGCTTCAATGGTGTAAATCCGGTCAGTAGTTCCTGAGAAAATGACATTTGAAAGTACATATATATCTATAGCCTCGGAGGGTCCGCGTACCCTAAGCGCAGCCTAAGCGCACCCTGCCGTGCACGAGCTCTATTCTAATTGGCTGTCAACACTCCAAACCTGCTCTCTCTTCCAAATAGTAAAGCAGATTGCTTTTCCACAGGGGGAGCAGCATGTTAGCTGCTCCCCGTGTGGAAAAGCAATGGCAGCTCAAGCAGGAGGCGGGGAGCCGGGGAGCCGGGGGGGCTGTGGGGGGATTGGGGACCCCCCCACGGTCCCCAACGGGGAGGGCCAGCACTGGGGGATGGGTTTCCCAGGGCTATTAGTGGCCCGGGAGGGGAGCCACGCGGCCCCCTCCTCAAATTATAAAAAAAACAAAGACTGGCCTTGGGGGTTGGGGTCCCCGGGGCCATAAGGAGGGGGACAAGGCAGCCCACTTCCTAAAATATAATATAAAAAAAAGGGCCATGCCCTGGGGGATGGGGTCCCCGGGGCTGATTAAGGCCTCAGGAGGGGGACCACGAGGCCCCCCTCCCAATTTTTTAATTAAAAAAAAAAAAAAAAAAATTAGGGGGCAGGCCCTGGGAGATGGGGTCCCCAGGGCCCAAAAATGAGAAAAAGAAGGGGGGCTATGCAGCCCCCATCTTAAAAAAAGAAAAAAAGAAATACCGGCATGCACCGGAGGCCACGCCCCCTCCTTGCTGCACTCAGCAAACGCGCCCCCTGCCGTGTTTGCAGATGGGGAACGAATTCCCCTTGAATACTGGGGGTCACTGGGGGCCAACTAGCCCACCAGGAACCTCCAGTATGCACCAGGGGGCTGCATTGCAGAGAGGTGTTCTGAGGCGACGCCCCTTTTTACACCTCTCTGCAACGCAGCTCTGTGGCGCTTAGTGGTGGTTGTTGGTGGGCTAGTTGGACTCCAGGGACCCTCAGTATTCAAGGGGAGTTAATCCCCCAACTTAAAATGCGCCACGGGGCGCGTTTGCACAGTGGTGAAGGGAGGAGGCGGGGCCTGAGTTTACATGTGTGCAAACACACGCTGTGGCACGGTTTAAGTTGGGGAATTAATTCCTTGTCAATTCTGAGGGTCCCTGGGAGCCAACTAGCCCACCAGGTACCTCCAGTAAGTGCCACAGAGCTGTGTTGCTAGGTTTTGTAAAAAGGGGCGTGGCCTCTGAACACCTCTCTGCAACGCAGCCTCCTGGAGCATACTGGAGGTACCTGGTGGGCTAGTTGGCCCCCAGGGACCCACAGGGTTGATGAGAAATTAATTCTCTAACTTAAAACGCGCCACAGGACGTGTTTGCAGACATGTCACCTCAGGCCACGCCCCCTTCCTTCACCACTGTGCAAACATGCACCGTGGCGCGTTTTAAGTTGGGGAATTAATTCTCTTTCAAAACTGAGGGTCCCTGAGGGCCAAATAGCCCAACAGGTATCTCAAGTTTGCGCCAGGGAGCTGCATTGCAGACAGGTTTTCAGAGGCCACGCCCTTTTTTACACCTATCTGCAACGCAGCTCTGTGGTGCTTACTGGAGGTACCTAGTGGGCTAGTTTGACCCTAGGGACCCTTAGGATTGAAGGGGACTTAATCTCTCAACTTAGAGCGGTGACAGGGCACGTTTACACAGTGGTGAGGGGAGGGGACGGGGCCTGACGTGATGTGTGCAAACACGCCCTGTGGCGCATTTTAAGTTGGGGAAAAAATTCCACTTCAAACCTGAGGGACCATGGGGGCCAAGTAGCCCACCAGGTGCTTCGAGGAAGCGCCACTGCGCTGCGTTGCAGAGAGGTGGTGCAGGCCGTGTCCCTTTTTACATCTCTCTGCTACGCAGCTCTGTGACGCTTACTGGATGTACTACGAATTCCGATTTACTCACCTGTTATCAGGAGAGACCTCAGTGCTGCATCTTTGAGCCCAGTACTGATCCTGAAAAGTAATTCTAACCATACTTACCAGTAACTTGAATTTCCTTCCATAGGCTAACATTGACTGGTTTCACTTGGAAATTGTACTAAGTGTGGAGTTTTGGAAATTTTAAATATTCACCTAAAATCATCCGAATTTCGAATTCCGATTTACTCACCTGTTATCAGGAGAGAACCCAGTGCTACATCTTTTAGCCCAGCACTGATCCTGAAAAGTAATTCTAACCGTACTTACCAGTAACTGATTTTCACCTGAAAAGTTTCTAAATGTCTATTTTCACAAACGAAAAATATTCCTAATAAATCGCCTGTATGACCTAAACGCATTCTTTCAACAGATTACAGGAAATGCACAAGTGCTGGATCCAGGATCCACCACTGAGTAAGAAAAAGTAACGATAAAAGTACTTGCCTGGTAAGTGAATTTCCTTCCATAGGGTAACATTGACTGGTTTCACTAGGAAATTCGTTTAAGTGTGGAGTTTTGGAACTTTAAAATATTCCTATAAAATAAGCAGAACTATGAATTCTGATTTAATCACCTGTTATCAGGAGAGACGTCAGTGCTGCATCTTTGAGCCCAGTACTGATCTGAAAAGTAATTCTAACCATACTTACCAGTAACTTGTATTTCCTTCCATAGGAATCCATTGTCTGGTTTTCACCAGAAAAATTTCTAAGTGTCTATTTTCACAAACTAAAAATATTCCTAAAAAAGCGCCTGTATGACTTAAACGCATTCTTTCAACTGTTTACAGGAAATGCACCAGTGCTGGATCCAGGATCCACCACTGAGTAAGGAAAAGTAACGATAACACTACTTATCTGCTAAGTGAATTTTCTGCCATAGGTAAACATTGATGATTCTATGTGAAAACATTTCTAAGTGTGAACTTTTAAAATACAATAATATTCCTTAAAAATCACTACTGTAACTAAAACGCTTTTACTCAACAGTTTATAGGAGATGTCCAAGGACTGAATCTAGGGTCCAGTCCTGTGGTTAGAAAAGTAATCCATAAAGTAACAAATTGCATTTAACTAGAAATTCCCATTGAGGTCAATGTTGCATTGTGTTTGAAATTTTGTTGCCCATTGCAACAAATGTAACTACTGTACTTAAAAGTCTATTGCCTATTTGCAAAGTATTTAAACTAAAGTAATTCATTCTCAGAAAGTATATTTTGTAATGTAATGTATAATGTAATTCAAAAAATAAAATATCTAAAAATAAATAGTTTAAACAAGTTAGTAAATCAGTATCAAAAAATAAATATAACAATTAATAAATGTAAAAATTGTCATTTACAAAACCTTTGAAATTCACTGAAAAAACCATAGGTTTCAGGCCTGATATAGTTTGGAATTAGCATTTAAAAAACCTGTGAAATTCACTGAAAAAAACCATAGGTTTCAGGCCTGATATAGTTAGGAATTAGCATTTAAAAAACCTTAGAAATTCACTGAAAAAAACATAGGTTTTAGGGGTGTTATATTTAGGAATTGGCATTTAAAAAACCTTAGAAATTCACTGAAAAAAACCATAGGTTTCAGGGGTGTTATAGTTAGCTGGACATTTCCCTCGTACAAAACCCTAGAAATTCCCCTGTTATAGTTAGTTCACCTCCACTCACTCATCTGTAGAGTCACTCATACTTACAGTCACTCAGTACAGGACTATCATATGCATTTATACACCTATATAGACACTCAGACACCGCCAATCATCCATAGACATACTCACACACCTAGTCAATCATGCAAATAATTAGGCACACTCCAATTTACTCACCTATACAGTTATACACACACGAGTTCATTTACTCATAAAAATACTACCACATTCTTACGCTCTTACACAATTACTGATACAAGCACACACTCATCCATACAGCCACTCTCACAATCACACACTCTCACATATACCCAGTTATATACTCTTACACACATATACCCTGCCTTTCACATATGTAGTTACTCACACATGTACCACTGAGATATACATTCAGTCACTAACACACTCATACATACACTCACCCAACCATACAGTCCATCACAGATGCACTCTTAAAACCATGCACCCATAGAATCACCCACTCACACATCTATGCACAGAGTCACACACACCCTACCTGCACAAACACTCATGCACCCATACAGATACTCAGACAACCAATCAATAACTCATATAGACACTCATATAGCTATTCTCAAAACCATGCAGGCACGTATACACCAACAGACAGACAGATACAGACATTCACACAGTTTAGTCACTAGTCTGCAGTAAGATACGTTTAATGACTCATTTATAGAGTCAGTCACACACCTAGAAAATCATCCATTCACAAACTTATACACACACTCATTCTTCCATAGGTCTTTCCCTATATATATTAAACATATTAAAACTCTACAGAAACACAGACTCACTGGATGACGTCATCAGTGATGTCATTTGAGATGTCATCAGTGATGTCATCAGTGATGTCACTGACCATGTCATGAGTGATGTAATATGTGACGTCATCAGCAGTGCATTGCGAGGGGCGGAAATTAAGATTGTTATGCATGTAGAAATTTGTGTTTATTTAAACAAATAGTGGTTTGCACAATCAAGCCCATCCAGGGCTATAAGTATGTTGAAACAAATTTACGTTTTGATTCATCTATTTTGTTTTGTTGTAACAAACAACATGTTCAGTAATGGCCGACACCAATGACCAAAGTATGGTTGGTGTCCTTTGTTTATGTTTAACAGTGGATATTGATTTAAGTGTGTCTCAGACCGGCGCCGGCTACCATTGACAAAGGCGAGAGCTGAAACGCGTCTGGTCGTGTGAAGAACCCATTAATAAACCCTGGGTTATCCATTCCTGAGAGTGCTTGGTCCATTTTTCTGTGCCGTGAGCTGTGGATTGTTGATCCGTGCGGTTTCCGTCACCGCACTACTAAAGCACCCGATCGAGAGTGCAAGGGAGTTAAGGCGGGGATTGAGCTTGATATATATATATATATATATATATATATATATATATATATATATATATATGTATATTCACTTAAAAAACCATAGGTTTCACACATGTTATAGTTAGCTGGACATTTCCCTCGTAAAAAACCAATGAAATTCCCCCGTTATAGTTAGTGCAGGCAACTATAACTCACGCGACCGCAATCCTCTGCTGATGACGTCAGATATTACATCACTGTATTTAGACACCTATTTACCCATGTCTTCTTCCATTAATCTTTAGCTATACGTATATTACAAATATTTATTTTTCAGAAAGACACATATGTAATCAGTGATGTAATATCTGACGTCATCAGCAGAGGATTGCGGTCGCGTGAGTTATAGTTGCCTGCACTAACTATAACGGGGGAATTTAATTGGTTTTATACGAGGGAAATGTCCAGCTGACTATAACATGTGTGAAACCTATGGTTTTTTAAGTGAATTTGCAAGGTTTTTTAAATGCTAATTCCTAACTATAACGTGTGGGAAACCTATGGTTTTTTAAGTGAATTTGTACAGTTTTTTAAATGCTAAGTTATGTATTTATTAATATATATTTTTTTCAGGTTTTTCACCGTGCTTCGCGCACCGAGCGCCCACGATGCGTTGTGCGTGCCGGGCGCACGGTGCGCGCACCCCGCTCTTTTTCATCAAAAAAATAAATGTTTTTTCATCCTTGGGGGTCCTTCAGTGACCCCCTGACAAAGGCTAGGGGGTCAGGAACTGTCCACCCTGCCCCCTTTTCACGTTCTCCACCTTTGTTTTCCACTGCCTCAGACTGCGAGAGACAAAATGGCGGCCGACACTTCCTGATTTCGACTGATTAGAATGTTTACTGACATCTAACAACCAATCAGAATTGCGCTCGCGCACGTCACCGTGCGCGCACCGTGCGCGCACGGTGCGCGCTTATAGATAAATATGTACTTTTAACTAAAATTTTCTCAGGAACTACTGAACAGATTGACTCCAGATATTCAAAAGGCACATCCCTGACCTGAGGACTACCTCTATGCCAAATTTCAAGTAATTCTGTTCAGCAGTTCGGGCTGTACCTTGGACTAAAGGTCCCTATGGAAAAATGCATGGGGAAAACGTGTTTTGGGACCCCCCTTTTTTCTTGGCCCCCGCTTGACTAATCACCCCGAAACTTTCAGGGTAGGAGCGGAGCAGAGCGCCTCACCTATTTTGAAAAATTCGCGACGATTCGTCAACCGGCGCCAAAGTTATTCAAAATAGAATTTTCAGATTTCCTATGGAAACACGGTCCTAACTATAACTATCTACTGGCGACCGCCAGTAGATAATATATATATATCCACAGCTTCTGTTTTTCCGTTGAGGCTGCCCACTTCTGGTGCCTGCCCCAAACAGTACAGACACGTGGTGACAGACACGTGTGTGTGATTCTATGGGTGCATGGTTTTAAGAGTGCATCTGTGATGGACTGTATGGTTGGGTAAGTGTATGTATGGGTGTGTTAGTGATTAAATGTATATTTCAGTGGTACATGTGTGAGTAACTACATATGTGAAAGGCAGGGTATATGTGTGTAAGAGTATATAACTGGGTATATGTGAGAGTGTGTGATTGTGAGAGTGGCTGTATGGATGAGTGTGTGCTTGTATCAGTGGTACATGTGTGAGTAACTACATATGTGAAAGGCAGGGTATATGTGTGTAAGAGTATATAACTGGGTATATGTGAGAGTGTGTGATTATGAGAGTGGCTGTATGGATGAGTGTGTGCTTGTATCAGTCATTGTATAGGAGTGTAAGAATGTGGTAGTATTTTTATGAGTACGTGAACTTTTGTGTGTATAACTGTATAGGTGAGTAAATTGGAGTGTGATTAATTATTTGCATGATTGACTAGGTGTGTAAGTATGTCTATGGATGATTGGCAGTGTCTGAGCGTCTGGTGTATAAATGCATATGATAGTCCTGTACTGAGTGACTGTAAGTATGACTCGCGCGCCCGCAATCCACTGCTCATGACGTCACATATTACATCACTCATGACATGGTCAGTGGCATCACTCATGACATCACTGATGACATCATCCTTGTGATAGAGTGGCGGTCGCGCGAGTTATAGTTATCTGAACTAACTATAACGGGGGAATTTCATTGGTTTTTTACGAGTGAAATATCCACCTAACTATAACATGTGTGAAGCCTATGGTTTTTTAAGTGAATTTGCAAGGTTTTTTAAATGCTAATTCCTAACTATAACGTGTGTGAAACCTATGGTTTTTTCAGTGAATTTGTACGGTTTTTTAAATGCTAATTTATTTATGTATTATTATTTTTTCATATATATTTATTTTACAATAAACTACGTATTAAAAATTATTATTTATTTTTTTTGGTTTTTACCGTGCGCGCACGGTGAGCGCACCCCGCGATTTAAAAAAAAAAATAGATATATTTTTTTTTTGGGGGGGGGTTTCAGGGTGCGCGCACGGTGCGCGCACCCCCGCGATTTAAAAAAAAAATTATTTTTTTGCTTTTGGGGTCCTTCAGGGACCCCCTGACAAAGGCTAGGGGGTCAGGAACTCTCTACCCTGCCCCCTTTTCACGTTCGCCACCTTCCTTTTTCGCTCTCGCACTGAAAACAAACAAAATGGCGGCCGACACTTCCTGATTTCGACCGATTCGAACGTTGACTAACATGTAACCACCAATCAGATTTACGCTCGCGCACGTTAGGGTGCTCGCACGGTGCGCGCACTGTGCGCGCACCCTGCGCGCGTATAGATATTGATATGCTTTTAAATGCTATTTTCTCAGGAAATACTGAACAGATTTACACCAGACCTGCAAAAGGCACTTCCTTGACCTTATGGCTACCTCTCTGCCAAATTTCAAGTAATTCTGTTCAGCCGTTCGGGCTGTAGCTGCGACTAAAGGTCCTATGGAAAAATGCATAGGGAAAACGCGTTTTGGGACCCCCCTTTTTTCTCGGCCCCTGCTTGACGAATCACCCCGAGACTTTCAGTGTAGGAGCTGAACGGAGCGCCCCATTAGTTTTGAAAATTGCGCAAGGATTCGTCAACCGGCGCCAAAGTTATTCAAAATAGAATTTTGAGATTTCCTATGGAAACACGGTCCTAACTATAACTATCTACTGGCGACCGCCAGTAGATAATATATATATATATAGATATATATCTTCAAAGAAAGCCTGGTATATGTCACATGGCAGTGATCCTTAACTTTTTGACTTCTGTAGACCCCATTTAATAATTCTTGAAATCCAAGGACCCCAAGTGAATCATTATTGGAATTCGGGAACCCCCACTCAGTTATTATTAGAATCCACAGACTTATGCAATTTCAATGTATTGAACAGCAAATGAATACAGAAAAATATGGAAAGAATCATTCAAATACACAAATGATTAAATATTTTATGTATTTCACAAATGCCAAAAAATCAAAAATGTAGTTTTAATGGGAAGTGTTAGACTTGGCATCTTTGGCGTTGTCTCCCCTGACTTTTTGCCTCTATCTCCTGTATTTTTGATGCTGTGCTGGATTTCGTTTTTGCTGGCTTAGATGCGTTGGGCACTTTGCTCCCTGTGTAAATTGTTATTACAATTGGTTCTCCCTAATTGACATATTTGGTTTACTGGTAAGTCCCTAGTAAAGTGCACTGAGTGTGCCAGGGCCTGTACATCAAATGCTACTTTTGGGCCGGCAGCACTGATTGTGCCACCCACACGAGTAGCCCTGAAAAGGTATATCAGACCTGCCACTGCAGTGTCTGCGCACAGTTTTAAACTTCCATGTCAACCTGGCAAGTGCACCCACTTGCTAGGCCCTAAGCCTTCCCTTTTCTTACATGTAAGCACCACCTATGGTATGCCCAAGGTACCCCCAGGGGCAGGGTGCAGTGTATGTGAAAGGCAGGACATTTACTGGTGTGTGTTACATGTCCTGATAGTAAAATACTGCCAATTTAGTTTTTCACTATCGAAAGGCTATCTGTCCCACAGGATAGAATGGGAGGTACTTTGTAACATCTTACAAGTATAACTTCCCATTGGGACAAGATATAGAAATAAAGTTTAGGTTCTCTGAACTCAGATTGTAATCACACATCTTTTTGTAAAGATGTTTTTTTAATTGTGTGTTTGAAAATATCACTTTTAGAAAGAAAAACAATGCAGGGGATAGGCCCGAAGGACCGTGGACAGGTAGGGCTGTGCTAAATTGAAGACACAAAGAGGGGGAGGAGCTGGCTCCATTATGCCTTAGGCTCCTATTACTTTAGAGCAACAAATAGACCGCTATCTTATCTGTTTGAATGGAATTTTTATTAGACCATTCCTTTTTTCCTTTTTTTGTTATATTTACCAAACAGAATTTGAATGCATGAGAAGTAGAGAGACACACATTTTTCAAATTAACATACAAAATATGAAAAATACTTGTGGCAATTCACAATACACAACATATACAATAATTATATACAAGAACATTTATATACAAAAACATTTAACGTTTGCATCATAACACAAAAACAACTAGTGCAATCTTATCGCTATCTTGCTTTTCGGGCCAAACACGGGGAAATTATTAGGGGTAGTGTGTGGGGCATACCATTCAATATAATTCCATCGCACACTCCAGCAGACTTATTCCAATTCCTCTGTGTCGAAAAAGTGCCCACGCGTTTCAAGACCCAGTCCGCTGGTACTGGGACTCTCATCAGGGCTTCATGTTAATGGTCAGCGTTTTCTAAAAGACAAATGAATGAATGATGCAAACACTGCATCGAAAGGATATCACCTCTCTCATTAAATACTTCCTGTATATTGTGTACCTGATTACCTGATTTCCAAACAGAGCTGCCGCTCTAACTTGTATTTTCGGAGTGACCAATAATGGCCCTCAAAGATAATTGCTGCGGGGCACCTCGTGTTTATTGCCAGCAATGGTTTCTACAAAACATTAAAACGGAACAACCGATTCATGGTCGTGTCTATTTAAGTTTGTTTAAAGAAATAACCATTGGACAAATAAATGGGAAAGATCAAAAGTGTACCTTCTAAGCCATCACGAATCACTTGGATGCAAGCATCTTTCATCGCGGTATTGTCTCCCTACAAACAAATGGGGGACGCGTTACATGAACCGCAAACTTGCCAACATTGTTGTAAACATGCTGGAAGGAGACACGGGGCGCACTTACTTTCTTTAGCTCTCAGCACATCCATAATCTGTAACCAATGTGGATCACAACTTCACTGTCATGTGGGGCATTCCCACTGAGAACACTTCCTGTATTTTAGCCCTAGTGATCATGGGAAATTGATTTTGGCCAATCACATTGTCGCTCAGGCCCCATTGCTGTCGGGACTGGAAAGGTGCATTGTGGGACATGTGGTTCAGGGCTATACTCTTGAAAGTTTGTCATCCCATTCAAACCAGTAGCTGCACTATTACATTTTAAAATGAGGTAAGCTTATTTTTGTAGTAAAGCAGTATCGATGTCTATGTGATGTTTGGTTGTATCTAGACCTGACAATACTGCCCACTTGAAGTCTCTTTCACTATGTGAATTATCCATGAAGTGTTGTACCATTGGCGCAGTGACAAGCCTCTTTTTGATCCTAGAGCCATGTTGCGTAATGCGTTGGTTGATCTGTTGGTTTGTTTTGCTAATGTATAGTTTCGCACAGGGGCAAAGGACCGCATAGACAACATTTTTGGATTTATAGTTAGTGAATTCTGAATGACGCCATTTGATGTCCTTATGTGAGAACTCAATCCCCTCTATTGTAGAATCACATGCAACACAAGTGCCGCGTTTATGAAGGCCCTCAACTGGTTTTAATTGCCATTGTGTCCTCAAATTGTATTTAGTTTGAGATGGAAAGATATCGGCTCTTACGACTGCTGGCCAATGCTCTTGTTTTTCTTCATAGCAAAAAGTGGTTTTGGGAACGGGCAATCCAAATTCCCCAACAAGTGCTAATTTCTTAGCACAATTTTTCTGAATTTATTAGTATCTGGACCAAACGTCGTAACGCAAACCAATCGTTCCAATGGTGGTTTTACTCTCTTTTGTAGAAGATATTCCCGGGGTGTGTACCACGCTCTCTTTATTGCGTGCTTGAGTAGTTTCTTGGGATATCCTCTTTGTGTCTTCACTTTTAGAAAAAAGGCATTTTATTGTTTAACCATTCTGTGCACCTCTGCCAGTTTGTGAATATATTGTCTGGTTTTGGAGTGACAGGGGCTGGTGATGTGCATTCACTGTAGACAGCCACTGGGGGGTTGAGGTGTGCCTGGCCCTTCCTGGATGACTCAGAGCTGAGCTGAATGGGGCTTGGTTGCATTTAGAGTAGTAGAAGGAGATTTCCTTTCACCTGAATAGGGCCTGTATCCCTTGCACAATGCTGTCTCCACCACCTGTTGTCATACTGCACCAGTGAGGACAGAATTGGTTTGGACTGGGCTCAGAGACCCTTGCACAAAGAGAACAAAGTCAACATGGGGTATAAGTAGTAGACCTTAAACCTCAGAACTTTAGATCACTTCAGGACTAAAGAGGCACCTTCGCCAAGGAGAAGAGCTGAAGAGCTGTAAGGAGGAGTACTGCCCCTTTTCTGTGTGCTGTGTGGGGTTGGCCTCCAGTTGCTGTTCCTGCCAAGGAAAGGACAAAGGCTTGAACTGTGCTGTGAACCTGCTTGAAGAAGAATCTCCAAGGGCAGGCCTGAGTGGGCTGGCCTTCTGTTCTGAAGTCTCAGGGACACAAAGACTTCACCCCCAGCTCCCATGAACTTTATTGCTGTGAGTTGTGACCTGCCAGGAGGTGCCTATTCCAGTTTTAGGCCTCTGGAGGTTGGCCCTGCTGTTGGGAGCTGGAAGCAACTTGAAAGAAGTAAGAAAACCTGTCTCCGCCGCTGACAGCGATGCCGCTATGACGCTGCGAACTGCACTGAGGCCCGGGGTACCGCTCGTGAAGTGAATGACGCACCGCTTGGCCTGCGCCTCAGCTCCGACGCTCTTCAACGCCCTTCGACGTCTGCAGCTATCGGCATTTCTTGATGCCAGTGCTTGCACCGACTCCATCATCGCCAGAACCTGCATCTTGTTATCGCGGCAGCGATAACCACAGAGAGTGACTCCGCAAACTTGCCGACTTCGCATCGTCACCGGAACTGATGCCTCCCCGCGACGCAACAGTCTTCCCCTGTCCTGGACACAACATGTCGCCTCCTCGTGGACACAACACCTCGCCTCCTCCGTGGTAGCCAGGGAGCCGGCCTAGACCTCAGCACTGACGCCTCACCTCCACTGCGCCTTGGATCCACTACGCCTTGGATCGTCATAGACTTCGTTTCCAAGGTACTGTTTTTTGGGGGGTCCATGTGACTCAGTGTCCTACGCTGTGCACCTCTGCTTTATTTTGCAATAACTGTTCTAAAAGTCATATTTTATTACCTGTATGTTGGATTTTTGTCGTTCTGGTCTTGCTGAGTTTAGATAAAGATACTTTCTTTTTCTAAACTGGTATGGTATCCATTTGCGGTGTTATCACTGCATTACTGTGTGTTTTGAGTACAAATACTTCACACATTGCCTTTGACATAAGACTTTCTACTCATGCCAAGCTACCCTGGGGGTGAGCAGGGGTTATTTAGAATGTGTATCCCCCTTATCCTGACTAGAAGCAAGGGTCCCCACTTGGACAAGGTACCTACCTCTGACAACTAGAGACTTCCACTTCTAACAGGAAGGTTGGAGCTTTTCCAAATTCAATTGAGACTACTCATCATCCATATTATATTCTGTTTTGTGCACTTGTGCTGCTCCCACAAATCAATCTAAAGATACCAACTGAATTTTTAGCCTCCAAGTTCAAATTCCTTTACATTTACAGAATTTTTTTAATATTTTAAATTTCCAATTTTTCTTTGTTTATTTATTTACACTTTGTTAATATTATATAATTTCCTATGCAGTCATAAATCCCAAGCGTCAGGGTCAAGTGATCACTTTCAACTGTTCTCCAGGGGCGGGGGTTGGGAGAATGACTGTTGAGTCCTGTTTGAGATGGGGGCATGAAGACTGTTGAGTGCTGTTTGGGGTGGTGAGCATGGCCATGCTCATGGTGGGCAGCCGCCACTTCTATATTTAAAAAAAAGAACATTCCCGGTGTCTAGTGGGCTTTCTGCTCCCCGCCCCCAGAGGGGCAGATTGGGGGAAATCTTCAAGATACCACTAACTGAAAGGCCAACAATGTGGTATATTTTATTGTATGTCCCTGCAAGCTAAGTAATGTTATGTTATGTTATGTTATGTTATGTTATGTTATGTTATGTTACAGAAATTTATAAAGCGCACATATACCCGGAGGTGTCTTGGCGCTAGACCCAACAGTGACCCGCTACAACCTTGCCCCTAATGCTGAAAGAGCCAGGTCTTTAGTTGTTTTCTAAAAATGGTCAAGGAACTGGCATTCCTGAGAAAAAAGGGACGGGAGTTCCACAGTTTAGATGCTCCGTGATAAAAACTGCGTCCACCCCAGTAGGCTTTATGAATTCTTGGAACAGCTAGTATTCGTGCTCCCGTGGACCGAAGCTGTCTGGTGGGTTGATACCATGTGAAATGATCCTGCAAAAAAGAAGGACCAATGCGATGCAAGGCTTTAAAAACGATGCACAAGGCTTTAAAATCAATACGCTGGGAAACGGGAATCCAGTGAAGATTGCGGATTTCGTTAAAGACTAAGCAGTGTTTAGGGATATCCAATATGAGACGAGCTGCTGAGTTCTGAATCATCTGGAGTTTACGCAAGTGCAGCTTCTGAGTGTTAAGGAATAAACCATTGCAGAAGTCCAGCCTAGATGAAATAAGGCAAGAGACTACTGTTCTCTTGGTGTTATCAGGGATGTAAGGGAACATTTTCCTAATTTTTTTAATGAGGAAATGCGAAGCCAACACTACCGCATTTGTGTGGTGATGGAAAGTAAGTTTATCATCCATGAGCACACCCAAGTTCTTTGCCTTAACCGCCGGATTGGGCGGGGAGCCCAACTCAACAGGCCACCACAGATCATTCCAGGGAGGCTGCACACTGCCGAAGATCAAAACTTCCGTTTTACTGGAGTTAAGCTTCAGGCAGTGTGCTGTCATCCATTTATTAATTGCACTCATGCAACATCTGAAGTGCGAGGCCGGAGATTGTTGGAATTTAGAAGCTGCCACCACAATCTGGGTGTCGTATAGGTGGTCAGGCTAAAACCAAATTCCAGAATAAGGGGCGCTAGTTCAGAGACGTATATATTGAATAGTGTGGGGCTCAAAGAGCTACCCTGAGGGACACCACATGGAAGAGTGTAAGGATTTGAATTAAAGCCATCCATGGATACAGTGGACCTACGATCAGTGAGAAAGGAGGCTATAAGTGCTCGTGCTGTCTCTCCTAATCCTAGCCCCTCCAGACATCTTTGCAGGACGAGATGATCCACCGTGTCAAAAGCCGCAGAGAGATCGAGGAGCACCAGAGCTGCTGCACCTCCACCGTCCATAACTGCTCTGATCTCCTCAGAGGCTTTGATCAATGCCAGCTCCGTACTATGGTCCTTACGAAAGCCAAATTGAGTATGATCCAGCAAACCGTTTGCATTAATGAATAGTGAAAATTGATTGTTCATTATTTTGTCAACTATCTTTGCTGGCAGAGGCAATCTAGCAATGGGCCGATAGTTAGTAGGGTTGGCCGCGTTGAGAGTGGTTTTTTTTAAGAGAGGTAAAATAGATGTCTCCTTCCAACTAATCGGGAAAACACCGGAGGAGAACATCAAATTAAAAATATCGGTGAGGTGTGGGCTCACCAGACTTGCCAGTTCTTGAAGGAACCTCGGGGGGCAGGGGTCTGAAGGTGAGCCCGATTTAGCTTGAAGAACATAATTTCTCACTGTGTCTATCGAGATCGGAGAGAACACAAATGGTAAGTGATTGTTGATACCTGGACTGCTTGGGCGTGATAATGGGCTAGAATGAGAGACCTCTCTGAATGCTTTGAAGATGTCTAAGACCTTGGATTTAATAACATCAGCAACATCATTACAACATTTCTGGTTAACCTTCCATGTAGGAGAAACTTGAAGAAACTAAGGTTTGCACTCTGGCAAACAGAAATCATTGATATGGACTAGAAAAATATGCCCCAACATTGCATCATTCTATTGAGGAAAATTATGAGAGGGACAGGAGTACGATCTTGTCGTTCATATTTTCTTATTTCACTTGGTTTTTGAGTTTTGACATAGAATCACTCAATGGAGTCATTTAAAATGATTTACTATGCATCATGAATGTAATATGACAAAGATAGTGTTGCATTATTGGTTTCAATGTATTATAGATAAAGACAGCCCTGAACCCTGTTGTATGCAATGCATTTTTATTCGATGTTGGTCCTTATGAAGGTGACCAGGTGGGAATTGCAGCCATGGAAACATGCATCGACATTGACCAACAGTGCCTAAAGAGTTCAAGCAATATGATGTATACTGTGTTGTTGAGATTGTTGTTGTAGTTCCGGATCCATTGTTTCTATAGTATCAACTTAGTGAGTATGATTATATGAATGAATTAAATTAGGGACAAGATATAACACATTAATTTTGTAAATTCATTTTGATGATGAGATAATTATTCACCAGCTAATTTATTGGAATGTAAATAAAATACTTTATTGGGATGTGAATTATAAATAATTACTATAAAACGACGTGCTGTTTCCAGAGTCATAGGTACATTGGGTAAGGATTGAAGAAATGGGGGTTTAGCGGGAGGTATTACTCTTTCTTGTTGTTGAATAACGCCTCTCCTGAACTTAAAAGTACAACTCCCATATATGTGAAGTCAGTGCTTTAAACGGAAATATAAAAGGGCTGGTACCTGTGTGCTCCTGAGAAGTGCTGGTACTCTCTCATTAGATGTATTGCCAAGTGCTGATAAATACAGATGCCCTCCCTTTCAAATTAAGAAGTGCTGGTACTTCAGGTCCGGACAGTACCTTCCCTTTTAAAGCACTGTGGGAGGAGGGGGCAGCAACTGCTACCTCCGAGTGCCGTTCATGACAGCAATCTCTTGGTTTTGGGTGGGTACGGGTAGGGTTTGCAGTGGCCATGGATCATCAACCCAAAAGCTATTTGAAGGCAGTGAGGAGGCGGGCCCTTGTTCACAATTTTTTTACTTCAATGCATCTTCATCCACAAGAGACAGATACTTTTAAGGCGTTGCAGTTAATCATGATGACAACATTATTTTTTTTCTTCCATTCTGTGAATGATCATTTCGTGTGTGTCACAAGCTGTGATCTGATTGTCTTCTTAATGACGGTGTATGGTCTTGTTTAGTGCGGAGGGTCACAGTCTGCGGGTTTCCGAGGCCTGTGACTCAGGTCTATGTGACCTTCAGCGTTTAGAGGAATTTAGGTTGGCAGTGCGCACTCTACAAAACTTCCCACTGAGTGACTGACTCACTGACGCTCTCACGGCTGGTGTACATTAGCGTGGGTTACTTGGAAGCAGATGTCGGCTCTTCACATGAAGGAAGACGGTGGGGTACCGAGGAAAGATAATACGCAGTGTTCCATCCGCGGCACAGCAGGAGCGGCGCAGACACTCACCACCCCATGACAACGAGACCTGCCTTCTATCAACAAGCGAGACAGAGGCAGACAGGGCTACGCCGACATTTGGAGATTTTCCGACAGGCTGTGCCCAATAAAATATCGGTCAGGTTGGGGCAGAGTTTGACTCGTCTGACTCTACCGCGTCCCTGGCGGCCCTTAAGGTTTGGACGTCTGGACTGTGGCTTTGAGCATCTCTAGTGGTGTTTCAGAGGAAGATGTCTGATTTGAGATGCTGCGTCCGACCCTTATCTACGTTTCTAACATGTGACTGTCTCTTCTTTGCTTCTTTTGCTTCTTTGTCTCTTCTTTGCTTTACTGGCTGCTGAGAGCCACAGGTCTGACGTGACTCACTGTATAGAAGTGTTTTTCAGAAGACTGCCTTAGCCCTAGTTGTCTTTCAGAGAGACGGCTGGGAGGTAACCTCAAACACCAACCTTTCTTGCTTTAATGTTGGTTAACAAACCATGCACCACAGGCAACGGTAAAGGTTCATTTTAGGAACAGAAACAGGCGGTTAGGGAATTTATTATTTTTCTCACAGTTTTTTCCCACTAAAAAATGTCAAAATGCTAGGCCAGGTGTATTGTGTTTATATTAGAGTTATATAGTGCTTACGCTCCCTGACGAGATATTTTAGCGCTTTGCATTACTCTTCTGAGGTGGCTGCTTCTTCATTCTCTGTGTGATGGACATTGCACACTCAGGGGCATATTCACAAGGATCTATCGCTGAGTTAACGGCACTTTATCGCACCCAAAGTTGCGATAAGCTTATCGCCCCAATCACAAGCTGGTGTTAACAGCCCACAGCACCAGAATGCCCGCGATAGCAGCCGCAAAAAACATCGCCACAGATTACCCCCGCAACTATCGCTAATGAGATGCAGAATAGGCATTCCCGTGCCAAAAGCCGTGACAACACCACACCTCAACATTCTCAACGACCAGCAAGATCGGCGATAAGATCACAAAACATGAGATAAGGCGCGTTAGCAGCAGGAAATTAACACCTGCTCTGACCTGGTGCAAAGTTGGATGACAGCCTGCACCACAAAAGGGAGCCCAGCCCAGAGACACACCTGAGGAACAAAAGATGCACCCGGGCAACTGAACATGCAGCTCGGAGGGCCGAAAGGGCAATAACACCCGCCGCCACCACTCCCAGGACCCCTCCTCCCCGGCACCCCCCAACCAAAGACATTCCAGCCACACCTAAACATGTACAAAATAATCCGCATGATGTCGCACAATAACAACTGGTGAAATGCATGTGTCGTCTCAAAAATGAGCATCACACATTCACTTTCGAAACAACAAATGAAACTTTATTAACATGAACACTGAACTGAAATGAAGACACATGGTGGCTCTCCTCGGGACAATCCATAGGTCACAGCATGTAAGACAAAAATCATGATGAGAAGGTGTGTCCTGCGCACATAAAAGGACAGAGAGAGAGAGAGCGAAGGGGAGAGAGATGAAGAGAGGGAGAGAGATAGATAAGAAGAGAGGGGGAGAGAGAGAGATAGAAGAGAGGGGAAGAGAGAGATAAGAAGAGAGGGGGAGAGAGAGAGAGAGAAGAAGAGAGGGGGAGAGAGAGAGAGAGAAGAAGAGAGGGGGAGAGAGAGAGAAAAGAAGAGAGGGGGAGAGGGGGAGAGAGAAAGAAGAAGAGAGGGGGAGAGAGAGATAAGAAGAGAGGGGGAGAGAGAGAGAGAGTGCCACCCTGCGCACCCAGGGCCACAATGCTCACCTGCTGCCACCGGTGTGTCTCCAACCACTTGCCGGTATGTATTGCAATTCACCAGGTCACACATGTGAGACAGACCCGTCATCTGAAACAGAGTCCAGATACATAATTGTCACAGTACACACAATTGCACAAGACAACATCGCCTGCCCGCCCATGCACACCCGGGTAGAGGCACCCCAGCCCCTTCTGCTGCCCATCGGAGCATGCCGCCCATGCACACCTCAGGCAGAGGCACCCCAGCCCCCCGCCGCCCATCGGAGCATGCCTGCTCTTGCACACCCAGGCCGAGGCACCCCAGCCCCTCCCGCCGCCCATCGGAGCATGCCTGCCCATGCACACCCAGGCCTCACAGCTCACCTTCCGCCACCGGCGTGCAGACAAGAGGTCTCACCATGTGCCGCTGAAAGCTACAAGCCCAGGGCTGGCGGACATAGCACCCTCCACATCATGCAGCCCCGCTCCGCAGGCCACCAGGTCTCAAGTTTGTTGCTGGGTCTTGATTACTCCATGGCAGAGGACATACCAGTGCACCCGGCCTCATCACAGGCTGCACACCCGCTGAACCCAATAGGTGCCACTAACTCTGCAATCCCGGAAGCGACACCACATGGCAGTAGGCCCACGCTACCCACTGGCTCTGGCGTACACTGCAGTCCAGCAGGGCACACAAAACCTGAGCTGTTTGGACCACTCAGCACTTAAGGTACCCCTACCTCAGTGCACCCAAAGTCACCATCCCGTGGCGGGGTGCCTGTGCCGGCCACAATGCTTCGGGTGCCACTAACCCTGTGCAACCCAAGTCAGCGCCACGTGGTGGTAGGCCCATGACGGCCGCAAGGCCTCGGGTGCCACTAACCCTGTGCGCAACAACTCATGGGCCCTTTATGATTGAGAACCGTGGAGCGTCCGTCATCCAGTCACCACCAGCAGAGGGGAATGTGACTTCGTCGACCCCTTATGTTGGCGGAGTCACATGGCCTGTGACGCCTGTGCCGGATGGGTGTGGTGTGTGCAAACCTGCCCTCAGGGAGTGGCTGTGACATGCTGACAACTAGACCAGTGACCTGCACACCCCCAGCGAGTACGCCTGCGATGGGTAGCAATGAGGGCCCCCCCTCAGAGCATAAGCAGAGTGGTCTGACCTGCCGTACGCCGGACCAGTGCAGGGCTTGCAACAATGACTCGTGGGCTCTGGGTGTGGTTCAGTCCATGCCTGGACATGGAAGTGACTGATGCGTGTGTCCCAGTTGTAGTGTCCACGGCACCCGGAACACAATATGCAATGTAGCACCCTCTGACTGGCATCCCACAGGATGAGCATCATTGGAAATCACTGTCCCTACATTCATTCACACATTCATACATGAATGATGAAAGACATAACACAGCAGTGCGTTACTGGATGTTTATTGCACATCCAGTGCAGTTTTACAGCTGGAGCGGCACAGGGCCATGCCAGAGTCCATCCGGGGATGACAAGTACTGCGGGAGAGGAAGGGTACAGTCCGCAATCTGCTCGCCGTGTCATTGGTCATTAAACAGGATATGGCAGTCCATGTTGCTGTCCACGGTGAGTGCATCGGAGTGTATCGGGGGTCAGTGGAAGGTCATGGGGCCATGTGCGGCACCAAGCAGATACCGGCCAGGTGGCGGAAATGAATGCTAGTGCCTCCTTCTGAACTCAAACCCACCTGTGGGTGTTGCAGTACCGGCTGTGGCACTGTGTGCCACAGACACATCAGGGGCCAGAGGAGGATTGTCGGCTGCACTGTGTGGCACTGACACACCAGGGGGTGGAGATGTGAATGTTTTGGGGGCAGCAGCATTCATCATCGCCACACCATGTGGCAGCAATGCCATGATGAGGATCTGCAGGGCATGGTAGATCCCAGCTACATTTAGCTGGTGTGCAGTGGTGGCTGCCATCCTTTCTGCCTCCATCCGCACCATGTCCTCCATGAGCCTCCGCATGTGTGCCAGCTCACGGCTGGTATCGCTGGAGCCCCTCTGAGCGGACAGGTGTTCTTCTCTCTGCGTCATGACTCCAGTGATTTCAGTCAGGCCTCGTTGGAGACCATGGAGAGGGCCTAGAGGCCCATGGATGGCATCCAGTTTGGTAGCCATGAGGTCGAAGCCCACCCGCACCTGCTCAGCCACCTCCCTCTGGACCTCCAGCACACGGTGTTGGAAGGCCGTGTGTTGTTCCTGGGGTCTTAGGAGACTGCCGGGGCCGTGGGTGCCTCCTGCTGGGTGGTTTGGGTGGTGGGTGGGGTCTCGGCGATGCAGCTGGGCAGCCCTGGGCAGCCCTGATCCTGGAGGTGAGTCGCGGATGATGTCAATGATGTCTAGGAGGGCTTGTGCGTCGATGCTGGGGTTGTCCTTCTCGTCATCAGTGAAGAGTGGCTGGGACTGCTCTGCAGGGGGTGTTGACGGTGCCCCTGCAATATGAAGGGGAGATGGTGTATTGCAATGTGTCCACATGTATGTAGCTGCATGGTGCATGTTGACATTCAGACAGCCTGGCATTGTCAATAGATCTGGGAGATGACCCAGAGTCATTGAGGGTGTTCACTGTGCTCTGCTTGATTGTGCATGTGTGCCATCGTGGAAACCTCCACCCGTCCCCCCAGTACCTGGTGGTCACTCATCCTGTTGTGGTTGTGTTGTGTCCTGTCGAGCAGTGTCCAGTCCCCCGACTCCGGCCACAGTATCCACACTTATGACTGTCGACACCAGCTCCTCCATGTCATCCAGCACGAGCTGTGGGACTGGGCCCAAACCTCCAGTCTGCATTGCTGCCTTATGGTTGGCTGCGAGTTCCTCCTTGGTCTTTCGCTTGATGTCATTCCATCGCCTCTTGACCTCGTCCATTGTCCTCTTGTGCTCCCCTACGGCATTCACCTTGTCCACGATGTCCCGCCATATTCCATTTTTGGTGCCCAATGACAGGTTGGAGGTGACTAACAGTTGTTGATGGTGTTCCATCACCTCCATGACTATGATCATGTTTGCCTGCGGAATGAACTTCGTCTTCCTCATCTTCTTGTCCTTGCCCTTCCCTGTCTCCGAGGTCCCGGGCTGGTCGTCCGGGGTGCTTGTGGGGTTGCGCTCGTCCTCTGCGCCTGCTCAGGCTGCCTCCATGGTGCTTGGGTGTTGGTCAGTTTGTGTTTGGGTGTTTTTTCTACTTTTATGGTGATTTTTCCCACCTGCCAGGTGTGTGTTGCAGGCCTGGCACTGCTTAGCGCTGATTTCCGCATCACGATTTGGCCCATCGCAGGTTTTTTTGTGTTGGAGTTTGTGTTTTTATCTCTGTCAAGCTGGTTGTATCGTGGGCATTGGCCGCGGTTTTGGCAAACTATCGCATGGGGCTGCCTTGTTGTGAATTCCACGTTGACACTGGGTTATTTTCCCGCGATAGGCTGCGATGTGTAAAGTTGCCTTAACATTTTTTGGTGATGTTTAGCACAAGTTCTTGTGAATATACCCCTCACATTCTTCCTTTATCGTTACCCAACTTGCTGATGATACCATGCCCAGGATTAAAACACTTTTCACTTTGTTAGCAATCTCATACACACACAGCCATGCAATGACTTGAACTTGTAATTTGCAAGTACACACCAAACGTGCACTCACACACACATCCCCACAAGAGGATCTCAATCTACAGAGTTATTATGGTCCCTTATACATGCTGTGCTGCTTGCTCCTTTGAACCAACCATGTTTTCATATCCTGCCCCACCTCCGGGGATTCCCTTCCTCACTTGCGTTGAAGATCACATCACTTCCCACCTCCACCCATGGCTCCGGGTCCCAGAGTCCAAATCTACAGTTCCCCCTCTTTTAAATATAGGACTGGATCTTTCCTCATCTCCTTGATCAGTCGTCAGAGTGGAATTATCTGATGACCCAAGTGTGTGGTGGTCCCCCCCGGGTGGTTCCTTTCGACACCTCTGGTTCTACTGCCACTCTGAGGCTAATGACTTCCCTAAGTGGGAGGGTGGTTGGCTTGAAAAGTGACATGTTTCTTATGATGGACTACCCATTGCGGGTCACGGCGACCATGAATCCTTTCTGTTTTGCCACTTGGAGCGGTTTGGTGTCAAACGGAGTGTCCACTTTGTTTTTCTGCTTTTGCATGACACCCACCCAATCAGTCTCTGGGATTGTTTTGTGCATCCACTGCTTGGCGTCTACATATGGCTTCATCTTACCTTTCTTCTGTCTGTCGGGGGTATGGATCCTGGCGGCATCTACGGAGCAAGTTGACCTCTAGTGTGGAAGTTTGGTTCTGATAGATTACCTGAACATGAGTGTGGCTGGGATTTCTCCTGTCATCATCGAGGACTTGGCAGAGCACTTTCTAAAGCTTTCTTAAGTAAATTACTTTGGCGACACCAGTTGATGAGATCATTAGACCAGCAGGAATCTGGAGTGTTTGTCAATAACCACTTGAAGGTATCTGCTGGTGGTGAGTGGGCCAAAGAAATCATCTGCCACACAATCCCACACACTCTCTGGAATATCTGACATAGTCGGTGGTAGCTGTCTCGATGCCAGCGTGCTTAGGTGTCATGCTTAAAGTTTGGTCTCCACCATCTCATCTAGCTTCAGGAACCACAGTTTCTCTCGCAGGGCTCTCGTGGTGGTGCTTATTCCTTGGTGTCCTTTCTGGGCCAGTTTGAAGGCTTGTTTTCGTAGGCTCTTGGGGATTACGATTCACAATGCCCTCAGTATGAGTCCTTCTTGTGTCACTGCTCGGTTGTTGTGAAAGGCTTTAATTTCCTCAGAGTCACCTACCCAGTCTTTGCGGTGCTTCTACTTTTGTTTTTGATTAGGTAATTGACAAGTGTTAGGTCCTTGTCTTCCTTTGTGGCAGTGGCTATCTGTGTAATCGATAGTGATGGGGGTATGCTTGTGTTGACTATAAAATAGAGGTATTCTTCTACGACGGATGAGTGTGGCTTTGCTGGCTGTACCAGATGCCTTGAGAAGTAGTCACAGAACTGTGTTCTTTCCCAGTTTTGAGGATGATGGCGAAGTCATAGTCCTGGAGGTGTTAATTTTTGTCCTGATGTTACCGAATATTGTCAGGAGAGCCTGATGGTCTGTCACTATTGTGAACTGTTTGCCATATAGGAATATGTGGAAATGTTTACATGGCCAGACTGCCACTAGGCTCTCTTTTTGGGTTGGGAGTATGCTCTCTCTCTGTCTGAGAGGGTTCTGCTGGCATACACTACCATGTATCGCTGGGCTTCTGTATCTCCAGTGGGTTGTGCTAGAATAACTCCCCGCCCTAGTGGGAAGGCATCTACAGTCACTTCCGTGGCTAGTTTTGGGTTAAAGTAAGCCATGACGACTACCTTTTCTATTGCTGTCTGTATTCTTTGAAAGCTTTGTTCACACTCAGGTGACCACTGGAAATCCACATTTTGTCTTGTTAGGTGTCGAAGTGGGGCGTTGATGGTGGCATAGTCTTGTATGTACCTGGAGCAGTAGCTCGCCATGCGCAGAAAAGATCGGAGCATGTTTACATCTTGTGGCGGGCTGGTGGCAATAAGGACCAAGACCTTGTCTAGGTCTGGTGTCATCCCTTTCTCCGAGAATAGGTGACCAAAGTACTTCAGTCTGGTGTTGTGGTACTCACATTTCTCTCTAAGTAGTTGGCATACCTTGTTGAGTGCCATGTCGTGCACTCCGTCCATGGTTCTAAATGCCAGTATTTCATCGCTGTAGTTGAATGTGTTTGGCACAGGCTGGATGACTCAGCGAATGACATCCTGAAAGATCTCTACTGCTGAAGTTTAGTCACTTGTACCGGAAGAGTCTCAGGTAAGTGAAGAATGTTGTGATGTCTCAGCACTGTTCCACTAGTTCTATTTGGTAGTATTCTTTGTTCAGTTCAAGTCTGGGGAATAGTTTCACTCCATTCAGTTGGGTGATCACATCGGCGATGTGTGGGCCTCTGTGTTGTTCTTGTTTGATTGCTTTGTTTGGCTGGCACTTGTTGACACAGATCCTTATGTCTGCCTTTCTGTCCTTCTTTGGCACCACTACTATCGGGAACATCCACAGGGGGGCCTTTGGTGGGTTAGTTGATATCTAGTTTCAGGAGATTATTGATCTCCTTCTCCACCGCAGATGGAATGCAACTCATCTGTGCTTTTGTGCCATAGGGCAGACATCCTCGCAGTCGTACACAGATGCCCTTCAATTTTAGGCCACAGAAGTGCATGGGAATGTCAGCGTTACTCCTTGACTTGTCGGTATGTGGTAGTTGATAGAGATAAGACCCATCTTTGCAGCTGTAGTGAAGCTAAGGCATGTTACTGAGGTTTTTCCGTGCATCACATGTATGGTTGCTGTGATAGTCATCTACTTGTGTCTTATGGTTGCTTTGAATGACCCTCCGCTGTGTAGTGGCTTGAACTTGGTCCACGTGTAGACTTGCGCATCTGATTGTTGTAGGTTCTGAGTGGGTTTGAGTTCTCCGTAGCGATCAAGGGACATCGCATTCATAGATGCTACACTATCATTGATGAACGGCATTGAGTGGGCATTTAGTCTCAGGCGGACTACTGGGCATTTTCCTGCAACCCCGTTTGGTTTTGTCTGATAGATCTCTTCCCCATCTGAGTGCTTGTTCACTATTCCTAGTCTTTCTGCAGTAGCTGCATATAGGACTCTGAGTGTTGACGTCTGCCCTTCAAGTACATAGACCTTGGTGATCCCTTTATGTTGCCTGTGCTTGAGGATCGTTGTGAATTTTCCTGTGAAGTGCAGTGTCTTCTTTCCTGCCTACTTGTGGGAAAAGCAAATTGCATCAAACACCATACGACTGGAAGCACAAAGGATTGGCAGAACCAGAAAAGGATCAAGGACCAGAAAAGGATCAAAGAAGAAACAGCCATGATGGAAAAGTAAAAGAAACAGTAACGAAAACTGGAACCAGATTAGCTGAGAAGCATCTTTAAAAGGCAATTGCAAACCCTCAGGCATGTGATTGCGATATTGGAACTGGAGTAGCAGCTAGGAGCCCAGGATCACAAGGGAAGGCTGCCCTAAGTGAGTGAAACTCACAGGCCTAAGCTGTGGGCTTCATGTGGCATTTCTTGAGACCCGTAAACTATTGGACCATGCAAGATACTGTGGTTCTCAGGTGCCCAGGTGGCCGAGATGCCAATGTCGCAACACCCAGTACCATTGCACTCCAATTGAATAACCAAGTTATTCCATTTGTAAGTTGACCTTGCAAGGTTACCTGGATTGAGCAGTAATGGATGAGGTAGTAGTTCTAGAACCTAGAACCCGTTTGACCCAGTAATCACACTCAAGAAGCTCACAGTCATATCATAATTATATACTTTAAAAACAATAGGTCATTATTTACTGGTAGACAAATTACAGGTGTTATTGTACTAATCAACTCAAAATAACACCCAGTCCTAGAATGTTCTTTAGGCAACATATAACCCAAAAGAGATTTATGTGGTTCAAAAACACTATAATTCAAAGAACTTGTATTTCTATTGACAATGTTATGGTATACGTTAGACCTGTCATCCTTGGTGCGGTTTGCCCCCAAACTTTTTGCCTTCAGCCCCCCTGTTTGCTGAGTTCATTTTTGGTGGCTTTAAAACACTGTGCACTTTACCACTGCTAACCAGTGTTAATGTTCTTGTGCTGTCACATGGTGGATTGGCATATTTGGCATATTACATTTACTTGCAAGTTCCTATTAAAGTGGCAGTACCTGTGTCCAGGGCCTGTTAATTAAATGCTACTAGTGGGACTACAGCACTGATTGTGCCATTCACTTAAGTATCCCTCTAAATATGTCTCAGGCCAGCCATTGCTGCCTGTGTGTGCAGTTTAAACTGCCTTGTCAACCTGACAAAGTAAACCTTTTTCCAGGCCCAAACCTTCCTTTTTAATACATATAAGTCACCCTAAGGGTAGGCCCTGGACAGCACAGAGTACAGGGTGCAATGTATTTAAAGAGTGGGACAAATACTTTTTAGTTTGGCATGTCTTGGTAGTGAACAATTCTTAAATTAATTTTCCACTACTGCAAGGCCTACCACTCCCAAAGGATAACATTGGAGGTACCCAATTACATTAAATAATAGCTGTCATTTGCAAATTGGAACAAGTAACCAGCTCATGTTTGATGCTGTGGAATTGTAATGAAAAAACCTAACTTATGGAGAATTTGGATTTTAAATTACAATTTCGAAAATGCCACTTTTAGAAAGTTGCAAAAAGAACAATTGATGGGCGGAATAATTAACAATGTCAGACATTAACCCCAAGTATAGAGACTCTGCGCCTAAATATATAATTTTTTTGATGTCCATTCCTTTCAAGGTAAGACCCTGCCATATGTAAATCATTCCTGATCCTCCTCTCCATGGGAACAGTAACGCCTGAACTGCCAAGCAAGGTCCTCCCTGGTCCGAAAACAAGCATCCTAGGACCGGTTTTGGGGAATCACCCCTCATCAACCAGACTAGCTTGACTCCAGTGGCATGGAGAGCACGGGGCCCATATCTGGGCATTCCCATCCCACTCGGGGTAACAAATGCAAAAAGAACAATTGATGGACTGAATGTAGAAAAATGTCAAACATTCACCCCCAGTACAGAGATCTGGGCCTAAATCTATCATTTTTTCGCTCACCATGGCATTCCAGTTTAGACACAACCATATGCAAATCAGTCTTGACCCAGCACTTGAGAGCATGGGACGCATGTCTGGGCATTCCTGTCCCACTCCGGGTGACAAATGGAAAAAGAATTGGTGGGCTTAACGCTGAACATTGTCAAAAATTCACCCCGAGTACAGACATCTGGGCCTAAATTCATAGTTCGTTTTATCACCATGCCATTCCAGTCCAGAACTTGGCGTATGCAAATCAGCCTTGACCCTGCTCTCCATGGGAACAGTCCAGTCCGAATTACCAGACCAGGTCATCCGTGGACTGAAAACAAGAATCCCAGGACCAGTTTTGCAGTATCACCTCTCATTAGTCAGGTTAGCTTGACTCCAGTGGCATGGAGAGCACAGGACCCACATCTGGGCATACCCGATCCACTCTGGGTGACAAATGCAAAAAGAACAATTGATAGACAGAATGATGAACAATGTCAAACATTCACCCACAGTACAGAGATCTGGGACTAAATCCATAGTTTTTTTGCTCATCATGCCATTCCAGTTTAGACCCAGCCATATGCAAATAAGTCTTTACCCTGCTCTACATGGGAACAGTCAAGCTCAAACTGCCAGGCCAGGTCACCCTGTACCGGAAACAGTCATCTTAAGACCAGTTTTGGGGTATCACCTTTCATCAGCCTGGCAAGCTTGACCCTAGTGGCATGGAGAGGTTATGGCTGGGTCCAAACTAGGGTGGCGGGGTGAGCAAAACAACAATGGATTAAACCTAGATCTGTGACTGGGGATGAATGTTTGATTTGTTCAGCATTACATCCATCTATTCTTTTTCCTTTTGGAAAGCATGACAAAAGTCAGATGTCACCTGGTAACCTTGGAGCAGGAGGACCCTAATGCATTCCACCACGTTATTGCAGCTGACAACCATGAGAGTAACTACCCTGTGGCTCTGGTTCCCTTTGAGTGGGGGGGGGGGTCTCAGATTCCTAGAGGGTAGCAGTGAGTCCATGCATGCCTGTGAATTGTCTGCTTGGCAATTACCTCAACCACACCATTTGGAAGGACTTGGAGCTCAGATATCACTTGGCGATGTTAGGGTTATCTCAGTGGGTGTAGTCAGGAGGACGTAGAGCCTGGAAGAATGGTCCAGGTGCCTGCCATAAAGAGGAAGGGCAAGGGGTGCACAGACCTGCTCCTGAAACTCCTATGGTTTGTGAGGAGACTGTCCCCGAGGGTGACGCCGCAGAAACTACTGGGAAGGACATTGCTGCCCTGGGGACCCTACCTGAGCTTACCAACTGGTAGCAGGAAGGGGGTAGATAGAGTACCCTACTCTTGAGGGCCTATGATGTCAGGCAGAGGCCAAGGCAGCTGGCAACACCTCTGATGATCACCATTTTTACTGTGAGAATGGCTTTCTTTATAGCAAGCCTAAGGTTCTGAGCCTGGTCCAACCCATGTGTTGGTGATCCCCCAGGCCTTCCTCCTGGAGCTGGCTCATGATATTTCCCTGGCAGGTCATCTAGGGCAGGACAAGACCTTTGAAAGGCTTGTCACGCACTTTTATTGGCCTTGGATGTCGATGGCCTCAGATGCGTTCTGCAGGTCATGCCCTATCTGCCAGGCCAGTGGGAAGTGAGGAGGGAAGCTCAATACTCCCCTGAAGCAATTCCCTGTTGTTTGTGCTCCCTTTGAACAGGTGGGCATTGACATTGTTGTGTCTCTGGACCCCAAGACAGCCCTTGGCAACAGGTTCATCCTGGTCTTTGTGGACCATACCACTCGGTACCTTGAAGCCATACCTCTGAGAATGGTGGCTGCACCCCGGGTGGCCAGGGCACTGATGGCGATCTTTACCCATGTGGGATTCCCAAAGGTGGTGGTATCTGGCCATGGTACCAACTTTGTGTCGGCATACATGAAGTTCATGTGGAATGAGTGCAGGGTAACCTACAAGTTCTCCTCTCCTTCCCACTCCCAAACTAATGGGCTTGTTGAGAGGTCCAACATGAGCCTAAAAGGCATGATCATGGCCCTGCTAGAACCCTTGAGGCGGTATTGGGACTTCCTCCTATCATGCCAGTTATTTGCCTACACGAATGTAGCACAGAGGGGGGTTGCCTTCAGCCTCTTTGAACTTATGTACAGGCACCCTGTGAGAGGACCTCTCAGTCTAGTGAATGAGTGCTGGGAGCAGGCTCGTAGGAAGACCTCAGGATGTGACCAGCTACATTCTGGCAATCCGTACCCAGATGAATCGCTTCTCGAAGAAAGCCAAAAAGAACCTAGAAGCCAATCAGGAGGTCATGAAATCATGGTATGCCCAGAAGGCAACTCTGAGTCAAGTTTTAGGTTGGCCAAAAAGTGTCGGTGATGAAGCCTGTGAAGGCCCAGGCCCTGCAAGACTGCTGGTCTGGGTCCAATGAGGTTAAAGAGCTCAAGAGTGAGGACACCTACCTGGTGGACCTCAAGCCTCCCGGGAACAATTTAAAGGTCTTGCACATCAATCGTCTCAAACCCCACATCGAGAGGTCAGAGGTGACCATGCTCCTGGTCACGGATGGTAGAGTGGAGGAGGAGAATTAACCTCTACCCAACTCTTTCCTCAAAGGAGCAGGATGGATCAGCGGAGGGTGTCAGCCTCTACCCAAATCTGACCCTAGAACAGCAGAGGGACTTCTGCCAGTTGTTGGGGTAGTTTTCCCCATTCTTCTCTTACCCCAAGCCTCACTACATGGTGCACCCATGATATTGATACTGGAGAAAGCATGCCTATGAAGAGTAAGATCTGCAGGCTGTCTGACAAGGTGAGAGCCAGTATTAGGGAAGAAGGCTCCAAAATGCTGGAGGTAACGGTTATTAAGCCCTCGAACAGCCCTGTGTCCAGCCCAGTGGTGTGGGTCCCCAAGGCTGCTTTTTCAGATGCCACCCCAGAACTTCAGATCTGTGTGGATTCCTGGGGGCTCAATGCAGTCACCAAAATTGACACACACCCCATATCCACAGCTTATGAGCTCATTGATCGGTTGGGAACTGACAAGCTTTTCAGCATGTTTGACTTAACGTCTGGGTACTGGCAGATTGCCTTGACCAAGGGGGCCAAAGAAAGGTCCACTTTCTCTACCCCAGAAGTCCTGGGTAATGCTCTTCAGGTTAAAGAACAATCCTGCTGCCTTCCAGAAGTTGTTCAAACAGGTCCTGGCTGGGTTAAAGAACTTCAGTGCTGTCTATCTAGACAACATTGCGGTCTTCAGTTTTATCTGGGAGGACCACCTCTGCCACCTCAGGGAAGCGTCTCAGTCTCTGCAGAGGGCAGGCCTGACTATCAAGACCAGTAAGTGCCAGCTAGGGCAGGGTTCACTGTTTTACTTGGGTCATCAAGAGGGATGAGGCAAGGTGCAGACCATCCAGGCCAAAATCCAAACAATCCTGGCATTGGAACCCCCCAAAACCCAGAAAAAGGTGAGAGCCTTCTTAGGCTTCACTGGTTATTACAGGAGATTTTCAAGCGGTATGGCACCATGGTCCCACCCTTGACAGAGTTGACTTCTATGAAGCAGTCCAGTTAGGTGATCTGGACCAAGGCGTGCCAGAACACTTTTGAAACCCTGAAGAAGGCCATGTGCAAAGCACCTGTGCTCAAGACCCCTGACTTCTCAAAATAATTAATTGTCCAGAAAGACACCTCAGATCATGATATAGGGGCTGTGCTCTCACATCTGAATGAAGATGTCCTGGAGCAACATGGAGCTGTCATCAGTAGGAGTGGTCTGGGCACCTAAGAAGCTGAGACCATCCTTGCTTGGTGCTAGCGGTCTCTTCCGGGTTCTGGGAGACAACTGATCCCTCAGATGGCTACTCTAGCTAAGAGGCGAGAATCCCAAACTGCTGAGGTGGTTAATCTCCCTACAGGGATTGGACTTTACATCGAAAAACCACCCCGGAACAGACCATGTCAATGCTGATGGTCCCTCCAGGTTTTCCCTCCTTAGTGAAGGAAACTCCTAAGGTGTTGGGTAGTTCTTTCCACTTTCAGCTGGGGTAGACACGTGTTAGACCTAACATCCTTAGCGTGGTTTTCTCCTAACATTTTTCTTGCAGCCCTCTTGTTTGCTGACTTGGTTTATGCTGGCTTTAGGAATATGCACACTTTACCACTGCTAACCAGTGCTAAAGTGCATGTGCTTTCTCTGACAAACATGGTGGAATTGGCTTATACCCAATTGGCATATTTAATTTACTTGTAAGTCATTAGTAAAGTGGCACCTGTGACAAAGGCCTGAAAATTAGGAGCTACTAGTAGGCCTGCAGTACTGATTTTGCCGCCTGCTTAAAGTAGCACTTTAAATATGTCTCAGGCCTACCATTGCAGCCTGTGTGCAGTTTTAAACTGCCATATAGACCTGGCAAAGATAAACATTTGCCAGCCCCAAATCTTCCTTTTAGATACATGTAAGTCATCCCAAGGGTAGGCCCTAGTCAGCCATGAGGGGCGGGTATATAACACGAAAGGGGAGATTCAGTAAGGTGTTCAGAGGCTGGAATCTGGGTAATACTTTTAAAGCAGCAAATACCTCTAACACCATAGATCACAGTATCACTTTTTCTCAGCAGATCTATTTATTGACTGCGAGTTGAATTTGATTTTCATATATTTAAATTGTTTAGAAACGAGAAGAACACTTTCTCGGTGTGACAATCACAAATCCTGTACATTTAACATTAAACAAATCTTCACTTTTTCATCAATACAATGTGACAACAACCATAAGTATAACAAATATAGAGTGTGACAATCATAAATCCTGTACATTTAACATTAGTCGAATCTTCGCTTTTTCCGACAATACAGTGTGACAACATACATGAATATAACAGAAGAACAGTACTCAGATATCCTCTTTAAGTGATGTGGGGGTATACGAGATCATTATTGCCTCCACATTAAATGATTGATGTGGTCCTAGATGAGATTAAAGAAAAAAATATTTTTTCAAAGTAGTTATGGAGAGCGTTAACTGGATGTTTTGTTTTGGCTCTTCTGGGGGCGTTATTGTATAATTTTATCCCCAATGCTTTCTCATTTTCTATTAGCCGACGCGTTTCGACCTTTTCTGTTGTGGACCTTGTTATTGCCTTCCTAAGGTCTTCATCAGGGCTTGATTATAGTTCCAAAGGGACATCTTTTTCTGGAAAAATCAATGGTATATCTTGTCCTAAAAGTGTGTGATAATAGGTGAGTTAAAGTGTGCTCAATGTATTTTTTAAAAAAAGGTCACAGGGTCATTTTCTTAAATACCTAGTTAAAGGTGGAACTTACGTGCTGTCAGGTAAAGGGTGCTTGCGCCTTCTTTCACCTGCGGGGTGCAAGGGGGCACATATCTCTGTCATAGTTGGCTTTCTCACGTTATGTACTACATTTTAACAGAATCAAAGCTTTACTGGTTCTGTGGGTGTGGCTTAACGTACCTTTCCCGTTCGTCCTCTATTCAAGAGGTTGGCAAGTGGGTCTTTTAGACGGTTAATGGCGTCTTTGTGGATCTGTTGGGTACAAAGATTGGTAGGGAGCTATAATGAGAGGTTGTCTACGAACAGTTTTTTGTGACAGGTGCTCCCGTGTGTGTTATCCCAAATGTGGTTCGGTGAACACCAACTTGTGCGTGGAATAAGGCAATTATGTGGCTCGCTCGATTCCCAGTAGTGTGACAGGGCATGGAGTGAGGTTTCCTCTCGAAATCCTACTTAGCTATTGTGAGTGTTTTACACGCATGCGTTTAGTGATTAACGAGGCTATATCTAAGCTGTATCATTCAAAAAGGCCGTGCTTGTTCTCAAATGGCCGCGACTACCATCATCTTAAGTAGCTTTCATACCGTTTGTTTTTCTTTGCAGTTCTGCGTTGTTTCTTCTCTTCTGTACTCTTCGGCGCCGTCCGTCGTTATACGAAAACTTCCTGTTTCGGAAGTGTGTACTGATTGGGCACGTTTATGTTTGCTCCGACGTCACCGCGTTCCGGTTGCGTTGTTATGGCAACGCGTGGTTTGTTGTGATACGGCGATTTCCTGTATTCTTCGTCTTCTAAGAGGGAAAACTCTTCGTGTTTATTGCAACGTTACCGCGTTAGGATTGCGGTGTTATGACAACGCTTGGTTTGTTGTATACGGCGATTTCCTGTATTCTTCGTATGCGGAGTTGCCAGCTACGGACTGTGTTTGCTTTCGATGTGTGTCTTAATCACTTCTGTTGTGCTCCTCCTTATGTAGAATCAAATGTATGGCTATTTGCCTTTTGTTCCGTGGTTTTTTGTTGTAGTGTATTCTGTTTTGGCTGTGTTGCCATTCTATGGATTTCTGGGTTTGTCAATAAAGTTATTTGAAATGTGTTGCCGTTCTATGGATTTCTGGATTTGTCAATAAAGTTATTTGAAATATTATCACTATGATCTTTTTCAGTTTGGGAAAGGTACGAATTGTTTGATATGAACCTTCAACTCCGCTTCTCAGAGAGAGAAGAGTACGAATGGCATTCTTCTTCTATATGATGTGCGTCAATTCTGTCATTTCATTCATCCCATTAGTAATGGTTCCCAGGAACATTATAGTTTTAGCTTCGCTTTTTGATAGAATTGCATCAATGTTTTTCCCTCGTATATGGCGTAGTACTGTCCATTTGAAATCTTTTGGGCCATGATTTTTTTCAATGCAGTGTGTGACCATAGGTGCGGTCAATACTTTACATTTGATCCTGGATCGGTGTTGGGAGATGCGGTTTTTGATTGGTTGTGTAGTTTTCCCAATGTAAGCCAGTGGTCAGGGACAGACGATGCAGTATACCACGTTGTGAGTGTTGCAGTTTGTAAAATCTTCATGGTTAATGTATTTTTCTCCATACGTGAATCTGGTTCCTTCTATGGTGCTGTCGCATGAAGTGCAGGTACCGCATTTTTTGTGTCCTTTAATGGGTGGTAGTGATAGCATAGACCTCAGGTTGATTTCTGGTTGCCTTATGGTCGTGTTTGCTCGTACAAGTTTTTCTCTGATGCTTGTATTTTTCTTCAGGGCAAATATTGGGGTCTGTGCAAAAGCTGGGATGCTTCTTATTGTGTTCCAGTTTTTGCGAATAATTTTTTGCATGTCTGTGGTCCGTCCTGAAAAGGTGGTAACACATACCAATGGTGTACATTTTTTCTCTGTCTTGGGGGTGAGCAGAGCATCTCGTGGAGTGTACCATGCTCGCTTCAATGCTTTTTTGAGTAGTTTTTTTGGGTAATTTCTCATTACCAGTTTCTCAAGTAGTGTTGTGGCATTCTTGAAGTAATCTTCTTTTTTTGTACAGTTTCGCCTGATCCTTAGGAACTGGCTGAGGGGTAAGTTTTCTCGTAGATTTCTTTGGTGAAAACTGGAAAAATGCAGGAAAGTATTTCTGTCAGTGGTTTTTGTGTACAGTGTTGTGTAGATGTGACCCTCTTCATGTTTGATAAGAAGGTCTAAAAAGTTCATTTCCATGTTGCTGTGGCTGACCGTGAATTGAATGTTTGGATTTCTGTCATTCAGCCAAGTTACGAAGTTTTCAAGTTGTTGTGTGTTGCCTCTCCACAGCATAAAAACATCATCGATGTAACGACGCCATATTTTGATATAGCCATCGTGAGGGTTGATGTTATAAATCCATTTCTCCTCGTAGAGGGCCATAAACATTATGGCCATATCTGGGGCGAATGGACAACCCATCGCGGTACCCATGATCTGGAGAAATTGAATATCATTGAAGGTGAAAAAGTTGTGTTTCAAGCATATTTCTGCTAGCTGTATTAAATGATTGGTAGGTACATCGTGCGGCCTGATGCGTTTGTCTAAAAATATTTGCATAGCTTCCAGACCGTCTTCTTGGGGGATGTTGGAGTACAGACTTACGATGTCAAGTGTTACCAAAAGTTCATTTTCCTCATCAAACGGAACATCCTCCAAAAAAGTGATGGCTTGCATTGTATCTTTGATGTAGGTGGGAATATTGCAGACTAAAGGTTTTAGGAAGGTGTCCACATATTTTGCAGGTCTTTCTAAAATCGAATTGACTCCCGAAATTATGGGACGGCCTGGAGGGTTATTTGAGTCTTTGTGCACCTTGGGGAGAACATACATTAATGGTGTCCGTGGGTTCTTATTTATTAAAAATTCGGCTTCTTTTTTAGTTAACCATCCTTCTTCCTCTCCAATATGTATGATGGGGAGAAGTTTATCCGTGATTTTTCTGTTCCAATCTTCTTTTGTCTTCCGATAATATCTGGAATCTGCTAGTTGTCGTTCCACTTCTAGCTCATATTTTTCTCTGGGCCAGATGACAATCCCACCCCCTTTGTCTGCTGGCTTTATAATAAGGCTTGTGTTTTCTCTTAGCTGTTCCAATGCCTTTTTCTCGTCTTTTGTGAGGTTCCATTTGGTAAAAGTTTTCTTTTTCTCAAGGTTGTCCAGATCTCTTAATACATTTTTTTCAAAAGTTAGGAGTTCTATAGGCATGTTGTTGGTACTTGGAAAAAATGTAGAAGGATTTCTCAAGCCTGAAAAATTTCGAGATGCCGTTGGTTCACTTTCATGAAAAAAGATTTTTAATCGCATTTTGCGGAATAGTTGTACTATTTCCATCTTGGTTAGGTTGAGGTCTGGTTTCACTGTAGGAATAAATGATAGACCTTTTTGTAAGACTTGAATTTCAACAGTGTTTAAGTCATAATCTGATAGATTATAAATGCAGTCTGGTTCTCTCGTTACCACCGGTATACATTCCTCCGGGTGGTGATCTCCCCCTGGTATTGCCTAGTCAGCCATGAGGGCAGCATGCAAATGTACTTCAAAGTTGTGGTTTTCTAGTCCAGTCCAGGTTTTTGGATGAACCAGAACCAGAGCCAGCGGCTACCAGAGAAGCAGAGTGGAAGCGGAGCGGTGCGGTGCGGGAGCGGGAAACGCCGCGACGCTGAGTGAAACGCTCCGGCCGCTCTAAACTGCCCTCCTCGCTGATTGCCTTGATTGCCGGCTTGAATTGAGCCTTGAATTGAGCCAAGCTGAAGTTGGCACCTGACACCCGACGCCCAGAGCGTGAGGCGTAAGGCAAGGCTCGGTGCTCGGTGCTCGAAGCGTGCCTCCAGCTATTTCCAGGCACGTCAGGCATTCCAGCAAGTTTGGCAGCCGTAGCTGCTGCAAAAAAGAGAGGGCCTGGGTGACCGCGGTGACTGCAGTGCGGTCCTGCGGTCCCAAGGGGTCCCCCACTTGTCTTGCCTATTGGTCGGCCCCCGGCTCTTGCTCCTGCACTCCAGCGGCTGCTCAGAAGATCAGCGTCCAGCGACCCCTATTGCTCCAACAGACGCAGGTACCTTCATGTAATATAAGAAGCCTAAGGCTCAAGACCCAAAAGACCAAGGACCAAGATTAAGGCCCCAAGCCCCTGGTAAATGTGTGTGCTTAATTCCACAGCTTGCTCCAGTTGCTCTAGCTGCCCCCAGGGTGGGGAGGTATTTGATCAGTGAGTGCCTTTGTAGGCACTTCAGGCACTACAGGGGCACCGTCGCATATTGCCGCATATTGCCGCATTTTTGCTACACTCCGAAGAGACGTCAAGAGACCTGTTTCCCTCCCAATCAATTACACTCTATCACCGGGCTGGGAAGCAGCTAAGGCGGATAGTAGCTGCCTTCCACTTCCCCGCACTGGCGGAGTACAACATCATCCATAGCATCATCCATAGCCAAGCACACTCAACCCGGCAATGAGGTCAGGGAAAACAAGGAAATTGCGAATGAAATCCCTACCCAAAAATACATGGCGAGAGTCCTCTTATGACAACCTGGACATGGCGGAAGTCCCACCCTTGGACACACTTCAGACCAGTGCGAATGCTCAGCTATTATTAACTCACTCCCTGATCCCCCCGGCACTTCTTCTCTACCAACACTACCGGGGTCGTCATCCTCCATCAGTTCCAAACTTCCAGATCCAAAATGTGGTACGATAGACCCTGAGGCTACCCCCCTCCCCACCCCCCAAAGGGTGACATTGAGGGACTTCTTCAAAAATGCAGCAGCAACAAAAAAGTCAGGTCTAACCCCATATACCTCGCATAGCACCGTGTTGGAAAGCACCCAGGCCTCTCAGCCCTCTGACCGGAATTTAAAACAAGTAGAGGCCACGATTCATGATTGCCCCCACAGGTTGAGCCTCAGTCCGCCTTTATCTACATCCTAATTAAGAATTCCACGAAGGATGAATATTCTGCTCCCAATGCTACTGAGAGCTGTTCACCACCATCATCACAGGGATCAGATGTGTTTCACCACCACCAGCTATGAGCTAATGTAGAAACAACTCTAATTTTGCTCCTAAACACCTCTTTAAGGGAGGACGACCAGCCCTTTATCAACATAAGCTCACCACCACCTTTAACACCAAACGTACAGACCACGATCACGGCTATGGACGAGCAGGTTGGGAGTAAACCAGCATTAATCGCCCAAACTAAACACCAAATAGGGTCAACTCTATGCAAGGTCCAATTACCTCCTACAAAAATTATACCGTACCCATCCGATCAGTGTAACTGTATGGGTTCCCCGATTGGCAGTCAGAACATTAAAAACTCATTTGACCTATCCTTTTTCAATGTCGATCATAATAAGCCACCAGCTCTTGAAAGTTGCTGTTCAATTAACGAGAACACTCTTTGGTCCCAACTTTTGCAAACCCTTCAATCAACAGTCACAGCCTTAAATTATCATTCTGATAAACTGGATTTGCAGGTGAATCTTTTAAACACACTCGCCGTGTTCACAGCCAAGATTAACCAAAAACTAGAGGGTCTTAACACTCTGATCACAAAAGCACAATCTCAAGCACACTTAGCACAGGCGGTATGCTGTTGCTCTCCGATAATCGTCAGCCTCTCCTCGTTACCCGAATTTCTCTTGTCAGTCTTAACCGAAATCACGAAACTCCCGTTATCAGGACAGACCCGTATTCCATCTCAGGATCATTGCCCACCTGCGGTATCTGTCTTAGCCACTCAGAAGTTAAACATCAGGTACCAAGGCCTTAACAGCAACAAAGCCCCATCTGAAAGCCCGATGACAAACAAACAGCCCTTGGCTCCGTCAACCTTACGCTTGAATCTCAAAATGTTAATACAACACGCACCTTAACTCGCAAATCCTCAGCAGCAAACGCGAATCCAAACATCTTAAAACCAGACCAAGTGATCCCTCTGAAGAGCGCATCCTCACCTGGCAATAAGGCACCTGAGTGTTTCGGTATGGCTGCCGGCAAAGTAGTGACCGTGGTACAAACCCACAGGATGAGTAAGCGGGGAAAAAAAAGACTTCAGAAAAATCGCAACAGACAAGTAGCTGAAAGTCGAAATTCAATAAGCCATTACTTTAAAAAAAAGACCTTCACTTTATCATTGGACTCGACAAGTACAACTAGTACCATTAGTAGCCAGTCCCCGGCTCAACAATTAACCCTGTATAAAAAAAAACCATCAACAAACGACATGCTACTTGTATCAAATACTCGCTCCGAGCAAATTGAAATTCTTAAGCCTACCCCCCAACCAACGCCATAGAAAGGCCAACACCCACCTGTGAGAAAAACCCACTCCCACGCCGGAAGGGTGGTGGTGGTGTTCTCCCAGACACGCTGTGGTAGCTTGGCTCGAGCGGTAAGGAAGGCACCGTGTTAAGCATACGCCATACCCACACAATACCCATGCGTGCATCCGTTCCAAAAACGACACTACACCTTAAAAATTATACTGAAAATATATCTCTTTATCTTCTTTTCTCTTAGTTGCTGATTAAATAAATAATAATACAATCACAGTACACAAGCTTCTCCTTAGAAAGTGCAGGTCAAATAAATAATAACACTTGACAGGTGCAATAAATAGGATCAGGTCAAATAAATACTGTGAGGGAATAAATACTGTACAGGAATAACTTAGATAAATACAATAAATACAGTACCCTCAATAATAAATAAATTATTTTACAATGACATTTGTAAAATCAGATCACATTTAAAATACTATGGGCTGATTTGGCCCAGTCACAGCTTGTGGTTAGGTGGATGGCCTGAGGGTGTCTCACCTAGCTTCGGTAAGGCTGAGGCTAAAACTGAGGTAGATCAAGGGTAATCTAGGAATCTGGCTCTCCCAAACTACACAACCCCTCACACAGGTCACTGTATCAGTCTCAGTCCACCCCTGGCACTTCCAGGCCGGTCCTAACACCTCTTTATCCCTTAGGATGGTCTCTTAGAGCTCCACAGGGCCTTAGGCGCCCTCTATTCCACTTACTGCCCTTTTTATGAAGCTCCGACGCCGCTGGAGTCGTGTCGACGCCGTGAGGCGGTTCCGGTTCGATGTCGGCGGCCTCGGCTCGATGACAGTTCTTGACGACGCCGGTAGGCGGTTCCGGTTCGATGTCGGCGGCCTCGGCTCGATGACAGTTCTTGACGACGCCGGTAGGCGGTTCCGGTTCGATGTCGGCGGCCTCGGCTCGATGTCGACCTCCGGTTCGATGACGTCGGGCAGTGTTGGCTCGATTGTCGACTTCGGGCGGCTCCGGTTCGATGACGTCGGCCGGCCTTGGCTCGATGTCGACTTCCGTCGGCTCTGGAGTGCGATCTCCACTCCCGACCTCCGGTGCTCCTCTCCTCGGGTTCCGGCGACTCCGGAGTGCGACCTCCACTCCCGACCTCCGGCACGATTCTCTTCAGGTTCCGGCGACTCCGGAGTGCGATCTCCACTCCCGACCTCCGGCACGCTTCACCTCGGTCTCCGGCGACTCCGGAGGGCGGACTTCACTCCCCCGTCGACGCCGCACACTCGACCTCAGGTGACTTCCTCCTCGACCTCTGGTACTCTCTACGACCTCCGTCGGCGCCCTCTCTCGACCTCTGGCGGCTCCGGGTACGACGTCTGCTTTCCAGTCAGCGCCGCTTCTCCACCTCGGGCTCCAGGGCTCCAGGCTTCTCGACGTCGGACTTCAGGTAGTTACTAGTAACCAGGTCAGGAACTTGCTGTTCTTTGCTTTTAAGGCCTGTTCCTGCTGTCCAGGTCCTTAAGATGGTTTTTCTTGCTTTCTCCCACACAGGGCTCCAGGCTGGGCTCAGTCAGTAGGGACTAGTATCAAGGGTGGGTTTATGGACCCCACTCCAGGCACAAGTTTCCACCCCTGCTGCCTCACTCCTTCCTCCTTCAGGTTTCTGCTGCTCTCTCTTCACCAGTCAGGTGCCAACTGCCAGCTCCAACTGTCAACTCTGACTTAGCTTCCCAACATTCCAAACCGCCTCCAACTGTCACAGGGTTCCAGAATGTTGCAGAAGGTTCTAGTAGGTTCCAGTGGGTTCTGATGATGTCACAGGTGGCCACCATTTTGTGCTCCAGGCCCTCAGACAGAAGTTCCAGGGGTAGATAAAATGGCTCCCTGAATCTGCATCAATACGAAAAACTCTGGTGGTTCCCAAAAAGGAAAAATACTAACAGGGTTTGAGGCAAAAGTGGGACAAAATAAATAATGATGAGGAGGGACCACCCAAAGGGCTGACAGGTCTAACACGCGTCCCCCCCAGCTGAAAGTGGGGAGAGCTACCCAACCCCTTGGGAATTCTCATCACTAAGGCGGAAATACCTTGAGAGACCGTCTGCATTGGCGTGGTCCACTCCAGGCCGATGTTCCACCTGAAAGTCCATTCCCTGTAGGGAAATAGACCACCTCAACAACTTGGGATTCTCGTGAGCCAACTCCAGAAGGAAGGCTCGATAACGTTGAGGGACTACCAAGGCTCGTGACGATCCATGTAGGGGTGCCTTGGGTTCACTGTAGAGGAGGCCATCCTCCCAGTAAACACTGTAGTTCCCTTCAACGTTCCCTGCTGCCTGGGCTTGGGCCTGACGCCTTAGCCCCTCAAGGGTAGGGCACTCCCTCTGGCCCTGGCAGAATTCCTCCCTGGACGGGCCTCCCTCCACGTGCCACTCGGCCAGGATGGGTAGGTCCTCCAGTTTGGTAACATCCCCCACCGCAGACTCCTGGTCCACCACCTCCGGTGGCCTATCCGTCCTACGGGGTGTGGACGTCGAGGCAGGCTCCTCCTGTCCTCGGTTCTTCCCTTGACTGGCAGCTGGCTGGGCCTTTGTTCCAGGCTCCAGCCGAAACGAACTCCCTCTCCGGGTAGTCGCGGACCCTGTGCTCACACAGGCCCAGTCAGGTGTACCCAGCATCTCCGTATGAGTCCGGTATTCCACCTCCTTCCAAGCATTGTGCTCCATGTCATTCCCCAGCAGACAATCAACTGGCACGGCAGGGTTTACGGCAACTCGAAGTGAACCTGCAACCCCCTCCCATTCAAAGGGAACCTCGGCCACCGGATAGTGGCCTGTTCTGCCGTCAGCCATCGCGGCTGGGTGGAGTACATCGGGAATTACCTGCTGTGGAGACACCAGTTGGCTACGTACCATAGTCATACTGGCTCCTGTGTCTCTCAGAGCCTCCCCTCTTTGGCCGTTGATGGTGACCCACTGCCCATACTTTACGGTATTTGCGGGCACCTGGATCTTAGGAACCATCTCCCGTTCGCCCAGGGACACTAAAGTGACACCCGCCCACTCCCTTCCCTTAGTTAAGGGCATCTCCTCCCCGAGCACTGCACTAGCTACTCCGGGGGTCTTTCCTCCAATGGGAGGGGGTGGTCGTTTCGGGCACTTCGCATCTCCCTTATAGTGTCCAACGCCACCGCACTCGTAGCAATGGACAACCCTTGGCTGCTGACTCTGGCCAGGATTAGGGTTTCTGGGTGGGTTAGCCCTAGGGGTGAATCCTGTTCCCTTTCCTTGGAAATTATTTTGGGGGCCTTTGGAGAACTCCTTTTTCTTTTCCCCTCCCTCTTTCTTCTGGGGGGCGCCCTGTCCGGCCTTTTGAGTATCCCCTCCAGTCCCCCTTGTGGACACCCGGGTACTAGCCCAAATGTCCGCCTCCTCAGCAAGCTTCCGGGGATTGGTCAGCTTGCTATCCACCAGGTGTTGACGCAGTTCAGGGAAACATTTTTCGAGCAGGTGTTCCTTCAGTACTAAATCAAACAACCCCTCGTAGTTCCTCACTTCACTGCCCTGAATCCAACCCTCTAATGCCTTCTTTGCATAGTCCAGGAAGTCCACCCAATTCTGTGTGCCCAGTTTGTGACTACCCCGGAACTTCTGTCTGTACTTTTCGGGTGTTAGTCCAAACTTCCTTATGAGCGCCAGTTTCATGGTGGGGTAGTGGGTCTGCTCATCCTCCTCGAGGGCCAATAATGCATCCCTACCAGCTGGAGGCATGTACTTGTACAATCCCGCTCCCCAGTACTTCTCTGGAACCCAATGGGCCCTTAACGAGACCTCATAGGCCGCTAGCCACTTGGCGATATCATCACCCGCCCCATAGCTAGCTACTATGTCCTTCGGCAAGTAGGGTTTGGGTTCCCTAGTGAACTCTCTTTCTTCGCTGCCACCATTAGGAACAGGGTGTGCCCTAACTCTTAGGATCTGAAGATCTATCTCTTTCAGCCTTAACTCGTGAGCCATCCTCTGTTCCTCCTTCTCTTTCTCCAGCCTTGCTAAGTCCCATGTGAGCTGTCTTTTCTCTCTCCGGTCCGTTAACTCCACTTCCGACAAGCCACCGCTAGAGGCACTGCTGCGCTTCCTGGAAAGTGTCCTGGGCCCCTCTGGCAGGTTCCCCACCTCAGGTTGGTACAAACCAGCTCCCTCACTGTCTGGCTCTCTATCCCTGTCCTCCTCCTCAGCCTTGCTTTCTCGTCGTGCCTCCCCCCAAGCTCTCAAGCTGGTTTGGAGTGCACCCTTCTTTGCTCCTGGGGGACAATACACCCCCTCCCGCTGACAAAACTCCCTGAGTTGGGCCACCTTGTACATCTCTAAATTCTCCAGTACAAACTCCATTTTGCCCACTCAGAACAGAAGACAGGTTTTGACAGAAGCAATGCAGGGGGGTACCTTATATAATACCTCCTCCCACCACCAGAGTAAATTTGGAAAAAACAAAAGCTCACAATTAGGAAGGCCGCTTTGAGAAAACTCCAGGTGTAGGCCTATGGACTACCCACAGTTATTGTCGAGTATACGTAGGCACAGCTCAATCCCGCCGCTGAACACCAATCATGTTAGAAAAACCCACTCCCACGCCGGAAGGGTGGTGGTGGTGTTCTCCCAGACACGCTGTGGTAGCTTGGCTCGAGCGGTAAGGAAGGCACCGTGTTAAGCATACGCCATACCCACACAATAACCATGCGTGCATCCGTTCCAAAAACGACACTACACCTTAAAAATTATACTGAAAATATCTCTTTATCTTCTTTTCTCTTAGTTGCTGATTAAATAAATAATAATACAATCACAGTACACAAGCTTCTCCTTAGAAAGTGCAGGTCAAATAAATAATAACACTTGACAGGTGCAATAAATAGGATCAGGTCAAATAAATACTGTGAGGGAATAAATACTGTACAGGAATAAGTTAGCTCAGGATAATAAATACATTACAGGAATAACTTAGATAAATACAATAAATACAGTACCCTCAATAAATAATATCAGCCAACAGTGACATTTGTAAAATCAGATCACATTTAAAATACTATGGGCTGATTTGGCCCAGTCACAGCTTGTGGTTAGGTGGATGGCCTGAGGGTGTCTCACCTAGCTTGGGTAAGGCTGAGGCTAAAAATGAGGTAGATCAAGGGTAATCTAGGAATCTGGCTCTCCCAAACTACACAACCCTCACACAGGTCACTGTATCAGTCTCAGTCCACCCCTGGCACTTCCAGGCCGGTCCTAACACCTCTTTATCCCTTAGGATGGTCTCTTAGAGCTCCACAGGGCCTTAGGCGCCCTCTATTCCACTTACTGCCCTTTTTATGAAGCTCCGAAGCCGCTGGAGTCGTGTCGACGCCATGAGGCGGTTCCGGTTCGATGTCGGCGGCCTCGGCTCGATGACAGTTCTTGACGACGCCGGTAGGCGGTTCCGGTTCGATGTCGGCGGCCTCGGCTCGATGACAGTTCTTGACGACGCCGGTAGGCGGTTCCGGTTCGATGTCAGTTCTGGACGACGCCGGTAGGCGGTTCCGGTTCGATGTCGGCGGCCTCGGCTCGATGACATTTCTTGACGACGCCGGTAGGCGGTTCCGGTTCGATGTCGGCGGCCTCGGCTCGATGTCGACCTCCGGTTCGATGACGTCGGGCAGTCTTGGCTCGATTGTCGACTTCGGGCGGCTCCGGTTCGATGACGTCGGCCAGCCTTGGCTCGATGTCGACTTCCGTCGGCTCCGGAGTGCAATCTCCACTCCCGACCTCCGGTGCTCCTCTCCTCGGGTTCCGGCGACTCCGGAGTGCGACCTCCACTCCCGACCTCCGGCACGATTCTCTTCAGGTTCCGGCGACTCCGGAGTGCGATCTCCACTCCCGACCTCCGGCACGCTTCACCTCGGTCTCCGGCGACTCCGGAGGGCGGACTTCACTCCCCCGTCGACGCCGCACACTCAACCTCAGGTGACTTCCTCCTTGACCTCTGGTACTCTCTACGACCTCCGTCGGCGCCCTCTCTCGACCTCTGGCGGCTCCGGGTACGACGTCTGCTTTCCAGTCAGCGCCGCTTCTCCACCTCGGGCTCCAGGTCTCCAGGCTTCTCGACGTCGGACTTCAGGTAGTTACCAGTAACCAGGTCAGGAACTTGCTGTTCTTTGCTTTTAAGGCCTGTTCCTGCTGTCCAGGTCCTTAAGATGGTTTTTCTTGCTTTCTCCCACACAAGGCTCCAGGCTGGGCTCAGTCAGTAGGGACTAGTATCAAGGGTGGGTTTATGGACCCCACTCCAGGCACAAGTTTCCACCCCTGCTGCCTCACTCCTTCCTCCTTCAGGTTTCTGCTGCTCTCTCTTCACCAGTCAGGTGCCAACTGCCAGCTCCAACTGTCAACTCTGACTTAGCTTCCCAACATTCCAAACCGCCTCCAACTGTCACAGGGTTCCAGAATGTTGCAGAAGGTTCTAGTAGGTTCCAGTGGGTTCTGATGATGCCACAGGTGGCCACCATTTTGTGCTCCAGGCCCTCAGACAGAAGTTCCAGGGGTAGATAAAATGGCTCCCTGAATCTGCATCAATACAAAAAACTCTGGTGGTTCCCAAAAAGGAAAAATACTAACAGGGTTTGAGGCAAAAGTGGGACAAAATAAATAATGATGAGGAGGGACCACCCAAAGGGCTGACAGGTCTAACACGCGTCCCCCCCAGCTGAAAGTGGGGAGAGCTACCCAACCCCTTGGGAATTCTCATCACTAAGGCGGAAATACCTTGAGAGACCGTCTGCATTGGCGTGGTCCACTCCAGGCCGATGTTCCACCTGAAAGTCCATTCCCTGTAGGGAAATAGACCACCTCAACAACTTGGGATTCTCGTGAGCCAACTCCAGAAGGAAGGCTCGATAACGTTGAGGGACTACCAAGGCTCGTGACGATCCATGTAGGGGTGCCTTGGGTTCACTGTAGAGGAGGCCATCCTCCCAGTAAACACTGTAGTTCCCTTCAACGTTCCCTGCTGCCTGGGCTTGGGCCTGACGCCTTAGCCCCTCAAGGGTAGGGCACTCCCTCTGGCCCTGGCAGAATTCCTCCCTGGACGGGCCTCCCTCCACGTGCCACTCGGCCGGGATGGGTAGGTCCTCCAGTTTGGTAACATCCCCCACCGCAGACTCCTGGTCCACCACCTCCGGTGGCCTATCCGTCCTACGGGGTGTGGACGCCGAGGCAGGCTCCTCCTGTCCTCGGTTCTTCCCTTGACTGGCAGCTGGCTGGGCCTTTGTTCCAGGCTCCAGCCGAAACGAACTCCCTCTCCGGGTAGTCGCGGACCCTGTGCTCACACAGGCCCAGTCAGGTGTACCCAGGATCTCCGTATGAGTCCGGTATTCCACCTCCTTCCAAGCATTGTGCTCCATGTCATTCCCCAGCAGACAATCAACTGGCACGGCAGGGCTAAATGATTTGTATAATTAACATAATTGATTATCAATTAAACATATATTATTAATTAAAAAATAACTTAAAACACATAAAATGTAATTAACTTCACACCCTTTACACTTATAATCCCCACAACCCTCACCTAAAATTAAATTGTGAAAAAATTAATTACACAATGAATTTCTTTCTAATTAAATAACTGATAGTATTTAACAACTAATTATAAAGTAAGTTACATTAATTTACTCCCCACCCTTCACCTCTATAAACCCAAAACCCAACCCTAAAAATAATTAAACAATCACCCTAATTAATTGTCAACTAATTAATAAATATTAATTGTCAATTATTAATTAATTAAAAATAAATTATTTTCCACCCTGTACTCCTGAAAAACTCACAACCCAGAACTAAAATTAATTACACTATTTCCATATTTGTTAATTAATAAATTATTAATAATTAATTGCAAATAAATTACTTCCCACCTTTTACACCTATAAACCCCACTACCCGCACCTAAAATAATTACACAATTACCATAATTAATTGTCACTTAATTAATTAACAATTGATTATCAATTAATTACAAATAAATTCCTTCCCACCCTTTACCCCTATAAACCCCACAACCTGCACCTAAAATGTACCCCAAAAAATCAAAACTTAATTAACATTATAAAATCTCAATTAAATAAATATTAATACATAAAAAATATTCATTAAGTTATTATAAATAAATTACTTCCTGCTCTATTCCCCTGTAAACCCATAACCCGCTACGGAACTAAAAAAGGCAAAATGTAATTAAAATAAAATTAATAACTACAAAAAATGTAACACATATATTAAAAAACAAACAATACTTATACAAATAAGACATCACATACATTTAAAATATATATTGAAAGACATAACACTAGTTAAAAAATCGATATTTTAACCAACTATATTTTTGCAAAGGATATCAAAGACTTCCATATTTTTAAAATCAATATTTCTTACCTTAACGTCGATATTCTTGACCACAATATTCTTGCTGTCGATATTTCTGTGTCACAATATTTAAAACTTGATATTAGTGTGAATTGACATTTCCAACTCGATATTTTGACTGAATACCTACTGCTGCCCTCTTCACTGGGTGAGAAGGACTGGACTTGCATCTGTTGAACTCAGTACCCCAGACTGACTCCAAGGGCTAGTTGGCAGGCTTCCTAACTTGAGCCTCAGGGACAGTAGGCTCCATCAACATCGACACTATCATCTTTGAGCCAACCATGCCAAGTGGTGCCACCCCAGTCCTGGACCCTTGGAAGTGGGCCTAAGGTGCTCTGCCAGCCTCTGTGGGTCCAGCGGAGCCTAAGAATCGCTGCTACTGCATGCATCCTCTTGTCTCGAAGATCTGCATCACAAGGCGGCTTCTTCGGAACCGCCACTGCACTATGCATCCTCAGGGCATGACCACACATCCCTCGTCGATGAGGCACTCTGCACCGCAGTCTCACAGCTCCTCGGAATCAACGCATCGTCCCAACTGCGCAATGCATCTTCGACATCAGGCTGTGCATCGTAAGGCCCATCAATGGGATCCTCGATGACGATGCAAGTCCTCGGATCACAGCCTTCCTGCATCTCAGAATGGACACATCACTTCAGCTGCCTGACGCATCTTCAACACAGGCCCTTGCAACGCTCTGCAAACCGTGATTTAAGGTACTTTGTTCAGCATGCCTAACTGGGTCCATGTAGCTGGCCCGCACTCCAATGCGGTCGACCTGAACTTGAAACTTTGTCCTGGTCCAGCATGACCAGCTATCCACAGTTGGTGCTTTGTGCTTTTCGGTGCTAATATTCACTGAAATCTTTAAAATTGAATATCTCCGGTTCTACTAATTGGATTTTTGTCATTTCTGTGTTGTTTTATTTGTTAAATTAACTCTATTTATTTAAAAGTTTTGTATAGCCCGTACATGACCCCGGAGGGTGTCCGAGCGCTTTACATAGGTTTAGGTAGACAAAGGAAAATAGGTAGGTGAGAGAAATCATGGAAACAGTGGGGCAATATACAACAGGGGCAAGCAGAAATTGGGGTGGGCAAAGGAAGCCGGAAGGGTGAGATCGACAAGTAGAGCAATATACATCAAGAGCAAACCAGACAAAAAACAATCACTTAGAGGCAGTAGGAGCACAGCATCAAGTTCAGCACATTGTTCATTAGAAGAGTTTGTTCAATAGTAGAGTTTTGACTTCCCTTTTGAAGGCAAGAGTCGAGGGAATCAGTCTTGTTTCCACTGGAAGGGAGTTCCAGATTCTCAGGGCGATGCCAGAGAATGTACGATTGTAAGCTTTAAGCTTATTACATTTCTTGGGCTTGAGAAGCAGTGTGCCGGTGTTTCCTGTGGACCTGGAGCCACCCGAAAGTTCCAGCTTGTTTGTCAGGAAGAGTGGGGGGTTGAAGTGTAGTGCTCTATGGGTCATACAAGCAATCTTAAGTTGTATCCTAGCTTCAAAGGGAAGCCAATTGAGTGATTTCAGGTCCGGTGAAATGTGATTGGTCTTCTTAGAGCCCGTGATGAGTCTAGTGGCAGCATTTAGAGATGCTCTGATAGGTGCTAAACTGAGTTTAGGCAGACCGCAAAGAGTCTCACTGCCATATTCTAGTCTGGAAATGACAAGTGCTTGCACCGCCGATTTAATGTCATCTTGGGGAAGGTGGGGTTTGAGTTTTCTTAGGATGCAGAGTTGAAAGTTCGCTCCTTAGGTTGATGATCTGATGTGATCTTGCATGTTTAAATTTTTGTCTAGCACAACTCCCAGTGATTTAGCGGAGTCAACGATGTGAGGTGTGCAGTTGAGGGCAGTGAGGTTACAGAGAAATTTCAACACAGTGGGGGTTTGCCTAGTGGGTGCAATGAGGTGGAATTCCGTCTTGAGGGCGTTTAATTTGAGATGGTTGGAGGTTAGCCAGTTAAGGGTTTTGAGAAGGGTTCCGTTGAGAAATTTGATGTCTTCGGGGGAGGAGATTTTCATGTAGAGTTGGGTGTCGTCCGCATACCTGTGATATTGGATGTTGGAGGCTTTAAGAATTACAGTCAGTGGTTCCAGGAAAAGGTTGAAGAGAGTGGGGTAGAGTGAGGATCCTTGGGGAACACCCAGTGTGCAGGGACTCGGGTTGGAGAGATGCTGGTTGGATATGACCCTTTGTGTTCGGTTGTTGAGGAAAGAGGCAAACCATTTAAGGACCGTGCCTGAGAGCCCCATTCTGCGTTCCAAGAGGAAGAGTAGATTGTCATGTTTGACAGTGTCAATTGCCAATGAGAGATCAAGTAGAATTAAAAGGCAGGTTTCATTTTGGTCAAGTAAAGTGAGAGCGTCATCCACAATGTGAGTGATGGCCATTTCGGTGCTGTGGCCAATGCAGAAACCCAATTGGAATAGGTTGAGAAGCTGGAATTGCTCAATGTGTCTGCGAAGTTGTTCATGAACACATTTCTCCAGAATTTTCGCCAGGGTCGGTATGTTTGTGATTGGGCGGTAGTGGTTCAGGTCAACAGGGTCAGCCAAGGGTTTTTTGAGAATAGGGAGCACTAGGCCCGCCTTTAAGCAGTCCGGGATCTCACCTTGAAGAAGTGAGGCGTTGATGATTTTGGACCAGAGTGGTGCTAGTGAACCTATCATTTCTTTAAAGAAGTTAGGGGGGAGAGAGGCATTGAAGTGATTTGAGGGTTTAAGGGTAGAGAGAATGTTAAGGATGGTAATGTCATTGAGGGGAGTGAAATGACTCAAAGAGGCATTGTTTTTGAGTGAGAAACCCTGAGGCGAGGGCAGGGGTGTGGAGACAGAGGAGTCAGGAAAGGGCGAGACGGTGAGTGCAGCAGACCTTAGATCCGATTTTATTTTATTTGTCTTTTTGAGGAAGAATTGAGCCACCACATTGCAGTTTGGTTGCGGGCGAGTGGTGTGCTGAGCTTGGGTAGAGTTGTTGTTGGATTGTGATTTAATGAGCTTAAAAAGTCGTTTCGGGTGATTTTTGACTATGTCAAGTTGGTGTTTGAAGAAATTGGCTTTTACAGTTTTAATGAGATTGTTGTATCTGCTTCTTTGGGATCTTAGAGTGTTTAGAAGATCCGTGGAGGGAGAGGATCTTCACTTGCGTTCAGCTAGTCTAAAACTGCGTCTGTCCGCATTTGGTCTGTCATTGAACCATGGTTTGGAGTCTTTTATGGGAATTCTTTTTAGTTGAAGAGGGGCCGTATCATTCAGGGCGGATAGCAAGGTGTTGTTATAGTGGTCGGTGAGGTCATGAACGTCAGTCATGTTAGAAGGTGGCGGAAGGGAGCGATTGCAGTGTTCTATGAGCTCATTAATTCTAGTGTTATGGAGCGGTCTTTTTCAGTGTTTTAGTTTGAGTGGTTGAGCAGATTTGTGGTTCCAACTTTCAGGTATCAGGAAGTTGATAAAATGATGGTCAGACCAGTTACAGGGGAGAATAGATTCGAGATGAATGGAGTTGGGGTTGGAGATGATGAGATCCAGTGTCGAGCCTAAGTTGTGAGTGGGGCTGTCGCAGTGAGAGATAGCTTGGTAAGGAAGTTTTAGAGGGTTGTAGCAGCCTGATCGTGGGGATCATTCCAGAGGAGATTGAAGTCACCAAGGAAGATGTGGAGGGAATGATGGCCCAGGTTGGAGGAGATAGTTTCCATAACTTGTTCGATTAGTTGGAGGTTGTCACCTGGGGGGTGGTAGAAGATGTGAAGGCTGCATAAGTGTCTGTGTGCTATTGATATCTATGCAAAGGTATTCACAGGTGGAGAGATTAGCTGAGGGGGACTGTTTTGCTGTGCGAGAGTTGCGGAAGATACAGACAATGCCACCTCCTAATTTCTTAACTCGGTCGAGTCTGATAGTGTTGTGACTATGAGGGTCTTATAGGTCAAGGATAGGGCCAGAGGAGTCGTTGAGCCATGTTTCTGTGAGGATAAGGAGGTCCAGATCTTGGGCTACGATGAGATCGGCAAGGTCTGTGGCATGTTTCACCGCTGATCTACAGTTAAGTAGCATGCTTTCAGGTGTGATTTGTGCAGGGTGCCCGTGGGTGCTGGTTGTGAAGTGGGGATCTGCAAGAGGTTATTGAAGTTTATGGAATTGGCGTTGAGTCTGGGCGCTCTGTGGGGGTTGGACGTGATGCTTCAGATGGGATCCGCATTATCATGGTTAGGGAGTGTCGAGTTATGTGCAATTAGTGGGGCTGTTAGAGAGCATATAGCAGGGCTAGAGATGGTGGAAGGAGGAGAGGTGTACTCAAGGAGGATGGAGAGAATATCAGGTTCTGAATATGGATTTAAGGATCTGGCAGGTCTAGATGGGGCGTTAGGGTAGGGGGTGGTGTTCGAATTTTGGGCAGTGGCTTTCCGGGGGATCCTATGTGTTATCTCAAGTGTTGGCCCAGTGGAAGAGAGATGGGGGATCTCGAGTGTGGACATGTTGGGAGAGAGATCAAGGGCTAGATCTTCGGTGGCCTTAATGAGTTTAAGTATGGCAGTTTTGAGAGTTAGCAGTTCATGGTTAATTTTCCAGAGTTGAGAGGCAGGATCGGAGTGTGGATTATGGGTCGCGATGGGGGGAAGAGAAGGGTTGGTCAATAGGGAGGGCGGGGGGAGATCTGGGCAGGTGTGCGGGAGGGGTGGGGGAAGACCCCTAATGGAGAGTTCCCTCTCTGAGGTACTGTCGCGCGAGGAGAGTGGGTGATGTAAGGGAGGTTAGGGCAAGGGAGGTTAATTGAGTTCCTGTTGGAAAGTGGGCAAGTCTGCTGTCTAGTGAGGGAGTTATGTAGGCAAGGGCTAGTGGAAGAGGGGGTGGGGGAAGTATCGGAGAGGTGGTCGGGGTGAGGGAGAAAGAAGTGCACCGTGATTATAGGTCAAAGTCTGGTCAGGTCGTGGCAGAATGGGTGAGTTAGTAGAGACTGTTGTGGGAGGAGCGATGGTCCAGTGGGTGTTGATCGGGGTAGGTGAGGCAGTCCTCAGGGTGAGCACTCAAAATATCAAAAATAAAATATCTACCTACACTAATATCGACTGAAATACTGTAAACGGTGGTGTTTGTTTTAGGTAAAGGCGCCACAGGGAAAGTTCACATGTATTTTTGTCCTGAACTAAGTGATTAACGGTGCTACAAGGTGAGAAGTACCACCCTTCTTCCCAGAATCATGGGCCTTGACCCAGTATAAAATAGAAAGCAGTCCTTAGCACACGTACTGATTATAAATGCTTAAAAGTATAGCTTATTTTCACAAAAAACAATTCAATCACATTTACAAAAGAATGAGTTAGTCTTTTTTTCTCTTCTTGGTCGTTCTTTTATTCGTTGCTATTCTTCTCAGTAGTTCCAATCAGCCACAAGCCAACACGTGTTTCGTCGCAACAAGGGAATGTAGTCCCGCGACTTTTTCAAGGCTGTGTTCACACAAAAGAATAAAAAGAACTAATATATGTATCCTGACGATATGCATGTTGTAAACATTAACAATAAAACAACACCAGGGTAGTGGAACTGAACCAAAAACAAGGTGTAAGCAAAGCCAATATCCAATTGCAAAATACAACCTTAGGAAAAATGTTATAGTAACATAACAGTATAGCTTAAAGCTAGATGAAATATCTATGACCCTAATCACGATGGAGAGAGCTGTCAAAAGTGCATTTAGTGAAAATAATCGGTTCCTAATCGATTCCTTTGGGTGATGAAATAAAGGAAGGAGCGTTAGGTATATCGAAAAAGAAAGAGTGAGGTGGATATAACCGGTGTTCAGAAAATCCAAGAAAAGTGAATTAACGGACTTATGAATAAGTGAGAACCTTGTGCTGTACAAAGGTGCAATAATTGTGAACCGAGCATAAAACGTTTAGACCATATCTACCTAATTCTGGCTTGATTATTGTGTCTAGAAAAATTAATACCACAATTCAGAATGAAGTAAAATGGACCATATAGTTAAAAGAAATTGAAGAATATTGGTGAAAAAATGTGAGACCTACTTTCTAAGCGGTGATAATTCCAAAACGCCAATGGTTTCTGGTGTGGCGGCGTCACTTGCAGCAATAAGAATCCGCTATCCTTTCTTTAGTAAGATCGGTTTCCCTTTCAGTACTGTAAATATTGAGTGGAGTCCGAAATTAAACTATATCCTATGATTTGTACATCAGTAAAACTACTATTAGTAGTCCAAAAGCATAAAACGTACTTAAAGTCTTAAGAAAGCATACTGCTATAGAGAAAGCGCCCGAAATTGGTCGCATCGGGAACAGTAAGGTGGTGTCAGAGTAGCGTATGGGGAAATAAGCTCATAATGATACCCTCAAAGCTAGCGTGTATATCCCACAAACATGAATATAATCCCCAAGATAAATCTATATCCCAAGTGGGTCGAGTCTTTATCACCATTCAAACATTCTATCTTGATTCCCCTTGAGCTGGCTATATTAAGGGAAGCAGGTTCACTACTGAAAGCAAGCGATCAATATTAGTGTAACAAAGTTACAGCCAACAGTTTAGCGTATATGTCAATGAAACGAACATCTATTTTTATGAAATTCCCCTTGCAGCAAAAGATATAAACCTACGGGTAACTAATTCCGTTCAAAATAACTACAACAATTCCCTCTACTGTGCAAAAGGGCTCACACACGGTCGGTATATACGTGACGATGTAAACCTAACTACGAGCCGTTAGTGTAGTCTTGGTCTAAGCCTCCAAAAGTGCTTACCTTAATCAACTGTGAGGTAGTTCGAACGTAGTTTGCACAGTAGAGGGAATTGTTGTAGTTAGTTTGAACGGAATTAGTTACCCGTAGGTTTATATCTTTTTCTGCAAGGGGAATTTCATAAAAATAGATGTTTGTTTCATTGACATATACGCTAAACTGTTGGCTGTAACTTTGTTACACTAATATTGATCGCTTGCTTTCAGTAGTGAGCCTGCTTCCCTTAATATAGCCAGCTCAAGGGGAATCGAGATATAATGTTTGAATGGTGATAAAGACTCGACCCACTTGGGATATAGATTTATCTTGGGGATTATATTCATGTTTGTGGGATATACACGCTAGCTTTGAGGGTATCGTTATGAGCTTATTTCCCCATACGCTACTCTGACACCACCTTACTGTTCCCAATGCGACCAATTTCGGGCGCTTTCTCTATAGCAGTATGCTTTCTTAAGACTTTAAGTACGTTTTATGCTTTTGGACTACTAATTGTAGTTTTACTGATGTACAAATCATAGGATATAGTTTAATTTCGGACTCCGCTTAATATTTACAGTACTGAAAGGGAAACCGATCTTACTAAAGAAAGGATAGCGGATTCTTATTGCTGCAAGTGACGCCGCCACACCAGAAACCATTGGCGGTTTGGAATTATCACTGCTTAGAAAGTAGGTCTCACATTTTTTCACCAATATTCTTCAATTTCTTTTAACCATATGGTCCATTTTACTTCATTCTGAATTGTGGTATTAATTTTTCTAGACACAATAATCAAGCCGGAATTAGGTAGATATGGTCTAAACGTTTTATGCTCGGTTCACAATTATTGCACCTTTGTACAGCACAAGGTTCTCACTTATTCATAAGTCCGTTAATTCACTTTTCTTGGATTTTCTGAACAACGGTTATATCCACCTCACTCTTTCTTTTTCGATATATCTAACGCTCCTTCCTTTATTTCATCACCCAAAGGAATCGATTAGGAACCGATTATTTTCACTAAATGCACTTTTGACAGCTCTCTCCATCGTGATTAGGGTCATAGATATTTCATCTAGCTTTAAGCTATACTGTTATGTTACTATAACATTTTTCCTAAGGTTGTATTTTGCAATTGGATATTGGCTTTACTTACACCTTGTTTTTGGTTCAGTTCCACTACCCTGGTGTTGTTTTATTGTTAATGTTTACAACATGCATATCGTCAGGATACATATATTAGTTCTTTTTATTCTTTTGTGTGAACACAGCCTACACTAATATCGAGTTGACAATATCGAAGGGACAGAATATCGATGTCAATAATATCTATGGACAGAATATCGACCCTAAGGTAAGTTTTTTTATATCGATGTTAGTAATATCGAAGTTAGTAATATCGATATCAAATATATCGATGTTACTAATATTGATGTTACTAATATCGATATTTATATTATTGTTATGTATTTTATTATGTATTTAATATGCATGTGTTATATGTTTTTTGTTAAGTGTTCTACTGGTTTTAAAATATATTTATGAGGGGGCGTGGTCTGGCCACGCAGGAAGATGGCCGCCTGACGAGTGAGCTCCGCCGCAGGATGGACCCCTAACGGAAATTTCTCACCTCACGTCGGCTTTGGAGTCCTCTTCTCATGCCCTGCGGCAGCCGGAAGGTGGTGGGCAAGATTTGGGCGTGTTTTCAGCGATGTGACGGCGAAGTCTCCCTGGTACTGACCGTCTCGACGGGGCTGTGTGGAGCTGCATGTCCGGCGCAGTCTGCCTGACGTATTTCCTTAGGCTGCCTCTTCTTCCTCCTGAAGCCACGCCTCTGTTGTTCACGAAGAGCGCCTGCTCCCCTATGAGGCCGCGCCTTTGTTGCTGCTGAAGAGTGCTTGCTTCCTCATGAGGCCGCGCCTTCGTTGCTGACGACGGGCGCCTGCCTCCTCATGAGGCCGCGCCTTCGTTACTGTTGTCGAACGCATTCCTCATGAAGTCACGCCTTCGTTGCTGCTGTTGAGTATCTGCCTCCTCATGAAGCCGCACCTCCTTCAATTTGCCTGCTGCAACATTTCTTTCAGGAATATCGCCTGACAGGAATCATGGTTTTTTGACGCGCTGATGCTCTGCTACTGGTAGGATTAATTCCTTCTACAATTTTGTTGTGGCGCCTATGTCACCCACCTCATTCAGCCATTGTGCGCCTCATCAGGTTAGCGACCCTCTAGCAAGTAAATTCATGATTCGTCACACTAAACTGAACTTCCAAGCTGAACCTTTTCGCCTTTTCAGGAGCTGTCTCACCTTTGCTACAGTTGCAGTCTCGCGCCCTTTGACTTTGGTTACAGTTGGTGCTTCATGGAAATGGCTTTCTTTAGCGCAGTCTGTGTGACTCACATAAGAGTGTGCCTTCTTCCAATGCCATTATAGTGCCCTCGTCAACCTTTTCAGTCAGGCTGTGTATTCTCTGCTTTGATATGGACCATGACTACCTTGCATTCTGCAGTCTTGTTTATTTCGCCGTAAATGTACCTGTGTTTACCATCGCCATAAGCGCGCATATGCTGTTTCATTTTATCTCAGTTCTATTTACGTGCCTTTGAACATAGCGGCAGCTGATACTATATCCACAAATGTAATGATACTGTGCTCATGGTTTTTGGGGGTTACTAAGCAGTGATTTCTCCTCTATACGATGTACTTTTACATTTTAGTGTCTAGAAATGCCACATAAGCTCCTCTTGGGGTAATTAGTATGTTAATATCATACATATACAGTTCTTAATTGTATTACTTTTGCATGTCCTGGTACTTCACGGTATTTTTTGTGATTACATATAAGCATTTCCTAACAGCAAGACGTCCTTACGTATTTTCAAAGTTTTCATCAAACACTCTCCTCAATGTCTGCTCCTAAGCAAGGAAATAAGGCTTCTAAACCACTTCTTTTTGCAGAAGCTCTCAAGCAGTCCACCAATATGCCAACAAAAGGCAATGCCTCCTCTTCTTCCGCTTCACCTCAGGCTTCGGCCTCTAATGGTGGACAGGCGTCGGCGGCAACTCTGCAACGTATTCTGCACGAAATATCCGAGGTTAGTCGTCGATTAGATGACATGAACCTTACAATTACATCATTAGCTGAGGAGTCTAAATCAATTAAAACAGAAATCACCAGCTTTCATGCGAAGATTGAATCCCTTGACTCTAGAGTTCTGGCAGTGGAGAATCGATTGGACTCCCTTCCAAATCAAGACCGGGACCTTTTACTCTACCATAGTAAACTCATTGATTTGGAAGACAGAAGTAGGAGGGACAACATCCGTTTTTTTGGCTTTCCAGAACGCATTGAAGGGCAGAGTTCCAGTGTATTTCTGTGTCGTATACTTCCAAAGCTGACCGGCATTTCTTTCAACCCCCCTCTGGAGATACAGCGGGCCCATAGAATTGGCCCTCCACGTGGTGATTCTGCTGCGCGCCCACGACCGATTATTGCCTGTTTTCTTCGCCATGAACAAACAAGACAAATACTGTCTGCTGCTCGGCTTCAAGGCTCCTTCTCCTTTGAAGGTCATCGCATTTTTATGGCAGCTGATTTCTCCAAGGAAACTAATGAGCGGCGGAAAGCCTTTCTCTCCATGCGACCTCAATTACGTCAATTAGGCATCAAGTATGGCCTATTTGAGCTTGCACGTTTTCGCGTTACCAAAGATGGAGTCTCTAAGGACTTTTTTGACCCAGAGCATCTTCAGCAATTTCTGGACTGTCTTCACCCTCAAGAGATGGAGGTTCTCACTACATCTTCACAGCAAGTTCAGTCACAATCACCCTCTAAGTCTTCTACTCCATTGTCAGATCGCAGCAGGCGCCCTCCCAGTAGCCCTCGACCTCGGGGTAGGGATCTTGAACGACTTCATCGCTCACAAGAAGATAGGAAATCTGCAATACAATCGGTTTCGGCTGCTACATTCTCACAAGATTTGCAAAGAGACAAGTCCCGTTCTCCTCTTAAAACTCCTTCAGATGCGGACTGAATAATTCTTTCACTCCTGGAAGTTGTTATCTTCAATCCTATTGGCAGTTAACTGAAGACTCCTTTTCTTTGTGAGCCTTATTTCTATTGTTAATTAATTACCGCATTTTTGACATGTTTTGCTGCTCTTATAATGTCCGTTTGCCTTTTTTATCTCTTTCTCACTAGCTTTCTACTTTATTTCTTTCTCTTTCACTCTGCTTTCTGTTATTTCTCTGCCTAATAATATTACTCTTTCTTCTTCCTGTATTCATTGCTTTCCATGTTACAATTTACTGCATATATATTTTTTACCGATTCTGCATTTACTTGGGTGCCTTGGCGCCTAATTGTTTGATTATAGTTTTATTACTCTACTTGCACGCTTGCATGTTGGTCTATGCTTATTTATATGCGCATTGTATGCCTTATGCTGTTAGGTTACTTTACATCTAATTATTACTAGATCTCTCTTTTTAAGTAATGCTGCTTCTCAATTTCTATTTTGCTCTTTCTACCCTTCTATCGTACTTATGTTCTTTTCACAATGCTCTTCTGGGCTTTCCTTCTATATCATTATTACTTTCCTAATCCTTTCTCTTTTTCTGTGGGGTCTTTTCCCGCGGCGGCGCTCTAGTGCGCCCAGACCCGCGGGTAACAGTTTACGGTTTCTTGATCTCTCCTTGTTATTATTCAATATTTTATAGTTTTCTTTATTATTGTATCACTTCTCTAAATCTCATCTCCTTTCTTCATTACTCTTCTTATTGTCTCCTTCATGTATCCCACTTAAATCAGAGTATCGTTTCCATTTATTTTATTTCCGTCTCCCCTTCTTTTTGTCATTTCTTTTTCTTTTTCCTTTGTTTGGTTCAATACGTTGTTTTGTGCTTCATTCTCCTGTTTCTGATATTTGTATTATTCTAATATGGCAAATCCACATTCTCTTAATGCAATTACTTGGAATGTACATGGTCTCACCCATTACAAAAAACAGAAGAAAGTACTCTCTTACCTTCAGACTAAGCATGTAGACGTAGCCTTGCTTCAAGAGACCCATTTGGATGCTCTAGAATCAGATAAACTTTGTAGAGATTGGGTGGGCAAGGTTATACATAGCAGCATTCAACAAGATGAATCCACGGACGCAGGTCCCCTCCGCAAGTGTGGAGTTGCAATTCTCCTTCGCAAATCCCTTCCGGTCACTGTCTCTAAAACATGGACAGATGTAAATGGCCGCTATGTATTTGCTAAACTTAAAATTGGTGAGTCTCACATTTGTGTAGGGTCTGTTTATGCCCCCACGGGTACCAAAAAAACATTCTTTCTTCAATTATCCCGCTTGTTGCTCGAAATTAATGCATCGCAATATTTGATTGGTGGAGACTGGAATGTGACGCAAGACTCCATTCTAGATAAAACTGGCCCATTAGATAGGGGCAATGCGTCAGATAGAGCTTTGTTAGGTGGCATCATCTCAGATATTGGGTTGGTTGACCATTGGCGTTTCAGCCATCCAACGGATAAGGAATATACTTTCTTTTCATCGGCTCATGGTACGTTTTCTCGTCTTGATTATTTCCTCATCTCACATAATGCAGTTCAGCTGGTCACAGATTCCTGCATTCTGGAAGCGGCATTGTCTGACCACTCTCCGGTTCTCCTTTCCCTTGAGCTGGGACTTGCTAGGCCCGGACGTAAGCCCTGGCGAATGAATATTCAGCGCCACAGGACTCCTGTTGGTAAATCCCAATTGCAATCACACCTTCAAACTTATCTTTCTACTAATCTGGGGTCCGTGGCCTCCAGCAGGACTCTTTGGGCTGCAGCTAAGGCTACTTTAAGGGGACAATTAATGCGTGATGCAGCAATCGCTAATAAGCAAAATGCAAGGAGACAAGTTGAGCTCGAACATGACATACAAACCTATTCTCGCCTGTACATCACTTCTCCGTCCTTACAAAATCGTAAATCGCTCGAACAAGCCCGAATGGCCTTAAACAGTCTTTTTACATCTAAAGCAGAATACGCTTTACAGAAAATGAAAGGTCGACATTACGAGCAAGGGGAAAAGGCGGGAAGGTTATTAGCCGCGCAGTTGCGTCAGAGGGAGGCGTCTATGGCCATTCCGGCCATCAGATCTGCGCAAGGACACTTGTGCACAGAGCCTCAAGACATTGTTAATGAGTTCGCCTCCTTTTACGAATCCCTTTATACTTCTGATAATCGAATGGATTCGGATAAGATGACAGCATTTCTCGCAAAGGTGCATCTTCCTTCTCTCTCAGCGGATGGCAGAGCCATTCTCGAGGGTGAAATAACTAGGGATGAGGTTTCTAGTGCGGTCGCTGCCCTGCCCTACCACAAGGCCCCTGGAGAGGATGGATTTCCTCCTGAATTTTATCGATGGGCAGGTCACAATATTATTGACACTCTACATGCCGCATTCCAGGAGGCGGATAATGCTTCTTCACTAGGCCCCCTTTCTAACAAAGCTATTATTGTTGTGCTTCCGAAGCCAGGTAAAGATCCCCAGCTTTGCAGCAGTTATCGTCCCATTTCTTTGTTGAACTCTGATATTAAAATCCTGGCTAGTATCCTTGCGTCTCGTTTGCGTAAAGTCTTGCCTTCTTTGATACACCATTCCCAAGTAGGCTTTGTACCGGGACGTTCTTCCCGGAACCATTTGCGTTCTCTGGCCCATGCACTATGGTCGGCTCAACATCTTACAGACGATGCGTTAGCCCTTTCACTTGACGCAGAAAAAGCGTTTGATCGCATCGAATGGAATTATCTCTTCACGGTCATGGATAGATTTGGTTTAGGTACGAAATTTATTGATAAGGTACGCTTACTTTACAATCACCCTTCTGCCCAAGTGAATTATTGTGGGTTTCTGTCTGACACCTTTACGATTAAGAGAGGGACACGCCAAGGTTGTCCATTATCCCCCCTTCTGTTTCTTTTGGCTATGGAGCCTTTGGCTGCTAACATTCGTCAATCTGATGAGGTCTCTGGTATCCCCCTCCCAATTGGACATTCCAAAATATACCTGTATGCTGATGACATTTTACTCACCCTTACTCGTCTTCCTCGGTCGATCCCTTCTCTTCTTCAAATTATTAATAATTTCTCTTCTTTTTCAGGTTACAAGATTAATTGGGACAAGAGTGAGGCTTTACCCATTTCTAACGGTACCACAAAAGCAGCCATTTTTGGAATTCCTTTTCACTGGCAGCCTTCACGCCTCAAATACTTGGGTGTCCTAGTTAATAAGGGGTTACAAGACATGGTTGCAGATAATCTGTCTCCTCTTTTTTCCCAAATGCAACGGGATTTTGATAAATGGAAGGCTTTGGGTCTTTCTCTTTGGGGTAGAACCCAGGCTGTTAAAATGGTTACTCTTCCGAGATTTATATACATTTTAGGTATGCTTCCCCTACAGATTCCCTTATCCTTACTTCGGTCAGTAGATGCCCAGATTAAAACTTTCATTTGGGGTACTGCTAAGCCTCGCCTTGCTATAACTAAGTTAAAGGCTCATCAGTTATCTGGCGGAATTGGCCTTCCATCCATTGAACACTACTCTTTGGCGTTACATATTTTCCAACTCTCATATTTCTTACCTGGTATCAAAGACTTACCACAATGGGTTCAAATAGAACGACATCTTCTATCCTCAGAATCGAATCTTACTCCTCTGTATGGTAGTGGCACTAGCCGCCTCGACCTGAAAAATCCGATATTATCTGCCATGCATAAATCCTGGCAGAGAAGTCATAGGTTGTTAGGCTCAAATCCAAGAATTCATATCAAGGCTCCCCTATGGAATAATTCGGGTATTCGTATCAATGGTTGTATGTTATCCTGGCCTGAATGGCGAGCTGCAGGTATCCTCTATCCGGATCAACTTCTACACGATGGGGATTTTAAGCCATTCTCTCAGCTCAGGGTAGAATTTGATCTTCCCCTACATCATTCTTCTAAATACCTTCAGCTTCAGCAATGTTTGAAGACCCATATGGGGTCATCACCGTGGCTACTGCAAGACTCCCCTATATTATCCTATTTGCACATTTGGGGGAAATTTAAAGGTGTTACTTCTGGTATATACAAAATGTTTTCATCTCATCTTTTTTCTAAATCTCTTTCACACGATCTTCAGCGTAAATGGCAATCTCGCCTCTCAATTTCCTTTTCCGATACTGAATGGGATTTGATTCTAGAGAATTTAAACAAGGGAGCCCGTGAATCAAGGCTCAAATTTTGTCTTTTCAAAATACTGCATGATTGGCATTGGTCTCCAGTCAAATTACACATAGCTGGTCTTCTCTCTCATTCTAACTGCTGGAGATGTGCCAATTCAGGTTGTGATATTACTCATATCATTTGTGAATGTCCTAGTATCCAATCTTATTGGACTTACATTGGTACTACTTTGAATTCCACTATGCCCCTAAAATTGCCACTCACACCAACTAACATTCTCTTACATGATTACCGTCACTCCCCAAAGCTCTCGAAACCACAACTCCGCCTTTTTCATATCTCACTTGCTACTGCCAAAATATGTATACTGCGTCATTGGAAATCATCTTTACCTCCCTCGCAGGAAGATTGGTTGGTGGCAATGATGCAAACAGCCTCCCATGAACGCACGATTTATAATCTTCAGGACCAAGCTGACATTTTTCTCCGAATTTGGTCTCCATTTCTTAAATCAAATGCTGCTAAACTCCCTGCTTCCACTTTTACCCAAGCACATTAATCAGCTTTTACCCTCTCTTGTCCTTTGTTTATCTCTTTTCTTTGCCTTTTCTATCCTTTGCTTCATCCATTGATGAGTTCTTCTGTCTCTATCTAATTACTTTTTCTTCGCTCTATTTATTTATATTTTCTGCACCTTTATTTTGCAGGTCTTCCCCCTTTTCTTTTCCTTATAGGTTATTTCTTTATTATGTATCATTCTATGTTTTGATCTAATTGTTACTTCAACTAGTATTTATTTATTTAAATGCATATTTATATCGTATTTATTCATCAGTACCCTTTTGCACTGTTTCTCTCAACATGGATTTATTTTCTCTTTATTTATTGTTGTTTATGCTCTGATGTATTCGTCTTATAAAATTCAATAAAAAATTTCAACACAAAAAAAAAATATATTTATACAATTTTTATATGTTAATAATGGTTTTTTAAGTCAGTTTTGTGTTTTAGTACCGTAGCAGGTTGTGGGTTTATAGGGGAATAGGGTGGGAAGTAATTTAATTATATGAAATTAATTATACATTTTTAGGAATTATAAATTAATTTTAATTAATTTTTGCGTTTAAGTTCTGTAGCGGGTTGTGGGTTTATAGGGGAATAGGGTGGGAAGTAATTTAATTGTAATTAAGGAATAATTTATTTTCATTTATTGGTATTGATAATTATATTTGGGGTATAAAAATATTTAATAGTTCAATATTTTTTAATTGGTAATTAATGTTTAATTATTATTATTGTTTGCTATAAAAAAATGTAATTGTTCAATATTTTTTAATTGGTAATTACTTTTTAATAATTCATATGTCGTTGGTTATGAAAAATATGTTATTGAATATTTATTATTTGGCAATTAATATTTATTAAATATTAGTTATTTGTATTTATTATTAATTTATTGTTAATTAATTATTCATTGGTAGTTATGTTTGTAATAATTATTTATTGGTGTTTGTAAATAATTTTGAGTTATTTAATAATTAAATCACTAATTATTTTAAATAATTATTTTACTTATAAGTATGTTATTTTAAAACTTCTACGCTATCCAACACTTTCCCTACTGTTGCACTCTCTGGAGTTGGAATAGTAATTTTTATCCCTACTCTATCCAACACTTTCCCTACTGTTGCACTCTCTGGAGTTGGAATAGTAATTTTTACCCCTACGCTATCCATCACTTTCCCTACTGTTGCACTCTCCGGAGTGGGAATAGTAATTTTTACCCCTACGCTATCCATCACTTTCCCTACTGTTGCACTCTCCGGAGTGGGAATAGTAATTTTTACCCCTACGCTATCCAACACATTCCCTACTGTTGCACTCTCTGGAGTGGGAATAGTATTTTTTTTCCCTGCGCTATCCAACACTTTCTCTACTGTTGCACTCTCTGGAGTTGGAATAGTAATTTTTACCCCTACGCTATCCAACACTTTCCCTATTGTTGCACTGTCTGGAGTGGGAATTGTAATTTTTACCCCTATGCTATCCAACACTTTCCCTACTGTTGCACTCTCTGGAGAGGGAATAGTAATTTTTACCCCTACGCTATCCAACACTTTCCCTACTGTTGCACTCTCTGGAGTGGGAATAGTAATTTTTACCCCTACGCTATCCAACACTTTCCCTACTGTTGCACTCTCTGGAGTTGGAATAGTAATTTTTACCCTTACGCTATCCAACACTTTCCCTACGGTTGCACTCTCTGGAGTGGGAATAGTAATTCTTACCCCTACGCTATCCAACACTTTCCCTACTGTTGCACTCTCTGGAGTTGGAATAGTAATTTTTACCCCTATGCTATCCAACACTTTGCCTACCGTTGCACTCTCTGGAGTTGGAATAGTAATTTTTACCCCTACGCTATCCAACACTTTCCCTATTGTTGCACTGTCTGGAGTGGGAATTGCAATTTTTACCCCTATGCTATGCAACACTTTCCCTACTGTTGCACTCTCTGGAGTGGGAATAGTAATTTTTACCCCTATGCTATCCAACACTTTCCCTACTGTTGCACTCTTTGGAGTTGGAAGAGTCATTTTTACCCCTACGCTATCCAACACTTTCCTTACTGTTGCACTCCCTTGAGTGGGAATGGTAATTTATACCTCTACGTTATCCAACACTTTCCCTATTGTTACACTCCCTGGAGTGGAAATAGTAATTTTTAGCCCTACACTATCCAACATTTTCCTTACTGTAGTATTTTTTGGAGCTGGAATAGTAGTTTCATTGTCTGTGCTATTTAACCCCTTCGACGCGCTTGACGGAACGGTTCCGTCATGCACGTCGGTTGGGCTGTGCTTATGACGGAACCGTTCCGTCATGGCCCCGCCCGCGCACGGAATCTTCAGCGTGGCGCGGAAATCCGCGCCGCGCTGAAGGGGTTAATATATTTTGTATTATTTTAGCTAATGTAATATATAATTAATTTTAACAATATTCCAATTAATTTGTTTTATATAATTATTTCATTTTTATTCATGTTATTGTTTTATGTGTATGATGTATTTGTAATTTATAATAATTTTTAATAATTTATAAGGTATTAAAATAATTATTAAAACTGATTATTAAGGGGCCAATTCCGATCCTGTATTTTTTTTCCCGTACGACTCGTATCCGTATTTTTTCCCGTACGGATCGTACAAGTCACGTCCGACCCGTGAAGTACGATTCGTACAGGAAAAAGTACATACGGATCAGCCCTATCTGTACGAATCAGATCGGGAAAAGTTGTACGAGACGTACCCAGACACTTTTCCGTACGAATCGTGAAAATGCAGTCCGACCGTACTAGTACGATCCGGACCAGTTTTCCGATTTACGATTTGTACGGAAAACGTCCGTCCCGTACACGGGGAATGACTTGTACATATGCAATGTCTGTTTACGCACCGTACAGTGGCAATGTCGGTGTACGCACCGTATATAAGCGATGGCGGTGTACGCACCGTACATAAGCAATGGCGGTGTACACACCGTACATAAGCGATGGCGGTGTACGCACCGTACATAGCAATGGGGTTGTACGCACCCTACATAGCAATGGGGCTGTACGCACCGTACATAGCGATGGGGGTGTACGCACCGTACATAGCGATGGGGGTGTACGCACCATACATAGCAATGACGGTGTACGCACCGTACATAAGCGATGGCGGTGTATTCACCATACATAGCAATGGGGGTGTACGCACCGTACATAAGCGATGGCGGTGTACGCACCGTACATAGCAATGGGGGTGTACGCACCGTACATAGCGATGGGGGTGTTCGCACCGTACATAAGCGATGGCGGTGTACGCACCGTACATAGCAATGGCGGTGTACGCACCGTACATAAGCGATGGCGGTGTACGCACCGTACATAGCAATGGGTGTGTTTGTAGAAGCCATCTTTCTTGTATGATACCAAATGCTGTAAGCTTTTAGGCCCTGCTAAGTTGACATGAAAAGCAGTGCACAAAATGCTTGTACTTTTCCATTCGCTTCAGAGACACAGCTTTTGTAACACAAGGTTTGATCAAGAATAATACGTGACAGGGAAGATGCTCACGTAGACACAGACATTTCAGCATAGCACATTTTGCAATATGTCTGGTCCTTTCTATAATGTTGCAATAATTAACTGGGAAGGTACCAACGTTGATAGATTACATTACAGTGGAAAGACCCCATAGCTGCCCACTTGGGACATGCGGTTAGCAACAGTATATTTCAGACCTTAAAAGGTATAGCACAATCTAGGCCTTTGCTAATTGGTCAAATAGATAGGGCTTAATTTGTGCTACTTATGTGATGATGCCGTATCCTTTGTGGTTTTGGCCTATAAAAGCTGTCACCAACGTCACATCTTTGGGCATTCAGTATCTTTATTGTCTGCCTCCGTGCTGCACGTACTTTTGCATTATTTGTTGTTCCCAAATAAATCTGGCTAACAGTTGTGCTGACAGAGACTTGTGTTATTTGTATTATCCCTTATTATTTCTATTTCAGCTTCTACATTTGGTGGAGAATGCAGCCCCAAAACATCTGACTGGCTTCAACGGCCACCGGCTGCTGGACTCCAACTCCTGGGGAGCTCGTAGACCTGAGGTGGTGACATTTCAATTTGTCTTCTCTATCTCCGCTCTCTGGCTGTTGGAGGACGACACCAGTGCTTAACCGTTAGTTGCTTGTGTCATTTCTTTGGCTCCTGCTCTTTCTCTCTCAGCACATTTGTATAGGGTGAACAACCTTTACAACGCAACTTTTACACCGCACTACCATTACGAAACTATTACAACGCGAAATCTGTTACAACGCATGCCATTACAACGCATGCCATTACAACGAAATGCACTAGATGGCGTGCTAACATTAGAAATAGTGTAGTTTTACTATCCAAACACCTTCCCTACTGCAACGTGGACTGGAGTTAGAATAGTAAATTATACATTTCTTGCGGTGTAAAAAATGCGTTGTAACGGCATGCGGTGTAAAAGCATGCGTTGTAACGTCATACATCCTTTGTATAGCACTGTTTTCACCGGATTCTAAGCGCTCTCCTCCTGTCTCCTTTTCTCTTGGTCCTCTTCTCATGCCCCTGCCAGTGTTTCTTTGGCCGGTGTGCCTCTATCTAGGGTATAGCTCCATTGGTTGTTTACCGAAGTACTTATTGGCTGTCATACTGGCTGTCCTCATTCCTAACTTTGTTCTCCTTTTTCTATCTCGGATAATTTCCACTGTGTCGCCTTTCTGCTTGTGACATTTCCTCCGCTTCCTCTTAACGTTTGCTCGGTGCCACTGACTCTGTTTCTGCTTCGAAGCTCTTTCTGCGTTTTGACCTCTGACACTGCTGCCGACTCTCAGCTGTCTTTTAATGTGCATTTTGATCTCCTTTGTAGTTTCTGGTCCTCATCTCCACCCCTCCAGACCGGCGATGGTGTCCTTCTGCTCGATTCCATGCACGCAGTCACTCCCTGGTGCTACGCAGCGCTTTGCTGTAACTAGGACCAAGGAGGGCGTACTTCTGCAAACCCCTTTAGTCTGGCCTGCAGAGAGTCTCCGGTCTATGGGGGTGGAGGACCATTCGCCCCCGGTCCCCTGGTGACAACTGAGGTCGGTACGCTTTGGCAGATTAGTGATCACTCGGTGAGTACATATTGAGCGTTTACACCCTCCTGGTTGGGTTGCAGCAGGTAGCCGCTCGTTTTAGAGTTGTGAGAGTTTTGCACCCCATGTGCAGGTGGTTGCGGTGAAAAGCACCCCTGTGGATGCACGCGGTTCAGGTGCAGCGGCTGCGCATAGTTCAGGTGTCCTCTGTGTATTTTTGGGTTTGTCGCCACGATGTCACTGATGGCTCTGTTGGTGGCTGTGTCTCTCTCTGGTGGGCACTTCTGGCACTGGGCCAGTGTTGCACCATCTTGTGGCTGACGAGCCGCTTTGGGACCTTGGTTGGAGGGACTGGTGGAGGGTTGGTGATTAGCATCCCCTCCAGATTTACATATTAGTTATAGGTGTGTACTGTCTGCAGATGGTGCTTCATTCAGTATTTAGATTAGGGTTACGTTTCTGTTTCTAGGCAGCCAGTGGCGCTCCAACCAGACCAATAGGTCCAGGGATCCTGCTCAGTGAGAGCAGGGTAAGAAGGATTCGGTGGGAATTCTCAGAAGTGGGCCCATGGGTGCTGTCTCAGTTGGAGCACACTCAGCGTCGTGAGGGGTTGTAACTGCAGATACTCCCCTGGTATTCTATCGCTGTCTATGATTCAGGGTTCACCTCACTCCTAGATGATGTGCTTTGTACTGGGATTATACTTGCTGCACTGTCAGCTTCACCACTGGGGTTCGGTGAGGGCCAATATTCGCCTTTTTTCCTTGACCACGCAGTAGCTTCCTGAAAATAGGCAGCACAAGACTACTGATATTTCAGGGAGGGTGGAATTCTGCAGTTTCCTGTCTTGCCTGCGACACTCACTGGCTCCAAGGGTGGAAGGTGACGGATGCTGAGAAAAGGAAGGGGGGTGAACGCCTTGATTCATACAGTGAAGGAATACGTAATTGGTTTGCATTATTACGTTTCTTGAGCTTTATGATTTTTGTTTTCAATACCTGTGTTCATCAGTTATCAAATTCGACTGTACATCCACATTTTTGACTGATCTGACTTTGACACAAGGACACCGATTTCTGTTGCCATTTTCATACAAGAATATTTTTAGACTGCTCAAATAGACACTTTCACATTGTTTTTATATTGCACATTACCCTATGCCTGTGCACTGCTCCTTATGATATGTCAGATTCCAGCTCTCCTTATGATTACACTCATTACACTCACACTATTTTGAGATTAGATAACAGGTGCACCAACTAGGGATAGACCGTTTGTGGTCTATGTATGTGTTATATGTGTGTGCCTGTGTAAGTGCAAAGTTCACCTGTTTTTGTCTCACCTTTTATGTGATTCTAAAAATTTCGTTCAGCAGCACCTCTGTGGGTCTGCATGGCCCGGAGAGAAAGGAAGGGGACGAAATATCTTACTCTACCTCTGTCTCTTTTCTTCCTATCTATGAATATTTTCGGTGAACTTGTAGCAAGTGCCATTTCATGTCATTTTATCTGATGATGGACGCTTGCTCTGCTTCATTTTAACAATGCGCAGCTGGCTGTTTGATCGCTGCATGATTAGTATCTGTTATCAATGGGTATTGTCTGTTATCCATATCCCCACAACTCAGGAATGAGCAGCCAGAAATAGTCTGCTGACTACCTTCTGTGTCACTGTACCGAAGTGTGCCTGTATGTTTGTCTACTGCAAGAGGGACAGATGACTCCTTCCCACATACATTTACAAAGAGCAATAATTGGGTACGTGTTCCTTTCAGTTAACACAACTGCATTGCTGTTTCCATCTATTGAAAATGGGGAATACAATTATGACATAGGACTGAATATTGTGTTTCGTTTAGATTGCAATGTCTTTCTTGTGACTGTGATTATTCTCCTGGAAGGAAGGGAATGGAAGATAGATTACATTGTGTGGGACTAGTTTTTGGGAAGTTGTGGCCAGAGATCAGTTGGCTCTGGTGCACTGCCTCCTGCTGGATACCAAGGGTGGTCTCCAGATGTGAATAGGTGTCCACCTACTCACAACAAGGAGGGTGTTGTTATTGCATTATATGCATTCATTTGAAGCGCTGTTATTGTATTGTATGCATTTATTTGAAGTGCTTTTATTTTTGATATGCTGTCTTTGATTAACTATGGGTTTGTTTTGTAATACTCTAGCAACAGAGCTCTTGGACCCTGAGCTTGCACAACGAATTTTTGGCAGGCCCACTTTATCATCCGTAAGGGGTTTATAGAAATAGACACATCCCTTCAGTTAGATTAATGTACATGAGTGAGCACGCTTCTCCTCTGTGAGGAAGTGGGGGCCGCGCTGAAGTATGTTTACCCTTACAGTGCAAAGTAAATGTGTTTTTGGAAAGGATACATCTGCCCGTGCCGAACACATATGTATGTACTGGTATTCTCTACCACAGGGGCACAACCCACCGAGCTGTCCCATGATGAGCAGATCTTTTGCATATTTCTTGTGCACAAACTCATAAATGGGGAAGTTAACGTAATACTGCTTCTCTTATAACAAAGGGGCAGGACGCAGCCTATGCACCTTCCAAGTTCTGCAGAAAGAAAAATGAGCTGTTAAAATTATGCACAGAAAAATAAAATACAATACCGCGTCTTAATGGGCTAAGGTCCTGAGGCCCACTGTGCATATGAACAGCAAGCCACGGCCCTAAGACAAACACGGAATACGGGAACAGCCCCATCTCTCCATATTATAGTTGGGATGTAGCCAAATTTATGTTCCCTGATTTCTTTCCAAGTGCCCACAACGCACCACATTGATAATGCCCCTGTGAAATGTGCCCCCTCCACCTGGGGAAAAGGAAAATAAAGTGGCATTTGTACATGTCCCATGGTCCAGAGCAGATCTCATGTCCTTTACCAACGACTTTCTGAAATTATGTGTAGAACAAAGAAGAGGGTACATAGAACTAGGCTTTGAATAACGATCATTGGCTGGCCACAGATTCTGGGCATTGCACCAAGACTAAACCACACACTACAACAGTTTTCTGTGGGTATGAACAGAACTGGTTAAAAAGAAATGTATTCTTCGCAGCGGAGAATGGAAGGGAATGCAAATTCTTAAATGTATATTAACAAAATAGGATTGAATAACTGTTACAATTTATAGTTGTTTAAAGTTCATTTAAAGATTGATGAAGGGAAATGTTATTTTGTGTATATGCACTTTAATAAGTTATGGTGCAACATGTTCAGAGCAAGAACGTACGTGTCTGTTTGGTGTCTTGCTTCATGGTATATGTCTTGTCAATTGACATTGTGAGGGCCAGAGTGATGGCATCCACAGGTCCCCCACACCATCTCCCATCTCCCAGAGTCATTTACAACAGGAGACATTTGCTATTTTAAAGAACAAAAGATTCCATTACATTGTGCAAAAGCTACTTAATTAAAAAGCAAGGGAACATGAACAGCAGAAGAGTGCTGGTTACACCAATGACTAAGTGCTGGAATAAGAGAGAATTTAGGGTAAGGAGGCAAACATTTGCTTAAAGGTCAGGGGAGGTTGAAGGGAGGTAGCCAGAGTGCCCTGCACAGCATCACTTTCAGGAGAACAGTCTACAGCAGAAATGTTAAAGACATGCAGAGCTGTTTCATTTCTGTACATCAGGTTATTTCCGTGCATTGATAGGTATTGTCCCTGTTTCAAGTGCTCGTTTTTCAAAGTGTGCATTTGAACATATTAGCTATTGAGCTAAAAGATGAATGATCTGGGTGGCCTGGGTTCCCATTATTAAGAAAGATGGTGTAAGTTGCTAAGATGAAAATGAAATGCCCAGGATAACACAATTAGGTCATGTTAGGTAGCTGGCTTGTTTTCCCCATTTCTCACCATTCTCACAAGAACATATAGAATAGCACTAGGTATATTGAGTTCTTAAAGGGTTTTGTCTAATTAAATGGAGCAAGGAGAAGTACTATTTTATGTATGCATCTAAAAGAAATATTGTGTATGTATATTAATGTTTTTTCATTTCTAGGTTCTTCAGAGTTGCGGAAATATAACGAATTATATTGTACAGTGTAATGCGCTATAATGCTTTTTAAAGCAGTGCATTCGCCAGGGGCTACAAAGGATTGGACGAAGAGTAGTAATATTATGTTTATTTATTGATCTTTAGTAATGAGTATATGCCAATGCAGAAGGATAGTGCGCATTGAATAACTGCGCTTCGTATTATGATGTTTTATGGCTACAATGTGTGCACATTTATTAAGGTGCCGATTACGATCCTGTAGAAAAAATCCCCGTGCGACTCGTATCCGGTCTTTTTACCGTACGAATCGTACAAGTTCCGTACGAACTGGCAATCACGATTCGCATGGTAAAAAGTCCATACGAACTGCATTGGGAATCATTCCCCACACGTCCTCGGGTCGGAAAATGTGTCCGACACGTCCTCGGACGATTTACCGTACAAACGTGAAAAGTCAAGTCCGACCGATGAATCACGATCCCACCCGTGCGTCCGAACTCACAACCGTATGGTAAAAACACCGTCCGCACCGAACTCCCATTGCAACCATGGAGATATGTGCCCGCATACGTGCCAAACACACCCCCCAGCATCCATACGTTCGAGTCGTACTCCCTGTTAATGTACACCCCCCCTGTATGTACACCCGTGTACGTGTCGAACCCCCACCCGTGTATGTACACCCCAGTACGATCGAGTCGTACCCCCACCCCTGTACGTGTCATACCCCCGTGTACCTACACCCCAGTACGTTCGAGTCCTACCCCACCCCTGTACGTGTCGAACCCCCACCCGTGTATGTACACCCCAGTACGTTCGAGTCGTACCCCCACCCCTGTACGTGTCGTACCACCATGTACCCACACCCCAGTACGTTCCAGTCGTACCCCCACCCCTGTACGTGTCGTACCACCGTGTACCTACACCCCAGTACGTCCGAGTCCTACCCCCACCCCTGTACGTGTCGAACCCCCACCCGTGTATGTACACCCCAGTACGTTCGAGTCCTACCCCCACCCCTGTACGTGTCGTACCACCGTGTACCCACACCCCAGTACGTTCGAGTCCTACCCCCACCCCTGTACGTGCCGTACCACCGTGTACCCACACCCCAGTACGTTTGAGTCCTAACCCCACCCCTGTACGTGTCGTACCCCCACCCATGTATGTACACCCCAGTACGTTCGAGTCCTACCCCCACCCCTGTACGTGTCGTACCACCGTGTACCCACACCCCAGTACGTTCGAGTCCTACCCCACCCCTGTACGTGTCGTACCACCGTGTACCCACACCCCAGTACGTTCCAGTCGTACCCCCACCCCTGTACGTGTCGTACCACCGTGTACCCACACCCCAGTACGTTCGAGTCCTACCCCCACCCCTGTACGTGTCGTACCCCCGTGTACCCACACCCCAGTACGTTCGAGTCCTACCCCCACCCCTGTACGTGTCGTACCACCGTGTACCCACACCCCAGTACGTTCGAGTCCTACCCCCACCCCTGTACGTGTCGTACCACCGTGTACCCACACCCCAGTACGTTCCAGTCGTACCCCCACCCCTGTACGTGTCGTACCACCGTGTACCCACACCCCAGTACGTTCCAGTCGTACCCCCACCCCTGTACGTGTCGTACCACCGTGTACCCACACCCCAGTACGTTCGAGTCCTACCCCCACCCCTGTACGTGTCGTACCACCGTGTACCCACACCCCAGTACGTTCGAGTCCTACCCCCACCCCTGTACGTGTCGAACCCCCACCCGTGTATGTACACCCCAGTACGTTCGAGTCCTACCCCCACCCCTGTACGTGTCGTACCACCGTGTACCCACACCCCAGTACGTTCGAGTCCTACCCCCACCCCTGTACGTGTCGTACCACCGTGTACCCACACCCCAGTACGTTCCAGTCGTACCCCCACCCCTGTACGTGTCGTACCACTGTGTACCCACACCCCAGTACGTTCGAGTCCTACCCCCACCCCTGTACGTGTCGTACCACCGTGTACCCACACCCCAGTACGTTCGAGTCCTACCCCCACCCCTGTACGTGTCGTACCACCGTGTACCCACACCCCAGTACGTTCCAGTCGTACCCCCACCCCTGTACGTGTCGTACCACCGTGTACCCACACCCCAGTACGTTCGAGTCCTACCCCCACCCCTGTACGTGTCGAACCCCCACCCGTGTATGTACACCCCAGTACGTTCGAGTCGTACCCCCACCACAACCTCCTAAGTACGGAGCGCACCCCATGCCCCAACATCACAACCGCATGTACGAGTCGTGCCAAGCCACACACAAGGACAGCACCGTACAACCAAATGGCCCATCTACACACCGTACACACGCTCAAAACGCACGTACACAACCAGGACAAAACAAAACAACACAAGAATACACTATTCGAATGGCACAAAGCCACAAAACATGGCCAACAAACACTAAAAAACACACCTTCACTGACCTGCAACTGCCAAAAACAAACAGAGGCCCAAAACACCACCACTCCTTATAAGACACCCACCCAAACTTCAAACACAGCCACACCCACCAATGCACCAATAAAAAGGGCCCACACACACAAACCATGAGCCTTTGCAACAGACTCACTGCTGCCAGACACCACAGACAACTTACAGCACCTTACTACAAGCTTCACCACACCTTACACTTGCACATCTCCACACAACCACCTTCACAAACACACCCTCATCACATTCACACACACACACTCCTGCACAACCACACCCACACACCCACAACCATCCACACACACCCCCCACCATCCACACCCCCCCCACCATCCACACCCACACCCCTCACCATGCCCACTACCAAGAATCCAAAGTTCAGTAACCGAGAGTTGGAGGTTCTTGTTGATGAAATCCTCAGAGTCGAGCCACAGCTCTTTGGAACATTGGTCAGAAACACCAGCATGGTAGCAAAAACAGCCATGTGGCAGACCATCATCGATGCTGTGAATGCTGTTGGGGACACCAGAAGGACCAGGCAGGAATGCCAGAACAGGTTGTACGATCTGCGGAGGAGGGTCAGAGCCAAGAGGCAGGAGGAACACGACCAGGCCAACGCCACCGGAGGAGGGCCCTCCCGCAGACCCGTACACTACCAGCCCTGGGAGGAGAGGGTGATGGCCATACTGCCGGTGGAGGCAGTCGAAGGATTAGAAGGACTCCGAGACCCGGGTGAGTACACAAACAACGCACCTCACATGGGGGGAACGGCATCCACAACCAAAATCATTAACAGGCACGCAACCACCCCAAGCCATCGCATGACTCAACCACACTCCATGAACACGCACATGCCACTGCTGCCACCATGCCCCATGCACCCAGCTGGACAATGTCAAGTCACAGGCCACAGAAGACACCAACACATGACACGGTAACCCGGATGGCGGGAGCCTGGGCACCAAAAATCACATAGTGCAACTCCGAAGCAGACAACAATGCCCTCTGCCCATATGGCCCCGGTCACAGCCAGACAAACAGTGTGTCCCAACACAGGAATGACTTGCCAGCAAATGGCGGATGCCTTGCATCAACACATGGGGGTGAAGGCACTGTTTTGCACATGACAGCAGCTAATGAACAGCCAACATTGTGAAAGAGTGGCAGCACACACCACCACAGCAGCAGCGCACACACAGACACTACACCCAATGGGTGCCTGGAGATCAGAAACAAACTCACTTCAACAAGCCAAGGCCCATTCAAAAATCTGCTAACAGTGTGTGCCCAGGAAGCTGGGCCGAGGTGACAGAGGCTGACACACAGAGGGAGGGAAAGGGGGACAGAGAAGGAGGGAGAGGGGGACAGAGAGGGTGGGAGAAACAGGGACACGGACAGAGGGAAGAGGCTGACACACGGAGGGAGGGAGAGGGGGACAGAGAGGGAGGGAGAGGGGGACAGAGAGGGAGGGAGAGGGGGACAGAGAGGGAGCGAGACACAGGGAGAGCAAATCAGCCGTGTGGCGTGTGCGAATGTCTGCTCGTCAGCATGTAGACAAGGGTGGCCAGTCCCAGAACACTCCTCTTCCCCATGGCAAAACACAGGGCCATGTCACAACCTGTTCACGAGCACAACGACAGCTACCTGGATCATATAAGTGTGTGGATCCACTCCATGTGCACATGTACAGTGCTACACGGAAGGCGCCAATGCATGGCTCGCCACACATGCCCACTCCACTGCTGACTGCAGTCACACTTGACGCAGCAAGTAAGACCGTGCCACGCATAGTTAAAGGGGCCAAAGTGGTACCCAAGGGACACACCCATGCACAAGTGCACTGTGAGTGGAATGCAAGACATATCCCAATTCCAAGAGGAAATGTCCCAACTTTGAAACAGATGAAACATGGATGTTGCATGGACCAAATTTAACATTGTCTCTCTCACACACAGGTCAACGTCGTGGTTCACCCCCCAACACTGGGGGGGAAGACTCACAGGACCCGGTTCTGCGGGAGCCCGATCCCACCGGCAGCGACCACTCTCACCACTCTGTGGACGACCCCGACCGACCTGGCACCTCTGGTGTCCAACCACCTGCAGCACCTGCATCAGGTACAACTGTGCCAACCACCACCCCCACTCCTGCCACATCCCAGGAGACACCCAGGATCCCTGCCCCAACACCACAATGCAGCCAGGCTGGCCAGGAGGGACACGGTGTCCCGGGCACCCAGGAGGAGGCAGGCGACACCGCCAATGCCACCCCTCAGGGGTCCCGGAGACCCGATGTACCCACAAGTGCAGGCCAGGTGCAAGTGGGCAGGGGTGGTGGGAGTGGAGGACGGCGGAGGCGCGAGCCTGACCAGTTGGCTGGGGAACCGGTATTTGCCCATGTCCGAAACATCATGGACACATACCGGCAGGACACCACGGGCATGGCCCAGGTTGTGTCCATACTCGAGGGGATCAAGACCCAGCACGCCCAGCAACATGCCTGTCTACTGCAACACCAACGGAGGATGGAGGACAGACAGGCTGAGCAAGTGACAGTGTTCAAGGGGATTCACGATACACTCCGTCGGATGGCCGACAACATGGCCGACCCTCCCTGTGCCAGAAGGCGGAGAACATCACCACCCACAGGGAGGGATCAGGAGGAGGAGGAGGAAACATCCGATGGAGCATCCCAGACGTCGTCACGGCCTGCTGCTGAGGGTCCCCGCAGGAGGCCGGGTCATCCACGGAAAGGACCGTGAGGGTCGGCGCTACATCACCATCTCCCAGGACACCTGGCCTGGCACCTGGCCCACTGGAGCAACAGCATCACAGCATCAAGAGACATTCTCTGCCACATGGCCCTGCTGGTCACTGTCTGACCAATGTTGAGAAAGACTGTGGCATGGACTCTGAGGATTTCAAATGGCAAGGACACCAACTCCCCTACTGAACTTTGGATTCCAAACTCCCGGAAAGCCCCTCACTTTGTCCCCCCCCCCCAATAATAAATCACACTATGAAGAGTAGATGCCTGCTGGTTGCATTATTACCTAACATGTGTCATGTAAAGTCTAAACATGCCTGAGTCATCTTTTGTCTTCAACCATCCACACCCTGGGGCCTGAGTCTGGCACAGGACACATGGGTCACAGTGTATTAGGCAAGACAGACATGGAGCACCATACACACCCGGGATGGGCCCAACCAGCTGAGGGGGTGGCCGAACAACCGTGCTGACAGACACATTGAGTACAGCAACAGTCATGCGCAGAGGTCAGGGATCCAGTCCAGTGTCCTGGGGGGCACCCAGGTATGTGTAGACAGGTGGCAGAACCATGTCCTGCAAGCTTGAGTCCGGTGGATGCAGAGAATGGGGTCCTGGACAACGTTGGATGTATGGGGATGGCACATGTCACAATACCCACACAGTCATGGACATCATGCCCAATACACAGTCTCAGCCCACACACACAGCTTGCATCTTGCTACTCGACACATTGACACATAGCCACAATCAGGGAATACCATGCCAGACATGCTGGATGCACCGTGGCAACACACCAGCATTGACTGAGAAGAGGCACCTTGGAGGCATAGGGACACCTTTATTATTCATGTTTTCGGGAGTGCAGAGGCTACTTGAAGTACACATGAACACATCATGTGGAGTAACATGTGGGTCCAACACTGGCACCCCCCTTCTGCAGCACAAATGCGTGATAGCCATGGAACTGGCACACAAGCGTCGGCTAACAGCCAAACACCCACAGCTGCTCACGGAGAGACTGCCATACACCATAGATCCGCTGATGTGGAAGTCCCACACCATGTCAAGCCAATGCTAACCGTATGTGTCCGAGGGCAGTGTCACACACATTGATGCCATCATCACAATCCCCTATCCCATCACTGATGACTGTCTACCAGGCAGACCATCTATTCAGGTGTACACAGCTGCATGTCTTGTCCCATGCTGATGCCACATGGCTGCAGAGGAACCAAACATCGACAGGGCCAGTGTGCATACATCGTGAACACCTGCCACACCCAATACACCCCAGATGCATCCCTTACCCTATGGAGAGTTCCAAACGTGTCCGTGCCTGTAACGCTGAGTCAGCCCACAATGTCATGTCCATGAGGAATAGCCGTGCCACAACAATGCAAGCAGCAGACGTCATGCGCAAGTACCTGGGGAAGAGAGACACACAAGAAGTCAGCCACAAAAAGCACAGCCACTTGCATGTGCATTTACTCGACACATGTATGGATGACAACATGCTAGGTCACAATTATGACTGGGGAAATACTACCATCACTGCCACCATCACTCCAGTGACACACCCACACACACCTCTGACTCACATGCCATACATGCAGGTGGACACACACATCACAACACATGCCACACGGGGACAAATGCGTGCACACTCAGACACTGGTACTCACCACTAAGCAAAGAAGTCGCGTATGAGCCGAGTCCGGATGTCCTCCTGCGGCTCCACATCCTCCACATCACTAGCCCCATTGCCAAGCCCTTCGTCCTCCACGGGTGGATGGTCCTCGTCATGTTGATTCAGGATGAGTGGCACAGCTCTTTCAGCTGCCATGTTGTGCAGCATGCAGCAGACCATGAAGATCTTGCAGACCTTCGCCGGGGCATATGGGAGTGCGCCGCCGGTCTTGTGTAGGCACCTGAATCGGCTCTTCAGCAGGCCAAACGTCCTCTCGATCACTCGCCTTGTCCGGCCATGGGCGGTGTTGTAGCGGAGCTGGGCCGGCGTGATGGGGTTGCGGAGAGGTGTGAGCAGCCAAGGCATGTTGGGATAGCCAGCGTCCCCTACATGGGAAGCACATGGGCATCGTTAGAAGTGGTGAAGCGGTCGTGCTGGTAGGTTATGCAAAATACAGGACAGACAGACTGTACCCACCAACAACACATGCCCGTTCGTTGCGCAGCTGCATCATCATTTCAGGCATCCTGCTACGCCTCATGATGTAGGCATCGTGTGCTGATCCTGGAAAACGAGCACAGACATGTGAAATCACCATGTTGGACAGACACACCACAAGGGCATTGATGGAGTGGTAGTGCTTTCGATTGCGGTACGCCACCTCCCGTGCGTGTGGTGGTACCAAAGCTACATGTGTCCCATCTATGGACCCAATGACATGGGGCATCCCTCCCAGGCCATAGAATCCACGCTTGACCTCAGTCATCTGTTCAGGGGTTGGGAACTTGATGAAGTCATCCAGGTGAATCAACATGGCCTCTAAGAAATCATGCAGCACACGGCAGAACATGCTCTGGGACATGCCACCAACATGAGCTATGGTATTTTGAAAGGTACCCGTGGCAAGAAAATGTAGGGCAGCCATTACCTTCAGCTGGGGTGTCAGTGCCGTAGGATACCTGTGCTGCGGTTGCAGGTGTGGTGCCAGTCTCGCCGTCAACTCCACAATCAACGGTTGGGTGAAGCGGTAGAGCCGGATGCTGTCATTCTCCTGCATGGCAGCCAAGTCCGGAATTGGTCGGGCAAGAGGCGGCGCTCTGCATTAATTTTGAAATGACAAGGAAGAGTGAGTGCACTACGACAACAAATCATATGTACTGAGCACATGTTAATCTGTCAATACACATATGCTACATAGGGAGTTAGGTATGTGCTACATGCCCAGGACACGTATGGCTGCCAGGTGACCCTCCTACCAAGACCCAGCTACACACGGAGATTGAGAACCGCCACATGCCACGCCATGGGAATAGCTGTGTCCCAGTGCAAGTGAACAGCCAGACGCAAGACAGGAGTGACATACGCCCACACATCAGCAGCAGTAGGATGCCGATTGCAGAGACTGGTAGCGGAACACTGGAGCCACAGGTCACATGACATTACACTAGGACAGCCCACACACCTTGCCATGAAGGTGCACATGTCATGACTCACCACACATTCCTTGTGAGGATGCTGACATGTCCTTGTCACGCTACTCCGTGTCCCATGCATACATGTGCACCTCACATCCGATACCACATGTGGCACGGTGTGCGGAACAGTGTGCAATGACAATCTACACACAGACACATGTTGGTTGCTGCAACGGCTGCAGCTTTTGAGGGTGCTCCAACATCAACCTGATGGGAAGTCCCCACACATACATGACATAGTCACATTGTGCACCGTGGGAAGTGACAAGTCAGGTGTGATAACCCCTGTACCGGGCATCAGGGGACACTTCCGTGTGTTGGTGTCCGTGCCATGCCAGTGACGCTCACCCCAAGTGTGCAGTACGACATGCACACATGTCAAAGGAGTCAAGGCCATGCCTGGCACACATTGCACCATCACACAGTACATCTGTACACATCTCATCATATATCTGGTGCCTTCTCCACTCAGGAGTCATGTGCCACATCACAGGCCATCACACCTGTGCCCCACACATGTAGTAATGCACAGATGATGCCTTGATGTCAATTAATGGACAAGTATGTCCATCCATGGCCAAGTATGTCCATCCATGGCCAAGTATGTCCATCCATGGCCAAGTATGTCCATCCATGGACAAGTATGTCCATCCATGGACAAGTATGTCCGCCCTATCCCTACCTGTGTGCGGCCTGTCACCACTGTGATGTGTGAAAACCGCTGTACTGCTGCGAGGAGGGCCTGTGTACGTTCCCATATCACTATGGGAGTGCTGCCGTATGTGTACCCATCGTGATGGGGAGCGTACAGGCATGTGTACGGCCCGTACCACTACGACTACGCATACGCGAGGCCACCCATAGTGATAGGGCCGTACACACGCCTGTACGCTCACTATCACTATGGGTGTCCTCGCGTATGCGTACTCGTAGTGGTACGGGCCGTACACATGCCTGTACGCTCCCCATCACTATGGGTGTCCTCGCGTATGCGTACTCGTAGTGGTACGGGCCGTACACACGCATTTACGCTCACTATCACTATGGGTCTCCTCGCGTATGCGTACTCGTAGTGATAGTGAGCGTACAGGCGTGTGTACGGCCCGTACCACTACGAGTACGCATACGCGAGGCCACCCATAGTGATGGGGAGCGTACAGGCGTGTGTACGGCCCTTACCACTACGAGTACGCATACGCGAGGCCACACATAGTGATAGGGCCGTACTCACGCCTGTACGCTCACTATCACTATGGGTGTCCTCGCGTATGCGTAGTCGTAGTGATAGTGAGCGTACATGCGTGTGTACGGCCCGTACCACTACGAGTACGCATACGCGAGGAGACCCATAATGATAGTGAACGTAGGCACGCGTGTAGGGGCCGTTGCCATGCATTTGGGGTGCCCTAGGGCCCCGAAACGCACCGTACCTGTGTGTGACGCTGAAAATTACATAGGGGACAAGTATTAAGGCCTACATGCATGCTGGTTGTCATGGAGACCAAGTTCAAATTTCGAAATTGTTCTGGAAGGTGCACAGCAGAAGTCAGTTGGAATTCTTCTACTTTGTTGCAATGTGTTTTTGGGGCTGACATCATGCAGGAGAATGAAACCGATAGAGAACCCACAGACTGCTAGGTTTGAAGGGATTGGAGGAAACATAGGATGCAAATGTGAGTGACCAATCACTCTGTACTCCTGTGCATGAGATGGGCCAGCAAGGCAGATATAAGGCAGCCAGGTCCCATGAGGGAGCACTTGCCTGCACATCTCTGTATTCCACGACCCAGCTGCTGCTACTGATTCCCTGGAACCATGTCAAGGGCTGTGGAGAGGTCACAGCCATTCACCCTGGAGGAGAACATGGCTTTGGTGGATGTGATCCTCCCACGGTACCCCATGCTGTATGGGCGACCAGGTTATCAGGTGAGTGCAGTGTCCACTGCCACAGACTGTGTCCCTTTTTTGTGACTGTGATTTCTGCCATTGTGTCCAGGTGTGACACACATGCCATGTACTGTAGGGGGGGTCCCAAGGGGGGGGAATGCCTGATGTCTCCCAGCAGTGCCCTGCGACAGGAGGTGTGGGGGCCTATCACTCCCAGCAGTGCCCTGAGACAGGAGGGGTGGGTGCAGAGTCTTCCCAGCAGTGCCCTGAGACAGGAGGGGTGGGGGCCTATCACTCCCAGCAGTGCCCTGAGACAGGAGGTGTGTGTGCAGAGACCTCCCAGCAGTGCCCTGAGACAGGAGGGGTGGGTGCAGAGTCCTCCCAGCAGTGCCCTGCGACAGGTGAGGTGGGTGCAGAGTCCTCCCAGCAGTGCCCAGACACAGGAGGAGTGTGTGCAGAGACCTCCCAGCAGTGCCCAGACACAGGAGGGGTGTGTGCAGAGTCCTCCCAGCAGTGCCCTGCGACAGGTGGGGTGGGGGCCTATCACTCCCAGCAGTGCCCTGAGACAGGAGGGGTGGGGGCCTATCACTCCCAGCAGTGCCCTGAGACAGGAGGGGTGGGTGTGATGCACAGTGTGAGCCTGGATCATTGCTTGTGTAGTTGCCCGCATTCCACCTGTGTCCTTTCCATGGCACGTTCTGCTTTTGGCCTTCCCCCAGAGGATCATGTCCCTATGACAAAGGTGCAATGCGTTGGATGCATACTAGGCCTTGTTGTAAACAGCAAATGTGTTCTAATCTGTGTCCCTGTGACATGTAACAATGCAAGACCTACCCCGAAAAAAGAAATAATGATTAAAATGTATGTGTGTTCTAGGTACCCAATACTTGTAGTGCCTATCCCGCTCTCACTCTCTGGTGTTTCTGCCACTGGAATGGAAAGACTGCTGTTATACACCGCCTGAGTCTGTACTTACAGGCTGTGGCAACAACAAGATCCTAGGTGTCAAAGTGTTTCCCTACGCTATTGTGCTGTAAAAACCTACTAGTGGTTAAGGCCAAAGTACAAAACCAAAACCAAAAAAGGTGTGATAGGACGGCAGTGCCTCACGGAAGCAGCCCCAACGAGGTTTGTGTAGACAGGTACTCGCCTACTACCTCCTGTTGTCATCATCGGCTACAGCCGCCCAAACAGAAACAGAAAAGGAGGAAAATGATAAGAAGTGCTGGGACCCTCATGCTAGTCCTAATGACTGGTGTCTAAAGGGCAAACTATATAGTGAGGTGTATCAAATAATCTAAAGAAAAAGAGGAAGTGTCGACCCAACAGCGGGGGGACTGAGTCTGATCAGGACTCGAGTCACTCCAATTAAAACCGAGCAGCACTACACTGGCTGTGTGAAACTTTATTCTATGCTGTGTCGCTGCTCATTAAAACCGACATGTTTCGTTGCCCAGTTCAATTTAGCGGCAACTTCATCAGGGCTTGAGTCGACTGGTCTCTCTGCGTCGCTAGTATGAACCAGCGATTACTTAGTCAGCACCTGGGGGAAACACAATTAAAGGCGGTGTATAACAGCAGTCTTTCCATTCCAGTGGCAGAAACACCAGAGAGTGAGAGCGGGATAGGCACTACAAGTATTGGGTACCTAGAACACACATACATTTTAATCATTATTTCTTTTTTCGGGGTAGGTCTTGCATTGTTATATGGTCTTGAGAGGGGGGCTACCTACCCTTTAACCCCCTAGGCTCCTTTTTTTGAGAATCCCTGTGACATGTGCCAGGTGTACTGATGTAGTGTCACTTGTCCATCCTCACAGGTAGACGCCTCTGCCAAGGAGCAGATATGGCTGGACGCCGTCAGCGCCGTGAGGAGTGCGGAAGGTCGGAGGCGGCGCATGTCCCAGGTGAGGAAACGCTGGCAGGACATCCGGTGCTGGACGCGGAGGATCGCACGGGTCCTGCTGGGGGACTCACCTGAGAGCCACAAGAACCGCGGGCGCCGCCGTCTCTCCCACATCCAGAAACGTGTGCTGGCGGTGGTCTTTCCTGACTTGGAGAGGCGTCTACAGGAGATGCAGCAGCCGGAAGGGGGTAGGTACATGTGTGTGTTTGTTGTGTTTCACCAGCATTTGTAAGTGCAATGTTCCATGGATACACTTCCAGGGTTTATGGTGCTGTGCTGATCCAATCCCCCACAGACTTGCTGTGCTCTCCTGCCTCCCTTCCCCTCCTTGCAATGTGTTCCCTGGTCTGTGTGTAGTCGCTCCATCACAAGGTCATGTAGCCTGACACCTTCTCCAAGTGTACAATGCCTGCAGCATAATGTGTGGGGGTGGTGTGTAACAGGATTTGGGACCTTACCTGTGCCCTGTACACTTCTGGACTTGTGGGTTCCATGTCAGTTGGCACTAATGCTGAGTCCAGACATGGGAGTTCGTCTCTCAAGTGTGAGGCCTTACAGTATGCATGTCCTATGTGGTGGCCTGTGACATGATGTGCATGAGTGTGCGTTAGGCATAGTGCAGGGATGTTAGCGTGTGTTGCAGTCATTCCCATTCAGGAGCATGGAGTTGTGTGGCCACTACTGAGGCGGAAGCCGGAGGTGTAATTTGCTCGTTTTTATAAAACTTTGTGTGAAACTGTGATTATTTGTATTTTAATTCTCTGCACCTACCTGAGCTAGTTGTAGACATTTCCCGCCAGCTGGCACCTACTAACAGCGGATTCTAGCGCTGTAGAAAGGGTAAACATCGGACGCCATCGCTGGTAACGCGAGGCCACGCCCATATCCTCTTTCCATAAATGTGCGTCCCACGTAAGCGCAGCGGAAGAGCGCAGCGGGAGCGCCGTTTGCACGCCGAAGGCGCGCCTAAGGCAAGCCCGTCTGCGCCCGTCCGCGGCCGGACGGGGCGCGGGGCTTCGGACCCTGTCACCTTCAAGTCCCAAGAGAGGCGGTATGATAGACAGGTATTGCTGGATCTATGCCCTAATACTGCACTCCCCTGCAAACACTCTATGGAGGCTATATCGCTACATGGTTGCAACATATGTCCCTTCACTCCTGATAATAATTGCCCCACCACTTCTAACACGAAAGGGCTGCTAAAAGCGGCATTATTGAATTGCAGATCCCTTAGGAAGCATTGTAATCAAATCTATCATCTCCTTGAGGATGAAGAACTCAATATCTTGTTTCTCACTGAGACCTGGTTAGATGAGCATTCTGACCCTGTCATAATTGAGGCCTTGCCACCGGGATACTCCCTCTCCAGACTTGATAGGAAGGATGGTAGAGGTGGGGGTATCGCTATAGCAACTAGGGCACCTTTAGAATGCTCCCTATCTCCTCTTTCGATAGATCATAGTGAAGCAGGCTCCTTTACCATCTTAATAGGGCCGAAATATTCCCTCTCGGGTATCCTTATATACCGACCCCCAGGAAGACTCTATGACTTTACATCTAGCCTTATGGAGGCTACAACTCACCTAGCACTGAGAAAATCCAGATTGCTAGTGTTGGGAGACATGAATGTCCACTTTGACAACCCCCTTGACAATGAGGCAGCTGACATAAAGTCTGATCTGCTCTCTTTACAGCTAGAGCTTAAAAACCAGGACCCAACTCACCAATTAGGACATTTGCTGGACCCCATTTTTGGGAACTGGACTGGAGTACTCCCTCTGGCCCCTCTACCGATACCCTGGTCTGACCATTTCGTGATTCCGATGCAAATACAGATCCCTGCTACCGAACTCAGCTCTGATACTGCTTATCGCTATCAATGTAGAAAATGGAAAAATTTCTCCCTTGACTCTTTTATTAAGAAATTTGATAACGTTGGACCTCCTGGAGGGTCTGATTGTGAAACAGCTTATAGTCAGCTACAAAAATGCATCACAACTGCTTTAGATAGCACTGCCCCGATTCGTATGCTGACTAACATCAAGAGAGCCAATAAGGCTAATCCGTGGTTCACTCACGAACTACGTCTAGCCAAATCCGCTTGTAAAAAACTTGAGCGGACATGGCGTATCAATTTTTGCCCAAAAACTAAAACCCTTTACAAAGAAGCGCAAAAAAACTATTATAGAATGATCCGAGCCTCCAAAGCATCCCACTATAACATTCGCATTATAGAAGCAGAGAATTCCTCGAAGGAGCTTTTTAAGATCTTTAAAGAAATCTCTGTAACTGCCTCTAATAATATTTCCCTTAATGATTCAGTTGATACTTGCAATAAGATCGCTAAGTATTTTTCCGGCAAGATCACTGACATCTATGCCAACTTTTCGGGCAACATAAAACCAGGACATGACTTTGCTGAGAGTGATGATGCCGCTCCCACAGATTTATGCCTGCGTAATTTCACGGTCCCTTCCCTGGAAATCTTTGTAAAAATCTGCCAAAGTATTAAATCTGGTTCCCCTCGGGATCCGGCTCCTCCCAAAATAATAGCTGCTAGTCTGGCTGTTTTGGAGCCCCACCTTAGGCACGTGCTACAAATTTCCTTTTCTACAGCCTGTCTGCCTGAAGACTGGAAAAAAGCAATCGTACTTCCAATAAAGAAAAAGCCCAATGTGAGTCAGGATACCCTAGACAATTTAAGACCTATATCTCTGCTACCTTACCTAGCCAAAGTCGCAGAGAAAATAGCAAATATTCAACTCATGGCCTATCTCAAATCCCAAAATGCTTTACACAGCTCTCAGTCTGGTTTTAGATCAGGCTATTCAACAGAGACAGCGCTCCTGAGAGCGACTGAAACTTTACGGGAAGGCGCAGATGAGGGTAAGACCATGGCACTCATTATGCTGGACCTCAGTGCTGCGTTTGACACTGTAGCACACTTCATCTTGCTACAGTGTCTAAACAAAGCTGGGGTCACCGGGAAGGCACTGGGCTGGCTGAAAGCTTTCCTAACCAACCGGAGCTTTCAGGTTCAGAGAGGCAATTTTCTCTCGGACAGCATAGCGTTAGAACAGGGGGTACCTCAGGGCTCTGCCCTGAGTCCCACCCTGTTCAACCTGTATATGGCCCCACTGGCAGGGGTGGTCCAATCGTACGGCGTAGAGCTAGTCTCTTACGCCGACGATACTCAACTGCTGATCTCCCTGTCCCAAGTTCCCTCCTTGGCTGCTGAAAATTTTAAAACCTGCATGAGCAATCTTGCAGATTGGATGACCCAACATTGCCTCAAACTTAACGGCTCGAAGACTGAGGTGTTGATAATTGGAGGCAAGGACACTAGCTGGACCAAGGAGTGGTGGCCATCCTGTCTGGGGCCTCTGCCTACTCCCGGCAGAGAAGCAAAGAATTTAGGTGTCTGGGTGGATACCGAACTCTCCTTTGACAGCCATGTAAATAAAATTGTAGGGAAGTGCTTTGGGGTCATGAAAACTCTCAACCGTACCCTGGACCTTCTCCCTTTGGAGGCCAGGCGTACCTTGACTCAGGCCCTAGTAACCTCTCGCATGGACTATGGCAATGTACTTCTTCTTGGTACTTCGGAAAAGAACATCAGGAGACTGCAGGTACTACAAAACTCGGCAGCACGGCTAGTATTGAGATTACCCAGAAGAGTTGCTTCTAAATCCACCTTGGCAACCCTTCATTGGCTGCCCATCAAGAAGAGAATTCTTTTTAAAGCCCTTCTTTTATGCTTTAGAATTATCTCTCACAGTGCACCGTCCTACTTGTCTGACCTAGCTGTCCCTTACGAGCCTAACAGAGCACTTGGCTCGATGGGAAAGGGCCTCCTCATGATCCCCCGTATAAAAAAATCCAGACTGGGAGGTCGATCTTTTCGTTCCCTGGCAGCAACCAAATGGAACACCCTTCCCATCAATATTAGGTTAGCAAAAAATGAAGCCACCTTCAGGAAACTTCTAAAAACACACCTATTTGCCCTTTAGGCTCTTCCCCTCCTCTGATCTCTGACTCTATTCCTCAGCGCGGGGATACGCCGGTAGGCGTCACCATGCGCTCTACAAACCCCTTTATTATTATTATTACTACTGTCCCCAGGGGCATTTTTTCCTAGGTATCATGTGTGTAATCCGAATATGTTGACAATCTCTGTGTCTACAGCATAGGTTGTGCTCTGTGCCATTGTCCCCTGGCACCATGTATATTGACGTGCGATGTATTGCAAGTGTCCACTGTACAGCCTGACCGGATTTTCCAAGTACATACTCACGGTGGCCATTGCCTGTGTGTCTTGTAGCAATCATCAGATGATGCCCATTTGTACATGTTTATTTGGACAGGCGCACCTTGGGTAGTTTGTGTGCAATATAGAAGTTTTGCATCCCATGTGTATTTCACCCTGACTAAGAGATGTACGTGCTTCCTGTGTCTCCATAGATTTGTCTCATGTAGGGGGTGGGTGGTGCGGGCATGGCCTACATGTCAAGACCTGTCATCTCCTTGCTAGGACTGGCCAGTGTGTGATGTTTGGCTGGACATACACTCAAGGTGCAGTGTGCCAGTCAGGGTGGGCATGTTCTCAGTATTACCTATGCTGCATGTGCCTCTTGTCCCTGCCTATGGTCCGTGCTCATCCCTATTTGCTGCCACGCTGTGTGGTGCTGATGCAGTGCTGGATTGTCCCCAGGGCCTTGCTCATCAGTCAAAATTCCATATCATCTCATTTGCTAGTGTGTCATGCTCTCCATAGTTATTCCATGGCATGGTGGGTAGAGGAACTGTGTCGTGCATGCCCTACATATGTACCTTTTTTTGTAGATGTAACTCTTCCTTTGTTCAGGCTATGCACTGTAACCTACGTAGAGTTGACTCATGTGACATATGTATACAGGTGTAAGATTACTTTCTGTCTCTTCACCCTGCCCACAGCATCGTCGGGGGACACGGAGGGAGACATGGACACAGACGGCGCGGAGGGACGGAGCACCAGTGCCAGCGGTGACATCGGGGATGGCACTTCGAGTGGGCCTGAGGCGGTGGAGAGTGAACCCGGGGACCTGTCGACTGGCACAACAGAGTATGAAGCCGACGGGTCCGAGGAGGATCACTCCGAGTGGGCGGTGGCTGCACCACCATCTGACAGCAGCCCTACATCTGGCACCGCCCCCTCCATTGCCATCAGCCGCCTCCCACGTGCTCGTGTCCCTTCCCAGCGTGCCCGGTCCCCACATGTCTCCTTCCTGCCAGGCACCGCACCCCCTGCCCCTGTCTCCACTGCTGCCGCCAATGCTGAGTCTGTGGACATCCAGCGGCAGTTGCAGATTGGTCAGACTGCGATCCTTAATGTCCTCCATGGCCACAGCCAGGTCCTCAACAACATGGAGGCATACTTGGAGGGCATTCATTCGTCGCAGGCTGACCAACGCAACTTGCTGAGGTCCATAGACTCCACACTGACTGCAGCAGTGGGCCTCCTGCAGCGCTACGTCCCACCCCTACCCCTGTTCCTTCCACAATTCCCACTCCCATGCCTGTCCCACATACACACAGACGTAAGCATGCACCCACCACAACAGACACAGGCACCACACCAGCAGGGAAGGTCCGCCGCACACCTCCTGACACGCACACACAGGGTGCAGTAGGCACACCCACTGGGTCTGGGGGCAAACGTGTGACACGCAGCCAGAGTGGGAGTCCGCATTCCACCCAATCCACTCCCTCCAAATCCCCTCCCCTTAGCTCTCCTGGCCACATCTCCCCCAAAGACTCGTTCATGGCCGCTCTATCCCTGAGCCCCACAGTGACGCCACCACGCAAGCAGTCAAGGAAGTCCTCGGTCAGGGTGGTTGAGTCCCCCCCCCCTGTCCACACCCTCCCCCAGTGGCGCTGCGACCCATCCTTCTGACCCCCCCCTCCTTGGGGCCTGTGGTTCCTTCGGGTGCAGGGGAGTCCCTGGAGGACCTTGCCAAGGTGTGCAGTGAGATCCTAGAATCCACCTTTGGCCCTGCCCCACCCCCCGTGGTGGAGTCCTCCATCCCTGCACCCAATTCGCCTTCCCTTTGCCCTCCTGTCCCTGCGGTGCCTGTTCCTTCCCCCCCCACATGATGCCCTCACCCCTGTGGAAGACGACGACTCGTAACTGTGCAGGCAAGCTAGGGGACACGCATCCCACTGTGTCCCCCATCCAGCTCGGACTCCTGGACTGCCCTATGGGCTTTGTTATGATGGGACTTACGTCATACTAGTTTTTTGCTCATGCTGAATAAAGCTATTTATTTTTTGCCCTTGGAACACTCCTGCATTGCTGGCATTGCTGTTGGTGGGGCTGCTACATGGTTATGGGTGTTGGTCATGTGTTGGGTGTGTGGGAAATGTAGTGGTGTGCTGCTCATAGGGGGGACCCTGGGATCAGTGTGCCTCACACGGTGTTAGCTACCTTTCTCCATTCATGTAAGCAGTTGCTGCATGTTGCAATTGTCCCAAGGTGTTTTCCTTCCTCTGTGTACCCTGACTTCTTCCCTGCAGGGTGCTCCCAATATTTACTGCAGAGCTGTGAGTACATTAACTGGGTGTGTGACGGACTCCTTCACCTTGGCACATGCATGCTGAGCCATTCTCCAGCTGCATCATTCGTGGCATCCTTGGTAGTCATTGTACTTGTGTATGTGGACTATTGACATGACTTCATGTGTAAATGTTTTGTTTTTGGCCCTATGCATGCATATACTTCCATCCTCACACACATGTGGTACATGTACTGCAGGGTCTTTGTGCACCTGACTGACATTTGTGGGCATGGTATCTGTGACTACTCCACCCTTTGCGTTCCATGGGCACTGCTGGGAGTTATGGGCCCCCACCCCTCCTGTCTTAGGGTACTGCTGGGAGGTCTCTGCACACACCCCTCCTGTGTCTGGCCACTGCTGGGAGGACTCTGCACACACCCCTCCTGTCTCAGGGCACTGCTGGGAGGACTCTACACCCACCTCTCCTGTCTCAGGGCACTGCTGGGAGTGATAGGCACCCACCCCTCCTGTCTAAGGGCACTGCTGGGAGGACTCTGCACACACCCCTCCTGTGTCTGGGCACTGCTGGGAGTGATAGGCACCCACCCCTCCTGTCTCAGGGCACTGCTGGGAGGTCTCTGCACACACCCCTCCTGTGTCTGGGCACTGCTGGGAGGACTCTGCACACACCCCTCCTGTCTCAGGGCACTGCTGGGAGGTCTCTGCACCCACCTCTCCTGTGTCTGGGCACAGCTGGGAGGTCTCTGCACACACCCCTCCTGTCTCAGGGCACTGCTGGGAGGTCTCTGCACACACCCCTCCTGTCTCAGGGCACTGCTGGGAGGACTCTGCACACACCCCTCCTGTCTCAGGGCACTGCTGGGAGGACTCTGCACCCACCTCTCCTGTGTCTGGGCACTGCTGGGAGGTCTCTGCACACACCCCTCCTGTGTCTGGGCACTGCTGGGAGTGATAGGCACCCACCCCTCCTGTGTCTGGGCACTGCTGGGAGGTCTCTGCACACACCCCTCCTGTGTCTGGGCACTGCTGGGAGTGATAGGCACCCACCCCTCCTGTCTCAGGGCACTGCTGGGAGGACTCTGCACACACCCCTACTGTGTCTGGGCACTGCTGGGAGGTCTCTGCACACACACCTCCTGTGTCTGGGCACTGCTGGGAGGACTCTGCACACACCTCTCCAATTTCACAATATGTACGCTCATGACATACACGGATGTGGATACGCTCCATGCATTCGAGGTGAGGGTACGTGTCTTACTTACACTGTTGGGGTGGGGTACGCTCCATACGTACGCGGGTGGGTACGGGTCGTACTTACACTGTTGGGGTGGGGGTACGCTCCATACGTACACGGGTGGGTACGGGTCGTACTTACACTGTTGGGGTGGGGGTACGTTCCATACGTACGCGGGTGGGTACGGGTCGTACTTACACTGTTGGGGTGGGGGTACGCTCCATACGTACGCGGGTGGGTACGGGTCGTACTTACACTGTTGGGGTGGGGGTGCGCTCCATACGTACGCGGGTGGGTACGGGTCGTACTTACAATGTTGGGGTGGGGGTGCGCTCCATACGTACGCGGGTGGGTACGGGTCGTACTTACACTATTGGGGTGGGGGTACGCTCCATACGTACGCGGGTGGGTACGGGTCGTACTTACACTGTTGGGGTGGGGGTGCGCTCCATACGTACACGGGGGGTACGGGTCGTACTTACACTGTTGGGGTGAGGGTGCGCCCAAAACGTACGCGGGTGGGTACGGGTCGTACTTACACTATTGGGGTGGGGGTACGCTCCATACGTACGCGGGTGGGTACGGGTCGTACTTACACTGTTGGGGTGGGGGAGCGCTCCATACGTACGTGGGTGGGTACGGGTCGTACTTACACTGTTGGGGTGGGGGTGCGCTCCATACGTACGCGGGTGGGTACGGGTCGTACTTACACTGTTGGGGTGGGGGTACGCTCCATGCATAAGGGGTGGGGGTAGGGTCCGTACATATCTGTCCCCACGCTGTGTGATGCTTGTGCGGGCCGTACACAGGCCTTTGCCACGTGGGTACGAGCCGTCCCGCCATTGTTGGGGTGACGTGGGTGTGGGCGTGGTTCGACTCATACACACGCTCTTCAGGCGTGGGTACGGGACGTACCTGTCTGGTTGTGTTGCCTGTTCGCGTCGTGACGGACTTCCGTTGTGGCGGTCGCTGGATTATCTGGACACGCCGCCACCCCCTCGTAGTGACCAGGGCATGGGAGTCAGGTATGTCCAGGGCATGTGTGCTGTGTGACTTTGGTGGGGGGTTTGTGGCCTGCCCTGGTCCTGCCACCCCCACCCCACCCCACTTTCCCCCCTCCCTTAGTTGTTCTGACCTTCTGCGGCGTCTGCGTCCGAACCTGTAGAGGAGGTCGATTGCTATGAGGGCCGAGATGACTCGTAGGTTCGGGTCCATGTCTGTCCGTCGCGTACTGGTCCTCCTTGTTCGCGTCGTCCTGTCGCGTACTGGTCCTCCTTGTTCGCGTCGTCCTGTCTGTCCGTCGCGTTCTGGTAGTCCTTGTTCGCGTCGTCCTGATTTTCCGGCAGTTTTTGGCTGCCGGAAAATATTCACCGTGCGGGAGGACGTCGGTGCGAATCGTAATTCCTGGTTCGTGAATGGCAGGCTGCGTGCGTCCCGACGTCAGGTCGGCGCTTTCCCGGTTCGCATTTGTATGTTTATTTTGTTCGGTCGGGGTTTTGTACGATTCGTACGGAAATGGTGTTTCCGTGCGAATCGTAATTCCATGTTGGTAGATTTTGACGACCGGGTACGCGTCGGACGGAGAATTTGCTCCGTCCGACGGTTCGTACCCGGTTTTTACAGGATCGTGATCGGCACCTTAGTCTTTTAATGTACAGGTGCAGTCTTTAGGGGTGTTTGTGAATAGGTGTCCTGTAACAAAAACCACTTGTCCCTTTTGTGCCATGCAATGCGGCGACAAATTATGGCAGCAATATCATTATATAAGATCTCTAAAATAGCAGTTCTGATTATGCCAGGGCTCCTTCCATAGTAGGGTTTGAATACTAACTATTACCTTATGCTGCCACGTTCCGCAGATCTACATACAGGGGCTGAAGGTAATGGTAAGAATACTAGAGACAGGTTGGATTTTTACTTCTGAAAATGGCAGACATAATACTTCTTCCAAGGTTGGATAAAAGTGGATAGAGGAAAAGTGAGCTTGCAAAGACTAAGATTTTCGTATGAGCAGATCTACACCTGCATATTTGCTCATGCTTAAATGCAGTTCACAAATATTTTCTAGGAATACTACTTCTTGGCCTTCTTCTGTAAAGTCTTGTGAATTAACAACAGTTGTATATCTGCACTTAATGAAAGGACTTGGGTGCACTTTATTTCATAACTGGGCCCCTAATTAGGTCTGGCATTAACAGTGATCTTCTGTGTTTATTACATTTTTGCCTCTCTCCCTCTCTCTCACACCCACAGGCCAACAAATATAACATGCACAGTTGATCAGTGGCCTCCTCCAAGCATTACTAAGACCAACCAAAGTGGCTGTAATAAAATGTGCAGTGCACACATCATCAAAGGAGTATGTATCGAAGGGCAACACATTTATTGATGGGGAAGAAAAGAGAATAGCACTGACAGGCTGCCAGTTAGCAATGGTACAAATAACAAGCAGCGAGAAGAACACTAATGATAACAGTGACTCATTACACGCTGACCCAATTTATATTCAGAGGAAGGTAGAGGAGGATGAAATAGAGGAATGGGTCAAAGGAGAATGTGTGCAAACAAAGGAGGGGTTATGGACAGGGCCCAATAGGAAGATATGCCTGCCTTCAGCAATGCTTCCTTCCATCACATGCCTTTTTCACGATCTCCCACATGTTGGCCGAGATGGCATGAATAGACTGTTTTCCCAATTTTGGTACAACTCCAAGTTCCGCCAAATAGCAGAAAGACTTTGCAGACAATGCACTGTTTGCGCACAATACAATACTGGAAAGGGCACACCAACTGCACCTGGTCATTTCGCACCTCCCCACAGACCATTTGAAAGCCTCCAGATGGACTTCATAGCCATGCCCCCCACTCAAAAGTACAAATATGTGTTGGTAATATTGTGCATGTTCAGCAAGTGGACAGAAGCGTATCCCACCAAGAACTGTGATGCCCAGACTGGGGCCAAATGCCTTTCTAAAAGAACTCATTCCGCGATTTGGGATTCCATCCCTCCTGAGCTCAGATAATGACCTTGCGTTCATCTCTCATGTGATAGGGGAACTATGAAAGGGGCTTGGGGTCACACAGAAACTACACTGTGCCTATCACCCCCCCCCCTGCAGTGGGCGCGGTGGAGAGGAAGAATGGGGTGTTGAAGAATAAGATTGGAAAAATGTGCGCATCAACTGAACTTCGACTTGTGCATAAACTGAACTTTCATGGGTAGATGCACTACCACTAGCCCTGCTGGCAATGAGAAGCACGCCAGATAGGGTAGCAAAGCTCAGCCCAAGAAATAGTATTTGGCCACCCCATGAACATTGCAGGCTATATGTCCACAGCTCCACTATCAATAACAGACTACCTGCTTTTATTTTATTGCAAGAAATTAACAGAGACTTTACGTTATCTTCACCACCAGGTTCTGCAGGCTCTTCCAGAGGCAACAACTCCACCGCCACATGGTGGAAGGGACCTCACCAGATTATCCTCAGCACAGCAACAACAGTGAAGTGCCAAGGGCTGACATCCTGGATCCACAGCTCCCACACCAAGTAAGCAGAAGGACCAGACAGCAGATAATTAGCTCTACCAGCACCACCAGCGACATCTGAGGCCCCTCGCAGGTACAACTTTCGATCCACCACGCAAGACAAGACCAGCGGGAAATAAGAGGCAGACACCTGCTCGGGGCAGGCTAGGCCTCCAACAGAAAATAGAAGACACCAGAGGTAGTAACATACTGCGCACAACAAGCCCAGGCCTCTGGGTATCATCACTCCATAGACGTCTGTACCAGCTACTTTCCAAGGGAGTGCCAACTGTCATGTGCTAGTAACCTCTGACAGTACACCATCAAGGCACCATTGATTTCTTCTAAATGGTTGACTGGTGTCTGCACCAATAGACCCCTAGGAGGTGCTGGTGATGCTCCAATTAGGCACATAGTGGTGCATCACCCGCTATTTAGATATCAAGGACAAGGCTTTGGAACATCAAAGAACTGAATTGAAAACTTGGTTAAGGGTATGTAACTACCTAAGTACACCCCAATTACGACAAATGCCAGTAACAAGATCTGGAAGGCTTAGATCTATGCAAGTGAGGGTAGAAGAGTAACAACTAATAATTGATATGAGGTTATTGTGTCATGGAATAAAATTAAATAGTGTTCTGGAACTAACTGTGCCAAATACTCTGCTATTGAGTGGGTTAAGAGACCAGATCTTGCAAGACATCTCGTTCCCCACTTTTGGACATAAAAAAAAAAGAGCACATGATATCGCAGACATGTGACTTGTCATTTTGGATTGCGTGATTTATGCAATAGAAGAGATCTGCTCTGGTCTTATCAGAGACATTAACTAAACGAGTGAAAGAAAGAAACAATGCCAAGGACAAGAAGAACGGACAAAACATGGCCATCAGTGTTAGGAGCTATATTGACACCAGTCCCAGGGATAATAGTGACTGCGCTGATAATAATATTTGCAAAAGACATTGAAATACTGTTCATCAATGGCCGGCAGGGAGGTGAGGGGTTAGAAGATAGTGATTTGGTATCAGATGGGGCAATGTAGAAGCCATCTTTCTTCTATGATACAAAATGCTGTAAGCTTTTAGGCCCTGCTAAGTTGACATGAAAAGCAGTGCACAAAATGCTTGTACTTTTCCATTCGCTTCAGAGACACAGCTTTTGTAACACAAGATTTGATCAAGAATAATACGTGACAGGGAAGATGCTCACGTAGACATAGACATTTCAGCATAGCACATTTTGCAATATGTCTGGTCCTTTCTATTATATTGCAATAATTAACTGGGAAGGTACCAACATTGATAGATTACATTACAGTGGAAAGTCCCCATAGCTGCCCACTTGGGACACGTGGTTAGCAACAGTATATTTCGGACCTTAAAAGGTATAGCACAATCTAGGCCTTTGCTAATTGGTCAAATGGATAGGGCTTAATTTGTGCTACTTATGTGATGATGCCGTATTCTTTGTGGTTTTGGCCTATAAAAGCTGTCACCAACGTCACATCTTTGGGCATTCAGTATCTTTATTGTCTGCCTCCGTGCTGCACGTACTTTTGCATTATTTGTTGTTCCCAAATAAATCTGGCTAACACTTGTGCTGACAGAGACTTGTGTTATTTGTATTATCCTTTATTATTTCTATTTCAGCTTCTACATTCGCACCGTACATAGCAATGGCGGTGTACGCAGCGTACATAGCAATGGCGGTGTACGCACCGTACATACACAATGCATGGGGGTGTGTGTCTGTACGACTCGTACCCCTGTACCGTACTGAACCACGGACACTGTAAAACAGCACAAGGAGGGTCTATTCGACTTGCACAACACCGTAAAACACGTCTACACTGCACAAAAAATGGAAAGGACTGACCTGGACACATCCAAACAGGCAAACAGAGGGGCAAACTCACAACCACCCCTTATATCACACCCACCAAAAATTCAAACTGAGCCACACCCACAAATGGACCAATAAAACGGGCCCACACACACAAACCATGAGCCTTTGCAACAAACTCACTGCAGCTAGAGAGCACACACCAACAACTGCACCCATCCACCTTAACATATACACCTTCACACAACCTCCTTCACACATACCCCCTCTACACATTCACACTCACACCGTCACATTCAGACCCACACACCCACAACCATCCACACCCTCACCCTACACCATGCCCACAGACAAGAATCCAAAGTTCACAAGGGAGGAGCTGGAGATCCTTGTCAATGAAGTCAATGAAGTCATCAGAGTCGAGCCACAGCTGTTTGGAACATTGGTCAGACAGACCAGCATAGCTGAAAAATCACGCCTGTGGCAGAGGATCGTCGATAGGGTGAATGCTGTTGCACCCATCAGAAGGACCAGGACCGAATGCCAAGCCAGGTGGTACGATCTGCGGAGGGCGGTCAAGAGAAAAAAGAATGACGACTACGCCCAGAGCAACATCACTGGAGGTGGTGCGCCCCGCAGACCAGTAAATTACCATCCCTGGGAGGAGAAGGTGATGGCCATGCTTCTGCCGGTGGGAGTACATGGACTCCAAGGAGTTGCAGAGCCTGGTGAGTACACAAACAACTTACGTAACATGGGGGTAATGGCATCCACACCCCAACTACACCAAATGCACGCAACTACCCCCAAGCCATCACCGGCCAGAACCACAGTCAAAAACTACACTAATGCCAATAACATGTGTATGCCCCATTGAGAAAGCAAGGCCATGCTATGTCCCATGCTACATGAAGCACCAACCCAAGAATGGATGTACGTATGCTGGGAGGGTGGGTGGCACAAAACGCATGTTTGAATCATAAATCAGACACAATTGCCTTCATCCTATATGGCCCAGTTACATACCCATGCACCATGCGCAATGCACAGGGATTGGGAAAGTTCTGAAAAGATAGCTCACACTTGGCCCTGGTGTAGGCAGCACAAGGCCCTCCTGTGACCAGTGCAAACACAAACACCAAGACAACAAGGTCAGATATCTAGGACAGGAGCTCACACTCACTGTCATGGCAGTATGCTCCATGGGGGGACAGCTACATCACCTGGGAGCTCCAGGGCCAAATCACACTACACCCACCAGCAGGCCCTGTCACAAACACCCCTTACACAAGCAGACACCACCAGGACAGGCAATGGATTTACCCACTGTCACAATGGACATGCAACACAACAAGACCAATACATAGCCGAAGAAGCATCCAAGCCACAAATCGACATGTCAAAGACTCAGGAGAACATACCAATCTGTCCCCCGCAACATACCCATCCACAAGTGAACATTGAGGAGAATGTTAGGCACATACAACTACCTGGAGGAACAGTGGCAACTTGAATGTGTATGAAACATGCATGTTGCATGAAACAGCATTAACATTGTCTGTCTCTGACAGACAGGGCAACGTGATGAACATCCCCCCAACAATGGGGAGGAAGAATCACAGTCACAGGCTCGGGAGGAACCTGATCCCACCGGCAGCGACTCCTCTCAACACTCTGTGGATGACCCTCTGGTGTCCAAGCCCCTGCAGAACCTGGTTCAGGAAAATCTGTGCCAACCACCACCCCCATTCCTGCCACATCCCAGGAGACACCGAGGAACCCTGCCCGCAGTGAACAACTGAGCCAGTCTGACCAGGAGGGACAAGGTGCGGCGGGCACCCAGGAGGAGGCAGACAACACCGCCACTGCCATCCCCCGATGTGCCCACAACGGCAGGCCAGGCTCGTGTGGGCAGGGGTGGTGGGAGTAGAGGACGGCGGAGGCGAGAACCTGACCAGCCAGCTGAAGGGACTGGTATGTCACACATCCACAACATCATGGAGGCATACCGGCGTGACACCAGGGAGTTCAGCCAGGTAGTGGTGACCCTCACAGAGATCAAGAACCAGCAGGCCGAGCAACACGCCAGTCAACAAGAACACCAAGGACGGATGGAGGCAAGACTGGCTGAGCTTCTGGCGGTGCAAAGGGACATAAGCCATTCACTCCGTCGGATCGCCGACAACATGGGCAACCCTCCCTGTGCCACTAGGCGCAGACCACCACCATCCACAGGGAGGGAGGAGGAGGAGGATTCGTCCGACGGATCGTTCCAAGCATCGTCAAGGCCTGCATCTGAGGGTCCCGCGAGGAAGGTGGGTCGTCCACGGAAAAGACCATGAGAGGCAGCGGCCCATACACATCTCCCAGGTCACCTGGCCTGGCCTTCATGTGCGACAGCATCACCTCATTGACTGACATCATCTGCCACATCGACTTGCTGGTCACAATCTGACCAATGATGCCAAACACTGTGGTCTGGACTCTGATGACTTCAAATGCAAGGATCCCATCTCCCCCTGTGAACTTTGGATTCTATGGTCCCCGCATAGCACCTTTTTCTGTGCACAAATAATGCCCCAGAGCTATATAAAAAAAATTAATACATGAAATTTTATGTTGCAGTCATTTAGCATGAGTCCACAACATACGTGTGGGGATATGCCGAAGTATGCCTGAGTGTGGAACAAACTCCAGCCATCCATACACTTGGATCTGAGTCCGGTCGAGGACACACATGGGTCACAATGTATCACAAAATACAGACATGGAGCCCAATACTCACCCGTGATGGCCTCAAGCTGCTGAGGGGGTGCTTGCAATACTGCTCAGACAGACCAATTTGGAAGAGTATCATGAAGGTGTAGAGGTCATGGGTCATGTTGATGTGCCCGGGGAGGGAGTCCCAGGTCTGTTTGGTGAGGTGGGAGAACTATCTCCTGCATGCAGTTTTTATGTGGATGTGATGAATGGTGGCCAGGGCAAGGTGGGCTGCATGGAGTTGGGCCAACGGGGTGTTGGATGACAGACTTCCAAGGTCGGTGTTGGGTCTGGGGTTGTGGACTGCCTCCTGAGTGTGGTTGAGGAGTCTGAAGGTGATCCTGCAGCACACAGTGAGCCTTTGTACCTATCTCAGGTGGACAGTGATGTGGCTGGGGCGGGGGATGTTGCAGATGAGGTGTGCGGATGCTCCCTGGATGTGGACAACTTCTCCTGCAGTTTTGCTGTTGTTCTCCGTAGAGGCCGGTGCTGTCGTTGAGCCGGCTGGTGTCGTGGACCAGGGGGACGGTCTGTCTTGCCTTGGAGTGGATCCATCTGTGGGTCATTTGCATCATGTGGAGGGTGTTGCAGCATGAGGTACAGATGGTGGTGAGTTGCATGGTAATTGTGAGCGATGGGTCCATGATGAACACCAGCTTGCGTGCGTGGCCACTGGGTGCTGGTGCGGTGCACAGACCAGTGGGACACAAAGAGTTGACCCAGCTGTAAGTGGACAATCCTCAGATGATGACCTATGTCCTGTCCAAGTCCAGCCTCAGGTGGCTGATGTTCAGCCATTCCTCAACGGATCTCATGCCTTCTTGAAGTTTGGATCTGGCAATGGCTGGGTCTTTGGTGAGTTTGAAGAGCAGCTGAGTGTTAATGGCATACGAGATGATGATGAGGTTGTGTGCACATGTGATGGTGGAGAGGGGGGTCATGGAGACATTGAAGATCGTCACGCTGAGAGAGGAGCCCTGTGGCATGGGCCAGATGACCCCAGTGTACTACATGTTGCAGGGTGGAGGCAGACTCCCTGGGCCTTGCTGGTGAGCGACTTTCTTATTTAACCCTGGGCCCTCCTCTGGATACCAGTGTTGGAGATGTGTGAGCTGACAGTGTGCATCCATATTAACAGACTCACAGGTTAGTTGACAGAACATGTGGGACATACGCTGGACACCCCCTTCACAACACGGATGATGTAAATCCCAATGAACTGACACACAAGTTAAGGGGATGAGCCAAACACATCCTGCTGCACACGGAGAGGCTGCAATTTCCCATGGAGCCTGTTGTTGTGATGTCCCCCACTATGTCCACCCGTAGCATCTGCAATGTTTCAGAAGCAAGGTTTACACACATTGATGCCTTCATCAGACGCCACACTCCACTACAGATGACTGTCAAGAAGGGTGACTATCATGTCATGGGACCCTGGGCCCTCCTCTGGATACCAGTGTTGGAGATGTGTGAGCTGACAGTGTGGTAGCACATGGTGTAGAATTCCATTGAGAGGTCAAGGGTGGTGGCCTCACCATTGTTGAGCATGGCAAAGTTGTCGTTGGTGGTGGCAATGCTGACGGTTGCAGTGGTGGGATTACTGTGGAAGATGGTCTGGTGCCGGTTGCCTGTAGATGATTGCATGGAGGAAAATTGTAATTTGCTTGTTGAGTGTCTTCCTGATGACATTTGCTGGGTAGGGAAGCAGGAGATCCTGCGGTACTGCTGTCCTTTGTTTAAGAAGGGCCTGGGTCTCTGCATGCCTCCTGCACCCATGGAATGTGGCAAACTCAAAGGAGACATTCAGGACGCGCTGGACGTGGGCTTCAAGGATGTGGAATGATGTGGTTTAGATGTTGTGTGGGAAGGGGCCTGATGGAAAGCCAGAGAGTATGTTGCACATGAGCCAGGTTGTGTACTTGCTGCTGATGGGAGTCCATAACCTGATGGGGGTTTGTCCTGCGTATAATAGTGCTATCTGCCTCTGGGTGCCAAGGCAGTCGTGTATGCCCATGAGCTTGCAGTGGCACAAAGTTGCAAGGGATGTGATCTGCCTTGCAAGGGTGGGGTGTCTTGGATGGAGATCTGCTGTCAGTTCACTCACAATGCTGATGAGCTCCTTGATGTCGTGTGTTTGGGTGTCTCGGCACTATCTGAAGGATTTTCACTTGTCCTTGCTGATGATATGGTGATGGCTGTGTGTGGTGTTTTCCAGGGCTGTAAGGCAAATGATGGCTCTTTGTGTTGCAAGGTTTGCACAAGAGTCTGGCTAAGTCTGTAGGAGTCCAGTAGGTCTGCCTTGTCTCAGGTGCCTTAACTGTTGTTGTGCTTCACAGGAAAGTCAGTCAATGTGGCAAGATTGTTGGATCAGTTGCTGATCCAGTGCGTGAGGTTGCAGGGTGTGGCGGCGATGTTGTTTCGAGTGTCCCACACAGCTTGTCTGTGGTGACTTACATCAAGCATCTTTGGGGGATCGGTAGCGGGGTGTGGGGCAGTGTGTTTCTTGTCGGAGACGTGGATTCAAATGTTGATGGACCAATGATGGATGGTGGTGTGGTTCCCCTCCAGCAAGAAGTTACTGGCCTCCAGCCACATGTAGCCCGTGGAGGTGAGGGCGTGCGTGCAGATGTACGTGTTGATGGCTTAGCGGAATAGTGGATGTAGGCCTGCAGATCTGTAGATGAGTGTTACTCTGAGGGTTGCCATGGAGTTGCTGCAAACCCAGATTTGTGACTCTGAGGGTGTACTTGTGAATAAATAGCAATTCATCCCCCGGGATTGGTGTTGCTGTCCCTGCGGGTGATCTTGTATCCGTCTGAGATGGCAATGAAGACGTCATGTGCTGAGGATGCTTTTGTCCAGGTGACTGTCATGAAGGTGATGTGTGGGGCTGTTGTGTTGAGGAGGTAACAGAGTCTAATGGCGTGCTGGTGGACGGAGCGGGTGTGGAGTAGGAGGCACATTACCTGGTTGTTCTGACAGGGTCTTGTAGGCTGGGCAGCGCTGTGTAGGCAGTTGGAGTAGCACACTCAGCATGCAAAGGTGTTGTGTGTGTGCTTAGGGGTTGTCTGATAGCAGGAGGATGATTGTCACGATGACATTGCTTGGAGAGAGGCTACAGCATGAGCCTGTTGTGTGACGTGGGTCATGCAAGGACTAGAGGGTCGTGCACTGTGCATGTTGCAGGTGCAGACGTTCCTGCCTTTGGCACGGCGCTGGGGCTACAGTGGCACAGAAAAGCTGCTGCCTGCATTTCGAATGGGTGGAGGGGGAAGGGCAGAGCATTTTTGAGGCGTGGGGGTTGCAGAATCAGGGCACTCGGTGGGGCGGTGCCGCAGGTGAGGCAGCACCAGGCGGAATGGGTTAGAAATTAGGAAAAAGTAGCACACAAAGACAAGGTCTGAAAGGCACAGTGCAACAGATGTATGAAAAGGAAGGAGTGTCAGGTTACTCATGGGTCACTCCGCGAAAATGTATGAACAATCACCATAAATTACAGCCACTGGGTCAGGCAACAAAATGCGGAGATGTGCAAAGGAGACACACCATCAGCAAGCGTTTACGTCCCGTTGTGGGGAGCAACCTGCACAAATACATACCCAACCAGGTACTTCATGCACAATAGAGATCATTAGCCATAAAGCACTGCATGCATGTTGCCAAAGTACACATACACACAGATGCTCAATCTTTGACAATGATGCCATAGATGACGCATGCAAACTGTCAAGAGAGCTGCAGTGACAGAGATGAGGCACTTTGGATTGTGCTGAACACCTTTATTCCACATACACACACACAAAGGGATATGCATCCATATTAACAGACTCACAGGTTAGTTGACAGAACATGTGGGACATACGCTGGACACCCCCTTCACAACACGGATGATGTAAATCCCAATGAACTGACACACAAGTTAAGGGGATGAGCCAAGCACATCCTGCTGCACACGGAGAGGCTGCAATTTCCCATGGAGCCTGTTGTTGTGATGTCCCCCACTATGTCCACCCGTAGCATCTGCAATGTTTCAGAAGCAAGGTTTACACACATTGATGCCTTCATCAGACGCCACACTCCACTACAGATGACTGTCAAGAAGGGTGACTATCATGTCATGGGAGTGATGCTACATGTTATATGCTCCATGGTGAGAAGACATGTATGCATGGTACCACAACATGCACAGAAGCAGTCCCCACACATTCCAAACCCGTACCACCACAAAAAATCCTTGCTGCAATCCTTACAAAAACTGACCTTTACACATGTCCATGCATGGAACGCTGATTCAGCACATGTTGCAATCCTCATGAGGAATAGCAGGAGGACAACGATGACACGAGCAGACAACAGGCGCAAAATACCTGGGAATGACAGACACACAAGAAGTCACCTAAAACAATTCTCACCGCACACATGGACATTTACCAAACATGAACAATGTTTGACACAAGTAAATTGCAAAGAAAGTCTCTCCGCAAAACTGTGTGGCATGACATCATCACTCGATTGACACAGCAGAACACACATCCAAGTCACTTTGCATTTAGTCAGCTGGACACACACATTGCAACACATGCCACTCAATGCTACAAGCTTGCACACTCATACCCAGTGACTCACCATTATGAGAAGAAGTTGCGTATGAGCTGACTCCGGATATCATCCTCCTCCTCCTCCTCATCACTAGCCTCATGAGCAAGCCCTTGATCCTCCACGGGTGGATGTTCCTGCTCATCCGGATCCAGGATGAGTAGCATTGCCTTCTCAACTGCCATGTTGTGCAGCATGCAGCACACGAGGAAGATTCAGCAGACCTTTTCCGGGGCATAAGGGAGGGACCCGCCTGTCTTGTCCAGGCACCGGAATCGGCTCTTCAGGAGGCCAAACGTCCTCTCAATCACTCGCCTGGTCTGCCCATGTGCATTGTTGTACCTGTGATCTGCAGCTGTTCTTGGGTTGCGGAGAGGTGTCATTAGCCATGGCATGTTGGGATATCCAGAGTCCCCTACATGGAAACATCATGTAAAAAAGTGGGTCAGGAGATGCCGTAAGAGCCAAAGATACCGCAACACACAGGACAAACAGAGTATACCCACCAACAAGACATGCTCGTTCGTTGTGCAGCCGCAGCATCATTTGTGGCACCCTGCTACGCCTCATGATGTAGGCATCGTGTGCTAATCCTGGAAAATGTGCACAGACATGGGAAATCAGCATGTTAGCAAGACACACCACAAGGGCATTTATCGAGTGGTAATGTTTCTATTGCGATAGGCTTGTTCCTGTGCCTGTGGTGGTACCAAAGCCACATGTGTACCATCAATGGACCCAATGACATGGGGCATCCCTCCCAGGGCATAGAAATCACCCTTGACATCTGTCAACTCCCCAGGAGTAGGAAATGTGATGAATTCATTAATGTGCTCCAACATGGCTGCTAAAACATCACACAGGACACGGCTGAACATGGTCTGTGACATGCCACCAACATCAGCTATGGTGAATTGAAACGTACCTGTGGCAAAAAAATGTAGGGCTGCCATCACCTTCATCTTTGTGGTCAGCGCAGTAGGATACCTGTGTCGAGGTTGGAGGTGTGGTGCCAGCCTGTCGGTCAAGTCCTCAATCAACTGTTGAGTGAATCTGTAACGTCGGATGGAGGCACGTTCCCTCATGGCACCCAAGTCTGGCATTGGTCTTGGGACAGGCGGTGCCCTGCAAGACATTGTTTGTAAGAATGAAGATTGAGGGCCCGATTCACAGAACTAACTTAAGACAAAATCCTAAACTTACTACCATTTTGGTATTCACAGAAGGCACTTACTCATTTTGGTATTCACAGAAGGCACTTACTCATTTCGGTATTCACAGAAGTTAGGAGTCCTAACTTTAGGACTCCTAAATGCCTTCTGTGAATACCGAAAGTCTTAAAATTAGGATTTTTCTCAGTTTAGTAGTAGTACAGTTAGGACTCCTAACTTTAGGACTCCTAAATGCCTTCTGTGAATACCGAAAGTCTTAAAATTAGGATTTGTCTCCATTTAGTAGTCCTAAATCTAAATTTAGGACTACTGAATTGAGAAAAATGCTAATTTTAAGACTTTCGGTATTCACAGAAGGCATTTAGGAGTCCTAAAGTTAGGAGTCCTAACTATACTACTACTAAACTGAGAAAAATCCTAATTTTAAGGCTTTCGGTATTCACAGAAGGCATTTAGGAGTCCTAAAGTTAGGAGTCCTAAATTTAGGACTACTAAATTGAGAAAAATCCTAATTTTAAGACTTTCGGTATTCACAGAAGGCATTTAGGAGTCCTAAAGTTAGGAGTCCTAACTATACTGCTACTAAACTGAGAAAAATCCTAATTTTAAGACTTTCGGTATTCACAGAAGGCATTTAGGAGTCCTAAAGTTAGGACTCCTAACTTCTGTGAATACCGAAATGAGTAAGTGCCTTCTGTGAATACCAAAATGAGTAAGTGCCTTCTGTGAATACCAAAATGGTAGTAAGTTTAGGATTTTGTCTTAAGTTAGTTCTGTGAATCGGGCCCTTACATTCTGGAACAACTCTACTTTACCTGAAGTCTTTCCCTTAGCCTGCCACTCATCAGCCATATACTTCATGACCTCCTACAATACTTCATCATCTTTTACTGTCTGCACCCATTCCTCATGAGATATGCTTCATTCAGTTGTAATGCACACGTTTGCGACAGGCTTTTACCTTCACCATCATCATTATCAAAATGGTCATTCACGAGTAAGCTTGACAATCAGTCAGCCACAATATCCTTTCTGTCTGGGACATACTCCATTCTATATGAGAACTTCAGAATTCTCAGAACCCAACGTAAAATTCTAGATGAAGCTTGGCAATTGTTTTTATTGCTGAAGACATTCACCAAGTGACAAGGATCGGTACGTGCATTCTCAGTAGTAGCTCCGGTCGAGCAGCCCAAGGTTTCTCGAGGGTGTCGTGCTTTACACTCCAAAATTAAATTAATTCAGAGGCACATGTGAAGCAAGCAAAAACAGTTGGAAAAGAAACTTAGCACTCACAAAATGAGGCAAATAAACCTTCAAAAGGCAGCTTCAAAAATGAAACATGAGGTTTTATTAATACAGCATTCTCTTAAAGGAATACTTTTCCCAGATGTCAAATGAAAGAATCAAATATAAAGAGCATGAATACACAGCATGAAAACATATGAAATATATATATAGAGCAATTAAACTTATGGCATACATACACAAGATAAGTTACAGAAATTCATCACTGAAAGTGTGTTTCAACATTCTGGCCAGCACAACTGGAGGAGCCCTTGACGTCAGGCAGAAATCTCGATCGGGAACACCGAAGATTCCCTGTGACAGTGCATCCACTTCTAAGATCCTTCACCTTTAATACCTTTTACTAACACAGAAAGAGACTTCTAGAAATTCACCCTCCCTTCATCTGATGTTAAAACCAAGGCTGACTATACAAGTCTGTATCCAGTCCACTCACCTGAGCTGGCCAGGCTCCAGTGCTTGGCTGAGACAGAGAAGTCAATTTCTCTTGCATGCTTTTTAATGCACATCCCACACATTCTGTTCCAGCAAGGCTGTTTTGCTTTGTGCTGTGAAGAAATTAAAACATCCCACTCTAAAGCTAAATGACTGCACAAAATGAAACCATGCAGGAGCACAAAATGATGTTGTACATTCAAAATGGAGTCAATGGTCAATACACGATCTTGCAATGAAAAAATGTATGTAGCATTAAACTCCACTCCCTGATCATTGACTAATTACTAACACAACCTTTAGGAGTAAAAGTCATAAAGTTAGGCACATGTTACATACATCAACAAATAGAAATCAAAATACAGATTATAATGAAAATGTTAAATTTGCACAGTAATGGTTATGTCTTAAAAGCAAAAGTGGCTTTCATGTGCCCTGAACATCTAATAGCAATTCAGCTTATGCAGTAGAACTTACATTTATATTATTTTTCTTTTATCATGAAACATGCAAGCTTGTTTATTATTCTAGTATTATATGCAATTAACCCAAGAATGCCAACCCTGGATGCAGCTAGACTGATATATTCAGTTCATTCTCGATAACAAGGTAATTTCAGAATCACAGTCTTTAGGCAAGTGCAATTCATCTCTAGCATAGCGAGAATGTGAAGCTGAATGCAAAGGAAACATCATAAGTCCTAATTGCGTGAATGTACATGGCCCTCCTGTTATATTTATAACAATATCCTTTCACATTTGTCATTCAAAAGTACAACCTGTTGAGGACAGTCTTATATATTGTGTCTTGGAGTCACCATTTTCATCAAGCTGGACTCATATTTCATTTTTAGCATAGGTTTGAATCAGTCTCATTTGAGTACATTCATTACGACCTGTGGAAAACAGTCCATTTATCATTTGGTTGGTCCAGCAAAGACGTCAGTCTGTGCTATCAGGTGGTCTTTTCGGGGTTGGGGGCTCCCGGTCCCTTATGGCCCTACTCAGACACATCAAATTGCACTCCAGGTGGGACACCCTGCATGCTGACACTCTGCAGTATATTCTAGGAAAGAAACAAGTATTACTATTTTTGCAAGTAACATTTTCAGAAAGCATATGTTTTCCTTGTTCTGGTCTTGGTCTGATGACAAAGTATTGTCTTTTCAGTCTGCAATGATCTCTACTGGTTCTGGAAGATGATTTGAGGATTCTGCCCACACTTTGGTCTCTGGGTTTTTGTTAGTGGAGCCAATCCTCCTTCCCCTCACACAGTAAGAAGGGCTGTCCCCTTTCTGACTATCCCTCCATGCACTGAAATTATTATTATTTAGGCAATTCTGTATCCCTCGCCTTGATAATCTGCACCTGAATAAGTATCCACTGTTGCACATTCATATATACATCTTCGACTATTTTGCAGAGGCCCAATGTAATCAATCTGCCATATCTGTTCTGACAACTTTCCTCTACCTAGCTGCCTTCTCACTAACTGTGGGACTGGTCTGTGCTGTGTATGCTGACAAATAGGACATTGTATAATCAAAGTTGTGATCAGGTCTAGGAGAATATGCATCCCTCTATTTTCTGCCCACCTGTTAGAGGCTTTCTCTCCCAGATATTAACATTTTTGGTGCACCCACTTAGCCATTCCCACCAAATCAGAATCCTTTGTCACCACCTCTACCTCAGAGATTTTAGCCTTTTCATGTGAACGGGAATTAAACCATCTGTCTGAAGACAGTGAGCATCTTTCATAATACACAGTAAGTGTGCTTTACGGTAACCGTTCCCAAATCTCTTGCCACAACTCCTTACTCCACACCTCTTTTGAATGTATCATCCAGTTATGGGAATGCTATGTGGAAAGCCAGGTGGCTAACACATTGGCAGTAGACCACGAGTCAGTATAGATGTGGCACTTGCCTTGCAATTCCTGTTTCAATGCTTGATAAACAGCATATAGTTCTGCAAACTGGCTACTCTTTCCCTCTCCGGTAGTAGTCAACAGTTTCTTGGTCACTGGATTGTATGAGCCTGCTTTCCAATGTCTCTTAGCCCCCACATACCTGGCTGAGTCATCAGTAAACCACACAAGATTATTGTAGAGTGGAGTGTCACAGAGTGGAGTAGAGTGGAGCAGAGTTGAATGTAGTAGAGCATCATAGAGTAGAGTATCATGGAATGTAGTGTCATAGAGTGGAGTATCGTAGAGTGGAAAACAGTGAAGTGAAATAAAGTACAGTGGTGCAGAGTAGATGGCATAGAGTGCATTGGCTTTGAGTAAAGTGGTGTAGAGTCTATTGGTGTAGAGTGCAATGATGTAGAGTAGAGTGGTGCAGAGTAGATTGCAACGGGGTAGAGTGCAATGGTGTTGAGTGGAGTACCATAGAGTGCAGTGGCATAGAGTGAAGTGGCATAGAGTGAAGTGGCATAGGTGTAGTGTTGTAGAGTGCAGTGGAATGGAATAAAGTGGTGCAGATTAGATTAGAGTGGCATAGAGTGGAGGGATACAGAGTACAGTGGTATAGAGTGTAGTGGCAAAGAGTGCTTTGGCGTACAGTGTAGTAGAGTGTCATAGAGTTGAGTGGTGCAGAGTAGAATGCAGCGGCATAGAGGGCAGTGGAACTGAGTAGAGTGGCATATAGTAAAGTAGTGTTGAGTTCAGTGTGGAGAGTGCAGCCTTGTAGAATAGAGTATCATAGAGTGTAGCGCAATAGAGTGCAGTGGAGTAAAGTGCAGTAACAGAGTGCATTGGCGTAGCATGCAATGGTGTATATTGCATTGGCATAGAGTAGAGTGGTGCAATGTACCATGATGCAGTGGCTTAGAGGGCAGTGGTGCATAGTAGAGTGGAGTATAATGCACTGGCATAGAGTAGAGGGGTGTAGAGTGGTATGGAGTGCAGTGGTGCAGAATAGATTAGAGTGGTGTAAAGTGGAGTGATGCAGAGTAGAGAGGCGTAGAGTGGAGTAGCAAAGAGTGCATTGTCACAGAGTACAGTAGATTGGAGTGGAGGTGAGTGGTGAAGGGTAGATTGCAGTGGAATGAAGTGTAGTGGAACAGAGTAAAGTGGCATTGTGTAGAGTGGCATAGAGTAAAGTGGTGTTGAGTTCAGTGACGGAGAGTGCAGTCTTGCAGAGTAGAGTGGCACATTCTAATATGTTAATGTGTCAAAATAAAGTGTTACAACAAAAATTGGAGATATACTAGACAGTGCCAAAGCAAGATGCCATGTGTGTGATGCAATAGAAATTACCAGACTCTTCAAATAGCCAGAGTGAGTCGGAAGAAAGGAATATTGCCCATGCACAGCCAGTGCCCCAACAAAAGCTGAAGGTTATTTTACAATACCAATAGGAGGTTGTAATGAATTCTCTGGAGGACTTTACTCAGCAAGAGATTAATTACATTTTAGACAGATTCCAACAGAAACCAGGGGAGGCTTTGCTTATGTGGATGGTGCATTTGTTTGATTTAGGAGCCTCTGAAGGGATGTTAGACCGAGGAGATGCTGCAAAGCTTTGTACACTTAGCACTGACCCCACTGTACAGGAGAAGTTTAGGAATTCCAATGTTGAAAAGTTCCTTGGTGTTGTTGGCGCTGGTTGTAATGAGTGCAGCAAGGGCTGTCTTCTTTGTTGCCTTTAGCAAGCGGTGGTAGAGGTTCGAGGGGTCTTTAAGGCTGCCCTGTCAGAGGTATCCTTGATTGATTGATATACATATATATATATATATATATATATATATATATATATATATATATATATATATATATATATATATATATATATTTAGATATTTTCACTGAAAAAACCATAGGTTTCAGGGGCGTTATAGTTAGTTGGACATTTTACTCATACAAAACCAGTGAAATTCCCCCGTTATAGTTAGTTCAGCTAACTATAACTCGCGCGCCCGCAATGCACTGCTGATGACGTCACATATTACATCACTCGTGACATGGTCAGTGACATCACTCATGACATCACTCATGACATCTCAAATGACATCACTGATGACATCATCCAGTGAATGTGTGTTTTTCTGAAAATTAAATATGTTTTATATATGTATATCTCAAGGTCGATGCAAGAATAAATGGGTATATATGTGTCTAAATGGATGATTTGTTTTTGAAAAATGTATTGTATAACTGACTGATTAAGTGTATCTTAGTGAATACATGGGTTGGTGAGTAATGTTTAAATATATAAATATCTGTATCAGTCTCTCACTTTGTGTATAAGTGGCTGCATGGGTTGGCGAGTAGCTACATAAGTGTCTATATAGGTTATTAGTCGTTTTTTTGAGTATCAGTTTAAGTGTCTGAGTGCCTGTATGGTTTGGTGGGGGGTATTACGTAGTGCATAGATGCATGAATGAGTGACTCACTGTTTGTATGTGTTGAAGAACAGCATGTGTGCAAGACTGTATGGGTGAATGAGTGTGTGTATGGGTGTGTTAGTGAGTGAATGACTATCTCAATAGTGTCTCTATGAGTAACTACATATGTTTTAAACTAGTATATGCGAGTATTGGTGTATATAAGTGAGTATATGTGAGAGTGAGATATTGGAAGAGTTCCTGTATAAATTAGTATGTGTTTCTATAAGTGATTGCTTAAGAGAGTAAGTATGTGTACGTTTCTGTAGAAGTAAGTGTGGTGGTGTGTGTCTAACTATATTTGCAAGTAAATGGATGCTTGATACTTTGTTTGCATTTGTGACTATGTGTGTGAGTAACTCTATGGATGAGTGTCAGTGTGTAACAGGATGTATAGGTGTATGAGTACATATGATGAGTGAGTACATGTATGAGTGACTGTATAGGAGTGTTGGTGAATGAGAGGATGTGTGTGTAGATCTTGGAATTACTGAATAGGTGTGTTGTAAGTGGTATTGGTATGTCCATTGTTTTGAAAATGTTAGTTTCTATTTTTTTTTTTTTTTATTTTTTTTTTTAAAACCTTTATTTCTTTAAGAGTCTGGACACAGCTATTCAGCCGACAACCCGGAGGTTCGGCAGCTTCGGTAGAGAAGAACAGATAAGCGTCCACATTGCATTAAAGGAGCAGTGAAAAGATTCCATTTTTAAATAAACGCCAACACACAACAAACCCCAGCAAGGCAAGAACACTGAATGCCCATGGTGATAGCCCCCCAGGGGAGGCCGGGCCCCAATCATCTAACAGTCACAGTACTATGATAAGGGGAAAGAGGGGGGCAGCAGAGGCCCAAGAAGTCAATTAACCATCACATCTAATATACTGAGCTGGAAAGAATGTCAAGATGAAAGCTGTTCCTCTAGGGGATCCAAATCAGGGGCAAGACATATTCCCCCCCTGTATTGATTCCACCGCCCCCAGATGGCGTGCCACTTCCGAGGGCGGCCTCTAGCGCAATATACTGTCTTTTCCCTGAGCATACTCCAGTCCATATTGTCTTTCCACGCGGTCAATGTGGGGGGCCCCGCGGAGCCCCACAATCGTGCGATATCTCTCTTAGCGACCATGTTACCCAGAGTCACCCATTGGGTCTGTGCCTCATCGTGATCAGTGAGCCCCCAGACATTCAGGAGACAACACCGCGCTTCCGGCTGCATAGCAATGCCCGTCACCTCCCCCATCACTGCATGGACTCTCCTCCAGAATTCCGTGATGACACCACATTCCCAAATGATATGCAGGAAAGTACCCACCATACCACATCCCCTCCTACAAAGGCCCTCCTCAGAGAATCCCATATGAACCAGCCTTGGCCCCGTCACATACACTCGATGCAGTATTTTGAGCTGCACCAGCCTCAGGCGCGACGGGATCGCAACCTCCTTGGGAGAGGAAACAGCAGACTGCCAATCCTCATCATTCAACTCGAGTCCATCCCTAGTCCACTGGTCCCGCAGCCCCAGAAGCATATCCGCCCGGATATTGATCAATTTCTTGTAGATGAGCGAGATCGTGCTCTCAGGCATATGGCCATCAAGGATCCGATCCTCCAAGGAAGAGGACTCAGGCACCCTCTCACCCTCTACGAGAACTGACCGGAGGGCGTGACGCACCTGAACATAGCGGAAAAACTCGGATGTCCCCAGCTCATACTCCTTCTGCAACTCGTCAAAGGACTTCACCCTCCCCTTAACCAGCACATCTCCGACCCTGGAGATGCCGATCAAGTCCCATTTATCAAACCCTTTTGTGTGCCAAAGCCTACCCAGTCTTTCAGATTCAAACAGCGGGGTAGCGAGGGTGAGCCTATCCTTCCAGCCCAGCGAGTCAGTTGCCATCTTCCACACACGCACCGCCACCCCAGTGGGCCCCGTGAGGGACGAGTCCAGGGACCGCGAGTACAACGCCCTGTGATAGTTACCACCACGCAGCAACCACCTGTCCATGGCATAACCAGGGCTGAGTGCAGGGCCATAAAGCCCATGATTAATCGCACTCAGCTGGGTGGCCCAATAGTAACGTCGGATGTCTGGAAGCGCAATACCCCCATCATACCATGGAAGCGTCAACTTAGCAATTGCTATTCGCGGCCGCCCATCGCACAACAAAGTTCTTTGGAGGCTTTCGACCTCCCGAAAGTAGTTGGCCGGTACCCAATCCAGAGTATTCTGCAAGGCGTAGAGGAACCGGGGAAGAGACATCATTTTGAACAAGGCCGCGCGCCCAACGAGGGAGAGCGGCAGCCTCCGCCAGCCCTCTACATCCCGCCTCAGGCGCGCCAGGGGGGGGGAGCAGGTTCCTCTCATACCGCAAAGCGGAGTCCATGGAGATAAAGATCCCCAGATACACGAAGCCCTGCTGAGCGATCTGGATCGAACAAGTTCGCGGGATCGGTGGAACCTCGCCACTCAGAACATATAAATACGATTTACTCCAGTTGATAACGAGACCCGAGTTCCTACCGAAAGATGTGAGTACGTCACAGACCACTATAAGTGATTTCTTGCGTGAGGCAAGATACAACAGGATGTCATCAGCATAGAGCGAAATACGGTCCTCGTGTTCGGGCGACCATCTAAGTCCCCGTATATCCGGGTGCCAGCGTATCCACGCTGCCAGCGGCTCAAGGGCGAGGGCGAACAACAATGGCGACAGGGGGCAACCTTGCCGAGTGCCCCTCCCAAGCTGAAACGGAGTCGACGCCCGGCCATTTACCACCACGCTCGCAAGGGGTCCCTCATACAGCAACCTCACCCAGCTCACAAAACCATGGCCAAAGCCGAACTTGGCCAGCACAGCCCACAAATATGCCCATTCCACCGTATCAAAGGCCATCGTGGCATCGAGAGACGCCACAATAGCTGTTTCTCGCAGTGTGCCCGCCCTAGCGATTACACCATGAAGGCGCCGAAGGTTTAACGCAGTGTTACGATGCGGAATAAAACCGGATTGATCCGGGTGGATCAAGTCTCCCAGTACCCTGATCAATCGGGCCGCCAGGATTTTAGCCAGAATCTTCGGCTCGGCGTTAAGGAGTGAGATAGGCCTATATGAGGCACACTTATCTCGGGGTTTACCATCTTTGTGTATAACAACAATTGTCGCCAGTCGCTGATCCAACGGGAGGGCCCCACTCCCCCGCGCCTCCACGAACATGGCGCGCAGGTGAGGGGCGACCCTATCCGGAAACAGCTTATACAGGTCAACCGGCAAGCCGTTCGGGCCCGAGGCCTTGCCCGAGTTCAACGCGCGGATAGCTCCCGCCACCTCATCGGCCGTTATGTCACCGTCAAGATCATCCCTATCTACGTCAGAGAGACAGGGCAAAGCGATATCACGCAAGAGGTCACGCGAGTCCTCGGGCGGCCTATCCGACACTGAGGCATAAACCATACGGAAATAGTCCGAGAAACACTGTACAATCCTTTCAGGTTCCACAATCACCTCTCCCCCTTCTCCCGTCAACTCCGGCACTACTCTATTAACCCGTTCTTTTTTGTCCAGCCAATTTATACCCCTTCCTATTAAGAGCATAGCACGTGTTACCTATAAGGTGCGTCTCCTGCAGTAGGGCGACATCCGGCAATGACCGTTTCAAGAATTGCAAAACAATCCCGCGCTTAATGCGATCCCCCAAACCATTAACATTCCAGCTAATAACACTTAAACCCCTACCCCCCATCCCCAAACGTAAAGAGGCCCACCCCACACCCGAAGAGCCACCATGGAACAGTCCTGAAAATAATCACTACGCCTTGCAGAAACGAACCCCCCAACAACAAACCCAAAATCCCAACTATCCCCCCCACCCTGCACCCCTGCTGCAGCTTACAAAGCCCCCCCAACTTTCAGTGTGCCTGTCGCCCTACCAAACCCAAAGTTTACAAAAAGTACACTCAGGGAGGAAAGAGCTCCCCTCGTCCTCTCACAACCCTCCGTATTTACTGCATTCAATTCAAGTCATTAGCTAGAGTCAAATCGAGCCAGTCCGGTTCCGAAGACATCAACCTTGTTCATCCCGGCCACTGTCCCCGTCTGCGACAGTGTCATCTCCCGTCCGTCGTCGGGGCAGAGTGTCCAGCCATTCATCGGCCATGACAGGCGACTCAAAGAAGAATGTTCGATCTTCGTACACCACACGTAGTATGGCAGGGAAGAGCATGGCGTATTTCAGTTCCCTCTCCCGAAGCCGCCTCTTCACCCCCAGGAAGCCCTGCCTCTGCCTCTGCACCTGCTGGGTGAAGTCAGGATAGAAATTCACCGACGCGTTCTGGAAGGGGACCAGGCCCGTCACCCTCGAGGCTTGCAGGATAGCGTCCCGATCTCGAAAATGAAAGAGCCGGGCGACAATCGGCCTCGGTGGGGCTCCCACCTTGGGCCTCCCACCCGGCACTCTATGGGCCCTCTCAACTGCGAAAAACTTCCCAAGACCCTTAGGCTGCAGATGGTTGAGCACCAAGTCCTCCACGAGCAGATCTACAGAAGTCTCGTCCGAGGACTCCGGGACCCCGATAACGCGCACGTTGTTGCGCCTGGCCCGGCTCTCAAAGTCCTCCAGCCGACGGGCGGCGAGATCACTCTCGGTCCGCAACTTACGGACTTCGGTCTGTAGTTCCGAGACATCATCAGCGAGGCCCGTGGTCTTGAGATCCAGGGTTTTAACCCGTTCATTTGTTTTGCCCAAATCCGCGCGGATCAGATTAACGTCCACCAAGATGGTATCCACTTTGTGCGCCAGGGCATCAAACTGTCTCCCAATCGAAGTCTGCAGCCCTTCGACCGCGCCCATGACATCCTGCAGCGAGAGCTCCGGGGCCAAGGGTGAGGCAGTCTTCTGTGTATCCGGCGACTGGCTCGGTCCGCCCGGTGACCCCTTCTGCTGGGCATAGCGGTCCATATTATTGGCTTGAGTATAGGCTCCCCGACTGGTGGCCTTAGGCTTCAGCCGATCCACCTCTGCTTTGCCCGACATGGTTGGCTCAATCAAGGCGGTTCAAACAGGACGGCCCTCTCTCAGCGAAAGGAATCAGGAGTGCTCAGTCCTGCGATGGGCCGCCAGAGTAGCGTGCAGAGCGTCCAAATGATAATAAAGCAGCCGAGAGCACTCCCTGGGCTGGGCAAACAAAGGGCGAGAAAGTGAAAGTGAAAGGATGGGGACCTCCGTCCGGCAGTTCACACCTCGCCTAGCCGCTGTTGTTCAATTAGAGGTCGGGCATCCTGCCAACTCTAGCCCCTGGCATCCCTCGGAGATAGGCCTCAATCTTCCGCCATGCATAACTCCGGTTCCCGGTGGGCGATCCGACCGCGGGTAGCATCAATCGCCTCCCTGACAAGTCATCTACACGATACCATGCATACAGACAGGATTAGAGACAGGATAGTCGATGGAGGGCACGAGGGTCTCGGGAGCTCAAAGCTCACGCAGCCATCTTGGTCAAGCGCTAGGCTCCTCCGGTCTAGTTTCTATTTTTGAGTGTGTGTATCAAAAGTTATATTAGGGTGAGAGGAGGTCTGCCACTCTATCACAAGTATAATGTCATCAGTGATGTAATTTGACATGTCATCAGTGATGTCATGAGTGATGTTACTGACCATGTCATGAGTGATGTAATATGTGATGTCATCAGCAGTGCATTGTGGGCGCGTGAGTTATAGTTAGCTGAACTAACTATAAAAGGGGGGATTTCACTGGTTTTGTACGAGTGAAATGTCCAACTAACTATAACGCCCCTGAAACCTATGGTTTTTCAGCAAATTTCTAAGGTTTTATAAATGCTAATTTCTAACTATAACGTGTCTGAAACCTATGTTTCTTTCAGTGAATTTCAAAGGTTTTTTAAATGCTAATTCCTAACTATAACGCCCCTGAAACCTATGTTTTTTTCAGCGAATTTCAAAGGTTTTTTAAATGCTAGTTTCTAACTATGCCTACAGAGGTAGGACATGTGATGAAAGAAGAAACAACGCACAGAAAGAAAAAAAAGAAATGCAGAAAGAAGCAACAGAAGTCCTCAAAGTTGAAGAAAAGTGCAGGAAGAAGCAAGACATGTGCAGAAAGAACCAACAGAGGAGCAGAAAGAGGCCTTGTTGCAAAATCATCCTGTGCCCACAACTTTTTCAGACGGGTACTGGTGTTAACTGACTCTGACTAACCAGCCTAGAGCCAGTGGTATGCTAAAAGACACTTAGAATACAGTGAAAACACCTACATACACTAGGCAACACTATGCGTTAGGGTACCCCTGTGATTAACATCACCTCCTCTGTAAGCCCCTAGTACATAATAGGGCAGGGGGATTAAAACTACCTCTTACAACGCGCCACGGGGTGTGTTTGCACACTGGTGAAGGGAGGGGGGAGCCTGAGGTGACATGTGTGCAAACACACCCTGTGGGCATTTTAAGTGGGGGGATAAAGTCCCCTTGAATCCTGATGGTCCCTGGGGGCCAACTAACCCACCAGGTATGTCCAGTAAGTGCCACAGAGTTGCATTGCAGAGAGGTGTAAAATGGGGCATGGCATCGGACCACCTCTCTGCAAAGCAGCTCTGTGGTGCTTACTGGAGGTACATGGTGGGCTAGTTGGACCCAGGGACTCTCAGGATTAAAGGGGACTTAATTCCCCAACTTAAAACGTGCCACAGGGCGTGTTTGCACACGTCACCTCAGGTCCTGTCCCCTCCCTTCACCACTGTGTAAACACGCCCGGTGACCGTTTAAAGTTGGGAGGTTACGTTCCCTTGAATCCTGAGGGTCCCTAGGGTCCAACTAGCCCACTGGGTACCTCCAGTAAGCGCCACAGAGCTGCGTTGCAGAGAGATGTAAAAAGGGGCATGGCCTAGACCACCTCTCTGCAACGCAGCACAGTGGCGCTTACTGAAAGCACCTGATGGGTAGTTGGCTCCCAGGGGCCCTCAGGTTTGAAGGGGAATTATTTCCCCAACTTAAAATGCGCCACAGGGCGTGTGTGCACACGTCACCTCAGGCCCGGTCCTCTCCCTTCACCACTGTGTAAAAACGCCCTGTGGCCGTTTTAAGTTGGGAGATTAAGTCCCCTTGAATCCTGAGGGTCCCTAGGGTCCAACTAGCCCACTAGGTACCTCCAGTAAGTGCCACAGAGCTGCGTTGCAGAGAGGTGTAATCGACTTTGGTTTTTGGAAGCGAGAGCAGGTTTCCTGCTTTCTCTTCCAAAACCCAAAGCACAGTTTGCTATGGCTGGGCGCCCTGCCATAGCCAACTGCAGTGTCCCGGGGGTGGGCACCCCGGGACACTGCAGGAGCCGGCCCTGGGGGGTGGTGGTCCCCAGGGCCATTGATGGCTCCAGGAGGGGGGCTGCGTGGCCCCCCTCCCACCAGTTACAAAGCCCCAGGGAGGTGGGGGTCCTCGGGCCTGGGGGGTCCGTAAAAGACCCCCCCAATTTGCATACTTAGTGCCCCAGGGTTGTGGCGGTCCCTGGAGCATGTGGGGGCGCTCGAGCCCCCAACACAGGTTTGTTTATTTGTTTTTTAAATAAGCCCCGGTGGTCGGCGGTCCCCGGGGCTGCGGGGGGGCCTTTGAGCCCCTCCACCCATTTAATTTTGAAAAGCCCCAGGGGGTGGCGGTCCCCGGGGCCCATTAAAATATAAAGATTGCCCCCTAGACTTGGCCCACCTGGGGGCTAAATATTAACGAAGCGTGGTAGGCCGCGATTCGTTTTTTTTATTTCGCGGCCAAATCCGCGGATCCTCGGCACATCCCGCGATTTTTCAGGCCTAGGGGGTCAGGGTGTTTCTACCCTGCCCCCTTTTGGTGTTTTGCGCATTTGTTCTTTTCTTTTCTTGTGCCTCGGTTCTACTGAGGCTCAAGATGGCTGCCAACACTTCCTGGTTTGGAGTGTTGACAGCCAATTAGCATTAAGCTTGTGATCGGGAGGGTGCACGGATCCACCGTGCCTCTAGATATCTCTATCTGTATTTCTTAATTTCTCAAAAACTACTCAACGGATTTACACCATTTTTAAAAATGTCACTTTCTGAGCCAAGCAGTACCTTTTTGCCCAATTTGGTGTAATTCCGGTCAGCAGTTTTTGCTGTAACAGTGTCTAAAGTTTCCTATGGGAAAATGATTTTTTCACCACTATTTTTTTAAATTTGTCAGGAAAAACTGAACGGATTGACACCATTTAAAAAAAAGGGTGTTTTCTGAACCAAGGGCTACCTTTTTGAAAAATTTGGTGTAATTCCATTTAGCTGTTCGGGCTGTAGCCATGTCTAAAATTTCCTACGGGAAATAACATGGGGCAAACACGTTTTGGGACCCCCTTTTTTCTCTGCCCCCGCTTGACGAATCACCCCTAAACTTTCAGGATAGGAGCTGACCAGAACGGGCCATTAGTTTTGAAAATTTAGCGACGATTCGTAAACCGGCGCCAAAGTTATTGGGAATAGAATGTTACGACTCTCCTTTGGATAAGAGGTCCTAACTATAACTATAACTATAACTATAAATATATAAATATATATATATATATGTATATATATATATATATATATATATATATATATATATATATATATATATATATATAAATACAGCAAAGAGTATACATCAAGTCATCCGTCTAATTCGCTCCAAGGTATGTCATCATCGAGGTCGGTGACGTGTTCCAAGATGGAATACCCAGTACTGTTCCCTGAAAAAGAGCATTCTTGTTTGTGTTATAATGTGTTCCCAGGACTGTCCAGTTGACATCATCTGGAGTGTGGTTCTTATCTTTAAAGTGTGTACTCATCTTAGTGTGGTTCCTTATGGTCCAAGTATGTGTTGTATGACCAGAGAACCATGGTATTGACTTCTGGTTGGTGTAGTGGGGAATAGTGACCTGTATTTTTAGTGCTACGACGTCCCAGCCTACGTCAGATAGTATTATGAATATGTAAGTAATTATTTTAAACTTGCATTAAACATAGTTTAAGTTAGGCTGTCACAAAATGTGCAAAAAGATTTAGGTTTAAGATTTTTAAAAGTGTGCTCCCAAAATATATATTTTATTAATATGCAGAGTATACCTAGTGCAATTTTTTTATAACTGCCCAATAAAACTACACACTCGATAGCTCAGTTTGTAACACCCTTTCAATACCTCTCAAAGAGAATAAATCTTTTTCATCAGAAAGTTTCATGTGACTCCATCAAGTAAAGCCAATACTAGGATCCAAGTAGCCTTTACACATGGAGATTAATCATTTGCACCCACTTACATTTCCTTCACGCAGCAGGCACCCTGGCAAGAAGGCGTGTGTCTTGTTAAGCTGTGTTTCCCTTCTTCGATTTCACAGAAAAGGAGACTCCCTCCCTTCCACTTCAACTAATGAATCTCAACTGTTAGAATTTTCCATCTCGGGAAGGTTGTCTACAAAAAGTAGGGGAACAATTTTTTGTAAATTAAAAAAGTAAGGCGCTCATCTTGCCCCACAGATTTCCCCCCTTCTACCTCTGAATACAGATATGAAATTATTTCTACTAAGGGGCTGATTCCGATGTCGGACGGACTCAGGTCCGTCCAACCTCGGTCAGGAACCATAACCGACTGGCCTGCTGTCGTCGGTTACGGCCCTGCAAGTACGATGCGACCGAACAGGGTTCGGTCACACTCGTATACTTCACAATGCAAGCATGCATTCCGAGCGGAATGCATGCTTGCATTGTGAAAAGCCGGGGTACAGTTCATCTCTGTACTCTGTGGCCGGCACCCCAATGTGCCTGCCACCGGGTACAGGGATCCACAGAGGGGCACCATAGGTGCTCCGAGGCCGCCATTTAGCAGCCTCGCACCCATGGGGGCCCTACTGGGGGCCTGTTGCCCAGCACTCCTGCCACCCCCACTCATAGTGACTATGTTGCCCAGCACTCCTGTCACCCCCACTCATAGGGCTTATGTTGCCCATCACTCCTGCCACCCCCACCCATAGGGGACCTGTTGCCCAGCACTACTGCCACCCCCACCCATAGTGACTATGTTGCCCAGCACTCCTGCCACCCCCACCCATAGGGGACCTGTTGCCCAGCACTCCTGCCACCCCCACTTATAGGGCTTATGTTGCCCATCACTCCTGCCACCCCCACCCATAGTGACTATGTTGCCCAGCACTCCTGCCACCCCCACCCATAGGGACCTGTTGCCCATCACTCCTGCCACCCCCACCCATAGGGGACCTGTTGCCCATCACTCCTGCCACCCCCACTCATAGGGCTTATGTTGCCCATCACTCCTGCCACCCCAACCCATAGGGGACCTGTTGCCCAGCACTCCTGCCACCCCCACCCATAGGGAACCTGCTGCCCAGCACTACTGCCACCCCCACTCATAGGGCTTATGTTGCCCATCACTCCTGCAACCCCCACCCATAGGGGACCTGTTGCCCATCACTACTGCCACCCCCACTCGTAGTGACTATGTTGCCCAGCACTCCTGCCACCCCCACTCATAGGGCTTGCTTATGTTGCCCATCACTCCTGCCACCCCCACCCATAGGGGACCTGTTGCCCAGCACTCCTGCCACCCCCACTCATAGTGACTATGTTGCCCAGCACTCCTGCCACCCCCACTCATAGGGCTTATGTTGCCCATCACTCCTGCCACCCCCACCCATAGGGGACCTGTTGCCCAGCACTACTGCCACCCCCACTCGTAGTGACTATGTTGCCCAGCACTCCTGCCACCCCCATTCATAGGGCTTATGTTGCCCATCACTCCTGCAACCCCCACCCATAGGGGACCTGTTGCCCATCACTACTGCCACCCCCACTCGTAGTGACTATGTTGCCCAGCACTCCTGCCACCCCCATTCATAGGGCTTATGTTGCCCATCACTCCTGCAACCCCCACCCATAGGGGACCTGTTGCCCATCACTACTGCCACCCCCACTCGTAGTGACTATGTTGCCCATCACTCCTGCCGCCCCCACTCATAGGGCTTATGTTGCCCATCACTCCTGCCACCCCCACCCATAGGGGACATGTTGCCCAGCACTCTTGCCACCCCCATTCATAGGGCTTATGTTGCCCATCACTCCTGCAACCCCCACCCATAGGGGACCTGTTGCCCATCACTACTGCCACCCCCACTCGTAGTGACTATGTTGCCCAGCACTCCTGCCACCCCCACTCATAGGGCTTATGTTGCCCATCACTCCTGCCACCCCCACCCATAGGGGACCTGTTGCCCAGCACTCCTGCCACCCCCACTCATAGTGACTATATTGCCCAGCACTCCTGCCACCCCCACTCATTGGGCCTATGTTGCCCATCACTCCTGCCACCCCCACCCATAGGGGACCTGTTGCCCAGCACTACTGCCACCCCCAGCCATAGTAACTATGTTGCCCAGCACTCCTGCCACCCCCACCCATAGGGGACCTGTTGCCCAGCAATCCTGCCACCCCCACTCATAGGGCTTATGTTGCCCATCACTCCTGCCACCCCCACCCATAGGGGACCTGTTGCCCAGCACTCCTGCCACCCCCACCCATACTGACTATGTTGCCCAGCACTTCTGCCACACCCACTCATAGGGCTTATGTTGCCCATCACTCCTGCCACCCCCACCCATAGGGGACCTGTTGGCCAGCACTACTGCCACCCCCACCCATAGGGGACCTGTTGCCCATCACTCCTGCTACCCCCACTCATAGGGCTAATGTTGCCCATCACTGCTGCCACCCCCACACATAGGGGACCTGTTGCCCATTACTTACTAGTTAAGTGTGGGGTTCCAAACTGCAGCAAATGTTGAGCATTGTGGTAATGGGGTCTAAAAGCCCCCTCATCACAGTGACCAAAAGGTAAGTGTCATCATGGTCAAAGCTGCAAATGCCAAACAGCATGTATGATTCCTGCTCCCAACACATGAAACACTTTTGTGGCAAAGTAGTTGTTGTGTCCCATACCCACAGAGATGTGGTGAGGCTAACAGTGCTGTGAAAACCTAACATACTCTCGGCCATGTGCAGACAAGCACCACCCATTGGGGCTGACATTGCATACAGTGTACAATGACACAAAAGCAGAAGTGACCATCACAAAGCATACACACATCTCGAAAATAGAAATCAAAACATCCTGTGTAGACTGTAGGTGTCAGGTCACAAACTCCCATTCCATGGCACCAATGGGATCTAACAACCAGGGTGAATGTGCAGAATGATGTGATATCACTCACAGGGACAGCAGGGAAAACAAAAACAACATCCAGACAATGGCCCACAACAGCAATACCAATGCACTGGTGCAGATGCACAAACAGGCAACCTCACACTGCACATCTGACATGTGTGTGTGTGTCTCAGTATCCCCAGGCAACTACACAACACATGAGGGGGGATGAACCATAGTGAGACAGATGTGGACACAGTGCCATACAAAAGTAACCCATCATTGGGCCCCCCTTAGTGGGCAATCAGGCATTGTGAGATGAGAGGGAGCACAACAGACACATGTGACACAAGCTGGAATGAACGGCAACTAACACAGCAAGAGACTGACACACAACAGTACTAACCCTAGGGACCATACATTGGGGTGACACAAGCATGCATGACATGTCCACTGTGATGACAAAGGTAGATGTCATACAAACTGTGAAACCCAGACATGTGTCCTGTGCCACAAACGTACATCACACCTACACAAACACAAATCACTCAGCATGGCCCGTCATCCATGGATAAACGGGAGCTAGGGCCCCATCCATGTCAACATTTACATCAGTCCACCCTCAACACCACACACCCTGAACTGCACCAATGTGCATCTGTGAAGCTCACATGGACAGGTGACATTGCACATGCACCCATGACGAACACAGTAATGTTGGGAGGAACTAAGGTGCACAGACTCATCACACAAGGACAGTCTACAACCCTGGTGAATGACACATATACTGCACAGTATGTGGTACATGACCATGACGTCAAAGCTCCCGTAACCTTCAGAATACCTGCCACAGTCCCAGGACAAGGGAGAAGCCAAGGAGAACCAAAAGTCACACATGCTGACACCTGCAGCCCTGAACCGGATGAGTGGGAGCAGTCACACACACATACACATGTCTAAATCACTGAAAGGTACCAGCTAGGGACAACTACATGCTATTGAGAACAAAGAAGTGCCTTGGGGACCCCTGACTGTGTCCCATCTGCGTCTGACCACATCATCACCACCCAGAACTGACAAATTCCAATGATGAAACACCAATTAACAGTAGTGTGTCATGCACCCACACATCTGGTAGCCCATGGCAAAGTTGTGGGATGAAGTAAGGTATAAATCCCTAGGCAAATATGATTAGACTGTCTGTAGTCTGTTGGTAAATATATGCCCAATTAGTGCATTTAATTTCTTTGAGATATTGGAGTGCAATTCGTATAAAGTCAACTAACACTTACTATATTTAAAAACATTCATTTAATGACATATTAAAAAGCAATTCACCATACAAAATAAAATACAATTGTTAAAATTTCTGAAATATTACACTTTTTATCTCATCACATAATAATTACAGTTACAAAAATACATATTATTTAGTGGCTGACGAGTAGATTCTTTCTCGACGCGCGTTTCGACGCAAGCTGCGTCTTCATCAGGAGGAGCCACACGTTAACCTATAACACAATGTGATAATTACACTCCAATATTTGATAGTTTACGAGTCAATTTGTTTTTAGACCTTCACCAACACCTCTGTGACATAATTGGTATACTTCTAGCTTTTCGATTTGTGTTTTTATTCTTCTATCAAGCAGGAGAAAATAAGCGGGAGAAATTGAAATGATAATCGTGTTGTTAAACTACTTTATTACTGTTTTATCTAGGCATTTTATTAGCCATTCTCTTTTTAGGTAATTTTTTCAATAATAATGCATGCTTACGTTGTTTGTGTTCTAGATACGTTTCTCACACTCTAGCAGCTATGCTTCCTTTACTTCATTAGTGGTTGATTCTAGGTACTAGAAAGCAATGATATTTGTTTAAGTCAAGTGCGAATCTCCACCTTTAGTTTGGAGAAATTGACTCTTCTTTTTACTACTTACAGTGGTTTGTTCTCTAGGGATGGTAATCTCTTCTTTTTTTATGTTGTATGGTAACAGATAAAATTCAAGATATACTGAAACGAAGAGACAAATAATGTATACATATCAATTTTTTTTCCCCCTTTGGGTCGAATCTAATTAATATCCTGTTAAAAGATCTCATAAATTTACCTAATCAAGCGTATTTCGTCGTGGAATGATGACAACGACGGTCTTTTTTGTAAAGAAGCAAATGTCGTCATACAGGTAGAGCTAAAAAATGAAATTTGTTATACTTTCAGACAGATGTTGTTATATTATTACATTTGTCTATATTAGTTTGCAAGACATCGTGATTTTATTTGCGTGAAAGTCATTCATCGTAATGAGTGTGTCTTGACTATCTTAGAAATCTACGTCATTTATTCTGGACTAGTTTTACTGTTATTTGTAAGATATCGTAATTCATTCACATGAACGGCGTTCTTTTATTCTAAGTCTGTCTTTACTATCTTACCAATACATGTCACTTATTCTGGACTAGTTTAACTCCTGTTTGTTAATAGTTGTGGGATGAACATAGTACAACTCAGCAAGCATCAACAGCAGGAACATATCAGGGGAACACTGCCTTGTATGAAAAGGGATGTGGACACACACACACAGGCCCACACAACACACACCATGGGCCCTGGCAATGTCACGGATCAACACACTTACTTGAGGGGAGTCAACTCCTGTGGAAGCTCAGATGTGCCAAACATAGTCCCAGCAGGTCTCAGTCATGTCAGCAGAACACTTGGTCAGTCAGCCATCAGTTACCACACAATGAAGGCTCTGTTCACAACAGCCTGGGTACGGGAGTGTCCCTTAAGTCATCTGCACATACTCAATACATATGTCCAGCAAGTTGCACAGAGGACCCAGTTGCTCCTACACCAATGATGCCCACACCTACATGTCCAGTGGAGATGCACCCACAGTAAGGGAAATAGACAAATTGGACAATGGGAAGCACATCATATGTGCATGTGTGCAAGCCACAGATGTGACCATGCAAATGAAATGTTTACAGAGATGTTCAAAAATTGTTAATCATGACACACCCAGTTAGCTGCAAAGGATGACATGGATACCGACCAGATTAGGATACATATCTCATGGACCACATGGAGTACCTCACCAAAAGGGAGTCATCCTCCGAGCTGCTGTGGCCCTCAGCTGGGCTGGATGGTGCGGAGGACTCCTCGGTGTGGCTCCACTCGCCCTCCGTGCCACTGGGTCCCTCCAACTCCTCGCCTTCTGTCCCAGTCAGGCTCTGTGGCTCCTCCTGGTCCGTGGAGCTGTCCCCTCCTGTGACAGTGGATGTATCTGGATAGAATTAGGAAAATAAGAACAACATCAGTTACCTGCACTGACTGCACACACCACAGTGAGTAAAGCACATCACAGGGCAAGCCCTGGCATCATCATCTGAACACTTCTCAAAGTTCTCACACTGTTTAGAATAAACAATGTGTCAGTCTCACCATCAACCATGGCACTCATATCCCTCCTGGACTTGCACCCATATGTCTGTTGCATGTTTGATGCTAATAACCCAATGTGCCGACATGCACCACCTACACATTTGTTGGACATGCAAGTGAACATGTAGGAGTATGTCACTATACACACATCACATCTCTTGCCACTTACTCAGTACATGTGTCAGGATGAAGGAATGGCCAGAGTCTCATTTCACATGCTTGTGATGCATTCCAACAACACACACTATGATGTTCTCATGTCCTGATAGTCAATGCCATAATGGGGTGCATGGAGCACATTTGAACACAATGCAGGATCACTCATAGCAAGTTAAATGCCATGGCACTGGCATGCCTGGAAAGTCAGTCAACACTGTCTCCTGTCAAAGGGGCAGGGCATCCAGACAACAACAGTATGCGCCGTGTCACAATCATAGCTCATGGGTAAAGCAAACTCTGCAGCTGACAAGTGCACTTGTCCATCCCCTGCAAACAACATATTCCGGACCCAGAAGGCCCCGCACCATACAAAACAGACATATGAGTTTCTGCGAACACAACTCTCTGTACATGAGCCCATCACAGTCTGCTGTGCATGAAACACAGCTGCCTGAAGTTCACAGTTGCATTCACCATTGTGCACTGTCAAGTGATCACACACCTATATGTCACACAGGTCTTGTCTCTCATAGTCACATCTCAGATGTCCTGCTGACCCTCAAACTCATGAACACCCCAGTTGTCCGGAAAAGGGAGGCACACCACAATGACACAGAGGCAGACACCTGAAGGCACATGTCACTAAGCACAACCTGTAAGTTGATACACAGGAGTGGGATTACAGAGTGTTTCTAACTGCCCTTGAGTAGGCATGACTGCCCAGGTCTACGTGAAACAGTGTTTAGCCTTGGACAGTAGTCAGGTGGTTAAGCAAGTGTAACAGACTTGATATACATACTCCTGAGGCACACAAATTGGAGTCCCCTGCTGCATGGGTGTGTTTGAAATACCCCAGGCACATGTGGCGAGTCAGAGCAGCAATTGTAACACATATCAAGGGCACACACAGAACACATGTCAGATCTCAGGCATTGTGTAAACAATTGACCCACCCATGAAACCCACAACAGAGTCACGGTAACAGATGCTGTCCGGAATCTGAAGCATAGTTGACTGTAGGGACACAGTGCCCTAGTGACACAAGCAACAGACTGTAGGGTCCATACCTGTGGATCAGATGAGGAGGGTGCATCACACAATTGAGGGACATGAGTACTGGACTACAAGACCTATGTAATGTGGAAGTGTGAACAGGCCAAAAGACTGCAAATAGCATGTCAGACATAGTACACAGATTAGGCATGGACTTACCCCCTCCTTGCTGCTGTCTGGCCTTCAGCTGCCCATCCAGGTCCGGGAAGACCACCACCAGGATCCTGAGCATGTGGGGGGTCAGGGTCCAGAGTCCGCCCCTCCTGCGTGGAGTTGACAGCTTCAGCTGGACCCTTGCGATCCTCCGGGTCCAACCCTGAAGGTCCTGCCACCTCTTCTGGCAGTTGCGGATCCGGCGCTTGTATACCCCCACCCATCGAACTGCCCGGACGATGGTCAGCCATATCTCCTGCTTCTGTTGGGCATCAACCTGTGAGGATGACAAAGTTAAAAGTCAATTAACACACATGGCCCATATTTGTGCTGCACACAGTTGGATATACATGTCGTCATCACAACGGACAATGAGTTACACAGGTAGTGCACCCATGGAAATGGACAAATGCCCTCCATCTCTGACATTTTAACAATGCCTGGGAAGTTTAAGCTAGTACTGCTAGTCAGACAGCATGCACAATTAGGAAGGCAGTGGACTGCACACTGACCTGCTCCCCTAGTTTCCCATACAGCTTGCTGTACTGTGGAAGGAGCCGTTCCATCAGGGCCTGGTTCTCCTCCTCAGTGAAGGCTGGGGCCCTCTCCAGAGTACGTGCCATATCAGTAGCCAGAGGATGCAGAGACAGCAGCAGTGGTAGCAGAGATGTGGTCCAATAGCATGTAGTGCGGGCAAGTGGGCTCCCTGGGGGCCAGCCAGCCTTATAGCTGTGCTGCAGAGGCAGAATCTGTGCCATGTGTCCCAAGTGATAGGTCCAACACGGTTGCATTCTATGAATCTGGCCAATCCATGGAAATGTACGACTCGTACACGTCTTCCGCATCGTTCAAATCTTCACCTTCATAAAACCCTAGGAATTGCAACATTGTTGTAGGCATCCAACTGAATTTCCAGTGCACGACTCGTACAAGTTTTGAATTCGCATCCGTCTCCATGACAATCCAGAGCCAATGGGTGCGCACGGCTCGGTCAACTGACTGTACAACGCGTAGTTTAAAAATACACACGCACCCTTCTCCATACAATTCAATGGCCAAGGCGTACACCGGTCTCGGTCCATGCCTGCCCGACGCGTATGTATGATAGTCAGCCGCGTCAGTTCTCATTGCAGTCAATGGCTAAGCGTACGCACGGCTCTGTCCTGAACTGTGCAATGCGTACGCATAGTCACCTGCGTCGGTTCTCATTGCAGTCAATGGCTAAGCATACGCACGTCTCGGTCCTGAACTATGCAATGCGTACGCATAGTCACCCGCGTCAGTTCTCATTGCAGTCAATGGCTAAGCGTACGCACGGCTTGGTCCTGAACTGTGCAATGCGTACGCATAGTCACCCGTGTGGGTTCTCATTGCAGTCAATGGCTAAGCATACGCACAGCTCGGTCCTGAACTGTGCAATTCGTACGCATAGTCACCTGCATCGGTTCTCATTGCAGTCAATGGCTAAGCGTACGCACGGCTCGGTCCTGAACTGTGCAATCCGTACGCATAGTCACCCACGTCGATTGACATTGGTGTGACTTTTTGACGGCTTCCAAACACAATTACTTTCCAGGGACTCAGGTGAACACCTACCACACTACAGCATGTGCCACACTGTGTCCCATGGCATGTAAGGCTGCATTTGTTTGGGGGGGCAACATTTGGTTTGTTGTGTGGCACTTTTGTGCAGCCACTCCCAGGCTGTGCACGTATTCATGGGGACAGAATCCTTTGTGTGTTGTGCACATCACCACTGTCATGTGCAACTGTACAGTTATGGGCATGAGTCATGGACCCAGTTTCAGGTTGGATATGTTTAGGACCTGTCACATACACCCTGAGTCCTGGGGTGATGGTATGTACGTCACAGTGAGACCTATAGCCCCAATTCTGATGTACACCCACAGCCTGTGTGCATGTTGTGTCTTAGATGTGGCTGATCAGATGTGCCCAATGGGAGACAGTCTCCACATCCATGTGGTTTGTGCATCAACATTGATGTTGTGTGTGTGTCTATGAGACGTACATGTAGGGCCTACAGAGACAACAGTGGCCACTACCTGTGGGACTCACGGTTGTCTTGTGGCATGTACATGATATGCCATGTCATGCCAGTGTCCATGTGGCAATACAGGGACCCTGGGTATCTGCATGTCAAAGATATGTGATGTCTGGGAGACATCAGATCTCACTTGTTACTGTGGTGTGTGTTTGTAACATGACAGCAGTTCACAGCCCAATGATTGGCCATTGCTCTACATGGGACTTATGTAGACATGTGGACTTGAGATGTGAGGTGATGGGCATGTAGATGACATATGTGTCCATGCCCAACAGCACACACCTCAGTACATTATGTATTGTCATGATGTATCATGTGATATTTTGCTTGATCATAGTCACATGGGTGGTTGAATCGACAATCTTCCTTTGTTCATCTCTGTACTGCAGGGTACCAGCTGTCCATAGACCGTTTCCAGACCTTGAAACCATGCAGGAACATGACTGCATCCGACGGTACCGCTTCACCAGGCCACTGATTGAGGAGTTGGTGGAGCAGTTGGCACCACATCTGCTACCTGACTGGACATACCCTACAGAACTGACCCCAGAGGTGAAGGTGACGGCAGCCGTGCACTTCTTTGCTATTGGTACCTTCCAGTACACTGTGGCTACTGCTGGTGGTATGTCTCAAACTGTGTTCAGCCATGTGCTACTCGATGTCTTGGAGGGGATGTGGCATTTCCTTGACCTGTACATCAAGTTTCCTAGCCCAGGTCAACTCACTGAAATAAAGGATGCTTTTGTTGGTACACATGTGACCCTGGTACCGCCACAGGCACATGAGCAGGCATACCGGAACAGGAAACATTTCCACTCCATCAATGCTCTGGTGGTATATCTTGCAGACATGTGTATCACACATGTGTGTGCACATTTCCCCGGTTCTGCGCACGAGGCCTACATCATGAGGAGTAGTCGCATTGCAACGCTGATGTCACAGATGCCAGAATAGCGTGCCTGGCTTGTCGGTGTGTACTGACTGTTTACCATTGTGTGTGTTTGGCAATGTTGTATTCCACCCTCTTTCAAAACTCAGCTAATTGTTCAATTGTTTGTATGTAGGTGACTCCGGATACCCCAACATGTCGTGGTTGCTGACACCCCTCAGAAACCCTGTGACACCAGCTGAGATGCGCTACAATGAGGCACATGGTCGGAGCAGGAGGGTGATTGAGCGGACATTTGGTCTCCTGAAAAGCCGCTTCCGCTGCCTGGACAAGACCGGAGGGGCCCTCCCATATGACCCTGCAAAGGTGTGCAAAACTATCCTTGTATGCTGCATGCTACACAACATGGCAGTGCGGAAGAAGTTGCCTCTCATCGAGGATGACGATGACCAACCTCCGCCACCTGTGGAGGATGCAGGCCTGGGCCACAATGCCAGTGATGATGATGATGAGGTTGACGTCCGCACACAGCTCATCAACAACTTCTTCACCTGAATGTGGGTTTACAGGGTTGTTATGTCAATGTATTGAGTTAGCCTGAAAGGTGTTGGGGCTGCTCTGTTGCTGTTTGAGTGTGTCTGTGTGCCACTTGACTGGATGCGTGCAGTGATGTCTCCTTTCAGGTGGTCTGGACTCCACAATAGTGTCGAACTGCTAACTTGTTTCTGTGTAGGTTTATTTTGACATGTTTTGTGCATGTGTATTGCATTTCTCTCCTGTTCTGCTGTGCTTTTGACCGTGGCTTGTGTCTGTCCTTCCCAGGATGCTTTGCCTGTTGTTTGGTCAACACTGACCCCCAACACCCAGAATCCAACACCAGTGTGGAAGTTGTCAATTCCCATCAAGTGATGTGCCACACACCCCTGGACTTCAATTCTCTGACACTTTGTGACCGTGTGTCGACTGTAACGTACAATTACCTTTCAACTATTGTGGAATAAACATGTTGGTGATGTGTAAAGAACCTGTGCTACACTTTGTTAGGTGCGTTGTCTGTCTTCCCACATCTGACTGAAATTTGCTTACCTCACCTGTGGGCTTGTTACCACTAACTGTGGATAGGTGTGGTGTCTGTGCATACCAATGTATTTCAGGTCAACATCATTGTGTGGGATGAGTTACATGGACATGGTGAGTTTGTGTTGTGGTGCCATAGCGGTGTGTCTCCCTCACATGTGTCACATCACCATGACTCACATAACGGTGGTCAAATTGTTGTAGTATTTGGCATGCACTGTGTTGTTTAGCAGATCAACATCTCCATGACACATGACAAGTTGGCATCACAACAGAGGCAAGTATGGTGTACTGGTGAGTTTATTTACAAACATGTATGAGGATAGTGCACAGGATGGTGTGTGCTGTACATTGGGTTTTGAATCCAAAGTTCACAGTAGAGTTGTAAGTGTTGTTAGCTGAAATGTCCAGACTAAAGTCCACAGTCATCTGCTACATTGGACCAACATGAACCCTCCATGTCATGTAGGCGAGTTGTGTTAGATACGACAAGGTGAACGGGTTGCGCACAAAGAACAATGTCCAGAGCAGGTTTAGAGGCCCTGGGGGATGTGCAGGGACATCTGCGTCTCACTTGTCCTTCTCATGTTCGTGCTTATCTGGCAGAGGCATTGGATTATGTCCCGATGCACCGCAATAAGTGCATTCCACTTTGCCTCCATGCGGGCATGATGGGCAGCCTGCTCCTGTTGAATGTCCTTGAGGATCCCCACTACCTGGCCGAATCCTCCGGTGCTATCCTGGTACGCATCTATGATGCGTGCCAGTTGGGGGTTATCATGCAGTCCAGACCCCTCTGTAAGGTGCGCCCTCTGCCTACCACCCCTCCCAGCACCCCTATCCACACGGGCAGGACCTGCGGCGGCACGCACAGGTGACACTGGGCACCCTTGGGTGTTGTTGCTGGTGGTGTTATCCGTAGCTTCTTGAGGGTCCTGTGTCCCTGTGCTGTTGGTGTTCTGTGGCCTTGGTCTGTCCATGTTGGCGGGGTGCCCTGTCTGTTGCCAGATGCTGGAGGCGTGGGTACAGGGGGTGCAGATGTTGGTACTGCTGGTGCTGCATGATGACTCAGACCGGAGGTGCCAGGTTGTTCGTCATCCGAAGATGACAGAGATGGATCCACACCAGAGAGCTGAGGGTCCACCAGAGTCTGGGACAGGGATTCCTCTTCATTTGGTGCTGTGACCCCAGCACCACCTTTGTTTGGAAGAGACACACAATGTAAGTTATGTTTCTACAGGCATCAATGGTTCACATACATGACATTTTCTACTGTACGTCAGGATGCGTGCCTGTACACTGCTTTGTCCAAGGTTGTCACGGACAGAGATTGATATTGTTGTGGCACATTGCCCAGCCAAAATGAAACATTTCAATGTGCATGTCGAAGTGTGTGCATGCCCAGTTCATGTATAGATTTGTCTGTACATGGCCATTACTACTTAAGGGCCGTCACGTTGCTGACACAGGTGTGTCATCCCTGTACACATTTGAGCTTTAACAAGGACATATGTGCAATTCCACTGAGGAGATGTTGTAAGATTGGGGCATGTGTGGTAGCAGATTTTGCTAGTCTTTGTGTGTCACATTGGTGTATTGGTACGACATGGTCACAGTCCGGTATGCCTGTGATCTGGAGAAAGTTTTTTTTTACAGTGTTCCTAGTTCCCATCTCATTTCATACAAGTGATGAGGTCACCATCGTTAATGAGTCTGGTGCTGAGTTTTGTACGTGCATATGTGATTTGACTTGTCAATGTTCTCCATGGTGACATGGACTGGGCAAGGTAGCACTCTGGCTTTTCAATGCTCATGACAGTGAGAGCCGGTGGTGTGTGGGTTGCAGTTTGAATGCTGTGAGTAGCATGTCTCCTCCAATGCAGTCCAGGTTAGACCTTGTGTCTACAGTGTCTATGTCAGTGAGTGGTGTGTTGTGTGAAGGATGCATATGTTGTAGCACGATGTAGGAGTGGAATGCAGCTCACAACAGCACCGAGTGTGAATGAGACCATGCTATGGTGTCGGCTATATTGGTGTGTCCATTCCATTCACTGTCAGATGTCCCCTGTCAATGATGTATATGTGAGTTCCTGTGTGTTTTGTGCAATGTACTATATATGGCTCTCCACACTTGTCATCTGCAAGACACACCTCCCCAGCCAGGCCAGGGGCACCCCTGGACACTGCATCCCCAGACAGTGAATTTGAACATATGGTTGCAATGGCTGTGTGTGCGACCGTGTTTGGTTTGGCCAGTGCCTATGTGTGATTTTCAGCCATATCATTTATCAGGCCCACGTGTCAGACATCCTGCCCTGGCATCATCTTTGTGATTACAGGTGATCAGCAACAAGTTATATTTATGAATTGTGATTTGTCGGAGAATGATCTTCAATGCAATTATGTATTTATAATTTCTTGTAAGAGATTATTTTGCTAAAAGTGTAAACATCTTGTGCAATGTGTTTTAGCATAGAAGGTGTGTGTATGGCCAGCATCGGTGTTATTTGTTTTCAAGTCAGGACCTCCTTCTCCCCCAGGCCAGTTATCCCATCATGAAGCGTGCCACCATTGCAGTGGGTGCAGATTAACTTTCAGGATGTCAGTCAGTGCAGTCCTGGTGTTTGTTGTTGCCCATTTCCCAGCATGGCCTTGTGCTCCCCACAACAGAGCCCATTGTCAGACATCTTGTCAGTCCATTCCCACTCCCTGTGAGGCGAGCATGGTTCGGTGTGAGCTTGCTGGGCCATGTGGGTGGGTGGGGAATGTCTGTGACTTCAACTCCCATCATGCTCTTGGCTACACCCCCCTTCCCAGCATGCCCATACTTCCTTCATTTGACTGTGCTTCCCTGTGAAGGGGTGTGAAATCAATGGCAAGATGGCTGTCTGTGCAGTCCTGGTGTTTGTTGTTGCCCATTTCCCAGCATGGCCTTGTGCTCCCCACAACAGAGCCCAGTGTCAGACATCTTGCCAATCCATTCCCTCTCCCTGTGAGGCGAGCATGGTTCAGTGTGAGCTTGCTGGGCCATGTGGGTGGGTGGGGAATGTCTGTGACTGCAACTCCAATCATGCTTTTGGCTACACCCCCCTTCCCAGCATGCCCATATTCCTTCCTTTTGACTCTACTTCCCTGTGAGGGAGTGTGACAGCAATGGCAAGATGGCTAACTGTGAAGTCCTGGTGTTTGTTTGGCTACAAGTCCAAAGAGAGCCCCTGTGCTTCACACAGCAGCACCCAGTGCGGTGTATCTTTGGGTGATTTTTCACTACAATGCATTCCACCCGGTGGGTTGTGTGGAGTTTGTGTTGAGGGGTGTGTGTGTCTCCACATGCTGGTAGGTATGGTCAGAGCTGTCAGTCCTCCTTCCCATCTGGCCAGAAATCCCACCATGAAACGTGCTTCCATTGGAGGGCGTGCAAGTTTTTTCAGGATGTCAGTCAGTGGTATCCTGCTTCTGATTTGCGCACAACCCCTACCAGGGCCTTGTGCTCCCCACAGCAGCCATCTTGTCAGTCATTTTCCACTCCCTGTGATGTGGGCATGGTTCAGAGAGGTCTTGATGGGCCAATTTGGAGGGGGAGCATTATCTGTGACTACAAACCCCATCATGCTTTTGGATACACTCACTCCACCTGCATACCCGCTATTCTTTCATGTCAGTCAGCTGCACTGTGAGGTAGTGTGTTTGTGGTGGCAAACTGTCTGACAGTGTTTATTTGTCTTTGTGCCACTGCCTTGCTCTATTTGTTGGTAGGTTTGTACATGTCATGACACAGTTACAAGTCACTATGAGATGGCAGGTATTGTGTTTGTCTCACTAGCATACACATCTTGGGATGATTATCTATTGGTTACTGTGGCTTTGCTAACGGTGCATGGTTTCACTGTCCCGTTGCCACACAATATTGAGTATGTTAGTTGTGTACTCACCAGGCTCTGGTATGTCTGCTAGACCATTGACGCTCTCTGGTGGTAGGATGACCCGCACCTTCTCCTCCCAGGACCTGAAGTATACTGGTTTGGCAGGAGGGCCACTGCCGGTGCGCTGACTCAAGGCGTGATCTTTCTCGATGAGTTTCTTGACCCTCCTGCGCACGTCATACCACCTGTTCTGGATATCGTCCTTTGTGTGCAATGTTGGTGCTTGTGCGTTCACCTTGTCCACAATCCTCGCCCACATCTTTGTTTTCTGTGACATGGGGGTCCTTTGGACCAATGTACCAAACAAATGTGGCTCTACTCTGATAATCTCGTCTACCAGCACTTCTAACTCACTATCTGTGAACTTTGGATTCTTCTTTGGGGGCATGGTGATGTGTGGTGGTGGTGAGTGATGTGTGTGTGAGGGTGCAAGTGAGGGTGGGTGAGTGTCGGTTTTGCTAGCTGTATGTGTGTGGGTGCTTTTGGTGAGGTGCTAATGGTGTGAAAGTTGTGTGATGGGTGAGTTGTGAGTGTGTCTGTGGTTGCTGTGTGATGGTGTTTTCTGCTGGCTGTTGTCTTCTATTTGTATAGGATCATGGTAGTGATTGATGTCCTCTATATAGGTGCAGTTGAGGGTGTGTCTTTGTTCCAAGTTTAAAAATATATATATTTATTGACTTTGTCATTGCTTGTTTGGTCCTTTTTTTTGTATTTTTTCCTTTGGGATTTCTAGGCATGAAGGAGACGTTGTTCTGACCGAGACGGATGCTGATGTTGGCTCATGCGGGCTTCTCCAGCTCGTTCACGCTGACTTTCTTCTGTGTTTCATACGTGTCGGTCGCGGAGATCTCTATTGCTTCAGGTCCCTGTTTTCTGTGCGTGTCGGTCATGCGGCTTGGGCTCCGTGTGAGTCGGTCTGGGTTTACATGCATTGCATCGTACTGGGCGGATCGGACATCGTGGGTACGTGTCGGTAGGTTTCATTCCTGGTACGTGTCAGTCGGTGCAAAACACGTCCGTTTTCCGGGCGAATCAAGGTTTTCCCTACGGCTCGGTCGTATGGCTTGTATTCAATACGTGTCGGTTGTAATTCACACGCGTTGCGTCGTACTGCACGGGTCGTACAGCGCCGGTCCGTGACGGTCGGTACATTTTGCAGCCGGAATCGGAATCGGCCCCAGAAAAGGAAAGATCGAGCAGAGATTATGTGGATGAAAATAAAGCAAGATTTATGACCAGATTTATCAACATTTTACGCCGGTGCGAAGTCACTAAACGTGCTCACAGTGTTGAGTTGGGGTTTACGTTTCAGCCCAAAACTTGGTTTGTACTAGAAGGTTACCTAAAAGTAATGCAAAGAAGGATTATGCACTACTCTGGTCTAATTTGTGTCAAGGGCACAACCGATAGGTGGTGCATAGATGTTCCCATGCTACCGCCCATGGTTTTTGTCATGAATATGCTTATGATTTTTTTTTATATAAGAACAGCAGCAAAAGAGATAGATGAATGTTTCAGGCCAGTGCTGAATGTAATCACAATCAAAAAATGAATACACATATGCGATTTCTCTGGCCTTGACCACCACTGGCTTTTGACACAAAGTCCTATCTACTTACATTTATAGACAAGGACTTTCAGTAAAAAAAAAACAAAATACTCTTTTTTGCATCTGGTGCAAAGTAGGGGAAAAGTTGTATTTTTTCCAAATCTTTCCCAATTTGCATGTGTGCTGCACAGTAAAACACACATACTATGGGGCCAATTCCGATACCGGGTCGGGCAGCTGTCCGTAGCCTTACCGTGCGACCGACACGTACCCGTAGCCGGTCCGTCCTGTAGAGTAAGTACGATGCGCATAACTGCCAAAAACATGACCGACACGTAGGCTGTGATTCAAGCTCCATTCCCCGTCCGAGCCGTAACTCCTAACGCTGAACCGAGTCGCCTGGAAGCAGTATCCATAGCAGTTTCCGGCATGACAAGTGCGATGCGTACTTCCTACACGCCGGACAGGTCACCACGTACGGGACGTCACAGCATCCGGAAAACAAGCTACGATTCGCACCACAACTCAATCCACGGTTACGAGACCGACCAGCTTGCAGTGGGTACGAGACGGAGCAACAAGCAGCGTGTACGACACGAACACATCAAGAATCCCATCGCGCAGGTCATACCAGTACTCTACATCTATGACCGGATCAGGAACCGACGCAGACGGCGCAGGCGGTAAGTCAGACACCTACCACATAAACAAATGACACGTACCCGCAAAATGGCACACACACACAGGGGATCCACATCCTGGCCACTAACAACAGCCCACCATAGGGGTTGCATGGCCAGCACCACTAACACCCCCACCCATAGGAGACCTGTTGCCAATCAGTACTGCCACCCCCAGCCATAGGGCTCATGTTGCCCATCACCCCTGCCACCCACACCCATAGGGCACATGTTGCCCAGCACTACTGCCACCCCCAGCCATAGGGATTTTGTTGCCCATCACTACTGCCACCCCCAGACATAGGGGACCTGATGCCCATCACTCCTGCCACCCCCACTCATAGGGACTTTGTTGTCCATCACTAATGCCACCCCCAGCCATAGGGCTTATGTTGCCCATCACTACTGCCACCCCCAGCCATAGGGGACCTGTTGCCCATCACTTCTGCCACCCCCAGCCATAGGGCTTATGTTGTCCAGCACTACTGCCACCCCCATCCATAGGGCATATGTTGCCCATCACTACTGCCACCCCCAGACATAGGGGACCTGTTGCCCATCACTACTGCCACCCCCAGACAAGGGGACCTGTTGCCCATCACTACTGCCACCCCCACCCATAGGGACTATGTTGCCCAGCACTCCTGCCACCCCCACTCATCGGGGACCTGTTGCCCATCACTCCTTCCACCCCCACTCATAGGGACTATGTTGCCCATCACTACTGCCACCCCCAGCCATAGGGCTTATGTTGCACATCACTAATGCCACCCCCAGCCATAGGGGACCTGTTGCCCATCACTACTACCACTCCCACCCATAGGGACTATGTTGCTGAGCACTCCTGCCAACCCCACTCATAGGGGACCTGTTGCCCATCACTCCTGCCACCCCCACTCATAGGGACTATGTTGCCCATCATTACTGCCACCCCCACCCATAGGGCTTATGTTGCCCATCAATACTGTCACCCCCACCCATAGGGGACCTGTTGCCCATCACTACTGTCACCCACACCCATGGGCTTATGTTGCCCATCACTACTGCCACCCACACCCATAGGGGATCTGTTGCCCATCACTACTGCCACCCCCACCCATAGGGGACCTGTTGCCCATCACTACTGCCACTCCCACCCATAGGGCTTATGTTGCCCATCACTACTGCCACCCACACCCATGGGGGACCTGTTGCCCATCACTACTGCCACCTCCACCCATAGGGGACCTGTTGCCCATCACTACTGCCACCCCCACCCATAGGGACTATGTTGCCCATCACTACTGCCACCCCCACCCATAGGGCTTATGTTGCCCATCACTACTGCCACCCACACCCATAGGGGACCTGTTGCCCATCACTACTGCCACCCCCACCCATAGGGGACCTGTTGCCCATCACTACTGCCACCCCCACCCATAGGGCTTATGTTGCCCATCACTAATACCACCCACACCCATAGGGGACCTGTTGCCCATCACTACTGCCACCCACACCCAAAGTGCGTATATTGCCCATCACCCCTGCCACCCCCAGCCATAATATGGGTGATGCGCCACACATCCAGCATACTCCAACATCAGGTATGTCAGCAGAATACATCCCCCCTAACATCATGACAACAGTGTGTAGTCAGTGACAAATGCCCACAACAATGATTATGACTTCAAACATATAATGTAACTAACAGCACATGTGTGCCCAACACATGTGTGAACTACACAAGGCAAGCATAACTATAGCACTGTGGCAATGTAAAAAGAACACCCCCTCACTGTGTAGAACAGAAGTTAAGTTGGGGCTTCCTAAATGCAGCAGATGTTGACCATTGCGGTGATGGGGACTAAATCCCCCTCATCACAGTGACCAAAAGGTAAGTGTCATCATGGTCAAAGCTGCAAATAACAAACAGCATGTATGATCCCTGCTCCCAACACATTAAACACTTCTGGGGCAAACTAGTGGTTGTGTCCTATTCCCACAGAGATGTGGTGAGGCTAACAGTGCTGTGAAAAGATAACACACTCTCGGCCATGTGCAGACAAGCACCACATATGGGGGCTGACAATGCATACAGTGTACAATGACACTAGAGCAGAAGTGACCATCACCAAGCATGCACACATCTCGAAAATAGACACACTAATCAAAACAACATGTGTAGACTGTAGGTGTCAGCTCACAAAATCACATTCCATGCCAGCAATGGCACCTAACAACCAGGCTGAATGTGCACAATGATGTGATATGACTCACAGGGACAGCAGGGAAAATCACAGAAACAGCATCCAGACAAAGGCCCACAACAGCAATACCAATGCACTGGTGCAGATGCACAAACCCAAACAGGCAAACTCACACTGCACATCTGACACAGCATGTGTGTGTGTGTGTCACAGTATCCCCAGTCAACTACACAACACGTGAGGGGGGCTGGACCACAGTGACACAGATGTGGACACAGTGTCATACACAAGTAACCCATCATTGGGACACCCTCAGTGGGCAATCGGGCAATGGGAGATGAGAGGGAGCACAACAGACACATGTGACACAAGCTGGTATGAACACCAACTAACACAGCATGAGACTGACACACAACAGCACTACCCCCAGGGACCAGACATTGGGGTGACACAAGCATGCATGACACCTCCACTGTGATGACCTAGGCAGATGTATTACAAACTGGGAAACCCAGACATGTGTCCTGTGCCACAAACGTACATCACACATACACAAACACGAATCACTCAGCATGGCCCCTCATCCATGGAGAAACGGGAGCTAGGGGACCATCCATGCAAACATTTACATCAGCCCACCCTCAACACCACACACCCATAACTGCAACAATGTGTATCTATGAAGCCCACATGGACAGGTGACATTGCACATGCACCCATGACAAACACAGGAATGTTGGGAGGAACTAAGGTGCACAGACACATCATACAAGGACAGTTGACAACCCTGGGGAATGACAGACATACTGCACAGTATGCGGTACATAGCCATGACCTCAAAGCTCACGTAACCTTCAGAATCCCTGCCACAGTCCCAGGACAATGCAGAAGCCAAGGAGAACCACAAGGCACACATGCGGACACCTGCCAGCATCGCAGCCATGAACCCGACAAGTGGGAGCAGTCACACACACATACAAATGTCTCAATCACTGAAAGGTACCACATAGGGACAACTACATGATTTAGCAAATAAATAGGTGACTTGGGGAACCCTGACTGTGTCCCATCTGTGTCTGACAACATCATCACCACTCAGAACTGACAAATCCCAATGATGATACACCAATTAACAGTAGTGTGTCATGCACCCACACATCTGGTAGCCCATTGGAAAAGTAGTGGGATGAACCCAGCACCACTCAGCAAGCATTAACAACAAGAACATATCAAGGGAACACTGTCTGTGTATGAACAGGGATGTGGACACACACACATGCTCATCCAACACACACCATGGGCCCAGGCCATGTCACTGGACAACACACTTACTTGAGGGGACCCGCCTCCTGTGGAAGCCCAGCTGTGCCAAACATATTCACCGCACGTCTCACTCATGTCTGCAGAACACTTGGTCAGTCAGCCATCAGTTACCACACAATGAAGGCTCTGGGCACAACAGCCTGGGTATGTGAGTCTCCCCTAAGTCATCTGCACATACTCAAAACATATGTCTAGCAAGTTGCACAGAGGACCCAGTTGCTCCTATACCAATGATGCCCACACCTGTAGGTCCAGTGTTGATGAGCACAAAGTCTGTGAAAGTGACAAATTGGACAATGGGAAGCACATCATATGTGCAGGGGTGCAAGCCAGAGATGTGACCATGCAAATGAAATGTTCACAGAGATGTCCACAAATAGTTGATCCTGACACACCCAGGTAGCTGCAAAGGATGACATGGATACCCACCAGAATAGGATACATATCTCATGGACCTCAGGGAGTACCTCACAGCAACACATCAGTATGCAACATTGTAAACCAAGCATTACAGGTGCAAGGGCATGTAAAACAACATCAACATACTGTACAGCTAAATCTAGTTCACAGGGATCAAGAAAAAAGCTTTATTCAGCATATTAAAAGTTAAACGTCTGTTCAAACAAAAGGCCAATGGCCAGTCCATGTCCAAATGCCAAGGAGTGAAGTAGAGTTACAACTGTCACACCTTGCTTGCCTGCACTGCTAAGGACCGGGGTCATCCCCTTGGAGGGGCATACATGGGGGCAGGCCAGGCACCGCAGGGACAGGATCAGGGCGCAGCAGAAGGAGGCAGTGAAGAGGTGGTGGATGCAGGCGAGACACTTGCAACTGCAATGGAGCTGCCTGAAGTGGTGGGTGCTGTCACAACTGTGGGGCACAAGTCAGATGGGGTGGGTGCCGGCACAACTCCAGTGGGCAGGTCAGATGGAGTGGATTGGGTCAACACTGCAGTGCCCAAGTCAGACGGGGTGGTTGTGGACTCCAATGCAGTGCCTACATCCATGGGAGCAGAATGGGGGGCAGGTGAGGTCGGCAGGGCAGGGGGGGACACGGTCCCCACATCAGTGGCACCAACCATCTGACCAGGTGTGGAGGAGCAAGTGCTAGGGGGGACGGCCTTTGCATTTTGGGGATGGGGTATCTGTGGGTGGGGGAATACAGGGCAGGGAGTGGCGGGGGAACCTCTGGAGTGGTGGCCTGGGGGATGGAGGACGGAGACTTTGCCTTGGAGCTGCGTGGTGGCAGGGGGGTCTTGCTCTTCTGGCACTGGGGGGACTTGCGGTGGGGGTCTCTGTCTGACTGCGCCTGGGGGAGGGTGTCTGGGTGTGAGGGGCACTCCCCTCTGTGTGTGGAGACTTCCTCTTCCCCTTGTAATCAGGATCTGCTGGGTCGGTGGGGAAGAAGCCAAGGTCACAGAGGAAGAGCTTCTGGGGAGATGGGGTTGCAGGTGATGCAAGGGAAGGGGGCTGGGAGGGAGAGGTCTTGGAGGACTGCGGAGTGGTTGTGGATGACTGTGTGTGTGTGTGCAAACCAGCCCCTGTGAGTGTGGTTTCAGTCCCCTGTGCTTGCTTGTGTGCATGACTAGACCTTGGTTTGGGTGTTTGTGTGCTTGGGCCAGGTAGGCTGCTAGGAATCGTGGGTGGTGCAGGGGTAGGAGGGGTGCAGGACTGTTGGAGAAGGGACACTGCTGCCGTCAGGGAGGAGGCCACAGACTGATTGGTCCTCTGTAGGGCAGACATGCCCGAGGAAATGCCCTCCATGAATGACACCAGTTGTGTCAACAGACCTGTGTGTGCATGGAGGACCTTCAGCATCGACGTCTTCCCTACATCGATCTGTCTAAGTAAGTCCACAGACTCCTCACTCAGGGCAGCAGGGGACACAGGGGCAGGGGGTGCGGTGCCTGGCACAAAGGAGACGTGCTCACGAACACGGGAGCCCACAGGGACCTCTGGGATGGGAACCGATGGGAGGGTGGTGGTGGTGGTGGCAGTGGCGGGGACAGCCTCAATAGCTAGGGTTTGGTGGCTGCTGACACAAGGGAGTCATCATCATCATCAAAATATCTTTATTCGGATATAAAAACATCCAAGAAAAGTGCAAATGCAATTACACATATTACAATATAATATTGCGAACAAATTTAACATATTAAAAATCATATAAAAAGACAAAATAGGGCGTTTCTAAATGGCCTGTCCAGGGCCTTAATGGCAGGGTTACACAGGGGCTACTGGCAAGGCTATGAATTCATAGGTTATTAAAGTGCAGGGTGCAGGCATCTATAAAGTGCAAAATACCATCATCCAGAATAAAATACATGATCATAGACTACTTAAAACATAGTATTATAAAAAGGACTATAACATTTTAAAATACCTTGTAACATCCCCAATGCGCTAAACCATCCAGTTCATCATTTACATACTTCTTCGGCTATAACTATTATTATATGCACCGTTTATATCAAATTTCATGAAAGACTTTTACTCGTTTTGCCCCACCTACAATACACGGCAAATGAGATAACTTATGTCTCGCGTCTCGACTTCCTTAATTTTGCAGCAAGTCTTAAAAAATTCACAGTGCAAAACAAGGTAAGAGGCTCCGAGGAAAGTTTTAGGTATAAAAGAGCTACCCTGACATGGGTGAATTTATTCGCTTTTAGGATGGTTTTTAAAAAGACAGCCCGCGGAAATTCGTACAGTGGACAAAAGAATACAACATGGAGGGTGTCCTGTGGAGATCCCAGATCGCAGCCACAGGGACCCTTTGAGCCAATGTCTTTTGTGAAACCCGCGGGGACAGCTAAAATATGGTGTAAAAGATCCAGTCTAAATCTGGTCATTAAAAATCTGTCGTTTTTGTTATAAATCTGCGCTAGGTTAGGTTCTAGACCTGCAACAGATTTCGTGAGTATATATGATCGCACTGACCCTTTCAGAATTTCACAGTCTTCTCGGGAGCAGGCTACCCGCCTCAAGTATTCTGCTTTTATGAGTGTTTTTGATTGGGTCGTCAGAGATGTGGGCTCTTCAAAACAACTAGCAAAGCCCAGCCACTTCAACTTATCCTTCACGTATTTGAGCCATGGTATTTTATGACCTTTATCCCTTTTAATACAGTCTGTAATTATTTCTCTACTAAGGCTAGCATCTGGGTTAGTCCAAATTTTAATCCAGCACATTATTGGTTTAAGACTGATTCTGTCAGAGATATAAGGGAGCCCTAACTCTTCATGAATAATGTAGGCCGGGATACTTTGTGGTACTTGCAAAATCCTTCTAAGAAACTTATTTTCCTCCAATTGCATCATGGAGGTGTTTCTGGTACCCCAAACCTCGCTCCCATACATGATTTTGGAACACCAGATTGAATTATATAAATTCAATACTTCATTCGGTGACCAGCGGCCTAACCTCGTGGCTCGGGTCATAATTGAGCCCATTATACTCGTGTGCTGTTTACACGTTTCTGAGATTAGTGTGGTAAATTTGAGGTGTTTATCAAAAATTATCCCTAAATAATTAAAAACCTCAACCTTCTCTAGTTTATGACCCCCAATTTTAAAACTAAAATTCCTCGTTGGTCTTTTTCCTGCTTCCATAATATAGGATTTTGTTAGGTTGGGGGATAAGTCTAGGTGTGCCATAAACCCACAAAAGCCATCAATAAGAGACTGCAGTCCCCTCCCTGTTCGTGAGAGGAGTACTGCGTCGTCCGCATATAAAAGGACAGGTATACTTCTATTAACCACTCTAGGACAATCAACCCCCAATTTTCCCAAAGCTTTGTCGAAACCATTTATGTATAACGTGAATAAAAAGGGCGCCAAAATACAACCCTGTCTCACCCCCCCAGTGCAGGCAAAATGATCAGTGAGATTCCCCTCATTGCTGTATCTGACCTGAGCTGTTGTATCCATATGTAGGGTTTTAAAAATAAGAATCAAACTAGGGTCCACCCCAAGCAGCTCTAGAATCTTCCATAATTTTTCTCGGTTGACTCGGTCAAAGGCTGCCGTCAGGTCCATAAAAGCAAGATAGACTGTCCCATCATCAGCCAAGGTGTACTTTGCCACCAGGTTGTATAAATTGAGGCATTGATCTGATGTGGAACGACCAGTTCTAAAACCGTACTGGGTATCTGTAATGATCTTATTTTCCTCAGCCCAGTCCATTAAACGGTTTAGGATTACCTTCCCTAGAACCCTTGCTGACACGTCAATTAATGAAATCGGGCGGTAACATTGAGGATCACTTTTATTACCCTTTTTAAATAGGGGGACGATGGTGGCAGTTGACCAAGACCTGGGCATTCCCCTTTCCACTGCTGTGTTAAAAACTCTTGTAAGTATGGGAGCTCACAAATCTACCTGGGATAAAAATAAATCGGGGGGAATCCCATCTGGGCCTGGGGCCTTGTTCCTTGTCAGGGCATGTATTCCGTCTTTAATCTCGCCCACTGTGAACTGTACCCATGAACTTGGTAACATGCCTGCATCTGAGATGTGTTGAACCATGGTACTGCCCTGGTTATACAACTTTTTGAAATGAGAGACCCAAGCTTCTGGCAAGATATTGCAGGTGACCTTCTCGTTGTTCGGGGGCTGGAAACTAGGATCATTTATCACCTTCCAAAAATGTGACATATCTCTCATCTCGGCTGCCTCCCTTAAATTCGCCCAGGCCTGTAGAGTACGTAAGTTGTTATTGTTATTGTTTAAATGCTTTTGTACTTTCTTGGTTGTCACTATGAACGCTCCGTGTTCTGTGGCGTGCGCTGCTTGAAAGAAGGTTTTCTTTCAAGTGGAGCTCGTGTGTTACCTCTGTTGTGGCAGAGCATTCCAAAACGGATGAAAGTTACTCTTCGGTTGGATTGCTGCCACAACAGACGTGCTCCTGTGACTTCCTTATATTTATGAAGAATTTGAAGAATAAACATCTTCCAATCCAAGGACAACTTTTGTGGACAATACTTACTTCATGTTGGTTTTCCCCTGGATTCAGTTCTTCACATTTTGGCGACGATCTTTTAAACAGGAAGATTCACCAAAATTGCACGCTCTTCTCGGCTTAAAGGAAAGCCCAAGTTTATTGGCATCGTCTCGTAGTTTGGATTGTGCTTAACGACGTTCGAATAGCTTTTCAGGTCAGCGATCGACGTGATTTTGAGTACTTTACGAGAATTTCAGATGCACACTCCTGACGTCACACGCTCCAACGTGGTTGCATGGCAACGTCTTGAAACAAAACAACGCTGCGCTTTGTAATACACAGCCCGGCCTGGAGGCCATTTTAGAGTACAACAAACACGTTACCATAGCAACGGAGCTTACGGGAAGGAGATCTTTTTGAACAGGATTTCAGAACGTGTATACTTCAGCGATATACACGCTAAAGGAAATAAAACGAAAGGAAAAGAATACATTTGGTGACAGGAAGGTGTCATTTAAGGAGGAATATATAAAAAAAAAAAGAAGGTACTGTAAAATTTAATTTAATTTAATTTAATTTATTTATTCATCTCTTGGTAAAGAGGTATATGAATATAACTTAAAAAAAAAAAGAAGGAGAAATGGTTTTAAAATACATGTGGTGAATAATTCTATTTTTTTAGTTCAAGTTAATTGGAAGCATTGTAAGCATTGTAAACAAGATACAATTTATAGAAAATGGCAGCAAATCATCAAATTGTAATGCTTGAACAATTCCTTCCTTTATCTGGAAAACCAAAAGAGGCATGGAAGAGTTGGTTTCGCAGTTTTCAAAGCTACCTGGTTGCAATTGATGCAGATGACTTTTCAGCTAAAAGGAAGTTGGCAATTTTATATAGTCATTTGGGGAAGGCAGGTAGAGAAATTTTTGACAATCTTCCTCCTGGTATACCCCCACCTGGTACTGGAGATGGTTGGAATGTTTTTTCTGATGCAATCCAGAGACTTAATAAAAAATTTCAGGAGCAGCCAAACGTAATGCTTGAACGATATAATTTTATGAGAAGAAAACAGGAGCCAAATGAAACGGTGGAGGAGTTTATTTCGGCTCTCAGAATCTTAGCAGCAGAATGCAATTTTGGTGCATATCTTGATATAGTCATCAGGGATCAGTTTGTTTACAAATGTTATCATAAAAAAATTCAGGAAAGAATATTAAGCAGTCGTGATCCAACCTTATCAGAGGTGATAGACATGGCTAAAAGCATTGAACGATCCATAGTGTCTTCACAGTGTATTTCACAAGAAATGAACGTTAATACAAGTTCACAGAATGAATTGCAAGTCAATGCTATCGCTACTAAAAGCAAGTTTGTAAAACCTTTTGTAAAACCATTTCAAAGAAGATTTACATCTTCATGCTATAGATGTGGTTCAAGAACGCATCTTGGAAACAGTCCAATCTGTCAGGCACTGGGGAAGAAATGTTCAAATTGTCAAAAAATTGGACATTTTTACACAGTTTGTAGAGGCAAGAGATTTGTTCAAGTTAGTGCGGTCTCTTCGATGGAAGGATATCCAGAAGAAAATATTGCTTCTGTGGAAGCGGCTCTACAAAATTTGGAGGTTAACACCGTCAATGTGTCTTCACAACCTTTGGAGAAAAAGAGGATTCTGGCAATCGATACTGATGTCGAGTTATCAGAAAGTAGTCGTGCAAAAGAACCTACGTGTGAAGTGATGATTAATAAAATTTCCTTTAACATGATGGCAGACTCTGGCGCACCTGTAACCATTATTTCTGATATTTTATTTCATCATCATTGGCCATCTCATTCTATGAATTTACATCGTATGGATATTGTGCCGAAGGGTTATGGTGGTAAAGACATTGACATGTTGGGTTATTTTATGGGTAATGTAGAATGCTTAGGAAGGTGCATTTTTACGAAAATATATGTTGCAATTGAGGGAAAATGCATTGTGGGTTGGCAAGACCTTGCAAAAATGGGACTAAAGCTAGTTCCAGGTTCTGATTCACCGGTACAGGTTAATGATGTTTCTGTTTCATTAGTGTCAGAAGACTTAAATGATATATCAAATTGTATCATTTCAGAGTTTCCAGAAGTGTTCAAAGAGGTTGTTGGGAAAATTAAGAACTATGAACATTTAATTAGGCTTAAACCTGGTGCAATCCCTGTTATGCACAAATTAAGGACGATACCCCTGAACGTTAAGGATGATCTTAGAAAATTATTAGATAAAATGGTGTCTGAAGGCATAATTGAGTCAACCTCCTCTTCACAATGGGTCAGTCCCATAGTTATTGTTAAGAAGAAAGATTCTAGTATTCGTTTATGTGCTGATCTTCGTTCTCTAAATCAAAATATAATTATTGATTGCCATCCCCTCCCCAAAATCCAAGATTTACTCACTGGTATTTCAGGGTCAAAATTTTTTACTTTGCTTGATTTGCGTAGTGCTTATCACCAGATTCCTTTGTCACCAGTCTCATCTGAGCTCACTACATTTATAACTCCTTTCGGAGCATATAAATATTTAAGACTTCCTTTTGGATTGGCTTCTGCAGCCAGTGTCTTTCAGAAGTTCATGGATGATCTGCTGAAAGACATACCATTTGTTCAGGCATATCAGGACGATGTCCTCATTTTTTCAAAAAACAAGGGGGATCATATAAACACTCTCAGGGCAGTTTTGTCTCGTTTCAAGGAGGTTGGTGTGACCTTAGGGAAAGATAAATGCAAATTTTTTGCACAAGAGGTAGATTATTTAGGACACTCACTGTCAGAAAGTGGAATAAAGCCAAAATTTTCTCTTACTCAAGCTATTTCAAATGTTCCAATTCCAACTGATAAAGATTCTCTAAAGTCTTTTTTAGGTTTGACGGAGTATTATTCTCGATTTATTCAAGGTTACTCTCAAATTGTTCAGCCTTTGCGTGCTCTTCTCAAGAAAAATGAGAAATTTATTTGGACAAGTGAGATTGAACATGCGTTCAATCTGGTGAAGAAAGTCATAGTTGAAGCTCCTGTTTTGTCATCCTTTACCCCAGGATTAAAATGTACCATATCAGTTGACGCAAGTCAACATGGTTTGGGTGCAGTACTTTGCCAATGGGTAGGCTCAAAAGAACATACTGTTGGATTTGCATCGAGATCTCTCAGTGGTGCAGAAAGAAATTACAGCACCATTGAAAGAGAAGCGTTAGCTTGTTCCTGGGCTGTAGAGAAATTTAAAACGTATATCTGGGGCTCGCACTTCACTCTCTTGAGTGATCACAAACCTTTGTTGAACCTTTTGAATGGTAATGGCACTGGTAAGGCATCAGCCAGGTTAGTCAGAATTTTGTCAAGGTTGCATGAATTCAACTTTACCATAAAACACATTTCAGGAGGGCATAATTTGAGGGCAGATTGTCTTTCTAGATTATCTCTAAAAGAGAATTCATATGATGCAAACTGTGATGATGTGGAATGTGTGGTTTCGTCAATTGAGGATTTAGTTCTGTCTCCTTTCAGTATATCACAATCGGATTGGGTAAAAGCTAATTGTGATGATGCCACACTCTCTTCTGTAAAGAATATGATTATTTCAGGATGGCCAAAGGTACGTTCCCTTCCTGGTTTTTTTAAATCATTCGCACAAGTGTCAAATGATTTGTCTATTGTCAATGACGTAATTTTTCTGGGGGATCAATGTGTTCCTCCATCCATTTTTAGAGAAAAACTTGTTCAAGCAGCTCATGAAGGACATTTAGGGATAGGCGCCACTTCTAGGAAGCTAAAGGAACACTTTTGGTGGCCAGGTTTAGATGGGGACGTATCAAATTGGATTGATAAGTGTAATACATGTTTAGTTTCAGATAAACATTGGAAGACTAAGCAAATTCCTTTACATTGTGTTCCTTTACCTGAGGAGCCTTGGTCTAAACTTGCAATGGATTTTGCGGGTCCTTTTGTTGTTTTACCTCAACATAAACAATTTATTATCTCCCTCATTGACTATCACTCAAAATGGGTTGATTTCGATTTTTGTGAAAGTCCAAATTCACAAGCTGTCATTAAATTTTTGAATAGAGTTTTTAGAGCTGAGGGTTCTCCAAGAGAAGTGGTAACGGATAATGGGTCACATTTTTGCTCTTCTTTGATGCAAGAATATTTCAAGGTACATGATATTAAGCACCTAAGAGTTGCTTTGTACTCTCCTTCTTCCAATGGTCTTATTGAGAGAATGAATAGGGTTTTTAAGGAGGGAATTCAATCTGCTATTTCTTCCAATGTGGATGTTGAAGAATTTCTCAGGAAGAAGATTTGGTCGTATATTGTTACCCCTCATTCTACTACAGGCATTTCTCCTTTTCGATTACTGAAAAGGAGAAATCCAAATGGAAACATTTGTCCTTCTTGGATAAAAAGTCTTTCAAATAAAGACAATAGTTGTGTAGCTTGTGAGGATAAGCATTTTCTTAGAAGTAATGTCTTGAGGCAACAGGAGGTACAAAGGAGAAATTTTGATAGTGCTGTTAAACATATTGTACATACATTCCAAGTTGGTGATTGGGTTATGATCAAAAATCCATGTAGAGTCACTAAGGGCACTTCGAAATTTTCTTTACCAACTCAAATTTTAAAAGTTGCAAAGGGGTCAGTTTTTTTGGATAAAAAGGGGTGGTGGAATATAAGGGCTGTAGTTAAACTTTCTGCTGAACAAGCTGATAGGATTAGATTGTCTAAACATCTTGCTCGTTCACCTGTTTGTTCATACTTCCCCGTTGGTTCTCCATCAGACAATTTTCTTGTACAAACTTCACAAGTGGATCATTTTTGTACCTCTCAATCTACTTCTCAAGATTCAGTTTTACAGACCAATAATGAGCCTCATGGTTCTCCCACACCCACAACATCTACATCTTTCAGACCTATAAGGAACTGTTCATTTCCTGCAAAATTTAAGGATTTTTATTTGTCTTAGTTTCGTTACAACTCTTTGTTTGTTATTGAAGAAAGGGAGATGATGTAGAGTACGTAAGTTGTTATTGTTATTGTTTAAATGCTTTTGTACTTTCTTGGTTGTCACTATGAACGCTCCGTGTTCTGTGGCGTGCGCTGCTTGAAAGAAGGTTTTCTTTCAAGTGGAGCTCGTGTGTTACCTCTGTTGTGGCAGAGCATTCCAAAACGGATGAAAGTTACTCTTCGGTTGGATTGCTGCCACAACAGACGTGCTCCTGTGACTTCCTTATATTTATGAAGAATTTGAAGAATAAACATCTTCCAATCCAAGGACAACTTTTGTGGACAATACTTACTTCATGTTGGTTTTCCCCTGGATTCAGTTCTTCACATTTTGGCGACGATCTTTTAAACAGGAAGATTCACCAAAATTGCACGCTCTTCTCGGCTTAAAGGAAAGCCCAAGTTTATTGGCATCGTCTCGTAGTTTGGATTGTGCTTAACGACGTTCGAATAGCTTTTTAGGTCAGCGATCGACGTGATTTTGAGTACTTTACGAGAATTTCAGATGCACACTCCTGACGTCACACGCTCCAACGTGGTTGCATGGCAACGTCTTGAAACAAAACAACGCTGCGCTTTGTAATACACAGCCCGGCCTGGAGGCCATTTTAGAGTACAACAAACACGTTACCATAGCAACGGAGCTTACGGGAAGGAGATCTTTTTGAACAGGATTTCAGAACGTGTATACTTCAGCGATATACACGCTAAAGGAAATAAAACGAAAGGAAAAGAATACATTTGGTGACAGGAAGGTGTCATTTAAGGAGGAATATATAAAAAAAAAAAGAAGGTACTGTAAAATTTAATTTAATTTAATTTAATTTATTTATTCATCTCTTGGTAAAGAGGTATATGAATATAACTTAAAAAAAAAAAGAAGGAGAAATGGTTTTAAAATACATGTGGTGAATAATTCTATTTTTTTAGTTCAAGTTAATTGGAAGCATTGTAAGCATTGTAAACAAGATACAATTTATAGAAAATGGCAGCAAATCATCAAATTGTAATGCTTTAACAATTCCTTCCTTTATCTGGAAAACCAAAAGAGGCATGGAAGAGTTGGTTTCGCAGTTTTCAAAGCTACCTGGTTGCAATTGATGCAGATGACTTTTCAGCTAAAAGGAAGTTGGCAATTTTATATAGTCATTTGGGGAAGGCAGGTAGAGAAATTTTTGACAATCTTCCTCCTGGTATACCCCCACCTGGTACTGGAGATGGTTGGAATGTTTTTTCTGATGCAATCCAGAGACTTAATAAAAAATTTCAGGAGCAGCCAAACGTAATGCTTGAACGATATAATTTTATGAGAAGAAAACAGGAGCCAAATGAAACGGTGGAGGAGTTTATTTCGGCTCTCAGAATCTTAGCAGCAGAATGCAATTTTGGTGCATATCTTGATATAGTCATCAGGGATCAGTTTGTTTACAAATGTTATCATAAAAAAATTCAGGAAAGAATATTAAGCTGTCGTGATCCAACCTTATCAGAGGTGATAGACATGGCTAAAAGCATTGAACGATCCATAGTGTCTTCACAGTGTATTTCACAAGAAATGAACGTTAATACAAGTTCACAGAATGAATTGCAAGTCAATGCTATCGCTACTAAAAGCAAGTTTGTAAAACCTTTTGTAAAACCATTTCAAAGAAGATTTACATCTTCATGCTATAGATGTGGTTCAAGAACGCATCTTGGAAACAGTCCAATCTGTCAGGCACTGGGGAAGAAATGTTCAAATTGTCAAAAAATTGGACATTTTTACACAGTTTGTAGAGGCAAGAGATTTGTTCAAGTTAGTGCGGTCTCTTCGATGGAAGGATATCCAGAAGAAAATATTGCTTCTGTGGAAGCGGCTCTACAAAATTTGGAGGTTAACACCGTCAATGTGTCTTCACAACCTTTGGAGAAAAAGAGGATTCTGGCAATCGATACTGATGTCGAGTTATCAGAAAGTAGTCGTGCAAAAGAACCTACGTGTGAAGTGATGATTAATAAAATTTCCTTTAACATGATGGCAGACTCTGGCGCACCTGTAACCATTATTTCTGATATTTTATTTCATCATCATTGGCCATCTCATTCTATGAATTTACATCGTATGGATATTGTGCCGAAGGGTTATGGTGGTAAAGACATTGACATGTTGGGTTATTTTATGGGTAATGTAGAATGCTTAGGAAGGTGCATTTTTACGAAAATATATGTTGCAATTGAGGGAAAATGCATTGTGGGTTGGCAAGACCTTGCAAAAATGGGACTAAAGCTAGTTCCAGGTTCTGATTCACCGGTACAGGTTAATGATGTTTCTGTTTCATTAGTGTCAGAAGACTTAAATGATATATCAAATTGTATCATTTCAGAGTTTCCAGAAGTGTTCAAAGAGGTTGTTGGGAAAATTAAGAACTATGAACATTTAATTAGGCTTAAACCTGGTGCAATCCCTGTTATGCACAAATTAAGGACGATACCCCTGAACGTTAAGGATGATCTTAGAAAATTATTAGATAAAATGGTGTCTGAAGGCATAATTGAGTCAACCTCCTCTTCACAATGGGTCAGTCCCATAGTTATTGTTAAGAAGAAAGATTCTAGTATTCGTTTATGTGCTGATCTTCGTTCTCTAAATCAAAATATAATTATTGATTGCCATCCCCTCCCCAAAATCCAAGATTTACTCACTGGTATTTCAGGGTCAAAATTTTTTACTTTGCTTGATTTGCGTAGTGCTTATCACCAGATTCCTTTGTCACCAGTCTCATCTGAGCTCACTACATTTATAACTCCTTTCGGAGCATATAAATATTTAAGACTTCCTTTTGGATTGGCTTCTGCAGCCAGTGTCTTTCAGAAGTTCATGGATGATCTGCTGAAAGACATACCATTTGTTCAGGCATATCAGGACGATGTCCTCATTTTTTCAAAAAACAAGGGGGATCATATAAACACTCTCAGGGCAGTTTTGTCTCGTTTCAAGGAGGTTGGTGTGACCTTAGGGAAAGATAAATGCAAATTTTTTGCACAAGAGGTAGATTATTTAGGACACTCACTGTCAGAAAGTGGAATAAAGCCAAAATTTTCTCTTACTCAAGCTATTTCAAATGTTCCAATTCCAACTGATAAAGATTCTCTAAAGTCTTTTTTAGGTTTGACGGAGTATTATTCTCGATTTATTCAAGGTTACTCTCAAATTGTTCAGCCTTTGCGTGCTCTTCTCAAGAAAAATGAGAAATTTATTTGGACAAGTGAGATTGAACATGCGTTCAATCTGGTGAAGAAAGTCATAGTTGAAGCTCCTGTTTTGTCATCCTTTACCCCAGGATTAAAATGTACCATATCAGTTGACGCAAGTCAACATGGTTTGGGTGCAGTACTTTGCCAATGGGTAGGCTCAAAAGAACATACTGTTGGATTTGCATCGAGATCTCTCAGTGGTGCAGAAAGAAATTACAGCACCATTGAAAGAGAAGCGTTAGCTTGTTCCTGGGCTGTAGAGAAATTTAAAACGTATATCTGGGGCTCGCACTTCACTCTCTTGAGTGATCACAAACCTTTGTTGAACCTTTTGAATGGTAATGGCACTGGTAAGGCATCAGCCAGGTTAGTCAGAATTTTGTCAAGGTTGCATGAATTCAACTTTACCATAAAACACATTTCAGGAGGGCATAATTTGAGGGCAGATTGTCTTTCTAGATTATCTCTAAAAGAGAATTCATATGATGCAAACTGTGATGATGTGGAATGTGTGGTTTCGTCAATTGAGGATTTAGTTCTGTCTCCTTTCAGTATATCACAATCGGATTGGGTAAAAGCTAATTGTGATGATGCCACACTCTCTTCTGTAAAGAATATGATTATTTCAGGATGGCCAAAGGTACGTTCCCTTCCTGGTTTTTTAAAATCATTCGCACAAGTGTCAAATGATTTGTCTATTGTCAATGACGTAATTTTTCTGGGGGATCAATGTGTTCCTCCATCCATTTTTAGAGAAAAACTTGTTCAAGCAGCTCATGAAGGACATTTAGGGATAGGCGCCACTTCTAGGAAGCTAAAGGAACACTTTTGGTGGCCAGGTTTAGATGGGGACGTATCAAATTGGATTGATAAGTGTAATACATGTTTAGTTTCAGATAAACATTGGAAGACTAAGCAAATTCCTTTACATTGTGTTCCTTTACCTGAGGAGCCTTGGTCTAAACTTGCAATGGATTTTGCGGGTCCTTTTGTTGTTTTACCTCAACATAAACAATTTATTATCTCCCTCATTGACTATCACTCAAAATGGGTTGATTTCGATTTTTGTGAAAGTCCAAATTCACAAGCTGTCATTAAATTTTTGAATAGAGTTTTTAGAGCTGAGGGTTCTCCAAGAGAAGTGGTAACGGATAATGGGTCACATTTTTGCTCTTCTTTGATGCAAGAATATTTCAAGGTACATGATATTAAGCACCTAAGAGTTGCTTTGTACTCTCCTTCTTCCAATGGTCTTATTGAGAGAATGAATAGGGTTTTTAAGGAGGGAATTCAATCTGCTATTTCTTCCAATGTGGATGTTGAAGAATTTCTCAGGAAGAAGATTTGGTCGTATATTGTTACCCCTCATTCTACTACAGGCATTTCTCCTTTTCGATTACTGAAAAGGAGAAATCCAAATGGAAACATTTGTCCTTCTTGGATAAAAAGTCTTTCAAATAAAGACAATAGTTGTGTAGCTTGTGAGGATAAGCATTTTCTTAGAAGTAATGTCTTGAGGCAACAGGAGGTACAAAGGAGAAATTTTGATAGTGCTGTTAAACATATTGTACATACATTCCAAGTTGGTGATTGGGTTATGATCAAAAATCCATGTAGAGTCACTAAGGGCACTTCGAAATTTTCTTTACCAACTCAAATTTTAAAAGTTGCAAAGGGGTCAGTTTTTTTGGATAAAAAGGGGTGGTGGAATATAAGGGCTGTAGTTAAACTTTCTGCTGAACAAGCTGATAGGATTAGATTGTCTAAACATCTTGCTCGTTCACCTGTTTGTTCATACTTCCCCGTTGGTTCTCCATCAGACAATTTTCTTGTACAAACTTCACAAGTGGATCATTTTTGTACCTCTCAATCTACTTCTCAAGATTCAGTTTTACAGACCAATAATGAGCCTCATGGTTCTCCCACACCCACAACATCTACATCTTTCAGACCTATAAGGAACTGTTCATTTCCTGCAAAATTTAAGGATTTTTATTTGTCTTAGTTTCGTTACAACTCTTTGTTTGTTATTGAAGAAAGGGAGATGATGTAGAGTACGTAAGTTGTTATTGTTATTGTTTAAATGCTTTTGTACTTTCTTGGTTGTCACTATGAACGCTCCGTGTTCTGTGGCGTGCGCTGCTTGAAAGAAGGTTTTCTTTCAAGTGGAGCTCGTGTGTTACCTCTGTTGTGGCAGAGCATTCCAAAACGGATGAAAGTTACTCTTCGGTTGGATTGCTGCCACAACAGACGTGCTCCTGTGACTTCCTTATATTTATGAAGAATTTGAAGAATAAACATCTTCCAATCCAAGGACAACTTTTGTGGACAATACTTACTTCATGTTGGTTTTCCCCTGGATTCAGTTCTTCACATTTTGGCGACGATCTTTTAAACAGGAAGATTCACCAAAATTGCACGCTCTTCTCGGCTTAAAGGAAAGCCCAAGTTTATTGGCATCGTCTCGTAGTTTGGATTGTGCTTAACGACGTTCGAATAGCTTTTTAGGTCAGCGATCGACGTGATTTTGAGTACTTTACGAGAATTTCAGATGCACACTCCTGACGTCACACGCTCCAACGTGGTTGCATGGCAACGTCTTGAAACAAAACAACGCTGCGCTTTGTAATACACAGCCCGGCCTGGAGGCCATTTTAGAGTACAACAAACACGTTACCATAGCAACGGAGCTTACGGGAAGGAGATCTTTTTGAACAGGATTTCAGAACGTGTATACTTCAGCGATATACACGCTAAAGGAAATAAAACGAAAGGAAAAGAATACATTTGGTGACAGGAAGGTGTCATTTAAGGAGGAATATATAAAAAAAAAAAGAAGGTACTGTAAAATTTAATTTAATTTAATTTAATTTATTTATTCATCTCTTGGTAAAGAGGTATATGAATATAACTTAAAAAAAAAAAGAAGGAGAAATGGTTTTAAAATACATGTGGTGAATAATTCTATTTTTTTAGTTCAAGTTAATTCGAAGCATTGTAAGCATTGTAAACAAGATACAATTTATAGAAAATGGCAGCAAATCATCAAATTGTAATGCTTTAACAATTCCTTCCTTTATCTGGAAAACCAAAAGAGGCATGGAAGAGTTGGTTTCGCAGTTTTCAAAGCTACCTGGTTGCAATTGATGCAGATGACTTTTCAGCTAAAAGGAAGTTGGCAATTTTATATAGTCATTTGGGGAAGGCAGGTAGAGAAATTTTTGACAATCTTCCTCCTGGTATACCCCCACCTGGTACTGGAGATGGTTGGAATGTTTTTTCTGATGCAATCCAGAGACTTAATAAAAAATTTCAGGAGCAGCCAAACGTAATGCTTGAACGATATAATTTTATGAGAAGAAAACAGGAGCCAAATGAAACGGTGGAGGAGTTTATTTCGGCTCTCAGAATCTTAGCAGCAGAATGCAATTTTGGTGCATATCTTGATATAGTCATCAGGGATCAGTTTGTTTACAAATGTTATCATAAAAAAATTCAGGAAAGAATATTAAGCTGTCGTGATCCAACCTTATCAGAGGTGATAGACATGGCTAAAAGCATTGAACGATCCATAGTGTCTTCACAGTGTATTTCACAAGAAATGAACGTTAATACAAGTTCACAGAATGAATTGCAAGTCAATGCTATCGCTACTAAAAGCAAGTTTGTAAAACCTTTTGTAAAACCATTTCAAAGAAGATTTACATCTTCATGCTATAGATGTGGTTCAAGAACGCATCTTGGAAACAGTCCAATCTGTCAGGCACTGGGGAAGAAATGTTCAAATTGTCAAAAAATTGGACATTTTTACACAGTTTGTAGAGGCAAGAGATTTGTTCAAGTTAGTGCGGTCTCTTCGATGGAAGGATATCCAGAAGAAAATATTGCTTCTGTGGAAGCGGCTCTACAAAATTTGGAGGTTAACACCGTCAATGTGTCTTCACAACCTTTGGAGAAAAAGAGGATTCTGGCAATCGATACTGATGTCGAGTTATCAGAAAATAGTCGTGCAAAAGAACCTACGTGTGAAGTGATGATTAATAACATTTCCTTTAACATGATGGCAGACTCTGGCGCACCTGTAACCATTATTTCTGATATTTTATTTCATCATCATTGGCCATCTCATTCTATGAATTTACATCGTATGGATATTGTGCCGAAGGGTTATGGTGGTAAAGACATTGACATGTTGGGTTATTTTATGGGTAATGTAGAATGCTTAGGAAGGTGCATTTTTACGAAAATATATGTTGCAATTGACGGAAAATGCATTGTGGGTTGGCAAGACCTTGCAAAAATGGGACTAAAGCTAGTTCCAGGTTCTGATTCACCGGTACAGGTTAATGATGTTTCTGTTTCATTAGTGTCAGAAGACTTAAATGATATATCAAATTGTATCATTTCAGAGTTTCCAGAAGTGTTCAAAGAGGTTGTTGGGAAAATTAAGAACTATGAACATTTAATTAGGCTTAAACCTGGTGCAATCCCTGTTATGCACAAATTAAGGACGATACCCCTGAACGTTAAGGATGATCTTAGAAAATTATTAGATAAAATGGTGTCTGAAGGCATAATTGAGTCAACCTCCTCTTCACAATGGGTCAGTCCCATAGTTATTGTTAAGAAGAAAGATTCTAGTATTCGTTTATGTGCTGATCTTCGTTCTCTAAATCAAAATATAATTATTGATTGCCATCCCCTCCCCAAAATCCAAGATTTACTCACTGGTATTTCAGGGTCAAAATTTTTTACTTTGCTTGATTTGCGTAGTGCTTATCACCAGATTCCTTTGTCACCAGTCTCATCTGAGCTCACTACATTTATAACTCCTTTCGGAGCATATAAATATTTAAGACTTCCTTTTGGATTGGCTTCTGCAGCCAGTGTCTTTCAGAAGTTCATGGATGATCTGCTGAAAGACATACCATTTGTTCAGGCATATCAGGACGATGTCCTCATTTTTTCAAAAAACAAGGGGGATCATATAAACACTCTCAGGGCAGTTTTGTCTCGTTTCAAGGAGGTTGGTGTGACCTTAGGGAAAGATAAATGCAAATTTTTTGCACAAGAGGTAGATTATTTAGGACACTCACTGTCAGAAAGTGGAATAAAGCCAAAATTTTCTCTTACTCAAGCTATTTCAAATGTTCCAATTCCAACTGATAAAGATTCTCTAAAGTCTTTTTTAGGTTTGACGGAGTATTATTCTCGATTTATTCAAGGTTACTCTCAAATTGTTCAGCCTTTGCGTGCTCTTCTCAAGAAAAATGAGAAATTTATTTGGACAAGTGAGATTGAACATGCGTTCAATCTGGTGAAGAAAGTCATAGTTGAAGCTCCTGTTTTGTCATCCTTTACCCCAGGATTAAAATGTACCATATCAGTTGACGCAAGTCAACATGGTTTGGGTGCAGTACTTTGCCAATGGGTAGGCTCAAAAGAACATACTGTTGGATTTGCATCGAGATCTCTCAGTGGTGCAGAAAGAAATTACAGCACCATTGAAAGAGAAGCGTTAGCTTGTTCCTGGGCTGTAGAGAAATTTAAAACGTATATCTGGGGCTCGCACTTCACTCTCTTGAGTGATCACAAACCTTTGTTGAACCTTTTGAATGGTAATGGCACTGGTAAGGCATCAGCCAGGTTAGTCAGAATTTTGTCAAGGTTGCATGAATTCAACTTTACCATAAAACACATTTCAGGAGGGCATAATTTGAGGGCAGATTGTCTTTCTAGATTATCTCTAAAAGAGAATTCATATGATGCAAACTGTGATGATGTGGAATGTGTGGTTTCGTCAATTGAGGATTTAGTTCTGTCTCCTTTCAGTATATCACAATCGGATTGGGTAAAAGCTAATTGTGATGATGCCACACTCTCTTCTGTAAAGAATATGATTATTTCAGGATGGCCAAAGGTACGTTCCCTTCCTGGTTTTTTAAAATCATTCGCACAAGTGTCAAATGATTTGTCTATTGTCAATGACGTAATTTTTCTGGGGGATCAATGTGTTCCTCCATCCATTTTTAGAGAAAAACTTGTTCAAGCAGCTCATGAAGGACATTTAGGGATAGGCGCCACTTCTAGGAAGCTAAAGGAACACTTTTGGTGGCCAGGTTTAGATGGGGACGTATCAAATTGGATTGATAAGTGTAATACATGTTTAGTTTCAGATAAACATTGGAAGACTAAGCAAATTCCTTTACATTGTGTTCCTTTACCTGAGGAGCCTTGGTCTAAACTTGCAATGGATTTTGCGGGTCCTTTTGTTGTTTTACCTCAACATAAACAATTTATTATCTCCCTCATTGACTATCACTCAAAATGGGTTGATTTCGATTTTTGTGAAAGTCCAAATTCACAAGCTGTCATTAAATTTTTGAATAGAGTTTTTAGAGCTGAGGGTTCTCCAAGAGAAGTGGTAACGGATAATGGGTCACATTTTTGCTCTTCTTTGATGCAAGAATATTTCAAGGTACATGATATTAAGCACCTAAGAGTTGCTTTGTACTCTCCTTCTTCCAATGGTCTTATTGAGAGAATGAATAGGGTTTTTAAGGAGGGAATTCAATCTGCTATTTCTTCCAATGTGGATGTTGAAGAATTTCTCAGGAAGAAGATTTGGTCGTATATTGTTACCCCTCATTCTACTACAGGCATTTCTCCTTTTCGATTACTGAAAAGGAGAAATCCAAATGGAAACATTTGTCCTTCTTGGATAAAAAGTCTTTCAAATAAAGACAATAGTTGTGTAGCTTGTGAGGATAAGCATTTTCTTAGAAGTAATGTCTTGAGGCAACAGGAGGTACAAAGGAGAAATTTTGATAGTGCTGTTAAACATATTGTACATACATTCCAAGTTGGTGATTGGGTTATGATCAAAAATCCATGTAGAGTCACTAAGGGCACTTCGAAATTTTCTTTACCAACTCAAATTTTAAAAGTTGCAAAGGGGTCAGTTTTTTTGGATAAAAAGGGGTGGTGGAATATAAGGGCTGTAGTTAAACTTTCTGCTGAACAAGCTGATAGGATTAGATTGTCTAAACATCTTGCTCGTTCACCTGTTTGTTCATACTTCCCCGTTGGTTCTCCATCAGACAATTTTCTTGTACAAACTTCACAAGTGGATCATTTTTGTACCTCTCAATCTACTTCTCAAGATTCAGTTTTACAGACCAATAATGAGCCTCATGGTTCTCCCACACCCACAACATCTACATCTTTCAGACCTATAAGGAACTGTTCATTTCCTGCAAAATTTAAGGATTTTTATTTGTCTTAGTTTCGTTACAACTCTTTGTTTGTTATTGAAGAAAGGGAGATGATGTAGAGTACGTAAGTTGTTATTGTTATTGTTTAAATGCTTTTGTACTTTCTTGGTTGTCACTATGAACGCTCCGTGTTCTGTGGCGTGCGCTGCTTGAAAGAAGGTTTTCTTTCAAGTGGAGCTCGTGTGTTACCTCTGTTGTGGCAGAGCATTCCAAAACGGATGAAAGTTACTCTTCGGTTGGATTGCTGCCACAACAGACGTGCTCCTGTGACTTCCTTATATTTATGAAGAATTTGAAGAATAAACATCTTCCAATCCAAGGACAACTTTTGTGGACAATACTTACTTCATGTTGGTTTTCCCCTGGATTCAGTTCTTCACATTTTGGCGACGATCTTTTAAACAGGAAGATTCACCAAAATTGCACGCTCTTCTCGGCTTAAAGGAAAGCCCAAGTTTATTGGCATTGTCTCGTAGTTTGGATTGTGCTTAACGACGTTCGAATAGCTTTTTAGGTCAGCGATCGACGTGATTTTGAGTACTTTACGAGAATTTCAGATGCACACTCCTGACGTCACACGCTCCAACGTGGTTGCATGGCAACGTCTTGAAACAAAACAACGCTGCGCTTTGTAATACACAGCCCGGCCTGGAGGCCATTTTAGAGTACAACAAACACGTTACCATAGCAACGGAGCTTACGGGAAGGAGATCTTTTTGAACAGGATTTCAGAACGTGTATACTTCAGCGATATACACGCTAAAGGAAATAAAACGAAAGGAAAAGAATACATTTGGTGACAGGAAGGTGTCATTTAAGGAGGAATATATAAAAAAAAAAAGAAGGTACTGTAAAATTTAATTTAATTTAATTTAATTTATTTATTCATCTCTTGGTAAAGAGGTATATGAATATAACTTAAAAAAAAAAAGAAGGAGAAATGGTTTTAAAATACATGTGGTGAATAATTCTATTTTTTTAGTTCAAGTTAATTCGAAGCATTGTAAGCATTGTAAACAAGATACAATTTATAGAAAATGGCAGCAAATCATCAAATTGTAATGCTTTAACAATTCCTTCCTTTATCTGGAAAACCAAAAGAGGCATGGAAGAGTTGGTTTCGCAGTTTTCAAAGCTACCTGGTTGCAATTGATGCAGATGACTTTTCAGCTAAAAGGAAGTTGGCAATTTTATATAGTCATTTGGGGAAGGCAGGTAGAGAAATTTTTGACAATCTTCCTCCTGGTATACCCCCACCTGGTACTGGAGATGGTTGGAATGTTTTTTCTGATGCAATCCAGAGACTTAATAAAAAATTTCAGGAGCAGCCAAACGTAATGCTTGAACGATATAATTTTATGAGAAGAAAACAGGAGCCAAATGAAACGGTGGAGGAGTTTATTTCGGCTCTCAGAATCTTAGCAGCAGAATGCAATTTTGGTGCATATCTTGATATAGTCATCAGGGATCAGTTTGTTTACAAATGTTATCATAAAAAAATTCAGGAAAGAATATTAAGCTGTCGTGATCCAACCTTATCAGAGGTGATAGACATGGCTAAAAGCATTGAACGATCCATAGTGTCTTCACAGTGTATTTCACAAGAAATGAACGTTAATACAAGTTCACAGAATGAATTGCAAGTCAATGCTATCGCTACTAAAAGCAAGTTTGTAAAACCTTTTGTAAAACCATTTCAAAGAAGATTTACATCTTCATGCTATAGATGTGGTTCAAGAACGCATCTTGGAAACAGTCCAATCTGTCAGGCACTGGGGAAGAAATGTTCAAATTGTCAAAAAATTGGACATTTTTACACAGTTTGTAGAGGCAAGAGATTTGTTCAAGTTAGTGCGGTCTCTTCGATGGAAGGATATCCAGAAGAAAATATTGCTTCTGTGGAAGCGGCTCTACAAAATTTGGAGGTTAACACCGTCAATGTGTCTTCACAACCTTTGGAGAAAAAGAGGATTCTGGCAATCGATACTGATGTCGAGTTATCAGAAAATAGTCGTGCAAAAGAACCTACGTGTGAAGTGATGATTAATAACATTTCCTTTAACATGATGGCAGACTCTGGCGCACCTGTAACCATTATTTCTGATATTTTATTTCATCATCATTGGCCATCTCATTCTATGAATTTACATCGTATGGATATTGTGCCGAAGGGTTATGGTGGTAAAGACATTGACATGTTGGGTTATTTTATGGGTAATGTAGAATGCTTAGGAAGGTGCATTTTTACGAAAATATATGTTGCAATTGACGGAAAATGCATTGTGGGTTGGCAAGACCTTGCAAAAATGGGACTAAAGCTAGTTCCAGGTTCTGATTCACCGGTACAGGTTAATGATGTTTCTGTTTCATTAGTGTCAGAAGACTTAAATGATATATCAAATTGTATCATTTCAGAGTTTCCAGAAGTGTTCAAAGAGGTTGTTGGGAAAATTAAGAACTATGAACATTTAATTAGGCTTAAACCTGGTGCAATCCCTGTTATGCACAAATTAAGGACGATACCCCTGAACGTTAAGGATGATCTTAGAAAATTATTAGATAAAATGGTGTCTGAAGGCATAATTGAGTCAACCTCCTCTTCACAATGGGTCAGTCCCATAGTTATTGTTAAGAAGAAAGATTCTAGTATTCGTTTATGTGCTGATCTTCGTTCTCTAAATCAAAATATAATTATTGATTGCCATCCCCTCCCCAAAATCCAAGATTTACTCACTGGTATTTCAGGGTCAAAATTTTTTACTTTGCTTGATTTGCGTAGTGCTTATCACCAGATTCCTTTGTCACCAGTCTCATCTGAGCTCACTACATTTATAACTCCTTTCGGAGCATATAAATATTTAAGACTTCCTTTTGGATTGGCTTCTGCAGCCAGTGTCTTTCAGAAGTTCATGGATGATCTGCTGAAAGACATACCATTTGTTCAGGCATATCAGGACGATGTCCTCATTTTTTCAAAAAACAAGGGGGATCATATAAACACTCTCAGGGCAGTTTTGTCTCGTTTCAAGGAGGTTGGTGTGACCTTAGGGAAAGATAAATGCAAATTTTTTGCACAAGAGGTAGATTATTTAGGACACTCACTGTCAGAAAGTGGAATAAAGCCAAAATTTTCTCTTACTCAAGCTATTTCAAATGTTCCAATTCCAACTGATAAAGATTCTCTAAAGTCTTTTTTAGGTTTGACGGAGTATTATTCTCGATTTATTCAAGGTTACTCTCAAATTGTTCAGCCTTTGCGTGCTCTTCTCAAGAAAAATGAGAAATTTATTTGGACAAGTGAGATTGAACATGCGTTCAATCTGGTGAAGAAAGTCATAGTTGAAGCTCCTGTTTTGTCATCCTTTACCCCAGGATTAAAATGTACCATATCAGTTGACGCAAGTCAACATGGTTTGGGTGCAGTACTTTGCCAATGGGTAGGCTCAAAAGAACATACTGTTGGATTTGCATCGAGATCTCTCAGTGGTGCAGAAAGAAATTACAGCACCATTGAAAGAGAAGCGTTAGCTTGTTCCTGGGCTGTAGAGAAATTTAAAACGTATATCTGGGGCTCGCACTTCACTCTCTTGAGTGATCACAAACCTTTGTTGAACCTTTTGAATGGTAATGGCACTGGTAAGGCATCAACCAGGTTAGTCAGAATTTTGTCAAGGTTGCATGAATTCAACTTTACCATAAAACACATTTCAGGAGGGCATAATTTGAGGGCAGATTGTCTTTCTAGATTATCTCTAAAAGAGAATTCATATGATGCAAACTGTGATGATGTGGAATGTGTGGTTTCGTCAATTGAGGATTTAGTTCTGTCTCCTTTCAGTATATCACAATCGGATTGGGTAAAAGCTAATTGTGATGATGCCACACTCTCTTCTGTAAAGAATATGATTATTTCAGGATGGCCAAAGGTACGTTCCCTTCCTGGTTTTTTAAAATCATTCGCACAAGTGTCAAATGATTTGTCTATTGTCAATGACGTAATTTTTCTGGGGGATCAATGTGTTCCTCCATCCATTTTTAGAGAAAAACTTGTTCAAGCAGCTCATGAAGGACATTTAGGGATAGGCGCCACTTCTAGGAAGCTAAAGGAACACTTTTGGTGGCCAGGTTTAGATGGGGACGTATCAAATTGGATTGATAAGTGTAATACATGTTTAGTTTCAGATAAACATTGGAAGACTAAGCAAATTCCTTTACATTGTGTTCCTTTACCTGAGGAGCCTTGGTCTAAACTTGCAATGGATTTTGCGGGTCCTTTTGTTGTTTTACCTCAACATAAACAATTTATTATCTCCCTCATTGACTATCACTCAAAATGGGTTGATTTCGATTTTTGTGAAAGTCCAAATTCACAAGCTGTCATTAAATTTTTGAATAGAGTTTTTAGAGCTGAGGGTTCTCCAAGAGAAGTGGTAACGGAAAATGGGTCACATTTTTGCTCTTCTTTGATGCAAGAATATTTCAAGGTACATGATATTAAGCACCTAAGAGTTGCTTTGTACTCTCCTTCTTCCAATGGTCTTATTGAGAGAATGAATAGGGTTTTTAAGGAGGGAATTCAATCTGCTATTTCTTCCAATGTGGATGTTGAAGAATTTCTCAGGAAGAAGATTTGGTCGTATATTGTTACCCCTCATTCTACTACAGGCATTTCTCCTTTTCGATTACTGAAAAGGAGAAATCTAAATGGAAACATTTGTCCTTCTTGGATAAAAAGTCTTTCAAATAAAGACAATAGTTGTGTAGCTTGTGAGGATAAGCATTTTCTTAGAAGTAATGTCTTGAGGCAACAGGAGGTACAAAGGAGAAATTTTGATAGTGCTGTTAAACATATTGTACATACATTCCAAGTTGGTGATTGGGTTATGATCAAAAATCCATGTAGAGTCACTAAGGGCACTTCGAAATTTTCTTTACCAACTCAAATTTTAAAAGTTGCAAAGGGGTCAGTTTTTTTGGATAAAAAGGGGTGGTGGAATATAAGGGCTGTAGTTAAACTTTCTGCTGAACAAGCTGATAGGATTAGATTGTCTAAACATCTTGCTCGTTCACCTGTTTGTTCATACTTCCCCGTTGGTTCTCCATCAGACAATTTTCTTGTACAAACTTCACAAGTGGATCATTTTTGTACCTCTCAATCTACTTCTCAAGATTCAGTTTTACAGACCAATAATGAGCCTCATGGTTCTCCCACACCCACAACATCTACATCTTTCAGACCTATAAGGAACTGTTCATTTCCTGCAAAATTTAAGGATTTTTATTTGTCTTAGTTTCGTTACAACTCTTTGTTTGTTATTGAAGAAAGGGAGATGATGTAGAGTACGTAAGTTGTTATTGTTATTGTTTAAATGCTTTTGTACTTTCTTGGTTGTCACTATGAACGCTCCGTGTTCTGTGGCGTGCGCTGCTTGAAAGAAGGTTTTCTTTCAAGTGGAGCTCGTGTGTTACCTCTGTTGTGGCAGAGCATTCCAAAACGGATGAAATTTACTCTTCGGTTGGATTGCTGCCACAACAGACGTGCTCCTGTGACTTCCTTATATTTATGAAGAATTTGAAGAATAAACATCTTCCAATCCAAGGACAACTTTTGTGGACAATACTTACTTCATGTTGGTTTTCCCCTGGATTCAGTTCTTCACAAGGCCTCGTAATGGATAGTGTTTTTCCTCTTCTTTATGGCCAGTTTATATTGAGCCCTACGTTCCGCTATCATACTCCTGTCCTTCGGCACCTTTTTGAGTGCCCGTTTTAATTCTTTTTGGGCTCTGGAGCATGCTTTATCAAACCATTTAGGTGTAAGGTTGAGCATTGGAGGCGATTTAATCCTCAATAACCTGTCGATGTCCCTTGCCATACTTTCAAATGCGCTTATCAATTCTTTACCTTTAATTTCTTGACTTAGGCACAACCATATCCCGCTTTCTGGGTCTGCAATAAGTTTTTTATAAAATGCTTCCCCATCAATATTGGACCAACGTATTCGCCTGCCCTGGTCAATTGCTTCCAAATTTCCCCTTGTCATCCTGGGCATTGACTGCTCAGGTGGATCCGCATCCAACAATGACAACACCAGGGGGTTGTGATCACTAAAAATACTAATCTCTATATTAAAATCTATGATCCTACTTTTAAACCCATGTGAAACAAAAATAAAATCAATGATGGTATCCCTTCCCCTGCCTTTAAAAGATGGATTAATAATGTTAGGGATCCTGGGCTTGATTAAATCCATTGTAGGGGCTAGATCATATATGCCCAGAATCTTGCTCAATTCACTGCCTTCCAGTGTGTGTTCAAGGTGCCAATCCGTAATGGATGGACAAGAGTTCCATATTCCCCCGCCCCATTTCAAGTATGGACATGGGTGACAGTTAAAATCGCCCACCAGAATCACACCAGTCTATCCTTCAGTTCAGCCAGCCTCTGCAATGATTGGCCCGCATTGTAAAAATTTATCAGTACAAATTTTAACCCCTTTTTACCGTAGCTAAGACCCTGAATGTTGTCCGAGTTCCAGCCCATAACCTCCCAAGTCCCTTGTAATGCCAGAGACACGTACGTTATTAGTCCCCCTTTAGCTCTTCCCATCAAGGATTTTTGGGCGGGCACAAAAAACATTTTGTACCCTTCTAAATGCGGGGCACTACTAACCGACTCCCATGTTTCTTGTAGGCAAATAATGTGGAACTTTTTGCTGAAATCCAACCATTCCTTGTTTCTTAATTTGGTCGAGATTCCAGCAATGTTCCACGATACCACCCTGAGTTCGTCGACCCCGAGGGTGGGCTCATTCCTCACTGAGGTACGCTGTTTTTGAGACACCAATCCTACTAAACTACTCAGTTCTGAAGCTGGACTATTGTCTATGTAGATAGTTGCAACCTCATTTTGGGGGATTTCAAGTGAGAGAATATTTCCTGTAATGCCAACATTCTCCCTTAGCGTGACATTAGCTAGAGGGGATACATTTTCCGTGTTTACAACGGGGGTCAGTCAATCTAGTTCGTCCATCACTGCCGCATCAGACAGTGGGATTAACCTATTTGAGACTGACCCCAGTCTGTACGACCTTGTTATAGGGATTTCCCCTCTTCTACGTGGCACTTGGCGTAACTCTTTTGCATGGTCCCTATAGAAAAAGTTCAAGGGGAGCATTTTTATGGTCGTCCCGCTGTCAAAAGCCACATAACTGTAATCAAGCAATTCTTTTACCAGCTCTGGGTGTCTAAAATTAACAATAACACAGTCTCCTGCAAACTTCTTCTCCGAGGGACCCATCCAAGCTACCCTCCTTGCCATGAGAGTATGAATACTCTGATGCTTGGATTCCTTCACGTTATTGTGCAGCCAATGATTGACCTTATTTATCAAGGAACTTGTGGTCTCTTCTATTTCCCCATTGTGGGCTGGAACCCCTGCTAAGACTATTGTGTAAGGGCAAGATGCTGGGGGCAAATCCAGCGTCTGCAAACCCGGCGAACTCTGCACCTGGACATTCGGGAGGCTGTGGGCTGCTGTCGGCCCTTTTGTGCTAATCTCTTGTTGTGGACTCACGAGCGCCAAACTAGGAGGTATGTCTTTATCATTGCTCACAGTTGGAACAACCCTCTGCTTCGTCCCTGCCCGTCCCGGGCAAGGTGCGATCCCTAACCCGTCGTGGTTCATGGTTTGTTGGGGCACTGAGTGATCGCCCTTTTCCGCTTCTAACAACCTACTGACTTTCTCCTCGATTTTCTTTATGTCTTCCACCAAGGGAGCCAAATGTTTAAGAAAAAGAGCTTCCAATTTGGACTCGAGTATTTTCAATAACTCCTGCGACCAAACCGTTCTGTTAACGGGGGAACCGGAATCGCACTGTTTGCAGGGTGACCTATTACTTTCATCCTCTACTATTATAGGGTCTTTTCTGAAGCCTCCTTTTTTTGCTTTTATGTCTTTTTTTTTTTTTATATTTGTCCCCTTACTTTGTGGCATAGTTGTGGACTTTGAACTCTCAGTGGTGACAATTTCTAGAGAGGGGTCTGGCACTAATAACACTTTTTTTGAGCGGGTAACTACTTCCCTTTCCCTCTCTAATAGAGCATTGGGATCCCTCTCGCCCCCGGGTGTGATGCCTTCCTGCTCGTGGACTCCCTCATGGACTCCCCCAGTCCCACTAACCAATGTATCTGCCGCAGACCCCTCCGATGTCGATAACTCTTGATCCCCACCTACTCGCCTGTTTGTGTGGACTTGTACTTTTGTGGAGCCCTGATTTTTGCTCTACGCGGGAAGTCCCTGACCTGCCGGTCTGCTTACCCCAGGCGTAACACATTCAGCTATTGTCCCCAACGAGGAACGTTTATGTGCCAATAGAGAATCAAGGGACAACCTACGCTCCGTTAACTGTATCTCGTGCGTCAACAGGGATTCGGCTCGCGTAATAAATGCATCCAATGTGCCCTTAACTCCCGCCCCTGGTCTAATTGGTTTTTTTTTGGTTTTCCCCATATCACCACTGGGGCTATGGACGTATGGTATCGTATGTATGGTTCCTCGAGATACGTGTTCTCAGAATATCGCCTGGAACTAACCCGGATGTAAGGATCCACAATATATTAGCTGACACGCTACGATGAGTGTTGCCCAACACTGGTGACACACAGGTAATAACAAGAGTAACGTGTAACACATCAATTTGTTATGCCCCCCACTCTGGTGTTTGACTATAGGCCAACGATGTTTAACCTTCACTCCCCTGACTTATCTTGAGGATCTCAGAAGTCCTTTTATGGCTGTAGACAGATGACCAAGTTGCCTCGCGAACCGAATGGAATGGCCCAGCCCGGCCTCTATCGGCCTCGGACGGCCACAGACGGTCCAGCCCTTGTCCCGGGCTTCTCCCGGCGCCGACCCGCGTGCGGTCCCGTGACGCGGGGGTCAGGGTCCGTTAAGTAGCACCTCCGGGCGTGCTGGCGGCGTGTTTCAGGCCCCAGGGGATCGTGAGGGATGTAGTTCTAGCGTGCGCTCCCCCCACACAGCGGCCACCACAGCAAGCGACGGCAGGAGGGAGACGCTACGGGCTCAAAGGACCTGGCTGCGCTCGATTTCCCAGCCTTCCACCGGACCTCAGGTTTGTCCCCCCGTCTGTAATTGTTGAACACCTGAAAGGAGGCACAGCCAGCACCCCCCACGACGAAGTCTTGCTCCGGAAGTAATCTGAGCAGAACTTCAAGGGCGGCAAATTTAGGAATCTTCTGTTCCACAACCTGCCAAGCCGAGCGTTAAGAAGGGGCAGCTTGAGGGGTCCTGGGGCACGAGGTGCACCTCGGTGGCCTGCAGTTCCCGATCCCTCCGGGCGCGTCCCAGACGGCTGCAACAGCAAGGGCTTCACCTGGGAAATGAGGTCTGCCCGCCCTCGTCCTATGCTGGGACCGGATGTGTGCTCCAAGGACACCGGGCAGGGAAAACACCAGTCATCCTCAGAGCTGCTGCGGCCCTCAGCTGGGTAGGATGGTGCTGACGACTCCTCTGTGTGGCTCCACCCACCCTCCGTGTCACTGGGTCCACTCAACTCCTCTCCTTCTGTCCCTGTAAGGCTCTGTGGCTCCTCCTGGTCCGAGGAGCTGTCCCCTCCTGTGGCCGTGGATATATATGGATAGGAATAGGAAGTAAGAGAACAACATCAGTCACCTGCACTGACTGCACACACCACAGTGAGTACATCACATCACAGGACAAGCTCTGGCATCATCAGCTGAACACAGCTCAAAGTGCCAACACTGTTTAGAATAAGACAATTGTCATTCTCAACATCAACCATGGCACACATATCCCTCCTTGACTTTCACACATATGTCTGTTGCATGTTGGATGCTAACACCCCAATGTGCCAACATGCACCACCCACACATTATTTGTACATGCAAGTGAACATGTAGGAGTATGTCACTATACACACAGCACATCTTTTGCTACTGACTCAGTACAGGTGTCCGGATGAAGCGATGGGCAGTGACTCATTTCACATGCTTGTGATGCATGTCAGCAACACACACTATGATGTTCTCATGTCCTGATTGGCAATGCCACAATGGGGTGCATGGTGCACACTTGAACACAATGCAGGGTCACTTGTAGTAATATACTTGTGTGCATATTTTGTACTGAGCATTAGAACTGTATTTCTAGAATGTATTACATCATTTAGAGTGTTGGTGATAGAACCTTAGAATGACAGAGGAGAGTTGAAGTCTTCGTGGAGGTAGCAGCACCCTTTTATCTCCGTGCTTACTTTAAATAAAAGAAGACTTAAAAGATAACTAAATTCGTGTGGATTATTGCTACAATTTTGGCGGCGATCCTGGGATCTTTCTACGCAGCAGTTCAACAAGTGCCTACGACGTTTCTTCGAAGATTGGGTAATCGAAACGGAGTTTCTTCAAAAGAACGCCGATATTGAATCTAAAGTAAGGATTAAATGTCTAGACTATGTCTGAAGTCATTTTCTTCCAAGATGACATTTTAGTCATGGGAAAAAGCAGATCACATCATGATTCTATTCTCAGGGCAGTCCTTAAAATCTTAGAGAGCAATGGATTAGCAGCCGAGTTAAACAAATGTAGATTCGCAGAGAAGTCTGTTACATAGTTAAATGCTATGGCACTGGGATGCCCTGAAGGTCAATCAACACTGTCTTCTGTCACAGGGACAGGGCATCCAGTCAACAACAATATGCACTGACTCACAATCCTAGCTCAGGGGTAAAGCTAACTCTGCAGATGACCGGCGCACTTGCCCATCCCAATGCAAACAACATATCCAGGACCCAGAAGACCTCACATCATGCAAATCAGACATGAGTCTCTGCAAACACAAATCCCTGTACATTAACACATCACAGTCTGCCATGCATGTAACCCAGCTGCATGAAGGACACAGTTGCATACTCCAATGTGCGCTGTCAGATGATCACACACCTATATGTCACACAGGTCTTGTCTCTCACAGTCACATCTCAGATGTCCTGCTGACCCTCTGAATCATGGACACCCCAGTTGTACGTAACAACAAGCCACACCCTAATGACACAGAGGCAGACACCTGAGGGCACATGTCACTAAGCACAACCTGCAATTTCATACAAAGGAGTGGGATTACAGAGTGTTTCTAAATGCCCTTGAGGAGGCATGACTGGCCAGGTCTACGTGAAACAGTGTTAGGCCCTGGACAGTAGTCAGGTGGCTAAGCAAGTGTGACATACTTGATATACATACTCCTGAGGCCCAAAAATTGGAGTCCCCTGCTGCATGGGTTTGTTTGGAATACCCCAGCCACATGTTGCGAGTCAGACCAGCTATTGGAACACGTCTCAAGGGCACACACAGATCACATGTCAGATCTCAGGCATTGTGTAAAAAATCGACCCACCCATGAAACACACAACAGAGTCACGGGAACAGATGCTGACCGGTAGCTAAAGCACAGCTGACTGCAGGGACACAGTGCCCCAGTGACACAAGCAACAGACTGTAGGGGCCACACCTGTGGAACAGATGAGGAGGGTGCATCACACAATTGAGGGACATGAGTATTGGACTACAAGACCTACGTAATGTGGAAGTGTGACCAGGCCAAAAGACTGCTATTAGCATGTCAGACATAGTACACAGATCAGGCATAGACTTACCCCCTTCCTGCTGCTGTCTGGCCTTCAGCTGCCTATCCAGGTCCGGGAAGACCACCGCCAGGATCCGGAGCATGTGGGGAGTCAGGGTCCGGTGTCCGCCCTTCCTGCGTGGAGGTGACAGCTTCAGCTGGACTCTAGCTATCCTCCGGGTCCAGCCCTGAAGGTTCTGCCACCTCTTCTGGCAGTTGCGGATCCGTCGCTTGTAGACCCCAACCGAACGAACAGCCCGGGCGATGGTCAGCCAGATTCCTGCTTCTGGTGGGCATCAACCTGTGAGGATGACAAAGTCAAAAAAGTACATTAACACACATGCCCCAGATTTGTGCAGCACACATTTGGATATACATGTCATCATCACAAAGGGAAATGAATTAAACAGGTAGTGCAACCATGGGGAAGGAAAAATCACATGCATGTCTGACATGTTAACAATGCCTGGATAGTTTAAGCTTGCACTAATGCACTTTAGCATCAGGAAACCTATTCATTACATGTACCTACGCACTTTGGGGGATGAAAGGAGTCAGGGAGAATGCTTGCCACTGGTGTACACACTGCTAGTACTGCTAGTCAGACAACATGCATAATTAGGAAGGCAGTGGACTGCACACTCACCTGCTCCCATGGTTTCCCATAGAGCTTGCTGTACTCTGGAAGGAGTCCTTCCAGCAGGGCCTGGTTCTCCTCCTCAGTGAAGGCTGGGGCCCTCTCCAGAGTACGTGCCATAGCAGGAGCCAGAAGATGCAGAGACAGCAGCAGTGGTAGCAGGGATGTGGTCCAGTAGCATGTAGTGCAGGCAAGTGAGCTCCCTGGGGGCCAGCCAGCTTTATATCTGTGCTGCAGAGGCAGACTCTGTGCCCTGTGTCCCAAGTGATAGGTCCAACACGGTTGCATTCTATGAATCTGGCCAATCCATTTAAATGTACGACTCGTACACGCCTTCCGCATCGTTCAAATCTTCACCTTCAAACACTTGAAATTGCAACATTGTTGTAGGCATCCAACTGAATTTCCAGTGCACAACTCTTACAAGTATTGAATCTGCATCCGTCTCCATGACAGTCCGGAGCCAATGGGTTCGCCCGGCTCGTTCAACTGACTGTACAACGCGTATTTTGAAAATACACATGCACCCGTCTCCATACTATTCAATGGCCAAGGCGTACGCCTGTCTCGGACCATGCCTGTCCGACGCACATGCATGATAGTCACCCGCGTCGGACCTTATTGCACTCAATGACAAAGCGTACGCACGGCTCGGTCATGATCCGTGCAATGCGTACGCATTGTCACCCGCGTCGGACCTCATTGCATTCAATGACAAAGCGTACGCACGGCTCCGTCATGAACCGTGCAATGCGTACGCATTGTCACCCACATCAGACACATTGGTGTGACTTTTTTACGGCTGCAACACACATTTACTGGCCAGAGACACCTGTGCACACCTACCACACTACAGCATTGGCCACACAGTGTCCCATGGCATGTAAGGCTGCATTCCCTGGGTGTTTGGGGTGGGGGGCATATATGGTTTGTTGGGTGGCACTTTGTGCAGCCACTCCCAGGCTGTGCACGTGTACATGGGGGCAGAATCCTTTGTGTGTTGTGCACATTACCACTGTGATGTGCAATTGTACATTAATGGGCATGAGTCACGGACACAGTTTCAGGTTGGATATGTTTAGGACATGTCACATACACCCTGAGTCCTGGGGGTGATGGCATGTACGTCACAGTGAGACCTGTAGCCACAATACTGATGTACACCCACAGTCTGTGTGCATGTTGTGTCTCAGATGTGTCTGATCAAATGTGCCCAATGGGTGACAGTCTCCACATCCATGTGGTATATGCATCAACCTTGATGGGGTGTGTGTCTAAGAGACGTACATGTAGGGCCGGCAAGAACAACAATGGCCACTACCTGTGGGACTTACGCTAGCCTTGTGGTGTGTACGTGCTACGCCATGTCCATTGCTGTGTCGATGTGGCAATACAGGGACCCTGGGTTTCTGCATGGCAAAGATCTGTGATGCCTGGGAGACATCAGGCCTCACTTGTCACTGTGGTGTGTGTTTGGAACATTGCAGCAGTACATAGGTTGGGTGACACAGCCAGATGATTGGCCATTGCACTACGTGGGACTCATGTGGACATGTGGAACTGAGATGTGAGGTGGTGGTCATGTAGGTGACATATGTGTCCACGCCCAAAAGCACATGCCTCAGTACATTGTGTAATGTCATGATATGGCATGTGATATTGATCCTGGTCATGGCCACATGGGTGGATGAACTGACAATCTTCCTTTGTGCATCTCTGTACTGCAGGGCACCAGCTGTCCATAGACCATTCCCAGACCTTGCAACCATGCAGGAACGCGACTGCATCAGACGGTGACGCTTCACCAGGCCACTGATTGAGGAGTTGGTGGAGCAGTTGGCACCACATCTGCTACCTGGCCGGACATACCCTACAGCACTGGCCCCAGAGGTGAAGGTGATGGCAGCCCTGCACTTCTTTGCTACTGGTACCTTCCAGTACACTGTGGCTACTGCTGGTGGTATGTCGCAAACGATGTTTAGTCGGGTGCTACACGATGTCCTGGAGGGGATGTTGCATTTCCTAGACCTGTATATCAAGTTCCCGAGCCCAGCTGAAGTCCCTGAAATAAAGGATGCCTTTTATCCACTGGGTAGGATGCCGAACGTCATTGGATCTATTGATGGGACACATGTGGCCCTGATACCACCACAGGCACATGAGCAGGCATACCGTACCAGGAAGCACTACCACTCCATCAATGCTCTGGTGGTATGTCTTCCTGACATGCCGATCACACATGTGTGTGCACGGTTCCGTGATTCTGCGCACGATGCCTACATTATGAGGAGTAGTCGCATAGCAACGCTGATGTCACAGATGCCAGCTCAGCATGCCTGGCTTGTCAGTGTGTACTGACTGTTTTTTATTGTGTGTGTTTGTCAATGTTGTATCCCGCACTCCTACTCAGCTACTTGTTCATTTTTGTGTGTGTAGGTGACTCCGGATATCCCAACATGCCGTGGTTGCTGACACCCCTCAGGAACCCTGTGACACCAGCCGAGCTGCGCTACAATGAGGCACATGGTCGGAGCAGGAGGGTGATTGAGCGGACATTCAGCCTTCTGAAAAGCCGCTTTCGCTGCCTGGACAAGACCGGAGGGGCCCTCCCATATGAGCCTGCAAAGGTGTGCAAAATAATCCTTGTATGCTGCATGCTACACAACATGGAAGTGCGGAAGGAGATGCCTCTCATCCAGGATGATGATGACGATGACCAACCTCCGGCACCTGTGGAGGATCCCGGCCTGGGCCAAGATGCCAGTGATGATGAGGATGAGGGTGACGTCCACTCACAGCTCATCAACAACTTCTTCACCTGAATCTGAGTTCCAAGGGTTGTTATGTGAATGTATGGAAGTAGCCTGGAATGTGTTGTGGCAGCTCTGTTGCTGTCCGAGTGTGTCTGTGTGCCACTTGACTGGATGCGTGCAGTGATGTGTCCATTCAGGTGGTGTGTACTCCACAATAGGGTAGTACTGCTAACTAGTTTTTGTGTAGGTGTCTTGCAACATGTTTAGTGCATGTGTATTGCAGTTCTCTCCTGTTCTTCTGTGCTTTTGACTGTGTCTTGTGTCTGTCCTTCCCAGGGTACTTTGCCTGTTGTTTGGTCAACACTGACCCCCAATACCCAGAAGCCAACACCAGTGTGGAAGTTGACCATTCCCATCAACTGATGTACCACACATCCCTGGACTTCCATTCTCCAACACATTGTGAGTGTGTGTTCACTGTTACGTAGAATGACCGTGCAACCATTGTGGAATAAACGTGTTGCTGCTGTGTAATGAACCTGTGCTATGCTTTCTTATGTGCGTTGTCTGTCTTCCCACATCTCAGTGACATCTGTTTACCTCACCTTTGGACTTGTTACCACTGACTGGTATTGGTGTTGTGTCTGTGCATGCCAATGTGTTTCAGGTCAACATCATTGTGTGTGATGAGTAACATGGCCATGTTGAGTATGTGTTGTGTTGCCATAGGGGTGTGTCTCCCTCACATGTGTCACATCACCATGACTCAACTTACGTTGGTCACATTGTTGCAGTATTTGGCATGCACTGTGTTGTGTAGCAGATCGACATCTCCCTGAACATGACAAGTTGGAATCACAACAGAGGCAAGTATGGTGTACTGGTGAGTTTATTTTCAAACATGTGTGAGGGAAGTGCACAGGATGGTGGGTGCTGTACATTGGTTTGGGACTCCAAAGTTCACATTAGAGTTGGAAGTGCTGGTAGATGAAATGTCCAGAGTAAAGTCCACAGTCATCTGCTACATTGGCCTAACATGAACCCTCCATGTCATGTGGGCGAGCTGTGTGCGATTGGACAAGGTGAACGGGTTGTGCACAAAGGACATTGTCCAGAACAGGTTTAGAGGCCCTGGGGGATGTGCTGGGTCATCTGCCTCTCACATGTCCTTCTTCAGATGACCCCTCTTCTTCCGGGGGGGATCCTCATGTGCAGGCCTCTGCGGTACAGGGGACTCTCCGCCAGAGTCCTCCTCCCTCCCTGTGGCACTGGCAGATGGTGTTGCGATAGATGTTGTGGCCACACAGGGAGGTGTGGACAGGTTGGTGTTGATCTGGTGGAGGCATTGGAGTATGTCCCGATGCACCGCAGTAATGTCATCCCACTTGGCCTCCATGCGGGCATGGTGGGTGACCTGCTCGTGTTGCATGTCCTTGAGGATCCCCACTACCTGACCAAATCCTCCGGTGCTATCCTGGTACGCATCAAAGATGCGTGCCAGGTGGGGGTCATCATGCAGTCCAGACCCCTCTGCAAGGCGCGCCCTGTGCCTTCCACCCCTCCCAGCACCCCTATCCACACAGGCAGGACCAGCAGCATGCCGCACAGGTGACACTGGGACCCCTTGGGTGGTGTTGCTGGTGGTGTTTGCTGTAGCTTCCTGGGGGTCCTGTGACCCTGTGCTGTGGGTGTTAATTGGCCTTGGTCTGTCCATGTTGGTGGGGGTGCCCTGTCGGTGTCCAGATGCTGGAGGCATGGGTAAAGGGGGTGCAGATGTTGATGCTGATGGTGCTGCATGATGGCTCACATCGGAGGGGCCAGGTGGGTCGTCGTCATCCGAAGAGGACAGAGAGAGAGTCAGACCAGAGAGCTCAGTGTCCGCCAGAGTCTGGGACTGGGTATCCTCATCATTTGGTGCTGGGTGCCCAGCACCACCTGTGTTTGGAAGAGACACACAATGTGAGTTATGTTTCTACATGCATCGATGGGTCACAAACATGACATGTTCTACTTTTCGAACAGATGCCTGCCTGTACACTGCTTTTTCCCAGCTTGTTGCGGACAGAGTTTGATATTGTTGTTGGCCATTTCCCAGCATGGCCTTGTGCTCCCCATGACAGAGCCCAGTGTCCGACTTCATGGCTGTCCCTTCCCACTCCCTGTGAGGCGAGTATGGTTCATTTTGATCTTGCTGGGCCATGTGGGTGGGTGTAGATTGTCTGTGACTGTGACTCCCATCATACTCTTGGCTACACCCCCTTCCCAGCATGCCCATACTTCCTCCCTCTTGACTCTGCTTCACTGTGAGGGCGTGTGACAGCAATGGCAAGATGGCTGACTGTGTAGTCCTGGTGTTTGTTGTTGGCCATTTCCCAGCATGGCCTTGTGCTCCCCATGACAGAGCCCAGTGTCAGACATCTTGGCTGTCCCTTCCCACTCCCTGTGAGGCGAGTATGTTTCATTTTGATCTTGCTGGGCCATGTGGTTGGGTGTAGATTGTCTGTGACTGTGACTCCCATCATACTCTTGGCTACACCCCCTTCCCAGCATGCCCATACTTCCTCCCTCTTGACTCTGCTTCCCTGTGAGGGGATGTGACAGCCATGGCAAGATGGCTGACTGTGAAATCATGGTGTTTGTTTGGCTACAAGTCCAAAGTGTGCCCCTGTGCTTCACACAGCAGCACCCAGTGCGGGGTATCTTTTGCTGATATTTCAATGAGGTGTGTGGCAATGCATTCTACCAGGTGAGTTGTGTGGAGTTTGTGTTGCGGGGGGTGTCTCCACATGCTGGTAAGTATGGTCAGGGCTGTCAGTCCTCCTTCCCATCATGAAACGTGCTTCCATTGTTGGGCGTGCAAGTTGTCTTTCAGGATGTCAGTCAGTGGTGTCCTGCTTCTGATTTGCACACAACCTCGAGCAGGGCCGTGTGCTCCCCACAGCAGGACCCAGTATCAGCCATCTTGTCAGTCATTTTCCACTCCCTGGGATGTGGGCATGTTTCAGAGAAGTCTTGATGGGCCAATCAGGAGTGGGAGCATTATCTGTGACTACAGGCCCCATCATCCTTTTGGATACACTCACTTCACCTGCATCCCCACTATTCCTTCCTGACAGTCTGCTGCACTGTGAGGTGGTGTGTTTGTGGTGGAAAACTGTCTGGCAGGGTCTATTTGGCTTTGTGCCACTGGCTTGCTCTATTTGTTTGTAGGTTGGTGCATGTCATGACACAGTTCCCAGTCACTATGAGATGGCAGATATTGTGTTTGTCTGACTGGCATACACATCTTGGGATGGTTATCTATTGGTCAGTGTAGCTTTGCACGCAGTGCATTGTTTCACTGTCCCCTTGCCACACAATCTTGGGTATGTTGTTTGTGTACTCACCAGGCTCTGGGATGTCTGTTAGACCATGAACGCTCTCTGGTGGTAGGATGTCCCGCACCTTCTCCTCCCAGGTCCTGAAGTAGAATGGTTTGGCAGGAGGGCCACCACCGGTGCACTGACTCAGGGCGTGATCTTTTTCGAGGAGTTTCTTGACCCTTCTGCGCACTTCATACCACCTGTTCTGGATATCGTCCTTTGTGCGCCTTGCTGGTGCTTGTGTGTTCACCTTGTCCACAATCCTCGCCCACATCTTGGTTTTCTGTGAGATAGAGGTCCTTTGGACCAATGTACCAAACACATGTGGCTCTACTCTGATGATCTCGTCTACCAGCACTTCTAACTCACTATCTGTGAACTTTGGATTCTTCTTTGGAGGCATGGTGATGGGTGGTGGTGGTGAGGGATGTGTGTGTGAGGGTGCAAGTAACGGTGGTTTGGTGTTGGTTTTGCTGGGTGTATGTGTGTATGTGCTTTTGTATGAGGTGCTGATGGTGTGTGGGTTGTGTGATGTGTGAGTTGTGAGTGTGGCTGTGGTTGCTGTGTAATGGTGTTTGCTGCTGGCTGTGTCTCCTGTTTGCAAGGGATGATGGTAGTGATTGTAGTCCTTTATATAGTTGGAGTTGTGGGTGTGTCTTTGTCCCATTTTTTTTTTATTTGATATTTATTGGCTTTGTCATTGCTTGTTTGGTCTTTTTTTTGTCTTTTTTCCTTTGGGTTTTGTAGGCATGAAGGAGACGTTCATGTGACGGAAACGGGCACTGCTGTTGTCTCGTGCGGGCTTCTCTGCCTCGTTCACGCTACCTATCTTCTGTTTTTGGTACGCGTCGGTCGTGGCGGTCTCTATTGCTTGTGTGTCCGGTTGTCTGTGCGTGTCGGTCGTGCGGCTTGGTCTCCGTGCGAGTCGGTCTGGGCTTACACGCATTGCATCGTACTGCGTGGATCGGACATCGCGGGTACGGGTCGGTCGGGTTCATTCTGGGTTCGAGTCTGTCGGTGAAAATCGCGTCGGTTTTCCATCTGGATCACTATTTTCCCTATGGCTCGGTCGTACGGCTTGTATTCTGTACGTGTCAGTTGTAATTCACTCGCGTTGCATCGTACTGCACGGGTCGTACGGAGCTGGTCCGTGTTGGTCGGTATTCTGTCCGGGTCCGTGTCAGTCAGTTCGTTTTGCGGCCGGAATCGGCCCCAAAGTGGGAAATGTTTTACAATTTGTCTAAGCACAGTGTTTTGTGCTAGAAAGCTACAATTCCAGTACAACACTTATGCTAGAAAGCAGCCTTCCAGTACAAAACATGTGTTAGACTCGCACACATGTTGCACTATGGTACAAAGGTGTGTTCGTGTGCAAGGCAGACAGAGAGGGTTCCAACTCTTCTTGTTCTCGAGGGGCAGTTGCACCTGTATATGGCACTTTAAATGGGATGAAACAGGTATGGTGGGGGGTAAAGTCAGCATGGTCTATGTAACTAATAGGTGTGGCCAAATAGTGGGGACTACATTTCTGCACCATGCAAGTCAATAAACAAACTGGTCTTTCATAAAAGCAAGAACTGAAAACTGCAAGCAACAATGTATCTAAGTTTATACAGCAACATTTTTTCTGTGCTGTTAAAAATAGTAGGTCTGAAAAAGATATTTGTTTAGGAAAAATACTGGTATTTTTATGTCATAATAACTTTATTTTGATCAAAAGGATCATAAAAGTTGAACAAACATAAAGAGCACAAATACCTTCTCACAAATAACTGGTCTGGGCTGCCAGGCTGCTCAGACAGTTCCTGGGAGTCAGCTGAGTTGGAGAAATAGAAATGTGCATGTTTGTTTGCCCGGCCTAAGACGGCTGGCCAAACTTGCATGTGCACTTCTAAGTGCCCAGCACTCCTCCCAGCCCCGCCCCACCCTACACACATGCCTAAACCAGTCACAGAAAAATAAAATGATGTTGTTTTATTATCATTTTATTTTTCTGTCACTGACTCTGATGAAGGAGGCAATGCATCTCCACCATTACGCCACGGAACTGTTGACTTTCAGGAAAGGGCTGAAAATCTGGCTGTTTGCCACATAGGTCTATACTCACCCTGTAATCGGAAAGACAGTAGCCAGAGCCAGGCCACCCTTGGGTAACCGTGCGCTCTGAAAATGAAATTAACATAACATTATCCCTAGAATAAACATAGGATTGTAAAATTAAAAACAAAATAGTAGCATACTTAATATAGATATAAAGTGCTCATTTTAAACCACAAAAATTGCAAGTGCTCATTAAATGCATTCTAAAAAGACAAGGACAAGCGATCAAATAAAACCAGTAGGACTTTGGGGCCCATTAGGATGGCGGGCGGATCGCCCCTGGTGACTACCGCCGGCCCGGTGGGGGCGATCTGCCCACCATCCACACCTCAGAAACCCCCCGCCATATTAGGATGGCTGGGGGGTCCACGGCAGACGGAAACATGGTTAATATGGTGGCGGTGTCTTGCAGACACCGCCACCATATTATGATTACGGCAGAGATCAGCATTTCCATGGCGGCGTTGCCGCCATTGAGAGGCATGCGGTCTTTGCTATTGCGGTCTTTGCTATTGGGGGCCCATAGCGGGCCCCCAGGAGGTTGGGGAGTGCACATGGGGGGTTTCCCTGCATTGGCATGGACAAGGTGGCAGGCTCCGCGTGGTGCCTGTCACCTTGTGCATGCCAATGCACAACATGTATTCTCAGCATTGTGGCGGGCGGTGCTGTGAGCACCACCCGCCACAGTGCTGGGAATAGGGGATGCCACTGCCACGGTGGCATCCTAATTGCAGGTGCGGGACCGCCGCACCCCTGGAGGACGGTCCCGCATTCCGTTACGGTGGGGAGCAGAGACTCCTTAATGTCAAGCAAATGGCAACATATTATTATGTGATATGACTTTTTTTGAACAACTGGCACATTTTTACAAACTACTCATTTTTACACACTGCATACAGACGTCTAACGGTGATTGTTTGGGTTACTGTTGTTTACCAGCAATTAGAACAGGATTTTTCACTTTTTGTTTTAAATCATTATGCAGAAATATTATGCCCAATAGCTAGCCCACAGATTTTGTTTTATTCCGACAGTCTTGGCAGCCGTGGAAAAGTGAGAAAACATTTATCCTGGATGAAGTGAGGGACAATCAGCAATGACAATGAGGACCCAGAATTCAGGGCAGCCAGAGATAGAGAGTAGAGTGTGAGAGTCTTGGAATGCTTATGTATGTGTACTGACAAAGTACCGTAGCTCAGGGTTTCACTTGAGCAGGAGGTTAGAGCCATGGGTTTATCAGTGTGACAGAGTGCCATGAAGAAGGAATACAAATTAAAAAAATACACTCAACAGAACTTTGCATCAGTTATATCCCAGTACCTGCAGAGAAAAGAAAGGTTGTAAGACTGTGGTTCCTTGCTAGTCCTCTTACTGGACAGGACTGCTATTTTGCCTAGACAATTTTGAAGATGACTGTAATGCTCCATTATGAACTATGAAACCATTTTTACTTTTTATATATTATGGGCTCGAAAAAGTATTTTGAACCTGCTAATACTGGGCAGCAACAGCTTTATCAGCCTTCAGCAGTTAATCATTTTATACCTGTTACATATAAGATATAGCTCTGCCTGCCACACCCATCCTCTTGCCTCCCGGTAAATTCCATTGCATGGTGTTCAGACAAAATATCGAGTCAGTAATATCGACTGATACAATTATCGAGTTGGAAATATCGTGAGCAAGAATATCAATTCTAAGGTAGGTAATATCGACGTTAAAAATATTGTTTTTAATAAGATTGAATTTTTATTATTTTTGTGTATTTTAATATGTATGTTAATTGTATGTGTTTTAAAATGTTTGCTTAAATAATGTTAGTTTTAAATATGGTTTGTAAATTAATAGTAGTTTTGAAAAATAATTTAACAGTTTTTTGTTATTTCTGGGACCTTAGCGGGTTGTGGGGTTCATAGGAGAATAGGATGGGAAGTAAATTAATTAAAAATAATTAATACCATTTTAAAATCAATATTAATTATTTAATTGATAATTGTTTATGTTAATTGTATAATGAATATTTTTTAAGTTAAGTTTTAGGTGCGGGTTGTGGGTTTTGAAGGGGTATAGGGTGGAAGGTAAATTATTTATAATTAATAAAAAAATTTTTTAAATAAATGTCAATTATTTAATTAATAATTACTTATGCTAATTGGATAATTTATATTTTATGTTTTTGGGTTATAGGTGCAGGTGGTGGGTTTGAAGGGGTGAAAGGTGGAAAGTAAATAAATTATAATTATTTTATAATTCATTTGTAAATATTATTATTTAAATGATAATTATGTAATTAGTCTAATTCATGTTTTTTTTTAGGTGTGGGTTCAGTGTTTTATGGGGTATAAGATATGAAGTTAATTAATTTAAATCTATTAATAATTATTTATGATTACGTAATTGATAATTATTTATGTTATTTGTATAAATATTTGTTTAAGTTAAATTCAATGTGCCGGTTGTAGGTTTTGTATGGGGATAGGGTGGGAAGTAAATTATGTATAACTGTTTGATGATTATTTATTAATATAAAATATTTTTTAATTGATAATTAATTATGTAAATTGTGTACTATATATATTTTTGGGGGGATGGTTTTTTGTATGGGCAAAGGATATGTAGGGAATCTTAATAACTAATAAATATTAATTTTTAATGGTTTAGATGATAATTAATTATGTAAATATGCAATTAAAATATTATTTTCGTTATATGTGTGAGTTGTATTTTTCAGGGGTAAAGGTTAGGAAGTTAATTGAATATTATTAATTTATTATTAGTCAATTAGTAATATTTATTGTTTAGTTGATTATCAATTATGTAACTTCATTAATGTTTTTTAAATGTATATATTAGGTGTGGGTTGTTTGTTTTGTATAGATAAAGGGTGGAAAGGTAATTAAGTGTAATTGTTTTATTAGTAGTTAATTAGTATTAATATTTTAATTATGTAAAATGTGTAAATATTATGCATTTATATATACATTTTAGATGGGTGGTCTGTAGCTTGTAATAGCAAAATTAAAAAGAGTAACATTTGTTTTTTGAATTGTAATTTATTGTTGTATGTGTTAATTGTTTTATGCTTTTTAACTGTAAGTAATATTGTATTTATTGGTTGTTATTATTTTGACAAAAGATTTTAGTATTGTGATCAATATAATATTTGTATTAATTTATAATATATATTAAACATTATAATAAATACGAAATTTCTTAAAATTAAAAAATATAGATTTTGTATATTTACAGTTTTTTAATTGTTTGTGATGTACTATAGTTTTGAATTTTTTGTTTTACTAGAAGTGAAATAGTTTGTTTCTAATGCCGCATAGAACGGAGAAGTAGTAGTAAATCTTACCCCTCTGCAATTCAACACTTTCTCTACTGTTGCACTGACTGGAGTGGGAATAGTACATTTTACCCTTCCACAATCCAACACTTTACCTACTGTTGTACTGGCTGGAATTCACACAGAACCTCTACAAACACATAAACAAGCAATATTAAGAGATGACCTATTGTTTAAAAAAAATTAGAATAGCAGTCTCTTCTCGAATAGTCTAATTTCTTATCTCCTACGTAGGTCTTATTTCCACAAAAAAATCTATGGTCATATTTTCTGTAATCTTTTCACACTGAACTATAAGAAGCCTGGCCTTTTTGTCCATTCTAGAAATTACCAAATCATGATCAAATGAAGGAATGTCATAAACTGAGGTGTAAATGAAAACCAGTATGCTCATATAGCATTATGCAACTTCAAATGTACCTCAAAATCAAGGTAAAATCTTAAGATCAAAGCAGAAGGAACCAAGAGGCTGAAACATCATGTGGACCTTAAGATACGATTGAGCCAAAGAAGAAGAGTTATTAGAAAATAATAAGATATTTGAGTCTGATGTACAACAGTGAGGTTGCAAAACAAGTAGACATTTCCTTCACCCAGACTGGTTTGCAACTGTCCACCCCATAAGTTTTGTGATGTGATGAGTTGCAAACCCCCCTGACTTAGTATACTTATGCAACAGGAGTCCTTTTCTGGCTGCTGTGTATTTGTTTTCTGAAAGAAGCCTCTGTCCCCAGTGACTTTAAAAAAACATTTCACATCTAGTACAAGATATCCGGGGTGGGTGGGAGCATACAGTGATACACTGGACCACTGTCTGCTCCCCAAATACACACATTCACAAGGTGTCTAGAAGTGGGGATTGTAAGAGGTAAGTATTGTAATAAACAAAAATGTAAATTCTTCCTCTAAAAGTATTTTTACGATCTTGGGAGAGTCTCGCTGAATCGTATAGACAAAGGGTAGGGAAAATCTGGTGCATATAAATAATACCTATTACAACAAGATATGTTCAGTGAAAATACAAGTTAAATTATAAAAGTACGCTCCCATGAGAGGCTTATGAGTGTAAATCAGCAAACACTTCCCCCTCGGAGTGGACGTGGAAGACTGCATGGCGAGAGGTTCATGAGAATAACCCATGCTTTGTATGAGCGCCTCATGGGTCTCACAAGTGTCTCGCGAAAGTCATCAAGAAGGGCAAAAAGGGGTACATAGTACAGAGAACATACATAATGAAAGTATAGGTTAGCTCTGAAAAAAGATTCTTCAAGTAACATTTTGAACAACTGTATTTTTGTGTGTTTTTTTGTTAACATTTAAAAAAAAGGGATAGGACTGAAACAAGAAACTAGGAGTAAAAGACAACAGCATCCCCTTTAAAACAAAGAGGAGGAAATGTAGAAATATAAGCCTAAAAAAACCTACTCCCTAGGTGGGTATTTATGATCCTGGACAAGCTTATCACCTGCACCTCTGCTTGTCTCAGAATGTTTTTTTATCTCCTTACATACGCAGCAAAAAAGGGCTTTGTTCATATAAGCAGAGTTATCTGCTTGAGTGGTGAGTACCTGGGCAGGCACAGTGTCACCAGGCTGGAAATATATGGACACCCCTGATGAGTTATCAAGCTCTGGAGCACATGCTAACTCAGCCAGAGCAAGGCGTTGAGGGTGCATAGCCCTCAAATGTCGCCACATCCCAGTGGTACTCATGGAATATTGCTTGTTGCAGCTGCCCCTGTAAACTCTTCTTTTTGCATATGTTACAAACTACAAATTTGCCAAACATTTTCATCCCACCAGGCCATATCTGAAAACATTGCTGGAGCAAGAACTCCCTGGGTGGCTATGGTGGATGACTTGCAGGAACTATAGTAGGGTTCTCATCTGAATCAGATGATGAGATTCTGATCACAGAAAATCAACAAGGTCGGAGAGGTAGCCAAAATGGTCTAACCACCGCAAAACCCAATAGGTGAATGAAGCAACAAGGAAGGAATCCTTCTTTGCTCAATGAAGACATCACAATCCTTCCTTCGGCTGTCTTTCCTGACCCGGGCATCTCGGCGGTATCTCAAGAGTTCGTAAAAACAAAAAACGTTCCTAATATCTCAAACGCAATAATACTTCAACAGTTTTTCTGCTTTAGGCAACACTTCTCATGTCTTACTTTCTTTAAAATGTAAAAAATACACTGTTATGAACTTAATTCCAAAAGTACAATCTCGCGAGTGGCTCGCGAGAGCCGAAAAGGAAGTACAGTTCCCTCGTAGTTCACGTAGGGAATTGTTTGTCCGACTCCAGCGATTGTCTCCCAAGAGCTGTAAGTTTGTATATTAAATAATGAATACACTATACATAGGTGCCGATTCGGATCCTGGAAAAAATTTCCCCGGCCGAATTGAATCTGGATTTTTTACCGTACGAATCGTACAAGTAGCGTACAAACTGCCAAGTGCGATCCGCATGGGAAAAACTCCATACGAATCACATCCGGAACATTTCCCCACACGTCCTCGGGTCGGAAATTGTGTCCGACACATCCCCGGACGATTTACTGTACGATCGGGAAAAATGAAGTCCGACCGCGCTAGTACGATCACTCTCGTCCTTTCGATTTCACAACTGTATGCAAAAAACACCGTACGGACCGAACTCCCACAGCAAGCATGGAGACACGTGTCCGCATAGGCGCCGAACACCCCACCACAGACCCCGCATGTACGCGCAAAATGCCCCCCGGCCGCGGATGTACGCGCCGAACCCCCACCCCACCCGTGTATGTACGGACCGTACCCCCACCCCACCCTTGTATGTACGGACCGTACCCCCACCTGTGTATGAATGGAGTGTACCAACACCCCACCCGTGTCTGTACGGACCGAACCCCCACCCGTGTATGAATGGAGCGTACCCACACTCCACCCGTGTATGTACGGACCGAACCCCCACCCGTGTATGAATGGAGCGTACCAACACCCCACCAGTGTATGTACGGACCGTACCCCCACCCCACCCGTGTATGTACGGACCGTACCCCCACCCCACCAGTGTATGTACGGACCGTACCCCCACCCCACCCGTGTATGAATGGAGCGTACCAACACCCCAGCAGTGTATGTACGGACCGTACCCCCACCCGTGTATGAATGGAGCATACCAACACCCCACCAGTGTATGTACGGACCGTACCCCCACCCCACCCGTGTATGTACGGACCGTACCCCCACCCCACCAGTGTATGTACGGACCGTACCCCCACCCCACCAGTGTATGTACGGACCGTACCCCCACCCGTGTATGAATGGAGTGTACCAACACCCCACCCGTGTATGTATGGACCGTACCCCCACCCCAGCAGTGTATGTACGGACCGTACCCCCACCCCACCAGTGTATGTACGGACCGTACCCCCACCCCACCCGTGTATGTACGGACCGTACCCCCACCCCACCAGTGTATGTACGAACCGTACCCCCACCCCACCAGTGTATGTACGGACCATACCCCCACCCGTGTATGAATGGAGCGTACCAACACCCCACCAGTGTATGTACAGACCGTACCCCCACCCCACCCGTGTATGTACAGACCGAACCCCCACCCGTGTATGTACGAACCGTACCCCCACCCCAGCAGTGTATGTACGGACCGTACCCCCACCCGTGTATGAATGGAGCGTACCAACACCCCACCCGTGTTCGTACGGACCCTACCCCAGGCCCACACACCAGCACCCTCACCCAACATCGGGCATGTACGAGTCGTACTAAGCCATAGCAAAGGACATCACTGTACAACAACATGGCCCATGTACGCACCGTACAGATGCTAAAAACACTCCTACTGAACCATGACTAACCAAAAAAACACAAGGACAGTCAATCCGAGGCCCACAACACCACAAAACATATCCAACAAGGCCAAATACATCCTATACACTGACCTGCAACTGACAAACAGATAAACAGAGGCCCAAACCACTACCACTCCTTATAACACACCCACCCAAAGTTCAAACACAGCCACACCCACAAATGGACCAATAAAAAGGCCCAACACACACAAACCATGATCCTTTGCAACAGATCCACTGCTGCCAGACACCAGAGACAACGCACTGCACCATACTTCAACCATCAATACACCTTACACTTGCACTCCTTCACACAACCACCATCACAAACACACCCTCATCACATTCACACACACACACCTGCACACCCACAACCATCCACACCCACACCCATCCACACCCCCACCCCCACAACCATCCACACCCACACCCCACACCATGCCCACCAACAAGAATCCAAAGTTCACAAAGGACGAGCTGGAGTCCCTTGTCGACGAAATTATCAGAGTCGAGCCACAGCTCTTTGGAACATTGGTCAGACGGACCAGCATATCAGAAAAAACTGCCATGTGGGAGAGGATAGTCAATTCCGTGAATGCTGTTGGGTCCACCAGAAGGACCAGGCATGAGTGCCAAGCCAGGTGGTACGATCTGCGGAGGACGGTCCGCCGCAAAATGACGGACGAGCACAACCAGGCCAACATCACTGGAGGAGGGCCATCCCGCAGACCGGTACACTACCATCCCTGGGAGGAGAAGGTGATGACCACGCTGGAGCCGTTGGCATGTGACGTACTAGAAGGACTCCGAGAGCCTGGTGAGTACACAAACAACTCACCTCACATGGGGTGGAACGCCATATACAACCCAAATACCGATCATGCACGCAACCCCCACAAAGCCAGCACCGGACACAACCACACTCCAAAAACACACACATGCCACTAGCGCCTCCATGCCCCAAGCAAGGCCAGGCCAAGTCACAGGCCACACAAAACACAAACACAAGACAGGATGTCCCCGATGCCGGGAGGGTGGGCCTCAAAACTAACATAGAGCAACTCTGAAGCACACAACAATGCCCTCAGCCCATATGGCTTAGGGCACAGCCATACCAACAGTGTGTCCCCACACAGTACTGTTTTGCCTGCTAATGCTGGCCGCGTTGCAGGACAACATGGGTATGAAGGCACAATTTGCACATAACAGCAGCCAATGAAGACGCAGCACACTGAAAGAGTGTCATCACACACCGCCACAGCAGCAGCGCAGACTCACACACTCCACCCAATGGGTGCCCGCAGAGAAGAAACAAACCCACATGAACAAGCCAATGGCCTTTGCAAGACCTGCAAACTGTGTGTGTCCAGGAAGCTGGGCTGAGGTGACAGAGGGTGACACACAGAGGGAGGGAGAGGGGCAGAGAGAGGGACAGAGACAGAGGTGGACACAGGGAGACAGACAGAGGGAGGGAGGAGGCTGACAGAGGGAGGGAGAAAGGGAGAGGGACAGAGGGAGGAGGCTAACAGAGGGAGGGAGAAAGGGAGAGGGACAGAGGGAGGAGGCTGACAGAGGGAGGGAGTAAAGGGAGATGGACAAAGGGAGGAGGCTGACAGAGGGAGGGAGTAAGGGAGACAGAGGGAGACCAAATCACCCTTGGGTGGTGTGGCCATGTCCGCTCATCAGCAGGTGGACTGTGTGCATGTAGACAAGGTTTGGCAGTGCCTTAACCCCCCCTTCAACCTTTGATAAACACTAGGCCATGTGTCAATCTGTGCACGAGTACATCCGTGCTGCAGGCACAAACAGAACCCTACACCCAGTATACCTACCCACTGTGTTCGTCAGAACCCTGTCACAAATTGTTAAGTTACCTACCTGCATTCTCAAATAGCATGGAAAAAACACCATTTGGCCACGTACAGTGCAACACGTAAGGCGGCTCAGCATGGCTTGCTACGCCCGCTCACTACACTGCTGACTGCGTCCCCAAAATATGCATCAACTAAGATTGTGTCACACATAGGTAAAGTGTTGAAAGCTGTGGCCAAGGGACATACCCATGCACAAGTGCACTGTGTGAGGAATGCTAGCCAAATCCAACCGCCCAGAGGAACTGTGCCAAATCAAAAAAGAATGAAACATGGATGTCGCATGTAACACAATTAACACTGTCTCTCTCACACACAGGTCAACGTCGTCGATCTCCCCCCAACACTGGGGGGGAAGACTCACAGGACCAGGCTCCACGTGAAGAGGACCCCAACGCCAGCGACGACTCTCACCACTCCGTGGATGACCCAGACCAATCTGGCCCCTCTGGTGTCCAACCACCTGCAGCACCTGCGTCAGGTACAACTGTGCCAACCACCACCCCCATTCCTGCCACATCCCAGGAGACACCCAGGAGCCCTGCCCGCACACAACAACGCAGCCAGTCTGTCCAGGAGGGACAAGGTTCTCCGGGCATCCAGGAGGAGGCAGGCGACACCGCAAATGCCATCCCTCAGGGGTCCCGGAGACTCGATGTGCCCACAACGGCAGGCCAGGCGCAAGTGGGCAGGGGTGGTGGGAGTGGAGGACGGCGGAGGCCCGAACCTACCCAGTTGGCTCAGGACCCGGCTATGGCACACGTCAGAACCATCCTGGACGCCTACCGGCATGACTCCAGAGGCATCGCCCAGGTAGTGGAGACCCTCAATGAGATGAAGGCCCTGCAGGTTGAACATCATGCCAGGATGGAAGCAAGACATGCAGAGCACTTGGCGGTGTACAGGGACATGAGCCAATCCCTCCATCAGATCGCCCAAAGCCTGGCAAACCCTCCCTGTGCCAGCAGGCGTAGAGCAGCACCAGCCCCAGGGAGGGAGGAGGAGGAGGAATCATCTGACGGAGCGTCCCTTGCACCGTCAAGCCAGGCATCTGAGGGTCCCCGCAGGAAGGTGGGTCGTCCACGCAAAAGACTGTGAGAGTCAGCGGAACATCACCATCTCCCAGGTCACCTGGCCTGGCACCTGGCCCTATGGCCCAACAGCAGCACAGCAGCAAAGGACATTCTCTGCCACATGGCCTTGCCGGTCACTGTCTGACCAATGTTGACAAAGACTGTGGCACAGACTCTGATGACTGTCAATGGCAAGGACACCAACTCCCCCTGTGAACTTTGGATTCTACACTCCCGCCAAGCACCTCTTGTCACCCCCCCAAACACGTACCCCAGCACTAATAAAATTCATCACAATCACAAGATGATGCCGTCATTTTGCATTATTCCACTACATGTGTGTGTTGTAAAGTCAAACCATGCCTGATTTCTGAATTAACTCCGAACCACCATACCCTGGGGTCTGAGTCTGGCACAGGACACACATGGGTCACAACGTACCATCCCAGACAGACATGGAGCACCATACTCACCCGTGATGGGCCCAACCAGCTGAGGGGGTGCCCGCACAACTGTGCCCACAGACGTATTCAGAAGAGCAACAGTCATGCGCAGAGGTCAGGGATCATGTGGAGTGTCCTGGGGTGGGAGTCCCAGGTATGTGTAGACACGTGGCAGAACCATGTCCTGCATGCTTGAGTCAGGTGGATGTGGCGAATGGTCGGCCAGCCAAGGTTGGATGCATGGAGATGGCACAATTGGGTGTTGGATCACAGTGCCACAAGGTTGTGTTGTGGGTGTGGGCTGCATCCTGAGGGTGTGCGTGGATTGAGAAGGTCATCCTGCAGCTGGCAGTGATCCACTCCCCCATCTCTGTTGGACGTTGATGTGGCCTGGTCGCCGGATGTAGTAGCAGAGCTGTGCAGATGCACCCTGGATGTGGACAAGTATCATGGGATTTCTAACGCACATGTCCGTAGAGTGCAGGGTAGGAGTAGACACGGATGTCATAGTTGACCTGGGGGATGGTCTCCCTCTTGCCTTGAGGTGGATGGAACTGGGGATCTTGTGCATAATGCAGAGTGTGCTGCCGCATGAGGCACAGATGCTGCTGATCAGCATAGCACATGTCAGCAAGCAATCCATGATGGACACCAGCTCGTTTGCGTGGACACTGAGTGCCCTTGCAGCAGGGCCTGCAGCAGCATGCGCCATGTCAAGGAAACAATGCCACAAGTAGCACACAAAGACAAGGATCTCAGGAAGGAACCATGCAAAAGGTGCATGTCAGGGAAGGAATGTCTGGCTCAACATGGCACACACACACACAATGGATTCACATGCGGCACAGTGGCTGTCGTGGAGACTGACAGGCCACAAAACCTACACAGCCATGGACATCATGCACAATACTGAATCTAATCCCTGACAAACAGCTTGCATCTTGCTACTCTACACACAGACTCATATGCACCATCTCTGAGAACAATGCCAGACATGCCGCATGCACAGTGGCAACAGACCACCATTGACAGAGATGAGGCACGTTGGAGGCAGAGGGACACCTTTATTAGTCATGTGTGTCGGAATGCCAATGCACCTCTGTCTACACATACACAGGTCATGTGGATGAACACGTGGGACCAACACTGGCACCCCCCTTAGCACCACAGATGCTGGAAATCCATGGCACTGGAACAAAAGTGACGGGTTACAGCTAAACACCCCCTGCTGCTCACGGAGAGCCTGCTATACACCATTGAGCCCCTAATGGGGAATTCACACACCATGTCAACCCGCTGCAACCCGTATGTTTCCGAGGCCAGTGTCACACACATTGATGGCTCCATCACAATCCCATTACAGATGACTGTCACCAAGTCTGACCATCAATTCAGGTGAATTCTGCTCCAGGTCATGTGCCCCATGGTGATTCCACATGTATGCAAAGTAACCAAACATGAACAGGAGCAGTGCACACACATTCATAACAAATACCACTCCCAAAAAGCCGTGCTGCATCCCTTACCCGAAGGAGATTTTCAAACTTGTCCGTGCATGTAACGCTGATTCAGCACATGTTGCTGTGATCATGAGGAATAGCAGGAGCACAACAATGCCACCAGCAGACAGCATGCGCAAGTACCTGTGGATGGGAGACACACCAGAAGTCAGCCAAAAGAAGTACATCCGCATGCATGTGCATGTACTCGACACGTATTAGGTTGTCAACATGCTAGGTGACAATGATGACTCTGGAAAAACATTTCTTCTATTGCACCATCACTCGAGTGACACATCCAAACACACCTCAGACTCACTTGGAAGACATGCATATGGACACACACATTGCAACACATGCCACACACAGCCCAATGCGTGCTCACTCAGACACTGGAACTCACCACTAAGCAAAGAAGTCACGTATGAGCCGACTCCGCATGTCCTCCACCGCCTCCTCCTCCTCCACATCACTCGCCTCGTGCCCAAGCCCTTCATCCTCCACGGGTGGATGGTCCTGCTCATCTGGATCCAGGATGAGTGGCACAGCTTTCTCCACTGCCATGTTGTGCAGCATGCAGCACACGAGGAATATCTTGCAGACCTTCACCGGTGCATATGGGAGTGCGCCACCGGTCTTGTGGAGGCAACGGAAGCGGCTCTTCAGGAGGCCAAACGTCCTCTCTATCACTCGCCGGGTCCGCCCATGGGCGTTGTTGTAGCGGTGATGGGCAGCCATGCTGGGGTTGCGGAGAGGCGTGATCAGCCATGGCATATTGGGATAGCCAGCCTCCCCTACATGGAAACATCATGGACAAGAGTGGGTCAGAAGAAGCAGTAAGACAGGAAGATGACGTTAAATACAGGACTGCCAGAGTATACCCACCAACAATGCATGCTCGTTCGTTGCGCAGCTGCAGCATCATTTCAGGCACCCTGCTACGCCTCATGATGTACGCATCGTGTGCAGATCCTGGAAAACGAGCACAGACATGTGAAATCATCATGTTGGCAAGACACACCGCAAGGGCATTAATGGAGTGGTAATGCTTGCGGTTACGGAAGGCTACCTCCTGTGCCTGTGGTGGTACCAAAGCCACATGTGTTCCATCTATGGACCCAATGACATGGGGCATCCCTCCCAGGGCATAGAACTCACGCTTGACAGCTGTCAACTGCTCAGGAGTTGGGAATTTTATGAACTCATCAAGGTGCTCCAACATGGCCTCTAAAAAATCATGCAGAACACGGCTTAACATAGTTTGGGACATCCCACCCACATGGGCAATGGTATGTTGAAAGGTACCCGTGGCCAAGAAATGTAGGGCTGCCATCACCTTCACCTTGGGTGTCAGTGCACCAGGATACCTGTGTAGCGGTTGGAGGTGTGCTGCCAGCCGTGTCGTCAAGTCATCAATCAAACGTTGGGGGAAGCGGTAGCGGCGTATACAGTCATTTTCCCGCATGTCAGCCAAGTCCGGAATTGCTCGAGGGAGAGGCGGAGCCCTGCAGTGAATTAGAAGGGACAACGAAGAGTGAGTACAGTACACCACCAATGTCAATGTACTGAGCACATGGTCAACAGGCAATACACATATGCTACATACAGAGTCAGGTCTGTGCAATATGCCCTGGACACGTATGCCAGCCATGTGACACTCCTACCAGAGACAGCTCCAAACGTTTATTATCAACCTCATAATGCCATGCCATGAAACTAGCTGTGGGCCAGTGTAAGTGAGCAGGCAGACGCATTACAGTAGTTACAGACAACCAAATATGTGCAGAGGAAGGATGTTTATTGTACAGACAGGTTGCGGAACACTAGAGGCACAGGTCACGTGTAATGGAAAAAGGACAGACCACACACCTTGCCATGAAGGATTACATTTCAATAATGATCCCACATACATTGAGAGTATGCAGATATGTCCTTGTTTTGAAACTCCGTGTCGATGCATACACACACACCTTACGTCGGATTCCACATGTGGCGTCGTATGCGTAACACTGTGCCATGGCCATCTACACACAGACACATGTTGGTTGCAGCAACTGCAGATGCATTTGACCAAACACCTACAGCAAGCTAATGGGAACACACGACACATACATGACATAGTCACATCGTGCAACGCGGGTAGTCACATGTCAGGTGTGAAAACCCCTGTAGCTGGCATCAGGGGACAGTTGCGTGTGTTTTTGACTGTGCTGTACTAAATGCACACATGTCAAAGGAGTGAAGGGGATGTCTGGCACATAGTCCACCATCACACATGACATCTGTACACATCTCATCATACATCTATTGCCTTCACAACAAGGAGTAATGTGCCACATTACAGCCTGACACACCTGTGCCCCACACATGTAGTACTGCACAGACAATGCCTTGATGTCCAGTCTTGGACAAGTATGTCAGCTCTATTCCTTTCTGCGTGCTGCCTGTCACCACTGTCAGGTGTGGAATGCACCGTACATGCGCTCTGAGGGCATGTGTACGTTCCCCATCACTATGGGAGTGCTGCCGTAGGCCTACCCATAGAGAAACGGCCCGTACATGCTCGTGTACGGGGCGTATCACTATGGGTACGCATACGCGAGCAAAGCCATAGTGAAACGGCCCGTACACGCGTGTGTACGGGGCGTATCACTATGGGTACGCATACGCGAGCAAAGCCATAGTGAAACGGCCCGTACACGCGCGTAGACAATCTCTGTGTCTACAGCATAGGTTGTGCTCTGTGCCATTGTACCCTGGCACCATTTGTGTCTACGTGAACTCTGCTACATGTGTCCACTGTACAGGCTCACCAAATGTCCCTTGTTCATACTCACGGGGGCCAGTGCCTGTGTGTCTTGGTAAAATGATCTGATGATGGCCATTGGTAGATGATGTATTTGTACCGGCGCACCAGGGGTATTTGGTGTCCAATCAGGATTTCTTGCAGGCCATGTGTTTTTATTCCAGACTAAGAGATGTAAGTGCTTCCTGTGTCTCAATAAATTGTCTCATGTAGGGGGTGGTTGGTGCGGGCAAGGCCTACATGTCTAGACCTGAAGTCTCCTTGCTGGGTCTGGCCAGTGTGTGATGTTTGTCTGGACATACACTCAAGGTGCAGTGACCCATTAATGTTGGGCATGTTTTTAAGTATTGCCTTTGCAGCATGTGCCTACAGTTAATAGACATGGTTCCTGCTCATCCCTTTTTACGCCAACGCTGTGTGCTGCAGATGCTGTGCTGGATTGTCCCCAGTGCCTGGCTCCTCTGTCCAAATCCATATCATGTTATTTGCTATTGTGTCATGCTCTCCATAGTTGGTCAGTGGCATGGTGGGTCAACCAACTGTGTGTTGCAGGGCCTACATATGTGCCTTGTATTGTAGATGTTACTCATGTTGCTTTTCAGGCTATGCACTGTGACCTATGTGGATTTGACTCATGTGACATATGTATACAGGTGTCTGATTATTTCCTGTCTCTTCACCTTGCCCACAGCATCGTCGGGGGACACCGAGGGAGACACTGGCACGGACCGTGAGGAGGGAGCGGGCACCAGTGCCAGCAGTGCAGAGTTGTCTGGCACATCGAGTGGCACAGAGGCCGACGAGAGTGCAGCGAAGGACCTGTCCAGTCAATCCACCACCGACTATGACGCAGACGGGTCCGAGGCTGAGCACTCCGAGGGGGCGGTGGCTGGTCCCACAGCTGACACCAGCACTCCATCACTACCCGCCCCCTCCATTCCGATCACCGGCCTCCTTCTCAGGTGGTCTGATTTACCGCCCACCCGGTAATGCTTCCAAGTTCCTAGACTCACTGAGCGACTCTCTGGGACACTTCTTACTCCGCTACCCACATTTTACCCTTCTTGGGGTTTTAATTTACACCTTGAGTCCATATCTGACTCACAAACCAATAGCTTTCTACAGACCCTCGAAATTTTCAACCTTCAACAAAGTGTCACATTGCCCACTCATTTACTTGGACATACCCTCGATGGTGTCTGCACTAACTTCCCCTCCCTTATTACCCTACCCCCTCTCCCCCAAATATGGACAGATCATTGCCTGATCCCATTCCATATTATAAATATACGCCCACTCTCCTTTAGTAAAACAAAACCTCATTGTGACAATCCTGTCAACTGGAAAAAAGTCCAAGAAAACCTTACTCTTAACCCTATTCTTCAATCTCAGTCCCCTACTTTATCTGGTAACATCGAACTTGATGCAAACCTTTTCCATAACTGGATGTCACTAGAAATTAAAATTCGGAACCCTACCAATCATCTCTGTAGATCTCATAAAAATACCAAAACCAACGCCCCTTGGTTCACCTCCGACCTAGCTACCGCTCACCTACTGTGTAGGAAAGCTGAGCGAAAATGGCGCAGAACATATGACAATGACGACCGTCTTTCTTACATCCATCTAAGGAAAATTTACCTCTCCAACATTAAATCCGGTAAAAAAATCTTCTACGTCAACGCCATTAAGGAAGCTAGTCAGAAACAAAAAACATTATTCTCAATAGTAAAATCGTTTACCCAGCCTAAAGCACTTCAACCCGAAATCCCCCCATCCCAAGACTTCTGTGACAAAATATCAGACTACTTTGACGAAAAGATCGCCTCCATCCAAAGTAATTTCCCCCCTTCACAAACATCTCAAGGGGTTCCTATTTCCGATCAACTAGAATCCCTAGCTGGTAGCCTTAAGAAGTTCACCCCTGTCACCTTGGCTCAAACCAGAGAAGTTATTCTAGCGTGCAAGTCTGGCTCTCCCTCCGACCCCTGTCCTTCCAAAATCCTCCACCAACTCATAGATGTGGTGAACCCAATCATCAACGACATAGTTAATTCGTCGCTTCGTTCCGGATCGGTCCCTCGCCTATGGAAAAAGGGTATAGTCAAACCTCTCATGAAGAAGGCGAACAAATCCCCGTCGGACCTGACTAATCTCCGCCCGATCACACTCCTCCCGGCTCTGGGAAAAATAACCGAACAGATGGTTTACAGAGAACTCAAACGTTATCTGGAAGCTCATAATATACTCCACCCACAACAATCTGGTTTCCGTCCCAAACACTCAACCGAAACAGCTCTGATTGAACTGTCAGATACAATAAAGACGCTGCAAGACCAGAGGAAGAAAGCCATTCTCATACTTCTCGACCTCACTGCGGCGTTCGATACCATATCCCACCCCATCTTGATCAGCAGATTGACAGACATAGGGATTTCGGACATAGCCCTTTCCTGGATAAAATCATTCCTTAACGACAGGTCCCAAACTGTCGCTCTTGGCCTTTTCCACTCCAATGAGAAGAAGGTCTCCTCTGGAGTACCTCAGGGGTCCATTTTGAGTCCCCTTCTATTTAATATTTACCTCATCCCACTCCTATCCCTGATTGAATCATTCGGCATACCGGTAACATCGTATGCCGATGATACGCAGCTCATCGTACCTCTAGAGGATAACACAACCAAAGCCGAGTTCAACCTCAAAAACTGTTTGACAGCGGTCTTCCACTGGATGGACACTAACCATCTCAGATACAACTCGAGCAAAACAGAGATACTCCCTATCGGAAAGAACACCTCCTTCTGCCCAGGCCTCTGGTGGGCGGATGACTCAGTTGCCCCTCCCCAGACTGTAACAACAGCTAGGAACCTTGGTGTCCTATTCGACTCTGATTTATCATTCGACCAGCACGCCAGGAATGTTGCAGGCAGATGCTTTGGAATAATAAAATCGCTAAGAAAGTTCTTTGACTTTCTTCCACTTGACGCCAGGAAAACAGTAACAGTAGCCCTCATAATCTCACGCCTAGATTACTGTAACGGCCTCTTGGCGGGGACAAAAAAGTCCACACTGACCAAACTTCAAAGTGTTCTTCACACGGCTGCCCGACTGGTCCTAAAACTGCCCCGAAAATCATCTATCTCCGCAGCTCTAAGATCCCTGCATTGGCTCCCCCTCCACAAAAGACTACTTTTTAAAATACTGATTATCGCCTTTCGGGCATTTAACAACACTGGTCCAAAATATCTCACCAGACGCTTCCCCCACTACAATCCGAGCCGATCTCTCCGATCTGCCCAGGACAACCTCATGCTCCCCGCTAGGTACAACCTGAAGACGAAAGGTGGAAAAACTTTAAGCTTCCTGGCCATTAAAGCCTGGAACAACATGCCCAAAAATCTCAGACAACAAACTCTTGAAAAACCTTTCAAAAAACTTCTAAAGACCTGGATTTTTAACCTTCCCGACGATTTCACCAAAGCTGCCATCTAACTTCTTACCGCTACCACGACTGGGCCTTCAGGAATTCCAGCGCCATGATGCTCCCTCCGGAGCGAACGCTGCGCTTTAGAAATACCCCCTCAAATATCAAATATCAAATATCAAACTTGCTCGTGTCCCTTCCCGCCGTGCTCGGTCACCACGTGTCTCCTTCTTGCCCGGCACCGCACCCCCTGCCCCTGTCTCCACTGCTGCCACCAATGCCGAGCCTGTGGACATCCTGTGGCAGTTGCGGGTTGGTCAGACTGCGACGCTTAATGTCCTCCATGGCCACAGCCAAGTGCTCAACCAGATGGAGGCATACTTGGAGGGCATTTCAGCCGCGCAGTCTGACCAACGCAACTTGCTGAGGTCCATAGACTCGACACTGACTGCAGCAGTGGATCTCCTGCAGCGCTACGTCCCACCCCCTACCCCTGCCCCATCCACACTTCCCACTCCCATGCCTGTCCCACGTACACCCAGACGTCAGCACGCACGCACAACACCAGACACAGGCACCACACCAGCAGGGCAGGGCAAGCGCACACCTCCTGGCACGCACACACAGGGTGAGGTAGGCACACCCACTGGGTCGGGGGACAAACGTAAGTCACGCAGCCAGAGTGGGAGTCCGCATTCCGCAAAATCCACTCCCTCCAAATCCACTCCCCTCAGCTCTCCTGGCCACGAATCCAGCAAAGATTCCTTCATGGCCGCTCTGTCCCTGAGCCCAACAGTGACACCACCCAGCAAGCGGGCAAAGGAATCCCCGGTCAGGGTAGTTGAGTGCCCCCCCCCCTGTCCACACCCTCCCCCAGTGGCGCTGCGACCCATTCCTCTGCCCCCCCCCTCCTTGGGGCCCGTGGTTCCTTCGGGTGCAGGGGATACGCTGGGGGACCTTGCTGACGTGTGCAGCGCCATCCTCACCACCTCCTTTGGCGCTGCCCCAACCCCTGTGGTGGAGTCCTCCATCCCTGCACCCACAAAGCCTGCCCTTGCCCCTCCTGTCCCAGCGGTGCCTGGTCCTTCCCCCCCACATGATGCCCCCCCCCTGTGGAAGACAGGGTGGTCTGAACTGTGCAGGCAAGCTAGGGGACACGCGTCCCACTGTGTCTCCCATCCAGCTGTGACTAATGGACTGCCCTATGGGCTTTGTAAATATTGAACTTTATCCACACAAACATTTTTGGCTAATGCTGAATAAAGCCTTTTTTTTTTCTTAGCACACTACTGCTTTTGTGGTATTGCTGTTGGTGGGGCTGCTCCATGATTTTGGGTGGTGATCATGTGTTGGGTGTGTGGGAAATGTAGTGGTGTGCTGGTCATAGGGGGGACCCTGGTATCTGTGTGCCATCACAAGGTGTTAGCTAAGTTTCTTTGTTCATGTAGGCAGTTACTGCATGGTGTAATCGCCCCAAGGTGTGTTCCTTCCTCTGTGTACCCTGACATCTTCCCTGCAGGGTGTTTCCAATATGTTGCGCTGAGCTGTGTCTACATTAGCTGGGTGTGTGACGGACCCATTCAACTGTGGCCATGCATGCAGAGCGATGTCTCCACCTGCATCATTCGTGGTATCCTGGGTGATCACTGTACTTGTGTATGTAGTCTGTTGACATGACTTCATGTGGACATGTTCCCTTTTAGGCAGTATGCATATGTGTACTCCCAGCCTCGCACACGTGTTACATGTACTGCAGGGTCTTTGTGCACCTGACTGACAATTGTGGCAATTGGATCTGTGGGTACTCCACCCTTTTTCTTTCCATGGGCACTGCTGGGAGGACTCTGCACCCACCCCTCCTGTGTCTGGGCACTGCTGGGAATGATAGGCACACACCCCTCCTGTGTCTGGGCACTGCTGGGATGACTCTGCACACACCCCTCCTGCGTCTGGGCACTGCTGGGAGGACTCCGGCCCCACCCCTCCTGTGTCTGGGCACTGCTGGGAATGATAGGCACACACCCGTCCTACGTCTGGGCACTGCTGGGAGGACTCTGCACACACCCCTCCTGTGTCTGGGCACTGCTGGGAGGACTCTGCACACACCCCTCCTGTGTCTGGGCACTGCTGGGACGACTCTGCACACACCCCTCCTGCGTCTGGGCACTGCTGGGAGGACTCTGCACCCACCCCTCCTGTGTCTGGGCACTGCTGGGAATGATAGGCACACACCCCTCCTGCGTCTGGGCACTGCTGGGAGGACTCTGCACACACCCCTCCTGTGTCTGGGCACTGCTGGGACGAATCTGCACACACCCCTCCTGTGTCTGGGCACTGCTGGGAGGACTCTGCACACACCCCTCCTGCGTCTGGGCACTGCTGGGAGGACTCTGCACACACCCCTCCTGCGTCTGGGCACTGCTGGGAATGATAGGCACACACCCCTCCTGCGTCTGGGCACTGCTGGGAGGACTCTGCACACACCCCTCCTGTGTCTGGCCATGTACGCTCCATACATACACGGGTGGGGGTACGGTCCGTACATACACTGGTGGGGTGGGGGTACGCTCCATACATACACTGTTGGGGTGGGGGTACGCTCCATACATACGCGGGTGTGGGTAGGGTCTGTACATACACGGGTGGGGGTACGCTCCGAACATACGCGGGTCTGGGTACGCTCCATGCATACACGGGTGGGGGTACGGTCCGTACATACACTGTTGGGGTGGGGGTACGCTCCATACATTCACTGTTGGGGTGGGGGTACGCTCCATACGTACGCGGGTGTGGGTAGGGTCCGTACATACACGGGTGGGGGTACGCTCCGAACATACGCGGGTCTCGGTACGCTCCATGCATACACGGGTGGGGGTACGGTCCGTACATACACTGTTGGGGTGGGGGTACGCACAATACATACACTGTTGGGGTGGGGGTACACTCCATACGTACGCGGGTGTAGGTAGGGTCCGTACATACACGGGTGGGGGTACGCTCCGAACATACGCGGGTCTGGGTACGCTCCATGCATACACGGGTGGGGGTACGGTCCGTACATACACTGTTGGGGTGGGGGTTCAGTCCGTACATACACGGGTGGGGTGTTGGTATGCTCCATTCATACACGGGTGGGGGTACGGTCCGTACATACACTGGTGGGGTGGGGGTACGGTCCATACATACACTGTTGGGGTGGGGGTACGGTCCATACATACACTCTTGGGGTGGGGGTACGCTCCGAACATACACGGGTGGGGTGTTGGTACGCTCCATTCATACACGGGTGGGGGTACGGTCCGTACAAACACTGTTGAGGTGGGGGTACGCTCCATACGTACGCGGGTGTGGGTAGGGTCCGTACATACACGGGTGGGGATACGCTCCGAACATACGCGGGTCTGGGTATGCTCCATGCATACACGGGTGGGGGTACGGTCCGTGCATACACTGTTGGGGTGGGGGTATGCTCCATACATACGCGGGTGTGGGTAGGGTCTGTACATACATGGGTGGGGGTACGCTCCGAACATACGCGGGTCTGGGTACGCTCCATGCATACACGGGTTGGGGTTCGCTCCGAACATACGCGGGTCGTGGTACGCTCCATGCATACACGGGTGGGGGTACGGTCTGTACATGCACTGTTGGGGTGTTGGTACGCGCCGTACATACACGGGTGGGGGTGCGGCCCATACCCGGGCCTTTGGAACATGGGTACGGGCCGTACCGCCATTATTGGGGTGACGTAGGGGTGGGCGTGGTACGACTCGTACCCACGCTCTTAAGGCGTGGGTACGGTACGTACCGGACTTGTTGTGTTACCAGTTCGCGTGTACATCCACTTCCGTTGCTGGACACTCCCCCACCCCCTCAAAGTGACCAGGCCCTGAAGGTCAGGTATGTCCAGGGCATGTATGATTTGTGACTTCGGTGGGGGTTTTGTGTCCTGCCCCTGCTGCCCCCCCTTTGCCCCCCCCTTTGCCCCTGGGTGTTGTTCTGACCTTCTGTGGCGTCTGCGTCGGTTCCTGTAGAGCAGGTGGACTGCTATGAGGGCTGGGATGACACGTAGGTTTGGGTCCATGGCTGTCCGTCGCATACAGGTGCTCCTTGCGCGCGTTGTCCTGATTTCCCGGCAGTTTTTGGCAGTCGGAGAATTTTATCCGTGCGGGGTGACGTCGGTGCGGTTCGTACTTCCTGGTTCGTGAAACACAGCCTGAATGCGTCCCGACGTCACGTCGGCGCGTTCCCCGGATCACATTTGTATGTATATTTTCGTCGGTCGGTGTTTTGTACGATTCGTACGGAAATGGTGTGTCCGTGCGAATCGTACTTCCATGTTTGTAATGTTTTTTTCCCGGGTACGAGTCGGACGGAGAAAACGCTCCGACCGACGGTTCGTACCCGGTTTTTCCAGGATCCGAATCGGCACCATACTGTACTGATTTTGTTATTGAAGATTAGCATTCGGTAATCACTAACCACATGAAAAAAGATCTCTGTACAATAGATTAGAACAAAATTAATAACTCTGATCTCACGAGTCTCCACCAAGCCACCCACAAGAGTGATGACATACCTTAAAAATTAATGTATGGGGGGCGTGGCTTGCGGCCGAGCGCGATGGCCGCCACCTAGAGAAGCTCTGGGGACGCAGTCACTTCCCCGAACAATCCGGTATGTAATCCGGACACAATACTGACCCAAAGGACCCGCAACATAATCCGGAGGCGCAGGTGTCCCGATCGAGGTACTTGCACGGCGTGAAGCCCGTCCAGGACGCTGTTTAGGACACAGGGCGAGGAGCGGCCCAGACACGCACCGGGAGCCGGGGACTGGCCGGATTATTGGATCCGGCAGCGCGGCGCTCCGCTACGCTACGGCTTTGTGGGGCGTTCTGCGCGGACCCAGTGGCCGCTCTTAGAGGCGGTGGAAGAGTGTGGCCCTTCCTTCTGATATGCCCCCCCCCTCCGGAGGGGCCTGCAGGGGCCGAGCAGAGCGCTGTGGACAGCGGAGAAGCTCTGTTACTCGGGCGGCGCTGTGCTGCCCGCCCGGGACCAACTGCTGGCGAGGTGAGAGCCCGGAGGAGGGAGACTGGCGCCCATGTGGGGGGAAAAGTGCTGACTGTCATTAAGATCGCAGGGCCCCATCAGCGAGATGCCCGTGGGCGGGGGAGCGCAGTTCTGATTGCCTTGGGCCATCCTTTGACGGCCTGGTTGGATCAACATGTGCCCTGGACGCCAGCGCTGAGGACAGCGTGTGCAGGCAAGGGAGGCCCTCTGCTAGCGCTGTTGGAACCTCACCGTGGAGCACTGAAGCTGAAGCGTGCTGGACGGCTCGGAGCCGGACAACGGCGCTGACTCTGCCCTCCGGAGTTGCGCTGGATGGACTGGGGCGCAGCTGTCCCTGAAGTGACTATTTGAAGACCCACGGCCTCTGGCGGTGCCCAGTCGGCATGGTGTGGAGGTGCCCGAGATCCTCGTGTGCCTGACCAGAGTGGGCCCGTGGCCTCGGAGCCTTCCAGGTGCCTCCGCGGTAGGAAACTCGACAGGCCGCATGAGGGATGAAAGCCCCGTGGCTGGCGGCGGCGACTACCGACTGCGACAGAGCTCCTCACGCAAAATGGGAGGCAGGGGCCCACGCGCGAACACCCAGGTCAAACTAGACAAATATGCCTACACAAAAGAAGCACCAGCTTCAATGACCAGTAAAGATTCGCAGGAAAAAGCATTGAACCATGGGGAAGCTAGTAAGGTGACGCTTGATGACATTATGACTGCGCTCACTCAGGTCCAGTCCACGGTGGGCACCATTGATGGCACTACCGATGTGTCTTTTTTAAGAGCTGACTTTCAGAAGATGGCGGCGCGAGTCACAGAGGTGGAACACACGACGAAATCCCTGGTTGGAGATACGACCGCACTGCTTCAGAGGGTGACTCACCTTGAGGCCGAGAACAAGCTTATGGTGGCGAAGCTCGATGACCAGGAGGGGCGCTCCCGCCGCAATAACGTCTGAATTACGGGCCTTCCCGAGTGTGAAGGGGGTCAGGCCATGGACCTTTACATTGAAGAACTCATCAAGACATGACTCCAACCGAGAGGGTTATCCACCTTCTTCTCGGTTGAAAGGGCGCACATGGTGCCGGGTGGCAGGCCTAAACCGGGGGCACCCCCCAGGCCGGTGTTGGCACGCATCTTTAACTTCCGCGACCGAGATGCCATTTTGCAGACAGCAAGAGTGGCTCCACCGATTCGAGTACATAACTCGCTTGTCTCCTTTTTTCCGGACTTCACAGATGCCGTCACCAAACACCGCAGAAGCTTCCTTGAGATAAAAAAGGATCTCCGGCGCAAGGAAATTACCTATTGAATGCTATTCCCAGCGAAGTTAAGAGTTGTAGCTGATGGAAAAACGTGGTTCTTTGAGCGCCCGGAGGAGGCCCGAGAATGGCTTGAGGGGTGACGACAAGTGGAAGGTCGCAGGCGACCAGAGAAACACCAGCAGCGGCGACGAGTGGAAGAGGGCCCCGAGGATCACGAACAGGCACGAGAAGGAGATACGGCGCATGGAGCAGAGACTGAGAAATGAGAAGAGGAACCATGGATCACGCATACCAGCACACACAGTGACAGAGGACAATGGTAGTGTAATGCTACCCAGGTCGTCGGTTGGTGGGGGCCTAATGTGGTCTTCTATACACATGAAGCGGGTGGGCGAGGATCCACTAGTGCAAGGTCCACACGGCAGCCGCAGAACGGCCTCACAGAATAATGGTCCTAAGGAAGGGGATGGACTAAGGTGCTCACCGGACTTCTCACCCCCGACACGCAAGTACTGTTACTGGGAATGGGTATAAAGCGCTCTGCAAAGTTGGGGTGGCGGGTAGTTGTAAGTCCGTATAGCAGGGAGGCAGGGTGGGGGGTGGAGGTTGGGGTTTTGTTGTTATGGTTTGGTTTTCTTTGTTCACATTTTGTATGCAGGCACTTGGGTATGACATGTCCTCAAAAGGGGATGGCAGGGACCCCATCCACGCTCATCCGCCCCATTGACTATGCATCTCGACGATCATGACAACATCACACTCGCAGTCTACTGAGCGGGGGCATATGCCGGACACAAAGGAGAGATCCCTAACACTAATTACGTGGTCTGGTGCTGCAGTGTTTTAAGCAAAGCTCCCCGGCTGTTGTCCTGCTACAAGAGACGCACCTCACTGGGAGTGCATGTCGGGCGCTGGACAGATGGGGGTTCAAGATAGTGGCCCACTCAGAGTTCACATCAGGGTGGGTATCTTGGTACGTAAACAATCGCCACTCATAATACATAGAACGAAGACGGATGCAAATGGCTGTTTTGCAGCTCTGGAGGGACAATGGGAGGGACACTCTATCAACATAGTGTCGGTGTATATTCCCCCGACACAACAGGCAGTTGCGCTTCCGGCCCTGAGTGACTTCCTCCCTGATCTCCCGGAAGGAGAACTGCTGATTGGAGGAGACTTTAATGATGTGGTGGACGGGGACATGGACCTGCACCCTGTGAGGGAGCGGGCGATGGGGGGGGTCGCGTCTCAGGGGTTTTCTGGAGGCAATGGGGCTGGTGGACGCCTGGCGGCATCGGCACCCCATGGCGCGTCAATTTACTTATCATTCTGTGGTACATAATAGCTTGTCGCGAATTCACTACTTTGTAATCTCCTTGGAGAGCCTCAAGCACGTAGACTCAGTTGACATTCGGCCTAGAGGTATTTCAGACCACTCACCAGTGGTCCTAACATACACGTATCACCAACGGGGAAGGCGGCGAATATTCCCCATATTCCCTGGATACTTGAAAGTTCCCAAGATCATGAAATCCATACGCACCTCGACACAACAATACTTCAGGGAAAATACCGGGTCGGTCCACTCCCCGTCCACCCTCTGGGAGGCCTATAAGACTGTACTCAGGGGGCAAGCTATCTCTTCTGTAGCAGGCTATAAGCGAGAACAGGGGCGGGAACTCACTGCCTTGGAATTGGAGCTCCAGAGGGCTGACACACAGAATTCACAAAATCCGACTCCCATCACGGCCCACGCCCTACACCTCAAACAACAACTGCACAGGGAACATTTGAGGGGGGTGACCGCACTTAGACTTTCGGCAACGAGACAAAAGGTGTATGAGGCCGGCGATAAAGCTGGGAAGCTTTAGGCGTGGCTCGATAAAAGGGAGCGAGATAGAAAGTGGATAGCGCAGCTTAGAATGACAGATAATACAATGGACACTGACCCACGGTCCATAGTAAATAGGCTAGTGCAGCACTTTTAGCAGGTGTACACATCGCTGTCAGCGATGGCAATGGAAGAGACGCTGACCTATATCAAGGATATTCCGATGCCCAAGCTTGCGCCGAAGACAGCCCTCACGTTAGAGGCTGATCTGACGACAGAGGAGCTACAGGTAGCAATTGGCTCCTTACAGTCAGGGAAAGCGCTAGGACCGAATGGAATCCCTGTAGAACTTCACAAAAGGCTGGCGGGGACAGTGGCCCTGCACCTACTCAAAATGTACCGGGACAGCTTGACGAAGGGAGAACTCCCGCAGGATCAACGTGTAGCCACAATAGTGGCGATCCCGAAACCCGGGAAGCCCCTGGAAGAATGTACATCATATCGCCCCATTTCCTTAATTAATGCTGAACCCAAAATATTAGCAAAGGTCCTTGCGCTACGGCTTACTCTGCATCTCGCACTCCTGGTTCACCCGGATCAATCAGGGTTTATGCCTAGTAGAAACACGGCATTAAATCTGAGGCGACTGCATGGAGTGATGGCCCGTATACCTTATCTTCAGGAACCAGCAGTTATCCTGTCATTGGACGCCCGTATGGCGTTCGACATGGTGGAATGGCCCTTCTTGTTTGCGGTTTTGACGCACTTAGGGTTTGGCCCAAAGTTTTGTGCGTGGGTACGCCTACTCTACACAAAGCCACTGGCCCACGTAGTGGCTAATGTGCACATATCCAATGACTTCCCACTGTCCAGAGGCACACGTCAGGGCTTCCCGCTGTCACCATTATTGTTTGCGCTGGTGCTAGAACCACTGGCGGCATGGATCAGGTGGGAGCCCCAGATACGCGGCCTGCGATGGACAGCAGACTGGGAAGATCGTATATCGCTGTATGCGGATGACGTTCTGCTTTATTTGGCCTCACCCAGGCGATCCATCCTGGTACAATTTATGTGACCAATTTGGTCGTGCATCGGGCTATACTATCAATTGGTCCAAATCAATACTTTTTGTGCTCGGGGGCCCGCCGCCACAGCTCCTAGAGGACTGTCCACTGCATATCTTGGTGACGGGATTCCGATATTTAGGAATCTACATCACGGCGGACCCGGATGAATTCTTTAAGAAAAATCTTCTGCCTCCCCTGGAACGTCTAAAAAGAGATGCCGTCCACTGGGGGACACTCCCCCTAACGCTGCTGGGGAAGGCAGTGCTTTTTAAGATGATGGCACTGCCTCAATTCCTGTATGCCCTCGAAAATATGCCATACTCGGTGCCGCCCACCTACTTCAAGCACATTGCAGCTCAGGTCTCGGGGTTAATGTGCGGGAGCAAACCTGCACGCATCGCACAGCGCAAGCTCACCAAAGGGTGGTATGATTGGGACATTGCACTGACGGACGTACAGCTATATTATTGGGCACGCACTTGAAAGTTATCAATCAATGGGTGCATGCTCCACAGACGAATCCCGACTATATGGCAGATAGATATGGGCTCGGGGCTGAAGGCATGATGTCCGCACTTTACAACAAAAAGCATACACCGATACTACTCTGGGGTCATTTGCAGTGGTGTAGATTGGAGTGGGATAGATTGAATTGGTGTAGATTGAAGTGGAGTAGATTGGGGTGGAGTGGGGTAGATTGGAGTGGAGTTGGGTAGATTGGAGTGGAGTGGGATAAACAAGAGTGGGATATATTGGGGTAAATTGGAATGGAGTGGGGTAGATTGGGAAAGAGTAGAGTCCAGTGGATTGGGATAAGTGGGGTGGATTGGGTTAGAATGGACTGGGGTGGGGTGGATTTTAGTGGTTTGTGGTAGAGTGACGTGAAGGTGGAGTGGGTTGATTGGATAGAGTGGAATGGAGTGTGGTAGATTAGGGTAGAGGGGAGTGGGGTAGATTTGAGTGGGTATATTGAATTGGGGTAGATTGGGGTAAAGTGGAATGTGGTAGATTGCGGTAGAGTATGTGAAGTTGAGTGGAGTAGATTGGAGTGGAGTCAAGATTGGATTGGAGTGAGATAGATTGGGGAAGAGTGGAGTGGGGTAGATTGGGGTAGATTGGGGTAGATTACAATAGCATGGATTGGGATAGGTTGGGTGGATTAGAGTAGGGCGGATTGGAATGGGGTCGGTAGATTGGAGAGGGGTAGATTGAAGGGGGATTATAGGAGTGCAGTAGATGGGATGGAGTGGGGTAGATTGGAGTGGGGTGGAGTGGGGAGTGGTAGATTGCAGTGGGGTGAGGTGAAGTGGGGTAGATTAGGGTGGATTGGAGTGGAGATTGATTGCAGTGGAATAGAGTGGTGTGGGGTAGATTGAGGTAGGGTAGATTGGGATGGATTGGGGTGGGGTGGATTGGGGTGGAATGGGTTAGATTGGAGTGGAATGGGCTAGATTTGAGTGGAGTGTCGTAGTTTTGAGTGAAGTGGAGTGGGGTAGATTTGGTTAGAGTGGAGTGGGTAGATTTGGGTAGAGTGGAGTGGGGTAGACTGGGTGGATTGGAATATGGTAGATTGGAGTGGGGTTGATTGTGGAAGATTAGACTGGGGTAGATTGTGGTGGAGTGGGGTAGATTGGAGTGGAGCAGATTAGAGTGGAGGGGAGTTGGACAGATTGCAGTGGAGTTTGGAGTGGAGTGGGGTAAAGTGGAAGGGAGTGGGGTGCATTGGACTGGTGTAGACTGGAGTGGAATAGAGTGGAGGGAGGTATATTGGAGTGGAGTGAGTTGGATTGGGGTACATTAGAGTGGGCGGATTGGGGCACATTTGAGTGGGTAGATTGGAGTGGATTGGAGCAGACTGGGGTACATTTGAGTGCGGTAGCCTGGGGTGGAATGGGGTAGATTGGAGTGTGGTGGGGTGGACTGGGTTTGATTGAGTGGAGTGGGGTAGATGGGAGTGGAGTAAATTGGAGTGGAGTGGGGTAGATTGGGGTAGAGTTAAGTGGGATAGAATGGAGTGGGGTAACTTTTACTGGAGTGGAGTAGACTGGATTGCATTGGAGTGGACTGAGGTAGATTGAGGTGGAGTGGGGTAGATTGGAGGTGTGTGGGGTAGATTGGGGTGGATAAATGTGGGGTGGGGTAGATTGAGGTGGAGTGGGGTAGATTAGGTGGAGTGGAGTGGAGTGGGATACATTGGAGTGGAGTAGATTGGGGTAGATTGTAGCAAAGTAGGGTGGTGAAGGTTGGGGTACATTGGTGTGGAGTGGAGTGGGATAGAATGGAGTAGAGTGGGGTAGACTGGAGTGGGGTAGACTGGAGTGGGGTAAGTGGTGTGAAGTGGAGGGGTGTAGAGTGGAGTGGCGTGTTGTGTTGTGGAGTGAGTGGCGTTGATAGGAGTGACGCTTCATGTCACAGAGTGAAGGGACGTAGAGTGGAGTGGCATGTCGTAGAGTGGAGTGGTGTGACATAGAATGAAGGGCATAGAGTGGAGTGGTGCAGTGTAGAGTATGCTTGGTGTGGTAGCGCATTGCCTTTGCAGACAACACATTTTCCGTTGAAATGGCCATTACATTTAAACCGAAATAAAGTTTTACTGCACACAAACGATATTGTGCAAATGTCATCACCTTGTGTATTTTTTTTCACAACATAATTTCATTGTCGACACCCAATGCAATGCAGGGGCCATGTAGGGCACCCAAGGCACGTAGGCAGGATGAATGACATGAAAGTGAACATTTTCGGCAATAATAGAGGATGGATTACATAGTAAATATATTGAAGGAAAAAAGAATAAGAACTGAAGAGAAAAAGAAAAACAGAAGGCAAACTACAGTGCCACATGTCCTCCGTTCAATAAATACCACAATTCTGAATATATGGAGAATGCTCGCCACCCATAAGGTATTGTTGATAAGTGTGCGGTATATTTTGGTTAAGTTATGATCCCCCAGGTCACCCATAAATACTTTAGCCTCAATAGGGTTAAATTCGGGAAACTCTGTGAGATGAGAAATATATGAGGTGAAGGCGTGTCGGAATTAGAGATAGCGATAAAATTGCGTGCGGGGCATATCATAATCCGTCTGGAGTTCGAGGAAGGACTTGAGAGTGCAGCCACGTACAACTGCCCCCACTGTATCTATCTCAATGGTCTCCCAAAACCGAAAGCCAGACAGTTGCATGGGCTGTGGCAATTGTCCTTTGTTCCATGGTGGAGTTTCCCTAGTGAGTCTCCCCCACCAACCCATCTGACGGAGCACCAACTTCCAGATCTTAAAGACCGTGATCATGGCGGGTGGTAGTTCTCGAAGTAGCGCCCCTGAATGCAGAACCGTATGGCCAGCATTCCACAGCATACGACGGGTCCCTGTGGTTGCCATACCGCCAGCCCTTGAGGACAAGTAAATGAGAGGCCATGTAGTATGCCTGGACGTCCGGAGTGGCCACTCCGCCGGAGTAGGTGGATTGGAAACAAGTCCTCAGGGTGACTGGCAATGCACCACGCCACCAAAGAAAGCGAGCCAGGATAGCATTTAACTAAAAATAGCAGATCTGCCAAAAAGAGATAGGGGGAGATGGGACCACACTTGCGTCTGGACATGCACTTGCGTCCATAGAGGGGCGAGGTTTTTATTCCACGCCAATGTTGGGGACGATGAGAAAAATACTCCCAGAAATTTAAAGCCGTTTGGGGCCACTGCCACTTCCCGCGACCAGTCGCCCAACCGGTCTCTGCCTCACAGTGTCCACAAATAGGATTTTCCCCGGTTCATATGAAGGCCGGATGTTTCACTGAAGATCTGCATGATGCGGAAGAGGCGTGGACTTTTCAGCAGGGCAAAGAGATATGTCCAGCTTAGAGAATCAAAAAAATCAAAAGCTTTATTCATGTCTGCCAATAAGAGCGCGGCAGGGGTATCGAGCTTATCAACCGTGGCAACAGCATTGTGGGCACGTCCAATATTGCGTCATGTAGCATGGTTAGATGTAAATCCTGCCTGATCCAGGTGGATCAGCTCCGCAATATAGGGGACTAGGCGGTTTGCAACCACCTTGGCCAGGAGCTTAGCCTGCACGTTAAGTAAAGAAATTGGGTGATAGGATGAATAGTGCTCCGGTGGACGACCCGGATTCAGGAATACAACAATCTCGGCATGTCGCCAATCTGGCTGGAGACCACCACTCTCCCAGGCAGCTTCCAGCGCCGCTAGATAGGGTTTTAACAGTTGTGGGTGATATTTCTGGTAGAACTCACAGGGGTATCCGTTCGGGCCTGGTGCTTTTCCGGCACACATAGTTAACAATGCGGGCAACAGTTCATCCACTGACAGAGGGACGTCCAACGCATTTCGTGCTGTGTCTGATAGTGTCCGGGGAGGAAAGTCTTTGATACATTTCTGTATCAGGGCAGCAGTGAGTACTTTGTGGGGGGCATATAGATCTGCAAAATATGAGGCAAAGAGGTCTGCAATGACGGATGGGTCTGTAGGAGCAGTCCCGTCTGGGCCCCGTATACTCGGGAGCGTCTGAGGGCATATTGTCTGCTGACACAGGCGATGCAACAGAGCACTGGATTTCTTCCCCATTGGTATATCCGGCTACGTGTGGCAAGCCAATAAAGTCGGGCTTTGTTTAGGAGTTCACTAGCGTAGTCTGTTGTGCAGCTAACAACTGCCTGCGCACAACCTGTCCGATCGTGTCCCTGCTAGCACGCTCTAGCTCAAGCAATTGGGCCTCGAGTTTAATCAACTTATAGCGTTGTTGTCTGCGTCGTGCAGTGCAGAAGGTGATGTCTGCTTCCCTGAGAGTGGGTTTCAGTGCCTCCCACAAGATGACCGGGGACTCCAGCGTGTCTCTATTGAGCAATAGATAATCTGTTAGAGATTTATGAATATGCGCCCTATATTCATCATCTCGCAGCAACCACGGCGATAAACGCCACCGAAATTGGGAACGCCTGGTATCTAGGGATAGGAGAACGTACACCGGTGAACGGTCAAGTAGCCGTCTGGGGAGGATCACAGCCTGATTAGCCTATGGGCGTGTGCCCCCAAGAGAAAAATGTAGTCTAGACGAGAGAAGGATGAGTGGGCTCCAGAAAAATATGTGTAGGAGCGTCTCAGGGTGTACGGTTCTCCATGAGTCAACCCACTCCAGGCCTTGAACCAGAGGCAATAATTTGGAGTCTGGAGGCTCCGCAGCCCGGGGCGTGGCACGCCACCTGTCGTGTGATGGGGACATAACATCATTCCAATCCCCTCTAACTAGAGTCAACCCAGATGGAAGGTCAGCCCAGAGCAGTATCAATCTTTCAACTAGGGACAACGAAAGAGGGGGAGGGGCATATACACTACCTAGAACAATAGGTTCCCCATATAGAGTCCTGTATATCACAATGAATCTACCCTGTGGGTCTGACCATGTGCGGCTGTGAACAAAGGGGATGTTGCGATGTATGAGGATCGCAACTCCCCGGGAACCTCTAGTAAAGCCAGCGTGATATGTGTGAGCAAAGCTGAACCAACCCAAACAAGGTGCCTTAGTGCCCGCAAAGTGGGTCTCCTGTAGGAGGAGGACATCCACCCTGTGTCTCTTTGCTTGGGGCAGCACGGCCCCCGTTTAATCTTATCTAGCAGACCGTTGACATTACAACTAAGGATGCGGAGTGCTCTATTTCCGGCCCCTGCTAAGGTCTGTAGCATAGACGGTAGTGACATGTATAATGGAAACTGGCAACATGGATGACAGTAGCAATCCCAGGAGTACATATGACGGAGGAACTAGTGGCAGTGACAAATAACATCAAACAAATAAAAAAAACGACCCCCCCCACCCAGTACCTCAAAACAATAGAAGTATCTGTCACAGTAAGTGTCGCACCACCGCCTCAACGGGGGCAGGGCATGGCCCTACACCAATGGTTCCCCATAGAACTGTGCCCAAAAACAAATTATATATTCCTCAAATACTGAGAGAAGAGGCATGGGGGAGGCCTCACGTAGGCCCATACATAGTGACATCAGCAAAATGAACAAACAAGTCTCAAATCCCAGGCCCCAATACCAATATCAAATAGTCTACAGAGGTGAACAAAATAAGGGAGGTGGGGCAGAGGTCACCGGCCTAACTGTCTGCATATGGACGTCGTCCGTGGCCCTTAGTCTCTATGAGGTGACGGTGATGAGTTTCGTGGATCCCTGGCTGTCTGGGAGCTGGAAGCGCCTCGAGAGTGTGAGCGGCGCCACGAGCGTGATCGTCAATTTGGTTTCCCCTTAGGCTTGGGAGGCTGTTGCATGGCCTCCCCAGAAGACGACTCCGAGCCAAAGCGCAGCGGCTTGTGTGGTTTGAGTTTCTGTCTTTCATCTGCCCAGGCAAAGACCTCCTCGGGAGAGTCAAAGAAAAGCGTTCGTGAATTGTAGATGGCCCTCAGCCGGGCCGGAAAGAGAAGTGCATATTGGAGTTTGAGATCGCACAGCCTGGCTTTAGCAGCCGTAAACGATTGTCGACGTTGCTGCACCAGTCTCGTGTAGTCGGGAAAAATTGGAATGTGATGGGAGTCATGATGGAGTTTACCTATCAATCGGGCCTGTGTGATGATCGCTTCCCGGTCATGAAAGGTGAGAAACTGAGCTATGATGGGCAGAGGCCTGGCCCCTGGTGGAGGCTTTTGCATCAAGGCACGGTGCGTGCGTTCAATAACAAAACACTGAGATAGAGACGCTTGAGGGATTCTGCCCATGATCCACATAGTAAGGAAGTGTTCCACATCTTTGTCTTCGCAGCCCTCGGGAAAGCCAACGAAGCCGAGGTCATTCCTTCGGGCTGCCTTCGGCATCTTCCGCCCTAAGCGCTAGAACTTTGGTGATGGATTCCAGAGCAGACACCTTCTTGTGGAGGGATGCAACCATACTTTCTGTGGTTGAGATCCAGGTCTTTGCCTCCGTGATTCTGTTTACTTCCTTGCTGAACTCTTGGCGAATCAGCATTACGTCCGACCCCACCACTCCAATTTTGGCCTCCAGAGCGTCTCATGACTGCGTGATTCCTGCCATCAACGCAGCGTTGTCCGGGCCAGGAGCGAACTGACTCGGTGGATCCGCCCATTGTGCCCCAGAGCCAGAATAGCGATCTAGCGTGCTCTGCTTGGTGTTCTGCAGCTTGTCACGAGTCATGATTGACAATGACAGAGGGGTCTTCACAGTGCCAGTTAATTCCGGTTACGGCCCGCAGGCGGCAAGCCTGCACTCAAACCAGCGATTGCGGAGGCTGACGCACCAGAGGGGTAGCAAAGGGGAAGGGCTCCCCACAGCCATTGGGAAATCCAGATATTGTTCGGCTGGCTGGCAGGCACGGAAGCAGGCGCTGAGTCAGCCCAAACACAAGCTGCACCGGGGCCTAGCCTGGCCGCCTCCACATGCAGGCGACTCCTCACCCCCCTAGTGATGCCACCGCCAGAAGATCATACCACTGCTGTGCTGTGCAAATTGTAGGTGGGGGGTGCTTCACATGGCATATGATGATGATACAATGGTCCCTGGCACACATCAGCACTCCTTCACGCCTCACGCGGTGAGCAGGGGGGCAAGAGGTGACCGCACACCAAGTACGGTCCGGGCCGATGATCCACCCTGCCGCCAAAGCTGCGCAACGGAATTGCAGAGGGGTCTAGGCCTCAGAAGCCATCACCAGCTCCAATAGTAGTGTTGACAGAGGGCATCAAATTAGGGATCTGGCCGTGGGGGGGCAGCTCTGTGCCCGATCCAACACAGCACTAGCTGCACCCCACCACCGCCAAAGTAGCACTGCAGAAGAAGGTCCTCCAAGGACCCAGATGAATCCGATGATCAATATCGGCGGAGGGGGGGTTCAGGCAGGAATATAGCATGGCAGGGAGATGTACAAGGACCCCTGGGGTAGAGCTGAGGCCGGGGGTCCCACACTGACCTTAGGAGAGGTGCTCCACCGTCTCAGGCAGCCACGCAGCACGGCGGACGCCACCGTTGATTTATGTTGTCGGGCCCGATACCACCAGTCTCCAGGCCCGTCAGCCGCAGCGCCTCCCCGACTGAGGCCCGGCCGCAGCTCAGTCCAGGATCTGTGAGCCAGCAGTGGGCGTCGGCTCACAGTCAGCGGAAGGGGAGGCAGGGCACAGCCACCCTCATCAACTGGGCCACCGAACAGGCATGCGGCACGGAGGCAAGTCATAGGGAGCACACATGCACGGCTCTCCGGTCCCGAACCTCACGCCACACGGGGCCAGAGAACAATGCCGCAGTTCCGGCGCAGCCCCCCGGTGGTAGTCGGAGCCAGAGTGGCTCACCTCCCCTCCGGATCGTCCTCAGGTAGTCTCTGAACGGTTGCCGGCGGACCTCCAGCGTGGGCAGGGCACAATGCTTCGGAGGAGCCGGGACGCAGCAGTGCAAGGGCCCAGACAACAGGCTCCGATCCAGGAAATGGCGCTGCCGGCCGGTCGTATCAATGCTGGTATGGCCGTCAAATGCTGCCACAAGACGGCTGGCACAGTCAGGCACAGTGGAGGGAATTTCAAGGAAAAGTAGTAAGCGGATGGCAGGATATTAATCGGATGTTAAAGCGGGCCCCCGGAGCTCGTCTAAAGCGCATCCGCCATGTTGGACCACTTGGCCACACCCCCATCACCTTGTGTATTGATGTATTTTGATCATGTTAAAATATTGGTTTCCACCACACTTCAGTATTACAAAGCAAATTTGCTTCATTTGTACTAATTCTGATATATTCTGAAACATCAGTACATTTCATTCTGTTTTTTGTTATGTGTTAGGGAAAAAAAACACCCTACACCCTCTCCTTTTACATGGGTACTCAGCAGGATTGTCACATAAATTCTCTCAGTTTAAGGTCACAGAAAGAAAAATAAACAACAAACGCCCTGGAAGAGCCTTACAGTTGGCTGCTGTGTTTAAATGCACAGCATATGTGGCAAGATAAGAACAATAATTAAAGGCCTGTTCACAGAGAGCTAGGGTATGGAAGAATACAGAAAACAAGGAGGCTTATTTACAAGCCCTTTGTGTGCCTGTGTTTCACTTTTTTTTACGTACCTTTGGCACAGTGTGCTGGCCCATACTTACAAGGTCGCAAAAAGCCACTCTGCGTGGCTTTTTATTGCCTTATAAATACGACCCCTTTTCACGCATTTCTTTGGGTGAAAGGGTCATGCCATGGGTGGTGCTCTGGGTGTTCCCAAGCAACACCCATGGATTCTGCCGCATTACCAGATTTACAACATTTCATAAACCTGGGAATGCGTCAGAATCCTTCACCACCCCAGGGAAGGTGTAAGGAGGTGCAACGAGGAGAAATACTTTTATTTCTCCTCGTTTTTGTCCTCTTTCAATGCGTGCTGCATTCTTCAGAAAGAGGAAAACACCATCAATGATTGTTTTTGTAAAGGAAGTTGTCCCTTCCTGCGCAAAAACAAACATCCCCGCCAAGCAGGCACCCTTGCACCATGGTACAAGGATGCCTACATTGGCGCATGGTAGCCAATTGTGTGCCAGCGCAGGGAAAAGCACAGTGATGGGCCAAATTGTTGTAAATATGACGTATCCTTATGCTTTTAAAATGACGCAGCTCAGTGCAGCAAAATGGCTTGCGGCGCTGCACTGCGTCATTTTGTTGTAGATAAGGCCCAAGGTTTGGGCAGCGAGAGGGCCGAACTCAAGCTGGACAGCCTAAAGCAAATAAAGTCAGCAAATAGAAAGTCAGAAAATGTGAGTTACAAATCACAAAGCCGATGGGAAACAATGGGCCGAATACATCTCTAGGTCAGCTATCTGAATGTCCCTAAGATGCCTTTAGCAAACTAGACAGCTGCATTGTCCGGTAGACTTCAACATAATAAACTGATCAGTCTCCTTTTGAAATATAAACATGACATTTATGGAAAGATGCATACAAAGAGTATGAAAACTATGCTGGAAATATTTCTGTATGTGTGAGTTACAAAAACTAATAAGTTGACATTCTCAGCGCATACATTGTTGGAGTAGTTAATTTCTATATTTTTAAATATGTTTTTTTTTAAACCTAGAAATTCACACAAAAAACAAAAGCAATGTTATTGTTAGGTGTAATCAATATATGTGTTTTCAATGAAAAGAAAACCTTAGAAACTCACTGAAAGAACCAAAGGCTGAAGTAACATTACAGTTAGGAGAATTTTTCAGTGACAACGTTAATGTTTTGAACTAAACAAATCATAGAAATTCAGCAGTTATAATTTGCAGCACTAACTATAACTTACACTTTCACCATGCACTGCTTATGACATTCCATATGACATCACTCATGTCATGTTCCATGACATTATTTATGACATAACTGATGACATCTCAAATGACATCATTTATGACATCACTGATATAGATAAAGAATATTATTTTCCAAGTCTACATGATCTTCAAGTTTTGCTACATGCTCTTGACACAGAGATGCTACATGGTTTGTAGCTTCACCCTTAGAGCACTGTTACTCAACTCTGTCTTTTACGGGTCTTTTTAAAGTAATTTACAAATTTTGGGGCATATCAGCAACAACCGGCGATAATTATCGCTAAGCGCACTTAGCGCTAGGATAATTATCGCCGGCTGACGTGGATTTATATCGCTGAGATAGCGTGCTATTAGCAACGCTTATCTCAAAAGCGATAAAAATCCTAGCGCTATCTGCCAAACTTGAGATTATCGCTGGGAACCCAGCGATAATCTCATGAAGTTTGGCGTTAGCTTCATGATAGGGCCTCACATACTTAGCCATGACATCCACCTTCCATAGGATATCATGGCTAAGTCAGTCCTGAAGCAGGCGTAGGGAAAGTAGCGATAATAGGGGTTATCGCTACTTTTCTTGCCGCTATGCTTTATAGCGTGGGGCTTGATGATAGGAGAAATGTCGCTTAGCGACATTTCTCCAGTCATGTCAGGTCAGGAACGCCCACTTTGCATCTCATTAGAGATTCAAAGCTGGGCGTTAACAATCCGGGCGCTAATGCAAGGTTTCACGCGATAGCGTTACCTTGCTAATTAGGCGATAAAAATTATCGCCGCTTTTCGCCCGAAAACGGACGCAAAAGCGGTGCTAATTTTATATCGCCTCGTTGCTGATATGCCCTTAAGTCTCCACAACCTCGGCAGTAAACATCTTTCAAATAAATATGCTAAGCTTCGAATTTTTTTGCGCACACGTTCATGGAAAATATACAGCTGACAGATCACACTCACGAGTACCCTCTACAACCCAACCCCAAGAGGTAATTCTGAATGAAATACACATGGTGGGGAAATCTTACTCTCTTCCCTACTGCCAGCTTCACTCCTGATTCTGCTTTCTTTCTTTAAGAGAGTCCAAATCAGATATCCATGCAACTGCCATTTCTATCTTACTGTCCTGAGAAGAAGCTTTTTCAGCTTGACTTTCATCAATTCTGGATAACTTGTCTTTAGTGGTGCAAGACACATTTCGTAAGAGAATGCATTCTGGCCTTGAGGATTCTGGTGCAGTTAAATATATATCTATGAATCTAGTCCGTTATCTACTGCTATCTGCCTGAGCTAAGCCCATGTAGTAGCGCTACACATTTTCTTACATTATCCTCTTTCTGCACAATAACATTTTACAATAACTTTTTGCACAGATTTGCATGCGTGACAATGTTGTATTAGCTTCTCTGAAACTGCTTCGCTTACACATTTAGCTTCGTGCAACATTATAATGATGCATCGAACACCGAGTAGAAGGCCTCTGTACATGCTATACAATGTTGTTTTATCTTCATCCACAGGGTGGCAGGACTATCTGCAAACCCATATCAATTCTAATTTTATATACATCGCAAGGATGCCTTTTATTATAAATAAATAAGCATTTTCGGCGGTTAGCAGAGGAGACATCGAGAGGTCCCTGCATGCTGATGCTTCGCCAAGCAGCTCCCTAACATCTCCGTGAGGGATGTCCGCTACATGACCATGGCGGTGTCCTACATTCTGTCCCACCAGGTAATGGGGCTGGATCATCCCATGGGAGGATTCTTGGCTATACACACACACACACACCCTAGACGCATGTAGGCTAGGGATTGCTTAATTGGAGTATTCCTGATTATTAGATTGTTTTATATGCCTGCATCTATACAATGTTTTTAGCGCCATGGTGGAACTATACCTGCTATTTACTATTTTGATGCTTGTAATCACTTTCATTTGCTTCTGTCTATTATCGCAGCACATGTACTCTATACAAGAATGACGTTGGTTCAATAAATATATTGAAGAATGTCCCATTGTGCATTCTCTGAGAACAAGAGTGCAGGAGTGACTGAGCGAAAGGGTTCTAGATCTGTCACCACTATCCTGAGGGGTCAGGGTTGGCATGTTCAGTGGTTCCCAGAAACCATTCACTCCCTGGTTAGGTTAGGGGGGCTGATGGTGGCATTGTGAGCTAGCTGGTCTCTAGGCCAACATATACTGTGGGGGTGCATGGAATCAGTCAAGGTTTATGTTGTCCACAAACGTGCAGATCCTACTGATTAGTGGGAACTACACAACACTACAAGTTGGAAATTAGTGCCACTAACACACTGCTGGACAGCTTGCATTACTGTTCAGCCTCCCAAGTTGCAAAACAAAAATCATATAGACTGTTGCATTCATTCAATAAACCAGGACAAATACATAGCAAATATGGTAATTAGTTCTACCTTTGCTTCATACAATCTGTGACGTCTGCATTTAAATAGTGTCTAGTTTGCTAGCAATACTTACGTCGGCTATAGGAAGCAAACGTAAACAAAATGTTATGCCCTTGGTATTTATTTGCTCTTTCAAAGGGCTAGTAGGATATGGCAGTGGAATAGGCTAAGAGTGTGAAAATACATAAATTGGGCTTTTTTAAGCTTGTTCAAATTGCAAGATCCTCATCCAAGGTAAGCTTATAGATCTTATCGGTGATCATAATTTTAAATTGATTCAGGAAAACCCGGTCTCTCCAAGTAGATGCAATCCTGATTCAATTCAAGATTCCTTTAAGAATTTTGGCCAAGAAAGAGGGATTAGCTTCCTCTCTTGTATTTAACTCGTCCCACAGGACTGACTTAAGAGTGTCTGTTTGAGCCCTACGTAGTCTTCAACAACATTTAGCAAACATTGTTTCCAGTACATAGGACATTTGCGTCAAGTCAAACTCTAACCTCAACTGAAAATCGAACATGAAATAGGTAGATAGAAAGGCCTTCAGCGCCTGACCCTCAACTGTATAAATCTTTTATTTTTATTTTTTACTGAGCAGAAACACAGAAGATACATAAAGAGGAGGAAACTGCAAAACAAATTAAACAGTAAGCATCTTAGTATACATACAAATTTCCAACAACAAAGAGTATAAACAAGTATAAAGTGCAATGTGTCATATTGATCTTAGATATGTCGTTCTTAATAAATTAACGTTAGCAGCTCCTTACCAGTTATAGTACAAAAACAGGCCAAAGTGCAAATGCAATACAATACTAACAGATATATGCTGCGCCAAGTACAAATGTAATACAAAACTAACAGACATATATAAAGTGCAAGATGTGGTATTTCACAAATATATTCTACTCCTACAAATTCGAACTGATTCCCTATTGGTAATTTTATGACTAAAATGCAATGTGCTAATTACCATAAAAATGAGATATTAATACATTTCTCTTCTGGGCATAACTCTGTCTAAAAATGCAATATGGTAATTTGCCATCTAAACAAGTTTTAATAGGAGAGAGAAAGAGAAAAAGAAAAACATTCATCTTCCTCTTACAAACCTAGCTCAATAGTATTGTCTGCCACAGTATTTTCCAAGCTAGAATCAACAACAAATGCTGTACATAAAGTGCAGAAGTGCTAAAGTGCCCCAAAAAAAACAATTCCCCTTTTTTCTTCTATCCAACCCTACATCTCTAAACAGAGCTCCAACCTCTCCATAAATCGCCATACATTATTAAATCTTTTATTGGCACCTATTCTCTTAGCGTATGCTTCTTCAATTTTCTAGTGCGAATTAGTTTATTAAGCCATTCTGAATAAGTGGGTATTTTTTGGGACCTCCAATTCTGCAATATCAGTGAACGTGGCACGAAGGAGGCAATTGCTACAAATGTCTCCTCCCCTCTCGACATTCCAAGATTTTGTCTCTGGTTTGCCCAAACAAAAACTGCAATCTCGGCATCAGGATCGAAATTCTTCTGGACTCCCCGGCTTATAGCCAGGAAGAACTTTCCCCAGAACTGTCCTAGCTTAGGGCAGGTAAAAAAGGCATGAAGTCAGCCTCCCTCACCTAGAATCTGGCAACAACAGCATTTGTTCTTGATTTCAGGATATATCTTATGGAGATCATAGGGAGTACAGTACGCCATCCAGGGTGATAGAAATGCCATTCTTTTAAAATTAGCCACACGTAGGGCCTTCCTGCCTAGCTGTGCTTGCCAATCCTGTTTTTAGAACCTACATTGAGTCTCCAGTGCCTCTTTTTCTAAATGCGTATTAACCATAGTAGGTTCCCTTGAGACCGTATACAACGATACCAGTTGCCCACCCCACTCAGTTTTGCTCTAAAGAGAGCAATCACATGTGTAGTTGGGCTGGGGCCAGGTAAAAGGCTGTACTTTTTTAGCAGTAAGATCTGAATATATTCAGAAAAAGGCTGTACTTTTTTAGCAGTAAGATCTGAATATATTCAGAAAAAAGAGGCTTATTCGAAGTGCCACACCTCGCTTGGACTTCTTGCCAGGTAATACCTCTGTCAGCCACTAAAAAGTGCCCTAGCTCTTTGAATCCCCAATTAGACCGGAGCCTTAGATGACTGGCCTGTATTTGAAGACCCAAGCTCTTGCATTTGGTTAATTCTAAAGCATAAAATCCTGTGGAGCAGGCCTGTTTTGAATAAAATATTTGGAGTCTGTAGGTGTACTCTTGCAAAGTGTTATATCTCGTTTTTTCAGGAGTTTAGCTGTTTTCAAGAGTATGGGGAGCTGTGAACCCACCTCTTGCACCATCTTGCCTAGAAAGAAATCATCAATAGAGTCCTTGAGGTCAAGTAAACGGGCTGCCAAATCTAAGAAGGCTGCTTCGTAATATGTACGGACTTGAGGAAGTGCAAGCCCCACGTGACTGATGTCAAGTTGGAGCACTGGAAGTTTTATCCTCGAAGCCTTCTTATTCCAGTCAAATCTTCTAAACAACGTTTCCAGCTCCTTAAAATACATTGTATTAATATTTATAGGAAGATCTATAAACAAGAAGACCAGTAAGGGTAAGATTGACATTTTAATTAGAGCTACCAGCCCATCAATGTAAGCGGTAATAACGACCACTCTTCTAGCAGCTTTATCATTTTTTTCCTCACGGCTTCATAATTTAATTTATAAATTTCCATGTATTGGCTGGTGACATAGATCCCTGGATATCGGATTGGATTGGGACTAAGGGTTTGTTGTTTAAGATTATCGGGAAGAAAATCGTACGAAGTATTCATTATTAAAACCTCAGTCTTGTTACTATTGATTTTGTAGTCTCCAATTATTTCAAATTGTGTAAACTCTGCTAAAATTAGATCGATATTCTGTCTTCTCGGGCTGAGATAAATAATGATATCATCAGCAAACAGCTTCAATTTAGCCGTACCTGGTATTGGAGGTTTAATCTCCATGTTATTACTGATTTTAGTAGCTAAGGGTTCAATAAAAAAGGTAAATAATACAGGGGAAAGAGGGCACCCTTGTCGGGTCCCTCGATTGACATTAACCATCCCAGCTAGGATTAAATTGATAATCACCTGTGCCTGCACCCCTTTATAAATATTGCAGAGCAAATTTTTAACCTACCTAGACCATAAAACAGGGCATCCCAATTCACTTGGTCAAACGCTTTTTCAGCGTCGACCATCATGATGAGAGCTAGAGTTTGATTACAATTAAAAAAGTCAACTGCTTGTTCTAAAAACCCTATATTTGTAGACATCAACCTTCCCGCAATGAACCCTGTCTGGTCTCTATGTATCACTTTTTGTGCAAGTTGAGAGAAGCGCTGTGCCCAGATTTTCATTAAGATGTTATAGTCTGAGTTAAGAAAGCTTATTGGTCTATATGAATTGACTTCTCTGGGGTCCTTTCCTTTCTCTACGAAGCTGACGATAATGGATTCCTTAAAAACTGTCGGAACCAGCCCCCCCACTTTTACATAATTGAAGAGCTCTACCAAAAAAGGTGTTAATTCTTTTGCAAAAGCTTTATAGAATCCTATTGGTAGCCCATCGTTACCACACACTTTTCCTCCCGATATAGAGGCAAGGGCTTGCTGAACTTCAGCTGCAGAGATATCAGCTTGAACCTCCTCTACCTGGTTATCTGATAGTTGTGGGAGATGAATGTCCTCAAAATATTGTTGAATAGCCTCCTGCCCCACCATATATTTGGTTGCGTACAGCTGTTTGTAGCACTGAAGGATGACTTTAGAAATACTTTCTTTGTCAGTCACCGGGGTTCCTGTGTTAGGTTCTAGAACTTCAGTAATTCGGGCCGCTTCTTGTTAAGTCTTAGTAGACCAAGCCAGCAGCTTGCCTACCATTTGGCTCTCTTCGTAATCTCACTGCTGGAATATGTGAGAGCTCTTAATTGCTTCAAGAATAAAGAACTCCTTTAGCTCCTGTTTAGCTTTTTGAAGCTGCCCTCCCACTGGCTCATTTCTTCCTAAAGCAGCATTTTTCTGGAGTAAGACAGATTCAACCACTGATTAGAGTTGATCTATACGGGTCCTGTGTGTTTTGGACTGTGCGGCCATAAGCGCAACCATCTCCTCACGAATTGTGGCCTAAAAGACCCCAAACTGAAAAAAGATCTGCTGCACCCATATTAATTAAAAGAAATTCCTATATCCATTTTCTCGTATCAGCTAACCATTGCAGATTGAAAGAAGGAGTCGATCCATCTGCCACCTGGACCTCGTCCTCTTTTTTTTTTTTTTTAAATTCTTTTTATTGACATTTTCAATAACAAACTTAAAACATTTCTTCACACTGCTATGTACGCATCGCAGACAATGACGACAAGCCCCCCCCCCAACAAGGCACTGGGTACGGAATGTAAAGGACATCAAGTCAGTATTACATAGCAATCTACGCTTCAACCAACCGGCAATCTGCCACATCTGCCCATCCGGGTATCCCACCTCGACAGCCACCAACCCGCCCCACGAGCAGCAGCAAATATTAACGTTCCCCTCCCATCCGAGGGAAGAGCAACGTGTTACAGCATTTGTAGCGGGTTTTGCTCCAGCCAGTGTATGAAGGGCTCCCATATGTCTCTTGGTCTGGACCGCGTCGGCATAAGCTCCCAGTACAGGGCTATCTGGGTTTGGCAGTAAACAACACTTTGAACCCATACCTTAATGTTAGGTGACGTGCCCGCCCCCCAGTGCATAGCAACCTGTCTCTTAGCCAATAGTAATAGCATTGCTGGCAGTTTATGGTGTTTAGGCTCAATCATTTGTAAAATCCCCAGCAATGCAACCTGGGGTGTGCAGGGGATCAGTAGGCCCGTGATAGTGCATATTATCTCCAGCACCCTTGTCCAGAACAACGCGATTGCAGTACAGCCCCACGCCATATGTATAAAGGTGGCCCCCGGTGCATGACAGCGCCAGCATTCATCGGTATCCCTTAGTCCCATGCGGTGCAACCGTCTTGGTGTGCGGTAAAGCATGTGTATGTACTTGAAATGGATCAGGCGCAGCCTGTAGTTGGGGGATAGAAGCTCAAGCTGCCTACAGCACAGATCCCAGTGTTTATCAGAAATTTCCGCTCCCAATTCCGCCGCCCACATGCCCCGCGCCGCCGGAAGCATCACGGGGTGGTTAGCCTGCATTCTCACATACAATCTGGAGACCAGCTTGCGGCCAGAATCCACAGACAACACGTTCTCCAAAGCAAGCAGATCCGGCGGTGGCGCCGGGAAAGTGGGGAATAGCCTCCGGCTTGAATGGCGGAGCTGGTAATACAGAAGCGTGTCTAGCAGCGTAGGTGCCTCCGATCCACACATCTGCTCCAGCGTTAGGAAGGTGTCACCCGGAAATAGATCGCCTCCAGTGTGGTGGCCCAGCTCCGCGGCCCGCCCCCCGGTTCGCATAACCCTCAGCGACGGCCACATCGGGTTCCCGCGCAGGGGCACCGAGCGGGTATAAAGCATATCTAATCCGGCCCTGCTTCGCAAACCATTCCCGGCCCACCTGAGCGCGTGCACCGGGTCGATTTCTGTGCACCTTCGGACGTGCGGCGCATATAGGGCAACAGTCAGCGGCAGCGGTGCCGCCCTATCGGTCTCGATCGCCACGTGCGGTTGAAACGGTGTGGGGTGTGCCCAGTAGTGTAAGAACTGTGCCTGTGCACAGTATGCATATAAGGAGAAGTCCGGCGCTGCCAGACCACCCTGTCTCTGTGGGATAGTGAGGGTCTCCCAGGACACCCTCGGCTGCTTACCCCCCCAGGCCAGCTCCACCATCAATGATCGCAGTCGTCGCAGAAAGTGTGCGGTCAGGGGCAGCGGGATATTCACAAATAAGTAGAGGAGTTTAGGCAGGATCACCATTTTAGCCACAGCAATCCTGCCAGCCAGCGAAAGGGGCAGATGCTTCCAGCGACCAACTCTCTCCTCCACCCAGCCGGTCACCCGCCCATAGTTTTCTGTCCAAATCTGCTGCATATCTGTGCTCACCCAGATCCCCAGGTATCGCACCGGCCCGGTCGCCCATTTCAGCGGGCAGTCCGGGGTAAAGCGGGGAGTCCCGGTGGTCAAGGGCAGAATGACTGATTTCTCCCAATTGATATTGACACCTGACAACCGTCCATAGTCCAGTAGTTCTTGTGTCAAAGGGGAGAGGTTGACCTGAGGATCAGAAACATACAGTGTAACATCATCAGCATATAGCGATATGGTCAGCGCCCTTGATGAGAAGCCAATGCCCCTGGCCGCATGATGTTGTCTAATACGGGCAGCCAGAGGTTCCGTGGCGATGGCAAAAAGCAGAGGTGACAGGGGGCAGCCCTGTCTCGTGCCTCTCCGAATGGCAAAAGGCTCAGAGATCAACCCATTGACCCTTACCCTGGCGGTAATGTCTTTATAAAGTAGTCGTATGTAACCGATAAAGGCCTCGCTTACCCCCATGCGCTGCAGCAGAGGGAACAGGAATCCCCATTCCAGGGAGTCAAACGCTTTGGTGGCGTCCAGTAGCACAGCCGCAGCCTTAACATGTGGGGCCAAATAGTGCAGTACTCCGAAGAGGGTGCGGAGGTTATGGGACGTTGAGCGGCCCGGTATAAAGCTCGACTGATCCGGGCGGATCATCAGGGGTAACACCGGCTGCAGGCGAGTTGCAAGCATTTTCGCAAAGATCTTGGCGTCAGTGTTTATTAATGATAGTGGCCTATAAGAGTCGCACTGCTGGGCATCTTTATCTGGTTTCAGGAGGGTGATGATGACAGCCTCCCTCATGGAGTCCGGGAGCACACCCGTCTCAACTGCCTCCGCATATACCGCCAGCAGGCGGGGGGCCAGGAGATCCATATATTCCTTGTAGAACTGCGCCGGGAGGCCGTCCGGCCCCGGCGCCTTACCAGCAGCCAATGACCCTATGGCCTCACGCACGTCTTCTGCCTCAAATGGTCGATCGAAATAACCTTTCTGGTGTGCATTAAACCATATAAGCTGTATGGTATCAAAATATTCAGACAGCTCCACCTGAGTGTGGGCCGCCCGAGACCTGTATAGACCCTTGTAAAAAGTCCGGAAGGTATCTAATATTTCCGGGGGGGTATATACAGTATCACCTCCCCTAGTCATCACTGCAGAGACATATGTCGAGGGCCGCTGTGAGCGCAGCAGGAGGGCAAGCGTCCTGCCAGGGCGGTCCCCCTCCCCATACCGGCGGCCGGCGCATATTTAGTCAGGAATTTGAGCTCTCTGTCAGCCTCCGCTTGATATTCAGTGAGCGTGGTGCGAGTGGCCGCCAACGTGGCAGCCGAGGGGTCCGAGCAGTACTGCATCTCCAATGAGTGCAGACGGTCTTCTAATTTACCGAGCGCAGCCCTTATGGTCTTTAGGACTTTGGCCTGTCCCGCGATGCAGTGGCCCCTTATCACCACCTTAAATGCGTCCCACAGGGTGCCTAACGACGTCACGGAGCCCTCATTGTGCGCAAAATAGTCAAGTATGTGTTGGTGAATATCCTCTCGAAACACCGGGTCCGACAGGGCCTGTGGCGGCAGGCGCCACGTGAAGGGCGTGATGTATGGCTTGGGGACTCTCAAAGTCAGCTCGACAGGGGAGTGGTCTGAGAGGGTGCGCGCCTTATGAGCAACTGAAGACACCCATGCATGGGCCTGCGGGGTCAAGAGCCAGAAGTCTAGGCGGGACCAGGCTCCTTTGTGCGGGGTGAAGCATGTGCCTTCCCTAACCGCGGGATGCAATATCCTCCACGAATCCAGTAGGTTATAATCAGCCATTAGGCCGCGTATAAGGCCAGCAGCTTGAGGGTGATGAGTGCGGGCTGCCCCTTCTCTATCCAGGTCTAGCGACAGCACGGCATTGAAATCCCCTCCCCACACGCAATCCCCTCCACCCAGTGATTGTGTCAAGTGCCAGATGTGGCGGAAAAACCCAGGGTCATCCGAGTTGGGCCCATATGTGTTAACTAACGTCAGCGGCATGTGAAATAGTTTCCCGCTCAGTATGATGTAGCGCCCATCTGTATCTGCATGTACCTGAAACGTTTGCCAGGGAAGGCCTTTACGGATAAGAATGGCCACTCCCCGGGAATAACTGGAGCAGCCTGAAGTGTGTATCTCGCCCCATCTAGCGCCTCGCAGCTTGTCTCCGGCGCTTCGAGGCAAATGAGTTTCCTGCAGGAAACATATGTCAATGTGGTGGCGTGACAGATAAGCCTGCGTCAGGCGTATTTTGCGGTGGTCGTTAAGACCGCGGATATTCCATGTAAGGCATCGTAACTCGGTCAGGGAGGTTTATATGTGTGTGTCCCATACGGTGGCAAGGATATCAACGTCCCACAGACCAGGGGCCATCGGGGGTCCCCCCGCCACCCAGTCCCTGGGAGAAGCAATAGTATACAGTCAGCCTGCTGCAAGGGTGCGACGCCATTTCGTGGTGCACTAAGAAATCGCAGTGAGAGAGCAACAACCAACAATAACCAAAACCCTTCCCCACCCACTCCAACCCCCCAAACAGGTTGAGAAATAGTCCCCCCCCACCTCCCCACCCAACAAGAACTGCCATATAACAATGTCTCGGGAATCATCCCACAGGGCGTGGGGTCACCGGCTCACACCCCCATCTAAAAAGCGACAGGGTGGCCGAACAGTGCTGCCTTAGGTAAATACAGTACAATTAGCCACAGCGTAAGGCGGCCCGACAGTCCTCCCCCAGCAACGCTCCATAAGGTCTGAGCGGCACGGGCCGCGACCAGTCGAGCCAGTTCGCACAGGTTCGAGATAAATCCCACGGCCCTCAAGGGCCCCTTGGACTCCCATCCGCGGCTACAGGTCATGCACCTTACAGTTACGATGTCCAGCATCACTTCACATCTCAGAGGGATAGCGCGCTTTGTCACTCTGTGTCACTCAACTGGCCCAGCGGAGAAGCGCCGTGCTCATCCTCTCGCCCACGTTGCGAGCGCTCCGCCTGCCTGGCAAATTTGAGGGCATCCGCTGCGGCCGTAAAGAACATTGGCTTCTCTTTGTGGTGTATCCGCAGCTTGGCCGGGTATAACATGGCATATTTAGTCCCCACCTTTTGGAATATTTTTTTAGCCGGTATAAATTCTCGCCTTGCGGCCTGTACCGCCTGTGTAAAATCCGGAAATAAGGAGATGGCCATGTTTTGGAATCGGAGCTCACCTTTTTCACGCGCCAACCGCAGGATAGTGTCCCTGTCCCGGTAGTTCAGAACACGTGCCAGGATCGGCCGCGGCGGTGCCCCAGGCACGGGCCGCGGCCCCAGTGTGCGGTGTGCCCGCTCGATCAGGAACATGGCCGACAGGTCCGCCCCAAACAGTTCGCGGAACATTCCTTCAATAAATTGTTCCATGCTGCCAATATTCGTGGATTCTGCAACGCCAATAATACGAACATTGTTCCTTCGGGAGCGGGCCTCCAAATCCTCATTGCGCCCTCTAATCACCTCCAGGACTTTGTCCATGCGAAGTAGCCTCTCCTGGGTGTCTCCAATGCTTTCCTCGCAGTCAGTAATCCGCGCCTCCGCCGCCGCGATCTTCTCCTCGTGCTGGTCCACTTTATGAGATATGCCATCAAGCCGCTGGGCCATGGAGTCGAGCTTGCCATCGATGTCCTTGAGGCACCCTTTAAGGTCGCGAAACATACTTCTGACATTGTCCTCCGGTGGTGGGTCTAGCTGCGTTTCAGGGACCACGTTGGCGATGGCGGAGCCGCCACAGCGCCGCGGGAAGCCTGTTTCTCAAAGTAGAGCTTCTGCTGCTTGGCGTCGGATTTCCCCATGTCGCCCTCCGGGCCCTACACACCCCGGCACCAAGGAAAAGGGGGTAGCCGGCTCTCCGTAGGCCCCGGGCCCCGGCCAGCACTAGACCGCAAGGGCCCTGTAGCCTCTTCGTCGAGCGGCCAACACGTGTCCCCGGGAACCTCTCCAGGCAGGCTAGGCCCAGCCAGCTTTCGTCTCGCCCAGGCGGCGGGTCAGCAGCAGCTATTCATCAATCGGGGACTCACCGCGGTCAGGTAGAAATCTGGATGGGCGCCCAGCCGTTCTCGCTCCACGCTCCACCTGCCACCAACTCGCAGTGCCTCATGTCAGTCAAAGGCCTGGGCACGGATCAGCATAGGCCAGCCCGCTGGGGCCACCACATCGCAGGTATGGATCAGGCTCCGCGGTGGCCTCCTCCCGTCGCCCTAGGTCAGCAGGATCCCCGGCTCCGCCAGCAGCGCCAGGCCCCGTCTCCGTCGGCAAGGCCCAGGCAGCCAGATCGTCAGGCCAGCACACTGTGTGCCCCGGAGCCGCCGCGAAGGCCGCACTCAGTCCAGCAGGGGCCCGCAGCTACATCTATGGTTGCAGTCGTCGGGTATCAAGCACTCCGCAGGCGTCCCCGCCGGTCCCAACTCGCCAAACGGGCAGCGGCCTCCGACCAGGGCCTCGCGCAGCAGACGGCGCCGCCCAGCGCGGAACGCCCCAGCAGCCGGAGTCACGAGGGCTCGTAGCCCCGGATTTCCGCAGCCGATTTCTGTCGCAGAAGCACCGCCGGGATCCTCGGCGTCAGGGCACCTCCCGCCGTAGCTTCCCTGCACGGAAAGTCAGGCAGAGAACGGATGGGCTAACGGATTGATTGTTCGGCCGGCAGAGCCCCGTTACATGGCGGCCATCTTGCAGCTCGGCTCGGCCACGCCCCCCTGGACCTCGTCCTCTTGACCTCATCTATTTCTATTTCGATTTTGACCAACGAGTGGTCTGAGAAAGAATTAGCCCCTATTTCTGCGCCGGAATATTTGAAGGAGCGAGATATCATAAAGAAGTCAATGCGGGAAGCTGACTGAAATTGTCGGGAATAACAGATATATTCTCGTGTCTCGGGATGGGCTCTATGCCACGGATCTATCAACTGATAGTCTTGTGCAATAACATCAATTACTTTTTTAGTCTTCCGCTTCAGCTGTTTTTTATTTTTATTTGAAGTATCCTTAGTCAAGTCCTGAATGTAATTAAAATCCCAGCCAAAGAAAATTTGCCCTCTAGCCACTCTAAGTATCTCATTTATCTTCACCATAGCTACCGGGTCATCAACGATTGGACCATAATAATTAATTAAATTTAAAATATTTCCATTTAGACTTGTTGTGATTAACAGCCATCTACCGTGCGGATCCCTCTGTACTTTGAAAAATTCCCAAATCCAACCCCAGACTAAAATATATGGTAACCCCCCTTACTGCCATCCCAGCTGATGCAAAGAAAGTCTTAGAAAAGGTTTTTGGTATAGAAAGCTTTGGAGTGTTTGTTTTCAAGTGAGTTTCCTGAAGGAAAAGGACTTGTGGTGTAAATGAAGCAAGCCACCTTATTATCCCTCCATACTTCTGTTTGGTTAACACACTGTTTACATTGACCAAAATTATCCGACATTTAAATTTCATTTCCAAAATTCATCCTTAAGTATTACATCAAATATTGCATTAATCCATTCAGCACAATGTACTGTTTTTCCGCTGTGTATCCGCTTGTTATTTACCCCTGCGCCCACCGACTGCCTCCCTCCCTGATCCCAATACCTGCCCTCCTCAAGAGATGTATAAGAACCCGCGTGCCACACCTCAACCCTCCCCAGCTAACTCTTATGGGGTGCCCTGTAACTGCACCCTGGGTGACCCCCTCGCTCCCCCCAACCCCAATGAACCTTCATAACAATCTCTAATTCTGTTCTATTTTCCAGAGGAAATTTCTCTTAACAGATCCTGCGCTTCCTCCAAGTTAGTAAACATATGGAACTTCCCTCTCACAAGCACTCGTAACTTCAACTGCTGAGCTATTGACGCCTGCGCACCTTGGGCCTAGAAAAGATGTAACATTTTAACGAACTCATTTTGCTGGCATGTGGCAGCTGATGACATGTCAGCAAAAATCCGACAGCTAAAATCCTCATTAATTGCAAATTGCCTCTGCTGAATTGCCTTGGTTAAAATCCTTTCTTTAATGCGGTAGTCGGCATAGGTAATCAGGATTGTACGTGCAAATTTTGAGTTCGGGAGTGGGTGAGGAGGGACCCGATGTGCTCTTGTTATAGTGAGGTCCCCAGTAAATTCTGGTAAGACGTTTTTCTTGATAAAAGTCTCGACCCAATGAAGTGTTTGAGATCCCTCACTCCCCTCAGGAACCCCAACTATACGCAGAATGTGCTCGCTGTGAATGATTTTCGAGTTCCTCGAGTCTACTTTCCAATGAATTTTTTCTTTTGTTGCATCATTCAGTTTCTGATGTACAGAATTCAATTGATCTTCCAAATTCGCAATCCTTGATTCCACTTCATGTATCCTATCCGGAAAGCTAGCTACTGCCTCCTCGATTTTTCTAAGACGCTGATGTAAAGAGGCTATTTCGCTCGCTTGTGATGACTTCAAATCTCTTAGCTTGTCTAGAATCAGATTCAACATGGTCTTTATGTCACACTGAATGATAGTGCTTTTCTCTTGAGTTTGTGTCTGCGGGGTGTGTCAGAACTCTCCACTTTCTTTTTGATTCACCGTTTGCTGTCTAAAAGCTTCCAATCCTAGTTGACTTAATGACTGGGGCTGAGGCAGATGTTGAGACGACTGCTACGGGAACATTGATTCCTGTGAGGGTGCTTGAGACTGAGCCTGTGACGCTGACAGTGATGCCTGTCCCTGAGGCTGGGCACTCATCAAAGTATTATAGACCTCTGAAGTTTTTATCCTCCGCGGCAGCTACTTGTCATGAGGGGGGCTACAGATCCTGAAAGCAGGTGATTAATGTATCTTCATTAGCTCCCTCAGGAGGACTTTGTAGTTTTGCCGGTATAAACTGAGTAGCCAAAGATACATTACCCTTTGAAAATAGCAGGTAGTCTTTATAGTTACTGACCTCCCCGGCAGTTGGAGCTGAAGCCTGTTCACCCTCTAGTTTCGTTCTGTCCTCTAGAGCTCCTTGTGTCCCCTTCGCTGCAGCAAAGTCTTACACACCCAAGTGGCAGTGGGGTTCTGGCAGCTCTTCTTCCGAGCTATTGAAGCTAGAGTATATTCTAGGTTGTGTTTTCGCATTGTATTCTGCTCTTGCTACGGTTGACATTGCTTTTGATTGAGCAAGTCGTGTTTTTGCTTTAAAACATGCTGCTGAATCAATTTTTGCCATTAAATTAGGCTGGTCCAAATGTTTTCCCATTTTTTCACTTTAACAGTCTCTTCCAGCAGAGAAAAGCAGAAATTCTTCGCCCCTTTAAAAAAAAAAAACTTTTTACTAAGTCAGAACAAGTAAGGAAAAAAAAGCCCAGAGAAATAAGAGCAAAAAATGCTAGCAAAAGGGGCTATACTACAAACCCCACATAGTCCAGAAGTTCCCTAGAACTGTTGCACCTCGTTGCTAACAAGCAGCTTTTTAGTGACACTCCCTCTCCAGCGCATGGGATTGCTGCGCTCACCTGCGTGCAAGCCTGCTGCTGCCGATAGTCCCACTTTAGTCCCGCTCTAATTCTCAGCCGCCGTCACCCCTGTCGACTCCACAGATCAATGAGGGTGAAGAAAAGAGAACAAGATCCGGCTCCCTAGCAGCAGCGCGCCTCAGAGGGGCTGTCCGTGGAAGACCGCGAGGAGCCCTGCCGTCACCACTGCTTCTGCTGCCGCAGCGTCCTTCCGTCTGCGTGATCGGCCTGAAGGTTGGGGGAGGAGCGATGGTCACTAGCAGCAGCTGCACACGGTCATGCTGCCACTCTCCCGTCACGGAGCATCATAAATCTTTTCTCTGTGGGTGTCCAGTCAAGATAGATCTTCTCTCTCTGATGGTACCCACGATTGTTCCTCCCTGCCCTGCTAGCCTTAGCTCAGTATACGATTTATTTGCCTTGCTATTCTCAGCTCAAATGATTCCATCGCTCACTGACTAACTTCAGATCCAAAAGCACCTACTGTGCCCATCTACTCTCCCCTGCAGATGTGTTTTCTAGTTTGTCGTGAAGTGTTTTCTTTCCAAGGCAGGCTCTCGTGTTACAACTGACGGACAAAGCTGAATAGTTTCTGCTGGGATTTCAAGTCCCTGTCGCGATTGCAGCAGCGAAAGGCCAGGGCGAGGTGCGCACCATGCATTAAATCCCCAGCGCTTCTAGAGTACAGCGCGCGCTTCGATATGCAGGGCGCGTAAGGGGAGAAAGTAGAATGCACGAGCATCGGGAACTACAACTCCCAGCATGCCCGCAGACGACGAACCGGAAGAAGTTCCCGGCAGCACGGCTGGAATACGATAAAGCACTTCCCTCTCCCAGGGTTCAGTGCTTGCCAATGCACATCAAACATTCTCGTAGCGGATGGTATTCCCCGCTGGATCCTTTCTTACGACGAAGCTCAGCGCCGGGTGTTTTTCAGCGACTCGACAAGCCGGTGAGGCGGCGCGTTTCTGATACCCGGGAGCCCACAATCCGCCAAGAAGTTCTCGAAGAAACTCCCGTCTGAAGCCATGCTGTTCTGGGAGTAACTCTATACCAAGTCTCTTGTTTGCTTCCCTCGGTTTACTTGGTCATGCGGTAGAACTTAATGTGCTGCACTTTCCTCGAGCTACCCTGCTAGACCCTCGCTGCCCTGCTAAAACCCTCGCCTATGCCCAGAAGACAGCTGTCCTAGGGCTTTTGAACAGTTTGGTGCACTCAAACGCTATTCTACAAACCCCAAAACTGTGACGTAACAGTTGGGGGGAGATTGACTATACAGACCAGCCTTGAGATGCAAGTTCGCGCTCAACCCTTGCGCAATCTTTGGAATAACTATTGATGACCCTGTTATGTGCTGTTGCTGCTAAAATCTCTAGTAAGTCGCGTTTGCTGTGGGAACAACGCACTTTAGTAGACAGGGGGTGGTCAGCGCGTATTGACCATTCTGTCGCTTATCTTTCCTCTATAGTTATTTCCGGGGAGGTTCCTCTGCTGAGTCACAGATTCCCTCATAGACGCAGGACCAGAAGATACCTCACCGCCCAGCAGCATTTTCTTATTTTATCCACTTCCCTTTTCCCCGGGGGGCTTTCCCGCGCAGCAGTGTCGTTATCGCTCTGTGAGGGTCAGCGCTTCAGGGTCGAGGGGGGATTACCCACGCTCCATCGCTCCCGAAGGCTTCCTTCCGAGGTTGGTGGCTAGTTTGTGTTCTTTAACCACTGACTCCACGACAGTCCCGCACCAGCAGACATCTTGCATGCCGCCGCAAATCTTAGTACAATGTGCTAAAAACGTGCTTTACTTCACTGGACTAGAATTTTGCCATCCTGTCGTCATAGATCGGCCCATAATGAACAGGTTTGTGCAGAGTACCCTATAAAGTAGGCTTCTAACAACCATAGGTTGACTTTACAGTGACGTGTGCTGGAAGGTCATTCACCTATGTGTTTTTAAACAATGTTTATTGTTTTAAATTGCAGCAGTACACAGGAACAATAAACATTATCATATCATTCACCTGAGTGACAGCACAACAAGAAAAATGTAGTACTAACTTGCAGTCCTAGACTCAGACCATGTTTTTGTAGTTGACAAGATCACAGTTGCACATTTTTGAAGACCTTGTGTAGGTATACCACCATGTAGTAATTAGCATCCTTCACCCTCTGTTTATGCTAATGGGTACCATACGTTGCCCTCATTTCATGTAAGACTATGGAACTTGTGCCAGCTATCTAATATTTTCTATCTTTTATATGGGCATCCTCTGCTCTTGTAGATTTCCTCTTTGACTTGCAGACACCAAACCATATTGCTGCTCCAGTCTTGAAACTCAGAAGGTACTCTACTTCCCCATTTACCTAGTCAGAAGCAGATGACTGCCCCCTACATCCAGCAACCTGGCATCCAGCTCTATCTGTTTATCTTACATCTGTGGTATTTATTATCAGAGGAGTGTAGATATGTCCTAAAATGTCATTAGTGCTCCAAGTCCAAACATACCAAGAAAGTTGCAGCCCTCTGCCCTTAGATGACTTTATATGGACTACTAATTGCTCGACAATCTGAAATTTCAATTAGCTGTGCGTATTTTTGCTGTCCCCCAGTGGAGCACAAGGCTCTTCATACCAGGGTGACACACTACAGGTGTACCTCTACCCAAAAGAGAGGGTGGCCACAGCCCCCTCAGATCAGTCTTTGGGAAGACTGATGGATAGCGGTAGTTCAAACTGCAGGTTCATGGCATATGGCACCACATCTGTTCCCCTGGTGTGGATGAAGCCTATGGGCCTGTTCTATTAAAATTTGCAAAGGGCCACAGTAGCTTCCCCCCATAAATGTGTGTAATTAGTAAAATGGTATATAAGTGATTCTTGAGTTACGTATTTTGGGTGACTATGCACTGTGTGAATGTTGCAGCTTAGCTAAGTCTGGATACATGGTATCGGTATCTGCAGTTCAACATAGAAGTTCACTCGATGATGCCTTCGTTCTGCAGGCATGACATTTCCTGTGTTCTCGACTGTGGGCATGTGTCACAGCCAAGGCCGGACTGGCCACTCGGGCAAGCGGGCAATTCCCCAGGAGGCCGGTATTGAAACTTGGAGGCCGGTATTTCAGCCTCTAGGAATGATCGTGCTCATTACCGATTGCGACCGCAACTTGAAAGAGTTGCTCTTGTTCTAGCGCACATTAGCACATCTGCCCATGCGGGCTGAAATGTTAATTATTGCCAGGGCTGTTTTAAGTTTCCAGTCCGGCCCTGGTCAAAGCAGAAAAGAAGAACAGAGAGCAATATATTGTTTGTTTTATCTCGAAGCGCCATTTACCGGGCACATGCGGTGAAGCCCTCGATTTAACCAACTTAACGCGTCCCAGGAGGAACCAACAACGCCTGGGTCGTGTGCCACCTTCAGCGCAGCACTTGCATCACCAGGGCTATCTTTGGCACTGGTGGCACCCAGTGCAACAATCTTTTTTGGCACCCCCCATTTACATCTCTGTCCACAAAACCCTCACTAGCACCCTTCCACAGTGTTCCTCATATCTTCTGAGCCCCTCTCTCACATGCCTTTAATTTGTTTTAAAGCGCTACTCATACCAGCGTAGGTTGCCAGTGCACTTTACATTAAACACATATTATACAGAGACAATGAATCCAGGATGCTGGAAACGCGAGGGAGTTTGACGAGGAGAATTGGCATATTAAGAGGCGACATTTGCGGTCTTCCATTGTCCCTCATGGTTCTCGTGTAATGAATAAAGGCTATCACGGGCGAACAATTGAGGTTTTTTTCAAAAGTTACAAATCAACATTGAATGGAGGCTTGGAGAAGTACTTTACGAATATTTTTTATAGACACCTCGACAGCACGGATTCTATGAGTGAAATCTGAAGAAATCATATATACTTGTACCCTAGTCCTGATGAGGCCTTAAGAGTTTTTTGGCTGAAACGCGTCGACAACGACTTGGAAGACGTTCAGTTAAATTACTAAATTTTGTTTGGATTCATGTCTAGCGGAGTACTTTTATGAAAGTAGAGATCAGAATGAAAAAAGATCTCTAAAGTTCTCGATTAGGTTTGATCTTCACTAGAAAGGAATGCTGGAGTAGATTAATCCTTTAAGCATCCTGATTTAAATATAGGGTCACATAGATGTATATGTGTATTGATTTTTTTGTAAGAAAAGAATGTAAATATTATAAATGTTTTTGTATATATGTCTAAAAGATTAATCTTTCTATATATGTTTGGTGAAATACAAAACAATAAACATACTTAGATGCAGATCTAAGGAAAGATATATTCATTGTTGGGTCGGATTTTCTTTGTATGACTATTAAGAATAATGATAACATAGTTTACATTTGAGGATAGAATAACTCAAGGGAGGAGATAATTGATTTTTCTCGTCACCGTAACGTAGATATATTATTAATCCCTAGGTGTTAGTTTTTCCTTTCTACTTGTTTAAGTACCCAGATACCAAAGGGTTATTATGGGTTTCCCCCCTTTTTTTCTAAAAATCTTTGGCACTGGTGGCACCCAGTGCAACAATCTTTTTTGGCACCCCCCATTTACATCTCTGTCCACAAAACCCTCACTAGCACCCTTCCACAGTGTTCCTCATATCTTCTGAGCCCCTCTCTCACATGCCTTTAATTTGTTTTAAAGCGCTACTCATACCAGCGTAGGTTGCCAGTGCACTTTACATTAAACACATATTATACAGAGACAATGAATCATACATGTGTTTATCAGCGTAAACAAAATGTTAGATAAATAATGAGGATTACAAGGTATAGGGATTACATGTCATCCATACCAGTAGGGAATATATTTTTAGGAGTGTTTGGTCCGGAGAAGCACAAACTCAGGATTTAAAAGATTCCACAATGGTTGGGGTTGGCTTTATTAATACGAGTGTATTTCTACTCAAACTAACCCTTTTTTAGCAACATTAGATTAATAAAATACTGGGTAAAATCATAAAGTTGCAACCCTAAGCCTTACTGTTTGCATGCAGTGCTTTGATGAGAGTTCATAGCTCACTGTGCTATATTAGGATTGTAATTTATGAACTGAAAGTAAAAAGAAGATTCTATACGACAAAGGCAGTAATCCACTGAGCTATCTACATAAAATACAGTTCTGTGATCTGCTGTACACGTTCTTTGCTGCAGGCACATTAACCCTCTTCACTACTTTATGTTGAGATAATGAGTCAGAACTGCCACCAGACAAAACTCAATCTCTCTCCAAGAGGAACATTCATCACCAGAGTTATCTTGAGATTCATACTGTTGCCTGAAAACTGTCTGACACACAAGGGATGCCGCTAGGGGTGCATTTAAACCCATAAGTTATTCCTAAACAAAGGAACCCCCCCTTTGAGGTCAGCACCGGGTGTGGCTGTACAGGTTGCACCGCCCTAAATCCGTCCCTGTAGATGCCTAGTCTTGATTCCACCTCATGACTCTTTCTTCCACCACTCTACACTTCCAGCCTCCTCATCCCGCTTTGACAGGGCTTCGTTCGCCACTGCTTTCTATTCTTTGTTACAGTTCTTCTACCTTTCTCTTTTCTCCAATTTCTCCCTCTTTCTGTTGGTCAAAATCTAATGACAAAAGATAAGTCCTGGTCCACAAAAATGAGTGCCGGTGCTAATCACCTGCAACAATTAAGCACTGCCTTTTCTGGTTTGTTCTGGAAATGTTTTCAGCCAGCAGGGTTTTTTCACATGATAATGTCCTGTAGCCTTATTACAGGGATCGCCAGTCAGAGATACGATGCCTGCATGTGCGAGGCCACTGCCTCTGGGTTGCAGCGTAATCCGTGGACTTCAGAATACAAATCGAGCTTCCAGCTTGCCTTAACCTCAAGAGACCGCTGATTCAGTGATACAAGTATCATGACCTACTAAAAAAAGTGTTATGTGGTTGAATCAGCATTACTCTGACAGTGATGCCTTCGTGATACTGTTTGTGTCACCCAGCAAAAAAAAGACAATTTTCATAAAACCTTGCATGGGAATTTCTGTCTGCAAATAAAGTCATGTTGCAGAGTCTAAAAACTCGAGAGCGGATCGGATTATTCATATTGTATATGACTTTGTCAATATTTTAGTATTGGTTAGTATCCAGTGAGTTGATTACTTCCTTATACACAGTATCTTCTAACATCCATACTATGCAGTCAATTTTGATTGTAGAGAATTAATAATAAACTCCCTCAGTTGTATTTTTTGGGCTCATTTTACCGACAGATTTCATAACTAGGGGAGTCCATTTTCTTCCTGAGTTTAACTATCATTAACATAATTATCCACATGGCAAATCGCACTATTTTCTGTGCACTCTTAATGGCATCTTCCGGAAAATTGTATGTGGCAAACACTACCTCACATGCAGACTTTGGATTTTTTTCCTCAGGTGATGGATTCACTGAACGAAAACACTTCTATCCAGAGCAAGTACAGAAAAAATAAATATGTTCCAGATTTATTTCTAAACCATCTGGATATCTATAATTTGGCTTGATTTATGAGGTGTATAGCATGTTTGATGTATGAGGTGTATGACGTGGGATGTATGACTATCAAATCTTGAGGGTGGAATCCGAACTTAAAAAATGTGGTTGTATTTAGAACAATACTATTGCGCCATTGATGTTGACCGTCTCTTAGAGTTGTCAGCTGTGCGTTCCATTAACCTATGCTATCTTCTAACTTAGAATAAAATTGGAAGATTTTTTTATTAGTGCATGCTGCCTTGAAAAATGCCTCAATCATTGGTTAAGAGTTAAGCAGCACAGTATCTGAATTTTCAAAATGCATACATGTATATTTAATTTGCAAATATTGAAAAATGTCAGCTTATTATCTGTTAGGTTTTTCAACAGTACACAATCTTTAAGTTTACCCATATTATCCACTACGTCCTCGATGCAAGGCAGAGTACCGTGCAATGAAGAATAGACAGGAGCACCAAATTTAGGGAAACTCTGGTTACCGCCAGATAGTGGTATACATCGTATATTTTTGTATTATTAATTACTTTTGTACATCTCACTGGAATTCCACCAGACTATCGAATACTAGTATGTTGAAGGTAAGTATATATAACTAAGTATAAGTTTACTATACTTGCCTTCACATCTGTACCTCGAAGAGAGATATATCTTCAAGCTACGAAGATATGGAAATAAAAATAGTAAATATATATTTATCTATGAGCTTTTATCTTCACAATATTTTGGTTCTCAATATTTAGTCAATGATATTTGGCCATACGCTAATTTGTTCTTAGTATTCTGCTACTCAGACTATCCTACCAGATGTGCATTAGAACTTGTACAATTTTGAATTCAATTTGTTTTGAAAAACCTGGGGTTATTATACTAAATTAAAAGGATAAATCGAGGCTGAAAATCATTAAAAGTACAGCCTGATAGTTTTACTGGGATCCAGAAAGTACTGTATATTATATAACATTGCCACCCAGTAGTATTTCCTAAAATCATGCTGAGCTAAGTCTTCACTTTCCAAATGTTTAGTTGACTTATTCTGGACAATTCTTAGAAGTCTTAGGGGTCCATTACGAAGTCCGCCCGCCACTGCAACGGCAAACGGAACCGCCCACAAGAGGTGCGGCAGTCCTGCAATGGCAATTAGGATGCCACCGCCACGGTGGCATCCCGCATATATTGCATTGCGGCGGGCGGTGCTGTATGCAATATATGCATGTTGTGCATTGTCATGCACAATGTGACAGGCACAGCTCGGTGCCTGCCACCTTGTCCATGCCAATGTTGCAGCCCCCCATCCCCCTGAGGGCAGGCAACAGGCCCCCGAAGCGAAAACCACATGCCTTTCCATGGCGGAGAAAGCCATTGAAAATGCCACATGCTAATATGGATGGCGGTGCCTGCAAGGCACCGCCACCATATTATGGGCATTTTCCGCCCGGTAGGCAATCAATTGCCTACCGGCGGAAAGTGGCGGATGGTCTTTCTGTCCGCCGCGGTACCCCCGCCATGCTAATGTGGCGGGGGGGTAAAAGGCCGTCCGGTGGGGTGTGTTGGCGGGCGGATCGCCACTGCCGGTCGGACAATGGTGATCTGCCTGATATGCTATTGGGCCCTTAAGTATTCCAAATGAAACAATTGATACGTGCTTTAAGTCTTACAAAAAAAACTATTGGGTACATCAATAGAGAAATGTAGGAACAAAATAGCAACTTTGGAAGGATCATCATCTTAACATAATTTGCCATATGCATCAGTGAAATAGTATGATAAAGACCTAAAGGTTGTTTAATCCCAGGCAACTGTAACTCATAGTTCAAGATGTACATATCTTCCCTTTTTTTTGTTCAGTAACTCCTAAACATGTGAATTTTTATCTAGCCCACCTCCCCACTGACATCTGAATTTCAGGTTCACCATCTTAGTTTTTTAATGTTGAGTCAGTATCCGGAAATGTTCCAGTAGGTCTGTAAAATAATCATAGGAGGTATGTCCATTCTAATTTTGACATAGTAAAAGGAAATCATCTGCATACAGCTTGATATTATGTGAACTGGTGCAAAATTGAAAGTCATCACTTGCATCATGATTGTGCAACTCCATAGCTAGAGCTTCTAGATAGAGGTCAAAAATAAAAGGAGAAACAGGGTGCCCCAATTGTGTTACTCTTTTGATATAAACGTGGCAGTTTCAAACACTATTAATTCTTAATTGCACTTTAGGATCTTGATTCACAGCCTTTTAGTGAACCAAGACTCCCTTTGATATTCCATAATGCAATATTATGGACATTAGTAATATGATCACACTCTATCGAATGCCTTTTCTTCATAGACATTAAAAGCCACTAAAGGAAGGACTTAGTTGTCACAGAGTCTATACACGTCATTCATTCAGATATATTTTTGTTCTATTCTGTCCCCAATAAATCCTGTTGATCTTCCATAATTCATTAAATAATTGAGTCCTGCATATGTTCCACTAACAATTTTGAAATATTTTACTTTCTATCTGGAAGTGGGACAACTTAAAACTCCCTGCTGTTCCTTAACCTCTCTCGCGCACAATAGGGAATAAAATAACAACAACACCTAGGCATAGCCACTTGCCTACCTCTCTCTACATTTCTCTTCCCTATCTCTGTCCCGTTCTATCTACCTCTTTTGTAAAACTTACCTATCTCTCAACCTCTCTTTCTCTAAGTATGTCGTTCTCTATCTACTTTGATCTATTTCACGTTTCTCTCTTTACCTTAGGTCTCTCCTTTCTCATCTCATGTCGAATTCCCTTCTCTCTCCACTTCACCTTTCACAAAATGTTTCTCATTGCCCCTCAGTCCTTCTCCTGCCTTTCACCCTCTCACATTTATTCTACTCAGTAGAGTCAGAGGAAACTCTCTACGGTCTAAACAGAGTAGTGCACACATAGAGGAGAAAGAGGACAAGACACAGGAAGACAAGTAAGCAAAAAATTATCAGATTTCCCTGGTTGAAATGGTGAAAATCTTCAGAGCAGCGCTTTGATTTACACTGTGGCATTAACAACACCAGTAGTAAAGGAGTGTCTATTTGTGGTTACGAATATCCAAAAACAAAAGCTACAATTTGAAGTGCTTTGTGCAAATGACTTATTTTAATATTCTGCACTAGTCCACTAAGCATCCACCAAGTTACCCAACCATGTGTTTTTTACAATGAAAGGCACGGATAATTACACACTGAAATCCACGTAAAATGTTATTGTTGCAAGCCAAACTAGATCTATGTGCAATAAGAAATCGCTCGATCAGTGCTTCTTCAAACTTTCTTTTACTAGCATTTGGTTGGCATACCCAGGCAGCTTTGGCTTTAGGGTTTGCCCCTGTTTCTGAAAATGCATGTTATAATTCAGTATCATTTGGCCTCATAAGGGTTTTAATTTGCTGAAATGGGCAATAAATTCAAAGATGTTACAAACAGGGGACCCTAGAATATATGTTGCCTGTAACTTCAAAAATCCTTAAGATGCCCCTGGGCTGTCTGCGTCGTATTAGTATTATTCGGCTTACTTTTTCAAACCTGTGACTTACTTGGTACCTGTGTTCACCACAATTGATCCTGGTTATATTCCTTTAGCTATTTATCGGAATTGCAGGGGGGGACCTTTTCCAGGTCAATTCATAGTTTAGGAGCCCCGGCATCCCCGAAATCAAGTGGACTGCAGCCCAATCTGACCAGTCAATCATGGAGAATCAGCACCTCTGTTAGAAATGGGGGTCTCTTGTTGGCAGGTTGTTACCCTGTCCAAGTAAGGACCCTTCTTCCTAGTCAGGATAAGGGGGATACATTACTGAAATAACCCCTGCTCGACCACTTGGTAGCTTGGCACGAGCAGTCAGGCTTATCTCAGAGGCAGTGTGTGAAGCATTTGCACATAACAAACAGTAATACCGTGAAAATGCTACAAAAAGATATCAAAGCAGTTTTAAAAAACATAACCAATATTTATCTGTGTAAAACAAGACCAAAATGATAAAAATCCTCCATACAATAATCAGAATATTCACTTTGCAAGAATAGCCTTAGAAATGCAGTTCCTTGAAGTCGTTAGCTCCGCCCGGTGCTACTGCGGTGCTGAAAACAACCTAATCCAACAGTTTCGGCCAACCGCATTGGTGCGGGCTGGCATCAGTGTCAGAAGACTTGTAGACAGTACCTTTTGTTGTGGCCGACTGCAGCGGTGTGTTCCAGCAGCGGCAGTCGTCGAGCCTGCGGTGTGAAGTGGCGCGGTGCGGCGTGCCTTGCCCTCAGGTCACGGTGCAGGTAGCAGCTTGGTGGCAGTCATCCAGCGGCATTGGTGAGATCAGGGCTGTGGTACGAAGTGGGGCAGTGTGAAGTGGGGTGGTGCTTGTCGCGGTGTTGATGGTCATGGTGCAAGCGATGGAGGCAGTCGAAGACCGGTGGGCGATGGGGCTGGTGTCGGTGGGCCACAGCTGCAGTGTGGCATCGGGCAGTGCTTCGTGTAGCTTATGAGGAGGCCCCCAGACTATGGTGCGCACCACGGTGGCGATGTCAGGTGGCAACGGCATTGTCTGTGAGAAAAGGGCCGCGGAGTGAAGCAAGGTGGTGCTGAGTGCGGTGCACACAGGTCGCAGAGAAAGCAGCGGCTAGGTTGTGGCAGCGGCCGTCGTCGTTGGTAAGACCAGGGTTGCAGTGCGAAGTGCGGCGGTGCCGTCTGCGGTGCCTTCAGGTCACAGATCTACCGACGGTCTCCATGGTGGGTTGCAGCTTCCCTTTATGGCAACTGACACACATGGTCCCAGAAGTGGTACCCAGAGGAAGGTAAAGTCTTTTCTGTTCCTGAGACTCTACCTCAAGCCCTTGCAGAAACTCAAACAAAGAAGTTGCAGAAAGTTCAGTCCAGTCCTTTCTCTGCCCAAGACAGAAGCAGCTTCCGCAGGCCAACACAGCAAATCGCACAGCATAGTGGTAGTTCCTCCTCACAGCTTCTCCAGCTATTCTTCTTGGCAGGTTTCTGAGTCCAAAAGAGTTCTAAAGATTTGGGGTCTGGGCCCCAGTATTTATACCACATTTCCATGTGTACTCTTGTGGCAAAGAGTCTCTGTGCTTATTCCAAACCAGTTCTATCCTCTCTGGCCCAGCATCCTTGCAGGAGGTGGAGTCAGCATTGTGTAAGGCAGACCAGGCCTATTCAGGTGCTAGAAAATCTCCTCCCACTACTCAAAATTCAGCCCAGGTCTATTCAGCCCAGCCCTGACTCATCCAGAATAGGCATGACACACCTCGACACCCCAGTGGCTATCTACAGTGAATGCACATCTCCAGCCCCTGCAACTCCAATTCCACACAGTCATTCCACAAACTAGCAGAGGCACACAGGATTGCAAAGCAAGAAAATAAGCACTTTAGAAAGTGGTATTTTCAAACACACAACATAAAAATCATCTTTCCTAAAAGATGCATTTTTACATTCTGTGTTCAGGCATACTAAACTCCATTGCCCTATCTTGCCCCAGTGGGAAGTTATACTTGTAAGATGTAGAATGCAGAACACATAGAAAGATGAAAAAAAACAAGGAGAAATAGCGTTGTTTCTCCTTGTTTTTGTCATCATTCTATGTGAGGTTTTTGACGCATTCCCAGATTTACACTATAATGTAAATCTGGGAATGTGTCAAAATCCATGGGCGTTGCGTGGGAACACCCACTTCAATGCCCATGGCATGCTTCCCTGACTCAGTGTGAGGCTAATTGCGCTGCATTGCCTTACACCATATCTATGAGCCCATGAAAAGCCACGCAGGGTGGCTTTGCGCGGCCTTGTAGATATGATTTAGAGGCCTGCGCCACAGAGCACCATAGAAAGTGATGCTCCAGCGAAGCAGGCCTCTTGCAAATGAGGCCCTTAGTGTCTCCTACACCTTTTTAATCAGATACCTACAAAATTTGGCTCACATTTCCAAATCTGGGCAGTTTTGAACTTTGCAGTGATACACTGTATATGTGTTTTGCAAAGTATAGGAAAATTCATGCTTTTGTGCTTGGTACAGACACTATTCGTGGGAATAATGAGAAGAGCAACAGTAAAAAGGAGCTCACCAGCTCATAAACAAACCCACAAACAGCAAAATCCCAGCCCACAAACTGACCTGTCAAGAAAGCCCCTCTGGCACAGCCAGATTACATTGTAGGCCAGTCAGATACTGAGGACCCTACTATTGTGGCAGTCAAAGGTAATATGGGACACATTTCGCGAACATTATGTCAGAGATAGAACCAGCACACAAGAAGGGAATGTTTGTTCTTCTATATTCACAACAATAATCACAAAGGGAAAAGCCTGCCATCTGTTGGAAATTTCTTGGAACAGAAAGCAAATAGCCTCTAATATTGACAAACAGAGCTTTAAAATTGTTTTGTTCATTAGCGTTTTGAATTTTTGCTCCACTAAAAGTGTATGATCCCGTAACTCTAATTTTTGGGCTTTTCAGATTCATTAACTAACCGGAGCCACAGAGATACCTTCCTTTACAGATTCGACCAACTGTAAGTGCAGTTGAAATTTTAGAAGGGTATTTTTAGGATAAGCTAGAGAGTGGGTGAGACGAGTTGATGAAGGCAGTAAATTGACAGTTTCCAGATTTTCGTTTCTGCAAAATAAGTGTAACAGTCTTAATTGTTTTCACTTATTTTGTGGAAAACACGCTGCAAATTAAGTACCAGGGAGTTTTCCTCAAACACTAAACGTGATGGGAGGAATGCTTGCAATTTGTCTGACCACTGGCAATCGCTTGGGCTAGTATTCCAACCCATCAGCATGGGTATGCTTAGACGTGGGTCCTGGGTTCCGTGCTCACTGAGCCACTGGAGCCAAACTGAACCTGACTGAAGAGCGCCAACCAGGGCAAAACTGGTCTTGGGTTGCTTGCGTTCCAGTTTAGGAATGGCCCGGGTCTGGCAGTTCCGGCTGGACTGTTCCTATCGGAGCAGGGTCAAGACTTATTTGCATACAGGGCCGGACTGGCCGTAGCGGGCACCGGGCAATCCCCCGGTGGGCCGCACGGGTGGGGGCTGGTTTTGGGCCCCTGGGGGCCGTTTTTGTTACAGGGCCGTTTTCGCAGCATAGCTGCAAAATCGGCCCTGTAACAAAATCGGCCAAAAACTGGCCCCGGCAAAGTGCTCGGCGGCACCTCGGGGGGGGGGGCCTGCCGAGCACTTTGCCAGAGCCGGTTTTGGTTCCCAGTCCGGCCCTGTTTGCATATGGCTGAGTCCAAACCGAGGTAGCTTGGTGAGAAAAAGAACAATGCGCTGACATGCTACCCGAGCAATTGCCTGTGGTTAGACTAATTGCAAGCATTCCTCCCATCACCTTTTGTGTGTTTGATCTAATGCTCTAGATGGCAAGGGTATGGCCACTGTCTCACTGGAGATAATCTACACCCAATTGAAGATATCCAACCGGTCTTGGGTTGCTTGTGTTTTGGTTCAGAGTACACCTCCCCTGGCAGACTATTGATAGTGGAGCAGGGTCATGGTTGATGTGCATATGGCTTGGACTAAACTGAGATGGCAAGGAATAATTTTACCAACATGAATTGGACAATTTATGCAGCGGCATAATTAAAACAATTCATACATTTCCAATTTCATTAAACTTACAGCATTATAAATTCCAGTCATTTAGGCCAGCAAAATTCGAATTTTGCCTTCACGTCTGAATTCGCATGCCACCGGCTGCCTCACAGAAGCACGATTCACATTGCAAATTGGAATAATCCAAATACTAAAATATACCATTTTGAGTTCTGGAACTGATTTCCTCATGTTTCACATCCTCCAGCAAGTCAATGCAAACCAATGGCGACTCATATATGCTTTTTCTGCCAATCGTATATATTACTTCAGGTGTCAGCAACAATTTTAGGTAAATATGAGGGGGCACATTATCAAGCGCTGCGTTAAAATATCGCCGCTTTAGCGGCAGAAAACTGCCACTAAAGCGGCGATAATGTGCTTGATAATATGCCGCAGAGAATTCCAATAGAAGCCCATGTTGACACCAGAGCATGGGCTTCTATGGGAATTCTCCAAGGCATATTATCAAGCCCATTATCGCCGCTTTAGCGGCAGTTTTCTGTCGCTAAAGCGGCGATAATTTTAACGCCGTTTCTTGATAATATGCCCCATGATTTATTAATACATATTAGGGGGCATATCAGCAACAACCGGCGATAATTATCGCTAAGCGCGCTTAGCGCTAGGATAAATATCGCCAGCTAATGTGGATTTTTATCGCTGAAATCGCGTGCTATTAGCAACGCTTATCTCAAAAGCGACAAAAATCCTAGCGCTAATTGCCAAACGTGAGATTATCGCTGGAAATCCAACGATAATCTCACGGAGTTTGGCGTTAGCTTGATGATAGGGCCTCACATACTTAGCCGTGATATCCACCTTCCATAGGATATCATGGCTAAGTCAGTCCTGAAGCAGGCGTAAGGAAAGTAGCGATAACAGGGGTTATCGCTACTTTTCTTGCCGCTATGCTTCATAGCGTGGGGCTTGATGATAGGAGAAATGTCGCTTAGCGACATTTCTCCAGTCATGTCAGGTCAGGAACGCCCACTTTGCATCTCATTAGAGATGCAAAGCTGGGCGTTAAGAATCCGGGCGCTAATGCAAGGTTTCACGCGATAGCGTGACCTTGCTAATTAGGCGATAAAATTATCGCCGCTTTTCGCCCGAAAACTAACGCAAAAGCGGTGATAATTATATATCGCCTCGTTGCTGATATGCCTCATGATTTTTACAGATCTTTTTAGAATTTGGCAACTGGATTTACGGCTGATGTAAGAAATATAACTAGAAAAACTGGTAAGTGGGTAATTAATATCAGGTGCTATTTGAGACCTAGACTGTGGCTGGTAGAGAGAGCGTACCTCAGAGCTAGAGAGATAGAGAGAGAGAGAGCGAGAGCATGTGAGAGCTAGACAGAGAGAGAGAGAGAAAAGACGAGAGGAAATGGGCGAGAGAGAGGGAACCTGTGAGAGAAAAAGGTTAGAGCGAAAGAGTAATAAGGGAGAGGAGATGGGGTGAAAGAGAGAACGAAAGTGCTTGAAAGGGCGAGGAGAAAGAAAGTGGAGGTGAGAGGTAGGCAACAGAAAAAGTGAGGGAGCACCCGGTGCTCGACCCAGTGCATTTTGCGTTTTTGAAGCATTTTGCAGCTGGCATGTGGCACACGGTATGTAGTGCCCGATGATTGATATTCCGTGTACGTAAATTCAAAATCTTATGCCACAGGCCTTAAGAATTCGAGGACTGGCTCATTCGACATTCTACAGCCCCACCCAGTGCATGATTGGCACCACATCTACCTCACTCACACGTCTTCCCTGTTCCATCAACGCTCCCACCTTTTTTAAAACAATATTTATAGATGTGTTGGTAAAAAAGAAGGTAAATGTATCTCCGTTACCTTGAAACGTTTGTCAATTCTGTTTTTTTACATGTGATGCGTTTTATTGTGCCAAAAGATTAGTCAAATAACTTTATCATAGTGCATACTAAATATTATATAAAGTATAACAAATGCAAGCATTAAATTGGTGGTTCCGTGCACAATATTATATAATGACCATTGTACAATTATAGTTTGATTTACCGGACCATCACCATCAGAACACGGGACTGCGAGGACCAGGCTGCTTTGCGGCGAGCGCAGCTGCATCCTCTTCCCGGCTCCTCCTTTTCCGCCCCTTTATCTTTATTTCGTAACTTTGTTACAGCGCGCCAGCGGGACGCGCGCGGGACTAAGCTCGGGGCGAAGACCGGGCTAAGAGCGGGCTGTTTGAGGCCGTTCGAGACTGGAGACACTGGGCTGGGCCACCCCCCCCTATATCTTATTAAGTGTATTTGATTGTGCTCATAATATTGACATTGGTGGGAGAAATGTCTAGGAATAAAAGTGCCGCAGCTGGTACTTCTATGGCAGGGACGCTGGATAATTTTATTGTTAGAGCTGCAAATATATTAGAACGAGAGATAGACCTTACCGAGCGTCGCTTATCGTTGGAACCCTTTACAACTAAACGCTCATCCCTAGGGAAAATCGCTTTATCTGCTACACCTGGGGTAACCACTACTAAACCTATATCAACTGAATGTTTGACTAGTGAGACTGAAAGCATTGACCTCAGCACGGATCTAACTATGGAAAGTAATAAGTGCAGAGATATTAGAAGATATTAGAAGGTCTACTACATCTGTAACTACCTCGGCTGATGCTGCCAACAATTTAACTGAAGGTGTCTCTACTCGTGCACAATTACATGCAATAACTGAGGCTACCTCTTTTTCTTCTTCCTCTCCTTTAATTTTAGGAGCAAAACCAAAACTCAAGGCTGCTCCGCAAGCAAAAAAGGGGAGACAACCAAGAGTGTCAAAAAATAAAAATAAAATAAATGCGTCTAATATCACTCTGGGCGCTGCTGATTATCCCCTGAACGAAGTCACCTCAGACTTGACTTGACTAGGCAACTAGATGTTGGGTTTCACTCCAAAATAATAGAAGTGTTTGAAAATTCAACCCGTCTGATCCTGGATAGACTTTCCAAGATAGAGGAGCGTCTACAGAAACTAGAAAAGACTGCCTCTACAAATCTAGAACACAATCAATTTCTGAGGACAGACTTACTTAGGGAGCTTCACGAACATTCTCTTCTTGCCAAACCTGCATGTAACCTAAAAGAGAAAATTCCTCCCCCTATGTCTCTGCCGCTAACGGATAGGCACTTGGGATTATCAGGGGATAAATGTGAAAACACAGCCTGTATTGAAAATACCACAACTAGTAGGGGTCTCCAAAAGTCACATACAGGAGCAAAGCCCCTGCAGAAACCTCTGGAAGTTAATATAAAAACCAACAATGTTATTATGCAAGATAAAAATGTGGCAGAAAATGGAACTGCTCCTGCCCAAGATGTTGCTCCCAAATTACCTATTTTAGATCTCCCCCCAGAATCCTTACCCTACGTTATTATATTGGCGGGAGTACCTGGCCTGGAGGGAAAATCCAATGAGTCTTATCTCGAATTGAGGAACAAAACTATGCATTGGCTCAATATCAACCGACCCCTCCCTCCTCACATCCACACTAAAATCTTATTTGTACGGAGAGTCAGCTGGGTGGGTAGAAGGAGTAAAGATATACCGGGAGATTGTATAATTGTTAACTTTAAGGATACCCAGGCTGTAAAATACATCCAGCATGCACAATCTTCTGTCCTCAATACAAACATCATTCCATTACCTCTCGATTACTTTTACCCTTATCAATCAAACAACAAGATGTGGGAACAAGTAGGGAGGGCAAAAATACATATTAACAGGGAAAGAGGCATGTTGCCTATATTTAGTCAAGGCTGGATGGAGACCATTCCACTGTCAAACAGGTACAGCTGTCTGGATATGGTCGACTGACTACCCCTAAATTATAATGTCGTCGAATATGTGGGGGAAGTCGCAGTCGGTGACAAGCCAACTTCACCGACTGACTTACGGCCCGTACAATTGTCAACTTCCTTAGAGAACAACTTAGAAACCATCCCCATTAATACTGAGGATGATGAGATAATTGACCATCTCACACTGACGAGCAGCGGATTTTCTGAAACTGTGGCTCCTGGTGCAACTCCTATTGTGACTTCATCCTCAGAGGGGGACATAGGCCATTCTATCACATTTTTGTCTTGGAATGTTGCAGGGCTGTCTTCCAGGCTAGGCGACATAAACTGTGTTTCCTTTGTAAAACGGTTTTCGATTATTTGTCTCCAGGAATGTTGGACGGTCGAGCCCATTCATATGAATGGTTATCGTACCTACCACACGCCAGCTGTACACACCTTGAGAGGGAGAAATAAAGGAGGCCTTTGTATTTACGTCTCAAACTGTTTAAAAGAAACTAAGATTTCTTTTTTCTCTGATTCTATCTTCTACCAGATTTTGCATATAACGCTGGGGGGCAATCAACACTTTAACCTGATAAATTTTTATAACAACATACCGAAAGATGTATGGGCCTCGACCTTTAAAGAATTACTTGAGACCCTCAAAAACATAGACGAAAAAGAACTTTCTGATAGTTGTGTGATTTGGATGGGCGATTTTAACTACTTCCTATGCCCATTGAGAGACCAAAATCTATGTGGATTGGGAGAGATGGACGGTGTTCCTGTGACACATTTTTCACATACATCTCTGGGAAAACACCTTAATGATATACTTTTCTCCCTGGACCTGGGCTTTGTGAATGAACTATGCTCCCCACCAGTCTCTTTTAACCCCACATTCATTGGACGGGGCTGCAAATCAATAATTGACTTCATGTTAATATCCAAACGTTACTCTCATTATATCCTCGCGTTTGAAACATGCGAGGTAGCAATGAGTGACCACTTACCGCTTAGTATGTCCCTTATTACAAAGATGGGTAAAAACAACACTGTTACTATGACTCAGACCCTTTATGACTTTAGATTAGAACTTGCAAGGAAGAACGGTTATACCCTAAAATGGGACAAAGTGGAACCAGTGGCCTTCCTAGGAAATTTAATTCGCTCCAAGGAAGAGGAATTTAATATCTGTCTCACAGAGCAGATTGAGCCTCTCAAAGTCAATGATGCATTCCTAAGTATCTCAGAGGAAATTAAAAAGCTACTCACGAGACCACTGAATTCTGTGGCAAATAAAATCAAGAGATGGTTTGATAGAGAGTGTAGTAAGACCCACGCTCATTTAATGGAACAACTAAAAAGGGAGCCTAGGGTAATGGTTGAAGTTAGATCAGCCAGATCTGCTTACCAACAGGCAGTTAAAAAAAGGAAAAAACAAATCAAACAGGAAGCCTGGAGTACTCTTCGGGAAACCTGTAATTCTAAAAATAATACCGCATTTTGGAAAGCGGTGAATGCTCCTTTTTTCTCCAATGATTTAACAGACTCTATCGTAACAGCTATCTCGGAAGAGGGTTGGTTGTCTTTCTTTCGGGAACTTTATACAAAGGACTCTCAGGCTGAGACAGAAGGGGGTTTTAACTCAGGCGATAAGGATGTAGTACCCTACCCAATAAATATTGATTTCACTATGGAGGAAGTTTTGATAGCTATCAACAAGAGCCCAGCGGGAAAGGCCCCGGGTCCGGATGGAATTCCCGTAGACGTGTTTAAGGCTAACAGTAAGTTATGGACCCCACTGTTAACTAATGTCCTCAATAGTTTTACTAAAACGGGCTTCCCAAAGACTTGGCAGGAAGCCATTGTGGTACCCATTTTCAAGAAAGGAGATCGCAGTTTACCGAAATGCTATAGACCGATCTCCTTACTTGATTCACTCATGAAGATCGCGGGGAGAGTTATACTTAACAAATTACAAATATGGGTGAACGATACAGGTACCCTCTCCCAATTTCAATACGGTTTTAGGGAAGGCCTAGGAACAATAGAGCAAGGTCTGAATCTAGCACTCCTAGTAGCCAAATATGTCGAGGCAAAAAAAGAGAACTTATTTCTAACATTCGTGGACTTAAGTTCGGCCTTTGACTGTATCAACCACAATAAACTTTGGCTAACCATGCAGGATATGGGAGTGGACCCAAACCTCCTAATATTCATTAGAGAATTATATCGGGAGGCAGGCGCAAGGGTACGCTATGGGGAGAAGGGGGACTGCACTTCCAAATTTCCCATAGAAAAGGGTGTGAGACAAGGCTGTATTTTAGCACCTTTTTTATTTAATTTATACATTAACTCGGTCGCGTCTCACCTCCTGGAAGATAAGCAGGATTATCCCAAAATTGGTAACTCCTTTATCCCCATTCTTTTATATGCAGACGATGCTGTAATCATGGCCCGGACCCAAATCGGTCTCCAGAGATCGATTACCAGCTTTTCTGAATATATGGGTAGCAGAGGCCTAAAGATTAACATAAGCAAAACATTTAACATGTGCTGCACAAAAAAGAAGAATCTTAGCTGTAATTCATTTTTATCTAACACGAAAATTGAGACTGTTAATACTTTTTCGTATTTAGGTATTACTTTTGACAAAAAGGGAACTTGGACAGCGGCAGGTGAATCCCGAAAGCTAGCATTCTCGCGAGCAATTGGGGCGGTCAAACATTTTTCAAACAAGGTTGGAGGCCGCCCGGTACCAGTCTTGCTTGATATCTATAGGGCTAAGTGTGTATCAATTGCACTATATGGCGCAGGAATCTGGGGGATTGTGAATACCCCAAGTATTCAAATTCAGATCTGTCAGAATGCTTTTCTGCGGTATTTATTGGCTGTGCCGGGGTCAACTTCTACTTATGCCTGTCATCAAGAGTTGGGCGTGCCCTATATTGTCGATCTCATTAAACTGGAGCCCATCTTGCTGTGGCATAAAGTTTGGTCTGGAACTGAGACAGACCTGAACAGGGACATAATTAAGGACTGTTTAGGCCTAGATGGAGCACTGAAAATTTCCTGGTTTAATTACGTAAGGAACTTCTTTACGGAGTTGGGCCACCCAGAGTTCTTTGACTCTCCAGCAGCATGACGAATTTTTCAAGAAAGAAGCTTAAGCAAATTTGTCTGCATTTCCTTTCAGAGCAACGCTGGATGTCAGAGAAATGTAAGAGCTCTGTTATGGCCAATCAGCTACTTATTATTAACCCGGGTATCCAACCATATTTGAAACTAGTCCCCAGCTGCTATACTCGTATGCTGTTATCTCGTTTTAGGGCTGACATCTTTTTTAGAATGGTCACCTTTCCTGAGAAGAATTGTTGGCTCAAGGAACTTATTCCTTGTCCCTGTGATCAGATTTCTGTCCAATCTTCCCTCCACTGTATTCTTTTTTGTAAATTTTATTCAGAACCTAGAAAAAGTATTCTTCGACCCGTTTTAAAAAAGTTAGGGTTGAGACAATGTAGAGTGGCGTTGGTCAGATTACAAATGTTAGATGATGAATTTCTTATCTTTTCGGTCTCTATGTTCCTAAAAACTGTTATTAGATTCAGGATCTCCATGAATTAGATCATTTTTAATATGTTGATATTTTTTAACCTTTAAAGTTTGTTTTATTGAATGAAATGTGATACATGTTTGCTTTTATGGTTTTGTCTCTTAAAAATCGAATAAAGCTGTTTCTGATTCTGATTCAGTTTGATTTATATGTGTAGGCGTTTGATATGGCTTGGTCCTAGCCCCAAGGCAGAGCGGAGCATTTAACAGAGAGCAGTTTATTGAAGCAGGGGAGCATCTCGAACATTCTATGCTGTACTTATATCATTGTACTTTGTGTAGTCCAGCTGAGACTGGATGAAACAAAGGAGGGTGTATAGAAGAGGAACATGTGTAATGAACAGTTCTAGACTACACAAACTACTCTTGGATTTTGTTTTTCCATTGCACATTCATACAAATTTACAATACTTCATTTATACTTACATTTTCACGAATTAGTTACAACTGTCTATTTTTTCCAATATTGTTTGTAATTATCTTAATGATTTACATCCATGCTTTTGCTTGCACTTCCTTCAGAAGTTCTGGAACAATTTTTAATTTGTTGAAAATGACGCTTAAGATATTCTTCTGTGAGTGGACAGCAATTCAAATCCCCTATTTTGTATTGTAGCCTAATGAATCGGTATAACTCAAGACAGGTGAGCAGAAGAAAATGAGATAGATCCTAGAAGAAAATGAGATCGATTCTAGAAGAAAATGAGATCGATTCTAGAAGAAAATGAGATAGATCCTAGAAGAAAATGAGATAGGTCCTAGAAAATGAGATAGATCCTAGAAGAAAATGAGATTCTATAAGAAAATTAAATAGATCCTAGAAAATGAGATAAATCCTAGAACCAAAATGAGATAGATCCTAGAAGAAAATTAGATAGATTCTAGAAGAAAATTAGATAGATCCTAGAAAATTAGATAAATCCTAGAAGAAAATGAGATCGATACCAGAAGAAAATTAGGGGCATATTATCAAGACAGGCGATAAAATTATCGCCGCTTTAGCGGCAGAAAACTGCCGCTAAAACGGCGATAATGGGCTTGATAATATGCTCTATGGAATTCCAATTGAAACCCATGTTAGATGTCCTTCACATCTAACATGGGCTTCAATTGGAATTCCATAGAGCATATTATCAAGCCCATTATCGCCGTTTTAGCGGCAGTTTTCTGACGCTAAAACGGCGATAATTTTAACGCCGTTTCTTGATAATATGCCCCTTAGATAGGTCCTAGAAAATGAGATAGATCCTAGAAGAAAATGAGATAGATCCTAGAAGAAAATGAGATAGGTCCTAGAAAATGAGATAGATTCTAGAAGAAAATGAGATAGATCCTAGAAAATGAGGTAAATCCTAGAAGAAAATGATATATATCCTAGAAGAATAGATCCTAGAAGAAAATGAGATAGATCCCTGTGCGATTCCATTGCTTTTTTTTACAAAGTTCTGTGCTACAGCAAGAGGGAGAACAGCTGGTGTAATGGTGTGAGGATGCAGCAAGTCAGGTAGCATGCAGCTATCAGCCATTTCCCTACCACCACCAACCACACTGCGGGTAGAAGTGAGTGGACCTTTTTTGTGAATCACAAAAACAGCAAAATTGTCGTTTTCTATATCTGGTCTGTGGAGTGAAACTGTGCTGCATAAAAAGCCCAATTTCCAAAACCAGAGAAACCGACGGATTTTGAGCTTTTCAAGTGGTTTGAGTGGTTCTCCGTAGGAAAACCAAACAACTGCAATAATCATCCTCGAACTGGGCATTTCTTGGTTTGAGAGCGGTTCTTTGGAGGCCTCTCTTCTTTTTTCAGCTGTGGCAGGAGGATGCAGACCTAGGAAATATTGTGGATTCATCTGGTGATCCGCCTCGACTTATCACATACAGAAAAATTAATTGCACCGTCCAAACTGTGGAAACTTCCACCAAGACATACACGGTTAGGAAAAAAGGGCAAAAGGTAGGGGGCAGCAGCCATTACCCTCATTAATTAGTTTTGTTTCTCACATGGGACTAAGCCGCTTTATTGGAAATCACAGATCACAACAAACAATTCATAGACAAGGGATACCAGCCTGTTTATGGTCCTAGACCTATCCTGGGCATCTATTGACCATACTATCTTACTTGGCTGGTTGACCTCCCCATTTGGGGGTCAGAGTTATGAACACAAGCGATTCCTGCCATTTTAAAGTCTTGCCTACAGGCAGCACTTTGCTGTCTGTTTTGTAAAGACCTAGTTTTTCAATACCAATCTTTATAAAGGGCTTTGGACTAGTCCACTGCTTATCATTGGTTGGGTCTCTTGCCAATTTCCTTTGCCTGCTTCTTATTTGATGGCTTTCCTTCTTCTTTTCGCATGTCCCTCCCCTGGAGCTTACCTTCTTTGCCACCTAGATTTTGGATCACTTGTATCCTTCCATGGTTTGCAATTGGGGAATTACTTTTTTCTTTCAGCACTCAAGAATAGTGCATGCTTTTTCTCGTTATCTCCATTATGTGCTGCTAATATATTATCCCCAACTTCCACACCCTCTAGGTTGCGCCTCTGCTCCCTTCGCCCAAGATCACCCGTTGCTTGTTCTGTCCCTTCGTTTTCCATTTGAATTTTTGGGATTTTTTAATGCCAATATAACTTTTTTAGTTACATTTTTACACCAAGCTAAGTGTCCACTATGTTGGAATGGTATATTTAAAAAAATGGTCCAGAGTGATATATGCATGTGTTTGTATCTTCATGCGGCATGCGCTCATATAGCTTTTTTCTACATTGCTGAGCACATTGACAGTTTTCCGTTTTTTGTGGATACTGTTTAGCATCAGCAAAAAAAGCTATGGAAAAGCAAGAAGGACAGTTAATGCCTTAAAAATGCGAGAGCTATTGGCTTTGCCAATATTTGTTGAATATTCTTTCAATCTCAGTCGATATGGGCCCTTTTCATTGTCTAGCTTTTGGGTACCTTTGAGCTCTACTCTTGCACCATTGCTCTTTAACGTGTGCATCCTATCACAATGTAACTTCATTAAGATTTTTGGTCTGGAATTTGAAAAACTATGCAAACGCCGTTAAAACTTTAGTGCATTTTGCCAGTTTAGAGGCAAATTCTAACCTGCCTATTAAACTTTAGATATTTGGTGCAGGAAAACCAATTACAGGTAAATAGTCAAAAACCCAACCCTTTTTACTTGTACTCTAGAATGTGAATCAACAAAAGGTCCATCAATACCAATTAAAATTCCCATCTCTGGTGGGGCAGTAAATGCAACCTTCTCACAGGGCAAAAAAACACACTTGTGATGATTTTGAATGTCAGTCCCAGTGCAAAGATGCAGGTTAATAATGCTATCAGTGATACCTTCTTCCTGTGCTTATCCGTGAGGTGGATAACTCATCATCCATCCCTTCTCAGGAGCATAACCCACCCCATTATTGACTCCATCTACCTATGCATCTCAAATGAACTGGTACCTAAAATTCAAGGACCTCAAACGCACTTTCTACTCCTCACCTGCCTAACAATACCAAGCGGCTTGACAGACGTGAAACGGAGAGTGTACAAGAAAGGGATAGACTGTCCAGATCTGAATTGCAGATAACGATCTGAGCCATGCAGACACAAAGGATGCTCTGCTATAGAGGATGGAATCTTGGCCCAGTGGAATGACAAATCTCAGGAGCGGCAAGAAGGAGGGGCAGAAGATAGCTGCAGGAGGTGATGCACTTGTAATGTAGATACAAGCTGGGTGACTCTTGGCGCACACTGTGCCACTGCAACAGCTGGATTCCGGAGTCCACTCAGACCAAGCTAACCTTGAGCAAGAGTGTATATCACCCTTCTGATGCTATTTACACATATCTCCTGGGTCTCCCAGCAATGCCAGGTCTTGCATCGGTCATTCACATTGACAGGGAGCGAGTGGTAACAGCCATCTTATAAAAATCACCACCTCTGTACTTACTTCACCGTAGCTAAAAGAAAACAGAAGAATGGCATATTGTGGAGAAAAATAAAACAAGGATTCAACACAGCGAAAACTTAAATGAATCACTGGTATAATTGACTATTCATGACAAGATATGATTTATTTATTAATTCATGAACAACCTACAGAACCTTCCCTCTCTTTACTTGAATCCACAAACATATATGTAACCAAAACTTACAATAATACGTCTACATAAAAGACATATATAACTTAGACCAGAGGCAGTCTATAGTCTTACTCTCTCATAAATACAACCAGAAACAGAAAACAATCCTAAAAAATGTAATGATTAAACACTTTGTCCCATCTTCCAGTTGTTTTGAGCGTATATGGCTGTTTCCTTAATTAGATGTACAGTCCAACATAGGAGGCAGTCTTATGGGCATTTTGCACACTGAGGATGACTTTACCCTCTCCTTCCTTAGTGTGTATCCCAATTCTTACTTTCCAAATCTAAAATTCAACAGGCTCCTCCAAAAGATAGTTTTGATGCGTTTCGGCCTTATCAACATGGGCCTCTTCAGCACGCATGGTGGGTGGGATAGTCGGGTGGGGGGCAGTTGTTTAGACATAATAGAAGAGTAGGGCTACATTAGACCATAGGCTGTTGACCAACTATGCACAATATGTTTAATCCTGTTTACATGATTCCTTCATTGTAGATAGGAAAACGAGATCTTGTATGTAACTGAGATATAATATTTGTATTGAACGTGCTGATGATCTTGTTACTTAACATATATGCCCCTTGACATAGCTCACGTCCTGGGAATGCCTGTGCAACTGTATAAGAAAGAAATAAAAATTTGTTTAAAAAAAAAATCAACATGGGCCTCTTCAGGACAGTGGAAGACCAACAGGACTACAAAAGAGTAACACAGGGGTATATAGGTTGCAGATATAAAAGGGTCCCAAGCACCACAAAGATACGTCCCAAGTCCTCTCGTGACTGGGCATCCTTGGATGTGCACCTCTTATGCTTTCAGTCTGAGCATGAATAAAGAAGTGGTGCACTTGAAAGTGTGCTCCGTCAATCCCTGTATAGCTACACTGAAAGGTTGTCTCTCAGGTCAGTTTCAAGCGGTGCGACTGAGTTGCGTCCCAAAATCGTTGAGTCTATATTTCGCCATATAAACTTTATTCATGCTATTGATAAAGCCGGATTCTTATCTATCTTACCATCACCAAGAATCCTCTCAGGTCGCCAAGATCTTTCTATCTGCTAAATAGTGTAAAGGGAAGAAAAGCCAAATTTATCACATAATCAAGCAACACACTTTGAAACTCCAAAGGATTACTGACTCCGAATTTCAAAATGTATGGGTTTATTACAAAGCCAAAAATAATAGCACATACAAGCACCTCATCACGAGGTTAAGAAAATAAATGGGCACTAATACAAAAAATATCCTACGCAGGAGTCTCAACCGACTCAAAATAAGAAGAATAGTTAGCTCCAGAAGCATTAGGCAACCAATAACTGCTCCAATCTCTATGTTAGAAGTCATTAACCTAGAAAGAAAAAGGCAAATAGTCTATCCCTACTCTATCTCTAAGATGTCATCTCTACTTAGCATTTTCCCCAGGCAAAAGAGAAAAAGGTGTCAGTAGTGAATGCTTCCCTCAAAGTACTCACTTTGCATAGGTAAGTAGCCAAAGCTACAGAGCTCGTTCTAAGATGCTCCTTCTAGCTCCTCACCTAGTCCTCAACTGCTCAACTCACGGGGCACTGTCCCTAATTCAAAATCACAAAATCGTAGAACACGCCCTCGTCACACCTCTTCAGCCAGGTCTTCCTCCTGTACTTTCCCACCGAAACTCGTACTTTATCCAAAGTTGGTTAGCCTGAACTTGTGTCCCAGGCACATTCTCCGCTGAACGCATCATATCTGCATTCCAGTGTACTCCCATAGTTGCTTCTCCTACCATCCTAACTCCTAAAACAAAGGGTTAGTCTTCCTAACGAGCTAGGTGTCCTTGCACCTGCAACAGAAACATGGGAACGAGAAACGTTCCACTCTCCGAGATCTGCTGACTTTCTCAAAACCCAGAACCTTTCCAAGGGAAACAATTTTCGGCCTGCAATATTCAGCTAACATAAGAACGAATAGGCCTTTCTCTGAAACGTATATGCAGTTAGGCCTTTACACAATTCAAACACGCATTTCTAAATTCACATTAAAAGCATTGAAATTCATTAAATTGCATACATGAATAAGCAAAACTATACATGCAGACTTTAATATGGTGCACGTTTTAAACCTAATGCATCACATTATATGTGAACTAATTCATTATGCATTATCTAACATACATTTTAGATTAACCACTACATTGAACTTCATAAGTGACATGATTACATTTCTATTGGCACTAATATATGCTGCTTTAGTACTACATTTCTAAACCACACATTAATACGTCCCCACTAAATATATGGGTGAGGACTACCGGTGATTATGATGCACCCCTACAATTTCAAAACAATATGGCGCTCTATCACTATAGACATCTCTGTGTCAGTCACCCCGTCTAATACTTTTTGCAGATCAGCACGCAACAGGACAACATCAGCAACAACTGTGTCCACCTTGGTCGCCAGTGTCACACGTTTGTCTTGGAGGACTTGAAAAAAGTCTGTCTTCTAGTTGGTCAGTGCCTGTTTCCATGGCTGCTTTCAGCTTAACATTACACTCGGACTATAGCTGAGAGGCTTATGCAAATATTTCCAATCTGGAAAATTACTGAAGTAATTATCTGTTATTCTCCATATTCTGGTGACCAGGATCAAGACTCCAACTAGCACATGTGCAGTAAATTGCAATTCAATTTTATTGGTGTTGCTCCAGTTTCCCCAGGGTGGGAAGTTAGAGTTGTCTTGCAAGAGTCTCTCCCATACAGCTGACTCTGGTGTAGAACACATGTTCCCAGCAGAAGTAGCAGAGGTAGAAATTAGATCATAGCCCCTCCTCTTAAGTTTCACTGAAGGAGGTCTCTTCTAGGAGGTTCTTGAAGTGGCTCAAGCACAACATCAACAGGTGGGGGCCTACAGAAACACTCATTCCTCCCAACATTAGTAGAAACTCTGTCACAGATTGATAATAGGTGGCATCAATACACAGGACTTGGGTGGCAGGCAGAAAAGTGGGGGTTGTCAGACATCAGGCCATTGTTATCTAACAATGTTCCAAAGAGATGATTTAATATCAGTATAATAAAAATAAATCAAATTACTTACAGTTTGATAATTAATAATCATCATCATCCATAAAAGTAAATGAAGTGCAGTTAACATAAAAAGATACTATTGAACACTATGCAGTCAGATGTTCCATATTTAATAAAGTGGAAAAATCATACAATAATCAATTTAACTTCAATCTATCATGAAGAAGAGTGCTCAGTGCAGTTCGTGAACACATAGTGAATAATAGTTCAACAGAAAATTCAATAATAGCTCACAAAGGGGTAGTAGTCAGCCCTACAAAAACTTCTGAGGATTAGTCAAAGTCCAACACATCATAGAACCATTTTCATGGTCTCCGAGTCTGGAATAGTCAATGGCATTTCGACCCACACATTAATCTCGGACCATCATCAGGACGAAGAGAGAATGAAGCAAGAGTACATAGTTCGGCAAATTTGAAAAACAGGACTAGACTATTAAAAACTTTCATACAAGACCAACAGATCCCTAACTTCCCTAAGAACAATTTACATCCTCTGTAAAAGGTCAAAGTGGTAAAAGTGCAAAACATAGGAAAGTGCCAGAGATATGTATTTATTAGTTACAATTACTGAAGATGTTCCTCTTTAAGTCACAAGAATAAATCAGAGAAATAATGCCAACTAGTTCCTAGGAGAGTGAAAACTCAAAAATGTAAACATAGTGGCAATAGACTCATAGTTGCTCACCAAGTATCTGACTTTAGATGCATTAAGAAGGTAAGTACAAGAATCATTGATATAGGAAGTGAAATCAATCACTCTACATTGGGGCCGATTCCGATCCGGGTCGGAAAGCTCTCCGACCGAGCCGGATCCGGAGTGTTTTTCGACCGAGCCGGAGTCCTGCAGTCCGACCGAGCGAGAACGATGCGGCTGTATGCTGTTGGACTCGGTTCGGTCGGACTCCTATAGAAGTCAATGGTAGCCGGTCATACGACGCGTACATGGTCTCCCATTGACTGAATGGGTACGTCGCGGACAAGTGTGCCCCCTACAGTGGGTACGCGTCTGTGCCATCCGCACCGTACATGCCTGTGTTGGGGAGACCCATGGGTCTCCCCCTGTGTCTGAGTCGTAGAGCTGCGGGTGACAGGGGGTCCGACACGGACCCCCAAAGGCAACCACCCGGACAATGTGCGAGCCGGACACTCCAGGTCGCACAGGCTGTCCGACGCGTGCATCGTACTGGCTCGGTCGTGAATCTCATCCATTGCACTCCACGGTTAGCTTCCGTCTCGGTGCTGACGGAGCAGTTCGGACCCGGAAACGACTTGGTCGATGAATTTCATGTAGCTCGCATCGTACTTGCTGGCTCGTACAGCTGTACGAGTCGTCCGGAAAACAGGCATACGGCTCGTAGTTTTTCCAGCCGGATCGCGTTCGGTGCCCTTCCGACCCGGATCGGAATCGGCCCCTATAGTGTTTCTTGGAAGAGTACAAAGTCAAAGGATGGTAGTCAAAGTGGAAGACACGCCAAACGATCTGTGTCCTCTAGCACTGATGTGCGAAAAAGGCGGACATGCATACGGCTTAACAAGAAGCATCTAAAGATGGCAGCCGAACCATGTGTATAAAAAGTTGTGCGTGTATATTAGGTGAAAAAAAAGTGAAATTATTGAGGACTGTAGTTTATAATAAAAATAGAAACATGGTATTGGATTCATGCCTATCATCCATTGAGATTTACATGGTATCTCCTGTTTTCTCACTATTGACTACTGACCCCAGCTGCATTTCCATAAGAAGGCACCTCACCTAAACACACCAGCATTCAGACACCAGCAGCCAGCAACAGGTTACGAAAAAATACAGGAGAAATCGACCCAGGAGTCGCATCAAGGATTCCTGGTTGTCATAACAATGCCCTGCCACAGAGGCCAATGGCATATATTCAAATGTGCCCATGAACTCAGGCGGAGAGCGAGCCCACAAGGTACAGTCTGAGGGAAGGGGCCTCAAAACTATCCCCATTCAGCAACTGCTCCACACTGTGGGTCCCCCCTCCAAGCAGCAACTGCAATTTGGTTCAATCGTTTTGTACTCAGTGGCCAAGGACTGGACCTTCTGGCCACTTTTTCCAGTCAACAAACTCCTCACCCCACTGAAAATATTGCTTGCTCTCTGCATGGTGCAAGATGGGGCCAAAGGCTGATGGTGTTAAGTGTGAATCCTCCTGCAAATATGTAAATAACACTCACCCTTTGAAATGGGGACTCCAGTTCTGCAGAGACTCAATTCACAAAGGCCCTCAATGTAGCATTCGCAGCCCAGTCTGGGAAGAGGAGGCTCCCCACCATACGGAAGTCAGCAGGTGCACTTCACTCAGGCCAAAGAAAGTCAGTGGGCCTCATTTACAAGCCAATTGCGCCGCTAGTGAGTCACTTTTTTTAACACACCGACAGGACAATGGGCGTGTCATATTTACAAGGCTACGTAAAGCCATCCTGTGTGACTTTTCATGGCCATGTAAATTTAGGCCCCTTTCACGCATTACTCTGCCTGAAAGTTGCGTTCCATGGGTGATGCTCTGCGTGTTCCCACCCAACATCCATGGAACCTAACACATTCCCAGATTTACAACGTTTTGTAAAGCTGGGAATGTGTCAGAATCCCACGCCTCCCCAGGGGAGCCATAGGAGTGGTACAACTAGGAGAAATACTTTTATTTCTCCTAGTTTTTTCCTCTTTCTATGCGTGCTGCATTCTGCAGCATGGTGGGCGGAATTTGCGGAATTAACTTCCGCAAATTATCGCGAGAATGTAGAAAATCTCCGCAAACACGCCGGAAATATCGCGAAGACGCAGAAGTTTTTTTGCCGCCTGTTCGCGGTATTTTTTGCGTGTTCGCGGGTCGCCAACTTACCCATGCGGTCGCTCACGGGCGCGGCCATCTTGTTTTCACTTGTCCCGCCCTCTGGCGTTGTTTACTTCCTGTTCCGGGTCGCGCAATGCATGTTCGCGGTCGATATTTCCTGTTCGCGATCGCTTTTACTTGATCGCGTTGCTTTTTGCTTGCTCAGGGAGAAAATATCGCGCGAACTTGCGCACGTGGTCGCAACGGGCGCGGCCATCTTGTTTTCCACTCTATTGCATGGTTCTGGGGCCTGATTTTCAATCCTCCCTAAATCTTTTCAATCCTTTGTTTATAGCCACTTTTTTTGGATCTTTATTACTTATTATTTCTCTAACTATTTTCCTGCCTCTATATTTTTGGTTTTTGTGTACTTTTTTTTTGTTTTTTAGCTACTTTTTCTCTTTGTATTGCCCGCTATTTATTTCCTTTACTCCTTTATTTATTTTACCTTTTCTTTCCCGCCCCGTCCCCAGAACCATGTCCAAGGGCAGGGCTGTTCGCCGGCGCAGCCAGAGCCGCGACCGCCTTCCTTGCGGAAGGCGGCGCCCACAAGGGGTGCATGCACGGGCCTTATTTGGGGAGGCGGAGTTGGCTGCACTAATTTTCTTTGTGCAGCGCCACCTCCCCTCAACCCTGGCAGCAGGTGGCAGGCCTGGGTCCGGGTACGGCCTCCGGGAGCGTCGGCAGCGGTGGGGGAAGGTGCGCCGGGCAGTGTCGCGCATCTCTGGGGTCCGGCGCACCCAGGCACAGCTGACGCACCGGTGGTCCGACATCCTGGACCGTGAGCAGGACCTGCTGGACCTGCTAGGAGTGGAGGTCCCGGGGCTTGGTGAGTACCTATTTAATTATTACAATTTTGTGTCTGTTCTTCTGCTCTATGTTATATATTGCGAATATCTTTTTTTCCTTCCAACCAGCTAGAATGTTGCTGCTTGCAATATATTCCAGGTTAATAACGTTTAAAAGTCTTCTGTGATTATGACACAGGTGCTCTTCTGCGCTACTACTAATCTTACTTGTTTGCAGCTTTGCGTTTGCGCTTGCTTAGCGTGATTCTTTACGAGTTTATTTTAGAGAAATTAAGTTACGTAATGCTACAGTGACTCACGTCCACTCCTTACTTTGTCCTGTCACTAATTGATAGGGGCGGATTGATACATAGGTTTAGGTACTTTGTATGAGCTTCTAATTGGTTAGTGGTATGCGTGATGCCCCCCTCACTCAGTTACGTGACGTGCTGCTAGTACGACAGTCTTTAGAACCTTTCTAGTTTGTTCAATGAGTGGAGGTAGGCTTTGCAGTTACTTAGCAGTAGCAGATCAGCATCAATCAAACCAAAATTTGGTGTATACAAAAAATGTAGTCATGTTCATGTGTCCTCCATGATTGGATCATACACATTGTTGAGGAATACAGTGGAAATGCATACTTAATGTACAATTGGCATGCCTGGAATAGGTGGGCTAGGTTGGGTGGTACGTTGTACTAATACTTAGGCTTACTTGTAACTTAGTTTTCTGGAATCAGAATGGAAGAATGGATTACTGTTGATAAATAGTAACTTAAGTAGTCGAACTGCGAATCCCCCGATATTACATGTTGACCAGATGAGATCGGTCAATGTAGTTATTGCAATTGTTTACATAAGTGTTTTTTGACCGTTGTTGAAAAATATTGTATTTGCTTAAGTTGACACCATCCATCAATGTTTGTCTCTTTCTTATATCTTTCCTGTTCATCAGCACCCAGGGGCAGACGGGCAGGGACTGGGCAGTCGGCGGGACAGGAACACCACCAGGAGGACACCGCTGAGGGCTCCTCTGCTGGCCCCAGTAAGTCTTCTTGTTTTTAATAATATTTCTTATTCCATAACTTTTACTGCCCCATTTCTCCCGAACTATAGTGTGTTTCCAAATGCTATTTTTTTACCACCAATTATCCTTCGATCTGTACGGTTTCAAAAAGCTTATCCATGCCTCCGCTATGATGACTGAGTACTACTACATACTATCAGTCTGTCTGTCTGTACTGTAGTAGCTAGTCTTGCCCAGTTGGCCAGTGCCACTCTTTGTGAAAGGTTGTAATATAAAACTCATATTCACCAGTAGCTCGTACAATCCGTTGGGTCGTTGTCTTGTACTACTTTTTACTCTTGTTGATGTTTAGGCTTTGAAAATTCACAGCAACAACAGCCCTACCAGATTTCTTAATATTTTGATATGATACCCTATAGGACATACCACTGTTGTAGGGATCTTGCACATACATTTGCACCAGAAAATAGGATGTTGGTGATGGTAGGTTGGACCTTCCTTGCACACCTCAATCAGAAATTCCGCACCCACCACAATTCCACTGCTTGACTATAGTACTGTCTTGTCATACCTATTAGGTCTCGGAACCCTCCCCCCAAGATAACCAACAAGTAGACAACCCAGAACATTAACACACCCAACCTCTGTCGTGGAAGCAATTCACATGCACACCCTTACTTTAATTTGCTCACTCGTGTAAGTTAGTCCACTCCACACCAAATACCACAAAGTCTATGTAAGTTTAAAATTTTTATTTCAATTTGAGAAGGTCTGTACACTGTTTTCTTAGCAGCACCAACCGGCAAATCAATAACATTAAAACAATATACATTGTTACACTTATACAGTTGGGAATTAAATCATGATAACTGAAGTGGTGGAAGGCAGCACCACCATCCCATAGCAATTTAGTTTATATACATTTATAAATGAAGATGTGAGTGAAGGGACCCCTCACCTCAGAAGAACCTAGTACTGGTAGTTGGTGCATCGTTCAGAAGCTCTGGTTCGTAGAAGCGAATCTTGCGTCTGTAATGCGAAAAAAGAAATGGTGTGCGTTAGTATATTGCAACTTGCAAGCATTTCTCAGCCGTGCCAAAAAGTGTAGCATCTATGGATAAGCAATATGGACTAACAGTAACAGTAGTACACCAGTTCTTCCTAAAAAATTGGCTTGTTAATGTTTGTTGACCGCCTGTACGCAGCGCGTAGACTAGACAGTAGCAGTGTGAGGCAGGTCATGTGGGCTCAAAGGTGTCTTAAGAAGCTGCAAGGTAAAGGTAACGTCACATGTGCATGGCTAGGGCTAATCAAGCAAATGCTACAATGATCATATAACTTAGTGTCTACTCTACTACTACCTGATTTGTACTAGTGATTTATGTTAGTATTAACTCATTTTTCAACCTTGCTACTGATCAATAGGGGGGAGGTGTATATGTTGCCTAATAAATGTGTAATGTTTTCTAGGCGCACTACCGACCACCATTGCTGGGGCCAGCGAAGGCGACGCCGAGGGCGAGGATGCGGCAGTTGCAGATAGCAACGGAGGGGGAGTGGCAGCACCAGTGGCAGGCGGTGGTAAGTTAGATTCATAATCTTTAACTATTGTTGAACTTGACAGCACACTCACTGCAAAGGTGTACTGTATGTATATGTATACTGTACAGTTGTGAATTAGGGCCCCATCAGGATGGTGGGCGTATTGCCCCCGCCGGGCTGGCTGGAATTCACTGCCGTCACAGCAGGGGCAAACCTCCCGCCATCCCTGTAGAAAATATTCAGACATGTCCAGGCGGAAAAGGGTTCAATATGGCGGTGGTGTCTCTCTCACCACACCGGCAGCCATATAATCTGCATTTTGGAATGCCTTTGCGTGGCGGCATTGCCGTCCGCCACGGAAAGGCATGCACACATTGCAGAGTATGCTTGGGGGCCCCCATGGAGGGTACCTACCGATGCTATGGTACCCCCCGACTTTCAAAGCAAAACGTGACAGGCTCCGTGCGAGGCCCGTCATGTTGTGCTTGGAAAAGCAGCACAACATTTTAGCATTGCTTTCAGCAAAGCCAACCAGAATTTAAATTTAAAATAACAGGGTGCGCCCGCCACTGTGCCGGGCGCATCATCCTAATTAATTGTCCCCACGGGACCCCCACCCTTTTTAGCAGTCGGATGGCGGGCGGACAAAGTCCGCCCGCTATCCGATGTCGTAAGTAAATATGAGTTCTTGGGGACGTTTGAAGAGTGAACTAGAAGACTAGAATTCCCTTTAATTGGTATAGGACTAGGAGCCGGAGTATTGAGTAACCAATGTCCTCATCTATCTGATTTCAACTCCGCTTTGAAAGTTTTATGGAGAAGAGCACCTGGTGCACTGTTCAACTAAAAAGTGTAAGACAGGTGGAAGGAAGAAGGACGGGCGACATTTAAAATGTTATGTACTACTGTGCTTTATTTTATAGTGCTACTCTACCATGCCACTATGTGTATAAATAATTACCTTGTCCTACTGTTTTATTAAGACTATATTTTACAATTGTCTTGTTTTTTTCTTTTTGATACACAGCAACTCCGAAAGTCAACCGTAAGGAGTTGGCCGCCAAGGCACGGCGCCGGAAGCTGGAGGCAATCCAGCAGGAATACCGGCGGCTGGTGGTCCTAGCCGAGGAGGAGGAGGAGGCTGCTGCAGCTACTGAAGGCTCCTCCATTGCCCCGGGCCCCAGCCACCGCCCTCCAGCGGTACGGCGCCACCGCCGGGCGGCTGCCCGCCGCCACCGTGCCATCTCCGGTGCCCGCCCCCACTGTGGCTGCAACTGCCGCGGCCTTAGACGCCGCGTCGCCCATTTAGAGGACCAGATTCGTGTCCTCCTCCAGTCCCGCCCCACCAGTTAGTCCCTGTCACTGCCCCTTTTTTAATTCCTGTTCGTTCTTCACTCGTTTGGGCGTTCTCTACTTCTATGGACAGTCGTTGGGGTTAGGGAGGTGGGTGGGTTAGCTTTTGTGGGTTTAGTTTATTTGTTAGGGTCAATTAAATATATTTTTCTATGTTACATGCAATGTTGTTAATGTTTTGTAGGTGGGGTAACTGTTTTACATCACACTGTTTCTTTGCTGGTGCATGGCCGCCCATAGCGTGTGTTTGATTTCAATAATTTGCTGACTGTATAAGACACAAACAGATAGATGCGACACACCTCACTCATTGACTGGTCCTACTATGCATTCTTTGGAGTGGTGTTTGAAACTGACATCATTGACAACATGTCCATTATTGATTCTGCCTCCCCCAAACTTCTCTCTTACCGGTGCTTGATGTTTATGTCCAACTGTGGCACAGCACTGGCTGCATGGTGAAGATGGTTTCCTTTTTCATACATGCCATGATTGGGGTGGTGGTGGTAGTATAGTAGTAGTAGTATACACTGGCAGGGTGGCAGCATTTCCAAAAAAAGAAAAGGAGATAGTCAATCGCCTTTGAGAGACTGTTAGAGGAGTAGTTGAATGAAGTACATCACAGAATTTACCGAGCAACAATTATATGCTCAAATATTTGACAAAAAAACTGAATGCTGGTTATTATGAGGATAGCCTACTAGACAGAGTTACAAACTATAGTTTTGTCGACTTGGCTATGCCTACAGTCTAACAGTTAGTGCTGTATATGAGGAATGACAACAAACAAATCCAATCAATGCCGGCAATTCATGCTGAGGTATATGTTCCTTTGTTAAATAAAATAACCTGTGAAATATCCTACTCATGGGTGGGCAAGCAGAAGAAGATCATCGCTCTGCATTGAAATTGAAGTAGTGTTGCTTTCACCACATCCTCCCCAGCAAGTGTGTGATTAAGTATTGGTGTACATTTAATTTAGTTACACCTCGACAATAAGTCACACAGCCCGGGGGAAGAGGGTTAGGGTCCGTTGATTGGATGGGAAGGGGGATTTTGGGAAAGGTTTGACATAGAAAAACAGTATGCATACATAGACAAACAAACGACAATCATTGAAGACTACCATACCATATCCATTCCATATGTTAAGGTATAAAAAAGGAAATGCATGCATGATGAGACCCGGATTACATACACTTCTATTTCTTGTTCTGTTCCGGCCTTAATACTTTAACAGATAGCAAATAGAAATTTTAAATATTGGTAGTGAAGAATCGTAAACACAGAGCAAACGTAATGATGATTGATAATAACAACTCCAAGAACACACTGTTGTAAAGAATGTATACAAGATATTAATCAAATTATTTAAAAGAAGTGAAAAGTGGATACTGTTACTGTCTTATCCTGGTCAAAAATGTGGACTGGTTTTTTGCATCTCGGCATTCCTCTTGCTCCTCTCGTCCATCAATCTTGGGTGTGTCGCCTCACCACTCGCCACTGCCCGGCTGGAATAAAAAGGTGATTGATTGGTAAGGTAATTAATATGCATTGTAATGTTTTACAAAGTTTTGGACAAGGCCCGGCCTGTAATTTTAGATTGAAAACCAAAGGGGATATTCAGAAAGAAAGTGAAAACAAATGCACAAGTGATGGTGTAGTGCAACAAGAACACTTTCCGAGGTGGCATGTATGCATATGCATCATCTCTACTGTAGTCTGTTTCCAGCATAGACCTTCAACAGTAACAGGAGAGATCAGGCCCACAGTGCTTACCATTAGCACATCCTACGTTAACACTTTAGAGTCCTTTTTTTTTCTCTCAAAGAGTTGGACAAACGCAAAGCACATTATCCATTCCAGACATAGCATTTTACAGTTAAAGTTAGTAAAATCAATGCACTGCAGTCATCCCACCGCTACACTCTATTCAACTTCTACACAGACATTTGGGTGTGCTGTGGTTGTTGTTCACGTGTTTACCTTTAGGCTTTTCCGTTTTATGCCACTCATGAAACATCCTCCTGACTTCATCATCAGCTCTGATACTTCTACTGACTGAAGATCGGCCTGCAGTACAAGTGTAATTTTTATAACACAACAAGAGTAGAAATATAAATATTACTGACTTGAGTCATTCTTTATTGTGTACAGAAAGATAGATTACCACTAGTACACTTTGACATCACTTTGTGCACAACAAACAACGCAAACACAAAGACCAATAGCTCAGAGTCAGGTGTCCAATGCATGCCATTAATTATCATCATTTATTACCTGTTCCTTCTCATCTTAAGTTAACGGGCCGTCTCTTTCGCCATCATCATGACGGACGGTGCTGTTAAGTCACAGTCATTTGCATTGCGCAGATTGAGTGAGTCCCCTTCCTGTATTGAATTAAAAGCAATGTATCACCAAGATGCAGGAGAAGTACACATTTCTTGTTTGCCAGAAGAGGAAAATTAGTAATTACTAGTGTGTTCTGTAGAAAGTTGATTAGTGGCAGTGCACAATTACATCAATTCATGCGCAACACACCACAAAACCTACATCATTCAGTCTGCTATTCTGCGGCCAATGCATGGCATCAATCATTACCTGTTGCATCTCATCTCGTTAACGCTGCAGGCCGTCTCTTTCGCCATCATCATGATGGACGGTGCTGTTAAGTCACAGTCATTTGCATTGCGCAGATTGAGTGAGTCCCCTTCCTGTATTGAATTAAAAGCAATGTATCACCAAGATGCAGGAGAGAAGTACACATTTCTTGTTTGCCAGAAGGGGAAAATTAGTAATTACTAGTGTGTTCTGTAGAAAGTTGATTAGTGGCAGTGCACAATTACATCAATTCATGCGCAACACACCACAAAATCTACATCATTCAGTCTGCTATTCTGCGGCCAATGCATGGCATCAATCATTACCTGTTGCATCTCATCTCGTTAACGCTGCAGGCCGTCTCTTTCGCCATCATCATGATGGACGGTGCTGTTAAGTCACAGTCATTTGCATTGCGCAGATTGAGTGAGTCCCCTTCCTGTATTGAATTAAAAGCAATGTATCACCAAGATGCAGGAGAAGTACACATTTCTTGTTTGCCAGAAGAGGAAAATTAGTGTGTTCTGTAGAATGTTGATTAGTGGCAGTGCACAATTACATCAATTAATTCATGTGCAACACACACAACAAAATCTACATCACTCAGTCTGCTATTCTGCGGCCAATGCATGGCATCAATCATTACCTGTTGCATCTTATTTTCAGTTAATGGCCAGTCTCTCTCGGCTCTGAAGGAGGATAGCTATAGAAGTCATCAGATTCATGGTCCACTTGTTTTGGAAGGACGAGGAAAGTTTGAATTTGTTGTTACCATCATCCAATCATCATTCATGAGGGAAATGGAATTGACCAGGAGATGCAGTATGATCGAGCGGAGGAGCTGGATTCTGAGGACTGTAGTGTCAAATGGCAGACACCTGAAACTTGTATCTTAAATTAGAAGATTAGAAGACGGTGATAATGCATTGGTTGCGATTCACAAGTTTATAACCGGAACAACAGACACAAACAAAGGGGGAAAAAAGGGAGGAAGACAGTAAGTGCGAGCCTAATTGTCAGGGAAGTATAGCTCGTCCTCAAACTCTGGGGGATCTTCCAGTAGTAGGTAATCATCTGACACAATACTTCCGTCACCTGAGCCGCTGTCCTCATCTTCCTCTGTTGATTCATGCATTGTGTAATTCGGTGGTATGAAGTGCTGATTCATTTTGATCATTGTTAACCTCTCCACGTTTTTGGGAGATAGACTGGTCCTTCTCAAGGTTACAATGGAACCAGCAGCACTGAAAACACGTTCGGAAGAGACCCTTGCGACAGGGCAAGCCAGATAGCTTATCGCCAGCCTGCTGAGCTGTGGCCATTCAGACCTTTTCCTATGCCAATACTGCACTGGGTTTTGATCAACGTACACCTCTGTTGGGTCGTCCAGATAGGCCTGGACCATCCGCTCAATGTTCAGGGTTGCTGCTGGTAAGCTTTTGTGCTGTTTTTTCTGTGCATCAGCACTGTGCTTAAGGCCCATCTTTACATACCAATCTGATAATGATTGTACTCGGCCGAATGATCCAGTTATTGTTTTTGTAGTCGATGGTGATGGTGAGTGTTGCGATTGTGAGCCAACCGCACTGCCCTCAGCCGACGAAGTTGCACTTGATTCTGCATGGCCTGCTTCAGTATCAGTACTTGTTGTGGGTTGATGTGGCGGGCTTTTAATTAGCAGCCCTTCGTTTTCAAACTTGATGGCTGCTTCAGCTATACAACTTTTGTAGCGGGCAACATCAGTGTCGGAAAAAGAACGGAATAGTCCTAATTTTGCACGTGGATCCAGAATTGTGGCACAAATGTAATGTTCTTGTGACAAAATTTTATTTTGTATCCTTACATTTTCTGATAAGCGCCTGGATAAGCTCTCCACCAAGTCATGGGCTTGCCTTCTGTTCTCTACACCTTTGTAGGATTCAGACACATTATTCAGCTCATGCTCTAGCATTTGCAACAATGGGATAGCTTGGCCCATTGTACAGTCCTCCTTGCTGACTTCACGTGTGAAGACCTCAAAAGGAGACAGCATCTCAGTCAGGCATTGAATTAGGGTCCATTGCTCCCTCTGAAGGGTCATGCCTTTAAAACTAGCATCACTGCTTCTGTACCAGACATAATCATTGAGTGACCTGTGCTGTTCGTACAGACGATCAAGCATGTAATACGTTGAGTTCCAACGTGTTGCCACCTCCTGGATGAGTGCCTTGACTGGCACCCTACGCTCACGTTGGAGGATCCTCAGCTGCTTCCGAGCTTTAAAAGAATGGCTGAAATGAGTGCATATTCTTCGGCAGATGGACAGTAAATTGCTTACTATGGGTTCTTTTTTCAGAAAGTCTTGCACTATAATGTTTATGCAGTGTGCCAAACACGGAACCCTGAAATAGGAACCAAGTTGCATGGCCTTAAGTACATTACTGCCATTGTCTGTGGCAACAAAACCAATACCAAGCCCTCTGGGCTGCAGCCATTCCAAAACCTTGGTGCGAAACTCTTCTAAAATGTTTTCAGCCGTATGAGATTTCTCCATGGCGAACATGGCTACAGTTGCATGTTTCCGAGTACCTTCAAAAATCGCAGCTGTGTCAACAACACCTCGTGCAGATAGTTGATCTTTAACCCCCACAAAAGAGATCCAGTGTGCAGTGATACACATGTAATCTGTGGCTTGGCAACTGGTCCACATGTCTGTTGTCAGGTGGATATTGTGCACAGCACTCTTCTGCAAAGCTTGTCCAACCAATTCCAGCACATCATGATGTAGTGCCGGAACAGCAATTCTTGCGAAATAGGACCGGCTTGGAACTTTCCATTTCGGGCAGATGGCAGACACAAATTCAAGGAAACCCACCCCTTCCACAAATGAAAAAGGAAGAAGGTCCAGCGCTAACATTTTAGCCAGCTTCGCATTGTACAATCGTGCCGTTGGGTGGTTGCGTTGGAACTGCCCCTCCAACCTAAACATGCTGTCAATGGTAGGCTGGCTTACTTTCCTTAGTGGTGCCATTAACCCACTAAGGCTCAACGACACAGATTGTCTCATTGAGGTACTCGCCGGTCGCCTTGGTGTCTCACCCACACTCTGAGTATGGCTCTTACTGCGGTGCCACTCTGATGTTACTGAGGAGGATGTGGGCGTTACCACTGCAGTGACTGCACTACTGGAGACAGGGCTAGAAATGCCTCCCTGTTCTTCACCTGCCACCACAATAATATTGCTCCCTGATTCCTGACCAACTTCAAAGGGTTTAGTTTTCCTACTTTCTTTTAACTTAAGTAGGTGATCCTCCCACACAATAGTGTGGTGTATTCTGAGATGACTTGCTTGTCCTCCGGTACCATAGTTTGTACCAAGCTTACCACGCCGAACACCTTGCCGACAAATTGCGCATATAGCAACGTTCTCCTCCTTGGCACTAACAGAAAAGAAGTCCCAAACTGGGGAGAACTTTCTGGCACTGCTGGATGTGCCACTTTCAACACCAGATGAACTTGAGGGGGTGCTTGAAAATATGTGACCCTGTCCACCTACACTGTGACTTTTACTACCACTTCCTACTGAGGTGGTTGAGCTGGATGTAGGTCCCTGCCGGGCCTTGGAAAATATGGCAGCTGGAGGTAGTGGTGGTGTAACCTGTGTTGGTGAGATCCGTGCTACATCCCGCTCAGTAGCAGCCTTTCTGGATAGGGTTAGAATGTCGGTCTCCAATCCCTTTGGGGCGGGAGTAATGTGCGTGATGACTGGCTCGTCTTCATCAACATCATCACCCCCCTCTTCTACATCTACCTCCATAACTCTAAGTTTTTCTGGGACCTTCCTTTTCAGAAGCAATGTCTTGTGGCGTACTACACTCTCAGACCGAGCTGGTGGGACCCAAGTGTCATCACGATCATCAGAAGCGGGGCTTGAAGAAGAAGATGATGGACTAAGCCTCCTTTTCCTTGCTGGTGGTCTGGAAGACAATAGATGTTCTGAAACAGTGGTTTGACTTCGCTCCGCTTTGTCTGCAGGAAGCTCGATTTCCTGAAATGCCCCTACGTCAGGAGCAACAACTACTATGGTGGGCTGTTGCGGCGGCTGCTGCTGTTCTGGTTGCGGCGGCTGCTGCTGTTCTGGTTGCGGCGGCTGCTGCTGCTGTTCTGGTTGCGGCGGCTGCTGCTGCTGTTCTGGTTGCGGCGGCTGCTGCTGCTGTTCTGGTTGCGGCGGCTGCTGCTGCTGTTCTTGTTGCGGCGGCTGCTGCTGCTGTTCTTGTTGCGGCGGCTGCTGCTGCTGTTCTTGTTGCGGCGGCTGCTGCTGCTGTTCTTGTTGCGGCGGCTGCACACTGATCTGCTGAGTTTGCGCCTGCGTTGAACTTGATTGTGTACTACTTTGCGGTAATGACATTTCTTCAACATCGCTGCCCGTTAGTAGACTGGCTACCTCTGCGACAGTAAAGCCCTTGGGCCTAGGTTGGTGGGGTTGCTGGACCGCTGTGCTGCTCCCAGCTTGGTTCCCGGACAACGCTTTGGTGCCAAAAAAAACCTTGGCCGGCACACCACCAGTCGTGGTTAATGGCACTTCCTTTTTCTGTTCCTTCTTCTCACCAGCAACTTTCTTGGTACTGGACCTGGTACCTTTCTTTGGGGCCATCTTATTCCGACGTCAGGCAGGAGGCAGATGCACAACAAGTTCTGGTCACACGTGGGCGTGATGCGCAGCAGGACTTCTGTCTGGCTGGCAGCACAACGGGTAGCCAGGTGATGCCGATGACACCTCCTACTCTGTCTTTTGTGCACCTAAAAGCAAAGAAGACAGGAGAAGAACATCAGTGAAATGTTGCATTTGTTTTTGTGGTTCAGTTACTTAGTACTGTACTAGTGCAAACAAAAGATAGTCTAGCCATTTAGGATTTTTTTTTAACTAGAGCTATGTTATACTACTAGTACTGTGTACAGCCACACTACACTCTCAGGAAGGTGATGTCTAAAAATTCAACAGATCACATAGAAAACACTTGATCAATAAAGCTGTGGCTACCTGCTCTGGTAGCAGTGGATGAAAGCAGGCCTGTTGGCAGACAAGGCCAGGCAAGCTTGCAGGCCTAGGCCTCAAAATGGCCACCAGCCACATGTCCAGGCCCAACAACATCAGCAAGGCCACCCCAAAAAACACACTTCCCCAACTTAATCCAATGCCATCCATGCCCTAAATGATGTCTAAATTCAACAGAGCAAACAGAAAACAGTAGATTACTAAAGCTGTGGCTACCTGCTCTGGTAGCAGTGGATGAAAGCAGGCCTGTTGGCAGACAAGGCCAGGCAAGCTTGCAGGCCCAGGCCTCAAAATGGCCACCAGCCACATGTCCAGGCCCAACAACATCAGCAAGGCCACCCCAAAAAACACACTTCCCCAACTCAATCCAATGCCATCCATGCCCTAAATGATGTCTAAATTCAACAGAGCAAACAGAAAACAGTAGATTACTAAAGCTGTGGCTACCTGCTCTGGTAGCAGTGGATGAAAGCAGGCCTGTTGGCAGACAAGGCCAGGCAAGCTTGCAGGCCTAGGCCTCAAAATGGCCACCAGCCACATGGCCAGGCCCAACAACATCAGCAAGGCCACCCCAAAAAACACACTTCCCCAACTCAATCCAATGCCATCCATGCCCTAAATGATGTCTAAATTCAACAGAGCAAACAGAAAACAGTAGATTACTAAAGCTGTGGCTACCTGCTCTGGTAGCAGTGGATGAAAGCAGGCCTGTTGGCAGACAAGGCCAGGCAAGCTTGCAGGCCTAGGCCTCAAAATGGCCACCAGCCACATGGCCAGGCCCAACAACATCAGCAAGGCCACCCCAAAAAACACACTTCCCCAACTCAATCCAATGCCATCCATGCCCTAAATGATGTCTAAATTCAACAGAGCAAACAGAAAACAGTAGATTACTAAAGCTGTGGCTACCTGCTCTGGTAGCAGTGGATGAAAGCAGGCCTGTTGGCAGACAAGGCCAGGCAAGCTTGCAGGCCTAGGCCTCAAAATGGCCACCAGCCACATGGCCAGGCCCAACAACATCAGCAAGGCCACCCCAAAAAACACACTTCCCCAACTCAATCCAATGCCATCCATGCCCTAAATGATGTCTAAATTCAACAGAGCAAACAGAAAACAGTAGATTACTAAAGCTGTGGCTACCTGCTCTGGTAGCAGTGGATGAAAGCAGGCCTGTTGGCAGACAAGGCCAGGCAAGCTTGCAGGCCTAGGCCTCAAAATGGCCACCAGCCACATGGCCAGGCCCAACAACATCAGCAAGGCCACCCCAAAAAACACACTTCCCCAACTCAATCCAATGCCATCCATGCCCTAAATGATGTCTAAATTCAACAGAGCAAACAGAAAACAGTAGATTACTAAAGCTGTGGCTACCTGCTCTGGTAGCAGTGGATGAAAGCAGGCCTGTTGGCAAACAAGGCCAGGCAAGCTTGCAGGCCTAGGCCTCAAAATGGCCACCAGCCACATGGCCAGGCCCAACAACATCAGCAAGGCCACCGCAAAAAACACACTTCCCCAACTCAATCCAATGCCATCCATGCCCTAAATGATGTCTAAATTCAACAGAGCAAACAGAAAACAGTAGATTACTAAAGCTGTGGCTACCTGCTCTGGTAGCAGTGGATGAAAGCAGGCCTGTTGGCAGACAAGGCCAGGCAAGCTTGCAGGCCTAGGCCTCAAAATGGCCACCAGCCACATGTCCAGGCCCAACAACATCAGCAAGGCCACCCCAAAAAACACACTTCCCCAACTCAATCCAATGCCATCCATGCCCAAAATGATGTCTAAATTCAACAGAGCACACAGAAAACAGTAGATTACTAAAGCTGTGGCTACCTGCTCTGGTAGCAGTGGATGAAAGCAGGCCTGTTGGCAGACAAGGCCAGGCAAGCTTGCAGGCCTAGGCCTCAAAATGGCCACCAGCCACATGGCCAGGCCCAACAACATCAGCAAGGCCACCCCAAAAAACACACTTCCCCAACTCAATCCAATGCCATCCATGCCCTAAATGATGTCTAAATTCAACAGAGCAAACAGAAAACAGTAGATTACTAAAGCTGTGGCTACCTGCTCTGGTAGCAGTGGATGAAAGCAGGCCTGTTGGCAGACAAGGCCAGGCAAGCTTGCAGGCCTAGGCCTCAAAATGGCCACCAGCCACATGTCCAGGCCCAACAACATCAGCAAGGCCACCCCAAAAAACACACTTCCCCAACTCAATCCAATGCCATCCATGCCCAAAATGATGTCTAAATTCCACAGAGCACACAGAAAACACTAGATTACTAAAGCTGTGGCTACCTGCTCTGGTAGCAGTGGATGAAAGCAGGCCTGTTGGCAGACAAGGCCAGGCAAGCTTGCAGGCCTAGGCCTCAAAATGGCCACCAGCCACATGGCCAGGCCCAACAACATCAGCAAGGCCACCCCAAAAAACACACTTCCCCAACTCAATCCAATGCCATCCATGCCCTAAATGATGTCTAAATTCAACAGAGCACACAGAAAACAGTAGATTACTAAAGCTGTGGCTACCTGCTCTGGTAGCAGTGGATGAAAGCAGGCCTGTTGGCAGACAAGGCCAGGCAAGCTTGCAGGCCTAGGCCTCAAAATGGCCACCAGCCACATGTCCAGGCCCAACAACATCAGCAAGGCCACCCCAAAAAACACACTTCCCCAACTCAATCCAATGCCATGTGTGGTATGCTCTGTACAGAATGTTATCACTCGTGCGGGGTTCCATGTTCCACTTGTAACCGGTGGTGGATTGGAGCGACGTGCGTCTTGGATGTGGTTGTCTAAGCTGTTCTTCCGTACTTGGATTAAACCCAACTGGAAACCTAATTTGGCTACTTTACTCCTTACTTCATATTGGCGACGATCGGGATTAAGGGAGAACAGCGTTCACTGGACCAAGACGGAAAAATATATATATATATTTTTTTTAAAGTGCGATTTCATACGCACCGGCGGCTGATTAATTTACCGTGCTTTGATTGCACCTGCGGCAGAATTACGGACCCTGAGTCAAGTGTCCACGTGTCAAGTTAAGTCGGAGTCAAGTGTACGTGTTGCGGATAAAGAGACCTCAATGGTGTTCGTTTTTAAACTGAGAAGTTTTGCTTGTTTCCTGCTTTCCGGATCTTTCTATGGTGAAGACCGTGGCTTGTGAGGGTGTTTACGTCTGGAATTGGGATTAGTGGAATCGATATACATACATTTTGTTACACGTTAGCTTTTAACTTGTCAAAAGTAAACAACTCACATTCAACGGAGTTTGGAACGCCATGGTTCAGTCCCGCGCCTCTGCATTCTCACGATCGAATGACGAGGAACAACGCTGACGCTGACGCTGAGAGTACACGTAACACGCTGAGAGCGTGATTTCATCACTCGTTTGGCGGCCATATTCAAGGGAATACTCAACCACTAGAGCGTTTTTATACAGCAAGTCTACAACGGCTGTCACGGCTATTAGATGAGAAAGGAAAGGCGAGCACTAACTTTGGTGATTCGCACACCGTAAAGAAGGAATTTTGTTTTTTTTTCTCTATCTTTCCTAATTTTATCTCTGTTCTTCTTCCTAGATTTATTTTCCTACTGTTAATTATTTCGGTCTCTTTTGTGCCATATGCTTCAGGGAAATGTTTATTCTAAGTGTGAAATGACTTTGTAATATATATCCACAGTAATTATTTTTTTTTTTTAAATTCAAGTGCATTCTCAGTGTAAGAGGTTTACTTCACATTTGACATGTCAAACATTTCCGCTCCCCCACATTTTCTACCTTCTGCGGGCGAACCAAAAATGGAATGGGACCTATGGTATCCCATGTTCATAGCCTATGTAGAAGTCCTGGAAGAGGATGGTTGTACTCCCAAAAGGAAATTAGATTTGTTGAGACACTCTCTAGGGGGTCAAGGTATTAAAGAGTTTGACAATTTACCTCCCTTGGAGAGTGCAGAAGGAATAAATGTTTTTGAAGTCGCAGTTAAAAAAATGGGTATTAGATTTGGAAAAAAAAACAATGTTGTAATGGAAAGATTTAAATTTTATTCCCACGCACAAAAAGAAGATGAGTCTATCGAAACTTATGTATCTGCATTACGTTCTTTAGCAGGCTCTTGTGCATTTGATACGATCAACTATGAGCAAGTGTTAAGGGATCAGATAATGATGAAAACAAAGAGTAAGAAAATACAAGAACGGCTGTGGTTAGGAACTGAGTCGTCATTAACTGCTGTAGTGAATATTGCCAAAGGCATTGAACAATCGGAAAAATTTGTTAGTGAAATTAGAGGCCAGGCTCCTATATGTAATATTAAGGTACAAGATCCTGTAGTCGAGGTATCACTTGTTAAAAACCAAATTACAACTAAAAGGCCACAGTTTGTCAACAGAAAAGATTTTAGTTTTAAAGATATTAAGCCTAATAGAAGAAGTCCCATCATATGTTATAGATGTGGCAGTTTTGACCATGTGGGCAACTATAAAGGATGTCCTGCGTGGAGTAAAATTTGTATCAAGTGTAAGAAAACAGGTCATTTTGGGAAAATGTGTAGGTCAATGCAAAAAATTAATTGTGTAACGTATGATGAAGAAGAAACTCCCACAGACTTCAATGAATTTAATTGCATCTCTTGCGTGACTGGGAGTAGCTGCAAGGGCTTTCCATCCGGTACAATATTTATTGATGGCAAAGAAGTGCTTATGATGATCGATTCTTGTGCATGGTACTCTATCATTGGTATGGAGCTTTTTAAAAAATTGTGGGACAAAAAGCAATTGTTGCCTCCGGATATCAAACCAGGTAGCTATTCAGGACACAAAATAGATCTGGAGGGTTTTATTTGGGCAAATTTTGACTTCAAAGGGAAACAAACCAAGGGTAAATTATATGTTGCAACCAAGGGGGTATCCATTTTGGGTTGGCCACATCAACAAGAGTTGGGGATCAAGTTGGATCCTAATGCTTCGCCACCTGTATACAGCATTGTGGCAGAGGATGAAGCATTTGTTCACACCATAAAAAGTTTGTATCCTAAAGTATTTCAGGATACTCTTGGAGAGTACACAAATTTTAAACACAAGATTATCCTGAAAGATTAAGCTCAGCCCGTAAGACACAGAGTACGTAATGTACCTTTGGCCTACCGCACTAAATTGAAGGACATATTGGGTGATTTGGTGTCAAGAAACGTTATTGAACCAATTGAATCTTCTCCTTGGGTTTCTCCGGTGGTTCTTTCGCTCAAAAGCAATGGTGATTTACGCTTGTGTGTAGATTTACGCAGTTTAAACAAAGAGATTTGGATCGACAGACATCCATTGCCAAATATACATGAGATGATATCAACACTCTCTGGTGCGTGTGTGTTTTCCACTGTAGATTTGGCAAGTGCGTACCATCAGATTGTTTTACATGAGGAATCTAGATCTCTAACAGCCTTCATCACACCCGAAGGCATGTTTCAATTTTTAAGGATGCCTTTTGGGTTAGCTAGTGCAGCTTCAGTTTTTCAAAGGATCATGAAAGAGGTGTTGGAGAATTGTCCTGGTGCGATTGCGTTCCAGGACGATATTTTAATTTTTGGAAGAAATTTCGAGGAACATGATGTCAATTTAAAAAAGGTTTTAGATGCTGTACAAAACAAAGGGTTAACATTGAAATTCTCTAAATGTAAGTTTAGGAAAAGTAGAGTAGAATATTTAGGACATGAAATATCAAGTGAAGGAATTAAACCTAAAGTAGACCATGTGAGGAGTGTCCAAAAAGCACCGGCACCTACTAATAGAGAGCAGTTGCTATCTTTTTTAGGTCTGACCGAATTTTATAGCAAATTTGTGAAGAATTATTCTTCAAAAGTATTTCCCCTACGTGAGTTATTAAAGAAAAATGCGAAATTCATCTGGGGTAACCAACAGAGTTTAGCCTTTGAAATTTTAAAAAACGATATCAGTTCTGCTCCTTTCTTGAGACCATTTGAAATTGGTGGTGAATGCATAGTGGCTGTGGATGCTAGTAGTACAGGTTTAGGGGCGGTACTGATGCAGAAGAACTTTGGAGAGGAGTTTGTGATATCTTATGCCTCTAGGTCGCTACGAGGGGCAGAATTCAACTATTCCACAATTGAGAGGGAGTTGCTCGCTTGTACTTGGGCGGCACAACATTTTAGGCAATTTTTGTGGGGAACAAAGTTCCAATTGAGGACAGACCATAAACCTCTAATTAATATGTTAGCAGCTGGTGGGGGCAGAACACTTACAGCGCGGTTAGCAAGACTAGCTGCAAAATTACAAGAATATCAGTGTTCTGTGGTGTATATTCCTGGCCGGATGAATGTACATGCAGATTGTATGTCACGATTGTCTTTGCCTTGGTCTGATGTCCCAGATTTAGATGGGGAAAAAGAAGAATGTGATGTAGCATTCACTATGGAGGATATTAACCACAGTATGGGATCAAGTTGTTTTTCAAAAGAGTTGTGGGACAGAGAAATGTCTAAAGATGTTACACTGAACAATGTGATAAATTATCTCCGTGTTGGCTGGCCGGAGGAGAGGAAGCTAAGTGGAGATATCAGTTCGTTTTTTAAAATAAGAGACGAACTTATGTTTTCACATGGTTTTGTAAGTAGGGGAGATAAAATAGTACCTCCACTAGGAATTAGAAACAATTTGATTAATCTTTCCCATGAAGGACATATGGGCATGTGATGTACCAAAAGACGTTTAAGAGAATTTTACTGGTGGCCTTGCATTGACAGCATGGTTGATAGATGGGTTAGGAATTGTGCCTTCTGCTCCAAAAGTGATAAGACTGTCAAACCACTTTCGGTGGGTGTTTCACCGATTGAGTATTCACAAGGACCATGGGAAAAGCTGGGTATTGACATAATTGGCCCTTTGGGTCTTACACCTGTGAAAAATGTTTTTGCATTAGTGTTAGTGGACTATTTTTCTAAATGGCCGGAAGTCAAAATTGTGGACAAAATCACAACGACTCAAGTTATAGAGTTCTTGGACAATGTTTTTAGCAGGGAGGGGTTGCCTGCTGAACTTGTTTCTGACAATGGCCCGCAATTCATTAGTAAAGAGCTAGATTTGTTTTTAAATAAGTGTGGTATTATCCACAAGAAAGTGTCTAATTATCATCCTATGGCCAATGGTCAAGTGGAACGATTTAACAGAGTGGTAAAAGAATCTATACAATTGGCTGTTAAAAGTAACTTAGATTGGAGGAAAGCTTTGAGAGCTACTTTGCTAACTTATCGTACTTCTCCTCATTCTGTAACTGGCTGTTCTCCTTTTGAGATGTTAAGAGGGAGGAAAGCAAGTTCGAAACTCAGACCTTGGTGGTTAAAATCTAACGGATTTAGTGATCCTTTGGTAAATGTTGAAGCTGTCAGAGAACGTGTACTAAGATACCAAGACAAAATGCGAAGGGGAAGTTGCACAAAACGACTTTCCAACCATAAAATTAATATTGGTGACTTGGTACGTGTCAAGTTTGGGTGTCCTGACAAAAAATGGTCTAAGTGGTCTGATCCCCTCAAAGTAATTGAGGTTTTTAGCAAAGCTGTTAGAGTTCAAGGTGGAAAGATCTGGAATTTTAGACGAGTATCCATGTATAGGTCTAACAATGATTTTAGCGAGTTAGATGTCATGCCTAAAAAGGATTTGGGAACTAAGGTGAATTTGGATGACTGTCAAAATTTCTTTGACGCTTTTGATGGTTCTTCTGGGCAAGATTTTTGTGTTCCTCCTGCGAATGTTCAAGGAACATGTGGAGCTCCATTGGATTCAACTTTAAGCCCAGACGATGTAACAACAACCTTAGCTCTTCGATTTCTTTGATTATATGAATGTTTTTTTTAAAAAAAATTTATTTTTAAGGGGGAAGGTGTGTGGTATGCTCTGTACAGAATGTTATCACTCGTGCGGGGTTCCATGTTCCACTTGTAACCGGTGGTGGATTGGAGCTACGTGCGTCTTGGATGTGGTTGTCTAAGCTGTTCTTCCGTACTTGGATTAAACCCAACTGGAAACCTAATTTGGCTACTTTACTCCTTACTTCACCATCCATGCCCTAAATGATGTCTAAATTCAACAGAGCAAACAGAAAACAGTAGATTACTAAAGCTGTGGCTACCTGCTCTGGTAGCAGTGGATGAAAGCAGGCCTGTTGGCAGACAAGGCCAGGCAAGCTTGCAGGCCTAGGCCTCAAAATGGCCACCAGCCACATGGCCAGGCCCAACAACATCAGCAAGGCCACCCCAAAAAACACACTTCCCCAACTCAATCCAATGCCATCCATGCCCTAAATGTGATTGAAAATGAAATATATTCAAAAAACAAAAGGAACAGTTGCTTCATCATGCACACACACACCCATGAGGCCATGCCCATGGCTAGCTCAGGCCTACTACTACAACCCACAAAATTTAAAAAAATTAAAAAAAAAAAAAGGAATGATGATAATTAATTATCAAAAATAAATTGTAGTTACACAACAACTGCAATGCCCACAATCAAACACAACAACCACTTACTTGTAAAATATCCTATTCCAAAAATCCTGAAATCCAATTGCAATGATGCAGCAGACAAAAAGAGTGATCTTTCCAGCTCCAAATCCAAAGGCAGAATGAGCAGGAGATGGACAAAGCACTGGGAGGAGCCTGCTGGACAGGAACAGGAAGTTGGAGAATCTGTGTCACTTCCTCCCTCTCTCCACCTTGTAAAAAAAAAATGACTCCTTGCACAAAAAAGGAAAGCCAAATGTGAATGTAAGGAGTTCTTTTCATCCAAAATCAGTATTTGCAGATGGTTTCATGCTGCTAGAGCCGATATTCCTCTCCAAATTGTAAATTTTACGTTGTTGAGTTCTCCAGCTTCACATTACTTCCGCCGGCGTGTCGAAAACGATATGATCGCGTTCTCTTCTTTGTCCCTGTCGCGTTGGATATGACGTGTTCGCGGTCTCTTTCTCCTGTTCGCGTTCGATTTCATGTGCCCGCGTCCTCATTCTCTGGCTCGCGATGTAGAATGACATGTTCGAGATCTCAATCTTCTCATACTCGCGCGGTGCATGATCGCGAGAAGAAAGACGTGATCGCGCGACAAATGACGTGATCGCGTGAAAAATGACTTGAATGCGGCCGCGAACTCTCGCGAGACAGCGCAAAATGGCTACCAAAATCCAACATCTCGTGGAGAACGCGACCGGGTCAAGAAAACTTGTCGGAGAACGCAGGGATTCAGGTAAGGCGATCGCGCGCGCGCGAGAATGTATTGTTTTACAGCGCGAGCAAGAAAAAAATTATCGCTAAGCTGCGGAATGCGGAAATTTTGACATTTTCGCGCTTTCCGCGGAACGCGAAAATGCCAAAATATCGCAATTTCTGCGAACGGAACGGAATTTTGGCCCAGGCCTACATAGAATGAGGAAAATGACATCAATGATTGTTTTTGTGCAGGAAGGTGTTCCTTCCTGCACAATGTTTTTGTGCAGGATGGTGTCCCTTCCTGCACCAAAAACAATCATCCATGCAGCGCAGGCACCCTTGCAACATGACGCAGGGTGCCTGCACTGGCGCATGGCAGACAATTGTGCGCCAGCGCAGGGGAAAGCACAGGGAAGGCTTCATATTGTTGTTAATACAACGTATCCCTGTGCTTTTAGAATGGTGCAGCTCAGCACAGCAAAATGGCCTGCGGTGCCGTTGTGAATCCTTTTGTAAATGTGGCCCATAGTTTGTAGAGTAGCACTGGGTATTTTACTGCCTCACGAATGAGGGAGAGCACCCAGCACTGTTCCAAATACCTCTTCCTCTCCAGCCTCCCGTAGAGACCCAGCCAATTTCTAAAGAGCAATCAACTCAGTGATGGGTCTCCAAGCTAGCAGCAAACCACACACATTAAAGTAGCAAAGAAGGGTGCTGAATGGGGATTAATGAATAGTTCAGCAAGAGCACGTATGCAACAGCTGCCGTTGAATGGATTGATGATTACAGTAGGAAAGGTTTAAACATCCTGAACATCAAGCAAACCTTACACTTTTATACAGAAAGATTGTAGATCTAGCCCTCAATGTGTATTATTATCTGTTTTTGAGAATAGCCATCAAGAGCTTTGTGGTTGAGGCAGCCCCAAATGTGTCAGGCTTTTCTTTAGAAAGTCTACGTTAAGACTGGCTGTCACAGCAGCATCCTCTCTGTCTGGTTCACCCTCTCCTGGCACACCCCCTTCCTGAAAAGGAGATTTTCTTTTAGTTTGGTGTTTTGCCAATACAGCTGTCAAACACACTTTTTGATAACAAGATAGGTAGAGAGGGCTTTTGATCTGCTTCTTTCAACCATTGTCTTTTTTTGACCAGTGCCTTTCAACCAATGGCTGAAGGCTTTGTCAGTCATGTCTGGCTCAGTCCAGTAGAGTGTTAATCTCTCACCTAATGCAATTGCCTGTTTCTGTGTACCCTTCTACCTTCCCTCTACTGCTAGCATTTACATGAATGAGGGACTACTTTACAACGATAGCTCTCTCTGTTCACTCCTGCTGCCTTCCTCTCAGGTGTTTCGCTCTTATGTGCTAATGCTGCATGTCTTAGCACATTAAGCCCATATCTAATGCACCTGACAATATTTACTTAGGTCTTCCATGTTTAACACAGCACCCCCACCGGATAAACGTGACTTCATTAGAGAGGTGTGCAGGCCTGTCTCCCTCATTTCCGGCATTGTCCATAGTAAGCAAGGTCAGCAGAGAAATTATGGTATTCCCATTTGGGCCACATGGAGAGTTGAGCGGCTTGGAGGCCTCATGACACCAGCATTTATAATTGTAAAACAGTTCCATGTGAAAAGATGGCTATAAACAGGACAGCCAGAGGAGGCGTGGCTTGGTAGCCAATGATGGCGAGCACATGAGCTTGCTGCCTTGCACTGGCCCGTCTTTCATCCTACAATCTCCAAAACAGCCTGAGGGGGTGGAGGGCAGGGACATGACCGCCTTCCTTGAGCCCTGGCTCCGCGCAGCAGTTGCATCAGAGGACTTGTCTATATTCTACACTCTCAAGAAGGCTCACCCTGTCGGCCCGTCCACCGATGCTGGGACACCCCCGCGGCTGGTCGTAGCAAAGCTTCTGCATTACAAAGACAGAGACCTACTATTTCAAAGAGCAAGGACTGATGGCCCATTCGTATTGGAAAATTGCAAAGTTTCAATATCCCCCAATTACACAATTGAAGTCCAACGGAGACGAGCCTCTTTCTTTGGAGTTAAGAAAGCCCCACGGGAGGAGGGTCTACAATACTCTTTGATGTTCCCTGCCCGCCTCCTCATTGTGTTGGAGGGGAAGACACATTTCTTTGAGGATCCCAAGACAGCATGGGAATGGCTTGAGGCCTACAAGTCTGGGGGGCCATCCCAAAGGGCGGGCCCCTCGCAGTGCCTCGGGCTCAAAGACACTGCGAAGAGATCCAGGAGGAGGTCCAAACGGAGCCAGCTTAAAAAAACAAACCCATCTTAAACCGAGAAGGAAAGGGCTGCGGACGTTCAGGCGGTGGCCGAGATCATGAAAGATAGGGAAACTATCTCAGAGGCTGGCTCCAATTCTCTAAAGGGGACTGAGGGGTCGGACTCGGACTCCTCCCGCAGGGATAGTGTCTCCCTACCGATAGTTGCCCCAGGGACTGCGGATGATAACATTTTAAAAATGGATCAAGCATGAACAGTCCCTGTCCCCCTCGTGATGGGCTGCACCCTACTGAGCTGCTCTATGGTCTGGCTGGGCCTTGTCAAAGTCTGGGCTGGCAGGGTTTGAGTGGGAGATTGCTCCTTTAGAGCCTGGCCTTCCCCCCTAGAAGGTCCACTCCTTTGGTTTGTCAGGGTCCTCTACAGAGACTGATAGTTTATCAACAGTGTGGGCGGCTGGCTGTTGCCAGGCTGCTCTGGGATCCGGAAGTTGTCGATTGTGGGTGTTTTTCTTATGGTTTGGTTTGTTTTGATTTCAGAGGTGGTAATGAAACCCTTATCTGGGAGTGGGGTGGTTGGGGATACCGAGATGGACAGAGTCTGGAAGCATGTTTTCGACCACGGCATCCACACATCAAACATTGAAGTTCCTGACGTGGAATGTAAGGGGGATGAGCTCAACAGTTAAGAGCCATAATGTGCACAGATACCTGAGATGACAAGTTGTACAGGTAGCCTTGCTACAGAGACTCACCTCCTGAGGGGGGATGTGGAAAAACTACATAGATGATGGAGGGGGCAGTTTTTTGCAACCTCTTTCTCAGCATATGCCTGGGGTGTGTTAACCTGGATACAGGGTCCCCCTTGAACTACCTTGATGGATAAGGAGGTCAGATATGTGCTGCTAACTGGAAGATTGTCTGACCAAGACATGACACTTGGTAGTGTGTACGCCCATAACCAAGACCAGGTGACTTTCCGCCACGATCTCTCAACCCAGATGGCCGACCTGACAATAGAGACCATGAAACTACGGGGTGATTTCAATTGTGTGGCAGATATTTCCCCGGACCGTTCTCAGGAACCCCCACCCCCCCCCCCCCCGCCTGGGGACCAGGCCCACCACGCGGCAGCGGGAATTCGGGACTGGATGAATCACTGGGGGCTGATGGATATCTGGAGGACACAACACACGGAGGGTAGGGACTTTAACTTTGTCTTACCCATACACCATTTACATATGAGACTGGATGCCTTCTTATGCTCCCCTAGCTTTAGCGGTTCTGTCACACACACTGAGTCTCTGGGACGTACACTTTAGGATCATAGCCCATTACTGAGGACCCACTGACCCTAGGGGAGGCGCCCTATGATTCCCTTATGGAGACTCAATCCCTTGATGTTGGAGGAGGTCCCCTTCAGGGAGACCCTAGGCACCATTATTGATACTTATTTTTTGTAATAATGAGCAACCAGTGTCCACGGCACAGGTGGAATGGGAGGTGTTTAAAGGGAAGGTACGGGGATACTGCCTGGGACAGTCAGTAGGGGTGCAGAGGGAGCTCCACATAGAGTTGGAGGACTTGGAGGGCAGACTGCATAGGCTGGACAACACCCATGGAATGGAGGCCTCTGCCTTGATACACCTGTGGGAAACACGGGCCCTTTACAATGAAGTGCTTGAACGGTTAAGATGCGATGAATATAAGAGATACCTCACCAAGGAGGAGGAAGGAAAGCCCGGCCACCTGTTGGCATGGCTGATCAGACCAGAGATCTGAGGGCCATAGATCTGAGGGAAGCCGATCAACAGTGTCCGGTCTAAGACTGGCACGTCCGTCTATGATCCGGAAGCGATTAATGCCTTATTCCAGGTTTACTATGAAGATCTATATAATGCACCCCCTCTGGTCCCACAGGAGGAGCTACGAGATTTTCTGACTTCTTTACAGCTCTGAGTGCTGGACAGACGGGCACGGAGATGTTAGGAGGCCCAGTGACGTTACAGGAGAATTGCAAGGCCATTACCAATATGGCCACGGATATAACACCAGTACCAGACGGCGTCCCTGCAGAATTGTATTCAGTGCATGCTTCAAAATTGGCACCCTGAGTAGTGACTCTCTATGCAAAATCTCAGTCTTGGGCTGCTCTCTGAGTCCACGCGGGATGCACTTGTGATTCCACTTCCCAAAGACATTCTCAGGAGCCCGGGTAGTGGAATACAGGCTGCTTTCCATGCTTAACATGGATTTTAAGATACTTGTCACTCCGTCTGCTTCCTTATATGCCCACCCTAATTCACACTGACCAAAAAGGGTTTATCCTGGAACACTTCTTTCAACCTGCGCAAACTGTACTGTAGTTGTACCACCCCGAGGCATGATCCCTACATCAGGCGATGCAGTTGTCGATAGATCTGGAAAAGGCTTTCAACACAATGGGTTTGGATTATGTATTCAAGACCATGGCACGCATGGGTCTTGGAGATGGTTGGGTGACGTGGGTGAAAGTGTTATATGATTGTCTCACAGCGCGGGTAAGGACAGGTAAAACAGTACCCACACAGTATGCGATCTCTTGCGGCATTCGGCAGGGTTGCCGTGGTGATCGAACCTCTGGCCACACTGTTCTGACAGGGAGTTGAGGGGATGGGTCTGACGGTGGAAGGACGAGACCTCATCATTTCCCTATATGCAGATGATCTCCTGATTTTCCTGAAGGAAGCTGTTGTGGGCTTTGGCATGGCACTGGTCTTTCTGAGACGGTTTGAGCTCATATCGGGGTTAAGGGTTAATAAAACAAGACTCACCTGTTCCGTTTGGCTTAAGCCCTTCTCCGAACCCAGGATTCCCCTATGGATCGCACACTCCACATTCAAGTTTTTGGGTATCCATATCTTTCACTCTCTTGATGATCTGGGAGAGAGTAATCTGGAAAGGGCTCTTCTGTCTCTTAGGTCCTGTGTTCCTTTTTAGTGTTCTTAACGATTACCCACCATGGCCATAATTTCCCTAGCTAAAATGGTTATGCGGCCGCAGCTGTTGAATTTTTACATCTACCTTCCGATCTCAGTATCTACTGGATGGTTTCGTCAATTGGACTCCTTGTTGCGGGATTTTATTTGGAGGGACGGGTGACGGAAGGTTTCATTGGGGACACTACAGCGTCCCAAGACATAGGATGGCCTACAGGTACTGAATTTCGAACTCTATTTCCTGGCTTCTCAGATGCAATGGCTAGTGCAGTGGTTGGAGGGAGTAAACCCGGAGGGAACGTTTCTGATGGAGCCTAGAACACACCCCAACTTACTACAAGCTAAGTTGCTTGATCCAACTGTGACAGTCCCTTACCGGTCAGTATTGCAGACTACAGCCCTGCAGTGTTGGAAATGATGCATGACCAAATTGTTAGAGATCCCTCTATATGCACAGGTGCTGCCCTTGGTCGGTTTGACCCATGGCAACCCACGGTCGATATTTACGGCCAAACAAATGATAGCTTGGACAGAGGCGGGCTGGAGACAGAGGGGTACTGCTAATCAGGAGAAAGTTTTAGCCCCCTTTGAGGATCTGGTTGAAGGCTATGGCCTCCCAAATGGGCGGTTCCTGCAGTTAGAGGCCCTGGTCTGTACTTTCGGGGCGCTGTGGGGGAAGGGCCGGAAGGAACCCCAGACACATATGCTATTACACTCTTTACTTTCATTAGGTATGGCTGGGCACCAGATGAAGTGATCATATGCCTCACTGATTGGAATATTCCTTACTCCCTTACAAAAACTGTGGAGACGATGGGAGACGGTCTTACTGACTTGGAATGGGGCAGAATTCCAGCATCTCCCAAGAAGGCTTCCCAAAACACGAGGTTGAAATATATACAGTTCAACTTCGTGCATATGACTTATATGACTCCCCATAGACTTCAAGATGCTTACGGTGGTGAAGTGTTTAGATGTCCAAGGTGTAATTACAGTGATTAGGACCTCATGCACATGACCTGGGCGTGTACCGAGTTGCGTCGATTTTGGAACAAAGTATTAACAATGATAAGAACTTAGTTGGGTCGTACACTCGACTCCTTGATCGAGGTATGCTTGCTGGGACTTTTTCCCCGACCGCCCAAACGTAAGGTGGAAATAGACTCATTGATCTAAGCATGGCACTAGCCAAAAGGAGGATAGCAATGTCCCGGATATCCGCCAATGGGCTCTGATAGGGATCTAGAAACGGGATGTAATTTATTGGGCTGGGGCAGAGGGCAGAGTCCTAATTAGGGAAGTGGAGAAAGGATTGAGACGCCGTCTCATAACAGAACAGTGGTAGGATGGACTTGACACCTGGGAATACCCAGCGCAGACTCATAGATGTGAAGAGAGGAGCGAGGATGGGAATGAGTCTGAGTAGGAGAGCACTGATGTGGCCTAGGACCCTATTGTGCGTGCTGCCTTTTGTGAAGACCCACGTACATATGGAGGACTTTAGAGTTTGGTAGTATGGGATCTATGTGGGGAGAGAGTAAAGAGGGACGGGGTACCCCCCACTTATCCATATCGCCCCCCCAAGCCCCTCTCGTGCGACCAAACGATGTGTAACACCTAGCATGATGGCCATGGACTTGGCAGGGAACAACTAGAGCTCCCCCTCCCCCTCACTTCTTACAAACAGACTCCCCCAGACCTTACTTCTGACCTACAGTGTTAACCACCCCCCTGCATAAACTAGTTGGAACGGCTGGTTTAAGCTCTTGTTAGTGACCAAACGGATGGCATTCCCATAGGCCCCTTTCCGAGCTGGGTTGATTATCCTTGAAAATGCTATGATTTTATAAGGCTCAAGTTGTACGTTGCAGTGACACTACGTTTACTGAAAGTATTGGGGATATCGAGTATTACTATTGCACTGTATAACATAATGGACCTACAGATATATGTTAAGATTGGAGTGAGCCCCCCAACGCTTTACTAAACAGTATTATGAAATGTGCCATTTACAATGCTGGTAACCTGTTTGTATGATAAATGCCAATAAAAATACATTTGGAAAAAAACATGACAGCCGGAGATCTAGAAATAAGACTTAGATCAGACTGTGGTTCTATCTATACTCATAATAGACGGTAATGTGATGGCGCATGGGGTGTCTTATATACACATTTGGTAGAGGCCCTCACAGTGGGTAATGAGGGGACACAAGCAAGGGAGATGGTACGTGTGAAAGACCATGTGCGGTCTTGCACCCTTTGATTTTTAGCCTCTGGCCATGCCCAGACAGAGGGTGTGGCGCATGACATCTGGGACAGGGGTGGACCCCTGCAGTGGCTGGGTAGCTCACCACATCCCTTTCCCACTTTGCTCTGAACCGCAAACCCGAACAGTTTGAACAAAGTCTTTGAGCCTCTGCTTTGGCATGTAATGAGGTCGCAGGTCATACTGTTGACTGCGGGGTCTGTCCGAGCCACCACCCTGGCTCTTCTCTCCCGATGGCTCCATTGGACATCCTTCCTGTGTTACCTGTCTCCTAGATGGTTCACCACACTGTTGCTGACCTTGGGTTCCATCTGTTGCCAAAGGGTTGTCAGTCTCTAGGATTTCCTCATCCTCCATTGTCTACTGACCACTATCATTTTGAACCATGAAATGTTCCAACTACTGTCTTTTAGACCTTGTGGGAAGTCACCATAGTGCCTTCTTTCCTCACCACTGCCAATACGCCTGGTTTGAAGGGCGCCCTGAATTTCCTCCCAGGCTTCAATCCTTGAGTAGGCCCTGATCACCTGAACTCAGCTGACACAGGGAAGCTCTCCTCTGGATGCTGGCTTTCAGATTGTTCTGCATCCACCTGTGCTTGGTACCTTCTGATTTATACTCTGGTTGTCTCCACCCCTGGTGTACCAGGATGGTGTCCCGCCTGTGACCCTTCATGAGTGTCCATGGGAGGCACTGGGTGGTGCATGCGGGGTACCTCAATATTCCCGGAGGAAGTGATGAAGGCTGACCTCTGGATTCTTCCCTTCATGTGTGACAATGCGCAATGATTTGTTTAGTGTCCGCAAGAACCTCTCGACCTCCCCATTGGCTTGAGGCCATTGCGGTCTGATCTGTTGGTACTGTATGCCCAGGTGATTGAGCAGATCCCAGAACTCATTCTTGAAAAGCTGGCCCATTATCTGTTTTGATTTCTTCAGGGAGGCCGATCAGGGCTAATACCTTTTCAAACGCTGGTGCCACATTCATTAAAGCTGTCGATTCAATGAGCTCCACAGTAGGGTATTTTGAATGGCTGTACATGAGGAACATCGTGGTCCTTCAATATGGAAAACTATCAAAGTCTTTGCTGACCTTTACCCATGGATCATCACACTGTCCCTTGCTTATGATCAGAATTAGCACTTCTGGGCTGGCAGTAACCAGCAACCTTTGGAAGTAGTTCCGACGTCGGAAAAGTGGTGAAATGAAGGGTTAACTCAAGAAGGAAAACTGGCGGGACATTGTGGTTAATAGAGGGTGGGGTACGATACGAACGATTCCTAGCTGTAAGAGAGAAGCGGATGGCTGATTTTAAACGCCTGTGGCAGGTATAGAAGCATACACGCGATTGATACTTGTTAAAAGCTAGAAGGAAAGTGGGTGATTTAAGATGCCTCGTGGGAATGTAGTAATTTGAGGATTTCCTGTCATTTAAGCAGTTAGACAGAGGGGAGAGTTTGAGGGCGGGAGCTCGTGGGGTAAAAGATGGTGGGTAAAAATGTTGTTGACAACATGTTAAGAATAATGGTGTAGATAAAGAAGGGATTCATAATTATGAGAGTAAGGACGTTGGTCACATGGAGGTAAAACAGAAGGTTGTTGCACGAATAGCTGTAATATAACGGAAAGCAAAAAGAACAACACGGATCTGTAGAATGAATGGCGGGGGACTATGTAGATGCATACACTTTAACACAGTGTTTTATGTAGGGAATACTTGAGCAGAACATAATGTGGAGTGGGAATTCTATTAATTTGTCATTTATATGTGATGATGAACAACGCAAAATGTAAAACTATGAAATTAAAGTTGATTATTGTTCTATTGTTTACAGTGACTCCTGATGAAGGGCAATTGCAGCCTGAAATGCATTGAGTTTTTATGAATAAACACTGCCTCTGACGAATCAATGCTTCAGTCGTGTTAATACATAGAGGTCCGGATGGACACATTTTGAGCATTAGAATTTTGGAAAAACGTATATTAGTCCACGTGTGGGTGATTAAGGATCAAACGGATGTGAAAAGTTGCAAATGAGATGGAATAAATGGAAAAAACTGATGAAAGTCAAGGAATGATGAATGCCAACATGGCGTTTACTGAGTTGTGCAATTGATTTGGGGCGAGATGACGCACCATACCAGTTTGCACGCTATCAAAAGAAAAACACAGAGAACAAGTTAAACAAGCATTGGCATAGCCAATAGGTCTCGCCTTTGGGACCTTATAAGTGTTTAGCCATGCAACAGTTGCATAACTAAATACTTATAAGGTCCCAAAAGCGAGACCTATTGGCTATGCCAAGCGGCCGCGAAAGTGAAAGTGATCACGATCGTGGAAAGTGAAAGTAATCACGGTAAAGCGCGGCGCGCGTGCCCGCGCACTTGCACTGTAGCTCTAGGCTGGCCTGGTAGCACTTTTTGGAGCCCTCTCAATAAGTCTCGCCACACCAGCGCATGCGCTGGGTCAGGCGAGACCTAAAAACGATTGATTTAAGGTGTGCATCCCATCCCTACCATATGATGGTAACCAGCATACTGTCATACCAGTCAATCCACTACTGCCGCCAATCCAGGGAACCGCACCTTTCCCTGCAGATGGATCTTCATTTTTGCTGAACCCTGATGCCCACCGTAAACAAGCACAGCCACCTGTGGTGTAAGACTCTCTGGATTTACCAAAATGTGTCCAAGCAGTACAAGGCAGTGTGGCACTGACCTCATGCCGAATACTCCAGAACTGTGTGAGACTTTCATTGTGTGTGCCACTCTGGTCGTTAGCATCATGCAAAAACGATCACCATCTCCCTTGTCGTAGAGTCTCCAGCACTCTCACAAATACTGCTTCACCAGTGGTCGCTTTACTTATCTCTGACACACTCAGTGCCCTCGTTCAGGCTCCTTGGCTTACCAGTCGAATGTATTCTTCGGTTGGACCAACCTCATCTTTGACCTGAGACGGATGCTGTGAAAAGAATTCATCACAGTTTTTGCCTCCTGGCCTGTACACCACCTCAAATTGGTAATTTTGTAGTTGCATTGCCCATCATTTAATCCGGGTCGGTGGATGGGGTGATGTTCCCTTGAACAATGGTGCTAGTGGTTGATGGTCAGTGATCACTCTGAGTAATTGCCTACACAAATACAAATGAAAGTGTCCGCAGGACCATTTTATGGCTAGTGCCTTCCTTTTGATCTGTGCGTTTCTTGCCTCCGTTGGCGTCAATGCTCCACTTGCCAACACCAGGGGTGCACATCTTCCTGGCTCCACTTCTTGTGTGAGCACCGCCTTAAGTCCTACCAGACTTGTCTCCACCACCAGCTACTTGCTCTTCTTAGGAACGAAGTATGCCTTAGTTGCTTTGCTTAGGAGTGCTGAATTCACCTTCTGGAATGACTCCTCCTCACCAAGGCCCCACTCACAGCGAGCATCCACTTTCATCAATGCCCTCATGGGCTCCGCAACGGTCGCCAGGCCAGGGATGATCCAGCCACAGTAAGTGCCCATCCAAAAGAAACAGCGCAGCTCCGAGGCATTGCAGGGCACTGGGACTTGCCTGATGGCATTCGACTTCCTTGGGTTCACTTTTATTCCTTGTATAGTGAATACATAGCAAAAGAACTCAATGTTTTTTTGGAAGAAAGAGCACTTCTCCCAATGGGATCCTGTGCTCTCACAGGTGCTTTAGAGCTGCCCTTAGGCGTTGGTGATGTTCTTCTGCTGGTGCGGGGTAGATCAGAATGTTTTCATTTAAATTCATTATCTAATGCAGACCTGACAGCACCCCCCTGATTGCATTTGGAAAAATCTCTGCAGAGGATGATATCCTGAAAGGTAGCCTATTATACCTTTGAGGTCCAGGTGTGTCGAAAATGTAGTTATATACCTGCTTCCCTAAGCCAGCTGGAGTTGGTGATAACCAGCGGTGAGGTCCAGTTTTGAGACCTATCTGGGTCAGCTGTTATATCGTCCATTGTGGGCACGATGTGCCTTGCCCGCTCAATGGCCTTGTTTTGGAGACGCATGTAGATGAATAAGAGTATCTTGCTTGTTTAGGCTCCTCTGCTATCACCATGGGTGACACCCAGGGAGTTGGACCAGACATCTTCTTGATCACCCCAAACTTCTCCAACTTCTCCAGCTCCTATTCCACCAGCACCCGCAAGTGGAATGGCACACAATGATGACATAGTGCTACTGGCTTGACAGACTGTTCAATGTGTAGGTTGATGGGTAGGGCTTGCAATCAACCTAGTCCTTTGAACAGGCCAGGCAATTGGTTCAACAATTTGTCAACATCATTGGGGCGTGGCAAGAATGTCGCTTGCTAAAGTGGCTCCCAACCTCCACCCGCCAAATCCACGAATATCCAGCCATTGATCTGTCTCTCACAACCCCATTGAGACACGGATTTGGGAGCTGGGAGCTGCAAGGGTGCCATTGAGCCTTTTTAGGTGCCCCACAGTGGGCAACAGATGATATAGCAAGGCGAGGCCTGGTGTGGCATAGGAAGCAGCGGCCTCGGATCAGGCAACAAAGTAGCCAGTGGGGGGCGGGGCCTGCAGCCAACCACGATGGCCGCGGATTAGAGAAGTTCCGGGGACGGCGTAGGTTCCCCTAAACATCCGGCACTCCATCCGCACAAATATCCTGCCCCAAAGACTTCTACTACGAGCGGAGGGCGAGAGGCATCGATGGATCCAGCCCTGAGTCCGTGACGTTGCTTGCGGCACCGAGGAGACAGCATGAGAGGGAGCAGCCTCGCTGAGCGCCAGAAGCCGGGGACTACGTTTCGCTGGCGACCCGAATAGCGGAGGTGAGGCCCGGCGGGAGGCGAGAGGTGCGGGCCCAGAAAAGGACAGATAGAGGCGGCGGAAAGCGCTAGCTTACGCCCAACACTAGCGTCCCATAGATCTGCGCCGGGAGGGATCGCTGCAGCGGCGGTAGCGGAGCTTCCATCGAGGGCGGTCTGCATCAGCATCGGCGCTCGGTGTGCCCCGGAGCGAGGAAACGAGGGGACGGCCGAGTCGCGCGGTGCCGTGTTATGTGCTGCAGGGAACGGATGCCAGAATTGCAGTGCCCTGAAGGTGAGAGGAACGTGAGAGGCCCGGTCCCCCATGGCCCTTCCTGGATCCAGAGAACTACCAAAGGCAAGCGGAGTTTGGGGCACAGAGCACCCTTCATAGCAACACGGCCGGGAGGGCCGTAGATGTGCTGGGAACCCTGTAGTTGATCTGAGGTGTGCCATTACCGGCCTGTTGGCTCAAGGAGAGCGCAGCCATTAGCCCCTAGCACACACCGGCCCAGGGAGCGGTGGGGGCAGGGGGCCCCATGCGCGTTGCAACGCTCAGGATCCCCGGCACAGTGGTGCTGGGACCCCTGTTGGCCAGGAACTGCTTTTCACTGCCTGCATTAAACAACGGTGGCCTCAGACCCCACAAACCATTTATTGTCAGACAGACATGGAAAACCGACAGGCCGTGCTTGGCAGCAGGTCCAGCGGCAGGCGGCGGTGATTACCGGTCAGAACTGAGTCGTCCAGAAGAAGATGGGAGGCAGGGGCCAACGCGCGACTTCACAGGCAAAACTCGACAATTACGCGTTTGCGAAACACTCTCCAGCCCTGCCAGAGCGCAAAGGGATGTCGGACAAGGCCCCAGACTCGGAGGGAGCACCAAAGAAACGTTAGAGGATATCATGACAGCTCTTACCAACGTGCAATCTACGGTGGGCTCGATCTCCACGGACGTTTCCTTCCTGAGAGCGGATTTCCAAAAGATGACCGCCAGGGTGACAGAAGTAGAGCAGGTGGCAAAGTCCCTCTCTAAAGACACTGCCTCGTTGCTCCACAAGGTTGGTCATTTGGAGACCGAGAATAGACTCATGGCGGCAAAGTTGGACGATCAGGATGGGTGCTCCTGGCGGAATAACGTTTGAATTACCGGAATTCCCGAAAGCAAGGGGAGCCCAGCCATGGACCTCTACGTAGAAGATCTCATACAAACCAAACTCCAGCCTCGGGGGCTCTCCACCTTTTTTTCCGTGGAAAGGGCGCACAGAGTACCAGGGGGTAAGCCCATGCCTGGGGCTCCGCCCAGACCAATATTGGCCTGCGTTTTTAACTTCCGAGACCGGTATGTTATCCTACAAGCAGCGAGTGTGGCGCCGCCGTTGCGCATCCAGAACTCAACGATCTCCTTCTTCCCGGACTATACGGCGGCGGTTGCCAAACGTCGCAGAAGCTTTCTGGAGGTGAAAAAGGAACTTCGGCGCAAGGAACTTCCACACTCGATGCTGTTTCCGGAGAAACTGAGGGTGGTGGCGGATGGAAAGATGTGGTTCTTTGAAACACCAGAGGAGGCCCATGACTGGCTTGAGGGATGGCGTCGAGCAGAGGGTACTGGACGGTCAAGGAGATGACAACGACTAGATAGAGAAAAAGAGGACCCCAGGGAATCCGGACAGGAGCAAGAGGAGCCGTATCCAAAGAGTACAGACACTGGGGAGTGATATGCCTGGAAGTTGCAGTGAGCCTCGAGATGTGGATGTGAGCTGAGCCCCCCGCGAGGTGTAAAATGTTTGAGCGATGGGGTTTCGCCCATTATGATCCTCCCTTTCATGTGATGCTCTCAACAGATAAGGGTAGCAGGTTCTTTCAGGGAGATGTACAGCTCCAATGGTTGCAAGACTGTCTTTGAGGATGGGGAGATCTCTCTGACTTCTTCCCCCCTACACGCAAGTACTGTTTATGGGATTGAAGCACTCTGCTATGTTGGGGTGGCGGGTAGTTGGGGATCCGTCTGGCAGGGGAGCAGGGAGGGGGGTGGTTGAGGGGGGTTGTTTTTTATTTGTGGTTTTTCAGGTTTTTTGCTCTTCATTGTTCATCAGTCACCCTGAGTTAAAAATGGGAGTACATTCACGCGGGACACGTTTGTCTACTAGACATGTGGGGGAAATGTTAGACACACCACGGGACTGGACCATGACATATATTTGCTCACACACGCACCGCAAGCAATACCATGACAACTGCGCGTTTGCAACTGGATGATCGACATGCCCCGGGCACCCCCTTGGCCGTGATATTATAGAATGTGAACGGCCTGGGCAATAACATTAAGAGGGTGTTGGTGTTACAACACCTTAGGAGACACGCTCCATCAGTGGCTCTCCTACAGGAGACCCATTTAATCGGTACGGCCGTCAAGGCGCTAGATAGATGGGGTTTTAAAATGATAGCCCACTCAGAGTTCACTTCCGGTTCCAGGGGAGTTGGTATCCTCCTCTGTAACAGTTGTCCCTTGGTGGTGACCGGGACGTGGGCAGACGACCAAGGACGTTTCGCTGCGATCTCCGGGCAGTGGGAAGGGCGCCACTTCAATTTCATCACGGTATACATCCCCCGGCATTGCACTCGCTTGCTTTTCTGGCCTTGGGGAGTTTCTTGCTGTGCTTACCCCCCGGAGAACTGATAATAGGGGGCGACTTCAACACCACGTTAGACGATGAGTGGGTTAGGCATCCCCCGAGAGGACAGGGTGCAGTTTCATCGCACTTATGAGACTTTATAGAAGCAATGGAGCTGCTTGATAGTTGGCGCATGCGAAACCCCACAGAACATCAGTACACACATCACTCTGGTGCGCACAACAGTCTCTCACGTATAGATTACTTCCTCACTTCCCCTACATGTACTGATAAAATACAGGAGATCAAACACCTTCCAAAGGGTATATCTTATCACTCGCCAATGTTATTAACTTACTCCTCATGCCTCTTGGGTAGGAGACGTACTTTCCCTATACATCCCGGGTACATGAAGGTCCCTGGCGTGCGAAAGGCCCTACATAAAACTTCGGAACATTACTTTCAAGAAAATATACAGTCTGTGTCTTCACCCATTGTCCTCTGGGAGGCCTATAAAACGGTTCTGTGCGGACAGGCCATTGCAGTAATTACAGCCCACAAACGTGACATGGCACGCCAGGTATTGGAGCTAGAGGAAGCAGTGGCCCAGGCAGAAAGGGAGCATACCAGGGACCCCACCGACATAAACACCCACACACTTAGACCCGCTAAACAAGCCTATAGAGACCATCTATGGGAGGCAACCAGGGCACGCCTGGCGAAAACACAGCATACGGTATACGAGATGGGGGACAAAGCGGGAAAATTGCCAGCGTGGCTAGACAAAAAAGAGAGAGCCAACCGCTGGGTGGCGCGGCTAAGTTTGGCCATGGGGGATGTCATGACAAACCCTGACGACATAGTGATGGCCTTTGCCAATCACTATGAAAAAGTGTACACCTCTGTTGCAACGGCTACCGTCGAGGACAACTTAGTGTTTCTAAATGACATACAACTTCCACGACTGACTCCGGAAGATGCGCTGGCAATGGAGGCGGACCTCACAGTAGAGGAGGTTGCCTTGGCCGTTAAAGGCCTCCAGTCGGGGAAAGCACTGGGGCCGAACGGGATTCCAGTGGAGTTGTTCAAGTGGGAGACAGATACGGTGGTTCCGCACTTACTGAAAATGTATGAAGCCAGTCTGAAAGAGGGCATACTTCCCCGTGACCAAAGAGTCGCGACATTGGTAGCAATACTAAAACCGGGGAAACCCCCTCAAGAGTGTACCTCCTACCGACCTATTTCCTCAATGTGGAAGACAAAATATTGGCAAAGGTACTAGCGACCCGTATACAGCCTCTCTTGCGGGCACTCATTCACCCAGACCAATCAGGCTTTATGCCTGGGAGAAACACGGCAATGAATATCAGACGATTGCACGGCATACTGGCCAGTGGGCCGTACATCCACGAGGATGCAGTCATTCTCTCGCTGGATGCAAGTATGGCTTTTGACCGGGTGGAGTGGCCTTTTCTCTTTGCAGTGCTTGCGCGTTTTGGTTTTGGGCCTAGATTTTGTGCATGGTTGCGGTTGCTATATACAGGACCTCTTGCGCAGGTGGCGATGAACGGACGACTGTCTGAGGACTTTGCGCTGGGGCGGGGGACTAGACAAGGGTGCCCTCTTTCCCCACTGCTATTCGCCCTGGTGCTGGAACCTCTGGCGGCATGGATAAGGCAGGATCCAGTGATAACAGGACTAAAGTGGACGGAGGGCTGGGACGACCGTATCTCGCTGTACGCGGACGATATATTGGTGTACCTGACGAGACCGGAGCGGTCCATGGGTAGCCTACTTGACATCTGCGAGTCCTACGGCAGAGTCTTCCGTTACTCTATCAACTGGGCGAAATCAGTGCTCTATGTCTTACATGGGCCCACACCACGGTTGCCCAGAGGAGTGACGATATCGGTGGCGGAGGATGGTTTCAAATATCTCGGTATTAACATCACGCCTAATCCTGTACAATTCATTGAACGCAACCTGCTTCCGCCCCTGAGGAGACTACTGAGTGATGTCAAGCATTGGCACTCCCTCCCACTGACGCTACAGCTTTGTTTAAAATGATGGCTCTCCCTCGGTTCTTATATGCACTGCAAAACACGCCCATACCGGTCCCAGACTCTTACTTCCAGTCAATCGAGGCAGAGGTGGGCTGTCTGCTGTAGGAGGGTAAGCCTCACCGCATAGCTCTCTGTAAGCTTGTGCGGAGTTGGTATGATGGTGGAATTGCCCTGCCCAACATACGTCTATACTATTGGGCCTCCCAGCTCACTATAATTAATCAGTGGCTACACGCCCCACAAGACGACCTAGCTTTACGGATGGACAGGCAGATTCTGGGGTCGAAGGGAGTCCTCTGCGTCTTGTACGATAGATCCTGGAAAAATAAGCTAACAGGCCCCACAGCACACACCGTACAGATATGGTACACGGCGCAGCGCAAGCTGGGCTCGGAGGGGGTGATCACGCAGCAGACGCCGTTGTGGGTCTCCCCCAAGATAGGTATGATCCACCTAAGTAAAGGATTTGCGGGGTGGGACCTCATTGGCGTCTCCAGGGTCGGAGACCTCTGGAAGCGGGGTGGGGTGATCTCGTTTGAGCAGTTGCAGACGGAGTATCAGATGGAACGGACAGAGCAGTTCAGATTTCTGCAAATACAACTGCACTGAGGAAGGCCATATCTAAAGGGACCGTCTTACCCGAATCCTCCCCACTTGAGGATCGATTGCTCACGGACCACCTAGCCAAGAAATCTATATCGTTGACATACCGTAAACTGGTGACCCACCAAAAAGATCCCACAGGGTTCCTTAAAAGAAAATGGGAGGTTGAGGTGGGGGAAATGGACGAACAAGAATGGCAGGAGGCGTTGGCGTCCCCGCGAGAGGTGGCGACCCCATCCAAAATAAAACTGGTGCAACTTAAAATACTACACCAGATATACTACACTAGATCCACACTTCACAAAATAGGGAGGGCGGATACTCCGCTCTGCTTGCGGGGGTGTGGCCTCCAGGGCTCCTTCTATCATACCATATGGGACTGTCCTGACATCACTGTATATTGGAGGGAGGTCATGGCAACGGTCTCCCGGGTTACCGGTCACGCTGTCCCCCCTGAGCCACGGATGTGTTTGCTGAATGTGTGGGACGCTACCGATCTTAACCAAGCCGAACAAACCTGGGTAGCCATGGGATTGGCATTGGCAAAGAGGAATATTGCACAACAATGAGGGGCGCAATCAATCCCCTCCCACACGCTGTGGTGTCGAGACCTGGACGGTGCCATGATTGCGGAAAGGGCGGTCTGTATTAACAGGGGTTGCCCCCGGAAATGGGAGCGAGTTTGGGGAAAATGGAACACGTTTAGGGGTAATATATGTGAACCCCCACTATCAGACTCGGATTCGGAAATGAGCGAATAGAACATTGGCATCATTACGCTATGGGGGATAGTGGCACCAGGGGATGGTAGAGACTCTACGATGTAAAATGAAGTGTGTGGAAATGTTAGATCTAACTGCAGAACTGTAATATCAAAGGTGTTGTAAGATGAACTATGTGGTTACAATTGTGTCTACGTGAGTAAAGCTTGTATTGACAAGAAGTGTACAATTAACATTAATCAAAATTGTTTTTAAAAAAAAGAAAAAGTATTCAGTGCAACACGGAGCAGGTGCGAAAAGCGAAGGGATCCACCCACAAGCAGCAGCAGGTCAGAATGGCCCCAGAGGATTCGAAGTGGGGGCCGGCACAGATCTTGGCTCTGTGGAGCCACAGACTAGCAGGAGCAGCGTGGCAAAGCCTGATGCAGCGTTGGGAGCCGCGGCCCTTAGTCCAGCGGATGGTCTGGCAGCAGACAACTGAGGCTTCTTTATGAACGCCACCCGCAGACAGCAGCAATGAGTGAAAGCCGTCGAAGAGACTGGAGTGGGACAGAAACAGTAATTTGCTCCGTGGGCCCCCCGGTGAACGTGTGGCAACCACTTAGAGGAGAAAGGGATGGTGGCCAAATGAGAAGGAGGTGCCATAACAGACATTGGCCGATGTGCTGAGTCGGCCTGTCAGAGACATGTGGGCACTCGGCTGGGCCCCACACCTAGGGAAAGAACCGAGTGGCCCAAAGTGGAGGCCAGGAGATAGCATGGAGCCACAGTCCCTGGACCCCTGAGTGCTTGGAGGGCTGAGCGAAGCCACCAGGCCCCCACAGAGACGCTGTGTGGAGCAGCAGAAGGGGCCCCACGTTAGAAACGAGAAGCCAGAACTTTGGGGCACATTTATGTGAAGAATGAGGGGGAGAAGAAAAGGTCATTGCACTACAGTGTAATGCGCATCTGGGGGCCCAGATGTGGAATCCGTGGAGGCGGATATATGCAGACTGCGTTGCGCCCGCAACGCTGCTGCTTGCGCTGCCCAGACAGGTGAAAGCGGAGGCAGACTAAGGGTGCACTGAGCCCTTGGGGAACAGATCCCAAAGACATTGCCCAGAGGGAAAACAGACAGAATGCAAAGCGAGGGAAGTAGCGTGATTTACCAAAATATCGCGACATAAATATCGATGGTAAAAATATCAACCTCCTATCTTCATAATGGTAAGTACTAAAATATCGGGGGGAAAATATCTTTGTTAAAAATATCGAAGTACAAAATATTGTTTTTTTGATATGTATAAAAAATAATGTAAAATAAATGAAATACTACATCTAACTTAAAAAAAATATTTAGAATTATTTGTAAATTTGAATAATTATAAGTAATAAATGTAATGTAAAAATAAATTGAACATACATATATAAAATGTAATATATATATGTATTTACTTAATAATAAATAATTATTTTAATTAAATACATAATGCTAGAAATATATTAAAAATTATAAATCAATATATCTGTACATACACCTGTAACATAAACAAAAAATACATTATGTTATAAATTAAAATATTAAAATATTCATTCTTTTTTAAAAGTAAATTGTATACTACATTGAGTGCAACAGTAGGGAAAGTGTTGGATAGCGTAGGGGGAATAATTTACTATTCCTACTCCAATGAGTGCAACAGTAGGAAAAACGTTGGATAGCGGAGGAGAATAATTTACTATTCCCACTCCAGCGAGTGCAACAGTACGGCAAATGTTGGATAGTGGAGGGGAATAATTGACTATTCCCACTCCAATAATTGCAACAGTAGGGAAAGTGTTGGATAGAGAGGGGAATAATTTACTTTTCCTACTCCAATGAGTGCAACAGTAGAAAAAGTGTTGGATAGCTTAGAGGTGAAAATTACTATTCCCACTCCAGCAAGTGCAACAGTATGGAAAGTGTTGGATAGCAGAGAGAAAAAATGACTATTCCCACTCCAGCGACTGCAACAGTAGGGAAAGTGTTGGATAGCGGAGTGTTAAAAATTACTATTCCCACTCCAGCGAGTGGCACAGTAGGGAAAGTGTTGGATAGCGGAGAGGAATAATTTACTATTTCCACTCCAATGAATGCAACAGTAGGGAAACTGTTGGATAGCGGAGGGGAATAATTTACTATTCCCAATCCAATAAATGCAACAGTAGGGAAAATGTTGGATAGCGGAGGGAAATAATTTACTATTCCCACTCCAGCGAGTGCATCAGCAGGGAAAGTGTTGGATAGCGGAGGGGTAAAACTTACTATTCGCACACATTTTTCTTTTTTTTAAACAAACAAAATATCTACTACAATACAAAATTAAATAAAAAACCCAAAAACAAAACATATATAAAAATATCAAAATTTACAAAACTTAGAAGCATAATATAATGTAGCAAAAATGTATATAAAAATATACCTTTTTTAATTTAAAAAAATACAATCAAAAAGCTATCTTGTGATAAAAATTAATTTTAATCCAAACAATATAAATTACATAAAAGTAATTTTGTTCCTACCCTATAACAACACACAATTTACAACACACATCTAAATTAAAAAAGGGTACCTCAATAATTAACACAATTAAATACCAATTATAACAAATATTAAAATAACAAAACATTACAGCTATAGAACAGAAATACCAAAACAAAACAAAATAAAAGCAAAACAATTAACAAAAATATTTATCAATTAATAAATGAATATTAATAAACAAGTAATGTTTAATTAATTTAAACTAAATTACTTTCCACCCTATACCCCAATAAACATCAAAACACACACCTAAAAAATATTTACACAATTTACCTAACTAATTTTATATTAATAAATAAATACCAATTAACAACAAATCATTAAGGCATTTAAAAAACATTTACTTCCCACCATTTACTACTATAAACTCACACATCAAAATTATTACACAATTGACAAAATTAAAATTTAATTAATTAATTAGCATCAATTAACAAAGAATTAATTATTTTTAAAAAAAATTACCTCTCACCATATTCCCCTATAAATGCCACCACCAATTTTGTAAAAAATTATACAATTAACATAATTAATTAACAATTAATTATTAACAATTAACAATCAAAATACAAATAAATTAATGCACACAATTAACACTATAAGATACTAATAATAAATATTATATAAAAAATGAATACATTTATTGAAATTAAATTACTTCTCACCCTACTCCCCTATCAACCCACAACCTGCTCCTAAAAAAAATGACACAATTAACATAATTACCAATTCATTAATAATAATTAATAACAAAGTAATAAATAATGAATAATACATTATTTTCCACAATTAACAATATAAAATATTAAATGAATAAATACTAATTATAAAAAAAATATTAACAATGTAATTATAATTAAATTACTTCCCACCCTATTCCCCTATAAACCCACAACCCGCTCCTAAAAAAATGACACAATTAACATATTTAGCAATTAATTAGTCAATAAAAATTAACAGCCAATTATTGATTAATTAATAATAAATGAATTACCATAAATAACACTATAAAATCTAAATTAAAAAAATACTTATAAAAAATATATTACATTTATTATCATTAAATTACTCTCCACCCTATTCCCCTATAAACCCACAATCCGCTGCGTGACTAAAACGCAAAATTTAATTAAAATAAAATTAATAACTTCTAAAAATGTAACCCATCCAATAAAAAAAATTGAATACTTAGACAAAAAAATATAGCACATACATTTAAGATACACACTAAAATACATAACGCTAACTAAAACAACGATATTTTTAACAACTATATTTTTGCAAACGATATTAATGACTTCGATATTTTGGAAAACGATATTTCTTACCTTAAATTCGATATGCTTGACCAGGATATTCTGACAGTTGATATTTCTGTATTATGATATTTTGCACTCGATATTAGTGCAAGTCGACATTTCCTACTCGATATTCTGACTGTTTACCATATGGCATCAGAAGAGGCCCTAGCCTTGGCACGCGGCGGCAACAACTACTGTGGCCCCATTCATACCAGAAAAACCTGTGTTCAACTGAGATGACCAGGGGCAGGGGCGCTCGAGCGGCACCCCAATCAAAGTTGGATACATTCGCTCTCCCCTGCAATGTAGCAGAAAAAGCAGTGATGGGGGGAGTGCAGGCCCCTGTGGAACAGTCCCCACAAGAAAGAGAGTCATTCCCACTAAAAGACAAAGGAGTCTATTAGGATGGCGGGCAGATCGCCCTCGCTTGGCCAGTGGGGGCAATCTGCCCGCCATCCTTGCATGATTGACCGCCGCCATATTAGTATGGCTGGGGGGTCCGCGGCAAACGGGAAGACCGTCCACCGCTTTTCCGCCGGTCGACTCGCCGACCAGGCGGAAAAAGGCCATAATATGGTGGCGGTGTCTGCAAGATACCGCCATCCATATTAACATGCAGGCGATGACTCGCCTTTCCATGGCGACGTTGCTGCCATGTAAAGGCTTGCGGTCTTTGCTGTTGGGGGCCATTAGTGGGCCCCCAGGGTGTTGGGGGTGCACATGCATTGCATGGACAAGGTGGCAGGCACTGCGCGGTGCCTGTCACCTTGTGCATGCAAATGCACAACGTGCATCCACAGCATTGTGGCGGGCGGTGCTGTGAGCACCGCCCGCCACAATGTTGTGGATGGGGGATGCCACCACCACGGTGGCATCCTAATGTCCACAGCAGGACCGCCGCACCTCTGGCGGATGGTCCTGCATGACTTTGTCTGCCCGCCATCGTAATAGACCCCAAAATGTTGGTAATCCAGGGGTCCCTAGAGACAAAAAATTGATACATTCTCAACGGAGGTAACACTAGTCAGGGCGGACGTCTACAATATGAGTGCAAGAGTGAATGAAACAGAGGACTCAATCATGACCCTCATGGCAAAGACTGTGGCTCTGAAGAAACAGGTCAAGGAACTGCGTGCTACCAGGGGTATCTTATAGGCAAAACTGGAAGTCTTTGAGGGATGCGTGAGAAGGAAGAGGAGAGGAGTTGGCCTAACGGCTAGGGCGGTCGACCTCAAATCTGGGGAACCGGGTTATAGTCTCGGCAACGACGCTTAACATCCTGTGATTCTGGGCAAATCACTTAATCTCCCTGTGCCTAAAAAAATGAATGTGTCCTCATCTAATGCAACTGGTGCTCGTGTTAAACGCTCTGATACCCGATACCTTCGGGTCAAGGTTGCGCTATATAAAACTCTAAAACAAAACAAACAAGGAATAATATCTGTGTGGTCGGGTCCCCAAAAAGATAGAGGGACCTCTTTGTGGAAGACCTCATCCTCAAAGTCCTACATTCCCGGGGTTTGTCTAACTAGCTTTCTGTTGAGAGGGCCCATAGGGTACCGGGCATCCTTCCCAAACCGGGTGTGCTGCTTCGCCGCATAATTACCCACATTTTCGACTTTAGAGATCGTTAGATAGTCCTCCAAGCGGCTTGCCATGCGCCACCGGTTAAGTATGAAAACGCAGTCATCAGTTTTTTCCCGCATTTCACACTCCTCGTCCAGAGGCTATGCCGCAACTTTGCCGAGGTGAAAAGGGTAATGACAGAGTGGGAAATGAAATATTCCATCATGTTTCATGCTCAGCTAAGAGTAGTTGTAGATGGGAAAATCTGGCCCTTCGCTACCCTGGAGGAGGCATGGGAAAGGTCTCCATGGATGGAGGCCGGCTGAAGGGGCATGAACAAGGAATCAGTTGTTCTGACAACTACTTGAACATGTCAATCCATACTGCAGAGTGGAGACAGAAGAGGCGAGATATGACCCATGACTAGCGCAACAACAGGTCTCACAGGCACAAACCCAACAGGAGGCACAGAAAGATTGCTTTGACAGCATGGGATGAGGCTGATGGAAGTACATGATACCACTGTTACAATGTACCAGTGCAGTGGGCAGGCATCTGTAGGACGTTGTTACTGAACATATGTTGCCACTGAGGAAAGAGACAGATGGCCCTTGGTAAAATGTGAGTAGGGGGGACGGGGGGAGTCTTTGGTAGTCGCTACCGTCACCTATCATTTAGGATTTGGTTTAGGATGACAAGGGCTCTGCAATGTTGGGGGGCGGGCAGTTTTAAGGCTACTGTCCAGTGTGGCAGGGAGGGGGGCTGTGCTCAGGAGATATGCTGTCTACTGTTGTTTTTTATGGTGGGTTATGTTATTTTATGAGTCACTGTAGCTGAGATTTGATACATGCACCCAACCCTGTACCTCTACCCGACTCACAGGGTTGGAAGGCTAGATTGACTTGCCGGAGGAGAGTCTTGCCAGGACATAACAATGGGGAAAAAGACTGACATGTCAGCTGTGTAACTGTTGCCATGGAATGTAAACAGAATGGGGGACAAAATCAAAAGGCGCATCATCTTGCAGTACATCAAATGGGAGGAACCACCTACAAAAGACCCCCGTGATGGGTATTACCCACTGAGCACTAGATAGTTGAGGTCTCAAAATGGTCACCCATGCGGGCTACTCCACAGGCTCAAGGGAGGGGAATTTTAATAAGGAAGTCACTCCCAGTTACCATTCACCAAGTCTGGCCTGATACACAAGGGAGATCTTTGGCCCTCACTGGGAGCTGGGAGAGGGTGATGATCAATGTATGCTCGGTCTACTTACCATCATGTCTACGCAATATCACATTCCCTGACCTGAGCGCCCCATTACTCTGACTGCCAGATGGAAAATTACTTATGAGAGGGGACTTCAATCTGGCACCATGGGCACCATTAGGTGGACTTTGTCCGCCCGCCATCCTATCGTAGAATGGGACCACCCGTCATTGGTGCGGGGGTCCCGTTGGTGACATTAGAATGCACCCGCCACACTGGCGGGCGCATCCTGCATACTTGAAATTGCCAAGAAGGCATGTCGTGCTGTTCCATGCACAACGTGGCAGGCACCGCGCAGTGCCTGGCATGTTATGCATGGAACTGCAGGGGGGTATCATAGGTACCCCCGATGTGCACCCCCACCCACCGGAATCCCTGGGGGACCGCTACGGGCCCCCAGTGGCGAGAACCGCCTGCCTTATGTCCCCGCACATATGCTAATATGGATGGCGGTGTCTCCCAGACACGCCACCATGTTAACAGCTTTTCCGCCCGGTAGGCAATCGGACGGATTGCCTACCAGCGGAAAACCGGCAGACAGTCTTTCCGTCCGCCGGGGTCCACCCCACCATGGTAATGTGGCGGGGGAAATTGCTATGCGGGTGGTGGTTTTTGGCGGTCGGGCGAATCGCCATGGCCATACGGGCGGTAGCGATCCACCCGCTATCCTAATGGGCCTCATAGTGAGGAATGGGACCGTTGGCCCAACAAACTAGCGGAGTCATCCCGCCACCGACTAGCTGACTTCCTCCAGACCCTTGAATTGACAAAGATATGGCAATCCCAGAGAGCAGCAATACACATTCCACTCAGGGGCATATGGCAACCTTTCCTGAATCGATTACCTTCTTGCCCCTATACCCCAATTTCATCATTACTCAGAGGTTCGTCACCTGGCTAGGGGCTTTACGGATCACTCCCTAATGTGGGTGGTGTTTGGACTTCACAGGGGTCCTGAAACACGAGATATATCTCTTACTCCCTGGTACCGTAAGATAGCTCATACCAGGGAAGACCTACTAGAAGCAATGGTGCATTAATTTTCTCTGAATTAAACCTTGGTTGACTCCTCTCAGACCTTATGGAAGGTGTATAACTCTATAATTAAAAGGCAGGCCCTCTACCTTATTGTGAGCCATAAGAAAGATAAAAGGGCTAATCCTGAGACACTCGAACAAGAGATTTGAATGCAAGAGAGGGGGCTTACTGCACAGGAGAGAACAGAAGCCAAGCATTCCATAGCTTTAAAACCAAAAAAAGACTATAGGGATGTGGCAATAGATGCTAACAAGGCAAGTCATAGGGCCACACAAAACCGCCTTTATGAAGTAGGTAACAAAGGGGGCAACCTTTTAGCCTGGTTAGATAAAAGGGAGCAGGCCAGCTGTTGGTGCTAGAGATGAAGACAGGGGAAGGAATACTGCTGAGGGATAAACAAAGGTTGGAGAACGCTTTTGCTGACTACTAAATCCAGCTATACTCCCCAGCAGTGACTGTCACAGCATCCACCTACAGAGTCACAAAGACTTTGACCAAGGTCTCTGTTAGATGGCGACCTCAGAGGAGCCTGGAAGGGGTTCTGACTACCCTGAGACCCACCCTCGAAGTATCGTAGCCGGGCACTGGCGGGAGACTCCCCAGGGTGAAGAATCTCGTATCTAGGATCGTACTTCTGGCACCACACGACACAGAGTGACCACACCGGGTATTCTTAGAAATCAATCTTTATCAAGTAGGTTATCACTGCAAATATGTACAAGGTGAGCACGGGCTCAATGAGTCTCGGAAGGGGTAGGGGGTAGCGGGACAGTCTCTGGTAAAGGTTCAAGGCAGGGACGTATCCGGCGCACAGCTCACAATCCTCGAGCTGGGGGATACGTTGTTGTAGTCGGGGTCCGGCGGGACCATGAGAGTCTGTTGGAGCCGCGAGTCACTCAGCGGGCTCAGGTACAGGTTCGGAGGTCTTACGAGCTTCAAGGAGCCGCGAGTCACTCAGCAGGCTCAGGCACAAGTTCGGAGGTCTTACGATCTTCAGGGAGCCGCGAGTCACTCAGCAGGCTCAGGTACAAGTTCGGAGGTCTTATGATCTTCAGGGAGCCGCGAGTCACTCAGCAGGCTCAGGTACAAGTTCGGAGGTCTTACGATCTTCAGGGAGCCGCGAGTCACTCAGCAGGGCTCAGGAGGGTCCAAGTTTCAGGAGCCGCGACCACGTCGGCAGGCTCTTGTTGTTCCAGCGTCGAATCTGCGGACAGACCCAGAGCACCCCTTGTTATAGGTCGACCCCTCTTTGATGTCCGGAGTCTGTGCAGGCAGGGGTCTTGTCACCTGGGGGTCGCTTGTCGGGATTTCCTGCTATTGTCTTTTGATCCTTTCAGGGCCGGGTCGGGAGGAGTCCCAGACACCCAGCAGGCACGGAGCCAGCCCTCAGGGAGGCCGGAGGGCCGATCGAAACCCATCGTCCCAGGGGAGTTCAGAGGTGCGATAGAAACTGCTCCTCCCTCTCTCATCCCCTGGAAGCGTGATGTCCTCCAGCCGGAGTGGCGTCTCTAGGCCCGGGTCGCGCTGGGGCCGGGCGGCCATCTTGGTGCATGAAGTGGGCACGCGGGCCCGGGGTGGCCGAAAGGGGAGAGGCCATGGACGGGGATGTCCGGGTCGGTGCGTGTGTCCTGGTGGGGAGGGTCGGCTGGGCCGTGTGCTTGGGGCTGCAGGTACCAGGTTTCGGTGGTGCGGGGGCACGTCGGGCCATTCTAGGAGGCCGGGTCCAACAGTCTCCTTGAGGAGGAGATTACGGAAGATGAAATAGTAAGAGCAATACAAGACTTATACTCTGGCAAGGCCATTGGTCCTAACAACGTGGAGATAGAACTCTGCTAAGTGGTGGCCCCAAAATCGGCACCCCACATGCTGCAAATGTTTAAGGAGACTAAACATCGAGGATTGCAGCCTAGAGATCAGAGGTTGCCCACTATTTTGGTGATCCATAAAGAGGAGAAACCACCTAATGAATTTGCCTCATATAGGGCACTCTCGCTCCTAAATGCTGAGGTTAAGATCCTGGCCAAGGTGCTGGCCTCCCGACTGATCAAGGTGATTACGCCATTGGTTTATTCAGACCAATCTGGTTTCATGTCTCATCGAAGTACCACTCTTAAACTGTGCCACCTACATGGCGCTCTGAGCCAGGCACTCAGTCTGCAGGAGCACACCCTGGTGGTCAAATGCCATTTGATATAGTGGAGTGAGCCTATATGCTTGAGGTGTTGGCCAGAATGGGTTTTGGCCTGTGCTTTGTGAAATGGTTGTGACTCCTACACACTGACCCGTTGTCACAGGTGAAAGTGAATGGGGGGAAATTATGGGCTTTTCGGCTCCAGCGAGGCACTGCTAATTTTTGCCCTGCACTGGAGTACTTGGCAGGCAGGAATCACTGATGCATGGTATGCACTGGAATGACCACTGGGAAGATAAAATGTCATTGTATGCTGACGATGTTCTGCTGTAAAATACTCTTAATAAGCTAATGCAGGTAATAACTATGGGCCCCATTGCGATGGCAGGCTGACACCGTAACAGCAAACGGGACTGGCCGCCAGAGGTGCGGCGGTCCCGCTAGGCCCATTAGGATGTGACCACCACCCTGGCGGTCGCATCCCACATATTTTACATTGCGGCGGGCGGTGCTGTAAGCAGCACCCGCCGCAATGTAAAATATGCATGTTGTGCATTGGCATGCACAACGTGACAAGCACCGTGCAGTGCCTGCCACCTTGTGTATGCCAATGAAGGTACCCCCCTAGTGCAGCCCCCATCCCCACTGGGGGCCTGTAAAGGGCCCCCAAAGCATTTTCCGCCGGCCTTTCCATGGCAGCATCACCACCATGGAAAGGCCTTTCAAATTGCACATAATATTATGGATAGCGGTGCCTGCAAGACACCGCCACCATATTGTCTGCATTTTTCGGCCGGCCGTCAATCCGACCGGCGGAAAAGCGGCAGACGGTCTTTCCGTCGTCTGCGATGCCCCTCGCCATGCTAATAGGTGGGGGGTGACACAGGGACATTTGGCGGGCAGATCCGCCCGCGATCACGTGGCGATCCGACCGTGTTCCTAATAGGCCCCATAATTTGGCCGCTACTCAGGGTATACAATCTGCTGGGACGGGTACTGCGACTGTGAGGTGGAGGTTGCTACAGAGGGGTTCCGCTACCTAGAAATCTTTATCACAACAGACCTGTTCTTGCGCAGCAATTTGACACCCCACTTGAAAGGTTAAAGCAGGATGTCCGACACTGGAGGTCCCTACTCTTAATGCTCCTAGGTGGAGCCACTCTTTTAAAAATGATGTCCCCACCCCGTGTCCTGTACATCCCGTACATACTGCGGAACATGCCCTATTCAGTACATAAATCATATTTTAAGGCAATTGAGGGCAAACTTAGGACACTGCTCTGGGAGGGGGGCCCGCCACAAATAGCGCTACATTAACTCACGAGGGGGTAGTACGATGGCGGATAGCATTAACCAATGTCCAAAAGTACTACAGGGTGACTCCCATCAATAATTGGGTCTTTCTCCTCCCAGGAAAGCCCGTATTCCGGATGAACAGGCTGGTGGTGCCGCCAGGGAATACCTTAGAGCTCTTTATTGTGGACCTAGAAACATTAACTTTCATGGTCCTTTGGCAACAGTGATAGACCTCTGGCACACAGCAACACAGGCCGTGGGATGGAAGGGCAAGATCACACAAGCAACACCCGTCTTGGAGACAACAGAGTTGAGTACACTGGGAAAGCAACCAGGTTTTCACAAAAATGGACCTAATTGGTATCTCCTGGGTGGGGGATCTATGGACCAGGGAGAGTTTATCCCCTTAACATATTTGCAGAGCACTATCAATTAGCACCAACTGAGACCTACCAAAACATACAGATTCACTGAGAGCAGTACTGCCGAGAGGAGTGGAGCTCCGTGAGTCATTGCCCCTAGAGGACAGACTGCTGGACAAGTATATGCCCTTAAAAACCATGTCATTGACTTACAAAAAGTTGTTCAATAACACATCTGGTGCCCTGCTGCAACTGAAAGAGCGATGGGTACAGGACCTGGAGGGCCTAGAGGACGATGAGTGGACGGAGGCCCTAGCGTCTCCTAGGGAGCTGGCTATACGGGAAGGTTTCCGCATAGTCCTACTAAAGATCCTTCACCGCTTGGAAAATTATGATCAATATAGGTAGGGTGATGAATGAGTGGTGTTGGCGAGGATCTCGACAAATTGGTACATCTAATCACATTGTATGGGAATGCGCAGAGATACAAACATTTTGGGCTGCAGTGGTAGCATGTATGGGCGAGGTGAGAAGCACTTCTATAACAGCCCCTGCAAAATGGTGCCTACTGAATATCCAGGGCAAAACAGATCTGAACTGCATGGAGCGTACATATATAAGCCTGGTATTGGCTGTAGCCAAATGAAATGGTGCCAGATTATGGGGAGCTGAGCACTCTTAGCAGCCTGGGAACTGGATAACCAAGCCCTAGATCTCTGAGAGCTAACTTGAGGACAACTTTAGCGGGGCATTTGCCAGTAAACCATGAGAATCTGCTGGCCAGCTGATCTAGACATAACCTGAGGCATCACTGCATCAACTGATTTAAAAAAGTGATCATGGATGGGCGGTAGAATGCCAAAGGTCTGCGCCTGTTGGTAAGCATTTACTGCCCTGGCTGGCCCTGCCATGCTCTCTGGACACTGACCCTACTGACAGAGTGTGAACTCTTGGGTCCATGACTAAGGAACAGGATTCTAACTTCAAGAAAGTCACTAAAACCCAAATAGTATTGCCATCTTCTGATCATAGAACGATTATTTGGAATCCCTGGTTTCACTCTAAACAGCTTGGAAGTGCTCCACTGGGTGCGGCTGGTTGTTTTTACTCTGAATTTATTTTAGGCGGTGAAGGATCATCCTTTGAACTACTCGAGTTATAGAGATTTGAAGGTTCAGTAGCACCTTAAAACCCTTAACCTATATATGATATTGCCTCCAGTTAGTGCCAATCAATGCCGTTGGTAGCTCTCACCCATGGATAGTTCTTCTCCCTGAAACTCATGACTGCGACCAACCATCTCTGAGATACAGGCCAGTAAATTTGCCACACAATGAGTGACAAAATGCAAGGTCCCTTTATATCTAATGGTCCCAGTTGCTGTGATCAATGTGTTGGACTAAAATGGAATTACTAAGATTCCATAAAATCATTCTGGGGACTCTTGTTACCTGCACAGGAGCTTCAAGGTCACCATACACCAGAATTTCCAGTGATGTGAAACTCTAGTTTAGTTTCACTTTAAAACTGAGAATCATACCCTTGCAGTTGCTTAGGATTCATATTACATCTGGGTGGTGGTTCGATGGTTTTATTGCATGGTATGTGCAGTATAGGCTGAGGCCCAGTAAGCTCCATTGTTTTGAATCTGGGCTGTTGAGGAAACTAGAACAAATGGCAGACAGATCATATCCTTTGACAGAGGTGTCATTAGCGCCTCTGGTAGTTAGCCTCAGTAATACCTTGGGATGGAAAATGAGATTGCTAAGGAACTAACTGTCCACAGGCATAGCTTCAGGATGGGAGGTTTGGAGTCTGACATCCCCCAATTAGATGCATTCTTGGCTTGGCAGTTGGGTCTGATTGTCCTAATTTGGGTCTCTATGTCTGTGTTGATATTTCACGTCAACCTAATTTGGGTAGGAGATTTTGACTTGATCATTTTTGGGGCAGGTACTATAATATATATAGACACTGCCTTCACAAAAAAATTGTAAGTCTGCATCCATAGAAGTTCTCCATGAATTGAGGCTTATTTACTCCTTTCTGGAATTCGCAACCATTGGCAGTAGTAGGCTTGGAAAGTTGTGCCATTCTCTGATTTCCAGGCATACCACTGGCAATCAATTACCCAAAAGGTGATGGGAAGAATGTTGCAAATAATCTAACTGCTGGCAATCCCTTTGAGTAGCATCCCAAACTATTGTTTTTTACCCACTCTGCCACTCTAGACCAAGGACCTGATACGCAAAGGGCCTCTGTACTCTTGTCAGAGGCCCGCAGTCATGAGGAGCCTCCACACTCGTGCAGAATCTGAGTAATGAGAATATTCATTGCGGAGATTCCACCCCGAGTGCGGAGCCTCCCCCATGACTGCAGGGCATTCACCACAAATGTGAAGGCCCTTTGGGAATCAGGTTCCAAGTTTCTAATTTCAAGTTTGGAAGATGGAGAAAAGGCAGACAGGGTGGCGCCAGACTTTACGTTCACCACCCGGTGTTATATATGAATAGGCCTATTACTGTATATGTGTTTTGTGTTCAAATGCAGGGGTGCCGATCACGATCCGGTAAAAACCGGGTACGAACCGTCGGACGGAGCATATTCTCCGTCTGACGCGTACCCGTTCGTCAAAATATACAAACATGGAATTACGATTCGCACGGAAACACCATTTCCGTACGAATCGTACAAAACCCCGACCGACGAAAATAAACGTACAAATGCCATCCGGGAAAGCGCCGACGTGACGTCGGGATGCACGCAGCCTGCCATTCACGAACCAGGAATTACGATTCGCACCGACGTCATCCCGCACGGTGAATATTTTCCGGCTGCCAAAAACTGCCGGGAAATCAGGACGACGCGAACAAGGAGTACCGGTACGTGACGGACAGACAGAACAACGCGAACAAGGAGTACCCGTACGCGACGGACAGACATGGACCCGAACCTACGTGTCATCCCGGCCCTCATAGCAGTCGACCTCCTCTACAGGTTCCGACGCAGACGCCGCAGAAGGTCAGAACAACAAAGGGAGGGGGGAAAGGGGGGGGGTGGCAGGACCAGGGCAGGCCACAAAAGCCCCACCAAAGTCACACAGCACACATGCCCTGGACATACCTGACCCTCAGGCCCTGGTCACTACGAGGGGGTGGGGGCGTGTCCAGCTAATCCAGCGACCGCCACAACGGAAGTTCTTGACGACGCGAACCGGCAACACAACCAGACAGGTACGTCCCGTACCCACGCCTTAAGAGCGTGGGTACGAGTCGTACCACGCCCACACCTACGTCACCCCAACAATGGCGGGACGGCTCATACCCACGTGGCAAAGGCCTGGGTACGGCACGCACAAGCATCACATAGCGTGGGGACGGATATGTATGGACCGTACCCCCACCCCGTATGCATGGAGCGTACCCCCAACCCCAACAGTGTAAGTACGACACGTATCCCCACCCGCGTATGCAAGGAGCGTACCCCCCACCCCAACAGTGTAAGTACGACCCGTACCCTCACACGCGTATGTATGGAGCGTACCCCCAACCCCAACAGTGTAAGTACGACCCGTACCCTCACCCGCGTACGCATGGAGCGTACGTCCCACCCCAACAGTGTAAGTACGACCCGTACCCTCACCCGCGTACGCATGGAGCGTACGTCCCACCCCAACAGTGTAAGTACGACACGTACCCCCACCCGCGTATGCAAGGAGCGTACCCCCATGCCAACATTGTACGTACGACACGTCCCCCCACCCACGTATGCATGGAGCGTACCCCCCACCCCAACAGTGTAAGTACGACCCGTCCCTCACCCGCGGACGTATGGAGCGTACCCCCACCCCAACAGTGTAAGTACGACCCGTACCCTCACCCGCGTACGCATGGAGCGTACGTCCCACCCCAACAGTGTAAGTACGACCCGTACCCTCACCCGCGTACGCATGGAGCGTACGTCCCACCCCAACAGTGTAAGTACGACACGTACCCCCACCCACGTATGCAAGGAGCGTACCCCCATGCCAACATTGTACGTACGACACGTCCCCCCACCCGCGTATGCATGGAGCGTACCCCTCACCCCAACAGTGTAAGTACGACCCGTACCCTCACCCGCGGACATATGGAGCGTACCCCCCACCCCAACAGTGTAAGTACGACCCGTACCCCCATGGAGCGAACCCACACACGTGTATGGACAAAGCATACATATTGTTAAATAGGAGGGGTGTGTGCCAATCACTCCCAGCAGTGCCCAGAGTCAGGAGGGGTGTGTGCCTATCACTCACAGCAGTGCCCAGAGGCAGGAGGGGTGTGTGCAGAGGCCTCCCACCAGTGCCCAGAGACAGGAAGGGTGGGTGCAGAGTCCTCCCAGCAGTGCCCATAGACAGGAGGGGTGTGTGCAGAGGCCTCCCAGCAGTGCCCAGAGACAGGAGGGGTGGGTGCAGAGTCCTCCCAGCAGTGCCCAGAGACAGGAGGGGTGTGTGCAGAGGCCTCCCAGCAGTGCTCAGACACAGGAGGGGTGTGTGCAGAGTGCTCCCAGCAGTGCCCAGACACGGGAGGGGTGTGTGCAGAGTCCTCCCAGCTGGGCCCAGAGGCAGGAGGGGTGGGTGCCTATCACTCCCAGCAGTGCCCAGAGTCAGGAGGGGTGTGTGCCTATCACTCACAGCAGTGCCCAGAGGCAGGAGGGGTGTGTGCAGAGGCCTCCCAGCAGTGCCCAGAGGCAGGAGGGGTGTGTGCCAATCACTCCCAGCAGTGCCCAGAGTCAGGAGGGGTGTGTGCCTATCACTCACAGCAGTGCCCAGAGGCAGGAGGGGTGGGTGCAGAGTCCTCCCAGCAGTGCCCAGAGACAGGAGGGGTGTGTGCAGAGGCCTCCCAGCAGTGCCCAGAGACAGGAGGGGTGGGAGCAGAGTCCTCCCAGCAGTGCCCAGAGACAGGAGGGGTGTGTGCAGAGGCCTCCCAGCAGTGCCCAGACACAGGAGGGGTGTGTGCAGAGTCCTCCCAGCAGTGCCCAGACGCAGGAGGGGTGTGTGCCTATCACTCACAGCAGTGCCCAGAGGCAGGAGGGGTGTGTGCAGAGGCCTCCCAGCAGTGCCCAGAGGCAGGAGAGGTGGGTGCCTAACACTCACAGCAGTGCCCAGAGACAGGAGGGGTGTGTGCAGAGTCCCCCCAGCAGTGCCCAGAGTCAGGAGGGGTGTGTGTAGAGGCCTCCCAGCAGTGCCCAGAGACAGGAGGGGTGGGTGCAGAGTCCTCCCAGCAGTGCCCAGACACAGGAGGGGTGGGTGCAGAGTCCTCCCAGCAGTGCCCAGACAAAGGAGGAGTGGGTGCCTAACACTCACAGCAGTGCCCAGACACAGGAGGGGTGTGTGCAGAGTCCCCCCAGCAGTGCCCAGAGTCAGGAGGGGTGTGTGCAGAGGCCGCCCAGCAGTGCCCAGAGTCAGGAGGGGTGTGTGCAGAGTGCTCCCAGCAGTGCCCAGACACAGGAGGGGTGGGTGCCTAACACTTACAGCAGTTCCCATGTAACGCAAAGGGTGGAGTAGCCACAGATACCATGCCCACAAATGTCAGTCAGGTGCACAAAGACCCTGCAGTACATGTAACCACATGTGTGCGAGGCTGGGAGTATACGCATGCATAGCGCAGAAAAGAAAACATGTCCACATGAAGTCATGTCAATAGTCCACATACACAAGTACAATGACTATCATAACTTTGTCCTGCAAGTACTAAGAGCTCCATGACGCTATCTATATTCTGCCTTATTACGCTGCTACTTAATCGCTATTCTGCACACTATTAGGCACTTTGCACCTTAATTAGAAGCTTGGGGAACTCGGGGGACTGTTCTGGTTGGGGCTACGATCAGCTTTTTTTTACTGTAAATCGATGGGATTTTTAACGTTTTAAACTGTGTTTTAAATTGTAATCGATGGGATTTTTAACGTTTTAAACTGTGTTTTAAATTGTGTTTTAACCATCATTGCACTCACTTGTACTGCTTCTGTTGCTGGTGTTGGGGCCGCCCCGTTCCGTCACGGCTGCTGTGCCGATTGAGCGGAGGGCGGACCCGGCAACACTCAGCTACTCCGCCTCCCTCTTTCCGCTTCCGGTGGCTTGCGCTTTGGCGCTCACCAGAAGGGTTTATAGGCACCGATGGGGCGGACGCACAGCGGACATAACTTTGCCCTGCAAGTACTAAGAGCTCCATGACGCTATCTATATTCTGCCTTATTACGCTGCTACTTAATCGCTATTCTGCACACTATTAGGCACTTTGCACCTTAATTAGAAGCTTGGGGAACTCGGGGGACTGTTCTAGTTGGGGCTACGATCAGCTTTTTTTTACTGTAAATCGATGGGATTTTTAACGTTTTAAACTGTGTTTTAAATTGTAATCGATGGGATTTTTAACGTTTTAAACTGTGTTTTAAATTGTGTTTTAACCATCATTGCACTCACTTGTACTGCTTCTGTTGCTGGTGTTGGGGCCGCCCTGTTCCGTCACGGCTGCTGTGCCGATTGAGCGGAGGGCGGACCCGGCAACACTCAGCTACTCCACCTCCCTCTTTCCGCTTCCGGTGGCTTGCGCTTTGGCGCTCACCGGAAGGGTTTATAGGCACCGATGGGACGGACGCGCAGGGGACGCGCGCATCGGGCGCGCCGCTGGCGCGCCGAAGGCGCGCCTAAGGCAAGCCCGTCTGCGCCCGTCCGCGCCAAGTCCGTGCCCAGGGCCCTGCATAATACACCCTCAACGTTGAAATATACGAGCAGTGCTTTACACGCCCTGGGATCCCCTAAGAAGCTGACCTGCTGTACCTTATATCCCGGGGAAATGCTAACTAACTGTGCCTGTGGATTCGTTCTCCCCCTCCCTATACCAGTGAGGGCATTTTGCGCCTATGAGCAACGAGAGGAGACCTTGCCACAGGTTCAATCTGTCTTCCAGAGTGGTCTCATCAATGCTAGGTCCTTGGGCAAGCACAAGTACGAAATTGCTCAGATGATAGAGGACCTAGCTTTAGACATATTATTCATAACAGAGACATGGGCCGATGCGGCATCTGACCCCGACTTTATTACGTCTACACCCAAGGGATATAAAGTGATCAGGGAAGACAGGTCTGCTAAGCGTGGGGGTGGAGTTGCCATTATTTTTAGAGACCGGTTTCCGTCAGCTCATTATTCCATCTCTTCCTCCCTTTATAAAGGCCTCCACTTCTCGCTTACACTTCATCCCAAATTAACGCTCAAGGGAATTCTTCTTTACCGCCCACCTGGCCCTCGCACCATGTTTTTAACTAATTTGGGCATTCTATTGGAATCAGCTATTTTAAATTCTGATTTTATTATCCTTGGAGATTTTAACTTTTATTTAGAGGATGCAGGGAACAAAGATACAACAGAGTTATTGGACAGTTTTGGTTCTTTTGGACTCTCACAACTGGTGCATTCCCCCACACATACTGCTGGGCACACACTAGATGGTGTGTTCTCCTCGCTTCAGGGTCTTATGATCAAGGATACGCTTCCTTTAACTTGGTCAGACCACTCCCTAATTAAACTCACGCTCCCCATGCCTAGTGAACCCAAGGAGGTTGTCAGTAAACACTCTGCCTCTGTTGGGCTTGCATGGAATAAAGCAGACCTACCATCTTTTATTGCTCTGCTGGATTCCTCTTATCCCTCCATACATGACCAGGTAGATCTGGCTGTGGACAGCTATACTAATTGGATACAGGATGCAGCAAATGCTTCAATTCCTCAAAGAACGCTCTCAACTAATAGGTCTAAACCTTCTGCCCCCTGGTTCTCCGACTGTCTTCGTCTGGAAAAACAGCACTGTCGTCGCTTAGAAAGACGGTGGCGGACAAACTATGATGAGCCTCAGAAATTAGCGTATAAGACTGCACTTTCCAATTATAAAAAACTCCTCATATCTGAAAAAAAAAGATACTTTACCTCGCAGATCGAGTTCGCCGCCAACTCCTCTAAAGAACTGTTTACAGTGATCAATAAGCTCTCGACACCCACTAACTCAGGCAGGAGGGCTAACCAGGAATTCTGCAACGAGGTGGCCGAGGTTTTTAAATCGAAGGTTTTAGATATTTTTAATGCTTTTAGGGTGGCTTCTGACCCCAGCCCAGTTTTATGCCCAAACAGCCCAAGCACTAACAAGCTTCCACCATTTGTGTTCTCGGCTATCTCGATAGACACAGTGAGAGACTTTATCCTTCAAGCTAAGTCGGGTTCACCTTCAGACCCCTGCCCCCCAAGGGTCTATCAAGAACTGGTACAGTCAGTGAGTTCCCCACTCACCGATATTTATAACCTGATGTTCTCATCTGGTGTTTTCCCGACTAGCTGGAAGCAGACTTCCATTTTACCTTTATTAAAAAAAAACACTCTTGATGCGACTAACCCCACCAACTATCGGCCCATTGCCAGACTGCCGTTGCCAGCAAAGATAGTGGACAAAATAATGAATAACCAATTGTCCCTATTTATCAATGCCAATGGCCTTTTGGACCACACCCAATTTGGCTTCCATAAGGACCACAGTACAGAGTTGGCATTGATCAAAGCCACCGAGGAGATTAGGGCAGTTATGGATGTTGGAGGTGCAGCAGCTCTGGTGCTCCTCGACCTTTCTGCGGCATTTGATACGGTGGATCATGGCCTTCTGCAGAGACGCTTGGAGAAGCTAGGATTAGGAGACTCAGCACGCGCACTTATAGCCTCCTTTCTCGCCGATCGAACATCCACCGTATCCATGGATGGTTTTAATTCAGACTCTTACACACTTCCCTGCGGTGTCCCACAAGGGAGCTCTCTAAGCCCCACATTATTTAACATATATGTCTCTGAACTAGCACCCCTTATCCGGAATTTTGGTTTCAGTCTGACCACCTATGCTGATGATACTCAGATTGTGGTGGCAGCCTCCAAATCCCAACAGTCTCCGGCTCCGCAGTTCAGGAATTGCATGAGTGCAATCAATAAGTGGATGACAGCACACTGCCTGAGGCTCAACTCTAGTAAAACAGAAGTCCTAATTTTCGGGAGCATTCAGCCCCCGTGGAATGATCTGTGGTGGCCCATTGAGCTGGGTTCCCCTCCCACTCCGGTGATTAAGGCAAAGAACCTGGGCGTGCTTATGGATGCCAAGCTCTCTTTCCATCATCACACAAATGCGGTAGTGTCGGCATCGCATTTTCTCATCAAGAAAATCAGGAAAATCTTTCCTTACATCCCCAATCACACCAGGAGAACAGTAGTCTCCTGCCTTATTTCATCCAGGCTCGACTACTGCAATGGCCTTTTCTTGAACGCACAGAAGTATCATCTGCATAAATTACAGATGATCCAGAATGCAGCGGCTCGCCTCATACTGGATATTCCCAAATATCACTCCGTTTCCAATGGAATCCGCCATCTCCACTGGCTTCCTATACCCCAGCGTATTGATTTCAAAGCCCTGTGCATCGTCTTTAAGGCCTTGCATGGTATTGGTCCGAGTTTCTTGCAGGATCATCTTTCTTGGTACTGTCCCACCAGACAGCTGCGGTCCACTGGAGCTCGTTTACTCGCTGTACCAAGAATTCTCAAAACTCACTGGGGTGGACGCAGTTTTTTTTACGGAGCGTCTAAATTGTGGAACACCCTTCCGTTCTCCCTCAGAAATGCTAGCTCCCTGACGATTTTCAGGAAGCAACTGAAAACTTGGCTCTTCCAGCATTAGGGCCAACGTATTCTTGTATCATTGTTATGTCCAGCGCCAAGACACCCCCGGGTATACGTGCGCTCTATAAATTCATGTAACATAACATAACATAACATCAAGAATGCCACGAATGATGCAGGTGGAGACATCGCACAGCATGCATGTGCAAAGTAGAAGGAGTCCGTCACACACCCAGCTAATGTACACACAGCTCTGCGCTAAATATTGGGAACACCCTGCAGGGAAGATGTCAGGGTACACAGAGGAAGCAATACACCTTTGGACAATTTCACCATGCAGCAACTGCTTCCATGAACACAGAAACCTAGCTAACACCGTGTGATGGCACACAGATCCCAGGGTCCCCCCTATGACCAGCACACTACTACATTTCCCACACAACCAACACATGATCACCACCCAAAATCATGTAGCAGCCCCACCAACAGCAATATCAGAAAAGCAGTAGTGTTCAAAGGAAACAAAAATGGCTTTAATCAGCATGATCAAAAATTGTATGTTCGTATAAGGTTCAATATTTACAAAGCCCATTGGGCAGTCCAAAAGTCACAGCTGGATGGGGGACACAGTGGGATGCGTGTCCCCTAGCTTGCCTGCACAGTTACATTCCATCGTCTTCCACAGCGGTGAGGGCATCATGTGGGGGGGAAGAAACAGGCACCGCAGGGACAGGAGGGTGAAGGGTAGGCGTCGTGGGTGCAGGGATGGAGGACTCCACCACAGGGGGTGGGGCAGGGCCAAAGGCGGAGGCCAGGATCTCGCTGCACACCTTAGCAAGGTCCTCCAGGGAATCCCCTGCAGCCGAAGGAACCACAGGCCCCAAGGAGGGAGGGGGGGGGTCAGAGGGATGGGTCGCAGCGCCACAGGGGGAGGGTGTAGACAGGGGGAGGAATCAACCACCCTGACCGAGGACTTCCTTGACCGCTTGCGTGGTGGTGTCACTGTGGGGCTCAGGGACAGAGCGGCCATGAAGGAGTCTTTGGGGGAGATGTGGCCAGGAGAGCTGAGGGGAGGGGATTTGGAGGGAGTGGATTGGGTGGAATGCGGACTCCCACTCTGGCTGCGTGTCACACGTTTGCCCCCCGACCCAGTGGGTGTGCCTACTTCACCCTGTGTGTGTGTGTCAGGAGGTGTGCGGTGGACCTTCCCTGCTGGTGTGGTGCCTGTGTGTGTTGTGGTGGGTGTATGCTGACGTCTGGGTGTACGTGGGACAGGCATGGGAGTGGGAAGTGTGGATGGGGCAGGGGTAGGGGGTGGGACGTAGCGCTGCAGGAGACCCACTGCAGTCAGTCAATGTCGAGTCTATCGACCTCAGCAAGCTGCGTTGGTCAGCCTGCGATGAATGAATGCCCTCCAAGTATGCCTCCATGTTGTGCAGCACTTGGCTGTGGCCATGGAGGACATTAAGGATCGCAGCCTGACCAACCTGCAACTGCCGCTGGATGTCCACAGACTCGGCATTGGCGGCAGCAGTGGAGACAGGGGCAGGGGGTGCGGTGCCTGGTAGGAAGGAGACATGTGGTGACCGGGCACGTTGGGAAGGGACACGAGCAAGTGGGAGGCGGCTGATGGCAATGGAGGGGGCGGGGCGAGATGTAGTGCCGCTGTCAGCTGCTGGTGCAGCCGCCGCCCACTCGGAGAGATCATCCTCGGACCGTCAGCTTCATACTCTGTTGTGCCAGTCGACAGGTCCCCGGGTTCACTCTCCTCCACCTCAGTCCCACTTGATGTGCCAGCCCCGATGTCACCGCTGGCACTGGTGCTCGGTCCCTCTGCTCCGTCTGTGCCCATGTCTCCCGACGATGCTGTGGGCAGGGTGAAGAGACAGAAATTAATCATACACCTGTATACATATGTCACATGAGTCCAATATACATAGGTCACAGTGCATAGCCTGAAACAAAAGAAGAGTTACATCTACAAAACAAGGTACATATGTAGGGCATGCAAGACACAGTTGTTTGACCCACCATGCCACCTTAAAACTATGGAGAGCATGACACAATAGCAAATGAGATGGAATGGAATTTTGACTGAGGAGCAAGGCCCTGGGGACAATCCAGCACTGCATCTGCACCACACAGCGTGGCAGGAAATAGGGATGAGCAGGGACCATATCCAGGAACAAGAGGCACATGCAGCATAGGTCATACTGAAAACATGCCCACCATGACTGGCCTACTGCACCTTGAGTGCATGTCCAGACAAACATCACACACTGGCCAGTCCTAGCAAGGAGATATCAGGTTGTGACATGAAGGCCATGCCCGCACCACCCACCCCCTACATGAGACTATTATTTGGAGACACAGGAAGCACTTACATCCCTTAGTCTGGGTGAAATACACATGGGATGCAACAAATCAAGGTTGCACACAAAATACCCAAGGTGCGCCTGTCCAAATAATCATGTACAAATGGGCATCATCAGATGATTGTAACAAGACACACAGGCAATGTCCACCGTGAGTATGAACAAGGAAAATCAGGTCAGTCTGTACAGTGGACACTTGTACTACATTTCACGTCAATATACATTTGGCCAGGGGACAATGGCACAGAGCACAACCTATGCTGTAGACACAGAGATTGTCAACATATTCGGATTACACACATGATACCTAGGAAAATATGCCCCTGGGGACAGTAGTGGCCACACAACTACATGCTCCTGAATGGGAATGACTGCAGGACACGCTACCATCCCCGCACTATGCGTACCGCACACTCATGCACATCATGTCACAGGCCACCACATAGGACATGCGTGCTGTCAGGCCTCACACTTGAGAGACTAACTCCCATGTCTGGACTCAGCATTAGTGCCAACTGACATGGAACCCACAAGACCAGAACAGGACAGGGCACAGGCAAGGTCCCAAAACCTGTTACACACCACCCCCACACATGATGCTGCAGGCATTGTACACGTGGAGAAGGTGCCAGGCTACATAACCTTGTGACGGAGTGACTTCACACAGACCAGGGAACACATTGCAAGGAGGGGAAGGGAGGCAGGAGAGCACTGCAATACTGTGGGTAACAGGATCTGCACAGCACCATTAAACCCTGGCAGTGCATCCATGGAACAGTGCACTTACAAATGCTGGTGAAACACAACAAACACACATGTACCTACCCCCTTCCTGCTGCTGCATCTCCTGTAAGCGCCTGTCCAAGTCTGGAAATACCACCGCCAGCACACGCTTGTGGATGTGGGAGAGACGGCGGCGCCCGCGGTTCTTATGGCTCTCAGGTGAGTCCCCCAGCAGGACCCGTGCGATCCTCCGCGTCCAGCACCGGATATCCTGCCAGCGTTTCCTCACCTGGGACAGGCTGCGCCTCCGACCATCCGCACTCCTCACGGCACTGACGGCAGTCAGCCAGATCTGCTCCTTGGCAGAGGCGCCTACCTGTGAGGATGAGCAAGTGACACTACATCAATACACCTGCAACATGTCACAGAGACACATATGGGAACAAATTAGCTGGTTACAACAAGGCATGTCATGCAGCCAACGCATTGCACCTTTGCCATAGGGACATACTCCTCTGGGGAAGGGCAAAAGCAGTACGTGCCAGTGAAAGTACACAGGTGGAATGAGGGCAAAGCCACAATCAATTATCAAGGCTCACACTGTGCATCACACCCACCCCTCCTGACTCTGGGCACTGCTGGGAGGACTCTGCACACACCCCTCCTGCCTCTGGGCACTGCTGGGAGTGATAGGCACCCACCCCTCCTGTCTCTGGGCACTGCTGGGAGTAGTAGGCACCCACCCCTCCTATCTCTGGGCACTGCTGGGAGTGATAGGCACCCACCCCTCCTGTCTCTGGGCACTGCTGGGAGGACTCTGCACACACCCCTCCTGCCTCTGGGCACTGCTGTGAGTGATAGGCACACACCCCTCCTGCCTCTGGGCACTGCTGGGAGTGATAGGCACCCACCCCTCCTGTCTCTGGGCACTGCTGGGAGTAATAGGCACCCACCCCTCCTATCTCTGGGCACTGCTGGGAGTGATAGGCACCCACCCCTCCTGTCTCTGGGCACTGCTGGGAGGACTCTTCACACACCCCTCCTGCCTCTGGGCACTGCTGTGAGTGATAGGCACACACCCCTCCTGTCTCTGGGCACTGCTGGGAGTGATAGGCACCCACCCCTCCTGTCTCTGGGCACTGCTGGGAGTGATAGGCACCCACCCCGCCTGTCTCTGGGCACTGATGGGAGTGAATGGCACCCACCCCTCCTGTCTCTGGGCACTGCTGGGAGGACTCTGCACACACCCCTCCTGCCTCTGGGCACTGCTGTGAGTGATAGGCACACACCCCTCCTGACTCTGGGCACTGCTGGGAGTGATAGGCACACACCGCTCCTGCATCTGGGCACTGCTGGGAGGACTCTGCACCCACCCCTCCTGCCTCTGGGCACTGCTGGGAGGACTCTGCACACACCCCTCCTGCCTCTGGGCACTGCTGGGAGTGATAGGCACCCACCCCTCCTGTCTCTGGGCACTGCTGGGAGTGATAGGCACCCACCCCTCCTGTCTCTGGGCACTGCTGGGAGGACTCTGCACACACCCCTCCTGCCTCTGGGCACTGCTGTGAGTGATAGGCACACACCCCTCCTGACTCTGAGCACTGCTGGGAGTGATAGGCACACACCCCTCCTGCGTCTGGGCACTGCTGGGAGGACTCTGCACCCACCCCTCCTGCCTCTGGGCACTGCTGGTTGGACTCTGCACACACCCCTCCTGTCTCTGGGCACTGCTGGGAGGCCTCTGCACACACCCCTCCTGTCTCTGGACACTGCTGGGAGGCCTCTGCACACACCCCTCCTGCCTCTGGGCACTGCTGTGAGTGATAGGCACACACCCCTCCTGACTCTGGGCACTGCTGGGAGTGATTGGCACACACCCCTCCTGCCTCTGGGCACTGCTGGGAGGACTCTGCACCCACCCCTCCTGCCTCTGGGCACTGCTGGGAGGACTCTGCACCCACCCCTCCTGTCTCTGGGCACTGCTGGGAGACATCAGGCATTCCCCCCCCTGGGACCCCCCCTACAGTACATAGCATGTGTGTCACACCTGGACACAATGGCAGAAGTCACAAAAAAAGGGACACAGTCTGTGCTAGTAGCTCTGCACTCACCTGATACCCTGGTCGCCCATACAGCATGGGGTACTGTGGGAGGGTCACATCCAGCAGAGCCATGTTCTCCTCCAGGGTGAAGGGCTGTGACCTCTCCACAGACCTTGACATGGTTCCAGGGAATCAGTAGCAGCAGCTGGGTCGTGGAATACAGAGATGTGCAGGCAAGTGCTCCCTCATGGGACCTGGCTGCCTTATATCTGCCTTGCTGTCCTGTTTCATGCACAGGAGTACAGAGTGATTGGTCACTCACATTTGCATCCTATGTTTCCTCCAATCCCTTCAAACCTAGCACAGTCAGTGGGTTCTTATTGTGTTTTTTTCTTCAGCATGATGTCAACCCCAAAAACACATTGCAACAAAGTAGATTCATTCCAACTGACTTCTGCTGTGCACCTTCCAGAACAAATTCAAACTTAAAACTTGGTCTCCATGACAACCAGCATGCATGTAGGCCTTAATACTTGTCCCTCATGTGTCCCCTATGTAATTTTTAGCTTCACACACAGGTACGGTGCGTGCCGGGGCCCTAGGGCACCCCAAATGCATAGCAAGGGCCCGTACAGGCGTGCGTACTTTCACTATCACTATGGGTGTGCTCGCGTATGCGTACTCGTAGTGGTACGGCCCGTACACACGCCTGTACGCTCACTATCACTATGGGTGTCCTCGCGTATGCGTACTCGCAGTGGTACGGCCCGTACACATGCCTGTACGCTCACTATCACTATGGGTACGCATACGCGAGCACACCCATAGTGATAGTGAGCGTACAGGCGTGTGTACGGCCCGTACCACTATGAGTACGCATACGCGAGGACACCCATAGTGATAGTGAGCGTACGCACGCGTGTACGGCCCGTACCACTATGGGTGTTCTTGTGTATGCGTACTTGCTGACCGTACACATGCCTGTACGCTCACTATCACTATGGGTACGCATACGCGAGCACGCCCATAGTGATAGTGAGCGTACAGGTGTGTGTACGGGCCGTACCACTACGAGTACGCATACGCGAGCACACCCATAGTGATAGTGAGCGTACGCACGCGTGTACGGCCCGTACCACTATGGGTGTTCTTGTGTATGCGTACTTGCTGACCGTACGCATGCCTGTACGCTCACCATCACTATGGGTACACATACGGCAGCACTCCCATAGTGATATGGGAACGTACACAGGCCCTCTTAGCAGCAGTACGGTGGTATTCACACATCACAGTGGTGACAGGCAGCACACAGGAAGGAATAGGGCTGACATACTTGTCCATGGATGGACATCAAGGCATTGTCTGGGCAGTACTACATGTGTGGGGCACAGGTGTGACAGGCTGTGATGTGGCACATTACTCCTGAGTCGAGAAGGCACCAGATGTATGATGAGATGTGTACAGATGTTATGTGTGACGGTGCAATGTGTGCCAGGCATGCCCTAGACTCCTTTGACATGTGTGCATGTCGTACTGCACACTTGGGATGAGCGTCACTGGCATGGCACGGACACCAACACACGGAAGTGTCCCCTGATGCCCGGTACAGGGGTTACCACACCTGACATGTCACTACCCACGGTGCACGATGTGACTATGTCATGTATGTGTGGGGGGTTCCCATTAGGTTGATGTCGGAGCACCCTCAAAAGCTGCAGCTGTTGCAGCAACCAACATGTGTCTGTGTGTAGATTGACATTGCACACTGTTCCGCACACCATGCCACATGTGGTATCGGATGTGAGGTGCATATGTATGCATGGGACATGGAGTAGCATAACAAGGACATGTCTGCATCCTCTCTATGAATGTGGGGTGAGTCATGACATGTACACCTTCATGGCAAGGTGTGTGGGCTGTCCTAGTGTAATGTCATGTGACCTGTGGCTCTAGTGTTCCGCTACCAGTCTCTGCAATCTACATCCTACTTCTGCTGATGTGTGGATGTATGTCACTCCTGTCTTGCGTCTGGCTGTTCACTTGCACTGGGACACAGCTAATCCCATGCCATGGCATGTGGAGGTTCAGAATCTCCGTGAGTAGCTGGGTGTTGGTAGGAGTGTCACCTGCCAGCCATACGTGTCCAGGGCATGTGGCACATACCTGACTCCGTATGTAGCATATGTGTATAGACAGATTAACATGTGCTCAGTACAAATTATTTGTTGTTGTGGTGCACTCACTCTTCCTTGTCACTTCCAAATTACTGCAGAGCGCCGCCTCTTCCCTGAGCAATTCCGGACTTGGCTGACATGCGGGAGAATGATCGTATCCAGTGCTACCGCTTCCCCCAACGGTTGATTCTGGAGTTGACGGCGAGACTGGCACCACACCTGCAACCGCTGCACAGGTATCCTACGGCACAGACACCCAAGCTGAAGGTAATGGCAGCCCTACATTTTCTAGCCACGGGTACCTTTAAAAATACCATAGCTCATGTTGGTGGTATGTCCTAGAGCATGTTCTGCCGTGTGCTGCATGATTTCTTAGAGGCCATGTTGATTCACCTGGATGACTTCATACATTTTCCTACCCCAGAAATGTTGACTGGGGTCAACCGTGGATTCTATGCCCTGGGAGGAATGCCCCATGTCATTGGGTCCATAGATGGGACACATGTTGCTTTGGTACCACCACAGGCACAGGAGGTAGCGTACCGGAATCGCAAGCACTACCACTCCATCAATGCCCTTGTGGTGTGTCTCTCCAACATGGTGATTTCACATGTCTGTGCTCGTTTTCCAGGATCAGCACACGATGCCTACATCATGAGGCGTAGCAGGGTGCCTAAAATGATGACGCAGCTGCGCAACGAACGAGCATGTGTTGTTGGTGGGTACAGTCTGTCTGTCCTGTATTTTGCGTAGACTTCCAGCACGACCGCTTCTCCTGTCCTGCTTATGTCCATGTGCTTTCCATGTAGGGGACGCTGGCTATCCCAACATGCCATGGCTGATCACACCTCTCCGCAACCCCATCACGCCGGCCCAGCTCCGCTACAACACCGCCCATGGCCGGACAAGGCGAGTGATAGAGAGGACGTTTGGCCTCCTGAAGAGCCGATTCCGATGCCTCCACAAGACCGGCGGCGCCCTCCCATATGCCCCGGCGAAGGTCTGCAAAATCTTCATGGTCTGCTGCATGCTGCACAACATGGCAGTTGAGAAAGCTGTGCCACTCATCCTGGATCAAGATGACCAGGACCATCCACCCGTGGAGGACGAAGGGCTTGGCAATGGGGCTAGTGATGTGGAGGATGTGGAGCTGCAAGATGACATCCGGACTCGGCTCATACGCGACTTCTTTGCTTAGTGGTGAGTACCAGTGTCTGAGTGTGCACGCATTGGTCCCCGTGTGGCATGTGTTGCGATGTGTGTCTCCACCTGCATGTATGGCACGTGAGTCAGAGGTGTGTGTGGGTGTGTCACTGGAGTGATGGTGCCAGTGATGGTGCCAGTGATGGTTGTATTTCCCCAGTCATAATTGTAACCTAGCATGTTGTCATCCATACATGTGTCGAGTACATGCACATGCAAGTGGCTGTGCTTTTTGTGGCTGACTTCTTGTGTGTCTCTCTTCCCCAGGTACTTGCGCATGCCGTCTGCTGGTTGCATTGTTGTGGCACTGCTATTCCTCATGGACACGTCATCGTGTGCTGACTCAGCGTTACAGGCACGGACACGTTTGGAAGTCACCTTAGGGTAAGGGATGCATCAGGGGTGTATTGGGTGTGGCAGTTGTTCACGATGTATGCACACTGCCCCTGTCGATGTTTGGTTCCTCTGCAGACATGTAGCATCACCATGGTACACATTACATGCAGCTGGGTACACCTGAATAGATGGTCAGACTTGTTGACAGTCATCAGTGATGGGATTGTGGAATGTGATGATGGCATCAATGTGTGTAACACTGCCCTCGGACACATACGGTTTGCATTGGCTTGACATGCTGTGGGACTTCCACATCAGCGGATCAATGGTGTATGGCAGGCTCTCCGTGAGCAGCTGGGGGTGTTTAGCTGTTAGCCGACACTTGTGTGCCAGTTCCATGGCTATCACGCATTTGTGCTGCAGAAGGGGGGTGCCAGTGTTGGACCCACATGTTACTCCACATGAACAGTTCATGTGTACTTCGAGTTGCCTCTGCAATCCCGAATACATGACTAATAAAGGTGTCCCTATGCCTCCAAGGTGCCTCTTCTCAGTTAATGCTGGTGTGTTGCCACGGTGCATCCGGCATGTCTGGCATGGTTTTCCGTGATAGTGGCTATGTGTCTATGTGTCTATGTGTCGAGTAGCAAGATGCAAGCTGTGTGTGTGGGATGAGAGTGTGTATTGTGCATGATGTCCATGACTGTGTGGGTATTGTGACATGTGCCATCCCCATGCATCCAACGTTGGCCAGGCCCCCATTATCTGCATCCACCGGACTCAAGCTTGCAGGACATGGTTCTGCCACCTGTCTACACATACCTGGGTGCCCCTCCTGGACACTGGACAGGATCCCTGACCTCTGCGCATGACTGTTGCTGTACTCAATATGTCTGTCAGCACGGTTGTGCGGCCATCCCCTCAGCTGGTTGGGCCCATCACGGGTGTGTATGGTGCTCCATGTCTGTCTTGCCTCATACACTGTGACCCGTGTGTCCTGTGCCAGACTCAGGCCCCAGGGTGTGGATGGTTGAAGTCAAAAGAGAACTCAGGCATGTTTAGAGTTTACAAGACACATGTAAGGTAATAATGAAACCAGCAGGCATCTTCTCTTCATGGTGTGACTTTTTATTTTAGTGGGGGGGGGGGGGTATGACATGAGGGGCTTTCCGGGTGTTGGAATCCAAAGTTCAGTTGGGGAGTTGGTGTCCTTGCCATTTGAAATCCTCAAAGTCCATGCCACGGTCTTTGTCAACATTGGTCAGACAGTGACCAGCAAGGCCATATGGCAGAGAATGTCTTTTGATGCTGTGCTGCTGTTGCTCCAGTGGGCCAGGTGCCAGGCCAGGTGTCCTGGGAGATGGTGCTGTAGCGCCGACCCTCACGGTCCTTTCCGTGGACGACCCGGCCTCTTGCGGGGACCCTCAGAAGCAGGCCGTGACGATGTTTGGGATGCTCCATCGGATGTTTCCTCCTCCTCCTCCTGATCCCTCCCTGTGGGTGGTGATGTTCTACGCCTTCTGGCACAGGGAGGGTTGCCCATGTTGTCGGCCATCCGACGGAGTGTATTGTGAATTCCCGTGTACACCGTCACAAGCTCAGCCTGTCCGTCCTCCATCCTCCGTTGGTGTTGCAGTAGACAGGCATGTAGCTGGGCCTGCTGGGTCTTGATCCCCTCGAGGACAGACACAACCTGGGCCATGCCCGTGGTGTCCTGCCGGTATGTGTCCAGGATGTTTCGGACATGGGAATATACCGGATCCCCAGCCAACTGGTCAGGCTGGCGCATCCGCCGTCCTCCACTCCCACCACCCCTGCCCACTTGCACCTGGCCTGCCCTTGTGGGCACATCGGGTCTCCGGGACCCCTGAGGGGTGGCATTGGCGTTGTCGCCTGCCTCCTCCTGGGTGCCCGGGACACCGTGTCCCTCCTGGCCAGCCTGGCTGCTTTGTGGTGGTGGGGCATGGATCCTGGGTGTCTCCTGGGATGTGGCAGGAGTGGGGGTGGTGGTTGGCCCCGTTGTACCTGACGCAGGTGCTGCAGGTCGTTGGACACCAGAGGGGCCAGGTTGGTCGGGGTCGTCCACAGAGTGGTGAGAGTCGTCGCTGCCGGTGGGATCGGTCTCCCGCAGAGCCGGGTCCTGTGAGTCTTCCCCCCCAGTGTTGGTGGGTGAACCACGAGGTTGACCTGTGTGTGAGAGAGACAATGTTAATTTTGGTCCATGCAACATCCATGTTTCATCAGTTTCAAAATTGGAACATTTCCTCTGGGAATTAGGATCTGTCTTGCATTCCACTCACAGTGCACTTGTGCATGGGTGTGTCCCTTGGGCACCACTTTGGCGCCTTTAACTATGTGTGGCACAGTCTTACTTGCTGCGTCAAGTGTGACAGCAGTCAGCAGTGGAGTGGGCAGGTGTGGCGAGCCGTGCATTGGCGCCTTCCGTGTTGCACTGTACGTGGGCACATGAAGTTGTTCCACACACTTCAATGATGCAGGTAGCTGTCGTTGTGCTCGTGCACAGGTTGTGACATGGCCCTGTGTTTTGCCATGGAGGAGAGGGGGGGTGCTGGCACTGGCCACCCTTGTCTACATGCAGGCAGTCCACCTGCTGACGAGCAGACATTCCCACACACCACAAGGCTGATTTGCTCTCCCTGTGTCTCCCTCCCTCTGTGTCCCCCTCTCCCTCCCTCTGTGTCCCCCTCTCCCTCCCTCTGTGGATCAGCCTCCTCCCTCTGTCCGTCTTCCTGTGTCTCCCTCCCTCTGTGTCCCCCTCTCCCTCCCTCTGTGTCCCCCTCTCCCTCCCTCTGTGTGTCAGCCTCCTCCCTCTGTCCGTCTTCCTGTGTCTCCCTCCCTCTGTGTCCCCCTCTCCCTCCCTCTGTGTCCCTCTCTCCCTCCCTCTGTGCGTCAGCCTCCTCCCTCTGTCCGTCTTCCTGTGTCTCCCTCCCTCTCTGTCCCCCTCTCCCTCCCTCTGTGTGTCGGCCTCCTCCCTCTGTCCGTCTCCCTGTGTCTCCCTCCCTCTCTGTCCCCCTCTCCCTCCCTCTGTGTGTCACCCTCTGTCACCTCAGCCCAGCTTCTTGGGCACTCACTGTTAGCAGTTCTTTGAATGGCCCTTGGATTGTTGCTGTGAGTTTGTTTCTGATCTCCAGGCACCCATTGGGTGTAGTGTCTGTGTGTGCGCTGCTGCTGTGGTGGTGTGTGCTGCCACTCTTTCACAGTGTTGGCTGTTCATTAGCTGCTGTCATGTGCAAAAACGTGCCTTCACCCCCATGTGTTAATGCAAGGCGTCTGCCATTTGCTGGCAAGTCTTTCCTGTGTGGGGACACACTGTTTGTCTGGCTGTGACCTAGGCCATATGGGCAGAGGGCATTGTTGTCTGCTTCTGAGTTGCACTCTGTGATTTTTGGGGCCCACCCTCCCGCCATCCGGGTTACCGTGTCATGTGTTGGTGTCTTCTGTGGCCTGTGACTTGACATTGTCCAGCTGGGTGCATGGGGCATGGTGGCGCCAGTGGCATGTGCGTGTTCATGGAGTGTGGTTGAGTCATGCGATAGCTTGGGGTGGTTGCGTGCCTGTTTGTGAGTTTGGTTGTGGATGACGTTCCCCCCATGTGAGGTGCGTTGTTTGTGTACTCACCCGGGTCTCGGAGTCCTCCTAATCCCTCCACTGCCTCCACCGGCAGTATGGCCATCACCCTCTCCTCCCAGGGATGGTAGTGTACGGGTCTGCGGGACGGCCCTCCTCCAGTGACGTTGGCCTGGTTGTGTTCATCCGTCATCTTGGCTCGGACCCTCCTCCGCAGATCGTACCACCTGGCTTGGCATTCCTGCTTGTTCCTTCTGGTGTCCGCAACAGCATTCACAGCATCAACGATGGTCTGCCACATGGCTGTTTTTTCTGACATGCTGGTCTGTCTGACCAATGTTCCAAAGAGGTGTGGCTCGACTCTGAGGATATCATCGACAGGGACCTCCAACTCTCGGTTACTGAACTTTGGATTCTTGTTAGAGGGCATGGTGAGGGGTGTGGGTGTGGATGGTGGGGGGGTGTGTGTGGATGGTTGTGGGTGTGTGGGTGTGGTTGTGCAGGTGTGTGTGTGAATGTGATGAGGGGGTGTTTGTGAAGGTGGTTGTGTGAAGGTGTGCAAGTGTAAGGTGTGGTAAAGCTTCTAGTTTGGTGCTGTAGGTTGTCTGTGGGGTCTGGCAGCAGTGAGTCTGTTGCAAAGGCTCATGGTTTGTGTGTGTGGGCCCTTTTTATTGGTCCATTGGTGGGTGTGGCTGTGTTTGAAGTTTGGGTGGGTGTGTTATAAGGAGTGGTGGTGTTTTGGGCCTCTGTTTGTTTTTGGCAGTTGCAGGTCAGTGAATGTGTTGTTTTAGTGGTTGTTGGACATGTTTAGTGGCTTTGTGCCATTCGAATGGTTTATTCTTGTGTTGTTTTGGTTTGTCCTGGTTGTGTACGTGCGTTTTTAGCGTGTGTACGGGGTGTACATGGGCCATTTTGTTGTACAGTGCTGTCCTTGTGTGTGGCTTGGTACGACTCGTACATGCGGTTGTGATGTTGGGGCCTGGGGTGCGCTCCGTACTTAGGAGGTTGTGGTGGGGGTGCGACTCTGACGTACACGGGTGTACATACACGGGTGGGGGTACGACACGTACAGGGGTGTAAATACACGAGGGGGTAGGACACGTACACGGGTGTACAGACACGGGGGTACGACACGTACAGGGGTGTATATACACAGGGGGTAGGACACGTACACGGGTGTAAATACACGAGGGGGTAGGACACGTACACGGGTGTACAGACACGGGGGGTACGACACGTACAGGGGTGTACATACACGGGGGTAGGACACGTACATGGGTGTACAGACACGGGGGGTACAACACGTACAGGGGTGTACATACACGGGGGTACGACACGTACAGGGGTGTACATACACGGGGGTACGACACGTACACGGGTGTAAATACACGAGGGGGTAGGACACGTACATGGGTGTACAGACACGGGGGTACGACACGTACAGGGGTGTACATACACGGGGGTACGACACGTACACGGGTGTAAATACACGAGGGGGTAGGACACGTACACGGGTGTACAGACACGGGGGTACGACACATACAGGGGTGTACATACACGGGGGTACGACACGTACAGGGGTGTATGTACACGGGGGTACGACACATACACGGGTGTACAGACACGGGGGGTACGACACGTACACAGGTGTACAGACACGGGGGTACGACACGTACAGGGGTGTACATACACGGGGGGTACGGCACGTACAGGGGCGTACATACACGGGGGGAACGACACGTGCAGGGGTGTACATACACGGGGGTAGGATACGTACACGGGTGTACATACACGAGGGGGTACGACACGTACACGGGTGTACGTACACGGGGGTAGGACACGTACACGGGTGTAGATACACGAGGGGGTACGACACGTACACAGGTGTACAGACACGGGGGTACGACACGTACAGGGGTGTACATACACGGGGGGTACGGCACGTACAGGGGTGTACATACACGGGGGTATGACACGTACAGGGGTGTACATACACGGGGGTACGGCACGTACAGGGGTGTACATACACGGGGGTACGACACGTACAGGGGTGTACATACACGGGGGTAGGACACGTACACGGGTGTACATACATGAGGGGGTACGACACGTACACGGGTGTACGTACACGGGGGTAGGACACGTACACGGGTGTACAGACACGGGGGGTACGACACGTACACGGGTGTACAGACACGGGGGTACGACACGTACAGGGGTGTACATACACGGGGGGTACGACACGTACACGGGTGTACATACACGGGTGGGGGTGTACATACACGGGGGTACGTCTCGAACGTTAGGGGGCTGGGGGGAGTGTTGGGCGCGTATGCGGGCACATGTCTCCATGGTTGCTATGGGCGTTCGGTGCGGACGGTGTTTTTTCCATACGGTTGTAACATCGGACGCACGGGATGGATTGTGATTCCTCGGTCGGACTTCACTTTTCACATTTGTACGGTAAATCGTCCGAGGACGTGTCGGACACATTTTCCGACCCGAGGACGTGTGGGGAATAATTCCCAATGCGATTTGTATGGTCTTTTTCCCATGCGAATCGTAATTGGCAGTTTGTACGGCACTTGTACGATTCGTACGGTAAAAAGACCGGATACGAGTCGTACGGGGAATTTTTTTACCGGATCGTGATCGGCACCAGGGTGTTCTAGAAACCTTTTTGGAGTGAGTTTCTGTTTCACAGGTATCGCCCTCTCCTTCACCTTGATCTTTTGGCTAAACCTTTTCTATTTCCCCAAACATGCAGTAAATACTTTAGGGAACCACTTAGTCACTCAGGGGCATATTTACAAGAAACTGGCGGAGCGCGGTGTTATGCCAAAATTGGTAGCGCCGTGCTCTGACATTTTCAAAATGAAGGGATGTGCTATATTCACAAGAATGCAGCGCACCACTGCATTACCCCTAGATCCGGAGCTAAAAAAGCTGCCGACCGCCAGCGCAGACCATCTAGCTCCATTTTGCAAGGGTGCCTGCGCTGCAGGGGCAATCGTTTATGTGCAGGAAGGGACACCTTCCTGCACATGAACAATCTTTACATGTGATTTGCTCTATCTATGTGTGCTGCAGAATGAGCAAAATACGAGTCGAAATGAAACATTTCTCTCATATCACCAGCTTAAGACCAGGCATTCCCTCGTGTTATTTTTGGCGCTGCCCTATACCTTGTAAATATGGGGCAGTGTCACAAAGAAATGGGTGTTGCGGCAGAACGCCCACTGCAACACCCAATGCACGCCCCTTTTGCAGTAAGTGCTGCGTGACTAGGGGCTTTATTTACAAGGTGGCATTAAGTCACGTTAAGTGGCTTAACGCCGCCTTGTAAATAAGGAAAAGGAGTTTACACCACCAGAATGTAGGAAAAATTGACGTTCTGGTGGCGTTAACTCATTGTAAATATGCCCCTCAGTCTTTACTCTTACCATGAACACAATCAACACAGGCTCCTTACTTCTAGGGTTGAGAATTTTCCCCTGTTTCCACTGATCTCTTCACCCCAAAACATTCACGCCCTATCTGCCAAGTATAGTTTTATACGAGCCAATATGACCTTACATTCGATTTCTACTTTCTCATAACCCACAATATCTATTCTATAACCATCAAAGTTTTCTGCAATAATATCTGATTAACTCAGTGCATCCAAACACAAATTGTCTCCAAATCTGCCAGATGACTGAGTCTAATATTGAGAGACAGAGTGAGTGATAGCGTGGCCGTGAACACTGTTTTAAACCTTTAGGGCGCCGAGAGGTGCTGTTTTACTTCGCTCTTATTTTTGTTTGATTGCCTTGTTAAAAATTTAAAAGTGAACCCACAATCTGTGACCCACATCGCCGCTCCACTTACTTGCACTATAAAAATCTTTTTCACACGCTGATTTAGCGTGACGATCATTCGCTCCCTCTAGTAGCGCCATCTTGGGTGTGTGAACTTGTTCTCTTGCCACTGCCAGTCGCCATTTTGGGAGGCGTTCTAGCGGTTGGGGAACATCGACGACTACCTACTTAAGTCGCCCAATGCAAGCGCGCAGCGCGCAGCGGGCGCGCCGATGACGCGCCGGAGGTGCGCCAGAGGCAAGCCCGTCTGCGCCCGTCCGCGCCCGGACGCTCCCAGCGCCAGAAATGCTGCCCTTTCAAATGGCCATCTAGGGCGATTGACATATAGCAGAGAGCAACTACTGCAGCTAAACCTACCCAAGGGCCATAAGTTAGCAGGCGATAGTCTCACCTGCGGCCTAATAAACAGCCGCTCGCTTGTCAAGCACTCTTCCGAAGTCTTTAGCCTCCTGGAAGACATGGAATTAGACGCACTCTTTATAACAGAAACATGGGCCACCGCTGAGTCCACTGTTGGCTTGAGCGGGGCCTGCCCTAGCGGATATAAAATCCTCCACTAACCTCGTAGCATGGGTAGAGGCGGAGGAGTGGGTCTGATTTTTAAAGATACCTTAGATTTTAGACCTTGTCAGGTTGATGAGGTAGGGGGGATAAAAATTATGGGTTTTTCACTACGGTCTCCTGGTGGGAACTTACTTACGGGGATGCTATGTTACAGGCCCCCGGGCGCGACTACACAATTCCACCTTCTTGCTGATACTATCATCAGCTTAAAACTTGCCCACACTAACATGGCTGTTCTAGGCGATTTTAACCTTAGCGAGGACGGAGGCCTCTGTAGCCAACTGAGAGACCTCCTGCATACCTGCTCTAACCTGAATCTCCATCAATTGGTGGCCAGTCCAACTCATCAGAAGGGGCATATCCTGGGTCTGGTATTTGCTAATCCAGCTACAACAAGGATATTAAATATAACGCCCTTGAATTGGACGGACCACTCCCTTATACATTTGAGCATGGCGATGCCTTGCCGGAAGAATATGTCTAGCCAGCAGTGCTCCTATAGGATGGATAGAGAATGGGCCAAACTGGCTAAAGTTGACCCCCCAATTACATCTCTGGATGCCAGTCATTTCTCTTCCGATAAGTCCGTGGATGAAAACTACAGATCATTCACCGGACATATAATTAAGATCCTAGATCATATTATCCCTATAAAGCCATTAAAGAAGGTGAGGAAAAGATCAGCGCCCTGGTACAATGAGAAGCTGCATCAACTCAGATTCTCCCGTAGGCAAGCAGAGAGGAAATGGAGAAGAAACTATACCGAGGATGATAGAAAAGACCTAAGACAAATCCAACTACAATATAAAGCCCTTATCTTGAGATCCAAGGCAGATTTCTATGCCAATTCCATTACACAGGCTTCAAATGGGACTAAAGCCCTTTTCAAGATTGTCCGAGACCTTTCTAACCCGGATTGTATGAACAACAGAGTAGCCCCCTCGCAAGCCCTGTGCAATGAAATTGCCTCCTTCTTCCAGGAGAAAATTGTTAACATTCTAAATACTTTACAGGACAACACCCAGGATGGTCCTGAGGAAACAACCAGCTCGGCCGATGGAGATTTACAACTGACCGCAGCCTTAGACAGCTTTCAACCACTTTCCCAGGTGGTTTTTGACAGCCTGATAGAAAGCGTGTCCTCTGGTTCTCCCCTAGACCCTCTGCCCCACAAAATATGGAAGCTATATGGGCGCAACACCTTTCCTTGGTTGAGGATGATCTGCAACCAGTCCCTGATGGTTGGATCTGTACCGGACTGCTGGAAATTAGAAGTGGTAACCCCACTGATCAAGAAACCGAATCTGGACCCTCTGGTACCAGCTAATTTCAGGCCCATCTCGCTTTTGCCATATCCGGTGAAGATCCTCGAAAAGTCAGTAAGCAGGACTTTGTCCCACTTTCTGGAGGAGAACCTTCTGCTTGACAGGGATCAGTTCGGTTTCCGTCCTGGCCACGGAACGGAAACGGCTCTGACTACCATGCTGGACCATCTTCGAATGCGTGCCGACAACGGGAATGCCATGATTCTAGTGCTTCTCGATATGTCGGCAGCTTTCGACACGGTGAGCCACCCAGTCTTGGTGGAGAGACTAAAGCAGATAGATGTTAAAGGCAGAGCGCTGCAATGGTTTCAATCCTACCTAGAAGGTAGACAGCAGGTAGTCACCTTGACACCTTTCTCCTCCAGCAGGTCTCCAGTTGCGTACGGGGTGCCGCAGGGATCTGCAATTAGTCCCATCCTTTTTAACATCTACCTACGGCCCCTGTTTCCTTTAATTAAATCTTTTGGAGTCAGCCTGGTGAACTACGCCGGCGACACGCAGCTGGCCTTCTCTTTAGAAGGGGATGACGCACTATCCATGGACCGTTTTCAGCAATGCATGAACCAGACCACGGACTGGCTTAGAAGGAACTCTCTCCAGTTCAATAGTGGCAAAACCGAGGTGGTCTTTTGCTCGCCATCTAGGATCCATAAACATCTTCCTCCCGAATTTAGTCTCTCTCCTGAGGAAGGACCCCTAACACCGGTCAGGAAGGTACGTAATCTTGGGGTGATCATTGATGACGACCTCCAGATGGTATCTCAGGCCAGCAAGACCGCCAATGTCTGCTTCGCCTTGCTGCGGTTGCTCCAGAGTATTCTACCTCTGCTTCCTAGGGAGTCCCGAGCCATAGTAGTACGCAGTACGGTATTAAGCAGGCTTGACTACTGCAACTCCCTATATTTGGGGGCCCCGCAGTATATCTTCCAGGGACTGCAAAGGATCCAGTCAGCTGCAGCCAAATTAGTGCTCGATAGGCGACGTAGTTCTTCGGCCACCAGAGCACTGAGGGGCCTACACTGGCTTCCTGTTAAGGAAAGGGTCTCTTTTAAGTCTTTGTGTTTGACATTTAGAGCAGTGCATGGACTAGGCCCAGCCCCTCTTCAGGATAAGTTCGTTCGCCACTTACCAATCAGGCAACTTCGATCCTCTACAGCTGGTCTACTGGTAGTCCCGAGATTCAAGCACTCTAGGGTAGGCGGAGGGGCCTTCAGCATAGTAGCTTCCGGCATGTGGAACAAGCTCCCTCTGAACTTGAGACAGTGCAATTCCCTATTTGAATTCCGCAAGGGACTTAAGACCTGGCTATATCCCGAAGCTTAATCCAGGCAGTTTCCCTGTCCCTTCCTCTGTCACCCTTGGTATGGATCATCAGTCTAAAGCGCCAGGATGCCCGTAGGGCGATAGCCGCGCTATTCAAGTTCCACATCAATCAATCAATCAATCAATCAATCAATCAATCTGCCATTAGTTCCAACTCCACATTTAATATGCAAACTACACACTTGGTTGGTCCTACTGATTCCTGCTTCTCCTCACACCCACCAAACTCTTTAACAGATAACACTATGCCCTTATTGCTTCCACTCTCTCCATTGTGACACCAATCTTCATTCAAGCACGACACTTTTCCTGTAACTGTGGTGCTAATATTTCCTCTCCTGAAATGTCTACAAAATGTCCTATGCGCCCACATTTTTTACATTCCTCACCCAATGCTGGGCATTGAGGTGATGATGCAATGTGTTTCCACACCTAATGCAATGAACACTCTTTCAATATTTTTTTAATGTCTGTCCACCCGCTGATTAACAACCAGCACTCACACGTAACACATCCTATATTCTACCTGTTTAATGACTTCATCCGTTTTTTCTGATTGTTCTAGAGCAGAGGTCTTCAAATAATATTAGACAGTGTTTAGCAAACCAAAGAACAGTGAACATGGGGGCATGGTCAAAGGTGTTGCTAAAAACAAAGTGCCTCATTTATGAGTAATTGGCATAGGAAATTGCCGCAAGTCTTCTTGCTGCGCTGCCCTACGGCAATGTAAAAGGGCAGGAATGCTACGTATTTATGAAATATGGTGCATTTCTGTCCTTTTCACCTTCATTAGTGCATACATTGCTGCCTAGCGCCAACATAGGCAGGATTGTTTTTGTGCAGAAGGGGCAAATTCCTGGACAAAAACTATCTCAAGAGGAGTTTTTCTCATTGTATGTGTGTTACAGATAGCAGCACACATGGAAAGAGGAACAAGCATTGGCATAGCCAATAGGTCTCGCCTTTGAGACCTTATAAGTGTTTAGTTACCCAGCACAATATCCTCGGTGCAACATCAACTGCTGCATGGCTAAACACTTATGAGGTCCCAAAAGGGTTGTCCCATGCTGGTGACTTGTGACTGCCAGAAGTGCTCGTTTTTTTTACTTTAATTAATAGATGCAAATACGGGTGCTTGCAGTTCTAATTTACAGTATTTAGAAACTGCAGAATGGGAACGTATGCAAAATCGACCACATAGCTCGACAGGGCAGAGAGGCACTGCGCCAGGCGGGAGTGCGCCAGAGGGTGCTCAGCTTCAGCAGACATGATCTTTGCCGTCGGGGCTCTTTTTGGCATTTTCAAGCTAAGCAAAATGTATAGAGGGTGAGGGATGCACTCCAGCTTGAATTAGAAGGGTAGTGAGAACAGTTTAATAAACTGCCAACTGAAATCAATACGTATTGCTGTGAGCTTTAATGAACAATAAGGGGCCGATTCCGATGGCCGGTCGGACAGCTGTCCGTAGCCTTACCCTGCGACAGACACGTACCCGGAGCCGGTCCGTCCTGTAGAGTAAGTACGATGCACATAACTGCCAAAAACACGACCGACACGTAGGCTGTGAATCAAGACCCATTCTCGGTCCAAGCCGTAACTCCTAATGAGGAACCGTGTCGCCCGGAAGCAGTATCCATAGCAGTTTCCGGCATGACAAGTACGATGCGTACTTCCTACGCGCCGGACTGGTCGTCACGTACGGCACGTCACAGCATCCGGAAAACAAGCATATCAGCTACGATTCGCGCCACAAATATACACACGGCTACGAGACGGACCAGCTTGCAGCGGGTACGAGACGGAGCAACAAGCAGCATGTGCGACACAAACACATCATGAATCCCATTGCGCAGGTCATACCAGTACTCTACATCTATGACCGGCTCAGGAACCGACGCCGACGGCGCAGGCTGTAAGTCAGACACCTACCACATAAACAAACAACACGTACCCGCAAAATGGCACACACAGACAGGGGATCCACATCCTGGCCACTAACAACAGCCCACCATAAGGGTTGCATGGCCAGCACCACTAACACCCCCACCCATAGGGGGCCTGTTGCCCATCACTACTGCCACCCCCACCCATAGGGACTATGTTGCCCATCACCCTTGCCACCCCCACTCACAGGCCTTATGTTGCCCATCACCCCTGACACCCCCACTCACAGGGCTTATGTTGCCCATCACCCCTGACACCCCCACTCACAGGGGACCTGTTGCCCATCACTACTGCCACCCCATCCATAGGGACTATGTTGCCCATCACCCCTGCCACCCCCACTCACAGGGCTTATGTTGCCCATCACCCCTGACACCCCCACTCACAGGGGACCTGTTACCCATCACCCCTGCCACCCCAGCCATAGGGCTTATGTTGCCCATCACCCCTGCCACCCACACCCATAGGGGACCTGTTGCCCATCACCCCTGCCACCCCCACTCACAGGGGACCTGTTGCCCATCACTACTGCCACCCCCACCCATAGAGACTATGTTGCCCATCACTCCTGCCACCCACACCCATAGTGCTTATGTTGCCCATCACCCCTGCCACCCCCACTCACAGGGCTTATGTTGCCCATCACCCCTGACACCCCCACTCACAGGGGACCTGTTGCACAATACTCCTGCCACCCCCACTCACAGGGGACCTGTTGCCCATCACTACTGCCACCCCCACCCATAGGGACTATGTTGCCCATCACCCCTGCCACCCCCACTCACAGGGCTTATGTTGCCCATCACCCCTGACACTCCCACTCACAGGGGACCTGTTGCCCATCACCCCTGCCACCCCCAGCCATAGGGCTTATGTTGCCCATCACCCCTGCCACCCACACCCATACCGGACCTGTTGCCCATCACCCCTGCCACCCGCACTCACAGGGGACCTGTTGCCCATCACTACTGCCACCCACACCCATAGGGACTATGTTGCCCATCACCCCTGCCACCACCACTCACAGGGGACCTGTTGCCCATCACCCCTGCCACCCCCACTCACAGGGGACCTGTTGCCCATCACTACTGCCACCCACACCCATAGGGACTATGTTGCCCATCACCCCTGCCACCCACACCCATAGTGCTTATGTTGCCCATCACCCCTGCCACCCCCACTTACAGGGCTTATATTGCCCATCACTCCTGGCACCCCCACTCACAGGGGACCTGTTGCCCATCACCCCTGCCACCCCCACTCACAGGGGACCTGTTGCCCATCACTACTGCCACCCCCACCCTTAGGGACTATGTTGCCCATCACCCCTGCCACCCCCACTCACAGGGCTTATGTTGCCCATCACCCCTGACACCCCCACTCACAGGGGACCTGTTGCCCATCACCCTGCCACCCCCAGCCATAGGGCTTATGTTGCTCATCACCCCTGCCACCCACACCCATAGGGGACCTGTTGCCCATCACCCCTGCCACCCCCACTCACAGGGGACCTGTTGCCCATCACCCCTGCCACCCCCAGCCATAGGATGGGTGATGCGCAACACACCCAGCATGCGCAAACATCAGGTATGTCCGCAAAATACATCCCCCATGACATCATGACAACAGTGTGTAGTCTGTGACAAATGCCCACAACAGTGAATATGGCTACGAGCATACAATGTAAGTAACAGCACATGTGTGACCAACACATGAGTGTGACATACACATGGCAAGCATCACCATAGCACTGTGGCAATGTAAAAAGAACACCCCCTCACTGTGTAGAGTAGAAGTTATGTGGGGGCTCACAAAATGCAGCAGATGTGGAGCATTGTGGTGATGGGGACCAAACCCCCCTCATCACAGTGACCAAAAGGTAAGTGTCATCATGGTCAAAGCTGCAAATAACAAACAGCATGTATGATCCCTGCTCCCAACACATCAAACACTTCTGGGGCAAACTAGTGGTTGTATCCCATACACACAGAGATATGGTGAGGCTGTGAAAACATAACAGTCAGTCAGTCAAAAAACTTTATTTCGGCTTTACAGCCATAAAAGCACAAGTTATTAGGACATTGCACAATAATAAATTTTTTTATAAAACTTCAGTTAAAAAACTTATAACAATTTGTACAAAATATGGATAATACCAATTGAGCTATTATTCTAGAATTCTATAAAGATTACCAAAAGCCAAAACAACCATTTAAGACAATAAAAAGACTTAAAATCGATACCAAAAAAAGAAGAACAAAAAGGATAATTTAAGGGTTAAGAACATTTAAGAACAAATGATTATACAGAGATTTCAAGTAATTTCCCTGAGTAGAGAAGATGTGGTTATTTGGGCCATAGTATATCTAGCCGGGGGCCATGGTTACATTACAAGCCAACTGATTAGCCTTTATGATGCCTCTACGAATACACCACATCGCAAATAAGAATTTGGAGGTAACAGCTACAATTAGTGGGTGCATATCATTCTTAAGTAGTCTGAAAACCTCGATGTAGTTACGTATCCCCATGTTCCTACAGAACTGAAGAACCCACTTAGACCTTGTCTTCTTATATACAGGACAAAAGAGTATAACATGAAGTTCGGTTTCTTCTATTAGGGAGCACCCAGGACAATCTTGTTTATTGGCTCCTTTCCATTTATTCGTGAATGCACGCAACGGGAGCGTCCCGTGTCTAAATTGTAGAAATAACTTCTTGGCCATTAGGGGTTGGATACTGTCTGAAACCGACTCTAGCTTATATTGATCTTTAGTCTTAAGGAATCTGGAAGTCAAGGAAGTTGAGTCTGTACTCTGTAGAATATGGGCCAATTTATATTCTTTGAAAGCAATAGTTAGTGACTTTTTAGAAATCAAAGGGCAAGTATCTTCAGGTGTTAACCACAAATTTTCCCTCCCCAAAGCGTAGCTTAAGTTCCTAATATAGGACAACCAGGGGAGTTTCCCTGCACTCTGAGTAGACATAACATCTTTCAATTCCTCTCTATAAGGAGCTAACTTCGACGTGCTCCAGAGACGGCGCCAGTAGAGAAGGGGACGGACGGCAATTAGATCGGCAATAGGGCCAATTACCAGGTCCATCCTAAGTGGGATTAAGGGAGTACTTTTTGGGAGTCCCAACAGCTGCCTAATGAATCCATTCTCTGTCGCTGTAAGGACATTGGACGGGGAGTGGCCCCAAAGTTCAGCGCCATATAGCGAAGCTCCCCTCGCTTGGATCTTAAAAATTTCTGCTGGTGGGCCTACCATTTTTTGGGTGCAGCTCTTATAAACTTTTATGATTCCCCCTATAGACTGTATTAATCTTAGATTGGCTTTCTTAACTTGAGTCCCCCAATCCATCTTATCAGTTAAGGTAAGACCCAGGTAATTGAAAGTGGACACCCGCTCCAAGAGCCCTCCTTCCAATCGAGGGTGAGGACAATTACTGGTGTTGGCATGAAAGACCATATATTTAGTTTTCTGGAGATTTATCTCCAGGTTCCTCTTCTGACAGAATAAACTAAATTCATCCAATACCCGCTGCATACCCATAGGTGACTTAGATAAAAGAAGGGTATTGTCAGCAAACATTAGGGCTGGCATTTTACAATTTGCCAACCTGGGAGTCTATATCCTTAACAGCAAGGAGAATGTTGATTAAACCGTTGTGAAAGAGGGAGAAGAGAGTCGGTGCTAGCACACAACCCTGCCTCACCCCCTTCTCAACGGGGAACGGGGCTGTTAGTTCTCCATTCTTACCATATCTTATCCTTGCATACGTGCCTTCGTGCAGGCGCTTCAGTTGGTGGCATAAGTATAATGGTACTCCCATATCATGGAGAAGGCCCCACAGCTGAGCGCGCCGCACCATATCAAAAGCAGATTTGAGGTCCACAAAGGTTAAATAAAGACTACCATCCTCCACGACTACAGTTTTCCAATAGATCAGTTGCAATCTAAATAACTGATCGATGGTTGAGACTTTAGTCCTAAAGCCAGCTTGTAAAGGGGACAATACATTCGTCTCATCCATCCATAGTTGTAGTCGACCAAGAAGTACACGGGCAAAAATCTTTTGCGTTACAGATTGGGCGGTAGTTTGCCAAATTGTGTGGGGAACCTTTTTTGTAAATTGGAATAATTTCTGCACCAGCCCAAGTGGGAGGGAGCTCCATACCTTGGAGAATGGCATTAAATAAGGTCCATAGATAAGGTGCTCATACAACTTGGTTGTTTCTGAATAAGTCTCCAGGGATCCTATCTAGCCCGGGTGCTTTGTTAGGCAGTAATTTGGCCAGTGCCATAGTTATCTCTGCCAATGTGCATAGTGGTGTAATAGTGTTGTGATCAAGAATCTGATTAAAACCTATTACCATGTCATCAGTTTCTCTATCTTGGGGTTTTGTATATAAAACTTTAAAATGGGATCTCCAAACTTCTTTTCCTAGGTTGGGTTCGATCGTTGAGTTGCCTTAGGATATTCCTGTTTTAACTAAATTCCAAAAGCCTCTCATGTCTCTATCATCTAGAGCTTTTTTAATTGCTTCCCATCTATCGAGGTCCCATACTGTTTTGGCATCGGTAAGGATTTTCTTGTAGTGCGTTCTAGCAGATCTAGTACTTGTACTGTCCCCTTCCCTAATCTCTAGAATCAAAGCGGATTTAGCTTCTCTACACGCTTTGTTAAACAAGGGATTTTTGGTTTTGAGGAGAGATTTTTTAGGAGTTTTGCTGATATAAAAGAACTCTGACAATTTTAAGACCATATCATGATGGTTCTTAGCTTTCATTGAGTGAGTTTCATAGGAACCACTATTTTGAGCGACCGCAAATGCGGTTTCTAAAAAAGGGATGATTTGTTCATACATGGAAGACGTTTTTTCATCCGATTGTGCAAAAGTTCCCCAGCGAACTCTTCTGCCACCTTTCGTTGCAATTAAGTTAGGGGGACATAATTCTGGTGTTCCCTGAGCTTCTTTAAGCTGGAACCACTCAATAGCTAAAACCAATGGATTGTGGTCACTTTCACAGCGTGGGTGGACCAAAAAATTCTTAGTCCTATACCACAACTTGACGTCTACCAAAATATAGTCAATTGTAGACGCCTGTCCCATTCTTTTAAAGGTGGGTTTGCCCGGACTATCAGATGTAAAACGACCATTACAGTCCCTAAGCGAGTGAGTGAGTGTAAACATATTCATTTGAAGGACGAGGGTCCATCCCCTGGTCGGATAGATGTTGCATTCTGGTAATCCCAAAACCGAATCTTCCTCACTTGTTATGGAGGAGGATATTCCATTGAGAGGTTCAAAATGACAATTAAAATCTCCTCTAATAATTACGTGTGTTGAGAGAAAGGAGGCCAAGCAATCTAAGGTCTGTGAGGTTTGGCCATATCTCACTGGGCGTGAGTAAACATTTATAATGGCTAGCTTGGGGAGGGTATCTGATGAAAGAAGAATACACAGGATGTTGGGGGAGGAAGTATCTACCATCTTAATGATACATCCCAGATGGATACCAATCCAAATACATAGGCCCCCTGAGGGTCTCCCCCTGGGCCCCTGGGTGGCTGGTATACAGTAGGCAACATACCCTACTGTATACAATGATGTTGCTGCCCAAGTTTCTTGGAAAAGACATAGCTCATGGGTGTCTATGAAGTCTCCCCAATCCGGGAGATCCATTTTTGATGTTCAGCCTGCTATGTTCCAGGATAAAAGCTTAGTATACTGCACATTTACTATCTTTGCGAATTGCACGGGCAAAAGTTGTAAGGGCAAAAGTTCTTCCTGTTGACGTGGTTCTAAATATGGGGCTCCCGCCTGTCCCTGCATAAAACAAGAAAGATCCTCCGATGCTCCATCAGTGGCCACCAAGAAACTAACCACTGGTAGTTCCTCCTGTTGACATGTTACTAAATGTGAGGTCCCCACCTGTCCCTGTATAGAACAAGGAAGAGCCTGAGATGTTCCATCAATGGCTACTAGGATACTAGCCACCGGTAGAGCCTCTTGGCTTCCCATGATAAGTCGGTCAGAATATTCAATTATTTCTTAGTTATGGAACTGAGCTAGCTGATTATCTATGGAAGTTTTGTATTCAACACAATTATTTAGTCAGTCCACTTGGTCTAGGGGACTGTATCGATTGCTGACAGGAATGTTAAAAAGTGAGTTATTTTCAGAACCCCAGCCCATGTTTGATGGATTGCCCGGTTTAGCTCTCATTTTTCACTTTTTGAACACACTTCCCCTTCTCATAAGTAAAGGGCTAGGAGGATAAAAGTAGCCCAAGGGAAGTGTCTGAATGCCACTAGTTGTCCTCTGGTGTCCCCACTCAAGAATATGTTGAACTGCCCGACTGTCTCTGAAATTAATCAAGACACAATCTCCCATAATTTCTTTCTGTCTCAACCCCAACCAACTCACTCTACGTGCGAATACATTTTCACTATAAATCTAGGGTGATAATAGTCTGTTTTTATTTAACCAATCGATAGTTTTGTTCTTTAATTCTGGATAAAGTTCCACACAACCTGTCTCCAACTCCGGTACACCAGCTAATATAACCACATATGGAGTGGAGGCTGGAGGCAGGTCTATACGTGGCAGAGTGGCATTAGTTTCCCTTAGGTTGGATCGGTGTGGGTTCTTATCATCTCCATTGCCCTTTCTAGAATAATGATGCTCTGGTGGGTGGTCCGAAGTTGTTACCATAGCCCTCGAACCTGGGGCATGAGGTACAACATAAGTCACTCTTCGTTGTAAAGGAATTAGACCCTGGGGTTCTTTGGGAAGATGGATAGGCCCCTTAGGTGCAATCGTTTGGGCTAATAGTTCTTGTTCATCTGGGAGAGATGGCACTGTTAGAGTAGATAAAATCACAGGGATTTGTTGGGGTACAGAGACGGAGGCCTGAGGTTTATTGAGATGGGTAGTGTTCAGAGCAGTATCAATCTTGCTTCCCCAAGAATCTACCAATAAGGATAACTTATTAATACAGCTGAATACAACTGCAAGCTCAGATTTTATAAGATGTTCAAAATGGGATTTTAGTTCCTTTACCAAATAGGGAACCCAAGTTGGTGGCTCCATTACTTCATTTCTACAAACATAACACTCTCGGCCATGTGCAGACAAGCACCACACATGGGGGCTGACAACGCATACAGCATACAATGACACAACAGCAGAAGTGACCATCACCAAGCATGCACACATCTTGAAAATAGACACACCAATCAAAACAACATGTGTAGATTGTAGGTGTCAGCTCACAAACTCACATTCCATGCCAGCAATGGCACCCAACAACCAGGATGAATGTGCACAATGATGTGAAATGACTCACGGGGACAGCAGTCAAAATCACAGAAACAGCATCCAGACAAAGGCCCCAACAGCAATACCAATGCACTGGTGCAGATGCACAAACAGGCAAACTCACACTGCACACCAGACACAACATGTGTGTGTGTGTCACAGTATCCCCAGGCAACTACACAACACATGAGGGGGGCTGAACCACAGTGACACAGATGTGGACACAGTGCCATACAAAAGTAAACCATCATTGGGACACCCTCAGTGGGCAATCAGGCATTGGGAGATGAGAGGGAGCACAACAGACACATGTGACAAGCTGGAATCAACACCAACTAACACAGCAAGAGACTGACACACAACACCACTACCCCCAGGGACCAGACAGTGGGGTGACACAAGCATGCATGACACCTCCACTGTGATGATAAAGGCAGATGTCGTACAAACTGGGAAACCCAGACATGTGTCCTGTGCCACAAACGTACATCACACATACACAAACACAAATCACTCAGCATGGCCCCTCATCCATGGACAAACATGAGCTAGGGGACCATCGATGCAAACATTCACATCAGTCCACCATCAACACCACACACCTGAACTGCAACAATGTGTATCTGTGAAGTCCACATGGACAGGTGACATTGCACATGCACCCATGACAAACACAGGACTGTTGCCAGGAACTAAGGTGCACACACACATCACACAAGGACTGTTTACAACCCAGGGGAATGACAGATACACTGCACAGTATGCGGTACATGGTCATGACCTCAAAGCTCATGTAACCTTCAGAATCCCTGCCACAGTCCCAGGACTATGCAGATGCCAAGGAGGAACACAAGGCACCCATGCTGACACCAGCCAGCATCGCTGCCGTGAACCCGACAAGTGGGAGCAGTCACACACACATACAAATGTCTCAATCACTGAAAACTACCACCTAGGGACAACTACGTGATATTGTGAACAAACAAGTGCCTTGAGGAACCCTGACTGTGTCCCAGCTGTGTCTGACAACATCATCACCACTCAGAACTGACAAATCCCAATGATGATACACAAATTAACAGTAGTGTGTCATGCACCCACACATCTGGTAGCCCATTGGAAAAGTAGTGGGATAAACCCAGTACCTCTCAGCAAGCATCAACAACAGGAACATATCAAGGGAACCCTGTCTGTGTATGAACAGGGATGTGGAAACACACACATGCACATACAACACACACCATGGGCCCAGGCCATGTCACTGGACAACACACTAACTTGAGGGGACACAACTCCTGTTGGAGCACACCTGTGCCAAACATATTCACCGCAAGTCCCACTCATGTCTGCAGAACACTTGGTCAGTCAGCCATCAGTTACCACACAATGAAGGCTCTGGTCACAACAGCCTGGGTATGGGAGTCTCCCCTAAGTCAGCTGCACATACCCAAAACATATGTCTAGCAAGTTGCACAGAGGACCCAGTTGCTCCTATTACATTGATGCACACACCTGTAGGGCCAGTAGTGATGAGCACGAAGTGTGTTGTAGTGACAATTTGGACAATGGGAAGCACATCATATGTGCAGGGGTGCAAGCAACAGATGTGACCATGCCAATGAAATGCTCACAGAGATGTACACAAATAGTTTATCCAGACACACCTAGGTAGCTGCAAAGGATGACATGGATACCCACCAGAATAGGATACATATCTCATGGACCACAGGGAGTACCTCACATCAACACATCAGTATGCAACATTGTAAACCAAGCATTACAGGTGCAAGGGCTTGTAAAACAACATTAACATGATGTACAGCTAAATCAAGTTCAGAGGGACAAAGAAAAAAGCTTTATTCAGCATTTGAAAAGCAAAACGTCTGTTCCAACAAAAGGCCAATGGCCAGTCCATGTCCAAATGGCAAGGAGTGAACTAGACTGACAAATTCAGTATATGAAATGCTAAACGACTGGGCAACCAAAAGGACAATAGCCAGTCCATGTCCAATTGGCAAGGAGTGAACTAGACTGACAAATTCAGTATATGAAATGCTAAACGTCTGTGCAACCGAAAGGCCAATGGCCAGTCCATGTCAAAATGGCAAGGAGTGAACTAGAGTGACAAATTCAGTATATGAAATGCTAAACATCTGTGCAACCAAAAGGCCAATGGCCAGTCCATGTCAAAATGCCAAGGAGTGAACTAGAGTGACAACTGCCACACCTTGCTTGCCTGCACTGCTAAGGACCGGGGTCATCCCCTTGGAGGGGCATACATGGGGGCAGGCCAGGCACCGCAGGGACAGGATCAGGGCGCAGCCGAAGGAGGCAGTGAAGAGGTGGGGGATGCAGGCGAGACACTTGCAACTGCAGTGGAGCTGACTGAAGTGGTGGGTGCTGTCACAGCTGTGGGGCACAAGTCAGATGGGGTGGGTGCCGGCACAACTCCAGTGGGCACGTCAGATGGAGTGGATTGGCTCACCACTGCAGTGCCCAAGTCAGACGGAGTGGTCGTGGACTCCAAAGCAGTGCCTACATCCATGGGAGCGGAATGGGGGACAGGTGAGTTTGGCAGGGCAGGGGGGGACACGGTCCCCACATCAGTGGCACCAACTGTCTGACCAGGTGTGGAGGAGCAAGTGCTAGGAGGGGATGGCCTTAGCATTTTGGGGATGGTGTATCTGTGTGTGGGGGAACCCGGGGCAGGGAGTGGCGGGGGAACCTCTAGAGTGGTGCCCTGGGGGATGGAGGACAGAGACTTTGCCTTGGAGCTGCATGGTGGCGGGGGGGTCTTGCTCTTCTTGCGCCGGGGGGACTTGCGGGTGGGCGTCTCAGTCTGACTGCGCCTGGGGGAGGGTGTCCGGGTGTGAGGGGCACTCCCTTCTTTTTGTGGGGACTTCCTCTTCCCCTTGTAATCAGGATCTGCTGGGTCGGTGGGGAAGAGGCCAAGGTCACAGAGGAAGAGCTTCTGGGGGATGGGGTTGCAGGTGAGGCAAGGGAAGGGGGCTGGGAGGGAGAGGTCTCGGAGGACTGTGGAGTGGTTGTGGATGACTGTGTCTGTGTCAGCAAACCAGCCCCTGGGAGTGTGGAATCAGTCCCCTGCGCTTGCTTGTGTGCACGTCTAGCCCTTGGTTTGGGGGTTTCTGTGCTTGGGACGGGTAGGCTGCTAGGAATCGTGGGTGGTGCAGGGGTAGGAGGGGTGTGGGACTGTTGGAGGAGGGACACTGCTGCCGTCAGGAAGGAGGCCACGGACTGGTTGGTCCTCTGTAGGGCAGACATGCCCAAGGAAATGCCCTCCATGAATGACACCAGTTGTGTCAACAGACCTGTGTATGCATGGAGGACCTTCAGCATCGACGTCTGCCCTACATGGATCTGTCGAAGTAAGTCCACAGACTCCTCACTCAGGGCAGCAGGGGACACGGGGGCAGGGGGTGCGGTGCCTGGCACAAAGGAGACATGCTCACGAACACGGGAGCCCACAGGGACCTCTGGGATGGGAGCCGATGGGAGGGTGGTGGTGGTGGTGGTGGCGATGGCGGAGACAGCCTCACTAGCTGCTGTGGCCTTCAGCTGGGGATGGTGCTGACGACTCCTCTGTGTGGCTCAACTCGCCCTCCATGCCACTGGGTCCACCTGACTCCTCTCCTTCTGTTCCTGTAAGGCTCTGTGGCTCCTCCTGGTCCATGGAGCTGTCCCCTCCTGTGGCCGTGGATGTATCTGGATAGGAAAAGGAAGTAAGAGAACAACAGCAGTCACCTACACCAACTGCACACACCACAGTGAGTACATCACATCACAGGGCAAGCCCTGGCATCATCAGCTGAACACAGCTCAAAGTGCCAACACTGTTTAGGATGAGACAAATGTCATTCTCAACATCAACCATGGCACACATATCCCTCCTTGACTTTCACACATATGTCCGTTGCATGTTGGATGCTAACACACCAATGTGCCAACATGCACCACCCACACATTAGTTGTACATGCAAGTGAACATGTAGGAATATGTCACTAGACACACAGCACATCTCTTGCGACTGACTCAGTACAGGTGTCGGGATAAAGGGATAGGCAGAGACTCATTTCACATGCTTGGGATGCATGCCAGCAACACACACTATGATGTACTCATGTCCTGATGGGCAAGGCCACAATGGGGTGCATGGTGCACACTTGAACACAACGCAGGCTCACTCATAGCAAGTTCAATGCCATGGCACTGGGATGCCATGAAAGTCAGTCAACACTGTCTCCTGTCACAGGGGCAGGGCATCCAGACAACAACAATATGCACTGACTCACAATCCTAGCTCAGGGGTAAATCTGACTCTGCAGATGACTGGCGCACTTGCCCATCCCATGCAAACAACATATCCAGGACCCAGAAGACCCCACATCATGCAAATCATTCAAATGAGTCTCAGCAAACACAAATCCATGTACATTAATACATCACAGTCTGCCATGCATATAACCCAGCTGCATGAGGGACACAGTTGCATACACCATTGTGCGCTGTCAGATGATCACACTCCTATATGTCACACAGGTCTTGTCTCCCACAGTCACATTGCAGATGTCATGCTGACCCTCTAAATCATGGACACCCCAGTTGTACGTAGCAACAAGCCACACCCTAATGACACAGAGGCACACACCTGAGGGCACATGTCACTAAGCACAACCTGCAATTTTTATACACATGATTGGGATTACAGAGTGTTTCTGAATGCCCTTGAGGGGGCATGACTGGGCAGGACTAAGTGAAACAGTGTATTGCCCTGGGCAGTAGTCAGGTGGCTAAGCAATTGTGACATACTTGATATACATACTCCTGATGTACAGAAATTGGAGTCCCCAGCTGCATGGTTTTGTTTTGAATAACTCAGAAACATGTTGCGAGTCAGACCAGCAATTGTTACACATCTCAAGGGCACACACAGTTCACATGTCAGATCTCAGGCATTGTGTAAACAATTGACCCACCCATGAAACACACAACAGAGTCACGGGAACTGATGCTGACTGGTACCTGAAACATAGCTGACTGCAGGGACACAGTGCCCTAGTGACACAAGCAACAGACTGTAGGGGCCACACCTGTAGAACAGATGAGGAGGGTGCATCACCCAAATGAGGGACCTGATTTTGGGACTACAAGACCTACGTAATGTGGCAGTGTGACCAGGACAAAAGACTGCTATTTGCATGTCAGACATAGTACACAGATCAGGCATGGACTTACCCCCTTCCTGCTTGTGTCTGACCTTCAGCTGCCTATCCAGGTCCGGGAAGACCACCGCCAGTATCCGAAGCATGTGGGGAGTCAGGGTCCGGTGTCCGTCCCTCCTGCGTGGAGGTGACAGCTTCAGCTGGACTCTAGCTATCCTCTAGTTCCAGCCACGAAGGTCCTGCCACCTTTTCTGGCAGTTGTGGATCCGGCGCTTGTAGACCCCCACAGAACGAACAGCCCGGGCGATGGTCAGCCAGATCTCCTGGTTCTGGTGGGCATCAACCTGTGAGGATGACAAAGTGAAAAGTACATTAACACACATGCCCCAGATTTGTGCAGCACACTATTAGATATACATGTCATCATCACAAAGGGAAATAAATTACACAGGTAGTGCAACCATGGGGAATGAAAACTCACATGCATGTCTGACATGTTAACAATGCCTGGATAGTTTAAGCTTGCAATAATGCACTTTAGCAGCATGAAAACTATTCATTACATGTACCTACACACTTTGGTGGATGAAAGTTGTCAGTGAGAATGCTTGCCACTGGTGTACACACTGCTATTACTGCTAGTCAGACAACATGCATAATTAGGAAGGCAGTGGACAGCACACTCACCTGCTCCCCTGGTGTCCCATAGCGCTTTCTGTACTCTGGAAGGAGCCCGATTAGCAGGGCCTGGTTCTCCTCCTCAGTGAAGGCTGGGGCACTCTCCAGTGTACGTGCCATAGCAGGAGCCAGAGGATGCATAGACAGCAGCAGTGGTAGCAGGGATGTGGTCCAGTAGCATGTAGTGCAGGCAAGTGAGCTCCCTGGGGGCCGGCCAGCCTTATATCTGTGCTGCAGAGGCAGACTCTGTGACATGTGTCCCAAGCAATGTTCCCTCTAATTTCTTTCCTCTGTGTGCGGCAGTGGAGGGTCTCTGTGCGCTGCAACCATGGCTATGTGCGCCAGGAACCAGACCGCGCGTGTGCGCGGCGCCAAATGTCACTCAGAACGTTTACTTTAAAAAGTGAAAAGGTGGTGCATTTTTACACATACAGTTCCACAATAAGTGTCTTAAGGGCAGTTTCCAAATTGGGGATTCCCTTAATATCACCCTTCAACGGTGCCTCTCATTCCTCTATCACATGTATTTCATTTGTTTTATAGCATCTCCCATACCAGTGGTTTCCAAACTTTTCACTCCTGAGGACCCCCATTGAGTCACTACTGGCAGCCGGGGACCCCCAGGCAATTTGAATGATTTAAATGTCAAACATTAAAACTAATTCGAAGAAGAAAAAAAAACACACACGTGTGGGCATCAAACAAAGACTAGACTTAAATTACTAAAGATTTTAGTATTTTTATATTAAAATATTTGCAAAAACAGAAAAATCCTAATGGGAATGTTGGTGCTGCATCTCGCGACTAACTTTCCATTGTTTGGTTTTATTTCACAGCCTGGGGCTCCTGCTCCTGCCTAGGCTGGACTGGAAACTTAAAGCTGCTCTGGCAAATGTTGGCAGACTAGTCCCTATACAGTGCGCACCAAGTGCAGCAAGTGAGTCTGACCACTACAAAGGGGACATTGGAGGCCTCTCCCCCAAGAAAATTTGGGGGGAAATTGTGCATTTTACACCACATTTGTCATTATATATTGAATTTAAATAATGACCTTACTGTGCACCAGCATACAACAATCTTTTGTCAATCTTCATTGATTCCCTCACTACTACCCTCCAACAGTGCCTCTCATCTCTCCAAAGCCCCACTGTCACATGTATTTAATTTCTTTTATAGCACCTTTCATACAACTGTGGGGTGTCAGAGCACTTTACATCACACAGATACAAAGAGAATGAATCATACGTCTGTAAATCAGTGACTAGAAAATGTTACATAAGGCAAAGGGGACTACAAGGTGTAGGATTCACAAGTCATCCATACTGGTCTGGAGAGCACAAACTCAGGATTCGGAACATAACACAGGGGTTAGCATTGACTTTAATAATAAGGATTTATTTCTACCCAAACAAACCTTTTTAGCAGCATCGGGTTAATGAAAGACTGGGAAAAAGCATAACTTACTAACTTGTACCATGCAGTTTGCTTGCTGCTCTTTGATGTCAGTTCATAGCTCACTGTGCTAAATGCGATTGGAACTTGTGAACTGCATAATAACAAAAGAGTCTCTGTAGCAAAAGCAGGAACTGACTGTGCTATGCACAAAACAAAATACTGTTTTTTAAAAAAATGTGTGGGGTAGACATTTTTTGCAGCAGGCATATTAACCATCTGGGCTTCCTGAGATGACTCAAAGCTGCCACTGGACAAACCCCCTATCTCTCTGCAGCAGGTACATTAATCACTGGAGTTATCTTGACCCTTTTATTGCTGCCCAAAAACTGCTGTTTATACAAGGAACTTTGCATTGCAGACCCCCCTGGGAATGTGTCACAGACCCCTGGGGGTCCGTGGACCCCAGTTTGGGAACCACTGTCTCATACCATTGTAGGATGTCAGAGCACTTTACATCACACACACAGAGACAATGAAGCATGTGTGTAAATCAGTGTAGAGAAAATGCTACATACAAAGGGGACTACAAGGTGCAGGAGTCACATGTCATTCATACTGGTAGGCATTTTTAAAGAGTGCTTGTCTGGAAAAGCACAAATTCAGGATTCGGAACATAACACCGTGGTTAGCATTGACTTTAACAATAAAAATGTATTTCCACCCAAATAAACCCCTTTAGCAGCATCAGGATAATGAAAGACAGGGAAAAACATAAGTTACTAATTTGTACCATGCAATGTGTAAGCAGATCTTTGATGACAGTTTATAGGTCACTGTGCTAGATTATGATTGTCTCTTATTAGCTGCAGAGTAACAAAAGAATCTATGTGACAAAAGCAGTAACCAACTGACCTATGCACATAAAATACATGGTATGCGTTCTTTGCAGCAGGTATATTAACACTCTGTGCTACATGAGATAATTGAAACCTGCCCTATACCTCCCCATTAGTCTGTCTACCCCTCCGCCCCCACTTACTACTGTTCCACTGCTTTTTGTTTTCCTGCTGCATCACTGCTGTCCCTTAGTTGACTCCCATGTATAAAGCATGACACTTCAATGAGACGTAAATTTTTTGGAACAGACATGGCGCTGGCAGCAGGCTGGCACACTCTCCAAAAAGATGTCAAAAAGTGCTTTTCAGCCACAGAGCGTGACCTGAAAATGGGTCAGTGTACAGACGAAGTCACCGGACGTACAAGTTAACACCAGGCAAGAGCTGCCAGGAAAACAAACAAACAGTTTTATTGGTAGACTACAGAGTCTACCAAGAAATATGCCACGGGAGGCAACATCTAACTTGCTGTAAAAAAGCAACACGCAAACATTGGTACATGGTAGGAGTGCCTGTGTGTGACATCTTGCAGGTATTAGAGCGCTTTAAATAAACACCGTCTTTACATTACATATTCAGGCACAGGGAGATTACGTGATTTGCCCACAATCACAGGATGTGGGCGCGACCTCGAGGCTCGAACTCTGGCCTCTGGCCCCAAAGTTGCTGCCTGAAATAGTCCCCGCACCGCGCTTTACTAACAAAAAGAGTAGAGCCCGTTTCAAAATACAGCGTGAACTTTCTGAAAGTACACGCTGTGTTTTTAAACTGGCTCTACTCTTTTGTTAGTAAAGCGCGGTGCGGGGACGATTGTGGCCTCTTGTTTAAGTATTGATGGTAATCACAGCCCATGAAGGGGCTCCGATTACCATCAATACTTAAATAAGAGGCCACAATCGTCCCCGCACCGCGCTTTACTAACAAAAGAGTAGACCCAGTTTAAAAACACAGCGTGTACTTTGGTACACGCTGTGATTTTAAACCGACTCTACTGTTTTGTTAGTAAAGCGCTGGGACGATTGTGGCCTTTTGTTTAAGTATTGATGGTAATCAGAGCCCCTTCACGGGCTGTGATTACCATCAATACATAAACAAAAGGCCACAATCAGCCCCGCGCTCTGCAGCCACACGCCCCCGAGCCCCCCCAAGCTGCCACTAGCCGTCCCAAGCCGCCACAAACCCCCCCCAAGCCGCCACAAGCCCACAAGCCCCCACAAGCCCCCAAGCCCCCATACCTGCACTCTCCACGACTCCTCGCCGGCACCGCTGAAAAATGTGCCTGGTTTTCGCGCCACCCGCTTCTTAAAGCGGCGGCGCAGTCGGCGCTTCTCTCCGCCGGGACGTCCTGGAATCGTTGTGCGCGCTCCACATCCGGGAGTGGGCGCTGACGTCGGGGAAGGTACACGCGCGCCTTAAAGGGAATGTAGGTCCCAAGTGATAGGTCCAACACGGTTGCATCCTATGAATCTGGCCAATCCATTCAAAAGTACGACTCGTACACGCCTTCCGCATCGTTCAAATCTTCACCTTCATGGAACACTTGAAATAGCAACATTGTTATAGGCATCCAACTGAATTTCCAGTGCACAACTTGTACAAGTTTTGAATCCGCATCCGTCTCCATGACAGTTGAGCCAATAGGTGCGCCTGGCTTGTTCAACTGACTGTACAACGCGTATTTTGAATATACACATGCACTCGTCTCCATACGATTCAATGGCCAAGGCGTACGCCTGTCTCGGACCATGCCTGTCCGACGCGTATGCATGATAGTCACCCGCGTCGAACCTCATTGTATGCAATGACAATGCGTACGCACGGTCATGACCCGTGCAATGCGTACGCATCGGTCATGACCCGTGCAATGCGTACGCATTGTCACCCACGTCGGACCTCATTGTCTGCAATGACAAGGCATACTCACGGCTCGGTCATGACCCGTGCAATGCGTACGCATTGTCACCCGCGTCGGACCTCATTGTATGCAATGACAAGGCGTACGCATGGCTCGGTCATGACCCGTACAATGCGTACGCATTGTCACCCGCATCGGACCTCATTGGATTCAATGACAAGGCGTACGCACGGCTCGGTCATGACCCGTGCAATGCGTACGCATTGTCACCCGCGTCGGACCTCATTGTATGCAATGACAAGGCGTACACACGGCTCGGTCGTGACCCGTGCAATGCGTGCGCATTGTTACTCACGTCAGACCTCATTAGTGTGTCTATTAGACGGATGCAACACACATATACTGTCCATGGACACCTGCACACACCTGCCACACTATAGCATTGGCCACACAATGTCCCATGGCATGTGAGGCTGCATTCCCTGGGTGTTTGAGGGGGCCACAGCTGTTTTTTTGTCTGGCACTTTGTGCAGCCACTCCCAGGCTGTGCACGTGTACATGGGGGCAGAGTCCTTTGTGTGTTGTGCACATTAGCACTGTGATGTGCAATTGGACAATAATGGGCATGAGTGAAGGCCACAGTGTCAGGTTGGATATGTTTAAGACATGTCACATACACCCTGAGTCCTGGGGGTGATGGCATGTATGTCACAGTGAGACCTGTAGCCCCAATACTGATGTGCACCCACAGTCTGTGTGCATGTTGTGTCTCAGATGTGTCTGATCACATGTTACCAATGGGTGACAGTCTCCACATCCATGTGGTATATGCATCAACCTTGATGGGGTGTGTGTCTAAGAGACGTACATGTCGGGCCGGCAAGGAAAACAGTGGCCACTACCTGTGGGACTTACGCTTGCCTTGTGGTGTGTACGTGCTATGCCATGTCCATTGCTGAGTTGATGTGGCAATACAGGGAGCCTGGGTTTCTGCATGGCAAAGTTCTGTGATGCCTGGGAGACATGAGTCCTCATTTGTCACTGGGGTGGGTATTTTGAACGTTGCAGCAGCACATAGGTTGGGTGACACAGCCAGATGAGTAGCCCATTGCACTACATGGCACTCATGTGGACATGTGGAATTGAGATGTGAGGTGGTGGTCTTGTAGATGACATATGTGTCCATGACCAACAGCACACACCTCAGTACATTGTGTTTTGTCATGAACTAGCATGTGATAGTGATCGTGGTCATGGCCACATGGGTGGATTTACTGACAATCTTCCTTTGTGCATCTCTGTACTGCAGGGCACCAGCTGTCCATCGGCAGTTCCCAGACCTTGCAACCATGCAGGAACGCGACAGCATCAGATGGTACCGCTTCACCAGGCCACTGATTGAGATGTTGGCGGAGCAATTGGTGCCACATCTGCTACCTGGCCGGACATACCCTACAGCACTGACCCCAGAGGTGAAGGTGATGGCAGTCCTGCACTTCTTTGCTACCGGTACCTTCCAGTACACTGTGGCTACTGCTGGTGGTATGTCGCAAACGATGTTTAGTCGGGTGTTACGCGATGTCTTGGAGGGGATGTTGCAATTCCTCAACCTGTATATCAAGTTCCCGAGCCAAGATGAACTCCCTGAAATTAAGGATGCCTTTTATACACTGGGGAGGATGCCAAACGTAATTGGATCTATTGACGGTACACATGTTGCCCTGATACCACCACAGGCACATGAGCAGGCATACCGGAACAGGAAGCACTACCATTCGATCAATGCTCTGGTGGTCTGTCTTGCTGACATGTTGATCACACATGTGTGTGCACGGTTCCCTGGTTCGGCGCACGATACCTACAGTATGAGGAGTAGTCACATTGCAACGCTGATGTCACAGATGCCAGCTCAGCGTGCCTGGCTTGTCGGTGTGTACTGACTGTTTCTCATTGTGTGTGTTTGTCAGTGTTGTATTCCGCACTCCTACAAAACTCGGCTACTTGTTCATTTTTGTGTGTGTAGGTGACTCTGGGTACCCCAACATGCCGTGGTTGCTGACACCCCTCAGGAAACCTGTGACACCAGCCGAGCTGCGCTACAATGAGGCACATGGTCAGAGCAGGAGGGTGATTGAGCGGACATTCGGCCTCCTGAAAAGCCACTTTCGCTGCCTGGAAAAGACCGGAGGGGCCCTCCCATATGAGCCTGCAAAGGTGTGCAAAATAATACTGGTCTGCTGCATGCTACACAACATGGCGGTGCGGAAGCAGGTGCATCCAGGATGACGATGACGACGACCAATGTACGGCACCTATGGAGGATCCTGGCCTGGGCCAAGATGCCAGTGATGATGAAGATGATGGTGACGTCCGCTCCAAGCTCATCAACAACTTCTTCACCTGAATGTGAGTTTCCAGGGTTGTTATGTCAATGTATGGAGGTAGCCTGGAATGTGTTGAGCCAGCTCTGTTGCTGTCTGAGTCTGTCTGTGTGCCACTTGACTGGATGCGTGCTGTGATGTGTCCATTCAGGTGGTGTGTACTCCACAATAGGGTAGTACTGCTAACTAGTGTTTGTGTAGGTGTTTTGCAACATGTTTTGTGCATGTGTATTGCATTTCTCTCCTGTTCGTCTGTGCTTTTGACTGTATCTTGTCTGTCCTTCCCAGGGTCCTTTGCCTTTTGTGTGGTCAACACTGACCCCTAACACCCAGAAGCCAACACCAGTGTGGAAGTTGACAATTCCCATCAACTGATGTACCACACATCCCTGGACTTCCATTCTCCAACACATTGTGAGCGTGTGTCCACTGTTACGTAGAATTACCGTGCAACTAGTGTGGAATAAACGTGTTGCTGATGTGTAATGAACCTGTGCTACGCTTTGTTATGTGCGTTGTCTGTCTTCCCACATCTGAGTGACATCTGCTTACCTCACCTGTGGACTTGTTACCACTGACTGGGGTTGGTGTTGTGTCTGTGCATGCCAATGTGTTTCAGGTCAACATCATTGTGGGGGATGAGTAACATGGCCATGGTGAGTATGTTTTGTGTTGCCATAGTGGTGTGTCTCCCTCACATGTGCCACATCCCCATGACTCACCTTACGTTGGTCACATTGTTGCAGTATTTGGCATGCACTGTGTTGTGTAGCAGATCGACTTCGCCCTGAACATGACAAGTTGGAATCACAACAGAGGCAAGTATGGTGTACTGGTGAGTTTATTTACAAACATGTGCGAGGGAAGTGCACAGGATGGTGGGTGCTGTACAGTGGTTTGGAATCCAAAGTTCACATTGGAGTTGGAAGTGAAGGTAGATGAAATGTCCAGAGTAAAGTCCACAGTCGTCTGCTACATTGGCCCAAAAGGAACCCTCCATGTAATGTGGGCGATTGGGCAAGGTGAACGGGTTGCGCACAAAGAACATTGTCCAGAACAGGTTTGGAGGCCCTGGGGGATGTGCTGGGACATCTGCCTCTCACATGTCCTTCTTCAGACGACCCCTCTTCTTCCGGGGGGAGGGGATCCTCATGTGCAGGCCTATGCGGTGCAGGGGACTCTCCGCCAGAGTCCTCCTCCCTCTCTGTGGCGCTGGCAGATGGTGTTGCGACAGATGTTGTGGGCACACAGGGGGGTGTGGACAGGTTGGTGTTGATCTAGTGGAGGCATTGTAGTATGTCCCGATGCACAGCAGTAAGGGCATCCCACTTTGCCTCCATTCGGGCATGGTGGGCGACCTGCTCCTGTTGCATGTCCTTGAGGATCCCCACTACCTGGCCAAATCCTCCGGTGCTTTCCTGGTACGCATCTAAGATGTGTGCCAGTTGGGGGCCATCATGCAGTCCAGACCCCTCTGCAAGGCGTGCCCTGTGCCTCCCACCCCTCCCAGCACCCCTCTCCACACGGGCAGGACCAGCGGCGGTACGCACAGGTGACACTGGGACCCCTTGGGTGGTGTTGCTGGTGGTGTTGGCTGTAGCTTCCGGGGGGTCCTGTGTCCCTGTGCTGTGGGTGTTGATTGTCCTTGGTCTGCCGTGTTGGTGGGGGTGCCCTGTCGGTGTCCAGATGCTGGAGGTGTGGGTACAGGCGGGGCAGATGTTGCTGCTGCTGGTGCTGCATGATGGCTCACATCGGAGGGGCCAGGTTGGTCGTCGTCATCCGAAGAGGACAGTGAGAGAGTCAGACGAGAGAGCTCAGTGTCCACCAGAGTCTGGGACTGGGTATCCTCGTCATTTGGCACTGGGTGCCCAGCACGACCTGTGTTTGGAAGAGACACACAATGTGATTTATGTTTCTACATGCATCGTTGGTTCAGAAACATGACATTTTCTACTTTTTAAACAGATGCCTGCCTGTACACTGCTTTTTCCGAGCTTGTCACAGACAGAGTTTGATCTTGTTGTTGGCCATTTGCCAGCATGGCCTTGTGCTCCCCACAACAGAGCCCAGTGTCAGACATCTTGTCAGTCCCTTCCCACTCCCTGTGGGGCGAGTATGGTTCAGGTTGATCTTGCAGGGCCATGTGGGTGGGTGTAGGTTGTCTGTGACTGCGAGTCCCATCATTCTCTTAGCTACACCCCGCTTCCCAGCATGCCCATGCTTCCTCCCTCTTGACTCTGCTTCCCTGTGAGGGGGTGTGACATCAATGGTAAGATGGCTGACTGTGAAATCCTGGTGTTTGTTTGGCTACCAGTCCCAGCATGGCCTTGTGCTCCCCACAACAGAGCCCAGTGTCAGACATCTTTTCAGACCCTTCCCACTCCCTGTGGGGCGAGTATGGTTCAGGTTGATCTTGCAGGGCCATGTGGGTGGGTGTAGGTTGTCTGTGACTGCGAGTCCCATCATACTCTTGGCTACATCCCCCTTCCCAGCAAGCCCATGCTTCCTCCCTCTTGACTCTGCTTCCCTGTGAGGGGGTGTGACATCAATGGCAAGATGGCTGACTGTGAAATCCTGGTGTTTGTTTGGCTACCAGTCCCAGTATGGCCTTGTGCTCCCCACAACAGAGCCCATTGTCAGACATATTATCAGACCCTTCCCACTCCCTGTCGGGCGAGTATGGTTCAGGTTGGTCTTGCGGGGCCATGTGGGTGGGTGTAGGTTGTCTGTGACTGCGAGTCCCATCATACTCTTGGCTACACCCCCCTTCCCAGCATGCCCATGCTTCCTCCCCCTTGACTCTGCTTCCCTGTGAGGGGGTGTGACATCAATGGCAAGATGGCTGACTGTGAAATCCTGGTGTTTGTTTGGCTACAAGTACCAAGTGAGCCCCTGTGCTTCACACAGCAGCACCCAGTACGGGGTATCTCTTGCTGATATTTCAATGAGGTGTGTGTCAATGCATTGTACCCGGTGAGTTGTGTTGAGTTTGTGGTGGGGGGGTGTCTCCCCAAACTGAGTAGTATGGTCAGGGCTGTCAGTCCTCCTTCCCATCATGAAACGTGCTTCCATTGTAGGGCGTGCAAGTTGTCTTTTAGGATGTCAGTCAGTGGTGTCCTGCTTCTGATTTGCACACAAGCCCTAGCAGCGCCTTGTGCTCCCCACAGCAGGACCCAGTGTCAGCCATCTTGTCAGTCATTTTCCACTCCCTGTGATGTGGGCATGTGTTGGACAGGCCACATGAAGGGCTTGCTCCCTCCCGCATGACAGGGCCCGAGCCCCGGCCCTCCAGGTGTTACCCACAGAAACAACCCGCACCCCGTCTCCAGACGGGACTCCTGCCCCCGGACATCTCTGTATCATGGGGCCGAACCACTACCGGCTCCCTCGCCCGTCCCGGCCGCCATCTTGGACACTGCACCACAAGGCCGCGTGGCCTCAGCTCGACCCTAACCCTGGGCCTGGCCAGGCCCCGACATCCCGGCACCACCATCCACCCAGGAGGTGAACGGACCACTTGGCAGGTCGATGGGAGAAAGAAGTGTCGATGGCTCTCCCCCGCCAGGTGCCGATCGCCCCCCAGCTCCCCCGGGCGCTGGCTCCACCCCCCTGCTGGGTGTCTGGACTCCCTCATCCCGGACCTCCCGACCTCCAAGTGCGAGGGTCCGGACATCAAAGGGCGCCAGACCTATAACTGGGGCAGCTCCAGAGCAGGAAGGCAGTTGTATCCTGGAGTCGAGAGACACCGTGAAGAACTCATCCTTGACGGACTACCGGCGCTGCCGTAGCCCTGCCTTGTGAACTATCGTCCTGCCTGCTGGCGCTGCCGCGGCCTTCTGCATCCTCCATCCTCGTCGGGACCTGCTGGCGCTGCCGTGGACCGTTGTAACTACCACCTTCGTTGGGACCTGCTGGCGCTGCCGCGGACCGTTGTAACTACCACCTTCGTCGGGACCTGCTGGCGCTGCCGTGGACCGTTGTAACGACCACCTTCACCGGGACCTGCTGGCGCTGCCGCGGCCCGTCCAGCTAGAACACCGAGCTCGAGGATTGTGAGCTATCCATCATATCATCGCATCTACCAGATTGGTAACCAGACTGTCCCGCTACCGCCTTTCCCAACCAAGAGACTAGAATTGAGGGGACCCCTGAGTCCAGACCTCCTTGTACCATTCTATCGTACCCAAGAGATCGCTTATAAAGAACGTTAAACCTTATCCTTGTGTGGTGTACATCTGTGGGGGGGAAGTTACTCGTCTGTACGATAGCTGGAGACGGCTCTCCCCGGAGACCTCTCCCCTTGTCCTCGGCCGACCCTCCCGGTCCGTCTAACATTGGTGGCCAGCGGCGCGATCCGAATCAACGCGTAATCGTACAGAGAGTAGCTCACCCCACGACGAAACCACAATGACAACCAAAGAGAGCGGATCCACCGAGAAATTCCAAATGGAGAAATTGGAAGAGTACAGCCATCGTGAGTTGAAACAATTCTGCATTGAACTAGGCATTGCTACCACCGGTCTGAGTACTAAAGACGATTTCAAGCACGCTATTGAGTCGTGGGCAGAAACCGGGGCCGCCAGACCCCCGGACCAAAACATTGCAGCAGCAGAGAGGAACACCACGGCTCCCGAGGAGCGAAGAACGGGCCTCTCGCAGGAAGAGATCCAAGAGAGAGAAAAAAACAGACTACATGAGTTAGAAATGGCACGGCTCAAAATGGACGGTGAACTAAAATTAGCCGAACAAAAACTGAACCTAGAGCATCTGCGGCTCCGAGAAGAACGGGAAGAAAAACAGAGGCAGAGAGAGCTCGAAGAAAAGAGATTAGCGTACGAACACGAGCTCAAACTGGCAGAAATAGACATACGGAAGCAGAACAAAGAACTGGAGGTGCCCGAGCAACCGCGCACCCCAGGAGCGACAGAAAAGAAAGTCCACATCCCCAAGGATGTCGTGCGAGAGTATTTCCGAGAGGACGACATACAACAGTGGTTCAAGGCCTACGAGATCGCCATGACCTCCCACCGGATCGATCGAAGTGACTGGGGAGCCGGTCTATGGGGGAGGTTCGTCAATGAAGGCCGCGATGCCCTGTTACAGCTCCCAGACCATCTGATGTCATCCTATGACCACATGAAGGCTGCCCTCCTCACCCGATATGGGCTCACACCCGAAATGTACCGCCAGAGGTTCCGAGACTGCACCCGGATCCCGGGTACAACTTGGGTGGAATATGTCAACTATTTCAGCCGAGCCTTCGAGGGTTGGATCAAGGGAAGCCACGTAACGACCTACGAGCAACTTTTTAATCTCATGGTGTGGGAGCACCTCTCTAACAACTGCTTCGTCGAGCTCAGGCAGCACCTCCTCGACAGTAAATTGACTGACCCACGGCAACTCGCCGCCGAAGCTGACCGGTGGGAAAGCACCCGAGTAGGCCGGAGAGGGCCGCACGAACAGAACCGGAACAACCAAGGTCAGCACCGTCCCCGAGGAGGAGGAGGAGGCCAGGGACGAGGAAGAGACACCGTCCCGGCCGCTCCCGCTGCCAGCACCCCGCCCCCGGCCAGCCGGGGCAACCCCCCGATGCGCCCGGGGTTCCGAGCCAATGTCACGTGTCACCGATGCCAGAGAGTCGGCCACTACGCCAATGACCCGAACTGTCCACAGAACCAAACTCCGAGACCCCGCCAGGTAGCTGCCGCCGCCCTGGGGGGAGAACAAATCTCCGAAGAACAGGAAGAATACGAACAGGAACAACAAGAGTGGGAACCGGCCGCCATGGTTCTAGCGTGCCTAGGGGGAAGAGACATGGTCCCGCGGGCTCCCCTACCCGCCAACACCAGAAAATATAGTCAGTGGGTGACCATTAATGGACGCCGGGCCGAAGCACTACGTGACACGGGGGCCAGTGTGATGGCCGTCCGCTGTCACTTGGTAAACCCAGAGCAGATCCTGCCGAACATTCTCTGCCCCGTCCGTTCAGCCGACAATTCGGAGAGTCTATGTCGGATGGCCTGCGTCCCCTTCGAATGGGGAGGAGTCTCCGGCATGTTGAAGGTGACGGTCCGAGATGATGCCCCCGTGGACTGTCTCCTGGGGAATGATCTTGAGAGTTCCCCGTGGGCCGCCGTAGAAAGAAGAGCGCACCTGGGGATGTTGGGCCTCCCGGACTGGGCGTGCGTAACCACCCGGTCCATGGCCGCCCGTGCCATCCCCCGACCAGAAGAACCAGAATGGCCAGCACCTCCTCCCCCGATCGCTCCAGTAGAGGACACCGACCATACCGACCCCCCAGAGCAAACCCCCGAAGGGCTCGCTCAGCCCCAGGACCTTCCCGACCTGGCTCAGTGGCGTCAAGAAGGGGGGCCCACCCAGGAACAGTTCCGTCAAGAACAGAAGACCTGTCCCTCCCTCGAGGGACTCCGCCAGCAAGCCCTCGCCCAGAGCGCTGGGGACACCACCGGAGCCCATTGGATCTATTGGGACAACGACCTATTGTACAGTGAACAGAGAATCGCGGAGTTAGGGGCCAGTAGAGTGCTGGTGGTGCCCCTCCGTTTTAGAGACTTCCTGTTAAATTTGGCCCACGATGTCCCTCTGGCTGGACACCTGGGCCAGGACAAAACCTACAGTCGCCTGGTGACCCACTTTTTCTGGCCAAAGATGAGAAACGACGTCCTCAACCACTGCCGGTCCTGCCCCACGTGCCAGGCCAGCGGGAAGAGCGGCCGCAAACTCAAAGCACCTCTGCAACCCTTCCCAGTTGTCACCACCCCGTTCGAGAGGGTGGGAATAGACATTGTGGGGCCCCCGGACCCCCGTACAGCACAAGGACATCGGTTCATCCTGGTACTGGTGGACCACGCCACCCGCTACCCCGAGGCTGTGCCCCTGCGAACTGTAACAGCCCCGGTGGTCGGCCGGGCCTTAATGGGGATCTTCTCCCGGGTGGGCTTCCCCCGAGAAGTCGTCAGCGACAGAGGCACAAACTTTATTTCGAAATATATGAAGTCCCTCTGGCAACAGTGCGGGTTCACCTACCGATTCACGACCCCCTATCACCCTCAAGGAAACGGACTCGTCGAGCGGTTCAACCGCACGCTCAAGGGAATGATTGGGGGGTTGGAAGAGCCCTTCCGTCGCCAGTGGGATGTACTACTTCCGTGCCTCCTCTTCGCATATCGAGAAGTCCGCCAGAAGTCCCTCGGCTTTAGCCCGTTCGAACTCTTGTACGGGCACCCTGTGCGAGGGCCCCTCAGCCTAGTCAAAGAAGGTTGGGAGATGGCCCCCCTAAAGACCCCTCCAGACGTCTTCAAGTACCTTCTGACCCTACGCAATCAGACCAGGCGATTCAGAGAAATGGCGAAAGCAAACCTTGAGGCCAGTCAGGAGGACATGAAAAAATGGTACGATCAAAATGCCTCCTCCATCGAATTCGAACCTGGCCAACAAGTGTGGGTGATGTCCCCCACCGAACCATGTGCCTTGCAGGACAAGTGGACGGGGCCCTTCAAAGTGGTCGAGCGCAAGAGCCCCGTCACCTATCTCATCGATATGGAATCTCCACGGAACCCCCTCCGGGTCCTCCACACCAACAGACTCAAACCCCACTTTGTGCGCTCGGAGCTCAGCCTCCTGATGGCTACAGACAGTGGAGCGGAAGAAGACTCCGAGCCTCTCCCTGATCTCCTGAAGACTCGTGAGAAAGATGGTTCCGTGGACGGGGTCCGACTCTCCGATGCCCTCACCCCGGAACAGCGCCAAGGCTGCCGGGACCTCCTGCTGCAGTTTGCTACCTTGTTTTCCCTCACCCCAGGGGTCACCCCCTGGTGCTTGCACGACGTGGACACTGGGGACAGTCCCCCTATCAGACACCGGGCGTACCGCGTACCAGATCGGGTACGGGCCTGCATCCAAGAGGAGGTATCAAAGATGCTCACGCTCGGGGTCATCGAGCCCTCGGACAGCCCCTGGGCCAGCCCGGTCGTGCTGGTCCCCAAAGCTGCTGCCCCCGGCACCACTCCTGAGCTCCGATTCTGCGTCGACTATCGGGGCTTGAATGCTGTCACCAGAACCGACGCTCATCCCATCCCCCGAGCGGATGAACTGATCGACCGCATGGGGGCTGCCCGCTACCTCAGCATCTTCGACCTGACAGCGGGCTACTGGCAGATCGGTCTCACACCCCGGGCCCAAGAACGATCCGCCTTTTCTACCCCCGATGGCCACTACCACTTCAAAGTCATGCCCTTCGGCATGAAGAATGCCCCAGCTACTTTTCAGCGACTGGTGAACCAGGTCTTGGCGGGACTCGAGGAGTTCAGCGCCGCCTACCTGGACGATATCGCTGTGTACAGCCGCCACTGGTCCGACCACCTCCACCACCTCCGAGAGGTCCTGCAGGCCCTCCAACGGGCCGGCCTCACAATCAAGGCCAGCAAGTGCCAAATTGGTCAGGGGTCCGTGACCTATCTCGGACACCAGGTGGGAAGCGGTCTGGTGGCCCCTCGGCAACTCAAAATTGCTGCCATCCAGTCCTGGCAGCCTCCAGTCACGCAGACCGAGGTCCGAGCCTTCTTGGGGCTCACCGGCTACTACCAGCGGTTCGTGAGGGACTATGGCAGCATTGTGGGGCCCCTCACGGGACTCACATCCAAAAACCACCCGAAGAAGGTCAACTGGACCCCAGACTGTCAAGCGGCCTTCGAGAAGCTGAAAGCCGCCATGTGCACTGCCCCTGTGCTCCAGGCCCCCGACTACAGTCGGGAATTCATCGTACAAACAGATGCCTCCGATCATGGCATCGGGGCGGTCCTCTCCCAGCTGAACTCCGAGGGACTTGACCAACCGGTGGCCTTCATCAGCAGACGCCTCCTGGCCCGAGAACAGCGCTGGAGCACCATCGAGAGGGAGGCCTTTGCAGTGGTGTGGGCCCTCAAAAAGCTCCGGCCCTATCTCTTCGGTACCCACTTCCGGGTGCAAACAGATCATCGACCCCTACAGTGGCTAATGCAGATGCGGGGGGAAAACCCCAAACTATTGTGTTGGTCCATCTCCCTGCAGGGGATGGACTTCACTGTGGAACATCGACCGGGCCAAGACCACGCCAACGCAGATGGCCTGTCACGCTTTTTCCGCCTCGATGAGGAGAGTCCCCAAGAGGATGGGTGACTCTCCCCGCCTTCAGCTGGGGGGGACGCATGTTGGACAGGCCACATGAAGGGCTTGCTCCCTCCCCGCATGACAGGGCCCGAGCCCCGGCCCTCCAGGTGTTACCCACAGAAACAACCCGCACCCCGTCTCCAGACGGGACTCCTGCCCCCGGACATCTCTGTATCATGGGGCCGAACCACTACCGGCTCCCTCGCCCGGCCTGGCCGCCATCTTGGACACTGCACCACGAGGCCGCGTGGCCTCAGCTCGACCCTAACCCTGGGCCTGGCCAGGCCCCGACATCCCGGCACCACCATCCACCCAGGAGGTGAACGGACCACTTGGCAGGTCGATGGGAGAAAGAAGTGTCGATGGCTCTCCCCGCCAGGTGCCGATCGCCCCCCAGCTCCCCCGGGCGCTGGCTCCACCCCCCTGCTGGGTGTCTGGACTCCCTCATCCTGGACCTCCCGACCTCCAAGTGCGAGGGTCCGGACATCAAAGGGCGCCAGACCTATAACTGGGGCAGCTCCAGAGCAGGAAGGCAGTTGTATCCTGGAGTCGAGAGACACCGTGAAGAACTCATCCTTGACGGACTACCGGCGCTGCCGTAGCCCTGCCTTGTGAACTATCGTCCTGCCTGCTGGCGCTGCCGCGGCCTTCTGCATCCTCCATCCTCGTCGGGACCTGCTGGCGCTGCCGCGGACCGTAGTAACTACCACCTTCGTTGGGACCTGCTGGCGCTGCCGCGGACCGTTGTAACTACCACCTTCGTCGGGACCTGCTGGCGCTGCCGCGGACCGTTGTAACGACCACCTTCACCGGGACCTGCTGGCGCTGCCGCGGCCCGTCCAGCTAGAACACCGAGCTCGAGGATTGTGAGCTATCCATCATATCATCGCATCTACCAGATTGGTAACCAGACTGTCCCGCTACCCCCTTTCCCAACCAAGAGACTAGAATTGAGGGGACCCCTGAGTCCAGACCTCCTTGTACCATTCTATCGTACCCAAGAGATCGCTTATAAAGAACGTTAAACCTTATCCTTGTGTGGTGTACATCTGTGGGGGGGAAGTTACTCGTCTGTACGATCGCTGGAGACGGCTCTCCCCGGAGACCTCTCCCCTTGTCCTCGGCTGACCCTCCCGGTCCGTCTAACAGCATGTTTCAGATGGGTCTTGATGGGCCAATCAGGAGGGGGGGGCATTATCTGTGACTACAGGCCCCATCATGCTTTTGTCTACATTCACTTCACCTGCATCCCCACTATTCCTTCCTGACAGTCAGCTGCACTGTGAGGTGGTGTGTTTGTGGTGGCAAACTGTATGGCTGGGTGTATTTGGCTTAGTGCCACTGGCTTGCTCTATTTGTTTGTAGGTTGGTGTATGTCATGACACAGTCCCCAGTCACTATGAGATGGCAGGTATTGTGTTTGTGTGACTGGTATACACATCTTGGGTTGATTATCTATTGGTTAGTGTAGCTTTGCTTGCGGTGCATGGTTTCACTGTCCCCTTGCCACACAATCTTGGTTATGTTGTTTGAGTACTCGCCAGGCTCTGGGATGTCTGTTAGGCCATGGACACTCTCTGGTGGTAGGATGTCCCGCACCTTCGCCTCCCAGGTCCTGAAGTAGACTGGTTTGGCAGGAGGGCCACCGCCGGTGCGCTGACTCAGGGCGTGATCTTTCTCGATGAGTTTCTTGACCCTCCTGCGCACGTCATACCACCGGTTCTGGATATCGTCCTTTGTGCGCAACGTTGGTGCTTGTGCGTTCACCTTGTCCACAATCCTCACCCACTTCTTGGTTTTCTGTGAGATGTCTCGTGTGGGCTTCTGCGCCTCGTTCACGCTGCCTGTCTTCTGTGCTTGGTACGCGTCGTTCACGGCGGTCTCTATTGCTTGTGTGCCGGGTTGTCTGTGCGTGTCGGTCGTGTGGCTTGGTCTCCGTGCGGGTCAGTCTGGTTTTACACGCATTGCATCGTACTGCGCTAATAGTACATTGCGGGTACGGGTCGGTCGGGTTCATTCCGGGTTCGTGTCGGTCGGTGATAATCGCGTCGGTTTTCTGGCCGGATCACTATTTTCCCTCCGGCTCGGTTGTGCGGCTTGTATTCCGTACGTGTCAGTTGTAATTCACTCGCGTTGCATCGTACTGCACTGGTCGTACGGCGCTGGTCTGTGTCGGTCGGTATTCGGTCCGGGTCCGTGCCGGTCGGTTCGTTTTGCGGCCGGAATCGGCCCCTAAGTGATACTTCTATTGTATCTCGTAAGCACGCCAGAAATTAAATGAAAGCCTTTCCGAGAATGTGGAGTCTAAAAAGGTATGTTTAGAGCCATCTGGGTTCCCAAGGGAACACATCCCAAGGGCAGTAAAGTCATTAGTAACCGGACACTGACACTGAGGGCATGTCTGGTGTTTACCTTGCGGGAGCGAGCAGCAGCAGGCGAGAAAATTGCTAACAGATGGCGCCACTGCTCGCTCCCGCAAGGAAAATGCCAGACATGCACAAGGACTAACAGGAAACAGTGCAAAACATGCACTAGTTTCAAGAAAAGCCTGGAACGATTCCAAAAGGTCTCCAATGCAGCGCTTGTGCGCTGCGCAGGCGAGACCTAAAAAGTGGTGCATAATTTTGTTGGTGCACAAATGTGTGGGGTGTGAAAAGGTTTTCTTAATGTTATCTTTAAAATTCCTTAGCCATGCCGTACCGCATTGGTATGCTGGCCCACGTGGCATAAACCATTGCCAAATGCAATAGGTCCTAAGGCGGAACCTATTGGCTTTGCCAATGCTTTTTTTTTATGCCGTAACACTACTTAACATTAAATGGAAAGGTGCATGAAATGCACAGAAATTCGCATCACGCATTTAACACAATTTGTTCCACTTGCGCAAAATGATGGGGGTGAGAGTGCATATCTGTTCATCTGTCTGTATTACTTTTAAAATTGTATCCTAGTTTGAGAGCAAAGAAAGACCGATATTTAAGTTCCTGCGGATAGGTCAGTGGCCCAATTAGTGGGTTGGCTACCCCGGTTCACTTTAAGTTCGTATGTCTCACTTAGCATTTATGTGTACTCCAATAATGGCCTGAGAAGAAAGACAGACCTGGGGAGTTGGTGCTGAAGCATACATGGGAATGGGCAGGCCCAGTAATTAAACAAAATCTTAAAAATAACCGGTGAGCAGGAGTGCATAACCAACGTCCTAAAGCACTGCAGTTTCAAAAACATTTTTGGGGAGGCGCTACTGAACCTGCGGCTGCACCAATCGGCACTGCTAGTTCAGTTTTAACTCGCACTTGACCTGTAGTGCATAATGAGCTTACAGGAAATGTAAAACATTTAATGAGTTCTTAAATCTGAGAAGTACACTTAAAATATTTGATGTATAGTGTTATAAAGATGCAGGGAGACCAGGAGTGAGTAAAAGACGTAGTTTAATCCAATAGCACCACCAACAGTCCAAGCTGCCGCTACACCCAGGACATCCAGCAAACTGCCAACCCCCCGCCCGCATTCTTCCAAAGCCCCACAACGTTCTCGGCACGCGTCAGTTCCAACATGGAATACACGAGCGCACACGAGATCATAACACATCCCCTTTACATAACAAAAGAAAGAACAGATGAAAACAAAACAAAACAAAATAAAACACAAAAAACCTTTAACAGGTGTTCAGATAAAAATCATTAAACTTTGCAGGAATGCGACGCAACCTTCCAGAAGGTTCCCTGGAATGCACCAGATCAGGAACCACTGAAATACCAGGAGAGTTATCCCCACTTGAAGAAGCAGAGGAACTGGTTTGATCCGAAGCTGGAACAACACCAGAACCAGACTCCAAAGAAGGATCCAACCCCAAATATTTCACAAGCCTAGACATGTTCCACTTACAACCACCTTGCATTGTAACCACATTCTTATGTATGGAAGAAATCAAAAATGGACCCAAAAACTCTGACACACCCTTCCTCGTAAACCTGGGTTTTTTAACCAACACCCACTCCCCCACACACCATGACTTAGACTTAACAGCGTTCTTGTTATCAAATCTTTCTTTATACCCCATCTGGTAAGAACGGACCCTGGATTCCACCTTCTTCCCATCCAAAGGAATTTGTTCATGCAAAGGAAACCAAGTCGGATTCAATTTTGACCTTGCATGTCTGCCCCTCAGAAGAAAGAAAGGTGAATTACACATAACCTGGTTCACCGTGGTACGATGGGCCCACCATGTATCACGCAACACATCCTTAAGAAGAATTTTCGTGTCCAAAGCTGTTTGCACACAACCCTTGACCACACGATTCATGCGCTCAGCCAATCCATTGGCCTGGGGAGAATAGAGAGCTGTTTTCAGGTGAACAACACCAAAATCATTCAAAAATTCCTCCATCTCAGACGAAACAAATTGTAGACCATTATCCGTGATTAAACACTTCGGAACACCTTCCCCAGCAAATTCGTCTTTAAGAAATTCTACAATAACTTTTGTGTTAACATTGCTCACACACCTTGTAGACACCCATTTGGATGTATAATCAACCAAGAGAATGACAAATCTCTCAGACGGCGCCAGTAAATCAAATGGTCCCATTAGATCTAAACCTAACTTTGTCCACGGCTGACTAGGAACCTCCACCGGAGACAAAGGAGCACAATTGACAACTTTAGACTTATCATTTGTCGCACACAAATGACACTCTTTAACCACAACCTCCACCTGATGATCCATTAATGGCCACCAATATCTCTCCCTAAGCCGAGCCTTAGTGAGACTCCTACCAAGATGTCCCTCGTGAGCTAAGTTTATCAGTTTTGGTCTTAATGATAAAGGAGGAATAAACCTACTACCTCTCAACACCCCTCCATGTGCAATGGTTAACTCATCCTTAACAGACCAAAAAGGACTAAGCTCAGAATCTACATCCTTACAATTAGCCGGCCAGCCTTTGATAATAAAATCCTTAATACAAGGAAACAAGGGATCTTCAGAAATAGCCTGACTCCATTCTTCATGGGAAATGGAAGCTTCCCTAACCCAAGAAACAGAAAACTGTTCAACATCCACATAGTCTTCATGTTCTTCAATAGGCAACCTCGACAGACAGTCAGCAGTCACATTCGAGGACCCAGGTAGATACTGCACTTGGAAATTAAATTCCTCCAACCCCTCACTCCAACGTTTCAATCTAGGGGTCAACCTGTCACTCTCCATACACGAAAAAACTTGCACTAGAGGACGATGATCTGATCTAACAATAAAAGGAATACCCCAAAGGTAAAATTTGAAATGTTTAACCGCCCAAACTATTGCAAGCGCCTCCCTCTCAATGCACGAGTATTGCTGCTCAGCCTTTTTTAACGCCCGAGACGCAAAAGCAACAACCTTGTCTACACCATTCTCTACTTGAGATAGGACAGCACCCAACCCAGCCAAACTCGCATCAGTGGTAAGAATAGTTTTTTTTTTAGCGTCAAAATGACCCAAACTGGGTAACTGACTGATGGAACGTTTAACAATACCAAAAGCAATCTCACAGGCATCATTCCACTCAAATTGTGTTCCTTTCTTAAGCAAATTCCTTATTGGCTCCACAACAGAAGCAAAACCCCTAACAAATTTGGCATAAAATTCCGCCAAACCCAAAAAGGATCTAACCTGCTCTTTATCCATTGGAGTTGGAGCTTCCACAATGCACAATGATCGAAGGAGTGTTGGAAGAGAAGTCCGTTGACAAACTCGAAATCCGCCAAACTTCGAAAATCCGTGGTTTCCTTAATAACCAATCCGTGGGTTCTTTCAACGTTGGTGGTGCTCCCGACTTCAATCGTCGCCAGTGTTATAAAGATGCAGGGAGACCAGGAGTGAGTAAAAGACGTAGTTTAATCCAATAGCACCACCAACAGTCCAAGCTGCCGCTACACCCAGGACATCCAGCAAACTGCCAACCCCCCGCCCGCATTCTTCCAAAGCCCCACAACGTTCTCGGCACGCGTCAGTTCCAACATGGAATACACGAGCGCACACGAGATCATAACATATACTAAAGTGCGAAATCTGCAAAAACTCTAATAACCGTAAAATATCGGCTCATGGGTTTTCGATGTAAAACAAGGTAATTGACACTGAGGAATACTATTTATTGTGTATGTTGAGAATCAGAATAGATATACAGCCACAGTGGAAAATGGAAGATGAAGAACGAAGTTAGTGGTAAAAGGCATGGCAGGTTTCCAGATCCCACAAGCTTCACCAAAGGTAGCTGTAGTGCGTAAATGTTAATTCTTAAAAGAAAATTGTCAATTGTTATTGTTCGGAGGGGGGTTGAACTATGCTGGAAAAGTGGGTCCTTGTCCCCAAAATGGGCAGAATATCATTGGCAATGTGAAACAGCACGCTTTCTCTATCTGCTAAAACATTGCCTAGATTCTAGAATAAGCAATACTTGACATTCGGGGTCATAGACCTGGACATGCAGGTGAAATCTGGTTTACCAAGCAAAATAGAAACAAGCGCGCGCGCCTCGCGCCTCAAGTTTTTTATTTTTATTTAAAAAGGCGTGCAGGCTGCAGCAGTAGGCGCGCGCACTTGGAAGAGCAGGCGTTACTTTTTCAAGCACTGCACTCGTGCTTGTGTTTTCTCATCCCGGTTTTTACTTTAGTAGGTGAGTTTTCAAAGTGCTGCTGAAGGCTGGTGAGTCGCGCGTGCACCCTCGGGTGAACACAAGCTTGTCGCCAGCCAGCAGCACTTTGAAAACTCACCTACTAAAGTCTTTCCGAGCAGTGCATCCGCGCTGACTCAGCAAGACCTAAAAACGAGGAGAAATTAAAACATTTCTCCTCCTTACGTCTGCTGTGGGGAGACATAAAGTTGTGGTGCTGCTCCAGGTTTATGTGATTTTGCAAATCTGGGACAGTGCCAAAATCCATGGGTGTTGCGTGAGAGCACCTGTCCCAACACTCATGGAATGACTCCTTGACACAGAGGGGCCCATTACGATGGCTGGCGTAACGGTGAACGGGACCAACCGCCAGCGGTGCGGCGGTTCAGCTGTGCCCATTAGCATGCGGCCGCCACCCTGGCGGTTGCATCCCGCACATTTATCATTGTGGCGGGCGGTGCTGTAAGCAGCACCCGCCACAATGTTAAATGTGCATGTTGTGCATGCAAAACGTGACAGGCACCGCGCGGTGCCTGCCACCTTGTGCATGCCAATGTAGGGGGTACCATAGGTACCCCCCAGGGCTGCCCCCACCCCCCCGGGGGCCCGCAATGGGCCCCTAAAGCAATTACCATATGACTTTTCATGGCGGCATCTCAGCCAGGCATCCTGATATGGGTGTCGACACCGCCACCATATAAGGCCCGAGTTCCACCCGGCAGGCAATCGGAATGATTGCCTGCCAGCAGAAATTCAGCAGATAGTCTTTCCGTCTGCCGCTGTCACCCCCGCCATTGTAATATGGTGGGGGGTAAATGGAGGGCGGGCGGGGAAAAATGCCGGGCGGAACGACACCGCCGGTCGGGCGGTGGCGATCCGCTCGACATCATAATCGACCCCGGAGTAAGGAAACGCAGCGACTTGGCAGCTTTGTCTTACTCCATATCTATGAGGCCATGCAAAGCCACACAGGGTGATTTTGCATCACCTCAAAAATATAATGAAACGCTTCTTCCAACGCAGTGTCAAAAAAAGTGACGGTCCGGCGGCACAAGCCTCACATAAATAAGCCACAAAATATCAAATACGTATTTTCGGTCTTTCACCATCAGGTAGCTACATATAAAATAATGGCCAGCATAAATGAAAAATACATTTTAAAAGTTGTTACTCAGTGAGAAATGCACTGTAGTACATTTTGAAACCTATAATAATGCACTGCAGAGGTCTGTATGTAACCAGAGAGCTACAGAATTAAATCTTGGTTGATGCAGTAGAGAATAGTGACTTGTGTATTTTTAGTGCTACAGGGTCACAGCCTGTGACAGCAAGTACTGTGAATATGTAAGTTGTTATTTTATGCTTGCATTACACACAGTATAAGATAGGCTGCTACAAAATGTGCAAATAGTTTTATGATAAACAGTTGCTTCCAAAATGTAGGTTTTAGTACTACCAGACCGTATATATTGTAATTTTGTTTTGCATAACTGTCCCTTCAACACCTCCTCAGGGGTAGGTACTAAGTGCTGTGTAAATACAATTATGATTAAAAGCACACACACACTTCACAGCCCAGTTGTTAACTCTTTGCACTACCACTCAAAAAAAAAAAATCTTTGTCATCACAATGCTTGGAGTGATTTGATCAATTAAAGCCAGAACCGGGTGTGTCTTCGTTTCACAGCACAGGAGAGTCAATTAATAAAACTTCAGCTGAAGCATTTTAATGATCAGAATTAAACGTCCTGGAACAGTTTTCATTCTCCAAAACAAAGAGCAAACGTTTTGGATTCCAGGCAGAAGTGAGGCTGGGGAATACGCCGCCCCCCCCCTCCCTCAACTCCACGATCCCCCTAGGGGTCATGCCCCACAGATTGAAGACCTCTGTTCTAGAGCTTTGGCAGTACTTATTACAGCCTGTAAATTTGGATCACCCATTACCCACAACTGCTATTGAACCTTTTTGCTCTTGACGTACAATAATTTGGTCTCTTATCATTTCATCTGTGATGGGCCCAAAATCACAGTTCATGAATAAGGCTAGCAATTCTGTGTGAAACTCATTGAACGTTTCACCATCTTCTAGGGCACGAGTCATGCAGCTGTTTTTCATTTCTCTGCGTGTTGGTTCTGTGATGGATGTGCACTCAACATATCTCCTTATTACAGCGATATTTATGGCCCTGCAATACTGTCTATTATTTCCATATGTAACTCGAGACGCACTTTCTACCAACGAAAAACGAACACATATAAAACACAGAAGAACCTGTCAAACAAAAAACATGGCATTCAGGATGGCTTTTCTGGCAGAAAGTTGGAGCCAACGTCCCCTACCCACAGAGCTTACCCTTGCACATGCACTGCTTAATTTGTGCCAGTGGTTGCAGGTACTTACGGAAGGAATATCCGAAACAAAAATATTGTGAGGACAGACTATCATTTCAGAAATATTGTAGATCAGAATATCAAGAAGATCAGTGCAAATAGGTAAGTGTAGATTTACTATTCTTAACTACACATCATGTATTCTTAACTACACATCAAGGTACATATATGTGGAGTTAAGTATAGTAAAACTTTGCTTTCCCCATAGAAACTTACCTTCACAGAATTCTTGACCTCGATATTCTCAACACGATATTTTGTCCACACAATATTTTGGTCTTATTATTTTGTTCAAACACCAGTGGTGAGCATCAGCACTCATATTTGGAGACTAGGGCTTCTTTTTTTTATCTTCAGCAAGTTGCCCAGATCAAGAGAAAGGCAATAAGGAGAGACTGAGGTGGAAAATAAAATATGAAAACAAAAGGAGAAAGAAAGGATGAAAAGGATCCTGCAACAGTGAGACAAAGAGTAGGAAGGGCAGAGGGTCAAATAATAAGGTGTGGACTGGAATGAAAACTAGGCAATCTCTTGACTGCTAAGAAAAAACTTTGACCTTTGGTTCTTTTGTTGTAGTTTTTTAACAAATTACGCATTGTAGTAAGTAATACAGAATACAAGCAATACAGAACCAGAGGATGACAGGGAGTTAACAGTAACCTCATTGATATATTGTTAGACCTTGCATCCTTGGGTTTGTTTCCCTGTCTTTTTGCCTCTACCTCCTGTATTTTTGACTGTATGCTGGACTTCGTTTCTGCTGATACTCCGGGCACTTCACCACTACTGATCAGTGCAAAACTGCAGGTGCTACATGTGTAAATTGTGTTTATGATTGGTTATCCATGATTGGCATATTTGATTTACTGGTAAGTCCCTAGTAAAGTGCACTGTTTGTGCCCAGGGCCTGTAAATCAAATGCTGCTAGTGGACCTGCAGCACTGGTTGTGACACCCATAGGAGTAGCCCAGCAAACCTGTCTCAGGCTTGCCATTGCAGTGCCTTCAAATGCAGTTTTAAACTGCCATGTCGACCTGGCTCTCCCACTTATGCAAACCTTTTCTTAATGGTCTCTACTTTGTGAAATGACTGTCTGTTTCACAAGCACTTCAGGGTTTAGGTTGGTGTGGGTTATGAATATGGGGACACATGTAATGTTTCACTTTTTTCATGAAGGTTAAAATTAATATACAGTTTGCGATGTATCAGTAGAAAGAATTCTTTAGACTTTTAGTTAGTTCATTCTTTATTAATTTTGCTGTTAGGTTCTTTTTAACCTCTTCTATTTAGGTTACCACTGAAGAAGGGAATTATCCCGACAAGTATTGGATATTTTTTACAGCTGCTGTGTCATGAGGAAATATGAGCCCCTTGTGCTGCTGAGGAAAAGCCTTGATAGGCATTGTTGAAACATTGTGATGGAGAGTTGATGCAACATGAATACTTTTGGATTAAAATAAGGAGAACTTTGAATAAAAAGAAAAAACTAAATTGTGACCAACTTATTGAAAACTTTGGATTCATTTACATAAGTGGCTGTGCATCTTGTTTGGGGATTTGACGAGGCTCCATTGTTTTCATAAGTGCACCCACTTGAGGGGCCCAAACCTTACCTTTTTCTATTTGTAAGGCACCCCTAAGGTAGGCCCAAGGTAGCTCCATGGGCAAGTTGCAGTGTATGTGAAAAGTAGGACATGTACTGGTGTGTTTTACATGTCCTGATAGTGAAATACTGCCAATTGTATTTCTCACTATTGCAGGGACTATCTCTCCCATAGGTTATCATTGGACCTGCCTTATAACATCTTACAAATGTAACTTTCAATCGGAAAGAGATAGAGATATGGAGTTTGAGTTCCTTGAACTGAGGATTAAAAACACATATTTCCATGAAAGGGGTTTTGTAAATTGTGTGTTTGAAAATGCCACCTTTAGAAAGTGTTGTACCTTGTTCACCATAGATTGATGTTTTAATTAGATCAACGCGTATACCTTACACAGACCATAGGGCAATTAAGGCCTCTAATTTGTGGCTTAGTGTGCTCTCACCCATTCCACATTATTTTGCCTCCCTTCTTTCTCACTTGCTCTCTCATGATACTAATCTTTTACTGACAACTCTTTGTATCTCCCTTATTGCAAAAAGAATCATGAAAATAGAAATAAACACCTATGCAGTTGCTGACAGTGATTATAATGTAACAGATGAGACATTTGTTTGATATGCCATAGATTCTTTATATCAAGTTATTCCATGTGTAAATGTTTATTACGTTAAAACCTATACTTGTCTTACGTTCTAACAGTAAAATAACAATACAAAACATATATTTGTCTGATGTTTTAACAATACTAATACATCTTGTCTGAAGTTTTAACGGTAAAGTAACAATACAAAACATATACTTGTCTGATGTTTTAACAATACTAACACATATAAATTTAGGCATACAAATCTATCACTTATAAATCTCGTATCTCCTACCTATACACTCAGGTCATAGTAAACCAGATGAAATACATGCAATTGATGGAGCATGATTAATTAAGAATATTTTGTTCGATCAATTCCTGTTCTTTGGGTGTGGTACTAATACCTGCGTCAGAAATATGACTAACAAAGTGTCTCGTGAAATACGTGAAAGTTTAAAACTACATCATAAAAGCATGCAGACATGTCATAAACTGGTTTGAGATTAAGTCATTCATGACAGAGAGAGAAACCTATTAATGTGGAGAAATATTTTATTTCTCTTCATCACTTCCTCTTTGCATGTGTACTGCATTGTGCAGCACACTCACAAAGAGGAATTAGCCTCTTGGGTTTGTTTTTGTGCGGGGAGGGATCCCTTTTGTAGCGTCCCTACCAGCTGAAGTCATGACATGAGGCCTGGAGGTACATGGAGGTAACTTTCTTTATTTTGTATCCCTCAGTACAGCAGGACCCTGTTCTTCTACCTCTGCATGTTTGTGTATGTGTGTGACCAATTCCTGTCCTTTACCCTGTAGTCACTCCTGTCCCATGGCTTTTGGCTAGTGTGTACAGGATCTGACACTGACACCTTCCTATACAAAAAAGTTCTGACCCCAATGCAGGCACCCTTGCAACATTGCACAAGTGTGTCTGGAGTGGCGCTAGGCTGCCTTGAGTGAAATAGCACAAAGAGAGAGCCAAAGTGCACCATATCTTAATAAATATGGTGCATTTTAGCTCTCTACCTTTCACGTAATGTTGCACAGCAAGTTCCTTTGCTGCGTTTTGTGAAAGATGACTAAATTTAGGCCTTAACTTCTACCGGACAGTGATTCACGAGGACGCATCAATATATATCTCACAAGTATGATTAAACATAAGGTGTATTCACAAAAGAATCTGGAAGTTGTAAATAAAGGGGCTGCTGCTTAAAAAACACTAGTCGAGTCACTCCACAGTAACTGCGAAAAAAAGTTTGTCGAACTGGAACATTACATCATTGCAGTGTTATAGCAAATAAGGGGCCAATTTATGAAGGCTTTGCTCATGTGCAAAGTCGCAAAAAGTGAGGCAAAGTCTTGATAAACGTTATACTTTCCAGCACAAAACTTTTTTTGTGCTGCAAAGTTCTATAAAAGTAATGCAAATAGCACTTTGCACCACTTTGGTTAACTTTGCATCAAGAGGGCGTTCTATGGGTGGTACATGGGCATACGCATGGTGCTGCTCCTGGGTTTTGAGTCAAAGCCCTATGTCCTAATATTTTATTGTAAGAAGTTGGCCTGATATATGATGTCACTAATTCTAGTGTACACCTTGTATCAGTGCAAACAACCCTTATGGTGATTGGTTGTAAAGTCAACCTTATAGACCAGCTATCCTAGTGGTAGCATGGACAAGAGCAGTCTTAGGCTAAACTCTGTATGACATGTGAAGCCAGCTGTTATACCAAATGTAATCCCTTGAATACCAAATGAAAGGACACCACAACAGATATATATAAAAATAGAATGTATTTATTCTAGTCAAACCCTCAGCACTCTTTATGAGATTCGAGGTAAGTACAACACAGTCTTATTTAAGCATACATTAAGTCACACAGGTAAGTAATACAGTTAGGCCCTAGGGGCCACGCAAACCATATACTAAGTAAGTGGTATAAGAACCACTGTCACGAACACAGGATAGGCCTAGGCCTAGGGAATCACTGGGGCTACACTATACTACCAAAGGTTAGGAAGTGGGAGGCCCACGGGATTCAGGTGCAGAGTGGAAAACCTCACGCGTAATGTGTAAAAGTCGATAGAAATAGTAGTTATTAGAAATTAACAGTTTTAGGACACTTCTGGAATAGCTAGACCCTAGGATAGTCAATACCCTTGTGAGCACCGGAGAACTCAAGTTACCTAGCCCACGGGCTGCGGGTGCATAGGTGTGAACTTGCGTCGGGTTTTGTCGTTGACTCCTATGGATGCCTGAAGGAAAGTTGCTGACAGGCAGTCAGTGAAGAGTGTCCGGTGGATCCCAAGGATGGAATCAAGAAGGAAGGATACCTGCAAGCAGAAGGGACAGAGTCTAGGTCACCAGCCAGGAGCTGGGAAGGAACCAGGAAGGAACCAGGCGATGTCGTGCAGATGCAGGTGAAGAGGTGAAGCTTGTCGCAGCAGCCACGGGTACCAGGAGGCGTCGAGGACGACCAGGACCAGGAGGCGTCGAGGACGACCAGGACCAGGAGGCGAGCTGTCCCACGAAGGCTCTTGCTGTCGGCGGCGTCGATATTGAGTTAGGACCCAACAAGCCTTGGCAAGCGGAACCCACGCAGAATGGAGGACTTGCTTCTGGTGCAGACCAGGAAGGTCTGGGGTGCTTCTCTTTCACAGAGGAGTGAGTGCCAGTCTGGAGGAGACGGACCAGCAAGGTGAAATCAAAGGTTCGTCGTCGCAGAGGTCACTAGCCAACGGGCCAGCAACCGGACAACACGTCGAGCAACTCAGGTGCAGAAGGGCCCCACGCAGAACACGTGAAGTGTGGGGAGCTGATCTTCTTTGCAGATGGTGCTCGGGATGGGGGCTTTTCAATTCCCCAAGCACAGCCTCGAGGAAGCCTCAGAAGTTGCGCTAGTCAGTTACTAGCCACTTTTCCCAAGTCGCCGGTCCCACGTCCCTCGTCGCCTCCACGGGTCTCAGCTTTGCTGTAGAGGTGGATCTGGTTCAGAGGTGTCTGGAAGTCTCGGTGCTGGTCAGTCTCTGCAGTCGTCCCTCGTAGGATCAGCCGCAAAGCAAGCAGCGGTCGCTGGATGGTGCCTGGTTGCCCAGGGTGGTCACTCCTTGGCCACAAGGGAGATTCTTCAGTCTTCTTCCTGAGGTCGAATGTCGAAGGTCCAGAGTTTCTGTTCAAGTTGCAGATTCAGGATAATCTAATCTCTGCAGGGCTCAGCTACCTACTGATATACTGGCCTAGTGGGCTGGGCTACCTGCAAGGTCCCTCCTATGGGTGGGACCAGGAAGGGGAGTGGTTACATCCCCTTTCCTTTGTCCAGATTCGCGCCAGAGCTGGGGCTGGAGTGCCCCAGCACCGGTTTGAACTGGACTATGCATGGAGCACCTTGTGTGCCCCAGGCATGTCTCATTCCTTTCAGCCCTCCCTGCCCCAATACACTAAAGTCTGTCGGGGGAGGTGCTAGCACCTCCCCAAGCAGGAAACCTATTGTCCAGGCCTCCCTGGCTGGGAGGGCTCCCAGCTGCAGGAGGTCAGACTTGTGTCTGTGGCAGCAGCATCCATTTTGTGATGCTGAGGCTTTGGTCAGAGTTAAACTGCAAAGTAGGATTTTAACATGTCTCTCCCTCTAGAAGGGAGGAATAATATCCTCATCACCCGAAATGGTATGGGGGTATTATTCCAAAGTGTTAGACACCTTACACGACATGTTTTGATAAGGCCAAACCATAGTTACCATAACCGTTTAAGATTATAAGGTACTTTAAGAGTATATGGTAGGCTATATCATAGAACAGCTATAAGGACATGGTTCCGAAAGCTGTAGACAGGCTCAGCTCATGCTAGAGCACCATCTCACATGTTACCAAGCACTCTGCCTCCAGGATTGTTAAGGCCTGCCATAGGAGTGGCTCACATGTACACACGTTTCTATTTTAAGGGTAGATATAGGTATACTATATCTAAGCAAGGGGTGATTACACAACCTTGCCCCAGCTGAGTGATCAGCCAGTTGTGTCTGATTGGAAGGCCAGAAAAGGGGTGGCATAATACATGCTGCAGCCCCTGGGAGGCCTAGGGTACACCTATGCCCTGGGTACCTAGGGTACACTGTACAGGGTCCAATAAGGTGATCCTTACCAATTGGGTATGTACCTAGGGTACATGGAGTCCATTTTGAAGAGAGAGCAGACTGCCTGAGACCCTGAATGGCAGGATCTCAGGTCAACTAAGTCGAAAAACCAGCTAGACACTAGGCAAAAAGTTGGGGGTAACCATAGTCAGATATCCACCTTCCTACATTTATTTGCACTGATCAATATACCCCCTTTACTACTGCATAATTACACACAGTTGTGACATACAATTACACAGTAGTAACTGCCTTTGCGGCTACTAGACACCTTTTTAGTGAAACCTGACAAGCATAAATGCAGCTATTTTCAGCTGTAAAGAAACGTATATTTACAAATTATAATAGCTGTGTGAATCAGCCGCAGTGCCATTTCCCACAATGCACTGCACACATTGCCAAAATGCAGAATGCTACAGTCAGCACTCAGAGTCAAGTTCCTTTATTCCAAGTTAACAGACATGCCAAATTTCATGATGCACAATAGTGTGTGTATATATATATATTGTATTCATGCTACTTATGCTGGTAGTTTCCGTCACTGTACACACATCACCGGTTTCCTCAATTCATAGTCAACATACAATGTAAATTGTCAATGTACATAATTTCTGCTAAGGGTTGCATTTCAGAATATAGACCTATATGAAAATATCATCTGACATAAATATTTGTCCTAAATATAGTTTGCGAAATATCACCCATTTGACATACATTTCCTATTATTAACTCAAACTGGAAAATGGAATTGTAGATGAAATGCAAAACTTAACATTTATGTCAAACGATATTCCGCCAATGATGTACCACACATCCTATTATGCACTTGCTTCTAATTTTCAGAAAACCTAAGGGGCATATCAGCAACAACCGGTGATAATTATCGCTAAGCGCACTTAGCGCTAGGATAATTATCGCCGGCTAACGTGGATTTTTATCGCTGAGATAGCGTGCTATTAGCAACGCTTATCTCAAAAGCGATAAAAATCCTAGCGCTAACTGCCTAACGTGAGATTATCGCTGGAAACCCAGCGATAATCTCACGAGATGTGGCGTTAGCTTGTTGATAGGGACTCACAAACTTAGCCATGATATCCACCTTCCATAGGATATTATGGCTAAGTCAGTCCTGAAGCAGGCGTAAGGAAAGTAGCGATAACAGGGGTTTTCGCTACTTTTCTTGCCGCTATGCTTCATAGCGTGGGGCATGATGATAGGAGAAATGTCGCTTAGTGACATTTCTCCTGTCATGTCAGGTCAGGAACGCCCACTTTGCATCTCATTAGAGATGCAAAGCTGGGCGTTAGGAATTCGTGCACTAATGCAAGGTTTCACGCGTTAGCGTGACTTTGCTAACTAGGCGATAAAATTATCGCCGCTTTTTGGCCGAAAAACGGCCGCAAAAGCGGCGATAATTTTCTATCGCCGCGTTGTAGATATGCCCCTTAGTTACGAAAGACTCTCTAACGGTACTCTAGGGACATGGCAGCATATCTAGCTCCAGTCAAATACGCAGGTAAGTTTTTAAGGTAAAGCCATGCCTTCATGCTTTTCATGAAAGCCAGCATCTTTCTGGTTCTCGTAAGAGCAAATAAGACAGCAATCCACAAGGAAGCGGCCCGTATACAAACAAACAGCCACCTAACCACTACCCATGATAGCTAGGTATTGAAAGAAACTCGAACATAATGCCATAATGGTGAGAAAGTGAAACCAATTATTTCACCAACTAATTATGATGATGTTAATATTTGAATGTGTCTTAACATGTACTGATACAATTTACTCTTGAACTTCAATTTCATTGTCATATTATGGAAAGAGTATATTCATCCCAACAAGCCTGCTAAATTTAATGTATTACTGAAGCACAGAAGCCATTTCATTTAGTGTCATATATTTGCACATTTTCTGCATCTAGTAGTAATCATATTTAGGAAAAATTGATAAAACTGAGAGTAAAAAGTATGAATTTTAGAATGATATGCTCCAACGTGATTTGTTAAAGTGTACAAAAAAGTGATGGATAGAATGCTTGAATTAATCTCAGCCACTGGTAACTACTCAGGTATTTGGTATTTTGCTTACCATGCCACCTCAGGTTTGACCCAGCTATCTGCAAATCAGTCTTGCCCTTGATCCAGTGGGAACAGTCCAGCCCGAACTGCCAAGCCATAGCAGCTTTTGATTCTAAAAAAGCTATCTCTAAAAGTTGATGATTGTAGGAAAGTGTGATCTGCTTTTATGGTTACCCCCACTTTTCGCCTGGTGCTATGCTGTTTCTGACTAGTCTGACTCGGATCCTGCTAATCAAGGCCACAGTCTCTGTGCTTTTTCCCCTAAATTGGTTATGGTAAGTACTTAGGTACATCCCAGATTGGATACTGGTGTACCCTTATAAGTCCCTAGTGCATGGTACTGAGGTACCCAGGCATGGGTACACCAGGGGTCCCCCATGGGCTGAAGCATGTAGTATGCTGCCCATGGGAGACCACTCAAACAGTAACTGCAGGCCTGCCATAGCAGTCTGGGTAAGATGGCGCTAGCATCACTTACAACAGATATAGGTTTCCCTATATCTAAGGCTACTGCACTTAAAACCTCTATGTCACCCCTAAAGCAGGCCTTTCAATCCTGAAGGCAGGGTGCTCAGTTCTAAGTGTGAGGTGCCCCTGCATGTGCAGGAGACCCCTAAAACCTTCAGAGTCCATTCTCCCAGGTTGTATGTGCATCAGCCATTACGATACATAGAGTGGCCATGCGTAATTACGTGATGACCATCACTAAACTGGTTCTAACGAACGCCTTCATGTTTGGTATCAAACATGTTGGAATCATACCCTTCACACCATAAACAGTGTGGGAGGTATGATTCCATGCAGTGAAGCTCCTCAGGGAGGCCCTCAGTGCTCCCGGTACCAGTATTCTAGGCCTGGACAGCACAACATGGCTGCTGTTGACCAGAGACATGATTCTGCCCTCCTGCTGCTGAGCCAAGCTGGAGCAGGGGAAGACAGAACAATAGGTATACTGTCACAGGGAGATGTGACCACCTCCCAGACAGGGTTAGTGTTTTGGGGCTGGGTGGGAGTGCTTGCCAGTGCCACTCAGTCTGCTCGAAGGGCCCATTTGGTGCCCTCCTTGCATAGTCCAGTTCAAACCAGCTCAGGGAGCCGTTGGCTCCTGCTCTGGCGCGAAACTGAGCAAAGGACATGGGAGTATCCTCCCCACCATCCGACCCCTCCCCTGGGAGGGAACCCTCAATTGTCCCAACACTATCCTTAGGGTACTTAAGGGCTTACCTGTAGGTGGGTTCCTAGATTCGTCGTGGGACAAGATTCATATCAAGACACCACTTTTTTTTCGACTGTCTGGGCACTCTGGACTTCGCTCTGGGTATCGAGACTGCAACTGGGAAGATTCCAGCTGCTCCTGGTTTCGTCACCCTGCTCGTCTGCTGAAACGTCCATGCCTGTGCTCCAGTGTACGAAGAAGAAGGTGCCCCCTGTATACTTTTAGGTCCAAGAGGAGGGGGAAATTACAACAAACATGGAACAAACCTCTTATCTGACCTATTTCATTTCAACAATGGTAATCACTCAAAACACAACATTTCCCCATAAACAAAGTCTCATCATATATAATTTTTCTTATGATTTTATTATTTATCAAAACACTTATGCTTTTTCTTTTTTTTAATATAGTTATTATCTTTTTTATGTGCTCAAATAGTCATAAAAAACATTTACAAATACTCACAAATTCATGTAATTGTTTGTGTTATTAGACATTAAAAGAACAAATCTCTCATTTGTGATAACCCCCACACAAAGCCATCATACCTCCATTCTCACCTCTCATTCTCTTCGATCACACTACCAAACATACCACACACAAAAAAGTGACAATAAAATACACAACTTTAGCGGGATCCTACTAGCTATTACTTTTTAACATGATTTTAAATTTCAACTGTGACATTAAAAAATGTGCTCTTTGCTTCTGATTGGTTCTTCTTTCATCTATGTCTTGGGTAGGATTCCCAGATGTGTAAGAGATGGTCTATGCACGTTTCGGTGAAAAACAAATTATATCACCTTCTTCAGGACAAAATAAACATACATTTTTTTAAATCTGTATAGTGGCCTGGGGGGTTATCTGTAAAAACAATGGTAATTTGCATTAGACGGAGGAGAATGTCATATTCAGCAATATTTCAAAAAATGTTAATTACTTAGTAGACAGCCCTTAGAAAAGTTGGTGCGTTATCTACTATCTCCTGAAAGATGATCACCAGTGCTCGAAAAGGGGGAAATTGTGTGAGAATTAGTTCTAGGTATAAGGTTAACCCAATGTGAAACAGGTGTACCTGAAAGAAAAGAGTTAGGAACAAGATTCTTGTGAGCATGCACAAAATTATAAGTGCCGACCAGTTTTCACACAAGATAATTTTATATATTGGTAGTTCCTACATGAGTTGTTTGACATGTGGTTTTTTCTGGATTGATGAGATGCCTTGTCCTCCAGTGGAAATCATCGTTTGGCTATATTCTCAAAGATTCATATTTCTGTAGTCAGAAACAAATTATAGTTGATATTAGCCCAACATCTTAGTTTCTATTCTGGTAGGAATTTTTTAACTAGATCTGAGAGATATCATGTCTTACCCCAGATTGTATATTCTTATCTAGGAGATGTATTCTCTATAGTACACCGTGGCTTCAATGCGTCTTATTATCAAAAAAATGCTCCAATTTGTTAATCGTCCGACTTCATTATTAAAATCTTATGGTTCCATATGTAACAATAGGTCCCCAACAAAATATTAGAGGTTGTATTCTATTATTTAGATCTTTTATTACAGTGCTCTTTTAAGATATGCTGGAAACATCTTACCTAATACTGTTGATTACGGGGTTTTTCATAGTAGCCCCATTGTCCAAAAATTTGGAAAGGCTATTATCTCTATATTATCCTGGTGTAGTCGGTTGTGTTGGTTATGAAACACGTAAAAAGCCAATCATAACTACAATACAATCCTGTTAATGTGAGGCAGGAACATGTTGTATAACACATTCTATTCCGACATTATATATTATTGAAAGTAAAGGTTTCTCATGATTAAAAAGTAGCTATGTACTGTGCCTACTTACAATTTATAGTGATAGGGTGGTGGTAAAATGCTAACTAATATACGCCACCGCATATTTATGGTGATTGATCTTTCTTTTTATATCGCCATTAAAGCCTATACCATTAATTCACAAGATTATTATTTGTGAGATGGATATGGTAAATTCTATGGGCACTTTCCTGTTCATCTTATTACCAATGAGTTTGGTGCTTCAGAATAAGTTTTGGGAATGTCATCTTGGAAGAAACCACTATTTACACGGCATTCTAGTTGTTTGTAGCGGTTTGTGAGTCTTACTATTACACCTGATCTTTATTCTTTCGTGCGGGTATATAGATCGATTGTAGCCATGCCAGAGGATCTCTACGTAGGGGAAGCTTTTACAGCTATAATACCTAATGGTCAGTTATTTACTCTCACACAAGATTGGCGAGCTATCGAGTCAATAAGGCAAACTTACTACAATGTATGTGCCGCTTTTCATGAGGTAGAATCTCCTTCTCTATGTGGATAATGCACAACATAGCATCTCTGAAAGAGGGCACGCTTAATATTTTTACTGTCCTGTAAGCACTGCGTTACAAATAGCAGAACACAGTACACAGCATTACGTCGCTATGGAGAAATACGCCTGATGTATTTACTGTCCTGTTTAAAAAAGGCACAGTTATACTCCAGAAAATATAAATTTTTAAACTGTCTAGGTTTCCTAACAAAGTATTTGAAAAACTACGCTTGGACATGTGCAAGTGGTGCTTCTGACCGACATAGTGCCGTCTTACCGGTATTCCTATTTGCGTGCGTTCGTCAGCATGGTATCGTGTAGTTCTGAGCGCCGGCTTTCGTAATTCCGTTTTTATGACGTGGGCCTAGCATCTCATTGACTATTCTCACGATAGTACATTATTTCTCGATGGAACAAGTTTAAAAAGCAGTTTCTTCTAAAATCGCCATATTGAACTGGTGAGAGTTGATTATTGCATACAGTTCTTTTATTTGTCTGGCAAAAGGAAAGATGGCAATAGCTTCCCTGTACTAGTAACCAGTAACTAGTTTTGAGTGATTACCATTGTTGAAATGAAATAGGTCAGATAAGAGGTTTGTTCTATGCCTGTGCTCCATACAGGAACCTTCCAAGGACTCTGGACATGCAAGACACCTGAGGGAATCTCCCTTGAAGTGAAGGAGTCACTTCCCTGCATCTGCAGGCACCACAATGAAGCTGACCAGTCTGCTGATCCTCGGCACCCACGGACTCCGGAAGGCTCAGTAAAACAGGTGGTGGTTCTTCACATCCCGCGAGGCCTACCCTGTCTTCTCACCAATGCCTATGCACAGCGTCGACTTGCCTTTGCAAAGGCTTGCTGGCTTCCTTCCGCCGATATCTTCAGGCTCCAAGTAGCCCCATTCTCAAGCATCTCCGGTGACCAAGATCTTTTTCCTCACCACATCACTTGCATCTTGGGCCTGAATGTTTGGTGAGCTGCTCGAGGTCCTTTTGTGACTACAGTGCCTCTGGCCTGTGGGTCCTCTTGAGGGTTTTCTTTGAATTCAGCAGGCTCCCCTAATTGCTCAGGGCCTGCCTGCTCTGGCTCCCCTGCTTGTGGTGAGTCACCTAGACCTTGCTGGTCCCGACACTGTATCTTCTTCGCTTTCCACGTTGGTTGAAGTTGCCAAGGCTTGTTGGTGCTCCCGATGGACACCAACCCCTCACCTCTCAACACCCAATGTGGGACAGCTCGTGAACGGCGCCTGATCTTCCACAGCATCGCCTGATCCGCACAACTGCAGCTCCAAGGTTACCGTCTGCTCTCCTGCAACACCCGAAATCGGTGGCCATTCGTCTTCCGTGCCTCCTTGTCACTCCTGAGTGGCATAGACTCTGTACCCTGTGCTTGCAGGTACCTCTCATCTTGAATACACCTTTAAGTTCCACTGTACGCTTTCACCTTCTCCAGCAGCAGCATCTTCTTGAAGTCCTCCATTGAGTTCGATGGTGGTTTCCGACGCCACTTCACACCTATGCACCCAGCTTCCCTGGTGTAGGTATCCTGGTTCTTAGGGTATCCACGGGTGGGGTGGCTCTCCAAGCTTCTGTCTTCCACAGGGTATCTTCAGGGTCCACTAGGAAGGGTCCTTCTTTAAAATTGCAACCACGACTTACCCATTGACTTGTATTGAGCCTGCTGTCATGTTCCCACTCTACACACAGACTCCGTGCGGTTCCTGGTTGCTTACTTCGGATGGTTCTTTGGGTCCCCGGCACTTCTACATCTTCTGGGTATAGTCTTGACTCGAGTCGTGGTTTGCATACCATCGTTTTAGTATATGGTTTAGTCTTCCCCTGGCGAACACTGTGTATTCGTGCTACTTACCTTTTTTTTGTGCAAAGTATTAAGTGCATTGTGTATATCTCGTAGATATCTATAGGTGTTAGTGAGTGTCTTTTATTAAATACATATTTTTATAAATACACTGTGTGTTTTTTTTACTTAATCTACACCAATAAGAGTATGCTTTGGTAAAACAAGCTGCTTTACAGTCCTTCTGGGCTAAGCCTGACGGCTGCTCTCCACAACTACCACTTAGAGAGCTTTCTAAGTTGTCTAAGACAACTAAAATCACCATAAGGGTTGTCTGGGTTAGTGCAGGGTGCCCACTTACATAAGTGTGCACCATGTACTAAGCCAGCCTCTCACAATGATCTTAACAATTTTCACCCCATATCTCTACTACTATACTTAGGGAAGCTATTGGAGAAGTTAGTTGTTACACAAACGCAGCACATTGCCAAGGAAAACAAGCTACTAGACACTTTCTAAGATCGGTTTTGACCCGGACATTTGCATGGTGTTAGGAGTACTGTCAGTACTGAATGACACTGATGGTGTTAATATCAGAGACTCTGGTTTTAGAAAATTGAGCTGATGACTTCTGTTGGATCTGATATTATTGGTGTGGTTTTCCCCTAACTTTTTGCCTCTTGTTTTTGCTGAGATCGTTTTCACTGACCTTAGGACTCTGTGAACTTTACCACTGCCAACTAGTGCGAAATTACTTGTGCTCTCTCTCTAAACCATGGTAACATTGGTTTCCATTCAATTGGCACATTTAATTTACTTGTAAGTTCCTAGTAAAGTGGTACTACATGTACCAGGGCCTGTAAATTAAACAATACTAGTGTGCCTGTAGCACTCATTGTGCCACCCACTTAAGTACCATTTTAAACATGTCTCAAGCCTACCATTTTTTGGAGGAGAATTTTATATAGCGCAAACTTGACCTTAAGGTATCAGGTATCATAGCGCTTTTACATGACCATCAGTTGCATTACACAAGGACACATTAATTATTTTCTTTGTTAGGCACAGGGAGATATACTGGCACATGCATCAACAATGCCATTTGCGATTCCTTATTAGCGAAAAATAAGGATTCGCTAATAAGGAATAGCAAAAGGCTATGCATGTAGAAATCGCTTAAAAAATAGCGGTTTCTAAACATTCCCTAATTGCGACTAGCAAATTGCGAGTTGCAATTAAGGAATACCTCCCCATTCATTCCTATGGGCCTAGAGGACCATAGGAATGAATGAGAAGACATTCTCAATTTGCGATTCTCATTAAGAGAATTACAAATTCAGAATGCAATTTCAAGGGTGCCAGGGTGTCAAAAGGACACCCTGTTGCACCCCTGAAATCTGCATATTAGTACATCCTGCACACACACATGCCCCACGGGCATGTGTGTGTAAAATTGAACTTAGGAAAAATGCACTTTAGTGCATTTTTCAAAGTTTTTGCAAATTACCATGAAGTTCAACTTCATGGTAATTTGCTCCCCCTATTAGCGAAATCGCTAGTTTTTTTACTTTAATGCATTGCATTTAAGGAATCTCAATTTGCGATTCCTTAAATGCAATGGCAATTTAAGTAATCGCAATTTAGAGATTACTTAAATTGCGATTTGTACATTGAAACAAAGGGGAAATCGGTGCAGGGAGGTTGGCCATCTCTGACTTGATAGGGGAGAAGCTGTCACCTACCACACTTGCACATCGCAAAGACTCTGCCTCAGCATACTCACACTAGTCTTTTGTGCCCCCAGAAAAACGAAGGCCAGGGCAGGGAGGCAAGAAAATCCAAACATCTCTGAGGGTGGAAACCTCTAGAAACTTCTTCTACTTCAAAGCTGGCCCGAGTATAAATATTGAACCGTCAGACCCAACTCTTCAGTACACTTCTAGAGCTGTGGAAGACTCAAAAGAAGGACTGCTGCACTGCTCTGCTGCCAGAAGGACTGCTACTCTGCTGCCTTGCTGCCCTACTGATTGAGTGAGAAGGACTCGACCTGCCCCTTGAACCAAGGACCATCAGAGTGACTCCAAGGGCTAGTTGGGTGGCCTCCTGACCAGTGGCAGCTCGCTGAGGGAGTGCTGCGGGGTGGTGGGGCGGTGTGGGGGAGGTTGCAGGGTGGGGGGTAGTAAACTCCAGAATACGGCGGAACGGATTTAAGTAAATGAATAAAACAATTTACACTGCACGTGCTGCATCGCCGAGTTGGCGTTGCAGCGCGCGCAATGTAAATTGTTTTGTTTACATTTATTCACTTAACTCCATTCTGCCGTATGCAGGAGGTAACTACCCCGCACCCTCCCCCATCCTACCGCCTCACAGCACTCCTTTGGCGAGCCGCCACTACTCCTGACCAGAGCATCAAGGATAGAAAACACTCCATCACTCTTGAACCCCTGTACTCTGCCTGCTGTTAGTCCTAACCCCCCAAGTGGTGCCGCTCGAGTCCTGGATCAATGGAAGTGGGAGTAGATGTGCCTTGTCAGTCTAGCTGTGGTCTTTTCCCAAATCCGTCGTGAACTCCTGCAAAGCCTCATTGCACAGCTATAAGCTTTATTGGAACCAACGCTGTACAATGCGGAGTCCCACTGAGGATCGCCGCACAACTGCCAGCCTCAGCGGAATTTACACTGAGCAATGCAAAGCCTTGCCAAGCAGTGCGGTTCAGCTGCCAGCCTCATTGGAGCTGACGTGACTCGATGCAAAGCCTCGCCGTATCCCTTCATAGGAACTGGCGCAATTAGAGGCAACCTATCCAGGCCCTCACATCACAATTCTTGCAGCCCCTCAGAACCGATGCCGGATGACGTGAAACCCCGCAAAGCAACACCACGCAGACCCTGCACCAGGATTTAAGGTACTTTGTTCATCAGGTCTAACTTGGTCTCTGTAGCTAGCTCACACTTGCGGTCAGTCTGAACATGTGACTTTGTCGCAGTCCGGAATGACCAGATAACCACAATCGGCGCTTTGGGCTTTTAAGCACTGTTTTAACTTATATCTTCATATGCATATCTCCAGTTCTGATTGGATTTTTGTGGTGTGCTCTCAAATAATTTATAACATTTTACTCTATTTTGTAAATTGGTGTGGGATTTACCTTGTGTTGTGTTTTCACTTTATTACTGTTTGAAGTACTACATAAATACTTTATACATTGCCTCTAAGTTAAGCCTGGCTGTTTTTCGGTCAAGCTACCAAAGGGTTGAGTGCAGGTTAATTTTGGGTTTTGCTTGTGTTTCACCCTAACAAGATATGTGGTTGTTGCTTGAGTAGGGTTTCACCCCCCTCAACCAGTGACCCAATTTCCTACAGCTTCGATAACGTTGCGCACACCATCCTAATGTCCAGGATGATGCAATTTGATTAAGAACACACTGTACTCACATAATCACAATTACTCTTAACTGAAATGTGCAGGAGAATACCACCACCACTTTATAGGACAAAGCCTAAAGAGATCTGCTGCTCTATTCCACAAGAGCTATGATGTTCCCTTTTTAGTTTAAGTAATTCTTGCAAGCGCTGGCCAAATAGCTTCATCTGTCAGTGGTCCAATTTTTGTACATGTATGCTGAAGGCAGCAGTTGATCTCCAGCCTGACAACCTGCTCACATTCTGCTAAGTGTTTTTCCATATTTGTCTAACTGCCTTCCATAAAATCTGGGTTGGCATCAGCACAGAACCAAATGAAGTGTGACTCTGAGCCAATCACTTATCTCCTGGTGTCTAAGATAAGAAAATAAAATAAACTCCTATCTGGTATTGTTACAATTAACCTCCAATTTTACCCCACCCCCAAAAGGCTTAGATTCCTAGAGAGGAGTGGCTCCTCCGTAAATAAGGGAGGAGCATTGCCCCACTGCTCAGAAACAGTGGAGCCCCTAGCAGCACGTAGCAATTTACAGCAGATCCCTGCCAGGCCCTGAGAGGTGGGCCCAAGTTGCCTGATGGCACAAGAGCCCCTTAAACATCGGACAGGCGTCCCGCAGCTCGGGAGCCCCTAGCAGCATGTAGCACTTTATAGCAGATCCCTGCCAGGCCCTGAGTGATGGGGCCACATTGGCTGATGGCGCAGGAGCACCTTAAACATCAGACTGGTGTCCCGCAGTGCGGGAGCCCCTAGCAGCCCATAGCACTTTACACCGGATCCCTGCCAGGCCCTGAGAGGTGGGGCCACATTGCCTGACAACACAGGAGCCCCTTAAACATTGGACGAGCGTCCCGCAGCGCGGGAGCCTCTAGCAGCACATAGCACTTTACAGCGGATCCCTGCCAGGCCCTGAGAGGTGGGGCCACGTTGCCTGATGGCGCAGAAGCGCCTTAAACATCGGACAGGTGCCCCGCAGCATGGGAGCCCCTAGCAGCACATAGCACTTTACAGCTGATCCCTGCCAGGCCCTGAGCGGTGGGGCCACATCGCCTGATGGCGCAGGAGCACCTTAAACATCAGACGGGCGCCACGCATTGCTGGCCCGGGCAAAGACTGGGCCAAGACGGGCCCGTCTTAGCCCGTTAAAGAGCGTAAGAGGCAGAACCGGGTCCCTTCTTTTGGTTTTTGGCTCCCGGCTCTCCCAGCCACGTGAGTTTCTGCACAGCCCTTTTTTAACAACAAACAAGGGCATAAAACTTGATCAACCAGACTAGCCACACGTGGTTACTATATCCACAGTGTATAGGGGAGCATTGCTTGATCTTCTATTTAAGTATAAATCAAAATACTTAAATTGTCATCACAAAACTGAACACCTAATTTATTCTGCTGCTATTTAAGGAAATCAGTGTTATAAAACTCGTTGTACCGCTGCCCCTTGGTTTCCTGGGACGGGCCCATGATCCTGATCTAAGTGGTTGGGTTGCCTCAAGACGTGTACTTGAAACCTATGGAAATTTATTATACAACATCCAGTTCCTCAGCCAGTGCGAATAATGGGGAAAAGAAAGGCAGTAAGCAACAAAATTGCGATAATGTCAAAAACTGCAGGTGGTCCATGTCTGACACTCATGAACTATCTTACAGGGGCAATGGGGGCAATTGAACAGTGGATAATGTCAGTGGAAGAGACTCTGAACTCGGAAAACCCGGGAGCTGTGGTAGCCCATAGTAGGCAAGGATAGTGACGCATGTCCATCAGAGACCATAAAGGACCAACAGACTTTTAATGGCTGTATTCAAAATGAATCTGACTACATATTAGTCAGCGACCAGGAAAGTGACACCCAACCTCCATCGAAATGCCCCAGAAATCCGGGCATAGTTGCTTAAGCAAATAAGGTCACCTACATAGAAACAAGACCTCTACCCACAAAGACACGTAAAAAATCATTCAAATGGATTAAATCATTGGCCCTTCGTCAAGCAGGCACTAGAGGGAGAACGCTTGTTAGCACCCAGTCCTATATTTCGCAGGATGATGGACGAGCTAGATACGTTTCAGAGAGATGCCCTAACCGGATTAACCTACAGAGTGGTCTTGATCTAGGAGACCCTTAGTAAACGCTTAGAAAATCCGATGTATTATAACACTAATAATACAGTAAGTAATAATGCTGATATGACAGTGACTATGGGTAAGGGGACAATATACAGACGAGCTACACAATAAGTACCTCCAGCAGATCTGAAATCTGTAGGGACTTACCATGAAGATTGCCCAACAAACATAGGACTAAAACCATTAACAGAACCTATAAGGACCCCACCTGATCTCTCTTTTGTAGACACAAAGAGAGTTCCTAAAAAAGATTAAAATCCCCAGGCTCTTTTATCCACCCACTCAAGTCACATCTATTCCACCATGCCCCAACCCCAAATTAGGCAACTGCCAGAGTTTGTTCATTTGGATTTACCACCGGAAGCCACTCCATATACGATAATTCTGGCAAATGTCCCTAGACTTCCTGCTCAGGTACCCGAATCCTGGGATACTTGAAGAATAAATCACTATTTTGGCTGGGCACAAAAACAGGGCTAACTGAACCACGTTTTGCTGAATTCAAGATGACCAGAAGAGTTAGCTGGATTGGTAGAGATCACAAAACCCTTCACAGTTATTGTGTGGTTTTAACATTTAAAACCCCAAATGTAGTCCAAAGCATACTGAGGAGAGCAGGGAATCCCTTTAGTACGACCCAGGGTATCAACTTAGTACCTTTAGGCTACTTCTATCAACCACCGAAAAACCAATATACAGTACCTACTAGTAGGAACCACCCTGACAAAGCTCACTTTACATATAATTAACAATTAACAATCGATTTGACAGCCTTCAAACCCTTGAGGAGGTAAACTGACTAAATATACGATAGATCCACATGTTACACGAATTGTGGAATGTAGTCAGATTATAACAACAGAGTCACAAACATGCATGTCCTAAGTAGTACATCTTCCTACGTATGCCATTCCGAACTAGGGTTGCCATAAATATCTGAGTGTATAAAAATAGAACCCGTTTTATTAAAGCACAGGACTTGGATGACATCAAAAACCACATTTAATCAGGACATTTTAAACAACAGTCTTAAGCTAGAGCGGGTTTCAACCATACCATGGCTAAAATATGTTAACAAAGTCATGAACGACCTTGGTCATCCTGAATATTACAACAAGCCCGGTACTATGATTGCTGTCACAAGAAAAGATCTTAAGGGAAACTGTATGACATTATTGGACTCGATTACACTCTCAGCAGAAATAGTGAAGCCAACTGTACTGGCAAACCAAATCATTTTAACCACCTATAGCATCCAGCCTTATCTTAAAATCATGCTTGGCGGATACAATAGATTCCTACTGATTAGATTTAGATTAGGGACCCTTCATAGATTAACAAGTTTCCCTCCCATGAATGATTGGTCCAGAGTTATGAGCAGGCGCCCATGTGACGATGTTTCCCATCAATCAACTTTGCATGTCGTTATATTTTGCAAATTTTACTCTGTACCAAGAAAAAGGTGGATTTGATCAATCTTTAAGTTACTTGGCCTCAGACAATGTCGCCCCGCATTTATAGCCCTGCAATTTTTAGAGAATTAATATTTTACATATTATCTGCTTTTTAAAAATATGTAATTAAATGCTTAAAAACCATTTTAATGTGAATTTTTTAAACTATTCAACTTTTTGTGTATGCATGTAGGAAGCCAGCTCAATTTTTCTGATTGGACATTTTAAATCATGTTTAAAGCCCTGCTGATTACAATGATGTGTGATTTTATGTGCTTTTATGATTATCATGAAAGAAATCGAATAAAGCTTTGTTGAATTGATTTGACAGCAGATGATAAATAAAAATAAAATGATAAAAAACAATGTTATTTTATTTTATTTGTCACTGTCTGAGCCGCGAAGCAGATGAGTCTAGGGCGGGGCCTGGTCATGGCAGGGAGGAGGAGAGGTGGGCACTGTTAAGTGTGCATGTCGGTTTGGACAGCTGTCTTAGGACAGCCAAACCGAACTGCACACTTTTGTTTCTCCAACCCAGCTGTGTTGCACAGCCGGATGGAGAAAAATCTCAGGCTTCCCTGTGCCTAACCGAGTGTCAGAGCAACCTGCTCGGGCTAATCCTAGTGCTTCTCTCATGCAAGGAATAGCATGAGAGCAGCATCTGGATTAGGTGGGAAGCCTGTTCTGTGTGGCCCATTGACTGCCCAGACGAGAGAAGCAACAATGCGGCCAGTAGCATTAGCGAGAGCAGGAGTGCCAGGTAAGCCATTTTATGTTATTTTTGTGCCCCAACCCCTTTCTGTGTCGTTCCACTTACCACCTACCACTTCATACTGGCAGCAACTGCCACTGTTCCCAGGTCCATGCGTACATAGCTTGTCCAGTCCAGGATACTTCCTTGCATCATAGGAATTGTAGTCTTGTTTTCTAATAGGGTTAAAAAAGCTACAAATTTAAAAATGCATTTTAAAACCTGGACTGGATAAGTAAGTCCATGCATGGAATTAAAAAAGTTGAGAGCTCACCCCCGAGAACATCCTAGTTTTTGTTATTTAGTTTTGAGCGGTGCACCTCCTGTTTGACGTTTCCGCTGCAGTCCAAAGTATTTTCTTTTAAGCTCCTCTGCTTCATTTCCAGTGATGGCCGGCATGGCTCACGAGTGGCGGGGTGGGCACGGGGAGTTCACAGGAGGTTACTAGGGGGTTGCGTGGGGGGCGAATATAAAAAAAAATAAACTTGCCTTGCCGCCGGGTCCCGCGTTTCTGCTCCTGCTATCTGTGAGGAACAGGAAGGACAGCAGCCCCCACTAACCAATCACAACACTGCAATGCAGAGTTGTGGTTGGTAAGCACCCAGGCTCCCCTGAACAATCACAAAGCTGCCATGCAGCGTTGTGTTTGGTTTTGAGTGTCCTGGTTTGATGCTAAAGTATGGAATGGGGGCCTGGGCATGTTCTCCACACAGGATGTACTGCAGCCTGCATGGAGAACGAGTAAAGTGTGCATGACTAGTTTGGGTGGCCCGAGAGGGCTGACCAAACAGTCATTGCGCACTTAGGAGTGGGCAAACCACTCCTCCCCCTGCCCTGTCCTGCCCTGAGAGCAGACCAGCCCCACCCACCCGCCTGCCCGCAAACCAGCAAGAAGCATAAAATAATAATAACGCAAAGTTATTATTATTTTATTTTTCTACTATGTATGTACTGCTTAAAAGCAGTGGGGCGACGATCCTCTGCCATTGCGGAGGAGCCGCCATTGTTCATTTCACTGCATTAAATACTTAAACGAAAAAAATAAATGTTTGACTGTAAAGACCTAGTCAAACTGCATGCACCCTTCTAACATAACCTGCTCTGCCCCAGAGAATGACGCTTTTGAAGTGAATGGATGGAATCTATGTGTCTTTTTCAGGAGGATGCCTCAAGTTGAGAACAAGCCACATTTATTTTTCACCATATGAACAGTTTGCAGGTTTCCCATGTTCATGTGCAAGTAGGCCAAGAAATGGGGATTTTTCTTTTATATTCTGGGAGCTGCATGTTCCCGATATTACGATAGGATTAACGGGAGTGATATATCCAGACTGCAAAGAAAAGCATAGGCAAAGAAAATAGGTCTGGTTTTCGCTGTCAACCCATTGCCTTTATCAATGCTTAATTTGTTTGTGAATGTTTTTGTAGGAAAACAAGTGACACACAGGTGGGCCAGTGGCATTGCTGAGGGGCTGCAGAGCTCTTGCTTAGGAGTCAGGTAGGCGCACTCTCAGGATGTAGCACAAAGAACCACAGTATTGCAGGAAACTGTTTATTCACACAACTCGTTGCGACTGCCCAGCAGCCTTTGTCACATGTGTTTACATCACCACTAGTGTGTCCTTTAAAAAGCATGATTGACATAAAGGAAGGACACAAGAGGATCTAATGTGTCGGCCATACATGAATGGTGTACAGCAAGTCAGAAAGAGTGTAAACCATGTCATGCTGAGTGTGCACCCTTCAAGTGAGGTAAATATTAAACGAGAACCAAGCATGTGAGCCACACGTAACACAAAATGCATGTTTACACCAAAGTGGTGAAGTGAGTGTGGCAAGGGCAAACTGCCCGGGGCAAAATGCCTCAAAGTAGTACTTGCATAGTGCTGACCAATGACAGCAAAACATGGCAGGCCATAGGACGTGGAGGCATAGTGCCTGTATGCAGACGTGTTGCTGAATCCCTTGCCACATAGTGGTGGTCAGTCCAGGCTGGAATGTTAAGTACAAAGATCAAAAATGGGGGAATGGACCACTTGTACCTGCGTTACCAGGGTCATGAGTTGTTGGTACCTTTCAAAATATTTCTTTGTTTCCCATTTACAAAACTACAGGTTCTTTTGACCTGCTAAATAGAGTAGACAAACGGTAACCCACCCAAACTGCTGCACAAATAGCGACAGCCCACTTTCACCGGTCCTGAAGAAAGCCCTCTAGACCCGGCTGGGGGTAATGGGGATGAAACATGTCGACCTCATATGGACTACACTAGTGCGCTAGATTAAGTAACACGATCTATATATGCACACCCTTTGTTTTTAATTTCTTCCACATCCCCATACTAATAAATGATTGCACCCAAATTAAGATGTAGAAAGAATTTTAACCTCACTTCTCATTGAGCACCTTACTTCTTTCAATTTTTGGTCTCTGGACACTACTGTAATGCAAGTGTTTTTACCTCCTGGTAGAGGTCAGCATACTGAAAAACAACCCTATGATGATGCTGTCATGTTACGAATAGGCGGAGAACCAAGATATACTGCCTTTCCACCTACGTACGTGTATGAGGGTTTTTTATGAAAGGTACCAACAACTCATGACCCTGGTAACCCAGGGACCCTCAGGATTGAAGAGGAATTAATTCCCCAACTTTAAACTCGCCACAGGGCATGTTTGCAAACATGTCACCTCAGGGCCCGCCCCCTCCCTTCACCACTGTGTAAACACGCCCCGTGGCGCGTTTTAAGTTTGGAGATTAAGTCCCCTTAAATCCTGAGGGTCCCTGGGGTCCAACTATCAGTGATGTCATCAGTGATGTCATTTGAGATGTCATCAGTGATGTCACTGACCATGTCATGAATGATGTAATATGTGACGTCATCAGCAGTGAATTGTGGGGGCGCAAGTTATAGTTAGCTGAACTAACTATAACGCCGGAATTTCTATGGTTTTGTACGAGTGAAATGTCCAACTAATTGTAACGTTCCTGAAACCTATGTTTTTTTCAGTGAATTTCTATGGTTTTTTAAATGCTAATTTCTAACTATAACGTGCCTGAAACCTATGGTTTTTCCAGTGAATTTCAAAGGTTTTTTAAAAGAAAATTTATAAGTCTAATGTACCTCAATCCTATTCCTATGTTTTTTTAATTTAATATATATTCACTGAAAAAACCAAAGGTTTCAGGGGCGTTATAGTTAGGAATTGGCATTTAAAAAACCTTAGAAATTCACTGAAAAAACCATAGGTTTCAGGGGCGTTATAGTTAGCTGGATATTTCCCTTGTACAAAACCCTAGAAATTCCCCTGTTATAGTTAGTTCAGCTAACTATAACTCGCGCCCTATAACACTGATGACATCACTGATGACATCATCCAGTGAGTATGTGTTTCTGTACAGTTTTAATATGTTTAATATATATAGGGAAAGGTCTGTTGAAGAATGAGTGGGTGTACAAGTGTGTGAATGGATGATTTTTTAGGTGCATAACTGACTATAAGTGAGTCATTAAATGTATCTTACTGCAGACTAGTGACTAAACTGTGTGAATGTCTGTATGTGTCTGTGTGTAGGTGTATAAGTGGCTGCATGGTTTTGTGAATAGCTATATTAGTGTCTATATGGGTTATTGATTGGCTGTCTGAGTATCTGTATGGGTGCCTGAGTGTTTGTGTGGGTAGGGTGTGTGTGACTCTATGCATAGATGTGTGAGTGGGTGATTCTATGGGTGCATGGTTTTAAGAGTGCATCTGTGATGGACTGTATGGTTGGGTGAGTGTATGTATGGGTGTGTTAGGGATTGAATGTATATCTCAGTGGTACATGTGTGACTAACTACATATGTGAAAGGCAGTATATATGTGTGTAAGAGTATATAAGTGGGTATATGTGAGAGTGTGTGATTGTGAGAGTGGTTGTATGGATGAGTGTGTGCTTGTATCAATGATTGTATAAGAGCATAAGAATTTGGTACTATTTTTATGATTAAGTGAACTTGAGTGTGTTTAACTGTATAGGTGAGTAAATTGGACTGTGTTTAATTACTTACACGACTGACTAGGTGTGTCAGTACCTCAATGGATGATTGGCGGTTTGTGACTGTCTATATAGGTGTATAAATGCATATGATAGTCTTATACGGAGTGACTGTAAGTATGAGTGACTGTACAGGTGAGTGAGTGGAGGTGTATGTAGACCTAAGAGTTAATGAGTGGGTATGTAGTTATTGGTATTGGAGTATCTCTGGTTTTCAAAATGACTGTCTGAAATTTTGAGTCGGTGTATCAAAGGTTATATTAGGGTGTGAGAAGATGCACTAATTTATCACATGGATGATGTCATCAGTGAAGTCATCAGTGATGTCATTTGAGATGTCATCAGTAATGTCACTGACCATGTCATGAGTGATGTAATATGTGACGTCATCAGCAGTGCATTGCGGGGGTGCGAGTTATAGTTAGCTTTACTAACTATAACAGGGGAATTTCTAGGGTTTTGTACGAGGGAGATGTCCACCTAACTATAACGCCCCTGAAACCTTTGGTTTTTTTCAGTGAATTTCAAAGGTTTTTTAAATGTCAATTCCTAACTATAACGTGCATTAAACCTATAGTTTTTTCAGTGAATTTCAAAGATTTTTTAAATGCTAATTCCTATCTTTAACTTATCTCTGAAGATATCATGTTTAATGATTTTGATTGGATTTCTATATTTTTCAAATTCAGTGTGTCAATTTCATTAATTATGGGTTTTTTTAAATACTTTTTTATCACCATTTTTTAAACTTATTTTTTCAATTCATTCTTTTAAAAATTAAAAAATATTATTTGAATTTAATGGGTTTTTCAAACATATTTTTTTATATTTTTCAAAATATTTTTTAACTATATGTTCTAAACTTTATTTTATATATTTTTTTCCATGTTTTTGGATCCGCGCACCCTATGCCCACTGTTCTCGATCCCTACGCGATAGCATCCGCGCATGATATGCGTTGGGTACGTGTTTAGTGCGCGATCGCAATACGACCGGTATTGTATCTGGGTTTTGTATCGCGCCAACTCACCGACAGGTCTCAAAGCGCTACTGACCAAGTACAGAACAAAGACGGAATAAAGATATATAGGTGTCAGGTCTAGCAATCGATTATTGAAGCGGGAATGCGTTCTTGAAGAGTAAGGTCTTCAAAGACTTCCGAAAGCGGAGAAGGTTGGGCTCTCTACGAAGCGCCTCTGGTAACTTATTCCAATTGATGGGAGCCTGCACTGAGAAAGATCTGCCTCCTTTAGTTGTTAGCTTGAAGCGTGGTTGAGACAGTAAGAAAGAACCCGACGATCGCAAGATGCGTTTAGGTTCGTGGAGTTCGAGCCTTTCTTTTATATAAGCTGGCGCCTGTCCGTGTATTGCTTTGTGGCAGATACACATGCTTTTGAACTCCACTCTCTGCAGCATGGGCAGCCAATGTAATCGATGGAGCAGGGGGGAAGCATGGGTCCTCCTCGGTACTCCAAAGATCAGGCGTGCTGCGTCGTTTAGAATGACCTGAAGACGGCTGATGGAATTCTTTGGAAGGCCGAGATACAGCGCATTTCCATAGTCTATTCTAGACACTATTGTGGCTGACACAATGGTTTGCAGCATATTCCTCGAGAGCAGGGGGGCGAGTTTACGTAGTTGCCTGATCAAGTTAGTACAACAACTAACTACAGCGGAAACTTGATTAGCCATTGAGAGTTCTTGATCGATTTTCATCCCAAGACTCTTGACATTGGGGCATGGTTTTGGGGTAGGGCCTAACTCTTGTGGCCAGTACAGGTCGCTCCAGGGGGACTCAGAAGTTGAAATAACAAGGACTTCCGTTTTATCCGGATTGATTTTCAGCAAGTTAGATGACATCCAGTTCACTGTGAAGCGTAGGATGTCTTGAGCCACTGATTGTGCCGATGATGTATTGTTGATGCTCAGCAATAGCTGAGTGTCGTCGGCATAGTTGAATACTTTACACTTCATGTTTGCCAGTGACTCTATCAGTGGTTGCAAGTAGAGGTTGAATAAGAGTGGCGAGAGCGCTGACCCCTGCGGAACCCCACAGACTAACCTGCCCACCTCTGAGACCTGGTCTGCCAACTGGATCTTCTGCGTCCTTCTTGTTAAGAAGGCTGTGAGCCATTTAAGAGCCTGTCCTCCTATCCCGAACCCAGCCAGTCTGTCCAAGAGCAGTGCATGGCTGACAGTATCAAACGCTGCTGAAAGATCTAATAATATCAGCGCGCTTGGCTTTTTACTGTCAGCCATGCATCTTAGCTCATCCAGTACCGACAGCATTACTAGTTCTGTGATATGGTGGGCACGAAAACCAGCTTGCCGCTCCTGGAGAAGATGGTGAGATTCCAGGAGGGCTGACAGGGACTTAAGTACGTGTTGTTCCAGTACTTTTGACAGGAATGGCAGCTGGGAGATTGGCCTATAGTTCTTCAGGCTAGTTGGATCGGCTCCCGTTTTTTTTTATCAAAGGTCTGACACATGCCTCTTTGAAGGTAGATGGTAGAAGTCCAGTGGCTAATGAGGTGTTTAAAAGGTCTAAGATCTGGTCTTCTAGAAGCGGTATTGCCATCCGAAAGGTGTCAGGCGGGCAGGGGTCAGCAGGGGAACCAGATTTGGTAGACGCTACGAGTTTCCTCAAAGTACTAAGGTCAATGTGGGGAAAGCTGGTAAAAATTGAAGAAGGAGAATCTGGGAGGGGAGATTGTTCGACATAAGGGACTGGGTTGTTCTTCTTGATATCGGACAAGATAGTCGCTACCTTTCCCAGGAAATATCCTTGAAAGGTATCGCAATCAATCGTGATATCTGTCTTTTCCTCTTTCTTGCTTAACTCTTTCAATATTTGGAAGGTCTCTCTCTGTATATTTGTAGCGTTATTAATACGCGTCACGTAGTACTCCTTCTTTGTTAATATAATAAGCTTTTTATATGCTTGGAACGACATTCGATATAATTCCCTATCGGTAGCCTTTTTAGATTTCCTCCAGCATCTTTCGAGGTAGCGAAGCTTTCTCTTTTGTTCGCGTAGACCTTCAGTGAACCAGGGGGCTCCTTTCTCTACCCCTTTTATTTTTTGTACCTTTTCGGGAGCTAATTCATCAATAGTTTGCCTAAGGATGGTTGTTATCAAATTGTACTTGGAGTCTAGATCAGTACTATCAGCAGGGAATATAGAGTTCTGTATGTACTTGGGCATGGTTTTGGTTAGGGTCTCAACATTCACCTTTTTCCATTGGCGCACTTTTTTGATTTTTATGGGTAGTTTAACCTGGCAGATGTCTTGCGGTAGATCATATGAGATAAGGTGGTGGTCTGACCAGAGACAAGGTGAAATGCTGGTAATAACTGCTTTTGGGGATTAAGACCAAATAAGATCTAAGATGTGGCCTTTTATGTGGGTTGGAGCTTCCACAAGTTGTGTCAGACCGAGAGTGGTCATGATGGTCTGTAATTTCTGGGCTGACGGGTCTTGATTACTTTTATCCCAGTGGACGTTAAAATCGCCAGTTACCAGGATGTTTTTATAACGTGTGCAAAGATCAGATATAATTGGATGGAAGAGATCATTGAACACAGGAGTACTTTGGGGTGGGCAATATACCGTTAAGATAATGAGACAGGAGTTGTTCATGGTAATTTTTATACCCAGTAGATCGACAATATTTGTTGTCTCGGCTAGGATCTTTGTTACCATAAATTGTTTTTTGAAAATCGTTGCTACCCCGCCACCCCGAGTCCCCTCTGGTCGATTGTGCCAGACCATATCATACCCACTGGGAAGGGCGGCGATGATATCCGGGGAAGAGGCGTCACTCAGCCACGTTTCAGTAAGTGTCAGGATATCAATGGTCTCATCCTGTAGCAGGGTAAAAATCTCTAAATGATGTTTCTGCAGCGACCTGGTGTTAAGGGTAGCTAGCTTCACAGGAACTAAGAGGCTTTGGTGCTTACAACTAGAGTTATGCAGGATGTTAAGTTCCTTGAGTGTAGCACATACACTCGGGGATAGGATATACCTGTCAGAATTCAGTCCTAGGAGGTCCGCTGAAGTATAACAGGTGCGTGTGCCAGAGTCCCTATGCCCTGAGCCCGGTCGTGCGCGGACGGGCGCAGACGGGCAGGACTCTGGCACGACTCCGGCGCAGATCTGGCGCGTCCGCTGATCGCGTCCGCTGCGCGGAGACATCCTAGTCCGTTTTTATAGTGCTGACGATGTCCTGACTCACCTAGCCCAACCCAAGATGGCCGCCAAACTCGACGCCCAGCGCTCTCGGCGTCGATACACGACTCCCAGCCTATACGCGACACGTTCGATGTACGTAACGTGACGTTTACGCGCTTCCGTGATGCATCATCTGCATCTATGACGCGGTAGGTGCGCGGATCCCGCAAAATATTTAACATTTAAAAAAACATATATATGTATTTCATGTGAATATTAATTGAAGACAAACTCTAAACTAGTCTTAAAAGTAATATATTTTTACATCTAATCCTATATTTTTTTTAAATTCAATTTCGCGGATTCGCGCTGGGTGCGTGATGCGTAAGCGCACGGTGCGCGGATCCCATGTGACCTGCAAAAAAAGAGATTTGATTGGTTCATTACATTTCCTGTTCTAACTATTGAAAGACCCCACCCAATTCAATCATTCTTCTTTCACCTTCTTTGGAGGAGCATCTCTTTGCAGAGAAGAAGATTTTTTAGACTAAGTTTACACTTAACTTTTTTCTACTAAAAATGGCTTCAGGGCAGCAGGCATCACCTGCATCTCCTCACTCATCTGAGGATGAATTTTTGGTGGAGGCACCACCCAAAGAACGTTTTTCTTCAGTGGTGTGGAAATTTTTTACTTTTCCCGAGAGGCAGAATAAGACCAATGCCACCTTGGTCACGTGCAAGATTTGCAAAAGAGTGCTGTCGCGAAGGGATCCTAACAAGAAATACTCGTGCGGCATGGCTAGTATGATGAAGCACCTGAGGACCCTTCATCCAAACAATCTTGCACAACAAGAGTGCAAACGGATGAGAAACACTCCTGCTCCTGCACATTCCACCTCATCGCAGCCAAGCACTTCAAGAGTGCATCCATCAGCCCAAAATTTGGACATCCGTCCTCAATTTCAATTTTTAAAAGTGCTCTGCACTAAGTGCAATGCGACTTTGTGCTACGGTGAGCAGTCGATCGATCTGATCTGCCGCCGGCAAGAAAGTCACATTTGCTAGTTTTTTTTTGTTTTTTTTTATTGTTCCCTGAAGTTCATTGTTTGGTTCCTCCTGTTGTTTTTTGTTTTTGTTTTTTCCCAGAAAAACCAAAAAAAATTAAAAATTGTTCAGAAAACCCCCCAAAAAATAAAAAACAAAAAAGAAGAAAAAAAAAAGTTCTTGTAAGAACTAATTTTCCTGGTTTAAAAAAAGAGCTACATTTCTTTGTTAGTGTGTGAAAGTTTAGATGAATGTATGTGTAGTATGTAATTGACTGAATGAATGCATTAGTAGCGTATGGTGAATGTATAAGTGCAGAACTATGAGGAAGTGCTGCAGCATCACACAGTAACCTCTTTAACTGCAGTGTGCTGTAGTACTTCCGAAGCACAGGGATACAACATATGTACATAAATATGTTGCAAATCTATGATTCTCTCTGCACGGCTGCTTAAACTGCAGCCATGTGGTGACACAGGTACCCTTGCACCATAGTGCAAGGATATCTGTGTCATGTGCTGTTTGTCTTTGTGCAGGAAGACACACCTTCCTGCACAAAAACAATGAGAAAATGCATTTTTCTCCTTCAATGTATGCTGAACATTTCAGCATGCATTGAAGATATAAAAATGTGGAGAAATGAAAACAATTCTCCTTGTTGTGCTTTCCTACACCAATTTTAGAATGGTGCAGCATTCACACACATATCGAGATTTATGATTTCTGTAAATCTAGACATGTGTCTTGTTCTATGAGTATTCAGTGCAATCAATCACAACAACACTTATAGAACACCCTTTCAACGCAAAGTGGTGTGCATAATGAGGTTGTATTTACATGGAGTATAAAAAGTACACAGAGTGCCTTTTCCTCTCTTTGTAAATATGAAAGAGTGTCTTGCACAATAACTATGTTACAAAAAGTGACATATTTCCGGTTTTAAATTTCCTTGCGAATGATAGAAGGTAACCACAGAGTTTTGTCTGCAAAGATGTTCAAAGAAGAATGATTGAAATGATTGCGGTCCTTCAATAGCTACAATGGGAAATATTATAAACCCCTCAAATCTCTTTTTTTGCAGGTCACATGATATCTGATTATCAGATTTCAAAACTACTTAGGTATAAACAGAGTCTTTTTAGAAACGTGTTTCAACTTTGTAGCTTCTTGCAGACCTCCTCATTCTGCATATTGAGACTTAGTTAAACTTACCTTCACAGTAATAGGAATAAAAAATGGTATACATTTTTTTCAGATTTTCATTGCAATCTAAATTCATATAAATTGCTTATTTTAAAATTTGGATCTGTGAAAGAAAAGGAAAAAAAATTATAACATGTAATAATAAATTTTTTACAACACAGCATAATTTCCACAAAGTAATTTGTTTGCCTTTTTTGCTGTTCTCAGAATATATTAAATTTCACTAAAAATAGTGATTTCAATCGTACTCATCACTTAACAGCGGGCAAAAAAAAACCAATCAAAAAGATTGTTAAAAAAACAACAACGTGCTATTCTCAACAAAATACCACAAGATACAAATCACAGATATATAAAATGCTTAAAACTAACAAAATTGTATAAGTTTAACTTACAAAAACTGTAAATGTTGTCGCTTTAAAATATTCACCGAATCTAAGGATGAATTTTTGGAGGACACACCACGCCCACAACGTTTTCCTTCAGCGGTGTGGACATTTTTGACTTTTCCCGAGTGGCAAACAAAGATCAATGCCACCTTGGTCACGTGCAAGATTTGCAAAAGAGTTCTGATGCAAGGGGATCCTAACAAGAAATACTCGTACGGCATAGCAAGTATGATGAAACACCGAAGGACCCTTCATCCAAACAATCTTGCACGAGAAGAGTGCAAACAGATGAGAAACACTCCTTTTCTGTATCTGTAAAAAAGAATCACAAATAAATGTATATTAATAACTTTCAAATTTATACTTTTCCATTACTGTACAAACACATTTTATATACAAACTGACTAAGAAACTATTGCCCTGAACCACAAGTGTTAAGACCGTTAAAACACTACATGCATAGTGCATACTACTTTGAAGCAGTTCATGCCCTAAAGCCTACCTCACTAAAAGACTACATGCTAACTGACTGAATGATTACAGTACTATAAGGAGACACACTGGGTGAGTAACAGGGTGTTTGCTAGAAGTGAATGAATACTGACTGGGGAATTGAAGGTGTGAAAGACAACTGTGTAGGTGGTTAGAGGCCTGCATGCATAGTGAATAGGCGTTTGAAGCAGTCTATGTCATAAGGCCTGGCTCACTGTATGAATACTTGGGTACTGACTGAATGATTAGAGTACAGCAAGGAGAATGCCTGGGTGAATTTATAAGTGGTAGGCTTTAGGCGCAGGGAATGGATTAGTACTTGGTACTGAATGGGTTACTAGAGGACTGCAAAGGGAGTGACAGGATGTTTGCTGGACTGTATGGATACTGACTAGGGAATTGAAGGTGTAAAAGACAAGTGTCTAGGTCATTAGAAGACTGCATGCATAGTGGATAGGGGTTTGAAGCAGTCCAAGCAGTCCATGTGCTAAGCCCTGGCTCAGTGCATGAATACTTAGGCACTGACTGAATGATTAGAGTACTGCAAAGAGAGTGTCTTGGTGAATTTATAAGTGTTTGGGTTTTGGCACAGTGAATGGATTAGTACATGGTGCTGAATATGTCACTAAAGGACTGCAAAGGGAGTGACAGGGTGTTTCCTGGAAGTGTATAGATACTGACTAGGGAATTGAAGGTGTGAAAAACAACTGTGTAGGTGGTTAGAAGACTGCATGCATAGTGAATAGGCGTTTGAAGCAGTCTATGTGATAAGGCCTGGCTCACTGCATGAGTACTTCGGTACTGACAGAATGATTAGAGTACAGCAAGGAGAGTGCCTGGGTGAATTTATAAGTGGTTGGCTTTTGGCACAGTGAATGGATTAGTACTTGGTACTGAATGGGTCACTAGAGGAGTGCAAAGGGAGTGACAGGGTGTTTCCTGGAAGTGTATGGATACTGACTAGGGAATTGAAGGTCTGAAAGACAAGTGTATAGTATGTTAGAAGACTGCATGCATACTGCATAGACATTTGAAGCAGTCTATGTGGTAATGTATGGTTCACAACATAAGTACTTAGAAACTGACTAAATCATCAGACTACTGCTAGGACAGTGCCTGGGTAAAACTTTTAAATTTTCAGTTCTGGCACAGTGAAGAGAATAGTACATGGTACTGCACCTTAGTGTCAAACCCTGACTCATTTTATCAATGCATAAGCAAAGACTAGCTGCTAATGCTACTAAAACTTGACTACATGACCGGTTTTAAAAGAGTTATCTGTCAGAAAATACACGGTGTTACCCAATCCTTCTCTCACAGTGGTTCCCAAATGCACACACACTCACAGTGTGATTCTAGACAAGCACCACTATCCCTAGGAGTTTACCAAAACTCATTCACTACAGTGGAAGTGGTAAGGAAACTGCACACAATCTACATATTTCAGGACTACACTTTAGTGTCAAAGCCTGACTCATTTAATCAAAGCATAAGCAAAAACTGCCTTCTAATGCCACTAAAACTTGACAACAAGACAGGTTTTAAAACAGTTATCTGTCAGCAAATACACGATGTTACCAAATACTTCTCTCACAGTGGTTCCCAAATGCACACAGACTCACAGTGTGATTCTAGACAAGCAACACTATCCCTAGCAGCTTACCAAAACTCATTCACCACTGTGCAAGGGGTAAGGAGACTACACACAATCTACATATTAAAGTACAGCACATTAGTGTCAAAGCATGACTTATTTTATCAATGCATAACCAAAGACTGGCTTCTAATGCTACTAAAACTTGACAACATGACAGGTTTTAAACTCAAAATACTCTACATACATCCCCTCACAATTAAATAACTCACCTTTCAAGTTGTTTTGTAGATTAAGAAGTATATCAGTCACACACCAGATTTTCTTTTACAGAATCTCTGCACTGTGCACCTCTCAGCAAAAACAAAGAATGGAAAAGTTTCCCTTTCATTTTCCACACGTATACATGTAAACATCAAATCACAATCCTTCACACATACACTCAAAAGCAAACGCACATTTCTATTGGTTAAACATTTCAACCCATTCCAACTGAAATACATTTCAACCCTTCCCCCAATCTGCCTTCTGCCTCTTACCATAGATAGAAACAGGTCATGAAACACTGCACTGAGCACACAGGTCACAAGTTCAGCACACAATGTTGCTAAACAAGACAGGAAGTGGGCTTGACTTTTCAACATATCAGCTTATCATATATAATGTTCCTTACAATCTGTTTTTGTTAACCAATAAGAATCGTACCTTTAACAAACAGAAATATACACCCTACCTTTCAGTGTAGAAAGTAGTCATACAACCAATGATTTCTTGTCTTTTAAAAAAAAAAAAAATCCGTGGATCAACGCACCCCCAAAGCGAGAGAATCCGTGCACCCAACGCGATGGGATGCGCGCACCATGCGCGCATTCCGCCGTTTAAAAAAATTTTAAAAAAGGGGGGGGCCCCAGGGGGTCCTTCTGGGACCCCCTAAGCACCTCTAGAGGGTCAGAGTATTTCCATTCTGCCCCCTTTATATGTTTTACACACTTATTCCCCTTGCTTCTTCAGCCTCGCTTCTACCGAGGCAGAAAATGGCCACCAACAGTTCCCGGTTTCGAATGTAGACAGACACTCCACAACCAATTAGCATTCAGTGCGCGATCGGGAGGGTGCCCGCTTGGTTCGGGGAGGGTGCGCTTACGGTGCGAGTAGGGTCCGCGGATCCTCCCGGCCATAGATATTTATGTACTTTTAACTCTAATTTTCTCAGGAACTACTGAATGGATTCACACCATTTATGCAAAAGGCACGAGTCTGAACTAAGGACTATCTCTTTGCCAAATTTGGTGTCATTCCGTTCAGCGGTTCGGGCTGTAGTTGTGACAACAGATCCTATGGGAAATTGCATGGGTAAAATGCGTTTTGTGACCCCCCTTTTTTCTCGGCCCCCGCTTGACGAATCACCACGAAACTTTCCGGGTAGGAGCGCAGCGGAGCTGGCTAAAAGTTTGGAAACTTTCACGAAGATTCGTCAACCGGCGCCAGACTTATTGGGAATAGAATGTTGCGGATTTCCTATGGAAAATAGGTCCTAACTATAACTACCTACTGGCGACCGCCAGTAGGTAATATATATATATATATATATATTCACTGAAAAAACCATAGGTTTCAGGGGTGTTATAGTTAGCTGGACTTTTCACTTGTACAAAACCATTGAAATACCCCCGTTATAGGTAGTTCAGCTAGTGATGTCATGAGTGATGTCACTGACCATGTCATGAGTGATGTAATATGTGACGTCATCAGCAGTGCATTGCGGGCGCGCAAGTTATAGTTAGCTGAACTAACTATAACGGGGGTATTTCAATGCTTTTGTACAAGTGAAAAGTCCAGCTTACTAAAAGACCCCTGAAACCTATGTTTTTTTCAGTGAATTTCTGAGGTTTTTTAAATGCTAATTCCTAACTATAACGTGCCTGAAACCTATGGTTTTTTCTGTGAATTTCAAAGGTTTTTTAAATGCTAATTTCTAACTATGCCTACAGAGATAGGACATGCGAAGAAAGAAGAAAAAATGCACAGAAAGAAAAAAAAGAAGTGCATAAAGAAGCAAAAGAAGTCCTCAAAGACGAAGAAAAGTGCAGGAAGAAGGATAACGTGCAGAAAGAACAAAAAGAAGAGCAGAAAGAAGCCTTGTTGCAAAATCATCCTGTACCCTCAACTTTTTCAGACGGATACTGGTGGTAACTGAGTCTGACTAACCAGTCCTAGAGCCAGTGCTATGTTAAAAGACACTTAGAATACAGTGAAAACACCTACATACACTAGGGAACATTATGCGTTGGGGTCCCCCTGTGATTAGCATGACCTCCTCTGTAAGCCCCTAGTATATAATAGGGCAGGGGGATTAAAACTACCTCATAAAATAGGCCATAGGGCGTTTTTGCACACGTTAACTCAGGCCCCGTCCCCTCCCTTCACCACTGTGTAAACACGCCCTGTGTCCATTTTTAGTTGGGAGATTAAGTTCATTTGAATCCTGAGGGCCCCTAGGGTCCAACTAGCCCACTAGGTACCTCCAGTAAGTGCCACAGAGCTGCGTTGCAGAGAGGTGTAAAAAGTGGCACGGCCTGGACCACCTCTCTGCAATGCAGCTCAGTGGCGCTTACTGGAAGCACTTGGTGGGCTAGTTAGCCCCCAGGGGCCCTCAGTATTGAAGGGAAAATATATCCCCAATTTAAAACGTGCCATAGTGCGTGTTTGCACACGTCACCTCAGGCCCCGTCCCCTCCCTTCACCACTGTGGCTGTTCTAAGTTGAGAGATTAAGTCCCCTTGAATCCTAAGGGTCCCTAGGGTCATACTAGACCACTAGGTACCTCTAGTAAGCGCCACAGAGCTGCGTTGCAGAGAGGTGTAAAAAGGGGCTTGGCCTCAGAACACCTGTCTGCAGCGCAGCTCCCTGGCGCATACTGGAGACGCCTGTTGGGCTAGTTGGCCCTCAGGGACCCTCAGTATTGAAGAGGAATTAATTCCGCAACTTACAATTCGCCAGGGGGCGCGTTTGCAGAGTGCTGCAAGGAGGGGGCGTGGCCTCCGGCACGATGCTAGTCTTTTATTTATTTTAATTTTTTAAGAAGGGGGGCTGTGTGGTTCCCCTTCTTATTCTAATTTATTGGCCCTGATGACCCCATCCCCCAGGGCCTGTCTCCTAATTATATTTTTTTGACCCCAATCCCCAGGGCCGGCCACTGTTTTTTATTATTTTTAAAAAATATATATTTATAGACACACCTAGGACATGCTGGACAAACCGTACGTACCTATCACCATGACGATTTGCGTGATATTCATTAAAAGGCGACTATGCATACAATGAATCCACGCGGAATGTATTTACACCACTAGTGAAGCTCTGACATGTCTGATGCCCTACCGTGCCTAATCCCGGTAGACACCCTTGTCGTTTATTTATACAAACATGGGTAGCTATTGACGGGCACATTTAATACACATGCACACCAAGCCATTCAAATGGGATTCGACAAAAATTCGACCAAAACTATGCAAGAAACCCCCCTCACGGTTAATAAAACACACATCCACTGCCGGATGTGTAATACTTTTTATTTTACTCTCTGGAAAGGGGACGAACATCACTTGAGAGTCACAGCGCGCTCCTGGCAGAGCCCAATGTTGTGTTACACCCACCATTGCCTGCTGAGTGCCACACACCTCTGTGTTGTATTCCACTAGTTAGTGCATATGCTATGACACTCTCTAGCCCATGTGCACTGTAACACCACCCCGTGAATATGTCATGCCACACTTGTCTTCGCACGGGTTATATTGCCCCATCTAACGTGCCTTCCTCGATGCCTATGTTATAACGAACAGTGCTATGCCATACATATTACAATCTGGGATCCATATCTTTGTCACAGTGCATTTGCAACGTTGCACTCCCCAGCACATATTTTATATTACAACTTTAGAGACTAGTTAGGTTACACAACACTGCCCTGTGCATATTACACTCCAAGGCGCATATCGCATAGCACGCGCTAGTGCCTGTGCTATCTCGCGCTCTCCAATGAATCTGTAATTGCGCACAATGTATTGCATATTATATTTCACGCCGGTTCATCTTATATCACACTTTTTGGTGCATAGTTTATACCATACACTATATCTAGTTTTCATTTTCAATCGTGCTCTCAGGACTATGTTTTATATAACATTGTGTTCACCTACCCTTCTCATGGGCATTACATTTTGCGATAGGGGGTGGAGGGTCAGGGGGTGTTTCTGCCAAGTGAGCCCGGAGTCACAGTTACAAACATCCTCTTCTTCCTGAATAAAAGTGAGATTATGCTGCATACTTGTTCATATTTTAAGTAGTTCGCACAGGCACACGTTTTAAAAACAATAAAGTTCCTAATACCCGCCTTCTCTGAGCAGTTAGCTTGCTGCCCCATCCCCCTCCTCCCTATCCTCTGTTGTGTGAATCCATGGACTAGCCTCCTCCCTCCTGCCATGCATGGTCTGATGTGCTGCCACTGCCCTCAATTTAGTATGATGTACCAGTCCACTCCACCTGCCCTCCATTGCCCAATTCTATGCCCCATCATTGACCTCCTGCTTAAACTCTGTGCTTAGCTTGCTGCCTCTATTCTCCTTCCCCCTGCCCTCCGATATCTTAGTGCATGCCCCTGCTCCATCCTTTTTGCCCACCATGTTCCATGGACCTGCCACTCCTATCTACTCTGAGTGTTCTGTTGAGCTGCCACTCCCCTCCCACCTGCCTAGCATTGTCAGATGACTGTAACCTGTCCCTGCCACCTCCACCCTGCCTGTCCACATGCCATGCCCCTATCCTCTTCCTCCTGTCCTACATGGTCCATTGTACTGCCACACCCTTCTGCCCTCCCTGGTCTGTTGTGCTGCAACTGCTCCTCCTGCCTGCCCCGTGCGGTCTGTTGTGAGGCCCCTTCCCCTGAACTTTCTTGTCTGTGCACAGGTCCTGACCCTCCCTTCTATCCTCCATCGTCCTTTGTGCATGCCCCTGCACCCTCCTTCTTGCCCATCATAGCCATTGTGCTGCCACTAACCCTCCCACTTGCCATGCATGGTCTTCTGTGCTGCCATGGCCCCTCCCACCTTCCCTGTGTGGTCAGTTAGCTGCCCCTGACCCCCTCCCACCTTCCCTTCATGGTCTGTGTGTATGCCATCACAGTCTCAGTGTTGCTCTTCGTGGTGTGTCTTGCTTCTAGTGCCCATCCTGCCTGACCTCCATGGCTATCTTGCTGCTCCTGCCCTGCCCCCTTGCCCCCAGCCCTCTGTTTACATGTGCAGACCCCTACTCCCTCCCTCCTGGCTTGTCTGTTCCATTGTAATGCCCCTGATCCATCCCTCCTGCCCTTTATGGTCTGTTATGCTGCAGCTTTCTCTCCTGTCTGTTCATTATGGTCAGCTAGCTACCATTGCCTCTTGCCCCTCTGTTCTCTGTTGTCCATGTGCATGGTCCTGTCCCCTCCCTCTTGCTTTCTATGGATTGTTGTGCTGCACTCCCGTCCCGCATGGCCTGTGTGGTGTATTGTGCTGCTGCAAACCCTGATGCCTGCCCTGCAGGGTCAGTTTGGTGCACCTCTCCATGTCCCTCCTGTCCTCTGTTATCCAAGTCCATGTCCCTACCCCATTTCCTTCCAGGATCCAATGTACCATACTTGCGAACATTTTGAACTTGGTAAGAGGGAGATTTTGAAAAAAAAACTGGGGTATTGATTTTCCCCTTTGAGTTACATTGAAAAAGAGGATATTGTAGACAGGAGACAGATCAAATAAAGCCCATTTGAGCTTAAAAACATTGGACGTTTCCTGGCTGAATCGGGTCTGTTGGCATGTATGGTTGTACTACCATTGCCTCTTCCTTCTACCCACAATGGTCTATTACATTGCCACAGCCTCTCTTGCAAGTCCTGTATTGTTGGTTTGTTGCCCCTGCCCCCCTTTCCACTGCCCTCCATAGTCTGTTGTGCTGCCACGGCCCTTCCTGCCTGCTCAGTGTGGTTAAATTGTTGCCTTTGCACCCTCCTACCTGCCTTCAATTTTCAGAGTCCGTGCCCCTGGCCTCTGCCTCTCAACAGTATCCTAATGAACAACTAGATTGCTAACATTCTATATTTATTACAAAAGTGTGGAACGCCTGACGTCATCTTGATGTAATCAAAACTGTAATACCTAGAGCATTTCCTTTAGAAATTACATATATGAGAGGGTCTTATTGGCATCAAAATTATGGTTAGTGCTCTAAAAGACTAAAATAAGGACACATTTTCTGAGTTTTCAAATAGCGACAAAGCACTTTTAAATTATTTGTTACCTTTATGTTTTTTTATCCAGTTGACCACTTGATTAAATGTTGCACTTAGGGGAGAGGATGTGGTGTTACTTCCAGAACTGCAGACTTTGCAACTGGGGAACCAGGTTGGAGTTTCTGCTTCAGCTCGACATTCTGTGATTCTGGTGAAATCACTTAGTCTCCCCATGTCTACAACCAAAATGAATTTGTTCTTGTGTGATGTAACCAATGCCCATGTAAAGCACTCCAATACCTGACAAGTCTGCACTATATAACACTGCAAAAACACAAAATAATAAGTGTTTTGCACACTTCTGTCATTGGGCTATATTTGGGCTACATCTGGGTGATTTTGGGCTACATTTGGGCTCTTTTGTCTCCGGTGGCCATCTTGGGAGATTTATTTGTTTTGAAGTTTCCTAATTTCCTCATGTACTGCAGTCTCCTCAGTAGGAAATGCTTTCAGTTTTTTACTTTGATTCCATCATGAAGGTATTCAGATATGTCACACATTTGCCATAAATTCTGAATGTTAGCACTCTAGTTGCTCATTAGATCACTGTAGTAAAACTACTGTTCACCATGGAAGTCTGCTCCTGGTATTAAAAGTGCATGTTTCAGTCTGCATGTCAGAATTTTTTAATGAAATAGAAGAGGATTTGAGAAGTCACTCAAAATGTGCCCTCATTTTCTTTCTTCAGCATTAATCATAATTTCTATGGCAAAATGAACCCCCTCATTGTGTTCCTTTTTAAATTAAATGTTTTAAGTGTTACCAGTTTATTCCAATCAAGACGGCTTCAGGTGTGCCATACTTTTGTCATAATGAAGACAGTAAGCGCTCTAGTTGTTTTTAAGAACACTCTGGGACATTCTGTCATTGGCCTATACTTGGGCTACATCTGGGTGCTATTTGGGCTACATTTGGGCTCTTTTGTCTCTGGTGGCCATCTTGGGAGACTTATTTGTTATGAAGTTTCCTAATTTCCTCATTTACTGCAGTCTCCTCAGTAGGAAATACTTTCAGTTTTTTACTTTGATTCCATCAAGAAGGCATTCAGATGTGTCACACATTTGCCATACATTCGGAATGTTAGCACTATTTTTGCTCATTAGATCACTGTAGTAAAGCTACTGCTCACCAGGGAAAACTGCTGCTGGTATTGAAAGTGCATGTTTCAGTCTGCATGTCAGAATTTTTTAATGAAATAGAAGAGGATTTGAGAAGTCACTCAAAATGTGCCCTAATTTTTCTTTCTGCAGCACTAATCATACTTTTTATGGAAAAATGAACCCCCTCATTTTGTTCCTTTTTAAATTAAATGTTTTAAGAGTTACCACTTTAATCCAAGCAAGATGGCTTCAGGTGTGCCATATGTTTATCATAAGTAGGACTGTTAGCGCTCTAGTTGTTCTTTGGAACACTCTGGGAAGCTGCAGTAGAACACAAAGGAATCAACTGACAGTCTCTGCCCTTGTTGGATGTACATGTTTTACTGAGAATGTCAGACTTCATTCTCACATGACTGAGAAAGATAATGTGAATTTACAGAAAATAAGCTCTCAGTTTAGCTTATAGATCACCTTCCAAACCTCTGAGGGAAAAGCATGAGAAAATATTTTTCTCTCAATCATGATATCCCAGCAGAAGGCTTTTTCACATGGTGAAATCACCTTAGAACATACCACAATTCCTAAAATGAGTATGGTACAATCAACAAATGATTTATAATGTAACTAAAGTCTTAAAACCTTCTATTAACTGCAATGCTTTTTAATGAGGTGCTATCATGTATATTGGTCCCAAGATGGCTGCCAACACTTCTTGGATGAAGTGCTGCCAGCCAATCAGATCTCAGGATGAGATGTGTGGTTAGGCTCCGCCCACATATATATATGATTTTACTTTTGATTTTCTCAGGAACTACTGAACAGATTGACACCAGACCTGCAAAAGGCACTTCCCTAACCTGAGGACTACCTCTCTGCCAAATTTCAAGTAATTCTGTTCAGCCGTTCGGGCTGTACCTTGGACTAAAGGTCCCTATGGAAAATTGCATGGGGAAAATGCGTTTTGGGACCCCCCTTTTTCCTCAGCCCCCGCTTGACGAATCCCCCCGAGACTTTCAGGGTAGGAGCGGAGCAGAGCGCCCCACCTATTTTGAAAATTTCGCGAGGATTCGTCAACCGGCGCCAAAGTTATTCCAAATACAATGTTGCGGATTTCCTATGGAAATACGGTCCTAACTATAACTATCTACTGGCGACCGCCAGTAGATAATATATATATATACATATATTCACTGAAAAAACCATAGGTTTCACACATGTTATAGTTAGCTGGACATTTTACTGATAAAAAAACCAATGAAATTCCCCCGTTATAGTTACTGTAGGCAACTATAACTCACGCGACCGTAATCCTCTGCTGATGCTAATACTGTATTTAGACACTTATTTGCCCATGTCTTCTTCCATTAAATTTTAGCTATACATATATTACAAATATTTTTTTTTCATAAAGACACATATGTCATCAGCAGAGGATTACGGTCGCGTGAGTTATAGTTGCCTACAGTAACTATAACGGGGGAATTTCATTGGTTTTTTATCAGTAAAATGTCCAGCTAACTATAACATGTGTGAAACCTATGGTTTTTTCAGTGAATTTGCAAGGTTTTTTAAATGCTAATTCCTAACTATAACGTGTGTGAAACCTATGGTTTTTTCAGTGAATTTGTACGTTTTTTTAAATGCTAAGTTACTTTACGCCATTTATGGCGTGCGCGCCCACTTAACGCAGTTCGTTCCGTGCGCGCACGGTGCGCTTCGCGCACCGTGCGCGCACAGTGAGCACGCGGTGCGCTTCGCGCACCGCGTGCCCACGTTACGCTACATGGGCCATGAACGCACGATGCGCTTCGCGCACCGTGCGCACATGGAGGACATATGATGAGCATCGCTGTGATAGGTAAAATATATTTTAGTTTATCTTTGATAAGCCATGCACAAAAGGTGCTCTTCGAGCACCTTTTGCATACGGGGTGGGAATAATGTGGATATTTTTTTTATTATTTCTTACCGTACGCGTACGGTAAGCGTAATTGGCGAAAATTTCGAAAAAATTAAAATTGCCGTTTTTCACTTGGGGGATCGTTGGGGACTCCCTGCACATGACTAGGTGCTTGGGAGCTGTCTAAACAGCCCCTTTACATGTTTTGGGACTTTGTTTTTCAATCCCCTGTCAGAGTGCGAGAGAGAAAATGGCGGCCGCCGCTTCCTGGTTTCGACCGATTCAAATGTTTACTAAGATCTAAGGGCCAATCAGAATCGCGCTCGCGCACGTCACCGTACGCGTACGGTAAGCGCACCGTAAGCGCACCGTAAGCTGGCTCAGATATATATATTGATTTAAAGGCTATTTTCTCAGAATCTACTGAACAGATTTACACCAAACCTACAAAAGGCACTTCCTTGACCTGAGGACTACCTCTCTGCAAAATTTCATTAAATTCTGTTCAGCCGTTCGGGCTGTAGCTCTGTCTAAAGGTCCCATGGAAAAATGCATGGGAAAAACGCGTTTTGGGACCCCCCTTTTATCTCAGCCCCCGCTTGACGAATCCCCCCGAGACTTTCAGGGTAGGAGCAGAGCGTAGCGCCCCACCTATTTTGAAAAATTTGCGAGGATTCGTCAACCGGCGCCAAAGTTATTCAAAATAGAATGTTGCGGATTTCCTATGGAAATGTGGTCCTAACTATAACTATCTACTGGCGACCGCCAGTAGATAATATATATATATATATATATATATATATATATATATATATATATATATATATATATATATATATATATATATATATATATATATATATATATATATATATATATATATATATATATATATATATATATATATATTGTGACGCCCACCAGGGGGCAAATATTTTAAAAGCAGCAAATATGGTTCCCTTTGTTTTCTCAGCCTCAAGGATGCTTCTGGTTCACCCTTTGAAAAAGGTCGAAGAGACCGAAATGCATCAGGGATTACATCAATACGCAATTAAACCTGCTAGTTCCTTCGAGATGTGTGCGGCTCATTTCCTTCTCGCTGAGAGGGCTTTCTTTATATATATATATATATATACGCGTACGGTAATAACTAATAAAAAAAAACAACAATATACACATTCTCCCCACCTCGTTTGCATGGCTTATTAGAGCTAAAACAAACATATATTTTACCTGTCACAACGATGCTCATCATATGTCCTCCATGTGCGCACGGTGCGCGAAGCGCATCGTGCGTTCATGGCCCATCTAGCGTAACGTGGGCACGCGGTGTGCAAAGCGCACCGCGTGCTCACTGTGCGCGCACGGTGCGCGAAGCGCACCGTTCGCGCACGGAACGAACTGCGTTAAGTGGGCGCGCACGCCACAAATGGCGTAAAGTAACTTAGCATTTAAAAAAACGTACAAATTCACTGAAAAAACCATAGGTTTCACACACGTTATAGTTAGGAATTAGCATTTAAAAAACCTTGCAAATTCACTGAAAAAACCATAGGTTTCACACATGTTATAGTTAGCTGGACATTTTACTGATAAAAAACCAATGAAATTCCCCCGTTATAGTTACTGTAGGCAACTATAACTCACGCGACCGTAATCCTCTGCTGATGACATATGTGTCTTTATGAAAAAAAATATTTGTAATATATGTATAGCTAAAATTTAATGGAAGAAGACATGGGCAAATAAGTGTCTAAATACAGTATTAGCATCAGCAGAGGATTGCGGTCGCGTGAGTTATAGGTGCCTACAGTAACTATAACGGGGGAATTTCATTGGTTTTTTATCAGTAAAATGTCCAGCTAACTATAACATGTGTGAAACCTATGGTTTTTTCAGTGAATATATATATATATATATATATATATATATATATATATATATTTAGTATACTATGTATACATGTGAAAATGTGTCGGTCCTCCTGTTTACCTCGGTGGCATGGAAAAAATGGGTGGAACTGACGTCAGCACGCCTACGAGGTCCTCTAATGGCTCCTATGACGTCATGCGGTGTCACGAGCGGAGCTGTGCTATTATGACATCTTCGTCGACGTGGGAGAGCTGGGGAAGAATTTCGGCGGAATGCTGGTGCAGGGGATATTCACCTAAGTGTTAAGTCTAGGCCTTTGGGAGCAACTGGTTATGTTACCACTCCAGAAACCGAAACCAGTGATCCGAGGGCAGAGGCGCTGCAGATGGTACACGAGGTGGGGAGCCCAGTCGTGTGCACCGGCGGGGCAGCGAAGTGACAAGCACCACTACTCACAGAAAAGGTAACGAGGGCACTGAATAACACAGGATCTTCTCTTTGTATCTGGCAGGAACAACAAGGTTAAAATGCCCTAGTTTCCAAAATGTAGAATTAGTGCTACAACGGTCTTCAAGAGGACCTGCGATGGATGCCGCTTCTGCCTTCCGTACACTGGAGGCGGCACATGGGTCACGCGGTACGGTCATACTGCGGTGGGACGCACACTCGTTGACCTCTCATGGCACTGCTCCACACTTCGGGGACAACGCTTTCCATTAGCTGTGTTTTCTGATGACATGTCACGCCGGCCCCGTCCAACAGCTGAACCCCTTTAGATACAAACAGACTCTTCCACTCTCTCACCGGAAGTGAAACCAGGCCACGCGGACACTTTCACAATACGAGAATGCACTTTTCGGTAAAAAAATACATTCCTTCCTCCTAATTTATCAAAAAAAGACTCACTGAAGAACAGGGGCCAGCTTAAATCGGTAAAAAGCCGTTCCAACAAATTTTTTACTCCGCGATACCATTACAATGCATGCATTACCACGCATGCGTTGTACATCGCAAAGTCATTACTACGCATTTTTTAAGAACGCATGGTCATTTACCACGCATGCATTTACAACGAATTGTGTTGTAAAGGTATGTATGGTAAATGACCATGAGTTCTAAAAAAATGTAGACGATCCACGTCATTGTAAGGAAACAGAGGCTGTTCCATTTCCTCATAACAACGTGCACCGCCCCTCAGAGACGACATGAAGCAGGAACCATGAGGAGAGAGGAACCACAAAGAGTGAGAGGTAAGGTGAATTGGGCATGGGGTTGTGGTTACTTTTCTAGGGTTTAGGGTAGTGCAGTGGTGTTCGAGTAGTGTAGGGGGTCGTGCTGAGGGTAGTGTCTTAGGGTTTAGGATAGTGCAGTGGTGTTTGTGTAGCGTATGGGGTCATGCTGGGGGTAGTGTTTTAGGGTTTAGGGTAGTGCAGTGGTGTTCGAGTAGTGTAGGGGTCGTGCTGAGGGTACTGTTTTAGGGTTTAGGGTAGTGCAGTGGTGTTTGTGTAGTGTAGGGGGTCGTGCTTGGGGTAGATTTAGGGCTTAGGGTTTTGCAGTGGTGTTTGTATAGTGTAGGGGGTCGTGCTGGTGGTAGTGTTTTAGGGCTTAGGGTAGTGCAGTGGTGTTTCTGTAGTGTAGGGGGTCGTGATGGGGGTAGAGTTTTAGGGTAGTGCAGTGGTGTTTGGGTACTGAAGGGGTCATGCTGAGGGTAGGTTTAGGGTTTAGGATAGTGCAGTGGTGTTTGTGTAGTGTAGGGGGTCGTGCTGGGGTAGTGTTTTAGGGCTTAGGGTAGTGCAGTGGTGTTTGTGTAGTGTAGGAGGTCGTGCTGGTGGTAGTGGTTTAGGGTAGTGCAGTGATGTTTGTGTAGTGTAGGGGGTCGTGCTTGTGGTAGATTTAGGGTTTTGCAGTGGTGTGTGTATAGTGTAGGGGGTCATCCTGGAGTAGTGTTATAGGGTTTAGGGTAGTGCAGTGGTGTTGGTGTAGTGTAGGGCTGGGCGGAATTTGCGGAATGCCTCTTTGCGGAATTTTGAAAAAAATTGTGGAAAACGAGCGCACAACCTGAGGGACCGTGAGCCCGGGACTGGGGTTCCTCGTGCTTGGGCAGGCTCCCCGATCTCCCCGGCCTGGCTGCGTTGAGAAGGAGGGACCGGCCCGGGCCTCCTGATTTTTGGTCAGGGCCTGGGATCCCACGTCCTGTGGCCTGCCAAGTGTCCATCTGCCCGGGACAAGAGACCCTGGTGCAGAGCCCCGGAGCCCTGCAAGGGCAGGCGGGAGCCCTACCGCTATGGCTCAGTGTGGGCAGCTGGGAGTCCTTTCGGTCCCGGCCATCTGGTCGCACCTTTCCCTCGGCCATCTGGTCACACGCAATGCTTTCCAATGGGGCGACCAGATGGCCGGGCCAGCCTGGAAGTCCCGATGAGGGCTCATTTGACTCCCGGATCCCAGTCAGGGCTCCAGGAAGTCGGGCGCATCCGCGCCTAGGATCCCCTCCGTCACTCGGAGAGCGAGGCTTACAAGAAAGGTGGGTAGCCTTCCTCCGGATTAGTAGAGGCAGGGTATGCCGGGACACCCCTCCTGGGGATGGCGGTTCTCAGGCGGGGACCAGATGGGCCAAGCCCGGACGACACTTCCCCGGGGCGTCCGGTGCTCCCTCCTCCAGCCCGCGGCGAGGCAAAGTGCCCAGGACGGGCTCCATGGGTCCTCCGGGCGTCCGGGCCCCGGGAGCTCCGCCGGGCCTCCCATGCCTGAGGCCCAGCGTGGGTTCTACGAGCCCCCCCGAGGCCTGCAGCCGGAAAGCCCTGCAGCCCTGGAGCCCTTCAGCCTGGAGCCCTTCAGCCCGGAGCCCTGCAAGCCCGGAGCCCTGCAGGCCCGGAGCCCTGCAGCCCCGGAGCCCTGCAGCCCCGGAGCCCTGCAGCCCCGGAGCCCTGCAGCCCCGGAGCCCTGCAGCCCTGGAGCCCTGCAGCCCCGGAGCCCTGCAGCCCTGGAGCCCTGCAGCCCCGGAGCCCTGCAGCCACGGAGACCTGCGTGGGCAGGCGGGAACCCTAGCGCGAAGGCTCGAGGTTGGACAGATGGGAGTCCTTTCAGTCCCGGCCATCTGGTCGCACCTCTCCCCTCGGCCATCTGGTCACGCGCAATGCTTTCCAATGGGGCGACCAGATGGCCGGGCCAGCCTGGAAGTCCCGATGAGGGCTCATTTGACTTCCGGATCCCAGTCAGGGTTCCAGGAGGTCGGGCGCATCCGCGCCTAGGATCCCCTCCGTCACTCGGAGCGCGAGGGTTACAAGAAAGGTGGGTAGCCTTCCTCCGGATTAGTAGGGGCAGTGTATGCCGGGACACCCCTCCTGGGGATGGCGGTTCTCAGGTGGGGACCAGATGTGCCAAGCCCGGACGACACTTCCCCGGGGCGTCCGGTGCTCCCTCCTCCAGCCCGCGGCGGGGCAAAGTGCCCAGGACGGGCTCCATGGGTCCCCCGGGCGTCCGGGCGTCCGGGCCCCGGGAGCTCCGCCGGGCCTCCCTTGCCTGAGGCCCAGCGTGGGGTCTACGAGCCCCCCCCGAGGCCTGCAGCCCCAAAGCCCTGCAGCCCTGGAGCCCTTCAGCCCGGAGCCCTGGAGCCCTGCAGGCCCGGAGCCCTGCAGGCCCGGAGCCCTGCAGCCCCGGAGCCCTGCAGCCTCGGAGCCCTGCAGCCCTGGAGCCCTGCAGCCCTGGAGCCCTGCAGCCCCGGAGCCGTGCAGCCCCGGAGCCCTGCAGCCCCGGAGCCCTGCAGCCCCGGAGCCCTGCAGCCCCGGAGCCCTGCAGCCCTGGAGCCCTGCAGCCCCGGAGCCCTGCAGCCCTGGAGCCCTGCAGCCCCGGAGCCCTGCAGCCACGGAGCCCTGCGAGGGCAGGCGGGAATCCTAGCGCGAAGGCTCGGGGTTGGACAGATGAGAGTCCTTTCAGTCCCGGCCATCTGGTTGCACCTCTCCCCTCGGCCATCTGGTCGCGCGCAATGCTTTCCAATGGGGCGACCAGATGGTCGGGCCAACCTGGAAGTCCCGATGAGGGCTCATTTGACTCCCGGATCCCAGTCAGGGCTCCAGGAGGTCGGGCGCATCCGCGCCTAGGATCCCCTCCGTCACTCGGAGCGCGAGGGTTACAAGAAAGGTGGGTAGCCTTCCTCCGGATTAGTAGGGGCAGGGTATGCCGGGACACCCCTCCTGGGGATGGCGGTTCTCAGGCGGGGACCAGATGGGCCAAGCACGGACGACACTTCCCAGGGGCGTCCGGTGCTCCCTCCTCCAGCCCGCGGCGAGGCAAAGTGCCCAGGATGGGCTCCATGGGTCCCCCGGGTGTCCAGGCCCCGGGAGCTCCGCCGGGCCTCCCATGCCTGAGGCCCAGCGTGGGGTCTACGAGCCCCCCCGGAGGCCTGCAGCCCCAAAGCCCTGCAGCCCTGGAGCCCTTCAGCCCGGAGCCCTGGAGCCCTGCAGGCCCGGAGCCCTGCAGCCCCGGAGCCCTGCAGCCCCGGAGCCCTGCAGCCAAGGAGCCCTGCAGCCCCGGAGCCCTGCAGCCCTGGAGCCCTGCAGCCCCGGAGCCCTGCAGCTACGGAGCCCTGCATGGGCAGGCGGGAACCCTAGCACGAAGGCTCGGGGTTGGACAGATGGGAGCCCTTTCAGTCCCGGCCATCTGGTCGCACCTCTCCCCTCGGCCATCTGGTCGCGCGCAATGCTTTCCAATGGGGCGACCAGATGGCCGGGCCAGCCTTGAAGTCCCGATGATGGCTCATTTGACTCCCGGATCCCAGCGAGGGCTCCAGGAGGTCGGGTACATTCGCGCCTTGGGTCCCCTCTGTCACCTCGTGCGCACGGATTACAAGAAAGGGGGGTCATTTTCCTCCGGATTACTAGGGAGAGGGTCAGTCGGACCTCCATGAGGTTTGGCGATTCTGATTCAGGGGAAGGCAGACCCGGGGCCTGCCCGCCGGGGCCCCCAGGGGACCGGGTACGCTCCTGCCTCTCAGCCCCTTCCCGATGGTCCTTTCTCTCTGAGTTTTCTGGGTCAGAGCCCCGTGAGGTCCGTGGATCCCGAGACAGGGGAAGGCAGCACCCGGGCCTGCCCGAAGCTGGGCCCCCAGGGGCCCGGGTACGCACACCTGCCTATCGGCCCCCTTCTCGATGGTCCTTTTTCTCCGAGTTTGCTGGGTCAGAGCTCCGTGAGGTCCGGCAATCCCGAGACGGGGGAAGGCAGACCCGGGGCCTGCCCGCCGGGGCCCCCAGGGGCCCGGGTACGCTCCTGCCTCTCAGCACCTTCCCAATGGTCCTATCTTCGCCAGGTTTGCTGGGTCAGACCTCCGGGAGGTCCGGCGATCCCGAGACGGGGGAAGGCAGACCCGGGGCCTGCCCGCCGGGGCCCCCAGGGGCCCGTGTACGCTCCTGCCTCTCAGCCCCTTCCCGATGGACCTTTTTTCGCCGGGTTTGCTGGGTCAGACCTCCGTGAGGTCCGGCGATCGCGAGACGGGGAAGGCAGCGCCCGGCCCACCCGCCGGGGCCCCCAGGGGCCCGGGTATGCACCTGCCTCTCAGCCCCTTCCCGATGGTCCTTTTTTCTCCGGGTTTGCTGGGTAAGACCTCCGTGAGGTCCGGCGACTGCGAGACAGGGAAGGCAGCGCCCGGGCCCGCCCGCCGCGGGCCCGGGTGCGCGCCTGCCTCCCGGCCCCTGTCGATGGGCCCTCCCTTTGAGCCCGCTCGCCCCGGGAGCAGGCAGGGATCTGAAGCCGCCATCCCCCCGCACAGGGCGGCCTGCAGAGGGGATGCCCCGGCCGTACTCTGATCGATTGGGCACTCTCGGTCCGTTTAGGGATGGACTGCTTGGCCAGCCTCGGCTGTTGTTTCAAGCGATTAGCTTCCTCCCTGTATGGACCGTCCGACTCGAGGGCCTGCCGCCTGGCGGGAGGCCCTTCACCCTACCCAGCAGAGCGAAGGCCGAGCGGCCCGGCAGCTCGTACCCCCCAGTGGTCTGACCCCGAGCGGAAGGGGTCGGGTGGCGCCAGGCCCTCGGACGGTGCTGCCCAGTAGGTCCGTACTAGGCCTCGTGCACCATGCCGTCACCCCTCTCCGCCCAGCACATTTCCACAGCAGCTCGGAACGACCGTTCCGACGGGTGCCGCCGCCGCCAGGCCACGGCACCCCTGCATCTCGCTCAGGCTGCGCCTCGGCCCGCCTTTCCCTCCCGGGGGAGACGGCTGGGCCTGCCGGTGCCCATGCGACCTGCCACCTCTCTCTTCACCCCTCCAGCGAGCCCTCCCACCCAGGCGGGTGGGCTCCTTTCCCCCCAGCAGGCTTCCGAGAGGGAGGGGTGTGCGCGCGAAGGTGGTCCGGTCGGGGAGATGGGCACGCGGCCCCGCCGAACCCTGTCAGCAGGTGCGGCTACCTGGTTGATCCTGCCAGTAGCATATGCTTGTCTCAAAGATTAAGCCATGCACGTGTAAGTACACACGGCCGGTACAGTGAAACTGCGAATGGCTCATTAAATCAGTTATGGTTCCTTTGATCGCTCCATCTGTTACTTGGATAACTGTGGTAGTTCTAGAGCTAATACATGCCGACGAGCGCTGACCTCCCGGGATGCGTGCATTTATCAGACCAAGACCAATCCGGGCTTGCCCGCCCGCTTTGGTGACTCTAGATAACCTCGGGCCGATCGCACGTCCCCGTGACGGCGACTGTAGGAAGGTGGATATCTGACTATGGTTACCCCCAACTTTTTGCCTAGTGTCTAGCTGGTTTTTCGACTTAGTTGGCCTGAGATCCTGCCATTCAGGGTCTCAGGCTGTCTGCTCTCTTTTTAAAATGGACTCCATGTACCCTAGGTACATACCCAGTTGGTAAGGATCACCTTATTGGACCCTGTACAGTGTACCCTAGGTACCCAGGGCATAGGTGTACCCTAGGCCTCCCAGGGGCTGCAGCATGTAGTATGCCACCCCTGGTCTGGGTTTCCAATCAGACACAACTGGCTGATCACTCAGCTGGGGCAAGGTCGTGTAATCACCCCTTGCTTAGATATAGTATACCTATATCTACCCTCATATATAGACACATGTGTACCTATCAGCCACTCCTATGGCAGGCCTTAACAATCCTGGAGGCAGATTGCTTGGTAACATGTGAGATGGTGCTCTAGCATGAGCTGAGCCTGTCTGCAGCTTTTGGAACCATGTCCTTATAGCTGTTCTATGATATAGCCTACCATATAGTCTTAAAGTACCTTATAATCTTAAACGGTTATGGTAACTATGGTTTGGCTTTATCAAAACATGTTGTGTAAGGTGTCTAACACTTTGGAATAATACCCCCATACCATTTCTGGTGATGAGGATATTATTCCTCCCTTCTAGAGGGAGAGACATGTTAAAATCCTACTTTGCTGTTTGACTCTCACCAAAGCCTCAGCATCACAAAATGGATGCTGCTGCCACAGACACGAGTCTGACCTCCTGCAGCTGGGAGCCCTCCCAGCCAGGGAGGCCTGGACAATAGGTTTCCTGCTTGGGGAGGTGCTAGCACCTCCCCAGACAGACTTTAGTGTATTGGGGCAGGGAGGGCTGAAAGGAATGAGACATGCCTGGGGCACACAAGGTGCTCCAAGCATAGTCCAGTTCAAACTGGTGCTGGGGCACTCCAGCCCCAGCTCTGGCGCGAAACTGGACAAAGGAAAGGGGGTGTAGCCACTCCCCTTCCTGGTCCCACCCATAGGAGGGACCTTGCAGGTAGCCCAGCCCACTAGCCCAGCATATCAGTAGCTAGCTGAGCCCTGCTAAATTAGATTAACCTGAATCTGCAACTTGAACAGAAACTATGGACCTTCGACATTCGACCTCAGGAAGAAGAATGAATAAATCTCCCTTGTGGCTAAGGAGTGACCACCCTGGGCAACCAGGCACCATCCAGCGACCGCTGCTTGCTTTGCGACTGAATCCTACGAGGGACGACTGCAGAGACTGACCAGCGCCAAGACTTCCAGACACCTCTGAACCAGATCCACATCTCCAGCGAAGCTGAGACCCGTGGAGGCGACGAGGGACGTGGGACCGGCGACTTGGGAAAAGTGGCTAGTAACTGACTAGCGCGACTTCCAAGGCTCCCTTGAGGCTGTGCTTGGGGAATTGAGAAGCCCCACTCCTGAGCACCATCTGCAAAGAAGACCAGCTCCCCACACTTCACGTGTTCTGCGTGGGGCCCTTCTGCACCTGTGTTGCTCGACGTGTTGTCCGGTTGCTGGCCCGTTGGCTAGTAGCCTCTGCGACGACGAACCTTTACTTTCATCTTGCTGGTCCGGCTCCTCCAGACTGCCACCCACTCCTCTGTGAAAGAGAAGCACCCCAGACCTTCCTGGTCTGCACCAGAAGTAAGTCCTCCATCCTGCGTGGGTTCCGCTTGCCAAGGCTTGTTGGGCCCTGACTCGACTTCGCCACCGCCGACAGCAAGAGCCTTCGTGGGACAGCTCACCTCCTGGTCCTGGTCATCCTCAACGTCTCCTGGTACCCGTGGCTGCTGCGACAAGCTTCACCTCTTCACCTGCATCTTCACGACATCGCCTGGTTCCTTCCTGGTTCCTTCCCAGCTCCTGGCTGGTGACCTAGACTCTGTCCCTTCTGCTTGCAGGTTCCTTCCTTCTTGATCCCCTCCTTGGGATCCACCGGACACTCTTCACTGACTGCCTGTCAGCAACTTTCCTTCAGGAATCAATAGAAGTCAACAACGAAACCCGATGCAAGTTCACACCTATGCACCCGCAGCCCGTGGGCTAGGTAACTTGAGTACTTCGGTGCTCACAAGGGTATTGACTATCCTAGGGTCTAGTTTCCGAGTCTCGACTTTCTAGCTATACCAGAAGTGTCCTAAAACTGTTAATGTCTAACTGCTAGTAATTCTATCGACTTTTACGCATTACGCGTGAGTGTTTCCACTCTGCACCTGAATCCCGTGGGCCTCCCACTTCCTAACCTTTGGTAGTGTAGTGTAGCCCCAGTGATTCCCTAGGCCTAGGCCTATCCTGTGTTCGTGACAGTGGTCCTTATACCACTTACTTAGTATATGGTTTGCGTGGCCCCTAGGGCCTAACTGTATTACTTACCCGTGTGACTTAATGTATGCTTAAATAAGACTGTGTTGTACTTACCTCGAATCTCATAAAGAGGGCTGAGGGTTTGACTAGAATAAATGCATTCTATTTTTATATATATCTGTTGTGGTGTCCTTTCATTTGGTATTCAAGGGATTATATATGGTATTACAGCTGGCTTCACATGCCATTCAGAGTTTAGCCTAAGACTGCTCTTGTCCATGCTACCACTAGGATAGCTGGTCTATAAGGTTGACTTTACAACCAATCACCATACGGGTTGTTTGGACTGATACAAGGTGTACACTAGAACTAGTGACATCATATATCAGGCCAACTTCTCACATTGGTGAGCAGCGGTTGGGATCTGAGCTTGCTGTTGTAATACCATTGTAATCTTGAGATACTAAATTGAAAGATCACACAGATATTGTTTAGGTACATATAACATAGATTATAAATACTTAAGTCCTACTGGACTTAGTTGTTGTAGGTTGAAGGGCCTAACACACCCTGACTACAACTACTAGAGAGGTTTAGTAGATACAACTAGTGTAGGTAGGTGCACACACCACACCCTCACTAGAATCATGTCCCTGAATGGAGATCACACTGATACTCCCTCAGGAGAGGAGAATCCTAGACAGATTCCCTCTAGATATGATGCATTCACTTTCCAGGAGATGAGACAACTGTGTACCTCCAGGAGATTAAAACAGGGTTCCAACCCTACCCTTAGACAGCTAGTGGAGCTTCTGGAGGCCTATGATGCTGAAAGAGCTGCCAAGTATGGTGCCATAGCTGTAGATAAGGGCCTCCCCTCCACAGAAGAGACCCCTGACTTAACTGATACAGATGAGTCAGAAGAGACCTCAGAGGAAGAGGGAGGTAGCAAGACCCCAGTCAGAAGACTTAGTCAGGCTAACTTAAGCTTGCATGAGAGCTTGCATGGGAGCTTCCCTTACAGGCCCCCAAGTAATCTTAAAAAGAGAGATAGAAGGGGTAGATCTCCCTCAGGGGACTCTCTCCACTCCTATCACTCAAGAAGCTCCAATGCTTCATCCCACAGGGGGAGGACTTCCCCCCAGAGGAGAGAGCATGAGGCCAGAATGAAGGAAGCCAAACTGAGGATTGAAAGGGAAGAACTTGCCCTTGCCAAAGAGAAGCTTGCTCTGGCCAGAGAGCAAAAATTGTGTGGGGTCAGAACCCACTGGTGGCAGCAACATTCCTAGAGATAGGGATAGGTCTTATGACCATAGAAACCTAAGCAAGATAGTCCCCCCATATCAGAATGGGGATGACATCCACAAGTGGATGACTGATTTGGAGAGGGCCTGCAAAGTACAGCAGGTACCCCAGAGTCAGTGGGCAGCTATCTTGTGGCTCTCCTTTTCTGACAAATGTAGAGACACGCTCCTCACAGTCAGTGATGAGGATGCTAACAATTACAAAGTCCTGAAGAATGCTCTGATAGATGGGTTTGGCTTAACCACTGAGCAATATAGGTTGTTGTTCAGAGACACCCAGAAGACACAGACACAGGACTGGTCTGATTTTGTGGATTGTGCCACTAAGGCTTTGGAGGGTTGGTTAACTGGCAGCAAAGTGCAGGACTATACAGGATTGTACAACTTGATTATGAGGGAGCAGATCTTTAGTAATTGTCAGAACCAGCTTCTCCATCAACGCCTGGTAGACTCAGATTTGACCTCTCCCCAAGAATTGGGAAGAGAGCAGATAAATGGGTCAGGACCAGGATTAGGCCTAAAAATCAGGGTGGTGACCAAAAGAAAGATACCACCAAGCCTCAAGAGAAGGGTGGGGATAAAACAAAAGAGAAATCTTCCTCAGGGCCCCAAAACTCCACACAGGGTGGTGGGTCCCAAGCTCCCTCCTCTACCACAGTTAAAAAGCCTTACTGCCATGAATGTAAAATTCCTGGGCATTGGAAAACTGACAGCAGTTGCCCAAAGGCTAAAAACAAAACTGTTCCTCCAATTACTCCTGTAACACCACCTATTACTGTCAGCAGTAATCCCCCAGGTGGTGGGAGTGCCCCCAAAAATATGTTTGGGTTTTCTTGGGGAACACAGGGGGGCCCTGGCTTAGTCAATTCCCCTACAGCAGCTACTCTTGTCTGTGATGGTGGCATGGGGTTTGCCAACTTCACTGCCTGTCCCAACACTTTGGGTAGGTACAGACAGGAGCCCTACATCAATGGTAGAAAAGCTGAGGCCTACAGAGACACTGGAGCTAGCATCACTATGGTGGCCCATAGGCTAGTTCCCTCTGAGCAGCTTTTGCCTGGTTTCTCATACCAGGTAACTAACATTGATGGCAAACAGAACAGTCATCCCATGGCAGAGGTATGTCTCAGCTGGGGAGGTGTCACTGGCCCTAAAAGTGTGGCAGTTTCCCCAACCTTGCCTGTAGACTGCTTACTGGGGAAGGACTTAGAACTCTCAGCTTGGGCTGGAGTTGAACAAGACACCCATTCTAAAATGGTAGGACTTTCACCAAAGGGTAGTGGGGTTGTGCCAGCCACAACCCCTGTCCAAGTAGATTTCCTCCCTGAAAAGGTTGGAAGGGCAGTGGTAGCCACAGCCCAGGCAAAGACAGACTTCCCTGTAGAGATTGGCAGAGCTGTGACAGTCACAACTCAAACCCAAACTGAGTGCCTCCCTGAAAAGGTTGGCAGGACTGTAATGGTCTCAGTCCATACTCAGACTGACATAGGTGTAGTGAAGCCTGAAACTATGGATCACTCCACACAAACAGAGAGTAGTGGGGAGGAAGAAAAGTCTCCCTCTCCCCAGACATTAGGAAAAGGTCAGCCTCCTCAGGGATCGGACCTCACCCCTTGTGAAAGAACTGCCCCAGAGGTACCAGGCCTAGCCTGGCAGAGCCTCTGATGTCAGTGGACCCTTCCAAGGTGGGACCCAGTCTGGTGCAGGTAGCCTGCCTCTCTCTACCCTGCCTCAGTCAGCCCAGGGCTGCAGAGGTCAGGGAGGCCAGTGGACCCCAAGAGGGCCCTTGTCCACAAGAACCCCCCCATCATAAGAATGAGGATTGCCTGGCTAGTAGCCCTAGCCAGGTGATGGTTAAAAACATTCCTGAGGGATCCCCTTTACAGGTAGTTAGGGACCTCCCACAGAGGGATTCTGTTGGGTACAGGCAAACATGGGACCTTAGGGCCCCAAACCTGACCTGACCCTCCAGTAAGCCCACAAAAGGGACCCAGCCAGAGACGTTTTAATGCATGGGCAAAGTGGGCTCTGGCCCAGAGCCCCAGCCTTTCAGGGGGCCCCCTGACAGAGTCAGCTCCGTTCGAGAGTTTTGCCCTAAGGACCTTGAATATTATTTAAACGGATTGTTTTATATACTGTTTTCCTTTAATTTCTTTGTTATGTACCTGATGTGGGAGAGTCTAGCCATTTTGCAGGGAAATGTTGTGTTTATGTTTCATGCAATATACATAAAAAATGTTTCTTTTAGATCAAAACAAGGCCTAACATATAAGAAATGGTAGGGCCTCACAGAGATTATTTGCAGTAATATTGGTGCGCTGCTGCTGCGTTACAATATTGAAAACACACATAACTATCCTTGAATATTACATGTAAACACATTTAGGGCCTTATTTATGAGAAGTGATGCATTGCTGTGTGAAAACAGGGATGTGTAACTTCTTAGTGCGCCCTCGTTGCGACATGATGGATGCGTCATATTTACTGTATGTCACATCATGTCGCAAGGAGTTACAGATACGTCAGTATTTCTGGTGTATCTGTAGGCGCAAAAGTGATGCATTGCTTGGGTATGTCTGAAAATAGCTGCAACTCTAGCAATGTGTCCTTTCACGTGGGGCAAGCCCCGTGTAAAAGGACCTGCATCAGTCTTACACCTGCTGTGAGGCAGGTGTAAGATATTGACGCAATGGCCTCCTAGAAGTGGCTCCCTGAGTTCTCTTAGATTTCAATGCGCCAATTCCGCGACGCTTTTTGAGGGGAAACACCCACCCTGCACCACATTATACCTGGCGCAGGTATAATGTGGTGCAGGGGTTTACAAAGTGACGCAGCTGGCTAGATGCGTCACTTTGTAAATAGGGCGCTACATGGCACATTTTTTAAGCTGCCGGTGCGTCACAAAAAGTGACGCACCGGCAGCATAAAAGTGAATCAAGCCTCATAAAAAAGGCCCTTAGAATTTGGACGAGTTTTCCTTTGCACTGTCTGGGACCTAATGAAATTAAATGAAGTAGTGTATTTAATAAAGTGCGCAGCCACTCAGACTATAGTGTCCTGGCGCGTGACAGCGGGAGGAAAACGTGCGTAAAAGACAGTTATTAAAAAGCCAGGTATTTAAGTTCTTCCTGAAAGAGAGTAGGTCTGTGGTTAGTCTCAGAGACTCAGGGAGTCTATTCCACAATTTTGCGCCTAGAAAGCCGAGGGATCTGCCTCCAGTGCGGGCATGGCATATTTCAGGCACAATGGCCAGGTTGGCATTGGAAGATCTTGGGGGTCTAGATGTTGTGTAGCGATTAACACGCTTATTTAGGTAGCCGGCTCCTAAGCCATGGAAAGATTTAAAGAAGATGGTCATCGCTTTGAAGTCTATCCGTTCTTTATGCGGAGCCAGTGTAGAGACTTAAGAATAGGGGTCATACTAGATCTGGGCTTAGGTCTCAGGAAGGCTCTGGCCGCCGTGGTTTGTACCACTTGTAGGCGCTGGATAAGGGCTTTGGGAAGACCGAGGTACAAGCTGTTGACATAGTCAAGATTTGAGGTCACCAGAACCTGCACTATGATCTTTCTACTCTCAAGCGGTAACAGTGGCAGGAATTTTATTAGCATCCGCAGTATGCCAAACAAGCGCCAGTTAGATTTTGGATTTGAAAGTGCATGGAGAGTGTCTTGTTTATGACAATTCCTAAGTTTTTGACTTTCTCCTTTTCCGCGGGCGATGGCGGCAGATCTTTTGGCCACCAAGAGCTTCAGTCAGGCGTTTCTGGATTACCAAAAAAAACTTCTGTTCTGTCAGGATTGCACTTTAGCTGATTGATCTTAAGTCAGTTAAAAACCTTTGTGAGGCAAGACCTAATCATTGCCCCGTCAAAGTCATATCTTTTTCAAATGTAAAATTCAGCTGAGTGTCATCAGCATAGGAAACAATTTTGACGCCCTCTTCCTCTACCAGAAATGCAAGGGGGGATACATATATATTAAAAAGGGTAGGACTGAGAATGGAGCCCTGAGGGACACCTACATTCATGGACGGAACCCGGGATGAGAAAGGGGGAGCCAGATGTCCTGAGATCTATTTGCCAAGAAGGATGACATCCATGTTAAGGCGGCCCCCCAGGCCGATGTTAGCAAGTCTCTCCAGGAGCCTCTCATGTGGGACCGTATCGAAGGCCGCCGACAGATTGAGCAGTACCAGAACAGCCTTGCCTCCCTGCTCCAACTTATCCTTGAGAAATTCAATCACTTCCAGGAGAGCGGACTCCGTACTGTAGTTAGCCCTAAAACCAGATTCGGACTCATGAAGGAGCTTTCCATCGTCAATATGTTTTTGGAGGGCCTTGTTTACATGCTTCTCTAATACTTTGGAGAGGGCAGGAAGAAGCGAGATTGGCCTGTAGTTGTCAGGGTCCGTCAGTTTGGCGTTAGCCTTTTTTATCAGTGGAAGAATCTTAGCATTCTTCCATAATTTCTGCATTTTGCTTGAGGAGAGGGAAGCATTAAAGAGCTGGTTTACTGTGGGGTTTATGGTGGGAGCCAATAGGTTCAGGATATTCGCTGGACATGGGTCGGTAGGAGAGCTGGATTTAATGCTTTAGAGAATGGTCAGTGACTCTTCTAGCTAAAACTCTAAGAAAGATAGTAAAGATGAAGAATCCAAGAGGTGAAATTTGCTATTGGAACTAAGGTAGAAGGTCAGTTCTTCCTCTGAGATGTAAGTGAAGGCTTGTTGGATCACAGAGATCTTTTTGTGGAAGAATTGAGCTATTTGCTTAGACCATTCTTCCGTGCATTGCCCGTCCTTTGTGCCAGCTTTCGGGGCGGTAAAGGATTTAACTATGCTAAAGATTTCCTTACTCTTATTTTGGGCATTTTCTATTTTGGTTTGAAAGAAGTTTTTCTTGGCTGCCTTCACAATAATGTAATGAGCTTTTCAGGTGTCTTTATACACCTTCCTGTCCTCAGGTAGATAGGATTTACGCCATTTCCATTCCATTTTTCTATAATTTCTTTTGCTAGATCTGAGGGAACCATTAAACCATGGAGCTGGTGGGGCAGACCTCTTTGAGGAGCGGGAAAAAAACAGTACCGCTGTGCCAATGTTGGTTTGGAGCCATGAATCTATTGAGAGGGCGTCCGAGTCGGGGCAGCCAGACAGCTCCGGTGAGGAACGACCGAGGGCGTCTACTAACATCGGGATGGATATTTTATGGAATGTCCTTTAATTAGGGACCCTCTGCCCTGCGTTAGCCCGAGGGGCTGTGGCAGAGTTGGGAATGATGAATTTTAATAGGAGGTGGTCAGACCAGGTAATGGGAAGAGGTAGGCTTACTGATATGTCAAAGTTGTGAAAGATTTGGTCTAGGGTATGGCCCTTCTCATGGGTGGCCGAAGAAATAGATGGAAACATGTTGCAGGCCTGCAGCGTCTCCAACAAGGAAATTGTTTGAGGGTCTTTTCCATTGTCCATATATATTGAAATCTCCCAGAATAAGGCAGTTGTTGTATTTTAAGGCCCGGGAGGTGGTGGCTGTATTAAGCATAGTAATAACATTTCAAATTGCACCAGGAGGTCTGTACATCAGAAAACCAGCTACGCTATGATGGGGGACTAAGGTACGGCAGAAGCCTAAGGACTCTGCACCTTCTATGTTTTCCATCGGGATGGAAGAGCAGTCTAGTTTTTGATTGTAAATTATGGCGACACCGCCCCCCTTCCCACTTGGTCGGTCTCTCCTAAGGATTTTATAACCCGTAGGGATGGCCAAGGTGATAGTAAGGTTGGAGGCTACAGACAGCCAGGTCTCAGTGAGAAATAAAAGATCAGGCTGTTCGTCTAAAAGTTGGTCATAAATGCGTGTTTCATGCATTTGCATAGAGCGACAATTTAAAAGTGTGGCCTTTAAGTCCTCTGTTTTCTTATTGTTTTTACACTTATTGTAGCGTGGGAGGATCTTGGGTGCGAGTTTCCTGGGCTGAAGGAGAGACCAGTTGCACTTATTGCATCGAAAGTCTACCTTCAAGCTCGGATCAGCCGCTGTACACTGACATAATGGTGGCCGCCTAAGGCTAAGCAGTTTTTCCCTATTGTAATGTAGTGGAAGAAACTTACCGGAGGGGAACTGGGCAGCATGGCCGGCGCCGGACGCCTCCAGGACACTGACAGGCGCAGAGGGGCTTGCCTTTGGCGCGCTGAAGACACACGTTTGTTTGCATCGGGAATATATATGCTAATGCCTATGATGAAACTGGACCGTTAACGCAGCTGAGGAAGCGGAAACTGCGTGGGCGGGAGTGAGGAGCCCGATGGTAGCCCCAGCCCTCTTCCCAATCGGCGTATCAGCCATGGCGGACCAGGACTGGAGAAAAAGCGAGATGCGAATCGGAGCAGCTAAGGAGGTGTAGGCAAGCAGAATCAAGTAAAGTGCAAGTGCGCGTAGGTAGAAGATTTAAAAAGCACAGAGTAATTCAGCCACATATATACAATTTAAAAAGTATTAAAAACCTAGTAGCAGGGCAGTAAACACTAAATCCTACTGCTGTCAGCTGCACGCGTCCGTTTGCATTGAGAATATATAGGCTAATGCCTATGATGCAAACTGGATCACTAACGCAGCTGAGGAAGCGGAAACTGAGTGGGAAACAGGGGCTCAAATTGGATCATAAATTCAAAGCAGTTCTGAACAGGGGCCCCCAAATTATGTTTGGCCCAGGGCCCCCAAAATCCTTAAGATGTCCCTGGACCCAGCCCCCAGCTTTAGGTAGCCAGATGCTGACCCTGAGAGCACAGTGCAACTCAGTTAAAGAAAGAAAGGCATCCATGGTGGAGGATGATTGGAGGAAGCTGAGGCCTCACTTTGAGGACCCTCACTTCAGTACTCCATCTCAACACCAGCCTTTTACTTTGCAAAGACACACCAAAGGTAGAGATTCCCTATGGCGGAGACCCTATGATACCTTTAGGGTGAGGGATTGCTTAGTGGACCATGAGACAGGGGGTAACCATGCCAGTGCTGGTTCTTCCTTATATGGCCACTTAGGCAATAGAGGCTTACCTTGTCAAGGACAGCCTTATCTCCTTTCGTTTGGGGGGGTGGTTGTGTAGGAAGGTGGATATCTGACTATGGTTACCCCCAACTTTTTGCCTAGTGTCTAGCTGGTTTTTCGACTTAGTTGGCCTGAGATCCTGCCATTTAGGGTCTCAGGCTGTCTGCTCTCTCTTTAAAATGGACTCCATGTACCCTAGGTACATACCCAATTGGTAAGGATCACCTTATTGGACCCTGTACAGTGTACCCTAGGTACCCAGGGCATAGGTGTACCCTAGGCCTCCCAGGGGCTGCAGCATGTATTATGCCACCCCTGGTCTGGCCTTCCAATCAGACACAACTGGCTGATCACTCAGCTGGGGCAAGGTCGTGTAATCACCCCTTGCTTAGATATAGTATACCTATATCTACCCTTATATATAGACACATATGTACCTATCAGCCAATCGTATGGCAGGCCTTAACAATCGTGGAGGCAGAGTGCTTGGTAACATGTGAGATGGTGCTCTAGCATGAGCTGAGCCTGTCTGCAGCTATTGGAACCATGTCCTTATAGCTGTTCTATGATATAGCCTACCATATACTCTTAAAGTACCTTATAATCTTAAACGGTTATGGTAACTATGGTGTGGCTTTATCAAAACATGTCGTGTAAGGTGTCTAACACTTTGGAATCATACCCCCATACCATTTCTGGTGATGAGGATATTATTCCTCCCTTCTAGAGGGAGAGACATGTTAAAATCCTACGTTGCTGTTTGACTCTCACCAAAGCCTCAGCATCACAAAATGG